>NC_057350.1:21452500-24240000 GCF_016509475.1 Prionailurus bengalensis | reverse complement strand
TGTTTATTTTTATTTTAAAATTTTTTTAACGTTTATTTATTTTTGAGACAGAGAGAGACAGAGCATGAACGGGGGAGGGGCAGAGAGAGAAGGAGACACAGAATCGGAAGCAGGCTCCAGGCTCTGAGCCATCAGCCCAGAGCCCCACGCGGGGCTCAAACTCATGGACCGCGAGATGGTGACCTGAGCTGAAGTCAGACGCTTAACCGACTGCGCCACCCAGGCGCCCCAAATGCAGTTTGTTTAAATCAATGCAGGTCAAATTATCTTTTTTTCCTTCATGTCCTGTTTAAAAAATATTTGCTTGCCTCAATATCATGAAGATCATGCATATCAAGATATATTTTCTTCTAGATAATATTGTTATATCTTTCATCTTTAAGTGTATAATACACCTAGAATTGAATTTTGTGAATGCAGTGATAAGATTAGTTACACATTATTCAGGTTATTAAAGTGATTTTATTTATCTTACACTCATTCAGAATACTTTTCCATTACATTTCATTGCACTGAAAATACAGAATGAATGCATCTGCGGAAGGTGCCTTAAAGTATCTTGAAAGCAGTATTTTGCTAATGGTTAACGAAATGTTTTAGGGATGAAATACTATTCATTAAAAGGAATTGTGAGAGGCTCCTGAATGGCTCAGTTGTTAAACCTCTGACTTCCTTTCGGCTCAAGTCATGATCTCAGGGTTTGTGAGATCAAGGTGCTGTGTGAGTGAGGCTGTTTGAGATTCTCTCCGACTTTGCCGCTCGGCTGCTTGTGCATGCTCTCCCCTCTCAAAGTAAACAAACAAACTTTAAAAAATAAAAGGATCTGTGAAATAATTTACACTTGATTGTTATAAAATAGTTACATAGGGATGCATTTGTGATTTTTATTTTGCAAAGTCAATCAGTTTAAAAATCAACAAACACTTAATAGGTGCCTTCTGTCTGTCAGGTACTTTAGCCAATGTTATTTTCATGTGATACTCACAAATTTTTACATGTGACTTTTTTAATACTAAAAAAAAAAAAAACAAAAACAAAACTTTCTTGCTAGGCTTTGTCGGGTTTTATATTTTTAAGTAACCAAATCTAATAAAATGAAAAACAGGTTTACTGAAACAGGTCCAAAAGACAAAACAAGGAGATATGCTACACATCCAAAGTATGAGGCTCCTCATCGTCAACACCTGAGCCCCACAGCCCTGGCAGAACCCAGGGACTGAGATTCCGAACTACTTATACGCTTTGGGTTTTCTTTCCTTAATTTTAAGGGTTTTTTAAATGCTAGCCGCCGATTTGGGCGGTGGAACCCACTCACTGCCACTTCCGGGCCGAAGAGCGTCCTTTGTTTCCAGCCACCTCCGCAGCGCGCAACGCCCTGGGCTCGCTCCCGTGCTCGCTCCGGTGGGGCCCAGCTCACCTCCTACTTGTACTACTTGCACTTGACCTTGCAGGCGAAGGCTGCACAGCCACGTGTAACGCACAGGTTGGCCAGGGCGTCGCCCATGGTGCGGGCCGGCCCGCCGGTGCCCCCGGTCGGGTGGAGGAGCCGAGACCGCTCCTTCCGTGGAGCGGCTCCCGTCTGGAGCCATGTCTGGTAAGCCCAGAGTCTGGGGTCGCTTCTGAGTGCATCTCGTGCTTTTTGTTTTTCTTTCATTTCCTCTTCAGGACATCAGTCACAGAACATTTTTGCTTTTGAGTTAAACTTCGCATTGCCAGTTGTGAAGTTCGAACTTCCTCTACCGCCCGGGGTGGGGCCCTTCTCCACTGTGAAGCTAAGGGGGTGAGGCTGGTGGAGACGGACGGGCCCGGCTTCCACGTGTCCCTGTGGGCGGAAACCTGTGCTGGAGAGACACAGCTCATGTTGCACGTGATCTTCCATCGGGTGTTGTGTAAATTCTAGGAGGTTTAAAAGGATATTGTCTGGGAAAGATCAGTTGTCTGTAATAATAGCCACCTTGGTGAGGAGTCCGTCATCCCAGGGCCTCGGGCGCCACGGGATGGTGGGTCGCTCAGCGCACATGTCAGGCACCAGGTCTCTCGTAATTTGAAGGCAGCCCTGTTTCTTCTCTGCGTCGCTGTTGGTAGAGCTTTCTGATTGCTGTTTTGATAGCCCCTCTGGGTTTTGGTGCGTGGGCCGCTGCCTCGCCGAGGCTGGAGGGGATGGAGGCTGGAGGGGATGGAGGCCGGATGTGATGGAGGCCGGAAGGGCATGCAGGAGAGTGGAGCGCAGTGCGGGAATGCTGGAAGGCACCTGCATGGGCCCCCAGCCTGCAGTGCCGCAGCCTCAAGACTCGTATTTTGTAAGTGGATATCCAGTTGGCCCTCTCCCCAGACCAAATTCTTCCCTGCTTCCCTGCGTGTAAACTTTCTAATGTCAGATTATTGGGAACTTTATTGTATTCCCTTGCTTACTTGTCTACTTCTGAACTAATCGTATCGTGTCAAATTTATTATATATTTATCATTCATCTTTATAACTGAGAATAAAAGTTCATCAACTTTTTAATACTTCTGCAGGATTGCACAAGCCCTTCATAAATCTTTATTTTTCATATAAATTTTAGAAATAGCTAATGAAGTTTTGCTAAGGTGCCTGCTAGGATATTTATTGGGATTGCTTTGAATCGATATATTAATTACGAGAAAATTTATATGTTTACCATATTGATTTTCCCAAACCTTGAACCTGGAATAGTGTATTTATTGAGATCTTCTTTAATTAATGTTATTCACGTTTTGTAGATCTGAGGGGAGGACTGATACTCCTCCTCTGTTAGATTTATTACTATGCGGTTTGTTTCTTATGCATGAAATATTACCTTTTATATTTTATTCCCTAATTGTTTTTCCTCGTATATAGAACTTGATTTTTTATATTGCCATTTTAAGTTCCATTGTTATGGTTTGTCTATAATTTGTTCATTTATGTGTGTATATATATGTATACATACACATACATACACATACATGTGTGTATATATACATATACATATGTATACATATACATATATATACACACATATATATAAAATTACATTTATATATACATACATAATCATATTATTTGTAAAGGAAATAGTTTTATTTATTTCCCTTCAATCTTTATTCCACATTAAAACATTTGTCTTATTGTACTGGCGATACCTCCAGTACGATGTTGGTAGACCTCAATATCATTTTTTAAATAGCCATAAAATGTTCTCTGATGAAAAACCCATGTGACTCTTTTTAAATACGCATCCTCTCATTTTCTTTCCTCACAGGGGAGTTACTCAAAATTGCACAGTTAGTATTCCTTGTTTCTTAATTCTCCACCATTTTACCACCACACCCATAACTGACTTTATCCTATTTGGGTGACACTACAAATGTCATCCATCATTTCTCCACTTGTGTAATTTTCATTTCACTTCTCTGTTGTACCTATAATCCTTTTGAGAATCTTTCTTTATTGCCTTCTGTGAAACCATGCTCTTAAAATGTTTCTGAGGTTTACTTATTAAGAGAGGAATTTTAGAATGAGGAAAGGCTTATATTTCTATCCATCAGGAGTTTCTCATTCGACTGTATTAACTTATCTAAGCGTAATTTCTTTATCTTGATATGAGATAGTATCTTCGTACAAGACTTTTTTAGGAAAGAAAGTTTTGTGAAGGGCCTATTAGATGGCCAGGCACATGATAAATGAGTACTTTTACTTCTTTGAAGTGTCTGCTTCTATTTTTGTACACCTTAGAATTAGATTTCCCTACAGGTTTCATTTAGAGCTTTGTTCTTCTCAATCCAATCATTGGTCTTGAGTGATAGGATTTTATTAGTGTTTTTTAAAGTTCAGCTTGAGTTTTCCTTTCTTCAAACTTCCTAAACGAGTCTAACTTACATTTTCTTTCTTTGTGTTCTCATGCTATTGTCACATATTACTTCCTCTTCTGTAATAACATATACTTTGTAGATTGACTTGAATGTTGATTTGTTTTTTGAAAGGAAAATCATGTTTCTTTTATTTACTTGAGGATTTGGGTTATATATAAATTCTTTGTTAATGTTGACTTATTTGAATGCTAACTATATTTGATACAGTTACTCTGCTAACTGGTTATATTTCTTTGGCTAGGACTCTTAGTACTTTGCTGATTATAAGCTATAATAGTGAGCAAGCTGGCATTTTGTTTACAGTAAAGGAAATGAGTACATTTTTCCTCCTTGAGTATGATGTGACTTTGATTCTTGGCAGAGAGGTTTATCAAGTTGCTAGGATTTATCATAATTGGCACATTTTTATCAGATGTCTTTTCTGCATCTACTGAGAGCTTTTCTTTTTATCTTTAATCAGTTAATGTGGTGATTTACAATGATAGTTTTTAAATACCAACCCATTCTTACATCCCTAAGGCAGATTATCCTAGGTAATGAGTTTAACAGCTTTCAATTTTTACTTTTTCCAAATTGTTTGTGTAATACATAGTATTATCTCTGTCCCAGATATTTTCCTAAAGTTAAAATTTAATAATTTGTGGAACACCTTTGTTTTCAGAGGGAAAGTTTTTACTGTTGATTTGCTTTGTAAAAGACTCCGTCTTTGGGTCACCTGGGTGGCTCGGTTGGTTAAGCCTCTGGCTCTTGATTTTGGCTCAGGTCATAATCTCATGGTTGGTGGGATCCAGTGCTGCTTTGGTCTCTGTGCTGACAGGGCAGAGCTTGTTTGGGACTCTCTCTCTTCCTCTCTGCCCCTCCCCCGTGTGTGTGCGCTGCCCCTCTCTAAATAAATACATAAATAAACATTTTTTTTAAGACTCTATCTTTATTAAGAGTTTCCTATTCTTAAATCACTCCTGTACTCTTAGGTAATTGTATTACTTTTCTGTTTCTGGCTAGCAAGTTGCCACAAATTTACTCGGCTGACACATCAGACATTTTTATCTGCTTCCATTGGAGAAGAATCGGGGCACAGTTGACCTGGGTACTCTGCTCAAGGCATCCAAAGGCTGCAGTCAAGGCGCCTGCATGGGTGCATTCTCACTAGGGGCTGAACTGGGAATAGCTTAGTTTTTAAGCTTCTGTGGCTCATTGACAAAATCCATTTCCTTGTTAACAAGGAACTTACGGCAGCCTGCTTCTTCAATGCCAGTTGGAGAGAAAGTCTCTCACCTCAGGGTCCCAGTCCCTTTTTTTAAGAACTTTAACTTGTTTTAAATCAGGTCTATCCAAGATAATCTTTGATTAACTCAAAACCAACAGATTTGGGATTCTAATTACATCTGCAACATCCTTTTACTTTTTCTGTATTTTGCTGGTTATAAGCAAGTTACTGGTTGTGCTTATACTTAAGGGGAGGGGACTATACAAGCATGTGGTTTATTGTAAGTCACCTTAGGGCACAAAATATGCCCTTATAAAAATTATTTTCTAGGATATGTCTAGAAGTGCACTGTTTTTATCTTCCTAATATTATTTAATTCTTCTTTCTCTTTGTTTTTCATCAGTCTCTCTACTGATGAGTATATTTATTTAAAAATTTTTTAAATGTTTATTCATTTGTTTAAGAGAGAGAGAGAGAGAGAGACAGACAGAGCATGAACAGGAAAGGGACAGAGAGAGATGGAGACACAAAATCTTAAGTGGGGTCCAAGCTCTGAGCTGTCAGCACGGAGCCTATAGTGGGGCTCGAACCTGCAAACCGCAAGATCATGACCTGAGCTGAAGTCGGAAGCTTAACTGACTGAGCCACTCAGGTGCCCCTTAAGAGTTTCCAAGTCATAGATTTTTGCCTTAGTTGATATGGAAATTTTTACAAGTAAACTGGAACATAATGATGAAAGTGCATGCTTCTACTGCTGTGCAAATTTCAGTTTCTTTTGGAACTTATAAACAGATATGAAAGTTCAGATAGTTTTTCGATAGAATTATGGCAGTTTTAGGTTCACAGCAAAATCGAGCAGTAAGTACAAAAAGTTTCTGTATATGCCCTGACTCTACATATGCACAAACTCCCCCCATCAACATCTTAAACTACAGTAGTAAAGTTGTTACAACTGATGAGCCTGAATTAACACATTATCACTGAAAGTCCATAGTTTGCATTAAGTTTCACTCTTGGTGCTGTATATTCTATGGACTTTGGCAAGTGTATAATGACATTTATCTTCTGTTATAGTGTCCTAAAGAATAGTTTCACCGTCCCAGAAATTCATTGTGTTCCCTGCCCTGACCTCTCTGACAACCACTGATCTTTTTACTGTACCCATAGTTTTGTCTTTTCCAGAATGTCCTGTAGTTGAAATGATACAGTAGGTAGCGTGTTCAGATTGGCTTCTTTCACTTAGTAATATAATTTTAAGTTTCCTCTGTCTTTTCCTGGCTTGGTAGTTCATTTCTTTTGAGCACTGGATGGTATCTGTTGTTTGGATATACAGGGTTATTTATCTTTGTGTATTTATCTACTGAAGGACATATTGTTGCTTTCCAGTTTCAGCAATTATGTAAACATGTGCTTGCAGGATTTTGTGTGGACATGAGTTTTCAACTCCTTTGGATAAATATCAAGGAGTGTGATTGCTGAATTATATGGTAAGATTATGTTTGGTTTTATAAGACACCACAAACTGTTTTCCATTGAGGCTGTACCATTTTGCCTTCCCACTGGTAATGAAAAAGAGTTGCTGTTGTTCCACATCCTCACCAGCATTTGGTATTGTGAGTGTTACAGATTTTGGTTATTCTAATAGACATATGGCAGTATCTCACTGTTGCATTAATTTGCATTTATCTGATGACAAACGGTGTAGAACATCTTTTCTTATGCTGATTTGCCTGCCTTCTATAAATCTTCTTTTATGGGGTGTCTCTTCAGGTTTTTTAGCAGTTTTTAAATCAGGCTGTTCATTTTCCTACTGTTGAGTTTTTTTTTTTTTCCCTACTGTTGAGTTTTAAGATTTTCTTAAATATTTTGCCTAATAGTCCTTTATCGAATGTGTCTTTTGCCTAGTGTGTGGCTTGTTTTCACTTTCTCTTGACAGTGTCTCACAGAGCAGTAGTTTTTTTACTTTAAGGAAGTCTGGCTTATCAATTATTTCTGTCATGGATCATGCCTTTGGTATCATATGAAGAAAGTCATCATCAGGCTCAAGGTCATTTAATTTTCTATGTTATCTTGAGGAGTTTTCAAGTTTTGTGTTTTACATTTACAACTCTGATCTATTTTTGATTTAATATTTATAGAAGGTGCAAGGTCTGTGTCTAGAATTTTTTTTTTTTTTTTTTTTGCTTCTGGATGTCCAGTTGTTATAGCACCAATTTTTGAAGTGTCTGTCTTTTCTCCATTGTATGACTCTTGCTGCTTTGCAAGGAGTAGATGACTCTGTATATGCATGAGGGTCTGTTTCTGGGTTCTCTGTTCTGTTGCAGTGATGTATTTTTATGTATTCTTTTACCAGTACTCTACTTTCTTAGTTACTGAGCTTTTTAGTAAATGATTCCAGAAGTCAGTATCATTCCTCCAAATTTAATTTTTCTCCTCCAGTGTTGAGTTGGCCCTTCTGAGTCTTTTGCTGTTTAAATAATTTTTCCCACAACTGTTTTGAGATAAAATTGACATATAACATTGTATAAATTTAAGGTTAATTGATTTGATAATTGATTTGATACACTTTTATATTGCAGTATTTTACCACCTTCATGGCAACACTAATACCTCCATCAGGTCAAATAATCGTCATTTTTTTTTTTTTTTTGTGGTGAGAATATTTAAGATCTGATCTCTTAGCAACTTTCAAGTATGTAGTATGGTATCGTTACCTATAATCACAATGCCGTACACTAGATCCCCAGAATTTATTCATCTTCAATAAAAAAATTTTGTTTGATGTTAATTTATTTTTGAGAGAGAGAAACAGTGCAAGCTGGGGAGAGGCAGAGAGAGGGAGACACAGAATCAGAAGCAGACTTCAGACTCTGAGCTGCCAGCACAGAGCCCAACGTCAGGCTCGAACTCACGAGGAATGAGATCATGACCTGAGCCTAAGTCATGAGCTTAACCAACTGAGCCATCTAGGCGCTACCCAGAATTTATTCATCTTCTAACTGGAAGTTTGTTTTCAGACCAGCACCCCAATTTCCCTCACCTCCCCCAACAATCCTACTCTCTTTTTCTAGGAGTATGTTTTCTTTTTTAGATTCCACATATAAGTGATATCTTACAGTATTTGTCTTTTTCTGGCTGACTTATTTCACTTACATGATGTCCTCAAGGTCCATCCATGTTGTCACAAATGGCAGGATTTTATTTTTTTCTCATCACTGACTAATAGTCCATTGTATTCAGTGGTTTCCTCCCATTATCTGTGGGGGATGTGCTCCAAAACCTCCAGTGGATGCCTGAAACCACAGATAGTATCAAACTCTATATATACTATACCATTTCTATACATAAGTACCTATGCTAAAGTTTTATTTAGAAGTTAGTCACAGTAAGAGGTTAACAACAGTAACTACAGTATAATAAAACAATTATACTAATGTGTTATAGTAATAGTTATGTGGATGTGGTCTTTCTGTCTCTCTCTCTCTGCCAAATATCTTATTGTGCCATATTCACCCTTCCCTTTGTGGTGATGTGAGATGATAAAGGCCTATGTGATTAGACGAAGTGATGTGGTTGATGTTAGGCTACTATTGACCTTCTGATGATACACTAGGAGGAAAACCATCTGCTTTTGACCTGCAGTTGACTGCAGGGAACTGAAACTTCAGAAAGTGAAACAGAAAGTGGATAGTGAGAACTACTATGGATAGACATCTTTATTCATTCATCCACTGACAGTCACTTAGGTTGGCTATTAATGAGTAGTCCATCTTGGCCATTATGAATAATGCTGTAATAAACATAGGCATGCAGATACCTCTTCAATATCCAGTTTTCATTTCTTTTGGATGTACACCCAGAGGTATGATTGCTAGACCATACGGCAGTTTTATTTTTAACTCTCTGAAGAACCTCCATACTACTTTCCATGATGGCCGTACCTATTTATGTTCCCACCAGTAGTGCCCAGGGGTTCCATTTTCTCCACATCCTTGCAAACATTTGTTATCTATTGTCTTTTTAATTATAACCATTCCAAGAGATGTGAGTTGATACCTCTTTGTGATTTTAATTTGGATTCCCCTCATTATTAATGAAGTTCAGCATATATTTTCATGTTGGCCATTTGGATGTCTTTGGAAAAATGTGTATTCAGTTTCTGTAACAATTTTTAATTGGATTGCTTAAGAGTATTGTTGTTAGTGATTTGTATGACTTCTTTATATAGTTTATATAGTAACCTTTTATCAGATGTCAAATTTGCAAATATTTTCTCCTATTCCATGGGTTGCCTTTTCCTTTTGTTCTTTTTTAAAAACTTTATTTATTTATTTATTTATTTATTTATTTTTATTTTTTAATTTTTGTTTTTTTATTAAACATTTTATTTTTTTTTAAATTTTTTTAATATATGAAATTTATTGTCAAATTGGTTTCCATACAACACCCAGTGCTCATCCCAAAAGATGCCCTCCTCAATACCCATCACCCACCCTCCCCTCCCTCCCACCCCCCATCAACCCTCAGTTTGTTCTCAGTTTTTAACAGTCTCTTATGCTTTGGCTCTGTCCCACTCTAACCTCTTTTTTTTTTTTTTTTTCCTTCCCTT
Source organism: Prionailurus bengalensis (assembly GCF_016509475.1). NCBI lineage: Eukaryota > Metazoa > Chordata > Mammalia > Carnivora > Felidae > Prionailurus > Prionailurus bengalensis. Next base: position 24,230,311 of record NC_057350.1, on the reverse strand, counting down.
CCCCCATGGGTTTCTGTTAAGTTTCTTAGGATCCACATAAGAGTGAAACCATATGGTATCTGTCTTTCTCTGTATGGCTTATTTCACTTAGCATCACACTCTCCAGTTCTATCCACGTTGCTACAAAAGGCCATATTTCATTCTTTCTCATTGCCACGTAGTATTCCATTGTGTATATAAACCACAATTTCTTTATCCATTCATCAGTTGATGGACATTTAGGCTCTTTCCATAATTTGGGTATTGTTGAGAGTGCTGCTGTAAACATTGGGGTACAAGTGCCCCTATGCATCAGTACTCCTGTATCCCTTGGATAAATTCCTAGCAGTGCTATTGCTGGGTCATAGGGTAGGTCTATTTTTTTAATTTTCTGAGGAACCTCCACACTGCTTTCCAGAGCGTCTGCACCAATTTGCATTCCCACCAACAGTGCAAGAGGGTTCCCATTTCTCCACATCCTCGCCAGCATCTATAGTCTCCTGATTTGTTCATTTTGGCCACTCTGACTGGCGTGAGGTGATACCTGAGTGTGGTTTTGATTTGTATTTCCCTGATAAGGAGCGACGCTGAACATCTTTTCATGTGCCTGTTGGCCATCCGGATGTCTTCTTTAGAGAAGTGTCTATTCATGTTTTCTGCCCATTTCTTCACTGGGTTATTTGTTTTTCGGGTGTGGAGTTTGGTGAGCTCTTTATAGATTTTGGATACTAGCCCTTTGTCCGATATGTCATTTGCGAATATCTTTTCCCATTCCGTTGGTTGCCTGTTAGTTTTGTTGGTTGTTTCCTTTGCTGTGCAGAAGCTTTTTATCTTTATAAGGTCCCAGTAATTCACTTTTGCTTTTAATTCCCTTGTCTTTGGAGATGTGTCGAGTAAGAGATTGCTACGGCTGAGGTCAGAGAGGTCTTTTCCTGCTTTCTCCTCTAAGGTTTTGATGGTTTCCTGTCTCACATTCAGGTCCTTTATCCATTTTGAGTTTATTTTTGTGAATGGTGTGAGAAAGTGGTCTAGTTTCAACCTTCTGCATGTTGCTGTCCAGTTCTCCCAGCACCATTTGTTAAAGAGGCTGTCTTTTTTCCATTGGATGTTCTTTCCTGCTTTGTCAAAGATGAGTTGGCCATACGTTTGTGGGTCTAGTTCTGGGGTTTCTATTCTATTCCATTGGTCTATGTGTCTGTTTTTGTGCCAACACCATGCTGTCTTGATGATGACAGCTTTGTAGTAGAGGCTAAAGTCTGGGATTGTGATGCCTCCTGCTTTGGTCTTCTTCTTCAAAATTCCTTTGGCTATTCGGGGCCTTTTGTGGTTCCATATGAATTTTAGGATTGCTTGTTCTAGTTTCGAGAAGAATGCTGGTGCAATTTTGATTGGGATTGCATTGAATGTGTGGATAGCTTTGGGTAGTATTGACATTTTGACAATATTTATTCTTCCAATCCATGAGCAGGGAATGTCTTTCCATTTCTTTAAATCTTCTTCAATTACCTTCATAAGCTTTCTATAGTTTTCAGCATACAGATCTTTTACATCTTCGGTTAGATTTATTCCTAGGTATTTTATGCTTCTTGGTGCAATTGTGAATGGGATCAGTTTCCTTATTTGTCTTTCTGTTGCTTCATTGTTAGTGTATAAGAATGCAACTGATTTTTGTACATTGATTTTGTATCCTGCAACTTTGCTGAATTCATGTATCAGTTCTAGCAGACATTTGGTGGAGTCTGTCAGATTTTCCATGTATAATATCATGTCATCTGCAAAAAGCAAAAGCTTGACTTCATCTTTGCCAATTTTGATGCCTTTGATTTCCTTTTGTTGTCTGATTGCTGATGCTAGAACTTCCAGCACTGTGTTAAACAACAGTGGTGAGAGTGGGCATCCCTGTCGTGTTCCTGATCTCAGGGAAAAAGCTCTCAGTTTTTCCCATTGAGGATGATGTTAGCTGTGGGCTTTTCATAAATGGCTTTTATGATCTTTAAGTATGTTCCTTCTATCCCGACTTTCTCAAGGGTTTTTATTAAGAAAGGGTGCTGGATTTTGTCGAAGGCCTTTTCTGCATCGATTGACAGGATCATATGGTTCTTCTCTTTTTTTTTTTGCTAATGTGATGTATCACGTTGATTGATTTGCGAATGTTGAACCAGCCCTGCATCCCAGGAATGAATCCCACTTGATCATGGTGAATAATTCTTTTTATATGCCGTTGAATTCGATTTGCTAGTATCTTATTGAGAATTTTTACATCCATATTCATCAGGGATATTGGCCGGTAGTTCTCTTTTTTTACTGGGTCTGTCTGGTTTAGGAATCAAAGTAATACTGGCTTCATAGAATGAGTCTGGAAGTTTTCCTTCCCTTTCTATTTCTTGGAATAGCTTGGGAAGGATAGGTATTATCTCTGCTTTAAACGTCTGGTAGAACTCCCCTGGGAAGCCATCTGGTCCTGGACTCTTATTTGTTGGGAGATTTTTGATAACCGATTCAATTTCTTCGCTGGTTATGGGTCTGTTCAAGCTTTCTATTTCCTCCGGATTGAGTTTTGGAAGAGTGTGGGAGTTTAGGAATTTGTCCATTTCTTCCAGGTTTTCCAATTTGTTGGCATATAATTTTTCATACTATTCCCTGATAACTGTTTGTATCTCTAAGGGATTGGTTGTAATAATTCCATTTTCATTCATGATTTTACCTATTTGGGTCATCTCCCTTTTCTTTTTGAGAAGCCTGGCTAGAGGTTTGTCAATTTTGTTTATTTTTTTCAAAAAACCAACTCTTGGTTTCGTTGATCTGCTCTACAGTTTTTTTAGATTCTATATTGTTTATTTCTGCTCTGATCTTTACTATTTCTCTTCTTCTGCTGGGTTTAGGCTGCCTTTGCTGTTCTGCTTCTATTTCTTTCAGGTGTGCTGTTAGATTTTGTATTTGGGATTTTTCTTGTTTTTTGAGATAGGCCTGGATTGCAGTGTATTTTCCTCTCAGGACTGCCTTCGCTGCGTCCCAAAGCGTTTGGATTGTTGTATTTTCATTTTCGTTTGTTTCCATATTTTTTAAATTTCTTCTCTAATTGCCTGGTTAACCCACTCATTCGTTAGTGGGGTGTTGTTTAACCTCCACGCTTTTGGAGGTTTTCCAGACTTTTTCCTGTGGTTGATTTCAAGCTTCATAGCATTGTGGTCTGAAAGTATGCATGGTATAATTTCAATTCTTATAAACTTATGAAGGGCTGTTTTGTGACCCAGTTTATGATCTATCTTGGAGAATGTTCCATGTGCACTCGAGAAGAAAGTATATTCTGTTGCTTTGGGATGCAGAGTTCTAAATATATCTGTCAAGTCCATCTGATCCAATGTCTCATTCAGGGCCCTTGTTTCTTTATTGACCGTGTGTCTAGATGATCTATCCATTTCTGTGAGTGGGGTGTTAAAGTCCCATGCAATTACCACATTCTTATCAATAAGGTTGCTTATGTTTATGAGTAATTGTTTTATATATTTGGGGGCTCCGGTATTCGGCGCATAGACATTTATAATTGTTAGCTCTTCCTGATGGATAGACCCCTAATTATTATATAATGCCCTTCTTCATTTCTTGTTACAGCCTTTAATTTAAAGTCTAGTTTGTCTGATATAAGTATGGCTACTCCAGCTTTCTTTTGGCTTCCAGTAGCATGATAAATAGTTCTCCATCCCCTCACTCTCAATCTAAAGGTGTCCTCAGGTCTAAAATGAGTCTCTTGTAGACAGCAAATAGATGGGTCTTGTTTTTTTATCCATTCTGATACCCTATGTCTTTTGGTTGGCGCATTTAATCCATTTACCTTCAGTGTTATTATAGAAAGATACGGGTTTAGAGTCATTGTGATGTCTGTATGTTTTATGCTTGTAGTGATGTCTCTGGCACTTTGTCTCACAGGGTCCCCCTTAGGATCTCTTGTAGGGCTGGTTTAGTGGTGACAAATTCCTTCAGTTTTTGTTTGTTTGGGAAGACCTTTATCTCTCCTTCTATTCTAAATGACAGACTTGCTGGATAAAGGATTCTTGGCTGCATATTTTTCCTGTTTAGCACACTGAAAATATCGTGCCAATCCTTTCTGGCCTGCCAAGTTTCAAAAGAGAGATCAGTCACGAGTCTTATAGGTGTCCCTTTATATGTGAGGGCACGTTTACCCCTTGCTGCTTTCAGAATTTTCTCTTTATCCTTGTATTTTGCCAGTTTCACTATGATATGTCGTGCAGAAGATCGATTCAAGTTACGTCTGAAGGGAGTTCTCTGTGCCTCTTGGATTTCAATGCCTTTTTCCTTCCCCAGTTCAGGGAAGTTCTCAGCTATTATTTCTTCAAGTACCCCTTCAGCACCTTTCCCTCTCTCTTCCTCCTCTGGGATACCAATTATGCGTATATTATTTCTTTTTAATGTATCACTTAGTTCTCTAATTTTCCCCTCATACTCCTGGATTTTTTTATCTCTCTTTCTCTCAGCTTCCTCTTTTTCCATAACTTTATCTTCTAGTTCACCTATTCTCTCCTCTGCCTCTTCAATCTGAGCCGTCGTGGTTTCCATTTTGTTTTGCATTTCGTTTAAAGCGTTTTTCAGCTCCTCGTGACTGTTCCTTAGTCCCTTGATCTCTGTAGCAAGAGATTCTCTGCTATCCTCTGTACTGTTTTCAAGCCCAGGGATTAATTTTATGACTATTATTCTAAATTCACTTTCTGTTATATTATTTAAATCCTTTTTGATCAATTCATTAGCTGTTGTTATTTCCTGGAGATTCTTCTGAGGGGAATTCTTCTGCTTGGTCATTTTGGATAGTCCCTGGCGTGGTGAGGACCTGCAGGGCACTTCCCCTGTTCTGTGGTGTATAACTGGAGTTGTTGGGCGGGGCCGCAGTCAGTCCTGATGTCTGCCCCCAGCCCACCGATGGGGCCACAGTCAGACTGGTGTGTGCCTTCTCTTCCCCTCTCCTAGGGGCGGGATTCATTGTGGGGTGGCGTGGCCCGTCTGGGCTACTTGCACCCTGCCAGGCTTGTGGTGTGGGGATCTGGTGTATTAGCTGGGGTGGGTAGGCAAGGTGCTCGGGGGCAGGAGGGGCAGGCTTAGCTCACTTCTCCTTAGGTGATCCACTTCAGGAGGGGCCCTGTGGCAGCGGGAGGGAGTCAGATCCGCTGCCGGAGATTTGGCTCCGCAGAAGCGCAGAGTTGGGTTTTTGCGGGGAGCGAACAAGTTCCCTGGCAGGAACTGGTTCCCTTTGGGATTTTGGCTGGGGGATGGGCGGGGGAGATGGCGCTGGCGAGCGCCTTTGTTCCCCACCAAACTGAGCTCTGTCTTCCGGGGGCTCAGCAGCTCTCCCTCCCTTTGTCCTCCAGCCTTCCCGCTTTCCGAGCAGAGCTGTTAACTTATGACCTCCCAGATGCTAAGTCGCGCTTGCTGTCGGAACACAGTCCGTCAGGCCCCTCCGCTTTTGCAAGCCAGACTCAGGGGCTCTGCTTGGCCGGCGAGCCGCCCCTCCGCCCCGGCTCCCTCCCGCCAGTCCGTGGAGTGCGCACAGCCTCGCTGCCCTTCCTACCCTCTTCAGTGGGCCTCTCGTCTGCGCTTGGCTCCGGTGACTCCGTTCTGCTAATCCTCTGGTGGTTTTCTGGGTTATTTAGGCAGGTGTAGGTGGAATCTAAGTGATCAGCAGGACGCGCGGTGAGCCCAGCGTCCTCCTATGCCGCCATCTTCCAATATTTTGTCTATTTTTTAATTTTTGAAAGAGAGAGAGTGTGTGTGCACATGTGCAAGCAGGGGAGGGGCAAAGGGAGAGGGAGGGAGAGGATCTTAAGCCCAATGCAGGGCTGGATCTCATGACCTCTCTTGACAGTGAGCTCATGACCCTGAGCTGAAATCAGGAGTCAGATGCTTAACTGACTGAGCCAGCCAGATGACACATGCCTTTTCATTTATTGATTGCTTCTTTTGCATTTGTCAGAAATAAGCCCATCAACCCAATCAAAGGAGGGATGAAGAGACTTAGAGCACAGTGAAGCGAGGCTTTAATCAATGTTCTTGCAAGAGCAGGTGTCTGATAGACAGGCACACTTGGGGCAGTTACAGCAGGCAATTTATTTCCTAGCATGCAGGTCCCTCCCTGGTTCCTCATTGGCTGAGTACTACAGAGATTACATCCTTACCTGAACGTCACCTGTCCCCATGTAAGACAAAAAGTAGTGTGATTGGAATAAATATACATTCCCTGAGGTGACACAGAGACTTTTAGTCCCTTCTCCCTTTGTTCTTTGGTGCATGCTCATTGCAAAGCCGACAAAAATAAGCCCTGCAAAACGGAGAGGGGAAGAAGAACAGGTAAGTGAAGTGTCGAAGTGTTTGGGACTCCATTGTGGGGGAAGGGGGCACATTAGTACATATTTACATTAGGTTGTAAACCAACTATTAACTAGACAGCACAGCTTTTATTTGGTATTTCTGAAAATGAATCATCTCCCTTACTTCTTACAGCTGTGCAGAACTTGTTTAGTTTGATGTAGACCCATTTACTTACTTTTGTCTTTGTTGCTTGTGTTTTTGGTGTTATGTCCAAAAAATCTTTGCCAAGACCTATGTCAAGGAGCTTTATTATCCCTATATTCTAGGAATTGTACAGTTTCATGCCTTACCATGTCCATTTTAAACTAATGTTTATAAATTTTCATAGTATTTAAAATATGGTGCCAATTGTTTAAGATGTTTATTTAGTTTTGAGAGAGACAGAATGGGAGGGGAGCAGAGAGAGAGAGAAGGAAAGAGAGAATCCCAAGCAGGCTCCATGCTGTCAGCACAGAGCCTGATGCAGGACTCTAAGTCACAAACTGTGAGACTATGACCTGAGCCAAAATCAGAAGTTGGACACTTAACCAACTGAACCACTCAGATGCCCCTAAAATAATGCCAATTTCTAAAAAAAAAAAAAAAAGGTTCAGAGTAATTTAGATCATTGTTATTGGACATCTTTATCTACCATTATTAACTCAAAAACCTCTACAAATAAACTTTTGAACTTCTTGAATGGAGAGTGTACTCTCTAAATGCACAGACTTTTATTTGATTTATAAAAATATCTGGTTGGAGTCTTAGTTTAAGAAAATTTTAATGACATGGGAATAGATCATGTCTTTTTTAAAGCACATAATGTAAAATATTTTTTGATCTGTGACTTAGCTATACCATGTAAGGTTTGTGATATGAAAGAAGGTAGTCTGGAGGCCCTAAAAAACATTTATGAGTCATTGTATTGTATTCCTTTCTTTTTTGTAATATGCATCATTAGAAGTTTTTGGTTTTCAGAGTGCTTGAAATAACAAAATGGCTTAACAGTTTATGTTACTATATTTTACAACTGAATGACAAAAGTCAAGACAATTATACATATAATTGGCAAAATAGGCAGGTCAGTTATACATGTAATTGGGTTGATCTGAAGTCTTAAAAGTAAAGACTAAGTTGTATCATATTGTGATGGCTTTTTTTCTTAAAACTTGTTCATTCATATGGCATGGATATCATAAAATATAGAATAAAGCTACATTTTATTTCTTTCTTTAAGCCTTCAAATTAATAGTGGAAATATTCATATGATTCAATTTATCTTTGCTTTTTAAGTTATAAATATATACTCCAAGTAAATGTGCAGTCAAAAGATACCTCTGTAAGTTATAGTTTTTCCATTTTAAAAGTCCCTTTCTTATTTATATGTATTTTTAAAAGTTGTTTTACTCGATGACTTCATGGAAGTAATTTTCCAAGAAATGATTTATGGTAAATTAAAATGCTGGATCTCTTTCATTTACTGTCACCCATGACTCAATATGTAGTAAAAGATATCTTACTGAACTGTCTAGTATACCTAATGTCATCCATGCAATACTTAGGTCAATATGATTTCAAAGTATTATCTTAAAAAAATAAGTACAAGCAAAGGAAAATAAATATACAATAAAATACTACTGAGAGTTTCTGCTAACTGTAAGTTAACGTGTAAAATTACAACTATTTGTCGGTGTTTGAAGCAAGTTTTGTGATTAAGTTCAACTGTTGCATTCTCTTACCATAACTCTTCAACAAACAATAGTTTTTACTACTTTCAGAAACGCTGATATATAGCTTTTCTATGATTGTTAAAATTCACTTGTATAGGTAATAATGGCTAATATATGTTTGCTTTTATAACATGCCAGGTATAGTTCTAAATTATATATAGTATGTAATCATATAAAATAAATCCTATTTTGGGGTGCCTGGGTGGGTCAGTTGGTTAAGCGTCTGACTCTTGGTTTCAGCTGAGGTCATGAAATCATGATTGTGAGACTGAGCCCCGCATCCGGCTCTGTGCTGGGCACAGAGTCTGCTTGAGATTCTCTCTCTCTTTTCCTTTGCCCCTCCCCTGCTTGTGTGCACGTGCTCTCTCTCTCTCTCTCTTTCAAGATAAATGAATAAAATAAGCCCTATTTTTATTACAATGAGAAACATGAGAATAGAAGGGATTAAATAACTCTTAATGCTTGTTAGATCTAGGCTTTGGTATCACGATATTCTGCCTCTGGCATAAAGGGGAAATCTTTTGTTTGCTTAGTTTAGTAACAGTGAACCCACTCCCCCATTTGAGAGCCAGCTTTCCTCTCTGTTATGTATACACTAAACCATTTAGAGAAACTTTGTTTACCATAAATTACTATGGTCTCTCAGTGAAGTTCTCTAATTTCTTTTTTAAAAAAATTTTTAATGTTTATTTTTGAGAGAAAGAGATAGAGTGTGAGCAGGGAGGGACAGAGAGAGGGAGACACAGAATCTGAAGCAGGCTCCAGGCTCTGAGCTGTCAGCACAGAGCCCAAACTGGGGCTTGAACTCATGAACCCTGAGATTATGACCTGAGCTGAAGTCAGACGCTTAACCGACTGAGCCACCCAGGTGCCCCAGAGTTCTCTAATTCTAATCGCAGCACCTAGATGAAAATTTACAGTATTATTTTATAGAATTCCATGACCTTCTGCTAGATTTCTCTTTATTTTGTCTGAGGCCATGTGAACCTGATGTTTTTGTTTAGATTTGATCCATATTACTCCATGACACTCACTACTTCACCATGTGGTAATATGAACAAGATAAATTTCTCATGAATAGGGAAAAAAAAATGTTGCCACTCTTTGAGATGTGACTCCCAGTTTGCCCTGGCACAGCATTGCTTCCAAGTTTAAAATCTCAGGCCAGGGATGCAGTCCTCCTGAAATGCTCACATATTGGTGCTCCCTGTCCTGAAGTCTGTGACCTCCACTGCCCAGATACTGTAAAGCGGCCATTCCCCTTACCTTGTACTGCCTCTCCCTGTTTTCCTGCTCTACTTTTCCCTCCACAGCACTTATCAAAATCTGTCATAGTACATAGTTCAATTTGTTTCTGTTTTGATGTTCTTTGGATTAGGCTGCTTCCTCTGAGATACAGACAGCGGGACAGAATTAGTCGTGCAAGAGATCTACAAGAGACAAAGCCTGTGAGGAAAAACAGAAAGGAGCTGAGGGAGTCTGAAAAGTTGTCAGAGCTTGATTCCACTTGACTCCGAATAAATGACAGAGGGAAGGAAAGGAAGGAGGGGTGAAACATCTCAGGCTGCTGTGGGGACCTAAAAGAGTTTGAAAAGTCTGTGGTAGAGTCCTTGACCAAAATGTTCCATTAGAGCAGCACCGCAGCTCCTGGGAATGGGCCCACCTGAGTATCCTAGCCTCACTCAGTTATTGGCAGGGACATTCTCACAAGAAGCATGGCCTCAAGTATCATAAAAACAGTGACACATTTCAGAGCACACGAGATGCAGCTGACGGTCACTTACACTCTTCACTAGTGGAATTCTGAATGAGATATGAAAGGCACATTTCAGGGTGCCTCTCATATTCAGGCAAAGGACTTTTGTATACTGTTCTATCCCCATCACCTAAAAGTGCCTGGGTTATAATAGCAGTCAATGAATGTGTAGAGTAAATGAATTTTCCCTGAAAAAAAAAAAAGATATTTATGTCTTTTGAAATGTCTTCCTGCACATTAGTGTTCTGCCCAAATCTACTGGCAATTCAGATCTAGAGAGTAATTACCCAGGAGGATGCCTGAAGCCTCATCCAAACTTTACAAAAGGGAATGTAAAAATTTTTAAAGGCACTATTTGCTAAAGAACCAGGGGAGTGTCCTTATAGTAAGCACACAGATTATCCTTATCACTGGTTACTGAAAAGTATTTTCGTGGAACTTCAATGGCAAATGAAACATGGGATTTCAGTGGTAAGAATCAATATTGTTTATTTTCGGGATGGGGTGTGGAGAGTCTGAACTTCAGAATCCTTGCGATGCCTACAGTCTCCTTCCTTAAATGTAGCCATAGTCTCAAACAATTATATTGCTAAAGTGAAATGTTTGTTTGCTCTATTATTGAAGAATATTCAGTTCTGCTAAAGATGATGAAAAAATAGAATGGTTAAAATGTGTAAAATGTATTAGGCATAGAGAGTGAGTAATCAAGTAGCTTATAAGACAAAGGAAGAGTTCATAATTGTGTTATGAATAGAAAGTAATGCAAAGTAAAAGATAGAATAAAGGGTCTGTATAAAAGCGTGAAGAAGAGTGCAATAGATAGGGGATTAAAGGAACACGTAAATGTGAAATATTAATAAGAACAAATTCTGTCATCTTCAATTTGATGGTCAGCCATTCCTCCATTACATACCCACTGGTGACAGTCAATGTGGCTCCATTTGGGACTCAATGTGTGCTCTACCCAAGATACCATCAGTAAGCACAGCTGCTCAACCAGACATAGAAAAATTGTAGTTGTCGGTGGGGCGTACTTGTCCGCCATCTCCACAACAGAACAAGTGCACTTGGCTCCAGCTGTCTTCTTCCTGCTGAGTCTTCTTGCTCAAACCTCAACTTTGATTCTTTTAACCTTGTTGTTATCAGGAAATAAGTTGTAACAGATACCATAAACACCTAGCTAAACTTTATATCTTGGATGAAGTATCCCATTTACTTGGAGGTAAAAGGAAGAAGTATCTCAAGTAGTTTGTAGAATAGAGGTTCTTGGCCCGAGAAGCATTGATAATGGTAGAGATTGTGTTACAGATATGTAGAAGTATTGATTTCCTCAGCAGACAAGTGAACTGGGTTGGGACCGAGTGACTAGAACTCTTCGTTCGAGCATCTCAGTCTATGAACAACTTAGATACACAAGTTTCTGTAAAATATTATTATTTTCTATGTGAACTGTGATATGAAGATGTTGAGAATCACTGGATTGTGATAATCTATTGGATGATATCCATGGAAATAAGAGCCTAATATAGAACAAAAGGGCCCATAATATCCATGTGTAATAAAGTATTAGGCTGTGAGGGACCCTTCTAGTTACCATCTTACTCTGCAATACCCCCAAAATGACAGTTAGCATTATTTCACTTATCTCTGATAGTAACTTTTGAAAATAGATACTATTATATTGCTTACGTTACAGAGAGGTAGACAGAAGTTATTCAGAGACTGCTGAATACCCTTTTTCCCCTTCATTCTTAGAAGCAACCAAACCACAATTTTTAAAATTTAGTAATGAAGTCTAATTAACACATAATGTTATATTAGCTTCAGGTGCACAATGTACTGCTTTAGCAATTCTATACTTTACTCAGTGCTCACCATGGTAAGTGTAGTTACCACCTGTCACTGAACAACATCACTATAATATTATTGGCTGTATTCCCTATGCTGTACTTTTCATCATTGTGACTTATTTGTTTTATAACTGGGAGTCTGTACCTTTTAATCCTCATTATCTATTTTGTCTGTCCTCCACCTATCTCCCGTCTGGCACCCGCCACTTTGTTCTCTATATTTAAGAGTATGTTTGGGTTTTGGGTTGTTGTTGTTGTTGTTGTTGGTTGGTTGGTTGGTTGGTTTTTACATTCTACATGTAAGTGAAATCATATAGTATTTGTCTTTCTCTGACTGATTTCACTTAGCATAGTGCCCTCTCGGTCCATTGATGGTGTCACAAATGGTTTTTATGGCTAAGATTCCATTGTGTGTATATGTGTGTGTGTGCATGTGTGTGTGTATTTATGTATGTGTAGATGTGTATTTATGTATGTATGTATGTGTAGATACATCTACACATGTTCTCTATCACATGTTCTTTATTCATTCATCATCTGTCACGGACCACTTGGATTACGTCTATGTCTTAGCTATTGTAAATAATGCTGCAGCAAATATAGGAGTGCATATATCTTTTTGAATTGGCATTTGCATTTTCTTTGGGATAAACCAAAATTTTTATAGAGGTAAAATGCACCCAAATAGAGGACTGGATTTTTCTGAGACTCAGTTATGAAGACAGGAAATTTAATTTTCCAAAAATGAGTTAAACATTATCTCCCACAATATATGGTTTTCTAGAAATGTGCCACTACCTCACTTAGAGTGAAGTCTAATTCTGTTCCTCTTTAATATGGGAAGGAAGGTTTTGGTATGCATACAGGAAAAGGTTGCATTCAAATGATGCTGTAATATGCAAATCTAGATTTGAAAAGAGCATGCAGCTTCTTTCTGTTTTATGTGAAATGTGTACTCTTTGGATCCAGCCCATTTTCTAAGGAAGCTCAAGGACCCCATGGACGTGACACAAGTAGATGTCCTATATAAAGTCTCAGTCATCAGTGATTATTAGCTTCCAGACATATCAGTGAGATGCTTTCAGATTATACCAGCCTACAGTTACCAGGTTACTTGTAGTTTTTGAGTCCGCCTAGCTTAGGCAGCAAACATTGTGGAGCTAAGACAAACCATTCTTCCTATGCTCTTTCTATATTCCTAACTCATGAAAGCTATCAATATAATACAGTAGTTGTTCTTGTATTCCCCTTAGTTTGAAGGTGCTTAGTCAGTGATAGTAAATGGAATAGTAGATGACTATGGCCAAGTGATTATGTTTGAGCCAATAAAATGTAAGTGAAAGGTGGAGATCATAGAAAGGTTCCTAAATGAAACAAACTGCTTGGCTAGGTAGTACCATCTGTCTTTCCCCTTTTCCACCTTTCTGCTTCCTAAAATAGAGGTGTAATTGCTGGAGCTTCAGCAACTATCATGTAGCCTTGAAGATGGAAGCTTGAGGATGGCTGTAGAGATAGAGAGATAGAAGGTACCTGGTTTCCTGATGACTTAATGAAGTCATCCTAGCAATTCAAGACCTCTGGACTTTGTAATTAAACTATATGCAAGAAAAAGAGCTATTTATACTTTATCATAGAACTTTAGAACTTTATCATAATGGTTTTTCTTGTATGTGTTACCCTTCCTAGACCTGGTTCATGTATCTTAAAGAGACTAAGTCACTTAACCTGAGTTAGTAAGTGAAAGAGAAAAGATTTTTACCCCAGTTGTCTAATTTCAGGACCTAACACTTTAATTATTGCAGCATACTACCCTAGGGGCAAAAGTGAATTTTTCAAAAATGGGAAAGAACATAAATTTTTTTTTAAATTTTTTTTTCAACATTTATTTATTTTTGGGACAGAGAGAGACAGAGCATGAACGGGGGAGGGGCAGAGAGAGAGGGAGACACAGAATCAGAAACAAGCTCCAGGCTCTGAGCCATCAGCCCAGAGCCTGACGCGGGGCTCGAACCCACGGACCGCGAGATCGTGACCTGGCTGAAGTCGGACGCTTAACCGACTGCGCCACCCAGGCGCCCCGAACATAAAATTTTTATAAAGATCAAAAATTGTAAATATATCAGAAACATAGAATTCTAAAAATATATAGGATATGGAAAACCATCTTGAGGAGAAACTCAGCACTATGTTGGATTCCCTGCTATGGTCATTATTAGTCACAAAAGGAAATCTTCAATATACTTCAGAACTTAGACTAGACCAAGCCTTTTGTTATTCTATTCCATGAGTGCTCAGTAAACTTAAGTTTTATATGTTAATGCAATACCGTTTATGGGAGCTATCTTAAAACTTATTTAAAAGGAATGATGTATATTTTGGTCATGTGTGTTGTTTTGTTTTTTTTCCTCATCTAAGTTCATTAAATATAGTGCAGACATACAAATAAAAAATCCTGGTTTCAAGATCTAATTCTAAAATGAGAATCTTCCTTATGGCCCTGGGTTACAAATAATTAAGGAAATATCCAATTCTGTGTAAGTGAAAAGTTCATTCTTTCTGATTTGCTGTGCACTTGCACATTTGTAGCTCGTTAGTTTCATATGCAGCAGGGATATTGAAAACACATTTCAAGTGCTCCTACTGATTTAAGAAATTTATTGTACCTTAAGGGCTGTCAGAGGAAATTTGCAAATTACTAGCCCAAATTATTTCAACAAGAAAACATCATGATATGTTCAGGTAATGGAAAGGGGAAAAAGATTAACATAAGTGTCATAAAAAAGCTATTGTGCTGCATAAATCACAGGTAGTCAAGATGTTTTGTAAGAAGGATGCTGTGCTAAAATGCAAGAAAGAGTATCTCTTACACACCCTTTCTTATCCAACAGAGAATAGCCTTTTGATTTCACTGATAAATTGTACATGTCCCTTTTCTGTCCCATAAACAGCACTTTAAGTCATTTCTTTCTTCTTTGAAATACTCTTTGGTGAATGAAAAAACATTGTCTTTCACCTAAGTATGTATGGATATATTTCTGTATACGTGAAAAATTTAATTAAAATGTTTGAAGATTCAATAAACCCAAGAGAATCTACTAAAAGTAAGCATCCTGTGTAATCTCTAGTAGCTGGGATTAAATTCTGTTCTAGTTTACAGAAATGAGTTATATGATTAATACTTTCTTTATAAATCCCCATAGGAGCAATAGATGTAACTTATCAATATGGTCACATAAGATGTAGTCTTCAATACATACAACTGAGAAAACTATTATTGAAGTATCTTAAAAGTTGCCACGTATTAGTGGCAAGACCATTATTGAGTTAGGAAGATACCTGCTAGTCTATTTAGGTGTTGAAAGGGTTGGACCTTGGCAATGTATGAAAGGCGAGGGTAGAGGCAGAGCATTTCCGCGAGAGCTGAAGTACTTTGCTTTCAAAAATAGGAAACTTTCTCTTAATTTCTATTTAGTTTTTTTATTTTTATTTTTATTTTTTTTTTAGAAATTTCCTTAGGGGAAATGGCACTTGTGATGGTGAAAGTGGAGATGTTGGGATGGTGTTACTGACTTGGAAGGAGGTGGTATGTTTTATAGACAGGAGTTATGTAGTAGGAGGATGGAAAGAACTGTGGGCTGTCAAAACATTTTATTTTAATTTATTTTTTCTGTCGTGTTGGAATTCAAATTCCCATAACCTGTGATTTTAGTAATGTTTCCACAGAACAAAACCTTGACTATGTATGATATGTTCCAGAGTGGAGTCACCTTTCACATATTCAAAACATATTTAGTTTTGAAGAATCCGAGCAAAGTGACTGAGTCCATATGCAAACAGAAGCAAGGAACAAGATGGGGTGCTTGGGTGGCTCAGTCAGTTAAGCATCCCACCCTTGATTTCGGCTCGAGTCATGATCCCAGAGTTGTGGGATCGAACCCTGCATTGGGCTCTGTGCTGAGCAAGGAGCCTGCTTGGGATTCTCTCTCTGTCTCTCTCTGCCCCTCTCCCCAGCTAGTGCAGTCGTGTGCGCGCTCTCTCTCTCTCTCTGTCTCTCTCTGTCTCTCAAAGTAAATAAAGCAAGGAACAAGATATCAATCAAATTTGAGCAGAACAAAGAGTGGGGATGATTTAAACAGGTATGAAGTTATCAGAGTTGCCAAGTCTCTCATTGATTACAAGGGATGTGGTACTTACATGAAACATTAGTTCTGGACTCCTGTGCATTTCAAAGGAAGTATTGTTATTCAGGATAGAAAAACATCCCCTAGTGAAGATACTCTCACAGTCTATGTGCACACACACACACGTGTGTGTGTGTGTGTGTGTGTGTGTGTGTGTATAAGTAGAGAATCTTGAACTTTGGCATAGGTTTGATTCGTCCAAAAGATACATTAAAAAAAAAAATAATAGACATCAGGGGCACCTGGGTGGCTTAGTCACTTAAGTGTCTGACTCTTGATTTTGTCTCAGGTCTTGATCTTGCTGTCGTGGGATCCAGCCTTATGTTGGGTCTACACTGAGAGTGGGGAGCCTGCTTGGGATTCTCTCTACCCTCTCTCTCTCTGCCCCTCCCTGCTCACATGTGTGTGTGTGTGCATTCTCTCTCAAAATAAATGGATATTTTTAAGGAATAATAGACTCTACTAATCCAACCATATTTAAAATTTTCATGTTTCTTAATAATTTCCAAGCATTTTTTTCTTTAATTAGAAAATAAGAGGACAAATATCATATGATTTCACTCATATGTGGAACTTAAGAAACACAACAGATGAATAAAGGAGAGGGGAGCAAAAATAAGATGAAAACAGAGAGGGAGGGCAAACCAAAACAAACTTTTAAATACAGAGAATAAAATGAGGGTTGCTGGAGGGAAGGTCAGTGAGGGGGATGGGCTAAATGGGCAAGGGACACTAAGGAGGGACTCATTGGGATGAGCAGTGGGTGTTATATGTAAGTGATGAATCACTAAATTCTCCTAAAACCATTATTACACTATATTTTAACTAACTGGATTTAAATTAAAAAAGAAAAGAATTTTAAAAGGTCTACATTGTTTTCCCTAATTGAGGGAGATGATGAAAAGATACAACATATTTCAATTTCTAATATGTTTAAGTAATTTTTTGGTAGGGTCTAGAAGCATGTATGTAGCAATTTAGAGTGAATTGTTTGGTGAGACCTTGGTGAAACCGGCTGAATAATTTCAAAATTATCTTGGTCAAAATCTATTCATAGGCAGGTCTTTCTAAAGCCTGTGATTTGTTGACAAGAATTTTAATAGCAGATGTGATATATTGTTGGCACTAGAGGACAGTAACTCACAACGTGTGCTCAGTACAATCTTTAAAGGAAAAACACTGGTAAAATAATATCTATTAAATTATTATTCCTAATTTTTTATAATTAATAATATTGTTACAATGATTGAACTAAATATATTGAATACATTTTAAAGAGAACAAAAAACACATTAAAGCATACGTTATTTAAATAAGAATTTTCTCTTTCTTTCTTTCTTTCTTTCTTTCTTTCTTTCTTTCTTTCTTTCTTTCTAATATAATTTATTGTCAAATTGGTTTCCATACAACACCCAGTACCTCCTCAATGCCCATCACCCACTTTCCCCTCTCCCCCCTCCCCTTAGTTTGTTCTCAGTCCTTAAGAGTCTCTTATGGTTTGCCTCCCTCCCTCTCTGTAACTTTTTTCCCCCTCCCCTCCCCCATGGTCTTCTGTTATGTTTCTCAAGATCCACATATGAGTGAAAACATGAGGTATCTGTCTTTCTTTGCCTGGCTTATTTCACTTAGCATAATACCCTCCAGTTCCATCCATGTTGCTGCAAATGGCCAGATTTTATTCTTTCTCATTGCCAAGTAGTATTCCATTGTATACATAAACCACATCTTCTTTATCCATTCATCAGTTGATGGACATTTAGGCTCTTTCCATAATTTGGCTATTGTTGAAAGTGCTGCTATAGACATTGGGGTACATGTGCTCCTATGCATTGGCACTTGTATCCTTTGGGTAGATTCCTAGCAGTGCTATTGCTGGGTCATAGGGTAGTTCTATTTTTAATTTTGGGGGGAACCTCCACACTGTTTTCCAGAGTGGCTGCACTAGTTTGCGTGCCCACCAGCAGTGCAAGAGGGTTCCTGTTTCCCCACATCCTCCCCAGCATCTATAGTCTCTTGATTTGTTCATTTTAGCCACTCTGACTGGCGTGAGGTGATATCTCATTGTAGTTTTGATTTATATTTCCCTGATGAGGAGTAACGTTGAGCATCTTTTCATGTGTCTGTCAGCCATCTGGATGTCTTCTTTAGAGAAGTGTCTATTCATGTTTTCTGCCCATTTCTTCACTAGATTATTTGTTTTTCGGGTGTGGACTTTGGTGAGTTCTTTATAGATTTTAGATACTAGTCCTTTATGTGATATGTCATTTGAAAATATCTTTTCCCATTCCGTCGGTTGCCTTTTAGTTTTGTTGATTGTTTTCTTTGCAGTGCAGAAGCTTTATATCTTGATGAGGTCCCAATAGTGCATTTTTGCTTTTAATTCCCTTGCTTTTGGAGATGTGTCGAGTAAGAAATTGCTGCAGCTGAGGTCAGAGAGGTTTTTTCCTGCTTTCTCCTGTAGGGTTTTGATGGTTTCCTGTCTCACATTCAGGTCCTTTATCCATTTTGAGTTTATTTTTGTGAATGGTGTAAGAAAGTGGTCAGTTTCATTCTTCTGCATGTTGCTGTCCAGCTATTCCAGCACTATTTGTTAAAGAGACTGCCTTTTTTCCATTGGATACTCTTTCCTGCTTTGTCAAAGATTAGTTGGCTGTACATTTGTGGGTCCAATTCTGGGGTCTCTATTCTATTCCATTGGTCTATGTGTCTGTTTTTGTGCCAATACCATACTGTCTTGATTACAGCTTTGTAGTGGAGGCTAAAGTCTGGGATTGTGATGCCTCCCATTTTGTTTTCTTCTTCAGTATTACTTTGGCTATTTGGGGTCTTTTATGGTCCATACAAATTTTAGGATTGTTTGTTCTAGTTTTGAGGAGAATGCTGGTGCAATTTAATTGGTATTTCATTGAACGTATAGATTGCTTTGAGTAGTTTTGACTGTTGAACAATATTTATTCTTCCAATCCATGAGTATGGAATGTTTTTCCATTTCTTTGTATCTTCTTCAATTTCCTTCATAAGCTTTCTATAGTTTTCAGCATACAGATCTTTTACATCTTTGGTTAGGTTTATTCCTAGGTATTTTATGGTTCTTGATGCAATTGTGAATGGGATCAGTTTCTTTATTTCTCTTTCTGTTGCTTCATTATTGGTGTATAAGAATGCAACCGATTTCTATACATTAATTTTGTATCTGCGACTTTGCTGAATTCGTGTGTCAGTTCTAGGAGACTTTTAGTGGAGTCTGTTGAGTTTTCCATGTAGAGTATCATGTCATCTGCGAAAAGTGAAAGTTTGACTTCATCTTTGCCAATTTTGATGCCTTTCATTTCATTTTGTTGTCTGATTGCTGTTGCTAGGACTTCCAACACTATCCTAAACAACAGTGGTGAGACTGGACATCCCTGTCGTGTTCTTGATCTCAGGGGAAAAGCTCTTAGTTTTTCCCCATTGAGGATGAAATTAGCTGTGGGCTTTTCATAAATGGCTTTTATGATATTTAAGTATGTTCCTTCTATCCCGACTTTCTTGTGGGTTTTCATCAAGAAAGGATGCTGTATTTTGTCATATGATTTTTCTGCATCTATTGACAGGATCATATGGTTATTTGATTTTATTAATGTGATGTATACATTGGTTTGTAAATATTGAACCAGCCCTGCATCCCAGGAATGAATCCCACTTGATCATGGTGAATAATACTTTTTATATGCTGTTGAATTCGATTCACTAGTATCTTGTTGAGAATTTTTGCATCCAGATTCATCAGGATATTGGCCTGTAGTTCTCTTTTTTTGTTGGGTCTCTGTCTGGTTTGGGAATCAAAGTAATGCTGGCTTCATAGAATGAGTCCACAAGTTTTCCTTCCATTTCTATTTTTTGGAACAGCTTGAGAAGGATAGGTATTAACTCTGCTTTAAATGTCTGATAGAATTCCCCAGGGAAGACATCTGGTCCAGGACTGTTATTTGTTGGGAGATTTTTGATGATTGATTCAATTTCTTCAGTAGTTATTGTCTGTTCAAATTTTCTATTTCTTCCCGTTTGAGTTTTGGAAGTATGTGGGTATTTAGGAATTTATCCATTTCTTCCAGATTGTCCAGTTTGTTGACATATAATTTTTCATAGTATTCCCTGATAATTGCTTTGTTAAATAAGAATTTTAAAGAAAAAAATCCAAACAATATAATTGAGCAAATAATATTTTGTGCTTGCAGTAATTGTTTTGTTTCTAGAAACTAATGCTTAGTGTATTTGAGACAATTTTTGCAAGTTTAAACCAGAAACTTAAGATTGCTTCCTGTATCCAAAGTGTTATTTTGCATTGATAAGCTTCCATATATGAGACTGGGAAAAGTGTGATAGGAAGGAAAAGACTAGTAACATTGACCCACATCTTCTTAAATTTACCAAACTCATAAAAACAATGCTACTATGATAATTAATTAGAATAATCCATGGCAAGTTACTGTAAATACTCTTTTGGGTATTATCATAAATTAGTGCTCTAGGAAGTCATTTTTATGTGGAGTAATATAAAAAAGACCTGTTGAGTAGGGGAGATTTAGGTAGGGTCTAACTAAGTTAATGTGATTGTTAAAGGAGTTGTAGCAGGAATTCCAGATGAATGAAATATTATGATAAAGTAAGAAGATGAGAGTGTTGCATCATGGGAGAAATGAGATTTGGGTTTGAGCTGTGGTCTGATATGTGTACTCAGTATGTTAAACTGCTTGAGTTTGCCTTTCTTATTTTTATGCAATCTAGTTGATTTCCGTAATACCTCAATATAAGAAAAGTTACATCTTTGAATTTTTCCAAATAAAATTATAATGAAGATTTAAGCCTCATCTACCAGTTTGGTAGAATGTCTACTATCAGGCGTTTTTTTTATTCCCTCACTTGGAAGAAGACAAACTTTAATTTTTTCTTCTGTTTTTATTGATATGCTATACTAGCTAACTTACTTATACCCTTAAGTCTCAGTGATATTATCTAGAAAAATGGAGATAATACTAGCTGCCTCCTAGGATTTTTGTGACTTTTAATATAAAAAGTAGAAATGGATTGCTTATATAGTATCTATTATATGGTAAATGTTTGATATATCTTAATTAAATTTTTAGGGAGTTAGGTTTTTGTTATATCATTTCAACAAGAAAGGAGTATTTCTTCTAATTTATTCTCAACTTGAAGTTTTGAAAAAAAATAACTTAAAATCCTTTTTAAGATAAAACTTTCTTTTCTCTTTGTTAAGAGATTGGTTTTATTGTAATATAAAAGCATGATATTAGATCTTTCATTTTTCTTTCAAAGATCAGAAAAATAGTTCTGCATTAACATTGCCTCAGATATATTGCCTTGTTCATAGAGTATCCAAATGTGTTACAGCTTTGAGATTTCACAAAGAGAAAATTGTATTGATAGTTTTGACTCTGTATATTTAATGCTCTTTTAAACAGATGGTCTTTAACTTGTGCTGGTTAAAGTTTTGTTATTGCAGGATTCTATTTTCTGGTGATATGCTCTCACAAACCAATGACATTGGTGACATTGGTAAAACACCTACTGTCATGTATAGTAATGCACATTCCAGGAAGACTTTCACAGAAGCATGAGACAAATCCCCCTGGCAGCGGAAACCATTAAGTTTTTCCCACTTTATTTTCTGCCGTCCATTCCTGGTCCCATCTAATCCAGTGCCGGTCCTTGACTCATGAATTTTAAGTGGTCTTATTTTAAAATGATGCATCACCAGTCATATACTCTCTCAAAAATTCATAAAGGGATAATTTCTCTTATTGTAGGTAGTATCCCCTATGCTAAGATGCAGAATGACCATTGGTAGTCATTTGAGTTACATTCAAGAAGAAATAGAAGCTGGTTGAGGAGATGGGTAGAAAGTTGGAGCAGATATTCAGAGAGAAGCAGCAAACTACATACCTTGTGGCTTCAGAAAATGGAAAGGTAGTGATAGAGATTGATGGAGAATCAGAAGGTATAGGTAGGTGTGTATGCTCAAAATAATGGCAGTAAAATCTTTAACACTCTTGACATTGAGAAATAGGATCATTTCCCCCTCCTAATGAACATGGGTAGACTTTTAACTGCTATGACTGTAATAGGGTATGGCAGAAGTGATGCTGTGTGTCTTTTGAGGATATATAACAAATCCAGTGAAAGTTCCTCCTTGGCCACTGGAATATTTAGACTGGGAGCCCTGAGCCTCAAGATAGTCAGTTTGAGTATCCTAAGACCACCATGCTGTGAGGAACCAGAACAAATCAGTTAATCAACTATAGGTATCCTGGGAGGCAGTCTTTGTCTTCAAGTCATTCCAGCTCAGGGGCCAGACTTATGAGTGAAGGAGCTTTTACTTAATATCAACCTCCAGCCACTCTGGTACCACTGGTCTTCCAAGTCCTCCAAGATGATGTCCCAGACATTGTGGAGCAAAGATGATCAGCCTCTTCTAGACCCTATCCAAATTCCTTGCCCACAGAATCCAAAAACATCAGGAAAACAGCTTTTTTAATCACTACATTTTGGAGTATTTTGCTTCTGAGGATAATATTAGTTGCTTTGGGGTGTTCAGTTCACAGTTTCATTAGTAGGCTTGTTTTTCTATTTTAGAATCATGGACTCTCTACGAGCTTATAAAATTCTTTCTAAAATTGAATTTCTACATGAGGAACTTCCTTTAACATGTCTTATATTGCAAGTCTACTGGTGATGATTTTTCTTTACACTTTTTTTTTCTTTTTGTTTGTAAAAGATTTTATTTTGCCTCCATTCTTAAAAAAATAGTTTATCTGATATAGAATTTTAGTGTTTGTGGTTATTTGTTTTCCATGACTTTAAGAGTCACTTCATTATCTTCTGGCATGCAAAGTGTGTGACAAGATACCGGCTTTACATTTTTTTTTTTAATTTCTCCAGTATGTGAAGTGTCATTTTTCTGTGGCTGCTGTTAATACTTTTTATCACTTTTTTCAGAAACCAGATTATCATGTTTCTTCTAGTTTGTTCTATTCATATTTCTTTTGCTGGGGGATCGCTGAGATTTTGGATATGTAATAAGATTTAAGATTTTTCTCCTTATCACTGTTTTTCAAGAATATGTTTATGTTATACTTGGGTGTTTTTTCATTTGTCTTAATTTCACATTTGCCAAGGTGTTTGCTAAGTTTTTTAAGGTGTGAGGTTTGATATTTTCCCTCAAAATTTGAAAAATTTTAGCTATTTTTCAAACATATTTTTTCTCCACTTCTTTTTCTGCTTCTCACTTACATATTAGACTACTGACACTGTCCATCTGTTTGTTAGTGTAAGGATTTACGTTAACCTGGCAAGGATCTAGGTTGTATTTAATGTTTGCCCTATTTACAGAGTCATCCAGGTACTCCTAATTTTTTTTTTTTTTACATAACGTACACACATGCTAAATGTTAGCCAATAAATTGTCATGAACTAAACACACTTGAGTTACCAGACATACAACTATACTTTGTCCTGCTCTTGTCATAGTAAGATGTGTGGGCAGAGAATCTTATGATTAAATTTCAGTCTTTTGACCAGCGTGTGTCTCTGGGGTATGACCTTCACAAGTCTTTCTGCAATGCTGTATCATTTTTCAAACTTTAGTTGATGTAGGAGGGTAAAAGGAAGCTATAGTTCGTGGAATGCTCTTCAGTGGGCTGAGACTCTGGGAAAGTCTTTTCCACTGAAGAATATGTCTTTGTTAATACAGAAATTTCTGAAAGAATTTTAAAATTATTATTCATCCCCTCCCTCTATCAGAGCCAAGAGGCGAATATTTCGAGATCTTCACCTTAAGAACCTGGCAGGGTTCCTTGGAGATAAAGCTTATCAAATGTGGGGGCCTAGGTGATGGTTAGTTTTATGTGTCACCTTGACCAGCTGCAGGGCACTCAATTAAGCATTAGTTATGGATGTCTATGATGGTGTTTCTGAAAGAGATTAGCATTTGAATCAGTGGTCTCTGTGAAGTATATTGCCTTCTGCAATCAAAGATACAATTTCTTTATTTCTTACAAGAGTTCAGATACCAACACACTCATACCTATTTCATCTCCATGGAAGGCTGGGAGAAAGGTGCAGAGCCAGCTTGAAGCACCAGCATTGAGGCCCCCACTAGGAAGGGACTGGACTTTCAAGACCCCACCCCTATGTAAGGGACAAAAGCCCATGGTCAGCACCTGCCAGCCTGCCACAAAAATATCCACATGGCCTCATGCAGAAGTGGACCAGGGATACTGAAGTCACCTTTATAAAAGGATGTGTGGTAGCCTTCTCGGTATTGAACACCAGATGTAGCCCTGGCCAGGTCTGAGGAAAGGGGACAGCGGTGGCTTCTGATGTTGTGCCCATTGCAGAGCCTACCTACCTCCAGGACTAAAACCAAAAGTCCCTGGAATGTAGGTCTGAGGTGGGCTGGGTCAACTGAGGAACCCTGGGTCCTCTGAGTCTAGCAGATGCCAGCAGAGGCTGCCCCCAGCTGTATTTGCGTTTGATATTTGCCTAGAGCAGGTCCCTGCTGTATAAGCCCCGCACTGTCAGCTGCAGACTGAACAGAGAGCCCTGTGCCAGGGACTGAGAGGGACAAGACCAGAGGTCTTTGGTGCAGCCTCCACATTCCCCAGGCCTCCAGCTGGTGGTGTGCAGGCAGCATGGCCCTTCCTGGTGCCCCCCCCAACCCCTGCAAAATATAGGGAACATAGCAGCAGTGACAGAGCCCAGCCCAGGGGGCCTACAGCCCTCACATCCATGGGCCCAGCTTTCTTGCCTGTATCACGTGTGCATGCACACACTTAAATATATGAATCTACTATTGTGTAACTATTCAAATGTAAAAGGCATGTCAGAGTAAGTACAGCACCTGTGACAGTGCTTATAATGGTAGTTTAAATCTAATAAACCAAATAGGAAACTTTAAAAAATAAATTTGCTATGATAGGAGCGCCTGGGTGGCTCAGTTAGTAACATCCGGGTTCGGCTCAGGTCATGATCTCACAGTTCACGAGTTTGAGCCCCGCATTGGGCTCTGTGCCTGGAGCCTGCTTCAGATTCTGTGTCTCCCTCTCTCTCTGCCCCTTCCCAACTCATGCGCTGTCTCTCTCTGTCTCTCAAAAATAAATAAACATTAAAAAAATAAAAAAAATAAAAAAATAAATTTGCTATAATAAAAGATGTTTGCATCATAGTTAATTTCATTAGTGGGAAATAATGATTCCAAGCCAAGGATGAATAATTGAGGTCGAATTATAGGGAATGTGTAAATGACTTAAAAATCATTAGGTCATTTCCAGAACATCCCAGCAACTTCATGTAGGCATAATAGTAGACAGCTGTCTAGTCTTACATAACAGATCTCTAGTAAGAAATGTAAAACTTGATTTTCTAAAACTTAGAAAATTATAATTTTTAATGAATTTTAATTAGGATAATTATAATGAATGAACTTACCTTACAATGGAACTTTTTTTTCCTTCTATACCGAAAGAAGTTTATTGTTTTAAATTTATATAACACATGCAATGAAATGTATTAAAATGTGTAAATCTGTGTAACTACTTTGGAAAGCTGATTGACACTCCCCCCTAAAAGAAAATACTCATGTAACTAACCTCATCATCATAGTCCTAAGTAATGCCCAAATATATATGATTAAAAACTGAGGAGGGGCTGAATTGCCATTGAGTACAAAGTATTTGATTGTGGTATCTCATGCATAAATCTCAAAAGAAATGATTGAATGAACGAACTAGACATAATGAATGGTGAATGATGCCAGTAATATACATTACAAAAATAAGCAACACTCAGCAAGGTTGTAATAGTGTAATGTAGTCAGTGTAATAGTTACTTGGAAGAAAAAGGATGGGCTGAGAAGGGGCAAATAGGGGTACCTATAGGGTACTGTTCAAATTCTATAACTTTATTTAAGTCATGTTTACACAGGTGTAACTACTTTGTAATAATCATTGAGATATATATTCATAATCCATTTATGTCTTAGATTATGTATGGAGCTATAATTAAAGAATGTATTAGGAAAAATAATGGGACTTCCAGGTTCACCTCTGATAGGTAAAGATCTTGGAAGTCACCACTCTCATCCTTAAAAGAAGAAAAAACTGAATACAATGAAAAAAATATTTTTTTCCTGGACCGTTCAGGGAATTGAGATTGCAGGGCAAGGCACTATCCCCAAATCTGACCTTCTGGATTTGGAGCTTTCAGAGAGACACTTACAAGCTCTGACTGCCTGGAGCAGAAGACGCTGGGACCACAATGTGATAGGAACACTTAGGTGGTACTTTTGATGAATTTATGGAGAATGAACTGTGGGGTTAGCTTGAAAATGAGAATTTCTTGGTGGCCACAGTCTTAGGAGGGTGTATGAGGTTCTTCAGAGAAATAGGCCAATAGGACATATGTATAAGAGAAGATTTATTATAAGGAGTCGGCTCACACAGTTGTGGAGAGTGAGAAGTCCTACAATTTGCCATCAGTGAACTGAAGACCCACGAGAAATGGTGGTGTAATCCAGTCCAAACCCAAAGGACTGAGAACTGGGATCACAAAGACAGATCATTGTTGCAGCTGAAGTAATCAGGCAGGAAGAAAAAAGGGGCGAATTTCCCTTTATTGCACACAGGTATATATATTTTCTCCATTCTGTCACATATAGCTGCATTCTCCAGCAAACCACAATACTCAGTTATTGGCCATCATATACCAATTTTCCGTGGAATATTAGCTATATTGCTTGTAAGACTTCTGAAGAAATAGATCATGTTAAAAGTAAAATTTCCATGACTAATTAAGTACCAGGCAGCCTGAAGTTTTTATATAACCTTTGTACTTTCTTTTAAAACTTTTTAAATTTAAATTCAAGTTAGTTAACATACAATGTAGTGTTTGTTTCAGGCATAGAACCCAGTGATTCATCACTTACATATAATACCCAGTGCTCATCCCAACAAATGCCCTCTTTAATGCCCATCACCCATTTAGCCCATCCCCTCCTACCTCCCCTCAAGCAACCCTCATCTTGTTCTCTTTAAGTATCTCTTATGGTTTGCCTCCCTCTTTGTTTTTATCTTTTTCCTTCCCTTCTCCTATGTTCATCTGTTATGTTTCTTAAATTCCACATGAGTGAAATCATACGATATTTGTCTTTCTCTGATTGTCTTATTTTGCTTAGCATGATACACTCTAGTTCCATCCACATTGTTGCAAATGGCAAGATTTCATTCTTTTTGATTGCCAAGTAGTATTCCATTGTGTGTGTGTGTGTGTGTGTGTGTGTGTGTGTGTGTATGTATATATGTGTGTGTGTGTATATATATATATCTTCAGTTCAATCCCTATCAAAATAACACCAGCATTCTTCACAGAGGTGGAACAAACAGTTCTAAAATTTGTATGGAAACAGAAAGACCCCAAATAGCCAAAGTAATGTTATGAAAACCAAAGCTGGAGGTATCAAAATTCCAGACTTCAAGGTGTATTACAAAGCTGTAATCATCAAGATCGTAGGGGACTGGCACAGAAACAGACACATAGATAAATGGAACAGGACGGAGAACCTAGAAATGGACCCACAAATACAACCTTTGTTCTATGTGAGCAGTATGTATATATGCATATTTCTCTAGGATGAGTTTATTTTTCAGTTTAATTTTTTAATATTCACAGGATTCATATAAATGCTAAAAACTATTGCATTATATAGATTAATTGCAAATATACATTTTTAGCTTACTAGTTTGGCAACAGATCCAAAGCTTGACAATACCCTTGGTTGGTAATGCTGTGGGAAAACAGGCAATCTGATACATTGCTTGTGTTAGTGCAGAATGATACAGTCTTCTCTGGTTGGGTGATTAGAACTACATCATTAGTATCTACCTACTTAGTTTGACCCAGCCAATATTACTTCTGGAAAGTTACCCAGATAATATACCTCTAAAATTACAAAAATATGTTGACGTTAATTGGACCAGTATTTACTATTGCAAAATAAAATTAATAAAAATAACTTACTTGATTATATATGAAACTGATTCAGTAAATTGTGGTTGAATAAACTCAACCAATGTGGAGTGATTTTAGGATATATTGAGTGAAAAAAATGAAGAAAAAAAAACACACCAAAAAACAAAGCACCAGAATCCTAGCATGCATGATTTTAAGTAATTTTTTTAAATAAAGGAAAAATAATAGACTTATAAAATCTCTAAAGGAGTGGATGGGTGGAAACAGAGAAGGTATGTGGGAGGGTGTTATAGTTGGCCAGCATGAAGGAATACTCATTTCATACCTACCCCGTAACCACAATAAAACTCCCAACTTCATTTCCTTTTCCTGTTCTTAAACCACTTTGAGACCTTCTTGGAAGCCTTCTGTCCTCTCTCCAGAAAGTTTCGTTAGGTGAGTCATACCCTTTTCCTTACCCTCCTCATTTGTGTGGTGTTATCAATTTTAACATCTGAACCAATTTGGGGTGTGGGAATCCATGCCACCTATGTAGGTTAACCATGGCAATTTCTAAAATACCAAGTTTCTAAGAATCTTAATGTATGCTCTTGTATTTGCAGTTCAAATTATATTTGAATATTATTACTACCATTTTAAGGTCCTTGAAGAAGGAATTCATCATTTCTTGTATATAAATATAGTGAGAAAATGAGGATTTGGATCTAAGTACAGAATCAGTTCACTCAATTATCACTTTATATAATTGTTAAATATCTGTGAGTCAATCTAAATACACAGTCGTACTTAGAAATATCATGCACTTTAATTTTAGCCTTTGGAAAATATGGTTTACCTTTGGATGGTTTGAAGTAGGAAATTTGTTTAGGACATTTAAAGACATTTTGAAATTATGTTCCTAAACTAAAACCATATGTGGATTTTTGAGCTCCATTTTTGAACTTACCTATAAATTTAGAATTTGGTAAATGAAAATTTATTTCTTCTCCATAGAAGATATTTTTCCTTTAGCTTTAGTGAGCCACAAAGTTAAAGATTTGAACTAAAGTAAATGTATTGTGAGATCTGCTAAGCTAAGGTTACTGATACTGACTCCAACTGTAATCCTTTCTCCTTTGCTATAAAAATTACCCTCCCGTCTGCTGAATGGTTATATTTGCTCAGTAATGTATAAAGATATAAACTTTTCACACAGGTGTATACACTGTTAAAGATGCTTGTTATTCACTATTGTGCACTGATAGGTAAACCAATACATAATTTTAAAAATATTACCATGTTTTGTTCTTTAACAGCACTTCCAATCCTATAAATCAATATTAAGGAAGGCGTTAGCCCACTAGGCTATAAGAGCTTGCTTAAACCTCTTATGATCCATTTCATCAATAAGGTCTTTTGAGATCTTTAAACCTATGCTTATGTGATATCAAAAATTAAACTTTGCATATTGAATAAAACAAGGCAGAAAGATGATTTCATTGCATGGGTTTCAGCCTGCAAGCTGGAAAACTGAAGGATGTAGGAGGAAGGAGCTCTGAGTTCCTCACTTTTGATGGGATAAATACAGAAGTAATTGGGCTTTTTCGGCTGACTGGTTGCCTAGTGGTGTTGTTATTTGGATCAGGGTAGCTCAGTCAAGAGAATGGTGACTCCAAAGATAGCATGAACAAACTTGATATTTGGCAGTTGGCTGGTGTCCTCTGATAAATTCTGAGATGAGCTGTAAATTCCTATAAGGTTGTTAAGTTTCTTTTATTCACCTGTGTTGACTGTCTCCATTTTGTCCTTGGCATAAGTGACTCCATTTTAGTTTGGTTCTACAGTGGCAATTAGGTATACACATGACACATATATTGAATTAATGTTTACAGGTGAAAAAGAAAAAATTCTTGGGGCGCCTGGGTGGCGCAGTCGGTTAAGCGTCCGACTTCAGCCGGGTCATGATCTCGCGGTCCGTGAGTTCGAGCCCCGCGTCAGGCTCTGGGCTGATGGCTCGGGGCCTGGAGCCTGTTTCCGATTCTGTGTCTCCCTCTCTCTCTGCCCCTCCCCCATTCATGTTCTGTCTCTCTCTGTCCCAAAAATAAATAAAAACGTTGAAAAAAAATTAAAAAAAAAATACAACTGCTGAGCTAGGCAGTATTTAAAAATAAAAAAAAGAAAAAATTCTATAATCTTTTAGGTGAATTCATTTTAATGTACTGAGTTTGCCAATACCAATACTATTTTTAGTATTATGAAAGTGAATTAATAAACGTACCTTATTCTCTGGATCCTAACACACTTTAAAAATATTTTCTAGCATGTGGGACCTTTTAAAATAGCATCTTCATTCTACAAATGTCATGCTCCCTTGTAATCAGAGAGACCTTATCTGTTTGTTAAAATTTTCATCAGGTATTTTCAATGCCTAAGGGCAATGTACAATTTAAAGGATTTTTGTGCGTAACATGTAGGCATAACATAAGTTCACTTTAAAGCTGAAGGAAACAAGGATCCAGTGTTCTTAAGTGATTAAAAAAGGATGCAAGTCCAAATTTTCTGCCTCCTGATCGAATTTCTTTCTGCATATTTTTCAAAAATGGGTAATTTCTTCATACATTTTAATAGATTATTAATTTGTTAGGTATCTTTATAAAATATTAACCCCTTATTGTATCTATATGTATATTTATGTGATATTACATAATATCAATAGTTTTTATTCATGCAATCATTAATTTATTCATCTTTAAAATAAATACTTTTTTGAACCCTACTACTTTCAAAATATTGTACTAGGCAGCTAAGAATAAAGATCAAGAAAAATGGCTTTTTATTTTCTTCTCCATGTAGCACATTATTTTGTAGATAAGGTAGAACATGGAAGCAAATAATGACAATGGAGAAGTTGCTTAGCCGAGGAAGTGATTACCTCAACCAGGATTAATAAGAGAGTAGAGAGGGTAAAGAAGTCTTCGTAAAATAACACCTGATTTGGAAATTTAAAAACATTAATCCAGGTGAAGAACCAGGGATCAAAAGTATTCCGTGCTAAAGACAAAAATGTTTTATTATTTTCTGGTGTTGTTTGCGTGGAAACATTAAAATTGCTAACTGGATTGCTTGATATCAGAGATAATTTGTATTCTAATACCCATGTATCTGGGCATCCTTTTAGTGGCTTTTCTAGAATGAGAGCATTACCTTTACTTAAATTTCACTGACTTAGAATAATGATAAGGCAATTCAAAGAACATCTGAGTTGAATATAAGTGAAAACATTATCTAGTAGAAGACAACACTAAAGTTGACTGCACATCTTCTCTTCCAAGGCATTGTCCATTTGCTGGAACACCTGCGGTCTAGAAAGCTAAACGTCTCATAAGAAAAGTAATTTCATTTTGGCTGCTAGAAGTCTTCCAAACCACGTTTCCCCATTGTGTCCATGTGTTGTTCCATGTTTAGCGTCTTGAAACAGTATAAAGTCAATCTTCTATTCTGTATGTCCATTTTGACACATTGTGTATGTTTTTAAGGGATAATTTATGGGGGCTCCTGGGTGGCTCAGTCAGTTAAGCTTCTAACATTGACTCAGGTTATGATCTCACGGTTCATGAATTCATGTCACAGTTCGTGAGTTTGAGCCTTGCATTGGGCTGTGCTGACAGGGTGAGCCTGCTTGGGATTCTCTCTTGCTCCCTTCCTCTGCCCCTCATCTGTGCATGCTCTGTCTCTTTCAAAATAAATAAATAAAGACCTTAAAAAAAAAGAGATACCTTGTGTATTTTAGAGGTCTTAATTTAGCATTCAGGTGATCTCATCCCTTTATTATCCATCCAGTTTATATGTCCTCTAAGTCACATTCAACTGTGAAATTACATGATTCAATTTACATTATCAAACAATAGAGTATATTAATATCCATTGCCTGGATGGCTATGTTAGAATTTAGGATAGATTAGAGATGATAATAAAAACAGAAGATGGCATCAAGAGAACAAGTTTTGAGCAGGTGTTTTGCTATCCTTAAACTTTTTTTTTTTTTTACCGTTTATTTATTTTTGAGACAGAGAGAGACAGAGCATGAACGGGGGAGGGTCAGAGAGAGGGAGACACAGAATCCGAAACAGGCTCCAGGCTCCAAGCTGTCAGCACAGAGCCCGACGCGGGGCTCGAACTCACGGACTGCGAGATCATGACCCGAGCCGAAGTCGGATGCTCAACCGACTGAGCCACCCAGGCGTCCCTAAACTTTTTTTTTAATGTTTATTTGTTTATTTTAAGACAGAGTGTGTGAGCTGTGGAAGGGGCAGAGAGAGAGGGAGAGAGAAATCCCAAGCAGGCTGTGCACCATCAGCACAGAGCCTGATGCGGGGCTCAAACCTACAAACCATGAGATCCTGGCAGAGCCAAAATCAAGAGTCAGATGTTCAACCAACTGAGCCCCCCAGGCACCTCTAAACGTTGGTTTTTATGCATATGAAATAAAGATAATATTTACTTTACTCAGATTTTACTTACGTTAAACAAGTTTGAATTGAGATGAAGTATGCAATGAGTGATGTGCATAGAAAAAAATAAGCTGAGTCAAGGCAGTCTTCTGAAAGAGAAGCTACTTGTCTGGAAGTGTTTTTTATGTATTTATTTATTATTATTATTAATATTATTAAAGGTATAATAGGCATATAACATTGTGTTAAGTGTAAGGTGTACAGCATGTTGATTTGATATATTTATTACCACCATAGGCTTAGCTAACACCTCTGTCATGTCACATGATTACCATTTCTTTTTTGTTGTTATAAAGTCTAGTCTCTTCGCCACTTTGGAGTGTTTTTGTAGTGGTTCAGGTATTACTTTACGTTCTGAGATTTTGGTGATCCTGGGCCATTTGTCTCTATGTGTTGCTCGTGTTCTCCACAAAAGGTGGATTATTTAAGCCATTTTAGTGTGAAGAGCCAGTAGTTGATTGGTGTGCTTTGAAACCAATGTCTCCATTGGGTGGATTACCTTACCGTGTTACCTTTCCAGTGTTTCCTGTCTGCTTCCCATATGTTAAAGGTCAGTTGGGCCAGTTGCTCAATGATTAGTATTTCTGCACCAGTCTTCCTCAGAATCCTATACAATAACTTGGGAAATCCTCTGGTTCAGGTTTGTAGAAAACCTTTTTACATATGTTTTTAGATACTCCTGCTTTGGGCTGCAAAGTCTGAAAGGAAGAAATTATTGGCATGTTTGAGTGTCTGGAAAAAGTTGTTGATACAATGGCTAATGTAAGCTTGGATACACTTTTTTGATGGTTCCCTTTGATTAATCTCATTCAATACCACATTAACACACAGTAGTGATGGAGAGGTCAGTCACCGCACCACAGGACTGGCAAGTACCCCATACTTGAAACATTCTGCTTTTCCTTTACTAGTATTTTGAACTTTAGTAAATCAATCTCTTTAACTGAAGTTTTCTAATCAATACAAGGCATATAATAACAGTTCCTACTTTGCTACTTTGTTGAAAAGATTGCAGGACACATGAGATCTCATGGAAAGCGCTCGGGCTAGCGTTGAGCATACTTACCAATAAGTATGAGCCTTTATTAAGTATTGCTGAAAATGAATGCTTTTCACCTATATGGTGTTGTAGACCATGTGGAAGTAAGTTTTGAGGAATCATCTAGATTATTTGGAGCAGAGTTACATCAGGTTCAGAGATGTACCAATTAGTCAATTGTATACTAGTTAAACACTTGTGGACTACAATAATTAGGTAGAATTTTTTCTTCTCTATTTCACTAAACACTATTTCCCAGAAAGCTAATTTTGCTAAAGTAGTTCATTACAAGCTGTATTTACATCTCTAGACCATTAAATCTTTATATTTCAGGACACTAGGGAATAAAACCCAGATAATTCCTTCTCTTAGAAAAGTACTCATGACTACTTACACACTTTTCTCTAGAATGTCATAACTTTTCCAGGATTCTGGAGGAGTCAGTTTTATGTTTCACCCATAAAACCCAATGCTTTTTCTTCTCTGTGCCCCTCTTTGGTTTTCTCTTTCTCTGTCTCTGTCCTTCTCTTTGTCTCTCTTTCTCACGACAGAGACAAAGACACACACACACACACACACACACACACACACACACACACAAAACCTTTTTCCTAATTGCAGTGTTCCTAATTAGTATCTCTTCTGTGGTGGAAAACTCTTCCTTTTCACCTCTGAGTATTGCTAATGGCCACCCTTAATATCTTATTTGACCTCATGAAATGTATTTATTGAGAGACATATAGGGAATAGTTTCGCTGTACCTGATGATATTAGTGAATTAACATAATAGCATTAATCAGACTTTGTGATGACATTTCCTTTCTTAACCAATGACATTAAGATTCAATGTATTATACCAAAAGTAGATATTTAGGAAGCCTTATGGATACTTTAGGTTAAGAAGATTCTAGGTGATATTGAAAGAGAAATCAGAAAATCTCAAAGAAATGATGTATATTTACCAGATGTACTTATTTATAGTTGCTGTTACAGTTATATTATTTAATTAAAAATCAAATATATTTAAATTCATACACCTGTTTAACAATGATACTTTATTGACTGTTTTTAGAGACAGTAACAAAAATTAGGAGCTCTGACTTAAGTTGACATGGAGTTTTCATTGATTTCACAAGCCAATAATTTGTCTATTTTATCCTTCCATGGTTTACATTTTTACCTCATGCCATTCATCCTGTTTCCAAATGGCCATTTTTTTAGAAAAAAAAAACTAGAAACATCAAATTTTTTAAAATCAAGTAGTCTTTATGCATAGAAAGACCTTTTTATGAACAATTTTTTTTCTTGGAAGTAGTATTTCCATATATACTGTTGTTTTATGAACTCTAGGTATCAATGAATTCTCCAAGAAGGGAAAAATAACCTTCTTATGCTGCTACTGAATGCATTGATAACAATGTACTATTAGGTTCAAGGATTTACATTTTTTTTCTCAAGTTTTCAGTTTGTGGAAGAAAGAGTTTATTACATAATACAGAGACTAGTGTTTTACATTTAAAAAAAAGTTTTTAACGTTTATTCATTTTTAAGAGATAGAGAGAGACAGAGCATGAGTGGGGAAGGGGCAAAGAGAGGGAGACACAGAATCTGAAACAGGCTCCAGGCTCCGAGCTGTCAGCACAGAGCCTGACGTGGGGCTTGAACTCACAAACTGTGAGATCATGATCGTAGCTGAAGTTGGACGCTCAACCGACTGAGCCACCCAGGTGCCCCAGTGTTTTACATTTAACTTCATCAGTTATACAAGAGCTTTACTCTTCATTGCACTTAACACATAAATGGTGTATGCAGTCATTTTAATTCAGCCCACAGTCATTTTAATGCTGTTTTCTCTGTAATGGGTACTATATGGTTAAATGGAGTTTCAGTCTGCATCACTGACAAGTTATCAAGCCTGTCATTTACAAGTTAGACAAGACAACTCCACAAGCTTCCAAGATATTTTGCTAGTTAAAAGTTCCAACAATGTATGAATTTTAAAAACTCAATCACACATATCTCAGTTATAACTAAAGTAGTATTATGCCTTCTTTGATGCTTCTTTTGATAACTGCTGTCCAAGCCAGATGCAGATTTTGTGTGGCTGGAGCTTACACATGCAATTTGAGAGGAGGGGTGTCTTTAAGTATGTGATTCTCAAATGGGGACCATCCCCAGTCCCCTGACTGGGGATTTTGGAGCTATCTGGACATTTTTTGTTGTCATAGTTACTGGAATCTAGTGGGCGGAGCATATGGGTATTGCTGAGTAACCTACAGTGCACAGAACAGCCCCCCACAGCATGGACTTCTCTACCCAAAATTGCCTATAGTGCTTCTATTGAGAAATGCTGCTTTATATTAATGAAATAATGAAAATTTTAAATCTAAAATTAGACACAGGAGTAAGTGAGAGACTCAGAAGGATAAACTTCTTTAAGTTCGTAGGTAAAACTGCTTCAGTTGTTACTCCAATACAAAATGCCAAATCAAGTGTCTTTCTTTTTGGATACTGCATTAAACCTTATAAATTTCCACCTCTGGCTAAAGGTTTCAGAAGAGTGGAGGAACTAATGTGGTTTAAATGGAAGGTCTCTGTCTAATGAATTTAAAAGACAGCTACATACTACATGATAATGAGGTTGACAAGCACCAACTTACAATGATTTGATTAAGTTAATGGAGTCTGTTGGGGGGGGGATCAGACAGAAACTTCACATATTGCAGGTAACATTTTCCAAGAAGTGGCAAATTAATGAAAGTAAGAAGTATTTTAAAATTAGTTTTTTAATTTATTTGATAACTTCTGCAGTTCATTGTCATTCAGTAGCTTTGTACAACTCAAAGTATATACTGTGAGCCATGTACTCACCTCCTACCTGTGGCAGACACTACAAAAAAAAGCATGTGCCAAGTGGCCTTGGGACGTGTGGCACCAACTCACGCACTACTGTCCACATCCTTTCCCACAGACACACGCACACACACACATAGACAAGCACACACACAGACACGTTTCAGGCTTTCTAAAAATAAGCTGAGTCACACTACCAGAATTTTAAAAGCAATAAACTTCAACTATGTAATTTTTATATATTGTGTATAGTAAATGTAATAATGCATACATGTAG
Source organism: Prionailurus bengalensis (assembly GCF_016509475.1). Lineage (NCBI taxonomy): Eukaryota > Metazoa > Chordata > Mammalia > Carnivora > Felidae > Prionailurus > Prionailurus bengalensis. Next base: position 24,193,778 of record NC_057350.1, on the reverse strand, counting down.
GTTACCTCCAAGCTACTGGGGGAACTGCGGGGTTTTGGTGTCTACTTTAGCCAAACCCAGGCTCTGCTTTATACCATTTCTACTTAACGCCATTTGAGAGGGTCATCGCTTAGGACTTTGTGGACAGTCACCAATTACTTAACTTGTGTACTGATGTGACATCACACTATCCACAGACACACTGTCAGATTTAGTTACTTTAAACAGTGTTTCTGCAGTGTGTGCGATTTTGTTAAATGCAGCTGATTTCGACCTTTCATAAAGTTAAAAAATAAATAGATATTACTTTTGTTATTTGAGAGTTTAAATTTTATGAAGAAGAAGCTGGGAATATAAGCTTACATATATATAGTAGAAATATATTAAATATCTAAGGCAATATTCATTTGTACCTAAAAATAAAACTAATATTAGTTTTCATTCTCATACTTATTTATGTCTTTATCTTTTTCCTTTTTCTTCAGCAACAGGTTTCTTAAAAGTATATGCTGTATTTGCTCTCTCAGTGTCCCTGCTCTCCACAGAACACTAAGAATACTCTGCCTTCTACCCTTGTTCTCCCTGAACCAAATCATAAATGTTCCTTTGAGGAACATTGGTGAGCTCCTAGGTTCACAGATAGCTGTAAGTATGCCATTAAGTTCCTCATTTTCTCGGCATCTCTGTCAATGGACAGATTCTTTTTAACATTACTCTTTTTCATAATTTTCTTTGTTTATTCAAATAGTGTTTTCATGTATTCAATATGAACAAAATAAAAAAATCAAAACATAAGTATTGGCCATGATGTGGAGAAACTCAAACTCCTGTGTGCTGTTGATGGGAATGTAAAATGGTGCAGCCACTGTGGAAGCCGGTATGGAGGTTCCTAAAAAAAAAAACCCTAAAAATAGAACTACCATATGATACAAAAATTTAACTTCTGGGTATATATCCAAAAGTATTAAAATCAGAATCTCAAAGACATATCTACACTCTAGTGTTCATTGCAGTATTATTAATAGTAGCCAAGATATGGAAATAACCAAAGTGTCTTTTAATGGATAAATTGATAAATAGATTCTGGTATACATATACAACTCATTTTTAACCTTGAAACCTTCAAGGATTTATTATTTTGTTTTAGCTAAGATAACATGTCTTTAAACAATCTTTTAATCTCTAATGAGTACATATCTTGGTGAAGCTGCCTGCTACATTTTCACTTACTATTAATATTCAACTGGCTGATATGACTGCATCTCTAGTCCCAAGATCCAATTCTATATTTCAGGGTGACTGAATATAAACTAGTAACTCTTAGCAGCTCAGCTTTTCATTTCATCATTATCACCATTTCCCATTAACCTTTCCTTTGTAGCTTTTGTATTTTTCTTAACAGTACTTTTAAATAAAGCTCCAAATCAGTGAATCTCAAACTTTAGATGTAGGTTTTAATATTTACTTCTCTTACTCCCCTATATCATTTACATTATTAAGAGCTATTAACTATCATTTCCTGCTTCTTGTAGTTTCCATTTCTACATCCATTTTCTCAGCAAGTTATCATTGCCATCAAAACAAAACAACAAAACAAAAGTAACCATTCTGCTGTCTGATTAATATTTCTCATTCTTAGTTCTAGATTTGATTCTCACCTGCATTTTAAATACTTTCTTGAGTTCCTGACAATCATTTCGATTTACCTACGCAAACTCCATCACACACAAGAGCCTTTAACTGAAAATAGGTCATAAATTATATTTGGGTGATTATGTACTTTGATACATATTCATTTAGGGACAACCATTCAGTAATGTGAGCTCCATGACAGCTTTGGTGAATGAGATAGAATCATAAGTCTAGTTGGAATTTGTGAGAAAGTTTTAAGTTTCCTGATGAAATGGGAGTGATGTAGCTGATGTCACCCTTCCACACTTCTACTTGATTGTAGGAATACAATGGGTAGAATTGCAGCAGCCATCTTGATTCCAAAGGCAACAATCGTGAAGAAAAAAACAATATGCTTAAAGACAGCATAGAATGTATTAATAGCTGGAGTCCTTGCTAACATTTTGAAGTAACTGAATCAATGCCAATAACTTCTTACTCTGCAATTTCACGGTATGTGAGAAAAATACTCTTTTTAGATATCCTTGGTGGTGTTTGTGTTTTAAACATATTGACCATATTCATAATGTATTCATCTAAAGCCCCTGATATTTAGAACCATTTCTGGCTCTAAGCCTTAGTTTTATGTATTTTTCTTTAATTACTGCATCCACATATTATACTTTAAAAAGCCAGATCCTCAATGTTCTGGAAAACCCAACCTGAGCTTAATTGCACAGAAGTTATAGCAATTGGTTATAGAAAAATAATCAAAAATATAAAAAATAAGAAAACATTATTTGTATTCCTGCATAAAATCTAGTAATGAAGATCATCATGGTAACGAAATGGATAATTCTGTATTACTAAATGAATGACAGAGAACTATATTGATTTGGAGTTTTTGGATATTTAGTGACATTTCTGGATTTATTTAATCTTTATAATAACCCAGAATAACATTTTTTTATAAAGATTCATCATACATTTGAGGCCTCCAATCTTTTCAGGTCCTTTTAATTCTTTTTAAATATTTTGAAATATAAGGTTAGATGAATAGTGTCTCTTATATGATGACAGCTGCTAGGTAACTAAAGTGGTCTTTTATATGTTTAAAGCAAAAATAGACAAGTAAAGCTTCAAAAATCCTGCAAGAGAAAATTGGTATTGTCAGCTCACTTTACCTGTATCTGATATCTCACATGTGTGAAATTAATTCGGGCTTTGTCACACATAGCTGTTAAAGAGATAAGTATACTGTGAACAATGATATGATAATTAAATTCTTCATATATGAATACCTAACACCTCACTTGAAATGTGGAGCAAGCAACAAGTGACAATACAAAAGTACAGTATCAAGTTTAAAGTTGTCAATTATCCTTCTTATTTAATATTTTACACTAATGTTGGCCATCTGGTCTACTTCACATTGTAATTCTTTTTTTAATGTAATTAGTTAAGAGATCATTTAGGAATGATATTTCCCCTTATAAATACTCATTTTTTTTCCTGCCCAGACGGACTCAGATATAATGTAGTAGGAATACTGCTAAAGGGAACATAGGAATACTATAACATGGAATTGAAAATCAATAAGTAACAATTCCTTAAAGTTAAATGACTGTTGGGGGAATGTCCCACTGGAAATAGAGAAAGGTAGCCAATCCTAGGTGTTTGGCATGCCTAAACCATTACAAATTGCACAGGTATATCTTTTTCTCAGAGGAATGTTAGAACAAGTTAGAACTTGGTCCCAGGGTAGAGAGATGACAACATTAGCATCAACAAAAATAACAATGGTGTTAGCAATAAGAAGCTCATTTCCTGTGAGGGAACAAGCACACTCTTGAGTATTTTATCCTTCCTAACTAGAAAAGGTGGTAGGAATTTTTTTTTTTTAACTTGGAGATCACTTAAAGTATGTGTGTATGATTTGGGGGTCAAGTGCCCTTTGGTTTAATAGCTCAGTATTTAGGATAAAAAAAATCCAATCAATAAGGGCTTTGTAAAAATACCTTATTTGACAAATAATTTGAAATATACAATAGTAAATGTGGGATATATATCTAAGCCACAAAGCGTTATAGAGAATTGAACACTTACAGAACACAAAACCGAACCAACACTATTAATAACATTGAGGTAATCTCTGTATTTCTTCCATGTCCCTTGTTGTCACTATCCCTGAGACATCCCACACAGAAAACAACTGATACGAATTTTACCAGTTTCTTTCTCCCTAATAATTTTATTGATTTGAGGATCTAGTAAGTAATATATTATTTAGTTTTGCTTATATTTACTCATTATAAAAATGATTCATACTCTATGAAAATTCTAGGGCTGGCTTTTATTTTTCCAGTTAGAATATTCATGAAACCATAGTTCATTTTCTTTTAAATATATTACTCTCCCAGTGGACATATGCAAGAGTTTCCAGGGTATATAGCTATGAAAGTATTTTTTGGACCATGGGATCACTTTCATAATAAAATGATTGGTTTGGACATTTCTCCCCTAAAATTCTTTCTGAAGTTTCTGAAATGCAAAACAAACATTTAAACATATTAAGTTATTTAAGAAAAATACTGAATAACATTTTAGGAAGTACGAAAATTCTGCCACAATCAACTAAAATATCTGACTCAAAGGTTCATCCTGATCTAAATAGCAAGAACATCTTGCCTGCCTACTTAGAAATCCATAGGAAGAGTCATTAATTGCTATGTTTTTTTTCCTCAATTAATGTATTGTTTTCAGAGCTAATTATTTAATGCTTTGATGGAACTCAGAACTATATGTAGTCAAAATAAATGGCAGTCTACCAGATTGACTTTTTTCCTGTTTATTTCATGAAGAAAGATCATTCTAAATTATTGAAATCTGTCTTAAAATCACATCTCTTTATACCTGAAAGGATACAAGAAAATAAAAGTTTATGTTTTTATTCACAGTTCTTTTATAAATGTCCTATTTGCTTAAGAGAAAAGATGTGCATGTGGATAACAATTTTTAAGAAATAGAACTTAGAAAAATCCCCTGTTCATTGGGAATCTAAGGAAACTTTAGCTTTGCTATGGGTATGTAGCCAATCGGCCAGTGTGACTCATACTTATTGATGAGAGCTGTTTTTAAGTACATAGCTATGATGGAAAGTACAAGAGTCATCCATCTAGAAATACTTTATCAACAGAAAAGATAAATGGTGATGGTGATTTCTTTTTAGAACGATAGAGCAAGGATGCTTGATAAAACTAAACAAAATGAAGTTTTAAATCATCATAGAAATTCCATTTGCAACTCTATGGACTTCAGAGAACATGTGAATGTTGATTCGTTGCATTATGAATATTGAAAGTGAATTCAAGTAGTTGCTAAAAATCCTTAAAGTGCATTTTTTTAAAAACCCACAAAATTTTCAGTAAAGTTGTACTTTCCTGCTAGTTGCTGACCAGACTTTTATGCGCTGTCTGAGGAACTTGAACTCTGATTGAACAGGTTCGAAAACGAGGCTGCCAGTGCTGTCACTGCCTACTCTTTATCTCTGTGAAGAAATCTCCTGGGGCTGCTGTTAATCCGCATTTCTATGTGTTCTGCATCTGCAGCCACTCATTTTTTTCTTTTCAGACCACCTTTTATTGCAGTGGAACATTGTACACAATTTCTGCCTTTTTTCTACGTGGCAAAAGACTCTATGTGCTCTGTGGTGAAGTCCCATTATCTGAGGTCAATAAATACACACAAAAGGCATGCTTTGGGATAGGGATATTTTGGCTGAAGAATTAAGGAGAATTTTCCACATGTCCTTAAAAAAAATGTCAAGAATCGTATGGGTAAGAAACAGAAAGGAGTTTCTGAAGAACTCTGGACTACTAAAAACTGTGATGGGGTTCAAAAAAATCTAGATCATAGCAGAATTCCTGGGTAGGTGTGACATGAACACAAGTCAAACATTGGCAACTGAAAAAGCTCATCCACATATAGGTAAGTGTATACTTAGAAAAGATAAGAACCACAGCTACAATACCTGTGGTAGCAAAACCACATGAAACCTAAAAGCAAAGTTGGTATATTACCTTAGTACCAAATTATTTCAGTTTATTTCAAAGATAAATTCTTTTAAAAAATCTTTTCTTCCCTCATGTATGCCTATATCTTTATAATATGCAAGATACGGAATGCATGGAAAATGAGTTTTGAAGAGATGTGAGAGTTACTCTGTGTTTGAATTTTTTATTTTGCAATACTTTCTTATTTATAGAAACTTCCCCAAAATATAACAGAGTTTTCATATACCCTTGACCTAGTTTCTCTTAATAGTAACACTTACATATCTATGGAGTACGTGTCAAACTGAGAGATTAACACTAGCACCTTACTTTTAACTACACTGAGGTTTTATTTTGGCATCATCAGTTTTTTCACTATATGCATTTTCTGCTCTAGGATCCAGTTAAGGTTACCACATTGCATTTAGCTATCTGTGTCTCTTTAGTCTCCCTGGACTATGACAGTCTGTCAGTCTTTCCTTGCCTTTCATGACCTTGACAGTTTTGAAGGGAAACAGTAAGGTTTTTGGATAAGTGCTCTTCAGCTGGGGTGTATCTCATGTCTTCTTCATATTTAGTCTGGGGTGATTGGATTTTAGGCAGAATGCCACAGAGGTGAAATGCCTTTCTCATCCAGTCACATGAAGGGATGCATCAGTGATAGATTGGGGCACATGATGTCAACATGACTCATCACTGCTGGTGTTTAACTTGATCACTTAATTGAGCAATGTTTGTCAGGTCTGTCCATTCTGAAATTTCTATTTTTTCCCTTTTTATACTAAGACTATTCCATACTCAAGATGGGTAGGAGGATTAAAATCCACCTCCTGAAGGGGGGAGTATCTACATATTATACTCTAAGGAAACTGTGTCTCTTCTTATGTATTTGTTTGTTTTTAGTCATTTATATCAGTGTGTTCTTACTTATTTTGTAGTTTTGGTTAAGTCCAATACTACATCACTTATTTTGATCAACTTGTTCTAAATCTACTCATCAGGAGCTTTTTCAGATTAGCTCCTGTGTCCCTTTGACATGTGTCCTTCCTGTTGGTTTTTGAACACTTCCTTATTCTCTGATACAAGGCTCATCTTGTACATTCCTGTGCCTGCACTATAATCAGTAATTTCCCCAAGAAGGCATAGTTCGATTTGTTGGAAAATAGTACTTAGAAATTAAGATCTCTTGGAATGTTACCACTTCTAGACCCAATCAGCAACCCCAGTTATAGGAAATGTGTTTGTAGTTTAGCCCATGTGTGTCCACATAGCTATAATTATCTATTTATCCATCTGTCTTTCTGTCCTTTCCTCTACCTTTCTACCAATCAAACAAGAGTTCAAACTGATGTTGCCAACTCTGGTCCAGTGGTTTATTCTAGCCTCTCTTTGCTTATTTGTAACCTTTTTCTCTGTCTGTAAGAAATTTGGCTTTACTTACCTAACATTTATTTACCTTTTATGTTCAACTCTAAAAGTTCTTTCAAAATTTTTCTCTTGTGAGACTCCAATTTACAGACTATAGTGCAGTTATCTTATAGTTACCAGTCCAAACACTGTCATCCACAGTTACTTAGGTCATCTCTCTCTCTCTCTCTCTTTTTGCTCAACCCCTTTAATGAGGTTATATCATATATTTATAAGCCAGATTTGTTTTAGCACAGTCTACATTCCATTCCAGCCCAAGATTCTCCAACATCCTGACTGGGTCACTGGTTGGTTTGTTTCTGCTTGTATTGAAGTTCGCTCTTCATGATGTACAGTGTTATGAATTTTGACAAGTACGTAAAGTATCTACTATACAGGTGCCATACGGAGCACCTTCTGCTTTTACTGACACAAAGTTATAATTTACACATGTTGCTTCCATCTGGAATACTGTCTTTCAGTTCTTTTTGCCAGGTAAATATATGTTCTCCTTCCAAGATTTACCACAGACATTACCTTCTTGTAGAGGCTTCTCTGACTCAGGAAATTTTAGGATCTCCTGCCTCTAGGCTACGTTCAGTTGAATGGCTGTTTGTCTTTATGTTTTCACACTTTGCTTTTCATCTCCACACAACAATGCACAGAGCAGAACCTGGAGGAATTGTAGGTGGTGCCGTCATGCTACTGAAACAAGTTTCCTCCATAGGCAAAAATCAGGACCATGTTTTATTATTTTTCCTCTGGTTTGGCCTTTTTTGGTTGTTTGGGGTTTCTTTGTTGTTGTTTGTTTTTTGCACAAGATCCTCTTGTATCCTTCCTTTTTTTTTTTGACACTCGTCACTTGATGATCTTTAATGATACTGCTTAATTCTAGTTTTTCTCCCAGTTTTCAGAACACCGCTTCTCCCACAGTGTTGACTACTGCTCCTCACACACTTATTGTGTTGATACCCACAGGTATTTTGTCCTTAGTTTTCAGAGAATGTAGTCTCCCAGGAGATTCTCAGTCTTACCTAAAATAACCCTGCCAAGAATAATTGCCGATAAAAATATGTCTCCATCCCAAACTTAACTAGTTACCTGTATATTTTCATTTACCTGTAAATATTCATTTACCTACTAGGAAACTCTATTACACAAATAACTTAAACTCTTCATTATCCAAAGACAATTCCCTCCAGAGCTGCTCACCCTACGGTGTTGATCATACTAATTAATGGCAAAGCCATTTTTTAATTCTCCTAAGTCAGAAATCTGGGCACTCATTTTCAAGTTCAAATACATATTTTTAGTAATCCCTTTTCAATTACTGTATAGTCCACTTTTCACCAAGAATCATTTACCCCACTGAAATTGTTAATATATTGATTTTATCAACTCTGTATAGTTTCTTCTTCCCCACTTACCAACATCCACACTTACTGCCTTACCCTGAGAAATTTAATGAGTGAGGATTACCATTTGTCCCTCTCTTTCATCCTGACCCTCCCTTGTCACATTTTGTGCATTAATTTACTCATTTGGAAGAAAAATAAGCAAACTGTCATTCAGTATAACACAGAATCACACTAACTCCTTAATTTCAGAACTCCTCCCTTAAGTGCTGCTGCTACTTTTAAAATACCTTCTTCTATAAGCTTATTCTCCCATATGGGATTTATAACTTGTTTTCTGATGAGTACTCATCCAGTATTTCCTTAGAATCACAGATTATCATATTTGCTCATATTTTTCTTTTAAGCTCTTTTTGTCAAGAAATCATCTTTAATTATGCAAGTTGACTTAAGATGGTATCCTTTCTCTTAATAAATTTTTAAGCATTCATTTATGTGTGTGTGTTCGGTAACTAGGCTCTTTATTACTATGGAAACTTTTTGTATCTCATTTCCATTAGTGATTTGTAAGACTTCTTTATCCAATTATTATTTGCAGAAGTTTCATCTCTGGAGGGGATTGATGACTTATAATCATAGCATGATGTAGTATTTTTACAGATTAAAGATTGTGTCTCAGAAGAATTTTCTTGACAAATTAAGAGAAAAGGGAGACACTACACAATCAAGAAACAGAGATACAAAATACTGGGACCTTCCAGTGGAATTAGTTAAGGACATGGCCAATGCCAGGTGGAGTTACATTGAAGCTCAAGGAGAAAGAGAAAATGTGTGCCCTGATATGCATGTTTTCATTAATATTTATTAAACTTCACTCTTAAAAATATTTATTAAACTTCGCTCTTAAAAACAGCCTTATATTTACAAAACTTGAGAAGATAGCACAAAATGTTTCCATTTCTACATAACCAGTTTCTACTATTATTAACATTTTACATTAATATGGTATATTTGTTATAATTAATGAGCCAAATTTAATACTTTATTTTTACTGAAGTCCACGGTTCATTTTGATTTCCTTATTTTTTACCTACTGTCCTTTTTCTGTTCCCAAATCCCATCAAGATTACCATATTACATTTACTTGTCTTGTTTCCTTAGGCTGTTCTTGACTCTGGAAGTTTCTCATTCCTTGGTTTTGTTTTGCTTTGCTTTTTTTATGACTTTGATGTTTCCCTAATTAATTTTTTATTATTTTTTTTTTAATTTTTTTTTCAACGTTTATTTATTTTTGGGACAGAGAGAGACAGAGCATGAACGGGGGAGGGGCAGAGAGAGAAGGAGACACAGAGTCGGAAACAGGCTCCAGGCTCTGAGCCATCAGCCCAGAGCCCGACGCGGGGCTCGAACTCACAGACCGCGAGATCGTGACCTGGCTGAAGTCGGAGGCTTAACCGACTGCGCCACCCAGGCGCCCCAACTAATTAATTTTTTAAAAGCTATTTAAGTAAGTAAGTACTTCAAAAAATAACTTATTGTGAAAAAATTCTTTTCATGATTCCTAGAATCTGCTAATATTAAACATGTTTCTAAAAAAATCAGTGCATTTACATGTCAACAGCTTCAGGAGGAAAATAAGACAAAAACTCTTAACAATTATATGGTACTACAGAGCAGTGCAGTTTATATCTTCTTTACATGTCCTTAGGCAGTTTTGAAGCAATTTAAAAATCTGTGCCCAGTGAGTTCTTCATTTATTGGGTGTACATTCTAGTTCCCTGTTTTTTGTTTTTTTTTTAATTTTTTTTTGTAAAGCGATGAGTATGTTGGCTCATTGAATCTCTTTTCTTTCAAGATATGCAAATATTTTTTATTTCTTTCTCCTAAAATCAAACAAATATTTTGAAATAATAGAGACTGTGATACCTAAATTCTACCTGCCTTTTCTTCACACCGTTTTCCCATAAGGGATAGTTTAAAATTCCTGATGTTTGGTTTTACAGAGCTACAGCAAATAAGGGCACCTGGGTGGCTCAGTTGATTAAGCTTCTGAGTTTAGCTTAGGTCATGATCTTGCTGTTCCTGAGTTTGACTCAGAATTATTTCTGAGATGCATAGGTCAAGCGTAGTATGTGCTTGCAGAGTAAATACATGAGGTGTAAAAGATGAATAGCCACGTCTCCCCTTCAGGGGATATTTCTGTTCCATGATTCAGTCATGTGTGTTCCATCCATGCATACAAATCGAGTGCTTACTGTATGATGAAGACTGTGACAGGTTTTAAATATTTTAAGAGTTACTGCCCTCAGGAAGCTTGCAACTGGTAGGACAAATATTATTTCAGTGTATGCTTTGTACAGAAATATACATTGGGGGCTATAGGAGTATAGTAGGGTAGAGTTAACCTGCTTAACAAGAAAAGTCTAATGGACATTCACACCTAATACTCTAATAGTACTAAAGAAAGACCTTTTTCCCTTCAATTTAACACAAGTTAAATCCACCTGCCATTTATGGTTTTGTGCCAGAACGTCTCTGAGAATAAAATCAAAGCTGTGTGTATGAATTTTGGCCAAGACGTGATTTTGTATTGCAGACGGCACACCTGTGTAGTAGCCTGGTGTTCCTCTCATTGCCGTCCTGAAAAACGAACACAGAAAGAGTAAATGGAATTTGATTAGCAAGTCTTCTTTTTTAAACAGATGTTGTGCCTGATATAAATTATTCTTTTAGAGTTCCTAACATATGCCAAAGTATTTATCACAGATTAACTGCATGAACTTGCATGCAATTACCAGGATTTCTGAATGTGAAAATGGGTGGATGCATTTTTCACAGTTCTGATCAAAAGCTATGTGAGATTATGGAATTGTAATTCAGATAAAAAAAAACCTATTATTTAAAAACCTAATAAAATGTGGTATGCCAAGAAATGAAACATCTTCTAAATTGTTTTCTTCCCCTATGCAAATGCAGTTAATAATGAAAAATCCTGTTTAGAATTTTTGTACTTTGTGTTACAAATACATCCTAACATTAAACATTTCCTCAGAATTGCTCAAAATATTTATATCTACTCTTCTGTTACTTTTAATTATCCATCTCCTTCAAGAAAAGAGGACTTTAGTCCCAGAAATTACCCATTACATTTTATTTCATTAATCTGTATTATTGGTTTGTTGGAAATTGTCAAATACATACTTCCAATTCAAGCTTGAATTTACTAAGCATCAGGTATTTTGAAACATAGCACTGAAAACAGTGTTTTAAGAATTAACTTATTTGCGTTCAGTATTGTGTCTTATTTTAAGAAGTAAGAGATTATGTATGGGAAAAATGGGTAATTTCCTTATAGCATGGTTAATATTTTTTTTCTGTATTACTAATGAAATTAACTTATATTAATTTACAGTTTCAAAATATAAGCAGTACAAGTCTGTACCATTGGAGAGAGACGGGGTAGCCATTAACATTAGATACCACTCGTTTTGTTGGTGTGGCATGTGAGATAACCTCTAATTTTTTGGCTTACACCACAACAGGCTAATACAAAGAAGAGTTATATCTTCTCATTAATTTGTTCTTTTGCAGTTTTCTTTATTTTTAAAGAAAATCAAACTGGAAAAAAATCAATGTCAGAATTATATTGCTTCCATATAAACTCCGGATTGAGCCTAGTGAAGTTATAGTTGCTATGGTAACAGGAGTGTGCTCTTTAAACAGTTTCTATCCTAACTGCTCTGCTACTTATACTGAGTGATTTCTTCAAAAATAGGACTCGTGGGGGTGTAGTTATGAGAAATTGTCTTCTCTATAAGGATACATATCCATATAATTTGTTAGGAGTAACTCCAGCATATGGAGGTTAATTAGATATAAATGTTGCCAACATGAATTTTAAAACCACAGTGTTCCCCCAGTAAGTAGTCAAGTGTGGGGAAATGTAAAATGAAGTATCCAAAAAAGAGAACTCAGATGACACTGGAACTGATACAGACATCTTGTAGATTTATGAATCAATACAGAAATATCTTTCAGAAAGTGTGAAGACGATAGAGAAATTTGTTTTATATGTTCGATTTTCGCAGGTCATAATGGGTGCAGCATGTTTAGCAAAGTGCTTCAAAAAGACATCAAGCAGTGTTTTTCCTTTTACAGTGTTTCAACATATTGAAGTAAATAAGGTTCAAATCTGTATCATCTTCAAGGTGATCACTTTCACATCATTTCATTACCCTCCAAATTTTTTTTTAATTTTTTTTCAACATTTATTTATTTTTGGGACAGAGAGAGACAGAGCATGAACGGGGGAGGGGCAGAGAGAGAGGGAGACACAGAATCGGAACCAGGCTCCAGGCTCTGAGCCATCAGCCGAGAGCCTGACGCGGGGCTCGAACTCCCGGACCGCGAGATCGTGACCTGGCTGAAGTCGGACGCTTAACCGACTGCGCCACCCAGGCGCCCCTACCCTCCAAATTTTTAAGATATTGACAGGTTAACTATATTGCAACTTTGCGTTTTGATATTTTAATTTTTCTCTAATGTCAAAGAAAAGTTTCTTTCAGGTGGGTTTTCTCTCACATATGAAAGTGCTATTGTTGGGCCACCTAGATATGACTATTTTCCACTTTTGTCATTTTACTGTGCCAGTCTGTAGAATATAAAGCTTTTGGATATGAAAAGGAATGGATTTTGAATCATAAATCCATCACTTACTACCTAGGTGATTTGAGGCAGATCACTCAAACTTTCTGACACTTAATTTCCTTACCTCCAGTATTGATATAACAATAATAGTTAACCACTTTGCTTTATTATTATGCCAAACAAAAATAAATATGACAGTGGTATTAGCCTGGGCTGCTATAACAGGTTTTCATGATGAATGGCTTAAACAACAGAAATTTATTTTCTCTTAGTTCTGGACGCTACAAGTCCAAGATCAAGGTGCTGTCAGGCTTTGGTGTCTGGTAAGACCTCTCACTGTAGCTTGCAAACAGCCACCTTCGTGCTGTGTCCTCACATGTCCTTTCTTCTGTGTGCATATAGAGATCTCTAGATCTCTTCTGCTTCTTATAAGGATACCAATCTTAAGAGATTAACACACCATCCCTATGACCTCATTCACCCTTTATTACCTTCTTTTAGGTCCTATTTTCAAATACAGTCATATTAGTGGTGAGGGCATCAGCATAGGAATTTGGGAAGAGGCACGATTCAGTCCCTAGCAACAGTGCTTTGCAAACTGTAAATTACAGACTGAATATTGATGACCTATTTCTGTTTGTTTTCTCTTGTTATGGGAGTGTCTCCCTTAGGAAATTACTGACTAGCATTACAGCTTGAGCCAAACTAGTCCACCAACCTAACAAACTATATACAGTGTTTGTTTTTAATGCATGTTTAATTAATTGAGCTGACTGGACCACTTTAAACAAACAAAATGGTGAGTCTCACACTAAAAAAGGAAAACATCTCTTTAAGAATAGTGGCTCTTTATCATTTTAGAGTAATGGTGTCTTCCAGTTATTGTTTCTTCTCTTCATTATTAGCTGAGATCTGTTCAGTGATTTTATTTTATTTTTTTTTAATTTTTTTTTAACGTTTATTTATTTTTGAGACAGAGAGAGACAGAGCATGAACGGGGGAGGGGCAGAGAGAGAGGGAGACACAGAGTCGGAAACAGGCTCCAGGCTCTGAGCCATCAGCCCAGAGCCCGACGCGGGGCTCGAACTCACAGACCGCGAGATCGTGACCTGGCTGAAGTCGGACGCTTAACCGACTGCGCCACCCAGGCGCCCCTGTTCAGTGATTTTAACTAGTTGTAGCATCATTAACTCCTTTCCCTCTAGCTTAAGTGATACTCTTATGTTCCATGTTTACTTCACAATTTGCATTCATAACCATTGCTCTTTCTTTTGACCAAGCTTCTGGTACAAGGTGACTCATGAAACAGAAAATAATTTGCTTTTTGGCATTGGTAGGGGAGATACATATCAGAGGGAATAAGGAAGCCAAAAGAGATCACCATTAGGTCTGTACTTTGGGGCCAACACCTCCGCAGTCTGCATCGCTGAAGTATAAAGAACTGTTTGCTGCCAGGGCACTCAAGGTCTGGATGGTTTCCACCATCATCCGGCCCCACAGACATGAACTTGTCATTTGGGGGCATATAAATGGGACTCAGAGTTCTACACTAGGCCAGACACTTTTAAGTATAAAGACTTTATTGTCTCCCCACCCAGCTCTATAAATGCGTTTTAAAACAAGCCAGGTCATTTCTATGCATATAGATACATGCTGGGTAGAGTGGCAGTGTTTTAAATATCTGGAGGATAATGTGACCTTGAGAAAATGCATGTCTTGTCATTGAGAAGTCAATCTACGGAGGATACAGCAATTGCTGTGACACGACTAACCTGACACAGGATAGAAACTTGATGACGATAAATGACTATGGAAAAAATTAATTTGGGGGGTAATGAATCATTGTAAGTCTTACATTAGAAGGTGAAGACCATATCCTTATAACTCCCTTGTAAAGTTATGAGTACAAGCTAAACTACACCTGAACTTTTTTGATATTGAGTGGAGAAGCAGCATCAACTAATGAATAGAAAACATGCGACGTAGAGTTTATGCTATAGATTTAAGTCATATGATTAAAGTTTTTCTAGCGAATGTTTACTTAGAAGGAATATATCATCCTAAGGATAAGCCACATTGTTGTTTTTTCTTTCTAACTTGATTCTGTTTCATGGTGGTATATTGAAGAATGACCTATTAAAGCGTGATAGAAAGGGGTGAGAAGATATGTATAATTTGTAAATCTGAAAACATTCTTTGAAACCAGACCTACAAGTGTAAGAGCAGGAAGTTCTTTGCCTTTTTGTACATAGGAACACGTCCTTTCTTTCCATTTGCCTCCGTTTTAGTTGCCCGCAGCGTGCTGTGCTCTCTCCGTGTGCTGTTCCTAATGCTCTGGATGGTTAACCCGTTCTGCGTCTGTCCACAAACCCAGCTTTCTACTGAGACCATTGTTCTTTTATAGCCTTTGGACTATGCATTTTTAAATGTTTTTGGATGTTTCATTGTTTAGTCAGCAGGTTGATAGGAAAAGAAAGATGAACCATATGTTCCATAAATTGAGAGAACATTTTGTAAGAGAGCAAAATAGGCAGAAAAAATGTGTATTTTAAATTGACTCCAAGTTATGATATCTTTTGAAATGAACATTATAAAATCCTCAAAGTAACAAATGCTGTGTTCAAGGTATATTTATATATTAGACGTAGCTGTTAATCACACTTTTGAAAAAATTAATGATTTTTTTGGTACCAACTTTGGTCCCTATATAGTCTTTTACCTCATGGAGTAAATATATCAATATATATGTTAAAACATATTTCTAACAATCATTTGTGTAGAAATAGAATATTTTTCAGATTGAAAAATGATTTACATGCAAAGCCATTTCAACCCTGAAAAGATAGCATCCATTGACATATTTTGTCTAAAACTATGAAATAATACTAATAAATCACAGGGATTATTTTTGTGCTAAACTTAATATTTAGAATCTAAACTTGAGAAGTACATATAAATATTGCATCCATAATTTAGATTTAAAAAATATTTTAAAATATAAATCTAAATACATATGTTAAATTATGGCATGTAATCTACATTTTCTAATCTGGCACTTTAAAAGATATTTATATCTTTTAAAAAGATACTTATATCTTTTAAAAAGATACAAATCTTTTATGTCTTTTAAAAGATACAAGTATCTTTTAAAATGATTCAGCCAATGAATGTTCTTTTCTTCCATCTTCAATATAAGTTTATTATATTCAAATCCCAACATTTCATTTCTTTTGACTAAAATTTAGCAGGATATTAAGAATTTTATTTCCATTAGCCAAAGGATCCTAGAATCAATTCTGTTCACAGTCAACTATAATATTTAGCTATGTCCAAGGGTGACTTTTATGTACTAACTTTATGACTTCACCTTAATACATCTCTGTGGATCCAATACAAAAAATTATATTGTCCTAGGGACTTACAAATGAGTAATCCAGTTCCCCACCGGGACTGGAAATAGTCCCAGAAATCTACCTCAACTGGGACCCTGACATCATTTTAGAACCTTCTCCCAGAACACACAATTTCCCTTAAAATCAAATTCCTCTTAGTCACTGGTTAGAGAAATGCTGCAAATTGCTTGACCATCTTGAAGAGACAGCCCTAGGGAGAGCACTCCTTACAGACACACCCCTTTATCCTAAGGATGTTGTAATTAATATGGGTATCTATTAGTAGGTGGCAGTGTTACAGGTGCATATCCAGCTTTCATATTAGACACTGGAATATGGAAAAGCTAAGACAGCTTATTGATGTATTCATTCATAAGTTAAAATATAATTAGGTGACTGTTCCCACATCAGACTCATTACCTTAGTGTTAATATCTCTAGCATCTTGGTTACTGGCTGAAATATAATAATAGACAGTTCATTTGAATGATTATAGAAGGTAATAAACAAGATTAGAAAAATAAAATAATTCTTGAAGCAAAATGTGAAGAAACAGAAGTAATGTGGTGATTAATTTTATGTGTCAACTTGACTGGGCTACAAGATGCCCAGCCACTTGGTTGAATCTTATTTCTTTGGGTGTATGTGAGGATGTTTCCAGAAGGGGTTAGCATTAGAATTGGTGAACAGAATAAAAGAAAGTGGACCTCCCCAATGTGACTGAGTATCATCCAAACCACTGAGGGCCTGAAGAGAATAAAAAGGCAAAAGTGCAGAGATAGGTTGAATTCACTCTGAGTGAGTTGGACCATAGATGTTCTCCTGCCCCCACTACTCCTGGTTCTCTCAGGCCTTCAGACTCAGACTGGAATCTATCTGATAGGCTCAGTGGCTCTCAGGCTTTCTTAGTATATCACAAACTTTCTTGGGTCTTATGTTTGCAGAAGCCAGATAGTGGAACCTCTTAGCCTCCATAATTATGTGAGCCAATTCCTTACATATTTTTTCTTCATTCTGTTTCTCTGGAGAGACCTAATACAAATAATTTTGGTATTATCAAAGTTTTCTTTTTTAGCCTTTGTTTTTTATCTCAGTGTTCCACACTTCTGTATGATGCATATGGTTCCATTCACTGAAAGAAACCCCTAAAATTTGACTTGTCCAGAAAAAGAGATGTCATGTATTTCATTAGAAGTATTTATCACATGAAGTTATTGGATCAGATCCTCAATATTTTTCTGTATAATACCATATATCTTTAAATATCTTACACTTTGATCTGCTGATTTTCTCATCTTCTAGTCTTATAAATTTCATATCCCTAATTAGATCACTTGGATATCTACTGATCAAGATTACTTTAGCTTACCTTAGCTAAATACTCCTTGTTTCTCTGTGCTTTCATTACATTTTGTGTTAAAATAGAGAAAAATATTGGAATTACTGGAAATCTTATCAGTATTACATTAATTTAAAAAATATATATTAATGAATATATGTATTAATGAATATATGTATTAATGAATATATATATGAATATAATGAACCTATATATGAATATAATGAAAGGTTCCTAGGAACCTTTTGGATCTTATTATTTCAACACATTTAAGAAATACTCAGAATATATTGCATAGGATACATTTTTATAAGTTATAAAGAAAAATGGTTGAGGAATGTAAACACAGATATATCCCGCCCTCATGGACTAGGTAAAATAAAAGCAAATTTTTTAAGTTAATTCATTTGGAGAGTGTGGGGAATCCACCATCAGCCTGTACTCCTCAGAGAACAGAAAACATAAAGTGAGTTGCTATGCTCACCTGACGCTCTGACCCTCTGTCAGGGTAAAACGGAGTCTAAGCAGAGTTCAGTGTTCTCACTTAGTTGGGAAGGCCAAAGTTACAGTTTGGGGCTGCTTACTTTGCTAGAATTCTTAGGTCTTGATGCTGGCAAGGATTGAACTGACTCAGTTTGGGGGACAGCATTCTGTATTGGTTTCCCTGCTGGTCCTTGTGCACATTTAGTGCAAGACTTCACCACACATAACAGAAAGCAGTTGCTGTGAGATTCAGAGGTGATCAGTCAGGTATTTCAGAAAAATTCTGTAACTCTAGGCCATCCAGAATGGAGAGACCTCACAAAATATCTCAGAAATTCGGTTGAGCCTCTAGAAAGCTGCCTGCATAGAACTGCAGAAACAGGAAGCAAATTTAGTTCCAAGGTTTCTAGTAGCCAGGGCAAAAAATGAATATCATGAGCTACATTATTATTATTGTTTATTAAAAGGAAGGATGTTTAGAAAGCAGATGATGTAAATTCTTTCCTGGAATCGAATTCTATATATTGTATTAAGTAATATAAAGAATTATAACTTTAGTTATTTTTGCATCATGCTCAGAGTCCGTACTCTTAAAAGTGCTTCTTAAATTTTCATCAGCCCGAGATGAAAACATGATATCAAGTCATAGTTTGCCAGTATGATCCAATAAGGATTCAGAATTCTCTGGTTTAGGGTTTTACTGTGATTTTATTTAATAAAAAGAATAATATTGGATTTGCTGACATGTGTACATTACCTCCTACTAACAGCTCTAAATCCCACTCTGATTGCAAGAAAATGGCGCACTTAAACATGGGCATCTCTGTGTACAGTGGTGCTTGCTTGTGTATAAACCATTGCCATAGTAAAGACTTGTGCTTGTCCTCTAAGACCTTCTCTTAGTCACAGAGGTATTTAACTTACCTCCAGCTCAATAGTTATCCCATGGAATTATCCTAGTCTCTGTGATTCTTCCATGTCTGTTTCATAGATTTCTAGATATTTCCTTTTAAACCTTACTGCTGTCCAGTAGTACATCCTTGGAGCATATCAATCTCCGTGCCGTTAGCCCATCACATGGAGCTCACCTGTGGTTCAGTTTGTACATGTGCTCAAACCTTACCTTTCCAACTAGTCTCAAACGCAGAACTGCAAACCCAAAACACTACAAAATATATCTACAATCAAGTAATGCCTCAAAATTCAAAATGTCCAATGTCAAGGTACCTCAGATACCCATATGAAAATATTAATACATGTTATATCAGAGAACTGCACACTCACAATTCCCAAAGTGAAAACCATCAAAACTTGTTTATCCTCCTTTATCCACTCCGCAGTAAATGATACTGTGTAATTTTTCAAACAAGAGCTATTAGGATTGCAGATTTTATTTCTTTTTTTTTTTTTTTTTAATTTTTCTTTTCCCCAGCGTTTTTATTTATTTTGGGGACAGAGAGAGACAGAGCATGAACGGGGGAGGGGCAGAGAGAGAAGGAGACACAGAATCGGAAACAGGCTCCAGGCTCCGAGCCATCAGCCCAGAGCCTGACGCGGGGCTCGAACTCCCGGACCGTGAGATCGTGACCTGGCTGAAGTCGGACGCTTAACCGACTGCGCCACCCAGGCGCCCCAAGCAGATTTTATTTCTTAAGCAAATAGAAGTTATTTACTCACTTTATCACTTCTCCTCCTGTCCTAGATCATACTTTTGTTACAGGAATGACCTTAGGACATGGCATTAGGGCCAAGCATGAGAAACAGACAGAATCTGATAACATGTCACATTCTCTTGGACAGGAAGAATATAATTCAGAATAGAAAGAAGCAATCCAACAGCTGAATTCAAAACAGTGATAAAGCAATCTGGATAAGGAGCTGGAGTCTCAGGGCAGAACTGAGCATTAGCAATGTTCACACCTGAGCACAGGGCACTCAGCTTGTGAGCCTCCTACACTGCATAGGCTGGCAGCTGCTATTGGTTCTATAGAGGAAGCCTCCACTTGACTCTTAGAGTCATTAGAAATATTTCTTTGAATTTCTAGAGTTCCAAATTGTGTATCCTTATAAAATTGTCAGTACTACAAACAATTTCAGCCCACCAAGAAAGTTCCCCAAATTCAAATTTGGGAGAGTTGTAAAATATTGTTTAGGATTGTAAAATAATTTTCTCAGTGCATTATTGTCTTTAACCTGAAGAATATAAAGTGAAATATAAATAATAGTAATTAAAATATTTTAATTAAATATTTCAGGCATTATCTGTATGTTTTAAATACCTAATGTCATAAGAGATTCAAACATAATAGAGTATCAAATAAGTTACTCTTATAAATAAAATTTAAAATACTGAGTAACAGATTGAAACTTCAGATTTACAGTTTAAAGATAAGAGAACTAGAAAATTTTAAATACCATTGACATGTTGAGAAAGCGTAAGTTTAACCAGACTTGCTTGCTTGCTTATTTATTTATTTATTTATTTTTAAACGTTTATTTTTGAGACAGAGAGAGACAGAACATGAACAGGGGAGGGGCAGAGAGAGAGGGAGACACAGCATCTGAAACAGGCTCCAGGCTCTGAGCTGTCAGCACAGAGCCTGACGCGGGGCTCGAACTCAACAGACCGTGAGATCATGACCTGAGCCGAAGTTGGACGCCTAACCGACCAAGCCACCCAGGCGCCCCCAGACTTGCTTATTTAATTTGTTAGATTTATATATGAGAAGTCTTTGTTTATTGGTGCTTAAAAATCTAATATACTACACCTATAAATGCTTTTCAAAATATTTAACTAATTTTATTTTATTTTATTTTATTTTATTTTATTTTATTTTATTTTATTTTATTTAATTAACTGTATAGACCCTTAAGCCTGCTTGCTACTCTTTACTAGAATTATGTATACTATAATAGGTATATACATGACAAACTGGCTAGGTTTTCAACTTATTTTTTTCAATTAAATATTAATTTTTATAACTTTTTATGTCACAAATAATGTTTTAATGTGGAGTTAATAAGCTGAGTTTGGCATGCTTGGGTGGCTTCTGACTTTGGCTGAGGTCATGATCTCATGGTTCATGAGTTTGAGCACCACATCAGGCTCTCTGCTTTAGGCACAGAGCCCGCTTTGGATCCTCTGTCCTCCTCTCTCTTTGCCCCCCTCACCCCGCTTGTGCTATCTCTGTCTCTCAAAATAAATAAATAAACTTAAAAAAAATCTGAGTTCAAGGTTACCACAAGGTTTGCATTAGTAGCTTTTTTTTTCCCATTTGAATTATTGCTGTTGTCCTCTTAATGTTTTCCATGTCCACGGTTTTGTAGCTGTTAAATTCTCAATTCAATAGACAGAAACAGTCTTCTGCTTAAAACACTGATAATGCGTTGTGCCTTACTGATAACACAGTCAATTAACATATATTGTATATGTTGTATGTATTATGTACTGTAGTCTTACAATAAGGTAAGCTGGAGAAAATAGTAAGCAAATCATAAGGAAGAGAACATACATTTATAGTACTGTACTGTAAAAGGTCTGCATATAAATAAACCCACATAATTTACACTCGTGTTGTTCCAGAGTTAACTATTTTACATATACATAGTATATATATGCTTATATCTATAAATAGGTATGTAGATATAACTAGTTAAATAGATACATCTATATGGTCAGTTAAATACACATACATACATATTCATACATGTGTGGTAAGTAAAAAGGTATAGATTTCTAGGAAGGAATACAAAAACTTTAATGAGATTCCCAAGAAAAAAGAACAAAAATGTAAAAATCACTGATCTTAATCATCAAAGTATGAGTCTTTAGTTTTCATAGAAGGACCTCTAGGAACTCATGCTCCCAAATACCGTTAGCTTATCCTGGAACGCTTCTACAATTCTGTGACTGTGCTCGCATTTTTAAATTTTTTCACCATTTCTTAGGATTCATTGTCTTGCTAATACTCCCTCAGTCATCTCCTAGACCAATTTCAGGGGCAATGTCCTTGAGAAAATTCTTTCTTGATTCTCAAGACGAATCAATTGGTCCTCAATATGCTTTCAAAGCACTTTGTGAGTACCTCAGTGTTAAGATTTTCTACATGTCATTACAATTACCTGTTTCTGTTTCTACATGTCACTAGACTTTAAGCCCCTTGAGTGTTTTTAAGTGTTATTTAGCCTAATTACTGCCATAGAGCACATTGGAAGTCCTCCCTACAGTGTCTTTTATTTGAATGAATACACTCTTGAATACTAGTCTCCTTATTTAGCTATGTTGATACAAACCAACAGGAGACTAATGAGAATTTATTTCAAATTGTTAAAGAAATTTCCTATTGCCAAGAAATTTGTTTCAAAACTATTGGTAAAGTTTATTGAATCCTTGGCTTTATCTACTCACTTTTCCCCTATACCAAGTAAGAACCAAACTTCAGAAAGAGCAATTCAAATAACTAAATAGGTTTCTCTGAACGCTGGTACAGTTTAAGAATCCAGTAGAGCAATAGGAACAATAACCTAGTCCATTGGATAAGGGTGTAGGAATTGATTAGTACACTGAGCCTGACCGATTAGCAGATATGAAGGACAGGCCAGTATTTCCAAGCAGTTCTCTCTTTTTCCTCAAGCATGCAGGTTTAAATTTACATCTGTCCATAAATCATATGTTCTTTCTGTCAGGATCATAAACTCCTCCTAAACTATTTCCCTGCCTTCCCACAAGGGCATAACAAACAAACTTGGCCATGCTTCCACCTATGGTTGACTGTATTTGCCTAAGATTGTTCCAGTTACCATGAGAGGAATTCAAGGCACAGTGAATTTCTATTTCTATTAAAATAGCAGAGGAAAAGAGAAAAAAAAAACTTACCATGTAAAGTGCTAACAAGGATGTGGTAACTCATACATAGCCGGTG
Source organism: Prionailurus bengalensis (assembly GCF_016509475.1). NCBI lineage: Eukaryota > Metazoa > Chordata > Mammalia > Carnivora > Felidae > Prionailurus > Prionailurus bengalensis. Next base: position 24,170,592 of record NC_057350.1, on the reverse strand, counting down.
GAAATGCAAAAATTCTAGCCACCTTGGAAAACAGTCTGGAACTTTCTTAATACATTTAAAAATGTATTACCATATGTAATGTACCATATGATCCAAAGTCCCACATCTAAGTGTTTACCCAGGAGAAAGAAAAACATTTTTATCCAAAAGCTTGTATGCCAATGTTTATAGAGGCCAGTGTTCATTTGGTAATTCATAAATGCTGAAAACTGAAAACAAATTAAATGTCCATTAGTTAATAAATAGGTGAAATCTATGCTATCTCCACACCATAGGCCTGGACTATTTAGGCATTAAAATAAATGGACTAATGACATGTGCAACAACATAGATGAATCTCACATGCATTATGCTACATGCAAGAAGTTTGAAATAAAGGCTATAAGCTATATCATTCCATTTATATGACATGTGGGAAAAGATGCTATTCATTCTGGGTTAGGTTTTCTCCTCTAAAAGTCTATGCTTCCATTGACTTCTGGTTCTTTGCAAATTTTGTTACTTTTGTTGGCATTTTTTTTTACTACTTCTGGCTTATCCAGTTCTCTTTATATAACTCGGTAAATGCCTTCACTTTTCAGATTTCCATGCATACATCATTTATTACTTCTTCTAAAAGACATTTTCTGGTCGTTTCTCCCAACCTGTATTGACAATGTCACAGCATGTTTACAATTGTCTACTTACTTGTCTGCTATGCTGATTATAAAAAAAATTATAGATAATATATGTAACTAAGATTAATATGTCCCTGATAATTTATGTTTTAACAGCAAACTATATTTTTTAACGTGCAGTCAACTAATTGGAATGATTTTTTAAATGTTCCTTAAAATTCCTGTGAATAACACATGAAATGAGGTTGAGAAGCCTTTTGTCTGAGCTATCTCATACTGTTCTTGTTAAGAGGGACCAAGTATCAAATGAAATTACGTATCATAAAGATATCATCATTTACCACTGTAATTACTCTCAGCATAGCAACTGGGTGCACAAGAAAATAGATTTCAAGACATACGCAGAATAGATTTGAGGAACTTCGTGGCAAAGCTGTAGTCTTTCTGATAGATCATATTGGAACTATGAAATGGAAAGTTAAAGCAGTCTTTCATATGGGAGCATATTTGAACAGATGAGGTAATAAAATATCCAGGCTCTAATCTAAATATAATTTTATCCTTTAACTTCTATAAAATACTATTCTTTTTCTAAATGCTTATTTATTTTTGAGAGAGAGAAAGAGACAGTACAAGCAGGAGGGGAGGAGCAGAGAGAGAGAAAGACAGAGAATCTGAGGCAGGATCCGGGCTCTGCGGTCTCAGCACAGAGCCCAATGCGGGGCTCAAACTCAGAAACTGTGAGATCATGACCTGAGCGGAAGTTGGATGCTTAACCATCTGAGCCACACAGACTTTGTATTTGTATAAAATACAAATACTGTTGTATTTTATAATACAGTGGCTTCTCCATTTGTGCTACTAATTTCTATAATGATAATTTCCCCCCCAAATTTTCATCCTTAACCATTTTTGTGTACATATTGCAAGGAAATAAAGGTAATGTATCGCCAGCTGAGCTTCTGTTTTCAGTAAAGTAAAATCAAATACCTCAAACAATTGAAAAATGTAAATCTGAAGGGTATATGAATAATGGGCTACTTAAAACAATTCTTAGAGTTTCTTACTATCTGAATAAGAAAGCAAAGAATAGTTTGAGATTTGTGAGAAATGATGAATTCAGATCACAGAAACTATACCCTACAACCCTTACAATACATACCAACTATGTGCATGTGTGCAAGACAGACATCACATGTGACCTCTCAAGTATAATTAAAACATCTTAGATTTTATTAAGAGTAATGTACACTTCATATCTACAACACGTATTTCAAATTTAAAGAAAAGCTGTGCATGCACTTACGCTTCCTGATTATTTGTAATAATGCAGTTTTTATCGTCTTTCCCAGTTAAATTTTTTTTTCATTTTCTTTGTAATTTGTCTTCGATGCATGGATTTTTTTAATTTCCAATTATTTGAGGTTGTCCTAGATAGCCTGTGTTACTTTGTTACTTTTTATTTTTATTCCCTTTTGGTCAGACAGTATACTCTACATTGTTTGAATCTTTTGGATTTATTGATTTGTTCTATGACTAAGTTAATGGTCAGTTTGGGTGAGAGTTACCTGTGCTTTTGAAAAAAAAAATTGTGTTCTCAGTTGGCTGTGTTCTGTAAATGTCAGTTTGGTCAAAGTAATTGATACTGTACTCCAAATCATCTGTGGGTTTTCAGATTTTTTTTTTTTTTGTCTAATTGTATCAAGGGCTTATAGAATGCTATTAAAATCTTCAACTAGGATAATGACTTTGTTGTTTTTAATTTGGTAAATTTTGATGTATTTATTATTAAGCTCTGCTGTTAGGCACATGTTTATGATTGTTATGTCTTCGTGATGTCTTGATCCTTTTGAAAATGTTTATCTTGATTTCTGATAGCATTGTTTGCCTACAAGTCTTCTGTATCCCAGAATAATGTAGCCATTTCATTGTTTTCGTGTTTACCCACTGCATGATGTCATTCTCTCCTTTTATTTTCACACTATCTTTGTTTTATGTTTAAAGTGTGTCCTTGCAGATAGCATGCATGTACATCTTGCAATTTTATTCATTTTTTTCATTCTTTGTCTTTTAGTAAGAGTGTTTAGTCCAGTACCATTTACAGTTATTCATTTGGCTGTATTATGTCTACCATTTTCTTTTTTCTGTCCTCTTTGCTTTTAGTTTCTTTTTTTCTTCTTGTCTTCATTTGAACAATCAAATATTTAATTAGAATTATTTTTATTGCCTCATAAGTCCTTGGTATTTTGTGCATTATATTTTCCCCAATCTTATCTTTTTTTAAACTTCAGATTGGATAATTATTTATTTATCTATTTTCACTCTGAATTTTCTGTCATCTCCAATCTTATGTTAGGCTCACTCAGTGATTTTTTTTTGTAATTTCCTAGATTATATTTTTCAGTTATTTAATTATTATTTCCCTTTTATAACAAACATATTTTGCTTTATGTCCTTGAGCGCAGATATAATAGTTTCTGGTGTATTAATCCCAACATCTAAATTACTTCTGGGTTGGTCTCCATTTATTGCCCTTTTTTTTGGTTTGGGTAACATTTACTGTTTTTTTTATATGCCTGATGACTTTGGATTCTATCACAGATATTATGAATAGTACAGTTTGGAGATTTTGGGTTCTGTTATGTTTCCCAAAGATAATTTTTTTTCCTGTTTTTAATCAGGCGGCGATTAGGCTGCACTCAGACCCTAAACTAAACTCTTCAGTTCGGTTGTGTTAGCCTTACCCAGCTGCTTGGATTTTGTCTGTGCATGCATTCTTCAGAGGACAACCAGAGATCTGGGCTGAGGCTATACAAAGAAGTGGGTTCCCTCCATATGTTTCTCCTTTTCAGGATTTGCCTTTTCTGTGGACCTCCCACACTCAGTCCTCTAGTTCTTTAAAGACTAGGGTTTCTGCTTTGGATTTGACTAGCCCAAAGGGTATAGTGGGAGCCTGAGCAACAAATACCATGCAAATCAGTAACTTTCCTTCTGAGGAGACAACATTCTTCAGTACCTGCCTGCTTTTGTTCATTCTCTAATGCTGTCAGTTAGTTACGATTTTTGTTTTCATAATTTATAGTTATTTAGAGGAGGAACTGGTTAATCTAATAGGGGCTTCTTATCCATTACAGTGAAAATGCATTTTTAATCGCATGGCAGGAGTGAAGTGTTTTTTTTTTAATATGCAAAAATAGTTGATTTTCTTGTATGTCTTCCATATTCTTAATTTGTTATTCTATACACATACTTGGAAAGCTGTCTTATTGCTCCCAATATCCTATTTGGGGTTGACAGTATTTATTGAATACCTTAGCAGTAATTGGCCAAAATATCCTGAACTTGCAGTGTTTTAATCTCATTTTATTTGAACCCTGTAGGCACAACACAATACAGATATGACTGCTTTTTTTTCATTTCTCCATTAACTTATGTTGTAAAATTCAACTGCTTCAAGGTGAAGCTGTTGCTATAATATTTATGAAAGTCATATCATTGCGGAGTCCATTACAAGAAGGTCAGCAGCTGGATCACAGATTTTGAGCTATAACTTTCACTGCCTAGAGCTGTTACTTCAACTCCAGGACTGACTGACGTGATGCAAACACCACTTTTAAAACATACATACTATAGTTTCTATGAATATTTTCTATGAAACCAGACCCAAACATAAGAAGATAACTGCATTCATTCATGTACCCATATGATAGTTTGCTTTCTGGTATTATTTTATTTTTGTATAAAATAACAGTAGTCTTAGTAGTGTTCACTTTGTAATTTGGCAAAGAAGATTAAAAGTTCTGATGAGTGGTTGCTTTCCTGGTTGGCTACCATCGACAATAGAGATCCTCTGAGGATATTATGAAAATCATTTAGCTCTCATGTGTAGTGCAAGATAGGATACCTTGCTGACTATATAGAAAGAATGTTGGAAAAGAAAAAAAAAAGAGTAGGCAAGCATAATTAAAACAAAAATTCTTGTTATAATTTTGGAACAAGACTTTTCTGTGGCTACCTTATCACTGCAGACTTTTTGGGTGATCTGATTGCTTTCATGACTAAACTCCCATGTTTTTACTTTCAGTCAAATTTCTTTTGCCTTGAATACAAGAAGCTATACTACAGGCATTACAACAGTAATGTAGTTAGTAGCATCATACCACCAGGCATATACTTGTTCATAATGTAAACAATCAAGATGTATATTACATATACGTATAATATATTATAATTATTGTATTAATCTTTGAAACCACACTGTGAGACTATGAGAATGGACCTTGGAAAGATTTGTGAGTATGAAGAGCTCCATGGACATACACTCTAGTGAAAGAAACCTTACCTAGTAAAAATTAAAAGAAAAAAATAATTTTAAAGTTTCTGGAAATGTTCTTGAGGGAATAAAACCAAGTAATAGACATTTTGAGTAAAAACATATGAAGTGTTGGTAAGAAGGGGGGAAGTTTGTGACACTTGAGCAGTAATGCATGACTCCCTCCCTTCCCCCATTCCTCAGGCTAGCATGATGGGTGCTTCATTCTGGGTGCTTGTAGTCATGAAAATGAGGCTCTCTCTTTCCACAGCTGCTAGTCAAGAGGAGCAGAAAGCCAACATTTCTCATCCCTTAGCTTTTCATAAGGAAGCTGAATTCTAGGCAAGGACAACTGAGAAGTCTGGGGCTTCATTCCTCTGCTCAGTCCCTGGATTAGGGTAGAGTCTCAACCTCAAGTATGGCAGACTGAATACTGGGGCCCAAATGCTCCCCACCCACCTCACTCATGAGGAGATGACTCCATACCAGGATGACAAGAGGCTATACCATTGCCAAACACCATGCTTATAAAGCTGAGGGGTCACACTGAGAGAAGCCAGCCATTTTTCCCACCTCCATCTCTGGAGAAGAGTTCAGAGATGTTGCTCAGGAGCAAAGACAGTCCATAAGAACAAAGAGCTCTAGAGCTGTCCCAAAATTAATTAATTTTTAATTAATTCATTGGAATACAGTGTGAGAAAGTTTAAAGGAGTTCTTGGAACAGTGGAGATCTGGGTAGTAAACAATTATGAGGGACCTGTTAGCTCCGTGAAAGCAACCACCTTTTCAGGCCAATGACTTTTCTAGAGAGAATTAGGACAATAAGTAGCCATGAAGTTAAAACAAACCTTAAGTCTGGCCTCAAAATCTACACTAACAAAGGAACCAAGATTTATTTGGTTCAGAATGTGGAGTCATTTATACACCAGGACATTTTGAAAACAGTAGAGAAAATAGCCTGCAATTAATGGAGACTAACAGCTAGGTATGACGCGGACAGTGTAACAGGAAGTCAGGGAAAGAGAAAGTCGAAGAAAGTACTGCTAAAACCATTGTCATCCAAGAATAAAAAGGGAACAATGAAGAGAATCAGAAATTGTAAATAAGAAGGTAAATGTAACAAACTCAATAAATAAAACTTGCTTTTCTTTCTTATTTCAGTTTTTAATAAAGTATTAAATTTTATACATTAATGATTATATGAATGCATTGTTGGATTTGTAACATATGTAGATGTTATATGCAGAGCAATGCTAGCACAAAAGGGAGGAGGAAATAATAGAGCTACATATGAGTAATGTTTTAAATGTTGATTTTTCACTGGAATTAAGTTAGCAAAAATCTGAAGTATACTATTTAAGATTTATATGGTAAACCCTAGACAAACAACTGAGAAAATAACTCAGAGAATATAATGAAAAAAAAATCATTAAAGCATTGTGATGTTACACTAGAAAATACCCACTAAGGAAAACAGTGAAGAGAAATATGGGGGAAAAAAAGCTATTGGACATATTGGGAATATTTAATTAGCAGATATAAAGCCAATTATATGAATAATGACATTAAGTGTACATCGAGAAGAAAATTAAATGCAAAGGCAGAGGTTGTCAGACCTCTGACAACTTCTAATAGGTCTTTTGAATAAAAATACTTAACAAACTAGGGAGGAAAGGAAGTTCATTAATCTAGTGAAGGGCGTTTACAAAATAGCAACCGCTAACATAATATTTAATGGTAAAATATTGAAAGCTTTCCTCATAAGATCAAGAACAAAATGAGTATGTCTTCTCTCACCACTACTATTCGCTATTATATAGTAAGTACTAGTCAGGACAGTTGGGCAAGAGAATAAAATAAAAAGCATCCGGATTGAAATAGAAGGAGTAAAAGTATCACTATTGGAAGACACAGGGCTATATAGGAAATCCTAAGGCATACAAACATGCACAACCTCTCGCTAGTAAACTAATAAACATATTTGTCAAGATTTTAGGACAAAATATGCATATGCAAAAACAAATTATATTGTCAATGAGAGATTAAAAAAATGAAATTAAGAAAGTAATTCCCTTTACAGTAACTTCAAAAGGAGTCAAATACTTTGGAATAAATTTAACCAAGAGGTTGAAAGACTTGTACACTTGTAACTGTGAAGCACTGATGAAAGAATTCTAAAAATACCGAATTAAATGAAAGTTAACCTGTGTTCATGGATTGGGAAAGTTAATACTGTTAAGGTGATAGTACTATTCAAAGTGATGTACCGATTTAAGGAAATTCCTATACATATTCTAATAGCTGCTTTTCAGAAATGTAAATGTACATCTTCAAATTTATATGAAATTTCAAAGGATTCCAATTGACAAAACAATATTAAAATAGATAAACAAAGTTGGAAGAGTCACACTTTCTACTTCAGTGCTACTACAAAGATAGCATATTGCACAAAAAGGTAGTATTAAATAAATAAACGAGTAAATCAAACAGAAAAAAAAAGATATAGTAATCAACACTGTTTAGTATTGGAATAAGCTTAAATATGTGTATATATGTGTATGTATAATATATGTATACACATATATATGTATATGCATACATATATATAAAAGGAAAGGGAATAGGAGTGAGTGTTCATATATTAATTTTTACACTGACTTTCTAAGTGTGGGAACTGAAAGTATAAAACTTAGAAAAATACATAAGAGAAATAACTCATGGCCTTGAATCAGGCAAAGTCTTTTTATGTATCATGCCAAGAGGACAAATGGCAAGAGGGGGAATAAAAGAAAATTTAACTTCATCAAAATTGAAAACATTTGTTTTTCAAAAGATGCCATTAAGACAGTCCAAAAATAACACAGAATTTGAGAAAATGCATATCATGTATTTTATAATGGACTTGCATCCTGAATAAATAATTACTTGCATCAGTAATAAAAAGGTATATAACGCAATTTAAAAATAGGTACATGATTGGAATATACATTTGTTCCAAAGAATATATACAAATGACTGACCGGCACAAGGAAAAATGCTCAGCATATTTGCTATTATGTAAATGCAAATCAAAACCACAGTTAGATATTACCTCATACTCATGTGTGACTATAATATTAAAAAAAGATTTATAAAAGAGAGAAGACAGGTGTTAACAAGGACTGGAGAAATTTTAATCCTCCTGTGCTGCTGGTGGCAAAGCAAAATGGTAAAGACACTTTGGAAAGCAAACTGATAGTTTCTCAAAAGGCTAAACATAGAGTTACTGTACAGCAAGCAATTCCATTCCTAGAAGTATATCCGAGAGAAGCTAAAACCTGTGTCCACACAAAAACTTGCCCATGAATACCCATAGGAGAATTATTAGTGATAGTCCAAAGTGGAAATAATCCAAATAACCATGAAAAGATGGACAAATAAAAAATGTTGTATATCCATACAATGCAATATTAGTCAGCAGTTGTAAGGAATAAAGTACTGATATATATATACTACAATATGGAGAATCTTTTTTTTTTTTTAAATGTCTATTCATTTTTGGAAGAGAGAGAGAGTGCAAGCTGGGGAGGGGCAGAAAGAAAGGGAGACACAGAATCTGAAGCAGGCTCCAGGCTCTGAGCTGTCAGCACAGAGCCCGATGTGGGGCTTGAACTCATGAACCATGTGATCATGACCCGAACTGAAGTCGGATGCTTAACCGACTGAGCCACCCAGGTGCCCCAGCAATACGGTGATTCTTGAAAACATGAGCTAAGTGAAAGAAGCCAGTTACCAAAGACCACATGTTGTATTATTAAATTTACATGAAACACATAGAATAGGGAAACTTACAGAAATACAAAGTAGATTTGCAGTTGTCTAGGGTGGGAAATGGTTGAGGGAGAAGTGGAGACTGACAGTTTGGCTACTCAGGGATATAGGGGGATGTTTGGGTTTTGTTTTTGTTTTTTGGAGTAATGAAAACATTCTAAACTTGGTTGTGGTCATAGTTCCACAACTCTGTGAATATACTAAAAACATTAAATTGTGTACTTTAAATGGTTGAATTGTATACTTTTCTCTCTTCATTTACTTTCAATCTCTTTAATTCATTCTAAAAGTAAAAAAAAAAATCTGATTGCTGTATATCAAACCACTTTAACACTCAGTTGCTTAAAACAACCACAGTTATTTCTCATGATTCTGCAGTTTAGTTGTGTTCATCTAGTTGCTTCTTTTGCTGGGTCTCTCCTGTGGTCCCTTATGCTGTTGCAATCTGGGATTAGAGGTTTACTAAGGTGTTCATTCACATGTCAGTTGTTTTGGTACTAGCTTATGGCTGAGCATTTCCCTTTGTGATCTTCTATTATTTAGCACTCTAGCCCAGGCTGCTTTACATGGGGGTGGGAGCATTTCAACAAGTAAAAGTAGAAGCTGCAAGGCTGTTTTAAACGCCTGGACTCTAGATCTCACGCAATATAATTTTTGCCACAAATCTATTCATCAGTAGAGCTAGCCCAGATTAAAATGGAAGGGAAATCTTGAATCCACCCTTTAATTGAAAAAAAAAAAAAGCTGCCAGGGATTTGTGGCAATGCTTAATTAACCATAATAAATATGTTTAAAATACTTTTATTAATACAATTTAATGCTTACACAATATCTATGCAATGGTTATTTTTAAAAAAGCTGATCTGCTGACTAACTTGGATGTTAATTAAAAAATAAATTTGAAAAAGAGCTGATCAATAAATGACTTCAAGATAAGAATGCATTTTATCTGACAGTGTTAAATAATGCAGTTTAATAACTTGAGGTGTGGACTCATATCTCAAGTTGCTCCTTCTTCATTTTATTTGTAAAACATTTAAGTTACCTGCCTATAGCTGTAGAAAGAGGAATGTATAATCCTTAGTTCTACAAGTTAAAATCTAAATACCTAGTGGTGGCAAAGAAGTCCCCTTCATAATCTTATCATTGCCTGATGCTTCCAGTAAATACTACCATGCCTTTTGGAATTTATTTTTTCATTAGAAGCTAAAATTTTTTTTTTGATTGATTATGCCATTTGTCCTTGTGATGATACTGCATAACTCTTAGAAAAAAGAAAGATGATGAATAACCAGTTTGTTGGAAACAGAACTGGAGCAGAGACAAGGATCTTGGTAGGAGAAATTTGTGCACCAGTTCTTCAGGATTCTGCCATTGATGGCTAAGCTAAGTCCCTGGGTTTTTTAAAAATTTCCTATTTCCTGGAGATAGTCTGATGGAATTAGAATGACTTGAAAATTATCTGTAAACCAGGGGAGTAAACGCTGTTGGGTCTGGCAAATACCAGCCCCATCACAGTCACACTTGGCAAAAAATGAGATTGTTTTGGAGGAATGGGAGGAATGTTAAAAGTAAATAAAAAGTTCTTGGAACTTCTAGGAAATGTGGTGGACTAGGATGATCCTAGGCTCAACTTGTCCCATGTGTATACCTAGGCACACCCACGTAAATGACCCAAGGACTAGCCGAACAGACTTTTCAAAGATAAACTTAGAGAAGAGTCCACATTGAGCACAGTAGAAAGGGCAGAGACATGGTTGGGGACCAAGCTGATCCTCTGGACTGTCTTTAGGAGGGAGGGATGCCATAGGCCTGGGGATCATGGAGGAGTGGACCCAACACCAGGCACCGTAGGTGTGGGGGAGCTGCATGTGGAAAATGAATCCCAATAATAATTGGCTTTGAAAAAACAGAGGTGCTTACCTTCATGAGAACTTAGTCAGCAGTGCTTAACACCTGGAACTTTAAAAATCTGTGGGCTTGATTCTGGAAGAGCTGGAGGGCAATAGGAAACAGTCCACCTCTTCAAAGAGATACCATAAAAATAACTCTGCTCAGATACAGCATAGAAGCAGTAGTTTGGAAAGCACTTAGGGTATATGGGAATGAAATTGATTTGCTATGCACTGGAGGGGCAGGGATCTTTAAGAGATTTCTCCAGGAACAAAGGAGCTGGGAGGTACCATTTCTCTACCCAGCACCCTTGGAAACTGTGCAGCCCAAACACCTTCTACCTAGCTTTCTAACAGTGTGCTCTGCCCTGTGTTCTCTTGTGGACTTGTCCCTCCAACTACCATGGGCAGGAGTGGAGTTCTAAGTGGCTCATGTCTCTTCCCACAGCGGACTGGCACAACCTTGTTAGCACAGTATGCCACACACCACTACATTCTTCTGTGGACCAGCCCCCTCCAACACACCCTCTGTAGGAGTCGATCTAAAGTGGTGCCATAAACCTGACAGTGTGCAAGCATCCCTGATTGGGACCAGCATCACTCCAAAGTGACTCCTGCCCTGGGGAGAGGGGAAGATAAGCACACACAGCAGTTTGACTGTTGCCCAGCAGTGGGCAGGGGGCAGACATCTGGTCTGATGGCAGACTCTGCCCACCAATGAAAGCTTCTCAGGGACACCACCAGGAGAATGGCCTGTAGTTCGGTTCGGTAGCAGCTCTGCCCAACACCTGGTTTGACCCAACTCAAACACAAGGTAGCCCCAAACTGGCCCATTAACAACACAGAGACCAAACCCTGCCCATGACAGGCATAGAGAGCCATTGTAGACAACTGTATTAAAGGCAGACATGACTAAGTCATAATAATAGGGCACATGAAAACACCTCTGAAGGTGACACCTCTGAAACTTCAGGTTCCAACAAGGGACACTGCCCTGTAGGGGGCCACAGGACCTCTTCTTCAGACCACTACAATAAAGAGCAGGAGATGGAGCTGACTTTCCTAACACAGAAAACAGAATGTTAGACAATGAGGAGACAGAGGAATATATCCCAAATGAAAGAACAGGACAAAATCATTGCAAGAGCGCTAAATGAAATGGAGTTAAATAGTATGTCTGATAGAAAATTTAAAGTAATTGCCTTAAAGATACTCACTAGACTTGAGGAAAAAGTGGAGGACCACTTTGAGTGTCAGTGAGACCCTCAAAAAAGAGATTGAAAACATAGAAAAGAACCAATCAGATATGAAGAGCTCAATAACTGAAGTTAGTAATACACTAGATGGAATAAGTAGGTAGACTAGACAAAGCAGAAGAATGGAGGACAGAATAATGGAAAACAATCAAGCTGAACAAAAGAAAGAAAAAAAGAATAATTAAAAATGAGAATAGATTAAAGGAACTAAGTCAACCATCAAGCATAATAACATTTGCACTATAGGGATCCCAGAAGAAGAAGAGTGAGAAAAGGGGGGCAGAAAATTTATTTGAAGAAGTGATAACTGAAAACTCCTCAAATACAGGTAAGAAAACATAAATCCAGATTCAGGAGGCACAGAGAGCCCCTAACAAAATCAACCCAAGGAAGTCCATACCAAGACCCATAGTAATTAAAATGGCAAAAACTAGTAATAAAGAGAGAATTTTAAAAGCTGCAAGAGAAAAAAAAAGTTACGTACAAGGGAAACCCCATAAGGTTATCAGATTTTTCAGCAGAAATTTTGCACACCAGAAGGGAGCAGCATGATATATTCAAAGTGCTGAAAGAAAAGAAACCTGCAACCAAGAATACTCTATCCAACAAGGCTATCATTTAGAAGCCTTGATAAAGAAGAAGAGATAGAGTTTCCCAGGCAAACAAGTTAAAGGAATTCATTACCACTAAACCAGCCTTACAAGAAATGCTAAAGGGGATTTTGTTTAGAAAGGAAAGGTCAAAAGCAGGAGTAAGAAAAGTAGGAAGCACTTTATATATAAGTCAGTCAAGGGACACACAAAAAGATGTGAAGTTTGGCAGCATATATATAAAACATGGAAGGGAAAGGAGTAAACCATGAGTTGACACTTAACCTAATATCAATATAGATGCTATATGCATAAGAGGTTTATATAAAACTGATGGTAACAAAAAGTCAAAACCCAGTAACAGATATGAAAATATAAAGAGAAAGAAATACAAATACATCGCTTAAGAAAGTCAGCAATCTGAGAAAAGAGAGCAAGAGAATAAATGAACAGATGGTTACAAAAACAACCATAAAACAAGTAACAAAATGGCAATAAATACATACCTATCAATAATTACTTCAAATGTAAATGGGCTAAAAGCTTCAATCAAAAGATATAGAGTGATAGAATGGATAAAAAGAAAGACCCATCTATATGCTGCCTACAAGAGAGTCATTTCAGACCTGAAGACCATGCAGACTGAAAGGGAAGGAACAGAAAGGCATTTATCATGCAAATGGAAGTGGAAACAAAGCAAGGATAGCAATACTTATATCGGACAAAATAGACTTTAAAGCAGGGATTGTAACAAAGGAAAAATCCAACAGGAAGATATAACAACTCTAAATATTTATTCACCCAACATGGGGGCACCCCTATACATAAAAGCAGCTATTAACAAACACAAAGAAAGTAATCAATAGTAATAAAAAAATAGGGAACTTTAACACCCCAATTACATCAATGTCATCCAAATAGAAAATCAGCAAGGAAACGGTGGCTTTGAATGACGTTGTGGACCAGATCGATCTAACAGATATATGCAGAACACTCTATCCTACAAAAGTAGAATACACATTCTTTTCAAGTGCATGTGGAACATTCTCCAGAATAGATCATATATTATTAGGCCATGAAACAAGTCTCAACAAATTCAAAAAGATAATGTCATACCATGCATCTTTTCTGATAACCCTATGAAACTAGAAATCAACCACAAGAAAATATCTAGAGAGAACATAAGTACATGGAGGATAAATAACATACCACTAAACAATGAGTAAACCAAGAAATGAAAGGAGAAATAAAAAAAAAAATACATGCAGATAAATGCAAATGAAAACACAGCAGTCCAAATACTCTGAAATGTATTCTAGAAGGAAGTTTATAGCAATACAGGTCTATTTCAAGAGACAAGAAAAACATCAAATAAACAACCTGTCCTTACACCTAAAGGAACTAGAAAAAGAAAGACAAATAAAACCTATAAGCAGTGAAAAGAAAGAAATAGTAAAGATTAAAGCAGATGTAAATGAGATAGAAACTAAAAAAAAAAAAATAATAATAATGAAAGTAGAAACGATCAATGAAACCATGATCTGATTCTTTGTAAAAATCAACAGAATTGACAAACCTTTAGCCAGACTCATCAAAAGTGAAAAAGAAAAAAAAAAGGAATAAAGCAGAGCGAGAAGACTCAAAATCATAAATGAAAGAGGAAAAATAACAACCAACACCATAGAGATACAAAGGACAATAAGAGAATATTATGAAAAATTATATGACAACAAATTGGTGAAACTAGAAGAAAAGGATAACTTCCTAGAAATATATAACCTTTCAAAACTGAATCAGAAAGAAATAGAAAATTTGAAGAGACCAATTACCAGCAATGGAATTGAATCAGTAATCAAAAAACTTCCAACAAAGAAAAGTCCAGTACCAGATGGCTTCATGAGTGAATCCTATCAAGTATTTAAAGTAGAATAAATACCTATCCTTCTCAAACTACTCCAAAAAATAAAAATAGGAAATAAAGCTTCCAAATTTTAAGAAAACAATCCAATTAATCATAAAATTATTAAAACAAATATTATACATATTATAAATATTATTGTATTATAAAACAAAAATAATAAAATACCTAGGAATAAGTTTAACCAGGAATAAAAGACCTATGCTCTGAAAACTACAAAATATAGATGAAATAATTTGAAAATGACACAAGTAAGTGGAAAGATATTCCATACTCATGGACTGGGAGAACAAATACTGTTAAAATGTCCATAGTACCCAAAGCAATCTATGGATTTAATGCAATCCTTATCAAAATGCCAACAGCATTTTTCACAGAACTAGAACAAATAATCCTATAAGTTGTGTGGAACTACAACAGACCTTGAACAGCCAAAGCAATCTTGTGAAAGAGAATAAAGCTGGAGGCCTCATACTTCTTGAGTCCTCATAATCCCTTTGTAACATACAAAGCTGTATTAATTAAAACAGTATGGTACTGGCATAAATTAGACTAATAGAGTAGTGAGCCCGGAAATAAACCCATGATTATGTGGTCAATTAATCAATGACAAGTGAGGCAAGAATATGTAATGTGAAAGGCCATGTCTTCAACAAATGGTGTTAGGAAAACTGGGCAGCTACATGCAGAAGAATGAAAACAGGCCACTTTCTTACACCGTACACAAAAAATAAACTCAAAATGGATTATGATCTAAATGTGAAACCTGAAACCATAAAAATAGAAGAGAGCATAGGCAGTAATTTCTCTGACATCAGCTGTAGCAACATTTTTCTAGCTATGTCTCCTGAGGTGAGGGAAATAAAAGCAAAAATAAATATTGGGACTATAGCAAAATAAAAAGCTTCTGCAAGGCAAAGGAAACAACCAGCAAAACTAAAAGACAGCCTACTGAATGGAAGAATATACGTGCAAATGACATATCTAATAAAGGGATAGTACCCAAAATATATAAAGAACTTATATAATTCAACACCAAAAGAAGCAAATAATCTAATTAAAAATGAACAGAAGACATGAGCAGACATTTCTCCAAAGAAGACATCTGGATGGCCAACAGATACCTGAAAGGATGCTCAATATCACACATCATCAGGGAAATGCAAATCAAAACCACAATGAGATATCACCTCACTCCTGTTAGAATGACTAAAATCAAAAGCACAAGAAACAACTATTGTTGGTGAGGATGTAGAGAAAAAGGAACTCTGAGGTAGTGTGGGTAGTAGTGCTAATTGGTACAGCCACTGTGGAAAACAAAACAGAGGATACGCAAAAAATTAAAAATGGAACGACCATATTATCCAGTAATTTCACCACTGTGTATTTACCCAAAGAATACAGAAACACTAATTTGAAAAGATATATACAACTGTATTTTTATTGCTGCTGTATTTATAATAACCAAAATATGGAAGCAGCCCAAGTGTCCCCATCAATAGATGAATAGATAAAGAAGAGGTGGTGTGTGTGTGCATGTGTGTGCGTGATGGAAAAACAGCCATAAGAAAAGAACAAAATCATGCAGCAGCATAGTTGGATCCTGAGGGTATGATGGTATATAAAATAAGTCAGTAAGAGAAAGATAAATACAATATGATTTCATTTATATGTTGAAATTAAGAACCAAAATGAACGAAGAAAGGAAAATGGGAGGAAATAAAAAAAAAATACTCAACTATAGAGAACCAACTGGTCCTTACCGGAGGGGAGGGTCGGTGGGGGCATGTGTGAGATTGGTGGAGGAGATTAAGAGTACACTTATTGTGACAAGCACTGAGTAATGTATAGAATTGCTGAACTACTGTGTTGTAACCTTAACCTAATGTAACACTGTATGTTAATTATACTGAAATTTAAAAAAATAAAAAATGAAAATAAGTTAACAAAAACCTCTGCATTTGCCTGAATTATGTAAGTTTTTTTTCAAAACATATGTCTCCGACATGGTTACCTCTGTTGTTTCCTCTGCCCAGACCCAACTTTCACTTTTATCTTCTACCACCTTCTTGGATTGGTTAAATCCTGCTTAACAAAAAATGCCAACCAACTCAGAAAATGAGTTGGGTCATTTGCTGATGATTCCCGCAACCACTACAATACTATTTCCAACACATTATTTATCAAGTTAGATTTTTACCAACCTAGAGAGCTACCAAAAGCAGGAATAAGAAGGAAAGGGATCAATCTTGAAAAGTAAGTGCACTGGATGTAATTAAGAAGGTCAAAGAAGCTTGTCATGGAGATGTCCTTAAGCTGAAATAAAGAGAAGAGTAGCAATCAACTAACTAATGGTAAAGGGGTATGAGAGACGGAGTGTTTCGGGTACAGAGTCCAAGATGTGTAAAGGTTTTCTGTCTGAGAAGAGTATATGACCCCAACAGAAGATAAGTGTAAAAGTTGGGTAAAAACATTTGATGAAAGGTATTGGAGACAGACTAAGGAAGTTTAGGGGCAATAAATGAAAAACCCTATGGACAAAGGATAAGAAACTGATCCTCAGATTTGCCTCTGTTGTATCCCTCAGCTTATTTGCTAGTTCACAGTGCAGGGAATAAAGGCTGAGGATAAACCTGAGGCTAGTGACTGGTAAAGGTCTTGCTGAGATGGGGGAGAGGAGTTAGAATTTTGGCTGTCTACGAGATTGAGAATTGAAGTTCATTAAGTAAGCCTAAAATTCTGTGTGCAGTATTCATTCAAGTGAAATCCTAAACTCTCGATGCTCAGCTTGAGATGCCCAGACCCAAAGCAAGAGGTAAACAAACAAACTGGGTGGCTAATAAGCTGACAGTCATTTCAGTAATACCTCTTTTAGGGAGAGACTAAGGTTTTAACTCAAAACTCAAAAGTTGAAGGAGCACTGGTAAAAATTCCAGACTCAAAAAGTCTCAAGAAGCTTAGCTTCTAGGGATGATTGTTAATTAGTTGATACCTGTGGTTATAGAACAATCTGGAATAACCTGGGTCAATAATTTTACCTATGATAATAATTATAAAATATGCATGAACCTAATTAACTGTATAATAAAATGATGTTTTTTAATAGGATTTTAGGAAAAGTGAACACTGTAAGGTTCACTTTATTATTCTCATACCTTAGCTATAATTCAAATTGCTTTTCAGAGGAAGTAATGGGAAACAACAAGAAAAGCAGAAAGTTGGCACCATTCAGAGAAAAGTTAATGTGCCTTTTTGCTTAAAAATTAAATATGTATATATATACATACACACTTTGAAACATAGTTCAAACATTGTGTAAGTATTGCAGTATACTCTATTATAAACTCAATTTTTATATTACAATCATAGTGAAATGAAGTTTTAAATATAATTATGTTGACACAAGGAATAGAAAAATCATACCAAATATCTAATGCTGACATAAACATTATGTTCATAAATGCTTAGACAAGTAAAATCCAGAGTAACCATTCAAAATAATAAATGACACAGAAAAGCTAGGAAAACCAGCTGAGAATATGAAATAGCATTTATTGTTAAATTTTATTTTCAGCTATTGATTATCTCTAAGCATGTGGAACTGGAAGTTCATCCAAAAAAATACTCCACCAGCCATGCCAACAATCATTTATCCAATAAAGATCTCCCCTAACAAATATTTTACAAGGACTACTTACATTTGCAAAATGGGCCATAATTATTCTCTTAGTCTTGTGGTATAGTTTGAAGTTACTTAATGAAATTGCCAGGACATAAAAAGCCACATTTAATAACTCAGAAGTGTGAAAGTAATTAAAGTATTGTAATATAAACAAGTAAAATAATTCATGTCATTATAGCTAAGTCACATTTTACCTAACCATGAACTATATAGGACATGGGAAACAATATCAACTCATTAGGAAGGATTCAGAAAGTTCGGTCATGAGTTTGTGTTCTAAAGCAAATTAAATGAAACTAACATGTATAACTATAGAAGAAATAAGGGTGTATAATTTTATTTTTTAATTTAAAAAATAATTTAAAGTTTACGGTATACAGTATCTGTGATAATACAGTGTATGCTGCTCAAAGTGTAGCCCATAGAGCAGCACTGTGTATCTGCAAACTGTTAGTTAAAGTCAGCTGCAGGGTAAGTACAAAAAATGAAAAGTCAGTATTTAAAAACAAGCAAGTTTGTTGCAGTGACACTTTTTTGTGTGTGTATATTGCAAAAGTATCAGATATATTTTTTAAAGGTCCTTTAGTTCAGAGAGTTTGAGAAGTGCTACAATACAACCCAAATGATGACTATGGTAGAAAAGAATAAAATTGTGGGATAGGATGAGGAGTGGTTTAAATCTTTCTAATAAAAATAGATTTACTACTGCATTTACAATATACAGGCATTGTGGTAAGAAATGTGTACAGATTGATACTTTTGTTATGGGTGAGAGAATCTGCGTTGCGTGTGAATGGAGGTCTTGGTCCTTGGATTCCCCAACAAAACATTTAGGAGGGGACCTGCTCTCAAAATAAAGACAGTGAGGAGGAAAGTAGCAGGCACACAGCAGTTCATTAAAGGGAACGTATTCTCAAGATGGGAGAGCAGGCAGGTTCTGCAAGGTGGAGCCAGCCCCTAGGTCGTTTTGAGGTTGGATGCTATTGGGTCTCTCTGGGCTGGGAGGAGCTGTTAACGTCCAGTGGGGTGGTCTCAAATGGAGGCTGCTTCCAATCATTTGGGAAACTCCTCCCACAGGTTGGGAAGGTTTGTAGGAATACTCACAGCAGCCTTTCTCCATTGGGCAAAGTGGTTCCTCAATGCAAACACATTGTAATTAGTCTGGGGGTTACGCAGGGGCAGGGATGGGGGAGGAAAGCGCTGGTTCCACACCTGTGGCACTTTGGTCTGTCAGCCCCAAGGTCTTGGAAGCCACAACATCAGGATGTTGTACTCTCCAGGTTTTAATATGTAGCTTATTTGTCACCGTCCTCACCTCTAGCTTATGTCTCTATCATTTCCCTTGAAGGACTTGGACTCTGCCTCAGGGCACTCTTTCCACTGCTCTTGTCTAGCTCCCAAGGGTTTTATTGTCAGAACAGTGTTAGCAAGCATTACTATTATTATAATTCAGAGATGCAGAACCCGAGTTCTAAAATACTAAATAATTCATCTAGGATCTTAGAACTAATATATACAGACCCCAAAACTGAATCCAGATCCAACTCCAAATCCAATAGGTAATCACTTTTCCATATCACGTCTTTCCCAAGAGCAACAACACACATTTTAATAACATCTCAGATGACATTTAGTTTTTTACATTTATTTAAACGTGAGAGTGTGATTGTGCAAGCAGAGGAGGGGGAGAGAGAGAGAGAGAGAGAGAGAGAGAGAGAGAGCGAGAGAGCGAGCATATCCTAAGCAGTCTTACACCACCATTGCAGAGCTGGACACAGGGCCCGATCCCACAAAAATCAACAGTTAGAGGGTTAACTGACTGAGTCACCCAGGTGCTCCTCAGATGATATTTCTAAGTACAGTATTACCAACTACGAAGTTTATTCATCTGGAATAGAAAAGTCTCAACTATAACATGAAGAGAAAAGTAAGAGTCAAACCTGTTATTTCTTCAGTTCTCACTATGTGTTAGACAATGGGCCAGATGTGTATACAAATACTATTTAATTTAAGCAGTAGCTAACTGTAAGCCCAATATAAATGTTTAGGACAGCTTTACTGGCACAAATTAAATCTGCTTCTAAAGAATTCTGTGTTCAACAAATAGTTAACAGTTTACTTCTTCAGATTTGATGCAGGATCCCTTCTACAAAATCAATTAAAATCTGAAAGCATGGAGTTAGGAACTGGTTTATTAAAATCAGAATATAGTCATGGTAGACATAAAGAAAATACTAACATTTAACAGTCACCTTGATCTTGGACTTTCCAGCCTCCAGAACTGGGAAAAATTAGTTTCTATTGTTTAAGATACCCAGTCCGTGGGATTCAATGATAGCCACCCAAACTGAGACCATGACAGATTACATTTTCAAGCTGATCCAAAGTGTGCCAAATGTCTTATGGACAATAGATGGCATTTATTTTTTCTTTTAGCTTAACATTAGTGCTCTATTCATATGAAAACTTCATCTTTTGCTTTTAGTGATTATACAACACTTCTATAATTTGATCCTAAGGGATCAGTATCCAAGGGAAGAATTGGATCAAACTCTGTAGCTTTAATACAAAAAAATTCCCGTTTCCAACATGTGTTTTTAAACATCCCTTAGGTATAAGAGGCCATTATTTTATTTTATTTTTTTAATTTATTTATTTTTTTTATTTTAGAGAGAGAGTGTGTGGGCAGGGGAGAAGGGTAGAGGAAGGGAGGGAGAGAAAAAGAGAGAGAGAGAGAGAGAAAGAGAGAGAATCTCAAGCAAGCTCCATGCTTAGTGTGGAGCCCGATGCATGGTTCCATCCCATGAGCCGGTCCTGACCAGGGGATCATGACCTGAGCCAAAATCAAGAGTCAAAAGCTCAAGTGAGTAAGCCACCCACGTACCCCCAAAAGGCCATGGTTTTATCTTCATAATACTGGAGTTACTCAGGAAGGTAAGAATTAAAAAATCTAGTGTAAACATTGGTAAATATTCTTTTACAGTTATGAAAGGTTATCATTTGTTATATTTCTTCTTCAATATTTTAAAAATCTAAAGATAATAGCTGTTTCACAGACCTTAATTCTTATTGGAGATAAAAAGAACCATACTTCATAATATCAAATATGTCATAGATATATTCTAAATGGTTTTAATTTTGCTCTTGTCCTATTTAAACATGAATGGTAGCACTCCTTAGAATTTAGTATTTTTAAGGGTTTTTTTTTTTTAGTATTTATTTATTTTCGCGGGGGGAGGAGCGGGGGGGGGGCAGAGGATCCAAAGTGGGCTCTGTGCTGACAGCAGACAGCTCCATGTGGGGCTTGAATCACAAACCACAAGATCATGGCCTGATTTGATGTTGAATGCTTAACCAACTGAGCCACATAGGCTCCCCAGTTTTTAAGAGTTTTAATATGGCAGATAGTTTTATTTTGACAGAATGGGTAGTGTAGTGTTTTTATCGTATCATAGATTTCCCAGGTTGAGGAATATATCCTTATACATTTAGAGGTCTGGAAATTTTGGCGAGCATAAAATTATAAATATGAGTTTACAGTATGCAGTACACGAAAGACTAATGTAATTCATTCCATAAGTAAAATTTCACAAAAACTTTATTGTGATATTCTTAATTAATAATTCTTAAGAGTATATGTAACGTAAATATCAAGAAATAGGCCATATAATGTACTTAAAATATACCATTTTAATTGTTACAGTATGTTAATAATTCAGTAAAGGTTTTTTTGCATTATATAGTTCTTTATATATATATATGTACATATATATATAGTACATTAATAGATATACAAACTGAAAAACAAGCAAAATTTACTTTTCCTTATTTTGACATATGACTAGGAAGATTAAAAAGAGAGAACAATATGTTTGTGTGGTTTTTTTAATCAAGTGTGGGAATAGCTTACACAGATCTGAATTAATTACAACCCCAGAGGTAATATCAAGCTAGGTAACAATAGCAAACCAATTCAGGTGGCTCATAGTCTTTGACAACTGTAATAAAGCATACCAAAAATAAGCTCTATAGAGAATTAGTTATGCCTAGGAAAATAGTTTCCGTTGTATCTTCAATAAAAGAATTGCACCACAGAGACTTTACTCATTGTGATTAAAATGTAATGTTTTATGTTAAGTATGTGTATGGACAGTTTAAAGGAGGACTTTAATTAAATGTCTGGAATTTGAGAGAAAGTACATACACTTGTAAAGCAAAATGAAAACTATGAGAAACAAGGAGTGAAATGCTTTATAACATTTTTAATTAACTGATTATAAATCAAGTAATTATTTGGAAACCTATCTATTTGTTACAGATACAATCAGATCACTTTCAGACCTACTTTAGGTGTTGACAGACAAGTTTTCAGAATCATAGTCTTGAAGTCCATGATCGGGCCAAAGTAATTTAAAAGTCAGCAAAAGACCCTAACTGTCCCTGCAGTATAGGATACTTGGTGACATGTTTGTGATAATTTAAGTAAAATTCTGTGAATTTAATGGCAAGTATAGAATGGAGATAGGGAACACTTGAATGCATATCAAAGAGGTAATTGTAGTAGGCTATCCCAGTCAGATAAACATGCAGATGAGAATTTTATGTTCAAAAAGTTAAAGTTCTCAGAGAGGTTACAGTTTCAAAAGTAAGATGGGGTGTTAGTCTTTACAGAAGTGCAAAGCTGCTGTGACTAGACAAATAATTACATCTTTTTTATTTCCCAAAATATTTTGAAAAATTTATAAGTAGCTTTGCCTGAAAAAGATTATATATATATATTTTTTTAATAAAAATATATAGGGGCGCCTGGGTGGCGCAGTCGGTTAAGCGCCGACTTCAGCCAGGTCACGATCTCGCGGTCTGGGAGTTCGAGCCCCGCGTCAGGCTCTGGGCTGATGGCTCAGAGCCTGGAGCCTGTTTCCGATTCTGTGTCTCCCTCTCTCACTGCCCCTCCCCCGTTCATGCTCTGTCTCTCTCTGTCCCAAAAATAAATAAACGTTGAGAAAAAAAAAATGAAAAAAAATATATATATACCATATATATTTATATGTAAGTATACATTATATGCATAAATATATATTAAATATGTATTATATATAATATATATAAAATACAAACTTTATAGATTTAATGTCTAACCTCAGATTGAAAATATAACAGCTTGATTTTTAAGTGAAATTTGATAATAAAATTATCCCAATATTTAGACTTTCAATATATTTAATATATAATGGGCATTTTATTTTATTTTGTTTTACATGTACATGACAGTTTATTTTAAATATCCACAGGCGTAACTTTTACGAACATTGTTTTATTTTGCCAAGACAGAATATAGACTTAGTCTTATCAGAAGCAGACGCAAGGCTAGTTTTGGTTAGGAGAAATGAAATAATCCCACCACATAGGAAAAGATTATGAGTTGGTATCAGTCTTCAGAAATCCTTTTGACAGTATATCTCAAGATGCTTTAAAATGTTCATGTCCATAAATCCACCATTTCTACTTCTAGCAATCTAACTAAAGGAAGTAAGTCTACATATGCAAAGTTTTTTATAGAAAAATGTTCACTGCAGTGTTATCAATAATCATAAAAAAAAGAGAATGTGGTCTAGATTTAAAATATACCTGATTGTTTAAGTAATTATATTAAGTCCATTAATATGAACATCAGGCAGCAATTGAAACTGTATTTACAATAACATTTAATCACTTGCAAAATTACTTATTTTCTTTTGCTAAGTTAAAAAACAAAGATATACATTTGCATTTAATATAATGCTAACCCTAATTATGAGGGTGACCTAGATTAGAATAGAAATTGGTAAGTAATTAGCACCACCAGTGCTTTATGTAACAATTTCATCATATTCTTATACTTGTCATTTTAAGACTTGTAAGTTTTATTCTATCACTGTCTATGTTTGCACCTACCTAACAATTAAAAAATCTGGAAATAATTTTATTTCTGGTAAGCTATTTTTATTACTTTTCTGGGGCTGCCATACCACAACAGAAATTCATTTTCTCACAGTTCTGGAGGCTAGGAGTTTGAATTCAAGATGTAGGTAAGATTGGTTTCTTCTTAGGCCTCTCTCCTTGGCTTTGCAATGCCCACCTTCTTGTGTCCTTGCATGACATTTTCTCTGTGTGCACAAGTCTTTGCTCTCTTTCTTGTGTGTCCTAATTTCCTCTTGTTATAAGGACATCAGTCGGGTTGGAATAGGGCCTGTCCGCCCCATTGACCTCACTTAAACTCACTTCAAGTTAAAAGGTCCCATCTCCAAATACAGTTACATTGTGAGGTACTGGGGCTTAGAGTTTCAGCATAAGAATTTTCGGGGAATACATTTCACCTCATAACACCATTGATAGTTTCTGTTCTGAGAATCAGGAAGAGATTTTTCAGGAATCAGGAAGTATGCTTTCTACTTTATTGTTTATCTTTTTTTTTTAAGTTTATTTATTTTGGGAGAGAGAGAGAGTGTGTGTGTGCACATGCCAGCAGGGGAGGGACAGAGAGAGAGGAAGAGAGAAGAGAGAATCACAAGCAGGCTCTGTGCTGTTAGTGGAGAACCCAACGTGGGTTTCAGACTCACCGACTGTGAGATCATGACCTGAGCTGAAATAGAGTTGGACTTTTAACTGACTGAGCCACCCAGGAGCCCCTCTACTTTATTGTTTATCTTCTTAATGATTATGCATGAGACAATTTATTTTTAAATGTTTCAGCAATTTTTGATTTGCATAAAATGTTCAGTTTTTCATATGCATAAAATTTTTTTGTCTCTCAGTTCTTCAGAGCACTGTTCTTTCCAGTACTTTTATATTCTGCATGATAGAGGCAGAGCAGTAAATAAAAATGTGGTTTCTGGGATTAGACTGTGTAGGCTTGGGTACAGTTTTCTCACTTACTATCTACATAACTTTGGGAAAGTCCCTTCTTTTGACTCAGTTCCTTCATCTCTAAAGGGAATATAAGACCAACCTCATTGAGTTGTCAGAATTAAATGAAATAATACACATAGAGGACTTAGAACAGTTCCTAACTCAACATTAAACATTGAATTAAGGTTAGTGATTGTTATTATTTTGAGGAATTCCAGTGGAAGGAAGTAAATGCAAAAGTGGGAATATTATATCTTTTTTAGAGATTTAATATTTCTGAAGAAAGCTCCAGCCACCAAGAAATGATTTGCTCTTTAGCATAAGACCAATATATCTGTGAACATATATTATTTTTTGCATTTCCACAAACAACGACCAAACATAAGAATTGTGGTTTAATGTCACAGAATAGTATATTGCATCATTATGTCTTTTTTTAATGTTATATCTTTAATGATAATATAGAGCCAGAATGCAAATGGAAATTAAACATCTTAAAATGTTCCATCTCCCTACTAATCCATTTTACAAAGAAAAACAATGAGATTAGTTAAAAAAAATCAATTTCAATGCCCTGTTAAATGATAAAATGTTAGGATTATACAAGCATTAAAGGGGACAAGTTGTCTGTCATACACTGTTCCTGACATAATGTTTTTGAGACTTCTAACCACTGTCTCTTTTGTGGCTTTTGACTTCTTAGTATACCCTGAATGTCCTCTACCAGCTCATGCTTTTCTTCACTAATTCCTCAGAGAGTTGGTCTGCTGGTCCTATGAACAATGTACAACCAATCACTTTTCTTTCCTTTCCTTTTGTTCTTGTGACTGCCGTCTCTAATGTGTGCCCACACACTTATCTTGCTAAGATCTTGCTAAGAAGGAGAGTCTTGTCTGATTTTTAATTTAAAAAATGACTAGCATTTAAGAATGGCTCCATTATGTAGCTCCCCTATCGCTACATGAAAATCATACAAAGAAGATAGTGTTGCCATTTGAAATATGAATTATTAAAACAAAAGAAAGAGAAAATGTAATAGCTTTGAAATAATCCTATGTATTTCTGTAAGAAAGCAGAAAATGAGAGAAAATACATTGAGCTTTACAGTCAAAATTGACACTAAATATTTTAGCTGTGTAAACTTAGAAAAATTACCTCCCCTCTTTCAGGTCCAGCTCTGGCTAGAGGAATGTTAATTGCTTCTCAAGACAGTTCTTGGCACAGATTTAAAAAACAAAACAACAAAAAATAGAACTAACCTTCTAGTCTCTATTTTTTTTAGGATGACAGTGAATCCAAAATCATTCTCTAGAACTGTGAAGTTAAAATTTATTCAGTCTATTAACAGATTTTCTTTGCTGCCATGTGTTCCTGTCCAAGACTTGGTAAACTTCCAAAATGTATTCTGAGCTGCTGCAGTAGCCACTTCCTGTCCCTTTTTGCTCAGAAGCTGGACAGCATATATGCCCACCAATATCTTCCTTCTCAGCTACTTTATTCACTGAGGCATGGTCAACCTATACTAATGGCACAGGACTACAAAAATCTGTCTTCTTCCTTACTGCAGCAGGATATCTCTTTTCACTCTTAACTAAATCTTCAAAGCAGCTTAAAGGGGAAAGATTAAGAAGAATATGTTCCCCACTCACTCTAAATAACCTAAAAAATTGCTCTTTGCAAAAAATCTAGTGATCAGAGATAATAATTTAAATGTGAAATTTGGGTCTACCCAGTTGTGTTGGAATTTGACAGCTAATGTCCCAATAGACTGATTTTTTTATGAAGGTTCCAGGATAAAATTTATATTTCGTCTGGAATAAAATTTATGTTTTATATTCAGCAGAATAGCAGCTGCCTATTGGGAAGACAATGGTGAACCACTCTTGTGCTTGAAGAATTTAAGGAAAGAATTGAATAGTATGGCAATCTCAGAAAGAAAAAAAAATCATGTATTGATTGATAAAATGTCTATTTTTGAGAGAGAGAGAGAGAGAGAGAGAGAGAGAGAGAGAGAAAGGGAGCACGTGATGGGGGAGGGGCAGAGAGTGAGGGGGACAGAGGATCTGAAGCGAGCTCTGTGCTGACAGCAGAGAGCCTGACCTGGGGCTTGAACTCACAAACCATGAGATTGTGACCTGATCTGAAGTTGGATGCTCGACTCACTGAGCCACCTAGGTGCCCCAAGAAAAAGAATATTTAAAGAAGAGATAATATCCTACATCAAGTTTTACAGGGGTGCAAAGAGAATACAGATTGAGAACAGGTAACTGAACTTGGCTGTCAGAAATTTACAGTAGAACAGAAAAATTATAGAACTCTATAGTTTGTGAGGGAATGGAGATATCAGAATGTTTAACATGGAAATAACATATATTTAGTAAACTAACTAATGAAATATTTTTATTTTTTATGATAAAAGTAAATGGTTTGTTTTAAATTTTGCGGAAACAGATGTTATGACCTAGGTGTGCTGAATATTTTGCATTTCCCACCTCCATGTAAACCTGCTGACCTCTAGGAGTTTATCTAGGAGGCTGACCTCTAGCAGTTGCGTGCAGACTTTTTATACCTTCTGGACTCTAGGTGGCCTTGGCCAGTCAGTGATACTCAAGGATTAGAGGGTGTCATGGACTGAATTTGCATCCCCACAAAATTTATATGTTGAAGTCATCACATTCTGTGCCTCAGAATGTGACTGTATTTAAGAGATCCACGCTTTAAAGAAGTTATTAACTTAAAGTGAAGCTCTTAGACTGGCCCCTAATCTAAAATGACTGGTATCCTTCTAAGAAAAAGAAATAAGAATATATAGGGAGAGACACCAGGAATGTACGTTCACAGATAAAAAGGCCAGGGCAGGTTTCAGAGGAAGGCAATTCTGCCAACACCTTGATCTCAGACTTCTAGTCTCTGGAATTCTAAGAGAATAAATTCCTGTTGTTAAGCTACGCAGTCTGGGGTATTTCATTATGGAGGCTCTAGCAGACTAATACAAAGGGCAAAAAGGACTTTTTTGTTTGTTTGTTTGTTTCCTACTTTCCTTGATTCTTCCTCCGTGTAGACTGTATGTTGGTAGTGGTTGAATACCAAAGGCATAGCTAATTTTTGGCAGCCCTTCTCTCCCACAGACTCTGTCCTTATTGGACCAGTTCCCTTTAGGTTTACGAAAGTCAATGGAGTCCACTGTCTTCTGTTGGTTTCTCTTAGTTTTAGACCTTATTTAATTGTTCCTTCTTTAAATTCAGTTGACTTTATGGAAGTGTAGTCTATTTTCTACCCAAGTCCTGAGTTCACCAGCCAATAAAAATGCCCATTAATGAAAGAAGTAAATCTGTGTTTTAAATTACATAAGTAAATTATATAGGACATAGTTTTATGCTGAGATGGCATGACATGGATTTATTATACATTGCATAATATATGCTACATATCATTTATACATTATTTTATATTTTATATACTATACTGTATATAGCATATATAATATATAGTTAATAATTGTATCACTCTCGTTGGCAAATGTATTTACATTTTTGTATGTTAAGTCAGATGAGCAGAGTCTTTAAAAAGGTATGCTTTTTTTTGTATGGAAGAGTCATGTTTTCATATACTGAGGGAGACACTCAGTCGAATGAATATATTTACATATTTAGTGACCTTTCTAACAAAGTATAGCTATAAGATATGAATTCTCAAAAAATATCAGACAGAATGGAACAGACTACAAAGAATGATAAGTCTCCGTAATCATCTCTAATATGCTCAAGAAGATATGAATTTGTATATAATCCAGATTTTTCTTCTTGTTAGAAGGAAGACAATTTTGCCTTCTAACTTTCTACCTCTAAATGTAAATGGGACTTTTATTGGTTTTCTTTTATTCCGTTTGAAACCCAACTTCTAGAACATATGGCCCATTTAGTATGTTTGAACGTGTACCTACCCTTGGTCTTCCTTGGGAATCAATCTGATCTCCATATACTGCTTAATCCTTCTGAACAATTGGGGTGGGTAGAGAGAAAATATTTCATGTTTCCCCAGAGTTAATATTATCATTATTTTCCACACTTTTAGGGAACACCTACCATATGCCATGTTCTGTGCTACGTTCTGGGAAAAAAATAGGGAGCAGAAAAACACAAGTCCTTGGGCTCATGGAGCAGACAACCATCAAACAAATGATCTCATGAATCATATAAAATGACACACTCAGGTGGATGTTGGTGGGAGAGGAGGCAAATATGTTCTGTTCAGGGTGCTAATGATCAACGCTAGAGGTTCAAAGAGCATTCTGTCATATGGGGAGAAGTTATCTTGGGTCATGTGTGCAGTCTTGTCAGACAGTATTTGAAATTTGGAGTTTGTCCTGGGAAGACACTGCAAAGTGCCATGCTAAAGTAGGGAGGTAGAATTCTAGCCATTGGGCAAGGAGAAGATCCTGGCAGGCTCTCACATTCACAAGAAACCAAAGCATGAGTTTAGTTACTGGTGCAGACACTCAAGGGGAGGTGAGAAAATAATAGTTGGGTCTGAGTTGGGGATTAAGGAATCCAAGGGTGAGAGTAGAAGTAGGGCCGGACTGAGGCTGTTGGGACAGAGTACTCAGCATCTGCGTTTCCACTGTTGTATCTCACCTCAGAGGTACTGGTTATCCTTGGTGCCTTGTGTCCTACGTCATGATAATAGAAGGCAAGATGCAGTAATGACCTGCCTGCGAAGGTGAAAGATGGGCGGTTTGAGCCCTTACTGCTCTCGAATGGACTAGAGACAAGACAGGCCTGAGCTTGACAGACAAAGAAGCTAGTGCACACAGAGGGGGAGTCATGAAGACAGAGGCTAAAAAAGTGACACTAGGTACTGATACGTGATAAGATGTTGCGGAACACAAAATCATTCTCTGAAGGTCATTCTCATTCTCCGGCGATCAGCATCGAGCCAGGAACCCATCCCTTATTTGAGAGACTCACAAAATTTATGGCAAAAGCCTTCAGTCTCCTAGGAATGTAGAAATTTTGTAGCAGTATTTAAAAAAAAGTGATTGAGTCTGAACAATTGTGTTTAGTAGTCAAAACAACCAAACAAAAAACATTTTGATTTCTGAGCGGCACCGTCTGGTATCCTGTTGATGGTATCTTTAATAATAGATTGTACTTGTTTTTAGATACAAATTTATGGACATAGTTTGAACATTGGTATTGTTTACTTTGACTTTACATTGCTGCAGGTTTACAAATCCTAGAAACAAATCATTTCAGGAAAATACAAGGAAACCACATTTTGTGTTATGTCACTGTTGGGCATGATACTGAATAAAGAATGACAGCAATGCGTTTGAGAGTTGCTTCCAGCATATCAAATCATCATCTTATCGACTGTCCAGGAACAGTTATTTGATGTTTTCCTCGGGGTGGCCTAATAATTCCAAGTGGTTCATAAACCATATGAATTAGGTTTCAAAATAATTAAACATTTACTGTGCAAAGTTTGCCTTCCTTCCGTCAGGTTTCACATTCTGAATTATAACAAATCAAATAATGTCACAAAAATATGAATCTACCTATAAATAATCTATGAAAAAGGTAATAAATAATAAATGCCATCTTATAGTCTCTCAAGTTAATGCCAGGTTCAGTTTATTTTGCGAAATTTGTAATTTATGTTTCAGTAAAAATCACTCTTTCCCAGGTATTTTATAAAAAGTCGATCTGTCAAATCCTGTGTGTGTTAGAGCTCAGCCAGGCTCCATAAAATGAAAACAAAGTTAAACAACTTCACAAGAGACAGAAATGGCCTTTTAAGATTCACAGGAGTATGCCCCCCTGTCTAATCTGAGCAGCCATCATGGCGAGATTGATGTGCTTTGGCTGAGAAGTGTTTCAGGAGGTGGCTGTCTGCTCAGTGGTACCAGAATGGAGCTATCTGTCTTCATTGTACTCCATTAACATGCCCCTCAGATCTATCAGGCAAATGTCTATATACCTACTTTATAAATTATTACCAGTGACAGTTAAATATTTCAGAACTTGTTTGGAACTATCACTCACCTTATAGTCCTTAATTTACACACACTCACATTTTTAAGCATTTCAAGTTCAAGGATTCCTTAGATCTACTTTATATTCCTGCTTTAGATGAGTTTCTTCTGTTGATAGCAGTCCATTAGGCTTGCAGTTTATTTAGGTAAATCAAAAACGGGAATGCAAATTATTCACTAACAAGGGCACATTTCCTTTGAGAATTAAGTAGACAGGACTTCCTATCAATTTGACTAGAAGAAAGAAATCTTATTTGTGCCCTTTCAATGCAAAATAATTCTGAACTAAACAGAATGTATTCTAACTAACTGTGCTTATTTGGAATTTATCTTTTGTGATTACTTTTATTTAGCTCATTTACATTTTACACACTGACATACAACAGTTATGTTTGGTAGTAATAATGCGTAAAGGTTCAGAGTGGTACTTTAATAAGTTTAGCATGTTAATTGGTAAGATCTCAAATTGCTAAGTGTTATTCATGTAACAGTTATTCCACTGTCTTCCTGAACTATAAAGCTAACTGTACAAAAATTGATTTGAGTATGGAGATACAGAAAGGGAACAATTATTTTCAATATGATTAAAAGAAATCTGAACTGAATAAAGATAAATGAGTTTCACATTTAAAATGCATTGTACTTTATAACTTAAATTTCCATCCTAGAACTTAACATTTCCTTGGGGGAGTAGAGGAGGCTTTTCATTAATCTTTTTTTGTTGGATGATGGTATATAACTGAAATATGCAATTAGACAGACATTTTTCTTGGATTACAGAACAGAACAGTGTTTGGAAAGGAAGCAAGTCATGAAAGTATCCCCAACAAATAATTAAATTTGCTTATCATCACTGGAATAAAACTTACTCAGGATACTGTTGAGTGGGAGGCTCTATGTAAATTATTTTGTTATGGCTTCTTAACAGTTCTTTCTGGTGGGTATGTTTTCACATATTAGTTGGAATAGCAGATTCTATTTATGTAAAGTTGGAAAAGCAGATTCAGGGAGATTAAACCAATTTCAAAAGTATAAAATTAATGAGAGGAATAAATGCGAATCACATCCAGTTCTCCCTGATGCCAGGAACACTGATGTCCATGTTACATGTTTATTGAGTCAAGGGAGGTGGAAAAGAGACTAAGAGAGATGCTGAAGAAAGATCTGAATTTTCTTTATTTTCACATTGCCTCTTCTCATTCTTCCATTTTAGAATTGTGTTGAAATATACTTGACATAGAGTAGGCTATAAATATTTAAAATCTGATACACAAATTGATACATTTTGATACATGTATATCCAGTATAACTAACAAAGATAATGAAAATGTTGTATATCTGGCAACCAAAAAAATTACTCGTGACTACCTCTTGCCTCTTTTTACCACCCCACTCTCCAACCCCAGGCAACCAGTGATCTGCTTTCTGTCATTATGGTTATAATGTTTATATTTTCTAAGTATCATGTAAGGATTATTTTTTCTGACTTCTTTCACTCAGCCTAATTATTTTGACTTCCACACATGTATTTGTATGTATCAATAGCTTGTTGCTTTGCATTGTTGAATACTATTCCATTGTATGGATGTACCACAATCTGTTTATCTAGTCACTCAGTGGACATTTGAGTTTTCTTCTAGCTATTCCCAATAAAGCTGCTGTGAGTATACTTGTCCATTTTTCATGCAAACATATGCTTTTACTCCTGTGAATACAACAACTGTATCACAGGATAAGTGAATATTTACTTTTTTTTTTTTAAAGAAATGGCCAAACTCTTTCCAAATTGATTGTACCATTTTACACTCACACCATGAGAGTTCCATTCTCATCACATTCTTACCTATACTTAGTATGCTCAGTTTTTCTTTTTTGGTGGTGGTGTGTGTCAAAACTCAGTTGTCTTAATATGTGTGGGTATACTTCTGGACTTTTTCTCTCTGTCCTGTTGATCTTTTTGACTGTCTCTCCACCACTACTGTGCTGTCTTTACTACTGCATTTTTATACCAAATATTGGAATCCAATGTTGTGAGCCCCCAACTTGGTTCATCTTCTAGGGCTGCTTTTTTTGCATGATGTATTTTGCATTTCCATGCAAATTTTAAAAATAGTCTGCTGCTAGGGGTGGCTGGGTGGCTTAGTTGGTTGAGTGTCTGACTCTTGATTTTGGCTTAGGTCATGTCTTAGTTCACGGGTTCGAGCTCCACATTAGGCTCTGTGATGATGGTGCAGAGCCTGCTTGGAATTCTCTTGCTGTCACTCTCCCTCTGCCCCTCCCCTGCTCGCTCTCTCTCTCTCAAGATAAATAAATAAACTTAAAAAAAATAAAAGAAGTAGTCTGCTTCTAAAAAAATGTTATTTGGGTTGAGATTGCATTGAATCTGTAGATGAATTTGAGGAGAACTGACATCTTAACAATATTAAAACATCCAATCTATGAATACAATGTATTACTTCAGTTATGTAGGTTTCTTAACTACTTTCAGAAATAGTTTGCCATGTACAGATATTGTACATTTTATCTCAGATATATCCCTAATTCAAATTTATGCTCTTTTGAATACTGATTTTTAAAATTTCAATTCCCGATTGTTTGTAGATAACATGTAGAAATACAACCAATTTTTGCATATTGACCTTAGATCCTCAAACTTGCTACTCATTTTATGGACTTTTAGTCTAGTAGCCTTTGATATATACTGTAGAATTTTCTACTCAAACAATTTTACTGCCTGCATCTAAGACCATTTTCTTTCTTTCCATGTAGGATGTTTTTGTCCCCTTTATCTTTTCTTATTTTCACTGACTATAACTTGATCTTAGGAGCAGAATGTTTAGTTTTTCACCATTAGGTATGTTAGCTGTAGACTTTTTTGTTTGTTTCTTTCATAGATACATTCAATCGAGTTGTATAATTTCCCTATGACTAATTTAATAAGTTTTTTTTAATTTATTTATTTTTATTATTTTTTTAACGTTTATTTTTGAGACAGAGAGAGACAGAGCATGAATGGGGGAGGGTCAGAGAGAGGGAGACACAGAATCTGAAACAGGCTCCAGGCTCTGAGCTGTCAGCACAGAGCCCGACGCGGGGCTCGAACTCACGGATGGTGAGATCATGACCCGAGCCGAAGTCGGCTGCTTAACCGACTGAGCCACCCAGGCGCCCCTTTAATAAGTGTTTTTAATCAGAGTTGAATGTTTGATATTGTCAAATGAATTTTTTTCATCTACTAAAGTGATAATATCGTTTTGACTTTTAATTTGTGAGTATTATGAATTGTATCATTTATTTATTTTATTTTTATTTTTTAATTAAAATATTTTTAATGTTTATTTTTGAGACAGAGAGAGAACAGAGCACAAGCAGGGGAGGGGCAAAGAGAGAGTGAGACACAGAAGCTGAAGCAGACTCCAGGCCCTGAGCTGTTAGTACAGAGCCTGATGTGGAGCTCTAACCCATGAACTGCGAAATCATGATCTGAGCTGAAGTTGTATGCTTAACTGACTGAGCCACCCATGTGCGCCTCATTTTTTATATTTGAATGTTAAACAAACCTTGTATTCCTGGTGTAAAACTCACTGGGTTATAAAATATTATCCTGCTTTAATATAATCTTATAGTTAATTTTTGCATGTACATTTAATTTTATTTTTTTAGTATCTTTGTCTGGTTTTGATATCAGAATCAGTTGATCTTGTCTCTTAAATTTTCTGGAAGAATTTAAACATAATTGGTATCATTTTTTTTCTTAAAGTTTAAAAAGACTTCAGTAAGTATAGCCAGAGTTTTCTTTGTTGTAAGGTTCATAACTACCAATCAATTTTTTTAATAGAAAGAAAGCTATCCTGTGAAATTCTTCTTGAAAGAACTTGGGAAGATTATATCTTTCAAGGCATGTGTGCATTTCCCCAAACTGTAAAATTCATTAGCACATTATTATTCATATTTCATTATCATCCTTTTAATTTCTGTAGGATCTGGAATTATGTCATCTCTCTCATTCCTAATATTAGTAATTTGGGTCTTTCGGTTTTCTTGATCAGTCTGGCTAAATGTTTAGTCATCCTCTGAACTAGCTTTGATTTTATTGATTTTTAGCTATATTTTTCTATTTTTATTTCATTAACTTTGCCTTGATAGTATTTCCTATCTTCTCTGATTTGGGGTTTAATTTGCTCTTCTTTTTCTAACTTATTTGGGAGTAAACTGATATAAGTGATTTGCACCTTTTTGTTCTTTTTTCATATTAATCTTCATTGTTATTAATTTACCTCAAAACACTTCTTCACTGCATTCCAGTAGGTAGATAAATTGATAGATGATGGACAGAGTGATTCTCTTTATTGAGATTTTTTTTTATGATTTACAATGCTGTCTATTGGTATATGTTCAGTAAGCTTTTTTTTAATATAATGTATTATCTTGCTGTTGTTTTGGTTGATAATGTGCATTCCTATCACCTTGCTAATTCTTGTTTTCTATTTGTGTCATCTGGTTCTTATTCTCCCTCCCCGAGCCCCCCCTTTTTTTTCTGGGAAATAAAAATGTCAGTTTAAAATTTTTTACCCGGAAAAAGTCTTTCAAATTTAAAGTTATGTAAAGACTTTTTAAAGCCTTAATGCCTTGAGTATTAGACCTAAGACTTAAATATTTAAGTGTTTTCAAAGATTATCACGTATATAATGATGTAAATGAATTCATCACCTGAAGAGCAACAGTACAAGAAATGCTAATGGAAAAGCTTCAGGCAGGAAAACGATACTAAATGAAAACCCAAAAACCATGTAAGTATATATGAACTATTTTATCTTATTTTTATACCTTTAAAAGATCATCGAATATTTAAAGCAAAAATAATGACAATGCATTATTGAGAAAACCCCAAAAATTGCCTTATGAGAGAAAGATTCATCTTTGACCATCCACCAGCCCCAGAAAACAAAATACCATGTCTTTATCTGTCAAATAAGACCTTTCCTGCTTTTCATCTGTCCCCACTTCTGAAACTTCTGGACTACTCTCCTTCTTCATGAATGTCAAAAATTTATTAAATTTATCTGAAATTTAGTTGAGCGACAAGGAAGAAACGAAATGCATAAAAACAGTGACTGATGGGAGATTTTAAGGTGTTTTAGATATATCCTATCCAATACAATTAGTACAATAAAACTATTTTATAGATAATTATTGGAAAGTTTGATAAGGCTATGTAATAGAGTATTAAAAATATTACTGGGACAAGGTAAGGCATTAGTTTTCTATTTAACTGTACATATTTGGGTATTTGCTTATTTTTAAGAAAGTTATCACTGTTATACTAATAAGAGATATTTCAATATTGAAAAAATTCTAATGATTTTAGCTTGTTCTGATATACATTGATGATGATATAAAGCTATAGGGGAGTGGTCCTTTTAATCACCTATTGATTGAATAAAGCAGTGTTTCTAAAAATTTCCTGTGCATTAGCAAAGATTGCTGTATCACACCCCCCAAGTTTCTGATGGAACCTAAATATTTGCAATTCTAAGAATCCATCCAATAATGTTGCTGCAGATTGAACTGAACCAGTAGGTTAGAGTATGTGGTGAACGTTTCCTTTGTCAAAAAAAATTCGAGAGTAGTAACTGAGTGGTGTATATCTAAGCATGTCTGAATTTTGTCATCATACAAATACCATAACTTGGCTGAACATCCCAGTTTTGAATTACATTTCCTGTCTATTCTTACTACATGATTTATTTAGACTTCCATTGTTTTAACTGCTCAGCATCCTTTCACTATTCCTCTGGCATAGGCCCCTGGGTTTTCCTTGAGCAAATGTTCCTTGCTGATTCTCTTTCAGTTGCTATGGATAGATTTAGTTCCACTCTCAGATTCCAGTAATTAACTATGTGCCCTAGGCCAACTCAATCTAATAGTAGTGTGCCATCACACCAAGTGTTTTTGGTTCATGGATTGAAAAATGTTCCAGTCCAGGTCCCTGCAAGTTGTAAGAAAAAGGTCCAGGACTTCCCAAGCTTTCTCTTACAGATCCTGAAAATGCAAGATGAAATGCAAATGAAATTACTGAGAATGGAACCACCACAAAAGAAAGAAAAGTAGGAAAATTAAGTCATGTGTGTGGGCGGGGAGCATGTGCGTATCTGCCTCTGTGAACGTAGTTCGGATCCAGCAACAATTTAAAATGCCTTACCTTTTCCCAGGAATTTTTGATTATAAGACCATAAGGAGTCTCTTTCTCTTTCATTTGTTTATTTATTTTATAAAGGTTATTCTTTTATTTTGAGATAGAGAGCGCACACAAGTGGGCGAGGGGCAGAGTGAGAGGGAAAGAGAGAGAATCCCAAGCAGGCCCCCCCACTGTCAGTGAGGAGCCCAGTGTGGGACTTGAACTCAGGAACCGCAAGATCATGACTTGAGCGAAGTCAGACTGAGTCACCCAGGCACCCCTCTCTTTTTCATTTAAATAAAGCTTATATCTAAATAAATAAATAAATAAATAAATAAATAAATAAATAAATAAATCTTATATCTTTTTCAGAGAAAGAATCCTAACTAATACAGATTGATTCTTGTTTGTATTCTTTGAATACAAGCTAGAACTTTATTGAATTCTAGCTTTGTATTGTATTTTTCTTCCCAAAACATGTTTTAGGAAGAATTTAAAGAATATTCCATTAAAACCATTGTTTGCATGAGAAATATTTTCATACTTATTGCGTATAGTACTTAGATGACTTTTCTTTGTTACTCCTTTTATTATTCTTTGTTTCATTTTTCTGAATTTTTCTTAAGGAATTTCTATGGAAATTATATAGAATACATTTTTCTTATTTTCATGTATTTCACATTCTCATTATTTTACATATAATCACTTTGTTTATTTTGAGAAGTTTCTCGTGTTTATTTCTTCTAACTATTTTGGTTTCCACATTAATATTTCAAACGTGATTTTAATTCTGATATTTTATTTAGTCTTTAAAAGAAATTTATCATTTTCTAAAATATTTTGATTCATAAGGAAAATGTTTGACAAATATATTCATGCATCAGATACTTTATGTGTTGTAGAATAATTTTCTCCTGTGTTCATCTTTAAAAATACATGAATACATGGAAATTCATTAAGGCAAAATGGCAACATTCTGAGGAACTTAGCTTCTATCAGTAATCTATACCTCTATGGGTGCACCTTTCAAATTTGAGATGGAGCTTGGTAGATGGACATTCATCATTTTACTACTATATGTAATATATATACTATATTTAATATCATGTCTGTATCTCACTTATTTCAATTCATTGTATACCTGAAATAGGGATAAGAAACAATAGTATCTGTCTCTTTGTTGCGTGTAAGTGGATTATAAATTAAATTAAATACCATATTTTCTTGTGTAAGTTAAGAACATCTTTTATTTTTTCTCTTCCATTCTTAGAATAAACAAACGGTAACATGATAGAGACATATATATATATATATATATATATATATATAATCTATCACTTATATTTGTATCTGCTTTAATATTGAAATAGTATGAACGACTCATAATTTTATATGTGTCATTAATGACTATACTTTAGAATGCTAATATCAATGTGTTTCCTTGTTCATGGACTCTCTCTGATGGTTTTTCTCAGGAAGGTTTGAATTAGAGAATGAATCCCTTGCATGTTTATAATAGTACTTATGTATATTCTATTGAATAAGACATCTTACTATAATATTTATAGAAATATGTGTTATGATATTGTTTTGAGGGGTGTGGTTTGATATTTTACTCTAAATATATTTACGTGTAGCAATTTTATTACTCAAATCCATTAGGAAAGACAAAATAGTAGCAATAATTTCTTTTATAAAAATCCTTCAATAAAATAATTTATAAATGCTTTCTATTTTAAAGTAATTTATAATCGGGGGGGCCTGGGTGGCTCAGTCGGTTAAGTATCCAATTTCAGCTCAGGTCATGATCTCTCATTCATGGGTTCGAGTCGCAACAGGCTCTGTGCTGACAGCTCAGAGCCTGGAGCCTGCTTCGAATTCTGTGTCTCCCTCTCTCTCTCTTCCCCTCCCCTGCTCTTGCTCTGTATCTCAAAAATAAACAAACATTAAAAGAAATTAATTTATAATATTTTGGGTACCTATGAAAAAAAAAAAGAAAACCATGAGTGTTCTTTAGTTTCACTGTCCTACAAAAACACAATGGAAATGGATCTGATATGATTAGAGAATTGGGCAAATGAGAATTTAATAAAGATACTGGTCTTTTCTAACACATCCATTGTCCTGGAAGGGTTATTATCAGAAACAATTCAACATGGCACATCAACACTAGTATTTCAAAAGCAAAATAAAGTAAATGCTGTATTAAAATATGTAATTCTGACATTATTTTAATGTTAAATTGAATAAACATACATGAAAGACAAAGTTTTATAGATAATTCTCTCAGCAGTGTAATTGTATATTTTATAATATTTATCCTACATATTAAAATCTAATGAACATATGAAAGTGATTATAGCACTAATGTTTTTATTCAGGGACCACTTTCAAGGACGTATATACAGAGAGATGTGGTCTTTTCATATGAAAAATGTGAATTAGCAATAAACTTTTAAAAATACTGCAATAGATTTTGAAGGTGGAACTCTGTAACATTTTCTGGGGAGAAAAAAAAACTTGGAGTATTTTATAAACTGAGCACATAATTAGCAGTAGTAGTGGTAGTATTTCTTTTGGTTGAGTAATTGATTTCCAAATGATTTATGTTTAGTGTAGCATTCCCTCCTCTCCATATATATTAGAATAGAATGTTTTAAATATTTTAATCTAGTCTCAGGAAAGGAATTATACTTATGTAAAGCCAGGAATTCAGTTTTGAGAGTAGAAAAAATTCTTGAAAATAACTGAAATATATTATAGGAAGAAATACGCTATATTTATTTACTCATTTTTTTTGCAGATGTTGACAACATTCCCATCACATTCCTACATGGTAACTGCAAATTGGTTCCTTACACATCACATCCTTTTAATAAAAAAAATGTTTAGATTGTAATGGGAAAACTGAGAACAAACATACTTTCATGAATTTAGAAATTTGATATCATGAGGTGCCGTGATGATTATCATCAGCCATTTTTAGTTTGCCTTTTGCCAGTTTACCTGAAATGTTACCACCAGATTAATACTTTTATAGCAGGCTCTCCATGTGTTTAAGTTATAGTTTATTTATAAGTTTATTTATTTATTTTGAGAGAGACAGCCAGTGCGCGCAGGGGAGTGCAAGTGGGGGAGGGGCAGATAGAGAGGACAGGCGCCCCTCCATGTATTTTAATTATCTGAATAGTATTTTTCAAAGAGCAGAGTTGCTTAATTTTAATGAAGTGCAGCTTAAAATCTTTTTTCTGTATTTTTTATTGTATATATTATTCTAGACATTATGTAGTTTTAAGTTGTACATTTAGGTCTATGATCACTTTCCATGAGGCATGAGGAGTTTGTCGTTTTTTTATGTAAAGAAAAAATGTTAATTTAATTTATAGGAAAAGAGACAATGCTACTGTTTCCATTAATGCTTTACGTATCTTGGAGTAAATTATATTTGAAATATTTTTTTTAAATATTTTAATTACAAATATTTAATTTTTTTATTTTGGTAGTATATAAGATATTTAAAGTACTGAAAATGAAGCAAACGTAAAATATTCATAATGGAAATCAATTAAATGCATTTCTTAAAATATATCTTTATCATGTGATTTTGTACTTTAACATAAGTCAAGAAAAAAAAATGGTTAGTGACAAAACCGAACCGATAAATAATTAAGAATTACAATGCCATGAATTTGTTTTAGTGTAAACCTGCTATTTTAATATGATTTATTTAAAAACCTTCAAGAGTGCCTGAGTGGCTTAGTCGCTTAAGCGTCCAACTTTGGCTCAGGTCATGGTCTAACAGTTTGTGAGTTTGAGCCCCACGCCAGGCTCTGTGCTGACAGCTCAGACCCTAGAGCCCACTTCAGATGCTGTGTTTTCCCTCTCTCTCTTTCTGCCCCTTTTCTGCTGTGCTCTCTTTCTCTCTCAAAAATAAACATTTAAACATAAGTAAATAAATAAAAATAAAAACCTCCAGACTATATCTGATGTTTATTTAAATCCTCATACTATATAGCAATGCAATAAAAACCAAATGAAAATAGAAGGACGCTAAAAATAAATAACTTTTCCTTACTTGACCAGTAAAGGAGTATTTTATCTTGCTGTATGCCCTTGGATTCTCATCTACTAAGCCATCCTATGACATGAGACCATCATTGAGAAATTTATCTTTATGGAAAAAAATTAATTAACAGAAACAAAATATTTATCTTGATTTAACATCCTTGTTTACAAAAGGTATTTTTTCATTTGAGATCCGATGACAGATTGACAGCATAATAAAACATTCTCTACAATAATACAAACCTAAAAGTATTATGAATTTTCCTAATTTTATTATAGGAATGATAAGTATATTCAATTAATTTTTTTCATAGGATAAATATTTTAATCCTAAAAAAATAGGTAAAAATGAGGGTAATGTGCCAACTCCTAATTGAATAACTGATATACACTTCTCTTTAACTTGACAGTGTTGCTTAATTTTTAAAAATAATCTAGAGCTACACGTTTATGCTAGATACATCAGCCTCTTGATCATCATTGAGTTTTGAAGGTAATTCGGCCAGAAATGCCACCTTTTGGGGCGCCTGGGTGGCTCAGTTTGATTAATCGTCCTACGTAGGCTCAGGTCAGGATCTTGGGGTTCGTGAATTCCAGCCCAGTGTCAGGCTCTGTGCTGACAGCTTGGAGCCTGGAGCCTGCTTCAGATTCTGTGTCTACCTCTTTCTCGCTGCCCCTCCCCTGCTCATGCTCTGTCTCTCTCTCGAGAATAACATTAAAAATAATAATGATTAAAAAAAAAAAAGAAATGCCACCTTTTATTCACAGGCTGAGATTTAAACATACAAATCATGCAGAAGATCAAATGTCAGAATTATTATAGTTCTAGCCCATTCATTGTAGTAATCACGTATGTATTTTATCGCCCCAAAGTTTCTCCAACACTTCTCTCCAAATTACCACAACTTGTTCTCTAATTCAACCAGTGGCAACAGACAAGTGCAGGCCTCCAACAAAGGGGCAAAGCCCAGATCTGATTAAAGCTTCTTTATGGAAAGCCAGGTCTTTCCTGGCTGAGACCCACTTCCTTCATCAAATAGTTGAGTCACTCCTCCTTCCCTGGCTGATAGTGAGTAAAGTTAGGGGTGAGAGAATTTAAGTACTGTGATATTGAATAAATACTTCCATCAGTAAGTAGTCCAGTCCAGTAAAACAAGAGTTAAGGGAAACAGAGTTCAGAAATCTTAAGCTTATCCCACCATGGGTAACAACTTAGAAAAATGAGACTTGGGACAATTTTTACTCTAAATTCTCTTCTATCTCCATTATTCAGTGTGGTAAGAAATATGAAGAAAATTATAGTTTGCTCAAATTATTAGTTATTTTTACAAAGGAAAGAAACCAATTAAAAACTTTTAAAAGAAAAATGAATCGTTGACATGATCTAGTTGTTAAG
This sequence comes from Prionailurus bengalensis, assembly GCF_016509475.1. Taxonomy (NCBI): domain Eukaryota; kingdom Metazoa; phylum Chordata; class Mammalia; order Carnivora; family Felidae; genus Prionailurus; species Prionailurus bengalensis. The sequence goes on along the minus strand of NC_057350.1, from coordinate 24,127,954 downwards.
TTGTATAAATTACCTATTTAATGTTAGAAAGGGCTTCTTATAATAGTGCTGACATATCTGTGCATGTTAGATACTTATTTTTTTCCTATTTTAGCTCTCCCGTTTAAACTTCTGTTTCGAAACTAGTTAATATCAGAGAAAATCTTCTCTTGGTGATCAGATAATACTTCTTTTCTCCTTACGGGTGAAAAACATTCCTGCACTTTCTGCCCTTATAGCAGAGGCAGATAATCTGGGCCAATATCAGCTAGAAACAATGACCAAAAAGAAGTTAACATGTAGATTCTATTTCTGACAATCTTTGAGCAGAGCAAGTGTCCAGAAGTCTCTTAGCTCTCTAAATGTATTTATGTCATTTTTGAAATGAGTGCTTAGAGACAGGTTTCCTCTAAGGTTTCTTGGAATTTGATGAGTCTAATATATAGTGTTTTGGTTGACAAACAAGCATTATATATCATAAATAATTTAAACATCAAAAAAATTTTTAATGGGGCACCTTGGTGGTTCACTCAGTTAAGCGTCTGACTCTTGCTTTCAGCTCAGTTCATCATCTCATGGTTCATGAGCCTGAGCCCCATGTCAGGCTCTGTGCTGACAGCTCAGAGCCTGGAGCCTGCTTCAGATTCTGTCTCTCTCTCTCTCTGCCACTCCCCTGCTCACACTCTGTCTCTCTCTTTCTCAAAAATAAATAAACGTTAAAAAATTAAAAGAAGAAACTGTCCACATCTCTGTGCTAATGAGCAGACATTAACATTGCCCTGAAGCATGTTTTAAAGTGGAACACACATGATTTATTTTTCTTTCATCCAACTATTTGAATAAAAGTAAAATCAACCTTTCTTTAAGTGTTGAGTTTAGCTCTTCAACTATAGATATTCATAATTGATAAATCCTTCTTTTAAAAATGTTAAATCTTAATTTTTTTAAGTTTATTTATTTTGAGGATGGAGGGGCAGAGAGAGAGGAGGAGAGAGAGAATCCCAAGCAGGCTCTGCACTGACAGACGTGGGGCTCGAATTCACAAACCATGAGATCATGACCTGAGCCAAAGTCAGATGCTTAACTGATGGAGCCACCCAAGCACCTCAAATCTTAAATTAAAAAAAAAAATTCTTTCAAGCTGTAGTAGTCACTACTCATTCTTACACTTTGGAATACACTTCAGGGTACATAAATGCCCTACTTTTTAGTAGTTCATCTCAAAATTAGGAATAAATTATTGATTTTTACATATATGGATGAGGAACTTGTAGGAAGAGGTGCCATATTGGTTACTTAATTCTCATCAGTGTCCCACAATGTGATTAAAAGATAAGGGGATAGGGAACTGTCAGAATATCACTTAGAGCCATTAAATAAGGAGATGCATTTAGCCTCATTTCCATAAACCTCAGGGAAAACAGAAGGGAGAAAAACAAGATATGGATGAGGATGGTAGTGTACAAAACACTGCCATGCCCAACACAATATAAAATGAGTGGACAAAATCATATAAATTTACCCTCCACCCAAAAAAAGAGAAACTGGGTTTGTAAGCAGTCTCAATAAAAGTCTAAGAAAATGACCTAAGAAAATGCCATATATATATCTCATAAGTCCATCAGAGACTGAGGGGAGTTTATTGGATTACATCTTTTAAAGCACTGCGCTGAATGAGAGAACAATACAAAGCTTGCCAGAGCTGGATACAAATTCATTCTGGGCTGAGGTACCGAGTAATTAGCGGGATTTCCTACAAAAACCTAAGCCTACGTTTCCTACAGGATTTCCATGTAGCACAAAACAAATTCTATTCTGTCTTCAAATTAAGCTACATGAAAGTGAATGCAAGGTAGTTTTCAAATTTCACCTCAAAAGGGGAAAGACAATCTAGATCCAGATAAAATGGTAACAGATTGAGAGAGAATCAAAAGCTGTAGGAAGAATTATTCACATGGAAAATGAAAAGAAATGGCATGACACTCCATAATGAAAGAGAGAAAGGTAAGAATGAAGAAATTAAGGAAAATTAATGAACATTTATGTAAAAGAACTAAACGTCCTCAAAATAATAGAAGAATGCGGCCTCATATAATTTGCAGTGTAGACTTATGTAATGAAAATATGATTCAATAAAATAAGTTATCCTGAATAAGACTTTTTTTTTAATTCAGAATAAATTTTTTGAGCAACTATTCCGAGCTAAAGATATTAAGGACCAAAATATTATATAAAATTTAAAAATTACATGGAATAAAATGGACGTGAATAAAAACTGAGGGTTGATCTGTTTACAGAGAAGATGATAAATATGAAGGGGAGATAAATATAATCCTTGTCCCTAAGTGAGAATCATAACCTATGAAAAAGAGAAAAACCTATATACATATAGTCCTCAACTTATGATGGTTTGACTTAAGGATTTTCAACTTCAAGAGAGTACAAAAGCAACATTTAGTAGAAACCAAAGTTTGAATTTTGAGTTTGAATATTTTCCCACATTGGCAATTTGCAGTAGGATCTCATGACGCTGGGCCGTGGTCCATGCTGCAGCCCCCAGTCAGCCACAGCATCAGGAGGGTAACTGATACGCTTCTATCCATTTGGATGCATTCAGCCAGTTTGTTTTTGACTTTTGGTACAGTATTTAATAAATTACATTATACATTCAACACTTTGTTATAAAATCACCTTTGTGTTGGATGATTTTTAAGTGTTTTTTAAATGTTTATTTATTTTTGAGAGAGAGAGAGAGAAAGAGAGCACATGCACGAGGGGAGGAGGGGCAAAGGGGACAAAGAGAGACAGAGACAGAGAATCCCAAACAGGCTCTGCACCATCACCATCAATGTAGAACACCACACAGGCCTTGCACTCATGAACACTGAGATCATGACCTATGCCAAAATTAAGAGTCCGATGCTCAACTGCTGAGGCAGCCAGGTGTCCCTGTATTGCATGACTTCACCCAACTATTGGCTAAGTGTTCTGAGCACAGTTAAGGTAGTCTAGGCTAAGCTATGATGGATGAACTACTGAGAAGTTTGCAATGTCTGTAGCAACTCAGACCATAGTATTTAACAATGATACAACGGTTGCAAACATCTATCAGTAAGTTATATGAATTCAATGCATTTTCAACTTAAAATATTTTCAACTTATGTTGAGTCTGTTGGCATGTAGCCCTATCATAAGTTTATCTGTATGGTAAACATATTATAAAAGTAAATTTTTATTTACTTTCTTCAAATTCTTCAATGTCACTTCTATTTACTTAAAGTGAAATTTAATACTGCATATTCAGTTAGCATATATAAGATAACATTACTGTAGTTATATTAAATATCTGTCTTTTTGCTGTACAGATCCATAGGAAGATGGCTGGAAGGATATTCACTAACTACTTTTATTATCTTGGCAATTCAATGCTTTAATATTCATGTTTTATAAAAAGCCATATGAAAATCAATAACTTCATTCTGTGTCATCTAAACTTGCTTCTTTTCCCTTGTTGGTATTGAGATGGTGCCTGGGAAAGGTTAGCACATTGGTTTTTGCTTTCATTTTGTAAACTTTACACATACTGAACAATAAATTTGGTCCGAAAATATGTAGAAGCTATTGGGAAAGATATTGTTAGGGAATTCCTCTTTGTATTCCTTAAAGGATGTTACTAAGTCAAAGGTTAGAGTTAAGATTATAATTTTTGCCCATAAACTTTCACCAGGCACAGTGCTTTTGTATTGTCTCTAATGCTTTTGTACCATAAAAGTTGCACTGGAATTGAATATTCTGGTTCTGCCTGTCAACTGGACAGTCACAGACATATATATATGTGTGCATATATATGTATATATGTACGCAAATATATATATATATGAATGTATATAGGTGTGTGTATGTGTATATATACACACACACACATATATATATATATATATATATATATATATATATAGCTTTTATTTTTCTTTTTTCCCTTTTATTTAAGAATTGGAAAATCAGGCTTTAGTCTCAAGCTATTTCAAAAGTTTGGGGAGTTAGATAACAGATGTGCATTCCAGAACAACAGTAATCTGGAGATTTTAAGGAATTTGAAAAGCAAACGAGATGATAAAGAGCCTTCCACTGGTTTTGAAACAAGGAAAAGCGCCCATCATATCATGGTTCAATACCAGGGTCCGAGTTGCAGGAGACATCACAGGTATCAGTAGTTTGTGTCCAGGGTGAAAGTTGCAGTTTTTCCTAGAAATTTATGATGCAAATCCAGGTGGATCCCATTAGTACTCCAAAATTTTCATGATGGCATGAGAGCTTAGGGAAGCAAATGACTTTCAAGTGAAGTATACCTTCCCCACTTGAAACCTAGAGAGTTCAGAGGTTCTTGGGTGGGGTTGAGAAATCAAGTAATTGCAATTATTTTTCTATTCTTGTGAGTCTTGAGAATGCAATTTTAAATCTTCCCAATCTGTGAGCGGAGGGTGAGAGATGATATATGTCTTTGAGAAAGAGAGGGTTCCATTAATATCTGCAGTTTTTCAGCTACCGCTATAAAAAACAAAATCAAGAGTACAAATTTGGAGTGAACTGTTAAGGCCTCGACGCCAGAAAGTATTAAAATGTATATAAAGAAAGGTTTTGGGTTTTTTACCCTCAGATGGTATATAAAACTAGTTTATCTTGAAGAGGGAAAAATCTAGAATAGCAACTATATGTTCAAATGGAAAGGAAACTTTCTCAATTTAGCAAGCAGAAAGTAGAAACAAGCATAGAAGAATCAAATAGAGCTTTATGTGTGCCCCTGAAGGAGAGAGTCATATCAAGAAATTTAGCCCCTTAGGCTCTTATTTTTCAGAAACAGGACATTTTATGTGTCTGATATTTATAAACATACTCATTATTCTTCTTTGAGTTTGTAGAAGAAAGAATCTCATTTTGACACGGTTAACAGGAAAAGTGAATCCAGGCAGTGTACTAGATGTGTTATATGTCCTAACTCTCTTTAAGAAAGCCCTGGGTTGATCTGATTAATATCTGTATTTTAAGTAAGCTGAGGCACATGAAGGTAAATTGTCTGTCTAAAGGAATATAATTACTAAGTGACAAGGATGAGATTCTAATCCATGTGTCAAAAACCAAGAGCCCGAGTACCCCTCTACACAATGTCTGTTGGTTTTCTCCATCTTCATCATCTTCATCATCTTCATCATCACCATTTGCATTTCTTGTTTTTACTCCTTTTCCTTTGCAATTCTTTTCCATCTTTATGTCCATGAACAGGAGAGGAGGTATGAAAGGCATTGCATGGAAACAGCGTGTTTGCTCTTCCTCTGCTGATGGTGTGCCTTCAATACTCCTTAGGCCTGAATGTTTGCCACAGACAATTAAGCAGGTGATAGATGAACTCTTGGTTTTCCTGGGATGTAAAATAAACTACACTGAGTCTGAAAATATCAACATGCAATATGAATGATGCGTCCTTGCAGACTGGTTTGCATTTCTATCAGCCTCAAATTGATTCTCATTGTTGAGCCATAAACATGTCACAATATTGTTTAACTGTCAACAAAGTGTATTTTTTTTGCCAGCTGAGCTAAATATAAAAATTCAGTATTACTGCCTAATCCTATTTTGTTCATGAGATTGTAAACTGTAGCAATTAATATATTTCAGTGATAAAAATTATATTTACAAAAGTATGGTGAAAAGTACATACATACACTCACATTTCAATATATGCCAATGGACTCCAAATCATATCCTAGCACTATTTGGTGCTTAATCAATATTTGTTGACTACATTCATGCATATTCAGCACATGCTTTTATTTTAAAGTCCAAACGTTCTTTTCAATACTGACCTTTTTACCTAATGGAAAAAGAATTTTCAAAACAAATTGCATGCAAAGAATGAAAATGTACACATTTACCTTGGGAAATGAAATACAAAGTAAAGAGAGGTCAGATAAAAGATAAAATATTATTATTTTTTTAATTTCAAATTTTAATTTAAATTCTAGTTAACATATAGGCAAAATTGGTTTGAGGTGTATTATCATAATTTTCTTCACTTTTTTCCATTTTGAATAGAAAAAAAAGGAAAACTAAAAAATATGAGTGTACAAAAATTTTCTTAATATATGCATATTTGACGAAAATATAAAATGTTCATGGAAGGGAAACACAGATTTGCAAATTACTCCTATAGAATGTGGGACTTAGAAGAAATGATAGTTGGAGCTTTAGTTGTAAAACGTGTTTTATTTCAAAAAACATAAACAAAACCAAAACAAAAGGCCAAAACAACTGACCAAATGAATAAATGACAAAACATGAAATAGTGACTACACAGGTATCTCATATTTTTGTCACTTTTCTATAATATTTTATTATCTTATCCTTTAAAAATCAAATTAGATAAAGGTAGCAAAACCTCAAGATATGTGAGAAATGCTAGTGTATTTGTAAAATATATTCAAATCTAGAAACAGATGAATTTATTATATAGGCAATTTTCAGATGGGCAGTGAAGAAACTTCTCAAAAAATTACTTTTTGGAAATCTGTTGCTAAAAATTACGTAGAGCTTTTGAAATCCTGATATGGTCATTGTGAGCATCTTTATAGAATCATTTCAAAGTATTTGAAAAAATGTCATCAGGATATGAATATTTATACTTAGAAAATTAAAAAGCTCAAGTTAGACATGATTTTTGAATGAAAAAGTCATAAATTATTTAATCAACATACCTGGGATAACAGAACTAGAATTGAATAAATTATTTTTTAGTAGACCGTAATTATGAGGGGAGAAGAGAAGGAGAATGGGGTTCTTGAAATTATTAGGAGGCCTAACCATGTTACATTTCTGTTACTCATTTAAATATTGCCATGCATCTACCCCATGCATAAAGGATCTACGTGCTAAGCCAGATTATTGGCTGAGATACTGGATCAGTGCTGCCAAATTTACCAGAGATGAAGCCTATAGTATAAATGGAGAAATTAAAAATGTAAAGGCATTCAAGGGGAAAACTTGGGAGAGAGGACTACATACAGCAAGAACAGAAAGTACAGTGGGCTTAAGAGAGAAGAATGTTTGGTGCCCGGTGGCTCAGTCTGTTAAGCATACAACTTTAGCTCAGGTCATGATCTCGCGGTCCGTGAGTTCGAGCCCCGTGTCGGGCTCTGTGCTGACAGCTCAGAGCCTGGAGCCTGATTCAGATTCTGTGTCTCCTTCTCTCTCTGCCCCTCCCCCAGCCACGCTCTGTCTCTCAAAAATAAATAAACGTAAAAAATTTTTTTTAAAAAAAGAGAGAGAAGAATGTCTGGTGTGTAAACCCCAAGGATGCTGATGCACTTGAATCATAATGAAAAGTGGAATGGGAAGGAGTGTTATTGACAGGAGATGGATTAAATAGGAAGGGGCCAAATTATGTTGGCCATTATATTTAGGAACTTGAATATTTTTCAATTTGGAACGGAGATGTTATTAAAAGACTTTAAGCCAAAGAAGTGCCATAATTTGAAGTATGTTTATTTTAGCTGCAGAACTGAAAGAATGGGGACCATTAGAACTACTGCAAGTAGTCCAGATGAAAAATGATGGTGCCTTGGACAAAGATTAAATTAACAGAGATGAAAAAAGTAGACAGATTGAAGATAAATTTAGGATCTCCAATATGTGAAAGGCAGTGCATCCCTGATGTTGTGCTAAGAAATCACTTTATTCATCAGTCATGCCATTTTTTAATAAAACGCTTATCTATTTGTTCATTCATTCTATAAATGTGTATTGATCATCCACCAAATATTGGGCAATTTTCTACATCAGTAATAAAACATACGAGAATCTCTTTTATTCTAGTAAGAAGAGAGAGAGAATAAGCAAACACAGAAGCAAAGTAACATGTTTACTAAGAAAATTTCACAATAAGTGAGAAAGTGAAAAATGCCTGGGGTAGGTGTAAAGGTAAAATCTAGTAAGGGAATAGAAATATCTGGTGAAGAAGGGAAATGACAGAATAAAGAGGATTGTCAGGATGAGACTTCTTATGTAGATGACATTTGAGAATAGGATTATATGAAGTCAAGAAATTAACCATGTAGCCATCAGGGGGAAGCTTAAATTAGGCAGAGATATTAAGCAGGAAAAAGGGCAATGGACTAAAAGCCTAGAATTTTAACCAAGTCAAAGGAAGGTGCCTGAAGCATAAGAAAATGGGGAGAATAATAGGAGGTGAGGTCAGAGTGCACACAGGGAGGTCATTAACACTACATGTCCCTTGAGGCTATTGTAGGGGCTCTGGAAAAGTGGGTAGTCATCATAACATTTTGAGGAGACAGTGAAATTACTAAACATGTTAAACAATGTCTCTGGCTGCTGTATCAAGATAACATTTTTAGCAGAATGAGAAATTAGACAACTAGACAAATACCTTCTGAGATACAGATGGTATTTAAATAATCAAGGAGAGGTGAGTTGTTGGTTACCTCCAAGGTAGTGGCTGTGGATGTGATAATAACTGGTCAGACTAAGAATATATCTTGAAGATACAGACAGTAGTGTTTCCTGATGTGTTGAATGTAGGGGCAGGAAAGAAAGATATTAATATTGTGCTATGTATTATTTGTATTTATTATTATACTTTGGCTGCCATTAATTTAGATTAGGGAATTCTGGAGGGATTGGTTTTTCTTTCAAGGGCGAAATAAAGACAATTCCACTTTAAAGTTGGGAAATCAGATATATCTAAGTGGAGAGACCCAGTAATCGCTTAGATATAGAAGTTTGACGTTTAGAAAGGTTTGGGAGGAAGATGTAATTTACAGAGTTATTGTATGTGGCTAAAAGTTAGAGCTACGGGACTTGATGAGAAAATTAAGAAAGTGTATGGATCAAGTGCCTATATGAATTATTTGATCATGGCTTTAAAGTGAAACTACATTACCTAAGTAATAGAAAGTTGGGCTTGTACAGGGCTGTGGTATTGGTGAGAAAATACGAATAAATGATAGTGTGGAAAGGCATATGCAGAAGACACTTGTTTCCAGCTGTGTTCCATATACTCTTTGCATGCTCTTATTTCATCATTTTGCTCAGCAGTGCCACCGCCACTATCCAAATGCAACTTTCTCCTTCTCATTCAAATTAATGCTGAAATTGCTTCTCAGGTCTGGATTGTCTGATTTTCTTTTTCAAGGGAATATTTTTTCATCTCATTTTATTTCTGATATGGTGTACCCTAATATAAAGATAAATAAATAAAGTTTATCCTTTTTTTAAGGTTACCATGTCCCCAGCCAAGGCTAAGAACAAAACAAAATAAGACATATATGAATAAATAACTGCTTAGCTCTTACTAACAAAAAAACTGCATCATTTTCTTAAATACTTGAGCAAAAGATTTTTGCAAACACTTCATAACTTATATTAAATAGGGATGGAAGAAAGACTTAATTTTGTTTTCTTATGCTTTGTTTTTAGTACTAAAACAAAATGCTCTGCTTAAGTATTTATTGTAAAAGTTTTTTTTTTTTTAATAAGAGTAATGCCAGTAAAGTTTACCTGTTTCCTTTCATATATAAAGCCTGTATTTTTTTTCTTACTCACTTTTTTCTACTATTTTTAAATTTAATTTCAGTATATTTGATATACAATGTTATATTAGTTTCAAATATACGATATAGTGATTCAACAATTCTGTATGTTACTCAGTGCTCATCAATATAAGTGTACTCTTAATCACAATCACCTCTCACCCATCCTCCCACCTAATTCCATCTAGTAACCATCAGTTTGTTCTCTATAGATAAGAATCCATTTTTGGTTTTGTTTTTGTTTTTAGGTGTGTCTCTTTTTCTTTCTGTGTTTATTTGTTTTCCTTAAATTCCACATATGAGTGAAATCATATGGGATTAGTCTTCACTGACTGGCTTACTTCACATAGTATTATACTGTGGTCCATCCATGTTGTTGCAATTGGCAAAATTTCATTTTTTATGGTTGAGTAATAATTCATTGTGTGTGTGTGTGTGTGTGCGTGTGTGTGTGTGTGTGTGTATGTAAACCATATCTTCTTTATCCATTCACCCATGTCATCTATTGATGGACACTTGGACTGCTTCCATGCCTTGGCTATTGTAACTAATGTTGCAGTAAACATAGGGGTGCACATATCCTTTCAAATCAGTGTTCTTGTATTCTTTGGGTAAATACCCAGTAGTGCAATTACTGGGTCATATGGTAATTCTATTTTTAATTTTTTGAGAAACCTCCAGAGTGGCTCCACCAGTTTTCATTCCCACCAACAGTTCATGAGGATTTCTTTTTCTCCTCATCCTCACCAACCCCTGTTACTTCTTGTGTTTTTTATTTTAGCCATTCTGACAGGTGCGAGGTGATATCATATTGTGGTTTTGATTTGCATTTCCCTGATGATTAGTGATGTTGAACATCTTTTCATATCTCTGTTGGAAGCCTGTCTTTTTTAAGCTCACTGTATGGTATTTTCTGGATAGCATTTTACCTAAATATTGTTATTGGAAATATTTTTTAATAAATGTCTATTAAAATTTTGTACTTTTTCTATAAAATTATAATTTCATGGCTCATTTGACATATAAATCATAAAAGATACTTTAAAAATTTATATAACAGGGACATTAGGATAGAATTTAAAATCTCTAGGACACCTGAGTGGCTCAGCTGGTTAAACGTCTGACTCTTGATTTTTGGCTCAGGTCATGACATCATATTTCTTGGGTTCGAGCCCTGTATTGGGCTCCATGCTGACAGCAAAGAGCCTGCTTGGGATTCTCTCTCTCTGCTCCTTCCCTGCTCATACTCTTTCTCTCTAAAAATAAATATTTAAAAAAAACTCTAAATATTTCTGTTCATCACACACATACACACACACTTCATTTCTTCTCTGAATTCGCAAAAGCATTAGTTCTGCCACCTGATTCAAAGGACATTTGTATTAAAAGTTGTGCATCCATTGAACTTGCCTCATTTATTAAACAGTAAGTCAGTAAGTACCAGAGACTATGCATTTCATACTTGAACCACATCTTTTAAACATCATTACTTGTGTTGGGTCTTACCCAATAAATCATTTCAAATGAATTAAGAAACAAATTCGGATATTAATATGACCCCAGAATTTCCTGATCATGTTCTAGAAATGGAATTTCTTCCCCTTATGTTAATGTTCTAATATTTTTCTGGTGGTCATTGATGTGGTTGAAGTGTTAGGGTTGGGAGCTAATGGCCAAGAAAGAATTCTTGTGACGTTTCAGCACAAAAAGGTGGTTTTATTAAAGCATGGGGACAGGGCCTGTGGACAGAGAGAGCTGAACTGGGGTTGTGATGGGTGACTGATTATATACCTTCAAGTTTGGAGGGGGTTAGGGATAGCATAAGTCTCTAAGCATTTTGGAAACAAGGTGTCCAGGATCTTGAGGATGCTAGCTGTTATTAGGAAAAGGTCATTTGTTACTGTCTAGTAAAACCTCAGTAATGAGACACTCCAGATGTATATCAGTGGGCCATAAGCTTGGAGTATAATTGCCAACATATATCTTGGAGGGGGGATAGAGATAAAGGAAGTTTCCAAAGGAATTTTTGTATGTTGAAGTAGACTTATAGGATCCTGGGGGATTGGGCTAAGATTGTCTTTTGCCCTTAGCAAAGTGTCAACATCGAGGCAAGTGAACTTCCACAGGAAGGTCACTCTGCCTGTTTTAAGGACTTGTCAATGGGCTATAGGCAGTTAGGAAGTTTAATTTTTCATTTGCCTTTGTTTTCCCCATCAGTCATCATAGTAAACTACTCCTTCTCATATAACCCAAGCTACAAATTTTTCTATTTATTGTTGGTATGGGCAATACTTCTTTGAATATGTTGATCTAATAGCTTGTAAATTGGCGTCTTGTAGAAAATAAACTATTTTGAGGTTGATATGTGTGACATGCGAAAACAAGTCAAAACATGATATTGATTGGCAATTGACATGATATACCTTATTGAATCATGGCAGTATTCTAGATCTTCATCTGGATGGTAGTTACAGTAATATAAGTGAATATATTTGTAAAATTTATCAAGCTAAAGACTAGTTTGTGAACTGTATTGATTTTTATACCTCATTAATAATAAAATAATATGTAAGTATAAACTAAATAACAACTACAACAGAAACTGTGATCGAGTTACTTTTGCAAAATGTACTCATCAGTGAACTGGGAGATAGCATAAACATAACTTTCAGTGGCACAAGTGTTTTGTTTTGTTTTGTTTTGTTTTGTTCAGATCTGTTTGAGACCTAGTTCTGCCACATGCTTCTGGTGTGGTTTTGAGAAAGATCATTAATCTACCTGAGCTATTTTTTACTACCTATAAGATAAGAATAATGAAATATCCCACCTCATAGGGTTGTCGTGATATTTGAATAGATGACGTAGATGAAGTCTAGTTGCTATCTTTGCCTTCAGATTTAAGATAAGAAAATAAGACATGGCTGAAAACTGTATTCCCTTAAACATCTAATAATTATTATTTAAAATTATTTGAGATATTCTGACTAGTGGAGTAAATTCTCCTAAAAACAAAGAGATAAGATTAGTATAGAATCATAATCACAAATATAATTGACACAACTTAAAATAATACCTGAAAACATTAATCTTCTTGAAGTCAGTTTTAGAATAATGAAAAGCTGCCAAGACCCATATTTTATTTCACCCTCATCAAATTTCCAATCCTTCAGTGTTTTTCATGTCACTCAAAATGACGGAGTTTGAGTTCTACTTTGTCAAGATGGAGCATACGGTATGTAGTCTCTATCAACTAAGGGAATCTAAAAGTAAAAAGAATCAATACACCCCTAACATTTCATTATTTTCCATGGAAAATTACATTCCTTGGGGAGTTTTGGCTATCCAATATATAAACAGATACTCTGTAATAAAATTTAAAGAATAATTAAAGAAAAATGTATTAAGTCCTTTCCCATTTAAGATGCAAAATGAGAAAAATAAGCACAGTTTTTCAGGTTAGAAACTATCTCCATATTTGTTTAATGTTAATCTCCAGGCAAAGGAAGTGAGATAATGCAAATTGAAATAATTTGAAAAAGTCCTTAGGTAATTGTTAAAAAAAATGAAAGTTTACTGTTTCAGTTATGTTGAAAAAATTATGTGGGATCCATAACATCTTCCTTTAGATAGCTTGAAAAACAAACTCAAAATATTTTTGTTATTCTTGTAAGTTGCAAATATTACATGAATAAGGACTTTTAACAATACAGAAGTGATTACCTGGCTTCCTTTTATAAAAGCTCTTAAAGTTTAATGTGTATGTGAGTTAAACAATATTCAAAATGCTTCTCTCCTTATAACAAGAATAGTCTTATCTTTATTTTTTATATTCAGAAGCAAAAATGTGTATTATTCAGGAGAATCAAGGCAAAAGTATGCAGTAGAAAAATAATATTCCAAAAAGGATGTGATAAATTCACAAATATCAATCTATGTATTATTTAAAATGAAACACCTTCCCCCTTCCCATCCCCTTAAGGTGACTTGACAAATAATGGAGTATAAAAGAGACTTGGTAATTTCCAAGAATCTAAAAGTGTCTGAAGGGTCATCTTACTTTATTATTTGTTTATTTTAATCGATGGCCTTCCCAGACTCATAATAATCAGGTAAAACTACTTATTATTATGACTATACTTATGACTATACTATGGCTTATACTTATGTATCAATATATAAAACATCATTGGCATATTTACAGGTAAAGATGTAAATTTGAATAGGAGGCATCATTACACATTTATTAACTAATGGTAGCTGTATCAGTTGAGATGGAAGTTTTGTTGCAATTAAAAAATGTTCTTAAAATCTTTGGTCACCACAATGAAGTTTTATTTCTTGCTCATGATCCTGTCAGCTGAAAATTGGCCGTAGATCTGCTTCATATGATCTACATTCCAGGATGCAGATGATAAGGTCGTCTCTCTCTGGACATCTTTAAATGGGAAAAGAGAAGGGCACCTGAGTGGCTCAGTTGGTTAAGCCTCTGACTCTTGCTTTCTGCTCAGGTCATGATCTCAGAGTTCATGAGATTGTGTCGTGCATTGGGCTCTGTGCTGATAGCACGGAGCTTGCTCGGGATTCCCCCTACCCCCCCCCCCCCCCCGGTGCCCTTCTCTCCCCTCTCAAAATAAATAAATAAACTTTTTTTTTTAAAAAAGGGAAAAGAAGGATGGAGAGTCACACACTGGTATTAAAGCTAATGCAAGCCATATGGGTCTTTAAGTTCAACATGATGGACATAAGCAATCCTCCCACTGAGTGGACCAGGAAAGGAAGGAATCAGAATATTTGGAGACAATATCATATCTAACTCAGTACTTTAGCAATTATTTTACTTTATACTACTTAGTGTACAAATAAGGAAATAAGCCAGGAACACAAGAAACATGTCCAATAATGTAACTATTTAATGATAGTGTCTGTCCTAACATGCACAGGCAGTCATGCTCTTCTTTCTCTTAAGATCAGAAAAATAAACCTAAATGTTATTAGAAATTGTCCATCATCTTTTTGTGCAGAGGGTAGAAGGGAAAGCTGGAATAAAGAAAATGGGACAAAATATGTCTTATGATACCATTATTAAATAAATTATTGATAGCAATATATTCACCTTGAGTTTTTTTATTCATTGAGTGAATTGCCTTTACTTGTTTTCATGTATAAACAATGATTCCTGGGTGCCTGGGTGGCTCAGTTGGTTAAGCATCTGACTTTGGCTCAGGTCATGATCTCAGGGTTCATGAGCTTGAACCCTGCTTCTGGTGAGCACAAGCCCTGCTTGTGTTCTCTTCCTCTTTCTCTCTTTCTCTGTGCCCTGTGGGATTCTCTCTCTCTTGCTGTTTCTCTCTGCCCCTTGCTCACTTGTGCCCTCACTCTCTCTCTCTCAAAAAATTTTTTTTTCTCGGGAAGAATAAATTCTGATGAGAAATAAATGATATTCTATGGGAAACTATATGTTCATACGCAAAATTGTTCTATAACTCTAGAACTCTTTCACCCTTTAGTCTATCTAAACTTCGTACTTTCTCTAAGAGCAGGTATGTCTTTTGAGCTTCTCTGTTTTCCACACTATACTGAATTGCCATAATTACTCATATTGTTATGTAACTCGTGTGTGTGTGTGTGTGTGTGCGCGCGCGCGCATGTGTGGTGTATGTGTGTGTGTGTTCCATGTGTTCACAGCAAGTAGATATCATATACATTGAAGGAAAGATCATGGTTCCATTCAGCTGTGAACATAAAATAGGTAATAGATATTCTATAAATATCTATCCAGTTGTTAATATTGTATACCTTGCATTAACACAAAAATAATTTAATACTTTGGTTAGCTGAAAACACTGATAAGTCATAATGAAGGGAAAATAAATACTATTCTCAAAACTGCTCAATTTTTATAACAACTTTTGATATAAATTGTTTTAATTTTTTAGAAAAATTAAAAGATTAAAATTATTTTTCATAGATGTATAATGGATTGATGAAGGTTTATTAAAATAGGCTCAGAGGGGCCCCTGGGTGGCTCAGTCAGTTAAGTTTCTGACTTTGTCTCAGGTCATGATCTCATGGCTTGTGAGTTCAAGCCCCACATTGGGCTTTGTGCTGACAGCTCAGAGCCTGAACCGTACTTCCAATTCTGTGTCTCCCTCTATCTGTCTCTCCCCTGCTTGCTCTCTCTCTCTCTCTCTCTCTCTCTCAAAAATAAACATTAAAAAAAAAAATAGGCTCAGAAATATGTATTTGACTCAGTTCTGCCTAATTTAACTATATGAACAGGTGAGGTCTTTGATGTTCTTATTTTAGTTTCTTCATTGATATAATGATAATGAAGAAACTAAATTATACTACAATTACTTTTGTCTCACGTATATATATATATATATATATATATATATATATATATATAATCTATAACTAAAGAGCTAGTAGAATCTTATCTTTTTGGAAAAAAAAGGATGCACTTTGCTTAAGGCATAAAGCCACACATTTATTGTTCTCCTAAACAATATAACAAGAGACTTTATTTGTATTTCAGAAGTGAAAAATAAAAATTCCAAGACAAATTTTACTCTTGCTATGCAATCAGCACCACTGTAATCGTGTTTTGCAATGAAAACTGAATGCAAAATAAGAAATAATATATTATAATCTAATATGTTGATGAGCAGTGTTTTTATGAGCGCTTATCTTAATTTTATTCAATTTTATAGTAAAACATTATTAACTACCCATTATAATAAACACATAGTGAAATAGCCAGTGATAATGAATAGTCTCTATATATTTGACAAATATATATTTTAATCAGAAAATAGTTATAGGCTATAATTGTTGGAGAGTGAAATCAATTAAATTCTCTTTGATAGGTATTTTACTATGCACACCATACAACAAGCACTTTTACACATATTCCCTGATTTAACTCAACCTGTTGTTCATCATACTGCACCACAATAAACAACTCTATTATTCTCTCTCCTCTGTCTTCCAAGAAAAATGCTTTCCGTAAGCTCAACTATTTCTGCCAATATCAGTTCAATAACAACTTTGTGAGCAAGGTAATTCCTAGTCTATAATGAACAACTCAAGTTGTATATTCACTTGATAACCAATAATCTGATTTTCATTTTCTTCCAGATCCCAGTATCATCCTAGGTGCTGTTTCTTAAAAGAATAATGGTTATCTATAGAAGAGTTTGAGTTTACTCCTAAGCTCTAGGGTTTCTGTTCAGATTTACTGATGATTCTCTAGACCTCATTAAAGCACTCCCTTTTGCCACAGATCTTTTTAGTTCATTGTTGTTTTATAAGTTACAGGTTCAGAGTAGTGTCTATAATTTCTGGATCTGCTACAGAGCTTCCCTTGTTCTAGGCCCTAGACCAAGATGGCAGTCTTCATGGTTACCCAGTAAATATGCCAGAATAGCTCACTTAACCATAGTATGTTGCCTCCAAAACCCAAGCAGGCCCACTGAGCTCTCTGCATCTGTATTAATGACAGGCATTGCAAAGTGCAACATTTTTTTCTTCGCTTTAGAAGGGATATCCTGACATACTCTTGACCACAAGACCCAAACTACTAAGAGTGTGGGTCCCTGAATTCCTTTTGTGTTTCTCTCTCAGTCTGTAACGTAACTTATGCTACCAAAGCATCTGTGTTATTTTTCCTTTTGTCATGTCTATTGTCAACAAATAGTGAAACAGTGTGCTACCCTGCGGGACATCAAGAAGATAAAAATTTTAGCAGCTTAGGTCTATGGCAGATTGCAGAGTTGACATAAAGCTGAGGTGTGAAACTGAACGAATACTGTTGTCTGCTAGGTAAAAGTGAACTGCTTCTGGTCTTTTTTCCAAATCACTGTGGAGTTAAATGCATTTGCTACATCAGCAGTCACATATCTGACCACAGGGTTTTGTTGATTTGCTTCAGTATTTATACCGTATTTGGAACAACAGCTTAAAATATGATCATTCTTCAAGGTTTATCTGCTTTCTTTACAGGTAGTTGGAGTTGGGGTAGATATCATGAAACTTTGAAAATGGCTTAAAATTTCTGGGACATATTTAGTGACAATAAATATCATCTTCTCTTTTGTTCATTTAATATCTAGTGGCCATTGCTTATTTAATAGAGAAGTGATGGTAAGCTCAATAAGACTCTAATGAGAATTTAGCAATGAGATGTGTTACCATTATCCAGAGGTAATTTCAGTATTTTCTTCAAGAGTAAATTCCTACACAACGGAATCATGCAAAAATAACTGGCATTATTATGCCAAAGTTAATAAATATATTTTAATTCCTAACCTAATCCTAACTATATTAGGATTTCATGTATTGCATAGTTCCTTCTATAAATAAAAATCAATTACCCCCAACTCCATCTGAATCCTTCCTTTCATTTCTTTTATAGTACCTTGTTTATCACCCACTTAATGAAAGCATGCATTTTACAATATCTCTGAAATATATTCAACCAATATTCACTGAAAACACACATGAGTTTGTGACACAAATATCAATCTGTATCATTGATTATATTAATCACAGTTTGCACAGTATAATCTTTCTAGAACCAAGTTCAATATGCTTGGATAACTATACTGATTTAGCAATAACTATACATATTTAGCAAACTGAACAGAAACCTTATTCAGCTTGAATAACTATACATTTCTTGGTTTAGTTATAAAAAGAGTAGGTCAAAGAGTCAAATCCTCATATATTCTTGAAGCTAGGGAATGATAACTGTCCATTTATTCACCCATTTCATCAAACACATGTCCAACCATTGACAATATTTTTTGGCATTCATTTCTTGGATGTTTCTTTTTTTAAAACCATGTCTGTCCTATTATTTGATGTACAAAAATGTAGATGTATTAAAAAAAAGTATCAGATTATTTCTGCAACTTTCCCAACAAAAATATTATTTCCTTACATACATACATTTTCAATTGCCGAGTAGGAGACTATAGCCCAATGCACGCATGCACAAACACACACACACACCCCACTGAATCCCATAGGCCTAACTATACCCAGCGACTAAAGAACGAACAAGATTTCACCAATGTAGACTTTCTAGTGTCATGTTGGATCACAGCTTATTTCTCTCCCATGAGCACACTGATTGATGATCCCTAATTTCTCTCATCCTAATATAACTGTATGGTATACATGTTAATTTTAACTTGTGGCACTTTGTGAGTCAGTGGCTATAAGATCACACCTATCATAGTTTAGACTGGCCATAATGTTCCCATAGTTATATATCTCCAACACATGTAGTCACTGACCATTGAAATATATCAATTTCTGTTGCAAGCAGTGTACCAATGAATTCCTCCTGAGTTCTCCTTCATCTCCTGCAGTTACTGGAAGCAGGATGTTCTATCAGTTTAGTAATATACTCCATTTACACATTGTTTCATCATCTTCTGTGCCAGTTTCTCATGTGGTCGGTGCTCTGAAAGAACAAATACTCCCTCTAGTGTCCCACACTAGGTTAAAACGTTTTCTCATGCAGGGTGAGGCTTCAGGGAAACCAACAGTTCCATAGGCCCAAAGTGCCTTTTTTTCATTGTGAGGCCATCAAATTGGGACCTGTTCAGTTTTTATCCCCACAAAAGCTATTGTCACTGGGTACCTGTGATATGGGTGCAATTCAAGAAAGTTGTAGGTGCATCCAAAATTAGTCTGGATATTTAAGGTTCAACATATTCAACTGCTAAGTGCTGTTCTTTATGAGTGTGACACAAGCCCTCTTATATTCATCTTTGTATGTATGAATCATTAGTGATTTGAGATCATGTTGGTATCCTCCCTCTGATTATAAAAACTTCTCTTTACATAATGTTCTATCCACACTCAGGTTTGGTGTAGTCACAACAGAAAAGTAGACATACTGTTGTGTTTACTTTTATCCCAGGAGCTCATTGTAGTACACATCATTAGGATGATGCAGTTGTTCATTGCTAACTGCCTGTCACATACATACAAATTGCAGAATTTCTTTCAAGATTAAGAAATTCATTACAAATATTACAAAACTTTTGTAAAAATTTTAGAAAATAATGCAAAATATTTGTAGCATAAATGTTATAAATGTGATAGAAAAATATGACCCAAATTATAATGCCAGTCTGCTGTTATCCAGGTAGACTCCAAATGACCAAAGTAGAGTACTTATGTAAATCTTAAGGTTTGGTTCTTTCAGTATAAGCCATGATTCAGAATCAAAATAATGAGAAATAGATAAAAGTTTTATTCTCTTTCTATCAGATACTTTTTTTTTGAAGTGGATGATTGTATTCTTTCTGGCATCTTCACTCACTTGCTTTAATCATCTTTTTATCCTGGACATTGACAAAGAAACACTTGGGCACCTTGATAAGTGTTTGTTGCATTGATGACTTGAATATTGAATGATGTAGAGAATTTTATTTCCCAATTTCATGGTAAATCAAGAATGTTTTTACTGTAAATTTTATAAATTTATAAAGTTCTGAGATGTGTGTGTATATATAGAAATATAATGTGTGTGTAGATCAATTATGTTTCATGGAAATGTTATAGATACTTTTTGTTTTATAAACTTTACCAGATCTTAATTATTATCCCAGAGATCCATAGAAATATTTTTGATTGAATGTTATTCAATGTGTGCGTGTGTGCGTGTGTGTGTGTGTGTGTGTGTGTGTGTGTGTGTAGTGTCTCAATAAAAGTGAATACAGGAAGTCTTTTTAACTCTGTAAAAGGCAGGTACATCTCATAGCTAGTAATGACAGACACAAAACTGATATTAATAATTCTGTTACTGTTTCAAAGCGTAACTTTGATGAAAATTTTTAAATTTGATTATCATCACCCCTTTGGGAAAAGCTTATAATTTTTTTCTAACTTTAGATAAATAATACTGAAAATAGTTGATACAAATGTGATGTTTTAGCTATTCCTCCTTAATTGAACAACAGTTTTGGAATTTTAATTATTTAGGTCTGTCTTTTGTTTAACTATAATCATATGATCAAACAAATCTATGTATCAGTCTTTTAAATATTAAAAACTAGGTTGTTTGTATACCTTAGGAGGAATTAATATAGAATTTCACTTTGTTGTAACTAGAAACTTTATTAATATATTAATATCATAAAATTTTTTCAAAATTAATTTAGCAACTGAATACTTAAATGATATATTGCAAAGCAGTGTATGCATTTTAAATGTTCAACAGAACACTAATCTAACCTTTAGAAGTAGAGGAACACAGAACAGTGTTAATTATTCTAGTTTGGTACATCTGTAAATATTCAGTTTCTTTTTATTTAGCTAATAAGTATAGCCTCAACTTGACATATTCATGATACAGAAATAAAATCAAGGTAGAACATTATTCTGATTTTTTTCCATCAATGAGTGGAAATGTTAGTATTTATCTTACAGGGGCACCTAGGTGCCTCAGTCAGTTAAGCATCTCACTCTTGGTTTTTGCTCAGTTCATGATTTCACGGTTTCATGAGTTTGGGCCCCAGGTCTGCTCTGGCAGCACAGAGCCTGCTTGGGATTATCTCTCTCTCCCTCTCTCTGCCCCTCCCCAGCTAATGTTGTCTCTGTCTCACTCAAAATAAATAAATAAACTTTAAAAAATATTTTTCTTATAATAATTTATAAATAACCCATGTTAATATTTATTATAATATACCTGCATTTTCTCACATATTTTCCAGATCTTTTCTTTTAATCATGTTGGAAATTAACTGCAGTAATAAAGAGAATGCATTTAAATATTATTGGAGCAATGGACTAATAGAAAAAAAATTGTGTGACATTAAGACCATTTTATAGTTAATGCCACACATAACACTAGGGCAAAATGTTCAAACTATATTAGAATAAAGTAAATTTTACAAATAAGTCACCTACAAGAGAAATAGGTCTTAATACATCCAAGTTGATTAAAATAATATCAGTAACAACTAAAGTTAATGTAAATTTACAGAATATTATACCCTGGCTTTTCCATCACTTAGAATATACTTTAAATTGATATATACTTTAGTTAATACAAAATGCAAAGTTGAAGTGGAAAACAAGGTACCCAGCACATACACAGAATAAAAGATCAACAATTCTTAGGCTGTAGAAATTAAAATTGATTCTGATGTCCAATTAACCCACAACTTGATGATTCACAACTTGAGGAAATATTCAGCATATTAATTTGTTCTCATTTCCTTGTGTTAACGAAACAGTTTCCAGCTACAAAATGAATCTCTGAAACTGATTAGAGTACTGATTAAAAAAGGACATGGTACAGTTTTGTTTTGTTGTAGGTTTGAAATGGAGAGCAATGAGCAAAACTGTGAGTTCAAATAATCTCCTAATTTATCTTAGTATTCAACTGGAACAAAATAAAATATTGTCTACTTTAAGTCATTATACTGATTTGACCAAGTTTAATTTTACATAAGAGGACAGTAGTTGAATACATTCGTAGAAAATTACTTAAATTAGAATAGAACTTAAATATCAGGGAATATAAATGAGAATAAACTGCTTTTTAAAAGATGTCAGTAACTTAGGGGTACCTGGTGGCTCACTCAGTTGAGCATCTGACTTCGGCTCAGGTCATGATCTCTTGGTTCAAGCCCCACATTGGGCTCTGTGCTGACAGCTCAGAGCCTGGAGCCTGCTTACAGTTCTGTGTCTCCTTCTCTCTCAGCCCCTCCCCTGCTCACACTTTGTTTCTGTCTCTCAAAAATAAATAAATGTTAAAAAAAATAAATAAATAAAAGATGTCAGTAACTAAATCAAATAAATTTCATGGTGTATTTTCAATATACTAATTTCGACATCCATAATTCAAAGAGGAAAAGCACCTTGTAGTTCTGAACCTATGAATTACATACATAGCACATGAAAATATGTTGTCATATATACAACATATGACAATTGCTTTGAGAAAAAAAAATTCCCACTCAAAACATTTTCGATTCCTTATTTTAATGTAAATTTCTCTAATCAGAGTGGAATTTTTAAGAAAGGAACATTAAAAAAATAAAAACCAACCAATTAATATTTATGTCTTATAGTCCAAAGACAGATTTAGGAGAATAATTAATATATTAAATATGGGTACTTAAAACTTGGTTATGACTTCTTATAAAATATCTCTTTGTGATTTTTCTAAATCAAATTTATTTCTAAATATTACTTAATTTCTATACTCAGAGTACATTAGTAGAAGCCCTACTCCTTTTAACTCCATAAAAATTTCTAAATAATTATGAATATATAATTTATTAAAATACCCATTAGTATTAATGAGATTTCATAAAGTTACTGAAAAACACCCCCTATTTTAGTGTTTTGGAGTAGATTCATAATACAGAATAGACCTCTTTGCAGTGATCATAACAGTTTAAGTAATATAATTTTTTACTAGATCATTTGTTTAAAATTTTTTCCAAATTTCTCTTTTTCATAGCCAGTTTTTCTTCTTATTAGCTTCCTATGTTATCTTTCAAATCATGTTACAGAGTTGTGGTTTTCTTGTATTTTGGAGTCTGTAGAGCCATTGTTTTCCTAAAGGATCCTGCAAACTCTGTAATAAATAAATCATATTCAGAAATATTCCTCCAGTGATTCAAGTTCTTGCTGATACTGCTGTATTTTGCATATTTTTGATAGGGACTCTGCTGTTTTTTTGTTCTCTTTCCTAGTTATTCTTTTTCTGAATGAGTAACACTCTGGCCAGGGCAGGTATTTACCCAAAGAGTTAGTGGCCCCAGGACCATCACAAAACAGTTGAAAGTTGGCCGAGGTTTGAATCCTATTTCCTAAAACATTAACTTGGAGTAACTCCAAAAAAAAAAATGAGTTTCTTCTGGTTTCACTGACTGTGCCTCTGATAATTTTTCAGGAATCAGATTTGTTAGGTGACTTTTCTTTGCCAAAATTTTATCTAATTTACGTCAGGGCTTGCTTTAACATTATGTATGGAATCCAAAGATTTGGCATCGGTCATTACACATTACACTAGAATCTACTCACTTTAAAGTGATTCTTGAGACTATTCACAATGCATTTTGTCTCAAAGTTTAGCCAGTGTTCTTTGGTGTCTCAAGCCCAAAGTTTCTGTATAATTTCTTTGTTTTCCTTAGTATTTTTTACTGTCTCTACATTCTAAACTATTTTACTGTGACTTTTGAAATTACCTCCTTATATCCAATAAAATTCCCCATCCTCAATCTCTCTGAATTTTCTTTTCCTGTTACATATCATAACTAACATGGTTTTACCCCAAGGGCACCAGTTACTATGAACCTATTTAAGTAGTGATTATTTGCTTTATCACAGTCCCTGTGAATTTAAAAGAAAAAGATTTATACCTATATAGGGACTGACACAGATAGGGATGTACAGGTTGTATAGATGAAGATATGTATTTATTCTAGTATCTCATACCAATTTATCACTGAAAAAATATAGAAAAATATTTCTTGATCATCGTTCTTCTTTAAACATAAAATCTCTCTTTCTTGCTAGCCAATGTATATCTCTGTACCCTATTTCCATACATCTCAAGGACATCAAATATCTCTCTTGCAAATGTATTTTCTCACTTGTTTTTAAAGATAAAAATCTCAAAAGTTATGTCTACCTCTCCAAATACAATATATTTCTTTCTTCTTAATATTCACATTTATCAAAATATTTTATTTAACTACCATCTTCTTTCCTCACTCTCTACCAACTTCTGTATCAGTTCTCTGGAACTCCTGTAATTTTATAAAGATTTTTCACTTCCATGTTACTTCCCAGCAGATTTTGTACTTACTAGTTAAATACTCTATCCTTTTGGTAATACTGTATTCCTTAGTAGCTGAGCCCGGTTTTCTCTTGGTTTTCTTTTTCTGACTCTCTTGCTGGCTAATGCTATGCTATCTAGATATAAAATGTGGAAATCCTCAAGGTTTATTACAGACTCTCTGCTCTCCTGAATTTGTAACCTTTGCCTAGGGAATTTATACACACTCAGACACACAGAGATCCATACCTACCCCTATATTTTCCAATTCTGCAAATGAATCACAAATGTATACCTTAATCAACTGTCTGTTCACAAAACCTTCATATCCCAACTACCTGTTTGGCATATATTTTTTTAATGTCTTGGAGTTAATTTAAGCAAGCTCGACATACTCAGCTGGGAATTAATGATCTTCACATAAACCAGTCTGCTCTCTGTTCCATTGGATAGCATGCCTTTACAAACAGTTTCACATGCCAGAAGTGAAACATCACCCTTGCCATCGTGCCTTTGTCTGTCTCCTCCATTCTGATCACTGAGTCATATCAGTTTTACCTGCTAAATATCTCTGACCTTTGGACTCTCCACCTGCCCACTTTAGTCTTAGTTCTTTTTATGTCTCTTGCCTGAATACTGCCATAGGATCTAATTAGCCAACTGTGTTTTCATATTGTGGCCAGGGTTCTCTTCCCAAAGTATGAAACTATTCAAGGTGATCCTCTGCATAAATCCCTCTAATGTATTCCTATTGTGTTTTGGATAAATATGGAACTTCTAATTTGGCCAGAAAAGCTCTATATTGCCTGGTGTCATTCTTGCTTCTCTCACACTCCTGCCATGAAGTTGTTCTTAATTTCTCACTCATATGATATCTCCATCCATCCAGGGCCTTTGACAGTCCCATCCAGGGCCTTTGACAGTTTCTTCTCTCCACTGCCTAATTAATGTCTTATTGTTCACATCTCAAATCAAATTTTACTTTTGTCAAAGAACCATTTCTGACTTTCCTGACTGCATTAAATATCGCTATTATGGGGTCATTATTTGGAACACTTGTTGCTATTTAAATGCTAATTTCCTTCAATTGATTTTAAGATTTGTAGCTATCTTTTGCAACTGTACCAGTAATAAAATAAAGGCAATGGATCCTGTCTGCTGTTGCTTTACCATAATTTCCCCATGCCAGGATCAGTGCCTCACATATCACTGGTACTTTGATAAACACTTTTTCAGTTAATGAATACCTGATGAATGAATGAATCATTGAACACACATTACTTTTTAAGATTATCACTGTTTTACATAACATACCCACAAGTTTTCCCGACAGCCCTTTATATTCTTGAAAATAGTACACCTCAACCAGTCTCTCACTTTCTCTGGCCATGTGACACACTGGGAGGTGGATTTCCCCAATGTACATAAATAGAAGTTGCTGAAGGAGTGTATAATTTGCTGTTGGACATACAAATATCAGAATGCCCTGACGTTTTAGTCTATTCCTTTGTGCCTGGTGTTAGATGCAGTCAGTCTTAGAAGCTTTTCTGAACTTGTTATAGTTATCTTTATGTTCTGATTTAAATTCCTTTTAAATAGCTGTTGAAATGAACTTAATCCTTATTTATTCAGCATATAGTGAGTCCAGGGGTATTGTGTTTTTGTTACTCTTCTAGGCTCTGGACAAAGATTGAGTTAAAATTAAAAAAAAGAAAAAGAATGCCACTGATTTCATGGAGGTACATTATTATGGAAGAAGAAGAAATTGACATGTAAATGAAATGATGCAAAGGGCTATTAAAATAATAAAGAACTAATCAGCATAAGAATAGAGTCATTGAAAAGGATGCTGTTTAAAAGATTAGCCAGAGTGTCTTTTCTAATAAGACACTGGAGTAGAGTCCTCAATGAAGGGATGTAATAAACCATAAGGACTCCTATGGAAAACTGGTTATATAAATATGGTAGGTGTGGGGTTAAAGTGAATGATAGAGTGAGTGGTAACAGTTAAGGTCAGAGCAGTAGCCAAAACAAGATTATTTAGAAATGTGTAAGCCATGAGAGTAACTTTCCATTTTCTTCTCAGTACAATGGAAAGACATTGGAGAATTTTGGAAAATTAAGTGTATAGGACTTGTATTTTAAAAGAATATTTTGACTCTTGCATGGAGTGAACATTAGAGGTTAAGTGGGGAGTAGGGAAAATCACTTTGGGAACTGTTATAAGAGGTAAAGAGGGAGCTGTTGCTTAAAGTAGGATGGTAGTTTGGGGTCAATGAGAAGGAGTTGAATACAGAGTATATACACTCTGAGGATAGAGCCAACAGGATTTGTTGATGCATTGCATTATGGGTGTGAAAAGAGTATAAAAACAACTTCACAAATAAAAAAAATGCTTTTGTGCTTTCATTTTGTTTTTCCTCTATAATATTTTTTCTTATTTCATACTATTTGGATTTTTTCTTTTTTACAAATGATCAAATCTTATGTCTATCAATTTAATCAAATTCCGTTTTCTAATTTTTGTTTTTATGTCATTATTTTTGTCTCTTTTCCAATATATTATTTTGATTCTGATATTACTGTTATTCTTTTCCAAATTTCCGGTTATTTTAAATAAAATGTTTTTATCTGTCTTGATTAACCATATGCTACATCATTAATAACAAGAAGAATAGCTTAGCTTAAATACAGCATCATTAAGCATAGTCTGCAATCAAAAATATTTATTGACTAGTTTACCATTTCAAATAGAAGGCAATTCTCAGTGTTACCTACTTGCCCTTATAGCTGCCTATAAATTAATGAGTTTTCCAAAGTAGAAGCCAGGCTTCTGGAAATGATTGCGAAGTTATAAATGAACTAACATTTGATTCCTTGATTTACCATATTTGAAGCTAATTAAATCCCTATTTTGAGCCAGACTTTCCAGGATGATACTGCCTGCATTTCTGCACATGCATTTCTGCTGTTGCCTCAGTGGGAAAATTGTCCTTAACTTGACGTTTTTTTTTTCTTTTTCCCTAATGTACTCCGACAATGTAGAAGGGCTGGGTTGTGATAGCATGTGCTGAAACTTAAGTATAATTCTAGTTCTGACACAGAATATATCACGTAGGAAAGTCATGAAAAATATGTTATTGAAAACCTGAACCAAAACACATTAAATATGGTCATAAAAAAAGATAGTCAATTACGGCTTTGCAAAAGCCATTGTAAAGCTGAAAAGACTGTTGTTATAAAAAGCTAATCTGTGTCTATTACTGACTAAGGTGTATGATAATTATATTTATGTTATCAAGGGTGAGCAGGCTATGGATGTAAAAGAGATAAGAACAGATGAACCAATCTCAGTGTTATCTAATATATATCTGCCTTCCACAGAAAGGCATTAAGAGAAAGAGCAATGTTGTTATTCTACTGTGAAAAGGAAATTATGAAATTTTAAAGTTGTGCCAATAGAAGCAAAGAGGAGTGGAGAGATGGGTGAAATTGATCACTCTAAGCAGCTGGTTTCAGTAATTCAGTCTGCTCAAAATAAATGTTTATGATAGGAAATCAGTAGCACATCCAAGGTGCTAATTTATGAATGTGGGAACAAACTCCCTTCCAAAATTCTTCATCAGAATATGTTTTTCTGAGCTGGTAGATTATGGAAAATACGCCTTCATTTTCTAGATGAATGATTACTAACACCAGGGTGGATGTAGTTAATTCTGCTTTTCTAACATTGATATTCTCATTAGGCTTGTATAAGCATAACATATAGAGAGAATAAAATAGTTAATATAAAGCCATGCAGTATGAGGAAACACAATTTAAGAATAATAAATAATTATATTTAGAGGTTAGAAATGCAAAAAACTAATTTGTTACATTTTACATTTACATTTATAAAAGGTTGAAGACTTAAAGGTATGTGTTTTTGATAACTACTGGTTTATTTTTGAAATGATCACATAAAAGCATATTTGAATTCCCAAGTGTTTTCACTACTGGACATAAAGCATCATAACTGACTATAACCATAAGAATGATGGAGAAATCAATACCTCTTCCTACAAATGCAATAGAATGGAGTTTTATAGTTTAAAAATACGAATTTAGTATTTCAAAAACATTTTAAATGGTAACAGCATGATGTGTTGTAAAAATATAATATCACAGTATCAAATATGTTAAAATCTTGGACATCAGCACCTTCTAAAACATTTTTTTAAAAAATTTAACTAACATGGTGTGCTATTGAAATTCAGTTCTAGAACTGTCTGACATGGTAGCTAGGAGTAGTAGTCTGAGCTAGTGTTGGCTATCATATCAGACAGCAGAGGGACCATTTCGTTGTCTCAAAAGTTCTGTAGGACAGTGCTATTTTTAAAAAATTTAAATATACAAAAACAACTTTATAACTTACCCATATTATTTTATTCTGTGTGTTTTTTATTAAACATGTGAGACGCTGTGGAAATTTAAAATTAGATCATAATTTGCTTAAAACAAAATCCATAGCTACTTTGAATGCACAGTCCCATACCAATGACATTTCTTTCCTTTAGCTGTTTTTCTAAGTCAATTGAGAAAGAAGGTAAAATTAAATCACTATTGATTAAACATCTCCTAGCAATGAGTCTGTCATTCTGCCTTGTCTCTCAACTACATGAAAACTCAGACCAACTAAATCTTTGTTCAGTGACAGAATATAATATAAAGACAATAGAGTGAAGGACTTGAACATTTCAGGATGTTATTTTTATTCATTGATGTAGGAAAGTATATCCCTGTACAAGTTTTGTAGAACTCTGAATAATTGTACAAGGCACTGTCTTCTGAAACGAAGAACTTCCAGAGCTCTATGAATATGTGCACATACTTCATTTTCTAGCTAGTACTTCTAACGTCAAGATGATTTCAATTATATAATATCGAAAATTGTTATAAGATCTAATTATTTAATAATTATATACCATTTCTTAGGTTGTGAAATGTCAATACCTGCATTCATCCACATTTCTTTGACCCTTCATGGCAACCACTGTTTCAAAATAATGGCAAAATATCTGGTCAGTTGATCCAGAGTCTAATATTGTATTAATGCCATTTTTTAAATGTAACCTATATATCAGTTTCTCAGTACTATGAAGAGATTATCAGTGGCTTCATAGTCATTTATTTACTAATTTTTTAGATCACTAAAGATTTTTTTGAGGTAAAATTGATATGTAACATTATTTTATTTTGTACATTATGTGTACCACATAACGATTTGATGTATATGTGTACTGCAAAATGATCACCACAATAAGTCTAGTAAATATCCATCACCTTAAATAGTTACAAATTTTTTTTTCTTGTGATGAGAGCTTTTAAGGTCTACTTTCTTAGCAACTTTCAAATGTACAATGCGGTATTACTAACAATAGTCACCAGTATGTGCATTATATCCCATGACTTACTTATTTTATAATTGGAAATTTGTACATTTTGACCTTTTTAACCCATTTTACCCACCTTCACTCCTCACCTGTAGCAACCACCAGTCTATTCTCTGTATCTATGATCTTCTTTCATCTTATTTTAAATTTTTTAGATTGCACATAGGAGTGAAATCATACAGTGTTTGTCTTCCTCTGACTTATTTCACTTAGCATAATGCCCTCAAGGTCCAAAGATCCATTCGTGTTGTTACAAGTGGCAAGATGTCATTACGTTTTATGGCTGAATAATATTTAATATTCCCGCGCGCGTGTGTGTGTGTGTTTGTGTGTGTGTGTACACCGCATTTTCCTTACTCATTCATCTGTGTGTGGACATTTCGGTTGTTTCCATGTTGGCTATTGTCTGTAATGCTGCAGTGAACGTAGGGGTGTAGATATCTCTTTGAGACAGTGATTTCATTTCCTTCAGATATATACCCAGAGGTGGAATTGCTGGATCCTATGGTAGTTCTATTTATAATTTTTTGAGAATCCCCCAGTACTGTTTTCCAAAGTAGTTGCACCAATTTACATTCCTACCAATAGTGCACAAACATTCCTTTCTCCACATCCTTGCCAATACCTGTTATTTCTTGTCTTTTTTGATAATACACAGGACTTTATTGACTTATTGAATGAGGTATTCATCCATAAATATAGGAAACTGGAAAACTTGACTCTAAAATAATGAGTATGTCAGCTTACATCTAAGGCACATATTTTTCTAGTGATAATGATTTTTGAATTAAAACAGAAGTTCAAAAAACATTACGGTCTTTTCAAGTACTACCATCAGTCTTTGGTAGTCTCAGTAAACTGAATAATTCAGCAAAAACTTCCAAACAGTTGCTATTGATCTGAGATAGTTTGTGCAACTTAAGCTTTGACTAAGAATCAGGCCTATCATTTTCATTGTAATATGGATAACACAGAGGTTGCAATTTATGTTATATTTGTAAGTGCTGAATTTATAAGAAGTTTAATTACTTTCCCTGAATTTGATCTTATAGGCAAGGGCCACATTTTGAAATCCATTGCTCTAGTTATAGTCAGTCACTAAAGTAGTTTTTTGTCAGTTTCCTCCGGGACACAAATTGATGCTTTTATCCTCTGTGAAAGTCAGCATGATCACTCAGCAAGGATTATACCTTATTTTGTATAAATAGACTATGATATTAATATTGGATCTCTTGGAAATTATTTAAAACTTGTCATGTTTTCTGTCCTCATTGAGTGATGATGGATGAGGCAATATTTGCAATGTGTAATAAGTTTTATGAGTGAAAGCTGCTGAATAAATAATAGAGTACAAGCTATTCTTATTAAATAATAATTAATTTTGAGATTTCCCCAATTTTCTCTCCTTCCTAAGAAACTTGGAAAGTCAAGTAATAAAATGTTTGTGACATATAAGAAGCCAAATTTAAACATTTTTCTTTGTTTCATGAGAGCACATTTGAGAGCTCTTAGTTTCTGGGTTGGGATATTTCTCCCCAGGTACAACAGTAAAGGCAGGAACAGTAGTAACAAAACGATAAAAGCCAAATTGTCTTATTTATTATTTTTTTTTAATTTTTTTTTTCAACGTTTATTTATTTTTGGGACAGAGAGAGACAGAGCATGAACGGGGGAGGGGCAGACAGAGAGGGAGACACAGAATCGGAAACAGGCTCCAGGCTCTGAGCCATCAGCCCAGAGCCCGACGCGGGGCTCGAACTCCCGGACCGCGAGATCGTGACCTGGCTGAAGTCGGACGCTTAACCGACTGCGCCACCCAGGCGCCCCAAGCCAAATTGTTTTAAATGGTGAATATAGTTTTAATTTCTTTTTACTGCCACTTCCTTAAAAATAGTAATTATTACATTATTTTTTATATACCCTTACCATGTAGGTCCCATTTTCTATTGTTCTGTGAAATATCTTTTGTAGTGGAATGTACAAAATGAAAAGATGATTTCTATTTAATATTAACTATACTTTAATTGCATTAAGTACTCTAATTAAATAAGCATGGGTTATTATAATAAGCAACCCAGATTGCATGGGTTCAGCAAAACAATTTTTGTACAAAGAAAATTAAAGATAAATGTTAGAGTTTAAAGATGAAAGCTAAAATTTTTGACCAAGATCATCAAACTGTATTAACTCATTCACAAAGAAGATTTTAAAGCTGGATTTCTCAAGATGTATTTTAAAAAATAATTAAACTGAAATATCAGGCCAAGATTAATTAAAACAAGTACTATATAGTAGCATAAAATATACTTTTATTTATTTTCATAACTATCAGATTATATTCAGTGTTCTTGTAATTACCATATTTACTATAGAGTAGAACTGTCTCTTCAAAGTAGAATTATTAGAAATTTTGACCAAATTTAAAAAATTAATTGTCATGATACAAGGTTATCTAATTTCTATTAAATGCATTTCATTCAATGCATGTGGTTGTCATTTTGAAATCAAACAGCTCTCCAATTAATTTTTGAATATATGTTGAATACTAAAGATCACTGCAATTTTGATAATAGTTTGAAGATATTTAGTAATTCAAAATAATTTCAAAATAATTCAAGTAACCCTGATGCACATATTTTACATTTAGTCAGATTAAAAAATTGATCAATGTCAATGTCTGCTTGTCTAATGATTTTTAACTTTGAAAACTACTTGCTTACCTAATAATTGTTAATAAGATGGGGAAGTATTTCTATATTAAAACAAATTTCAAATGCCTCTTTTAGATTAAAATCTATACATAGGTATGTGTTTTCTCTATGAGAGAATTTTTTGTACTCTAAAGATAGATAAACCGGAAGAACTGCTAATATGATTCTAAACCTACAAGTACAGTGAACTTCTTAGAAGCTTAGAAATGGTGCCAGCCAATGTAGCAAAACTGTTCATTTAAAAATTATTATATAAACTCTATCGAGCTAAGCCTACATCACAGTAATTTTCTATACTAAGCCTTTTTCATAGAATGTGTATACCCCCTGGCAGAATTGGAATACAGTGATGCTCTCTGATACTTAGTATTGGTGGTGGTGGAATTCTTAAAAGTAACCAATTTTAAAATCCCTTCTGAAGTAAATCCTGGTTTTCTCTCTGAAGTCTGTATTTGGGAGCTATTTTCTTCCTATTTTTTTCTCAGGTAAGAACATCAAATTAAAACTAACTTATAAAAAGAAGGTATATTGTTTCTCCAAACCCTAATCAAATTGTGGATGTTTAATCTATTGAAAAACTGAGAAGTATTATGGTTTGTAGGAACACCGGCCCCCTGAGGATCAGCTTCCTCATAAAAAGGAGTGGACTAAGCAAAATTCTAGTCTCTTCTACCATGCTGAATCTGGGAATCATGCTATCGCTACCCAGACTACATCATGAGGCAAAGCTTTGGAAGAGTCTATCCTGGAAAAAATGACTTGCTAGAGAAAAGGCACTAAAAAATACAAATGGCTGTGGCCTATTGTGCACACTTTTTTTATAAGTAAACACTTAGCATTTTTTCTCAGCCTTGGCTCCTTCTATGTATTTGAGCAGGATGCTACTTAACTATAGTTCCAAGCCTCCCTTGTCTTTGGGATTCTAAATCAGATTTATATAGTCAGCATGCATTCACTCAAAATTTAGAATGTGGAGAGTGAACAGAAGTAATTTTGTTCTTCCTCCAGCAATGTTCTGTATGTTTACTGTTATTTGGTGAAATTTTTAGGTATTTGTATCAAAGCAATATTAGCTAAAGTTTCCATCTTTACTATGCTCTTTACTAGCTTAAATAAAACATTGTTCAGTATGGTAGTCTGGAGACTTTCAGGAGTGCAGCTTGCTCACAATTTTCTATTCTTTCAGTGGTAATTAATTTTGTTGGGTAATTTCTTTTCGACATAGTATCTATAATATGATTATGATGGTGATAATACTAATAATGTCTCAAAATTTTTCATTTACTTGATAATTAGGTTTTTTTAAACAGGTTTTTAAAAGGTATCACTCTTTGGATTGTATAAAAATATACTGAATAAAATTAATAAATATTTTAGTGAATTCTTTTTTTTTCTGTATAATGTTCTTAATTTCAAATGCCCTCCATTTGAAGCCATTTTATGGTTTCATTGTTTTATTTTTTCTCTTTGTTTTGCTTTGTATTTTTTCCCTCTTATTCTGATGTGTGAAAATCAGCCTGCATAGATTTCAGTTTCTTTGAATGATTTTAGTTGTAGAGATTTAATTTACAATGATGCTTGCAAAAAAATGTCTAGAACATAATTTTGGCTTATGAGCATTTGGAAGCAATATTGAAATGATTATTTTCAGCAGTTAAGGAAGAGAGAGTTATATGGCCTTAACACGTCAATGGCCACAGAAATAACATTTAAATGACGGAAAGAAAGAGAGAAGGACTATTCTGATGTAGCAAAATCTTGATATGACTAGAACTTTTCTCTTCAAAGCCATAACTATTTTTTTGTCTTTCAGGAATATAAAAACTATGTCACCCAACTTATGATTTCCACAAAGCTTTTAAAACATTTAAGTTACTAGAAATTTTATAATTTTCTTGGCCACATAACTTTTTTTTTAATTCGAGTGTAGTTGACATGTAGTGTCATATTCTCTTCAGGTGTACAATATAGTGATTTAACAATTCCGTGTATTGGGGCACCTGGGTGGCGCAGTCGGTTAAGCGTCCGACTTCAGCCAGGTCACGATCTCGTGGTCCTTGAGTTCGAGCCCCGCGTGGGGCTCTGGGCTGATGGCTCAGAGCCTGGAGCCAGTTTCCGATTCTGTGTCTCCCTCTCTCTCTGCCCCTCCCCCGTTCATGCTCTGCCTCTCTCTGTCCCAAAAATAAATAAACGTTGAAAAAAAAACACAATTCCGTGTATTAGTGCTCATCATGATAAGTGTACTCCTAAGCCGCTTCACCTGTTTATCCATCCCCCACCTCTCCTCTTAGTAACCATCAGTTTGTTCTCTGCATCTAAGAGTCTGTTTTTGGTTTGTCTCTTTTTTTCCTTTGTTCGTTTGTTTTGTTTCTTAAATTCCACTTACGAGTAAAATTGTATGGTATTTGTCTTTCTGTGACTAGCTTATTTCACTAGGCATTAAACTCTGTAGATCCATCCAGGTCATTGCAAATGGCAAGAATTCATTCTTTTTTATGGTTAAATAATATTCTATTCCATATATATACCATCTCTTTATTCATTCATCTATGTACGGACACTTAGGTCACTTCCATAAT
Source organism: Prionailurus bengalensis (assembly GCF_016509475.1). Lineage (NCBI taxonomy): Eukaryota > Metazoa > Chordata > Mammalia > Carnivora > Felidae > Prionailurus > Prionailurus bengalensis. Next base: position 24,092,839 of record NC_057350.1, on the reverse strand, counting down.
TTGGTTATTATAAATAATGCTGCAATAAACATAGGGTGCATATATCCCATCAAATGAGTGTGTGTGTATTCTTTAGGTAAATACCCAGGGATGCGATTCTTGATAGGGTAGTTCTATCTTTAATTTTTTGAGGAACCTTCATACTGTCTTCCACAGTGGCTGCACCAGTTTGCATTCCCACCAACAGTGCATGAGGGTTCCTTTTTCTCCATGCTATTCTTTGTGTTTTTGATTTTAGCCATTTTGACAGATGTGAAGTGATAGCTCCTTGTGGTTTTGATTTGCATTTTTCTGATGATGAGTGACATTGAGCATCCTTTCACGTTTCTTTTGGCTTTGGAGTTCAAGTCTTTCACCTCTTTGGTTAAATTTATTCCTAGGTATTTTATTATTTTGGGTACAACTGTAAATGGGATTTTCTTAATTTCTTTTTCTATTGCCTTATTATTAGTGTATATAAATGGGACATATTTCTGTGCATTGATTTTGTATCCTGCAATGTTGCTGAATCCATTGATCACTTCTTGTAATTTTTTGGTGGAGTCTGTATATAATATCATTTCGTCTGCAAACAGTTAAAGTTTGATTTTTTTTTTCTTACCAATTTGGATTCCTTTTATTCCTTTCTCTTTTCTGATTGTGGTGGCTAAGACTTCCAGTAATATGTTGAATAAAAATGGTGAGAGTGGACATCCTTGTCTTTAATTTATCTTAGAGGTAAAGCTCTCAGTTTTTCCCCATTGAGTGTGATATTAGGTGTGGGTGTTTTTCTATATAAGGCCTTTATTACATTGAAGTATATTCCCTCTAAACCTGTTTTATTGAGGGTTTTTATCATGAATGGATGTTGTACTTAGTCAAATGCTTTTTCTGCATCTATTGAAATGATGATTTTGTTTTTATCCTTTTTCCTATTGATGTGATGTATTGCATTGATTGATTGATTTGCACATATTGAACCATGCTTACATCTGAGGAATAAATCCCACTTGATCATGGTGAATGATTTTTTTTAATGTGTTGTTAGATTCAGTTTGTGAATATTTTGTTGAGGATTTTTGCATCTGTGTTCATCAGATATATTGGCCTGTAGTTCTCCTTTTTTGTTGTGTCTTTACCTGGTTTTGGAGTCAGGTTAATACTGGCCTTGTAGAATGAATTTGGAAATTTTCCTTCTATTTTTGTGGACATGTTTGAGAAGAACAGGTATTAATTCCTCTTGAGGTATTTTCTAGAATTCACCTGTGAAGCCATCTGGTCCTGGACTTTTGTTCATTGGGAGTTTTTGATTATTCATTCAATTTCATTGCCAATAATCAGTCAGTTCAGATTTTCCATTTCTTAATGCTGCAGTTTTGGTAGTTTATATGTTTCTGAGAATGTATCCATTTCTTTTAGATTGTTAAATTTGTTGGCTTATTTTTCATAATATTCTCTTATAATCCTTTATCTCTCTGTAGTGTTTGTTAGTTGTTATTTCTCCTCTTTCGTTTATGATTTTATTTGAGTCCTCTCTGTGTTTTTTGTTCTGTTTTATTTTGTTTTGTTTTTAGATGAATCTGGTTAGAGGTGTATCAATTTTGTTGATCTTTTCAAAGAACCAGCTCTTGATTTCATTGATCTATTTTATTTTTTTTTTTAAGTTTCTGTATCATTTGTTTCTGCTCTAATCTTTATTATTTTTTTCCTTCTGCTGGTTTTGGGTTGTGTTGTTCTTCTTTTTCTAACTCCTTTAGGTATAAGCTTATGTTATTTATTTGATATTTTTCTTGCTTCTTGAAGTAAGCCTGTGTTGCTATAAACTTCCCTCTTAGAATAGCTTTGCTGCATGCCAATATTTTAGACTATGTTTTTTCCTTTTTATTTGTATCCATGTATTTTTTTAATTTCCTGTTGGATTTCTTTCACCTATTCATTGTTTAGTAGCACGTTATTTAACCTGCATGTATATGTGTTGTTTCCAGATGTTTTCTTGTGATTAATTTCTAGTTTCATAGCATTGTGGTCAGAAAAGATGCATGATATGACTTTGATCTTTTGAAATTGTTGAGACTTGTTTTGTGACCTAATCTGTGATCTATTTTGGAAAATGTTCAATGTGCACTTGAAAAGAATGTGTATTCTGTTGTAGGATGCAGTGTTCTGAATATATCTATTGAATCCCTCTTGCATATAAAGGTACTGTTTCCTTGTTGATTTTATGTTTAGATGATCTGTCCACTGATGTAAGCAGAGTGTTAAATTCCCCTGTTGTTACTGTAGTAATATTAATTAGTTTCTTTAGATTTGTTATTAACTGTTTTATGTATTTGGGTGGTTTCATGTTGGGTACACAAATATTTACAATTGTTATATCTTTATGTTGGATTGTCTTCTTAATGATTATATAGTGCCCTTCTTTGTCTCTTGTTACAGTCTTTGTTTTAAAGTCTATTTTCTGATGTAAGTATTGCAACTCTGGCTTTCTTTTGACATCTATTTGTCATCTTGATAAATGTTCTCCATCCCCTCACTTTCAATCTGTATCTTTAGGTCTAAGGTAGTTTCTTGGAGACAGCATACAAGTGAGTTTGGGTTATTTTTTAATACATTCTGTCACCCTATGTCTTTTGATTGGAGCATTTACTCCATTTAAATTCAAAGTAATTATTCATCGGTATGTATTTATTGCCATTTTGTTACTTGTTTTGTGTTTGATTTTATGGATATTCTCTGTTACTTTATCTCTTACTCTCTTCTCTCACATAAATTAGCTTTATTTAATGATATGCTTGAATTGTTTTCTCTTTATTCTTTGCATATCACTGCTTCTTGATTTGTGGTTACCATTAGGTTTATATAAATCATCTTCTACATATAGCGCTCTATATTAAGTTGATGGTCGCTTAAGTTTGAACTCATTATTTATTCCTCTCCTCTGCATGTTTTAGGTGTATGATGTCATACTTTCCATCTTTATTTCGTGAGTCTCATGGTTGATTTCTATCAATACATTATTTTTACTGATTTCATGCTGCCTACTCTTCTTACTCTTACTTACGGTCTTTCGTTTCCACTCAAAGAATCCTCTTTAACATTTCTTATAGGTCTGATTTAGTCTCATGAACTCCTTTAACTTTTGTTTGTCTGGGAAAGTCTTTATCTCTCCTTCTATTCTGAATGATGGCCTTGGCTGCAGATTTTTTTTTTTTCTGTCAGCACTTTGAATACATCATACCACTCCCTTCTGGCCTGTAAAGTTTATTCTGAAAACTCAGCTGATACCATATGGGGTTTCCCTTGTACATAACTGCTTTGTTTTCTCTTGCCACTTTAAAAATTCTCCTTTCATCGCTACTTTTCCCATCTGAATTACTTTTTGTCTTGGTGTGGACTGCCTTGGTTTGATTTTGTAGGGGGAATCTCTCTTTCTTCCTGGATCTGGATTTTTGTTTCTTTCCCCCTATTTGGGACATTTTTAGCTATCATTTATTCAAATAAATTTTGCATTTATTTCATTCATTCTGAATGAATACAATATCACTGCCTCTGCCTTTCTACCCTCTTTGGTGTGATGTCTTATTTACACTTAGTTGTGGAGTTCTGAAAGTCTTGGGCATTTTTGGCTTTATTTATATACTGATGTGAGTGTAATCTAGTTGTATCCAAGGGATGAGGTGATCTTAGGATCCTTCTACTGGGCCATCTTTCCCAGATTCTTGGTCCAATAACATTTTCTATGGGAAATCAAAACTTATCACTTAGCTTTAAAAGAATTCATACAAATTATATTAATTAATCCAGCTCTCTGTATCATATAATATGTGATTTTTCTTGATGCTCAGGATTTTATTTTGGCAGTTTATTTTCATAAATGATGATGATGATAATCTTGATTAATAATCACTGTATTTGAAAATACCAAATATAAGATAAGTTTTATTTCCTCCAAAATTCAGTTCATACTGTGGGAGAGAAGAAAACTAGAAGTAAGTACTTACGTACTTGATATTGATATTGTTATTTTAAAGTCACTAATCTCCAGCATAGAGGTCAATATATGCATTTAGCTTTGAATAAATTTAAAATTAAGAATACCAGCAGTGTGTGTGTGTGTGTGTGTGTGTGTGTGTGTGTGTGTATGTCCTGATACACAACAGAGAAATAACTGGCAGGCTTTGTACCCAGGCATTTGGTGTGAGCTAACTAGATAAGAATATTGTAAATATAAGTGAACAAACATAAAAGGAAAAGCAATGAAAGGGGAGGGATATGTTCAACTTCATTGAAAAGAATGAAAGTAATCAATGTTATTCAAATTCAGAAGAAAGTTGGTGGTAAAGAAGAAGGTTCTTATTACAGACATCAAAGATGACAGTATAAACTAAAATAATTAACAATGAAAATGTAAGTTATCGAGAGCTTGTCATTGTTCCTCACATATACACCCAACTAATAATTTTAGATCAGTGAGGAATTCCCTGGATGTATTTTAATTTAATTTTCTTCACACATTTCAGACAAATTACAAATTCAGAATGAGTATAAAAGTTTAAAACCTCCTGAGTAGTCATAAACAATTGAATATAATGTTTTTAATGTTTATTTATTTTTGAGCCAGAGAGAGACAGAGCATGAGTGGGAGAGGGACAGAGAGAGGAGACACAGAATCTGAAGCACACTCCTGGCTCTGAGCTGTCAGCACAGAACCTGATGCAGGGCTCGAACCCCATGAACCACAAGATCATGACCTGAGCTGGAATCGGACACTAAACTGACTGAGCCACCCGGGATTCCCAGCCATTGAATATAATTTTTAAAATAGTATGAAGTGCCAAGTGAGTGCTAAATAAATGAATATCCTACATCAATATACCATCAGAATAATGGACCAAAAATAATCAAATTGTGTATAAGCACTTAAAATAATGCACATATCAAATATCTTTAAATATGAATCAGATACTATTACAATGATTTCAAAACTATAAATTCAACAGTTAAATAACTTTTTTTGAGTATAGTTTAAAGCTCATACATCAAATTGAATTATGGTACAGTGATCCCACTATGACACACAAAACTTGTAATAGATAACTTGGAAACTCTTTCTGGTAGTTTATAATCTCACTTTTCAGAAACTTCATGAATAATAGTAAAAGTGATGTCTTGAGTTTGGCACTGGCAAAGAATTAGATTTATGGATTTCAAATACAAATAATAAACTGAATCACTTGGAGCATGGGAAGATTAATAACATAAGAACCCACAGGTTTACATAGAAATCTTTAAATACTGTGGGTTATTACTTGTGCTTATGTTAGAAAAAAATAAAAATGCTTTTAGAGTATTGGAGAATACTCAGAGCTATTATAATAAACTACTCATTTGCTAATTATGCAATATTTTTAAAGCAATAGAACATATTTTAATTGGATAGCTACTCAAAATATTTAATTCTGTTTTCTGTGGGTCAACCATAGACTTTTAGGGCAAAGGATACAAAAATATGTTTAATAATCTACTTTATTTTCTTGATGAGTTGACACCTTTATTAATTAGAAGGTAATTTGGTAATTAGCTATTACATCTGTTTGGAGGACTCTATCTTTAAAGTTACTTTCTGAAATGGGAAGAGAAAACATGTGTTTTATACATGCCCTACAAGGAAATTTCTAGTTTGTTAATCTATTTTGTACTTAATTTTCATATAGAGGTGCTCAATTTTAAGTCTCTCACTTGATGTTTAATCATCACATTAATTTTTCCATCCAAGAGACAGTTGAGACACATTTTTTGTGAGAGTTTATTTTATAAAAAGTGATACCTAGATGAATAAAGCAACCCACCACCCTCACAGGGATTGGGAAGACTGACTTAAATTTCAGTTTCAGGACATTGCAGTGATGGTAGAAGATATGTGTGTGATATGCATGTATTTTAATATTTTAAATGTATAATTGTGTAGGCAGCAGTTATTCAGTAATTACAATAGATTTAAGCCCATGTTAAGCACTTTGAGCCTATTATGCCACATAGTCCTCATAAAACTTGTGTGACATCTTGTTATAACCCCAATTTTGAAGATAAAGAAGCTAAAGTTTAGAAGGTGATGTAATTTGTCCAGGGTCTCACTAGTTTTAAGTTAATAGTCAGAAATTAATCCAAGTAGTCTGACCCCTAACCCTGCAACGTTATATACTGTTATATATTTTGTTTGTCAGGAAGGCCGTATTAAAAAGGCATTTTTCTTATTCTTCTAGTCACCTGCTCTCAGCTGTAGGAATTAGCTGATAATAAATTTTGGAAAGAAGTATTTTAAAAGAGAAGTAAATTTAAGAATAGTATACCATCATTTCCAAAATCATCATTTTACATAAATTCAATCATTCATAATAATCCCCATGATAAAATTTGTAGGCATAGCGTTAATCAAAATTAAACAGAATCCTTGACTTCATAATTTATTGTTTAGAGATATGTCTCTGAAAGTAATAACAGTATATTTTTAATATCAGGTATTTAATAAAATCTGATGTATATAACTTCAAATGGAAGGATGCTGGCAAAAAGAGACACGTGATGCTAGAAAAAAAGGAAATTGAAGCAAAATTCCAGGAGACAATGTTGCTGAGCTGAAATGGAAAGGATGGCTCAAAAGTATCAAGATAAAAGTGGCAAATAAAAAAAAATTCAGGCATAAAGATTTCATGAGGGCAAAATGCTTGGTACACATGAAAACCTGATGTTGGCACATATTACAACCTCACATGGTCTTTTCCATGTGTCTGAAGAGGGAGATTAGAAACAGTGTTTAATACTCATGGACCACAGTACCTGGTTACACTGCTTGCTGGAGAGCAGTGAGAATCAAGTATCAAAGAATTTTAATCAAAGCATGGACATGGTGGTGGTTGAAGGACACTTATTTGAATGGTGAAATTAAATTTTTAATGCCACTTCAGTATCTTTGAGGCTTATGTCATCAAAGATATATTGAATTAGAAGTCATTCTTCTTTGCTATTTATGAAATCCCAGATGGCAGAACTGGCGCTACTGAATGAGAGAAGTCAGATGGTAAATGTTTCAGATAAAGAAGACATAGATCCTACGTTTAAAATATCCTCAAACAGATATCGGATGAACTGTGTACACTAATGTTTTCAAAAGATGCCTGCATTGGGCCATAGCACGTGAAAGAGGTGATGGCATTGAGGTCATTAACCACAGAGCTCTCTTCTAACACTCCAAATTAAAATTCGTATAATCTGTTAGTATGTTATATATGTAAATAATTATAAATAATTATAAATAATTATAAATAATTATAAATAATTAGTATAAAATGATAATTACAAAATAATTACACTGTATTGTAATCTCTCTTTTATTAGGATACCAGTTGAGATACTGAGGTGGCTGTTTGCTTTGCTGTTAGACCGGAGACTTTTCTATAAATCAAAAACACTTTGGAGTCAGATAGCCAAGGGTAGGATCTCAACTTTACCAGTTCCCCACTCATTCGCTTTGGGAAGTTTGTTACTTTCTAAATTCTTCATGCTCAAAGTATGGTCCCTGAACTAGCAGCATCGCCATTACCTAGAAATTGTTAGAAAGGTAAACTCTTGGGTCTATAACTTTGGGGTCAAAGCCCAGCACTCTGTTAATAAGTTCCCCTAGTGACTCCAATTCACATTAACAAATGAAAGTCAATGCTCTGAACCTTAGTATCTTCATGTCTAAAGTTGATTTAATAATATTAACTATTTCCTCAGATTGGAATGCAAATTCTATTACATATTCCTGGTAACAGAACAGCACAGCGATTATTATCATTGCTCAGTAAATGTTACCTGTAATTACTATTAATCATACTTTCTTGACCTTCCCTATACAGTCTATACAGTATATGAAACTTAACCTGGAAGGAACAGTTTTGAATTCAGAGAGCAGTTCTATATCTGTCTGATTTTGATCCTCAGTTCCTCTACTGAGAGTGTAGACTCTTGATATATAACATAAAATGTTCGTTTATATGCCTTCATGAACAGGAGAAATTATCTTGAAATCTACTATATAGTGTCAAATATCACTTGTCAGTTATAGTGCTTATTTTTAAAGAGTATTCTCTTTCATAATATTAGGAAATTGATGATTATTTTTTACAACATAAATTATTTTACTTCCATGAGTTGTGCAATATTTTACAACATCTTACTATTTACTAAGGACTAAATATTAATAGACTAAGGACTACTTAAAGCAGATATTGACATGTCATATGATGCATGTTTTCTTAGAAGTGAGCTGTTAGTTCCTTTAAATATGTACAAAGATACATGTATGGCCATTGTCTATTCATGGAATCACAAAATAATTATTAAACAATTATATTTCTATATTCAAAAGATTAAAACCAACATTTTTTTAACTTTTGTGGTACTACCATTTTTTTGGATTGGATTAGCCTCTGTACTTTAAATGTACATACAAGTGTTCTTTTCTTGGCTTTTTACAGTCTTATAGTTAATTAAATTATATTTATGTAAAATTATTTAAAGAAATTTTCAATAATATGAATATTTTAAATATCTAATAAGGCAGTAATTTATAGATCAAATATAAGTTCTATCAAATATAAAAGGATCTTGGGGAAGCACACATACTGTATGCATTGAGTAGATGCATACAGTAGAAAAAGATTTTGAACAGGGACACCTGGGTGGCTCAGTCAGTTGAACATTTGACTTTGGCTCAGACAGGTCATGATCTCACAGCTCCTGAGTTCTAGCCCCGCATGGAGCTCACTGCTGTCAGCACAGAGCCTGTTTCAGATCTTCTGTCCCCCTCTCTCTGCCCCTTCCCTACTCGTGCTTTCTCTCTCAAAAATAAAAAATCTTTAAAAAATTTTTTTGAAGATTGAAAATTCAATCACATTGACATTTTATATTCTGTATTATACTATATAAAATGCAGGTAAAGATGTATTCAGTTTATCCTTTTTATTATTTTTCTTCATAGTAAATTTTTATTTAATTGTGAACAAATCAGTAGTTGATAATAATTTGCTATGAGTTACATGTTTGATTTATTCACTGCATTTAATGATGAAAAACTATTTTCGCACTATCGCATCATCTAAAAAGAGTCTTCAAGAAAAAGCCAGATTTGAAAACTATTATATAATTCTAAAGGTACAGTGCTAAAACTGCTATTTCTTAATTATATAATGGAGATCAAATGACCTGACTCAAAACTACAAGTGCTTATTTGGCAATCTGTTCACTTGAGCATTGTCAATAAATTTTGTCTGGTTTGCAAGAAGACTCACAGGGGTAGCTTTTTGTCATAGGGACTGCCAAGATGACCTTTGGGTTCTCTCCTTAATTCTGTAGAAGAAATAAGTAAGATGGACATATTTCGTTAATTCTGATAATCAAGAGTCCATTTGACATTTTCAGTTGAGATAGAATTTCAAATGAGAATATTTGGATAATACCTAATAAAAGTGAACTTGCTATTATGAAAGTTGTCACAACCCCAAATGTTAAGAGCCACAGACATGAGTCACAGTAAACTTAGGAAGAGATAATGAATAGTTATGGAAAAGGTAGTGAATAATAGTAGAACTTGGGAAGTAGAATGGAGAATAAATTCCAAAAGAACTAAATTTTCAAAGTTTGAATTCTTAAACCTGATTTTTATTAAACTGATAATGGTTAACAAGAAAAGGTTTAGCTATATTAGATCAATGTAACACTATTTCAGTAGCAACCAAAATCATAGTTATATAACTGCATCTTCCTAACACAAATTGTTAGATATTCTAGTAAGAATTATTTTAAATACATTTTTTCTTTTATGAAGGAAATTGGAGTATCTAAAGCTGACACCAACAATCTACTTACTGGTCAGATGGAATTAACTTCATCACAAGTTGAGAAGAAAGAACCAGAAACCGGTTGGAACCATAATTATTGCTGCTCTGTGTATAGGATAACTATACAAAAGGCTAAAAAAAATCCACTTGAAATATTTTTATCACTATCTGAATGAATTGATATACATTAAAAAAATGACTTTAAAAAAAAACTCATTCATGCATTGCCTTGTCATGCACACTTACGCCCTCTTTGGGGCATGTGGGAATCTATTTCAGAGTGAATATTAGTGAGGAAATACCCATAGAAATTTTAGGATATTATGTAGTTCAATTAAGATGCAGTTTCATAAACACATCCAGGTATGTGTATAAGACTGAGTATTCTTATATGCATGGAGAAGAAGCAGCTGTCTCTGATGTCTGATATCTGTCCCTGAATGATCAAGGTGGAGGTATATTGACCCAGAGTGGAAGAATCCAGTAGGGGAAGTGGATGGGTATGTGGACTTAATCAGCAGCTCAAGAAGCAGAACTAACCAATTTCTAGCCTCAAAACTGGATTAAAATAGCACACACACAGACACGCATGCATGCATGCGCATACACACACACACACACACCCCACAAATGCCATATTACAAAGGTAGTGTTGGGTTTTTTTTCCCCCTTCATTCCAGCCATGGCTGGATCAAGTACTTGTATACTAACCAGAGCTTTAATAGGAATTTACTGAATAATAATAATGCTGAGCACCCTCATATGTGTATTGGTCAATTTGGTACATATTCTTGAAGTGGATTTTAAAACCATTTGTCCGCTTTTAGCTGTTTTTTTTTTTTATGATACCTCCTAAGATAGCACAGAGTAACATAATAGAGGAAGAGATATAGAAAAACTGTTTAAGCCATCTTCACAGAGAAGTACAAGCTATTCTGAGAGTAACTGAACCAAATTACATAAACAAAATACTTGACATTTCTCACCAGATTCATCTACACATTCAATGAAATTCCAGTAGAAATTCCAGCATTTTTAAATTGAATTAACAAACATACTCCAAAACTTATACAGAAATATTCACTGACGATTATAAGGAAAATTATTACTGAATAAGAAGAACAAAGTTGAAGGATATACATGCCAGATATAAAGATTTATTATAAGTTACAGTAAATGTGGTATTGGTACAAGAATAGACAAGTATGAAAACAGAGGAAATGGAGTGTACAAAAATATCTTTACATATTTTACCATGCAATTTACTACAGTTATTACTTTCATAAAATGGGAAAAACGTTTTCAATGAAGTATGCTAGAATAATTGCATATGGAAAAAAAGAAATATTGACTTCTACTTTAAATAATATACAAAAATCAATTCCAGATGTATCATAGTATAATATGACAGATAAAAATGTGAAGTTCTCAAATAATAAAGAGAATATTTTCACCATCTTAAATTGCACATCTATCCACAAAGTAGTATATATATATATATATACATATATATATATATATACATATATATATATATATACTACTATATATATATATGTAATGTGTGAGTATATACTGCCTGAACAAAGAAACCTGAATGTTTATATGCCTTAATCCAAGGACTTCAACAGGTATAGGTAGTTTGGTCAGCAGGGAAGGGAGTGGACAGAAAGAGACTGCAGATGTATGCAGGTGGTAGATCAAGAGGCTTTCCATATTTTGACTTGTTGTTTAAGTCAATGAGGAATTTCTGATTTTATGTAGTAGTTTTATATTGTTTAGTTTGAATTTAAGGAAGAAGAACATTGAGAATGCGTTAGAATGGAATGTAGGGAGAAGGTGGCTTCTTAAATCACCTACTGGTGATTATCACCCACAGGGAGATTATTCTTTGTGGGACTGATTTATCAGGTGAGCCCTTTAAAGAAGGGTTCAGGGCTTCCCTGAGTGAGAGACTCCAAAGAGCAGGGAGAGGATCTTGTTGGGTGTAAGACATAAGCTGCCATGTTGTCAAAGGGCCAGTGCAGAAGCCTCAGCATAAAGAACTGGGAGCAGCCTATGAAACTCAGAGGGGCATTGCCTGACAGTCATTTAAAAAGTAGGGATCTCGGCCTACAGCCACAGGGAACTGAATTCTGCCAGCAACCATGTGAGTTCAGAAGACAGCTCCAAACTACAGAGAAACTGCAGGATGCCAAAATCTTAACTGCAGCCTTGTGAGGCCCAGGTCAGAGAGCCAAGTTAAACCATACCTAGACTCCTGACCCATGCAAGTGTGAGAAAATGAAGGTAGGTTGTTTTAAATCTCTAAGTTTGTGTTACTTGTAGCAAATGAAAACTAATACAATTTATATATAAATAGAAAAAGCAAGTTAGGAGGAAAGAGATCATTGTGAACTCAAGAAATAGTTTTAGACCAGATGCTACTACTCTAGACAGAATTCTAAATCTGTATTAATAAGGTAGATTGATCTTATTCCTTACTGTCTCTTGGACTTAATACTTTAGAGCATTTGTATCACCTGTCCTTTATTATTAAATCTTTAACTTCTTGACTTTGAATTGCTTCACTGGAAATCCACTCAGTAAATTATTCTGACTATAGCTGTAGTGACTATGGTATTTTTATATCTGTGAAAAAAGTAATCAAGTTCAGATATAGATATTTTCTGCTCAAATACAGTTTATAAACTCATTTTACATACTTTTATTGAGTGTGAGTATTCCATACACATCTCAAATATAAATGTATTTTGATTTCTATCATGAAAGTAGAATGAATTGCATTCAATGCCTTGTGAGCCTTTGCTATCAGAATAAGAATGATATACTTCCACATTTCTAGAGTTTTGATAATGAGTTAAAGCAATACTCAGTATTAAAGACCAAATAACCACATTTCCTTTCCTCATCCTAGACCATTTACTAGATGATTAAGTTGCCATAAAATTGAAAAATTGTAATTTTTTTCCTAAAATGCCTACATGTTTTAGTAGAAATAAGACTGGAATATAGTCAACAGAGTGAACATGTGTCATATATTTGTATTTTAAATAATTGCACACAACATGGCAATTTGCTTATTTCTTGATATTTACCTACCTGATGAAATGGTAAAATTATACTACCAGACTCCAAGGTAATTTCCAAACTCACTTTAAAATGAGATTAATGTGGTTTAAGGTCTAGAATATATAATTCTATTAATATATCATTAACACATACCCCTGTAAAATTGCATCTGAATGTCGTATATTTATGGTGCTCACTTATAAAGAACAATTTTTTCCTTTATGTCATTCAGCTACTCTTGCTTTACATATTTTCCCTGGATTATCTCATTTCCACTGATAAATTACCATAGATGATAGTTGTAAAGGTCATATGCTAAGAGGATCTCAATGAATAAAGAATTTATCTTCTTTTGAGTATAGGCAAAACCTGTGACTTGATTCTAAACAAAAGAATATGACACCGTTGAAGAGATTTTGCAGCTGTAATTAAGGTCCCAAATTGGTTATCTTTGAGTTAATCAAAAGATATATCTTCCAGGGTATCCTGAATTTACCAGGTGAAAAGAGGGCTAGGTTTAAAAGAAGGGCCAGGCTTTTTTCACGTAGAGCTTCAGAGCAGCAGAAACTCTCATTATTGCTGGCTTTGAAGAAGCAAACTTGCGGAAACCTACAACTGCAAGGAATTAAAATCTGCAAACTTGAGAAAGTTTAGAAATGAGTCTTTCCCTAGTTAAGCCTCTAAGTGAGAATGCAGGTTTGTTGAAACCTTGTTTTCATTCTAGTGAGGCCTTGAGCAGAGAACTCAGCCAGATCCTGCCCAGTCCTCTGATCTACAGAGGCTGAGATAATAAATTGGTGTTGCTTTATGTTACAGAGTTGGTGGTAAACTTGTTATGAAGCAATAAAAACAACCAGTGAATTCACATTTCCAGAGCTAAATCCCTTGAACTTCTCATAGAGCTTTCCAGATGGTTGTAGACATCTCCAACATGAATCCCACTCCTACACATATATTATTTCTCAAAGTCCATCTTTACCTGTTTTTTTTCCTTTGAATGCCATCTGCAGTTAAGGATATCAAACAAAGCATTCACCCAACTTAGAAATCCAGAATCAACCAACTGAATAACATACCTGGATTCATCCTTATCCTTTTCCTTTAAGCAACCATGCTCCATTCCCCATCATGGCTTTTGTGAGTACATAATTGGCTCCTACCTTAAACAGCATCTCTTGAATCCCTCCTTGTTATCTTTCTCATCCTGCCTAGAGTTGTCCCCTTATTTCTTGCCTGAAAATACTCCTCTGCCAAAGAAAACCCTTTTTCAGGTATTTAAAGCACAAGATCACATACATACTTTTAAAATAATGTGCTTCTAAAATGTCAGACCCTCTTATAATTCCAGGTTGTCATTTCCATGATTCTGTACCTACCAAATCCCCCATTACAAGGTCCAGACAAAAAGATATCACTGTGAGTCTTCCAACAGTGACCTTTGGCAGAACTATTAACTTACCCTGGTTCTGTATTCTTTTGGACTTCTGTTTCTGCGTTTTGTAGTATTTATCACATTTATTGTGAGTAATGTTAATATGCTTCTTTCTCTTGCTAGACTATAACTTTCAAGAACAAGGGATATATATTAGTCTCCTTTGTATTTCAACATTTGCTCTGTAGCAAACATATCAAGTACTTCGTAAATGTTCATATGGATAAGTAAATACAGGATTACTATTACAATCACAAACAAACTATTTGCAATTGTGCATCATGGGTTTAGGCTGATTTGCAAAAACACAATTTGCTTAACAGCCACATTGCTGAATGGTCCATTCATCAGATTTTCCAATATATGAATCAAAAAGAATGTTCCTTGTATATATTTATAATATATAGAATATTTTCTATGAACTAGGATGAAATACTTTTTAGACCTTTTTAAAATAACCTACGAAGTCTAACTTCATTTTTATCAAAAACTAAGCATCATAACATGGTATAGTTTCTTAATATTTAAGAACTTAAATTTAATACATAATTATCAGTTCAGTACTTCATAAGTGAAAATTTCAGTTTATAATTATTTTGAACAACTTTTAGACTTGTTTCTTAAAGAATGTTTTAAACTTAGTATTTGTAGCAAAAGTAACCAATATGAGGTGTAATACTTAATTTTCCCTTCTTAATTTTACCCAACTTTAATATTTTAGGACATTTAATGTATCAAATTATTTCTACAAGGTATAAATATGTAGATCAAAACTTAAGGTACCAATCATAGCAACTATTATAGAAATATATTGCAATTGTCTGAGAAAACAGAACTGTACAGAGATTAGTGTGGATCCTTATAGAATTGTGCCATATCTTAACTATATCAATATCAATATTTTTGTGATATTGTAATATAGTTATAAAACATATCATTTGGGGGAAATTGGACAGAGTGCATACCTGGGATCTTTCTGAATTTCATAAAAATGAGTGTGAGTCTACAGTTATCTCAGAGTAAACAAAAGTCTTTGAAAATTATCTCTACTCACCGATAAGCAGTGCCTGTACAATCACCCTTTCTTAAACCTACTCCATGTAGGCTTTGTTCCTAAGTATTCACTTACCATTATCTTTTTCAGAGTCAAAAATGACCTTCTCAATTCAAAATTCAGTCCTCGTTTTACTTAACACACATGGATTCTTCCTTCTCTATAGGTTTTCATAAGGCTTGCAGGGAAGCATACTCTTGCCTTTTCTCACACCCAACTAGCTGTTCTCATCAGGCTCTTTTGTTAATTCTTCCCCTTTCCCCTTAACATTGGAGTTCTCCAGGACTCAGAGTTTTGAAATCTTCTCTATCAAAATGAGAGTTACCACTTTTCCCATTCACACCTTTTAGTATCATATGGCATCTGGTAATCCCCTGTGTAAATCTCCAGTTGAGCTCTCTTACAAACTCTGGATTCCTATATCCGGCTGCCAGTTTATGTCTTATAGACCTCTCCATTTCAGCTTCCCAAACTGAACTCTGCTCTTCTCCAACAAAACTACTTATTTTATTGATTAAAAAAAATGTATTGGGGGCACCTGGGTGGCACAGTCGATTAAGCGTCCAACTTTGGCTTAGGTCATGATCTCAAAGTCGGTGAGTTTGAGCCCTGCATCTAGCTCTGTTCTGACAGCTCAGAGCCTGGAGCCTGGTGCAGAATCTGTCTCTCTCTCTCTCTCTCTCTCCCTGCCCTTCCCCTGCTCATGTCCTGTCTCTTTCAAAAATAAATAAACATTAAAATGTTTTAATTAAAAAAATGTATTATACTTCAGTGATAACTCTACTCCTCTTTCTAGAAAAAAAAAAAAAAACTAAGACCCCCTGTACATCTCCCCCACAACACTACCTCCAGTTTATTAGCAAATCTTATTATATATGTATAATCTAGAATCCAAACACTTCTCACCTTCCATGATTGTCTCCCTGATCTGAGTCATAAACATTTCTTACCTACACCATTGTAATATCAGCATCTAGAGTCATCCTGTTGTCAGAGTATTATGTAACTATGATCAAAACTCTAAAGTGGTTTCCAGTTTCTAAAAGAATAAACCTATTATGTATAATCTCATTTCTGGCTTCATATTTTATTATTATCCTTTAATTGGGGTTTCTACTCCTCTGGGCCCTTTGTTTTTGTCTCAAGCATTCTAAGTATATTCCTACCTTACGGCTTTTCCATTGGCTGATTCTTCTCCTGGATTGTTTTTTTTCCAACTAAATCACTGCTCAAGATATTTACTTAATGGCGCCAGATGTAATAATCCTACTTGATACCATAACTGCCAGTTAACTGTCTATTCCTAATATTCCTAACTGCTCTTACCCTATTTTTTATATTTAATACCTATTCTATCATAATATGTAATTTATAATGTTTATTCTCTATTTTCTGTCTTACACTGCTCTAACCCCCCACTAAAATATAAACTGTATATGATTGAGAACTTTTGTTTCTAATTATACTCCAATTGCCTAGATGAGTGCCTATAACTTAATATCTTAATAAATACTGTTGAATAAGTTTATTGAAAAATACATTGACAAATTTAAGGAAATACATTTCATTTATTAACCTTCGCTACCTCAGTTAATACATTCAATACGTTTTAATCCAACTCTTACCTGCTCCAGCAAAGCTAATGAGAGAGTAGAATTTAAAAGAAGGAATATGGGGGACTTATGGGAAAGATGGCTGAGTAGCGGGATCCTAGGCTCACCTTGACCCATGGATACAAATATATAATACTCTTGGGGCACCTGGGTGGCTCAGTTGTTTGTGCCTCCGACTTCAGCTCAGGTCATGATCTCATGGTTTACAGGTTCGAGCCCCACATCAGGCTCTGTGCTGACAGTTCAGAGCCTGGAGTCTGCTTCAGATTCTTTGTCTCCCTCTCTCTCTGCCCCTCCTCCCTCATGCTCTGTCTCTCTGTCCTTCAAAAATAAATAAACATCAAAAAAATAAGTTGTTTGAAATCCCAGAGCAGAGGATATTTTATACAAATGCCCACATACATCGATAGACAGCAGATAATGCAAACACAAAATCAATAAGGAAACAATGACTTTGAATGACATATTCGACCAGATGGATTTAACAGATATACTCAGAATATTTCATCCTAAAATAGAATACACATTGTTTTCAAGTGCACATCGGACATTCTCCAGAATAGATCACATATTAGGCCACAAAACAAGTCTGTTAACAAATTCAAACAGATGGAAGTCATTCCATGCTTGTTTTCTGACCACAACATTATGAAATAAGAAATCAACCACAGGAAAAAAAAATCTGGGAAGAGCACAAATACATGGAGGATAACTGACATGCTACTGAATAATGAATGGGTCAATGAAGGTATCAAAGAGGAAATAAAAAATACAAACAGACAAAATGAAAATACAACAGTCCAACAACAAAAGCTACTCGAAGAGGAAGTTTATAGCAATCCAGGCCTACATCAAGAAGCAAGAAAAATCTAGGGGCGCCTGGGTGGCGCAGTCGGTTAAGCGTCCGACTTCAGCCAGGTCACGATCTCGCGGTCCGGGAGTTCGAGCCCCGCGTCAGGCTCTGGGCTGATGGCTCAGAGCCTGGAGCCTGTTTCCGATTCTGTGTCTCCCTCTCTCTCTGCCCCTCCCCCATTCATGCTCTGTCTCTCTCTGTCCCAAAAATAAATAAACGTTGAAAAAAAAATTAAAAAAAAAAAAAGAAGCAAGAAAAATCTCAAATAACCCAACCTCGAGCTAGAAAGAGAAAAAAGAAAGCCCAAAACCAGGAGAAGGAAAGAAATAATAAAGATTAGAGCATAAATAAATGAAACAGAAACTAAACAACAACAAAAAACCAATAGGATAAATGAATGAAACCAGGAGCTGGTTCTTTGAAAAGATCAACAAAATTGATAAACCTCTAACCAGACTCATGAGAAAAATCACAAAGGAAAGAAAGTAAATAACAGATACCACAGAAAAAATTGTAGATGATTATGAAAATTATATGCCAACAAGTTGGAAAACCTAGAAGACATGGATAAATTCCTAGAAACATATAAACAAATCAGGAAGAAATAGAAAATTTGAACTTATTGATTACTAGCAATGAATTTGAATGTGTAATAAAAAAAAAACAACAACAAAAGTCCAGAACGAGATGGTTTCACAAGTGAATTCTACAGAATATCTAAAGAAGAGTTAATATCCATTCTTCTCAAACTATTCTGGCAAATAGAAGAGGAAAGGAAACTTCCAAATTCATTCTATGAAGCCTGCATTACCCTGATACCAAAACCAGATAAAGACACTACAAAGAAGGAGAAGGAGGAGGAAGAGGAGAACTACAGTCAGTATCTCTGATGAGCATAAATGCAAAAATCGTCAGGAATATATTAGCAAACCTAATCCAAAAATATGTTAAATCATTCATTGTAATCAAGTGGGATTTACTACTGGGATGCAAGGATGGTTTAATATTTGCAAATCAATCAGTGTGATACATCATATCAATAAGAAAAAGGATAAAAACAAAATTATCACTTCAATAGATACAGAAAAAGCATTTGATAAGTACAGTATCCATTCTTGACCCTAAGGTCAAGAAGAAAACAAGGATGTCCACTCTCACCACTTTTATTCAACATATTACTGGAACTATTAGCCACTGTAATCAGACAAGAAAAAGGAATAAAAGGAATCCAAATTGGTAAGGAAAAAATAAAATTTTTACTATTTGCACATGACATGAAGCTATATATAGAAAACCCTGAATACTCC
The DNA here is from genome assembly GCF_016509475.1 of Prionailurus bengalensis. NCBI lineage: Eukaryota > Metazoa > Chordata > Mammalia > Carnivora > Felidae > Prionailurus > Prionailurus bengalensis. Next base: position 24,073,648 of record NC_057350.1, on the reverse strand, counting down.
ACTGAAAAACTACTAACACTGATCAAGGGATTCAGTAACATTGCAGGATAAAATCAATGTATAGAAATATGTTCCATTTCTGTACACTAATATGAAGCCACAGAGAAATTGAGAAAACAATCCCATTTACAATTTCACCAAACATAATAAAATACCTAAGTATAAACTTAAACAAGGAAGTGAAAGACTTATACTCTGAAAACTATAAAACATTAATGAAAGAAATTGAAGATAATATAAACAAATGGAAATATATTTCTTCTAACATGAGTTGGAAAAACAAATATTGTTAAAATGTCCATATTACCCAAAGCAATCTACAGATTTAATGCAATCCCTATCAAAATACCAACAGCATTTTTCAGAGAACGAAAACAAACTATCTTAAAATTTGTATGGAGGCAAAGAAAGACATGAATAGCCAGAACAATCTTGAAAAAGAAAAACAAACCTGGAGGTATCATAATTGCAGACTTTAAGTTCTATTACAAAGCTATAGTAATCAAAATGGTATGGTACTGACACAAAAATAGATATATAGATCAATGAAACAGAATAGAAACCCAGAAATCAACCCACAACTATATGGCCAATTAAACAACAAAACAAGAAAGAATATCCAATGGAAAAAAGACCATATCTTCAACAAATGGTGTTGGGAAAACCAGACAGCCACATGCAGAAGAATGACACTGAACCACTTTCTTTTACCATACACAAAAATAAATTGAAGATGGATGAAAGACCTAAATGTCAGACAGAAAACCATCAAAATCCTAGAGGACACAGGCAACAACCTCTTTGGCCTTAGCCTTAGCAAGTTTTTACTAGATACATCTCCAGAAGCAAGGAAACAAAAGCAAAAATAAATTATTGGGACTTCATCAAGACAAAAAGCTTCTGCACAGTAAAAGAAGTAACAAAACTAAAAGAACCTACTGAATGGGAGAAGATATTTACAAATGACATATCCAACAAAAGGCTAGTATCTAAAACATATAAGGAATTTAGATAACTCAACACCCAAAAAACAAATAATCCATTTAAAAAAGTGGGCAGAAGACATGAACAGACATTTCTTCAACAAAGACATCCAGATGGTCACCAGACACATGAAAGGATGTTCAGTATCACCAATCATCAGGGAAATGCAAACCAAAGCAACAATGAGATATCATTTCATACCTGTCAGAGTGGCTAAAATGAAAAACACAAGAAACAACAAGCATTGATGAGGATGTGGAGAAAAAGGAACCCTCGTGCATGTGTAATGCAAACTGGCACAGCCACTGTGGAAGACAGTAAGGAGGTTCCTCAAAAAATTAAAACTAGAACTACCCTATGATCTAGGAATCACCCAAAGAATATAAAAAACACTAATTTGAAAAGATTGATTTTATTGCAGAATTATTTACAATAGCCAAACTATGTAAACAGACCAAGTGTCCATTGATAACATTAATGGATAAAGATGATATGGTATATATATATATATATATGTGTATACACACACACACACACACAATGGAATATTATTCAGCCATAAATAGATGAAATCTTGCTATTTGCAGCTAAAGAGTATAATGCTAAGTGAAACAAAGCAGTCAGAGGAAGACAATTACCATATGACTTCACTCATGTGTGGAATTTAAGAAACAAAACAAATTAACAAAAAAAGGAGAGAAACCAAAAACAGACTCTTAAAGAGAACAAACTGATGGTTACCAGAGGGGAGGTGGGTGGAGGGATGGGTGAAATAGGTAATGGAGATTAAAGAGTATATTTATCATGAAGAGCACTGAGTTGACTCATTGTGTTATTAACCTGAAACTAATATGACACTGTATTTAACTACACTGGAATTAAAATTAAAAATATAGTGATAATAAAAAAGAATTTGGACCCTCAGGATGGAGAGAAGGCCAAAATAGACATTTTTACCAAGAGTTTAGAGTCTGGGAAACAAGTGTGTGAGTTTTTCCTGAACTCTAGTGACTGGTTAAATTAATGTCTGAACTTTATGCATTCATATTATCTCTGAAGAACCCCAGAAATATTTAGAGATTGATGGTATTTTGAAATGTGTCCATATGAAAGGTAATGAAAACATGATGATATTTTGAAAATATAATTAGACTCTTCTGTCTATGAAATATAACCAAGCACGACCACACAGATTTCTGAAGTTTGCAGAACAGTATATTCTACATTAAGAAATTGAAAGATTTCTCTGGTGAGACCATCCAACTAAAGGGATAAAACTTATATCTACTAATAGTTGTAGTTTCCTATTAAAGGTTGAAAATGCCCAGCCTAAGTGCGCCTGGGTGGCTCAGTCAATTGAGCATCTGACTTTGGCTCAGGTAATGATCTCACAGTCTGTGAGTTCAAGCCCCACGTTGGGCTCTGTGCTGACAGCTCAGAACCTGGAGCCTGCTTTGGATTCTGTGTCTTCTTCTCTCTCTGCCCCTTCCCCACTGGTTCTCTGTTTCTGTCTCTCAAAAATAAATAAATGTTAAAAAATTAAAAAAAAAAAAAAGAAAATTCCCAGCCTAATTAACCTCTGCTAAGACTAATTACTTGGTCAATTTCTTGCATGCTCTTGAAGCTTACAAGGTAGTGTTAGCTCATTCAAAAATAAAATTAGTCACTCAGGATTCACTATATATTTGAGGAAAAGCTTGAATTTGAAAGACAGTGAAAAATGGGGGGAAAATGAAGAAATGTAAGAAAAATTAGGGCTATGAAAACTTCAAAGTATTTTCCTTCTAAAGTTTAGGAGAGAATTTCATTCATGGAACAAAGAAAGATAAAAGAAATATTTAGAGGATAAAAAGAATGCATGGAAATTAAAGGACATAATAAGGAATAATTCAGTAGAAGAATTAGAAGATCAAGGAACTCTATTAGAGAAATCTTAGATAAAAGATGGAGAATTAGATACACAATATAAAACAACTAAGAATTCAATGATTCAATTCACAAAGTCCAATACCCTAATAATAGTAGTTTAGACCTTAAAGTCCTATGGTGAAAATGACAGGGGGATATTATCAAACAAATAATTCAAGAAAATTTTTCAAAGATAAACCAAGGCATTTCATTGTGAAATTTCAAAACAGTAGTAAAAGGGAGATTCTTTTCCTTTATAGAGAGAATACAAGACAGTGGGAGATTACAGGCAAAGGAATCGTAAGTAGAACAGCATCAAGGTTCTCAACAGGGAAACCAGAGTTTCAAGATCATAAAACAATGTGTTTAAAATTCTGAGGAAAATCACTTCCGAAAGGAAGAACAAAAGGAAACTAAACTGACTCATTCTCTGTCATGTGTAAGCAAGAGATCTGTCCATCAGAATCTGGGAATGGATTTGTGAAAACTACATAGAAAACTTAACTGAGGAATTTGTTTACTCCAGGAAAATAATAAATATATGTTTACTCCAGGAAAGAAAATATCATAACTGAAAACAAACACTGAGCTTCCTCCTTATAAAAGTGTATTCATAATGATGTAAACCTTGAACATTAACTGCTTTAGCTAAAGCAGTAACAAGAGCCATACTGGAGGATAGATAGAGAAATGCATGTGAAGGTGAGGGTTTGGGGGATGTAAGAAAATATCAGTGTTTATTTTAGGAAGCAGATAATGTGAAATAATGAAAAATTAAGAAGGCAAATTGGAGGGGCGGAAAAGATGGTTGAATTGAATTGAGACTTGAATTGGTTGCTTCCTGGAACTGTGGATAAAGAATTTTCCCACTGCAGTGGCCCAGGGGTTGCTTTTTTTGTTACAAGTCTTTAAGAAGCATTAGATTTTCATTATATAATCCAAAATTTTGATACAAATAGGAGTACGTCTGTAATTGATTTTACTCTTTACCTTTTGTTGAAAAGCAGAACGTGCATTGCCTCTTGTAAGGCTCATCACTTTATAGGATTCTTTCCTGTGTCCTACCTCTAGTGTTCAGTTTCTGCCATTGACTCTTGAGATTTAATGCAGTATTGTTACAGTTTTGTCATTTTCTGAGGGGTGCAATGTTCTAACTTCACAGCTGTGCCAGTTGTAAATGCCTGTGATCTAATCCTTAATTGCCAGGTAAACTAAAAGAGGGAAAGTGTTGGAAGAAAGGTTTGAAACAATAACATTTTAATTATTTCCTTTCTCTGGTGACCAAGGTGCTTGACTAAGTCTTCTAAATTATTCTTAATAACCACATTTATTGTTCCTGTGGTGACTCATTTTGATATTCAGAAACCTAGAGATAAAAGAAAAGGAAATGGACATAGGAAGAAAATCAATTGTATATAGTTTGTGTACACCTGAAGTTTGAGAAGTATTAACAACATTGATAGAAATTTTCTGCTGTTTAAGACATGGGGTGTATTTTGGAGATCTGTAGGCAGGAAGGATGTTCATTTGACTGACAAAAACAAGAGACAATCAAATTGAGACTGGGATCTCTTCTTAACAAACATGATAAGTTTTATTGAATATCCCAGTTCTTCACCCCTCCCCATGCCGTGTACCTTTGCTCTATTTCTTTGTAGTGCCCTTTCTTTCTGACTTTGGGTTTGATCATGCAACTTCCTTGGTCAGTACAACAAGGAAGACATGACAGCATGTCTTTTCTAAATCTAAACCTTAAATGTCCTCCTTCAGTGCCTATGCTTGCTCTTCAGCTTTTGCGATTGCCATGAAAATATGACAGAGGCCCATGGTAACCTATTGGAGGATAAGAGATCTGTGGAATGACAGATGAAGCTAGCTGATCCCCAGACATGTCTAGACATTTGAGTGAGCCCAGCCAAAATAGAGATGCCCTATGTGTTTGCATGTGGATTTATTTTTGTAACCTTTCATAATATTCACATAAAGATAATGAAAAGACAGGATTTTTATGAAATGTCATAATAATAAGGCTCTATGGGAATCCTGGTTTCTAGAACATAGAAGAGAACCCAGATGACCCCATATATATGAAAAACATACATGGATTATTGTTTGCTACTAAGATTCTGTGGTTTTGTGTAACTTTATGTGGCAGTGAGTAATTGATACATATACTAAAATGTTTAAATTTATTTTAAAAATATCCTCAGAATAATCCCTTTATGTAGACCCTTGTTTATACAACTAGTAACTCCAATATATTAAAATATAGGAAATCGTTAATTAAATTAGAATCTAATTAATTTAATTGATAATAGTGACAGCATGTTCTAGAATTCAGTGCTTTACTTTTATTTGATTATTTTCTATTTAACTTGTATTCTACAAATACAGATATCTTTAATCAAGATTTTATCAGTTAATTGTCTTTTTTACAATCAGCGTAATTGATACCATAAAATAATATTGCTCTGATACATGAAGAAAATACTCAGGGATATCTGAAAATAAATAAACCCAATATTAAGAGTTGAAATTTTTCTGCTGTAAACAAGTGATTGGTTTCCTAGGACTGCCATAGCAAAGTTCTAGAAATCATGTGGCTAAAGGAATGGAAATGTATTCTCTTACAGTTGTGGAGTCCAGAAGTTTGAAATCAAGGTATTAGCAGAGTTGTTACTTCTAGAGGCCCTGAGCGATCACCTGCTCCTTCGGGTGCTACAGGTGATGCTTGGTATTCCTCGGCTTGTGTCATCTTCGTCTCTGCCTCTGTCTTCACACGTTCTTCCCACTGGTGTCATCTAGGTTTAAGGACATGAGCCATCAATCATTTGGGCCCTGCCTAAATCCAGTATGAGCTCTTCTTGATATTCTTGATGACATCTGCAAAGACACTATTTTCAAATAAGATCACATTCACAGGTAATGGAATTAGGACCTGGACTACTTTTGTGTGTGTTCAAACTAAAACCTATCAAAGACTTTGGGTACTACTCTTCTCTACTATTAATTTAACCTTTGGCAAGCCTCATAGTCATTCAAATTTATGTTGAAAGGGGACCTGAGAAAGTATCTACTCATAATTCATTTTTTTGGAAGTCGGAAATAATACAGTGTATAGGTGCCTAACTTTTCAGAAAAGGCAGCCAGAAGTCCAGTCTTTTTGCCACACATGACCTGTGTGTCACAGAAGGTGACTATTAAAACTTTTGAATATCAGTTTTATCATCTTAAAATTATGTGTCATCATATTTACCTTAAAGAGTTACTAAAATGATTAAATGAAATAAAATACTATAATATTTGGTATATTATAGATTAAGACACTAATGAGAGTCACAAATAGAAAATGACAGAGCTTCTTGATGCTTAATCCTTGGTCCCGTTAGTCCTTTTACATTAAATGATTGAGCCCTGGGGTTCTCCTCTATGTTCTAGAAACCAGTATTCCCATAGAGCCTTATTATTGTGGCATTTCATAAAAATCCTGTCTCTTCATTATCTTGATGTGAATATTATGAAAGGTTGCAAAAATAAATCCACAGGCAAACACATAGGGAAAAGATGAAAAGATCTAGTTAGAATATATTTCTACCTAACAGAAATATGACAGAAAACATTACCAACTTCTCTGAAAGAAATAAACAATATTGCTTTGGTTATTTATATATAATATCTATTCATTGATTATTTTCCACAAATATGTAATGGGATTCTTATTTGTGCCTGGAATCATGCTTGATGAAAAAAATAGTCATAGTTTTCTTTTTCCTTAACATTTATGAAGTTTGAAGTCTATTGGAGAAGACATTGTTGGTAAGCAGCCAGTCAGCTGGTCTCCCTGGGAGAAGAATTCTCCCTTGGTAAATTAATTCATCCTTTGAGTACTATAATAATATGCTTATAAACACCACTAAGAATATTATAGCTAAATGACAAATATAAGACTTAAAGATACATATAGAGAAGAAGTTCGTATGCCATGGTTATTTAAACAGAGAAAATAACATATGTCAGATTTTCCAATTGAACTTTTTAAGTTGGCTCTGATTTATCAAACATGCAGATGTTACAGATAGTTCAAAGAACTTTCATATACACTCTACCCAGATTTAGCAGTTGTTTGCATTGCACCCCATTTTAGTTATATTCTCTCTCTTCCTTCCTACTCTCTCCACCCCCTCCTTCTTCTGTATCATCAGTCATCCTATCACCAATACCATTTAAGGGTAAATGATTTCATTTCTTGTGGTTGCCATAGCAAGTTGCCATTTAGTGATTTAAAACCCAAGTTGATGGTTTGAAATTACAGAAATTTATTATTTCACACTTCTGGCATTTACAAGTCTAAAATCAAGACTTCAGCAGTAGTGGGGTGCCTGGGTGGCTCAGTTGGTTAGGTGTCTGACTTTGGCTCAGGCCATGATCTCGTGGTTTGTGAGTTTGAGCCCCACGTCGGGCTCTGTACTGACACCTTGGAGCCTGGAGCCTGCTTCGGATTCTGTGTCTCCCTCTCTATTTCTCCCCACTCGCTCTCTGTCTCTCTCTCAAAAATAAATATTTAAAAAAATAAAAAAAAGATTTCAGCAGTGTTGTGTTACCTCTAGAGACTCTAGAGGACAATCCATTCCTTGTCTTTTCTAGCTTCTGGTAGTTGTCTGCATTCTTTGGCTTGTGGCCATATCCCTTCAGTCTCGCTTTCTTACACTGCGGCTGCTTCCGTCCCAAAACTCCATCTGGATCCCTTTCCTGTAAAGAGAGATATGATTGCATTTAGGGCCCACTCTGTTAATACAGGGTATCTTCTTCCTTCCTAGATCCATAACTTAATCACATGTTTTACAATATAAAGTAATATTCACATGCTCTGGGGACTAGGAATTTAATATATCTTTGGGGGCCATTTTTTATTCTCTGCAGTAAGAGATAGCCTGACCCTTTATCCCAGTTTTCTTCATTATATATTTCCTAGGAAGTATATTCTCTTCAATAAACTTAGAACGGTTGATGAAATTAGATAATTTAATGTTGATACAACCAATGTTTACCAAGTCATACTGGAGCCTAAGGCAAAAAGGAAAAATCATAAATATCTTATACTTATTTAAAATGGATACTTTGTTCATCATAGATTTTCCCATTAAGCTTTTTAAAATATACATTCAAATATTGTTTTGATTGCTTGAGGGTTTTTTGCCAATATAAATTTTGTCCCCAAGAAAAATGGTTCCATCATTTCATAGTATTCCAATTTTAACCCATAGCCCGTAATGGAATCTTACCAGTTCTCCCAATATTATCCTTAGTAGCTATCTTCTCCCATCCAGAATCTCATAGGATCATCATGTGACTCACTTATGTATGTCTCTTTATTCCAGAGTTGTTTCTCAACCTTTTTTTTGTATCTTAACCTTGATATTTTGAACAGAAATTAGTTATTTTGTAAAATATCTATCAGTTTGTGTTTGCCTGCTCTTTCCTTGTAGTTGACGTGTGTGTGTGTGTGTGTGTGTGTGTGTGTGTGTGTGTGAGTGATAGCAGGAATACCACGAAGTAATGTATCTTTTTTCAGGGTACTGTATAGGAAATATGATTTTGCTTTGTTCCTCTTAGTGGAATTAGTTACGTCCAGATTGGTGACCAGATTAAAGTGGTATCTGCCATGTCTCCACCGTAAAGTTACTATTTTTCTCTCTATAATTATTAAATAATGTTTGAATATCTTTAGCAACTATGCAGATGTCTTTTTCATTGTCAAAGTATCACTCAACTGTTTTGGTAACCATTGATTTCTAATTTATTTGTTACTGAAGTTACAACTATTTTTATACTATATTTGTAAATATAGTTTAGTTGAAATTCTGTAAGGAACAGATTTTCATTCTATATATGTATATGTGTGTGTATATATATTTATATCAACTCATACATTTGCATTCTATTCAGTGGGACATTAAACTGTCCTTAATATGGTTAGTAGGAGCTCTTCTAGCTCACTTTTGGATCCTTCTGAGAATTCCCCTAGTTTCTTCCTTGAACTTTTTTCATGTTCCTGACCCAAACAAGATGTAATAATATCATCTAGTATTTTATATGTGGCGGTCCTGGCATCAGCCATTTGTCCAAAAGCTTTGGTAGCTTTGAATGGAGAATGGCCTCTATTGCTTCTGATGATGTTAGCTGTCATTTATATCCTTATACCCCCTTATATAATGTGACAGTTTCCTGTGGCTTCTTTAAAGATTTTCTCTTTATTTTTGGATATTGTCAATTCAACTCTGATATGCTTTGCTATGATTGTATTTACCCAGTTTGTAGTGCACTATTTTTTAATCCATATGTTTAGACTTTTCATCAGATTTGAAAAACATTTAGCCGTTATTTTTTTCAAAGTTACTTTTCTATATCCTCTCTTTTTTCTTTTGGGAGTCTAAATACACCTATATTAGAAAACTTGACTATTGAATTTTTCTTCATATTCATTTTCTTCCTCTTCTACATATAATAATAATATAATTCTATTGATTTTTTTAATTGCCTTACAGATCATTGAGTTTTTGTTAATGTAATATATTTATTTTCTATTTTTTTTATATTGTAGGAGTTCTACTGATCTATCTTTGAGTTCATGGACTTTTTTCCCTGCTGTTTAGCCCCTGAAGGAATTTTTAATTTTACTTATGTTGTTTAATTTAGTTTTTTTATAGGGTTTCCTTTGTTTTTTAGCTTTATTGCTCATATTCCCCCAAATATTTATTCATTGTAAATAAATTTTGTTTTAGGACTTTGAGTATATTTATAATACCTGCTTTAAGTCCCTTCTCTGATAATTTTAGCATGTATGTCTTCTTGGGAATCATTTCTGTTGACTTCTTTGTTTTCTGAGTATGAGTCCTATTTTATTGATTCTTCACGTGACTACTAATATTTTTTATTGCATGTTGGGCAATGTAAATATGTTGTGTGGTTCTGGTTCTATTTACTTATATTCTCTTTAAGTGTACTGATATTTGTTCAAGCAGTGAGTTTAAATTAGTTGGACTCAAACTTCAAGCTCTGTTTCTTTTATGATGGGCAGCAACTGAAACTCTGCATTTTTTCCAGCTTCTCACTGCTTTCTTTATTTCATTAATGCTTAACTAAATCAGTATTTAATCCTGAATTTTGCATATTTTATATGTAGACTTTGGCACTTATTCCATGTGCAACCGCTTTTGTAAAGGGATTTTTCTACTTAATTTACCAGCTAATATACCAGTTTCAAAGTCTGTATGCTGACCTCCTACCCCCTGTACCACAGAAATCAGGGAGTGCCCTCCAGCAAAATCCTGAAAATGTGTAAATCCCACATGGTGCATTTCCTGTCTTTTATGGGTCATCCTTCTCAAGATTCTTCCTGTTTTAGATCAATACGTAATTAAAATATTTCTTATTTTATTTGGCAGGGGTGCTAGTAGGGGAGAGGGGCGGGAGAGGAGAGAGAGATTTTTTTAAAAAAATTTTGTTATGTTTATTTATTTTTGAGAGCAAGAGAGACAGAGCATGAGAGACAGAGAGAGGGAGACACAGAATCCGAAGCAGGCTCCAGGCTCTGAGCTGTCAGCACAGAGCCTGATGCAGGCTTGAACTCACAGACTGCAAGGGGCCTAAGCCGAAGTTGGAGGCTTAACCAACTGACTCACCCAGGCACCCCAAGAGAGAGAGAGAATCTTAAGCTCCATGCTCAGCACAGAGTCCAATGCAGGACTTGATCTCACAACTCTGGGATCATGACCTGAGCTGAAATCAAGAATCAGGTGCCCAACCAACTGAGCCACCCACGTTCCCCTACAATATTGTTAATACTCTATATAGCTTTTATAGGTATTATCTATGGGAAAGTTTAACTATACAGGTTTCTCTTTATTACTAAAAGGTAATTTATTTTTAAGTTTGAAGATTTTTTTTAAATTAAAGTTAATACTAACACAATCCATAAAAGTGGAACTGCTTTGATTGAATAAAGAAATGGGAACAAAATCTTGCCCTGTCTCAATACAATGAGCACATACAACACAAAATTAATCAGGTAGCACTCCCCCCAAATTCTATATGTCCATAGACTGTTCAAAAATAACAATGCCAAATAATGAATACAGAAGGAAGAAGCCAGTACCGTAAAGAATGTGTTCACATATATGGCCAGAACAATTAACTAAGTTTAATCACAATCTTCAGGCAAAACTCCCAAAGAATATCTTTAAAAATGCATAACACCTCATATACATTTAAGAGCATTTTAAATATATAATTTACTATTCACAGTACTCCTATACGTACAGCATATGTAATTATTGTCATTTTAGTACTGCTACTGCTTTATAATCCTACAAGACATCATGAAAACATGTAATTTAGTGACTGTATACTATTTTAAAAGTTTTGCAAATATCATCTTAGTTCATTTCTGCCAAAAGCTTTTGATGCAGTGTTATTAGTTCATCTACAAAAAGTGGAAAGTGAGCAATCAAAAGACCTTAAGACTTACTCAAGGAGAAGAAGGTAGTATAAATATGATTTACAAATCCAATCTTAATCTACATGCCTGTATAAGCACATTTCAAATTTTATATTATTCTGCATTTCCTACAGAAGGTAAATGTCTTTCAAGTGAATTAAATATCTTGACTTTACATATACATTCATTCTATAGAAACTGGATTCAGAATCAGTTCTTGTAGTGGTTGGACTCAGCCATATTTGATTTTATCTTATTGCTTGAAAGTAGGAAGGGACAGACAATATTAAGACATTTAGGACATTGGTGCAACCTGGAAATTTCAATGGCTGAACTAAATAAAGATCTAGTTTTCATTTACATAAAATCTAATGTGAATCAATATCCCTACTTTATTTTGGGTTATAGTTTGCACATATGGTATCCATTAAAGGTATCATGTGAGGGTAACATTCAGGCAGAGACTTTAGAGAAATAAGGGTGTGAGCTCGGCATATCATTTGGGAAAGCATTAGTTGGGGGAGGAGAGAGAAAGAAAGTTCAAAGGTCCATATTGAAACTGTTCTTGGAACATGAAGAATGGCAAGGATACAAGAGTTCTTGATACAGAGAGAGGAGACTGTAGAAGGTGAGATTGGGGAGGTAAGCCTGGAGGTCCTTGAAAGCCATTGCCTGTAAATGAGATAGGATTCTTTTTCTTCAGTCCTCTACACCTGACCCTAGTACCTATTACCAAAAATTACATAATGGATCTTGTAATTATATGAAAAATTTTCCTCTCTTTTCTTGAGAGCAGACTCTGAGCATGGTTGTTATCATATGTGCAACAAACTTGTGTCTTTGACACCTAATCTGGAAACATATGTTTTTATTGCATGTTTCTTAATAGGCTTTAGATTTCATGTTCCACTTTGCCTCTTTAATTGTATGGGTCCCCCTCTGAGAATTTAGTTCTCTTTACATGCTTAGATCCAAGTCATTGGATTTTCATTACGACATTTTCTTTGACCAAAATCAGTTTGGCCTTCTGTAAGTGAACTCTTCCATAATGTGCATAGATTTGTCTTTTTGCCAACTTTGGAAATTTGAACACTCTATCCAAGTCAATTGATTTTTCATTTCTCTTGTGATGGTTATGTGCCATAACTCACCATCCTCCGCTGACTCCTAGAGTCCAGAGTTCCACTCTGTCCCAGTTAACAGAACTGACACCACCCATAATTATTTAGTGGTAACATATGGTGCTGACATCCTGAAGAATGCAAAATGATCTGATATTCCTTTTAACTGCACATTAGTGAGTTGGAGTTGATAGGCTACTACTGTTATGTGACATATTACTGTAAAAAGATTCAATGTATAATGTGTATAAATTTTCTCCACAGTTGTCATTTTGCCATAACAATGCAAAAACAGAAAACAAAACAAAAACCAACCAATTAATAAGACCTTGAGAGTTAAGATGATCTGCTTCATTCTAGAAATATATATCAAATTGGTAAGGGAAGTCATGATGATGCAAACACAGATTCAGTAAATTAAGAAGAAGTAGTCATAGAGAATGATAATAAAACTGAATAACAGATTAATTAGCAGGTTACAACTATAACCCAGGGATTTGACACCTTTACAATACTATTGAAAGTAACTATTTTTTTAATTAATGTGACAAAGGAATCCCTATTTCTGCATTTGTTTTGTTCAATTAAATGTACTTTAGATATCCATTTTAAAAGCAACTTACTTCCATGGATAAACTTTAGTGAAAGAAACAGGTAGCCAATTGCTGCCAAATATATTATAGATGCTATTAACGATGCATTTGATTTCAGTTCACATGGGCTGTTGAACAGATTTCAGATGAAAGCCCACAGAGAAATATATATCAATCAATACAAATAGACTAAAATTTATTTCATTACAGCGAATTGCATATTTTTTCTAAGTCAGTCTATGAAAAGGTAACACTTAGTTTCAGTGCAAAAAAATATTTTTTCCTACAATTTAATTATATCCAGCAGTACCTATTTTTTCTAAGTCTGTGTCTCATTAAAGGCAGCACTGGGTGAGGGAATGAACAAAGTTTTCCTAAGTTAAATTGTAGAAATATTTTTTTAGCATCATGGTGCTTTCTTCAAGATTTGGTTGTATTTTCCAGATAGATTGGTTCCTGAAATTGATAACTATCAAAGTTTGTGATAGGAGAGCTAGAAATAGGTTTCCCACTCCTCAATCTGCTTATCCAGAAATGCATCTAGGTTTTCTTTTGCAGATGAATTTATTATAATCCCCTAAGAATTCATTATTTTGAATTGTTAAATATGCTTCTCTCTGCTGCCTCCTTGAGAAAGTACATGTTTTTGAGCAAAAGACTGTCTCTCATAATTTCCAGGGCAGCAGCATACGAATATGCAAGTATTGTATTGAGTCTCTAAATATTTTCATAGAGTAGGCAAGGCATGTAGAATATTAGGAGAGGAAAAAAAAGAACAGCTCCAACTTTTTAAAGTTCATATTTACTTGTTCTCAAGCTATACCTGAGAATGCACCTGTCTCAAAGCATGATGTCAGTCTTTCTTCTGATCCCTTCCTTCATAACAATCATTCTCCATTCCCAAAAGCTATTCATGCCTATCCTTTACCCATCGTGATACCTCACAGTTACTTCCCTTTGGGATAAAAAGCCTCAAGGATGCCAAGTGCATTAATGTGAGTTCTCCAGAGAAACAGAACCAAAAGAATAAATGAATATATATAGATATGTAGCAGATATATGTATATAACACATATATAACATGAATATATAAGTAACACAAATATACATACAGTATATATATAATGGGACATTATGAGGAATTGGCTCATGTGATTATGGAGACTGAAAAGTCCCACAATCCAGTCTGTCATTTGCAAGCTAGAGATCCACGAAGCCAGAAATGTAGTTCATTCCAAGTCCAAAGACCTGAGAACTGAGTCAGTCAGTGTGTAAATCCCAGTCTTGGGACAGAAGATGTGATGAGATGTCCCAGCTCAAACTGTGATACAGGAAACAAAAGGGGGTGAGTGGATAAATGCCTTCTTCTTTCTACCTTTAGTGCTCTTCAGGCTCTCAACAGAATGAATGATACCCGCCTACATTAGGGAGGGCCATTTATACTGAGTCCACCAATTCAAATGCTAATCTCTTCCAGAAACACTTTCACAGACACACCCTGAAACAATGTTTATTTGGACATCCAATGGCAAATAAAGTTAACACATGAAATCAACCATCACATCAAGCAAAGGGGCAATTCAAAATATTAATATTGTGAACACTCTTTTATTCAAGATATCAAAAAACGGTGGTAAGAATTTGTGCATCACATCCCACCACCCCCACATACACATTCCATTAAGGGAGAAAAGTGTCATGTGAAGTGGGATATTCCAACCTATTTCACTATGTCTGAATTAAAATGTATTATGGAATAAATTTATGGGAGTGATCAATTTCTCTTCACAACTTTGCCTCTTCTATCCCTATTATCAATCAGTGCATTCACTGTTACTGAGAAAGAGAATCAAGAGGAAGGAAAACCATCAGACCATTATTAATAAGAGATACTGAAGGAGGTGACATTTTATTTCACTCAGTAACATCTGATGGTAAAGTAGTCTTATTTGTCTGAAGCAATCTTAATTGATGCACAACTTGTAAAATGATTCTGGTAAACACAAAGATAATACAAACTTGATCACTCTGACTCAGCATTCTCACCATTACTGATCACAAGAAGGAGCCTGGTCAGTTTTCTTATTTACTTGTCTCACACATATATCACATTCCATATTTTGCATGATTTTAAGACAGATATAAATCTGTGCTCTTATTTTCTTGGATATTTATTTAGAACCACAAGAGAATCTTCTCTTTTTCCCTACCCTCACCACTACCATTTGGCCAAGCCACCGTCATCTTGCACATGGATTATTATAATTGTGTCATAATTGTTTTTCTTCTCCTGAACCCTTCATATTGTCTATTTACAAAATAGAGCCTCCAGAGTGATCCCAATGACACATAAATTTTCTTGTGCCACCCCTCTCTTTCTAAAGATCCACAGTAAAACTGAAGTCCTCACCGTCACCAAAGTTCTTTTAAAAACTGGCCCCATTACCTCTTTGACAGGTGCTCTTACTACTCCCCTCACATGTCTGCTCACATTTCTCAAGCCATACCTACTTCCTTATTCTCATCCAGTATCCCAGAATATGTTCACTTCATGATGTTTGCAAGGCTTTATTTCAACCCTTCTCTAATGGGCAGTGGGGGAAGGAAGTTTAGTCAAGTATTCCAAGTATTTGTGGTTGTTTTTTTTTTTTTTTCTTTTGTCCTTAGAAATGTAATATTGGTAGTGGTTTAAAAACAGCTGTGAACAAAAAAGTGTAATGGGATAGAAAAATCACATCAAGGATTACTGCAATTATTAGAAGAAAGTCATAAGAATGTGAACTAAGGTGGAGATAATAGTAAACGAGAAGAATAGACTTTGACATATTTAGAAAACAGCCATTCTATAAGGGAAATAAAAATATTGAAATGATTCAGAGCTGTGTTTGGGCAACTGAGGAAATAATCATGGCATCAAATGCAATTAAGGTTAAGAAAAAGCTTAGAAAGAAAGAACTGACCTTTATATACATATCTGTTCTTCCCTAGACTGTCTGGCTTGAGAAAGTGCAGGTAGCTCATGGAGCTGAGAGGAGACCATTCTGACCTACCTGGATGCTCATTTCCTCAATCTTTATATTATTAGCTTAGCAGCAGACTTAGAAGGTCCAAAGTAGCTCAATTAAAAAACAAACAAAAACTGAAGTCTGCATAAATGAAGCTACAACGATATTTGCAATACTCCTAACTCTAAAAACACTTTGAGCATTATAGAGATGGAGCCTTGTTCTAATAAAATATTGGCCATGGTAAAGTTACACCAACCATGCCTAATCCAAACTGTATGATAATGTGGTTGTGTTCACTCTGCTAATTCCTTTATTTTAAGGCTCTTCCCAGTAAGCCATCTTTTGTGTATCTCTTACGCTTTTTTGCACATGTTTTTAACTTTCCTGTGTATATGCTAATTTTAATCTCTTTTCTTGCCCCCAAGATTTCTAGTTTGCATTTAGTATTTCGACTCTCTAAATTTGATTGCAGTCATTAAATAGGAATCTTGAGATTTGAACAACCTGACTCCACATTTTCAAATAGGAAAACAGCAGTCACTGAGATTTATTAAAGGAGAAATGTAAGTAAGAATGTACACAAAAATCCATGAGCACTGGCCGTTGTACGTAAGTGCTGAATCACTAAAGTCTATACCTGAAATTAATATTACACAGTGTGTTAACTAACTGGAATTTAAATAAAAACTTGAAGAAAAGCAGAATATACACAAAAATCCTAGCTCAGAACATAAGGCTGTTGTGTGAATTATCCTAATTTAGTAGGGAGATATTTTAAAGAGGCTAAGGCCTTCTAGTTATACATTCCAGCTCTGAAAATGTCTAACTTTGAGCAACGAAGCGTCCTTGGCTGTAAAGTGGATATATTGGTGATGTCTTCTCACAGGGTTACTTTGAGAGTTCACTATTATAATTTATGTAACATACCTATTATTTAAAAATATTAGCTAGTATTGAAAAATACTAGCTTATATTGTTGGTGTCATTATTATAGTTCTAGACTGTGAACTTTTTCATTTCCTGGACTTCAACCATAGCTACATCTCAAATGCCTACTATAGTGTATGGTAAAGACTGAGTTTTCAATATATATTTCTCTAAGAATTAACCATTTATGTCACTGTATTTCATTGTTTTCACTTTTCAAAGACTATAGAAAACTGATATTGAGAGAAAAATTTATTTGGTTAAATTTGAACCAGTGCAGTCCCAAATATGCAATAATATTTATGAGTAAAGGAAAGTGCCATGTTGAAGTACTTCTGCTTTCTTCTCTTATCAAGTATAAGTGAAAAACTAAATGTTTCCCCTCTATTTTGCTCATGTCATCATTTTCTTTCCTTATTTTGTACGCTGTGCTATTCTTTTGTGCATCTGATTTGAAAGGTTTAAAAATTATCTTTTAGAATACAATGAGTGGTTAGAAAGCCTCTTTTTTGTGTGTCATCACTAAATATCATGAGAGGCCATGATGTATACAATGCTAAATAAAAGTATATAGTTCTAGAAGATAGTTTAACCTTCCCTTAGATCATGATAGCAGTAATTTTAAGATACATATTTGACCTAATATACATTTACTATTAAATAATTCTATTGAAATTCTTCAATAAGAATTATATTCTAGTATATAACATTCATGTCAGAAATATTGATTTATATTATTAGCCGTAAGTCAAGATTTATATTTATCAAGTCTTCTTAAAAAATGTAACATATGTAACCCCACTTTTGGCCCCTCAAAATAATAAAATTCATATTTATAGTAATGTAGAATTGTAAAACTAGAACATTCCATTTTAAAATTTATAAATATTTATAAGCATAATAACCAAAGACTGCTATATAATTGGGAACAGCATAATACGCTTCGTTTCTCAGGCTAAGTCATTTATTTCATTGTCCTTGTTAGTGCCCATCACCATGAAAGTTATTGTAGTTGCAGTTGTTATAGTTTGCATCTGCTATATTACTCGAATACAAAAGTGTACTTCTGAATTTTTGTTGCTTTAGATGAAATCTAACGAATAAATAATGGAAAGATAAAGAATTCGAATTCTTACCATCTAATTCTATCCAGGTTACAAAATTAAATACACATATATACAAATAAAATGCACGGAAAATGTAGAGGATTAGAAAATGAAAAAGAAGTTACAATATCCTCCTATTCCAGTCTTCTAAATCTTAGATGCCTAGGTTTCTGCCAAAACTCTGTTGTGTACACCTGTTTTTAAAATTCTAAGGGGCGCCTGTGTGGTGGCTCAGTCAGTTAAGTGTCCGACTTGGTTTGACTCAGGTCATGATTGCACAGTTTGTGATTTCGAGCCCCACGTCGGGCTCTGTGCTAACAGTGCAGAGCCTTCTTGGGCTTCTCTCTCTTTCTCTTTCTCTCTCTCTCTCTCTCTCTCTCTCCTTCTCTCTCTGTTTCTCTCTTTCTCTCTCTGTGCCCTTCTCTCTCTTTCTCAAAATAACTAAATAAAAACCTTTTTAAAAATTAAAAAAAATAAAATTCTAAAACATTTTATTTTATAAATCAGAGCACTTTTAATTATTTTAATTTTCTCATTGCATAATACTATTGATTGAAATTTTAGGGGGAGAAGGGAAATAAATATATGGAACTTAAATACTTCTTTGGTTTCCTGTGAATTCTGGGAGTGATAATGTATAGAACAAGCCCAAATTTTTAGGTAAATTAGAAGCTGTTCAAATTAACCAGTCATTTTCCCCTACCTCCAAAAACAATCAAAGAAGTCCAAATACTGCCATAAACATTGACACAGTGAAACCATCACACATATGGTTTTATCAGAACATATTCTCTTTCCTAAGTGAAAATAAGCTCCTTCTGAGAATAAAAATCTGAACAGAAATCCCATTCTTGATTATCTGCAAAAGCTACAAAAGCACTTATGGGCCTATTCAACCATCAGAGAGGCAGAATTTTAGGAAAGTCCATTCCTGAAATGTATCTTTATTTCCTGATGTGCTTATTGCCAATGTTATTTTGGCTGTTAGAGTATCTTAAAGACATAAAAGCAGTTGGCTAGATGTTCTAAAGATGATGGCAGTAGCCTGCAGCTTACATAAACACTATAGGGTCCATGGACATAGTCGCAATAAAGCAGAACATCGAAAACACAGCTTATATAAAACTTAATACACTCAGCCCGGAAGATACTTTTAAACATTTGCTAAAATTACTTTACAAGCAGGCATGTTCACTATAAAATCATCGTAATGGAGAAATAAAGCAGGGGTACAGAATAAAACGTAAGAAATTCTCTCAAAGAATTCTATTTAAGCATCTAAATAACAACTAGGGTTATCTTGATGCAATTCACCGAGTTCCTTTACAGGAAGATCTCATTTGTAGCTTTCTGCTATAGCTAATTATATTATTAAATTTAAAATTGTTCCCCAAAGCTCTCATGTTTCCATAATATCTAGATGAGACTCTAACCTATTTGCCTTCCAGATATGTGTGCTTGGGTGCATGTGCTACTATCCTTTAAGTAAGATTCGTTCATGGGCTTCTGCTACAAACCTGTGTGCATGTTTGGCAGCAGTTAATTTTATGTAGGATACAATACTTCTTATTGACGGGGCATTATTGGTCAGGGAACAGTCGGTAGTACTGGAAGAAGAAGAGTTGTCAAAGTTACTTAGCAGAAATGTGTTTGTGATTAGTAAATTTGGGTAAGATAACAGAACCCAGACTTGCTTGGAACCAAACTGCCTGGGTATTCTTTCATCGAATTGATACTTTCTCATAATTTCCTATAAAAGAAGTACAACTGAGGGGGACTGTACTCCCTCATGAACTTGACCCCATATTGCACACATAGTAGAGCTTCTTAGCCACAAGACGTATTTCTGGGGAACAGTGGGATGATCTCTTGCTGACCTTGTTTTTGTGAGCTTTCACTCTCCTCAGTGGAGTCTATTCCCTACTGCACTCAGCATAAAGTTATGGAATTGACACTGAATCTGGTACTTAGCAGGTGGTGACCATGAAGGGGCCTACCTTGTCCAATAAGCTGAACATATAAAAATGAATATATATATATATATATATATTCATATACATATGCACATACTTAATTTTTAAAAAGAATGGTTTACTATCCTGTGGAGATGGTTAATCATATTTTCTATGTAAATACCAGTCATTATGTCTGGAAATGCTTAGAATAAAAATCTAAGCATGCTTGCTTTGCTTGGCCTTCTACTTCCTATTATGTAGAAAATAGGAGAATACCATATCATCTTTAACAAAAACAACAAAAAATTCAGTAGCCTACAAAATCTTTTTTTTTCTTTTTAAGCTCATCAGATGACTAAGGTTGCAAGGCCCCCTGATGCAATGAAATCCAAAGAATGGGTGAATCCAGTTGAAGCCAATTCAGAGAGGTAGGGTGGGCAGACTAGATAAATGAGGTGGCTTGCTTTAAGCATATCTGAAGGGAGAAGAGGTGCCCACCATAGAAGCAGGAAATCAAGCAACTGAAATTTCAAAGTCTTATAGATGTGGGCTAGCTTGAGGGTTTAGAATCCCAGGAAATTCCCCAAACAGGGGAAGCCAGCCACCACTCAACAACTCATTTCTATATTCCTCCACCAATGATTCACAAGGAAAGTTAGTGGTTGGGTAAGAGGCTTGAAGGAGAAGTCCCTCCATGATGGAGACAGGCAGGAATTTCCCAGGTAAAAGCAGCAGAACTTAGAGGAAGCTCTCTGCACACTGGAGTCTGTGTTAAGTTTAAGGTAGTGGTTGACTATCACAGAGAGACAAACAGCATGTCTGTGTACCAGACACTGCTCTGATATGAGACAAAAGCCATCTGCTGGAGGAAGAGGGACAAGAAACCTGTTCACCCCCATGACTCTGCACTGACTTGAGGCAGAAGCCCTCTGCCTCAGAGAACTCTTGGCCTAGGCTCTGCACTCAGTAGTAGGAAATGTGCTACCAAATTAAGTACAATATGTTACCAAATTAAGTACAGCACTTACTTCTATTTTTTTAAGTTTACTTATTTGTTTTAAGAGAGAGCGAGCACACCAAGTGGGGAAGGGGCAATACATAGAGAAACCCCAAGGCCAAAAAGAGAGGCAAAAACAATTCTAAGGCTTCTGGAAGCCTCTGGCATCTAGAGCTATAGCCAGTTCCCGGCCATAATAACAAATACACTGAAGTCCTATTTACCTCACTTTTTATATATAACAAATTCAGTTTTCAACAAGAGAAATTATGAGGCATGCCAAAAGGCAAGAAAAAGTGTGGTATGAAGAAATAAGCAGCCCCAGAACCAGACTTGGATATGACACAGATGTTGGAATTATTAGAAAGGGAATTTAAAATAACTGGTATCCTCAAGGTCATCATACAAAAAGTGGACCACATGCAAGAACAGATGAGTAATGCAAGCAGATAACATGCAAACTCTGAAAAGCATGAAAAGCAAAGACTAGAATTAGAAACAAATAAAAACTTGTGACGAACCACAGATTCCTTCAACAGGTTCATCAGTATACCTAACAAAACTAAGGAAAGAATCAGTGAGCTTTGAGTAGAGGTCAATAGAAACTTTCCAATCTGGAATGCAAAGAGAAAAAAAAAGAGAGAGAGAGAGAATTGATCAGAGTGTTCACATTAGTGGACCACTAGCAAAAGATGTAATAGATGTGTAACTTAAATACCAGAAAAAGAATGGAACAGAAGAAATATTTAAAATAATAATGGCCAAGGACTTTGTAAAGTTAAGGGCAGACACCAAACCACACATCCAGGAATCTCAGAGAATAATACCACAAGCTTGACCACTGAAATGGATAGAAATCCCCACCTCAGTGTTCCTGTAACCTTCATGGTAGTGACTGCTCCTACAACTGTAGGAAACATCCCATTTCCCAAGGATGTAGTTGGGATAGTGCTATGCCGAACTGGCCAAGGTTCTGAAGTTCGTAATTTTTTGATTCACTTACATATCCCCTTTCTCTTGGCACAAATTTATTCCCAGAAAAACTGGTTCAGGTCACTAATTGGTTAGGATCTCTGCCTCACAAACCTCACAAAATCTATTCTTCCCACTCATCCCACTTATGTTTCCCTGAATTTTATTCCAGGGGCTCTTTTTTTCCTTCAGGGTCTTCATCCGGTTTCACACAGTTCCATCTTAGCCAGGTTCCTTAAATTTGACACTCAGTGGACAGGAGTTTTTGTCCGTTCCCTCACAGAAGGCTTCTGGTTTCTACTTAGCAAAGTGGAAGCTTTATCTCCTCCCTCACCATCACCTATACGCACAACAGACACTTGCCAAAGTGCCTGTTCTTTTTTAAGGCTGGGTAACGTGACCATTTTATGTGACCTTTACTGGACAAAGGTGGTCCTCCAACTAAATGCTATGTAAATTTTAAAGATAAGCAACTAGGAACTGATTTTGCATTTATTCAGGGAAAAGATCTGCCTCATCAGGCCACCCATGAAAAGTAGGTGACTATTTAGGCTTAATGATTGGTGCTAAATTTGCTTTTTAACAACTCCACATTTATGAACAAGTGGTTTAGCTACATATTTTGCAGAATACAAGACAAAAAATTCTTATGTTTTTCAAAACTCACTTATGTGTGGAACAGGGCAGTTAAATAAATTTGCAGATTTGGGGGAGTTGATGTCATACAGATCATGGAAATAATGACAGTACCCAACAGAGCTATGTTTAAAAAATCAGTGGTTCAGTGTGAAAATGGAGAACACTATTGCTTAAAGGATTCACAAAAGAAAAAGAATCAATAATGGAGACAAACAATGACCTACAGAGAAATAGGAGACTAATGACATCTGAGGGATGAGGAGGTTTTTAATAAATTTAGTGAAAGAGGAATCATTGGAGTTATAGAGATAGAATCTTGTGATGGATTGCTGAGGAAATAGATCATGAAAAGTTTCAAAAAATTTTGTAGATTGTGATTTTGAGAATATTGAATTTATAGCAGAAAAAAGGTAAATTGAAAAATGTCGAAACAACATGGTATGAGAAGACAATGCTAGGTTTGATACAGGTTTAAGGATTTATAGGATAGTTGCATTTGAAGGGCAAAGTTACAGAGGGTAAAACACAAACGTAGTCATAAGAGTTAAATAGTTCTTATTTTTTCAGTGATGCTTTAGAATCTGTTCCTGAGACACATAAAGGGAGGATATGGAAAAAAGTTAATGAATTTTGACTTAACAATTTGGAAGTAATTCTTTGGCTGCGGCTGTTGATTATCCGTAAATACTCCTTTCTCTCTGTCTCGGGCACATGACTTTTAGCCTGACATTGCATTCTCATATCACCCTTGTTACTTGTAGCCATGTAACTCAGTGCTGGACAAAGGTCCTTGGAAAGTACTGATATGTGCCATTTGGTTCATGCTCTTAAAAGTAACACATATACTCTCTTAGCTTTTTGTCCCTTTCTGTCTGAGAGATATTGGAAACTGTTATGACTTCTTTGGACCTTGAGCTGGAAACAGTTCTCTCAGCTCTGAGTCATATACCACAGAACGAACACCCAAAACAACAGTGAAGGTATCTTTTGTTTAAGCCACTGTAACAGCTGATTTGTTAGTGTCACAAGGCTTCTGATAAAGCCCTCATAAGGGACGGTCCATTTTCTTAATTCCATTAATGTATTTCTTACTGAAATGCACAGACATCTAATATCTAAATTACATTGACATGATCAAATGTACAGTTACAGATTTAACACTGTGTTAACAATTCAACACTGTTCTCCAGCATACATCAAAACACCCATAATTAAACTTGTGTTGCAAAATTGCACAAAAGGTTTTCATTTTTTTAAAACTGACAATCAGCTCTCAGTCAGTATTCCATGAAGTGCTAGAATAAAATTGTCATTTTAACTGCATACTTTGGCTGAGTATGAGGGAAGAACTTCAGTGACCACCTGAAACAAAGAAATTTAAATAATCCCCAATTCCTTTTGGTTTACATATATTCCCAGTTATGCAAGGGAGTTACTAATCTTGAGTAGGTTTCTCTCAGCTGATTTCCCCCTCCCATCAAAACCAAAACAAAACAAAAATGCTATCACTCAATTCTTAGTTCTAAATAAAATAATTACATATTTTAAGAATGCAAAGCCTTTATACCATTGATGTTGTTACTTTTTAAATTATATTACAGGATTTATAAAAGCTTTCACTACAAAAATATTTTTCAAGGTAGACTTGGGTTCTCTGTGATAGCAGTAATAAGGAGAGGCTTGAGTTTTTAAAGAAGTCAATGAACTAACTACATGTACTTGTACAGCCTTTATTTAACACCATTTGTGTGAGTCAGGACGGTGTTAAGCATTTTTCAGTTTATTCTCCAGAGTGTACTGACCAAACTCTAATCTCATGGAAAGGTAAATATAACTGAAGTGTTTGGAGAGGTGATGGGAAATCAGTGCTTGGAAAGAGCACTTAGCTATGTTTTTAACCATAAATGTCAAAGAACAGGGTCCTAAGTGTTTCTTTCTGTTTCTTGAAAGTGTTCTGAATTTGAAACCTTTCTTTTTATATTCTCGTGGGCCCTGGAATGAAAAAAGATGGATAGTGAATTGACTTTTCAACATTTATTGTCTTAATGCAGTTCCTTCTTTGAGAGTAACACCCTTATCTATGGTTTCCTATTACATTTATGTAAAATTACTTTACATTTTTTTAAGTTCTTATATCTTACTAATTAAGGTCATTCCACTTTTCATGTTCAAGTAGTTCCTAACTGCAATATACTTCCAGGTGTGGGAGTTGTCATGAAGTAGATTCCCCTTGGATTAATTGTGTTCTAGTATTTTCTATTATGCAGGGCACAGTACCTGGCCTTTCAGATCTTGGACAAAAGTGGTAAACTGTGACTTCCAACACCATGCTCTTGAAAATGTTATCTGATACGTGGCTAAAATATGTCATCGATAGTTTCCAGTATTTTATTTCTAGATTTATTTGTTAATTCAATAAATCTTTTCTAAGAACTTCTGTTAGCTATGTTACCATTTTAAGTTTCAGAGTTATAAAAATTTTAATGTGACCCCCTGCCCTCAGGAGTTGCATATACTATGGATTGGGAAGTCAAGTAATTGCTAACTTGATTATCAGGGAGTCAAATAATTGCTACTATATGGAACCAGTACTTGAACTCCATGAGATGTCGGGCACATTACCCAAGTTTTCATGAAGATAAAAGAAGAAAATATTGAGAATAAATAAACAGTCTTCTTACAAAGTGTAAAGTGAATCTTTAATTTGGGAGCTTCTATTCCAGTTACTAATTCCTCATTAAGTAAGTGATGACTGTGTTTAGGTAGCATGGTTAATGGAATAGGTTAATTTCTCCCAAGCACACTAGTCCAGGACTCCTTAAACACACACTCACATGACACACAAACACAACCACACATGTAAAGTTTCTAAAATGACGTGAGAACTAATTCCACTGAGTGCCAGTGCAGACACACAAATATTCCTCAGATGCAGATTTCTATAGATTTCAGGTAATAGTCCTCAACACCCATTACAGAAGGAGATAGTTGGGATTGATTCTATCAGAATCCCAGTTAACAGATAAACCTGCCATGCTGTGTATGTCTTTTGAATCGGGTCATCACTCAAGAAATAAGTCTGTCCGTTTATTTATTCTCTTCCTATATTCTCATCTTCATGACTGATTACTGCTTCCATAAACCCATCCTATTTTTAAAAGTCACATTAATATTCTTTAACATTTTTATAAGTTTTATTTAGAGTAGTTTTAGATTTCCTTAATTTTCCTCAAAATTGAGGAAAGTATAGTTTCCTGTCCCAACACATGGATAGCCCTCCCCCTACCCTATTACCAACATCACTCACAAGAATGGTATACTTTCACAATGGATGAACCTACGTTGGCATATCGTATCCATCTGAAGTTCGTAGTTATCTTCGGATTTACTCTTGGTGTTGTACATTTTATGAGTTTGGACAAAAGTATAATGACATATATCTATCATTATAATATTACAGAGAGTCTTTTCACTGCCCTAAAGATTCTCTGTGCTCTACACATTCATCTCTCCCTCACCCCTGGCAACCACTGATCTTTTTATTCTCTCCATAGTATTGCCTTTCAGTAAATATCATGTAGCTGGAATCATACAGCATGTAGCTTTTCAGATGGGCCTCTGTTACTTAATAATATGCAATTGAAGTTTCCTCCATGTCTTTTCATGGCTTGATAGCTTGATTCTTTTTTAACACTGAATACTATTCCATTGTCTGGATGTACTAGTTTCTTTATCCATTTGCCTACTGAAGGATATCTTGATTGCTCCCAAGTGTTGGCAATTATGAATAAAGCTGCTAAACATCTGTGTTCAGGTTTTTGTGTGAGCATAGTTTTCATCTCCTTTGGGTAAATACCAAGAAGCACAATTGCTTGATCATATACTAAGAGGATATTTAGTTCTGTTAGAAACCACCAAACTGTCTTCCAAAGCGGCCGTAACATTTTGCATTTCCTCCCAGCAATGAATGAGAGTTCTTGCTGTTTTACATCTTCACCAGATGTTGTGAGTGGTCCACAATTTGATTATTCTAATAGGGAAATATTTTATCTCATTATTGTTTGAATTTTCATTGCCCTATTATGGAGCATCTTGTAATATGCTTATTTAACATGTTTATATCTTTTTTCGTGAGATGCCTGTTAAGGATTTGGCCAATATTTATTTTGTCTTTAATTTTTAATTTTTTTGTTTCAAAATTTTATTTAAATTCTATTTAGTTAATATACAGTGGAATATTGGTTTCAGGAGTAGAATTCAGTGATTCATCACTTCGATGCAACACCAAGTGCTTGTCACTAATGAGCCATCCTAATGCCCATCACCCATCTAGCCCTTTGCCCCCCTACCTCCTTCCACCAACCTTGTTTATTCTCTATCTTTAAGAGTTTTTAATGGTTTGTTTCCTTCTCTTCTTTTCTTTTTTTTTTCCCACTCTCATATGTTTATTGGTTCTGTTTCTTAAATTCCACCTATGAGTGAATCATATGGTATTTGTCTTTTTCTGATGGACTTATTTCATTTAGCATAATATACTCTACCTCCATCCACGTCTTTGCAAATGGCAAGATTTCATTCTTTTAGATGGCTGAGTAATAATTCCATTATATATATATATATATATATACATATATATATATATATATATACACATGCATAGCAAAGTCTTGGTTTGCGAGAATCATGTTCTGCAAACACACTTGTAATCCAAAGCACTTGTTTATAAAAGTGAATTTCAAGAACCTTTGGCTCATTTGTGATCATGTGATGTTCAGCATCACATACTACTTGTATTGCAAGACATCATTCATTTATCAAGTGAAAATGTTTTTAGTTACAAATAAAAAATGTTTTTAGTTAAAAATAAAAAAAGTTAATAGAAATGTTTGTTCGTCTTGCAGAACACTCACAGAACAAGTTATATGCAATCCAAGGTTTTACAGTGTATACATGTAACACACACACACACACACACACACACGCACACAGTTACACACACACATACCACACATCTCCTTTATCCATTCATCAGTCAGTGCATATTTGGGTTCTTTCCATAGTTTGTCTATTGCTGATAATACTGCTTTCAACATTGGAGCACATGTACCCCTTCAAATACGTATTTTTGTATCCTTTGGGTAAATCCCTACTAGTGCAATTGCTGGATCATAGGTTAGTTCTATTTTTAAGGAAACTCTATACTGTTTTCCAGAGTGACAGCACCAGTTTTCATTCCCACCAACAGTGCGTGGACATTCCCTTTTCTCCACATCCTGTCTAACACCTGTTTTTTATTTTAGCTATTCTGTCAGGTGTGAGGTGATATCTCATCATGGTTTTGATTTGTATTTCCCTGATGATAAGTGATGTTGAGCATCTTTTCATGTGTCTGTTAGCCATCTGGTGTCTTCTTAGGGCAAGTGTCTATTCATGTCTTCTGCCAATTTCTTAACTGGATTATATGTTTGTTTGGATTTTTTTTATGTTGAGTGTGATAAGTTCTTTATAGATTTTGGAAAGTAACCTTTTATCAGATATGTCATTTGCAAATATCTTCTCCTATTCTGTAGGCTGCCTTTTGGTTTTGTTGATTATTTCCTTTGCTTTGCAGAAGATTTTTACCTTGATGAGGTCCCAATTGTTCATTTTTGCTTTTGTTTCCCTTGCCTCCAGAGAAGTGTCTGGTAAGATCTTGCTGAGGGTGAGGCCAAAGAGGTTGCTACCTGTGTTCTCCTCTAGGATTTTGGTGGTTTTCTGTCTCACATTTAGGTCTTTCATCCATTTTGAATTTATTTTTATGTATGGTGTAAGAAAGTGGTCCATTTTCATTCTTCTGCGTGTGACTGTCCAATTTTTCCAACACCATTTGTTGAATCAAGACTGTCTTTTTTTCCATTGGATATTCTTTCTTATTTTGTCAAAGATTAGGTGACCATATCATTGATAGTTGTAGGTCCATTTCTGGGTTTTCTGTTCTGTTCCATTGATCAGTGTGTTCTGTGCTAGTACCAAACTGTCTTGATGACAACAGCTTTGTAGAACAGTTTGAAATCTGGAATCGCGATGCCTCCAGCTTTCCTTCTCTTTGTCAAGATTGCTTTGGCTATTCAGGGTTCCTTTTTGTTCCATACAGATTTTAGGATTATTTGCTCTAGCTCTGTGAAAAATGCTGGTGGTGTTTTCACTTTAATTTTTTTTAACATTTATTTATTTTTGAGAGACAGAGAGAGACAGAGCATGAGCAGGGGAGGGGCATAGAAAGAGGGAGACACAGAATCCGAAGCAGGCTCCAGGCTCTGAGTTGTCAGCACTGAGCTCGACATGGGGCTCGAATCCACGGACCACAAATTCAAGACCAGCCAAAGTCGGATGTTTAATTGGCTGAGCCACCCAGGTGCCCCAAAAATGCCGGTGGTGTTTTTATAGGGATTGCATAAATGTGCAGATTGCTTTGGGTAGTAGAGACATTTTAACAATGTTTGTTCTTCCAATCTATGAGCATGGAATGTCTTTCCATTTCTTTGTGTACTCTTCGATTTCCTTCATAAGTTTGCTAGAGTTTTCTGAGTACATATCTTTTACCTCTTTGGTTCGGCTTATCCCTAGGTATTTCATAGGTTTTGGTGCAATTGTAGGTGAGATTGATTCCTTGATATCTTTTACTGCTGTTTCATTATTGGTGTATGGAAATGCAACAAATTTCTTTACATTGATTATATATCCTGATACTTTCATGAATTCATGTAATTAGTTCTAACTACTTTCTGGTGGAGTCTTTTGGGTTTTCTACACAGAGTATCATCTCCTCAGCAAATAGTGAAAGTTTGACTTCTTCATTTCTGATTTGGATGTCATTTATTTCTTTTTGTTGTTTGATTGCTGAGGCTAAGACTTCCAATACCTTGTTAAATAGTAATGGTGAAGTGTATATCCCTGTCTCTTCCTGATGATGGAGGAAAAGCTCTCAGTTTTTCCCCATTGAGGATGACATTAGCTGTGGTCTCAGTTTTTCCCCATTGAGGATGATATTAGCTATGGGTCTTTCATATATGGCCTTTATGATTTTGAGGTATGTTCCTTTTGTCCCTACCTTGTTGAGGTTTTTTATCAAGAAAAGATGTTGTATTCTGCCAGATTCTTTTTCTGCATCTATTAACAGGATCATATGGTTCTTATCCTTTCTTTTGTTAATGTGGTGTATCACATTAATTGATTTGTGAATATTGAACCATCTCTGCAGCCCTGTAATGTATCGCACTTGATCATGGTGAATAATTCTTTAAATGTACTATTGGATTCTATTTGTTAGTATCTTGTTGAGAAGTTTTGCATCCATGTTCATCAGGGATGTTGGCCTGTAATTCTCCTTTTCAGTGATGTCTTTGGTTTTAGAATGAAGGAAATCAGGATTTCCTGATTGTAGGAGTTTGGAAGTTTTCCTTCCATTTCTATATTTTGGAACAGTTTGAGAAGAATAGGTATTAACATTTCTTTATATGTCTGGGAGAATT
This sequence comes from Prionailurus bengalensis, assembly GCF_016509475.1. Taxonomy (NCBI): domain Eukaryota; kingdom Metazoa; phylum Chordata; class Mammalia; order Carnivora; family Felidae; genus Prionailurus; species Prionailurus bengalensis. The sequence continues at coordinate 24,043,430 of NC_057350.1, read as the reverse complement.
CCCCTGGGAAACCATCTGGTCCTGGATTTTTGTTTGTTGGGAGATTTTTTAATTTTGATTCAATCTTTTTGCTGGTTATGGATCTGGTCAAAATTTCTTATCTTTTTTTTGTTTCAGTTTTGGTAGTTTGTATATTTTTAGGAATTTGTCAGTTTCTTCAGATTGCCCAGTTTGTTGGCATATATTTTTTTATAATATTTTCTTATAATTATTTATGTATCTGTGGTCTTGGTTGTGATCTCTCCTCTTTCATTCATGATTCTATTTGGGGTCTTTCTCTCTCTCTCTCTCTCTGTCTCTGTCTCTCTCTCTCTCTTTTTTTAATAAGGCCAGCGAGGAGTGTATCCATTTTCTTAATACTTTCAAAGAATTGATCTGTTTTACTGTTTTTTGTTTTTATTAGTTTGTTTCTATATTATTTATTTCTGTCTAATCTTTATTATTTACCCTTTTCTGCTGGCTTTAAGCTTTATTTGCTGTTCCTTTTCTACCTCCATTAGGTATAAGGTCAGATTGTGTATTTGAGACTTTTCTTGTTTCTTGAGGTGGACCTATATTTTAATATAACCCCCCTCTTAGGACTGCTTTTGCTGCATCCCATAGGTTTTGGACTGTCATGTTTTCACTTATATTTACTTTCATGTACCTCTTAATTTCTTCTTTAATATTCTGAGTAACCCATTCATTCTTGAGTAGGATGTTCTTTAACCTCCATGTATGTGTGGTCTTTCCTAATATTTTCTTGGAGTTTCATACCATTGTGTTCTGAAAATATGCATGGATGATCTCAGTCTTTTTCTACTCATTGAGACCTGATTTGTGACCCACTATGTGATCTATTCTGGAGAACATTCCATGTGCACTCGAAAAGGATGTGTATCCTGCTGCTTTAGGATGAAATGTTCTGAATATATCTATTAAGTCCATCTAATCAAGTGTGTCATTCAAAGCCATTGTTTCCTTGTTGATTTTCTGCTAAAATGACTTATCCATTGCTATACGTGGGATACTAAAGTCCCCTAGTATTATTGTATAATTATCAATGATAATTGTACAGATTGGTACAGTTTATTTCCTAAGTCTTTGGTTAAATTCGCTGGTGAACCCAGCTGGGCCTGGTGCTTTCTTTTTTGGAAGATTATGAGTAATTGATTCAACTTAACAGATATAAACCTATCAGATTGTTGATTTATTCTTGTGTGAGTTTTGGCTAATTGTTTTTCAAGGAATTTATCCATTTCACCCAGGTTATCAAATTTGTGTGCATATGGTTTTTCATAGTATTTTTTTATTTTAATGTCCATAGAATTTTCAGTCATGCCCCCTCTTTCACTTCTAAAATCAGTAATTTGTATCTTCTTTCTTTTATTCCCAGTTGTCCTGAGAGAAGCTTATCAATTTTGCTGATCTTTTTCATGAACCAGCTTTTGGTTTCATTAATTTTTTCTCTATTGATTTCCTGTTTCAAATTCATTGATTTCTGCTTTAATTTTTATTATTTCTTCAGTTCTGCTTACTCTGGATTTAATTTGCTTTCCTTTTTCTACTTTCCTAAGGAGGAAACAAAGATTATTGATTTCTGCTGTTTGCATTCAGTGCCATAAATTTCCCTGTAAGTACTGTCTGTACTATATTTGACAAATTTTCATGTTTTCATTTTCATTTAATTCAAAATGTTTTTAATTTGTCTTGTGATTTCTTCTTTGACTTAAATGTTAGAAGTGTGTTGTCTAACCTGCATTTATTTTGAGATTTTCAGTTTTTCCATTATTGATTTTTAGTTTAATTCCGCTGTGGTCTGAGAGCAGACATTCTATAATTTGTATTCTTTCAAATTTGTTAAGGCAAGTTTTATGGCCCAGAAAGTGGTCTCTCTTGGTGGAATGTTCCTTATGAGCTTGAGAAATATGTGCGATCTGCTGTTGTTGAATGAAGTAGTCTATAGATGTCAGTTATATCCTATTAATCAGTGGTAGTGTTGAGTTTAACTATGTCCTAACTAATTGTCTGCATGCTGGATCTGTTCATTTCTGAGAGAAGGGTGTTGAAGTCTCCAACTATGATAGTGGATGCATCTATTTCTCCTAGGAGTTCTGTTTTTGCTTCATATAGTTTCACTTTCTGTCATTAGGCATATATGCATTAAGAGTTCCTCTGTCTTCTTGGAGAACTTGACCCTTTATCATTATGTAATTCCCTTCTTCATCTTTTATAACTTTCTTTACAGTGATATCTACTCTGTCTGAAATTAATATAGCTCCTCTGTGTCTTTCTTATGATTAGTATTAGTATGGCATATTTTTTCCATTAATTTATTTTAAATCTATATGTGTATTTATGTTTATAGTGGTTTTCTTGTAGACACCTATAGTTGGGTCTTGTGTTTTGATCCATTCTGACAATCTCTGTCTTTTAATTGGTACATTTACACCATAGTCTTCAAAGTGGTTATTGATATAGTGTAAATTAATATCTACCATGCTTTTTGCTGTTTTCTCTTTGCTGTGCTTATTCTTTGCTCCTATTTAGTCTTCTACCTTTTGTGGTTTTAATTGAACATTTTATATGATACCATTCTTAGCATATCATTTATTCTTTTTATCCTTTTTAGTGGTTTCCCTAGACTGTAAAATATGCTTGCAACTAATCCAAATCCCCTTTCAGATAGCACTTTACCACTTAAGATGAATAATGTGAATATCTCACAATAATAGAATAATCCTACTTCCCTAAATCTCTTTAAGTCATTGTTGTCATTCATTTAATTTATATATAAGCATACTTACACATATAATATTGTGTATATTTTGTACACATATATTGTATTGTGTGTGTGTGTGTGTATAGTCAAATACATTGTTGCATTTATTATTTTGAAATTTTACTTATCAGACCAATTAAGGAAAAGGAAAAAAAGCTTTTATTTTTCTTTCACTTATTCCTTCTTTCATGCTCTTCCTTTCTTTATATAGATGCAAGATTCTGACCTATATCATTTTCCTTCTCTCTAAAGAATTTCTAGCATTTCTTGTGAGGCAGGTTTACTGGTAACAAATTTTCTCAATTTTTTTCTAAGACAGTCTTTATTTCTTTTTTACTTTTGAAGGATAATTTCATGAGATACAGAATTCTAGGTTGGAGGTGTTTTCTCTCTCAATCCTTTAAATATTCTTTTCCACTCTCTTTGCATGCATGGTTTCTAAGAAGTTGGGTGTAATTCTTATCTTTGTTCCTCTATAATTAAGGTATTTTTCTCTGCTTTGGCTTTTTTTTTTCATTTTTTTCTTACCTTTGATTTTTGTAATTTGAAGATATTATATCTAGATATAAGGTTTTTTGCTTGTTTGTTTTTTGTCATGTATTTCACTTGGTGTTCTCTGAGGTTCCTGGATTGGTGGTTTGATGTCTGACATTGATTTGGAGGAACTCTCAGTCATCATTGTTTCAAACATTTCTTTGTTCCTTTTTCTTTCTTCCCCTTCTTATATTTTCTTTACAGGTATGTTATGCCTTTTATCATTGTCCCACAGTTCTTGGATATTCTGTTCTGCCTTTTTTTTTCGTCTTTGTTATATTTGTTTTTCTGTTTTCAAATATTTTATTGATATTATCTTTAGTTCAGAGATTCTTTCCTCAGCACGTCCTGGTGAATAAATTCACCAAAGGAATTTTTTATTTCTATTATAGTGGTTTTTATTTCTAGTATTCCTTTTTGTTTCCCTCTTAGGATTTTTATCTCTCTGCTTACATTTTCCCATCTGTTTTTTTCATGTCGTCTGCTTTCTCCTTTAAAGCCTTTAACATAGTAATTATAGTTGTTTTAACTGTGTTTTTTGGTCTTTTAGTATGTCTTATAATTTTTTTCTTGATAGTAGGACATGATGTACCAGGTAAAAGGAACTGGTAAAAATAGGCTTTTAGTAATATGGTGTTTAGGTGTGCAGATAGAGGAAGCATTCTTCAGTCCTATGATTAGATCCGTGTCTTTTAGTAAGCCTATATCTCTGGACTATTATCTTCACAAAAGTTGCCTAGTTTTTGTTTTCTCCCCACTTATGTGGGAAGTGGATTGCTAGAGTGGGCTGGAGTTGGGTATTTCCCTTCTTGAGATCACTTAGGATCTGATAATACCCCAGAATGTTAGGCTGTGGTTAACTACCCAAGAGGCAGGCCTTGTTAAGAACAGAATGCTTTGGCATACTCAATATGGCTCCTTTTCTGTCATCCTCTGCTAGAAGCCTGAGGGGATTTTTCTCTGATACTTGCTGTGAGAACCATGTCGAGCTTCTGGAGATAAAGCACACAATATCGTGGTTCTTCCCCAAGACTGGATCCCCCTAGTGTTTTTAGCTTTGAGAGTTGGCTATACTAAACCTCTGCCAATCCACCAATTACAGCTGGGGCTTTCCTATCCCAGCACTGCTTCCCACATCAGTTTCTGCTCATGAGTCCCTGCTCTGGTAAACAACATCTCCCTGTAGTTGCCTTGTTTGTCTCCATTCTTGAGGGTACTGCTTTTCCCTATATTCTCTTCTATCATATAGATCCCATAAGAGTTGCTGAGTTTTCAGTCTATTCAGTCTGTCTACTTTCTGTTAGGGCAGAGTGAAAACCTTCCAGCTGTGAAAACTTTCCAGCCCCTTACATACAAAACCAGAAACCATAATCCTGATTTTTTCATTTTTAATCAAATGTTTACATCTTCTTGCCTCAAGTAAATGTGGCTTTCTCCTAAGTTCCCATTACAGCTTGCTCAAATGCAAATTGTAAAATAACCCATATACAGCATGGGAGATGGCACTATTATCTTCTTTGATTTTATTTCTATTGAAAAAAAATCTACCACCTTCTGAGGCTCATATCTTGCTTCACCAATATTTATCTTTACTAATTTCTTTAAGCTTCTGAGAATCTTAAAGATGTTATCAATTTTGACTCCTTCTCCTCTTTGTCCAAAATAACTCTACAGGTTTGAGTAGGAAAAAAAAACACTGAGTAAAAGGGAAAAAAACTCCACCCAGTCAGAACAAGCCATGTGGGAAAATATAAAACATAGCTACACACATACCACAAACATCTGCCTACCACCTGGATTCAGCATGAGTGCTCTGAGGTACACCTTTGTAGCTCTGGCTTATAACTTTCCATTTTGTATAATGCTCCATCCACCATTTCACAATAATTCATAATGTGCAGCCATTTCAATGTCCACTTCTACAAATAGACTTCAGATATTTTCCAAGCTAAAGTGGCATATTTATTGTAGCGTTTATGTATTTTTTTTACCATATGATATATATACACCTGTATTAGTGTTTTCCCTTCCTCTTCCTCCTCCTCCTTTTCCTTCTTCCTCCTGCACTACTGGCACAGTTTTAGAGTATTTTACTCTTCATTTTACCCATAGTTCCTGTGTTTTTATTGTGTGATTTTGTATAACATACTGATTTTTAAGAGTATATATGCCACATGATGTATAGTATAACTGTATGTTATCTCAGTTGACAAAATTTTTCTGGTGATGGACATACTAAGATATTCTGGGCGAAAAGTTGTACTGCTACATATTTCTGACTTTAAGCTTTAGTAAAATTCAAATCCTCCTGTTTTCCCCCTTATTAATTATCTTTTCTATTCTCAGAGCTTATATTTCAGTCTTTCTCTATACTTTCAAATCTCATACAGGAAAGTAAGTAATTCAAAGACAGAAAACTTTAGGGGTTGAAAACAAAAAACATTCCAGATATTTGAGTTTATATTACATTATAAGCAATAACCCTGATTGGCTGTGGAAATGATTCATAAGAATAAGTAGGAAAACCCTTAGTTCTCTGGCTTGACAAATGATGCTATAATTAATCAGTATACAAAATATAAGAGGAGAACTTCCTTTTTTATTTTTTAATGTTTATTTTTAGATTGAGAGAGAGAGAGAGAGTGAGTTGGGGGAGGACAGAGAGAGAGGGAGACACAGAATCCAAAACATGCTCCACGCTCTGAGCTGTCATCACACAGACCTATGCGGGGCTCAAATTCAAGAACCACAAGATCATGACCTGAGCTGATGCTCAGCTGACTGAGCACCCAGGTGCCCCCAGAAAGCTTCCTTTTTTAAAATTTTGGTAAGTATAGTTTTGTTGAGTCTGAAGGACATGTAAATCAGTATACAAGAAAAGATGGAGATTGAAAGAAGAGCTAAATGAAAGTTTGGACACTTGTTGACTTGATTATTGATTTTAGTTTTGGAGATGGATAAGCACAGTATGAAGGGCAAGTTTGAAACATGAGGAGGTAAACAAATGTAGAAAGGAAGATGTTCTCTTGACAGTTAGAAGTGAGGAGAATCCAGAAGAATGACTGACTCTACTTGGGTAGCATGAGATAGGCATTCTCCACCTGGATGTGGGCCAGTGAAGAAGCAGACACTGTTGTATATGGCAGAGGAAGAACCCATAGCTATCTTGCCTGATACATTCTCTTTTTCCAAATTTAATTACTGTTGATCACAGTGCAGAAGCAATTGTCTTTATTTTCTTCATTAGACCCAAAACAAAGAAAACCTCATGGAGCTCTTCCTTATTTCCTAATCACAAGCTGTGCAAGTCAGTCAAGCAACACTTGCACTGATGAAAGATACTTCATGCTTAATATATATACCTATACATGTATATGTATACATACACATATACATATAAAATTCTATCCACTGCCTTATCATTCCTGAATTAGGCAACAGCAAGGGAAAAAAAAGTAACTTGGTTAAATAAAAACTGACCTTAAAAAAATAAATAAATAACATAAAAATTTACCTTGAAGAGTAATTTTATATTACCAACCACTTCTTTCAATTATTTTTTATATTATTTATTCTATTTTTTATAACATCAAAAAATGCATAAGCTTCTTAAAGAAGGAAGACATGTAGTACTGCCTCATGGCCATGATCTCATTCTTTCCCTCCTGTATCCATAATTTCCATTTCTGTAATGTGAAATAACTGCTAACTTATTTAGGAGAGAAATGAAATTTCCTTATATAGGTCTGTTTATTAAAGAGAACCATTTGTTTACCAATGTAGACATATATACATGTACTAGAACACAGTTCTTTTGATGGGGAATATTATTATAGTCTTAATCAGTTATACTGTGAAAATAAAAGTTTTAATCAAGATAGAGAATATCTAATTTTCAACCCAACTGGTATAAAATTTAAAATTAAATTAAACTCTTTAAAGCTATAAAATCAGCATTTATTAAAGGAAAATACTTATATCTATCATGTGTTTATTTTTTTAGGAAAGATAAAAGTGAATAACTAATTTAATATAACAAATGCTGCTGGCACTTATAAATAGTGTTACTATTTCCTGATCAGAAAAAATTACATAAGAATCTGTGTGTAATAGCTAGCCCAAGACATAACTGTCCTTCTAAGAAAATTTGCATTGCTCATACTTGACATAATTATAAAACTCTGCCATATGTTTCTTACATATGCCAAGCATTTCTTAGGAGCAGATAATGCAACTTGCTAGACAATGATGAAGGAAAAAAAAAAGATCTCTTAGGCTCCTGAACAAGCATGCCAAGGAACAAGTGATTTTATTATAAAAAAGTACTGTAGTTGAAATTCTTGATTAAAGATGCAGAGTGACTATGAAAGACAAAATTATATAGCTGGGTGCATGTGATAAATATAATTAAGGCCTGGATTCCACTATGAAAAAAATGTACAGAATAATTGTGAGTTAGGTTTATTTGAGTCACTGCTTTTCCCACTTTACTACCTATTTGTTCTGAAATGAAATCAGATGAGAGAAGTAAAATCTAAACTGATGAAAAATGCTTTCATGCTTTTATACACTACAAAATCATAACTTTCTATCAAGCCTATGCGTAGGCAGTGACACTCTTTCTTAGCAGGAATCTGCCACTTGAATACAAAGATAAGAAGCACCATGCTGTGACCTGACAGAAAGAGAACAAAAACAATATAGGAAAAAGGATGAAGAAACAGATTTGTATGTTAATTATTTTAGTCACTAAATAGATCTGAACTGTACATATTTTACATCATCATAACCAGTTGATTTTGATGTGATAAGTTATATGTTATATGGTTTATAGACTCCAATATTAATAGGGACTTGGAAAGTATTTTTACCAAAATTCATGACATATATACTTATAATTACAAAAAAGTAAGAATACTACATATATTTGTGCATATGTGAATGCATTTAAACTAACAAATGGCATGATATGAACTTCATTAAATAATTATCAGTTACGAAAATGTGAACCATTATTATATCTGGAGGTTTTGCAACTCTCTTAATCACTGTATATAAACAGATACAGACATTCAAATATTTTATATGGATGTATGTATATGTACATATATATGGCATATGGTGCGGCAATTTGAAAGGGTTCTGTATGATCTGAATATCGAAAGAGCATATATAGATTATTAATTTTCTTTAGTAATTGAAACAGTAACTGGTGTTTATTCAGCATCTACAAATTCATTACCACTACGGTGGAATACAGGAAAGTTTAAGATGTATTCTCACATACAGTTTTTACAATATTATTATGTAGACGTGACTAATGTACATAAAATAGTTGAAGAAAAAAAGCATTATATACTGATTCAGGCAGTTAGAGATAAGTTGAATACATTAAAAACATGCTAGACACATGGAATCCACAATTTAAAAAACAGATATAGAATGATGTGGGGTATATTGAGTGATGACTTTACGAGCTGCTGGAGCTAGGGCCATGCCCTAAAGTAATGTATAGTAAGAAGAGCAGGGTTAAGAATAAAAATCTTACTTTAAATTATGGAATGATATGCTATATCAGCAGTGTATTTACATTTGTTTTTATTTAAAGACACCTTATGTAATATATATTGTTGATTCATTAACATTGAACTCTTTTTCTGTTACACAAATACTTCCAAAGTCTCAGTGCAAAAGTAGAAAAGAATGTCTTTAATTCAACAAAAAAGTAAAATAATATATCACCCCTTAGCAATGTTAGCTGAATTATCTTAAGCAAAAGTGAAACTCATCCTCCACATTCATGGAAAATAAGGATGAGGGTTTGATAAGCAGATAATGGGAACCATTCCATAAAAAGGGATGAGTGAAAGGGGACAATGGTAGAAAGTGGACAAAAAGTATGGTAGGGACTGATACAAGGAAACTGGATAAACCAGAGATAATTCCTGTTGCAAGAAATGCCATTTTTAGAGTGTACATATAAAACTACAAACCTGAAATTTAACAGCTGTCCTTGCTGATACACATATACGCAATGTTTCATTCTGTAGGTTTATAAAAAATCTTTTTGCATAACAGGAAAATTAATTGGTATAAAAGTCTTCTCAATGCTTTATTAAAAAGTATAAAAGTTCCTTTAAGGTAGAAAAATCAATTATTATGTATACATTATATTAAAATTTTATTTTCTCTATGTTTTTTTAAAGAATCTTAATTCACTAAAAAAGGACAAAGCCAACTGAAGGATAGTAACACAAGTTAAACCCCTTTATTCTTCAAGTGGGGAAATGAGGTATAAGAGACTTTTCTATTCAGAATCGAGCTAATGACATTGATAATCTAGAATTTACGTGCAGGCCTACTTTTGTCCTGACAAAAGTACAAAGGAAGCTTTCCAGTTTACAACATGGCCCATTCTTTACTTCTCACACCTGGTTCCTACCCTCTAGCCACCTGAACATGTATGTATTCTGGCAATAAACATCCGTATAACCAGGCTTCATCTGAAAAGCCTTACATCTTCCTACTCTACCCTCTTTGGTCATTTCTTAGGCCCAGGAGCATGAACACAAATGAAGTTCTCAGAGAATACAGGTCAGGAACAGGCTTGGGGGACTGAGTGGGGGATTCCAAGGTCCCAGATCATGGTTTGAAAGATGGGGCTAGGCTCTGTGTGAGTGTATCCCCTCAATACAATGGCTACTTGGACGGGTGAGTCATGGCTGGGATCGCTAAAGCCCTGGTCCAAGAATCAAAGCCTTCCTTCTTAAATCATAAGACAGTACTACCTAAGTATCTCACTATACAGCCAGTGAACTTTCAAATCCTTTGTAATTTTATTACTCCAAATTGTTTACTCATTTTAATGTGCGTTTTTCTCTATTTGGAACTAGGAGATATAAATTTAATTTGTAGACCCGCTGCTACTTCCATTTTTCTAAGTATTTAACTTTTTAATAAATGTCTGTTTCATTCCAATATTTAATTTTTAGGATGATAAAATGTTACACAGATCCCTAATTATGTACTGTAATGTGATTCTAATATTAAAGGAAACAATATATTGGGTATAAAAATTTAAACATTTTACATAATGCGTAAAAAATTTTAACATTGAAATGAGTTATAAATGTCTGAAAATGTTATGATATATTCAGATTTACTAATCATAAAAAATTAAAGAGAAAAGAAATGGAAGAATAACATTATACCTTTCAAACTGGTAAATTTCTAAAATGTGGTAACACACCATGCTAGCTGGCTGAAATCGGCATTGATGGGTTGCTAGAAATAGAAATTAGTATTTCTGGAAATCCACTCGCAAACAGGAGTTAGTTTAAACCATTCTACAAATTCCATGTCTAGAAATCTAACTTGAGCAATTAAATTTAATTAAAAAACACAATGTATGATCAAGAAAAAAATGAAACACCCTAAAAATTATGTATTAGGAGAGATGATGAATCAAATGTGGAATCTACATAAAACTGGAACATCTCCAAATGGCACTTAAGTTTTGAACAACTTTATTTGTTTAGAGAATTCTCCCAATTTTTTTTAACTTGAAAGGGTATTGCTTTTTTGTCAGACATTTTGGAGGATCATTAAACATTGAACTTTTAAATTAAAGTGTAGTAATATTCAGAAAAAGGAGGTGATGTGCAATGCTTTCTGTACTTCCTTTCCCCAATTTAAACATAGAGCCTCGTATAGACACCATTTACCCACCCAAGGTATAGGCCCCATTTAATGTTTTTTTTTTTGAAAGTATACTCTGTGTGCATGTATGTTCACTATTCCCCTCTTGGGGTCATTGCTCACACTTATGAATCCTCTTATGCCCCTGGTATTCTGACTGTCCATTCACAGCTATTCTCTTGGATGAGGCTTTTCACTCCTGCAGCCAATTCTCCTGGAGAGAGGTGTTTTGAAATACACCCCTTGGTGGGCTCTCTTTTGTAGATACATTTTGTAGTTAGCATCTTTGCCCTAACCCAGATATAACTGAAGCCTGCTCTAGGACAGCGCTTACTCTCTGTGGCCTGCCACTTTAAGGCCAAACCCCAAGTGTCACATCTTTGAAGCGTGGTTTCACCTGCCCTCAGAAGATCTGAGGTAGTGGAAAAATGTAGCACATAAACAACTTTCTTCAAATATTTACTCCATCTCTTTGAAGTTGGTGCTGGATTGTTACTAGCTGATCTAGTTTTAAAATCTCTTAGTATATCCTGCATATGTGGTCTAATACCTCTGTAGTATATGGGGGCATTTGACCCGATAATAATATCATTTCTAGCCTGTGGAGACTTAGGAGAACGAGAATACCTCAAAGTGAATGATTAATTATTGCTTTGGATCCAGTTTTGAAATTTTTGGATGTGTTATAGATGTGTGGTCTCTCATTTCTATGGTATGTAGGAGATATTTTGAAAAGTTCTATTATTCTTGTCCTTTGAAGCCTCTGTTGAAATGAAGACACCTAAAAACTTGCAGTGGATTATTGCTAAATTTTCCGGGTTTAAAATCTATTACAATGTTCTAAAATCTTAAAATCTTAGGATGTACTTCATATGTTTTCAAACCCCTCTTTAAGATATTGACATATTTATTACAATGTCCTACTGTTCTTGGCCTCTAGGGCCTCAACTGAAACCAAGACAAAATTTCTCCCATTTTAGGTCATTTTATATTATACATTATATTTTTCCAATTGTACATGCTACTATAAAATTAGGGATATAAAGAAATATATATGTAAACATAATTACATATAGGCTGAACAGCCTGGTGGCGGGGATAATATGTTCTGGAAGAGGAGTTAACTGTCCAAACCAAGCAGGTATATACTCTCGTCTTCTGAGCCAGGATCTCCCAGCAGATTGAACCACATGTTTTATGGAAAGGTACAATATCCATCCAAATCAAGAACACGATTGAGATAAAATCCACTGGTTCGATGCATGTCATTTTTGCTTCCGTCTGTCAATATACAAAATACCACCCCATTCCCACAAGAGTTCTGTAACATCTTGTTTTCTACCACAGTGACGTATACTTTATTGTCACTGTCTCAGCCTTCACCTTCTTTCTCCTCCAAGTCCTCCAGTGTGAAACATGGTAACTGCAGAATTCTCTGTACTCTCAACTTTATTAATTTTCAGTAATAACTGCATAAACTAAACTCAGATTCTGTCTCTCTGTGGAACATATTAGACTATTTCAAAACTCTCTTGGACGATCATTTATTATCTGCTTCCCTCTGAACTAAGAATCCAGAGGTGGAGTTTGGTATTCTCTTCTTTCAGACTATTATTTCTCTTTAAATTCTGTTTATTGCTCCTTTTTGTTTCCTTTTATCTTTCCTTGAACACTTTGGTACCTGGTTGACAATCATTTTGTCCTCCTTTAGATGCTATTCATACCACCCTGAGTTTAGATGTCTACACAGACAATCCAGAAGATAACCAGATTCTTGGTTTGATGATTTTTAATTTTTTTCATGAGCAGTGACCTTTTAGACTCTCATTCAGCAATCCACTTTGACAATTTCAGTTTTGACCTTGTCATTACCTGTAATGCAATTATTCTATCTCTCCATATGACTAATAATACAGTGATTCCCAGCTGTGACCACAGCCTCCTTTATTGTCTATCTGCTTGTTCAAAAACTCTTGGTCAGGAACTGAGACCTCTATAAATTTCTCCCCATCTACCTCTTTTTCTCATTTTATTATTATCCAGCTTGGGTTTCATGGTCCATGATTTCAAGGACATTCTTGCAAATACTCTAAACTTTCTTGTTCCTCTGTTATTCTTATTGAGCCTACCAAGCAAAACAACAACCTTCGATAACCTAGACATCATAATATAGGATGCCCTTACCCCAGCAGCTGAGCAGTGCTAGATAATTTCACACATGAGGTCATATTAGCCTCCTAAAATACAATATCATCATTCACAAGCCAGCCCTTGGGACTTCCCTTCTATCTGTCCACAAAATGTTTTGATCTTTTCCCCTTTCTTCAAATTTTGATACCTCTCGATATCCTTAACCATAACAAATGTCTTTGCTATCAACTTGTCAGAGAAAATGGAGATCATAAGATGAGGCTACAAATATTTTAATACTACAAAATATAAACAGATTCACATCTGTGCACTCATCTTTCCTAAGGTTAATACCTTTATCTGCATAATGGAGTCCACAGTTTTTTATCCTTTCAGTAAGACTCCATTACTGATTTCCCTAATTTGTCTTGCATATTCACATATTTAATTCTCAGTTAAAATTCACCATTTTTTTATTAATTAACTTTGTTTTAATCAAAATGGTAAATGTATCGGACAGCAATGTTCTTTTTCTTATCATCCTGTGGCATAGAGAAAACTCAGAGATTCAAATTCCTGTTGAAGTGCCTTGGTCTCTGAAACGACCAGTTAAGCACAGCCACTCACTAGCTCTCAACTCAGTGGTGTTGTGAATAAGAAATAAACTCTCTTGGGGTGCCTGGGTGGCTCAGTCGGTTGAGCCTCCGACTTCAGCTCAGGTCATGATCTCATACTCTGTGAGTTTGAGCCCCGTGTCAGGCTCTGTTTTGACAGCTCAGAGCCTGGAGCCTGCTTCAGATTCTGTATCTCCCCCTCTCTCTGCCCCTCCCCTGCTCATGCTCTGTCTCTCTCTGTCTCAAAAATAAAAACATTTTAAAAAAATTAAGAAATAAACTTTTTTTCCTCAAAAAAGCATGAATAATACTTATTCCTTGGAAACACATTTGTCAAAATGTATCAGTAAGATTAAAAGATTCAGAACACATTTATTTGTATGCAGTATAAACACTGAGGATCAAAACATCTGCTAAAATGGAACACAGATGTAAACAGATTATCCTAGAGTTTATAGGTGACTGTCTCTACTCTGCCGGGCATTCTTTGTTTTGTTTTTAATTATTGATACTGTGATTGATCTCTTACAGTGCTGTAACAGCTAGCATTGTTTTCACTAATACAGAGAATGTTACCTTGAAGTGGTGTTATGGTTGCGTAAAAAAAATGGCAGAGAGTCAAAACAATAAATACATTTTAGGTATATTTTATATGTAAATATTTAAATATGTAATATAGTTACAATAATTCAGAAAAAATAAGTGTTAATTATTATAGTATAAACATGTTTCCTTCCTTTAAAGATACATGACAATGAAATATAAATGCTTCTAAATACATAAAAAGGAGAATTTAGTTGACAACTTTTTATTCATTTTGTAAAATGTGATTTTCTTAATAAACTTTGACTTCCACAGTCTATGCCCATCCATGTTTCTTCCTCTTCATACTATTAACACTGTTATTGCTTGAGGAGAAAAAAAAACATTTATTAGAATATAACTGAAATTATAATAGAAAATAATAATAATAAATTCTCACTCAGTGTAATCTAGTCTGATTTACAAATATTTCAAACATTGTGGTAAGCAATTTCTAATAGAGCAAAAAACAAAACTTAGTCTTTATGATTTAGTTTCCACATGATGTACATTGTATTATAAACATTTTTTAAAATTTCTTCTCCATATTTATTGAAGACTAATTGAGAATAAAATTATACATATTTAAAATGTGCAGTATGAAGATTTAATATACATATATAATGTGCAATCACTACCACAATCACAGTAATTAACACAGTAATCACAGTAAGTAATCTATTACCTCACATAATTGTGTGTGTGTGTGTGTGTGTGTGTGCGCACGTGTGTGTGTGGTGAGACTATTTAAGATCTACTCTCAAAATTTCAAGTATGCAATACCATATTATTAACCATAGTCACCATGCTCTATATTAGTTACTCAGAACTTACTCACTTTATAACTAAAAATTTGTACCCTTTGACCTATAGCTTTACATTTCCCCTACCCCCCCAACTCCCAGCAGCCCCAACTTTACTCTGTTTATGTGATATATATTTTTAATTTTTTTTGTAGTTTCCACAAATAAGTGATGCCATATGGTATTTGTCTTTATCTGGCAGATTACGTCAGGTAGCATGATGCCCTCTAAGTTCCTCCATGTTTTCATGAATGGCAGAGTTTTCTACATGCCTTTTTGCCTGAATGTCGTTCCATTGTACAGTAAAACCTTGGTTAGCAAGCATAATTTGTTCTGTAAACATGCTTGTAATCCAAAGCACTTGTATCTCAAAGCAAATTTCCCCATAAGAAATAATGGAAACTCAGATGATTCATTCCACAATCCAAAAATATTCTTATAAAAATGATTACAATACTGTAATACAAAATAATGAAGAAAATACAAAATATAAAGAAAAGTCAACAAATTAACCTGCACTTACCTTTGAAAACCTTCATGGCTCATGTGAGGGAGACAAGAGAGAGGAGGATTATTGTGTAGGATGACTTTCACTATCACTGGTGGATGTTGACTATAAGTACAGTATTAATAAACTCTGTCAGATACTGTATTTAGCGTAACTGGCAATAAGGCAGTAGAGGAGAGGGTCTGTATCTGCAGGCAGCCTGACCTAGAATGAAGCAAAACATTCCTAGGCTTACTCTTGTCTGGAAAAGCAAAGGATCGTCCATAGTTGTTTTGAAGAGACAAAAATACGCTAGTGCCAGTTGTGGGCACCTTCCAACGTTCTGAAAAATCACTGATTTCTGCCACACACCGCGGCCTGAGATTGAGCATCTGAGCATGGGAGACGATCGCCCACAACCCTGCAGTGAGAGAGAGAGAGAACCACTGGGTCCGTTGTGATCATGTGACATTTCATGTCACGTACCCCTTATCGAAAGATATCGCTCATTTTTCAAGTTAAAATTTATTAGAAATGTTCTCTAGTTTTGTGAAACACTCCTAGAACAAGTTACTCTCAATCCAAGGTTTGACTCTATATATTTGGTACTAACTGAATTCCTCCTAATATTTAAAATCATTTTAACTGTCAAAATGCTGGCAGGCGCCTTGGTTTTACTTTTGTAGTTACTGTACAGAAAATTTCAGAAGTGTGTGAATGTTTTTCATGATCAGGCATTTTCCTTTAATAGGGTTATAATTTATAGTAAACATACATGGAAGAAATTAAAAATGTACTTGGGGCTCAGTCGGTTAAGCGTCTGACTTCGGCTCAGGTCGTGATCTCACAGTTCGTGGGTTCAAGCCTGCATCAGGCTCTGTGCTGACAGCTCAGAGCCTGAAGCCTGCTTCAGGTCTCCCTCTCTCCGTCCATCCCCTGCTCACTCTCTGTCTCTCTCAAAAATAAATAAACATTAAAAATAATTTTAAAAAATGAAAAATGTATTTTTGTGATATACTATGTTGAAAAGGAAAATATTTATAATTGCCATAGATCCTTATCTAAATATTATACAATGCAATGTGCTCAAATTTCTTAGTTTTTGCTACTTTTCTAAGATACATTAAAAATGGTTTGTATTTTTTAGCAAATGCACTCAAGAAAAAAGACCAGAACTAACTATATGTATATCAATACACACACACATATATGCATGTATACATACATCACATTTTCTGTATCTATTCATCCATTAATAGATGCTTAGGTCGTTTCATATCTTGGCTATTTTAAATAATGCTGCAGTGAACATAGGAGTGCAGGTATCTCTCAGATACCGATTTTATTTCCTTTAGATATACACCCAGAAATGAGATTGCTGGATCACATGGTAGTTCTATTTTTAAATTTTTGAAGAAGCTTCATACAGTTTATCATAGTGATTGTACCAATTTACATTCCTAGCAATAGTGCACATCCTTACTAACACTTATGATCCCATGTCTTTTTGACTCAGGACCCAGGGACAGGGCTCAGAGCAGAGACAACATAGCCCTGGGAATAGTTGGTCACAGCTCTGACTCAGAACTGAGGGGACAGAGCCCTGTGCAGACGCACAGCCCTACCGATGGCAGATCAAAGCCTTTCCTTAGCCACCGGAGAGGGCTGGGTGCAGAGCACTAACAGCAGGGCACCAAAGGTGGCAAAGCAAACTTAGCATCTGGTGGGTGGGCACAGTGCGGCAGCAACTTAGAACCACTGGTGGCAAGAACTGTGGTACCCCATCTAGGAGAGGGAGTCACAGCCTTTGGGGAGGGGTAAGTTTCGCCACCAGGATTGCTCAGGGACTCCAGGCAGGTACATCATCTGGGATCAGCCTCGGTGAAGACTGACCCTAAAGACTGGGATCCTCAGTAGCAAAAGATACAGATGTCCATGGAAGTGATGAGGATTGCTGAAATCCTGTTTTTGTTTTTGTTTTTTTCCTAGTGGATTGGAAACCCTTGGAGGGAATCCGTCCAGGCACTGAACGGCTCCAGAGGATGAGACTGGAATGGCACAGGTAAGCTGCTTCCTATGCTTTCCTGTGTGGCAGTTGTTGGTTTTTGTGCTCCAGGGAGTTTCTGCTGCTTTGTTGTAGTCCAGAGGTTTTGCATAGCTACTTTCTTTGATTTGTGGTTGTTTCTTAGTGTTTCTTGTTTTTGCGTTAGGACCTCTAGCCTGCCATCTTGTTGGCGTCACTTTCTGTATTATAAATTTTAGGGTGCTATAATGTTACGTAAGTGTCCTTATTATGAAGAAGTACACTAAAATATATATGGTCTAAATTTTGAATAGACCAAACATGAGTCCGTGGGAAAATTGGCATTCCTAAATAACCTCTTGAATACAAAGAATATTAGAGGAGGTAT
Source organism: Prionailurus bengalensis (assembly GCF_016509475.1). Classification (NCBI taxonomy): domain Eukaryota; kingdom Metazoa; phylum Chordata; class Mammalia; order Carnivora; family Felidae; genus Prionailurus; species Prionailurus bengalensis. The sequence continues at coordinate 24,025,410 of NC_057350.1, read as the reverse complement.
CATTAAATTATCTAACCCATTCTAAATTGGTTTGTTCTTATGAGTTCATATTTAAATATTTGCTAAACTAAAGGCCATTAATTAATAGACAACAAAACAAACACCTAAATCGTAGTATAATCGTAATGACATCACATGTGTGCAGTTTATTCTTCATTTACATCCATACTCATTGGTATACCTTCCATCTCTGACTTTGTGCTCTGGGAGCCTGAACGTTTGGCCTGGATCAGATGGTGTAATTCTCTCATTTGCTCCGCATTGGGCCCAGCAAATAGGAAACAACAATAGGAGGCTCAGGGAGAATCCCAATTGTCTTCCTTTATCCATGATGCTAGAATGCTGGTTCAGGGCCTCTGTGGTAGTTAGTGTTCCACTCTCCCTGAAGTATGTCATCCATACTTCCTTCCCCTCACAGTCCTGTTGCACTTTTGGATCTAGGTTTGAAAATGACTTTCTCTATTTTATTTTTGTTTTTAAGTTTATTTATTTTGTGAGATATATAGAGAGAGCATGAGCATGTGCATTCATGCAGGAAAGAGGCAGAGAGAGAAAGAGAGAGAATTCCAAGCAGGCTCCGTGCTGTCAGCCCAGAGCCCTACGCGGGGCTTGATCTCACGAACCATGAGATCGTGATCTAAGCTGACTGAGCCACCCAGGCACCCCTGAAAATGACTCTTTCTATTTGATAGTTTCTAAGTACCTCAGAATCTTTTAATTCCCATACACATCTGTAGGTAATCCCCTCATTAAAGCTTTAAGAGAACTCTATTTGTTTAAAACACTAATAGCATTCACATCTATGTCTTGTTAATCAAAGACCACATGTGGTTCTTTAATTTTTTTTCAAGTCGGTGTCATGTTAGTAATAAAAATGATTGAGGTGGTCGAGTCAATAAAATAAGTAAATAAAAGCTGGATAATCATTTAGTTCTTGAAGAATAAAAATAATTTCCTTTCTTTATATTTCAGTGAAGTGACTTGAATAGACTTTTCACCTAAAATACACTTTTTCATTCAATAATAGTCAAATATTGATAGTTTGAACCCCTAAACTCAAATGACACATACAATTTTTAAAAAATAATCTATTTGATCTTTAAGTATTATTTGCGTTCTTAAGTAATGAGGAGTTGTTACTCAGAAGAAGTAAGTTTGGTACTACAGTGGTGCTTGTTTCGATAAACTTTGAACACTACCAAAATAGGGAGAATATTTGTTTTAGTCCATTCTGTGTGCCAGCACAGCATTGGTTCTACTAGGTGCTTACTAAATGTTGTAAATATATGTTGGTTAAATTAGCAAATATATGAAAAGTTAGAGTTATATAACACTTCACAATAGGGGCTTTCACATGCTGAAGCTCTGTGGCTTTTTACAACTCTGTTGATAATGTTTTATCATTAATTTCTCAAATGAACAAAGAGGCATGGACATTTTGAAAACATTCCCAAAGTCACATAGCTAACTATGTGTTGGAGTCATGAATTCATTCGCCTTATTCTATAACCTGTTTCAGTGATAAGGTACTACAACATGCATCCCATTAATGTAGTTTTCCAATGTTATTCAGCGTTTATGAGTATATATTTAAGCCAGTATTTATTGAATGCTTATTATATGTAATGTGCTCAATTATCTACTTATATAATTGGTTTTAAATACTTAATATAACTCTAAAAAAAGGACATACTATTTTTTAAAAACTTTTTTATGTTTATTCATTTTTGAGAGGTAGACCATAAGCGGGGGGAGGGGCAGAGAGAGAAGGAGACACAGAATCTGAAGCAGGCTCCGGACTCTGAGCTGTCAGCACAGAACTCAACACAAGGCTCAAACTCATGAACCGGGAGATGGTGACGTGAGCCAAAGTCAGACGCTTAACTGACTGAGCCACCCAGGCACTCCAGGATATACTATTTTTATCATCATCGTTGTATTATTATTTTACATAAGAGGAAACTGAGGCAGAGAATGATAAACTCCAATATTGTACTCATCAAAAGACACTGAGATACTAAAAATTCTAGCCCACTTTAAGAAAATATTTTATTTGTCATCAGCAACAATGAAAAATAAAGCTTTAGGTAAAAAGAAAAACAAAAGAAAATATTAGAGAGCAAAGGGATACTTTCCAACCCATTTATATCCATAATAATAAATAATTATTGTGACTAGTTTTTCAGGTGCACTGATATTATGCAAAATGAAGAATTAAAATATATGAAATTTTTTTCATGTAGACATAACAAGTCAGTGGTGTGTGTTTCCTAAGGCTCGGCACAGATGACACAAAAATAGAGATCAACTCAAGATCTGCTTGAAATACCACTGTTTAGAATTAGTTAAAACCTGTTTGTATGAGTTAGTGTATTATAATATCATTCACTGAATGTAACATTTTAGTTATTTCTATTATAATAATTTCATATATATATATATATATATATATATATATATATATATATATACTTCTGAAGCCATTTCATCAGACTTGGTCTTCTCTGTTGGTGCTTTTGGAATCAATCTTGTGTAAAGCAACATTTTCACTGTTGGCAAGCTTTTTTAGGGTTTTCATTTGAAATTGGATTTTGTAAATTTCCTTTCTTAAAAAAATAAACACAAACAAAATTGGATTCAGTATATAAGCATAACATTATCCTCCCATCTCCATATGTAAATGACAAGTATCTGGTTAAATGAGATGTTCAGGAAGGCACATTGGTTGAACATCAGTATCTGAAAACCCTAAAAAATAATCATAACCTGTTTTTAGTGTTGAGGCAGAACCCATTTTTGCAAAGAGTTTGGTTATGTCTTGCTTTTTGCTATCAATATTTATATGTTGTTTTCTGCTTGAATTCCTCCTTTATTTCTTGGTATTTGGAGCCATCTATTTTTCACTTGTTATTGTCCAAATAGAAAAACCTATTTGATTCGATTTATATGAGATAAAGATGAAACACACTCATAATAGTAAATGGAACCATAAGAATAACATTTTACTTATCTTAGCTAAATAGACATCTGAAAATAGCAATCAAAAACTTGAAAAAAATCCATAGTGAGGAATAGGAATTTCTGAGTTAAGCATCTGATAATAGTTGAAAACCATTTGCATATCTTAGCAATCACTCTGCAATAAAATTATGGTTCACTAGAACATTAGTTCCTGCTTTTATTCATAGCTTAGTTCTTATTCAGAGAGTCTTAAAATACTTGATTTTATGTAAATGACATAAAACCAAAAATTATATATAAGAAATATGTGTCTATATGTCTGTACTTGTGTGTGCATATATCTTGCTCTTTGCAAAGTTCAAATCAAAATTCAGAATTGAAATGGTACTTGCTTCCTTCCATATTCATCTTTGTATGTCCTGTTATAATAAAGGCTGTTAAAGAAATGACAACAGGAATAGAATTGACATAAAACAGGCTTGCGATATTGACTGCAAAATATATATTGCTATTCTTTTTTGTTAATGTTTATTTATTTTTGAAAGAGAGAGAGAGAGCGCATGAGCATGGGAGGGGCAGAGAGAGGGAGACACAGAATCAGAAGCAGGCTCCAGGCTCCGAGCTGTCAGCACAGAGCCTGATGCGGAACTCAAACTCACGAATTGAGAGATCATGACCTGAGCCAAAGTCGGACGCTCAACTGACCAAGCCACCCAGGCACCCCTATATATTGCTATTATTAAGCCAGATTTCAAGACTAAGAAATAGCAACAAATAAGACACAAAAAACAGATACAACTTTTGTGTAAAAGCTGCTATCCAAAATAGGGAATGACTAGATCTTGAGATACTGAACATTTCATAGGACAGTATGCCTTTCTATTTAAAAAGTTTAGTGGAACTTAAGGAATTCAGCAATACATATATATTTAGTATGCACTATATATAAAGTTGAATCATATGAAACTGCTAATATTTAACTACTTTTAATTTATATACACAGTGAGTCAACCTAATACTATAAATACTATAATACTATACTGTACTATAGTTCATATATCACACAAATGTAAGAATTTGCTTCACTGCAGGTAAAACCATAGTATATGTTGTCATGATTTTAAAAAGAAGAAATACGAACACCCGGGTGGTTCAGTCAGTTAAGCATCTGATTCTTGATCTCGGCTCAGGTCATTATCTCACAGTTGGTGAGTTCAAGCCCCAAATGGGGCTCTTCACTGACAGTGCCTGGAGCCTATTTGGAATTCTGTCTTTTCCTCTCTCTGCCCCTTCTCCCCAGGCATGTGCGCTCATGCTCTCTCTCTCTCTCTCAAGATAAATAAAACTTTAAAAAAATTAAAAATAAAAAAGAAGAAATAACTATTAATAATATTTATATTTACTTGACATGACCACACCCATGATTAAATTTTTGATCTCTAAGGAGGAATATACTGTAATCAAATTCATTATTAAAATTGCATATATATATATATACACACACATACATATTGAGTACATCATATTAGTGCCACCTGATTGCAAATTAAACACATCAATATTTTTTAAAAAGTTAGAGACCCAACATTAATTTCAACAAATTGACATTCATAATGAGTGAAATACAGAAAAAAAAAACACAAGAACACTTCATGGTATTATATAATACTCCTTTGTGCATGATTACATAAATATGCAAAATATATACATATTTATAACTAGTATATGTGTATGAAATTCTTAACTTTCTGTGCTAATAACTTTGCTTATGTTAATTAAAACAATGCCAAAAGATACCTTTTCTTGAATATGGAATCTCTTTACAATATTGCAGACTTCTGATAATTGTTAGACAGTTTCACCTACAAAAGCCAAAGGTTCATTGATACACTTGTGTACAGGGGAGCATATGAATGAATGGTGGGAAGGGGCAAGGTTAAAGGAGGTCATCACTCTACATCATTATTAAAAGGGTAGACATTTGATTCTGATAGACCTGGACTTATTTTCAGTTTCTGTCACTTCAAAGTAAGTTTATTTTTGGCAAATTTTATTCCAATTTTCAATTTCTTTATCTGTGAAATGGTAAAATTAATTGAGCTAACTTAAGAAGTAAATGAAGAGATTTATAAGAAAGCACTTGCCAAAGGACCTAATACATGCTGAGTCTTCCGTAAGAAGCTGTCATTAGTTGTCATCATCATCACTCCCAGGGCTGGGTATAATGTGCAAAATGTAAATACAGTGCTCCTTATTTAAAAAGCAGGTGTGGGAGAGGGGGTACTGCTAACAGTACTAAAATATATCCTATTTCATGACATTATTGCTTTTTAATGAAGATCACAAATTCATTCCACTTGAATGCCTAGTCCATTCCCCTCCTAAGTTTAGTTTACACACAATTTCAAAGTACCTTGACCCTGAATATGCCTCAAGGAAACTTGATTAATATCCATAACCACTATTAATAGCTGTGATCTTTATATCCTTTGAAATCTGAATACCCAAAAAATGAACCTGACTTTTCCATTCCACATTTTTAGAACAGGTCAGTGGTCATTGGCCTCTGTCTGTTGACTTTCTTAGATTGGCCTACCACCATTTTTTCCAATCAGCTAGGTCCATAGGATAGTAAGGGAGGAAGAAAACCAAGATGTTAAACACTGAGGGACATTAGTGGCTGTGCTGAGGCATTTTCCATTAAACAAGGGGTGGACCAGTCAGCCATAGTGATTAGCATCATTCAAAATATGGAAAAAGCCCTTTTACCCAAATAATTTAACTTGACAGAAAACCTTACTATAAAGGTAGTATAGATTTTATACATTTCATTTTAACTTTGAAAATTTAAATGTGAATTCATTTAAAAATGTTATCACCTAAGGCCAATGGCTTCGCTTGTAAGTCAAATGATGGACAGTCCTATGCACTTTCTTTTTTCTTTTCTTTTTTTTTTTTACATAAACTATACTCATAATAAATCCTATGCAATTTTCTATTTCCATCTCTTTAAAGTACATCAAGCAATTACAACCATTTGTAAGCAATTTGTGTGCAAAATCCTTTTAGATGCCTGTGATTTCTTCCCCAGTATTTTTTTTTATACTTATCAAACCCACATTTACCTTGAAAGCATATTTCAAGCAACTCACCTTTATGGAGTTGTTTTTAAGGCATACAACTCAGCTTTTATAGAAACAACACTCTTTATTTTCACACTCCTATTTTCATAAGTTTAAGTGATATTTAAATAAATTATGTAAGTGAAAAAACAAAAACAACTGGTGCAAACAGATTTGGGGATAAACACATCTGATACTTGGTACACATACTACGAAACAAAGAGAACATAAGTGTGGGAGACAGAAGTTATGTGAGCCAAAAGCATTCAGCAAGTCATAGACTTAAGTTAAATATGTTTAACAGAAGGACTGGAAAGCATTGTTTTATGTGGTAAGTTGGTAAAATGGAGGTCATTAAATTTTTTTTCCAATATTTATTTACTTTTTTGAGAGAGAGAGAGAGAGAGAGACGACATGGTGCAAGTGGGGGAGGGGCAAGAGAGAGGGAGACAGAATCCAAAGCAGCTCACAGAGCCTGACTCAGGGCTTGAATTTGAGAACTGTGAGATCATGACCTGAGCTGAAGTCTGATGCTTAACCAACTGAGCCATCCAAGCACCCCTTCATGAAAGTGTTTTTCTCTATCCTTTCTGGGTTTTTTTCTCTTTATTAGAATTAGTTTAACTGTTATCGGTTTTGTATTTTTTTTTTCCCTGAAGAAGCAGTTCTTTGGGTTAATCATCAGTGCTACATGTCTCTTCATGATTACTTCTCCATTTTTATTTACTCTTGAGGCTTATTTGATAATATTCTGCTAATTGGTAGACCTGATTTTATTTAATTCAGTATCATTTCATTTTGGGTTTTAATTTTCTTGGCCAAAATCCCTATATTGCAATATATACCCTCACTAAGGGTTTCTGAAATTTCTGAAAACTTTGTAAACCTGTGATTTGGCCTTATAAAATCATATAGTAACTGAATAGAGTGAGGACTTTATTGAGGGTTTTTCTTCTATTTCTGTAATTTTGAAACATCATTAGAAAATGGAGACTGTAAAATTTTCCCTTTGACTTTTTAAAAAGGTTTTTTATGCATATATGTGGGTATGTTTTAACTCCTAACCAATGCCACTACAATGGAACTAGTCATAGACATTAAAAAGTGACATTAGTCTTCTGTATGATATACAGTTTTAATTATTTAATTATTCTATACCATTAATTGTACTGCATGTATTTTTTCATATCATCCACTTTTGCCCCATTGACTGCTCAAGGGTTAAGGGGTTTTTGAAACTGCTATTCTAGTGCATTTTGTGGTTGCAATCATAGGATATTTAAAAAATGTATTTGTTATTCCTTCCTTTGCATTAAAGTTCATGATTAAGCCAGTCTTTTTGAATAACTTTATTTAATAATATTTTTCTTGATATCTATATTTTGTTGTAAACATATTAATCCCTGGTTATTCTGATGGTTGTTGTTAGTCTGAGAATCATTGTACTGTCAAGATATTTGGTTCACTTTGCTTTACTTTTGTAGTTAAGTCTTTAGAAAATTCACAGTTGAGGGAGTGATTTTTTTCCCCCGCTTTTCTTTGTGGTCTTATTTTTGTTGTTTGTTTGTAACCCAACATGAAAATTCTATTTTTAGCAATAGAGGTTCTAAACTCATTTACATTTGTTTTTAGAATTGACGTAATTCGGGGGCGCCTGGGTGGCGCAGTCGGTTAAGCGTCGGACTTCAGCCAGGTCACGATCTCGCGGTCTGTGAGTTCGAGCCCCGCGTCGGGCTCTGGGCCGATGGCTCGGAGCCTGGAGCCTGTTTCCGATTCTGTGTCTCCCTCTCTCTCTGACCCTCCCCTGTTCATGCTCTGTCTCTCTCTGTCCCAAAAATAAATAAACGTTGAAAAAAAAAAATTAAAAAAAAAAAAAAAAAAGAATTGACGTAATTCGTCCTTTGTTCACCTTGGTGAATTTTTATTTCTTTCATTTTGTTTTGTTTCTTTTACGCCATGCGTGCTCTATGAGCTGCTTTTCCTGTGAATTTTTTCTCCAGTATTGTTTTTAGGAAAAGTATATCACATGTTATTAGCTTTATATACTTGATATAGGTAATATTATCTATATTTTTAAACATATATGTTAACTAAGAAACAAAAGTTTAAAAGCCCTTTTGTGTTGCCAGGCTGTAAATTGAGTGGTGAAACTAGAATCTTAAATCCTTCTGAATTTAATGCCCATATTATATCTACGTCAAAGAAAATTTTAAAAATTTGTTTGTATGTTTTACGAAGGCTAATAGTTCATACATCGAGCCATAAAATGGTATTTGGAACTGCAGTAGAAGATAGGCTGAGATGAAATGGAATGAGCTCATCCCAGGAAAGTATATCTGTGTATTGCAGGGTCTCTGCATGTTAATTGCTGTAATATTTTAAAAGACATGGTCAGTAATTTTCATTTGATATAAGTGGCCATTTGGCAACACGATAGTGCTATAAGAACCTGAATAATGGGATCAAAAGGACACTTGCCTTAGCTGACTATTACTTCTTATTTAATACACATTGAATAGACTATTAGTCAGGAAACCTTGTAAAGAGGCTATGGCACCATTTATAGCTATTGAAAATAACTAAATCGTGGTTGGATAATTAAAAGAAAATGTTACACATAACAAAATACATGAACAAAGAATTAGAATGATTTGGTGATGTCCTGAAAGAGAATATTAAAAGTCATCTGAAAATGGTGAAGCATCTAGTCTTCATGATTGCTAGGGTCAAGTTACTACATGGCCAGAGTTGGTAAGAGCATCATGGCCTCGGTTTTATATATATTTAGTTTAGGTGACAGTGTGCATGCAAATGAAAATTATTAGGTTGAAAATATAACAATTATGGCTATAAAAACTATGTCTGAATCTAAAAGTCACAAGCCAGTACTTATCCTGTTGTATGGTACAGAAAGTACCTTCGTTAAACTATGTAGGGGAGGCATAACTTTACCTGTCTTAGGTTGTCAGCTGGAACTCTACCAGAAAGACAGATTAACAAGAGAAAATCAGTTTATTAACACATGCAATATACACTACATAGAAGAACCTAAACGAAAAGTAAATCAAAGCTGTGGTTTAGAGCCAAAGCTTATATTGTATTTTCAAAAAAGAACAATAAATTTGTAGAGAAATGACAAGACGACAGAAAAACGGGCTTAAATGAAAGTTCTAGGCTTCCAAGGTCAGAGGACTGGGAAGGTAGATATAATGGTAGGAAACTAACGGACTAAGGTTTGCAGATTCCTCTGCTGTCTTTTCTAGACTGAGAATTTGTCTCCAGTAAACGGAGATACTATATCCTGCCTTTACACAAAAAAAAGGGAACTCTCTTTCAGGTTTGCTACTTCTTAATTGCCTTCAGCTCGAAATAACTTTCATGTCAAAGAGGCATATTTTGGGGTGACATATTCAGGTTTCCTTCAACTTCCTTATTCACCTCAACCTCTTTAGGGAGGAGGGCGAGTAATTGGATGTAACATATAATGAAGGTGAGGCTCCCATCACAGGATTCCTTTTTACATTTTTTTTAGAAATTGTTAGAAATATTTATCAATAATTTCCAGAACTATAAGGCATTAGTAAATCTAGTACTTGAGTATAGGAAGGATTGGGCATTGTATGTCCTTTGAGTTTCTGAATATATCAATGAAACTTGGACCATCCAATCTTTGTGACGATGCTGCAGTATTTTATTAGGGATTGCAAATGATAAGTCCTGAATATGGAACTTTTGGATCACAATTGGTGTGATGAGGACGAGGAGTCTTCTATTTTCTGTTTGCATAGCAAGTAACATACCAACCAGTTAAACTTGAATTTCTGATAAACAATAGATTTTAGTATGAGTATGTTCCAAATGTTTCATGGAACATGTATACTAATATTATTTTTTGTTTTACCTAAAATTCAGATTATCTGGGCATCCTATATTCTAGGCTCAAAATTCACAGTCAAGACTTTTGGCGAATATGGTACATTTTTAAAAATTAAGACTCCCTCAAAGAAATTAAGCTATTGGTGTATGTCCATGACTTATGTTTACTCAGTAAGTGCTAAAAGAGACAAATGTCAATGCTACTAAAGAGAAAAGCTTCAATTTAAGTGAATCTGTCTAAAAGAAGAACAAGCATGTATACCGTTGTGAAAAAAGAAAACCTTTGTACTTTTTGCCAGAGATCCAACACTGTTAAGTGTCCATAATTTAAAATTGGCAAAAGCGACTTCTCTGCCACATGCTGTAGTTTGGCAAGCCAAAACATGAAGGTCAGAAATATCAGGATTTAGGGATGCCTGGGTGGCTCAGTCAGTTAAGTGTCCGACTTCAGCTCAGGTCATGATCTTGTGGCTTATTAGTTCGAGCCCACATTGGGCTCTGTGCTCACAGCTCAGGGCCTGGAGTCTGCTTCAGATGCTGTGTCTCCCTCTCTCTCTCTCTCTGCCCCTCCCCTGCACATGTGCTCTCTCTCTCTCTCTCTTTCAAAAATAAATAAAACCTTTAAAAAAAAGAAAAAGAAATATCAGGATTTAGCTTGGCATCCAAAGGGAAATTAACACAACAACAATAAAAGGAAAATAGGGAGCCTAATTCATTATTCCCTCCCAGAAAACTCCAATGGATGCTATTTTTGGCAAAAATAATAATAAATCCTTACACATAGACGAAATTTATAAGCTGGCAGGCAAGGAAGTTTTACCTAGTATTTCTCATTGGTCACAGTTAAATACCAAGACAAAGGCCATAGACTGAGGTCTCTACATCTGTGGTTAAAAGACAGAGTCCAAGGGGCACCTGGGTGGCTCAGTCGGTTGAGCCTGCAACTTTGGCTCAGGTCATGGTCTCACAGCTCGTGAGTTCGAGCCCCGTGTTGGGCTTTGTGCTGAAAGCTCAGAGCCTGGAGCCTGCTTTGGATTCTGTGCCTCCCTCTCTCTCTGCCCCAACCCACTCACATTCTATCTCTGTCTCTCTCAAAAATAAATAAACATTAAAAAAAATTAAAAAAAAAAAGAGTCCAAGAGTGAGCTTCACATTAAAACTTTATGATTTAAAAGATTTCTGCTGCTGGACATTAATAAGATAGTTTCCTGCCCCAATTAAATCTTTGGGCAGTAATCTAAGGTTTTAAGGAAATTAGAACTCTGGCATTAAGCTGAATGTGGATGTACGAATATCCCTTTCATGGGCTTTTATAGTCACATCAACAATGAATGGGCAGTCTGCAGATTGTCATCCTTGGAAATATGTCAATAATGAATTTACTTAGAATTCCTATCCAGTAGGATGTGGCAGAGGACCTGTACCAATGATCGCTGTATACTTCTGCATCTTGTAGCCTTTTCTAACTTAAAACGTTTATTGCAATAGCCTTGTTCTTGCATTCACCGGTATATTTTGTATGTGGAGTCATATTTAAATGATCAGATAGCTCCAAGGTTACAGGGAAACATCTGGACATTTTAAAGTCCATGTGTACCTCATGTGTATATTCTGGAATAAGATGTGATAGTACATACAAACATAGGCATAACAGCGTCTTTATTTACAAAATTGGCACATGGGACAGTTGCATTGGATTAGAAATTCTTGGATGTGTTTATGTAAGTGAAGGTCATTGTCTATATAATCAAAGATATGTGAGTTCTGGGTTCTCAAAGGGTAGACTGGTGGCATTTTTTTGTTTAGGTGTATTTGTGTGTTGGGTGAGGAGTACACTTTTCACTAGGGATTAGGTTAGAAATAGCATTTGACTGCTCGATTCAGACCAGAACCATCAGGTTTTTTTCTTTAAAGCTGGTAGAGAAGTGTCACTCTTACGTGATCCCTAAAGCTTAAAAGATAGGACTCCCAAGTTCTCAGCCAGCATATACTCTGCCATATGGAGATCAGAGACAGAAAGAGAAAGATCGGGGAGAAGTGGGGAAAAAGCAAGGAGAAAGTGCCCTGGAAGCAGTTAATATATCTAAAGATTCTATAGACTATTCCTTTTAATCTAGATGTTGTAATACATAGGTGGGTTGTAAAATTTATATAATAAATGGTGGCCTGGAATTTTTTTGAAACAAAACAAAATAAAGTAGAACAGAATAATTAAAAATATGAATGTGCATCATATATAATTAAAAATATTTTATGACACTTATTAATGTGTATACATATACATGAACGGTTTCCCAGGATTGTGATATAAAATGTATTTCTTACCTCGAGTAGCTGTCAAAAAGTGTTTGAAGTCTAGTGATGAAGTATTTCTAGTCCTTGGAATTAATTTTTTAACAGTGCAGACTACCCCCAAAATCCTTCTACCATTTTTCGCTTTGCTTAATTTAGTGCCATAAGTACCTTATGTACGATAACTCATTTAATCCTCCCAACATCTCTATGAGGAGATATTGTTATTATCTTAATTATAGTGGTGAGAAAAATCAAGGCACACAGAGTTCAAATAATTTTGCCTAAGTTCATTCAGCTGGTGAGTGGCAGAGTCTGAGTTACGCTGGCACCCTAGAAAACCATCCTTTGTGAGGTATAAGCAATTGGAATATTTAAAACAAATCTGTATTTTGTAAAAATATGGAATGTTTTAGAGAAAGAAGTGAATATTGCTAAAACCAGAAAAAAATATGTCATATTAATTGTAGTGCCCTACAATGGAGGCCATGACTTCTTGTAGCTGAGATCCCTAGGGCCATCTTGGGCCAGTTCCTGTTCTTATGGGAAAAGGCTATGCTATGATGACTGTTTATAAATTAGTGAGCAAGCCTTGAATTCTTAAATGCCCCACATATATCTTTAGAATAAACTACACACTCTTTATGATGACATTTAGTAACTCTGTTTTTGAAGTCAAATAAAGTTAGTTGTTAATTTTTTATTTCAAAATTATATTCATAGTATCTATCTAGAGACCCAAATAATGTTTTTTGTAATTAAGAAAAATGCATTTATATTATAAAAATGAAATACTGAACTTAAGGCCCTTTACCTCTGTGTTATAATCTAATTAGTTCATAAATACTTAAGTTATTCCTAATGAGGTATGTGGGTGAACCAGGCTTCCAGATGAAGATATGGGAAGCATATGTTGGTTCACAACCCTCTTAGGAGATTTCCTGGAGTAATCTGGAACAATTCTCCACCTCCCCACTCTCCCACACACACCACAGGCCACCCATTGCCCAGCACACAGAGTCAAGAAAGGACCAAAGACAGAGGCAGGCCATTCCAGTTTGGTAGGTAGCAGTTTTACTAAGCAAGGGAACTTACACAGAGAGCTTGGTCTTCCATGGCAGCAAGACAAATGGGTCCTGCACCCGCCAGCCAGATCTCAAAAGTCTGTAAAGATACCTTAACTGGTTCAGTCTTGTATACCGTGCAGGTATCTCTCAACATCACATCACCATCTCAAGGTTATGTCCTTGAAGCAGCCTGTGGGAACAGAAAGGCAAGCAGAAAGGAAACCCCAAGTACCTGGTCCAGCTCGCAGGTCAGTCAGAGGTCATGTCTTTTTGATGACGTTCCCCGACAGCATATCTAATTATTATACAGTTTATTGAAGCATGATACACATACAAGCAGTTTGTGGATAATTTGGGTACTGTGCATAGCTTTAGAAGAAATGAATAAAAATGCCATACTAAGTCTCATACCTGTCTAGGACACCTCTGTGTTAGGCATCTTACATGCTTCATTTCAGAACAATAATGAAACAATAAAGTGAGGTTTAGTGAGGTTAACAAAACAATACCATTTGGTACATTAGTTGAAGAATTATCATATAACTCTAGATATGTCTGAATCTAAAACATATGTTTTTTTCAACTAAGTCTGTTGCATTTTTGGATACAAGTTGGAGACCTGAGCAAAAGGAGTTGAATGAGAAGTATAGAAAGCATTATTTATTTCCAGAAAAAGTAAAAACCGATCTACCCATAAATAGACTAAAATATTGACTGGTTGAAGAGAGGGTACGCCCACCAAGATGTCTTCATCATTTCTTTGAAACATTTTTCTATCTTTTACTGTGATCTTAATTTTTATTCACATTAGGTGTACTGCCCTTAATTCTCCTCTGTAAATGTCCTAGTTGCTCTTAGCAACATCAAATTATGATGACTTCCCTTAGTGCCTTCACAGCTTTAAGTATATTTTACTGCTCTGTGACTTGCAGGGCATAATTTAGAGCTGAAATTTAACTTTTTAATCTCTTTTTGGTTCAGGAAATTTATTGTCTATGAGAAGTAAAAGAATACTAGGAGAAATAATTCTCCCATGAATTAATATTATAGAACCACCTTGTCAGGTTTTCTAATGTGTAAGGCCCAGCTAAGCAAGAATGGCTGAGGAAAATGTAAGGGGCCATGGTTTCTCCATGACAATGAGAAAAACTCAACATAACTGCTTGTGACAGTGTTCGTTGCCACCACAATGGTATTGCGAGATCAACTGGAAAATATTTAAACAGTCATGCAGATAAGCTTCTAAAATAAAGGTTTGGAGTTCAGGTACTATATCCTGATAACTGTAGTAAAAGTCTGCATCCCTGTACAAAACCCCAGACTTAACATCAAGGACAAAGGTTATATGCCAATCAAAAACCATTTCCTCTCCCCACACTGGGGTAAAAGTCATTTTAAAAGCAATTTCTTTTTTTCTTTAATTTGTTTTTTTAATTTTTATTTATTTTTGAGAGAGACAGAGCATGAGCGAGGAAGGGGCAGAGAGGGAGACACAGAATCCGAAGCAGGCTCTAGGCTGTCAGCACAGAGCCTGACGCAGGGCTCAAACCCACAAACCGCAAGATCATGACACTTAACCGACTGAGCCACCCAGGTGCCTATTCAAAGCGATTTCAACACCTCACTCCCCTGCTAGAAAGTCAGGTGAAGTAGGAAAGGTGTAAATACTGAACGTAAAGGCTTGAGGCCAGGATATTCTGGAAATATTTTGTATTGCCTGTATGGGCAGTTGTGTATCTCTTCACATGCTAGAACTATGTTAGATGGATTCCAACCATGTGAATCTGAACTGACTGTTGTGAATAAGATTCTGTCTCCTAGAATTAAATCTGAGGGGGAGAAACTAGCACCAAACAAGTGGCTAATGGGAAAGTAATTGCCTTGTGTGACTACATACTTCTTGTTCCAAAAAAATAGATAATAACCTGAAAGGGATATACGGTAGCATAAGAACAAGGAAGAATTGCCTTAAAGGTTCCATGACTAAAATATATACATCTGAAAATGCAGTCCAAGAAGAAGAATACTTTTTAGAAAATCTATTCTTTGTGATCAAATATAAGAGATAGCAACATGCATATCAGTGTATTTATACACACATCCAGAGGTTGACAAGAAAGTGAGAAAAATCCTCAGAAAATAAAAAAAAGTAAGAGAAATTTAAGAGAAATTAAGAGAAATTAAGAGAAATTAAGAGAAAATAGAGATCAGAGAGGTAATTTAGCAATACCAAAGGCCAGCTCTTAGGACCTACACATTCCTTCATGACTCAGGGCTTGGACACAGCAGCCAAACCTGAGGTGCTGTTCAGTAGAAATAGAATTACCCATCCTGCAGGGGTAGAGATGGAGACAAATGTCTATCTCAGCTTTGACTCTGAATAAAGAAGGCAAAAAAGAACTCCCTAAAAAATTTTTAATTGCATGACTGTTCACAAAGAGGCCTAAGACTAGAATTTACACTACACCTGATTCCAGAAAAACCTAAGTAGATAATTTGGTTTAAATAGAGCTCATTTAGATAGTACCTCTACTTCCCTGGAAGAAACACAAGCAAAGTTTACCTTAAAAAATCCCTTAAAAGTGTTCATAAAGCTTGGACTCAAATTATAAATCACAAAACACGTGCAGAAAGAAGCCACCATTCGAGGGGATAACAGGAACATTAAAGAGTCCCCTAAGCCAGCAGATACTGAATTTATCACAAATATAATATGAAGTAAGGTAGTTTTGTACATTAAAATCAAAATTTTATTTTTTCTAATTCTAGGATTTAAAAACTAACCCAACTGTAAGTTGCTTAACAGAGAAATATTTGCCCTTAGCCAACATAGATGTGTTATGCTCAAATAACAGAATTTGGGAATATTGTTTAATACACAGTACTTAACTATAACATATTGTATCTGTCAGATATCCATGTAATGTTCTAAGAGACAAATAGGTCTTTTGCTTGGGGTTTTATCTACAAATTATTTTTATTGAGTTTTTTTGTAACAAGAAAGTCACAGCATTCTTTTTATAAAGATTGCAACTTGAATCATACATAGGAGATACAGTTAGAAATATTAAACCAAGTAAGATAGGTATAGCTAAATTGATGTGAGAAAAATTAGGCATATTATACATTAATGCAAAAGATATTAAATAATGCTAAAATATTTGATTCCACAGAAGATATAACCATTCTAATGGAGAATGTGTCTGTCATCAGCTGGAAAGTAGATGGAACAAAATTGACAGAGTTACTATAAAAAAGTGAAAAAATCATATTGAGGAAACATATTTCCTGGGAATCAACTGATAGATGAAACCAAAGAATCTGTCAGAAAATTGAAGATTTGCACAACACAATTAAGAAACTTAATCTAGTGTGGACATATGAACATTTTTATTCAGCAGCTGGAGAGCACACATTATTTTCTAGAATTCATGGCACATTTAAAAATTAACCTTATAATAATCAGTAAAGAAAGCTCATTGAAAAACTTACTTTAAAAAATATGATATTACAGAGCTCTCTCTCTAACCGTAATGCAATTTAGAAATTGATAAAAAAAACTATAAAAATAACTTTAAAAATATGGTATATTGAAGCCAAGCACAGGTAAGAGGACAATCATAATGGATTAAAATTTATTTATATTGGAATGTTAGAAAAATATCATGTGTAAAAACATGTGCATGTGGAAGCATACTTAACAGGACAGTTTTGTCCTTAAATATTTGGAAAAGTCCAGTTTAAATCTCCATCTTGAGACTTTAAAAAAAGAATAAGAGAATAAAGGCAGAACATAAAAGAATTTTTCAAAAATACAGAAAATCAACTATTTTAAATTCTTGTAATTCAGAGTCTAATAAAATTGGCCAGCCTCCAACAGCACTGATCGAGAAATATTAATTAAGAACTAAAAAGACACAAAACAAAAATGTAGTAGAAATACTAAAAGTTAATTAGAAAATATATTAAAATATATGCCAGCAAGTAAGAAAAAATTGTTTTAAATGAAAATTGTTTAGAAAAATAAATTTCCATAATTAACAAAATTTAGATAATATAAGTGGTTCCACATTGTTAAATAATGAAATAGTAAATTGTTTTAGATTCCACATATGAGTGAACTCATATGGTGTTTGTCTTTCTCTGGCTAATTTATTTCACTTAACATAATATCTTCTAGGTTCATCCATGTTGTTGCAAATGGCAAGATTTTAGGCCTTTTTTTTTTCATTTATTCATCATGTAAGATTTTATCCTTTTTAAAAAATGCTTATTTATTTATATTGAGAGGGAGAGAGGGAGAATGCAAGTGAGGGAGGGGCAGAGAGAGAAGGAAAGAGAGAATCCCACACTGAACCATGAGATTATGACCCGAATGGAATGAAGAGTCAGATGGCATCCAGGCACCCCAAGATTTTATCTTTTTTATGGCAGTATAATATTCTACTTTGTATATGTACACACACACACACACACACACATATCACATCTCCTTCCCCTTTCCTGTATTGATGGACCCTTAAGATGCTTTCCTATCTTGGCTATAAATAAAAAGCAAAATCAGCGGTGTAAAACAGAGAACAAACTGACAGTTGTCAGGGGAGAGGCTTGGAGGGATAGGTAAAATGGATGAAAGGGAATGGGGATACAGGTTTCCATTTATGGAATGAATACGTCACAAATAAAAGGCACAGCATAGAGAATATGGTCAACAATACTGGAATAGCATAGTATGTTGACAGATTGTAGCTATACTTGTGGAGAGCAGAGCATAATGTATAAGGAGTTGAATCACTGTATGGTGCACTTGAAACTAATGTAACACCATGTGTCAGCTCTACTCAGAATTGTTTTTTTTTTTCAAATAATGAAATCAATACTTAAACATTAACCAAAAAGCGTCATCATACCCAAATCATTTTACTGATGTATTCTACCAAATATTCAAGAGGCAAAATAGTCTAGCTTTCAAAAAGTTAGAGTATTAAACAAGAATAATAACAAATCTCTTTAAATAACCTTATGAATCTTTTATAGATTTCATACATAAACCTTAGGAGAAAAGGAAATTACAGACTACTATACTCATAAATATAAATTTTAAAAAATGAGCAATATTAGAAAATTGAATCTAGCAGTGATTTAAAAATATAATCTTTCCCCATAACTCAAACTTGAATGAATATTTAAAATCCATTGATGCAATATACTAGATTAGCAGATTAAAGAAAATCAATCATGTTTATTTCAGTGGATTTAGAGAGTCATTAGATTATTCATACTCATTCATGATTAAATATAAAAGAACCGTAAATAGAGTGACAAAAGTAAGTTTCTTAACCTGATAACTGATAAAAACTTACAAGTATATCATGTAATAGTAATTTTTTAAAAGATTTCCCTTCAAAATCAAGAGCAAATAAAGTAGTCCACTGCATTTCTTATATTTAACATTTATCAAATAAACAAATAATTGAAGTAAACAAACCCAAAATTTCAAGCCATCATAATTGGAAAAAAAAAAGATTTTGCAAAGTAAGGATGTTTATTTACATAGAAAACCTGGAAAAACCTACAGTCAAACAATTAGAATGGTAGGATTGCAAACTATTTTAGGATAGCACAGAATATGATGCAGTAATTAACAAGCAAACAGAAACTCTGGTTTAACTCACGCACACAGAATTTACTCCTGCCCACACCATGTCTGATCTTGGCACAAGAAACTCTCGATAGTGTGTCATACATGCTGTGATTCAGTGACCCAGGCTGACTCAGACTGGGAAGACTGCTCATCTCCACCCCAGGCCTCTGTATCCCCCAGAACAAGGTAGGCAATTATGCTCTCACTGTAATATAAAATAGAGATGTATCTTCATGAAATGTGACACATTTGTTTTGCACTACCCAAATGCAAGCTGTTCCCAAATCTTAGGGTTCAAAAAATTGTGAAGTGCTGTTTGAGCCTCTACTTATGGCTGCGATACTTTGCAAGCCCCCAAATATTTCAAAGCCACAGTTTTGGTATTGATTAAATGAGAATAAAATGTGTTATGAGTTCACTGCAATTGCCCTGTCATACAGTATTTTATCCCGTTTTTATCTCTTTTTGTCTCATGAAGCTTTTTATAGCAAACAAAAAAGTATAATATATGCAGAAATAATTTATGTCACATAAAGATCTATACAGATACAATAAAAGGATAATACAAGAATCATTCCTCACAAGTTTCAGAAATACAAACATATCTATGACTGAGTTCGTGATTCCAAGTATTAAAAAGTGAGCAGTGGAAATAAAATATATATAATGTTCAGCCTAATATAGTGATAAATGCTCTCTCACCACTACTTCCTCACCAAAAAAAGAATTTGTGTGTTTTAGAAGGCCAAGTATGCCCACATTTCCTTCAGGCTGATATTCTAAAAAGGTTTAGTGCAATTGGGGCATTAGAACACAGCCCAGTCCTTGTAGAATGAGTAGCTTTCAAAGAAAGATATGAGTAAGAGGGAAGCGTTCCAGCAGTGAAGGAAATGGACATCAGTGGAAAGTTACCAAGGCTATATTGGTAATACTGATTAGTCTAATGTGGCTGAGGGATGCTGCTCATAGAGGGACCAGTGAGATAAAGAACTGGAATGGTGTGAGCACAGGCTGGGGTCAGATCATGGACATCCTTCATTGTATTTAGTAGAAAAATGGGAAATCACTGTAGTTTTGATCCCCCTGGTTATTAGTGAGAGTGAGCGTTTTTTCATGTACCTGTTGGCCATTTATTAATACGTCTGTTTTGAACAAATACCTATTCAGGTCCTTAATTCATTTTTAAATCGGGTTGTTCATTTTATTGCCTTTGAGTTGTAAGAGTTTCTTATATGTTTTGGAGATGAACCCTTTGTCAGATGTAGAGTTCAAAAGGATGTGTTCTCAGTCTATAGGTTGTCTTTTTATTCTGTTGATTGTTGGCTGTGCAGAAACTTTTTAGTTTGATGTAGTCCCACGTGTTTATTTTTGCTGTTATTGTTGCCTGTGCTCTTGTTGCCATATCCATAAAATCATGGAAAGACTATTATGACAAACCTTTTCCTGTTTTCTTTTAAGAGTTTTACAGTTTCAAGTGTTAGATTTAAGTCTTTAATCCATTTTGAGTTGATTTCTGTGTATGCCCTAAGATAAGGGTCTGATAACATTTTTTTGGCACGTGGATGTCCAATTTTTCTGGCACCATTTTTTGAAGAGACTGCCCTTTTCTTGGTGCCCTTGTCAGTTGACCATATATGAGTGGATTTATTTCTAGTCTCTCTTTTCTTCTACCTGTCTATATGTCTGTCTTTCTGCCAGTGCCACCACTGCTTTTTTATTTACTTTTTTTAATGTTTATTTTGTGAGAGAGGGAGAGCATGATGAGGGGAGGGACAGAAAGGGGGGGGGGGTAGAGAATTCCAAGCAGGCTCCATGCTGAGTGTGGAGTCCGCTGCAGGGCTCAGTATCACAAACTGTGAGGTGATGACCTGAGCCTTGTATCAAGAGTCAGGCATTTAACCGACTGAGCCACCCATTATAACTGTTTTTAAGTACTGTAGTTTTGTAGTATATTATGAAATCAGAAAGTGTGAAATCTCCTGTTTTGTTCTTTCTCTGGATTGGTTTGACTATTTGTTTTCTTTTGTAGTTCCTTACACATTTTAGAATTGGTTCTTTTTCATAGAGATTACATTGAATCTGTGGATCACTTTGGGTAGTATGGACATTTTAACAGTGTTAAGTCTTTTTTTAATGTTTATTTATTTTGAGGGAGAGAGAGGTAGAGACAGAGAGAGTACAAGCAGGTGAGGGGCAGAGAGAGAGAGGGCGGGAAAGATCCCAAGCTGTCAGCTTAAAGCCAGATGCGGGGCTCGAACCCGTGAAACATGAGATCATGACCTGAGCCCAAATCAAGAGTCAGACACTTAACTGACTGAGCCACCCAGGCACCCCCAACAGTATTAAGTCTTCTAATCCATGAACATGGATGACATTTTGTCACTGTTTAATTTCTTTTAGCAACGTTTTATAGTTTTTAGTGTACAAGTCTTTCATCTATTTAGTTAAGTTTATTTTAATCTTTTTGGTGCTGTTATACATGGTTATTTTTTTAAATTTCTGATAGATTGTTGTTAGTATACAGGTATATTTATGTGTTAATTCTCTATTCTGCAACTTTTACTGAAATTTTAAATAAGTTCTAACAGTTTTATTTGTGGAATCTTTGGAGTTAGGTTTTCTTTATAAAAGATCGTGCCATATGCACACAGATGACTTTACTTCTTTTCCAGTTTAGATACCTGTTATTTATTTTTCTTGCCTAATTTTCTGGCTAGGACTTTAAATAAATGGTATGTGGAATAAAAGTGGTGGGAGTGGGCATCCTTATCTTATTTCTGATATTAGTGGAAGAGCTTTCAGTTTTTCACCATGAGTAGGATGTTAGCTACGGGCTTTTCATACGTTGCTTTATTATGTTAGTTTCTTTCCTTCTATTCCTAGTTTGCTGGAAATTTTCATCTTGAAAGTATATTAAATTTGGTCAAGTTATATTGCTGCATTTATTTAAATGTTCGTATAATTTTTATTCTTTATTCTGTTAACGTGACATGTCATAATTAATTTTTATGTTGAACTATCTGTATCACAGAGATAAAATCCACTTGGCTATGATGTATAACCCTTTAATGTGCTATTGGATTCAGTTTATTTGTATTTCATTGATAATTTTTGCATCTGAATTCATCAAGAATATTTACCTGTAGATTTGTTTTTTGGAGTACCATTAATAAAATATCACCTCTGGAGATGTGTTTAATAAGAAGTTGTTCTGACCAAGGTCAAAGAGGTTGCTGCCTGTGTTCTCCTCGAGAATTTTGATGGTTTCCCGTATTACATTTAGGTATTCCATCCATTTTGAATTTATTTTTATTTATGGTGTAAGAAAGTGGTCCAAGTCCATTCTTCTGCATGTGGCTGTCCAGTATTCCCAACACGATTTGTTGAAGAGACTGTCTTTTTTCCTTTGGATACTCTTTCTTGCTTTGTTGAATATTAGTTGACCATATAGTTGTGGGTCCATTTCTGTGTTTTCTATCCTGCTCCCTTTATCTATGTGTCTGTTTTTGTGCCAGTACCGTACTTTCTTGATGATTACAGCTTTAAATGTAGCTTGAAGTCTGGAATTATGATGCCTCCAGCTTTCCTTTTCTTTTTAGGGATTGCTTTGGCTATTTATGGTCCTTTGTGGTTCCATACAAATTTTAGGATTGTTTGTTCTAGCTCTTTGAAAAATGCTGGTGGTATTTTGATAGGGATTGTGTTAAATGTATAGATTGCTTTGCGTAGTATAGACATTTTAACAGTATTTGTTCTTCCAGTCCATGAACATGGAATGTCTTTTCATTTCTTCGAGTCCTCTTCAGTTACCTCCACAAGTTTTGTAGAGTTTTCAGGGTACAGATCCTTTATCTCTTTGGTTAGGTTGATTCCTAGGTATTGTATGTTTTTGGTGCAGTTATACATGGGATTGATTCTTTGGTTTCTTTTTTCTGCTTCTTCATTATTGGTGAATAGAAATCCAACAGATATCTGAGTGCTGATTTTATATCTTGCAACTTTGCTGAATTTGTGTATCAGGATTAGCAACTTTTTGGTGTAGTCTTTCAGGTTTTATACATAGAGTATCATGAATACTCTTTTATACATAGAGTATCATGATACATAGAGTATCATGAATAGTGAAAGTGACTTCTTTCTTGCTGATTTGGATGCCTTTTATTTGTTTATGTTTTCTGATTGCTGAGACTAGGACTTCCAGTACTATGTTAAAATAGCAATGGTGAGAACACACATCCCTGTCTTGCTCCTGACTGTAGGGGAAAAGCTCTCAATTTTTCCCCCTTGAGGATGATATTAGCTGTGGGTCTTTTGTATATGGTTTTATGATGTTGAAGTATGTTACCTCTATTCCTGCTTTGTTGAGGGTTTTTATCAAGAATGGATTCTGTATTCCTGCATCTATAGAAAGAATCATATGGTCCTTATCCTTTCTTTTATTAATGTGGTGTATTGCGTTGATTGATTTGCAAATACTGCAAATACTGAATCCCCGTTACAGCCCAAGAATAAATCCCACTTGACTGTGGGGAATAATTCTTTTAATGCACTGTTGGGTTTGATTTGCTGGTATCTTGTTGAGATTTTTTTGCATCCATGTTCATCACATGTCTCTGGAGGCAAGGGAAACAAAAAAACCAAAATGAACTATTGGGACCCCCTCAAGATAAAAAGCTTCTGCATGGTGAAGGAAACAATCAACCAAACTAAAAGGTAACCTATGGAACGGGAGAAGATATTTTCAAATGACATATTTGATAGAGGGTTAGTATCCAGAATCTATAATGAACTTATCAAAACAACAATCAAAAAATGAATAATCCAGTGAAGAAATGGGCAGAAGACGCGAATAGATATTTTTCCAAAGAAGACATCCAGGTGGCCAACAGACACATGAAAAGATGCTCAACATCACTCATCATCAGGGAAATACAAATCAAAACCATGATGAGGTGCCACCTCACACCACTCAGAATGTTTAAAATTAACACAGGAAACAACAGATGATGTGGAGGATGCAGAGAAAGGGGAACCCTCTTACACTGTTGGTAGGAATGCAAACTGGTGCAGCCACTCTGGAAAGCAGTATGGAGTTTCCTCAAAAAGTTAAAAATAGAACTACCCTATGACCGGCATTTCCCCTACTAGGTATTTATCCAAAGGATACAAAAATACAGATTCAAAGGGGCACATGCACCCCTAGGTTTGTAGCAGCATTATCAATAATAGCCAAATTATGGAAAGAGCCCAAGTGTCCATCGACTGATGAATAGTTAAAGAAGATGTGGTATATATACACAATGGAATATTACTTAGCCATCAAAAGAATGAAATCTTGCCATAAGCAGTGGCATATGGCATGCATATGGCATATGGCATCTCGTTGATGGAGCGAGAGTGTATTATGCTAAGTGAAATAAGTCCGTCAGAGAAAGACATATACCATATGATTTCACTCATATGTGGAATTTAAGAAACAAAACAGATCAACACAGGAGAATGGAAAAAAATGATAGAGGGAAGCAAACCATAAGACACTTTTAACCATAGAGAACAAACTGAGGGTTGTTGCAGGGGAGGTGAATGGAGGATGGGTTAAATGGATGATGGATATTAAGGAGAGCACTTGTTATGAGTACTGGGTGTTATATGTAAGCGGTGAATCACTAAATTCTACTCCTGAAACCAAGACTGCACAAGATGTTAATAAGATTTTAAATAAAAATTTGAAACAAACAAGAAAATAAGGTATCACCTCATACTTTAAGCATGCCTATTATTTAAAAAAATACAGTAAACATAAGGATACATATATCTTTTTGACTTTGTGTTTTCATTTTCTTTGGGTAAATACCCAAAAATGGAATTACTGGATCATATGTTGTTTCTATTTTTAACTTTTTGAGGAACATCCATGAGTATAGCATAACATATGGTTATTGAATCACTGTGTTGTACACCTGAAGCTAATATAACATTGCGTGTCAACTATACTTCAATTTTTTTTTTAAAAAAAGGCAAGTGTTGGTGAGAATGTGGAGAAGTTAGAACCCTTGCTCACTTTTGGTGGGAATGCAAAATGTTGCCATTTCTACAGAAACTGTACATAGGTTCCTCAAAAAAACTTTAAAATAAAGCTACTATATAATCCAGTAAACCTGCTTCTGGGTATTTATTCAAACTAATTGAAATCAGGATCTCAACGAGATATTAGCAATCCTATATTCATTGCAACATTAGTCACAATAGTCAAAATGTGGAAACAACGTGTCTGGAAACAAATGGATAAAGAAAATGTAGTATATACATATAATAGAATACCAGTCAACCTGAAAAAGAGAAGAAAGTTCTGCATTATGTGGAAACAGAGGTTAACTTTGAGAGGTTGACATTATGCTAAGTGAAATAAGCCAGTTATTGAAAGACAAATACTACATGATTCCACATATATGAGGTATCTAAATAGTCAAAGTCATTGAATCAAAGAGTGCAGTGGTGGTTGCCAGGGTCTGCAGGGAGGGGAAATGGAGAGTCACTAATCAATGTGCATGAAGTTTCAGTTAAGCAACATGAGTAAGTTCCAGGGATCTGCTATAGAGCACTGTAACCTACTGTCAACAGTGATGCGTTACACACTTAAAAATTTGTTAAGAGGATAGATCATGTTAAATGTTCTTACCACAATAAAAGAGAAGAAAAAGATAAACAGAAGAAATACATTACAACAACAACAAAAGAAAATGGGTAATCACTATTCTTTTTCAAAATTCTGAGGTAAAAGAAAACAAGGTAGAATGTTGGCCAAGAAAAGAATTACAGAAGCATATATTTTAAGAGATCAGTTTGCAATTTAATTATCTGAACTTAGTCATAGGCTATGTATTTCCAAGCAAATAGTTCCTGAGAGAATGGGAGCACCGTTTAAATGAGTGGTGATATAATATCAGTGAACAGGAGGATAATATTGCTGATAATTTTTATATCATGCCCCTTTCCCAAAGTATCATGAAACATCAACAAAAAGTGCTTATTTTCAGTTTGCAGCACACGTAGACTATCAATGAACCAAACATGTAGGACTTGAACTCAAGATTTCAAGGCCAGGAATGCAGATTTAGGGACCATACAGGAGATTTCTGAAATCATGGGACTAGCTGACTCTTTCAAGATGAATATCCTACAGAAAGTTGTACTACTATATATGTTACTGTTAATATATTAAAATACATAGGTTAAATTAGTTTATTCTCATGTAATTTATAATTGAATAAAACATAGATTGGTAAGACAAATGCAGTCTGTAAATACTGAACATGAAATTGTGTTGAGTATTTTGGGTTTTTCTCATAAGTTATTTTTGGCCAAATAACAGCCTGACAAATTACTTTACCTAAATTCTGTGTACATGGGCAAAAAAGACATGGAAAATAATACAGGGACAAAATTTGGATTGAAATACCTGTGCTCTTTTTACTTCATCAAACAAGATGTTAAGCAAGATAGTGGTAAAGGAAATGGCTTTATGATTAAGAAGTCATTAGGAGCCTTAGAGGACCTGGTTGTGTGGAATGTTGGAAGAGGTAGATATAACTCTCAGTGATTAATGAATTAGCCTGAGGAAGAGGAAGCCAGAAATGACATAATATTCTAAGAAATATGATTTAAGGAATATAGCCAAGAATATGATCTTCAGGGAAGAAGCAGTCTCACTGGAAGATTCTTAAGGTATAAATGCAACTAATATGTTTGCAGGCAAAAATGAGAGTGGAAAGGGAAAAAAATTCATCGTTGATATCCTGAGACCCCTGAGAAAAAATACGGGCATCCAGAGACCGAGTTCAAAAGACAGCACTTAAAATGATGAAAAGAATGAGAAAATATATGCAAATCCTAGTTATATGAACAGATCACAATGATTAGCAGGCAGAAGCACTGATAAAATTACAGCAACAGAGAACAAGAATCCCTTAGGAAATGTCATTAAAATACAGATTCTGGATTTGGTTTTCTTACCTTTAAAAGTCAGAAGATCTTCACTAAATTATACACAGGAAATTAATGTAATATTGTATGTCAACTACACTTCAGTTAGAAAGGAAGGAAGGAAAGAAAGGAAAAACGATCTTAATAAACATGTTTTTTTTTATATTTAAATAATATTCTCTTAAAGCTGGCATCACATTTGCTTTGCCTAAAGATCACACTACAATTCCTATATTGATTATGTATATACTTACACATCTATAGTACTAAGGCATATTTATATAAATATAAACAATGTAGATAAATATGCAATTATATACTTATATGTGTGTGATTTTATTAGGCACATGTTAATTTCAGAAAAAGGTTGAGTTAAATAGTAAAATACTACATGTATAATAAACATGAGCTTGAATCCAGAGTTTAGCCATATAGCAACAAATGTCATCAACATCGGTAATTATCACTATTTCAGGAATGTGACATTTAAGTTCATATATATCTGTGATCCTTAGTTGATTCTGTACCCATTTTCTGGAGTTCTGCAGGAATTCTGCTCATCTCTTCTGATGTTAGCTTCCTGGCAGTGATTTGTGTCTTGAATATGTAAGAGATTCAGAGGACGTGGTAGTTACATTGGAAAGAATACAAACTTCATATCCTGACACAATTAGTAGAGCCAGTTTGAGTTGTGGCAGATTAATTTATTTTTTAATTTTATTTTTTTTAAGTTTATTTATTCATTTTGAGAGAGAGTGAGAGAGAGAGCACACACGAGCTCATGTGTGCAGGGAAGGGCAGAGAGAGAGGGAGAGAAAGAGAATCCCAGGCAGGCTATCACTATCAGTGCGGAGCCCAAACTCACTAACCCTGAGATCATGACCTGAGCCAAAGCAAAGATGCTTAACTGACTGAGCCACCCAGGCACCCCTGGCAGATTACTTTAGCTTTCTGTTTTCAGCTTTCTTGTATATAAGGGGTATTAACTTGCAATCTAATATATAGTAAATTCTCACTTAATAACCTAATATATAGTAAATTCTCAGAGAAATACATTACTAATAAAACTTGCTGCAATTATGTAACTGTGTATTGTTTATTTCATAAGTCTTTCTTGATTTTTTAGTATTTTCTTTGATCAGTATTAACTGAACATGTGTTATCAAAGTCAAAGTCAAGGAATTTTTTTCAAGTCATTATAATCATAATAATAATATGCTAAAACTAGAAATGCTTTTATGTTTATATTTTGGAAACATGCTAAACTGCATAGACAAGTAGAATTGTATTGTACAAAGTATTTAATATAAAAATATGATTGAAACTCAGTCTAATATTAAAAATGACAGTATAAAATTAGAGTTATTGCAACACGTGAACATACAGAGGTGCCAAGAATGTGATATAAAATTTGTTTAAAATTTTTTAATGTTTATTTATTTTTGACAAGGAGAGACAGCATGAGTGGGGGAGGGGCAGAGAGCGAGGGAGACACAGAATCCGAAGCAGGCTTCAGGCTCTGAGCTGTCAGCACAGAGCCTGATGCGGGGCTCGAACTCACACACCGCGAGATCATGACCTGAGCCAAAGTCGGACGCTCAACTGATTGAGCCACCCAGGCACCCCTAAAATTTGTTTTAAATTACACAGAGACATATTTACTCATCTGAGTTTGAAATAGTGTTTTTACAGTGTTTTCAAGGTTCTGGAAATTCTATCACATTTATCTCTAAAAAGAATGGTTCTGCACGCTCGGGATGGATGTTTACCTTATTCTTTTACAGAAACTGATACCAGTCAACTCTCTTTTCTCTAAACTTCTGCCTTCATAATATAAACTCAACTCCCATCTTCGCTTTGCTTTGATCTATTAGTTCTGTTACTGAGTTTGTCTGTATTCCCTCCAAATCTTCCCTTTTAAACTGGATCATTCATGGATAGCTGTGACTGTAAAATCAAATTCTTTCTCAAATTTCAGCTCTTTTTTTTTAATATATGAAATTTATTGTCAAATCGGCTCTGATGGAGCTAATTTAGCTCCACTTCCTCTGTTTTTGTTTTCCAAAAGGTAGAGTTTGAAGAGGTATTTAACAGAATATCTGATAGAATTATCAGCAAAAATAAATGGGGAATCTCTCAATTTATGTTTCAGATAATAATGTTTTCTATTCATAATCTGAGAAGAAGCTATAGTATCCCTAATCCCCAAACTAAAACCCAGTGCTAAAATCAGAGGACAATCATGCAAATTATTAATAATGACTCAAGCAATATCTGCCCTAACTCTACCTAATTTTACCAATTCCAGCCCTTCCCTGAATATATTCATTTCCCCACCTGGTAACTGAAGAGTCAAAGGAAAAAGTGCTTAGAGACATCTGGCCCATCAAGGGTATAGTTTTCCAGTCTGGAATATTAAACAAACATTAGAATCAAGGCAGACTGACTAATAGTGGATGTTTTGCCACACAATCATCAACATAACATTTCACAAGTAACATAAATTTTCTGAGCATATTTTGTCTTTAAAATTTGGAGTATAGGGGCGCCTGGGTGGCGCAGTCGGTTAAGCGTCCGACTTCAGCCAGGTCACGATCTCGCGGTCCGTGAGTTCGAGCCCCGCGTCGGGCTCTGGGCTGATGGCTCGGAGCCTGGAGCCTGTTTCCGATTCTGTGTCTCCCTCTCTCTCTGCCCCTCCCCCGTTCATGCTCTGTCTCTCTCTGTCCCAAAAATAAATAAAACGTTGGAAAAAAAAATTTTTAAATTTGGAGTATACTAGTATTTACTTTCACAAACTGCTTGAATATTAAACAATGTCTGAGATTAATTAGTAATTACTAGATAAATCTATCTTAAATTTAAAAAGAGGTATTTTCCCAAGAGACTAAAACTTGCAATCTTCTTAGAAATGGGAGAACTGACCTAAAGAAAATTTTAATTTGTACTTTACAATATTAAATATTATATGTTGCTTTTCACAAGCACACTTATTTTTGAGAAAACAGGGCATGCACACATCCTGTGTTTCAACAAATAATCTTTAATGATCTCTCTTTTTAAATGGAACTCTGCCTGGAAACATAAACTAAGAAAATAGTCCCCATTAAAAGTAGAATTATTCTCTTTATGCTATATTATTAGATTGAGCCACAAGAAGGTGTCATTTCTGATGGTCAGAATGTTTGAATATCACCATTTTCATATGACTCAACCCAATTATTTAGCACTCACTCTGAGTCTCAAATAATGAGTAAATGTCAGATAAACAAGTCAAAACATGAATTACATCTTTAACTATACTGCTTGTAGACCAAAAAGCAAATAAAGTCATTCTTTAAAATATTTGCTACCTTACGAAATCTTCTTAGGCAATAGACAGCCCATTTGATCTTATTCACAATGTTAAATTGTTCTCAAGACTTTTTTTTCAATCAGAAATGGTTTTAAGAATCTTTGTGTGTGTGGGGCGCCTGGGTGGCTCAGTCGGTTAAGCGTCCGACTTCAGCTCAGGTCACAATCTCGCGGTCTGTGGGTTTGAGCCCCGCGTCGGGGCTCTGGGCTGATGGCTCAGAGCCTGGAGCCTGCTTCCGATTCTGTGTCTCCTTCTCTCTCTGCCCCTCCCCCATTCATGCTCTGTCTCTCTCTGTCTCAAAAATAAATAAAAATGTTAAAAAAAATTTTTAAAAGAATCTTTGTGTGTGTGTGTGCGCACGCGCATGCACACACTGACAGTATTTACTTATGAGTTGAAATTCTTTTTTTTTCTTTTGTTGACTAGGATTTACGTTGTTTTAAATTTTCAGTGTCTCAGACAGTATCACAAAGAATGTCATTGTATATGCCTTCTTCCATACACAGATAGCTATTTCTTTAGTAAAGATAGTAAACAGTACAACTGCTGGTAGTTGTATTTTAACTTCTAGTGGTGCTGACAAATCATTTTCTAAAAGAGCTGTGCCAATTTACAGTCCTGCAGTATCAAATATGCCGCAGACTCAACATACAATAGTATCAAACGTTAAGGTGTTTTTTTTCTAATTTTTTATGGTTTTAAAATTGATTTATATGAGTTCTGTATCTGTTGTAGGGAATAGGAAATGATTCTTTTCCGGTTATAAAAATTGAAAACTATATTCTTCTCATCTGTAGCTAATCTGTTCTGGTTACAGTGTCTTCTCTGTTATATAGGTTGACAATATATTTTACCAGTCTGTAGCATTGTTTCCTAATATTTAAAGTTTTAAATTTTGGCATAGTCAAAACTATGTTTTTTTTTTCTTTATGGCTTCTGTGTTTCATTTTATTTTTCTTTTTGGTTGCACATTTTTACAAATAGTACTTATAATGTAATTAACATACAATGTTATAATAGTTTCAGGTGTACAGTATAGTGATTCAACAGGTCTATACATACTCAGTAGTCATCACCAAAAGTGTACTCAATCCCCTTTACCCATTTCACCCATCCCCACACACTATGGTAGCTACCAGTTTGTTCTCTGTACTTAAGAGTCTGTTTCTTTGTTTGTCACTTCTTTGTTCATTTGTATTATTTCTTAAGTTCCACATAGGGATTAAATCACATGATGTATATCTTTCACTGGCTGACTTATTTCACTTAGCATTTTACTTTCTAGATCCATCTCTGTTGTTGCAAATCACAGGATTTCATTCTTTCTTAAAGCTGAGTAATATTCCATTGTGTGTGTGTGTGTGTGTGTGTGTATCTTTTTTATCCATTCACATAGCAGTGGATACTTGTGTTGCTTGCGTAATTTGAATATTGTAAATAATGCTGCAAAAAACATAGGGGTGCATATGTCACAAGTATATGTCACAAAGAATGCCATTGTATATGCCTTCTTCCATACACACAGGAAATACATTAAACAGTATAACTTCTGGGTAATGGGGGGATTGTTATACTTTAGTGTCTAGTGGTGCTGATAAGTTATTCTTTAAAGAACTGTGCCAATATGCACTCCTTTTTGAATTACTGTTTTCATAATCCTTGGTGAAATACACAGTAGTGGGATTACCAGATCATATGATAATTCTATTATTATATGCCAATACATTGGACAACCTAGAAGAAATGGATAAATTCCTAGAAACCTATAACCTCCCAAAACTAAATCAGGAAGAAATAGAAAATTTGAACAGGCTGATTTCCAGTAATGAAATTGAATCAGTAATCAAACAACTCCTAACAAACAAAAGTCCAGGGACCAAAGGACTTCACAGGTGAATTCTACCAAACATTTAAAGAACAAGTAAATACCTATCCTTCTCAAACTATTAAAACACACACACACACACACAACAACAACAACAAACAACAACAACAACAAAATAAAAAAAAAAGGAAGGAAAACTACCAAATTCATTCTATTCTGTGAGGCCAGCATTCCCTTACACCAAAACTAGATACAAACACCACGATAAAAAGGAACTAAAGGCCAGTATCTCTGATGAATATAAATGCAAAAATCCTCAGCAAAACGTTAGTAAAACTAATCCAACAATACATTGAGAAAATCATTCACCAAAATCAAGTGGGATTTATTCCCAGGATGCAAGGGTGATTCACAATTTGCAACTCAATCAATCCATGTGAAAAATCACATGAGTAAGAGAAGGGATAAAAACAAAAATAACCGTTTCAATAGATGCAGAAAAGGAATTTGACAAAGTAAAACATCCATTCATGATAAAAAAAAAAAAACCCTCAAGAAAGATCTAGAGGGAACATACCTCCACATAATGAAGGCCATTTATGAAAAACCCACAGCTCACATCATATTCAATGGTTAAAAACTGAGAGCTTTCCTCCTAAGATCAGGAATAAGATAAGGATGCCCACTCTCACCACTTGTATCCAACATACTACTGGAGGTACTAGCCACAGCAGTGAGACGATAAAAAGGAATAAAGGGCACCCAAATTAGTAAGGAAGAAGTAAATCTTTCACTATTTGCAGATGACATGATACTCAAAAACTTCAAAAACTTAGAAAACCTCAAAAACTTCACCAAAAAGCTACTAGAACTGATGAATGAATTCAGTAAGTCATAGGATGCAAAATCAGTATACAGAAAATCACTTCATTTCTGTACACTAATAATGAAGTAGTGAAAAGAGGGATTAAGAAAACAATCCCATTTGCAATTGCACCAAAAATAATAAAATGCCTAGGAATAAACCTAACCAAGGAGGTGAAAAACGTGTACACTGAAAACTATAAAACACTGATGAAAGAAATTAAACACCACACAAAGAGAAATGGATTCCATGCTCGTGGACTAGAAGGACAAATATTATTAAAATGTCCATACTATCCAAAGCAATCTACAGATTTAATGCCATCCCTATCAGAATACGAATAGCATTTTCACAGAACTAGAAGAAATGATCCTAAAATTTGTATGGAACCATAGAGGACACCAAATAGCCAAAGCAGTCTTGAGAAAGAAGAAAACTTCAGGTTTCACAATCCCAGATTCCAAGGTATACTATAAAGGTGTCATAATCAAAACAATATGGTATTGGCACAGAGATACACTCATAGATCGATAAAGTAGAATAGAGAGACCAGAAATAAATCCACGATCATATGGTCAATTAATCTTTTTTTTTTTTTTTCAACGTTTATTTATTTTTGGGACAGAGAGAGACAGAGCATGAACGGGGGAGGGGCAGAGAGAGAGGGAGACACAGAATCGGAAACAGGCTCCAGGCTCTGAGCCATCAGCCCAGAGCCTGACGCGGGGCTCGAACTCACGGACCGCGAGATCGTGACCTGGCTGAAGTCGGACGCTTAACCGACTGCGCCACCCAGGCGCCCCTGGTCAATTAATCTTTGATAAAGCAGGCTAGAATATGCTTTACGAAGACTGTATCTTCAACAAATGGTGCTGGGAAAACTGCTCTGCTACATGTGAAAGAATGAAACTGGCCCACTTTCTAACACCATACACAGAAATAAACTCAACATGGATTAAAGAC
Source organism: Prionailurus bengalensis (assembly GCF_016509475.1). Taxonomy (NCBI): domain Eukaryota; kingdom Metazoa; phylum Chordata; class Mammalia; order Carnivora; family Felidae; genus Prionailurus; species Prionailurus bengalensis. The sequence goes on along the minus strand of NC_057350.1, from coordinate 23,991,460 downwards.
CTAAATGTGTGACCTGAAACCATAAAAATCCTAGATGAGAGCACAGGCAGTAATTTTTCTTACATTGGCTAATACAACATTTTTTAAGATAGGTCTCTTAAGGCAAGAGAAACAAAAGCAAAAATTGGGACTACATCAAATGAAAAGCTTTACACAGCAAAGGAAACAAAACTGAAAAGCAAACTATGGAATGGGAGAATGTATTTGTAAATAACATATCCAGTAAGGAGTTAGTATCCAAAAGAACTTAAACAGCTAAACACCTTAAAACCACATAATCCAGTTAAAAAGTGGGTAGAAGACATGAACAGACATTTCTCCAAAGAAGACACACAGGTAGCCAACAGGCACATGAAAAGATGCTCAACATTGCTCATCATCAGGGAAATGCAGATCAAAACCACAGTGAGTTATCAGCTCATACTGTAAGAATGGCTAAAATCAAACACAAGAAACAAGTGTTGACCAGCATGTGGAGAATAAGGAATCCTGGTGCACTGTTGGTGGGACTGCAAATGGTGCAGCCACTGTGGGAAATGATATGGAGGTTCTTCAAAACAAGGGGTTGGAATTCTTAAATATTTTAACAGTATTTTTGTTGTTGTTGTTTGGTAGTGCATATTTCACTAGATAGAAGCCTAAACGTGTAAAATTTTCTGCCACACAAATTAATTATAATTTCATAAAACCAAATGAAAGTCACTAAGAATGAGTCACTTTTTTTTTTCTGGTCCTGTTCACTTTCTTTCTCACATCCTTCAGCACTTGTCCACTACCAACACTACTGCTAGTAGTCGTATGGTAGCCTGGTAGAGTAGTATCAATATAGTTAATAATGAGTAACATGTTGAGGATACCTGGGTAGTTTAGTCAGTGGAGCATCTGACTCTTGATTTTGGCTCAGGTCATTATCCCAGGGGCAGGACCTGCTTAAGATTCTCCCTCCCTCCCTCTGTCTGTCTCTCCTCTTCTCCCCCACTAGCACATGTGTGCTCTCTCTCTCTCTCTCTCTCTCTCTCAGAAAAAAAAATAAAAGACCAAATTAAAAAAAATAAGTACTGTGTTGAATATTTACAGTATGTTAGGCACCCGTACCTATATTATCAATTCACATTCATGTAATGTTCATAATAATTCCTTGCATCTATACCTATGTGTTCTGTTTTTCCACTGTTATCATGGATGAACTATCCATGTTCTAACTAAGGCAAGTACTTACGCTATACTTAGATTCCATTGTATATCACTTGAACAAGGATTCTGCAAAAGTAATCTTCCTCTTTTCAGCTTTCTTCAGAATGCAAATGATCTGGAATTTCTTCTTTTTAAGTTACTGGGTCACGTATTTTCCCCACTTTCTAAGGAAAACCTTTGGAAGAGTAGTCTTGAACACACTGTCTCCAGTTCCTCTCCTAGAATTCTCTTTTATGTCTATTTGATTTATTTATTAAAATATAACTGATTCAGAATAACAACAAATGATTTATGTACTTGGTGAAATTTCATAAAGTGAGATAAGAATGTCAAATAAGTTCTCAAGAAGTCCCTATGTTTCCTCCTCCCAAACAGTGCATTCTTGCATTATTTCCGATTTTTGTTCATTAAAAAGTGCTACTATGGACTTTCTTGAAGTGATATACTTAAATCAGATTTACTACATTACAATTTAATTTCAAAATGCATACATTTTAAGTGTACAATGTGTACAAGTGTACAAAGTGTACAGTGTGAATTTTGAGAAATATATGTGCCTGTGTAACTGCTACCATAATCAAAATACAGAAGAAACATTTCATAGTTCCAAAATGTTTGATAGTGACCATTTGACATTAATCTTCTCTTCCCCATGCCTGGACCAATAGACTAGTTCAGCTGTCTGTCACTATAGATTATCTTTGACCATTGAAATTAAGTAGGTAGGGAAGGAGAGAGAAGGAGAGAGAGAGAGAGAGAGAGGTAGATAGAGATAGGCATAGAGATACAAACATATATGGATACATGAAACATAGTGCATGTACTTTTTTGTGTTTGTATTTTTTTGCTCAGCATAAAGTTTTTAAAATTTACTCATGATTCTGAGTATCAATATTATATAAATGCTATTACTGAGTAGTGTGTCCACTTATTCACTTATTAAAGGACACTTCAGTTTCCCATGGAACTATTATGAATAGTTCTTGTGAAGATTGGTATAAAAGTCTTTGGGTGAACACACATTTTCATTTCTGTCAGCTGAATAAAGAGGAGTTCAATTTCTAGGCCATATGGTAATGCTGGTAGAAACTTCAGATCACTTTCCAAAGTGATTATCACAATATACGCTATCGCCATCAATGCATGAGAATTGTAGACGCTCCAAACCTTTGACAACACTTAGAATTGTCAGGTTTTTTTTTTTACTAATACCTCGTTTTTATTTTATTTGCATTTCCCTAATAATGTTGAGAACTTTTTCATGTGGTATGGGCCATTTGTATATTTTCACTACAAAGTGCCTGTCAGCGCATTTGATTATTTTCTCAAAACCAATGGCTTGTTTATCCTCATGGTATCGAGTTCTGAGGGATTTTCATGTACTCTAAATGAAAGTTCTGTGTACTGTGAATCAGTACTGGGAATATATTGTTCCTGTCTGTGGCCTTAATTTTTTCTAATTTCTTAATACTATCTTTAGTTGCACAGTAGTTAAAAATTTTAATTAAGTTGAAGTCATCAGTATTTTATTTTCATGTTCCATGAAAATTTTTTGTTCCTGTCTAGGAAACCTTAGCATAGTCTAGATTGTGAATATTGATTTCTAATTTTATCTTTTGTATTAGATCCATGACCATTTTTAAGTTGATTTTTGTAAACTGTGTGAGTGTTGTTTTCTTTTTTTATTTCCTTGTGAATATCCAGATCAAGAAAAAAGTTACTAAAAACATTACCTTTGTTCTGTTAATTTCCTTTGGTAATTTTGCTGACTATAAATGAATAGCTACATGTGATCTATTTCCAGACTCCACATTCTCTTCCACTGACCTGTATGTCTATATCTACATCAGGATCACACTGTATTGCTTACCATATCTTCATAAGTAAACATTAAAATCAGGTAAAATTATGTATTCCAACTTTGTTCTTATTTTCTGAGATTTTTTAACTGTTCATAGTATTTTACGCTACCGTATTTTGAGGACATGTGGATTCAGTATTGGTAGATATGTAATTAGAAATGCTTTGGAAGTTTTTAATCAATTTTAGTAGAATAGCCCAACAAGTAGATTTTCTTTTAAGACACCTTTACTTATTTCTTACTTGCTTTTCAAACCTTTATACCTTTTATTTCCTTTCCTTTTTTTATTGCATTAGGTAGGACTTCTAGTCCAACGCTGAAGAGAGGTGGTGACATTGTGCATTACTGCCTTGTTTCTGATCATGAGGAGTAGCATTCAGAATTTTTATAGTATGATAATGGCTGTGGGGGCTTCTTTACAGCTGTTCTTTAATCAGGCCAAGGGTATTTCCTTCTAGATCTAGTTTGTTGTGTTGAAAAGTGTTGAAATTAATTCAAATGATTTTGTGTATATATAGAAATACTCAGATGTTTTTCATTCTATTAATGATTAATACTGGTGCACTTTTTTACAATTTTTTTTTAACTTTTATTCATTTTCTTTTTTTTTTGAGAGACAGAGAGAGCACAAACGGGAGTGGGGCAGAGAGAGAGGGAGGCACAGAATCTGAAGCAGGCTCCGGGCTTGGTGTTGACAGCTCAGAGCCTGATGCAGGGCTTGAACTCATGAACCGTGAGTTCATGACCTGAGTGAAGTTGGACGCTTACCCAGTTGATCCACCCAGGTGCCCCTATACTGATACACTTTTAATATTAAATAAACCTTGCATTATAAGGATAAGTGTAATTTGTTCACAATATATTTTTCAATATATTGATATTTTGGATTTGATAGTATTTTTGCATGTGTGCTCAGGTGGGATACTCATTTTTAAATTTCTTCTATTTTACTGCCTTTTCCTGCTTTGGGTATCAGAGTAATTGTGTCCTCAAAAAATAAGTTAGGGATGTACTTTTTCTCTTTCATTTTTTTTAAAAGTATTTTTTTACACAGTTGGTAATATTGCTTCTTTAAATGTGTAGTATATTTCATCAGTGAAAATATCCAGGTTTTAGAGAGTCCTCTTTGGAAATGTTTTAATCGTGTATTTCTTTAACAATATCGACTCATTTAAATTTTCTATTTTTTTTCTGGGAACAATGTTGTTAACTTTTCTTTTAATTAATCCTTTTTATGTACATTTGCAATCTGTTCTGCCATAAATTTATACACAATATTAGCTTCTTTTTAAAAAATGTTGGCAGTCTTATTTCCTCTTTCTGTTCTGATACTGATATCTGTCTTATTGTTGCTTTCTTGAACTGTCTAGCTAAAGATGTATCAATCTTTTAAATCTTTTCATTGATTTTTTCTAATGTTTTTCAATTCTCTGTTTCATTTCCATTCTTATTTTAATTATTTACTAACATCTATTGATTTTGAATTTAATTTTCTTTTCTTTCTCTAGCTTCTTAAATCTAAGGTTATTAATTTTTTTTCCTAGTGTGGGAATTTAAAGGTATAAGTTTGCCTCTAGTAGTCCTTTGCAGAGTTATGTTTGTTTTCATCATCATTCAGTTCAAATTATTTCTAATTTTCCTTTTGTTTTTATTCTCCTCCACCAGATTAGAACTTGGACATATCTTTTGGTGTGTCATTTTTCAACTTATTACATATATAGTTGGATTTTGTCCTATCCCTAATTTCTGCTTTTTTGCTGGAAGTTTGATGCTATTTGCATTGACTGAAATCACAAATTACATTAATCCTATCATATTACTATTTGCATTCTATTTTCTTTCTGTTCGTTTTTGTCTTTTCTCCTCATATGCTGCTTTTTATTGAGTATTAAGTATTTCTAATATCCTATTTTATTTTTCCTATTGAAATTTTGGTTCTCCTTTCCATTATTTTATCTTTCACAGTCACCCTCATGTTTGCAATACGAATCTAACTTATCACAATATGCCATGAAATAATAGTGTACCACTTTGAATATAAGTTAAAAATCTTTTAATAATATATTTTCTCTTCCCATTGTTAGCTATATTTTTGTGATACATTTTCTTCCACGTGTGTTATAATCTTCTAGTCCATTGTAACTAGTTTTTCTTTAAACTGAATTATTTTCACATTAAAATTGAGAAAAGTTTATCTTTTATAATTACCCAAAATACAATGTTTCTGGAACTTTTCATATTTTTCCAAATCAGCTTCTATCTGGTACCATTTCCCTTTATTAGGTAGATTTTAAATTTAATATTAGTTGAATACTCCTCATTTGGCAACATGTTCTCTCAGCTTAGTTGACCTGAAAAATTATTATTTTGCCTTGATTTTTAAAATGGGTAGTTGCTTAATAAATAATCTAAGTTGATAGTTTTATTTTGATTTTTATCCTTTAAAGCTACCATTCTCATAAACACCAAGAATACTTTAACTCACTTAATATCTAACTTTTTCTGTGCACGTCATTTGCTTTAATTATATAAATGTGTTACAGTCTACTGGACATTGTCACATTGTTTTATAAAGTTAATAATAATTTGTATTTACTGAACCCTTTCTTTTTCTTTTTTCTTTTTTCCTTTATTTTTCTTCTTTCAGCAGGATTATTTCCTTTCTTCTTAAAAAGCTCATCTAATAATGTAAGTCTCCTGGCAGTGGGTTCTCTCTTTTTTTTTTTTAAGTTTTATTAAATCCAGTTGATTTTTTTTTTTTTTAAGTAAGTTCCATACTCAACATGGGGCTTAAATTCATGACACGGAAATCAAGAGTCATATGCCTTACCCACTGAGCAACCAGGTGCCCTCATTCTCTCTGTTTTTAAATCTACAAGTATATTTAGGGGCGCCTGGGTGGCTCAGTCAGTTAAACCTCCAACTCTTGATTTTGGATTAGGTCATGATCTCACGGTTCATGGGACTGAGCCCCCATTCACACTCTGATCTTGTAGTGAGGAGCCTGCTTAGGATTCTCACTCCCTCTCTCTCTCCCTCCACCCCTTGTTCCCTCTCTCTCTCTCTCTGTCTGTCTGTCTCTGTGTCCCAAAATGAATAAATAAACATTTAAAAAAATATGAAAGTATATTTACTTCTCCTTTATTTTTGAAATAGAAAAAATGTAGAAATGTACCTTAGCAATTATTTATCTTCAATACTTAAAGCTATCATTACATTTTTTGTCTTACTTCACTATTTCACATATCATCTTTGAGTCAGTCTTAGTACTACTTCTTTGAAAATAATGTGTATTTTTCTCTGGTTGCTTTCAAGATTTTCTCATTGCCTTTAGTTTTCAAGCATTTTTACTATGATGTGCTTAGATGATGTTTCTTTGTATTAATCCCCCTTTGGGTTGTTCAGAGTTTGTAAAATATGTAGCATTATGTATTTCATTAGCTTAAGAAAAAATGGTTGATATATTTGTTCAAATATTGTACATGCTTCATTGTCATTCACCTTTCCTCTTGGAATAGCAAATGCTTTAATGTTAGACCTTTCTATCATGCCTCACATTTCCCTTGCACTCTTTCTTGAAATATTTATCTTTATTTATTCTTTCTCCTTGCACTTGAGTCTAGATATACTATATTCTATTGACCTATATTCCAATTTGCTAATATTTTTATAACTGGGATATCTGACCAGATTGTTTTACTGGTAACCAAGAGGAGAAAAACAAAACTAAGAGCAGATTATAATGCAACAGTTAAATGTAAGAAGAAAAGAGAGAGAAGGAAAGAATGGGTTAGATTTTGAACATAGAGTTTAAAATCCTCATTCAAGGGATGCCTGGATGACTCAGTTAAGCATCCAACTCTTGATTTTGGCTCAGGTCATGATAGCATGGTTCATGAGATCGAGCCCCATGCCGTCAGCACAGAACCTGCCTGGGGTTCTCTCTTCCTCTCTTTCTGCCTGTCCCCCCTTTCCCCCACTCACACTCACTCTCTCTCTCTCTCTCTCTCTCTCTCTCTCTCAAAATAAATAAATAAACTTAAAAAATAAAAAATTAACAAATTCCTCACTCAGTATTCATTCATACTGAGAAACATAAAAAAAAATCAGTATTGGAATTTGTTCCATATTCATTAAATAAGCTTGTCTTACACATGTATATGTCCTACCTTAGGTAGGTCCTAAGATCCTAGTATTGAACATTGATTGCTTTTTTCACTCACCAGTTTCTATTCAGTATTGTTGTTCTTGTCTTTCTAACTTACTAATAAGCCAATATTACCCTACATCTAAATTCTTATTTTTTATTTTTTTTAAAATTTTTTTTCAACATTTATTTATTTTTGGGACAGAGAGAGACAGAGCATGAACGGGGGAGAGGCAGAGAGAGAGGGAGACACAGAATTGGAAACAGGCTCCAGGCTCTGAGCCATCAGCCCAGAGCCCGACGCGGGGCTCGAACTCACGGACCGCGAGATCGTGACCTGGCTGAAGTCGGACGCTTAACCGACTGCGCCACCCAGGCGCCCCTAAATTCTTGATTCCTGCGCCTACCTTGATTCTCACCTCTCTATCCTAAGAAAATGTTGCTACTTCTCTCTTGTATTATATGAACCAAAGCTGTGGGCAGGACACTGCACCCTTCCTAGCAAAGTCCATGACCAGACTTTTCTGTCTCCTCTGGAAGAGATAATGCTTACACCTTACAATACAGAGTCCTGGGCTAGAATACTAAACTTTTATATTGCCAATATGGTATTATCAAGACACATAGTTAAAGACAAGGAAATAAGAGGGATTTAAAATTTCCACTTGAGGAACTGATGATGGATAAATAAAATAAAGGGAAGGAGATAGGATAAAAGGGGAAAAGAAAGAAGGAAAGGTAAAGAAAAAAATAGTGGAGAAGTTCAGGAAAGAACCAGAAGCATTCCACAGTTAGAGTCTGTGAATAAGGAGAAAGCATATATAAAGATATAATGCCTCAAACTATTATCTTAAGTGTACAAAGGTTGTTTACCAAAAAAACCCCACACATATGGTTATATACATATATTACTCTTGCTGTGATGACATACGTTCATTAGAAAATAGACTAATTTTTTTAAGTGTGTTTGTTTTGAGAGAGAGACAGAGAACACAAGCAGGGGAGGGGCAGAGAAAGAGGGATAGAGAGAGAAACCCAAGCAAGCTCCATGCTACCAGTGCAGAACCCAATGCATTAAACTCAGTAACTATGAGATCATAAGCTTGTTTATTTTTTATTATTATATTTCAGTGGCCCAAAGAGTGTCTGGCTAATAGTAGTACTCAATAAGTGTTTGTAAATAAATGAATGAATGTATGACATAAAATGGATCTCCAGTTTGTGGCTACTGGCTAAAAGAAGGAAAGATCAAGGATACAAGTAATTGGATAGGAACAAGAAGAATTCTCTGCAATTGGAGAGCAAGAATGGAGGGTATTTGAGCACTGTGTTTGAGTAACGTCAAATCAGAGGAGGATCATAAGCTATGGTATGGTCTATGTCATATTATATAAAGTCAGATATTAGAGGGATTTTCTCTCTCTTTTCCCCCCCTGTGTTCATCTATTTTATTCCTTAAAATTCCACATGAGAGTAAAATCATATGGTATTTATCTTTCTCTGACTGACGTATTTTACTTAGCATAATACTCTCAAGCTCTAGCAATGTCATTGCAAATAGGAAGACTTATTTTTTATGAATGAGTAATATTCTCATTGTATATATGTTACACATCTTCTTTACCCATTCACCAGTCTGTGGACATTTGGGCTCTTTTCATAATTTGCCTGTTGTTGATAATGCTATTATAAACATTAGGATGCATGTATCCCTTCAAAACAGTATTTTTTTATCCTTTGGCTATTAAGGAAAGCATTTTTGTTTTTCACTGTCAGCACAAAGCCTAATGTGGGGCTTGATCCCACAACCCCAGGATCATGAACAGAGCCAAAATCAAGAGTCAGAGGTTTAACCAACTGAGCTACCAAGGTGCTCCCAGGTAATCATTTCAAGGCTTACATCCATTCAAGTCTGGGTTTCCCTCTACACTTTCCCTTCAGGGAGTTATGGATCCCATTAGTGTCAGAGAGAAAGAGAGATGTGTGTTTATCTTATGGTTCTTGTGCTGGACTCCAAACAAGTGTACTTTATCTTGTCTGGTGGCTAGTCATTATATGCCAGAGTGAGCTGATACCTGTCTAGTTCTGCGTCTGTGCCTGTGTGTGTGTGTGTGTGTGTGTGTGTGTGTGTGTGTGTGTGTTTGGCACTGAACTGTACCTAATACTAAAAATATATGTGGTCTCTAGATGCTGTTTTTGATTTTCTATACTTTTGTCCTCCGTACTTTTTCAGACTTTTCATACACCAGCTACCTATTGATATGTCTGTTCTTTGAGAACATTTTAAAACTGTGAGACTCCTGGGGCACCTGGATGGCCCAGTTGGTTGAGTGTCTGACTCTTGATTTTGGCTCAGGCTATAATTCTGGGATTGTGGGACCGAGTCCCCCATCAGGCTCTGTACTGAGCATGGAGCCTGCTTAGGATACTCTCTCTCCCTCTGCCCTTCTCCCTCACTCAGGCTGTCTCTCTCTCTCTCTCTCTCAAATAATAAATAAATAAATACATACATACATACATACATACATACATACATACAAACAAAAAAACTGTAAGATTCTTAACACTAATGGGCTGCCTTCCCCCACCCCAGGCTCATGTGGGTGGTTGTACTCTGGACCACCTGCCTAAATACTCTCATTAAAGTCTTTTTTTTCCCCCTAATCCAGAGCTCTAGCAGAATAGTAGTCGGCACGCTGGATGCCATATATGTCTAAGACACAGAACATTTTCAAAGCCTATGTTCTTAGAATCAAGCAACCTGAGCTCCTTCTGTGAGATTTACACAGTTTCTCCTAGACATTTCTAAAACACATTCTCATCACCCCAAATTAGAGTTTTTATAGAAATTCATGTGTGATTGTGCATGTGTGTGTTTAGGGAGGAAAATGATACGGAACATTCAGGATATTTATCCCTTGTCGTCTACTCCTTTCTCCTTCCTGTTCCACCAGGAAGTGCCCAGTTCCAGAAGTCTCTTCTACTCATTCCTGTCTGACGGGACCTTATTCTTTTCTCTCCATTGTAGCTTTATGACCGTATCTGCTTGGTGAGTGGTGGCAACAGTAAAAGTCCACATTACCCAGGAAATAAAATAGAGGAGTATTTTTTTTTTAATTCCTTTGTACATCCTCAGTAAAGACTAGTAATGTTCATGTGGGATACGTAAAATGCTATAAGACTTGCTAGGATGGTGACTTATTCTAAACTTAATATAGTCAACAAAATACTATCAGTATGCATGAAGCTAAAATAAGGAAAAACTAAAAAGAAAGAAACCTGACCAAACTATTGGAAAAAATACTTCAGTTAGTTTCCCATGTAAAAAGGAGAAGGGTAAATTATTCTTACCAAATGAGTTCAGCCACCACGGATTCAATTTTATTAATGAAATTTTATACAACTTTAGAATGATATATCACTAAGTAAATTGGAACTATATTTATCTATTTCACGACTGTTGAACTTTGCACAAAATAGAATTTATACAATTCTATTTGAACATTTAGACAATTATTTCTATTTTGGGTAGATAGAAAAACTAAATCACATGTCTATTGATTTTTAAATTTTCATTTTTATTCTGAAAGAGCAAGCAATTGAAATTAAATGTCTTGTGACAACAAATTTGATGTTGTGTCATTATGAACAGTAAAAATAACTTCAGTGACAAAAACTAATGGAAATGTCATATAGTTATATAAGGATTTTATTAGAAGATTTTATTGGTCGGCATATCTTAAATGGAGCTCTGTTAGCTCTTTTATACTTGCTGAAGTATAATAGCAAAAATAAGCTAACATATGCTTTACCAGATGGTATGCATATCTTTCAAATATTAATGTTGAGCATTGTTGTTTATCAAATTCAAACAGGTAAATAAAAATTGAAAGTAGGAGTATTTCACTTTACTTCTTATACTATCCTTGTGTAACAGAATTATTTACAACTTGACAAGAACAGCTCTTTGCTTATTTATCCTGCTAAGCCTGAACATTTGTTTTTGACCTTTGGCTAGAGTAAGAACGTGTCTGGTAACAATTGGTAATGAGCTCTTTAATATTGAAAACTTGTGGCACCCAGGGCAGTCTTCCTTATTGGTAGTTCACACCTGATACGGCTGTTCAGAATCTGGTTTGGCCCCATTACTAGGGGTATGAGTGTCCCAATGAGAAACTTGGTGGAACATCTCCCCAAACCAAGATTCTTTACATGTATATCAGTGTTTCTTCTCCAGAGACAAAGCGAATTCTGTATAACTAAAGGAAAGACCTTGGAGAGCTGCTTTTTCTCTTGCTGTATTGTATCCTTTACCTTAATAAGTCCTACATACGTATGCTTGGTGAGGTCTAATGAGTCATAATTATCCAGCATATCCAGTCACACTAGTAGATACGTGCTCATAATTCTGTTGGTACTCATGTCTGTAATCTTGACAATATCCTTCTACCTCACTTTATCAAACTTGAAAACTATCCATTCAGATACCTTTATGGGAAATGGTCTTACTTAACCTATCCCCGAAATATACCACATATTTGTGTTAGTTTTATATTTCTTAATCCATCAATTTTAGACCATCTCATTGTATATAAAAAGGAGAGAAAGCAAAAAAAAAAAATGTTCCTACACTTACCTGCTTCAAAGAGTTTTAGCTTCCAACTTCCAACAATGGTATTTTCGTTTCCTGTAGGTTATCAAAGTCTATAACACTTACATTCTGAAAGTTTTGATGAGTTAAGAGTAAATAAAATAAAATTTTCTGTCTAGTAAAGGTGAGGTGGCCACACGCTCCCCATTACTAGAGTGTTCTTTGAAATATGATAGGCTCAAAAATAGCTTCAATTTTTGTATCTAATGCTGCCAGATCTCAGGTTTTCTGACTGTTGGAGCTGTAAACACATACTCTGAAATTGACTTCAGAATTTCTCAAGAGTTTTACAGGAAACTGTGTAACAGCTATGAATATGTGTCTCTCAAGGAGATAAGGAAAATTTTAATTGATATTTCCTTCTAACATTGGTATCTAAACTTGTATTATATTTTGTTTAGACTTAGTGGTCTTTCAGGGAATCTGACTGCCTACTCAATAACAAATTGTGTTCTCTCCTCTCGGTATTGGTATGGAGGACTCTTTCTGTTGGTAGAATTTTTTATTTCCTTTATAAATGTCTGTAAGTTGATTCTGAAAATTAAAATCAATGCAGAGTGCTTGTAAGTGTATGATTATATAAATATTATCCACTAGGAAGATTGATGGGCAAGGAAGGATGATATATATTAGAAGGCATTTAAACGTGTCTATTTGAATGAGTGTTAGAGGCATCAAGGTGAAATGACTCTCTTTACATAGCACACAATTGCTTTTTGCAGATTTACACCTCAAATTGCATCATAATTGGAACATGACTTTGATATTGTTTTATCTCAAGTATACAACAGCCGTTTTTCACTTTTGTAAATGATATTTATGACTCTATTTTAAAAGTTAATAAAACACCGAATGTCTTAAATCACATGTATAAATAAATCCTTTTGCAAGTTGTAGAATGTTGGATCCTGGAAGGATTCAGAATATGTCATCCCCCAAAATATGGCATTTTGGCAGAAGCATTATTTGGGGCTAGATGTAGACAGAAGCCTTCCTGGAGCTTCCCTTCCCTGCCCTTACTCTAAAAGCAGCAACTCTTAAGAAATGAGGACTGCCGCAAATCTCTCTTGGGGAAGTTTTGTGGCCATGAAGAAGACTGAAAGTAGGTGCTGAGATAGAGCTACACAAATGAACTTACTCCGTTTGTGTCCCCATATATTTACCTTTTCACAACTTGCTGCACCCTAAAAGCCTAAACCCCTTTTACTGTGCCTGCCCCTTCTCTACAAGTGTCCATTTCTTCTTTAAGATGTTATATAAATTCAAGTTCTAGCTACTCTTTTGAGTTACTCATCACTGAGGTTTCTCCCTTGTGACATGTGCTGCACACAATAACAAACTCTGTTAGTTCTTCTCGTGTTATCTGTTGTTGTTGTTTTCAATCTAATTTGCAAAATCCCGATCAGGGAACCTGGGAAGGTAGAAGAAAAAACTTAAAATTTTCCTCCCTTGTAATCCTCAAATATCAATAGCACAACTTCTTAATAAGAGAAAACCAACTTTATTCATCAGCAGGGTAAAATGGAACAGTATTTCTGTAGAGGTTGGGTAGTATCTGGGAGTGAGGATTTTATTAACAATTGGAGGTTTGGTTCAAGGCAAGACTTTCAGTACTGGTAGGCTTGATTAGGATTGGGTAAAAATCATGATATGATTAGTTTTGGATTGATGGAAAAAGGAAGGTGAGGATTTCGAAACAGGAGATTTAAGGAGTCTTAGGATACAAACTGTCAGTTGTTGATTTCCATTAAAGACTTGATAGTTTTTTTTAGAAGTTCAACAATGAACAATCAAGCCATCTATCTGGACCAGAGACTCCTGAAAAGGAACAGTAATATTAATGAAAACAGTGGACTAGCTGAGGCATGTTGTTGTAGTATTATGAGCTGAATTATATCCCACCAAAATTCATTTGTTGAAGTCTTAGCCCCAGCATCTCAGAATGTGACTGTATTTGGAGCTAGGACTTTTAAAATATAATTAATGTAAAATGAGGTCACATGGGTGGTCTTTAATCCAATTGGACTGGTGTCCTTTTACTAATAGGAAATTTGGAGGCAACTGGTAGCTCAATCAGTTAAGCATCTGACTTTTGATCTTGACTCAGATCTTGATCTCAGGGTCATGAGTTCAAGCCCCACGTTGAGTTTCGTGCTGGGTGTGAAGCGTACTTAAAAAAAAAAATTGAAGGGGCACCTGGGTGTCTCAGTCTGTTGAGCATCCAACTTTGGCTCTGGTCACAGTCTCACAGTTCATGGGTTGGAGCCCTGATTCGGGCTCTGTGCTGATAGTTCAGAGCCTGAAGGCTGCTTCAGATTCTGTGTCTCCCTTTCTCTCTGCCCTGTCCTTCACCCACTTGCTCTCTCTCTCTCTCTCTCTCTCTCTCTCTCTCTGTCTCTCTGTTTCTGAAAAATATATGCATGTCAGCTTTTGTATATCAAAGACAGAATTTTACATTCATCTCAAATGCCTCAATATTCTGCAAACTCAGAGTCATTACAGAAATGTAGAGAGTTTCCATTAAAAAAAATAGGAAATTCGGACATAGACATACACACAAGAGACTACATGAAGACAAAAGGAGATGACTATGTGTAAGCCAAGCAGAGAGACCGGAGAATGAAATCAGTCCTGCTAACACCTTTATCTTCAACTTTTAGCTTCCAGAACTTCTCAATAAATTTTGACCTTGCTTCCCTGCTCTGAGTTTCTGTTGTTTAAGCCATCCAGTCAGTAGTATTTATTATGGTAGTCCTAGCAGGCTAATATACATAGGTAAATGGGGATGGTAGTTTCAGTCCTCTGTTCAGGTTAAATGTTTGAGTAGAGAGTTTCACTTCTAAATGTATATATTAACTTTTCAGTGACTTTCAGTTTTGATCCACTGTTTATAATCTCCGTTGTGTCTTTTTTCATTGGATTTAATTTTCATGCTGGTGACATATATCCTCATATATTTTTTTTTCTGAAATTTCTGCATGAAGTATTTGCTTATCTTAAAATGTTTATTGTGTCTGACCTTATATTTGATTTGAATTTTATTGGGTATCAAATTTATGTTCCATTTAATTTCCCCATGTAATATTGTTCCATTGTTCTCTAACACTTACTACTGATAAAGAATATTTGATATCAGTTTAATGAAAATCATATGTATATACACATATTTTTTTATGCTTTAGGTTCTAAAAATGTTTAAAGTATGTACTATACCTGATTAGTTATCTGTTTATAATTATAGATACTCTTCTTCATTGTGGCTGTTCTTTAAAATGATTCTCAAGGAGTTTTTAATGAATTATGTGACCCTATGCCAGACTGATTGGATTACAGTTTGGTGGGGGGGTAGAGTTGTCTCTCTCTCTCTCTTTTTTTTTTAATGTTTATTTTTGAGAGAGAGAGTGCTAGCAGGGAACGGGCAAAGGGGGAGGGAGACACAGAATACGAAGCAGGCTCCAGGCTCTGAGCTGTCAGCACAGAGCCCAATACGGGGCTCAAACTCACAAACCATGAGATCATGACCTGAGCCGAAGTTGGAGGCTTAACCATCGGAGCCACCCAGGCACCCCAAGGGCAGGGTTCTCTTCACCATATTCTAAGTATTTTCTAAACACTTATAGGTTTATTGGGAAAATGCACACATACATATATATTCTCTCTTTCATAATAGCTGTTTTTTTTTCTGAACTTGAGAAACAGTGGGGCATTTTGTGTTTGTAGGAATGGTGTTTCCAGGAGCAAACCTAATATTAGAGCCATGTTTACAATGATGACTACTAGAATCAACCTAAAATGAGTAAAATGCAGATGATGAATTTATTTTGGCCTGATTAAAACTATAGTAGGATTTCTAGGCAGATCATTCTACTTCTTTAAAGCTCTGCTTTGGGAAACACTGCCATACTGCCTTACTGACTCTATACAACATGTGGGTGAAGTTAAAAGGTAGGGAAGAATGATTGGCACAGATTTCAGCCATTGGCATAACTGTCAGTTAATACCCTTCTCTGCCGTTCATTCCATCTCTCCATCCTCTCTATTCCTAGCATTGAGCTTCTCCAGGCTGCTGCTGGGGCGAACAGTGTTACTGCAGCCTTTTCCTATGTGTGCATTGGACCATGACTCCCTCCACTATCTTTGACATAGCTGTAAGTTTCCATCTGCCTCTCATTTTCCAAACATGTGTCAAAGTCTCTCTAGTAACAATTATTCCCTTTCCTTCTACCTCTGTGCACTATTGTACTCTTCTTTTTTTCTTAAGGAATCATCAGAGGGAGAGAAAAGAAATATACTTCATGTATAGATACAAATATTGGTGTCATTTACATTGTGCCTTCTTTTTAGTTGCCTAAAAATACAGGCTATAGATAAAAGCATTTAAAGAATAAAATAAAAATGTACTTACACTTTGTTTATCCAAATATCTATATGGATTTCTTTACATGCATGTGTCTGAAATTCAGGATTAGAAATCCCTTCTTAAGAATTATACAAGGAAGTTTAAACATTGTAATCTGTTGCCCTTCGATTTACAAGTTTTGTGTTTTCCTTTTCCACTTATTTTAATGAAAATATACCCTATAACTGCGTTGGATTCACTTTGTCACTATATCCTCACTGCCGAGGGATTTCTCCTCTTGTGATTTCATCTCCTATCTGTTCATGAATAATTTTCAAAAACTGAGTTCTCATAGTTAGACAGCCTTCTTGCAGTGCGACACCTCATCGCCTACACGGCAGGATACCCTGGATGCCTGCCTTGCATGTCAGCTTGTGTATATCAAAGACAGAATTTTACATTCATCTCAAATGCCTCAATATTCTGCAAACTCAGAGTCATTACAGAAATGTAGAGAGTTTCCATGCCAGGGCTTTTATTACATTAAAACAGCTCTCTTTTCCTGGGTTTTTGTTGTTGTTTTGTTTTGTTTTGTTGAGTTTTTTTTTTTTTTTTTTAATGTGTCAATTTTGGTGGGACTAAGGGCACAATGAAACAATACGACCAAGAGAACTATAGGGTTTGGAAGGAAATAGGTTAGTTTCATTTTGAGTACAGAATAATAAAAACATCTGTTTACTTATATATGGCTTAACGATGCTTTCAAAGTATTAACTTTTGATATATTGAAGAAAATTTGAAATAAGTTATCTGGGATGCTGACGACATTTTCACTGTCCCAGTGAGAGTACGTTTGTGGCCTCCAGGGTGAGAAGTAGAAGTTTCAGTCTTCATGATCAGTCGCTAGAAGGTATATAGACGTGGTACTCAGATGAAAAGTCTATGACTGAAAAACAAATGAGTGAGTGATCTCCATGAAAATGGTGTAACGGATGGCTCCAAGGGACCAACACTCCACAAGTGTGACTTTCAACTTTGCTTGAAAAAACTCAAGCAAAAAACAAAACAAAACAAAACATAAAAACTGTCATCAGTTTTGTCACAATTCTGGAAAATGGTAAAAGGTTTACGGCAACTAAGCAAATGCTGAATCAAGAAAAATGCAACTTAAAATGGCAGTAATGCTTTTTGGCCATTCACTTGCCCTTTCATACCTTCTCTCCAGCTCAGCAACAGGCTGGAAGATGGCAGCCTGTGTCCCCAGCGGGACTCTGGTCTCTGGCTCCAGAAAGAGCAGAAAAGAGTTTATTCTCGAAGAATTGTTTTGTCTGTTCTAACTTCCCTGGGGGCCCCCTCTGCCTGAAGTATTGAGGCAAGGAATTTGTCTTTGTTTAGCCTAACTCAGGACTCACTCAAGTCTGAAAATCTGTGGGATCACCTCAAAAACATTGTCAGGCAAATGAAAAACCCATAGTCACTTGGGGCAAAAGATTACAACTGAAGCAAACAACAGGGTACAAAAGGCCTGGGAGGAAAAGGAGCAGAGTTTCTTTGGCAAAGGATGACAGAAAAGACTGCAAAAAGAGTTTCCTTGGGAAATGAGGACATTCTAAAATACTGCCTGAATTCTGGGGAATTTTAAAAATCCTATGCGTGCCCAAGTAGGGACACATTCTCAGAAAAGACCTGCAAATGCACTCCTCTGGCTGACCTCTTGACACAGGGCAAGCAGGATGTGAAGGCTAAGGCAGAGTTTTAGTTGGCCTAAGGGTTGCCCCATCAGAGAACCAAATCTGCAAAAATTGGGAGAGATTTTCCTTCATTTCCCTCTCCTGCTTCCTATCCCCCTACCTGCTTCCTACCTCTCTGCCTCTCAGCATTCAAGAAACTGTCAAACCACAAGTTAAACACAAGCTGAAAGAGAAGTACCTGCAGAAACCGCACATGACCAAGGGTATAGGCTTCCATCTCAAAGACAGTAAAACAACCCGGTTAAAAAACGGATGAAGGTTGTATGCAGACATTTTTCCAGAGAAGATACACAGATGACTAACAAGTACATGATCAAATACCTATCATACTGCAGAGGTGCCTGTGTGGCTCAGTCGGTTAAGTGTCTGCCTTCAGCTCTGGTCATGATCACGTGGTTTGTGAGTTCGAGCCCCGCGTCAGGCTCTGTGCTGACAGCTCAGAGCCAGGAGCCTGCTTCAGATTCTGTGTGTCTCTCTCTCTGCCTCTTCCCCACTTGCTCTCTCTCTCTCTCTCTCTCTCTCTCTCTCTCTCTCTTTCTAGAAAACAAACTCTAAAACAAAAATTAAAACATACTGCATACTGAATAAAACAAAGTAGAAAAATGTGTTTATTGCAAAGCTGTTGACCTGCAAATCAGGAAACTCAAGAATAAGGGAGCAGTGCGTTCTGGGTTGCTTACAGACTGAGGGATAGTTATGGGATAAATAGAAAAGCTTTTTGGCTTTTGGTTGTTTGTCTAGTAGTCTTCTTTCTTATTTGGATCAGGGTAGTTGAGTCAGGGGAACAAGGAAGACCAGATATGGCAGGAACGGACTAGGCATTTGGGGATTGGCTGGTGTCCTCTGATGATTTCTGAGAAGATCTCTAAATTCCTATAAAGCCACATTAAATTTTCATTAGGCACCTGCACTGACTGTTTCTATTTTGTCCTTGACATAGGTGACTCCATTTCAGTTTGACTCTACAATATGAAAAGATGCTCAACATCATTAACCTTTAGGAGAATACAAATAAAAACCACAAGATACCATTTTTCATCAACTAGGTCAGCTGTAACCAAAGAGAAAGAAAAAGAAAAGGAGGAAGGAAGGAAGAGAGGAAGGGAGAAAAAGAGGTGAAGACAAATAGGAAGAGAAGAAAGGAAGAAGAAAAAAAGTGCTGATGAATGATGAGGGAGCGTGGGGCAAGCTTAGGGCAAAATATAGGCTAAGAGCACCTCCCCACCCCCTACCCAGGTGGAATATGTGTGACATTCCTTAGACACTCCTGCCTACCCAAGAACCAAGGGAAGGGGTTTAAGTGCTTGCCATGGTGATGTGGGAAACTAAGCCAAGTGAGAAATTAAATTCCCTTACTGCCTATAGCCTATTGGCAGGTCCTTGAAAGGGAGTGATCTCCCTGTAACAGCTCAGCTGCCTGATGATGACACTTTGCTAGGGGCAAAAGGGAATCTTAGCTTAACATTATCCCAACCTCGAGGATCCTGTAAGTCTACTTGAACATATAAAAATTCTTTTGGAAGCTTCCTTTATTTCAACTCCCCCAAGATACATACTGGCAATCATTCTCCAAGCTTATGGCCCCCTGATAACATCTGAAGGGTCTCATGACTGAGATTTTACTGAACGGTAATAAATGGTGTTCCTTAGCAACAGTTACGCCCTCAGGGTCCTGGAAATCTCACTTCCAAAATTCGTTAGAGACTTACTCTATCCCTGACGCCCTCCCAACCCGAAGGTATATAATGAATTACCCATCACAACCCCTGTGCAGTTCTTCCTGCCCCCTGGGCCCTCTTTCTATGCTTTAATAAAATCACCTTTTTGTACCAAAGGCATCTACAAGAATTCTCTTGGCTACCAGCTCTGGACCACCCCACAATCACCCCAAAACTTCATCAATGAATATGTAGAGAAATGGGAGCCCTCATATATTGCTGGTGGGACTGTAAAATGATTCAGCTGCTGTGGAAAATAATTTGGCAGTTTCTCAAACTTCCTTAAACAAAGAATTGCCATATGACCCCACAATTTAACTCCTAGATATTTACCTGAAAGAATTAAAACAAGAACCCAAAAAGTCCACATACATGTATGTTCAAAGCAGCACTATTGACAGTTGCCCAAAGGAGGAAACAACCCAAATGAGTAGGCATCAATGGACAACTCCATGTACAATGAAATACTATCGAGCCATGTTAAGGAATGAAGTGCTGATGCATGCAGTACTGTGAATGAACCTCAAAAACAGAAAAAGTATGCCCAGTGAAAGAAGCCAGACAGGAAAGATTGCATAGTGTATGATTCTGTTTATATGAAATACCTAGAATAGATAAATCTATAGAAATAGAAAGCAGATTGGCAGTTGCTAGTGGCTGGGAGAGGGGAGAATGGGAAGGAATTACTTAATAGATAAAGGATTTTTTTGGGGGGGGGTAGATGACAATGAGTATATTTTGGAATAGACAGAAGTTGTGATTATACAACAGTGTGAATGTACTATATATCACTGGCATGCTCACTTTAAGATGGACTTTAAAATAGTTGAATTTATGTCATATGAATTTTATTAAAATTATAAAATAGTAAAAATTATCTATTAAAATACTTTCTTTAAAATTTTTTTAACGTTTATTTATTTTTGAGACAGAGAGAAACAGAGCATGAACGGGGGAGGGTCAGAGAGCGAGGGAGACAAAGAATCCGAAACAGGATCCAGGCTTCGAGCTGTCAGCACAGAGCCTGACTTGGGGCTCAAACTCACGGACCTCAAGATCATGCCCTGAGCCAAAGTCGAGATCATGCCCTGAGCCGAAGTCAGACACCTAACTGACCGAGCCACCCAGGTGCCCCTAAAAATACTTTTTAAAAGAGTAGAGGCTACAGACCTCCACTCAGGTCTTGGCTTTTGGAGGAATATGTATAAAATCCACTTTACATATGAAAAACTTTTCTCCACACCAGAAGAGATTCTGAAAATAATATAAGCTGGAAGGTGTTAAGCCTTAATTGTACATTCCAGTGGTTTTGAAAACTTTCTGGAAGAAGTTAAAGAATAACACTATATGTTAAATATTTTTTTCTTCAAATCATACATTTCTTTCAGTAAATCACATGACTTCATTTAAGTGGTAATCTTTAGAGACGTGGTTTCAACTAATGTCACATGCATCTCCTTGTTACTAACAGCAGAATATTTTGAGATTGACACCATATGTTTTAATAATAGTTATCTAACAGTTCTCCCATTTAAGTTAGTTCTCAAGGAAGAAAGGTTGCATCAGAATAAAGAGGGAATAAGGAAAAAATTATTCCGTAAGTAAATGTATTCAGACTTATTCAACATGACACTTATAAAAAATGTGTATGTGAAAAAAAAAAACTAATTTTTAATCTAAATGGATGATTCATTAGAAAACACATCATAATTTAATATTAAATTTTTCTGACAATTAATATGCCTATTTCAGAACTTTTTCTCAGCAGTACAAATTATTATTAAAGTGAATGGATGTTCACACTCACTAGGATAATCTGACCATATCACATATTTTTCTGCATTGACTATACAGAATGTCCATATTTTTCTTCATCTCTTTTTTTACCTTTTTTATTTTTACCAGGTGTTCTGGAGAAGACTCAGAATCTACTAGGATTATTATAGTTAAATAGCAAATAATTTCATTCACATTAATGAGGAAATTCAAATGATTGTTCTGAGTAAATATTTGAGATTTATTGAATCAATATTTAAATATTTTTGCACCTTTTCTCTCCCCCACCCCTTGGAATTCATTTAACCTTCACCCACAGAAAGCTCTGTAGGTGGCTCAGAACTACCCTCATTATTCATAGAAACAGAAGCAAAGAAAACTAAAGAAGCTTTTGTTCTTAAGCAGTCAAAACAAGATATGCCAACAATAGTTACAGAGCAGTGGATTCAGTACTAATTAGAGATTTGGAGGCTTTTTGTGAAACTGTTATTCTTAAGAAACCCTTAATCCATCCAGTTTCTTCCTTCTCAGATACTCTGTAGCTGTAACTTCTGTCAGTGGCATATACTATCTGTGCCTGCAGGAAGTTTCTAAGCTAAGTATATGCAACACAGGTTTCCTTTCCAAGAATCAACACCGACACATTGCAAATATACCTCCTTTATGCTGCATTATAAAAGTACATAAAGGCATTGATTTAGTAAATTAATTTTTATTTGAGCTCCTGTTAGTATAAGATTATGCAATTAAATGATATAGTGCATTAAAAGGATATGAAATGGTTTTACACCCTTCTGTGGGAAGGAGTTGAAAATGTAACTATCCAAGGTTAATTAGTAGCAGTAGTAAAAGTAGTATTTTTAGTAGAGGAATGTTTTGTTAAATAAAACTAAAATATGTTTATGGCTTGCTGTGACCTTATTTCATCATGTTAAACTTAAAGGTTACCTTACAAAATGTAATTACCAACTTCCAGAAGTCATTTAAGGGACTGTTACAACTGCACACTATTGAATAAAATATTTAAAAATTTGTGTGATGATGAACAACATGCACCGACATTATCCTAATAGATCAACAGTAAGAATAAAGGCACTGGTTTTGCCATGTCCATCACCTAAGATGAAAATCCTGTTACAGCGAAGGTCTGAATGGCAGAGAGAACAGAGAATAGAAGGAAGATAGTTGTCCAATGATTCTAATAGTTTTCTAATTTAAAAAAATTCTTAAAATTTTGATAACCAGGAAGTCCTTCTTGTTTCATCTAAAATTTAATCGATTCTATGGAAAATAAGCCCAGTTGATGTGAAATTTGGCACGGACTGTTCTCTCTGAACTTCTTGTGTTAACCTCTGCAGTGTAATGGAGACCATGAGACTCCTGGGAGTGACAGTAACCACGGTGACAGAAGAACACCTGGTTATTGGCATTTCATCCCTTATAATAGATGCCCAAACAGGTCCCCAGACACCTGAAGAAATTACTAGGGTGTGTTAGACCATGACAGTTGATAAATTATTACCAGACACAATCTGAAAGTGGGTTTCTAAGCTTTACTATCACCCCTGAAGGAAAAAAAAATGTGCTACTTGCATACTAGAGGAAAACTTAGTTAAATATTCTAAAGGAAAAAAAATTGCAATATATATGCATAAGATAAGCATAATTAAAAACAAGATGTTACTCAACCCAAGTTTGATCTGCCTACTGCACAACAGTCCGGTACAGTCGAGTGACAAGTTGTTGAAGCAAGGAATAGAACTTTACTGGAGAAAGACAGCTAGCAGAGAAGATGGTGGACTAATGTCCCAAATAACTGTCTTACCACCTCACTGCAGGCGGAGAATTTTAAAGAGGAGAGGAAGGGGAAATAAGTCTCAAAGTTTAAGCAGATAAAATCAAAGCTTAATTATGACTCTTCAGGGGAACTTGTAGACTCTAGTCCGTGGCTATCTGTCTGTCTGGAGCAATTACTTGATTGTCTCGTGCTTCTGGGTTGGCATTAGTTGCACCCTTTAAGTTCCCTATAGAGCTTTAAATAATATTGATTATTATCTTGGGTATAGTTTAAGCTTTAGATTGCGTTTGAGAGTGACATGAGAGACTGTCGACGTAGTTTGGTTTGAGTTGTAAGTCAGGGTTTCCTATGTATAGATTACCTTACTTTAAAACAATTCTAAGCAGAAGACAAGGTTCGGGGGTGGGGGGTGGTCTTCAAAATGGCTTTAGTTCTGCTACAATTAAAGAGCAAAATTTGGCAACAAGATAATATAAAAAATAAAAATATTCACAAGTAACACAGTGTAGAGACACAAAGTTTTTCACTTCTTCCCTTCTAAGTTCTTTGGTTGGTCTAATAATTCAGTTGATACAAAACAGATTAACAAGAAAAAAGCAAATTTAATTTTGAATGTGCAGGAGCCCCATAAAAATGAGACTCAAAGGTAGTCAGGCAGTTGAGGCTTATTTGCCATTTTGAGCTAAGGAATGGGATAGGAGTCTAAGCTTCAAAGGGAACGAGGGTTATTCACAGGAAGATAAGTAAAACAGCCGTTTGGTAATCAGATGTTTGCCCTATCTTTCAGATATTTTTTTTTTCTCTGTGGTGCCTGGGTGGCTCAATCAGATGAGCCTCTGACTTCAGCTCAAGTCATGATCTCATGGTTTGTGAGTTTGAGCCCAGCTGTCAGCACAGAGCCCGCTTCAGATCCTCTGCCCTCCTCTCTCTCTGTCCCTCCCCCACTCATACTCTGTTTCTCAAAAATTAATAAACATTTATTAAAATGTTTTCTCTGATAATAGTTCTGTTTCTAGGTCAGGCCCCCTCTCTAAAGTATTTTAAATGATTAAGGGAGAAGTAAGTTTTTTCCTGATAATGAGTCTTGATTGCCTTCAACTCAAAATGGCCTACATATGAAAGTGGCACATTTTGTGTTGCTCTCTTTTGTTCCCCTTCAATAGTAAAGTTAATGTCTGTCAAATAATAAAAAAAAAATTTAGATTCTTATACTCTTTATGAACAAGGACATAATATAGCTACAAGTTATGCTATAAAAGTTTAAACAGAAAATAAAAACAACGGTATAATATTAGCACTGGGACCAATTCTCCTTTAATTGCATGCAATGCAAAATATAAGTTAGGCTTCCATATATTCGTGCTAAACTAGTTCTGGGATGGTCTTCACAATGCCATTGGGCGTTTCCATAGAGTAGAATTTAGTAACAGTAAAGCTTACCAACTGTCCACTTAAGTCTTTACTAAAAATCTGAGTATGTAATCAAATATTTTCAAATGTATGCTAATTAATAATATGTAACACATACAACATAATGAATATATAATGTGTTATGTAATATATGTCTATACTATGCCTATTTCGATAAATCTGTAGGTATATGTGATATATTATTTTTTCTATATTGGCTGGTTTCTGTTACAAAGAGACTCTTTTATTGAGTAACATTGTTCATCAGTCTTTTCAGTATTTACAGAAAAACTAAAAACCAAACAACGTGAGCTTTTCCCACAAATAATAATAAATCATTTTGTTACTGGTTTATATGTCAAACGTTATCCATTTTTTTCTGGGGAGATACATGACCCTGTGTAGCTGGTTTGGTTTAGTTTAGTTTGGTGTTCCCATCAGGAAGGGTTAATCATTCCACACTCCGACATTTATCCAAGAGATAATGCCAACCTTGAAGAAAGCAGACTTCCTTGGGGAGAATTTTAATATGTTTGGGGAGGAAGAATTTCCTCTGCCCTTCAAGGTCCTTCTACCTGGACTAAGAATCAAATTGACATGAGACAGATTAACAGGAGAAATCAAATTTAATAGCTATGTGTGGGGAATCCACACACACGTCGAAATTCCAAAGACAGTGAAGCAACAAGATGCTTATTTGAGCTAAGGGGAGAGAAAGGTTTGGATGCAAAAAGGAGAAAGATTATTAGCAGGAAGGTGAAAGTTGTTTGGCAAACAGAAGTTGCCCTATAAGGCAGATACGTTTCTTAGATAAAGAAGAACCTCTGTTAATAACTTTCTTCCTGGTACAAGCAGGCCATTGAGCTTTTCCTGAATGTGTTCTGTTTTGATCACTTAAAACAACATTCATACCAAAGTGGTCCATTTTAGGGTGCCCTGCCATTGGCCCTAATAAATACATACTGCTCCCTCTTACTCCATTGGGTTTTCTCATTTCTTCTAATTCTTTCATCCTATTTACAGAAATTCCTTATTGTATGCCACATGAACTTAATAACTCAAAGCTTAATGATTTCAAAACGTTTCTATGAATGTGTCAACAAATCAACCCCATCATCCAAATTAGCCCCCATATGATTCTGATAATTAGCACTTATTCTCAGATTGGAGCATATACCTTATAAAGAAAGAGAATCATTTGAGTGTATTCATACAGTACATAATTGTCATAGGCAGAAACGTAAGATGATCCAAATGATGATAATAAATTGTGAGGTATTCTTGTAGTATTTTTGGTTAACTTTTTTTGAAGTAGATATGTTTAAGTTGATTAATTCATATTTCCAAAGATAATAGAAATTTCTACCTGATATATTTGTATAAGTTTCATCAGCATTTCTTTAGTACTTTCTTTAAAACTGTCTCTAGGTGCCACATAATAAGCACCTGGTCATGTTACTGAATGATCTACCATAGCTTCTAACTCAGGAAACAAATGGGGAGCCCTGGTGCACTGCAGGGGCCAGCGGCTCTTTCATGAGGAATCTCCAGGGGGCTGGACAAATTTAAAGCTTAGCTCTTGGCTGTGTTTGCCAACACTGTTGCGAGACAGACTGTGGATAAACACGTTGCAAGAGAAGCCAACAACTCAGCAGACAAGGTTGGAAAAGAGAAAGGGAGAGATTTATTTTGGGTGTCAGTAGCCAGGCAAGATGGCAGGCACAAGCCATAACAATCAACCTCCCCACCCACAAGGTGGACACCTAGAGTTTTGTAGGAAGAGGCTGAGGAGGTAGGAGTAAGAGAGCAGGCAGGGAGCATGTGATCATCGGTGGGGGGTCTGTATGTGTTCAGCCCATGATCATGGTCAGGGAAGGGGACAACCTGTGTGGTCTTCCCAAACTAGCAGTGTAAGTATAAAGAAACTCTCTGGAGAATTTGAAGTGATAATGTTGAGTATAGAACAATAGCAACAAAAAGAATAAGTTAAAATGTGCATATCAATGAATACATTTCCTTATAAAAGGTTTTTCCCTTTGCTCTCATTGATAGAATCCTAAATTTTATCAGAAATTTGGCTACTCTGAATGAAGAGCAAAACTCAACAGATGACTGAAATTAGGTATGGTACTACTAAATGCAGTGAAATTAGGTGTAAGAAGTTGTGTGTGCAGTTTGTAGAAAATGTCTTTAGAAAGACTGGTCATCTCTTTTTTTATCTTTTACTTCTCCATTTTGCCACTTGGAATGTTTAGACAGCCATGTTTAATCCTGAGATTTAAGGTTCTGTACAGTGGAGAAACATGATGAGCTTGAGTGATGATTTCTTGAAGTAGAAGTGATACACTGGCCCTGGGCTGTTAATTGAATTTCAGTTTTGTATACAGAGTTAACACTGATATTATCAAGCTTCTATTATTTTGGTTTTGGTTTTTGGTTTTCTTTCACTGCCAAACCTAATTCTAATTACCACTGTGTGTGTGTGTGTGTGTGTGTGTGTGTATTTCTTTACCAAAATGGGAGCACTTGAAAAAAGAAAATACGAAATTAAAACTCATTATATCTGATGAAGTTTTGGGGTGATGGTGGGGTGGTCCAGAGCCGATGGCCAATAAAGAATTACTGAAGATTCCTTTGGTGCAAAAAGGTGATTTTATTAAAGCACAGGGATGGGGCAGGACCCATGGGCAGAAAGAGCTGCACTGGGGTCCTCAAGGATAACTCATTATATACCCTCATGTTGGGAGGGGGTCAGGAATAGAGTATGTCTCTAAGGAATTTTGGAAGCAAGCTTCCCAGGATCTTGAGGGCTAGCTGTTGCTAGGGAAACCCCATTTATTACCATTTAATAAAACCTCAGTCATGAGACCCTTTAGATGTATTGGGGGACCATAGCTTGTAGTATGATTGCCAGCATAACTCTTGGGGCAGTTGAGATAAAGGAAGTAGACTTAACAGGATCCTTGAGGTTGGAATAATGTTAAGCTAAGGTTCTCTTTTGCCCCCAGCAAAGTGCCCCAGCAAAGTGTCAGCTAGGCAGCTGAGCTCCTAGCAGGAAGTCAGGACTTGTCAGTGGGCTATAGGCAGTAAGGAATTTAATTTTTCATTTGCCTTAGTTTCCCACATTACCATGGCAAGCAGTTAAACCGCTTGTTCTTTGTTCTTGGGTAGCTGGGAGTGTCCTTTGTTCTTGGGTAGCTGGGAGTGTCCAAGGAATATCACACAGATCCCACTGGGGGTGGTGAGGGCGGTGTGTCAGCCTGTATTTTGCTTTCGGCTTGCCCCAAGCTCCCTCATCAATATCCATTATGATATGGTACAACATTTAGTAAAACTATTATTCAGTATGCTGACCAAGTTCAGAGCATTATCTGATATGGTAGAAAATGATGGAATGTTGCTTCATGTTAGATACTTCTTGCCTAGACAGAGGCTAACACACTATCTCAAACTGCATCTAGACCACTGGCTCTCAAAGTGTTGTCCAGGGACCCCTGCCAAGAAGCTAGAGAATGCTGAAAAACCCAAATATTTTTTGACCCCAATTTTTGATCCCAGTAAAGGCTCATGACTTCAAAGTATTTGTCTTAGCAAGCTATAGATACAGTTAATCAAGTTCTGGTAACATGCTAATAAAGATATATTAAAGATAATGCTTTTCCACCCAAATCCATTATTCCAGATGTCCTTAAGGGAGCTTATACATTGAGAGAAAGCCCTAGAAGAGCAAAAAAGCTTGTAGAGAAAGACAAAAAGTTTTTGTTACAAATATTATGCCTAATTTTCTTGTTTTACTTGAACATGGAATTTATAAGAAGCAAAATGATAATTATTAAGTTTACAAAAGAGATGAATTACCAAAGAAACAGAAATCTACACTTCAAAAACCTGTGACTTGTTTATCTGCAGACTAAGCCTTGGACCCTTTAAATGTCAGTTTCATGTTATGGTTTGTAATGTTCTGCTTGGTAATTCATGGTTTATGATATACTCAATTTTTTAAAGAAATATAATTTATAAAAATTTACTCAAGTAGTAATAGAAAATCTGAACTCCTCCAAAATAATTAAAATTAATCAACATTAAATATTTACCCTCATCTCCAAACCCCACATATACACAAAACTATCTGGGCCTACATGGTTTAGCACATTATTTAAAACAAATACTTAGATATTCTCCAACTAATACATGTTCTTCCAGTAAAGAAGAAATTAGGGAATATTTGTTCAATTCATTTAAGCATTATAATCTTACTGTGGAAAATAAATGGGTGTAAGAAAGGAGTACTTGGGAAAATAATGCAAATATTTTAAGTAAATTTTAACACGTCAAACCCAATATTGTATATAACAATATACATAATTGGATTTAGCATGGGAAAGCAAGGGTAGCTTAACATTTGAAATTGCCTAATGAGTTACATATTAATAGGTTTAATGTTAAGTTTAGGAGACTAGAAATGTATTTGATAATATTCAGTATTCTTCCATGAAAAAATTTCTTATTACTCTAATACTAGAAAGGAACCTTCTTAGTCTGCTAAATGGTGTCTACCAGAGAATCTATGGCAAGAGTTATAAGTAAAGGGGAAAAGCTAAAAGCATTTCATTGAAAATCAGGGAAAATCAATAAATTCCACTCTTCAGTTTATAAACTGCAGTTCCTTTTTCTACATTGTACAAGATAATTTTGAATATAGTACAGTCTCCTGGGAACAATTGGTAAAACCTAAATTTCATCAGTGGTATAGAGACTTCTACCTCCTAAATATAATGGTTCATTCAATGTATTACCATAGCAGATTTTCACAAACATAAAATTGAGAAAGGATACAGCTTTCAAAGGATAGATACAGTTTAAACTCATGAAAAATAAAGCTATGTATAATGAAAGATGAGTACATACGTGCTAAAACTACCTAAAAATGCGTAGGAATAATTGAAACTAAACTTACTATAGTAGTTACTTCTAGGGAGGGAAAGGTAAGATAAATCCATGCACGGAAGTGCTACCTAAACTCCATTGGCAAAGTTTCATTGTTTGAGCTGTATCGTTGGCTCATAATTATTCATTATGCCATTCTTTACTCCTTTATATATGTCCTAAATAAATATTACATAATTTTGAAAATAGCGAATACTGTTTTAATAGACTTCAGTTCTATGATGTTATTTCAAAGTCTAGTAAGATAAAGGAATGCTTGGGGTGCCTGGGTGGCTCAGTCAGTTAAGCTTCTGACGCTTGATTTTCACTCAGGTCATGATCCCATTGTCATGGGATCAAGTCCCACGTTGGGCTCCTGTGCTGGGTGTGGAGCCTGCTTGAGATTCTCTCTCCCTCCCTCTGCCCCATTCTCCCACTTATGCTCTCCTTCTATCTCTCAAATAAATAAAATGACAAAAAAAATTAAGATAATGGAATGCTTCATTTTTATATGTATTTAGAATAAATGAAGTATACGTATGATATGCATTATATACATATATATATATATATATATATCATATATATAAATACATATATACATGCACGCATACATACCCCACAGAAGTAATGAAGCAATACACAGAAGCTGGAAATGTTCCACAGCCAAATAAGAGGAATCAGTAACAAATGATTGTGTGGAAGAAATACATTACATGAACAAAAATGAATGTATAATTTTGTGATTATATATGGAAAATAGACTAAAGAGCATATACTTTATAGTTTTAATATATAACTTGCATGTTTCACATTTGTTTGGTTATTTCCAGATCATTTATAAAACTTTGAATAACAGGACTACTGCTATGGAGATTTTGCTTAATAATCATGAAAGTAAAGGTTAAGAAAACAAAAATTTGCATTTATAGGAGCACAATGCTTGTGTTTTTATTCTGAAGATCTATAGCATGCAACACATGCTGAATTACTGCCAAGTTTTGAAGCAAAACATTCCACTCTCACTTAATCTGAAAGTATTCTCTTGCTTTTAGATTAATTTATATTTTATTCATATTGACCTGTCATCATATTCACAAAAGATCAAGCATTGTATACTATTATTATAAATAGTACCTGAAATAGAAATATACAACATTCCATGAATTATCTGATATTGCTTGGGAAGAACACATCTGAATCCTGCAATTCGGTTCAGAATCATTGCAGAGGCCCCTGCATATAAAAAGGAGTTTTCAATGCAACAATTTTAATTTTTTCTTCCTAATGATTTTGGCTCGAGCTCCTAGCTTGCTTATAGGGATTCACAGATTTTTAAGCATCCAAATCTGCAAAATTACCACATTTCATACATATTGCCCACTATGAAAGTCTGTCCCTCTTCAATCTGGCTTGCTCATCTGTGGTCTGACAGATGGATTCTACCCACAGGCAGAGAAAACCTTACTTTAAAAATAAAAATTAATTAAATCAAATTTAAAACCTGAAAAAAAAGTTCCAAAGAATTTTTATTGAATAAAATTGTATTAGAGCACTGATAGCACTTTTTAAATATCCATTTTCATCTGTCACTGAAGGTACTTTTTAAATCTTTTGTTTTCTAGCTTATGTAGGTGTCATTTTTCAAAATTTGGTAGAAAGCGAGACTCCAGTAAAATGATGTGTCAGACAGACTCCTTACAAATATCATGGCTAAAAAGATACCTGTTCTACTTTGAAGCAACAGTGTACCTAGCTGCAAATGATATGCGGTGATTGAACTAAGCCAGTAATTAGAATCTTGTCCCCTCTGTTTGGTGTAGCCAAAAGTGGCCATTGCAACACTGCTTTTGCAAAGTGGACATAAAGGGAAGTGTGTTGGGTGGTTGTGGAGCTTTAGAAAACCTTTCCAATATTTGAGAAAAGAGGTGGATAAACCTGTTAACTTTCCTTCTGCTCCCCACCCCCCTTGCTGCCATTGTAAATACCATGATTACAACTGGGTCAACCATTTTGCTGCCATAATTTATATGTATTGCAATTAAAATCTAACATTATAGGGAGGATAGAAGAAAAATGTAGAAGATCTTGTGCTTCTGATGGCATGAATGAATATCTGAGGCAATGCTAGAACGAGCTAGCTTCAAATCTCTTGTCCTTTAATAGACAGAACCATTCCTATTATTCATGTCTTCTTTAGGGCATGTTTGCGGCTGTTTTCTTTTCAAATAATAGGTCCATTTTATCTAAGTTGTTAATAGCTCAAAGTGCTATTTCTCTTTCCTTCCTGTTATTGGTCATTTGTGGCTCTTATTGATGATTATTCATCAATAAGATGTTCATCATCTTATTGATATTTCAAAGTAGTTTTGATATCACTGATCTTCTATAAGGTTTTCTTTTTCAATTTCATTCATTTCTGTTCTCATCTTTATTATTTTCTTCTTTATACCCATATTTTTGCTTTGGTTTTTAACTTGCTCTTTATTTTTCTAGTTTTTTTTTAAGGTAGAGACTTAGATTGTTAATTTGAAACATTTATTTACTAATCTTAATATTTAATGCTATACATTTTCCTTTAAGTCCTGCTTTAGCTGTATCCCACAATATTTGATATGTTGTTTTCATTTTCCTTCAATTGAAAATATTTAAAAATTTTCTGTGTGGCTTCCTCCTTGATTTACGGGTTAGGTAGGGTTTATTTTGAAATTTCCAAATATTTTGAGATTTTCCAAATATCTGCATGTAATTAATACTTCTAATGTTGTCAGAGAACATATTTTCTTAGATTTCAATTCTTTTAAGTTTGTCATGTTTTATCTTATGACACAGAATCTGACTTATTTTGGTGAATATTCCATATCAACTTAAAAGAAGGTGCTGTCAGGTTGCCTGTGTGGCTCAGTTGGTTGAGCATCTGACTTCGGCTCAGATCATGATCTCACAGTTCATGGGTTCAAGCCCCGCATGGGCTCTGTGCTGACAGCTTGGAGCTTGGAGCCTGCTTCAGATTCTGTCTCCCTCTCTCTCTGCCCCTCCCCCACTCACACTCTGTTTCTCTCTGTCTCTCAAAAATGAATAAACATTAAAAAACGAAGGTGCTATCTGCTGTAGTTGAGAGGAGTGTTCTGTAAATGTCAATTAGGTCAATTTAGTGTTGTTCATCTTTTCTACGCCATTGCTGATTTTCTGTCCACTTCATATGTCAATTACAGAATGAACAGTGAGATTTTTCTGTTTCCATTTTCAGTTCTTTCAGTTTATTCTTCATAGATTTAGAACCTCTTTTTCAAAGTGTATATATCTTTTTGTACTGATACCTTTATTTTTATGTAATATTCCTCTTTATAACTGATAATGTTCATTGTTCTGAAGTAAACTTTGGTATTAATATACATAGTCTAGGTTTCTTCTAGTCTTTTTATGATACCACTCTTCATCCTCTAACCCTTGTCCTTATTTTTTAGGGCAGACTCTTTGGACAGCATATAGTGGGGACTTGCTTTTTCATCATGTCTTAGGTATCTACTTGGAATCAGTGTTTTAGGCCATTTTATAATTTATTGCAGTTAGTTATGGCTAGCTTTATATCTAGCCTCGCCTCTTAGTAGCAGTGGTCTTTGCAGTTTATCTCGAAATTTCTCCATTACTACTCTTTTTTTTCTGCTTGCTTTTGCACTGTATGCATTTTTAAATTATGCCATCGCATCTCCACTATAGGCTTATTAAGTATATCTCTTTTATTATTTCGGCTGAATTCATGATGCACATCTTTATTCAATCACAGTATAACCTCAATATTATGCTTTTTCACCTACAGTATAAAAATCTTAAATAGTACACTTTTAACTTCTCCCTCCTATTTTTTTTCTGGTAGACACATATTACTTTTGCAAATTTTATAAACTCACTATTTTTGCCTTAGAGTGCCAAATGTCATTTGAAACAAATAAAAATAAGGACAGTATATTTTTATTCTCCAGTATTTTAACTGTTTTTTAATGCTTATGTATTTATTGTTGAGAGAGAGAAAAAGCACTGATGAATGATTGTGAGTTAGGGAGAAGCAGAGGGAGAGAGAGAGAATCCCAGTCAGGCTCCACTCACTCGGTCAGCACAGAGCCCAATGTGGTGCTTGAACCTACAAACCATGAGATCATGAACTGAGCCAAAATCAAGAGTTGGATGCTTAACCGACTGAGCCATCCAGGCACCCCAGTATTTTAACTATTTATGGAGACTTCTATTTCCTTGCATTGATATAAGGCTTTTTATGTATCATATTCCTTCTGTCTAAAGAAATTCCTTTACCGTTTCTTATAGTGCTCTTCCACAGGTAATGGGTTTTCATAGCTTTTGTTTTCCTTAATGCATCATTATTTCATATTTATTTTTAAGGGCTATCCTCAGAGTGTATAGAATCCTTAATTGGTATTTTTCTTTTTTCTTTTCTACCACCACATGAAAAATATTATTCCATTGTCTTCTGACTTGCATAGTGAGAAGGGTATTCTAATAGCTTCTTTGTGTGTGTGTGTATGTGTGTGTGTGTGCGCGCATATGTGTGTGTATGGGTGTGTGCTATTTATTCTGCAATTGCTGTCTAAGGTTCTTAGATCTGTGGTTTCATATATTTTATTATGTTTGGAAAATGTTTGACCAACGTCTCTTCACCTCTTTGTTCTGCCCTATTCTGGCTCTCGTGTCTTTCTGGAATTTGTTTGTTACACTATTTAATATTATTCCACACCTCTTAAATGCTTTTTAATTTTTCTTTCCCCATTTATTTTTCTTTTTTGTTTTGACTTGGCTTCAGTTTACCTGGCTTCAAGTCCACTGATTCCTTATCTCTCTTAAGCATACTGGTGACACTTGCTATGGGTTTGCTTATGCCCTTCAAAACAGTTGTGTTGAACTCCTAATCCCCAATACCTTAGGATGTGGTGTTATTTGGAAATGTATCTTTATAAAGGTGATTGAGTTAAAATGAAATTATTAATCTGCTACAAATGGTATCTTATAAAAATGGGAAATTTGGACACAGAGACAGACATGCACAGACACATTTGAGGACAGAGAAAGTCATGTGAAGAGGGATGATTGAAGTGATGCGTCTATAAGGAATACCTGAGGCTACCACAAGTCAGGAGGGATTATGGCCCCAATGACACCTTACTTCTATAATGCAAAATCTGAGACACATTTCTGTTGTTCTAATACTACTAGTTTGTGGTACTTTGTTGCAGAAGCCCTAGAAGATAATTATGTATAAAACCCAACTCTAATCTCTTTGAGAGATTTCATCATTTCTGTTACAGTGTTTTTTTTTTTAATTTGTACTTATTTTATTCTTCTTGTATTTCTCATTGTTATAATGAATTTTTTTGTTTGTGCATGTTAATTTTTCTCCCAAATCTTATAATACATAAGTTATAGTTATTTAAGTTTCAAGTTAAATATTTCCAAAATATACATAATCTCTTAGTCTGGTTCTTTTGGTTGTTTTGCCTCTTGACATTAAACTCTTGCTTTTTTGTGTGTCTCATAATTTTAGATTAAATGTCAGCCTTCACAGGTGGAAGAGTAGAAATTTAAGTAATCAGTATTTATGACTAGAGATGGACACATCTTTTTATTTTCTTTCTCTCTAATCCATTATGTGGGAAGTTGTGCCAGCCTAGTCAGGAGCTGAGCTGGGTTTGGGATTAACAATAATCACTCAGGTTATTTTGAAGGTTACTGTGCCACTGGCTTAAAGTTCCTTTAGTGTGGTGTCCTGAACTTACTTATAGTGGAGACTGGGTTGCTTGAGAAGTTTTCTTAATATTTCCACTCTATGCTTAGCTTTCAATCTTCACTGTACAACTACACCTCAGTAGGAGTATTTTTACACACTCCTTTATTTCTTCTGTGGTGATCTTCTGTGCTGTTATCTCAGTGTGAGGTAAACGGGAATGCTCTCTTGTCCTGTTCCACCCTCAATCTTAGATAGTTCATATTTTTCTGGATGTTAGGGGTGGTTTGGTCTTCTTTGTTCATTCATCTGCTGCTCATCTCCATGGCAACCAGCTCAGCTTGAATTTTTGTCAGATATTATGTAGCAGAGTGATTCTTGCCTCTTTCCTAGGGATAGGGGATCTCAAATAATCCTGGTTCAGAATGGTTGACTACCATTCCCTTGGGTTAGTGATTATTTCATTATTTTATTTTACTCTTCCTACCTTTGTCCTCCAGTGGTGTCTTTGTATTGCTTTGTAGGGGAGGAGACTCTAGGCAGGGCTTTATGCCTTTCCTATAATGAGTGCTTCCTTCTTCGACATCTACACCATACAGGGAGGCTTTCTATGAATTCCTATCCTCCCAGTATTTCTCATGAACAAAAATGAGAGTAGAATATGTGGAGTAGGACGTGGTGAGAGTCTCTGTGAACTTCTATTGTGTCTGCAGTTCCACGGATTTCTATACTCAAGGGATCCCACTCTCATCTTGGAATCTTTTTGTTTCTTTGTTGTTGTTATTGTTGTTTTAAGTTTGCTGAATTCTTATGTGTTTGTGAGGTGCTTGGTATCTGCTACTAGTATTTCATATCCTATTGCCAGACAATCCTATTGTCTGTCTTTAGATTTCAGGCTACTTGCTTAACCTGTGACTTTAGCACTCTGATGAGTTAATGAAAATCTGTTAGTTTCTAGTTTTTGGTTGGTGAAAAAGACATGCTCTTTTTATATCTCTACCTTTTAGATGGAAATGGAACACTCTTTCTTATCTCTGCTATATTATCTATCTATCTACATATATACACATGCATGTACACACATACTATGGACAATTTATAGAGAGGGAGGGAGTGTGTGCAGGTAAGCATCATTTGTTTTATTAACCCTGATTTATAGATCAGGAAACAGACGCAAAGAAGGGAAGGGACTGGCTAAAGCTTACACAGCTTGTAACTGAGCCAAGATTTGAACCAATTTCTTTTGACTTCAAAGCCTGTTTTTTTCTGCTTTGTTGCACTTTCCTCATGAACCATCTTCCTCAAGAACTCCTATTTGTTTCTCAAAACCCAGCGTTACAGATATTTCTTCTGTGAAACCCTCCCTCATTCTCTCCCCACTTCAGGTGGGGAGTAATTCTTACTAGAATCAGCAGGTCAGTAATTCTTACTAGAATTCTAAATGAAGTTCTCTTGTAGTCTTTGGCATCTATCTAGAGAACCCAGGAATGCCTGCAGTTTTCTTGCTATTTATACATTCTTAAGCTAAGAAGTTCTTCACACCCAAGAAATGACAGAAAATTTGCCACTTATTTTCATGTAGGTCAGTGTATGATGACCCTAGGACAGAGCTCCTGCCCAAAAACCTAAACCTAAAATATATATATATATATATATATATATATATATATATATATATATACAGGCATACCTCAGAGATACTACAGGTTTGATTCTGGACCACTGCAATGTAGTTAATATCACAATAAAGCAGGTCAAGTAAAGCAGGTCAACAAAGCAGGTCAAATGAATTTTATTTTGGGTTTTCCAGTGCACATGAAAGTTATGTTTACAGTATACTTCTCTAAACATTAATACTACAAATAAATATTATACAGGTAAGTTATACTGTGAGTTTCCTTTCATTTACAAACCTCAAACAACAGTACTCAAATTTATTTAAAAATTCTACTTAGTGGCACAGAGAGTGAGAATGTATATATTTTTGAATTCCTGCCAACCTTAGTCTACTGGTGCTGCCATAGCAAAATATCATATACTGAGTGGTTTAAACAATAGAATCCTATTTCTTCACAGTTCCAGAGGCTAGAAGTCGTAGATGAGGGGACCATCATAGTCAAATTTTGATGAGGATTCTCTTCCTGGTTTAGAAGTGGTCACCTTCTCAATATGTCTTCACATGGTGGAGAGAAAGAGAACACTCACTGGTGTTGCTTCCTTATAAGGACACCAATCTTACCATGAAGACTCTACCCTCATGACCTCATCTAACCCTAATTATACACCTAAGGTGCAATCCCCAAATACCATCATATTAGGGGTTAAGGCTTCAACGTATGACTTTTTGGAGGAACGGTAATTGCAAAGAGGAACTAGTTAAGCACTAATAGTAATGTACTTATCAGTTTTTTATTCCTATTTTTAGCAAATCCATTAAAGGAAAAAGTTAAACTTGAGTTAAAGGAGAAAAAAAACTTTAGGGAGACTCTTAAAAGGAAATTAAAGTGAAAGAAAACTGAAAAGCTGAAGCTCACCTACTCTGTTAAATTATACAAACTTTTCTGGTTCAAAGTTCTGTTATTACTTTTGAAGTTATGTTGTAGGAGATAGAAAAGGAGTAATAAGTATTTTCTGACTAAAGAATTGGCAAAAATCAGATATACAAAACAAACCAATTACTGTAGAAAATACAAGGGGAGATTATATGCTAAGAGTAAGGTGAATCTTGTATATTAGAAATGTTATAGAAAATATAAATATTGACTTTTTGAAGTTCTGAACTATGTGTATTAAATAGAATAATGTATGAAATTAATGATATTTAATTTAAATAAGTATGTACTCTTATTTTGGCTTGAAGAATCTGTCATCTGGTTCATTATTAGTTTGAAATAATGATTGGTATTGTATATTGTAGCACCTTTTATATAATATATTTTAATACATAAAGAATAGGCCCAGGTATTTTTAAAGGGACATATAATCTTTGATATAATTTGGGGAGCATCTTTCTAGCATACATCATATTTCATTAAAGCATGGATACTTTTTTTCCCGTAACAAGCAGGAAATTAATTCACTATAATTCTATTGGATTTTTTTTTTTTTGCTAAATAATAGGAAATGGTTTTTTTGTTTGTTTGTTTCTTTGTTTGTTTGTTCCTAGATATTAGGAAAAGGTCTAAGTAATATTCTATTGGATAAATCTGTCTGTGTCTGAATCTTGATTGTGGACTGACATCAGTCTTTCAACAATGATACACTTTAGCTGGCTGCAAATTAAGAAATATAACTTGGTATTTTATTTTAAACATCTTGCCACTTGCTGAAGAGTTGACACACATTTATAAAATTTCACGGCACTTAGGGAGGCCATCTTCATAGAATACAGAGAGAACCTTGGAGGCATTATTCTCTAATGCCAAATATCAAAATTAAAACTTGCTGCTGACTTAGTAAAAAAAGATCCTATGTTAGTAGGAAGTTTATTAAATATATTCAGATTATCTAGTGAACCAAAAAGCAAAGGGAACATGAAGAGGGAATTTAGTAAATATATGAGAAAGATATTAACAACTACTCTCCACGTACATCTTTATCACTGTCTCCCACTCCCCCCCCCTTTGTATGTGTATATCTACAGGTAAACTTTCCTCTCCTTTTTATATACATGTCCAACTCACAACTCATGTGTTAAAAATCTTCTGTTAAAATATTCACTTAAACTGAGACTGACATAGGTCATTCTCAACTCCAAATTCCCTTGAGAAAGGATCTGTCTTTGACTAATATGGTCAACACTGACACTATGTTTTGTATACAATGAATGTAGCTTAATAATTTAGAAATGTATTTTCTAGGAAATCAATCATACGAGTTTGAGACTGAGCTATTAAAAAGAAAAGATGGCAGAAGAGTTTGAAAGTATTTTAGAAGTTAGAGTTTAAAATCTCTTTGCTTTAGGTCAAGTCTGGGGACAAAAATATATATGAATAAGTAAATTACTCTGTTAGGCAGAATAACTGATTGGCTTTTCTTCTCAAGATATAGATTTATGACAGGCACATTCCTACCCATTAATAAGAAATTAACCATCTGCAACAGAGTCCTTTCAAACACTTGTGTCATTTATAACCATGTATAATAATTGGAATATTGGAACATACTAAAAGACAGATTGAATGGATAATTAGATGAATTAGATGACTATAACAGAAGCAAGGTTAAACATTATTTTTTTTAATTATTGAAGACATGTATATCTGAAAAGTATAAAAAGTGAGAGTTCAAATGAACTTTTTATCTAGAAAAGTGACCATCCTGTTAAAACATCTCGCTATGAATTTTCAATAACAAGCCTGCTTTTTTTGATTCTGAATATGTAAAAGCTATTTAATTTTGCCATCTGTTCTTAGAATGATTAAGTATAAATTAATTGCAGGCAATAATTTTAGAATGTACTGAATTCCAGCATATCCTAAATGTTACACAAAGATAATTTATTTTTTTTCCGAATAATAAGGCAAACTTTTAAAAAGTGAGGTACT
Source organism: Prionailurus bengalensis (assembly GCF_016509475.1). NCBI lineage: Eukaryota > Metazoa > Chordata > Mammalia > Carnivora > Felidae > Prionailurus > Prionailurus bengalensis. The sequence goes on along the minus strand of NC_057350.1, from coordinate 23,951,608 downwards.
GATAGCAGACTTTGCTACTTTAATATAATTTTCATCTTTTCCCCTTCTTCCAAGAATTTTGGCAAATTTGTGTCCAGCATTTTATCTGTATTCCTGGTACTTGTTAATAGGTTCTTGCTTAAGGAGGGGTTCACTTATGACTTTGCCTACTCCCAAATTTGCCATGTTTTAGGAATACATGTTAACACTGAAATAGTAAATTCTAACTTTACTAAAATTGAGAAGAGAAATGAAAAGTAACTGTTGTAGTATGAAAACAGAAAAAAAATATTTGAGTTTTTATAGGTCAGTATTTTTAAAGAGATATAAGTAGTTGAAGGAGACAACTAAAGTATTTCAAATGAAGACACAAGCCAAAACTGGACAACGACAAAAATTAAGCTAAAATTTATTAAGCAACTATTCACATGCTAGGAACTCCACCAGGTGGTTGAACAGAACAAGTGAGGTTCCAGTTCTCATAGAATACAAATTCTAGTGTGTGGAAATAGGCAGGAAAAAAATATTGAATAATATGATATTGATAAATGGTATGTAAATAATTTTAAGGTGATATTGTCTTAGTAAGTCAGGGAGTTCACCTTCGATTTTCTGGTTTACAAAAGTTGCTCTAGAGAGCTGATTAATCAACTGACCTCTGAATCACAAGAAGAAATCAAAGGCAGGTATCCTGAAAAACTGGTAATATTCTTTCCATTAAGTTATTTTTCCTCTAAGATTCACCACTCTTTGATTGTAAAATTCATGAATTAATCTCTCATTTCCTTCACATTTCTTTGCTAATACCTATCTTTTTGTTGATATAGCATTAGACATCTGATTTTCTTAATTTTTTGTTACTGAATATTTCTAATTATAAATTTAAAATTTTCCATATTTTTGGAATTGTGTAATTTATAAGATATTTACAATTTCTTATAGAATAAATACATTTATATCTTCTAGCTCTTTGCTGGGTTTTTAAAACTTTTGCTGTCCTTTTTTTTTTTTTTAATTCCAAGATCTCTTATTCTTTTTGTTCTTTTTATAGTTTCCTTTCTCAGTTTTCCACTATCTTAAATTTCAGAAGATATAAAATGTCTTTGATGTTTTATTTTTCCTTACTATAATTCATATGCATTCTTAAATGTATGTGTGTATGTGTCTGTGTATGTATGTCTGCTTTTCATCTCTATATTTTGAAATGGAGTCTTTCCTCAAACTTATTATGATCATTGTGCACATACTAGTGAGTCATTGAAAAGCTGATTTAAAGGTTTCTGTACAAAGGAAATAGTCATTGCCCTTGGTGGGCATTATTGCAGAATCAATAATTTATGTTTTTTTTCAGAGTGGTGTTCTAATGGTCTTCCCTATGAGTAGATTTTTAAGTTCTTAAATTCTTTTAAGATCTTCCTGTCCTAGGATACCTGGGTAGCTCAGTTGATTAAGCATCTGACTCTTGATTTTGGCTCAGGTCATGATCTCAGGGTTTGTGAGTTTAAGCCCTGCATTAGGCACTTGTGCTGACAGTGAGGAGCCTGATTAGGATTCTCTTTACCTCTCTTTTTGCCCACCCCTCTCCTGCTCACTCTCTACATACATACATACATACATACATACATACATACATACATAAAATAAACTTAAAAAAAAAGATCCTCTTGTCCTGTTTGGATAATAAAAGTCAGATTTTAGGTGTTCTGGAACTGGGCCAGAGATTTCAGTTTTCCCTAGTCAGATTTTCAAATGATCCCTGTTTACAGTGAAGCACCTACCCTTTTCTTTGTCTATTTTGCCCGAGACGAGAGTCCTTGGAATTCAGTTTCTAAAATGAATGAACTATTGCCCTATGAGAGGCTTCTGGAAGCAAGATGCCATATTCCAGGGTTTTGAATGGTGTCTTGGGGGAACTTGGAAAACCAGCTGTTTATCCTTACTACTGAACTCTTCTTCCTGTATTGCGTGTTCTGCCTTCAGCATCAGGTGTATGCCTTTGGAGGGAACACACTCTCATCTTCTTGGTTTTTTTATACTTCTCACACTTTTCCCAATATCTGCTCCTCTGTAATATCTACATTTCTTTTTTTTTTGAACATTTATTCATTTTTGAAAGGCAGAGAGAGACAGAGCATGAACGGGGGAGGGGCAGAGAGCGAGGGAGACACAGAATCCAAAGCAGGCTCCAGGCTCCGAGCTGTCAGCACAGAGCCCGACACGGGGCTCGAACTCACGGACCGCAAGATCACGACCTGAGCCAAAGTCGGCCGCTTAACCGACTGAGCCACCCAGGCGCCCCAATATCTACTTTTCTTATAGGACATAAATATCCCAGCTTCCACAGTGATAAATTATAAGAGCCTGTGTTTGTTACCATCACATCTCCAAGTTGGCTGGCATCTGCACTTGTCCTTTACTTTTTCTCCTATTGTAATGAAGACTTTGACCCTCCCCCCATCTGAGACCAATTCTTGGCACAGGTGCCCCTTCCACTTTTAGAAACTTAGTATTGTTTAATATTGTATCTCCTTGATCATCGGGCTTTTCTCTTTTTTTAAGTTTATTTATCTATGTTGAGAGAGAGAGAGAGAGCAGGAGGGGCAGAGAGAGAGACAGACAGAGAGGAAGAGAGAGAGAATCCCAAGCAAGCTCTGCACTGTCAGCACAGAGTCCAATGCGGGGCTCAAACTCATGAACCGTGAGATCATAACCTAAGCCAAAACCAAGAGTCAGAAGCTTAACTGACTGAGCCACCCAAGCACCGCATGTCTTCGGGCTTTCCTAATTGACTTTCTATTTACTATCACAACACTTCAATCTCACCATATTTAAACAACACAAAACAAATCCCTCGATCTCATAGCCCCTTTCGGGTATTATCTATCTCACCAAAAAAAAAAAAAAAAAAAAAAAAAAGATTCTGACATGCAGTCTACATTCAGCATTTGATTTTTTACCTCCCCAAATTGACATTGATTGTAGAATTTCCCAACATAGTTTCCCAACTTCTCCACCATTCTTCAGAGCCGCCTTCTAGCAATGCTGTTAATTTCCAGAGATATCTTTGGATTGTCTTTCTTTCTTGTGTTCTAAGAACTTGATGCAATTGCACATGTCCTTGTCAGGAGCTCAGTTGAGCTGAACTGCCAGGTGTTCAGTATGTCATTAAGACAGCAAACCAAAATCAAAGTAAAAATCAAGACTCTCATCACTTACTGCAATAGTATAAACAAAAGGCTCAATGGCATAGTTCCTCCCTATTTCATTTTTAACTTCAAGGAAGGGCGTATTGAAGGTTGAGTAGATCAGAACAGATGCAGGGTCTCACTGCCTCCCAGTGATCTCACTGCCAAGGGACTCCCACTCCAACAAAAGTCTCCTACAATGTCATGAACCCAGGGAATGTGGAGATGGCACTGGAAAAGGGTAAGAGTGAAGTTCTGAATGCTGAGTCCAAGTGGAGAGAAAGTGCCTTCAGTGTTCTCCCCTCCCTTCTGATAAGGGGCTTCGGTAGAGGCACCTGGGCTATGAATGTAACTATAAGAACATGACCAGCCTAGGGGGCCAGGGTTCTTGGCTGCTGCTCCTTCCAGAAACTGTAATACCCTAGGTACCACATTGGGTGTGTGGAGGGGAACTTTCTCTGTGAGGCCTGTTAGGTAAAACCTTTGTAATTTTCTTTGGCCAGGCCTAAAAATCCACAGGTAGTTTTTTTAACCGGGAGCCAGACTCCTCAGTCTTTATTCATTACACATTAGCATCCTCTGGTTTTCATTCTAACAAAACACTCTTGAAAGATTGTGTTGTAAAAAGCAAAAAGCAACAACTCTGATATTTGACCTCTTGGGTTCAAAGACCAGCTCCATCTTTTATTAGCTTGTGACTCCGGGAAAACTGTATACGGGGGTGCCTAGGTGGCTCATTCCATTAAGCATCTGGTTTTTTATTTCAGCTCAGGTCATGATCTCATGGTTCCTGAGATCAAGGCCCACATCAGGCTCTGCACTGACAGCACAGAGCCTGCTTGGGATTCTCTGTCTCTCTGCCCCTCCCCTGTTCATGCTCGCTGTCTCTCTCTCTCTCTCTCTCTCTTTCAAAATAAATAAACATTAAAAAAAAACCTTAATAAAGAAGATGTGGTATATATATACAATGGAGTATTACTTGGCAATCAAAAAGAATGAAATCTTGCCATTTGCAACTATGTGGATGGAACTAGAGGATATTATGCTAAGCGAATTAGTCAGTCAGAGAAAGACAAATATCATATGACTTCACTCATATGAGGACTTTAAGACACAGAAGAGATGAACATAAGGGAAGGGAAGCAAAAATATTATAAAAACAAGGAGGGGGACAAAACAGAAGAGACTCTTAAATATGGAGAACAAACAGAGGCTTACTGGAGGGGTTGTGGGAGGCGGAATGGGCTAAATGGATAAGGGGCATTAAGGAATCTACTTCTGAAATCATTGTTGCACTATATGCTAACTAATTTGGATATAAATTTAACAAATAAAATTAATAAGAAAAAGAAAAAAATCAATATATGCTCCCTGGTGGCAATAAATATTATAAGCACTAAAAAAACAAAAAACAAAACCAAAAAAAACAAAAAAAAACTTTAAAAAATATTAAGAGGGTATCTTCTCAGGTATTCCATATTTAGTTTTTAAAATGTTTACTATATTAATTTAAGAAATTATGTAGTTGACATCATTAAAATTAGTTGCAAAATTAATTTGAGTCTACAGCTGTATTATTCCTTTATATAGTATTTCATCATGAACTTGAATAAATAATTTTTATTTTGAAATTTAATTAAGGGATAGTTTTCATGCCTGTGAATTTGTAACAAGTTTAGAAAGATATGGATGAATGATAAAAGGTGAGTTTGTGAATAGATTACTCTGTTTTAAATGTTAAATTTGGGATTTAATTAATTTTTCTCCATGAAGAGTGTCTAGAAATCTCTTTTAATGCTAATACTGTGGGATTGGAGGAGCCTAAAGAAGCAAATTATGTCCTAAACAGTTTCCCCATTTGTATATTCTCTATCTCTGTCTTTCTCTGTCTCATTCCCTCACTTCTAAAATAGGAAGGGGAATCAAAAATAAAAATGATGGGGGCGCCTGGGTGGCTCAGTCGGTTAAGCGGCCGACTTCGGCCCAGGTCACGATCTCACAGTCCCTGAGTTCGAGCCCCGCGTCGGCTCTGGGCTGATGGCTCAGAGCCTGGAGCCTGCTTCCGATTCTGTGTCTCCCTCTCTCTCTGCCCCTCCCCCATTCATGCTCTGTCTCTCTCTGTCTCAAAAATAAAACGTTAAAAAAAATTAATTAAAAATAAAAATGATGGTAAAATACAGCTGACCAACATTTACTCTTTAAAAGAATTTTTACGTGAAATATCTAATTTGATTTCTACACCCGTGCTACTTCATATCTATGACTTCACAAACTTCTTAGGACAAGTGGAATTATTTGTGCAGTACTACTGGAAGCTACAGGAGGAAGTGAAATATTCCTAATACCTTTTAAGCAAGCAGTAGTATATCCTTACCGAAGAATTTTTTTTTTTTTTTTTAAGTAGGCTTCATGCTCAGTGCAGAGCCCAACACAGGACTTGAACTCACGACCCTGAGATCAAGACCTGAGCTGAGATCAAAAGCAGGACACTTAATTGACTGAGCTACCCAGGCAAACCCCAAAATTTTCATATTAGTTATATCATTCAGTCATGGAAAAATTATGATGAGATTTGGGTGATATAGCAGCCTAGTTACTAAAAGTGTTATATTAAGAACTCTTGTGTTTGGAAAACTAGTCCAATAATTTTCCCTCTATATTGTGCCCTGATTAGAAAACCTTACATTGTAGCTGAAAAGAAATGAGACTAAGGGATTTATCTGAAGGAAATATTATTCTTATATGTTTGAACAAAATTTATAGGAAGAAAACACATAAAGATTCTGGATTACACAGAAAATGTATTGCTGTAAAATGTAATTTCAGATGTTTATTTGTTCTTCCCTGTTGAAGAATTTGTTTTTGTTTATTAATGCAAAGTATGGTTTTTTAAAAATAACTTGGTTTGACAAACTTGTTAGATTGTCATTTAAAGCAGATGCTCCTTTAAAATGAGCATTCTCAGTATTTTAATATAATTATAGACATATGTACACATACAAATCTACAATCTTTTAACACTTGACAGTTTGCATTCTGTAATTGATTAATATAAATAAATTCTGACTGAACAGATCTCAGACATACAACCTCTACTGACATTCATTTGACTTATATACGCATGAAATATACATAGTAATAATAATATTTTATTTGCATAGCAACTTTAAGCTTAAAGTATACCAAATGCTTTCAGAAACACAATTTCATTTGTTCTAATTGAGAGCGCAAATATGATCACAAATGGGGAAACTGAGGCAAGATCAGGCAAGTCGCTTATCAGGGTCATTTCAGGACTTATTTCAGTGATTTCTGAACCTTGTTTATTTCATCACTTTCTCTACTGAAAATAGATTTAGTGTGTGTAGAATCTAAGTGCATTGCTCGAGAAAAAAAATGAGATAACAATTTTAAAACGTATTGGATTTAAATTGCTGAATTCTGTGGGAAATGAAGTTATGGAAGAAAAATATAAGGTATTTAAATAGAGTATTTTTGGGGTGAAACACTGTATGACATGCTTCAAAATTAGAGTAAAATGTAAATAAATTTTCTATATTTAGAGTTTTATCTCAGGAAATTTGTTTATGTACATTGATATTGACCAGATTATTTAAGAATATCATGGGGCGCCTGGGTGGCGCAGTCGGTTAAGTTAAGTTAAGCGTCCGACTTCAGCCAGGTCACGATCTCGCAGTCTGCGAGTTCGAGCCCCGCGTCAGACTCTGGGCTGATGGCTCAGAGCCTGGAGCCTGTTTCCGATTCTGTGTCTCCGTCTCTCTCTGCCCCTCCCCTGTTCATGCTCTGTCTCTCTCTGTCCCAAAAATAAATAAAAAACGTTGAAAAAAAAATTTAAGAATATCTCAGATTTTTTAAATGGCTTTGATATACTGAGAGTAAAAATGGTGAAATAGTAGTCTGTCACTTAAACTTTCTTTTTAAACTCTAAAACCACCAGGAAATAAAGTTGAAAAACTAAAATTTTAAAACAGGTTGGTAATAGGTTACTTGATATCAAATATTACCTTGTTCTTTATTACATGTATTTGGCTATACCAATCAATCAAAGACACTTACATAAGGGTGTGATAATATCACTTTCAATAACATGCTTGACAGGAACAAATTTTATACATTGACATGACATCCAATTTAGGTACTAATTTTTCAGGCTCTCACTATATAAGAATTTCACATTTTATATATTATAGCATTCACCACAGTAAATGCTCTACTGAAAAATCACACCTATGTATGCTTTTTTTCACTTAGTCTTGTAAGCCCTGCTTTGTCACCTGTGTTTTTGTGCACATACAGTCTGATAAAGCTGCATGTAAAAGAGTAGTGACCACATACTAGACAAGTAGAATGGTAACAGGGAAAATGAAGCATCAGTAATTGAATTCTCCTACTGGTAAAGAAATTAACCCAAAATAGCCAGAAAAAATCAGTAGTTAAATCAATTCAAAATATGATATTGCTAGAGAATTTTTTTTCAACGTTTTTTATTTATTTTTGGGACAGAGAGAGACAGAGCATGAACGGGGGAGAGGCAGAGAGAGAGGGTGACACAGAATCGGAAGCAGGCTCCAGGCTCTGAGCCATCAGCCCAGAGCCCGACGCGGGGCTCGAACCCACGGACCGAGGTATCGTGACCTGGCTGAAGTCGGATGCTTAACCGACTGCGCCACCCAGGCGCCCCTAGAGAATTTTTTACTAAATAATAGTTTATTATTCTTGAAAATTGCACATTGTTTATTTTTTCTATTTCTTCCTTTAATTTTCCCAGTTACAATTTACCTTTCTGGGTTTCTTTACAATTTTAATAATTTTAATTTTTAGTTTTATTTTTTTCTATACAGAACCAGCACCTTTTCCTGTGAAATACGCTGCAAGAATTTTGTAGATATACATAAATAATAGCTTTTCAGGGTGATTTTGTTGCAACATATTTCACACACTGAGAAACATCCAAACTTATATATTTAATTGTGACTCAAATGATTCCATATGCTACTAAATGAAATTATATTTCATTGAGATTTAAAATGGAAAATAGAGATCCCACAATATCCCTTTCTGTGAATCATGTGCGATATTCAAAAATCAATTATATGATTGATTATAAAAGGTTTATTTTGCTTTGCATGAAATCCATCATATACGAGGGGAAAAAAAATACAAGGACTAAAATTGAACCATTTGACTTAATGTCATACTACAATTACCTGGCAAGATCGAATGATATTTATAATATATGACATATCCAACAGCTACCACTTTTGGAAATGGAAGTGTAATGATGATTTATCTTTTTCTCTTAATCATCCTTTTTCCCCCAGTTACTTTATAACACAATTACCTAAATTAAATATCAATATATATTTCTACATTTCTTCCTTCTCAACTATATTAAGCTCTAATCATTAAACTGAGCATGGTCGTAACTCTGAAAAGGACCGATTACCTAATTATCTACATCTTCTTTCTTGAAAATTTCACTTCTTTGGTGTAGCGTTACATAAACAGAAAGACACGAAGTTATATTTTTCACTCTACATTAAACATATACATATTCCAAAGCAATTTGGGCTGTTTTTATGCATATGAACTTTTTTTTAACAGTGAACTCCGTAAGAGGAGTTATGGTTTGTTGTTAATGGAGTTGATAGTCTTAAATGGAATACTTTATGTATTATGTAACAGGTTGTCATTTTAAGTGACTATTGAATAGAATTTGGCATGTCACATGAGGCGCTGGTCAAAACAGAAAGTCTCTATCATAGGATTCCAAATAATCAAACGGAGCTCATTAAGTGAGTGACTTAGATGTACAAGAACTTTTCACAGTACTGATCTTTTAATTTGTGCTAAATATATGTATAGCTTTTTTATATTGCTCTTTTGTATAGCTTTTTGTATCCAAAATGACTGGATAATAGTTTATAATTGTTATTTATGTTAGGGAATCCCTCTCTTTGCTTAAAAATTCTAGTAATTTAGAATTTTATAATTTTACTGGGGAAGAAGCAAAATTAGATGTTTTTTTTTTTCCCTTTTCAGGTCATATTTTAAAATTACTGCATTTGTAATCTGGTTTGATAATTAGTTGCTTTGTGTTAAGAGAGCCTTAATGGCATTATACAAATTTATCTCAGTCCCTGTAATGTATTTCTTTTCTCCTCCTCTCCCCTCCTCCTCCTTCTCCTCCTCAGTCCCTATAATTTACCTCAATCCCTATAATGTATTTCTTTTCTCCTTCCCCTCCTCCCCCTCCCCCTCCCCTCTCTCCCCTCCTCCTCCTTCTCCTTCTCCTCTTCTCCTTCCCTAATCTTCTGTGAGACCTTTTGGTGGTCATTCACTTCTCTGAATAACTATTCAGTTTAGATTTATGTCTTCTATAAAAACTTTATACAAAGAATTTTTAGAGACATTTATTTCTGACTTAATATTCGTATACACTCAATTTGAAAAGTAAAAGAAAAAATCATAAAGCTCTTTTGTATTAGTTTTTAGAGAGGCATGCGCTAATTCGCTATTAACGTGTTACGCCCTATCTAGGCTTCTATGTCATCCTTTTAAATCTTAAGGAAGGAAACACAGCTATTGGATGGTGCCAATTTAGGGTAGACATATTGGTAAGGTTGTAGCATCCACTTGGAGTGAGATTTTATTTCATTTATACTGGTTCCATATTCTCACTTTTTAGGTTTGCTTCATATTAGAAATCATCAATGATTTTTAATTACTTTGTCTTTTCTTTTGTGGAAATAAAGACCAACAGAATAAGAACAGGCAAACGCTGTTTTTCAGGACTTGCAATTGCAAGGGAGTCATCACCATCACTTGTGCTTTGGCAGAAACTCAGAGGTGGGCAACACAGGAAAGCTTTATAATAGAAAAAAGAGGAGGCTTCAGGTATGTCCGGATTGGAGGCAGTTGGCATGGGCAAGATAAAGGTGGGCTAACAGGCTCCAATCAAGGCGTGCTTTGTCTGGCTTTTCTGTTTGGTCCTGTGTTGGAAATAGGGACAAAAATTAGGGAAGCTGAGAGTTACTAATCAAGACCTGGCCATCTTAGGCTGATTGTTACAGGTGTTATTGTTTGACTTTTGGAATGTTTGATAGAGATAATGAGTGGTCTGAATTCCTGCATTGACTTGTAGATAATAGTTTGGCTTCCTGTGCTGGTTATTCTAGAAAATGGGTTGGTTCCTGGGCTGGTTGCTACAGATTAGAAGTCAGAGTTCTGCCTTTACATATGGTCTGGCCATTGTCCATTTGTACATTCAGTCTCTCACTTTTCACGGATAAACTTAAGACGTTATTGTTTAAGAGGCATCTGGGTGGCTCAGTCGGTTAAGCATCTGACTTCAGCCTAGGTCATGATCTCGCAGCTCATGAGTCCAAGCCATGCATTGGGCTTTGTGTTGACAGCTCAGAACCTGGAACCTGCTTCAGATTCTGTGTCTCCCTCTCTCTCTGTCTGCCCCTCCCCCACGTGCAGTCTCTCTCTTTCTCTCAAAAATAAATAAACATTATTTTTTTTAAAAAAAGATGTTATTGCTTAAAAGGTTTTACTAGTTTTAAGTTGATGAGCAAAGTAGTAGTTCTAAATAACTGAAACTTGTATAACAGGTTTAAGAAAATATCTAAAATTAATAAATTTTTATATTATGTACTGTATTTTATTTATCATATATTACATGAATATTTGTTATCTTTCTTCAAATTTCCCTATTCTACAAGATAAGTTTCTTAAGAATAGAACAAACTTATTTTGATAGAACTTATAAGACATATTGACCTAAAATAAGAAAATTTCTCATCACATCAGCTGATTATTTGTGAAAGGAATGTAATATTCATTGATGAGCAAGCATATATATTCACTTTAGGTTGTTTTTAGTCTCTTATGTCTGAGGATTACTTTTAAAGCTTCTCAAAATTCTGGGGAAAATAAGTCCATAAAAATAACTTCTTCCATTTATTGAATTTTTTCTAGATAGTAGACAATTTGCTATTCTTTACATATTTTTTTAAATGATACTCTTTAAGGAGTAGTATAATTTTGTTTGTTCACGCACATGAGTAAAGTGAAGACCAGGGAGTGTTTAAATTCTAATAGGCTATGGAGAGAGAATCCAAAGTCTAACTCCATTATGTTTCACAGTCCTTCAAGTGATTAGCTTGGTCTTATCTACAAATTGTTTATCTACAAATTGTATGTCTCCTAAAGTGAAACTATAAATTAAATACAACATCTAATGTGAGAGCAACAGAAATTACACTGGTCTGGAATTAAGGCTGATGCTTTCTTATATCACTAAACCACCAAAGTGACAACTACTAGCTAATGTAAAATGATTCAACAGATTGACTTTGACTTTGAAATAATTTAGGAAAAATGAAATTAAAGAAACAAAAAGGGAAGCAGAAATATGGAAGCATGTCTAATTTTTGCAAACCCTTTCTAGTATTGTAATAGAATCTAAATACCTTTTTAAAATTAACAGAACCATATAAGAAACAGCCTAAGTATGCAATAGGAGACCAGTTAGATAAAAAGTTATGCATCTGTGCATTGAGTCATCATCTATTAATTGAACATAATCCATGAACTAGTGATATTTACTGGAGTTTTTTTGAATAAGATCTATTAGTATTTTTGAGAACTGGAAAGAGTAATTTTAACTTTACCTGCGTATTTGAATATTGATTGTGAGGGTATTAAAATATTGTGATGGTATTTTCACATAATTTTCAGTGCCAAATGTAAATAATTTTAATTTTTCATGAAATATTCTTAATTAAATGAATCTTTATTTATCAGCATTGTTACGATTGAGAATATATAATTGTTTAGAATATACACCCTAAATGGAATCAGTCTCTTTTTTCTGACAGAAAATTACTGTCAGTGGTCCAAGGAAAAGTCTGTTGAGCTCTTTGTGGCTTTCATCACTCTCGTATGGCAGATGAGTGCTCAACAAAAAGCTCAGCCTGTTAGCCTAACATATCATCCATTTCTCTATAGAAACATTTTATTTTATCACCACCACTTTATAGAAATGCATTTATTAACATTGCCATTTAAAATGTCATCAAGTTTAATGTAACAATGTATTCACATTTGCTTTGTTTTTACTTTGACTTCAAAATACATATGGTATTTTTTCTTAGATATACTACTCATTTAGGACATTGTAAATAACACTGAAAAATTTCCCAGAATCCTTCAGCTTCTGTTACAAGGTGCAATTTGACTTCTGTCACTCGATCCTACAAGTAGAAATATTTTATTTCCACGTATGTTTTGCATATTTCTGTTATATTAAAAAATAAAGTTTATTATACATTCTAGACATTAACAAAAAAATACAGTGATATAAACTTCTCATTTAATATTCCTGATTCCCAGGATGCCTGGGTGGCTCAGTCAGTTGAGCGTCCAGCTTCGACTCAGGTCATGATCTCACAGTTTGTGGGTTTGAGCCCTGCGTTGGGCTCTGTGCTGACAGCTTAGAACCTGGACCCTGCTTCTGATTCTGTGTCTCCCTCTCTCTCTGCCCCTCCCCTGCTCATGCTTTCTCTCTCTCTCTCTCCATCAAAAATAAATTAAAAAAAACATTAAAAAATTTACTATTTCTAATTCCCCACTCCAATGTGTGTGTGTGTGTGTGTGTGTGTGTGTGTGTGTGTGTGTGTGTTTAACATAACACCAGTTTTGGGATATAAGGTGGATAATCCTACAATTCAATAGAATCCTGCCTGTAGATAGTGCCAAATTCCACATGCTAAGGGTTAGACCCATGAGACTCTCTTCAATTCAGATGCCAATTGTAAGTTCAGGTTGTTAGCTGTGCTTCTGTCTGACTGGTTATAAATCAGAGGTCCCAACAACCTCCTCTTTGGGTTTGACTAATTTGCTGGAGTGGCTCACAGAACTCAGAAAAACATTTTAGTTACTAGATTACCATTTATTATAAAAGAATCTAACACAGGAGCAGCCAGATGGAGATGCAGAGGGTGGGGTATATGGAAAGGAGCATGGCGCTTCCAGGCCCTCCTTGGGCACTTTCCCAGCTCCTCCACAGGTTCATCAGCCAGGAACCTCTGAACCCTATCTTTCTGGAGTTTTGTGGAGGCTTCATTAAATAGGCATGATAGGGGTGTCTAGGTGTCTCAGCCAGTTAAGCGTCCAACTTTGGCTCATCTCATGATCTCACGGTTGGTGAGTTCGAGCCCTGCATCTGGCTCTGGGCTGACAGCTCAGAGCCTGGAGCCTGCTTCAGATTCTGTGTCTCCTGCTCTGCCCCTCTCCCGGTTGCACTGTGTCTCTCTTTCTCTCTCTCTCAAAAATAAATAAACATTATTATTTTTTTTAATTTTTTTTTCAACGTTTATTATTTTTGGGACAGAGAGAGACAGAGCATGAACGGGCGAGGGGCAGAGAAAGAGGGAGACACAGAATCAGAAACAGGCTCCAGGCTCTGAGCCATCAGCCCAGAGCCCGACGCGGGGCTCGAACCCACGGACCGCGAGATCGTGACCTGGCTGAAGTTGAACGCTTAACCGACTGCGCCACCCAGGCACCCCTATTATTTTTTTTAATAGGTATGATAGATTAAGTCCTTGGCCATTGGGCATTGAACTTCATCTCCAACCCCTTTCCCCTCTCAGGAGGTTAGGTGGGAGGCTGAAAGTTCCAACTTCTAATCACACTGTGAGCTCCTGCTGAGTGCTTTGCAAATCACCTCATTAGCATAACAAAAGACACCCTTCTAGTTCTCACCACAAGAAATTCCATAGGTTTTAGGATATCACAGTACTTACTTGATATTATATTATCACAGTATTACAATATTATCCCAATAATCTATAGCAATAATTTTTGGAATTTGATCCTCAGAATCCCAAACTCCCCAAATCTTCAAGTTGGATACATGTTGCAACACGTCAATAGTTAGCATTTATTCAGTATTTACTTTCTTTTAAAGTGGATGTATTATTTCTGATTACAATGTACATTTAAAGAAACAAAATGCCTATTTTATCACACAAACAAGGCAAAAAAACCCAAGAATGTTTTCACTTCATGTTCATGAGAACTAGAAGCCTGGCTGTGCTCTTGTCACCCTGAGCTCTATGATTTATTTTTTTTTAAGTCATAATTACACCTTTATTTGCTATGTGCAAAAAACCACAAAAAAACCCCAAAGCACATTTTTATATTGGAGAGCCAATATTAGACTTTTCTCCAAAGATATATTTAAGTAGTATAATATTAAGAGAGACATCAGCACGAAGGTCATTATGAGCTAATTTTGGAGTAGAGATGTTATCAAGACTAGTTACCTGAAAAATTTTTAGTGTCTACCTATTCCTGTATCTTTCAGTCCTGAAAGCCAAATATATATCAGTGTTTCTTAAACTTTGTGGCCATCATCATTGGAGAAGCCCCTTCAAAATATTTTTGCCTGGGATCCATCCTCAAAAATTCTTGAGTCTAGGCCTCAGGAGCCAGTATTTTTAACATCATTCTCTGCCCCACTCCCCAGATGTGATTCTTATGTACACAAAAATCTGAGAATTATTGTAGCATATAATATACATACAATAAGATAGGAGACCATGGCACTTGAATAGTAGAGCATTTATACCTTTAAAAATCTCAGAGTTCATCTAGAGTCTATGATCCATATGAAACAGTTTAAAAACGATTTTGCTTCTGGATTATTTGTTTCACATTTTATTTTTTTCATAATTATTCTAAGAAATATTCCAAATTGACTTATATTATACAGGTATTACTTTTTGAAACAACCAAATTATTAGGATTGGGAATTCTATTTTTTTTTTAATTATACAGATAGTTTTTTTATTTTATTTATTTATTTATTTATTTTTTAACTATGAAATTTATTGACAAATTGGTTTCCATACAACACCCAGTGCTCATCCCAAAAGGTGCCCTCCTCAATACCCATCACCCACCCTCTCCTCCCTCCCACCCCCCATCAACCCTCAGTTTGTTCTCAGTTTTTAACAGTCTCTTATGCTTTGGCTCTCTCCCATTCTAACCTCTTTTTTTTTTTTCCTTCCCCTCCCCCATGGGTTCCTGTTAAGTTTCTCAGGATCCACAGAAGAGTGAAACCATATGGTATCTGTCTTTCTCTGTATGGCTTATTTCACTTAGCATCACACTCTCCAGTTCCATCCACGTTGCTACAAAAGGCCATATTTCATTTTTTCTCATTGCCATGTAGTACTCCATTGTGTATATAAACCACAATTTCTTTATCCATTCATCAGTTGATGGACATTTAGGCTCTTTCCATAATTTGGCTATTGTTGAGAGTGCTGCTATGAACATTGGCGTACAAGTGGCCCTATGCATCAGTACTCCTGTATCCCTTGGATAAATTCCTAGCAGTGCTATTGCTGGGTCATAGGGTAGGTCTATTTCTAATTTTCTGAGGAACCTCCACACTGCTTTCCAGAGCGGCTGCACCAATTTGCATTCCCACCAACAGTGCAAGAGGGTTCCCGTTTCTCCACATCCTCTCCAGCATCTATAGTCTCCTGATTTGTTCATTGTGGCCACTCTGACTGGCGTGAGGTGATACCTGAGTGTGGTTTTGATTTGTATTTCCCTGATAAGGAGCGACGCTGAACATCTTTTCATGTGCCTGTTGGCTATCCGCATGTCTTCTTTAGAGAAGTGTCTATTCATGTTTTCTGCCCATTTCTTCACTGGGTTATTTGTTTTTCGGGTGTGGAGTTTGGTGAGCTCTTTATAGATTTTGGATACTAGCCCTTTGTCCGATATGTCATTTGCGAATATCTTTTCCCATTCCGTTGGTTGCCTTTTAGTTTTGTTGGTTGTTTCCTTTGCTGTGCAGAAGCTCTTTATCTTCATAAGGTCCCAGTAATTCACTTTTGCTTTTAATTCCCTTGCCTTTGGGGATGTGTCGAGTAAGAGATTGCTACGGCTGAGGTCAGAGAGGTCTTTTCCTGCTTTCTCTTCAAAGGTTTTGATGGTTTCCTGTCTCACATTCAGGTCCTTTATCCATTTTGAGTTTATTTTTGTGAATGGTGTAAGAAAGTGGTCTAGTTTCAACCTTCTGCATGTTGCTGTCCAGTTCTCCCAGCACCATTTGTTAAAGAGACTGTCTTTTTTCCATTGGATGTTCTTTCCTGCTTTGTCAAAGATGAGTTGGCCATACGTTTGTGGGTCTAGTTCTGGAGTTTCCATTCTATTCCATTGGTCTATCTGTCTGTTTTTGTGCCAATACCATGCTGTCTTGATGATGACAGCTTTGTAGTAGAGGCTAAAGTCTGGGATTGTGATGCCTCCTGCTTTGGTCTTCTTCTTCAAAATTCCTTTGGCTATTCGGGGCCTTTTGTGGTTCCATATGAATTTTAGGATTGCTTGTTCTAGTTTCGAGAAGAATGCTGGTGCAATTTTGATTGGGATTGCATTGAATGTGTAGATAGCTTTGGGTAGTATTGACATTTTGACAATATTTATTCTTCCAATCCATGAGCAGGGAATGTCTTTCCATTTCTTTAAATCTTCTTCAATTACCTTCATAAGCTTTCTATAGTTTTCAGCATACAGATCCTTTACATCTTTGGTTAGATTTATTCCTAGGTATTTTATGCTTCTTGGTGCAATTGTGAATGGGATCAGTTTCTTTATTTGTCTTTCTGTTGCTTCATTGTTAATGTATAAGAATGCAACTGATTTCTGTACATTGATTTTGTATCCTGCAACTTTGCTGAATTCCTGTATCAGTTCTAGCAGACTTTTGGTGGAGTCTATCGGATTTTCCATGTATAATATCATGTCATCTGCAAAAAGCGAAAGCTTGACTTCATCTTTGCCAATTTTGATGCCTTTGATTTCCTTTTGTTGTCTGATTGCTGATGCTAGAACTTCCAGCACTATGTTAAACAACAGCGGTGAGAGTGGGCATCCCTGTCGTGTTCCTGATCTCAGGGAAAAAGCTCTCAGTTTTTCCCCGTTGAGGATGATGTTAGCTGTGGGCTTTTCATAAATGGCTTTTATGATCTTTAAGTATGTTCCTTCTATCCCGACTTTCTCAAGGGTTTTTATTAAGAAAGGGTGCTGGATTTTGTCGAAGGCCTTTTCTGCATCGATTGACAGGATCATATGGTTCTTCTCTTTTTTTTTGTTAATGTGATGTATCACGTTGATTGATTTGCGAATGTTGAACCAGCCCTGCATCCCAGGAATGAATCCCACTTGATCATGGTGAATAATTCTTTTTATATGCCATTGAATTCAATTTGCTAGTATCTTATTGAGAATTTTTGCATCCATATTCATCAGGGATATTGGCCTGTAGTTCTCTTTTTTTACTGGGTCTCTGTCTGGTTTAGGAATCAAAGTAATACTGGCTTCATAGAATGAGTCTGGAAGTTTTCCTTCCCTTTCTATTTCTTGGAATAGCTTGAGAAGGATAGGTATTATCTCTGCTTTAAATGTCTGGTATAACTCCCCTGGGAAGCCATCTGGTCCTGGACTCTTATTTGTTGGGAGACTTTTGATAATCGATTCAATTTCTTCGCTGGTTATGGGTCTGTTCAAGCTTTCTATTTCCTCCTGATTGAGTTTTGGAAGAGTGTGGGTGTTCAGGAATTTGTCCATTTCTTCCAGGTTGTCCAGTTTGTTGGCATATAATTTTTCATAGTATTCCCTGATAATTGTTTGTATCTCTGAGGGATTGGTTGTAATCATTCCATTTTCATTCATGATTTTATCTATTTGGGTCATCTCCCTTTTCTTTTTGAGAAGCCTGGCTAGAGGTTTGTCAATTTTGTTTATTTTTTCAAAAAACCAACTCTTGGTTTCGTTGATCTGCTCCACAGTTTTTTTAGATTCTATATTGTTTATTTCTGCTCTGATCTTTATTATTTCTCTTCTTCTGCTGGGTTTAGGCTGCCTTTGCTATTCTGCTTCTAGTTCCTTTAGGTGTGCTGTTAGATTTTGTATTTGGGATTTTTCTTGTTTCTTGACTTAGGCCTGGATTGCAATGTATTTTCCTCTCAGGACTGCCTTCGCTGTGTCCCGAAGCATTTGGATTGTTGTATTTTCATTTTCGTTTGTTTCCATATATTTTTTAATTTCTTCTCTAATTGCCTGGTTGACCCACTCATTCGTTAGTAGGGTGTTCTTTAACCTCCATGCTTTTGGAGGTTTTCCAGACTTTTTTCTGTGGTTGATTTCAAGCTTCATAGCATTGTGGTCTGAAAGTATGCGTGGTATAATTTCAATTCTTGTAAACTTATGAAGGGCTGTTTTGTGACCCAGTATATGATCTATCTTGGAGAATGTTCCATGTGCACTCGAGAAGAAAGTATATTCTGTTGCTTTGGGATGCAGAGTTCTAAATATATCTGTCAAGTCCATCTGTTCCAATGTCTCATTCAGGGCCCTTGTTTCTTTATTGACCGTGTGTCTAGATGATCTATCCATTTCTGTAAGTGGGGTGTTAAAGTCCCATGCAATTAGCACATTCTTATCAATAAGGTTGCTTATGTTTATGAGTAATTGTTTTATATATATTGGGGGGCTCTGGTATTCGGCGCATAGACATTTATAATTGTTAGCTCTTCCTGATGGATAGACCCTGTAACTATTATATAATGTCCTTCTTCATCTCTTGTTACGGCCTTTAATTGAAAGTCTAGTTTGTCTGATATAAGTATGGCTACTCCAGCTTTCTTTCGGCTTCCAGTCGCATGATAAATAGTTCTCCATCCCCTCACTCTCAATCTAAAGGTGTCCTCAGGTCTAAAATGAGTCTCTTGTAGACAGCAAGTAGATGGGTCTTGTTTTTTTATCCATTCTGATACCCTATGTCTTTTGGTTGGCGCATTTAATCCATTTACATTCAGTGTTATTATAGAAAGATACGGGTTTGGAGTCATTGTGATGTCTGTATGTTTTATGCTTGTAGTGATGCCTCTGGGACTTTGTCTCACAGGGTCCCCCTTAGGATCTCTTGTAGGGCTGGTTTAGTGGTGACAAATTCCTTCAGTTTTTGTTTGTTTGGGAAGACCTTTATCTCTCCTTCTATTCTAAATGACAGACTTGCTGGATAAAGGATTCTCGGCTGCATATTTTTTCTGTCTAGCACCCTGAAAATCTCGTGCCAGTTCTTTCTGGCCTGCCAAGTTTCAAAAGAGAGATCAGTCACGAGTCTTATAGGTCTCCCTTTATATGTGAGGGCACGTTTACCCCTTGCTGCTTTCAGAATTTTCTCTTTATCCTTGTATTTTGCCAGTTTCACTATGATATGTCATGCAGAAGATCGATTCAAGTTACGTCTGAAGGGAGTTCTCTGTGCCTCTTGGATTTCAATGCCTTTTTTCTTCCCCAGTTCAGGGAAGTTCTCAGCTATGATTTCTTCAAGTACCCCTTCAGCACCTTTCCCTCTCTCTTCCTCCTCTGGGATACCAATTATGCATATATTATTTCTTTTTAGTGTATCACTTAGTTCTCTAATTTTCCCCTCATACTCCTGGATTTTTTTATCTCTCTTTCTCTCAGCTTCCTCTTTTTCCATAACTTTATCTTCTAGTTCACCTATTCTCTCCTCTGCCTCTTCAATCCGAGCCGTGGTGGTTTCCATTTTTTTTTGCATTTCATTTAAAGCATTTTTCAGCTCCTCGTGACTGTTCCTTAGTCCCTTGATCTCTGTAGCAAGAGATTCTCTGCTGTCCTGTATACTGTTTTCAAGCCCAGCGATTAATTTTATGGTTATTATTCTAAATTCACTTTCTGTTATATTATTTAAATCCTTTTTGATCAGCTCATTAGCTGTTGTTATTTCCTGGAGATCTTCTGAGGGGAATTCTTCCGCTTGGTCATTTTGGATAGTCCCTGGCATGGTGAGGACCTGCAGGGCACTTCCCCTGTGCTGTGGTGTATAACTGGAGTTGGTGGGCGGGGCCGCAGTCAGTCCTGATGTCTGCCCCCAGCCCACCGCTGGGGCCACAGTCAGACTGGTGTATGCCTTCTCTTCCCCTCTCCTAGGGGCGGGATTCACTGTGGGGTGGCCTGGCCCATCTGGGCTACTTGCACACTGCCAGGCTTGTGATGCTGGGGATCTGGCATATTAGCTGGGGCAGGCAGGCAAGGTGCAGAGGGGCAGGAGGGGCAGGCTTAGCTTGCTTCTCCTTAGGTGATCCACTTCAGGAGGGGCCTTGTGGCAGCGGGAGGGAGTCAGATCTGCTGCCGGAGGTTTGGCTCCACAGAAGCACAGAGTTGGGTGTTTGCTCGGAGCGAGCAGGTTCTTTGGCAGGAACTGGTTCCCTTTGGGATTTTGGCTGGGGGATGGGCGGGGGAGATGGCGCTGGCGAGCACTTTGTTCCCCACCAAACTGAGCTCTGTCGTCCAGGGGCTCAGCAGCTCTCCCTCCCTTTGTCCTCCAGCCTTCCCGCTTTCTGAGCAGAGCTGCTAACTTATGTCCTCCCAGACGCTAATTGGCGCCTGTTGTCGGAACACAGTCCGCCTGGCCCCTCCGCTTTTGCAAGCCAGACTTGGGGGCTCTGCTTGGCTGGCGAGCCGCCCCTCCGTCCCGGCTCCCTCCCGCCAGTCCGTGGAGTGCGCACCGACTCGCCGCCCTTCCTACCCTCTTCCGTGGGCCTTTCGTCTGCGTTTGGCTCCGGCGACTCCGTTCTGCTAATCCTCTGGCGTTTTTCTGGGTTATTTAGGCAGGTGTAGATGGAATCTAAGTGATCAGCAGGACGCGCGGTTAGCCCAGCGTCCTGCTAAGCCGCCATCTTGACTTGAATCCTGAGCTCTATGATTTAGATGTTTGAGATACGTCCATTTCACATATTCTCTTCAGGAAATGTTATTCGGAGAGAAGTGTACTAAAATCTTGGCATTGGCCACAATGTCTTGTAATTCATTTATGCCCTTATCTCCCATTAGAGTGAGTATCTCAAAGACAGTGACCATGTAGTATGGTCATGGACCATGTAGTATGGACATCTCTTTATTCCCTCTGTCTTAGGGACTGGCTCAGAAACTTATAAGCACCCAATAGGTATGTATTGAATATCTAGATATACTAGGGATCTGAGCTTTTGATTTAATTGTGGTGTAGGATAGCGTTCCATGACACTACAGCCAGTTGGTCTTTCTCCTACCGTAAGGCCAGCTTTCTCTCAACACCCTTACAGTATGCCTTTGCCTATTATAATTTGAATTCTAGTTTGTTCTCAATGCTCATTGTATGTGATGACTCCCAAAACCATACTCCTGGCCTACACATAATACTATTCTGAGAATATATATACACACGTTTTCTGCAGTTGGGTTTTTTACAGGTATCTTATTGGTTTTTCAGTCTTCCTTTATTCAAATGTAGTTGTGGAGTACATGTCTCAAGACAGCAGATCATTTATTGCTCAGAATGAATATGGCTAAAACAGAACACAGCCTTCGATCCCCTCACCCACAACAATTTTTTTAAGTCTTCTCCATTTAAGGAAATTATTACACCATTTGTATCTGTATTTGTTTGTTTTTGTTTGTTTATTTAATTAATTTATTATTTTTTAGAAAGAGAGAGAGAGAGAGTGCATGCGAGTGAGGGATAGGGCCAGAGGGGGGGGAGAGAGAGAGAGAGAGAGAGAGAGAGAGAGAGAGAGAGAGAGAGAGAATCTAAAGCAGGCTCCATGCTCAGTACAGAGCATGATGCAGGACTCAATCCCATGACCTTGGGATCATGACCTGAGCTGAAATCAACAGCTGAACACTCAACCAGCTGAGCCACCCAGGCACCCCACACCATTCATATCTTTAATACATATAATTTTTTGAGATATGCTCAGGCCCAAATCTATTTTTGTTAGTTCTCATTCTCTGTGGGGCTATTATACTCCTGCTCTAAGCTGTGATCACTTCTCCAGAAAACTCTAATTCTAGTGTCCAAATGACTGTCTCTCCCTCTGCTCCTGTTGTGCTCCCATCTTCTTTTTGTAAAGCAACCATAATAAAGTTTATAAAGCATAAATATCAAGGTACTCATGATAGCCTACAAATTTGGCTCCTGAATCTGATCTGGCCACATGTCTATAATTCCTACCTGATATTCAACACCATAGTCATAATGACTTTCTTTCTGCTCCCCCCAAAATCCTAAGTAGTTTTCTCCTCCAAGGCATTTTCAATTTGCTTATTTGACATCTTGGGGTTTTGTTTGTTTTCTGATTCAAAAACCTCTCAAATGATCGTGTGCATGACAATTCTTCATTTTAGTGCTGTCTCAAAGGTTGTTCTTCTCATGATCCTAAGCAGAAGATTCATCTAGGCACCTTCACATTATGTATGACTGTATTACATCCACTTCTTTATTGTTATCACTCTATGTATATATGTCGCCTAATTAAGTCTCCTGTGTCACAAAGCCAAGCAAGAAAATAACAGTTCCCTACCCTCCTATCCATTACCCTGGCCCTACCTTAGGGGACTAGGATTTTATAATGACTTGAAAAATCAGGCACAAAATGTAAAGGTTGTATAAGCCTGTTATTCTGGCATGATGGTGGAACCCACAGAATAGATATTGAAACAGACAGTTATTAACAACCAAAGGCCCTCTGGGATTCCATATGATCATATAATTTAGTGAATCAATGCCAACAAGTATGAGCCTAGAAGTATGGATCAGCCTGGTGCTAAATAGGGGACATCCTCAACTGACTAAGTTACCAAAGGAGACTCAGGGGGAAAAAAATCTGAGATATGTTTGTGTGGATAATATCAAAGTATCTAATATAGAACCAAATTCCAGAACTAAGTTTAAATTCATTATGGGCAAGTAAATAGTCAAATAATTAAAATACACGCCTGTTACAACTAAGACCACATGTATCCCTAAAAGCAAGTAGCAGATACGATTGAATCTTGCTCCAGATGGTGTGGAAACACCCTGATCACACGATGAACAATTTCGAATAGAATAAGACTGAATCTGTCTTATCCATAGGAGATGGTTGTAAATCAGGGCACAGCAGAGCACACTAACAGAAAATTACTTCTGTTACATTAAACTGTAAGTGAAAAGTTTCCAAACAAAATGCTATGCTGTGATACTTTATGCTAAATAGTATCTTTGCGATTCAGAATTTAGTTCATGTGGAAGGTTTACTTCTAATATGCAATTCGTAATAGAAAAAAGAATAGATCAAAGGCATAAATAAAAAAATTAAAAGGCATATATTTCAATATTAGACATAGTGCTATAAGGCTATGAAATAGTGTGTATACATGTGAATAGAGATAGACTATATATACAGAATGTTCAAATAAAATTAGGTATATCAGCTGAGGAAAAGAAAAGCTAAAATTATTTGGAAGGAGAGATAATTTGTGTTTACTTCTGTCCTATTTTTGTTTTCCTTTTTTTCTTTATGAGCACATTTCAGACAAATAAAAGGCTTAGAATGAATATTAAGCAAGTTGATGTTTGCTTTAGCTGAAGCAGGGTTCAAGACAGACAGGAGGAGTTAACCAGGGGGTATCTCAATATGAACCTTGCCATTAACTTAAATGAAGTCCAGAACCTTTATCACACTCATAATTCACTTTCATATGGGATATATTTAGTTGTCTCACCTAGAGAAATGATATTGCACCATACAAGATTAATATAGCTTGGGCCCTGGTGGCCATTATGTTGCCACAGGTTTATGGTTTTTCTACGGTATTTTGATTTATGATACCCTTCCTTTTAATAGAGGTTCATTATTTGTACATTAAGGTTGTAACTTACTCCATCATATGGGGACTTCTATTAATCAGGGAGCCTATATAGTTCAGCCTGACATTACTGTCCTTTTTGACAGAATTGCTCAAGCAGAGCAATTTGTTAAATGTGCACACCTTCAGTGGCTTAAGATTCACTTCAGCAGCTGAAAAAACCTTTTCATTTTGATGCAAAATGACTCTCGTGTGTCATTTCATATGTCGTTTAACCTAGGTGATTGACTCTTCAGTTTAACTAACTCAACACTATTTGTTTTGATTATATAGGTCTTTGCTTTAAAAAAAAAAAAAGTGCAAAATCCAAAACCATGCTCTATCCTGGTCTTACCATATCTCTTCTTGACAAAGTAGTGAGGAGACAGAAAACAGAGCACTTTCTAGGCCTTGGCCTTTGGGTCGTTGTGTTTTCTTTCACACAGATGTTATTTTTATCTGTGAGAGAGAAAAAGAGAGATGTGTGATTTTTATCTTAGAAAGAGAGAGGCTTAAGATCAGATTCAATATTTATGAGCATTTTAAGTTCTGAAATTTCATACACTTCTAATGCATTGCAGGTTTATAGAAACTATATTTCTATGTAACGTTATATTTTGTTCCAGAAGTCCACATTTCAAAAAGATCAATTCTGATGAGGTTTATTTGCTATGGAATATTAATAGTGAAATTTTGGTGAAATAATACCACTGAGCAAATTCTTCTTAGAGGTTTGAGATTTAGGGAGACTTTATTTGAAGTTTGAATTTACATAGTCAATTCAGGGAATAAAATGCCTTATGTCAACATGTGAAGAATAAAATGATAATAAGATGTCTTGGTTGAAGATATGTATTAACAATGCATGGATATATAAACCTGAGTCCTCATGCTAGACTAGGTATGTAGATTTTTCCAGAGGCTGGGCTGGACAGGCAAATAATGATTAAAGCCAGAGTATTTAGAGTAACCACAGTTATGAGGAATTTGAAAGTTGACTTTTCTTTTGCCTTATTAAATCTATGGTTTCCCAATTAAAGTACTAAAAAATTTAGCATATGTATGTTATTCAAAAGTCTTATTTCTATTTTATTCACATTTGAAAACAGATTTTGTATTATTCGGATACCTTTTTTTAAGGTGAAAAATGTACCTAGTTAAAGAGTCTTTACCACCTAATTATTTGTTTATATACCAATATATTTTTATAATCATATTATGTTGTATTAAAAATAGTTCTGCTTCCATTTGCACATTAACTGTATTTTGATTTTAATGCTTTGTTTCATAACAAGAAAAACTTTCAGTGACTTCCACTTACAGGGGAAGGGAGAGAGAGACACTCACAGAGAAAGAGAGAATCAGAGAAGGCAAGGATTAGCAGTATATAAATGGCATCACTGGGGCTTCCATTGGATAAATGGTAAAGACACGCACTGTAACAGAGATACTGAGTTCTTAGAATCGCTTTGGCGGTCCAGCAGAACTGAGATGTCCACGTGAAGTCTGGCTCCTTAAGGATTCTAAAGTCAGTGATTAATGCTGTGTTATAAACTACTGCAAACTTAATGGCTTAAAAACTTCACACATTTATTATCTCACAGTTTCTGTAAGGCCCAATTCTAGGTATAGCTTAATTAGGTTCTGTGTTTCAGTCTCCCCGGTCTGCAGTACCGTGGTTGGCTGGAGCTACAGGCTCCTAGGAGGCTAGACTAGCAAAAAGCCACTTGATTTCTGTGCTCCCTCAGGTTTCCGGCAGTATTCTTTTCCTTGTGGCTGTAGGAGGGAGGCTTTGTTCTCTCCCACCCATGATTCGTCTTGAGGTAGGCTTCCCCGTCATGGCTGCTTACTTCATGGGAGTTCACTTCTTCAAAGCCAGCCAAGTAGAGAGGATCTCCGACTTCAGGAAGGGCTCAGTTCCTTTGATTAATTCAGGCCCACAGAGGATAATGGCCCTTTTAATTAACTCAAAATCAGTGGATTTTGGACCTTTATTACATCTGCAAATGCCCTTCACTTTACGAAGAGGGATATTTCATAATTATAAAATGCTTATGTCGTCATGAAGATGTGTTTCCTAATTGCATATAGGCTTAATAACAGACCTTTAAATATGCAAATCTAAATCTTACAGAAGTTAAAGGAAGAATAGTGATAGAGATTTCAGAACCCTAAACCCAACAAAAGCAACACAGTTGTAAACTAACTTGTACTCTAACACCAGTGCTGATGGAAATGCAAAATAATACAACCACTTTGAAAGGGAACACAGTTGTGTTCCATGTAAGAAAACAGCATTTTACCAAGCAATCCCATTCCTAGGTATTAAGCCAAGAGAAATGAGAAATCTGTGTCCACCCAAATATTTTTATAAGAAATGTTCAGAGCAGCGTTATTCATGATAACCCCAAACTGGTAGTAATGAAATGACCTTTAACTGGAAAATAGGTAAACAAATCATGACAATACTATGTAATGGAATACTACTAAACAATAAAAAGAAGCCAATTACTTATATGTATATATCTATACATACATATATATATATATATATATATATACACACACACACACACACACATATATGTATAAATACACAGATATATATGTATAGATGTATACATATATAAATATACATGTATATAGATATATATGTATATAGATATATACGTATATATATAGATATATATGTATGTATAGATATCTATACATGTACAATATAGGTATCTATGTATATAGATATACACATATATAGATACCTATACATACATAGATATATATCTGTATTTATATAGATTTATATATCTATATACATATATAGATAGATAGATAGATAGATAGATAGATACAGATTAATGCAGGATCTTTATGCTAAGTTAAGGAAGTTAGATACAGGGGTGCCTTGGTGGCTCACTCAGTTAAGTGTCTGACTCTCAATATTGGCTCCAGTCACGATTTCACAGTTTATAAATTCGAGCCCCACATTGGGCTCCACACTGGTGGTTGGAGCCTCCGTGGGATTCTCTCTCCTCCCTCTTTCTCTGCCCTGCCCTTACTTGTGCTCTCTCTTTCCTCTCTTTCAAAATAAATAAATAAACTTAAAAAAAAAGAAGTTAGATGCAAAGCAAACACACGAAACAAAACCCTGCATCTGTCTGATTCCATTTATATGATATTTTGCAGAAATCAGAACTATAAAGATAAAAAGTACATAGTGGTTGCTGCTGGGTGGAGGTGGAGGGAGGTGTGTGGATTGATTGCAGAGGGTTCAGGAGAATGTTTTTTAGTATTGGAATGTTTGGGACTGATGATCCATTATTTCTTTCTTTTTTTTTTTTTAATTTTTTTTTTCAACGTTTATTTATTTTTGGGACAGAGAGAGACAGAGCATGAACGGGGGAGGGGCAGAGAGAGAGGGAGACACAGAATCGGAAACAGGCTCCAGGCTCTGAGCCATCCGCCCAGAGCCCGAAGCTGGGCTCGAACTCACGGACCGCGAGATCGTGACCTGGCTGAAGTCGGATGCTTAACCGACTGCGCCACCCAGGCGCCCGATGATCCATTATTTCAACTGTGGTGATGGTTACATGACTGTGTACATGTATTGGAATTCACTGACCTGTCCACTTAAAACAAGTTCATTTTACTGTATGCAAATTATATGTTAATAAGTCTGGTATAAAAAAATACTTTTGGAAGGCTAGTTCTTTTTCACTTCATTTCTCTTGGCCATGATTTTTTTAATGTTTTATTTATTTGTTTGAGAGGTAGAGTGAGAACGAGTGGGGGAGGGGCAGGGAGAGAGAGAATCACAAGCAAGCTGTCAGCACAGAGCCCAGTGCAGGCTGGGTCTCAGGAACCATGAGATCATGACCTGAACAGAAATCAAGAGCCAGATGCTCAACCAAATGAGCCACCCAGGTGCCCCTGGGCCATGAGTTTTGAAATGTACTTATAGTAGTCCTTGCTTTAAGCATGGCTGATATGTTAACCTGTGCAATACAAGAAAAACTGGGGGATAATCTTTTGTCTTTATAAATATCACTACATAATTCATATGTAGGAAACTTCGTGCATTCAGTACTTTTAAATATGATTCTTGCTGTGGAATTGTAGTTTTTTGCAATCCTTTTAATATGAGACATTTCTCTGTTTTAATGTTGCATTCAATGTAGAGTGCTAAATAAAGAGAAATAGTGTTTCTAACATTTGCTACAAGTACATTAGCATTTTCACAAGCTAATCAAAACATAGTCCTTGATATTTGGTTATACTACCTCAAAGCAATCATTTAATTCACCCTTTATGTTTTATAGATGGAGAAAGGGATATTAAGTGACATTAAGACATTTGTAGTAGAGGTTGGTATGAATCTTTAGAGACTGAAAAATTTATGTAACCCAGTTTATGTTTACATTATAAGGGCTAGCTCTACAAATTTCTTTTCATGTAATGTCTCTGTGCCTTAGTTTCTTCATCCATGTTCCAAGTACTTTGTTCATATTACAACTCTACCCAAAATTTTTCATTGCTAGCTACATAAGGACTAACTCCCATAGCTCACAATTTTGAGCAGTGCACAGTTGGACCTCAATCTCGTTCTGAACCTGTCAATTCTTCCAGTACCTACTTTGGTAGATCTTCTATGTGCCAGACTCATGCTAGAATTTCTCACATATTTCTCATTCAGTCCTCCAAGTAATATACCATAATTCCATTTTAAAAATAAGGAAACAAACTCAATGAGTTGATTTGTTCCAGTATCATAGAGCAAGGGCGATGCATGGAATAGAGAATGGCAAAGCAAATAATAATATGTAAGACTTTTGAGAGCTCAATATGTACTGGAAACTGCTGGATTCAGATCATATTTTCAAAATACCCCCTAATAAAGGGCATAGACTTTTAAACAAGCATACTGAAATCATAGTTACTCTAGTAGAGTGATCCCCAAGACATAGTGGTGGTAGATAGGCTAGAGTATTTAATTCTAACTAAGGGTTACGGTTAGGAAATGTGTCATAGTACTGGATTTGCTTGCACTAGTCTTAAAGGATGAATAAGGTTTTAATGAGCACAGAAGTAGAAATATGTGAACTCAATACGAGAAACCACAACATTTTATAAATTATGTGGTAATTTTCTGGAGTGTTTAGCATCCTGGCTATAAAGCGGAGGATAAAATTTAGAGGTTTAGTTGTGATGTAAAAGCATAAAGTGGGGGGTACCTAGGTGACTCAAGTCAGTTAAGTGTCCAACTCTTGGTTTCAGCTCAGGTCATGATCTCATTTGTAGTCAAGCCCCACGTTGGGCTTTGTGCTAACAGTGTGAAGCCTGGTTGGGATTCTCTATCTCTTCCACTCTCTCTGCTTGTGCATGTGCTTGCTCTCTCTCTCTCTCTCTCTCTCAAAATAAATAAAGAAATGTTAAAAAAAAGCAGAAACGAAAAAATTTGAAGATAGTAGGGTAAGTATGAAAATGAAGAGGAAGGGATTACAATTCCACCATTGAAGTCAGTGATTGAAATGGTGGCTAGCTCAGAAAATGATGTTGCCCTGTTTAAGTGCTCTTAGAAAACATCCTTGTGAGAGTGGAGAAGAAAAATAGTTGTCAACATTGGTCTACGCTGTTAGGAATTTTAGGGGGATGCAGTTCAGTCCATAAATTGAAGCCCTAACCTCCAATGTGACTATATTTGGAGAACCTTTAGGGAGGTAATTAAATAAGGTCATGGGTTGGGGCCCTAATCCAGTAGGACTGGTGCCATCATAAGAACAGGAATAGACACCATGAGTGCATGCACACAGAGGAAAGGCCATGTGAGGACACAGAAGGAAGGCAGCCATTTGCAAGTCAAGGAGAGAGGTCTTTCCAGAATCCAGCCCAGCCTCCAGATCAGGGAGAAAATACATTTCTGTTGCTTAAGCCTGTCTGTGGTATTCTGTATTGGCAGCCCTAGCTGACTAATATACACACATATTGTGTTCATTATTTATTTCTTATACATCCTGTAATTCTCTTCATATAATTTATAAGATGCACCAATCCTCTTCAAGCTATAATATGTCTTTTACAACTCTGTACATTTCGGGGCACCCAGCGGCTCAGTCGGTTAAGTGTCTGACTTCAGCTCAGGTCATGATGTCGTGGTTCGTGGATTCAAGACCTACGTCGGGCTCTGTGCTGACAGCTCAGAACTGTCTCTCTGCCCCTCCTCCACTCATGCTCTGTCTCTCTCTCTCTCTCCCTCTCTCTGAAAAGTAAATGAACATTAAAAAAATTATAAACAACTCTATACATTTCATCGGCATCCTAAGTAGGAATAGGGTAAGAGGAAAAGCTAGAGAGAATGGCAAAGGGAAGATTCCAGCTGAATATTTCCCTGTTTTAGTGAAGACAAAGTAAATCTCTTAGAACCCCACCTCCATGTAGGCAACTCCAAGCTGAAAGAGAGTCTGAAGTTCCCCATGAGTTCCATGAAGGCAGAGCCTTTGACTCATTTACTACTGTGTCCTGATGCCTAGGAGACTGTCTGGAAGGGAGTAGGCATGCGATAAGTAACTATATATGGATAGATGAATACATGAAGTACCTTACCTCCTGGACCAAAAAGGGAGAAAAAAAAAACAAAAAAAAAGCCTCCTGATCTGCAAGAACAAGGAAGAATTAACTTTGTGTGTATCGTTAGCGGTATGCCACATATATTTCCTTACCTCCCTTTCATTTTAAATAGTGTTATATATAATGTTTCTGATTGTCATGTATGCCTAAGTATCTGCGGTAGAAGGTAATGAGAAGCCAGCATGCTCCCAATCTCTCACTCATTTTTATGGAAGATAAAATCAAGGTCTACAGAAATGATTTGTTCACAGAAACACAGCTACCTAATGACAGTCCTGGGAGAAGACTCTCACTAGAGTGTGCAGACTCCATATTATCCTGTGAAGAATAGGAAAAATGTGTATATCACTCTAATCCAAATAGCGGTATACCTCTCATTTCTTCTCGTCTACTTAACTGGAAAATTGAATTTCCTTATCTTAAGCTTACCAAGTGTCCTTGATTCCCTCCCTGGTTTCCCAGTGCATTGCTGTGTTGTAGTCAGGTAGGAATCCCGCTTCACATTTGCAACCATCTTGGGCAATGTGATAGAGATCGTTTTGTTGTTGTTGTTGTTGTTGTTGTTGTTGTTTTGTTTTGGGGGTTGTTTTGGTTTTTTGTTTTGTTTTATTTTTGGGTGGTTTTCGTTTTTTGTTTTTTTGTCTATTTTTTTTTCTTATTGCCCGTAGCTTCTGCTATTTCAGTTTTGAGCTGTCAGCAACATTAAGGAAACCTGAGAGATAGTGTTGTATGATATATTATATATTGACTTGGTCTTCTGAGCCCTAGTATTTTTTAAATATCTGGATAGAAATGTGATTTCTATGTATTATCCTACAGGAAATTCACTAACTAGATTTATGATACTGTTCATTTCCTCAGTTATTACTTATGTCAAGCCTAGTGGAAAGATCTGTGGGGTGACTACCAGAAGGCAGTTTCTGATTACAATTTGGATTGTAGCAAAAGCTCCAGTTAACAATTAGAAGAAAAGACATTCTGTTTTGAAAAATATCTAACAACTGAATAGAATATCGTACACTTGGGTGATTAACATAATATAATGTGAACTTACACAGTCATTTTGTTTCACAACTGTCAGTTTACCAGGAGTATTTAAATGGATTTTTAGACCCTTCCTCCAAAAGATGATAAATTAACTTAATATGATACTTTTGAGGTATATAGTAATTTCTTCAGTGAAGGCAGGAAAAATTGAAGTAAACTTTCCAGCCTGCTTTTCTGGTTGGATCTGCCATTTGATCATACAAATTTGGGTGAACAAGATTCATCCGATGTATTATCCCCACCCCACCCTCCACTCTACTATGTACAGTATCATCAGTGTTATCAATGAGTCCAGTGTTTAATACTAAGTAGGATATGGTATTAAAGAGCCATTCAGTATTATTCTAACATGATTAGTAATCTGAAAATCTGATACACTGCAAGCCAGCAAAGATAGGGCTCATCTAATCTTATTATAATCACTTCAGGTGGCTACCAAACCTCAGTCTAATATGGCTTTTCTCCTGTAAATATTCATTAAGGTAAGTGAATAGCTTTCAGAGCATTTCTCATAGAACTACATTTATATGTAACCATTACAGAGAAGAAACCTTCATATACGCAGCACTCCATTATGAATAGCAAAGGAAAGAAAAGAAATAGAGAAGCAAAGCAAAGATTATATATGTGTGTATATATGTATATATGTGTATTTTTATGTGTATTTAGGATGTGTGTAGATATAGTATTTACATATATACATACATATGTATACATGCATATATATGTGTGTGTGTGTGTGTGTGTGTGTGTGTGTGTGTGTGTAATTTTCTCTGTATCTCCTAGAAAGTAATGTCATCTACTGGTCCAGAGAGTACAGTATCTGACAATGGTATAGGAAGAATTCAACTTAAGTAAGGTAGGAATGGACAAGTAATATTATCCAGGAGATATGAGCTGGACTCTTGATTTAATAAGAAAATTTAGCCTTTACAAAGGTGGAAAATGAACATAAAGGAGGAAATATGTACCCTTCCTTTGGGAAAAATGAAATCATGTTCTCTGTTATGTTTCTTTTAGAGAGAAATTCAAGGAAAAATATCATTCGAGGGCTTAGTGAATTTAATATTCTTCATTAGAGACCATAATTAGAACACATACTCTGTGTCTATTCCTAATTCCAAAAGCATGATATGCCAGTGCATGTTCATGTCTTAGATTAATAACCTTATCACTTCACAGGTACAACCTGTCATTTCCTCATGACCAACCTTCTCAAGTAGTATACCCCAAATTGGTTCAGTTTTCCTGTCTTAAACCAAAATTTGACTATTGCTTCAAAACTTCACAGAAGTTAAATTTCGGAGAAGTCTTGAGATGATGGTTTGTATATCTAAACAATGTGTTTTAAATTCATGTCTTAAATGCTTCAAGCTACAACAGGCCCTGAAATCCTGTGTGTGTGTGTGTGTGTGTGTGTGTGTGTGTGCGTGCACACGAATGCTATAATGTGTGTGTATTTGTGTGTACGCGTGCGCACGCACAGTTTTGATGGGCTTTCAAGTGAGCGTGGATGTTAAGTCAAACGATGCTGAAACTAAAAGCAGAAAGATCAATTGAAAGCGCCGTAATAAAGCATATAGCAGAAACCCAACTGACAGCATTAAAAAAATATATGATCTGGAATCTATGTGAATATGCATCACCAGGAAAAACTAAGCTTTTTTTCTGATATCAATAAATCACTGTCATTATATTTATTAAAATCTGCGCATTATTTTGTATGGACATTTGCTCAGAAACACACACACACACACACACACACACACTACAATATAACAGGATGTGTTTTATCAGTCTTTTAAAAAGCAAAAAGATTCCTGCATGTTTACTAGAAAATAGTCCTAAATCTCAAAACTTTGCAAGGATTTATATATATTTAGGGAGAAGGATTACTGTTTTAAGGTATGTAACTTTTACTCCATGGTATTTTTGAATGATGGCCCTCAGAAGAAATATTTTAAAATTATATCAGAGACATTGCAACAGACACCGTTTCTTAAAAGCACAGGAAAATAAGTTCTGTTAAAATCCCTTTTGTATTTCCACATGAAAGTAAAACATAATAGCAACAAACTTCACATTTTAGAAGTTAGTGACACAGACTTGCAGAGCTGAAGAGACCAAGTAAACCGATTTCACTCTCATTTCCGCTGCGTCTGTCAGTTCTCTTTCCAAGCAAAGGTAGAAAAAAAATTTAAACCGTTAACATTTTATAGATCTCCACAAAAGACCATCTTCTGTAACTTGTGTCGTGTGCTTATGATCTCTGAGAGAGAGGAGACGAAGCGATCGGTACCGGAAGGCCTAGTGTGAAAGCCTTTTGCGAGGGCTGCTGTGACAAAGTACCAAAACTGGGAGACTTAAACAACAGCATCACAGTTCTGGAGGCCAGAAGCCCACAATCAAGTTATTGCAGAATTGGTTTTTTCCTGAGGCCTCTGTCCTCGGCTTGTGGTGGCCATATCCTCTCTGTATCTTCACGTGATCTTCTCTCTGTATATGTCTGTGTCCTTTTGACACCAGTTATATTGGAATAGGATCCACCCGAACAATCTCATTTAGCTTTAATTACTTCTGTAGAGACCATATCTCCAAGTAAAGTCACTTGCTGATGTAGAGGAAGTTAGGGCTTCCACATAGGATTTGTGGGAGACACAACTCAGCCTTTGTGGGGAAGAGATGTCAAGTGTAATTTGGCCAAGAAACCTCACAGAACAGAAGGGCTTACGTGGATTTATCAGCGTTCTGTGGTTGTATACAATCCTTTTGCCCTCAAACATCTTTCATCTTTAGTAAAGCGCACAAAAACACAAAATGCTTGGCGGGACTAGGCTTCTTATTGGAGATTTAAGTCACTTTATATTTGGGTTGAATGCTGCTTAAAATGACCCAGCTCTTGAGTTTGCAGCAGTAATTGGCATAGGAGGTAAAAGATGATTTTGGTAAAGAAATTGTGAGTTTCATGGTTTACTGACATAAGGTTACAAAGTCTGACGTTGTACTTTTGTTGTTGTTATTTATTCTTTCTCTCTTTGTTTACATTTTCATCCTAATAATTTCATCCCTAGAGAAAATGGCTGTTAGTTCTGTATACATTCTCTCTCAATCTTAAAATAATAAATTTAGTAGTAATTTTATCTTTAAAACTATATTGTTATTTAAAATGTTAAAAATACTTATACAATACTTTAATGAGGGCATCATGCATGCATTTAAGTATCATATTGTAGGGCTTATTATATAGCAAATAATAGGAAGATATAGAAAAGATATATTTCCTAGTCACATTCATAAGGAGGACTAAAACAAACATTGTTTACCACCAACATTTTAATTATCAAATATTGGCTAGTACGACCACACTTAATACATAGTTTAATAGGTAGCTGAGTTAACAAAGTTGTACAAAATGAAATAAATTCCTGAAGAACTTCACTTTTCTTTATTTAAAAACTTTTTATATATTTATTTTGAGAGAGAGAGACAGAGAGAGAGAGAGAGAGAGAGAGAGAGAGAGAGACAGCACCAGTGGGGGAGGAGCAGAGAGGGAGAGAGAGAGAATCCCAAGCAGACTCCACACCATCAGTGCAGAGCCTGATGTGGGGCTCGAACTCACAAAACCATGAGATCATGACCTGAGCAGAAACCAAGAGTCAGACACTTAACTGACTGAGCCACCCAGGTGCCCCAAAACTTCACTCTTTAACAGAGATATTAGCGTTCATTCAGGAGTAGTCATGGAGACATTCAAGTCACTATATTGATATGCAGAGAGTAAGAATTGCTGGCCTTAGCAGATGATGCTATGGTCATGTGGGTCTCCTTCTGATAACTTGCATTCACTGAATTATGACCCATTTTTCATTTAATCCTTGTTTCATATAGCATTATATGAAATATATATATAAAATATAAATATATATTATATGTATATGTATGTATAAAATTATAATTTTAATGACTTGAGAAAGGTATATATTTTAGTATATATAATCTAAAATGAGGATGGTAATCTTTATTAAGATTGCTACAAAATCTCGGTGATTTTTTAACTAATTATGCCATAGACAAATTTGACTTCTCTATGAATGACTGCTTTCTGCACCATGGGGTGATGATGAAATGTTTGAAGGGATGAAAATGATAAGAGAATATTTTCTACTCATTAAACTACATGTTGTAAAACGGTTTTCCACGATCCTCTTACATTAACTGCTGAAGGATAAAAGAATATAAAATTTTACCAGATGAGTTATAAATTTTGCACTTGTTCATTTCAAATGGACATCAGAATAGAAGGTATTTTATCTTGTGTAGCCTAAAAATGCTAACTTTACCTCATCCTTGGCAAGGAAATGCAGAAGGGAAGTGAATGCAATCAGGAGTAAATTTATCCTAAGAATTGCTATTAAATCTGAAATGGCTGAAATTTAATAAAGAAGCAATGAGACTATTTTGTGGATTGTATATAAAAGAGAAATTCATGTTGTATTTAAAAAAAGAATACTGAATTCTCATTTATGTACTATTTTTAAAAAACATAATTAAAAAACCCTCAAATTAACTAGAATGACACTAGATTGATGGCTATATTCACAGCTATAAACACAACTCTGTTTAATCCACAGATTGCAAATTTAATATTATGATTAGAAACTTGGCTGAGGTGTATATAATTTCATTGTTACACTAATTTATAATATTAGATATATATACAATGGCAGAAAATATCTATCTTTTAAAACAGTATATACCCAAGGTAATTAGAAGTTTTACAAATTGTTCATTGGGATCCCCTCCCCCCCCCAAGAATTGAGGAATGATTATGTACAGAGACATTGGAGATAGAATAGGTTGAACCTGGGGTGCCTGGGTGACTCAGTCAGTTAAACAACCGACTTCAACTCAGGTTATACTCTCATGGCTCGTGAGTTCTGTCCTCACATGGGGCTCTCTGATGTCAGCACAGAGCCCACTTTAGATCCTCTGTCCCCTCTCTCTCTGCACCTCCTCTGCTCATTCATTCTCTCTCTCTCTCTCCCTCTCTCTGTCTCAAAAATAAACATTTAAAAAAGTATATAAAATTATATCGTAGGATAACAATGGAACAAGGGTAAGACATATAGAGAGGTGTTTTAAAGTTTAAAATATAAATGAAATAGTATAATATTTGAAAGTAGAGTGTGAGGGGCATCTGTGTGGCTCAGTCGGTTGAATGTCCGACTTCGGCTCAGGTCATGATCCTGGAGCTGGTTTCGGATTCTGTCTCCTTCTCATTCTGCCCCCCCCCCCCCGCTCATTCATTTTCTCTGCCTCTCTGTCTCTCTCTCAAAAATAAATAAAAAATATTAAAAAAAAGAAGTAGAACATGAGAACTTAAAGATGCATATAGTAAACATGAGAACAGTCCCTTATGTAGACACTCAAGTGGTATTGCTAACTCACCCAAAGAGTTAAGTTGGAATCACAAACAGTACTAAAAATTAATATAAAAATCAGCAGGACTAGAGGAAAGATGCCAGAACAAAGATGGGTGACTAGAAATCAAACAAAGTTGGTAGGTTTATCCCTGAATAAGTCACATTAAAGATTAATGGTCTAAATCCTCACTGCCCTATTTACATATGTAGCTACTGAGCATTTGAACATTGCCTAGTCCAAGTTGAGATGTGCAGTAAATGTAAAATCTACATTGAATTTTGAAGATTTACTACTGATAACAGAATGAGATTTACCTTATTAATGATAAATTTGTTATTGTTAACATGTTGAAATAATAGTATTTGGATGTATTGGGTTAAATCAAATATAGTATTACATTAATTTCTCCTATCTTTACTTTTTAAAAATGTGACTCTAGAAACCTTAAAATTACATATGGAGCTTACATTAAATTCCTATTAAGCAAAGCTAGTCTGAACACTCAAATCAAAAGGCATCATATGGGGGCATTTGGGTGGCTCTGTCATTGAAGTATCTGACTCTTGATTTCTGCTCAAGGTCATGAGCTCACGGTTCATAGGTTCCAGCCCCACTTTGGGCTTGGTGCTGTGCATGGAGCCTGTTTGGGATTCTTTCTTTCCCTCTCTCTCTGCCCCTCCCCTGCTTGCAGTCTCTGTCTCTCAAAATAGATAAATAAATAAACATTTTTTTTTAAAAGACAACACGTGTTAGACCCGTACACTAAAGACTATAAACATTGTTGAAAGAAATAAAAGGAGATGTAATTAACACAGAGAGATGTCATGCTAATAGATCAGAAGACTCAATATAGCTAAAATGTCAGATCTCCCCAATAGGATCTATAGATACAAGGCAATTCCTATGAATATCCCAGCAGAACATTTTGTAGACTTTGACAAACTCCTTCTACTGTATGTATAAAAATGCAAAAGACAAAAGAAATTTTGAAAAATAATTTTGAAAAAAATATTTGGATAACTAACCTTCAGTGATTTCAAGTTCTAATAGAACTTTACACATTTCATTTTTGCTTTACTATTTGTAAAACCCTGAAGAAAAAAATGAAGGGTAGAAAACAGAATTGACATTGGTTAAAGAATTAAGTAAACCAAGATAGAACAACATTTTTCTGATTCTAAATTAGTTTACAGAAATACATTGTGACTCAGCTGATTTCATTTTATGTTTCATAATATTGTATATTGATACTTTATAAAAAGCGATCATTGAAAGTCACTTAATGTTACTCTTTTCCAAGAAATTTCCTACTACAGAAAAGCATGTCATTGACATAGGTACTTTTGTATTACATGGGTATCTCTATTAGGAACAGGTATTCTGTCTGAACATCCTTTGTTATAAATTTTATTGTTTGAGAATAACAGAGAAATATCTGTATTTCTACAGCAGATATTTGCAGGTGACTTTTTTATGTCAAGTTTTTATTTAAATTTTAGTTAACATATATGGTAAAATTGATTTCAGGTGTAGAATTCAGTGATTCATCACTTCCATATAAAACTCAGTGCTCATCAAACAAGTGCCCTCCTAAATGCCTGTCACCCATTTAGCACATCTCCTCCCTGCCTCCCTCCAGCAAGTGACAGTAATTTTAGTAATTCAGAAAACTGTTATTAATTTTATAATGTGAAACTTACACTTGCAAAGCTAACCTCATTCTCAGTATAACCAGAAACAGTTAGCCAAGAGGCAATAAATAAAAAGGGGCATCTAGTTTGTTGGAAAACTCTCTCTCTCTGTCTCTCTCTCTCACTCTCTCTTTTTTTCTTTCTGTTTCTGTCTCACACATACACATACACACTCTTCTGGGACCCAAAAGAAAACAGCTTTTTTGAATACTTATTTTTTTTTCTTAGAGACCACCAGTGGAGGAGAGGGGCAGAGGGAGAGAAAGAGAGAATGCCTGACTCGGGGCTGGATCTTACAACCCTGGGATCACGACCTGAGTTGAAATCATCAGAAGCTCAACTGACTGGGCCACCCAGGTGCCTCTCTGCATACTTTCTTATTCTCTGAAATTCTGTTGCATGAATCTCTGGAGAATATCTATTAACTATAACAGAAGTCCCCAGAAGTTTTACAAGTGCATTTAGAATATTAAGACAATTTAACATACTTGCATTCATGAGCTTGTTTTTTAACCCATCTAGGAGGAAACCTTTGTACTATCTTGAAAAATCCTACTTTACCATGTGATTGTGTGAATGGCTTTATTTTTAGATATTATCTTCCTCTTATTCCAGAGCAACCTTTCGACATACACGCAAGGCTTTTGTTTTTAATTTTATGTTGGTGAATCACAAACTCCAGCCCACATCTCTTCTCTGACTTCTGATGTCATTTTAAAATGCCACACACTTAGGGAATGTTCTTGACAGACTAGATTAAAACCTTTATATCTTCCAGAACTCTAGACTTACTCATTCTTGATCTTGCCACATTTGAATTATATATTTATTTTTTGTGGCTTTTTGATTTATGGTGTTTACAATTCTCTAAACCAAGTAAAGGCAAAGTTCTGTGTGTGTGTGTGTGTGTGTGTGTGTGTGAGGTGTATGTCTTCCTACCAAATTTATTGTCCAATTGTAGCACATTGCCTGAAACATAGTAAGAATTTAGAAGTTTTTTACTATAAATGTATTAATTAAGGCCTTCATTTTATGAAATCACAGTTAAATAGTCCCTAAGAAACATTCTGTCTCCAAAAAACGTATCAGAGTGGTTTTGTTAAAGGGAAAGTTAGCAAAGTCTAAACTGCTTCAATGCTTTACAAACAGACCTCATTTTATTAAGCATATTACTACAGAAAAATCTCATTTTTTACCTATGTATGTAATGTCCTTTGAAATGTCACCTCGAAGCTCCTCTCATTAAGAATTGAAGTCTGGGGGCACCTGGGTGGCTCAATCGGTTAAGCGTCCAACTTCAGCTCAGGTCATGATCTCACAGTTTGTGAGTTCGAGCCCCGCATCAGGGTCTGTGCTAACAGCTCAGAGCCTGGAGCCTGCTTCGGAGTCTGTGTCTCCCGCTCTCTCTCTCTGCCCTTTCCCTGCTTGCGCTCTGTCTCTCTCTCTTAAAAATAAATAAACATTAAAATAAAAAAAAGGAATTGACATCTGTCTCCTCATCCTTTTAGTATAGACTTGCTATGGATTTTCCTCTGGCCGATAGACTGACATGGAAGTGATAGGATGCTAGTTATAAGCCTTGGCTGCTAAGGCTTTACCTGGTTTCTCTCATGCCACCGGAAGCCTGAAACCAGGCAGGTAACAAGCGAGGCCAGCCTGCTGCAGGTTAAATGGTGCAGGTGGAACAGCAGTGAGTGTTCCCAGCACAACCTAGATAGTCAGCCTCGGTGGATCTGACAGCTGACCACTGACCCATAAATCCAGCCAAGATCAGGCCAACACATTGATCAGCACAATTTGTGGCAAACACAAAGCTTGTCAGAGTTAGTAAGGGCTATTGCTTTATGTCACTGGGATTTGCAAAACAAAACCAAGAATGATAATACCAAGAGTGAAATACATCTTGAACAAATGCAAGTAAACCTAAATCTAATTGGTCTCAATGATATTCTGGTTTCAAAGTGGTATCTCATTTGATTGAACACCAATTCAAATGCCAAAATGACTAAAAGCAAGAAAATGTTTAATATATATTTTTGAACAATGTAAAGGAGGTTAGTACATTATTAGTAGTTAGTAGAGCATCTTAAAAATTGTAGAAATTAGTAAAAATTTATCTTGCCTCTCAACCCTGTTCACTTCTCCCTTTGCCCACATTTTGTCTCTCATATATTCACCACCTATTTCCAAAAACCTATCAAAACTGCCTAAAATTTTTGACCCAATATTTGCCAATAGGCTACCTTTGAATAGAAAATACCTCCATTTCTTTGATTTTATGTCCTCAAGAAAGCTTCACAAAAGCAATACCATATCTTTTTGAAATATGTGTTTAAATAATCCTTCCTTTTATAAAAGGACAAGGAAGTTGAGACATGGGTTATTTTATAATGAGACTGTTGGTGAATTTCAGTCATGCTACTGATATGACTGACTGCTTTAGATAAAAAAAATAGACATGCAAAATCTTACAAAACAATAAGAGTTTTCTTCTTATCCTTTGCCAAACAATTTCCTGGGACTTTTTGTTTTAACACAAGTATATTTCTTAACAGTTCTATTTAAGATACCTTAAATAACTGCACACAATTACGGACTATGTCAAATGTGGCCTTAACTGTCACTGGGGAGTTATTAACTTTCCAGTGGCTGAAGAATTTAACCTAATATATTCTTTTATTTTTTTTTTGTCCTAATATATTCTTAATGCTGAGTGCAAAGATCTGGAGAAGGATCATCAAAGTAAACACATGCGTATGCGCACACACACAGAGTCAGCTTCAACTCATCAACTAGGTAACCAACACAGTCTCCTCAATTGTACAGGTGGTCTTGGCTGATAAACACTGAGCTGCAACCAAGAATCATTTCCAAAAAAGTATCCATTCAGTTTTATGACGTGCTGTGCTTACAAACAGTTGATGAACTTTAGAAGTACACTTTTATGTTTAGAAGCATATATTTTTGCAAAGCATATTGATAAAAAAAATTGCCTTAAAAAAGGGAGAGATGAGAATGCTGGAAAGGACCAGTTACCAGAGCCAAATATGATCAGCCAGGGGGCGCCTTGGTGGCTCAGTTGGTTGTGCGTCTGACTCTTGATCTTGGCTCAGGTCAGGATCTCGTGGTCCCTGCATCCGACCACAAGCTGACGGGGGAGCCTGCTTGGAATTCTCTTTCTCCTTCTCCCTCTGTCCCCCCTCCCTGGTTTGTGCCTGCTCTCTCTCTCTCTCTCTCAATTTTCTCTCATTCACAAAAAAAAAAAAAAAAAAATTCTCTCCGTGCCCTTCCCCCTTCTCCTGTGCTCACTCTCTCTCAAA
This sequence comes from Prionailurus bengalensis, assembly GCF_016509475.1. Classification (NCBI taxonomy): domain Eukaryota; kingdom Metazoa; phylum Chordata; class Mammalia; order Carnivora; family Felidae; genus Prionailurus; species Prionailurus bengalensis. The sequence goes on along the minus strand of NC_057350.1, from coordinate 23,909,557 downwards.
AAAAAAAAAAAAAAAAAAAGAAAGAAAGAAAAAGAAATTCTGTTTCTCTGCTAAAATTTCAAACCACTTGTTAGAATACTATTAAAGAACAGGATTGTAAGCTCTGACAACATAATCTCTGCCGATACAAGTAATAATTATAATAAAAACAATAATAGCTAAAATACTGTGGCTTACTGCATGCCTCTCACTTATATTAAATATTTTAATCATTATGGCAGTATAAAAAGGTAGGAACTGAATTATTCCCATATTCAGATAGGGAAATGTAGGCACAGCTAGGAATTAAGAAACAAAAACCCCAGTATTAAACATGATAACCTTACTCTTAAATTAATGCTTTTGTTTCAGGCTTAGCAAACTGGTTTGCCTCCTCTAATGACTCTTTAACCTCTCTGTTCCTCTGTTTATCAACTATAAATGGAAATAGGAAAACAGTCTACCACGTGGGCTTACTGTGAAAATTGAATGAAATATAAAATGGCCGGCACAATATTTTAGCATTCAATAAAATAAAATTTCTTACTAACAGTAGGAGTATTGTATCATTTTTGATGTAAGACTTTCTTTTGATCATGGAACTTTAAAAAATATTAATCAAATTTTCCATGTTTTCTTAACTTTCAGGAAGCTCAAAGGGAAAATATATTTCACTGTTAGTTGTTTTCTTTCTTTAAATACAGCGTTTTTTGTATAAATATCTGTAGCCATCACTATTTCTCACTTTTGTTTTTTATTATTTATATCTTATTTGTATGATTTCATGGTTGCGTTAATCTGACCTCTCATCATAGGGCAGCTTCAAATTGTCCATGGAAATAAGCCCGTTTATCACTAAGAATTTTCTTTTGACTGTCAAAATTAAAGACCCCATTGTAATGGGTTCAAAACAAAACTCAGGGGTTTGTTTTCTTTCTCACCTTAATGAAGTGGAGAGATAGATTACAAAGACTTATTTTTTCTTGGAAGTTTATTTATTTTTGAGAGAGACAGAGAGAGAAAGCACAAGAAGCAGAGGGGCAGAGAGAGAGGGAGAGCAGAGAATCCCAAGCAGGCTCTGCAATGTCGGCAGAGAGTAGGATGTGGGGCTTGAACTCACACACCCAACCATGCGATCATGACCTGAGCCAAAGCCAGACACTTAAAGGACTGAGCCACCCAGGTGCCCCTGAGGACACAGTCTTCTTAACTGTATCTGCTTCATCATTGTTAGTCTGTGTCTTCTCTCCAGAAGGTTAAAGAGTGTATAATGGAGTAGCTGACCTCTATCCTGAAGGTCAAGTGGTTGTGAATCCATTAGGGAGAAGGGGAGGATCAAGGGGCAAAGGGCCATGACTCTGAATTGATTTCCTGAAAATTACCTCTCAGTATTTTTCCCTATTTTTCAATAATCATCTGCAGTAGAAAAGAAGTTTGAAAAATGAAATATTTTTGCTAGATCCATTGACACCTTGTATAAATTCCTGGTTTTGTTACTAACAACAACAACAAAAAGCAAAAATGAATAGTGCTGAGGCCACTAAATGTTTTGTCAAAGCAAAGAAGAAATGACAGACCATCTCTGCATAGGAGCAAAGCCTGTCCAATACAGACAGCTTTTCTGTAAAAAGATTCCTGAAACTGTTCTCAGGAAAATTCTGCTAAAAATTGCAAGAAAGATGCTTCTCACATTATACTTGCTTTAATTTATGCCTTTGGTGAGTGTCTTAACCTGTGGCCTGCAGACACTTAAGAAGTAATGTTGTGTGTCTATGTATCTTTGAGTAAAGGTGGCCTGTAAGTAGTGATGTTATTTTGCAATTAAGTAATGAGCTAAAAATTTCATTTTGTATGTTCTGGGGATGTGTCTTAAATTTTACTTTATGAGTTCTGGTTTTATTCGCACTTAAAGGGCTTTTCCATTATAAATGGGGCCACAGGGTAGAACATATACTGATAGTTCGGATGCCCCGTGCCCTTTGGTCTGTACATTCTGATTAACTGCTACTCGTACTGATACCCTGTATCAAGGTGTGACAGAATAATGTTCTAGCACTTTCAGAGTTCAACTCATTTTAAGCTGTTTGTCAATCAATGGCTTGCTGTTCTTAACAGATTTGAAATTTAAAAACCAGTCTTCTTATCAAGGAAATTCTTTTATATACATTTCTGGGAAATTCTTTGGTTGAGGAGTATTCTCAGACAACTTTTGAGGAAACATTCTTTGCATAGTTGTGAAACCTTTTGACACTGGATCTATCCATTGACCTATTAGCAGGCAATAATGCTAACTTTGTTGTTATAGTAAATGTGATAATTATGACTGATCTATTATATAAAAGCAATTATAGTTGTTCCTGGAAGAATAAAGTTCTAATTTCTGTCTTTAGAAAGAAAACAAGTATGTAGATGACTAAGTATTTTCTTGACCCTCATTTTGTCACTTATTCATCTATTGTGTGATTCTAACGTGCTAGGTCTTGTGTCCTGTGTATATATAACAGTGAACAAGAGGGACGAGTTTCCTGCTCTTTGAGGCTTATATTCTGGCTGTGGTGAGAATACAATATAAGTAAGCAAATATTTAGGCAAGATCATTAGGATGAATGACAAGTGCTGTGAGTAAATAATACAAAATTAACAGAGTTCTTTGCACTAGAAGCTCAGGAAATGCCTCATAAGAGGTTTACATTCGGGGTGATACCTGATACAAAAGAAGAAGCTATGTGTAAAGGTTAGGAGGAGAACTGTCTCAGGCAGTGAAAAGAGGAATTGAAAAACCCTAAGGCTGGACAGCTTCCATGAGAAAAACAAGACCAGGATGTCTGGAGACTCATGAGTAAGCAGGAGAAAAAAATTTAAGATGACAACAGAATGGTGGTTTGTGAAGACATCTGACTATCTGAGTGAAATGCAAGTTTTTGAGGAATGCTAGCAAGGGGTGATACGAACTTTGGCCATTTATGATTAGTAAATTCAAATGTTAGCCCCAACTTTGAGCAGTGAAGGGAGCAGGTGCACAGCTCAGCCAATGGTTAGATTGAGAGCTCAAGGTCGTGGATGAATTCCTAGAAGGAGGAGTTTGTAACTTGGGCTGAGATCATCCTTTTTGGATAGGAAGTGGATTTTCCAAAGTAGAACAGTCACAGAGTTGATTTTAAAGGTGGAAAATGCTGTCACAGAGAAGCATGGGTGCAAAAAAGGGAGTGAGGGGAGGAACTGGGAATGGTGTTATGAAGAATCCCTCTCCCTTCCCCCAAATGTTTTTTTTTCCCCTGCGTAATTTCCTTTGTACTATATGTTTAAAAATATTACTTCACATTTAATATTTTTTTCCCTTCAGAGTAATCAAATTTAACTTACTCAGAAATTCGGTAAAGCTTGATACATCCTTCCAAGAATGGTATAAGAGGAAAAGCTGCAAAAAAGAAGTTTGACTTGCCTTACAGTCACTGACCACCCTTGAGGCAAGAGCAGCATCCTATTATGTAGTGTGTCCAGACTTCAGAGAGAGGGACAGTGAAGGTGGGGAGAAGCAGGCACATGAAAGGCCTGTGTGGGAGTAAGAGGAACACTTGAGGCCGAGGAAGTATCTAAGGACAGTATGGGGGCATCTGGGTGGTTTAGCTGATTAAGCGTCTGACTTCGATTCAGGTCATGATCTCATGATTCGTAGGTTTGAGCCCCACGGTAGGCTCTTGGTAGATAGCTCAGAGCCTGGAGCCTGCTTTGGATCTCTATCTCCCTGTCTCTCAGCCCCTCCACTGTTCGTGCTCTGTCTCTCTCTGTCTCTTAAAAATGAATAAATGTTTTTTTTATAATGTTTTAAAAGGACAGTGTGTAAAATCTCTCCTTTTCCCAGACCAGATTTAAAAGAATGGAGTGAATGGAGTGAATTTATGCAGCTGGAGTCAATATTCTAGGTCAATATTCTAGTGTCATTGAGTCAGTGCTGATCATTTCATTCAGCATTTGTTTAAAAATTAGAAATTAAAGGTTAACTTTATACCAGGCAGTGGGATAGGTACTAGGGGTAGAGAGAGAGATACAAGATTAAGACCCTGATCTAATGAAGCTCATGTGCTACTGGGAAACTAAACTAAAAAGGTAACTTTTATGACCATGTGTGATACATACATTGATAAAAGGGCAGTAGATGAGAAATTAGAATTAGTAGTAGAATCAGAATAATTAGTAGAATTAGAAATTCTCCAATAAAAGTCTAGAGGAAAGCCTTTACATCGACTGAGTTGAAACAAAGAAAACTGCATGAGATGTGTTGTGGCAAATGAGTAGAGAATGACCAGATGAAAAATGGAAGGAAAGGCCTTCGAACCATAGGGAACAGCATGCGCGAAGGGACTGGCCACCATAGCACACGTCCTGTGTGAAGAAATTAAACGAGATTGACATGGCTGAGATATATGGTGAAGCACAGAGAGTTTCAACATGTGATGATGAGGAAACTAGTGAGAAATAACTTGTGAAGCATCTGGAATTCTGGAGTAAGGAGTCCAGACTTTGGTCCAAATGTTATGGACAAAGGGGAAAGATTTTAGGAGAGAGCCAGTATCCATTTTAGAAAGTAGAAAGATCACTTAGGGGAAATAGGCTATCCATTAGAGGCTCAAGGGGACCGTGTCTGAGAGGCACAGCGGATACTCAACAAAACCCATTTAAGGGAATAGCGTTCAAGGTCATATTGTACTGTTCCTCCTCACTTCCCTTCCATGTGAAGGAAAAATGAAATAATACCAGTGGCCAGCACGTAAGTAACCAGTAAGTGTTTGTAGAGGTATTCCACTCCAGATTTCCTCGCTTCTTTAAGATATTTTTGTTCGATAATCATCCATGTCTGACTATCTAGCCTTTTTGAAGTATCATTGCTTATTTCTCAACTCCTTCAGATCATTGCCTGGTAAGTTCTCCCTGTCTTTGCACTTATTCGCCAATTAAAAAAAAAAACACTTTTCTAAAGCTGTTTATCTTAACCTTCAGTACCCCTTGAATTTCTCCATCCTGTGAGACTTAGAGAATACCTTGTTCTTTAAGCCTGTTTAAATCTACTTTCTGGAAGAGAGCTGCAGTGTTGCCTAACCCCCATTCCCATTCTGCTTTTGAATTTTCAGCTGTATTAGTTCCTGGTAAGTTCTGTGCTGATTACATCATGCAGTACTCCTGGGTGCACAAGAATCAAATAAAGCAGCTCAGCCACCCATGTCAATTCCTGTGCTTTTTACAACAGAGAATCTTTCCTAATTAGCAGTTGTCGGGTTGGTTCAATTCCCTTGTCACCACCAAGTTCTGCACCTTGACTACCAAAAAGCTGTTCCTAGATGAGTGTCTGATTACTTCCTCTGACTCTTGCTATGTAATAAATAATTAATAGTTTCCTTTAATCTGATCAATATTCCATTGGTGTCTAATTACCTATGTTTTCTTTATTTTTTTTTGACCTGAAGGCTGATATAGAGCAAACCTGTCTTTAGTTTATGTGTTTCTGAATATGTACTTTGTAAGAGTAACTAGGTATTATTTTTTGAAAGAAAAATGTTGTCTTTTCTCCTGTCTTCCCCATCTCCTCCATATAATCGTGTATTTATTGTCTTTCTGGTTAGCTTAAGATAGACATCTGATTGGAAGTACATTTTATCCTAGAAAGGCTCTGTTGTGAACAAGGAGTCTGTTTACTACTTGAAACTTCGGAAAATGTCACTGTTCGGGGTGATCCAGTACCAACATTTTTGTTTGTGATGAATTAAGAACACAAATAAGCATGGCCAGGCAGCCAGCTCCTCTGGTTTGCCTCTTTTCAGGTCCTTCACAGTGTGTGCGTTCAGCTGAGAATTGAAAGACACAACTTGTAAGTGTCTGTGGCTGAGTCATTGTTGAGGAGAGGACCATCCAGACTGAGTCAAAGTGAGAATATGATATTGTGATAATATGATTTATAAGAAGTGTGATTTTGGTCTTTGTTCCAATATCTGACACAAAGCTCCCCAAACCCTTGGAATTTCCTAAGTGGTAAGAGCAACAAAGGTGTCTTTTATTATGTTAAGGGAGTGACTTTTAGAAAGCACCTAGGTAACCTAAGTATGGGGGCTGGTTGCCTGGGGAGCCAACCTTGTCATTAGAGTGTCATAAGACTTTTAGTCTTACCCAGCACCCCCCCACACACACCTGGGGGAATGGAGATGGGCTGGAGGTCGAATCAATTGCAATGGCCAGCAGTTTGAGCAATCATGCCTATCTATTGCAATTGTCATAAAAACCCAAAAGGACTGTGTTCAGACAGCTTTCAGGTTGGTGAACAGGTAGAAATGTAGGGAGAGTGTCGCACTCAGAGAGGGCATGGAAGTTCTGTGCCTTTTCCCTGTGCCTTGTCCTATGCGTCTCTCTCATCTGGGTGTTTCCGAATTATATTCTTTTATAATACAACTGGTGATCTAGTAGCTAAAATATTTCTCCAAATTCTGTGAGCTGATCCAGCAAATGCATTGAACCAAAGAAGGGCATCTTTGGAACATCCAATCTGTAGCCACTTGATCAAAAGCACAGGTGACAGCCTAGGCTTGAGACTAGTGTTTGAAGGGTGGTGGGGACACCCTGTGGGACTGAGCCCTTAACCTGTGGAATCGAATGCTATCTCGAAGTACAAGTGCCAGAATGGAATTGAATTGCTGAACTCCCGGCTCATACTGGAGAATTCCATCTGTGGGGAAACTCCTTGTCCTCACATTGGAAATGGTAGCAGAATCATTTTACAATACTCACCGAAGTCTCTTCCGAGGAGAGACAGTAGGAACGTGGGCCATGTGACCTTAGTGTTTCTGCCCTGACTGAGCTGACAAAGTGGAGGCTGCAGGTTCACCAACTGGGGATATTTGCAACACTTGCCAGCCAAGTTCCACCAGTAGTGACACCTGTTCACCTGCACCAGAGTCCTGTCAACAGTCAAGAATTTCTCTAACCTTTCTGTGTTCTGAAATGGCAAATTGCAAAGAATCGCCCTTCCCGCTATGACGTAGACGAGACCTGTGGGTAACCCCCGCTTCGCCTGTGACAAGACCACACTAGAACTCTCCAAATTCTCCTTTGTCTCCTAAATGCTGAGCTGCACTGTTTATTGCCACCGAGCGATCTGGACAAAAGGCCCGCTAACTTGACCAAACTTGAGTTAGACATCTCCTTCCCCAGGCCTCTGAACCTTCGCCCACTGCGTGATCGTGGCGGTAATGACAAGCCCTCTTTCACAGCCTCCCCTGGGGACTGGCTGACAGGGGAACATGTCCCCCACCCCATCCACTGACCTGTCACACCACCACCCATCCCACTTCCCCACACCTGACTATTTCTCGCTTTGTTTACTACTCTCTGCAAAAGAAAAGCCTTTTTTTTTCCCCCTGATGCCAGTGGATATGCTCGCAGATATTCTGGTGGATTTGCTATTTTACAGTGATCTCCCAGCCCTGTTGCCTAAAGTGTCCTGCCCCATCACAATAACCTTCCTCCCTCTACTGCAATATATGTGGTAGAATAATATATAACATATTGTTTATATATTATATATATTTACTGAAATACATATTTTTATATGTGTTTCCTTATTTTTAAATAAATTCCTCCTCACTGAAGCCTGGATTTGTTTTTATTTGACAGTATACATCCAAGGGCTAGCCTGGGAAATGAGGTGAGAAGCTCTCCTTTCCCCAAATGCCTCAAAATCATATAAGCCTTTTCCTCATATCCCTCATGCCAGCCGTGAGAGCAAGTGGAAGATAGACAAGAAACCTTAAGATTGAACTCTCTCAGGGGTGCCTGGGTGGCTCAGTCAGTTGAGTGTCCAACTTCAGCTCATGATCTCGCAGTTGACGAGTTCGAGCCCCGTATCGGGCTCTGTGCTGACAGCTCAGAGCCTGGAGCCTGCTTCGGAGTGTGTGTCTCCCTCTGTCTCTGCCCCTCCCCTGCTCATGCTCTCTCTCTCTCTGTCTCAAAAATAAAGATAAACATTTTAAAAAATGTTTTTTTAAAAGATTGAATTATCTCAGAGATGCTGACTTCAATCTCAAGATCCTGTTTAAATTAATGGATCAAACCAAGTTTTTCATTTTTACTAAACTTATGTGTCCCGCTATTCTTTTTATACCTGGAAGATTTGTTGTAAGAAGAGCGCAAATGAAAGAGAAATTTTAGAGAAATAAGTAAAATACATATTTTCTGCACATCTCAGTTTCACATGAGTATGACCATACATGTAAATCGTGGACTTGGAAACTAGTCTTTCTCCATCCATACCCCCACCCCACAGCCTCTTTCTTATTTTGTACGTCTTTTCCTGGAAGTTTCAATCTATCATTTTATGTGTTTTACTTATTATACTGATTTGTTTTGAGAAATTTTCTTTTCATGGGTTTAAATGCCTTCTCCTGACACAGCTTGCCCATCATCAAGAAAAATGGGAAACAGTGATGCTCTTCGTGAGAGTAATTTTATTCATTTAAGGAAGCAGGGACATAGAGGCATGGGACATCCCTTTCGACTCCAGCACCTTCTGTTTCAGATAGTGTACTCTGCCCTTAATATAATCTGGCCATATTACTTCTGTGCATTTAATTTTTTTTTTTTTTGGCTCACTTTCTTTTAGCAATGAGGCTGCTATATACTCCTATCATGCAATTATTTCTCTCAGTATTTTTATACAAATGAGAATCTGGGAAATTTTTAAGTTCGCTCATTGGAAGACTTTTAGGAATATTTGTTACATTCCTCAGAATTTCCTAGAAACCCTAGAATTCCATTTTCAAAAAAAAAAAGCATTAGCTGATTATATAATATAGTCACAGCACAATTTACTCAACTGAATTCTTTCAAAACTCTGTAAATTGTCCTTGGTCTACAGAAGCACTATTCATGATTATTTATGAATATTATTTATAAAATGAAATGCAATGGCAATGCTAAGCAACCTACTTTACAGTAGGTTAAACTCTACAGAGAGAATATGTATTTATAAAATCCAATCCTGACAGGCATACATTATACAGGGACAAATGTCAGGCATGAGGTAATCCATGCTGGTAATTATTTTAAAAGAGTAGGAAATAGAACATCATTGTTACAGAATTTGTCAGGAGAATCTTGATTTTTAATAGAATACATAGAAATATGAAATGACTGAAGATAGAATATTTAAACTCTTCACAGGCAAAGATGCTAAGTGGGTGGTCAGAGCGAAGGCAGAGTCTGATTTTTAAGGCTGGAGGAAGTCATATTGAGACAGGGGGATATTTTAGACCAAGCCCTTCCTCAGAAGCACTTGAAAATGTGTATATGGGGGTATAAAAATGACTTCGTGAAGAGTAAAAGAGAATGATAGCAGAAGATATGTTCTCAACTGCAAAATAAAAGCATCTGGGGAATATTTGCCCAAAGTAGAATATATATACAATGTCTACGCCCACTAAATTGCAGATTTCCCTCTGTTAGATGTAGCTATGTTTGTCAATTAACTTGAGGCAAGGAAAGTTTGGAGGGAAAAAAAGAAGAAAAAAGACCTTTCCATGCACAACCCACTCTTACTGAGGGGATGTATAAAACCACAAAGTGCAAACAGTACCGCTCAAGCTCTGATCTTTTCTGAAGATGATTTTTTTTCTACTTATTAATCTTTCTTAGAAATATTCACCTACAGAGGAAAAATGCTTTCTCTTCTATCACAAAAGAGGCAAGCCTTTGAAATCCCATCTTTGTTCTTCACAATGCGGACTTGTATCAAGTACAAAGAATTCTCTCTGAAGTCCATAAACAAAAGAATGCCTTGCTGTATACAAGTTATCTGTTTAAGAGAGCTTTCTTCTCCTCCTCTGTCCTGATTTGAAGTGCTTCAACATGCCTCAAAACTAAGATCTAATCATTGCAACAATTGACTGAATATTCCCACTGAGATTTTAGGAAAAGAAACAAGCATCACACAATGTTACATTGATAGGCTCCAAACATACTTCGGAAATTGTTTAAAGATTATTTGCTTATAGTTTCTCTTTAAAGATAGCAAAAGAAATCAGGTTTTCAGTGAGCGTCAGAGGTAATCTGTTTATAAGTTATTTGTCGATAAAATATTTTTAAATGATGTAGAATGTTATTCCAGATAGTTGAATCACACCCAATGAACCAGATACACTGATCAAAGGTAATTCTCTCTATCAAAGTTTTACTTTTTTTTTTCCCTAACAGTGGAAAGAAATTGTAACTTATGAAGGTACACTTTTACTGTTACCTTAGGATAAAATTCTGTCATGCCCTCAATTTAAAGCATTTTGTCCTCTGTAGGCCTTACTCATTACTGTTTTAACTTGACTCTGTGGCCTTTGGGGGATACCCTTCAATTATGAATACTTCTCCTACCTTGGACTGCCATTCTTTTTTTTTTCTTTTTTAGTTTTATTTACTTAGAGAGAGAGAAAGAAAGTGTGAGTGGGGTAGGGGCAGAGAGAGAGAGGAAGAGAGAGACAATCCTGAGTGGGGTCCATGTTCCATGAACCATGAGATCATGACTTGAGCTGAAATCAAGAGTGGGGCCCTTATTCGACTAAGCCACCCAGTTGCCCCTACCTGCCATTCTTAATCAGAGTCACAAATGTCCTAGAAATATCTCTCTCTCTCTCTCTCTCTCTCTCTCCTCTCCTCTCCTCTCCTCTCCTCTCCTCTCAACAAAGTTAGGGGAAAATGATCTTCCAGAAATATAGGGGATGTTCAAAAGATGTGAACAGAAACAAAGTGTCCAACATGGAAATTACCTATTTTAAAATGTTACCTCCATTTCATAACACTACATCTGGAACTGCAGTAGGGTAGGGAAATACATGAGGAAGGTGCTGTATGATTCTGGCAGTACGATTTCAGTTCCCACCACCTTTTGCTATTTTGGGGGAACAACTACATACAGAGTAGAATATTCACTGGGGAGGAGTTGTTTGAGACATCCAGGTTTCAGATGTGCATTGAAAGTCATACTACCTTGATTTTTCTCTCCAGAACATAGTTTTTCACTTTTGTAAAATGAAGAATTGGATTAGACGATATTACCGCTTTGTTTTTATTCCTGCAGCTCTATCATTTAACAGAAAAATTAGGAAACAGTCAAGAGGAATGAGGACAGAGTGACAAAAAGTTCCCACAAGTAGTCTAGGCTCCAGATAAATATGTAAATATTTAATGTACGTAGGGAATTTTCTATGAATATGTTGTATAATATGATACATAAAATTAACCATTACATATTTGGTCTTCTTTAATGTAAACCCACCAAGTTCGATGATTACTATTAGCCTAAAATCTGTTTTGAAAATTCTTAATGTGACCTATTGATGAGCCTTTAGAAATTCTTGACTTTTCACAATGATCGCAGGAGAAAATATGTAAGCTTATTTTCTCAATAGAGCTGGTAAATTGTATACTTCAGGAAGACAAAATGAAAATGAGAGATATGAGATATTAAGTGTTTCAAAAGAGCCCTGATGAAAGTACAAATGGTACTTTATATATTCTTAATTTTTGGTAGACAAATTCTTAAATGTATTTAATGTTCCGCCATCACTTTTTTGATAGTTTAAAGTTTCTTTTAAGTCAGTTCAACACAAAATTAAATGAAAAATACATTTTAATGTTTTTAAAAATTATAGCAATGTGGAATCTTCAGGGAGTAAGAATTCCCATCCCCTTCAAGGGTCCTTCTAGCCTGATTAAAAAATCAAATTGACGTGAGACAGGAGAAACAGGAGAAAATCACATGTAATAGTGTACATATGGGGAATCTACATAGGCATGGAAATTCCAAAGACAGGCAAAATGAAGTGTATATGTCATTCTAAACTAAAAAGCAAGGGGGTAGGTGGCTGGGACTTCAAAGGGAAAAAATGCAATTCATAGAAAAATGAAAAAGAGTAAATGTTTGGTAAACAAGTGTGTGCTGGGCCACTCAGAAACAATGGGGCAAAGGAGAGGACTTGGATCAGACAGACCTTGCTAGGTTCCTCCTTGCCTACCATAAGATACGTTCGTATCGTTAAAGTAGTATTGATGGTGATAGCTCTTTCCCTGGAGCAGGTTCTCTAAATTTTTTTTAGACAGTTGAGGATGGAGGTAAAGAGTTATTCCTGAATCTGCTGTGTTTTGTTTATTTAGACTTTAAAATAATCTTCATGCCAAAATGGCCCATGTTGGGGCGGCCTATCCTTGGCCCCTACAGCATCAATTCCATGAATTTTGATTAAGGGAGTGGTCTTATTTTGGAAATAAACAAAACAACTTACTAGATCCCAATAAGAATAGCAGGAGACTGTGAAGTTTGAGCCATGACTTACTGTGCTTCCCTACTCCCAGCTCCATGTATTGAAACTCATCTCTTAGGGCGCCTGGGTGGCTCAGTTGGCTAAGCGTCTGACTTCAGCTCAGGTCATGATCTCATGGTCCGTGAGTTTGAACCCCACGTCAGGCTCTGTGCTGACAGCTCGGAGCCTGGAGCCTGCTTCAGATTCTGTCTCCGTCTCTCTCTGCCTGTCCCCCACTCACGCTGTCTCTCTCTCTCTCTGAAGAATAAATAAACATTAAGAAGAAAGAAAGAGAGAGAGAGAAAGAGAAGAAAAGAAAGAAAAAAGAAATAGCAAGCAAGAAAGAAAGGAACTCTTCTCTGGGTGCTCTACCTCAGGAGGGTATAACCATAAAGATGGGAATCTTCAGTCTACCTCCATTTGTGAGCTATGGTTTCACCTCAGAAGAGGTAGGCAGCTGGCATTTCTCATCATTAGTCCTGTTTTACAGACCTCTATTCAAAACAATAGAACTCAGAAGACTGAGGCTGGTTATCTCTACTCAGGATCTAATTATAGCATGCAGGCACCACCCCGCTCCACTCCAGAATAGATAAAGTAGTACTGGGCAGAATTGCCTCAGCTTGTTTGCTCATAGGGCAGAGTTTCCATGAAGGGACGGGCAAGCCAAGAAGACCAGGGGCTGCTAACGGCTTCCAGCGCCTGCTTACAGAGCTAGAATGTCATTTCTAAAAGAAGTGGGCCATTGGCTCACCTCCAGCTTCTGCGCAGAACTCCAAAGCTTTTAATCAGGGGAAGAGGCAAGCCATAATGACTTAAAACTCCACAGCTCTGCCTGAAGGGACTGACTTTATTTGGAATTCTCAAAGAATTCCATGTATAAGGTTGTTGCCAACCATGAGGACCTTAAAGGGAAGCAATTAAGGGCACATGGGTAGTACCATGATATAGTAGCATCAGGTGACATGGCAGAGAAACAAGAAATTTAGCACAGAGAATCAGGAGAAAAGCTAGCTTTGAAGAGCCCTCTTTGGAATAAGTTAGCCATGGGGTTCAGAAATGTTGCGTGTATATTAGATTGCACCAACATTGGAGGAATCAGAGCTGGACATGAGGCAGATTTGAAAGCATTCCCAAGCCACAGAGAGACTCATCAATAAAGGGCAGAATCCTCACTGGCACAAGGAACTTAAGTATAATTCTGAAAAAACATAGGTTGAACAATAAACTACTGTGACTCAGGGGCACATCTCAGGAAGCCAGGCTTAAAAATAAAATCACACACATTGCTGGCAGAGTGGAAGACTGTGTATATGCCTTAGGCTGTGCCCTCTTAGGAATTCTCAGAAAGGAAAATCCTAAACTATTAGTCGCTAGCTAGGTGAACATGGGACAAAATCAGAAATCTTTTTAAATTGTGATAAGACCCTCTATGTCATATACACATATAACAGTAAAGGATGAATATCTAAATGACTAAGGATATTTAAGCACCATCTTTGACCAAAAAGTAGCTTAAACGACCTAGGTGTGACCACAAAGTGACTAAAAAAACCAAAAGACTGAAAGAAAACATTTAAAACAAACATTACCAAGACCCATTACAGCTGCACACTATGGGGAAGAAGACTCTACAAGTATAGTTAAGCCAAGTTATGAAAGAAAGAAAGAAAGAAAGAAAGAAAGAAAGAAAGAAAGAAAGAAAGAAAGAAAGAAAGAAAGAAAGAAAAAGGAAGGAAGGAAGGAAGGAAGGAAGGAAGGAAGGAAGGAAGGGAGAAAAACATGACCCAAGGAAACAATAACAGCACAATATCAAACTACCCCCTCTGAGGTTCGGGGGGGGGGGGGCAGTTTTTAACAAAACATTGAGACAGACAAAAAAAGGAAAAAAGTGTGACTCATAAGGAAGGAAGGGAGGGAGGGAGGAAGGAAAAATGTAGGAGAAGGAGAAGAGGAGAAGACCAGAAACTGGACATTAAAAAGTGCTTTTGAAGCCCCGGTATTGGATTTATTGGACAAAGGTGTCAAAGCAGCCACTATAAATGTGTTTGAAGAATGAAAGGTAAATGTATCTAAAGACATTCTCACCAAAGAATGTCAGGGAAGTGATATTATAAATAAGAACCCAAATTAAAATCTGTAATTGAAAATTACAATAACTAGAATAAAATGTGCTGGAGAGGCTCAACAGTCGATTTCATCTGGCAGAAAAAAGAATACTCAAAGTCAAGATAGATGAATAAAGATTACATAATATGACGAGAAAAAAGGAATGAAAATGAACAGAGCCAAGGAGAAATATGAAACACCATTAGGCACATCAGCCCATGTAGAACGGCAGTACTCGGTTTGGAGAATAAGGGTCATAAAAACTATTCGGAGACATAATGGGTGAAAATTTTCTTAAATCTGAAAAAATATCAATCTACAAATCCAAAAATGTCAACATACTTCAAGTATGGTTAATAAAAAGAGATCTACACATCGTGGTCAAATTGTTAAAATCAAAAAGAAAATCTTAAAAGCAGGAAGAGAAAATGATTCATCACAACAAGGAAACCCTGGTATGATTAATGGCTGACTTCTCATAAGAAACAGTGACTCCACAAGACCGTAGAATGCCATTCACAGTGTTAAAGAAGAAAAAAAAAAGTGTCTACCAAAAATCTTATAACTAGCAAAACTATCTTGCAAAAAGATGAATTAAAAATATCCCTATATAAACAACAACTTAAAGCATCCATTGCTAGCAGACCTTCCTTTTTTTCTCAACGTATTTTAAAGACAATTGCATTAAAAATGTATATAATTATATTGTTGGGTTTATAACATTTAGAAACATAATATATTTGACAGAGCACAGAAGGGGCAAGTGACAACAAATTTATGTAGAAAAGGAAATCACACTAGATGAGAACTCAAATACACAGAAAGAAATGAAAACAAAGGTAGATAAAAATACTAGTATAATAAATGATATAAATATATCCTCTTGTTTCTTCTCTCCCCTTCTTTAAAACACATACGATTATATAAAATGGAAGTTAAACAACACATTCCATAATAACCAGTGAGTCAAACAATGTTATAAGGAAAATTAGGAAACAATTTTAGATAAACCCACAATGTAACAAATTTGTGGGTTTCAGCTGAAAAATGTCAAGAGAGAAACATACAGCTGCTAACACCTATGTAAAAAAAAGAAGAAAGAAGTCAAATCAGTAGCCAAATATTTCATTTTAATTAGGAAATCAGAAGAGATCAAACTTAAAGCAAGAAGGAAGAGAATAATAAACATTATCATGGAAGTAAGCACAATACAGAATAGAAAAATAATAGTGAAATTCATTGAAATCAAAACTGATTTTTTGAAACTAGCACATTCATCAAAACTTTATATATGATCTACAAGAAAAAAAAAAGACTCACATTCCTCAAATCAGTGATAACAGAGGGCACATAACTACAGACCTCATAGAAATGAAGAAGGTAAGAGAATATTACAGACAACTGTATGTCAAGAAATTAGATAACTTAGAAGATATTAACAAAGTCCTAGGATAGCACAAAATATTAAACTTCACCAGAAGAATTTTTAGAAATATGACTAGAGTATAAAGTAAAATGATTGAATTAGTAATTTTTAAATTTTTCACAAAGAAAAGCTTGGGTTCAGATGGCTTCCCTTGTTTTTCACACCAAATATTTATAATATAATTAATTCTAATCCCTCACAAAACGTTCCAAAAATAGAAGGTGAAACATTTCCTAACTTATTCTTTGAGGCCAATCTTATCCTGAAGCTAAAGCTAGACAAAGACATGAGAAGATCAATATTCCTTATGAGATAAGAATCCTCAAAAAAATGTAAGTTAAATCCAGAAAAATATAAAAAAGATTACACAACTTGAACAAGTGAGATTTGTCTTTGGAGTAAAAAGTTGCTTTAACATTAAAAAATCAATTGATATGATATACCATATTAATAGAGTAAAGGAAAAAAACAGAAATCTCAATAAAATCAGAAAAACCAATTTACAAATCCGACAGTTTTCCTAATAAAACCACTGAACATATTAAGAATAATAAGGAACTTTGATAGTCATTGATAAAATTCCATGGCCAAATCATCCTTATTGGTTAAAAATTGAATGACTTCCCTTAAGATCAGGAATGAGACAAAGACATCTGCCTTCTGTCATTGATATTATTTTGTGTATACAAATTTTTAAAGCATCCATCTACAAAATATTAGAATTAATATGAGTTCAAGTTAGCAGGATACATGATCAATATATAAAATTTAATTGTATGTCTATACACTAGCAATGAACAATCTAGAAATAAAATTTAGAAATTTCAATTTTTTTCTAATGTTTATTCATTTTTGAGAGAGAGAGAGAGACAGGTGGTGAGGGGCAGAGAGAGAGGGAGACACAGAATCTGAAGCAGGTTCCAGGCTCTAAGTAAGCTGTCAGCACAGAGCCCCATGAGGGGCTCGAACTCACATACTGCAAGATCATGAACTGAGCTAAAGTTGGCCGCCTAACCGACTGAGCCACCCAGGTGCCCCCAAATTAAATACTTTTATTATAAAAATAAAGTGATACTAATTACTGGAAAGACATCCAATGTTTACGGATCAGGAGCCTTAATAGTCTTAAGATGGCCCTACTTTCAGGAATGCTCTACAGATTCCACACAGTTCTGGTTAAAACCCAAGCTAGATTTTTGTGTATGTGTGTAGAAATTGACAGGCTGATCCTGGAATTCACATGAAAATGCAAACTAGTCAAAATAATCTTGAAAAAAAAAGTTGGAGTATCATGGTTTTTAAAAACAATTTTTTTTAACGTTTATTTTTGAGAGACAGTAAGCAGGGGGAGGAGCAGAGAGAGAGGGAGACAGAATCCAAAGCAGGATCTAGGCTCTGAGCCGTCAGCAAGCTGTCAGCACAGAGCCCGACGTGGGGCTTAAACCTGTGAACATGAGATCTTGACCTACTCCGAAGTTGGACGCTTAACCAGCTGAGCCACCCAGGTGTCCCTGGAGCATTCATACTTTTTGATTTCTTAACTACATAGCTACAGTAATCCAGACAATGTGTACTGACATGAGGATAAATATATAAATACTTAAGAGAAATAAAACACATCCCCCTAAAACCCCAAAACATATACACATGTTCATGACAGCATTATTAGTAATACCGATAAAGTAGAACAACAAATACCCATCATCAACTCATGAATAGGTAAGCAAATATTGATGACAGCTAATTATTAAATATTGTTGAAAAGGAATCAACTGTTATTACATGCTACAACGTAGATAAAACTTGAAAATTTTCTAGGAGAAAGAAGCCACTCACAAAAGACGACATATCATATGATTCCATTGTATGAAATGTCCAGAATACATAGGTCTATAGAGACAGAATATAGACTTGTTGTCTAGGATTGTTTGTGGGGGGTACAGGGGGAGAACCTACTAATAGACCAACATTTCTCTTTGGATTGATTAAATGTTCTAAATTTAAATTGTGGTTGAGGTTAAACAACTCTGTGAATATGTCAAAAAACATTATATTGTATTCTATATGTGGGTGAATTGTATGATACGTGAACTATATCTCAGTAAGGATGTTTAAAAATTATGATTAAGGGGCGCCTGCATGGCTCAGTGGATTAAGCTTAGGACTCTTGGTTTGGCTCAGGCCATGATCTCTCACAGTTCATGAGTTTGAGCCCTGCACTGGCCTCTGTGCCAACAGTACAGAGCCTGCTAGAGATTCTCTTCCTCTCCCTCTGCCCTTCCCTGCTTGCATGTTCTCTCTCTCTCTCAAAATAAGTGAATAAACTTTAAAAATACATTAAAAAATAAAAATTATGATTAAGAACACTGATTTGAAGTGAATATCTCAAGAAAAAATGTGAAATACTTATGGAAATAGAATATTTTATTAAATTTCTACCAAAAAAACTAACAATTAAAATAGATTTTGATATTAATGTAAAAATGAACACAGACACGTACTAATGAAAATAATAGGTAATTTTTTAAAATGTTTGTTTGTTTATTTATTTTGACAGAGAGAGAGAGAGAGAGAGAGCAGGGGAGAGGCAGAGAGAGTGAGAGAGAAAGCAAGAATTGCAAGTAGGCTTCATGCTGCCAGCATACAGGCCAACACGTGGCTCAAACTCATGAGCCATAAGGTCATGACCTGAGCTGAAATTAAGAGTTGTACATTTAACCAACTGAGCCACTCAGGCACCCCAAATACATTTTTTTTAATTTACATCCAAATTAGTTAGCATATAGTGCAACAGTGATTTCAGGAGTACATTCCTTAGTGCCCCTTACCCATTTAGCCCATCCCCCCTCCCACAACCCCTCCAGCAACCCTCAGTTTGTTCTCCATATTTATGAGTCTTTTCTGTTTTGTCCGCCTCCCTGTTTTTATATTATTTGTGTTTCCCTTCCCTTATGTTCATCTGTTTTGTCTCTTAAAGTCCTCATATGAGTGAAGTCATATGATTTTTGTCTTTCTCTGACTAATTTCACTTAGCATAATACCCTCCAGCTCCATCCACATAGTTGCAAATGGCAAGATTTCCTTCTTTTTGATTGACGAGTAATACTCCATTGTATATATGTACCCTATCTTCTTTATCCATTCATCCATCGATGGACATTTGGGCTCTTTCCATACTTTGGCTATTGTTGATAGTGCTGCTATAAACATGGGGGTGCGTGTGTCCCTTTGAAACAGCACACCTGCATCCCGTGGATAAATGCCTAGTAGTGCAGTTGCTCAGTCGTAAAGTAGTTCTATTTTTAGTCTTTTGAGGAACCTCCATACTGTTTTCCAGAGTGGCTGCACCAATTTGCATTCCCACCAGCAGTGCCAAAGAGATCCTCTTTCTCCACATCCTCACCAACATCTGTTGTTGCCTGAGTTGTTAATGTTAGCCATTCTGACAGGTGTAAGGTGGTATCTCATGGTGGTTTTGATTTGTGTTTCCCTGATGATGAGTGAGGTTGAGCATGTTTTCATGTGTCGGTTGGCCATCTGGATGTCTTCTTTGGAGAAATGTCTATTTATGTCTTTTGTTCATTTCTTCACTGGATTATGTTTTTTGTGTGTTGAGTTTGATAAGTACTTTGTGGATTTTGGATACTAACCATTTATCTGATATGTCATTTGCAAATATCTTCCCCCCCTTCTGTTGGTTGCCTTTTAGTTTTGCTGATTGTTTCCTTTGCTGTGCAGAAGGTTTTTATGTTGATGAGGTGCCAGTAGTTCATTTTTGCTTTAGTTTCCCTTGCCTCCAGAGACGTGTTGAGTCAGAAGTTGCTACAGGCAAGATCAAAGAGGTTTTTCCTGCTTTCTCCTCGAGGATTTTGATGGCTTCTTGTCTTACATTTAGGTCTTTCATCCATTTTGAGTTTATTTTTGTATATGGTGTAAGAAAGTGGTCCAGGTTCATTCTTCTGCATGTCGCTGTCCAGTTTTCCCAGCACCACTTGCTGAACAGATTGTCTTTATTCCATTGGATATTCCTCCCTGCTTTGTCAAAGATTGGTTGGCCATACGTTTGTGGGTCCATTTCTGGGTTCTCTATTCTGTTCCATTGATCTGAGTGTCTGTTCTTGTGCCAGTACCATACTGTCTTGCTGATTACAGCTTTGTAGTATAGCTTGAAGTCTGGGATTGTGATGCCTCCTGCTTTGGTTTTCTTTTTTTTTTAATTTTTTTTTCAACGTTTTTTAATTTATTTTTGGGACAGAGAGAGACAGAGCATGAACGGGGGAGGGGCAGAGAGAGAGGGAGACACAGAATCGGAAACAGGCTCCAGGCTCCGAGTCATCAGCCCAGAGCCTGACGCGGGGCTCGAACTCATGGACCGCGAGATCGTGACCTGGCTGAAGTCGGACGCTTAACCAACTGCGCCACCCAGGCGCCCCTGGTTTTCTTTTTCAAGATTGCTTTGGCTATTCGGGGTCTTTTCTGGTTCTATACAAATTTTAGGATTATTTGTTCTAGCTTTGTGAAGAATGCTGGTGTTTCTTTGATAGGGATTGCACTGAATATGTAGATTGCTTTGGGTAGTAACATTTTAACAATATTTGTTCTTCCTATCCAGGAGCATGGAATCTTTTTCCATTTTTTTTTTTTTGCGGGGGGGGGGGTGTCTTCTTCAATTTCTTTCATAAGCTTTCTATAGTTTTCAATGTATAGATTTTTCAGCTCTTTGGTTAGATTTATTCCTAGATATTTTATGTTTTTTTTTGTGCAACTGTAAATGGAATCAATTCCTTGATTTCTCTTTCTGCTGCTTCATTGTTGGTGTATAGGAATGCAACCAATTTCTGTGTGTTTATTTTACATCCTGCAACTTTGCTGAATTTATGAGTCAATTCTAGCAGTTTTTTGGTGGAATCTTTTGAGTTTTCCATATAGAGTATCATGTCACTTGTGAAGAGTGTAAGTTTGACCTCCTCCTGGCCAATTTGGATGACTTTTATTTCTTTGCATTGTCTGATTGCAGAGGCTAAGACTTCCAATACTATGTTGAATAACAGTGGTGAGAGTGGACATCCCTGTCTTGTTCCTGACCTAAGCTCTCAGTTTTTCCCCATTGAGGATATTAGTGTTGGGTCATTCATATATGGCTTTTGTGATCTCAAGGTATGCTCCTTCTATCCCTACTTTCTTGAGTGTTTTTATCAAGCAAGGATGCTGTATTTTGTCAAATGCTTTCTGCATCTATTGAGAGGATCATATTGTTTTTGTCCTTTCTTTTATTGGTGTGATGAATCACGTTAATTGTTTTGTGGATATTGAACCAGCCCTGCATCCCAGGTATAAATCCCACTTGGTCATGGTGAATAATTTTTTTAATGTATTGTTGAAGCTGGTTGGCTAATATCTTGTTGAGGATTTTTGCATCCATGTTCATCAGGGAAATTGGTCTATAATTCTCCATTTTAGTGTGGTCTCTGGTTTTGGAATCAAGGTAATGCTGGCTTCATAGAAAGAGTTTGGAAATTTTCCTTCCATTTCTATTTTCTGGAACACCTTCAAGAGAATAGGTGTTAACTCTTCCTTTCTTCCTGTTTCAGTTTTGGTAGTGTATATGTTTCTAGGAAATTTGTCCATTTCTTCCAGATTGCCCATTTTATTGGCATATAATTGCTCATAATCTTCTCTTATTATTGTTTTTATTTCTGCTGTGTTGGTTGTGATCTGTCCTCTTTCATTCTTGATTTTATTTATTTGGGTCCTTTCCTTTTTCTTTTTGATCAAACTGGCTAGTGGTTTATCAATTTTGTTAATTCTTTCAAAGAACCAGCTTCTGGTTTCATTGATCTGTTCTACTATTTTTTTGTGTGTTTTTTTTTTTTTGGTTTTGTTTTGTGTGTGTGTGTGTGTGTGTGTGTGTTTTGTTTTGCTTTCAATAGCATTTATTTCTGCTCTAATCTTTGTTATTTCCTGTCTTCTGCTGGTTTTGGGTTTTATTTGCTGTTCTTTTTCTAGCTCCTTAAGGTATAAGTTTAGGTTGTGTATCTGAGATCTTTCTTCCTTCTTTAGGATGCCCAGGATTGCTATATATTTTCCCCTTAGGACCGCCTTTGCAGCATCCCAGAGGTTTTGGTTTGTGGTGTTATCATTATCATTGACTTCCATATACTTTTTAATTTCCTCTTTAACTGCTTGGTTAGCCCATTCAATCTTTAGTAGGATGTTCTTCAGTCTCCAAGTATTTGTTACCTTTCCAAATTTTTTCTTGTGTTTGATTTCGAGTTTCATAGCGTTGTGGTCTGAAAATATGAACGGTGTGATCTCGATCTTTTTGCACTTCCTCGGGACTGATTTGTGTCCCAAATATTTTTTTTAATGTTTTTATTTATTTTTGAGACAGAGAGAGACAGAGTATGAGCAGGGGAGGGGCAGAGAGAGAGGGAGACACAGAATCCAAAGCAGGCTCCAGTCTCTGAGCTGTCAGCACAGAGCCCGACGCAGGGCTCGAACCCACGGACCATGTGATCACGACCTGAGCTGAAGTCTGACGCTCAACCGACTGAGCCCCCCAAATATTTTGTAATACAGATGTCCCATGTTTGAGAAAAAAAGGCTTGATACTGAAGAATAGAAGCATAAATATAAGGGCTTGAGGTCCAGCCATAGAATTAAATAGGGCAGGGTTATAACCTAGTTCTTGAGATTAGAAAAAGGGAGAAAATAGTCATCAAAAGAGAAGTTGGGGTAATTTGTTTTGGGGTATTGACAATAAGACTGTCTTTATTAAGACTGATTTCAAAAAGAATGAAATCTTGCCATTTGCAACTACGTGCATGGAGCTGGAGGGTATTATGCTAAGTGAAATTAGTCAGTCAGAGAAAGACAAAAATCATATGACTTCACTCATATGAGGACTTTAAGAAACAAAACAGATGAACATAAAGGAAGGGAAACACAAATAATATAAAAACAGGGAGGGGGACAAAACAGAAGAGTCTCATAAATATGGAGAACAAACTGAGGGTTAAAGGAGGGGTTGGATGGGCTAAATGGGTAAGGGGTACTAAGGAATCTACTCCTGAAATCACTGTTGCACTATATGCTAACTAATTTGGATGTAAATTTAAAGAAATAAAAAATAAAATTAAAAGAAAAAAAGACTGATTCGAAGGGGTGCCTGGGTGGCTCAATCGGTTAAGTGTCAGACTCTTGGGTTCGGCTCAGGTCATGATCTTGTACTTCCTGGGTTCGAGCCCCACATCAGGCTCCAGGCTGACAGGCTCCTGCTTGGGATTCTTTCTCTCTCCCTCTCTCTCTGCCCTCCCCCACTAGTGCTTTCTCTCTCTCATCCTTTCAAAATAATAAATAAACTTGGCCGGGGGAGGGGGGGCGGGGAAGACTGATCTGAAGCAATGAATCCTTCCATGTGTCACCAAAGGTGAGGATTTGGATTTTTCTGATAGTGGAGCTGAGCCCATCCACAGGAAAGGAGACTTTTCACCCCACACCTACCAAAAGCTGGGCTGCACAGCACTTGAAAACCATAAAGCTGCTCATTGCCACCGATGGACCAGTGTGACTTCCTAAGTCAAGGATAAGAATTAATCTATTATGTGGAGTTTGTGACTCTGAGGACACCAGATTTGTTTCTTTCTGCTTTATTTACCTTAATATCGGACACACACGGGGATTTGGAAAGAGTTCTGAGAAGAGCAGAAATAATTAATGGAATCAACTCACTGAGTTATGAAGAAAGATTGCAGGGACTGAAAATGCATTGTTTAGTTAAGCATCAGTTGTCTAAAGATATGATAATAGTCTCCAAGTACTTGAAAGGTGAAAATAATATGTTGTCCTTCATATGCAAATGTAGCACCACTGGCCCATCAGTAAAACTTGTGCTTAAAGTTATTTTTCTCAGTGGTAAAAATATCTTTTAATAGTTTTAAACACTGTTTCATTCAATCCCTCTTATGACCAGTAGAATTTCAGTAATGGTTCAGGATTTATGATATGCTTATAAATGGGAAAAAAAAAGGCTAAACTGTCTAACTTTAATACAGACTGAATCTTGGATCTTATATTCTTGAAAGATTTTGTTTCTCACACCAGCTATCTCTCTGATTCTCTGACATGAAGAGGGTCTTCTAACAATTCTGTTCAATTCTGACAGTTTACCTGGAGATCACACAGGTTAAAGGGGCTCAGTCCCACAAGACTACCCCCCATTAGGTACCAATCTCATGTCCCAAGCCATGCGAACTTCTGCCCAACAGGCTGTAAATCTTGAGGTTCTCACAACTCCCTCCTCAGATTTAATATTTGCTAGAATTGTTCGCAGAACTGAGGACAACACTTATATTTGATGGTTTATTATAAAGGATACCACTGAGGAAGAGCCAAAATGGATGAGATATTCCATGCCCAAACTACCTCAAGTGTAAGGTTCCTCTTAAGAATGTAACAGACACCCCCTACTCCCCCTTAGGCTCCCCTGAGAAATTTGATAAGGAAAATACCTAACTAAAATAAGTAAACCATAAAACTTGTGTTATAAGAGAGACTGTACGACCATAGTCTGACTCCTCACACAATGGAATTGAGCAAATCAGGAATGGACAACCCAGAACCTAGAGTTGTCAAGCCAATAAGGGGAGGATCTGAGAAGAAACAGGGGAGAAAGGAAAGGAGCCAACCAAAACCCTATAGAATATAGTTGAGGACCTATAGTTGGGGACATTCACTTTCAAATACTCCCTCTCTATAAAGATAGCTTTCATACTGATGACCATTTGGGGTGATTGTGGGGTTCGTGGGGTCCAGAGCCAATGGCCAAGAAAGAATTCTTGAAGACATCTTTGGGGCAAAAAAGGTGATATTATTAAAGCATGGGGACAGGACCCATGGGGAGGAAGAGCTGCACTGGGGTCGTCAAGGGTAACTCATTATATACCCTCAGGTTGGGAGGGGGTCAGGAATAGAGTAAGTCTCTAAGGAATTTTGGAAGCAAGGTTTCCAGAACCTTGAGGGCTAGCTGTTGCTAGGGAAATACCACTTATTACCATTTAATAAAACCTCTGTCCTGAGACCCTTCAGATGCATATGGGGAGGGGCATAAACATGGAGCATGATTGCCAGCGTATATCCTGGGGCAGTTGAGATAAAGGAAGTAGATTTACAGGGTCCTTGGATTGGGACAGTGCTAAACCAAGGTTCTCTTTGCCCCTAGCAAAGTGTCATCATCAAGGCAGCTGAGCTCCTAGATGTCAATGAGCTGTAGGCAGTAAGGCAATTTAATTTTTCATTCCCCTTAGGTTCCCACAATACCTTGGCATGCACTTAAACCCTTATCCTTTGTTCTTAGGTAGCTGGGAGTATCCAAGGAATATCACACAGATCCCACCTGGGTTGTGGGGGGCAAGGGGGTGCTAGCTTTTGCTTTGCCCCTCAGCCTGCCTCATGTTCCCTCATCAAAGCTATTCTCATTTTCTGATCTTACATTCTAATAAACTTCTGCCTGATGCTCCTTTTATTCAGTGTCTACCTCTTCATTCTTCAAAGCAGGAGACGGTGAACCCTACGTATTGAGGTAAAAAATCCTGCAACAATACCACAACGTTATACCACCAGCATAGTGAAATACTGGGCCACCAATTAATGCACAACCCTGCCCCCTCAACGAACAGTATATTCTAATAGCTCCTGACTAAGTATTCACAATTACTCATTTCTTACCCTCTGCTTTGTCTTGGCCAAACTTTTTTTTTTTTTTTAATTTTTTTTTTCAACGTTTATTTATTTTTGGGACAGAGAGAGACAGAGCATGAACGGGAGAGGGGCAGAGAGAGAGAGGGAGACACAGAATCGGAAACAGGCTCCAGGCTCTGAGCCATCAGCCCAGAGCCCGACGCGGGGCTCGAACTCACGGACCGCGAGATCGTGACCTGGCTGAAGTCGGACGCTTAACCGACTGCGCCACCCAGGCGCCCCAGTCTTGGCCAAACTTTATTTGGGTTTCTGTCTTCCCCACAGGCCCATGAGCTATGGCTTGTCCCCAGCTTTGGGCAAGAACTAAGATGCAGAATATGTACTTTTCATCACCAATCCCCCAGTCAAGCGACTCTGCAGACACATTTCCTGTTAGGTGGCACCTAACATGGAGTTAGTAAAATAGCTGTTTATGCTGTTTATCCCCCTTGCCCAGCTTCCCCTGGAAAGTTTCTGCTAATCTCTGCTTACCTCTCTGTGAAAGAAAAGCCTTTTTCTGTCTAATTTTCATATACTTGGCAGATTTCTGAGCTCTAAACATTTCCCCTATTGTATTAGTCTTTTTAAGTAAAGTCTTTCCTTATATCTAAGCCTGGATTCATTTTTATTTGAGGCAAATGTTAATAATGCTACAATTACGTCATAGGACAATATCAGCATCAAGACAAAATAATTAAACAATTCTAACATAAACTTGGGCAGTGTGAAATAGTCTGGATAATTTTGTAAGTTCATGAAAGGACTTTTTAAAAATCTTTATTTAATTTTGAGAAAGAGGGGGAGATAGCAGGAGAGGGGCAGAGAGAGAGGAAGACACAGAATCTGAAGCAGGCTGCAGGCTTGGAGCTGTCAGCACAGAGCCCGACATGGGGCTCAAACTCACGAACTGTGAGATCATGACCTGAGCCAGAGTCTGACGTGAGCCTTGCCCAACCGACCAAGCCACTCAGCCTCTCCAAAAGTGTTTTTTTTTTTTGAGGTATTTTTTATAAATTGAGTTCCAAAGTGAAAAAAAGGTAAACACGGATCATTTAAAAATTAATATTTGGGGGTACCTGGGTGGATCAGTTGGTTAAGCCTCCTACTCCTGATTTCTGCTCAGGTCATCCCATGGTTCGTGAGATAGAGCCCCACATGGGGCTCTGCACTAACAGCACAGAGCCTGCTTGGGACTCTCTCTCTCTCTCTCTCTCTCTCTCTCTCTCTGCCCCTCCCCACTCATGCTCTCAATCTCTCTCAAAACAAATAAATAAACATTAAAAAGAATTAACATGTCATTATATACCAAGGAAAATTTTCTTAAAATTGTATATTCCGCTGGAGCTGTTACAGAAACTGGTCTGGATCTCTCAGCAGAAGAACCAAGCGGCACTCGGAGGTCTTGGAAGGCAGGAGGTTTATTTTACTCCAGTGGGCTAAGAGAAGATAGTTCTCCAAAGGTCTGAGCCCAGAGCATCAACAGAGGGGACAATTTATAGTCTCTTACTTCTGCATTCCTCATTGGTAGTAATTTGGTGCCTGAGGCAAGCAGGGTGGGAACAAGAACCCAGAAGGGAGGTCTATAGTCAGGGACTCAAATTCCCTTATCAGTCCTGCTGGCCATCATATAACAGATTTTTCCCTAACAGAGCAAGCACCTGATTTTGTTCTGTTTTGTTTTCAGTAGAAGGCCATCTGGAATCAGTATTCCCATGTTTCAAGGTCTAGGTAAGAGAGCTGTAGACTAAGGAGGGCCAGTGATTTTCCTCTTTAAAATAATAATTCCAGGGGGCGCCTGGGTGGCTCAGTCGGTTGGGAGTCTGAGAATCTCAGATCGTGATCTCAGGGTTGGTGGGTTCAGGCCCCGCACCGGGCTCTGTGTTGACAGCTCGGAGACTGGAGCCTGCTTCGGATTCTGGGTCTCCCTCTCTCTCTGCCCCTCCCCCACTCATGCTGTGTTTCTCTCTGTCTCAAAAATAAGTAAACATTTAAAAAATTTAAAAAAATAAAATAATAATTCTAGTCATTACCTCATTGAGCTATTAAATTAGAAAATAAAATTCCTTTATTGTAAAAGATGAGGTTTTCTTGTCACTGAAAATTTGTGTAATAAAACATCATGGTGGGTGAGAATGTTGGCTTTTACATGGATTGTAGTTGTGTAAGTGGATTTAGCTACTTCAGGTGAGTTCATAGGCCTCTGCTTACTAAATTGATGTCAGTAATTAATGTTAGTAAATTGATTACTTGGAAATTAAACGTCAAATTTAACAAGATAATATTTATATTTAACATATATATTATAATAAAGACATTTTTTGGATAATGTTTATGTAATGGCAACAAGAAATTTTAGACGAGTCTTAAAAATGTAAAGGCGGTGATAAAAGCACTCACTTTTTCTATTTTGTTTTTATTAGTGTTTTCTTTAAAGCTATTTTGTCCAAGCAAAAAAATGCCAATTTGCTTAATTCTGTGAGCTGGGAAATCTAAACTGTCATGTTCTGACCTAGTAAAGCCATCATGTATTACTTGTATCTAAGCCAGTAATTTCATAATAATAGAGAAACTAGAATCCTCTTTGCTGATGGACAAATAATTTTTAAAAAATATTATGTTCATTCATGTATCTTCGATTCTGTTGCATAGCTAAATAGGAAGCATGAACAACAGAGAAAAATGTTACAAAGTTTATAAATGGTCAGTTAGTAAATTTTAAATGTAAAACAAATACACGAAAAATCAACCTGATTGCATGAATATTTCTCAAATGACATGGCTAATAATTTTCTCACTCTTCCCAAATGGACTTTACGTTATGTGGAACTCTTCCAGATCATTTATATTTATGACCTCATCACTTGTAATCATTCACATATTATTGCTACATCAAATATTTTATTTTGAAATGATGGCTAGCAATAAGTTTAAAGAGTAATATTTGTCTTGTGGTTTCTTTTTTATTTTTTCAAAAGAATACCAGACATGAAATAAGTAAGAAACCATTGAAGCTTCTCAAATGCAAGTTATATTCAAAGTTAAAGTATTCAGATTCATTAGTGATTCTGTGAGTGAATTACAGAATTCATACACTGTGGTTTGACCTTCATCCTAAATTTCTAACTTCGACAATAGAAGCCGTTCTTCTGAATGTGAAGTTAATGCTATTGTAAACATCTGTGATTTTATCAGTTGTAAAATATGAAAAGAAAGCAAAAGAAAAGCAAAAGAACTTGCTTGTAGATACAGACATATTGCACTGTCACTTTCTAAAAAATATTTATTTATTATTAAAATAATAGCATATTAATATATATTATGATATATAGAGAGCCTGATACAGGGGCTCCCTCCCACAAACTGTGAGATCATGACCTGAGCCAAAATCAAGAGTCAGACACTTAACTGACTGAGCCACCCAGGTGCCCACACAGTCACTTTTAAACTAAAGTAAATGATCTTTATTTTGATGTTAATTCACTAAGACGGATTGAGAGTTATGGAGATCAGTCAGTTACCCTAAATTAATTTGATGAGTTTTACAGAAGGAGAAGGTACCATCTACCCTTCACTTTGCAGGGAAACTTGAGCTTATTATGTGGGCTCTCTGAGTAGTCCAGCAATGTATATACAATGAAAGATGAAGACAAGTCTTTTTATTTAACCTAAATTCTAGACCGAACACGGCTCTCTTACATTGCCAAAATGTTGGGATTAGCAATGAATTGGATTTAACTAAGAATTATTTTCAAGTATAAGCTAAAAAAAAATTTAATGTTCATTATTTTTGAGAGAGAGAGAGACACACACACACACACACACACACACACAGTGCAAGAGTGGGAGAGGGGCAAAGAGAGATGGGGACAGAGAATCCAAAGCAGGCTCCACGCTCTGAGCTGTCAGCACAGAGTCCAATGCAGGGCTAGAACCCATGAACTCTGAGATCATGACCTGAGCCAATGTCAGATGCTTAACTGACAGAGCCACCCAGGTGCCCTTGTTTTCAAGTATAACTTAGATCCTTGGTACTCAAAGATAGCTTACAAACAAGAATATCAGCAACAACTGGAAAAAATATTAAAATGCAAAATTTTATATTAAAACTTATTAAAAATGCTCCTCCCCAGAACTATGGAATTGGAATCTGCATTTCAACAAGATCCCCAGATCATTCGTGTACACTTTGAAATTTGAGGAGCACCAGGTTCTGTGATCCTTAGAAGAGAAGCTTTTAAAAGGAATCCTCTTATTAAATATGGAAATGAAAAGGATGTGCTTTAAAGCCCTTCCCAAACCTGAGACTATATGGCATTCTCTGAAAATATAAAAGAAACAAGTCTTAAATTCATACCTAATCTGTCCATCCCTTATCCTATCATTTCTCTTGAGGGAAAAAATATTTAACTCACTCGTTTTTCTTGATTAGTATTTTGTTTAAGGAAATCGAAATAAAAATTGTGAAAGGGATCTTTTCTGTCATTTTCAAAGTGTAGATCAAATCTTAGGGCTGGGCGACAAAAAACTTTTAAATAACCAATGGTTTAACCAGACAGACTTTGCCTTTAGTGTCAAAAGCAGAAATCAACAAATTTCTCTCATGTGCAGTGAATTTCAAAATTCAGTGAACTTTTGTTAACATTGGCTGGCGCATGGCGCGTCCTCTCATACCTCTTCCTGTTTCATTTCCCATGCTGTTACCCTGCTTCAAACCATAGTCATTCATCATCTGGATTTCCACAATACTTCATGCCTCCTTTCGGAATTTTCACATTTGTTTCCTCCAATCTTTTTTTTTTTATATTGTAGCCATAGTATAATATCTGTGGTAGAAAATAGATTGTTACCACTTTGCCTAAATTTCTTCCAGCATTTTCATTTTTAGGAAAAAGCACAAACTTTCTAGTAATCCTGGGGATCGTGTCCTTGCTCTACCTTTGCCTCCTTTCTGCATCCGTCTCCTCTGACTCCACATTCAAGGGCTATTGACTTCCTGTCATTTCTCCAAGTATACCTTCTCATCTTTTGTCTTGGATGTTTCATGCTTTCCTTTCCTTAATCTATGTGTAACATAATAGTTTCATTTTTTTCTCATCCTCACTGCCACCTCAACTGGGAAGCCAGCCCATGGTAACTCCCCCCAAAATGCTTCTCATGAAGATACCCATAGCGCCCTGAACTTCTCTGCCTTTGTACGTTATTTTCTATATTAAATCACCCAGTTACTTACAGAGCTTTTTCAAAGTGTTATTTTAACTTCTTATGGCAGATTAACTCTTAGAAGTAAAACTGATCTTTTTGTTAAAAAGTGGTTTGATTTAGGTGAGTGTAAGACAACAAAAGTAGAAATCAGATAAATTACATTGATAAGAAATGAAGGAGTAGAGTAGGAAAGGAGTAGGAATTTGAGGTCTGGATTAGACACCAAAAGAGGGGGAAAATATAAAAATGAAAGTAGTGTAAGAACCATGGTCTGGAGCTAGACTTTAGGAGGAAATTTGATTTAGGAAAAAGGTTTGATTTGTAGAGTGACCAAGTAATTTGATATAGAACAATTCTTGATAAAGAACAAAGTTTTCCTAACAATAATAATAATAATAATAATATTTTTAATTTGCACTTGTAAGTTGTACAGTGCAAAAGGCTTTGTTGTTTGCAAATTTCTACTATATGGGCATCCACTGATGAGAGCTGTATTTTACAACTGGATTAGCAAGAGGCTAAGGGAAAACCGTTGTAAAGGGAAATATACAACTTAGCAGAAAGAGGTTGGAAGCAGAAATGGGAACACGAACTTAAGGAAGAGGCTGCTCATATAGTATTTGGAGTGTTTGCTCATATAGTATTTGTGCTATAAAGCACAAATAAATTTCATTAAATCTTGTTAAGACTGTGTAACTTCAGCTGATATCTGATTAAATCACAGCTATATTCCCCAGTAGGATTCTTTTCAGTTGTAATTTCAGTAGACATTTAGTACCTTTCTTGGGCTCTGGAAGCTGTACAATAAATACTTTAAATAAATGAGTAGATTCACATTAAAAGGGTATTCAATTGTAAAGGAATGTTTTATCCCCAAACCCTATCATTCCTAAAATTGGTGACATCAGAATTTCCTTCCAGATCAAAAAAAAAAAAAACCCTCAAAATTTTTGTTCATGGAAACTGAAAATGTTTATTGTATTTAGAAAGAAAAGTAAGCTATCTACAAGGATTATTTTTGTTCTTGTATTTCTGATATTATGTGTCAGTTACCTAAAAGATAGATATGAACACTGGAATTTAAGCTCCCACAAGGAAAGGATTTTGTAGCTTCTTCACCATTACATCCACTGCACCAAGAAGAATGCTAGGCAAAGTATAGTGATTTAGTAAAACTATTGTAATAATAATTGAGTAAAAATATTGTAAATGAATGAAAGACCTCCTAACCCAACCAATTGTAGATTCTTTATTAAAGAGCCACTAGGAGGAGCATGAAAAAATTTTGAGAAAACTGTGAAAAAGTTGAGGATGTTTCAGGTAGAAGAAAAATAATAACAATACAGGCAAAAAATGGAGAGTATTTCTCACTCCCCCCCTTTTTTAATATATGGACCAAAAATAACACCTGACTTTGAGGTGTTCGAGATAGTATAAGGCACAGAGGAGATACTTAGAATTTGAATTCTGACAATGCTAGTGGTAAAATTTTCAGTCAAAAACCAAATTCACCTGGAAGCCTAGATTTTTGGAGAAGACCCCTTGGCCTGGGGACACAGACCAGTTTAAAAAAAAAATCTGACAAATGTATGTAACTTTAATGAACATTTAGGAGTTTGTGATTTTCTGGAATTCTCAAATTCTATTTGTAAAAAATAGCATTTGCTGGGTTTTGATTTCATTAATTTTAATTTCATGCTGGAAGAGGAAGGAAGAAAGTACCACTTATCTATATTATGGTAGGTGGGAGTGGGACCAGCTACATCATTTGTAGGGCCTGATGCAAACATGTAAATGGGGCCCCTTGTTCAAAAATTCTCAGAAAATTTCAAGACATCAGCAGCAAAGCATTAAACCAAGTATGTGGCCCTTGTCCATGCAAGCATGTGACACAGTTCCTGGTTGGGAGTGATGCTAAGTGTGGTAGGATATGCTAAAATGGCTATCTATGCTTTATGAACAAATGTGTTTGACACAGAATCTATTTACATGAGATCCTAGTTGAATAATAGCTTAATATTATAATATGTTATTTTTGCATTAACTCCATTTAATCCTGAATTCAGCTTTACCTTTCCTTTTTAGAAATGGGAAAATTGGAGATGCTATTAGATGACAACTTATCTTCTGATTGAACGAAAACAATGAAGGAAAGATAATTAACATTTATTAACCAATTAGCATGTGCTAGGTGTTACATTTATATAGACTTATTAATCTGAAGGTAAAATCTTCCTTATCATCTTAGATTAATGTGTAATTAATGATGTAATTAACAAAATTAAGTAACTTGTCAATGGCTCATGCTCTCGGTAGGTAACTTTTTTTGAAGTTTATTTACTTTGAGAAAGAGAGAGTGCTCATGCATGCACAGCCAAGCAGTGAGAGGCAGAGAGAGAGAGAATCCCAAGAGGATTCTACGCTTTGCACATGGAGCGCAAAGTGGGGCTCAAACCCATGAACCGTGAGATCATGACCTGAGCTGAAATCAGGAGTCAGGCACTTAACCAACTGAGCCACTCCAGTGCCCCAGTAGGTAACTAATTAAAATTTAACATCCATATTTGTTGAAGATGAAGAAGGAGAAGCTTCTCTGATTGTTGCTCTAACAGATCATCATGCTCTCCAGGTCTTCTTTTCTTTTTTTTTTTTTTAATTTTTTTTTTAATTTTTTTTTCAACGTTTATTTATTTTGGGGACAGAGAGAGACAGAGCATGAACAGGGGAGGGGCAGAGAGAGAGGGAGACACAGAATTGGAAACAGGCTCCAGGCTCTGAGCCATCAGCCCAGAGCCCGATGCGGGGCTCGAACTCACGGACCGTGAGATCGTGACCTGGCTGAAGTCGGTCGCTTAACCGACTGTGCCACCCAGGCGCCCCAAGGTCTTCTTTTTCTAATGTCTGCTAAGGGAAGAGAAGTTCCTAAAATGACTGATTTAGAGCCCAGGGCATGAACTGTATGTTAGAAAAATCAAAAATCAAGCCCATACATTTTCTTGTTTTTTTTTCCTTATGATATACAGTTATTATTGTTGGTTTTATTAATTATCTACTATTTTTTTTGTTTTTGTTTTGTATAATTCCCTCCACCTCACTCACTCTCTCAACTGCCTATTAATTCAGACCCTGTGATCATTTAAATTCATGTTGGGCCCCCCCCCCCCAGTTATGCTTTAAACCTAAATCTCATTTTACTGAGCTCTGCATTGGCATACTGAGATCATTAAAGTGGGATTTGATACCTGTTCTGTTATTGTATCTTCTGTCCTCAACTAGAAAAATGGAATGATTACATCTGACCTCATCCTTCCCTTCCAACATCTAACCCGGTGGCCATGTAGCTTCACAAGTGGGCATGATTTCTACTCACGACAGGATCTGAAACTTACTGGTGATGTCTGACAAGTCACTTAACCCCTCTATATTTGTTCTAACATCTATAAAGCAAGGAATACCAATTTCACAGTTTTGTTTTCAGGATTAAGTGAGGCAGTGAATGCACAGTGCCTTACTGCAAAGTCCACTCCACTTAGGAACAACAATAATAGTAATTAGGAAAAGTGCTGTATTGGTCAGGGTTCTCTAGAGAAACAGAGGGAGGAGAGAGAAATAAGAGGTTTATTATAGGAATTGGTTCATGGGGTTACAAAGCCTGAGAAGTCCCACAGTCTAATGTCTAAAAACTGGAAAATTAGAAAAGCTGATGGTGTAACTCAATCCCAGGCCTAGGCCATGAGGACCAGGGAAGGCCTGCATCTGAGGGCAGGAGAAGGTGGATGTCCCAGCTCTAAAAGAAAGAGAATTCACTGTTCTGTCAACTTGTGTTGCAATCTTGCCATCAGTGGCTTGGATGGTGCCTGCCCACGATGGGGAGGGTGAATCTCCTTACTCAGTCTACTGAATCACATGCTCTTCCAGAAACACCCTTATAAATACACTGCAAAATATTTTACCAGCTATCAGGGCATCCCTTAGCCCAGCCAAATTGACACATAAAATTAATCAGCACAAGTTCAAACATGTTTGGGGGGTGGGGGGCTAGTTTAAAGAGTATATTTGAAAAAAAAAAAACCTCATTAGAAAAAGTATTTTTTGAAAACAGCTTTGAGAATCCTGATAAAGACAGAGTAAGAAAGGCATGCTGCATTTCAGAGTTTGAACTGCCTGATTAGAGTAGTTAATTACATTATGAGAGCTAGGCCTTTTCAACTAGAAATGATTTCTGGAAGAATTTTATCAACTTGACATTCGTAAAATCATAAAATATGATTTTTGATCATATATGACAAAATTTGGCAAATATTCTAGTTTCTCATGTCTCTATAAAAGCAAAAAATGAAATATTAGCCATCACTCAGTGAGTGTGTTTCTATGGAGACTAACATAAATAATGTATATAAACTGCTTTCTAATAATACAGCTTAGTGGAGGGCTAGAACTTCGAAGGCCTAAAGAAAAATAGAAAATGCTTTTAGATCCTAAAGGTGTCAAACAAGCTTCAGGAAACACAAGGTTACAACTAATTCATTGGCTAAATTCTTTCCAAGAGCTTAATATGTCAGTATTCCATCTTGATGAGTAAAAGATAACTCGTGTTTTATAGAAGATATATGTAGGTAGTATTATTGATATGCTGTTATGAAAATTTAGGACTTTGACTTGACCTCTCCTTCAGACAGATGGCTAGTTCATTTTTCCAGGGACATAGGACACCAGAATGCCTATGGTTAGACAACATATATATATATATTTTCCCCTCAAAAAAGAGTTTTAGTTTCAGTTAAGTATTTTGACATGTGCGGTTTGAGATCCAAAGTTCAGCCCCATAAAGCTTGGAACAGACCATCTGGAACTAAAAATATTTAAGAACAGGTGTTATAAATTGGCCATTATGTCCATACGGGAGCAAGATGGTAGTAGAAAATCTGCTTTCAAGTAGAAGTACATCTTGATGGATATTTCAGAATAAATTATCTGCAAAATGTACTCTTACGGGTGTAAATGAGTTTGTCAGGTTACGTGACTTAAGAACATCTACTTACGTTTTGGAAAATGTCAGATTAATTTTTCATTTCAAATATTTTTTGCTTGACTGATCTTTCTATAATACATACTTAACAGGGTTGTTTGTTTTTTTTAAGGTCTCCTTTATAATGCATGTGTCTTCTCACTATTGTGATAGGTTCATATCTAATAATCCTTTTTTTTTTCACTTTTTTTTTAACGTTTATTTATTTTTGAGACAGAGAGAAACAGAGCATGAACGGTGGAGGGTCAAAGAGAGAGGGAGACACAGAATCTGAAACAGGCTCCTGGCTCTGAGCCGTCAGCACAGAGCCTGACGCGGGGCTCGAACTCACGGACCGGGAGATCATGACCTGAGCCGAAGTCGGACGCTTAACCGACTGAGCCACCCAGGCTCCCCTATCTAACAATCCTTTTTAACGAATATCTTTATTTTGGGGTGCCTCGGTGGCTCAGTGGGTTAAGTGTCCGACTTCGGCTCAGGTCATGATCTCACGGTCTGTGAGTTCAAGCCCCACATGAGGCTCTGTGCTGACAACTCGGCGCTTGGAGCCTGGAGCCTGCTTTGGATTCTGTGTCTCCCTCTCTCTCTGCCCCTCCCCCACTCACACTCTGTCTCTCTCTGCCTCTCAAAAATAAAAAAAATAATAAAAAAATTAAAGAAAACAAATATCTTTATTTTACTTTATTTTTTTAAAGTTTATTTATTTACTTACTTACTTAGAGAACACAGGCAAGGGAAGAAGAGAGAGAGGGAGAGAGAGAGAGAATCCCAAGCAGACTCCACACTGTCAGCACAGAGCCTGATGTGGGGTTCAAACTCACAAACCATGAGATCATGACCTGATCCAAAATCAAGAGTTGGACACTTAACCGACTGAGCCACCCAAGCACCCTGAAATATCTTTATTTTATATATACTTTCCCTTCCTTCTCCAAGAAAAAAAAAATATATATATATATATAATATATAATATATAATATATAATATATATATTATATATATATAATTCTTTGGGAAATTTCTTTTCATTTGAATGTAAGAGGGGTCTTTGATTGCCAGGATTGTTTTATTGTCCCCACAATATCATCGTCCACATTGTATGCAAAAAGCCAGTCTACAGTGTATATAGTTGTAGCTCATAGCAAGTAAATGCAGAAATGAGAAAGGCTAATTTCCCATTAAGAAAATTATTATATACCACTACAAGGAAAGGACCATGCTAGGAACTAGGTAGAGGTAATAAAGAAAAATAAAATTTAATCCTTATCTATAAAGAATTTGAAGTCAGATATCAAAACGAGAAAACAAATCCCTAAAAGTAAAAATGAAAACATTTGCACCTGAAGGATACACAAATTGCCACTGAAAACAGAGGTTTCTGTAAAGATGGATTTCCTAAGCCAGAAAATTATGTGGCATTTTTCCCCCTCCCCTTCACTTTTCAGATTCAATTTATTAACAGATTTGTTTGTCCATACTATATATGTCTCCAGTTCTTTGGACTTTTCTCTGTTTCATTGTCTTACCTTCCTTAAGGGTGTGGATTGTGTAACATTTAAGAGCATGAGCTCAGAAGTCAGAGTACCAGAGCTCAAACCATACCACTATCACTTAACAGATATTTTGTTGGGGAAAAGTCATCTAAAGTCTCCGTATTTGGGTGTCGTCATTCGTAAAGGTGAAAAAGAATACCAACTCAAAGAGTTAAGTCTAAAGGAGGTGCATCATTTAAGCATCCACTAGAATAACAATGAGTATTAATTATTTTGTATTATTGCTGCAGCTTTTTGTTTGTTTCATGCTCTCAGATTCCACTCCCATTTATCCTTCACCCATCAACTAGACTCGTTTTGATAAAATGTAAATGTGATCATTCCAGTTATCTACCTTCAGCTTTTCAGGAAATCCCATTTGCTTTCAAGATGAAATCCTAACCTTTTCTGAGAGCATGCTAGGCCTCTCATCCTGAGCACCTTGTTTACATCGTCTCGTACCTTTCCACTGGTGTACCTCTCCCAGCCAGTGAGTGCCCCTTCTCTCTACCTGCCAGACCCACTACTCCAGGTTCTAGGGAGAATGAACCACTTACATTCAAGTCTTTAAACTGGCAATGCTGTTTCTCCTCTGAGCTTTGTACTTGCTGAATTCCCATTGTTCTATTCAGTCTGTCTCCCCTCATCTCCCTTCCTTCACCTGACAAACTTAGTGTTAGCTCCTCCATTAGCTGTCCAGTTGTGCCCCCTCCCTACATTGTTTCCTTCTGTGCGTGTGCTTCCTGTGTGAAGCCTGGACCACCCGAAATCATAGTACATAACCAAGTGTACTGGGATTTCCAGTTTCCTTGTCAATTCACTGTTATTTAAAATCAGGACCAGAATTATTTATTTTATGTTAGGCTATTATATATGCACATGTATATGGCAAATACATGTATATATACACATGTATATATATATATGTATAGGTACATATATATACCTATGTGTGTATCTGTACACACACATAAATACACACATATATATACACACACATATATATACGCCTTCTTAATATTAGTTTATATTTAGTGTGAAGAAGTGTTTCCTTGAGTCCTGAAAAAAGTGTTCCTTTTTTTTAAGGCAAAACTAAACAAAAGGGAGAGCAGAGTAGTCAGAAGTTTAAGTCTGTGCACATTCATGAATTATAAAAACAAAACAAAAAACCAGAGTGTTACATGTATATTCAAAAACCACAGTATACACAGTATATAGGCACATATTACTATTCTTTTATGTTCTTGTTTTTCAGAATCAAGCACTGCTATTGAAATCTGGAAATGTATATATTAAAATTATATGACTCTGTGTTGAGAAGGAACATGGCAGAATGAGATAATGAAGTCTGTGATGTAAATGTGGTGTAGTGGATTAGAATTCTTTACATCCTTGAGCTACTTGGCTTATCTGATTAGCGGTTTCCTCAGTCACAATTTGGGGAAGTGGCTTTTAAAGTCCCTTTTAGCTTTCAAAGCCCTAAAATTACTGTTTTGAGTTCAATTGTGTCTCCTTCAAGTTTATATGTTGAAGTCCTAATCCCCAGTATATCAGAATGTGACTGCATTTGAGGATAGGCTCTTTAAAGCAGTGATTAAGTTAGAACGAGGCCTTTAGGGTAGGCCCTAATTCCATCTGATTGGTCTCCTTCTAAGAATAGGGAATTTGGCCATATAAACAGTTACCAGGAATGTGCACACACGGAAGAAACACCATGGGGAGGACACAGCAAGATGTCCATCTGCAAATCAAGGGGAGAGGTCTCAAAAGAAACCAAACGTGCTGAAACCTGGATTTTGGACTTGAAGCCTCTATAACTGTGAGGAAAATTAATTTCTGTTGTTTAAACAACCCGGTCTCAAGTATTTTGTTTGACAGTCCCAGCAAACTAATACCCTGGATAAAGTAATTGATGTCAAGAATCAGAGTCAGAATAGGCAGAATAATGTCTCCCACGAGGATGTCCACACCCTAAGCAGTGGAACCCGGGACTAAGTTGCCTCACATGGCAAAAGAGACTTTGTAGGTGTGATTAAGGGGAGGGCCCTTGAGATCCTGGTTGACCTAGTTAACCTAATTATATGAACCTTTATAAGTAGAGAATCTTTTTTGGCTTTGAGAGATGAGAGGAAAGGAGAGGCACTCAGCCTATCCTTATATTGGCATTGAAGATGGAGGAAGAGAGCCATGAGTCAAGGGACAAGGGAAGCCTGTAGAAGCTGGGAACAATGCTCAGCTGAGAGCCAGCAAGAAAAAGTTGATCTTACAACCGCGAGAAACCGAGAGTTGTTTTCAACAATCCAAATAAGGAGAAAATGAATTCTCCCCTGGAGCCTCCAGAAAGAAATGCAGCCCTGACCACACCATTTAGTCCAGTGAGACCCGTCAGACTCCTGACCCGGGAAACTGTACAGCAACACATTTGTATTGTCTGAAGCTATTGTTCATGATAAATTTGTTACAGCAACAATGGAAAAGCAATAAAATGTTCTGTTTCATCCAAAATCTTCACAACGGGGCTTCAGTGTGTTTGTTGTGTGGGCATGCCTTAAAAGCTGCAGGCTGCCTAGTTTTCCCTTTTTCAAGTACAAAACTCAACCGGCATCTTTTACCAACTACCTCACATACTTGTCACACAGCCTTTCATCCACGAATAGGCTATAATTCACCATTATCTTGTTGACATGGCTATGATTCGTTTCACACATCATTGTTCATTAAAATAATATGTACCAGTGCCTTAGTTCCATCCCACTTCAAAGTCCAACTGCTAACAAATTTATGGTCAATTAATTTTAGTGGATGAAGAACAGTCGAAAACTATACATGTTTTTCACCTTTGTAATTCTTTTACGAAATTTAGAGACTGTAAACCAATTGCAAAATGTTCTGAAAACTACTTCCTAAAATTTACTTACAGTAGTATTTAGTCTTACGTGAAAACGGACGAGCATTTAATTATTTTTAAACATTAAAATTTTTGTCTTTCAACTTAACTTCAAAGCTGTAATTACTTTATTCTTTTTACTTTAGTCTTTAATTTTAAATACAAAGTGCCTGGATTGCGTGTTGACCTAATTTCTTCCTGCTTTCCATAATTTTCCAAATATATTTTCTTTTAATTTTTTTAATGTTTATTTGTTTTTTGGGAGAGAGAGAGAGAGCGTGAGCAGGGAAGGGACAGCGAGAGAGGCAGACACGGAACTCTAAGCAGGCTCCAAGCCCTGGGCTGTCAGCATGGAGCCCGGCACAGGACTCGAACTCAAACTGTGAGATCATGACTTGAGCCGAAGTTGGACGCTTGACTGACTGAGCCACCGAGGCATCCCCAAATATATTTTCTATATTCAAGAGGAAAAATTTCCTGAATATCATGTAAAAAATGTTGCTGTTATTTATAAAATCTCTGTGTTGCTTATCTACTATTATCCAGAAATATTGCTCATACTTCTAGCTGATGAAAGAAGAAATAATATTTATATGGTCTTGATCAGTGTGCTGACACCCTTTTTGTGGAAGTTAAAGAAGAACAAGAGCATTATTGATCCACGCTAAGAGGTGGAGCCAGTATGTACACAGCCCAGGTTCCGATGCTGTGCGATTCTGCATTTGAAATGCAGCCCTCACTAACTGTTTAACAGTGTTCTCCAGGGGAATTTTAACTACCTCGACAGCTGGTGGTGACAAATATAGCTAAAAATAGACCAAAAAGATTTCCTGGTTGCTGAGAGGTCAATTATATTGTCTAAGCCAGAGAATTCAACAAGAGGGAGTTATTCTAAATGTCTGTTTCACAACCATGCAAGAATTGCTTGAAAGTGGGAAAGAATCAAAGAAATGAGATCATAGGTACAAAGGACTTTAAATTCCACGGGTTTATGAAGGACTATAAAGCCATGTATTACATTGAAGGAAATGCCTTTGGGGGAATAAAAAATAGGCAAAGGAGACTAGGGAGAAAGTATTCACTATAGCTGGAATAAAAGGTGCCATATCACAAGATAATTAGCATATCAAAAGGAGTAGGAAGAATTTTCATTTAAAAGTAAAAACACAAAGTTGAAATGAATAGCAGAAATTTGCCACTAAATGGAAAAGTGCCTCAGCATGAACTATTACGTCCCAGCAGATGTCCATCTGTCCTCCGGAAGTTTCAATTTCCGAAGTACACAAAGGTTTTTGAAGAAAAACAGGGTTTTTAGTTAGCATTTCACCCTGCTCCCAATCCCTTAAAATTTAAAATGTCTAATAAAAATCAGCTGTTTACTTGTAGCCTGCTATCCTGATTTTTCGGTTTTTCACTTTTTGGAGAGAGGTGTAATGTTTTGATCTTTAGAGATCTCAGTGGCCTTTGAGATATAGAATATTTCCTAAGGATCTGTAGATGTGAAAGATATAATGGACGTGGGCGTGTGCGATCACTTTATTCCAATGGAATAGTAGACTGGTATGTATGTTTATTTACATGTGTGTGCGTGTGTGTTGCAGTGCTGGAGGGAACAAAATCCTGCAAGTGCCATCTGAGTCACATATGATGGTACTTACTATGAAGTACCCAACTACTCAGATCTGAATCATTTGGTGTAAAGCAGTATGAACTAGGATATCTTGACTGTGCGGAGCATGCATAAAATGTCTTCCCCTTATGCTTTTCGACAAATCAGAAGCTAATTTTGACTAAAACATTAATTCGTGTCATAGAAGAATATGTCTTATTCTACTTTTTTATTTAAATCACATCTTTTAATTTCTAGAAATACTGCATTTTTAGCCTCTGGAGCCCCACTGGCCAGAATGGAATAGCACTTGTACTCTTTCTTTGGGCTAATCCTCTGGCAATCACTTAGCCTCCCTTTCTTTGGTTTTCTCATGTGTGTAAGGGGGCTGTTTGGAGACTAAGTGAGTTGATCTGAAAAGCCAGGAGAGCAGTGCAGTATGTAAGAATTAGCACTTGTTATTAGAACATAAATTAGTCCATCAGTCAACCAGTATAAATGACTAATATCAGATTATTATTATTTTAATGTGGGAGAGGTTGTGACAGATCAGCCAATGATAGGCCCATGAGCTGCTCTCAATAGTACGGTAAAGAATTCACAAAGAGACACTTGAAACTGACACTTGTTTGTAGGTTAGGTACCACCAACTTTATTTCTAAAGTGTGTTCTGTGAGATAATCCAGGCAGCATAATACCATCAAAGGCTCCATAATATCCCAAGATAGTCTCCCAAATGTTGGCCAAGACCAAAATCATGATAGAGTTCCCTGGGCAGCAATTGATATGAACATCAGTTTGAATAATAAATATATAATCCTACTTATATTGAGGCTTGATTTGGTTGCAAAAAGAAACTTAACTTTTGCCATTTCAAATAAGAGGTAATAGAATTTGGTCAAGGATACACTGAGGACAATAATGGAGACAATTACAGGAAGATCAAAAAGAGAAATCATAGGAATGGAAAGTTTCAAGCAAATAGAAATAGATGCTCTGTGTCTAAAGTAGTTCTAAGGATCTTAGAAACAATCTTTAATGCACATTCATAAAGACTCAAAATGCCATATTCAGGGGCACCTGGGTGGCCCAGTCAGATGATCATCCAACTCTTGATTTCATCTCAGGTCATGATCTCACAGTTGGTGAGTTCGAGCCCCATGTTAGGCTCTGTGCTGACAGTGTGCAGAGCCTTCTTGGAATTCTGTCTCCCTCTCTCTCTGCCCCTCCCTCCCTCTCTCTCAAAAATAAATAAACTTAAAAAAAAAGCCATACTCAGTCACTGGTTCTAGTTTTCTTTTGAACTCAAGTTGTTATCCCCCCTGCTAACTAGATGTAAGAGTTGAAAGAATCTGACTTAAATGATAACTATCAACTCTGAATAGATTGCCCACATTAGAAATTATTGTACTACCTGGATTGTCTTTCTACAAGCTTTGTCAAATGAGATCTTGTGGTACGAATTTGGTCACCCCAAGACTGAACCCTCCATAAGACTTTGATCAAGACAGTTTCTTTTTTAAATAATTGTACATGGTAAATATGATTTTGTTATTTTAAAAACTATTAGCCTTTTCTGAACTGTACACACAGAAAATATTACCCATCACCAGTTTTAAATATACAATTCAATGAATTCTGACACTCACCTACCAGCAAGATCAAATCCTAATAAAAAGTATATTTTACTAACCATAAATTGTTACCTTGTCACCTTTTGTGGACATCCTCTCCCATCACCCTAAGCTCCTGGCAACCACAGATCTGCTGTCACTATAGTTTTTCCTTCTTGAGAAGTTAATGTTTATTCTGTCTGGTCAGAGAAAAAGACAATTAGCATCTTTATCTATTTATTTATATTTAGTTATGTGAGTCATCCTAAGACTTATATTCAATGGAAATGTTACCTACATTCTGTAGATACGAGTATATTTACTAAAAAACTGTTGTTTTGGGAAGTTAAAAAATTATGAAACACATTACAGTAGGGAGATATGGTTGTGTTTTTGGACGTGAATATTATTAATTTTAAAAAATTTTTATAAAGTGTTATGATTGTCAAAGAAAAGGTTATTCTCACATTTACACTTTTCTCTAAATGAGATCTTGAGTAAGATCTCAAATAGCTGGATTATTTGTTCTATTCCCCTTGAACTATCTAAACATCTTGTTACTATTTTGGAATTAGAATACTTGACAAATTCTTGATTTAAGACCATAGTATTTTATCTCAGAATATTGTGGAAACATAAAGGGAAATGCTTCTATAGTCTGATTTTAACTCTTAGCGGAATGTCTGATAACACGGCAGTGACAGAAATATGGAGTGAAAGTGTGGAGTGAAGAGTGAAAGTCAATTGCCAGCACTTTTCATGGTGAAGCAGGGGAACTTCACACTAGAAACTTAAGAGTAGATTCAAACAGACAAATTAAAAAGGCATAAATAAGGTTAGTTTTGAAACCATTTTCTAAATTGAGTATATCTTGAAAAATAAGCTCTTATTTTGCATTAGATGAGCAAGTATAATAAAAAAGAAGTTTATGAAAAAATATTTGATGTGCTAAATAGAATGTTCACAGGCCTCAGGGATAAGATGTCAAAATCAAAAATAG
Organism: Prionailurus bengalensis; assembly: GCF_016509475.1. Classification (NCBI taxonomy): domain Eukaryota; kingdom Metazoa; phylum Chordata; class Mammalia; order Carnivora; family Felidae; genus Prionailurus; species Prionailurus bengalensis. The sequence goes on along the minus strand of NC_057350.1, from coordinate 23,865,104 downwards.
TAAATATAGGTAATATTTATTGAATTCTTACTTTGTTTCAAATACTTTCTATTTTTTAAAAAAAAACTTTTTAAAAGTTATTTTGAGAGAGAGAGAGAGAGAGTGCAAGTACGGCAGAGGGGCAGAGGGAGAAAGAGAAAATCTTAAGCAGTCTCCATGCTCGGCACAGAGCCTGATACAGGGCTCAGTCCCACAACCCTGGTATCACGACCTGAACCGAAATCTAATATTGGGTATGTAACCGACTGAGCCACCTCGGTGCTCCTCAAATACTTTTAAAGCACTTTCCAGATAATAACCTATTTGACCTTCATACTGAGAGGTAGATATCAGTAATAATCCCAATTTACAAGAAGTTGAAAATGAGATAACATACAGATTAAAAATATTGTCCATGATGAGAAAGTTAGTGAGTTGGACATCCAGTGTTTAAACCCAGAGCCCTCTAACAATTGAGAAATAATATAAGGAGTCTTAATTGTATCTTGTCCTTTCAAAGAGAAGAGGCTATTCATACCAGAAGTAAAGGCTTCCTTTGATCCTTACTTTCCATATTTTTTTATTTATTGAAATAAAAAGGACAGTATCTCTGGCCTAATATTCCCTTTTTCTTCTAGATCTCAAAATAAATTTTAAGATATACATCCCCTCTAGAACAGTAGAGCCTCATATGTAGAATACTTTGAATTCATTTATTTTTTGACAGACATTTAGAAAATATCTTCGATAATCCCCTTGTGGGCATAATGTAGAAACTTAGATTTGTACTTCCTGGAAAATGTTAACAAAGATTACTGATTTATGCATAGATGATTTACTGGATGGAGATTTCTACTATAGCCAAGGAAATAATTTGTTGAGCATTAAAATGGCAATTCCCATAATGTGTGTCAAATTGTCCTACTAAAGTAAATCTAAAATGAGAAGAGAGTGAAACTATCCTTCTGAATGGCTCTGAATATCCTCTAATGGAGCTTATTTCAATCTGCCAGTGCCTTGTTTAACAAGAATTTTTATTAATAAGTACAGAAAATGTGAGTGCCCGCAGTACATTTCAAAATAAGTTTCAGATTGCTAATTAATTATTTTAAATTATCATTTTGGGGTGTCAATTTTATTCAACTTTGTAGGCCTTCTGTACTCCCATACTTCACCCTTCGACCACACCCATACCTCTGTCCTTTCAGAATATGAATATATTCACATTGGATAAGTATGGGCTTAAAATAAAATATTGAAGGCATGGCTGTTTTATAATTTTTTAATTAAAACTAATCACCTGCATGCAAAATCAGCACTCATGATTATTAAGCATCCCTGTAGATGGTTTAAATTTGATATACTATTTTAAATAACCTTTTTATATATAATCTACCAACAGTAAGCTGTGTCCACTTAAAGTCTAAAGGTAGATGAATTCTAAAATAAGTATGAATTTGTGCAATCACAATCACATTTATGATAGAAGATCTTTTCATCATTTCAATTTCCTCATTCATATCCTCATTTCCTGAGTCTTAATCCCTCAATTATTGCTGTGCTTCCTGTATACTATTTTGTGACCAGCTGTCTCTCACTTCAGCATAATGATTTTGAGATTCATCCATTATATTGCTTGTATCAGTAATGTACTCATTTTTATGGCCGAGTAGTATTCCATTGAACGGATATGCCATGATTTGCTTATCCACTGTTTTGATAAATGTGTGCACTGTTGCTAGTTTTAGCTATTATGAATAAAAGTGTATGAGATTTTACCTGGATTTGTCATTTCTCTTCACTACACATTCAAGCTTGCAATGGCTAAATTACATAGTAAGTTTATATTATTTTTTAGGAAATTACCAAATTATTTTTCAAAGAAATCATACCATTTTAGATTACTACCAGGAAGCATGAGAGTTTCAGTTGCTGTATATCCTCACTATCATTTGTTGTTGATATTGTTTCCTAGTATGATCTAGTTTTAGTATTATCTGATTGTTATCTATGGTAGGATTTAGCATGTCATTCCTCCAACATCACTAGAAACAGTCCTCCTAGTATGACATAGGAATGTATGTTTAAATAATCAACCATATAATATAAAAACAAGGAGACCTGCCTTGAGAGAAGTATAGCAGGAAAGACTTTTAAGAACTATTATTACTCTAGGCCCTGTAAAACAAAACAAAAATAACACCAATATTAATGCAAATTAAGGACTAAGAAGAATTATTTACGAGGAAATAAAATAGTTCCATTATGGCTGTTATGAAAATTAATAAAGGGAAACTTGACTAAAATGGATTTGGGAAGCCTGGAGGCCGGGGCGGGGGTGGGGGCGGGGGCGGGGGGGGGAGGGTCTCATTCCCTACCACTCCTCATCAGCTGAGGACCCCAACAGGAAGGAAGTGGTACTTTGCAAGTCAATATTACTATATTACCCTAACAGGAGGGGGAAAAGTTTCCTTGTCCCCCAGCAACAGCCCAGCCAATGAGAGACTGTCACAACTCAGCCAATGAAAAGCCACAATACTTTGAACTCCCAGTTTACTACAAAGGACTTTCTGTTTATAACATCCCTTCCAAATTCCCTCATTTCCTCTGTAAAAGAGATTCCTGTTTGTGCTTCATACTTGCCTATGGTTTTGCCGTACCTTCCGTATCCTGGATTGTAATTCTCAAATAAATCCATTTTTGCTGGTAAAATAACTGACAGTTTTATTTTTAGGGTTAACATTGTCAACGTAATAATTTTGTTCATTTTTCAGTACTATAGTGTGAAGTTATTTAATTTGTGAATGTATTTTAATTAAAATAACGTACAGTGTTCACAGTAGAATAGCTGGCCTCTAGAACAGACAATCCTAGAAATAGAAAGGTGAATCGGCATTAATCATTTGTTAAAAAACGTTGTAAAAGAATTTAGGCATAAAAGGATGTGAAGGAAGATAGGTGAGACTAAGTGGTCTCCAGTGTCCTTTCCTACTCCTCCGTTCAGCCAGGTTTTAAAATCTATTTTATACCCTGTTATGAATAATCCATACAAAGACCAAAAAAAAAAAAAAACCACACATAGGTTTATAAGAAAACAAACTATGTAGTTATATTGGATTTAAAAATAGTTAGGAATAATTCTCATTTCATAAATTATATAAAGAATACTATTATCTTATAAAACAAATTCAGTTCCATATTTTAAAAAAATCGTGAAAGAAATTTTGCCTTTTCTTCTTTTTGTTGAAGTAAGCATGCTGTCTCTATTCCCATGAGCCACATGCCAAATGATATGAAAGGGGTGCTGAATATGATTAAAAGTAGAAGAACAGGCAAGTATCAGCAAAGGAGAATGGGTAGCATTAAAGTGCAGTGTTAATATCCACAATGAAATGTCATTAAGTCATCAACTTTTTTTGGGGGGGGGGGGGGTTTGTTTGTTTGTTTTTGCTCCATGGGCCTATAGATCAACTCATCCAAAAGAATGAATTGATTTACAGTTACATCATATTTTTGGGTTAAAGGCAAAAATGTAAAAAAGATAATTAATCTCTAAATTGCATTATATTACCGTTTTGGAAGTTACTCAATAAAAAAAAATCACAAATGAGCGAATACCAAGAAAAAAATGTTTTATAATGGCCATATATGAAATGCAAAAAATGAAGGATCATCTCTTTCTTTTTATAATATTCACTGCCACATTAAATTTTGTTAAAATCATTTTAGAAGGGGTTACAAATAGACAACAATGAGGTTTAGTTTAATTTTATATTGGCATGGAGTTTAGTTGATACTTGGTTTTTACTTCACAGTGATAACAAGAAACTGGGTGTAATTATTTGGCTAGAGAAATTTGTCACCACAGAGTTCCATATTTTGGTAGTATTTTCTTTACTCTTAGGAAATGTCCTAGGATTGCCTCTTTCCATCAGATTTCTTACTGGTATGTTATGAATGGTTAAAGAAAATCTAAATGTGCCTTAAAAAAACAAAACAAAACAAAAAAGCCTTAAAAAATAAAAAAAAAGCACAAAAATTTAACTCTATAGTATCTCAGTTTGTTTGTATGTGTTTACTGTTTTAGAGTACTATATTGGTATTTATAAATACTAAGTATATTCAGACACATTTCAGTCAAAATTGTGTTCCTTGTGGTAGAGACATTAGGAAAAGGGTAAATGGGAATTGATGACCATCTTTCTTCTCCAGCAGCTCAGGAAAACACCTGAGACCCTGCTTAAAGGGCAAGTGTTCCACCTGCCTAGCCTGAAATGAGCTAATTGCCTACCTGTCAATCCATCCTTCTGTTTTCCTTGAGTCATAGATGGCTTTAAATAATGTGAAAGTCTTTATCTCTCTGAATGCAAAGAGGTGGGCAGGACCTGAAGAAACCAGTGGTCTTATATGCTACTTACCATTTCACATTTTTAAATACAGAATGCTATCAAAGCAGGAATCAACTCTTTCTGTGTGCTATTTAAAAAGAGGAACTTACTCTAGTGTCTTAGATACTGTTAGTGTTGTATTTGACATGCATAAACAAGATTAGCTTGGCTAAGCATATTCGTTTAAAATGTAGGTAATTTTATGAATTCTCCATAGCCCTCTCGAGGTATAGAATCTCTAAAATACAAAACCATGAACTCTGTGGAATAATTAAGAGTTTTAGATGGGTGTTTTCTCTTGGAGGGAGTGGGGGAAATCTTACTTCTTATTAGCATGTAACTTTGTGTCTAAATAGGTTATATAACAGATCCTTAATCAAAGTGATACAGTTTAAAGTACAATTTTAGGGGAAAAAATTCCTGGATATTTGGAAGGCCCCAAAGTCCCTCATATTAACTCTTATTAACTCATTAGTCAATCAGTGATCAGTCATCACTCTGCTTCTTTAATCCTCTTGTTAGGATCCGAAGATTCTGGAGGCATATATAGCCCTGTAGCTTAGTTAGATAGTTTATCGTCTGCTGTCCTGGATTCTTCAACAATACAGAGTCCCCTGCAATGGTTTTGAAAGCTGAAACTTAAACATTAAAAAAAAAAAAAATCACTGTTGAGCACAAACTATAAGGAAACCTTACTGTTAGTTGTCCTGAGGATATGAAGACAAATCAACTCAGTGGCTTCTCATAAAATTTACAGTCCAAAGGGGAGATACACCTGTAGGAAGCAGACCTGTATTTAAAGTCCATATCCTCCATACTAGTTGTTTGGAAAAGTATTTGGAGAGAAAAATGCATGAATGAATTGTAAGGAAAGTGATGTCATTCTATCTACATGTAAGTGCTCAAAAATACTATGGTAATTTGTTAGTTTTGTTGGGAGAGGTTCTGGACAGAAATAACTCCAGGGATGCCAATTATCCTGAGACAGTGAAGCTCTCCAAATAATGGGTATGAGAGAAATTATGTTCCCTGAGTAGTTTGGACATGGAGCAGAAAAGGTAGAGTTTTGTTTCCTACCTGAGAAATGTTGAAAATACTCATTGACAGTATAGTAGATGTTTGTAGCAAACTAAGATGTAATAAGATTATGAGTTCAGACAAAAGCATAGGTAGCAACGTGAAAAAAGGAATCCGAGAGATTTAGCAGAAGGTGAACCGATTTAGACACCAGGTCAGGACAGGATTGAGGGCAGAGGTTGGGGGGCTGGAAGTCTTCTTGGAGAACGGATACATTAGGCATGCATTAAGGAGTGTGTCCTTGTCAGTTAGGACTGCTCTAACAGAGTACCATATACTAGGTGGTTTATAAAAACAGATTTTTTTTTTTTCCTGACAGTTCTGGAGCCTGAAAGTTCAAGGTCAGGGTGCTAGCAAGGTCAGGTTCGGATGAAGTTACTTCCTTCTGGATTGCAAACAATTGTCTTCTCATTATATCCTCACATGGGTGCCGGAGTCCTGCCCTAGCAGGTCCAGGGGTTCCTGAAGGATGAATGGCATGGGCGAAAATAACAAATGGACTGAGACAACAGCAGTGTGTTAGACTGGCCACTTTATTGTGGCAAGCGTGGCATTATATTTGTTAGCAATTTCCTTGTAGCGTGCATCATCTATGTTTCTCGGCTTTACCTAATTCTAAAAATGTTCCTTTGTGTAATCACCCATTAAGGAACCTCATGGTTATTTCTTTGTAACGTTCCCTCCTGCCTTTTGCTTATTGATTAATTGCTTCGTACTACTTTCATTATGTATCTACGTTTATTTATAGTTTATAAAGTGTTTGCTGCGCTATTTTCACGAAAGGTCACCTAGCTCTCAACACCTCAAGTGGAACATTTATAGGGACATGACTTCTTAATTGTTTCTTTGAACCATTTGCGGTATAAGGAATAAAAGTATTCGCTTTGGTCTGGGGTGCCGGGAGGGAGCCAAGAGGGCCCTGGGATCCCACGCCTTTATGCATTCCCAGAGAGACAATGTATACCTAGGAAATAATGAACCATTCTGTACCTTAACCCATGAGGTCCAATCATCATCTGGAATGCCTCCTGGGGGCCAAGTGGGCCTAGGGGTCGGAGTAACTTGTATCCACAGATACATTCCTTTGTTGCCAGAGTGAAGATTTTGAACCCATTTGTCCCCTCCTTGGCTGGAAAATACATGGGGCTATCCTTCCATTAGGTAGAGGAGTCTTTATAGGGGGTGGCAAGGGCTAGATGTAGGGCCGCATAATTTCCCTGCAGAATCTTATTTCTTTCCCCAATGGTTCTTTTCCCGGGGAGGGGAGTGCTGGGGGGAGGGGGGGAGGGACCTGTCGTGGGCAATTCTCCAACCAACAGATCCCCAGGTACTTTCATTGGTAGGGGGGCTGCCCTGACCAGTGCTAAGGCCAAATTACATAAAAGCAGGAGTACAAGAAGCTTCACTTTCGGTGGGCCGCCCATGCAGTCCCGATCCGTCCACCACCTGGGCCCTGCCATCAGGCTGGTTGGATGGCTTGGCTTCTGGCACATGGGAGAAAAAGAGGAGAGAGATCTTTGGGATCTCTTTTAAAGGAGAACTAATCCCATTCAGAGGACTCGACCCTCATTACCTAATCACCCCACAAAGGCCTCACCACCAAATACCATCAACTTGGGGCTTAGAATTTCAACATTTGAATTTTTCAAGGACAAAAATATTCAGTCCTTAAAAATATATGTATAGGTTAAAGAGTCAGGAGGGAGAGCTTTGAAAAGAACTTTTTGGAGAACTAGTAAAAAAGTTTCTAGTCGTGTGTTCAGGAAAGTAGGCATAATTGGATGCAAATAAAACATGGGCACAGGAAGGAAGTAAATTCCTTATAAATATTTTATAATATATATTTTTAGTTTTTCAATGTTTGTTTATTTTTGAGAGAGACAGAGACAGTGCATGAGTGGAGGAGGGGCAGAGAGAGGGAGACATAGAATCCGAAATAGGCTCCAGGCTCTGAGCTGTCAACACAGAGCCCAACACAGGGCTCAAACTCACGAACCCGTGAGATCATGACCTGAGCCGAAGTCAGAGGCCTAACCGACTGAGCCACCCAGGCGCCCCAACTTTGAATAGTTTTGTATATATCTAAAGTGACACAAGTTATCAAAGCATGTAAAACTACTTGTTAGATACTGTGAAGAGTGGTTTCTTCACATGTGTTTAGGAAGGCAAGATTTTTCCCATAGTCATTAACTTCTGTGTGACAGAAAATCAATCTAGGCCCCACTTGTCACCCTCCTCCCTTTTTTTTTCTTTAGCAATTATGCGTTTGCCATTGGAGAGTTGAGAATGTAATGAGTATGTGAATTTTGAGAAAGGATTTGAAGTGGAGAAGAGTAGCCCAGCAAGAAAAAAACAAAACAAACATGATTCTTGTTTACTGCAGATAAAATGAAGAATGCATCAATAAGGATATTGTAGAATGCAGCGTGTTAGGGGAAGGCAATGGGAGAATGTGAAAGTTTTTATGAAGAACATCAGGGAAGATTTTTCCACTTAAATTAATAGAGAAGTGATTACCTGGTGAAAATGATATGTAAAGTGAAGAGAAGGTGACTTTTTCAAATATGTCAAAAGCTCTGGAAAAAATTAATAAATTGACTCTTATCTGAGAAGAGAGTGAATCTTTCAACAAGAGGTTTAAAATCAAGAGACCATTCAGAACTAAGCTGTGACTTAAAATGGCAAATGTCTATTAGAGAAAGAGGTGGGAAGTGATTACAGTAATTGACCCAGCATTGTCCTTAAAGGTGCTCTAGGCAGTTTCCAGAATGACTCAACAGATAAAAGGTAAGTTACAAAATGTTACATAGCTCTTGCATTGAGAGTGGTGTACCTGTATTAGGAAAAAGAAAAACCGGCAAAAATGGTAAGTGATAAAAGTGTTCACATTCACAGGGAAAATTAACCTGTTTGGCATTTCACTTATAAGGTGAGTTAGCAGCAATGAGGCTACAATAAATCAGATATGTGTGCCGAGGAGAGATTATAGATGAAACATTTATTGAAGTTACCCACAGTGTTCAAATATATGATATATACTCTTTAGACTTAAGTGACCTTGAAAGTTTATACTTAAATAGAAAATCAATTGTTCTTAAGTAATGGATTCATAGAACAGTGGGGATAACACAGTGCTTTGAATACAAGCAGGTGCTTCGGAGATGCTCACCAGTTGCCAGTGCATTTTATTTCCTAGCACAGATCTGTGTTCATTCAATAAAACACTGCATTGCCGTGTTCTGCTGGGACCTTCATTCCTAAGAACTTCCACTTTATAGAAATATTGGACTTGAAAGGTCATAAAATAAATGAGACGTTAGGAAGGGGTATAGATTTGGGGAAAATGCTATAAATTTAAATATGGTAATATATTATTTAATATCCTCCCTCAATATAAGAGAGAGCTTTAGAAAAAGATTTTGAATGTCTTAGTACTTTCTGAATGGGGCATCTTATTTTCTTCCTTCTCACACTCGATGACCTATATGACACTTGTCAATTTCTTTCTTCCTGGAAGTCTTTATTTTTAATTTTTTTAATGTTTATTCATTTATGTATGTATGTATGTATGTATGTATTTATTTATTTATTTATTTATTTATTTTGAGAGAGAGAGAGAGAGACAGAGCACAAGCTGGGGAGAGGCAGAGAGAGAGAGAGAGAGAGAAACATAGAATCTGAAACAGGCTCCAGGCTCAGGCTCACAAACTGTGAAATCATGACCTGAGCCAAAGTCAGATGCTTACCGGACTGAGCCACCCAGGCGCCCTGGAACTCTTTATTTTTAAAGACCATATACTTTTGTTCTCTGTCTCTCATCGTTTTTTTTATTCGGTTATTTGCCAGATTTTTGTTCTTTGCTCTTTCCAAAACTGTGGTTCCTAAATGGATTTATTCCTCTCATTTCACATTATTTCTTTTAAATTTTCTACTGATGTACTTGGAAAAATCACTTCAGTAGTGACAACCCTCAAAGGGTCCTTTCCAGTTCAGATACTCTGCTTCTGCTCTAGATCCTTCTTTTCATATGTCAGCTGGTTAGCTCCATCTCAGTTCAGTGCCTGCTCTTGGCAGCCTATCACACAAAAAATCATTCATCTTCCTCTCTTGGAAAATAATGTCATAAACTCTTGAGACTGCCACTGTTTTCTACTGAAAATCTTACCACAGTTTTTTGTTGTTGTTCTCTCTCTTTTGTCTCTCATCAAATATTGTCACACATATATATTTCCTTCAGTTATTCTGGCAATGGAACATCCACTCAGTTTTTGCGATGGCTTCCTAAATGTTCTCCCTGTCTCAAATTTCACACATCGAAGTCCATTCTTTAACTGACATTAGATTTGTTTTGGCCTTCATCCAAAGATGTGCCCATCGTACACCATTCATATGCCTTTGTGTCCAACCTGATGGCCTACAGAAGACATGTCTAACCTTTATTTTGTAGTATTTGAGACATTTCACATTGTATCTCCAACTTTCCTTTCCAGAACGAATATCCTTAAACCTAATTCAAACCAAGCAGAATGCTTTGGTGTTTTCTGACAATGTCCTTCCATGTTCAAACTGTTCCTTTATCCTGAAATCTACTCAGGCAACCAGATTGGTCTCCAATTTAGAGCCTGCCTCTAGAAGGACTCTGTATATAAACTTTCATTGGTTTTAACCCAGAAGTAATCACTTTCTTTTCACTGCTCCAACTACATAATACTTAAACTTGTTTAACAGTATTCACCGTATCATTTTCTGTATTAAGGCAATCCATGCGATAAAGTCTAAATCCATGTGGTCAAACAAGTCAGATACAGGGACATGATGCAGCGAGGGTAACTTTTCAGAGAAGTATCTTTTATAAGGTTTGGCTTCCCATGGAATGATTTTGAGAAAGGCCTAAGGAAAGGATTAGTTTTGGATCAGTCACTTTTTCTAAGGCAAGATTAGAAGTGGAGACTAATTAGTCATTGGGCGTAAAGTGAAGATGACTTAGTAATTAGGTATCTCTAATTATAAATATAAATAGCAGAGAGAGGCTGGAAGTGTGATTGGTAAGAAATAGTAGTCTCTCCAAAAGGAGATCATTAATGCATTTTACAGCTTCTATATGACTTGGGAGATACATTTCCTGTTAATTTAGTAGCTGAAATTTTCTGTGTCTGCTCACACCCTTTTCCCTGGGCTGATTAATGAAAGGGGTCTTTGTCTTTTTTCAGTTCAAGCTGATTTTTACTTTCTTTACAGAACAGTATTTAACATTGTCTCCTACGTATGTACTGTTTTCTCTGCTGCTTGAGAACAGAGATATTACATTTCAGGGAAAATTATACAACTGATTGTTCAAAACACAGTTCAAGAATTACATGGGCTCCAGCACTGGTTCCTCTATTTTGCAGTTTTTTGTAAAATTTCATCTACTTGGGCTATTTCCTCAGTAATAAGATGGGAATAATAGTATAATATCTCATAAGCTTGTAATGAATAATGAAGTAATAATTCTTATAAATTGTGTTGCATACTGATTGGCCTTCAGAAGTGCTCAAAAAAAGCATTACACTATATTTCATTATTCCTATTCAGTAGTACTAAGACCTATACAGAGCAGACTTCTGTAATCACAGAAAAATTAAATTAAGAGAAGAAAAATATACCCTGGTATCAAAATGTCAAGACGTCGACTTTTTTATTGTGATACAGTCTCTCTCTCTCTCTCTCTCTCTCTCTCTATATATATATATATATATATGTATGTATATATAAAATTAGAAATTGTTTTAATTTGTTGCTTTATGTTTCAAATATGTATGTGTGTGTGTGTATATATATACATATTATTAGTAAATTAGTAATAGTAAATTAGTAAATATATTATATATATATTTATGTTTAGGATTGTTTCTTTAGGAAATATTGTCTGAAGTAGAATGTTCTTTGGAAATCATATGTTTGTATGTTTAAGTACATAAAAATGGATTTGGGGGAATTATGTTTTTATAAGCTCAGTCCAAATTTATGAGGGAAATTAAAAACACTAAGAGAAATATACAATGGAAATGTTGGTCCTTTTTTTTTAAGTTTTACATAAATAGTCGCTAACTTTAGAATAACCCTATATATGTTTCTTATACTTGAATTCTGCCAGAAATGCTGATTGATACATAGTAGGGGATCAATATTATTGAATTAAGTAATTGGAAAAATTTACCATTTTTATTCTTTCAAAATGCAGTTACATTTAACAGATTCTCCAGAGCTAGTAGGGTTTGTACCAAGACTTGGAGCAGAGAGAAAAAAAAATCATTCACCATGTCTCTTCAAGGAGTTCATAGTCTAGTTGATAAACCAAAGTATGTTACATAGTTTTATCACTTCTGATTTTTTCAAAACCTTTCCAACTCCTAAAATTGAATCTTCTTCCTATGCCCCCTCAAAAATATATATATATTTTTAAAGAAGGCAAAGAAAAAGAGGATTGATTGATTGGAGAGAGAGGGAAAGAAAGGAGGAAGGAAAAATGCATCATCACCTGGGCAAGAACTTAGTGAGAAGCTGTACCTACTGTATTGAGATGGTTTTTAAAAGGTATCTTACTTGTAAACTATTCATTTTATCTGATTTATTAATTCCATTATGGCAGGGCATATCCTAAAGGATGAGATTTGGTCCTGTCTTGTATTCTTGCATCAACAAGAAAATAACGTAAAAAATTGCAAAAACCTTCCCACCTATCACTATTTGTTTGGATGTTTTAGCAAAGCAGTCAATTTATGCTGGAAGATTAAAAGTCATTTATTTATTAATATAAAAACTGGAAAATATAGGAGAAACTGAAAATAAACATAATCAAACCAACTTGAAAAATATACAGAATTACCCTTCCTAGACACCACTTTTGTATTATGGTGAAGTCATCTGTTTGTTAAGTGCAGTAGTTCACATGAAAAGTCCTGGAGCAGGACTGCCTGGGTTTGAATACCTACAACCATGTTTACTTATTTCACCAAACCTAAGACATCAGTGTTTAGAGCATACATCATTATATTATCCTGTAGACACACACAAGCAACTCCTACAAATGATTTGTAAGATACCAGTTATCTCAAGATACATCTTGATTTCAGAGATGTTATGATATGGAAAAAATGTGCGCCTTAGGGTTGCTCAAATATGGCAGTAGCATAGTGAAGATGGGCAGCTTACTTCATCTAAATGAAACTAAGCTTCTTTATTCTAAACCGTGACAGTGAGCGTACCCACATAACTGTTTTGATGATTAAGTTATAAAGTCCTTAGAAGATTTCATGACACAGGTTAAACTTATTAGCTGCAGTAAAAGGCTAACCTATTACATTTTTTAAAGCATTTTATAGTATAATAAGTAAAAAGAAACAAGGAAGCATTTTTTTTTCACAATGACAGTTTTCCTGGAAGGCATTAGCAAACAGCCTGTGATAATCTGCATGTTACACAGGCGATTCTAGAAGTCTAGTTCCATGCAACAGAGAAAGAGAAAGAGACTACATGGAGAGGTCACAGTCTTACAGACTCAGGCTCCACAGTGGCACACTGCCAATCACTTTCATGGGGAAAATTGGGTCACATATGCTATGTGTACCTGTAAAGTGGGCTAAGAAATCAATTCTCTAATTGGAAAGCTTCATGCTTTGAACCACCCTATTCCTACGAAGGAACAGGAAGATGGGTTTAGTGGAAGACTCAAAAATTTTTTCATAGTACATGTTCAGTAAGTATCAACTATTATTATTAATTTTACCTAAATTAAGCAGAAAAGGTAAATGAAAAAGGAAGATGCTGCACTCTAAAAATACAATTGTAAAATAGCAAGGATTGTTTCTTCCTGAAACCTAGAAAAAATTAAAGGTTTATTTACTTCGAATACTTTAGGTATAATGTTTTCTCGGTATTTCCTCCCCACTTCTGTAACTTAGTGAAGGCACAGCTATAATTGGTTCTGACTTTTCACTACCTGCCCATAAGAACAGGGCATTCATTGGTCACTTTCATAAGTCATCTAGAAATGGGAAGCTGTGCCCCTTAAGTGTGCCATATATTATTTGGAAATTATTAGAGAAAAAATAGCGATATTTGTGATATTTTGTTGTGGTTAAAATCCAGTATCTTATACAAATAGTATGCTCACAGTGATTCAATAATAATGGGATCATGTCATGTTATTGTTAAGTCAAATAATTTTACTTCACCAAAAAAACAAAACAAAACTCCCTACTTCAGGTAGAAAGATGGTCTTGTATTTTAGACTTCACAGAAAATATGCTTCTACTTCACCATGTTTCTGTAATGTAATCTTTGAAATACTAAAGAACTCCTTCCTTGAAATGCATGAGATTATCAGGAAAGCCTTTTTGTGATCTTCTCTGTTTCCCTCTGCGTTAAGTTTACATTTGTATTAATCTATGGTACCTAACACTTAATTTGACTTGTCTGTTACCATTGCTCTGACCTTTGGGCTCACTCTCAATCACATGTAATTATTTTTCTCTATATCACTGGTGCCAGTTCTCAAGCAGGCTATTTTTATAAAGCCTGCTAACCACAATAAATTATTTTGAATAAAGCAAGTTGTATAAAAACAGATACACAAAAAGTAAAATACTATTGGCCATTAAAAAGGCATGTTAAATACATCATATTTCTCAAAAAGAAAAAAAATTCTTGGTAGTTCTCACTGTTTTTATTACTCTTTCTAAAAATGAAAGACATTAATCAAACGTATTCTTAATTCCTAATTCAGTATCTGAGACCACAACTCTAATGATAGAACCAAGGCTAGTAAAACATTCCCTACACTGAGCAGTGTGTTTAAAATGTATCTCGTTTCTCATAGCTCATTAGCTCACTGAATGAATTGGTCTGAATCATGAAGGCAAAATGGGTTTAAATTCCTAGGGCACATCTTTTCTTCTTCTACTCATGTAATTTACACCTTCATCACTTGCTGTCAGAGCAAAGGGCCTTTTCACTAATGACAGTATTTTGAAGCATTGCTAAAGGAAGATATAACGAGGACATACTGAGAGAGTCAGTTAAAGAAATATAGAAGGAGAATAAGAAATTGCATACTGAGAAAAAGAGTTACACAAACACTTAACCCAAGCGCTCTCTCTGGGCTTTGTGGTTTTGCTACTTTATTCCTGAAAAATAATGTGAATAGATAAAGAATCACACCAGGGTTTAAGTTCATCTTTCACGAAAGGAACATCTATATGTTTCTATGGTTTAGAATCACAAAAGTATTTTTTATATGATTTCATTAGACTGCTGTGTGTAGAATCAATTTATAGCAGGGACCAAAGATCAGGGAGTTGAAATGATTCTTTAAGAATGATTCCTATAACATGTAGCTTGGGGAGGTGGCTATTAACGATAAAAAGAAATGGAGAGCAATACTAGAACAAATATACAAAGATAGAGGTTTTTCTAAATAGACTTCTTAATGCTAAAAATCATATGAACCAGGCTATCTCCCTCTCTTGAAATTCTTATATATGTGTGAAAGTGTGATTACATAGTTAATTATTCAAATTTGTATACATATATAAAATGAATTCTGTATAATTTCACATATATGTATGCATATAAATTATATGTGTGATTACAGGAGAAAATAGGTAAACAGGTAAAATAAAAATTTAAAAATCAACTAAAACATTTTGAAAGATCAAAAAATCAAGACAATTCACTGAGAGCTTCAAAACACATCACAATAGCAAAAACCTCGAGTTCTAAATAAGGAACTATTGACTGTGGGTATTATAAAATGTTGACTCTTAATTCTTTAGGGATTTGACAAACCTAATTTGGAATATCAATATGTAGGATGATTGTATACGCAGTTAAGCCACAGTGAAGAATGAGCAAATAATAAACCAGAAAATTGACTTGAAGAATTGGTCAGATAAATGATTTCATTTCTATTGTACAAAACAGTATTTTTCATACAATAAATCTGAAAGAAACGAGACACATACTGTACTTTTTTTTTTCCTAAATGGGATTGGAAAACTGCCTTGGTAGAAAGATTACATTCAAATATTTATCACATTATTATGTTAATCTGTGAGAAGATGTGGACTCAGCATACACAATATGGTGCTTTAATTCAGTTCAAACCATTTGGGTTGCTAAACAATTTTTTTCTCATAGAAAAATTGTTATGAGACCTTTTATAATTAATTCATCATTAAATATTATTTTTGCTTAAGTGGATGATTTATGGGATTAAAGCCATCCACCTACATTTCAAAGAGTACATTTTTGAAGGTAACAAAAGATACATATTAAATATTAGTACTTTTTGGTTTTTTGATAAGCATATATTTGACTTTACAATTGCTGGAACACTGTACTTGTTGTGAGAACACTACTTTTAATTATATTTCATAAAGGGACTGTTATTTCTTCAGATTTTCCAACCAATGCTCCATCCATACCCATGAAATTAACCTAAAATTAAAAAGTCAGTTTTCTTAGCGCGATTTTATAATTGAGCTTACTCTGCAACTGGCAATTAAACTCAGAATCTGAGAAAGGATTAAAGTCACTCTGAATCTTTTAATTTCCTTGCTACTTAATTTCCTGTTTGTCTTGGTTTTACATTTTTATTTCCTTTGATGAGATTAATCATATTTGAGTGTGATTGAACATTTTTACTTTGTTGGACTAATTATGAACTTTAAAGTGTGAGTAAATGAGCACCTTTTACTATACTATAACTATATTTTCATTAAAAAAAAAATCTCCTTAACCTTTAATAGTAAAATTTTAGACCATTGTTTTTATTTTTTTTTTTAACGTTTATTTATTTTTGAGACAGAGAGAGACAGAGCTTGAACAGGGGAGGGTCAGAGAGAGAGGGAGACACAGAATCTGAAACGGGTTCCAGGCTCTGAGCTGTCAGCACAGAGCCCGACGCGGGGCTCGAACTCACGGACCGTGAGATCATGACCTGAGCCGAAGTCGGACGTTTAACCGACTGAGCCACCCAGGCGCCCCAAGACCATTATTTTTAATCAATGCAGAAGACGTAGGTTGCCAGTCAATCTGGAATTCAGTTGGCTTAAAATAATCTCAAATATTTGAAAGAAATCCTGAAAAACTTTAAGTATGTTGCAATTAAGTATACATCTATATCTTATGGTACACTGTACAGGTTTTATTGGCTTAAAAGCTCAAACATTTCTCTGTTGGCCAGAGAAGAATAAATGAATGAATGAATGAATGAATGATCTGTAAAATAGACCTGATGTGGTTTCGAATATATGATAACTTAAAAAATTTTTTTAGCATGTTTTTATTTATTTTTGAGAGAGAGAGCATGAGCAGAGGAGGGGCAGAGACAGTGAGAGACACAGAATCTGAAGCGGGCTCCAGGCTCCGAGCCGTCAGCACAGCCCCCAACACGGCTCAAACTCATAAACCACAAAATCATGACCTGAGCCAAGGTCGGACACTTAACCGACTGAACCACCCAAGTGACCCAATATGATGACTTTTGAAATAATTGATGGACTGTAATGATTCCAAGAAAACTGTAGTCACTGATCAGGAACCTCCTTATACTGCTTATTAATATAGATATAGATATAGATATAGATATAGATATAGATATAGATATAGATATGGATATGGATATAGATATAGTTATAGATATAGTTATAGATACAGATATAGAGATATAAATATAGATATAGATATAGTTTTTTTTTACTACAAGTTAAAGAATATATTGCGACTTTTATTACCCCTATTATCATGGTAAGCAATATATATGCATATAAAATTATAAGGAATACATGGTCTAAATTTTTTTTTGAACTTTTGGTGAAAATATTTTGGTGAAAATATATAGTAAATATTACTCAAAATTACTCAAGTACAAGAGGCTGGCTTTTAAAATTTATGTTAACATTTATCAGTTTTAGTACAAATCTACTTATTTTATCATGGATAACTTTCGGGAAACCCAAAGTACCATTTCCTAAATTATTTTATATGACTGGAATTTTTTTTTCATTTAAACATACTTAGAAGAGTTTCTTGCAAAAAGCAGGTCAATCTATTCAGTTTTATCGTGGCATCCCAAATGTTACATATTCAAAATCGAGGGAGGGGGTTAAGGAATGTAAAAGTTGATTTAAACATTCTAATTCTTATTTGGTTATTCTCTTCTTGACCAAGGGGAGTTATATGGCACGAAGTGAAGTGCAAGGAAAGAGCGAATAACTGGGCCATTTTACTCAAAGTAAATACAAATACTTTATATCTCACTGTTGGGAGCACTAGTCGTCAGTCCCCAAGGACACCCTGAAAAGCAGTCATGTATATGATAGCAATATATTACGTTGATTTTAAATTCAAAAGGTTTTTTTGTTTTTTAAATTTAAAAAGGATGACAGAATAAACACCCTTTTAATGATACTCTTCCAGTTGAAAAAAAAGTATTGGACTAAGATTATGCCTACCATCCTTTGTTTTTGTATTGTTTTGATTTCTTGTTTTTGGTTTCGTTTTTGTTTATGTTTGTTGCAATGAGACTGAAATTGATGAGGATGATGGAAATGTGTGGACACTAACATGACAGTGGAATATGCTTCTAATTGTTTCTGAAATTTTAAGTTTTCATATTGATGGAGCTTCAGTTTTTTAACTGAATCGAAATACAAGGAGAACGAAGACTGGTACTTCAGAATTTATGTAATATATTCCATATATTAATGTTCATTTTCACTCTCATGGTTGGACAAGTGCCTTCTATCACCCCATTCCTAGTGTCCAGAGATCATGTTATAATGTTGAGGCAATGTATACCATGTGTGTGTTAGTGACAGAGGTCTTAGGGACATCACTGTATGTAGTTGGACAGAATGTGTTCCCTTCTACCTTTCTTTGCCTTGTTACATACAGATGTACTAATATAATAATTTCAAGGAGGATGAGCATACTAAAATAATAAAATATATCATTTGATCTGTAACATTATTAATTGACTAAACAGCAAATTGTGATCCATCCCCATCCATCTGTTTATCCATCCCTCCCTCCATCCCTTCATCCATCCATCCATTCAACAAATACTGAGCACTTTCTCTTTGTCTGTCATTGTGCACTAAGGGTACAGTTTGAACAGACAAGAAGTAATACCAGCCATCATAGAACTTACAATTTAGGAATGTGACAAAAGTAAATTCAAAAATGACATAAGTAAATATGTAACTGAAAAAATGGAAAAGGAAAAATATTCAGTACTATGAAATGGTGGAAGAGGAGAGCTTGACCTGGTCAGAGGAAGAAAGGAAATTTCTCTCCAGGGAGATCTGCAGTATGATTATGAAGAATGAATAGATTAACAAGGGACAAAGCAGAAGAACAAAATTTGGATAAAGGCAATCTCAAATGCTCATAAGAAGAAGGAACACTCTGTGTATGGCAATGAAGGCAGGACAGCATGGGTGAAACACAGAGAATGAGGAAAGCATGGAGGGAAAGGAGGATGGAGAAGGGAACTGAGTGTAGAACATTCTGGGTCATTCTCATGGCACAGAGTTTAGTACATATAATCACTTGCAGTTTGCACTGAGAGAATTTTATTAAACTTTTTTAATGACATCATGATGCATTTTCCAGATATGTTGCCTTCCTCTTAATGTCATTCACTCAGCAACTTCTTATTGAATGATTACTTGGGAATCATTACTTTTCAACAGATCTGAATTCTGTCACCCCAAGAATCAGACGATTTAGACTAGAGCAACTAGAGTTGTTTTTTCTCCTAGGATATTGAGTGTCCCATAGCGTAATGCATCTAAAATGTAATGATTCATAAAATATCAATACAATTGAGGAATGTAGCAAAGTAAAAATTTATTTCATCTTAATTTCAGGTATTTGAAGGGACTGAGTGTCAGATCATTTATAGTGCTTCTCGGTGGTGACATTATTTTAATGGTGTCATTTAAATCCATTTTCAGTGCAATATAGTAATTCTTAAATGATAAATTACATTACTTAATATTTCAGCTGAGACATTGGTAAGATATAGAGGTCCAATTGTTTTAATGAAGAGTTTAAAGGTTTGCTTGCATCATAAATCAGAATCTTGTGTTAAATTAATAGTTTTTAAACTGACCATTTCTTTCGATTTGTCAGAACATCATATATTGATCGTAAAACAAATGTTACATGTTGTTTTTAGATCCACTTAACTTTCAATTTTGAGCAAACCTACAAAAAATGCACAACATGAAAGAAAAGATGAAAAATGATGAGTTCACTTACATAGCTGTTCTCTTAGTCCCAAAGCAATAAGTCTTTTTCCCTTTTTTCTCATTTATCATATATTTGTAAGAGGGACTTACTTGCCTTAGGGGGGTAAATGTTAAATAGAGAAGTTAATATTTGAAACCCTTACCTCATCTTTTTTTTTCTTTTTTTTTTGCTCCTCTTTTATTTATAAACAAATCAAAATGATAGCTGGAAGTAAATCATTTTTAGCAAATAGAATATGAGTAGACACAAATGTTTTGACCTTTTATTTCTATTTATTTATTTATTTATATTATTCATTTGTGTGCATTGTGATCCAAATGAAAGATGGATAAAGAACATTTTTGTTCAACTACAATTCGTTAAAAGACTTCAAATTGTCATTAGATGATTAAAGTCTGTTTAAGGAATCAGAGCTGAAGACACGGTGATTTCTTTGCCTGTCCAAATTGTGCTCTTACTCTCATGCAAAAAAGGGCAGAGTCCAGCAGAAAGAATAGGTTTGCCTAACAACATTTATTGTTGAAATTTTCAGAGATGAAAATCAGTCACAGGCATGCAGTCCTATGGACTGGTCACCACATTCTAAGTTAGCTGATAGAAATCTGAAGTGAGCTCACGGGACCAGAAGTGAGCTTTAAGGGAAACAGACAGCTGTCCTTGGGCAGTGAGTCTTTTGGAAAGAGAAGGCTTCTCCAGTGGTAGGAGGGGCGAAAATGCAAAAATAACATGATGGTTCTGAACCTTGAATCCAGGCAGCCCTGTTGCCAGCTCAGTGTAGGTAGGGGTTGAAGTCAGGAGGGGAAAATTCTCTTCTCTAGATGGATATGTTTGGGAGCCGAGACAGAAGACATACAGTTGCAGTTATGTCATATGACAAACTCCTTGCCACATCGTAGTTCATGGGTGAATTGGGACTGGGGCCCAAGCTTTGAAGTTGACCTTAATTCTTTCCTTTAAGCAATGGATTTGGGGGCCACCAGGCTTTTGTCTAGTAGTATCTCCTGCAGGAGCTTAGCTTCAGACCAGTTAAACCCTACTTGCATGCAGCAGGAGTACTCTTAAACAACTGAAGACTTGAAAGGACAGCTATTAAAGACCTATCATTATCACCACAGTCAGTTATCCCCGTTGATTCTCTCTGTGTGTCTGTGGTAACTCATACATTTTTCTCAGGGAGGTGCTCACTTCTAGTTTCTCGGAATCATTTGGAACACTACCATACAGGTGTAGTGGGAATTACGAACTGGGATAAAATGGAGTAGTTTTTAAGTAATGACATTAACACATACCTCCTGATCTTGTAAAGGATTTCATGAGACTAATCTATATTCTTTCTCATAGTTAAACACTTTTTTTTTTCACTCAAAAGCATGTTGGGTACTGTTTTGTCAGTTTGGATTTTCTTTCTTTTCTTCTTCTTCTTCTTCTTCTTCTTCTTCTTCTTCTTCTTCTTTTAATGTTTACTTATTTTTGAGAGAGGGAGCATGAGCAATGGAGGAACAGAGAGAGGTGGGGACAGAGGATATGAAGCAGGCTCTGTACTGACAGCAGCGAGCCCGGTGTGGAACTTGAACTCACGAACTGCAAGATCATGACCTGAGCTGAAATCAGATGCTCAGTCAACTGAGCCGCCCAGGTGCCCCTGATTTTTTTTTTTCTATTTTTTTGCAAGGAAACATAATTGTGTGAAATAATATGTGCACACACACTCACACACACACACACACACAAATAATCATATGAATTAATATGTACACACAAGTATTTTATAGGCAACATTAAGCCATACTATATTGCTTTAGTTATAGGTGGGAATTTTTGTAAAGCTTTTTAGTACACAGAATTTATTTGCCCTTGTATTGGACTGCTACCTGAACATTTTACAACAGCAAAAATATAAAAGCTGCTCTTTTTGACCCGCTTTTTTCACTTCAAGATATCTTTGTCATGTTCATAAATTGGTTTACTGTATTCGCATTGTCGACAGAAGTCTGCTTTTCAACATTTAACACCTGTGAAGAACTATGACTTCACTGCAAGAGATAGACATAATTGGTTACAAAAGAACTTTAGCTCACTAGCAAAAATGTCAGACTTGCAACAAATATTTTTCAGTTGAAAGAAATCTGAATCTCTGATTTACACTTTTACTCCTTTCCCAGTTCCGAGCTTAATATGTTTACTTTCAAATTCCTGGTAGTTTCTGGTGACCATTGAATATGTTTAGTTGTCCTCAGTCTTCTCTTGCCTTTTATTTACATGTTTATTAG
The DNA here is from genome assembly GCF_016509475.1 of Prionailurus bengalensis. NCBI lineage: Eukaryota > Metazoa > Chordata > Mammalia > Carnivora > Felidae > Prionailurus > Prionailurus bengalensis. Next base: position 23,843,089 of record NC_057350.1, on the reverse strand, counting down.
CAATTTGGGTGCGGTTTTTTTTCCCTCAAGATACTGCATGCTTATGCAATCTTCAGCTTTTCTTTTAAAACAGTATCTCTTTTACACTTCTTGCATAAGTGTGCATATCTATAGTGTGTGTGAAAACAAAGCCAAAAAGAGCTAGAATAACATATGAGTTTCTAGATGCAGTAGTCAAATGCAAAGCTCCTGATATAAAGATGACCCAGGATTATGAAAACCTGGGTGGGGGGGAGGGGAGTGTAGGTCAAGTTTAGGTTGGGGAGGAGAGTGGGGGCCCCCAAGCAGCTTAGGACAGCATGCAGGCACTGTGAACTTTTAGAACAGTGGCTGGTGAGTACTCACACAAAAGTAAATGGAATGTGTTGGTGAGGCTTAGGAAAAAGGCTGGGATTTATTTTCCTTCCCATTTTTCTTTGGCCTCTTGAGCCGCATGACTTTTCTCTACAGGCTTGCAGAGAGAGTGGGAAATGACTAGTGGTGATTGAACACCATATAGCGGCGTGCCGTGTATTACATGAGCAGCTATAGATTGGCAGGTGAGCAGATTATGTTCCAAAATTCTGTTCAGATCTCTCATTCCCTACTAAAAAAATTCCCATAGAAACACATTTTTTTGTTAAAGTTATTTTTAGTACTTAATTGACCTGGTTCATAAATTCCCCCTTGCCCAAGTACTGTAAAAATTAAGTATTTGAGGCCAGTTGTATCCAATCACGATCTTCTTCACAGCCATCCTCTTTCACTACATCTCTTTATTTTTGTCTCTGCGCTCATCTTCCATTTACCAGCTAGAGCTTTCTTTGCCCGTGCATAAAGGGCCTTCAGTCAAGACTGAAGACTGGGCCTACTAAAGAATATTCCTTGAAAATCAAGTTCCGCTTCATACATATCAGAGCAGATGATTAGGAAGGTTTTAGAGATTGCTTTGTTTTGCTTATTAACACTTAGTGGCCCCAAGGAATCAGACATCACTTAGTGCTGTGTCCAAAGTGTGTGTGGGGTCCATTATGTCTATGTTAAGGGTTCGACAGCTGCATATAAAAAACACCTGTGAGGATGTCAGTAATGGTTTTCATGATGGACAAAATATTTACTCCTTAAGGTGATATGGGCCAATTATTTAAAAATTAATGGGAGGGGCGCCTGGGTGGCTCAGTCGGTTAAGCGTCCGACTTCGGCTCAGGTCAAGATTTCGCAGTCCGTGAGTTTGTGCCCCGCGTCGGGCTCTGTGCTAACAGCTCAGAGCCTGGAGCCTGTTTCAGATTCTGTATCTCCCTCTCTCTGACCCTCCCCTGTGCATGCTCTGTCTCTCTCTGTCTCAAAAATAAATAAACGTTAAAAAAAATTAATGGGAAACTTTGAGGCTCTGCAAAGCTACATCACGATCTAGAAACATAGAGCGTTCTCTCCTCGTGTACATAAACGTCTCTCAGAATGTTCATTTATTTTGTTTCTAACAAAAATACCCTGTGTATTTGTTGGTCTTTTTTCATCAGTCATATGCTTGTCTTTTTGTGAAAGCACATACTTACAGACTCTCCAAATATTCACTTCATCTTCTAATCTTTTTTATTGTTATATTTTAGAAGTATTTAATTTTTAATAAACTCCCGACATTCTTAGTTTTCACAAAATGTCCTCCCACTTATTCCCCTCAGTGTAATGTGTCTCCACCAGTGTTAGCTATCTCCTGCTATACCACGAATGACCCCAGATGTAATGGTTTAAAAGAACACACATTTATTATCATCCAGTTTCTGTGGGTCAGGAATTTGGGACTGGCTTTGCTGGGAGACTCAAGATCTTTCACGTGATTGGAATCATGATGTCAGTTGGGGCTGAAGGCACGAGAAGGTCCTGCCACCCAGGAATCTGACTCCCATGGCTGTTGACAGTGGACCTCAGGTCCTTGCAACATAGGTCTGTCCCTAGACTACTTGAGAGGCCTCTCAACGTGGCACTACAATGGATTATGGAGGAAGTTTCAGTGCTTTTAATAATGATTTGGGGTCCAAAGTCACACTCAGCATCGTTTCTGCTTTAGCCTATTCACTAGGAGTGAGTTACTATTTTCAGCCACTCTCAGATGGAAGGGACTTAATGCCACTTCTTGAAAGGCGAGTATCAAATAATTAGTGAGCATGTTTTAAAACCCCCGATTTTCCTATACTCTTCGCCAGTAGAACTCATGTTTCTGTACATAAGCCATCACAAACCCTGTGACAGGAAATGAGGGTTGGAAGAGTGATGATGAGCCTTCTCTCTCCTGACTGGCTACTTACGTATCCCGGAACAACTTTCTTTCATTTATATGAAACCCTTCTTTGAGGTTCATGTGATTGTACTCTATCATTTTCTAATCTTTTGCATCAATATTTTCTAGGAATGCCCCTTCCCTCACTGAAAATTTTGGATCTCTGCCTATTACAGATTCGTTCCAACTTCTATCACAATCCTGGGAGAGTTTAATGTCTCTGAAGGCTGCTGAAAGGAGTAGATCTTCATTTCGGTGGCCTTGATTTCTGTTTCATTTGATTCACACAGTGCATCTTCTCATACAAATGATTCTAACTCAGAAATGATCCACTGTAGTATCCCTCTTTCAGAACACAAACTCTCCACTCTAGGCCCTGCTTGCTTGCTTGCTTGCTTCCTTTCTTTCATAATATTAGTGTTCGTTTTTTTTTTTTTTTATTTTTTAATGTTACTTTATTTTTTAAGAATGGGGGTGCATGTGCACATGTATGAGCAGGGGAGGGGCAGAGAGAGAGACACACAGAATCCGAGGCAGGCCCCAGGCTCTGAGCTGTCAGCCCAGAGACTGACATGGGGCTCGAACTCACGGACTGTGAGATCATGACCTGAGCCGAAGTCGGAAGCTTAACCAACTGAGCTACCCAGGTGCCTGGGTGGCGTTTTATGCCTTCCTCTGCCCTTTATCTTTGGCCTCACTATAACATCCCCTCTAAGATGCTGGTGAAGGAAGACTCAGAGCAGAAACATTTAGAAAAGGGGTAAAGAAAGTTACTTTTAAAGAATGTAAGGATACCAGACTTAGAAGAAGGTCTGGTTCACCAAATGAAAAATACAGCAGTGTTAAAAGGGGAAAAAAAATCTAGAACAAAACATTACTAATGTTATCAAATTCACATTAGTATAGTCATGATAGAAAACAGCAATATTTTATTCACAAAGATCATGGTATATATTCAGACGTCAGCATAGCGAAAAAGGAAATCAGGGAAAAATATGGTTTCTTAATAAGTCAGGTTTCTTTTTTTGGGTGCAAATCCCTCCCCTCCCTCTACCATCTGATTATATAACAGCTGTGTTTAGTGATGTTGGAAGAAGGGAAAGCTGTGAGGTGCTAAAAGGGACTTTATATCTGGTCCCCTTGACTTATCCCCAGAGTTCATGAGGTCTTGAAATGCTCTTGGACATCTATTACTCCAGAGGCAGTCACCAGCACCTTCTCCCTCTAAAAAACACCTACCAAATAGATATCCACGTTACAATTTACCTATGTTGGCCCCATTCTTAAGCACTTTCTGGTGCTCAGTAAAATCAAATGACTATTCGGATCTTTTATTTCCTCTCAACTTGAGTCACATACCAGTTTATCTACTCTCTGCTTCCATTCTACCAATAACCATTTAGTACGTGAGATATTCTTGACAATTCATCTACAGATTTCTTGCTCTCCCTTACTCATAGCAAACATTCCTCCCTACAGATGGTAGTCGCCAAGGAGTGTCTTTGCTCTGCTCTCCCTCCTAGAAAGAACTTGGATGCATCCGAAGGAGGACAGGGAGCTGGCAGCCTCTGGAGGCAGCATCTTCATGGTTTCCCTCAGCATTTGAGCCCAGTCCACACTCTTTCTGGGCAGCCTTCCATCAGTGACTAACCATGGCCTGGCTGTTTTTGCACAAATACGGACTGCTCTGACTTGATTCTGGAGCTTCCTGTTGTGTTGGCTGAGACACTGAAAGGTGTGTGGTAAGTTCTGAGGCTCTCTCTTCAATCCTGCTTTCTACCCCATTTATCTATTATGGGCACTATCCCCCAATAAGACGGTTCTGCTCCTGACTGTGCCTCAGTGTCTGCTTTCTGGAGGATCCGGCTGACACAGTACATCGACAAGCCAAGTAAGGCCACAGACATGTTTTTAAGCTCCCTGTGCATAAACCATCATGATGCACTTCTATTCGTTTTCATCTCCATTTCTCTAATAGCAGATGGTGAGTTGGTTTTTCTTCTTGAACAACAACTACAGAACTCCTTTACGTGGACCTTGACCTCCATTTCCTCTCTTCTCATTATCTCCCCTTTCTTTCACTTCTTCATTAACTTCCCACCCCTTCTCAACTTGCTTTGAAGTTTGGCTGCCAGTTCATATTTAAGAATGACAACAACGTGTTCTGCTCTGGGTGTGTGGGGTGTATAGTTCATTGAATTGTGGCTCCCAAAAATATATGCTCATATCCCATAACACCTGGAACCTATGAATGTGAACTTATTGGAAAAAGTCTCTTTGCAGATGCAGATTCAGCTATTGATCCAATCCTTCTAATTTAAGTGTCTAGTTCTCCACTTGCCCCCAAGGTCCATGCAAACCTGAAACTTAAAAGATTCAGGACAACTGGACTGATTTTATTCCTATTGTTATCCCTCTTCTCAGTCACGTTCCATCTTTCTCTGCTCTGCTCAAATGTCCGTCCCTTCCTCTTTTTTTTTTTGTACCATTTATTTATGTATTTTGAGAGAGAGAGAGAGGGAGATAATGAATGGGAGACAGGCAGAGAGAGAGAAAGAATCCCAAGCAGGCTCCACAGTGTCAGAATCAGATGTGGGGCTTGATGTGGGGTGGGGCTTGATCTCATGAACCGTAAAATCATGACATAAGTCGAAATCAAGAGTTGGATGTTTAACTGACTGAACCACCTGGGTGCCCCTTAAATGTCTGTCCTTTTCTCTTCTTTTAAAATAACACAGTTATAGGGTGCTTGGGTGACTCAATCCGTTAAGCATCTGAATCTTGATCTCAGCTCATATCTTGATCTCAGGGTCATGGGTTCTAGCCCTGTGTTGGACTCCAGGCTAGGTGTGAAGCCCACTAAAAAAATAAATTAAATAAATAAGTAGGCAAACAAACAAACAAATAAATAAAGGCAGTAACATTATTTCGTCATTTTTTTTTCCTCTCTCTCCATTGTCTGGTTCTTAGGGACCTATATGCCTCTTGCCATTTTAATAGTGCTTTGAAATGCAACAAAGATAAGCTTGTCCTGTCTGAAAGTTATATAATAATTCTCTTCTTCCTTTTTATCTTATTTGCTGACAACACTGTCCATAAACAACCCAGAGCTATAAAGCTGAAAGTGAATTCAACTTTGTTTCCTCCCCCGTCTCTCCTACAGCTTAATCACAAAGCCAGGCATATTTGCCTTATAATTTTTTTATGATCAGCATACTCACTAATCTCTGTCCCTAATAATGCAGCCTTAATTAGGCTTCTCATCATCTCTCAATTAAATACTGTGACCTGGCCTCCCTCCCTTTAATAATGCATTCTCAAATCCATCATCCACAGACCTACGGAATGATCTGTCTCATATGTATAGCGGATTGTGTCCCTTCTCTTTTTAAATCTTCAACAATTGCTCTTATGGCTCTGTAGCAAAGTGCAACTCCTTAACATGGAATGCAGCACCTTCATGGTATGATCTCTCGACATCTCATTCATAAGTTTTTACTGCTCCCGGGCTTACTCTTTATATTCCAGAATCACCTGTAATCTCTGTTGCTTTGTCATTTTCCCTAATTAAAATGACTTTCTTATTTCGTCTTTTCTCTTCAGTCTCCTACCAGTGTTTTAAAATAGAGCAGGAATTTTGTCTTCTCCATCATGAAGCTTTCCTTAACTGCTTCCTCCCCCACTTATCCTATCCTGCTTAACCAGGATGGTTTACTTGTTATTTTCTTGGATCCTGGAGGCTGCCTCTGTTATCTTTATCACATTTATTATAGTTATAATTATGTATTTTATAATATATAATTATAATTCAAATGCTCTCTTCCTCCTCTGAATGTTGGTGTTTTGAAGTAGGCAGTATACTTTATTCATAAGTTCAATTTCTTGTTTATAACATGGTAATGAGCACACAATTGAGCTTATTGAAAATATGAATAAATTGATAAATCTTTCTCTTGAATAAGGGCGGACAGAGAGGACAAAAGTGTACTCTGATTTCCAAGAAGGCAGTTATATGTCTTCCGAGTGATTTGTGTCTTTGTTTCTAGTCAGAATAAACTTCCATGGTTCAGTGCTTTTACTTAGGTTTGTCTTTGTGCCTGGAATGCCCTTCCTACCTTCTCTTTACTGAATACCCAGCTTAGATCAGACACCATGACTTTTTTAAGTTCCCCATGTAGGAAAACCTTATTTTAATATGATCCATCAGAATAATGGCATTCTGGATGTATTTCTCTTCTGTGCTGCACAGGTCAATTTCCTTACCTCTATTAGAGCATTCATCACTCTAAGCAGTAAGCAGGATACCTCCCAAAACCTAGGAGTGGAACTATGGAAAATCAACTTGCAGTAGTTGACTTAACCTTGGGTAAAGTATAATGCTTCCAAGCAATAATACACAAATGGGCCATTGAGCAGTTTTCTCTAATAAAGAGGTCAGGATCTTGCTTCAGGAAAAGACTACCTGTATGTGCAGGTTCAAGTCTGTAGCAGAATCAATGTCTAAGATGAAGAATGTTTCAATCAGGGACAAACAAATGTTTAGTAGAGAAAAAAACATGAAACTGAGACTAGGATGAATCAGTAAGCATTCAGCATTGTCTAGAGAAATAAATGAACTGAGGATTATCATCTTCCGATCAAATATTGGAGCAACACATAAACACACACTGCTCACCTGTTTTTTTTTTTCTCTCTCTCTCCGTCAATCTCTCCCCACTCCCCTGACTGCCAGCCTCCCCTCCTTTCACACATACGTTGAATTTGGGTTCTGTTTGTAAAGCTCTTTCCTTCACTAGCCTGGGAAGTTAGACTTAATATTTCCATCAAACACACATTAAGTGTTCAAGAGTTTCATTGAGTGCACCTACAATATTTTCAACACAAGCATGTTGTGGATCAATTATAAATCTCAGTTACATAGCTTTATACAGTAGAATATTAGATCGACTCAATCATCAGGTTGTGATTTTATAAAACTTATGACAAAATCTGTTGATAGTGAGATTGCTTGACATTTTCATTTACATTTTTCTCCTTTCTCAGTTTGATTGTTATTGTGAAGTCCAAGGTAACCCTTAAGTAGAAGGAGAGCCTGGAATAATGACATTATTAGTCTTTTCTATTTTCAAGTTCAAGTGCACTGAACCAGTCAATAATATTTCAAACACCAAGAAGTAAGTCCTCTGAAGCTTTGGGGACACCTTGTTATTCCTACCTCCTTTGTTTGCTTCTGGTGTGTAATAACCCTTGACATGTTATATTTTTTTGTTTTAAAACATAATGTATCAAATATGTCATATCCCAGGAGATCATGATGTAACATGGAAGAGAAGAATATTCTCAGAAAGTCAGATATAGCAGTTGCTAGGGACTTAAAGATATCCACACAATTACCTAGTGTAACAAAAATAATCTGCACATATGTCTTTCCTGCCTTTTTTCTCTCCATTGTGTGGAGGAGAATTTGGTGTCTCATTTTCTCTTTTGGGATCATCATTTTCATGAGCATATCATATGCCAAGTGTGAATATATCTAGTAGATGCAGTAAAAGATGATAGCATTCTGAATATATTCCCTGTGTAGCATAGATTTCAATCCTATAGTACTATATTCCATTATATTAGCACTGTTGGAAATGGTGAAGAAATAAAGTGGCCAGGATCAGAAATAAAGTGTTGAAACTATCCCTGAAAAATAAGTGCTCAAAGATGATAAGAATATTTCTTTTGGGCTTCTGTGATAAATATTGGACTATATACCATATATTCTAGTAAAATTGTAAGAGACACAGAAATGCTGATAATTAGTTATTTAAAATTGGAAACTTAAAGACCTGTATCATTGTACAAGTAAACTGGAGTATTTGCAGATTCTACATCAACATTGGGAAATATCTATTTCACATCATTGGACAAACAATTCAAGGGACGCAAATGAACAAACCTGAAAGCAATCAAAATTCAAATCAAAGTGTTTACAAAAATGTTTACAAAATCTTGCACTGCCTTTTAAACTCATATTTACAAAAATTGTATCACTTGCTGCCTTTAATTTGCCCTGGCCTCTTGTTTTCCTATCCTGTTTATTTTTCTTGTATAGTCTTCAAATTAATATTTCTCTGCCCTTTTCTACAAAATGACCTTTCCTTTCCTTTCCTTTCCTTTCCTTTCCTTTCCTTTCCTTTCCTTTCCTTTTCTTTCCTCTTCTTTCCTTTTCCTTTTTTCTGGACACTTTGAGTTACTTAAATGGTCTTAGGAAAAGTGTATGAAAAGTTACAGATGCCTGATAACTTAGGGAAAAAATGAACATAGGCTGCAGTAGGGAAAGAAGCTATGGAACATTTGCAGACCAAATACTATTTTCTCTGTTCTCTTTCCTCTCTTCTCTGATCCCGCCCGCTCCTACATGTGTACCTCCATTTTGAGCACCTGCCTTTGATTTCTCTGCTTTGCATGTACTCTCCCAACAGAGTACATGCATGTCTAGCTTTAACACCTATCAACAGATGAAGAAATTAGTTCTTAGATTCTCAAGTCCATTGAGTACCATGTGATCTGTTCAGTTTATTCAACAAAAGCCACAAGCCAAAGTTAGCTGACCAAGCTATTGAATGGCTGTCATTGACTTGAATTTATGCCTCTTTATCAATTATTTACAGCTGAGAGGGACAGGGGCCTAAAGAAAAGAACAACACACTTTCTTTCAAAGTAGCTATATGGGAAGATCCAGTATATGCAGAAATCTATCACTGCTTTATTATTTTTTTCTATACATTTGATTCCCAGTCACACCTCATTGTTTATATGTATTCAGTCAACATAGGGAATATTGAGTTTATTTTATGCAAACCAAACATGAGTTTCCCCATCCTTAAGTTTATTTGACACTGTTAAACTGAATTTAACCTAGATATCTAATCTTCAAGCTTATACCTGTTCTTGATAATATTTTCAAAACAAGTTCAAACACTTAGAATGTGCTTGCTCAAAAAATGACTTTCAAAACAAGTTGGCATCCTTTTATTTTCTCTATACCATCCCCATATTTAGGCCAAGCCCCCAAATTTTCATAATGCTGTTAGTGATTTGATGTTCAACATTTTACTTCTGCTTTATACAATGCATCTGATTTCATCCTCTCTCTCCCTCTCTCCCTCACCACTGGACAGCCATGTCTGACTGGATAGTTGGCACTTAGAGTCAATAGAAATTCAGCTGTTAGAAAGCTATGAAGGGATCATTGGCAGCTAAGTAAATACTAACACTTCGTCTAGAATGCTGAACTAAATTAGCCCCTAGCTATATCCCAGAGCTTTAAAACTTAAATATAGCCTAAAGTACTCAAACATTTCATGGGATAACTCTTTAAAATAGCTAAACTTCTTTTCCTCCTACATGTGTGAACATCAAAAGTTTTTAATACAATACATAATTCCTAGTTCTTAATGGACAAACTGAAAGACATATTTTTATTATTAAACATAAGAGTTAGTAGGCAGGTCTCTTGTCTGTGCTAGTCGAAAATAGTATTATAATCAATAACTTAAGTATACATTAAATGTTAACCCTAAATGTTTGTATTTATTAAATATTAAATACTAAAATTTTAGTTTTATTATATTCACCTTAATATATTCCCCTAGCAAGTATATTTTCATAGCTTTTAACTTGCAGCAAAATGCTAATATCACTTCTCATGAAGCAATAGCCTGAACATTAAATAAACAAAGTAAGAGAACTAGAGATTCTTCAAACTGCCCACACATATTTTGCTACTTACGGGCTTTATTTTCAACACTTTTAGAATTTCTTGTTGGGGAGATATATCCATGCACAACTGCCATAGCACCTCATTTGTCTCTCTTTGGAATATTTTAGAAATATTTTATATTTAGGAATTTGTGGTTTATGTGTTCACATGATTTTCTGATACAAAAAAAAAAAAATAAGTTTTAAAATGCCTCATTCAATCCCAGATCTTGCTTCAGTCGTCTCTCTCTTCTCTTGCACAGTTAAGCCTCTTGGAAGCTTTATGTGATGTTCACGAATCCAGATCTCTAGCACACGTTGTTTCAGCTGTTGCAGTCTGGCTTTTGCCTCCTCTACTATGTTTTGTTCTTGTCTGGGACATCAATGCTAACATTTTTGTGAGAGGTGAATTTTCACACCGTAGCTCTCTTGACTTCTCACTATTACTTGTATCTCTTGAGGATCCTTCTTAAATGCTTTCTTCCTTCCTCAGTGTCCACTTTTGTTTTGCTGGGCTCTAACCCTCTGCCCACCCATTGCATTTTTGTTTCAGTATTCCACCCTACGCTTTGTTTTCTTCTCACTCAAACACTTGCCACTGGGTGGCCTGTATTCTTGTGACACCAGTTACCATCTCTCTGTCTCTACCTCACAAATATACTTCCAGCCCAGATCATTTTTTTTTTAAGTTTACATCCAAATTAGCATAGAGTGCAACAATGATTTCAGGAGTAGATTCCTTAGTGCCCCTTACCCATTTAGCCCACCCCTGTTCCCACAACCCCTCCTGTGCACCTCAGTTTGTTCTCCATATTTATGAGTCTCTTCTGTTTTGTCCCCCTCCCTGTTTTTATATTATTTTTGTGTCCCTTCCCTTATGTTCATCTGTTTTGTCTCTTAAAGTCTTCATATGAGTGAAGTCATACAATTTTTGTCTTTCTCTGACTGACTAATTTCACTTAGCCTAATACCTTCCAACTCCATCCACGTAGTTGCAAATGGCAAGATTTCATTCTTTTTGATTGCCGAATAATACTCCATTGTATATTTATACCACATCTTCTTTATCCATTCATCCTTCGATGGACATTTTCATCCCAGATCACTTCAGTGAGCTTTAAGTCCATATATCCACCAGGCTCCTGAAGATTCCAAAGCACCGTAAAATTAACTAAGTTCTTTACATGTTTCTTCCAATTTGCTTGTACTCATGTTTCCTGTCTTAGGTAAGTTTCCCTGGAAACAGACTCTAGAATGAAAATTTGCCTGCAAGAAATTTCAGGGAAAGTAATAGGGAACATCTCCTATAGATGTCAGCAAGGTTGGGTTGGCTGAGAGAAGGAGTAGATTGTAACAACAGTAGCAATAGAAGCTTAGCCAGTAACGCAGTGAGCTCTGGAGTTGGGATGGACCCTTGGGGTTGTCCAAATTGAGGCAAGGGAGTTAAACCATTGTACCATGGCAGTCAGCGGTCATTAGATATTGACTGACTCTTGTAGGAAGGTTAGTAACTTCAAGAGATGCATCTCCTTTGGCCAAGAGCAGTTCCTTAGAAAGCCTCAGTGGTGAGCCAGCAATGACAGAATTCCTGTAGCTGGATGAATGACTACCGTCTTTCTGAAGGGTAGTCTGGGTGACTCAGCAAAGTTCATGACTTACAACATGCATCAACCCCAGCTAGGTATAGATTCCCTAAGATTCCTATTAGCCTCTTTCTGGAGTAACTTAGAAGAAGGTAAATGGCACAAGTAATGCTTCCACCAGTGTTGTAATTCTCAAGGTGACACCTAACATTTCTCTCTCCTACTGCCCAGTCTAGATTCTCCAAGCCCTCTCAAAGTATTTTTGTTAGCCCAAGGAGGTTATAGAGTGGGATGATCTAGATACTGATTCCAGAGGTTTCTGGGTTTGCCTGTTTTCAACATGTCCTTCTCAGGTGGTGGCTGCTGCATTTGTTCATTTGCAACTAATATTGGATAGGGGAATAGCAAGACGGACCACAAATGATTGCCAAATGAGTTTTTTCCTGCCCCCCACCGTGTAAGATCATCTTTGCCTCTTCTCTTACTAGTATGAGATACTAGTTTCTATCATGAAGGGATGGAATCACCAGCTGGCAGCTGTAAATAAAGGTTAGTGATACTCTTATTCTGTCTCTTGGTAAAAGTGTTGTTCTCAGGGAACCAAGATCTCTAGACCCACAAAGCCTGAAGTTCTGAAGACAAGAAGCATTAATTCACCATTTGTGGAATGACAATAAGTAGAACACTTCTATTTTCATTCCTTGATTCCCGTATTTATGTATTCTACCTGTTCAGGATCCAACACCATACTGTGATAATTGTTGTAGGATATCTGCTGCATCCTGGTGTATGGACGATGGATCCTCATCACTCCAGAGTATCATTTTCTAAGTTTTGTATCATCTGCAGATTCAAAATCTGTTTTGTGGCTCTATTAGGATAGCAGCTTCTGGGTGGTATGGTTTGCAGTACAACCAGTAGCTGTCATGGTCATGAGCTCCCTGGCATACCTCTTTGCTATAAAGTGGTCTCCATGGTCTGAAGCAATTTTATGTAGGATTACATGTTTGCAAGACTCTGAATTTTATGCTGGCCAAAGCCCTATAGGAAAGATAAACCCCTAACTGGAATGGATATGGAACCCGATCAAGAAGAATCACTATTGCTTCAAGTTGGAAGTGGTACTCCATAAGAAATGTAACAACAGGTATTAGGGGGTTCTCACTGGTCTACACTCCTGGTTATTTGGACATCAGGCTTGGAGAGTTGGAGCCCATGCTACTGGGGCCATCTACAGCCATGATCCCTGCCACTATGGCTACTGTTACGAATCATTCATTGTGCCATTGCTCAGTGATAGAAGTTTGCTCAGGTTAGTTGGTTATGTGCCATTCTGTCTACTTGGTTGGCTAGTGCCTCTTCCATTGAGTATACTCTCTGGTGGCCGTTAACTTGAATTTCAGAGATCTTTTGTACTTTGTGCTCACTGCCATCCATATGGCATTTCTCGAAACTTCGTTATCTTTGATCCCCACTCTTTCAAAGTATGTATTTTCGATTCCCAGAACAAAAAAACAGGTCATTCACTACTACTGATGTCCAAAAATGGGAGAATTTACCAGGGCATGAAGTAAATGTTTATGTCACATCAATAATGGCTGATTCTGAATCTCATTTCTGACAGGGATGGCAAAGAAAATGTATTAACAAAAATATGTTAATCTGCTAAGATACTACATCTGGCACAGCAGATGCAATTGAGGCAATCACTTTTTAAAGTATTCCTTTGCCAGGATCTGCCTGTTTTTGTATGAGCCAGGCTGGTTTAATAGGGATATGTCTGAGACCACTTCCTCTGCATATTTTAAGACTTCAATAATCTCTGCTATTCTCCCTGCTTCCCAGATGCAATACTGTTTTTGATTTATGTTTTGGCTGGGCATGCAGTTTTAGAGGATTCCATGTGGCTTTCCCAATGAGATACCTCTTACCCTTATGCCAAAGAACTACTGTGGTGGTTCTGCTAATTATCAAGTATGTTTATTCCAGCTGTGCATTTGCTAGAATGGCTCCCGGATAGTTTTATGGACCCAGTGGACTCATGGTGAGTCAGAGCTGGAAAACAGGGTTCCATTTTTCATTATTCAATCCATGATGATGTTTTGTGGCCTATGTATCAATGCCAACTTCAATAGTTTTTGAAGTGTCTGAGTATTCCAATTCACCCTATGTATGATTACCATCTAATTGGCAGTAAGCGCATTTAGGGAAGAATTACTCATTGCACTTGGCAAGGTGTTATGGCATTTTTCTTCAAGGGAACCTGGCCTCTACTTCAGTCAGTGGGTTCCAAGTCTGAGTCCTGGGTCGGGTCCAGAGACTGAGCAAGTGATCATGATTTTATTAGATTGTCTGCCTTCACCCACTATTCATCTTTGATATTCATCTGTACTTTTAAAAATTCTATACCATGAGAAATAGTTTAATTGGCTGCACATTTCTTTTCCCCTAGAAACACTCAGTTCTGTTCACTTTTTCCATAATCTCTGCAATTCAGGATTTCTGACTGCCAATCCGACATTTATACTGTTTAGTACTGAATTGTACTCTTGCTATCTCCTTGTGCTTAACATAGTCATCTGGTATCTATTTTTTTGAGATCCTATCATCACTTTCTTTCTTTATGCTATGAAGGAGACCAATTCTTTATTAGCATTCTATATTGTCACTCCTGTCGCAGAGAAGATAGCCACCATTGAGCCTCTCAGCAAGCTTGTTGTTCCCTTCACTAATAATAAAGCATCTTCTGGGTGCTCCTGTAAAACAGTTAGCTGGTGAGTTTTCTGGCCTTGTGTTCACTCTACGATGGCAATTTTCTAACAACATACCCCCTCCCTTTGGCATAGCTACCTCAGAATCCAGTGCTTACAATGGCTTCTCCCTACATATGTTGACTAGGTCCCTTTCTACAACTAGAAGACCCCAGAACCAATTCTCTTTGACCATCATTATAATCTGGTGGTCAGGATGAGAAGATTGAGCAGATCCTGAGGAAGGGGTCAATTGTGCTATCAAGTAGGAGATATCCCTACATCATTCTATTAGCAAAGCTAGATGTCAAACATGAGGTTTTGAAATGTGGTGGGATTCAGAGCTAATGGCCAAGAGGGAGTTCTTGAGATGTTTTTGGTGCAAAAGGGTGATTTTATTAAAACACGGGGACAGGACCCATGGGCACAAAGAGCTGCACTAGGGTTGTGAAGAGTGACTGGTTATATATACTATGGAGTTGGGGAGGTAAAGGCAGAAGGGAGGCTTCCGGAAGGACTTTGATATGCTAAATAAGACTCCTAAGATAGCTGAAGCCTTGCTGTTATCAAGCTAAAGTTGTTTTTTTTTTCCTAGTATGGCATTAACATTAGAACTGTAGGGGGTTCATGGAGAAATGCTCTACTCTGTATTTGCCTCAAGTATTTGTCAATGGGCTGCAAGTTATAAGGAAATTTAGTTTAACCTGCTATTTCCTTCTTGCCTTTGTTGCCCACATCACTATGGAGGGGAGAGTGATGTTGGGGTTCCAGGAAACTGAGTCTATAGGTTTCTGGAGGTGAGGCTATTGGTAAGATTGCCTTTTTCTTATAATTTACTAAGATATTTGTAAACTGATTGAGACTCATGTCTTGCATAATTGTGATCTCTATCAGTTATCTTTTGTTTTCTTTCCTTTACTTTGTTCTTGGGCAGCCAGGAGTCCCTGAGGAATATCACACACACCCACCTGGGGTGGGAGGGGAATGCTAGCTTATACTTTGCCCTCAGCTTGCCTTATGTTCCCTCATCAAGATATATCAAACATATTGGCTCAAGCTGAGTCCCTTGCCTTTCCAATCAGTGTTCTGACTTCAGAAGAGAGAATCCAACCTCTCCAGGGATTAGTCTATACTTAGAACTAAGTCCTGGGCCTAATTTTTAAGTTTCTGTCCTTTGAGTACAGAAGATAAATGTGTTTTTAAAAATGGCCTTCCGACTTTCATAGCCACTGAAATTAGTGATCAACAATCTCAGTTTTTCTTTGTCTTTCTTTGACATATTGGTAACACCTAGTTACAGGCAACTGATCCCACAGTCCCTATGGTCATCATTTCCCACATAGTTTGCAACTGCCTGAGCTATTGTACCATTAAATGCATTTCCTTCCATTAGTACCCCAACTAAATTCCTTAGTAGTCGAATTGTACCACTAGTGAACCTGGGGCTGCCACTATTCCACGTACCACCAATATGCAGGACCTCATTGCCAATTAGCCATCAAGTAAATGATCCAGGCCCCAAAATCCCATTTTAAATTCTGGTTCCTAGGACAATTCCTGGTTCAACTGTATTAACTGTAGGTACTGAAAGAAAAAGGTACAGGCAGGGGGTTTACTGGATAGTGTCTGAGAAACAACACCTATACCAGAATGAAGGAAACAGAAATGGGCAATGGGAAAATTTGAACTTCAAGAACAATATAGTTTGACTATAGACCACAGCAGATACCCCAGGGTCTCTGGAGTTTTCAGAGGCTTTCAGGGTTGCCTTCCTTGAGGGAAAGGGGCCTAGCCTTTACACAAATACCTTGAACAGCCATTGGATGTGTGAGCTACTTTCTGAGAAAAAAGTTTACCTCTGAGAAACGATGCTTCTTCAGGTGATGGCATTTCCTAGAAGCAGTTCATATGAGAACCATCAACTACCAATACTCCCAGGGTCTAAGGAAATATGTGCCTTCATCCTGAAAGGGAGATTATTTATTGTATATTCCAGCATTTTATAATCATCCACTCAGTGAAAGGCATCTCCATCCAACCAGTATTCCACTTTCTAATAGTAGGAGGCATGCTTGTCTATTTCTACAACACTCACATATGGTCGATCAAATCCTGGCAATTCCACCTTTCAAGTGTCCTGAGGCAGTTCACTTCTTTTGCTATCCTCACTGTATCTGTTCTAGTGAAGACTGCCATCATCTCCTGCTGGGTCACTTGCACCATCCTGCTACTCTCCCACCTTTATTCATGTCTCCTGTCAATTTATTTAGGATTGCAGGTAGAGTGACATTTTGAAGTCAATACTCCACTGATTACAGCAATGTAAACCTTTTATGAATACTTCACAATGAAGTCCAAATTTGTAAAATAACTCAAAAACTCCTTATGGTTTCCTGATTTATATTTTAAATCACATTTCATGGTGTGTTGATATACTAGGGTTGCTGTGACAAAAGACAACAGACTGAGTGACTTAAACAACAGAATTTTTTTTCCTCACAGTTCTGAAGGCTGGAAGTCCCAAGATCAAGGTGTTAGCAAAGTTGATTTGTTGTGAGATCTCTTGTCTTGGCTTGTAGGTGCCCACCTTCTTCTGTTTTACATGGTCTTTCCTCTTTGAGTGTCTATATCCTCATATCCTTTTCTTATAAAGACACTGACTGTGTATATTGCATTAAGGCCCACCCCAATGAACTCATTTATTCTTAATTACCTCTGCAAAGAAGCTGTCTCCAAATTCAATCACATGAGGTGGTACCAGGGTTAGGACTTCAACATAAGAATGGGGGGGAGGGGGCAAAATTACTTAATAATACACGTCACCTTTAAAATCTGGTGAACTATATTACTTGTCCAAATATGTTGTGTTCTTACTTAAGTTTATCTAGTTTTCCTGTTTTCACTTTCTTTCATCCCTCTTCTCCATTCCTTCAGGATTTGAATTGAATGTTATTCTCACTAGAACACTTTCCTTGTATCTGTAAGGTTGAATTAAGTGCTTTTTCCCTGAATTCTCGTTGCACTCTTTTTATTTACACTATAACGTTTATCAGATGTTATTTTAATTATGTACTTATTCATTTATTTCCCCCAGTAGACTGTAAGCTCCAAAAGAAAAGAAATATTGTCATATTCACTATTATATCTCCAGGATCTAGCACAATACCTAATGTGGATTAAAATCACTATAAATAATTTTGACCTTCTCTCTTTTCTTGCATTATTAATCACTTAAAGGCAGATTGTATGCTTTATTCAACATTATTTCTACTGTAGCATCCAGAAAATCATTGTTTACCTAACAATAAGTATATAATAATTGCAGATTCAAATTTATTTAAATATTTTCTTTAAATACCTTATCAATTTTTGAAACACAGAAATGTAATTACTTCAGGAATTATATAAAATGTAGTTATTAACTCATCTGTCTATACACTTTCAGTAGGTTCTGATTATGCCTAACATATCAATAATATTTTTTTCAGAAGTGAATTTTAAATGGCAGGCCAATGAAATATTTGGATTTCATTTAAAAAAATTTTAAATGTCAGTTCTTTAATATTAATTATTTTCCACAACCAGGGTGTATGTATGTATTTAGACAATGAATGCCTTAATAAAATGTTTTAAGAGCAATCTAGGTGGTTTTTCTTTTTAAAATTAAATTTAAATGAGTTTAAAAGACACACTTAAGGGTTTTATGGGAAAAGAGTAGCACAGTGCACCTAAAAAGTTACTTACAATTTGATAAAATATGATACCCAGAAAAGCTGGAAGAAAGGAAGTAACTAGAAATAGGGGAGCAAATATCTTTGGGCATCATTCTCAGAAATGAATCATAGTAATTAAGAGGAAGGAAGGAATTTAGAGAAAGATCTAGATGCATTATTTTCAGAAACTAAGATTTGAGATAGATTCAAATGTCTTGTCCTCTGACCACAAATTTAGTAACAGCAGCAAAATCAGATCTTCACATGCTTTGCATAACATTGTATTTTCAAACTCAAAAAATTCTGCACTAAATACGTCTACTATACATCTGTATTTACAAGACAATACAAACCCGTATCACTCTTTAAAAAATGGGTTGTTCACTGCCTGCTATTGGGCACTTCTTTTTGAAGTATGGGAACTCTATAAAAATGAAATTCAAACCTAAGCACATTAGAGCTTTTTAGCAGAAACACATAGGTGGCATAGTTCAAAGAGAAAGGGTTAGTAAAGAGTTTCTAATACCAGTTATCTTACAGAAATTATATCTTTATCTTTTAAGACATAGAGTAAAAGCATATTGATGAAAACAAAACCAAAAGTATAGCAAACAGTTGTTTAATAAAGTTCATTGACAAGGAGAAGACATGCATGGAACGTCAATTATAATTAATAATAAAAGGCATATTCCCTTATATTTGTACAATATTTGCCAATGTTAAGGTGCTTCGGATATAAATTATCTCTTATTTGAGCCACATGTTAATGAGGTACATGGGTCACTTGATGTTATAATTTATACATCCAGACACAGAAGCTCAGAGTTTCTGTGATTTGTCCACATTTACTGAAGTAAATGGTCTCTCATCAGAATCACCAATGCCTTCCACAATGCTAAAGCCACTGATCAATTCTCAGTCTTTATCTCACTTGACCTGGTAGCAGTATTTACCACAGCTCATGATTTACTCCCATATCTTTGGAACACTGCCTTTATTTGGTTTCCAGCACATAGCTCGCTTTTGGTTTTATTCCTCCCTCAATAGCTCATGCCCTTCTACTTCCCTTTGCAGCTGCTTCCTCTTCTTTCTGATTTCTTAACATCAAATGCTCTCTTTGCTTTTGGAGATAGATTTGCTCCCTTATTGATCTCATTGTTCCTCATTGCTAAAAGTACCCAAAATACCTCTTTAAAATGTATTTCTCTAACTTGAACCTTCCTAGTATGGTCTGGATTTATATATGTGACTATCTATGCAATATATCCATCCAGGTGGCATATAGGTAGCTATCTCAGGTTAGACATGGCTGACAAATTCCTTACTCCCTTCCCCCAACCTTTTGTACCCATGGACTTCCCCACCACTATGTATCCCTAACAGTCAGAGAGCAAATTTTGTGAGATGGAGGCTGAGATTTGACCATTGGCTTTAAAAATGTGCAAGTCAATGCTGAATTTGACAAGAGGCAGTTTACTTATGTAAATATGCATGAGTTGCAAAATCACTGAGTTTCCTTAAGTGGATATATAAAAAATGTTTGAAAGTGCTGTTAAACCTCACCATCTTCCCTTCTTACACCCTTGTCAAAGCCAAAAGCATCTCCCACTTGAATTATTGTAATAAGCTATCTCTTATTTGTTTAATATCACTGCTTCCATTTTTGTCCCTCCCCAACCCAGACTACTGGCAACCCAGCAGCTCTCGTAATCTTTTAAAATCAAAATCAGATAATCTCACTGTTCTTGGCAAAACCCACCAGTGGCCTGATCTTGCTCAGACTAAATGTAGGTCCTTACTGTGGTCTAGAGGATGTTCCCTAACTCCACTGCCACCTTGTAACTCTGCAATGTCAGCTTCTGCATCTCACCCTTGCTCATTGTGCTGCAGTCACATTGATCTCTTTTGCTGTCCTAGAAACACATCATGCAACACCCATCTCGGGACATTTGCACTGACTGTTTCTCTCTCTAGAAAGCTTATCTCTGGCTATCATTTTTTTAAATCTTTCTGTCTCCTCCTTTGTTCAAATATTGCCATTCCCAATGAGCCCTGCATTAAAATTCTAATCTCCGTTCCCTTTCTTATTTTTATTCATATGCTCATTATCTGGACTATTTATCTATTTATTTATTTGTCAGAATGATATAATATCCTAACAATATGAAGGCAATTATTGGGAACAAGTCAGGTGTCATGCCTTCTATGGAGATTCTTAAAAAGGCCATTTAATGATTATTAATTAATAATGACCACTTCCCTTTGGAGAATGAGAATATTTAAACAAATATGTAGGGTCATGAATGAGAATTTGAATACCAGACGTCATACACTATTGGATATTAATGCTTTGGCTTAAATCATGACTTATAGTTAATTACTGTATGTATTACTGAGACTTTTCTAGAATAATGTTCTCAATCTTAATTCATAAACCAAATGTCAAGAAATACTTATCTATCTGGGAATCAGAAAAGATGATCAATTATAACTTCCAGTTTGTGCTGAAAGGATCAGAGATCAATCACCTTGATATTGTAGGGAGGAAATTAAGAGAAAATTGCTATGATATATATGAGCAATGGTCTCAGATAGCCACTCTGCCAATTGAGTTTATTGCTTTCTTATTTGGGAAACATCTAGAGGTTGAACAGTACCACTTAGACTCCTATGAGAACCTTGGCAGAAATTTAGCCCACTGTGTCAAGGTCCATAAATGGCTTAAACAAAACAACATCCCTGCTAAAAGAGTGTGAAGCAGAAGAGAGGATTGGGACTTAGATGAACATATCCAGCTATATTGGTTTTTCTCTTTGAGTGTTTGCTATAAAAAGCATGTAGTATATTCCAGATAATGAAAGCAGCTTAAGAAAAACTGAAATTATCTCTAATTTACTCATATTTTTTCATACTCCATTCTAGAAAATCTCCCCAAATTTAAATTAAACATCCCTACAAAATTAATGATCCCTACCAGTTGAATAATGTACCTCAAAATTCACATCCTCCAGGAATCTCAAAATGTGATCTTACTTGGAAATGGGGTCTTTGCAGATGTAATTCATTAAGATGCAGTCAAACAGAATTAAGATAGAGTCTAAATCCAATGACTAGTGTTCTTAAAAGAAGACCAGAAAACACATACTTATGGAGAAAAGGCCATGTGAAAACAAAGGCAGAGGTGTAAGTATGTTGCTATAAACCAAAGAATGCCAGGAATATAAGCCTTCAGAATCTGTAAAAAACAAGGAAGCGCTCTCCCCGGGAGCCTTCAGGGAAAGCCTAGCCCTGCCAACATCTCAATTTTTAGACTTTAGGCCACCACAGTTGTGAGAGAATACATTTCTATTGTTTTAAGCAGCCAATTTGTGGTAATTTACTATAACAGCCCTAGGAAACTAACACACATAGTATAAATAAAATGAGGCTATGTAATAATTATAATTGGCCATCTATAACAATTGTTGCACCAAAATTATAATTTGTAAATTAACAGGTGAAGAAATACCCAGCTTCTAATCAATACAATCTAGTAATAACGTAATTAAATACATTTATACCTAAACAATCACATTGTCCTTTCTCTAAAGAAACGACGATATAAAATAAGGGATAACTCATTTGAAACTAGCAAGGCAGGGACTAAACAGCAAATTGTTACCAGGAAATTCTCTGAAGCTTCAAAGATAGAAGATGTACTGACTTGCTAATTTATACATGTATTTAACATATATTTGATAAGCTGTCAAAAACATTATGCCATACTAAAGAGTTATATTTTCATTGTAAATAAATTAAAGCCTATTTGGACAAAAATGTATTGTGAGTATGATTAATGTAAGCTAGTAATCATCTCTGTATACATTAAAATATTTAAAGTCTAGAAACTAGAAACTAAGGAATGGAATAAAGAATACAGTGACTGTGTTATGACATACCTCACTAACTTATTCAGCCACACAGTCAAGTATTTATTAAGCAGCTTCTTTATTAGACAGTGAAAGTTCTCTAATGATATTTCTTTGGTTTTCCTAATCACTTTCCCAGAAATCATCTCTATTGTTATGTGTCAAATCATAACAAACACAGGTACATCCAATTTTCTCTTTCCTCTGCCTTTATTTGATCCTCCTTGTGCATTCAGGAGACAGAAACCACAATTTAATTTGAACAGAAGAGTACTATAAATAATTGGTAATAATAAGAGCAAAGAAATGATCAAGATCTAAAGAGAATTTCAGAATACATAAGGAAGAAAGGACAAAACTGGGCAAGTGTGTCCCCTCCCCAAGGCTGGGATACAGATTGCCTTTAAGAAGTTGTGGTTGCATCGCATTGGATGGCATTAAATGTTTATTGGGCTACCCTAGCTATAGGTAGGGGCTGAAAACACTCCATCTGATATGCAAGTGGGCAGAGAAAAAGGTGCACGGAAGCAGTTGAGGCGTCAGGAGCCTGGGGTACATACACAGTGTGCTGTCCGTAGGGTTGCATAAGCTGCCGTTACCCTTGAGGGTGTGTGGGCTGACTGATGCTGGCAAGCAAAGGTGGAGAGGGAGTTGGAACTTTGGGACCTGCTGACTGCCAGGACAGCATAAGGGTCTGGGGTGTGCACTGTTTATTTCAGGAGGGCAGCAGTAAAGTGGTTACCAGATTAGAGTGGGGTCAGCAAGCTTGCTAAGAAGCTACATGCTCTGGGCTTAGGCACAATCACTACACAAGGGCAGAAAGGAGAAACAAAAATGGCAACAAAATAGAGGTAGGAGGAAAAGCACCTTACTCCTGTAAGGTCTTTCCAGAGCTCTCTACTGATAGAACTTACTGTTGTGCTTGCTCTAGATCTCTTTGATTGCAGAACCAGTAAAGAAAGATGTATTTGGAGGCAAGAGCAATCCTTTGAAATCTAGAATATTCTTCTTTGGTTCTCTAATTCAAATATTTCTAAAACCACTGTCTTAGGTTCTCACTGGACTAAATTTTAAGTCTCATTTTCCATTTCCAGGTCTCATTTTGTTTGGCCACTGCTATTTTGATATATTCCTTATTTTGCAAACAGTTCTCTTCAGAGCCACCATTTTGCACACCTCTAGGGGATATTTATATCAGAGCCTGTGTGGATGACACATACCATTTTGGGTGGTTCAGTGAACAGGCACAGCTCTTAAATATCTATATCTCTATGTATTATATTTTAGGTCACGTAATTTAATTTCTTTTTTTTTTTAATTTTTTTTTCAACGTTTATTTATTTTTGGGACAGAGAGAGACAGAGCATGAATGGGGGGAGGGGCAGAGAGAGAGGGAGACACAGAATCGGAAACAGGCTCCAGGCTCTGAGCCATCAGCCCAGAGCCTGACGCGGGGCTCGAACTCACGGGCCGCGAGATCGTGACCTGGCTGAAGTCGGACGCTTAACCGACTGCGCCACCCAGGCACCCCAATTTCTTAAGAATAAAGTTCAAACTCCTTAATATTTTATGCTGTGCCCTCTCCGATCAATCTTCCAGTGATATTTCAAGACTCTACTCTCGCTCCCTACTTGATCCTACAGATGCTCCCAATACTACTTGTATTACCATTTGGCCTTTGGGCTTCGATACATTATGCCAAAACTAGATTGTTATTATTTTGTGTTTCTTCCCATAGATACTTTACTACATTGACTCAGGATTTGGCCCAAATGGTATCTCCTTCACTGATCTTCTGAAATAGAAACATTTACTCCTGATGAGAACCATTGCAACATGTTCCCTGTAACTCCTTTTTAGCACATGCTTGAGTTACTATATGATATCAAAATTAAAACATACCTCTCCATATTCATTCTTTAAGATTAGGGACTGTGTACCTCAGTTACATAATATTTTGGACAAAGAAGATGTCCAGTTTATTTATTTTAATCTGATAATGAATGACTTTCTAATAATCTTGTAAATTTTTAAAATATCACTCAAATTTTTCCTTTATTTTAATGAAAACGAAGATGGGAAAATATACTAAACATTTAAGCAAAACTCCTCAAATTATATATATGTGTATATATTATATATATAAGGAGACAGCGTGAGAGATAATAAACCTAGGACACACATATATAATGTGTATATTTATTGATATAATTCATCCAGATAGTCCTTGGTTTGGCAGAAAGCATGTACCTTCAAAAAAAATTTGCTAACTTCACTATAAAGAATAATTTCTGAGAAGACACATCATTTCAAAGTGTAGGCTCAGTGTAAGCCTACAAGTATTTCAATTCTGGCTGTGTTCTAGCTATGTGGCCTTGGGAAATTAATAAGTCATACTGGGCCTGCTTTTTTTTTTCCATCCATCAAACACAGATGGCCAAATTTCATCAGTCTGAAGACGTATATATAAATATCAAGTTACAAATGCACATGTGCTGAAAATTTTATTTATCTATAACTGGGCTTTAATTAAATTCCTCATTCTACTGGCTGACCAATAAAATCTCACTTAAGTCATCTTTCTTTCATCATTTCCTGGGCCAGCCACTAAATTCTAGATAAGAGAGTGATTGGAAAAATCAGACACATGGCAATCGTGTGTTCATGCGCTGGGGGTTAGGGGCATATCACATCATGTCCCAGTCATGCCGCCATCTGCTCAGTGAGCCTTTCATGTTTCAGGCTGAGGCTTTCACTTCAGGTCAGCCAATTTCTGCCAGGTCATTCTCCTCAGGTTTCTGTCTCTCTGTCTCTCAGTGCTTGCTTCATGTGGCTCTTGGCCCAAGAGAATGGCTTCTGCATACCCCTGAGCAATCTTTGTCTTGTGGATTCAGACACCTCAGTTAATTCTGAGACTCTTGAGCCATGGTAGACTCGGGAGAATTCTGGGATTCTGACACTTTCTTGGATAACAGGGGACAGAGGTTTCCTTGACTGTTTGGATGCTGTTTCACGATTCTGTCTCCCACTGATTGCTACCCAGGACAGTATAGGCTGCAGCACTGAACCTTCTCAGGGATTCATCAGAGTCTGAGTTCTTTTTCTTTTCCTCTTCATCTTTCTCCCATTCCCCAAATCAAATGCATCAAGTATTTGTATGTGTGTATATGTAGGGAGTATAGGGGATATAATGAAATATCAGGGATGTGCTATAAAAAAGACCTTTCTTTGATAAATAGCATTGCCAAATGTAGTGATTATACCCTATATCTTAAACTTTTAACACAAAGGCTAAGATTGTGATTCTTTTCAGTTAGCCCTCTGTGGAGTCATGAATGAAAAAGCCTAACTATCCAAAATGAGGGAAAGAGGGAGGAGGGATAAGAAACGGTAAAAGGGCAATCGTTAGTGTACACACATGTTTTCTCAGTTGTTAAAAATTTAAACTGGGAAATGTGTATGAAACAGTACCCAAAGCACTGAAATTGCTTAATGCATCTTTGCTATTAGAAACCTGCAATCTTTGCCTCAGAGAACAGAGAATGGGCTGCAAAGTACAACTGAACGGGATAGGAAAATAGAGCTTTCTTCACACCGTTGTATCTTTGTTTTTTGGAATCAAAGTTCAGGATGTCAGAAATACGTATATGCCCCAACTTAAATAAAAGCTGTACTTTGCATAATTAAAATTAAGTCTGATAGAAATGAAACATCAAGTGAAATATGAGGAAAGAATAAAATAAAACAAAAAAAATAGATAGCTTTAAAACAAATAAAATAACCAAATATATATGCTAAAAGATTGTTCAAAAAATCAGATTTTAATAGGTTGATTCAATGCTATATAAGAAGCTAAACCATAAGATAAAAAAAAAAAAAAACAAAATAAAGCTGAAGTTAAAAAACATACAAATAAAGCGCATAGTAGGATTTGGGAATTTTTTTTTGGATAAAAGAGTTTCCCACTTTATGAAATTAGAAAAGTAGAAAAAATATTTAGTTTACCAGATATTACCGTTGCAGTAAGCCACATTTTAGTTGGCTAATATTAGATTTTACATATTATCTAATTTCACTCATTACAAATATTGCAAATGGGAGCATTTTTATCCATTATCAGCAAAATAGGAAACAAGAGCATTTTTAAATTTTTAATTGAAGAATAGACACTCAATATACAATATTGTATAGACATGTAATATTATATTACTCTCAGGTATTCAGCATAGTAATTTGACATTTCTATACATTATACAGTGCTCAGCATGGTAAGTGTAGTTACCAACTGTGACAATACAATATCATTACAAAATTATTGATTATATTCCCTACAGTGTACTTTTCATCTCTGTGGCTTATTTATTTTGTAATTGGAAGTTTGTGCCTCTTAATTTCTTTCACCTACTTTATGCACTCCCCTATCTTCTTCTGGTCTGGCAACTACCAGTTTTTCTCTGTATTTATAAGTCTGTTTCTGTTTGTTTATTTGTTGGTTTTTTTTTTTGACTCCACATATAAATGATATTATGTGGTAATGAGGCAAGTATTTTTAACTTGAAATATTAGCTTTTAATGTTTTCCACCAGGTAAAAATTCATTTATTTTCTTGTACTTTCTATTTTTGTTCATGAAATAGTTCCCAGAGAGACGGTAATCAAAAAAATGAAAAAAAACAAAAAAACAAAAAACCTTTTTGTGTGTGCATGTGTTTGTACATTTTTTAAAAAATTTAAGCCATTTTTTTAGTCATATTTTTTTTTGAGAGAGACAGAGTATGACCGGGACAGGGGCAGAGAGAGAGGGACACACAGAATCTGAAGCTGTCAGCACAGAGCCTGACACAGGGCTCAGTCTCACAGACCGTGAGATCATGACCTGAGCCGAAGTCAGACGCCTAACCAACTAAGCCACCCAGGCGCCCCATGTATGTGTGCATTTTAACATTTGGGAGACTCAGGCTCCTCAGGCTAAGTATTAATGCTGTCAAAAGGATTTAGCTATGTATATTATTTATCCTTCATTCTGCTTGATAAAACTACATTTAATCAGATTGAAAACGTTCAGAAATTTGTCTTCAAGCTTAATGCAAATATTACATGCCATGTAAAAAGCTAGATACCACTTACATGCATTAGTTGTTTAAAAATTGAGGTACAATAGATGATTTTTAGCAAACAAATTATTTATACATTCTACTAATGGAAAATAATAGATAATCAAAATATCCAAATGTTCCTGGAAAGATTTTACAGATATTTATGAATTGACAGAATGTGTCCTACCTTTCAGGACATCGTCTCTTTCTTGACAATACACACAGGAACATTTGCTTCTTCTGGTTTTATAACCTTTAGATGATGTTAACTGGCTTTAATCAGTGAAAGGAATGCTAATCAATGGTGGGGCAATACCTTTCCCTCTCTTACAAAGACAATGGAGAAACAAAAGGTGGATCATTTTCCCCACTCCTTTTTACTTCTGATTTCCTTTTTCTTCTTTTTCTTTTTCTTTTTTTTTAATGTTATTTATTTTTGAGAGAGAGAGAGCAAGCAGAGGAGGAGCGGAGAGAGAGCGGGGGACAGAAGATCTGAAGTGGGCTCAGCACTGACAGCAGCAAGCCCAATGCATGACTGAAACTCATGAACACTGAGATCATGACTAGAGCCTAATTTGGATGCTCAACAGACTGAGCCACCCAGGCAGCCCTCTTTTTTCTTTTTTTAAGTAGATTTTATTGGGGCGCCTGGGTGACTCAGTCGGTTGAGCGGCCGACTTCAGCTCAGGTCATGATCTCTCGGTCCATGAGTTCGAGCCCCGCATCGGGCTCTGTGCTGACAGCTCAGAGCCTGGAACCTGTTTCAGATTCTGTGTCTCCCTCTCTCTGACCCACCCCCGTTCATGCTCTGTCTCTCTCTATCTCAAAAATAAATAAATGTTAAAAAAAATCAAATAGATTTTATTTTTTAGAGAAATTTTAGGTTAGCAACAAAATTTAGTAGAAGGTACAAAGATTTCTTATATACCCCCTGCCTCCACACATGCATAGCTTTCTTCATTATTCATCATCCCCACTAATGGTAACTTTGTTACAGTTAATGAACCTACATTTATACATCATTATCATCCAACATGCTACTGTTCTCCTTTGGTTATATGTTTTTTTGTGTAGTTGGGATGATGGTAGTCATGTTATCATGCAACATTTTAATTCTTTGTTTCTCTTTAACAATATAATAGGACCATTTTCTCATATGATTAAATATGCTTTATCAAATTATAAACTATTTTATTTCACTGGCCTCTGCATATATTATTATGTCTATGCCTCAGAGTTTTAAGTATAGCTTTAAAAATAGCCTTAGTATGTGGTTGGATGGATCAAATTATCTTAATTTAGGTTATCTTTAAATTACTTTAATAAAGGTTTAGGATATTCTGTATTGAGTTCTTGAACATCTTTTATTTTTTTATTTATTTTTTTTATGTTTCCTGGCCTTTTTCTTTCTTTCTTTTTTTTATGAAATTTATTGACAAATTGGTTTCCATACAACACCCAGTGCTCATCCCAAAAGGTTTCCTCCTCAATACCCATCACCCACCCTCTCCTCCCTCCCACCCCCCATCAACCCTCAGTTTGTTCTCAGTTTTTAACAGTCTCTTATGCTTTGGCTCTCTCCCATTCTAACCTCTTTTTTTTTTTTCCTTCCCCTCCCCCATGGGTTCCTGTGAAGTTTCTCAGGATCCACAGAAGAGTGAAACCATATGGTATCTGTCTTTCTCTGTATGGCTTATTTCACTTAGCATCACACTCTCCAGTTCCATCCACGTTGCTACAAAAGGCCATATTTCATTTTTTCTCATTGCCACGTAATATTCCATTGTGTATATAAACCACAATTTCTTTATCCATTCATCAGTTGATGGACATTTAGGCTCTTTCCATAATTTGGCTATTGTTGAGAGTGCTGCTATGAACATTGGGGTACAAGTGGCCCTATGCATCAGTACTCCTGTATCCCTTGGATAAATTCCTAGCAGTGCTATTGCTGGGTCATAGGGTAGGTCTATTTTTAATTTTCTGAGGAACCTCCACACTGCTTTCCAGAGCGGCTGCACCAATTTGCATTCCCACCAACAGTGCAAGAGGGTTCCCGTTTCTCCACATCCTCGCCAGCATCTATAGTCTCCTGATTTGTTCATTTTGGCCACTCTGACTGGCGTGAGGTGATACCTGAGTGTGGTTTTGATTTGTATTTCCCTGATAAGGAGCGACGCTGAACATCTTTTCATGTGCCTGTTGGCCATCCGGATGTCTTCTTTAGAGAAGTGTCTATTCATGTTTTCTGCCCATTTCTTCACTGGGTTATTTGTTTTTCGGGTGTGGAGTTTGGTGAGCTCTTTATAGATTTTGGATACTAGCCCTTTGTCCGATATGTCATTTGCGAATATCTTTTCCCATTCCGTTGGTTGCCTTTTAGTTTTGTTGGTTGTTTCCTTTGCTGTGCAGAAGCTTTTTATCTTCATAAGGTCCCAGTAATTCACTTTTGCTTTTAATTCCCTTGCCTTTGGGGATGT
Source organism: Prionailurus bengalensis (assembly GCF_016509475.1). NCBI lineage: Eukaryota > Metazoa > Chordata > Mammalia > Carnivora > Felidae > Prionailurus > Prionailurus bengalensis. The sequence goes on along the minus strand of NC_057350.1, from coordinate 23,813,554 downwards.
GTCGAGGAAGAGATTGCTACGGCTGAGGTCAGAGAGGTCTTTTCCTGCTTTCTCCTCTAAGGTTTTGATGGTTTCCTGTCTCACATTCAGGTCCTTTATCCATTTTGAGTTTATTTTTGTGAGTGGTGTGAGAAAGTGGTCTAGTTTCAACCTTCTGCATGTTGCTGTCCAGTTCTCCCAGCACCATTTGTTAAAGAGGCTGTCTTTTTTCCATTGGATGTTCTTTCCTGCTTTGTCAAAGATGAGTTGGCCATACGTTTGTGGGTCTAGTTCTGGGGTTTCTATTCTATTCCATTGGTCTATCTGTCTGTTTTGGTGCCAATACCATGCTGTCTTGATGATGACAGCTTTGTAGTAGAGGCTAAAGTCTGGGATTGTGATGCCTCCTGCTTTGGTCTTCTTCTTCAAAATTCCTTTGGCTATTCGGGGCCTTTTGTGGTTCCATATGAATTTTAGGATGGCTTGTTCTAGTTTTGAGAAGAATGCTGGTGCAATTTTGATTGAGATTGCATTGAATGTGTAGATAGCTTTGGGTAGTATTGACATTTTGACAATATTTACTTTTCCAATCCATGAGCAGGGAATGTCTTTCCATTTCTTTAAATCTTCTTCAATTTCCTTCATAAGCTTTCTATAGTTTTCAGCATACAGATCCTTTACATCTTTGGTTAGATTTATTCCTAGGTATTTTATGCTTCTTGGTGCAATTGTGAATGGGATCAGTTTCTTTATTTGTCTTTCTGTTGCTTCATTGTTAGTGTGTAAGAATGCAACTGATTTCTGTACATTGATTTTGTATCCTGCAACTTTGCTGAATTCATGGATCAGTTCTAGCAGACTTTTGGTGGAGTCTATCGGATTTTCCATGTATAATATCATGTCATCTGCAAAAAGCGAAAGCTTGACTTCATCTTTGCCAATTTTGATGCCTTTGATTTCCTTTTGTTGTCTGATTGCTGATGCTAGAACTTCCAGCACTATGTTAAACAGCAGCGGTGAGAGTGGGCATCCCTGTCGTGTTCCTGATCTCAGGGAAAAAGCTCTCAGTTTTTCCCCGTTGAGGATGATGTTAGCTGTGGGCTTTTCATAAATGGCTTTTATGATCTTTAAGTATGTTCCTTCTATCCTGACTTTCTCAAGGGTTTTTATTAAGAAAGGGTGCTGGATTTTGTCGAAGGCCTTTTCTGCATCGATTGACAGGATCATATGGTTCTTCTCTCTTTTTTTGTTAATGTGATATATCACGTTGATTGATTTGCGAATGTTGAACCAGCCCTGCATCCCAGGAATGAATCCCACTTGGTCATGGTGAATAATTCTTTTTATATGCCGTTGAATTCGATTTGCTAGTATCTTATTGAGAATTTTTGCATCCATATTCATCAGGGATATTGGCCTGTAGTTCTCTTTTTTTGCTGGGTCTCTGTCTGGTTTAGGAATCAAAGTAATACTGGCTTCATAGAATGAGTCTGGAAGTTTTCCTTCCCTTTCTATTTCTTGGAATAGCTTGAGAAGGATAGGTATTATCTCTGCTTTAAACGTCTGGTAGAACTCCCCTGGGAAGCCATCTGGTCCTGGACTCTTATTTGTTGGGAGATTTTTGATAACCGATTCAATTTCTTCGCTGGTTATGGGTCTGTTCAAGCTTTCTATTTCCTCCTGATTGAGTTTTGGAAGAGTGTGGGTGTTCAGGAATTTGTCCATTTCTTCCAGGTTGACCAATTTGTTGGCATATAAGTTTTCATAGTATTCCCTGATAATTGTTTGTATCTCTGAGGGATTGGTTGTAATAATTCCATTTTCATTCATGATTTTATCTATTTGGGTCATCTCCCTTTTCTTTTTGAGAAGCCTGGCTAGAGGTTTGTCAATTTTGTTTATTTTTTCAAAAAACCAACTCTTGGTTTGGTTGATCTGCTCTACAGATTTTTTAGTTTCTATATTGTTTATTTCTGCTCTGATCTTTATTATTTCTCTTCTTCTGCTGGGCTTAGGCTGCCTTTGCTGTTCTGCTTCTAGTTCCTTTAGGTGTGCTGTTAGATTTTGTATTTGGGATTTTTCTTGTTTCTTGAGATAGGCCTGGATGGCAATGTATTTTCCTCTCAGGACTGCCTTTGCTGCGTCCCAAAGCGTTTGGATTGTTGTATTTTCATTTTCGTTTGTTTCCATATATTTTTTAATTTCTTCTCTAATTGCCTGGTTGACCCACTCATTCGTTAGTGGGGTGTTGTTTAACCTCCATGCTTTTGGAGGTTTTCCAGACTTTTTCCTGTGGTTGATTTCAAGCTTCATAGCATTGTGGTCTATAAGTATGCGTGGTATAATTTCAATTCTTGTAAACTTATGAAGGGCTGTTTTGTGACCCAGTATATGATCTATCTTGGAGAATGTTCCATGTGCACTCAAGAAGAAAGTATATTCTGTTGCTTTGGGATGCAGAGTTGAACATCTTTTATAGATTACTCCAGGACACATCATATTTTGTTGCTATTGCAAATAGCATCTATGAACTGTGACTTCTTGATATTTGTTACTGAGAAAGAGGAATTCAGTTAATTTTTTTTGACCTTACATATAACAACATGGTTGTACACATTCATTTAAAAAATTTTACGTACATATCATCTGTCCGTAATGATATTTTTTTGCTTAACCTCTTCTATTCCTTATTTTTTTTAATTTATTCTCTTTGTCTTTTTAACTTTATTTTGGATGTTTAAATCATTATTTAATACAGGTTTTCTTTAAAATTTTTTAATCTTTATTTTTGAGAGGGGGAGAGAGAGAGGGAGAGAGAGAGAGGTGTGTGTGTGGGGGGGGGGTAAGGGCAGAGCAAGAGGGAGACAGAACTTCAAGCAGGTTCCAGGCTCTGAGCTGTCAGCACCAGGCTGGATGCAGGGCTTAAACTCACCAAACAAGAGATCATGACCTGAGCCGAAGTCAGACGGTCAACTGACTGAGCCACCCAGGCACCCCTAATACGGGTTTTCTTTATTCCTAATAATGTCTTTTTATAATAAAGTTAATTTTGTATAATATATATCTATATATCAGATTTCATTTTTTAGTTCGATTCTTTGTCTACATTGTAGTTTCTGTTTTTTCATATGTCTTTAGTAAATATCATAGATTTTTATAATTTCAGTCCGATAATTTCTGTATTCTACCAAAAAGTTTAATTCATTTATGTTTATGGTGATTTCTAAAATATTTATATTTGTGTATGTATAAATTTAATTCATTTCACCCATTTCTTATGTGTGTGTATGTCAATGAATATATAAATTAATATATATATTCTTTTATTCTGAATATATAATAATATGAATATATTCTCTTATTCTTAATATAGATATATGAATATAAAATATATATATATATATGTATGATCTCTTATTCTGGGCTGTATTTTCCCTGCCTTTATTCTTTTTTTTATTTCTTCTCTCTGGTTTTCTTTTTTATTGATTGCTTTTCTTAATCATATATTTACACTCCACTCCTTGGAATCATATACACTGACTTCCAGTATTTTAATTCTAATATGAAAACTTTTCACATGCATATGTAAATTTAAAATTTCTTGTCTTTAGCTATATATGTCTTTATTTCTAGTTTAGGTCTGATGCTTATATTTTTTACTATTACTTATTCTCCTTCCTTTAATGACTTGTGTCATGTACATATATATTTTATTTCTGGTTATCTTGTTTTTTCAAGGTTTTTTTTTACATCTTTATAATTTCTACCAATAATTCTGTTTATGTTTCTTGAGTATTGCTACTTTTGATTTTATTATTGTATTCTACATATTCTGCAATTAATGGCCTCCGTTGCAACTTTTTCTTACCCAGAGCCAGTGTATTTTCATTCCATCAGGAGATGCCTCAATATTTCTGATACATCAGACACCATTTCTATTTTCTGATCCTAGCCATCTAGTTCCCCAGTATGTCATATATTTTTGTTTGTTTGTTTTTCTTGGCTGGCCTTGAATATTGGATAGACAAATAGCACTTATGCTTCCTTTTTACTCTAATTCGTCTTTTGGACCCCTCCAAAGAACATGCTCTTTCAAATATTAACTAGGTTGTCTGTGCTACTCAATTCCATGGACATTTCTGTGACTATTTCTCTCTTGGAAGCAGTGGACACATTTTGTAACTTCTCCTTTAAGCATGCTTCTCTCTTGGTGCCCGTAATATAATACTTTGATAACTTACTTTCACCTGTAAGATGCTGCCATTTTTTATTTATTTATTTATTTATTTATTTATTTATTTATTTATTTATATGTTGGGAGAAAGAGCATGCCTATATGAACACACAAGACGGGGAGGGGCAGAGGGAAAAGGAGAGAGAGAGAAAGAGAGAGAGAATCTCAGGCAGGCTCCATGCCCAGCACAGAGCCCGATGCAGGGCTGGATCACAGGACTGTGAGATCATGACCTGAGCTGAAGTCAGGAGTTGGATGCTCAACTGACTGAGCCACCCAGCTTCCCCAAGATGCTACCATTTTTGAGGGCCAACAATTCACTTGCTTTGAGAGTCCTGAGTCTTTTCTCTGGCCATTTCTGCTGGACTGTCTATTTGGTGAAATCATGGAATTTTTGACTTCCCACTCACTTGATGCATTTGGATGCAGCACCACGTGACAAGTCGGGGAATTTAGGATCCTTGAAGGATGTCCAAGTCACTAAGTATTGCATTGCAGAAATGGGTATGACGTATTTTTCTTGTAGTATAAATTTTGACTAATAAGAAACAGTAGATTAAAAAGCACATAATTTCTCTCCTCCTTTTCCCTGATTGACCACTCTCAGACATGCATTCATTGTGTGGCCTGTCTAAATGTTCTTCTTAGGGGCCAAACAGCACAGCACTGGTGCTATATGACCCATCTAGTACTCCACCTGCTGAGCCACCTGCAGGAGTGAGTCAGTTCTGGGTTCTTTCCTAAATGGTAACCAGCAAAAGAATGCATCAATATACAGTTGTTTATTTACCTTTTTATTGTTTCACACCCTGATACCCTAGATTCTCACCACTTAAATAAATTATCAGTATTTTTATTTTCTTCAGGCTTTGTTATCTAAGGAATCAAGGCTAAGATACTATCTTTTTGTAGATCTTAATATATTAAGTATCTAGATATGGGGTCTGGCACATAACAAATACTCTAGTAACTTTTATTCAATGTGTTCAGGGGTTGGAGGAATAGTTAAGAAGTAAAAAGAGCATCTGTCTTGCCCAGGGAATGTTTCTTTGTGCCAGATGCTAAGAGGCATGTTAAATTATTGTTTTAGTTCATCTTCATAACAGCACTATGAATGTGGTTTTTTTAACCTTCATTTGACAGATAAGAGTTTCGTGACTTAGAGAGGTTAGCATGACCTATATGTTATATAACTCATGATTGATAGAGGTGGGAATTGTGCACAAGAAATTTCATGTTCTTCTGCTATTTGGTGCTATTTTAGAGGCTTATCTTTATTCCTTATGACTCTGGGTTGGAAATACATGGCTGAAAATTTTTCATAGAGAGTGACACAAAATACTCCCATGGCTTCGAAAAAGTCATTTCTGCACCCTCTGCTGTTCTCTACTAGTTAATGTGATATATGAAAAGAAGAATCTTCGGAGAGATGGAGATATTATTTGCCATTTACTTACTGTGTGACCTTGGGCAAGTAACTGAGGCACTGAGGACTACTGTTTTCTTAAGTCTAACAAGAGAAGAATAAAAACTGCCTCAGGAATTTGTTGCCAAAATTTTAATACATGTTATAAATCTTCAATAAGTGTTGCTATCCTGTTGCTTTATAACGCATTTCTTGGCTCTTCTGAAATAAAGTAAAATACAATTTTTCTCAATGTGCAGTACTGTTAGAACAAGTTAGAGTGTAGCTTAAAACAGTGAATATTTCAAAATCCATCTATAAATGGCTTTGGGCTTTACCAGATGATATTTTAGCCCCAAAATGTAACTTCTTAGTGAGGTTTTAAATATTTAAAATGTCTTCGAGTTCCCTAAATGCATGCGTCCATTAAACTCAAATTCAGAAATTAAAAAAACTACAGTGCTAAGAACTGATGGTTCTAATTTGAATAAGGCAATTCTTAGTTTTTGAAAAGCTAAGAGACACACACGTGCTAAGTAGGTCTGCCGTAAAATGAAGTGTATTAGATCAGGTAGAAGTGGGAAGAATTATGGGAGCACAAAATGAATTTGAAGTTAAGTGGTGAATCCAAGCCTCTCAGGAATACCTTCTGACCTTCTGTGCCTTGTTTTCTTCTATCTTTCAGTACTGGCTTACAATCTGCTGACTATGAAATATACCTGCTGCTTGAATCACAATATGCAATGTTTTTTACTCCTGTGATTGTCTGTAATTATATATTATTTCTCCCTCTGCACTATCTTATTTTGAACATATTTTTCATGTGTTTGCTTCTTCTCTGTTAAGACTCGATATCTGTTGTGATGTGTGCATAAAAAGGATTATAATTTAATTGTGCTTACAAAACACATATCCTAGTCTTTATCTTATGTACACTTTCTAATCCGTATTTATGTGTTCAAAAATGTATCTGATGAAGATAGCATTTAATGCACTTTTTTCTAGTTGTATTATTGCGTGTGCATTTGTTTCTTTTTTGTCCCCTTCAATTTAGATCAAACTGAAAATATTTGGTTATGTATAAAACATTCCCCCCAAATTAGGTATTAATTACCCCAAATACTTCATTGGTTTTGTGAATAAACAGCTGTGGGAGACTTTGAAATGCATTGGAATCTAGTAATAGGGGGTGACTTTTAACCCAGAGCACATACATGGTTCTTATCATGCAACCTGGGAACAACTGACAGGTTGTTCCTTTATAGCTGATAAGGAAAAACTCTCTGCGTCTCCTGTACTCACGCTCTACCACCACATTCACAAGACCAGATATGTGGGCTTTCCTCACACCAAGCAATTTTAAGCTACCCCAGCCGGGTGACCTGTGATTCAATTCAATTCTGACACTAACTGGAGTAAGCCCGGAACACACAGGTTCCGGGCTCTGTCTCACAAGACTGACCCCCATATCTCAGAAGCCAGTAGAAAGTCCAGGTTGTCACTTGTGCTTCTGATGGAATGGTTCTAAATGAGAAGTTCCCATGATCCTCTCTTTGGGTTCCATCATTTGATAGAGCAGCTCGAAGAACCCAGGAAAACATTTACTGTGTACCACTTTATTATATAGTAAAAGGTATGGTAAAAGATATATAAATGAATAGCTGGATGAGGAAACACATAGGGCAAGGTCTGGAAGTACAGGTGCTTCTGGCTCCATGGAGTTAGGGTGCACCACCCTCCTGGCAGTGGATATGTTCACCAACCCAGAAGCTCTCCAAAGCCTGTGCTTTTGGGGTTTTTATGGAGGCTTTATCATGTAGACATGATTGATCATTAACTCCAATTCTAGCACCTCTTCCCATAGGATTGGGGGTGGAGCAGAAAGTCCCAAGCTTCTAATCATAGCGTGGCCGATCTATGATCAGCCCCCATCCAGGAGCCCACCAAGTGTCACCTCATTAGAACAAAAGACAGTGCTATCACCCAGGAAATTCCAAGGGATTTAGGAGCTCTGTGTTAGGAATCAGGATCAAAGACTGAATATTAGGGGGGGAAAGGTGCTCCTGGAGCTCTTATAACTTAGGTAATTATAAGAGTTTTGGGACCTCTGTGCTAGAACCATATATATGTACATATATATATATATATATATATATATATATATACACAAACACACATATACACACACACACACACATATATGACATATATGTATATACATACATACATATATACATAACCATTTTAATCTTTTCTTATTCTGAACATACTCTATGTACTTACATGGCCTGGAGATACAGCAGTTAACAATCCAGTCAAAAAATATTGCCCTGAAGGAAATTACATTCTAGTGAGGCAAGAGAAGTGGTACGGTAGGAAAAATGGTAGTTTGTCCTCCCAAACCCAGTGAGTTCCAGGTTTGGGGAGATGTAACTTTAAACAAGGTGATCAGAGAAGTTTTCATAATATCCATATTGTTTACTTAATTATTTACATTAAAAAATTACTTTTTAACATATATTTTCTCTAGTTATTACATGAATTAACTTTACATATGGTTCATTGATCTGGCAGGCATATTTTTCAAAAGTTAACCATAAGCCGATGACTTGGAAATGCAATCCTTTTTGGGGGGCAGGGGTGGGAAGGTTGATTTTTATTTTTACTTAATAAGCTGTTGCTTAGAGTACATTTATTTAGGTTTATAGAAATATTAAACAGAAGGTACAAAGAGTTTCCAAACACTCTTTCCTTCCCTGTCTTCAGTTTTCCCTATTATTAACATGTTGCATTAGTATGGTACATTTGAGATAAAATTGATAAGCCAATACTGATACATTATTAACTAAGTTCCATGGCTCACATTAGGGTTCACCTCTTTGCATAATGCCATGTGGCCACCATTATAGTGTCACACAAGTAGTTTCACTTCCCTAAGAATCCTTTGTGCTCTACCTATTCATCCCTGTGCCTTCATTCCCAGAAACTTGGCAACCACAGATCGTTTCAGTTTCTCTACAGTTGGGTCTTTTCCAGAATGTCATATAGTTAGAACAAACAGATTTTCAAACTGACTTGTTTCACTTAGCAGTATATACATTTAAGGGTCCCCATGCCTTTTCTGGCCTGAATAGCTCCCTTCTTGTTATTGCTGAATAATATTCCATTGTATGGATGTATTATAGTTTATTTATCTACTCACCTATGGAATAACAACTTAGTTACTTCCAATTTTTGCAATTATGATAAAAACTGCTTATTAGCATTTGTGTGTAGGGGTGCCTGAGTGGCTCAGTCAGTTAAGCATCCAACTAAGGATTTCATCTCAGGTCATGATCTCATGGTTGTTGAGATTGAGCTCCCCTGAAGAGCCTGCTTGGAATTCCCTCTCTCCCTCTCTCTGCCCCTCCCCTTCCAAATAAATAAATAAATAAATAAATAAATAAATAAATAAATGTTAAAAGCAAGCAAACAAACAAACATTTATGTCAATATTTTTGTGTTAACTTAAGCTTTCAATTCATCTGGGCAAATACTTAGGAGAGTGAATCGTATGCTTTACCTATGTTTAGCTTTGTAAGAAATTGCGTAAATATCTTCCAAAGTGGCTGTACCATTTTGCATTTTCCTAGCAGTGAATGAGAGTTTGTTGGTCCACATCCTCACCAGAATTTGGTATTGTCAGTTTGTGTTTGATTTTAACCATATTAATACACCCAATCTGTGGTGGTATCTCAGTACTGTTTTAATTTGCAATTTCCTAATGACACAAAGGTTGAATATCCTTTCATATGTTTATTTACCATTGGTATACCTTCTTTGATTAGGTGTCTGTTCAGATTGTTGCCCTCTTTTCAACTGGGTTGTTTTTTTTTCTTACTGTTGAGTTTTAAGAGAGAGAGAGAGGAGAGAAAGTATAAAATAAGCCCTTTATCATATATGTACTTTTCAAATATATTCTCCCAGCCTGTGGCTTCTCTTTTCATCCTCTTAAATGGTTTTTTGTTTTGCTTTGTTTTTTTACAGAGTTTTTTATTTTAATGGACTCTAACTTATCAATGTGTCTTTTGTCAGTTATGCTTTTGGTCGTGTATCTAAAAAAACTTATTGCTAATGTAAGGTCACAAAGATTTTCTCCTCTGTTGTCTTCTAAAAGTACTATAGTTTTATGTCTTACATATAGGTTGACTCTGTGAGTAGATTTTCAAGTTAATTTTTGTGAAAGGTATAAGGTCAGTCTCTAGAATTCTGTTGTTGCTGTTGTATGAAGATGGCTGGTTGTTTAGCACCATTTGTTAAAATTTCTCCAGTCAGTGGCCTTTGCTCCTTGGTCAAAGATCAGTTAATTACGTTTGTGTGGGCCCATCTCTGGGATATTAATTCTCTTGCACTGAGTACTCTTTTGCCAATATCACACTGCCTTTACTACTGTTGTTTTCTTGTACTTGAAGTTGGGTCATGCCAGTTCTCTGGCTTTGTCCTTCTTCAATATTGTGTTGGCTATTTGGCTCTTTTTCCTTTACATATTTCATTTTATATATATATATATATATATATATATATATACACACACACACATATGTGTATATATATACATATATATGTATATGTGTATGTATATGTATATATATACATATACACATATATGTATATATATACAAATATATATACACATACATATGTATGTATATACACACACACATATGTGTGTGTATATATATATATATATATATATATATATGGTAGCTTGTTGCGATTTGGGTTTGCATTGCATTGAGCTTAGAGCTAAATTTGGAAAAAGCTATCATCTTAACAATATCAAGTTTTCCTATCCATGAATATGGAATATATTTCCACTTGTTTAGATATTATTTGATTTCTTTCTCAGAGTTTTTATGGTTCTTCTCATATACATCTTGGGCATATTTTGTTAGAAATCTACCTAAGTATTTCACTCTTTTTTTAATGCTAATATAAAGGGCATTGTGTTTTAAATTTCAAATTCCAATTGTTTATTGCTTGTCTATGGGAAAACAAGTTGACTTTTGTATGTTAACCTCATATTCTGCAGGCTTTCTGTGACATTAATTCATTGTAGAAGTTTTTTGGTTGAGGGGCACCTGTGTGGCTCAGTCGGCTAAGCGTCTGACTTCAGCTCAGGTCATAATCTCACGCTCCGTGAGTTCAAGCCCCGCGTCAGACTCTATGCTGACAGCTCAGAGCCTGGAGCCTCCTTCAGATTCTGTGTTTCCCCCTCCCCTGCTCATGCTCTGTCTCTCTCTGTCTCAAAAATAAATAAAAACATTTAAAAAAAAATTTAAAGAAGTTTTTTGGTTGATTCTTTGTGATTTTCTACATTTATAATCATGTTATCTATGAAAATAGTTTTATTTATTCATATCAATCCATATGCCTTTAATTTCCTTTTATAATTTTATTGTATCGGCTAGGATATCCACTACGATGTTGAATAAGTTTGGTGAGAGGAGAGGTCTTTGCCTTGTTCCTGATTTTAGCAGGAAGCTTCTAGTTTCTCATCACTAAGTATGTTAGCTGTAGGTTGTTTTGTGGATGTTCTTCATCAGTTTGAGGAAGTTTCCCTCTATTCCTAGTCTTCTGACAGTTTTTATCATGTGTAGTTGTTGGGTCTTATCAGATGCTTTTTCTGTATCTTTTTATGGGGTCATAAAATTATTCTTCTTTAGCCTGTTGATGTTATGAATTATGTAAATTGATATTTTAATGTAGAGCCAATCTTGCATTCTTGGAATAAATCCAGCTTCGTCGTGATGTATAATCATTTTCGTACACATTTTGATTCAGTTTGTCAATATTTTGTTAAGGGTTTTATATCCATGTTCATGAGAAATGTTGGTCTGTTGTCTTCCTTAATAGTAATATCTTTGTCTGGTTTTGGTATTTATGGTAGTGCTGGCCCCACAGACTTAGTTTGAGAAGTGTTCCCTCCACTTCTGTGTTCTCAGAGAGATTGCAGAGAATTGGAATGATTTCTTCCTCAGATACTTGGTAGAATTCAGCAGTGAAACCATCTCGACCTGGTGTTTTCTATTTTAGAAGGTTATTGATAATTGATTGCAGATTAAATTATATATATATATATATATATATATATATATATTTATATATATATTTTTTCAAATGATCTATTTCTCCTTATTTAATTAGTTTTAATGGATTGTGGCTTTTAAGGAATTGGTTCATTTCATCTAAGTTACCAAATTTGTTTATGGACATAGAGTTTTTCATAGTATTACTTTATTTCCCTTTTAATGTCCATTGGAGTGTTAGTGATAACCCTCTTTCATTTCTTATACTAGTAATTTGTGTTTTCTCTTTTTTCTTCTTAATTAGCTTGGTTAGGATTTTATCAGCTTCATTGATCTTTTCAAAGAGCCAACTTCGGTTTCTTTGATTTTTCTCTATTGGTTTTCTTGTGTCAATTTCATTGATATCTGCTCTAACTTTTAATACTTACTTTCTCCTGCTTGGATTTAATTTGCTGTGTTTTTTTTTTCTAATTTTTTGAGGTGGATACTGAGATTATTGATTTTAGCTTTTTCTTCTTTTCTAATGCATGCATTCTGTGCCATAATTTTCTGCAAAATACTGCTTTGCAGCATTTCATAGAGATTGATAGGTTATATTTTCATTTCTAGTTAGTGCAAAAAATTTTTAAATTTCTCTTGAGATGTCTTCTTTGATACATGTGCTATTTAGAAGTATATTGTTTAATCTCCAAGTATTTGGGGGTGTTGTAGCTATCTTTCTATTATAACTTTTGGTTTATTTCTACGGTGGTCTGAAAGCGTGCTTCGTATGATGTTTATTCTTTTTTTAGTATATGTGCTGCCAAAGCGAGCACCGATGTTTTATTCTTTTAAATTTGTTAAGGTGAGTTTTATGGCCCAGAATGTGGTCTGTTTTCATGAATCTTTAAATGGAAATGTAATTATTTGTGAACACTGTGAAACACGAAGAGTGTCTAGGGTCTTGAGACCCATCATTGTGAGTGGTGCAACACTGAGCTCCTATCACTGTTGATAAACCCTGTTGAATTAAAATGAATAGATTTAAAACTAATGGGTTTGTAAACCTGGTGAATTACTTTAAAGTAAATACTCAACATAGTGTATGGAGAAATAACTTACTGTACGCATTTGTTTCTTGTCACCTCTAGGCATAGTTCAGTTTTATGTATAGTAATTATGAACAAGGAACTTAATCCCATAGAAAAAATGTGGAAATAATGCAAAGAAAAAAAAACCCAAAAAACAAACAAACAAAACAACCAAACAACAACAACAAAAAACACCTTAAAATTTTTCTACCTAAAGGTAAAGACAGCGAGACTCTGTTTACATGAAATAAGAAAAGGCTTTTTTAGGACTGCTGATCGCGTTCATTCCTTGGAGGTTCAGTAGTTCCAGAGACAAAAGCCTTCAGGCATTTGGAAGTTGCACACTGAGAGATCTATGAGTTATACCTGGGACAAGGACAGCCTCTGCCATCTGCCACAGGAATGAATTTCAGCAAGGCTGTTGGTACTGAAGTAAGTGAGTTACCCAAAGCTTAACCAACATACTCGATGGAGATTAGAATGATAAAATGATGTACAAGGTAGATGATACCGTGATTATGTTTTTTTTTTTTTTAACTAAAGTGTATGTAGGCTCCCCTTGACCTGAGGATCCAAGCACTTTTTTTCATGTCCATTTTCTTTCTAGTTGTGGTTTTACATTCTCTTCTATATATTCCCTCTGCATTTCAAATTTCTGTTTAGTAATGATGATACTACTACATAAATGAAAGAAGAATGATTGAATCTCCTTTAACAAAATAAATGCAATATTCTTATTACATTTTATTTTGCTTAAGGTCATTGCATCTCAATTTATGAGAATCATAGTTATACTTTTTCAGTATGAAAAGGAAAAATAATCAATTAAAAAGTTTTTATTTTATAAATTTAATATGACTTTATAAAATATGTATTTGCAAATAAATTTGTAAACTTTCTTTTAAATTTTAATTGAAGCAACTTTAATCATATGATTTTTGAAACTGATATTATATATTGTGTTTAAACAGAAATATTTGGTAATGCACTTATTAAATGTGTCTTCTTGTAATAAAATATTTCCAAATACTATTTTAGATAATGAAAAATATTCTAATCATTTCTCCCTTATTGCCACTATTTTAAAATTTCATTATTCCATAAATGAATACTATACAGTATTAAACACACCTATTTTAATTTCAGAGCTTATATTTGTTACTTCTGTACAATCATAGTTTTATAATTTTAGATGAATAATTAACATTTTATAGTTGTTTAAGATGGGAGTATGTAAAAATTCACTTGGCAAGTATCAGGCAATTGATTTTCAAAAACCTTATAAATTCATTATATATTTTTATCAGTTGTAGTTTAGGCTTTTGTAACATTCTCACACAATAAAATGTATGAATCTTTAATCTTTGCTCATCAGTTACAAATTTCAACGTTATAAGTACGTTGAAATAAGTTTGCTGATTCATTTCCTTTTGATTGCGAACTTTTTATAAATATGTAGAGACACTGTATTACAAGGCAATATTTATATGTTTTCTACTCTGTTAGGAAATTTGGCCAATTAAATTATTTTGCAACATAATAAAATATTCCTTTTAGAAGCTCTTCAAAATCTTAGGCAAAGCAGATTTATGAAAGTGGACTTTTAAGATAAGTCAGCGTTTTTTATTTAACTAGAACTCTTCGGTTATCAACACAGTCTGGGCACACAGTTTTACCAAAGGGCATTTACTTTGATCTTGCAAATGGTTTATTGTGCCTGATTTAATCCATATATTCCTTTGGTCATAAGCATTCTCATTAAAATACAGACAGCTAGAGGATTCACAAAAAAAGTACTGTGGAAAAGAGAAAACCAATTCTTAGATAAGAAGGGTTTCTCAATTTAAATATGCTATACACTTGTAGTAAAAAGTCTGTCTTTTTGAGTCACTGTGAAAAATCAACCATAAAAATGAATTTCCTTTTTGCTTAAGACATGTTTATATAAAGTCTCTTTCAGTGGGAAAAAAAAATCGTTGTAGCTTTATTTATATACTCCCAAAACATCATAAGATGCAAAAGAAAAAGCGAAGACTTTTAATCATAGCTGTAAAATGAAAAATGCTTTAATAGTGCAAACTGAATTATTATTTACCAATGAATTTTGTCAGGTAATTTCATCAACCTCTCCACCCACATTTGACAGAAAGACTGCCTTTTAAAAACTGACAAACCTATTTTGAATAGTCTGACAGCATTTGGGTTATTTCAACAAAGAAAGATTAAATAATGTATTACCAGAGTTCCTATTGAGGATAATTAGTATTTTCATAAAATAAAAAAAAAGTAACAATGAAAGTGAAATTCCAACTTATTTTCTGTTATGTTCCCACAGGGAAATAAAAGTTAATTTCAGCTGGTGATTTTGCTCATGCATATATGTATGTCACTGCTTTGTGTCCATCATCTATGAAAAAGTGCAAGAAAGGGTTTTCTAGTGATATTTTAAAGCAAATATCCAAAAGAGTCCTTCTTTTTTACACTGGAGATAATTTCACCATCAACCCACAACTAAAAGGAATAAGAAATGAAGGAAGTCATTTTTCTCACCAATTCCTTTTCTCAGAACAGAAGACCAGTGGCTGCTGTTTCTTGTTTTTCCTCTAGCAGAAGGCTTTGCAGAACCTGATGTTAATAATCTGAAATATTCAAACATTTTCTTGAAATGCATTAAAGTTATAATATATATCTATATCAGTAGAATATATAGATATAGAATTAGAATATACATAATGTATATAGAACATAATAAGGAATAGAATAAGATATACAAATATAATAACTCATTGCTATTACTTGCAAGACAACTATTCTTTTCTTCCCTAATTTTCAAAATATAAAATTTACATTATTATTTTTCAAGAATTGTAACATTAAGGCCAAACTCTACACGGCTTCAAGTTGTGCACTGTGCAAGAGCCTCTTGAGTGGCACAGAGGAGCCGAAATTCAGCTTGTGGTGCTCATTGAATCAGGAGAAGAGGAATGAGGATATTTGCATCCAGAGGAAAAGAAATCTTTTTAAAACTTACATGATTTTATGTATGGACTAGTCATATTCCTATATAATATACATGTTTCTGAAACTAAGAGAATGCAAGTCATATATTCAATGCCTTTCATTTTTATACTTCATATATATATTAAAATTTAAGAAATGTTATTATTTGAAATGTTTATATCTTTGTTCTCATTTTTTATGCTAAGTTGCAGTGTCCACATCCTTCACTTGTAGAAAATATTAAAAGATGAGTCTATAGGAGCTAGTGCTAGGGCTATACCAATTTTAAAAGAATGAAATACTTTGTGTCCGTTGGGAGAAAACCAGTGGGTGAGCTTCCTAACAAGGTGCCTACTGATCTGGGCACCTCCATCTTCGCAATACCTCATAGGCTTGTATGTGATCTGACTACTAAAAAGCTAGTTAGTGGCTTACAGAAAACCAGTAGGATCTTATTCTAGAGCTGAGGCTAGTGCCCATTCTAATTATGTTATTCTGAATGACATCTTGGTTAAGAAATGGGAAAAAAATGCTAGAAATTTTTAGACATTTCCTCACCTTTATGTACCATACTGTGTCCACACTAGTATTTTGCTTTGATCAGGCTCAGTTCTCTCAGGCCTCAAGGTTTGAGTGCTTAGTTTTCCTTCTTTCTAGAATTAAATCAGCCCTCTCCCGAGCCATCATCCAACTCTGTCCAAAGATAGCTTTCCATAAGAGAGTCCCTAGTTTTGGATGTTTGATTTCTGACCATTTTTAAGACTCACACTGTCCCTTTCCTCTTCAGCTCCATGGCTGGACAAACTGCTAAGAAAGCCTGGGTGGTACCAGTCGTAGTTTCATACTACTGCAACCCCCTTTCTGTGCATATGAACCCTTCTCATGACCCCAGTCACGCCCCCCAGCAAGTCCCCTTTCCTTCTCGCTCAAGCCATTTTTAGATCAGTTTGAGAGGATTGCTTTGCTCTCCGAGAGCCTCATCATGTAGAAAAAACCTTCCGTTTCCTTTTGGTGTGTATGTAGCTTCATCAGTCTTGACATCAGAACCACATTTCAGATAGCAGTTCATCTTGTTCCTAAAGGGTGCTTATACCTCTTCTTTTCCCTAGTCTCAGTTGAAATAGTGTCTTTTCTGAACAGTTAAGAACAGCCTAGGGAGTATCTCCTGCCCCTATACTACACAGTTATGAAACTAATTCTCTATAAAATGTATCCTTTTTCCTTCAAAATTCATGTGCATATTTGCAATTACTATTTTTATCTATTTATGTGCCTATAGTTACATATATAAAAATCTCTCTCTTATGTCTAACCAGGAACTCATGATCTTACTGCCCTTAATTCTACTTAATAAATGTCTTACAAATGGGGACCTCCTCTGTACTTCTGAAGTAAGAGTTAGGTTACTTCTCTCTAGATTACTAAGATGGTTACCTAATTGGTCTTCCTTACTACCATCACACCCTTCTGATCACCATTCATAGTTTTGCTAAACTTTTGTCTTATAAACCCTATTATGTCTTCCATCAGTCTGAAATTCTGTAATGGTTCATCATATTTGTATTCATTCTACTTTACTTGCTCCATCCCCAACTATATCTGACTCTTCCGCTATTCTTAAGTAAAAATACATGCCTACTTTAAGGCTTTTAATATGTATGTAAGGTTAAACCCGCATGTTTTCCATGGCCTTCAAGGATCTAAATAATCAAGCCCCTGCTTACCTTTTGGATTTCAATTCACACTGCTCTCCCTGAAGTTTCAGCCACATCAACCACCTTTCAGTTATGAGATGTGCAAAGCTTCCTTCAGTGAAGGTATCTACAACAGATATTTACTTTGCTCCAGAAGTTCTTCACATCTGCATATGGCCAAGTTCTTCAACTGTCACCTTCTCAAAGTCGCCTTCCTTAACTTTCCAATCTAAAATAGCACCCCACCTCACCATCCTTCACTCTCGTAAAGACCTTGATCTATTTTCTTCACATTGGAAATTTCATTTCAAAGTTTCTTTATTCTAAATATTTTCTATAAGTGTTCTCTGATTAATCTCTTTTATCAAGTAGGTGATAAGCATCATAAGAGTAGAGACTGTGCCTTACCCAATTCACAGTTATATCCTAACACAAAATGGGTAGTATATGGCAGGATCACAATAAATAGATGTTGAATAAAAGATTAATATTTGAATTTAAATTCCTGAACCATATTAAAAAAATCCTTAAAGGGGAAAGAGCTCTACAGGTTGCCACTTGAGAGTCCATGTGGCAGTATCCTTATTATTCTAAATTACCCTTTTTCGGGGCACCTTGGTGGCTCAGTCAGCTAAGGGTCCGACTTTAGCTTAGGTCATGATCTCACGGTTCATGAGTTTGAGCCCCACATCGGGCTCTGTGCTGACAGCTCAGAGCCTGGAGCCCGCTTCAGATTCTGTGTCTGCCTCTCTCCCTGCCCCTCCCCTGCTCACGATCTGTCTCTCTCAAAAATACACATTAATTTTTTTTAATTACCCAGTTTCCATGTGTGTATTCAAAAACAATACAAAAGAGCATATTTTCTGAAATGCAACATTTGCTTTTTGTTTGATTTTTTCAAAACAGTGAAAATACTATTTTGTTTTCAAATTGTAATTATATTTTAGGATATATTTTAACTATTGATTGGCATAGTGTAGGTTTTACTATTCATACTGCCTTCTATGTTTGACATCCCCTTTCTATTATTAGAGAACAAAAAAATTACATCACAGAGATTAGAAATCTTGCATTGTTTCCATTTAAATGTTAAAAGTTTTTTTTAATCGATACCAGTGAAATTGTTATATTTAGTAATTTCTTCTTAACAAGAACATGATATCGTGTAGTTCTAAAAGATCCTGAGCTCTACTGTTGATCTCTTACTCTTTAAATCAGCTATTGATGGTATGTTGGATATGCATTTAATACATATAATAGGTATTTTTTTAAATATCTAGCTATAATAACTCTGGAATGGGAAACTCACAGAAATTATGTGACTTTATGTCTTTAAATGCATGAAACTATTAGACATATTTCAAATATTACCATGTCCTTTTTAAAGCTGTCATGTGATGTCATAGAGGAAAATGATAAAATATTTTTCTTTTATCTTCTATCCATAATTCAGTGATCTAGGCTAAGTATGTATTATACATACAGACATACATGGAAGATGTGTCTATAGGATGCATAATTTGTGAACAAAATTGAAGCAGAAATTGCAAATGGGATGCTTAATATCATAAAAAGTGATGCAAAATAAGCAAAACTTTTAGAAAAATAAAAATTCTTTCAGTATTATCTATCACCAAATATTGAATCTTTACTAAGTTATTTATCTTTTTAAGTTTATTTATTTATTTTGAGACAGAGCGTGAGTGGGGGAGGGGCAGAGAGAGAAGTAGAGAGAGAATCCCAAGCAGGCTCTGCACTGTCAGCACAGAACCTGTTCTATTTCACCAACCATGGGATCACAACCTGAGATGAAATCAAGAGCCAGACACTTAGCTGGCTAAGCTAGCCAGATACCCCTACTAAGTTACTAAAACAAAACAAACAAAACAGGCTTTGATTCCCTTTTAGCCATTCTACAGTTCTAACAGATCATATATTTTTAAAGTTTATGTTATGTGCTTTGTTCCTGGCAATCAGATGGCTCCTTCCAAAAAGATATATTGATCTTATAAGCAATTGCATTGCTTTAGGAAGGATGTTTGAAAAAGCATCAAGGAGGAAACAAACTTCCACAGAGAGAATTGCTAAAATCTGTCAGGTAATGTTTGGGTTAATGCATTGAATTCCCTAATATCCCATAGATGTGTATTAAACAGAAATGAAGCATATCAAGTAAAAGGAGAAATATATATTAAGAGAATGATAAGTAATAACCTCTGGCTGCATTTTCACAGACCCTAATATTTACAAAGGAAACTTTATGAGGAGACATTACTAAGAATTAAAGTAGCGTATCATGAGGTAAGAAGAACAAGAACAGATGTTTCATTGCATTTCATTCGTCTTAATTTTGCTTTTGACAGATTCCCATTAAATGCTAAATGATTAGCTAAATGTTTAGATAGTTGGAAAAAGCTATCCTTTAAAACAATTCTTCTCAAGATTGCTGATAATTTTAAATGAAGAAGATAATAGAGAAATGTAATAATACAGTCATTGAATGGGTTTTCCTGTAAGTTCATAGAGTGTATGAGGGCGGGGACACGTATTGAAGAGACAGAAAAGATGTTGGCTGACTCTCCATCTCCATCAGCTCTTCTGTAAACCAGGAAACTTGATTGTAAAGAAATAACAACGACAACAACAAAAACTCTTTTGAGCCGTCTTAAATAAAGACAAGTTTTTCTGAAGATACGAACCTTGGAAATCTTCCTACTAGAATTTTACCTGGTTGCTTAGCAAATGAAACGTCAGACGGCTGTTCTCTTTATCTCTTACTCTGGGCCACGTGGTCTTTTTCCTTTCTGTTCTCTTCTAGTCTCATCTCTACATACCGCTTTCCTCTGCAAAAGTTTTACTTTCTACATTGGAGAATGTGGTTTGCATGCGGCTTAGGGAGGAGATTTCATTACCTTTAAAGGCCTCTACTGCCTCACTGTGCTTCCTAACTCCAAATCTCCATGCTGTTTGGTCAGATGCTGTGTGTTCCCTCATTCAGAATGCCATCTGCATTCCTTCTTCAATTTCCTTCCTCTACTATAGAGATTGAAAAGCCAAGACCATAATTTCTCACTTTCTTTTATTTGTTTTAATGTTTATTTATTTTTTGAGAGAGAGAGAGAGAAAATGCACATGCATGTGCCCACAAGCGGAGGAGGGGCAGAGAGGGGGACAGAGGATCCAAGATGGGGCCATGCTAACAGCAGAGAGCCCCAGGCAGGGCTCAACCTCACAAACTGAGATCATGACTTGCGCCAAAGTCAGACACTTAACTGACTGAGCCACTGAGGCACACCACTCTCGCTTTCTTTTATTGTAAGGGCTGCCGTGCAACACAAGGAAGCACAAAGTGAAACCGAACTGGAATTGATTGAGAACAACTTTGCGTTTGGAAAAAAGACATTCTTACTTACTATCTCTCCCTCTTCTTACCTGAAATGCAAACATAATGCTAGGGAGGGATAGAACCTTCAGACATTGCTAAGGGACACTTCCTCCCAGTTTGAGTCAATAATTTATCTGTGACTCAGTCATTCGTAGCTAGAGAATTGTGTTCTTACACTACATAGGACTTCTTTATTCAGACTCTGGGCAGAGTAGAAATAGATGTGAGTAGAAAAGAAATGATGGCTATCACTAATAAACTCAACGTTCATGATCATCTTTCTTTGGTCTGCAGGCATCATTGATTATGTACCAGTTTGCAAATGACAATAATGATATTCTGCCAACCATGTGAGATTGCAAATATTATATTACTGGGAACATAGTGTTTTTAAAGAAAATGTCTGATAAAATACTAATTAGGAAAGAGGTTGGTAGTGCAAAAATTAAATACTTTGCTTTTCTGTATATCAGTTGTAAGTCTTGAGGACCTGCAGAGCATTAACCCCGCAGGTGCAAAAAGAAAGTCACCACAATGATTAATACATTGGAAATTTTCTTGGAACTCAAATATAATTTTTGGATCCTAAGAAAACATAATCCATTGATATATTTAACATTTACTGAAAACTGATAATAACCCATTCTCTGTGCTGAAGAAAACATGATCCATTCGTATATTTGACATTTACTGACAACTGGTAATAACCCATTCTCTGTGCTTCTTGACTTGGTCTGTGCCCTGAAGAAGTTGTTTATTAATAGAAATGAAAATATATCAATAATAATAATACTATAAACATTATACTAATAATATGGTTCATCACAGTAAAGTAATTAATTTTACGTGCATGTCAAAAAACATCCACAGAAACACATTTGAATTGACTTCCTAAGGTATGAAGAATCATGGGATAGGATAGCGGTGGGGTCGGGGAGATGACCAGCAAAGGCATTCTAGATGAAAACAATAACAAAAATAAGGCTTAGTGACTTGATATTACTCTAAGTGGTAAGGACCTGGCATTCAGTTTTTTCCCTCTGTGTTAGACTGAAAGTTCAGGAGTGACAGAAGACCAGCTGGAAAATTAGGCTAGTGCCAGGCTGCAAAATGAAGATCTCGCTAAAGAAGATTAACTCTTTTTTTCGTTGGCAGTGGGGAACATTAGAAACTTTAAAAATTGCAAGCGACATAAATAGATCAAAGCTTTTAGAAAAGCACTGTGTTAGTCATTTGCTCTCAGTTTCATTCACTGCCTCGCCGCTGCTTTTCTTGGCCTAACAGTGGGGACTGCACGCTTTTCCCAGACTCCCTTGTCTATTCACTTCTGACTAGGTTCATTCACTCAATGCATTAGATTTAGGGATGGAAGGAAATTTGACGAGTAGGTGTCTGTTACACATTCCTTCCTCAGGCAACATCTCTGGCAGCATCTTCTGCACTGGCAGCTCTCACCACACCAACTATGTTTCTATGGTCCCAGATCCTGTCACGTACATCTGCTCTGGCCCCTCCATTCACTACAAGTTCTAACTCCTGAAACTGGTACCACTACCTCCTTACCAATGTTTCTTCAACCCTAAGAGTGGTAGTAGCCTCTAGTAGTTGTTAAATTGGAGATTTCTTCATTCTTCTCTAATTACCCTTTTCCTGTTGTAAAATTCTGGAATTTTCCATATTAAATTCCCTCCATTGAAACACCTGGCCTGAATTTGTTTACCTGACTGTACCCTGATAAATTAAAAATAAAATTAAGATAGCTCTGAAAGAAAGTAGACTTAAATTCCTTGCCATCACTTTTAAATGCCTTTGAACAGGTAATATAATAAGCAATAACTTGCTTGAAATTATTGTCATGAGAATGTGAAAAGTTGGACATTTAATCATGGTGCCTGGGTGGCTCAGTTGGTTAAGCATCCAATTTCGGCTCAGGTCATGATCTCACAGTTCATGAGTTTGAGCCCCACATTGGGCTCTGAGCTGACATACCAGAGCTTGAAGCCTGCTTCAGATTCTGTGTCTCCCTCTCTTTCTCTGCCCCTCCCCCACTCGTGCTCTGTCTCTGTCTCTCAAAAATAAATAAATATCTAAGAATTATATATATATATATATATATATATATATATATATATTTCTCTTTTTGCCAATCTCTCCACTAGAGCCTTTGCACATCCTAACTTATATTTTAATATCAACTGATACTACTTAGGAAATGTCAACACAAGCAACCAAAATAAGACTATCTTATTTCCTTGTTTTCTTCTTTGTATGTATTTCTTTTTCATATCAATCTGCTTTTTACAGAGATCCAAAAAAAAGCTTGAGAAAGTTGTTTATAATTTAAAACCTTAAAGTCATTAAAAATTTAATGGATCAGTGCTTAAAACAGACAAGTTACTTCAAGCTCACCTGGCTTTGTTTCCAAGACAAAAATATTTGTCCCAGTTGCAATGCAGGTGTATATAAACACATCAGTGGTGACAACATATTTTGTGCTTATCTTTTAAGTCAGTGTTGTCACCACTGTATTTATAAAGTGAATTTAGGAGCTTTCCCACAGAGAAGGCAGGTGAGGTTGACAGACAACAGGAAGAGAGCAATTTGTGCAAAGTCAGATAATATAATTAGTTAAAAATAGAATTTGTACTAATCATTTTGTTTCTATTAACTTTTATACAATTGATTAAGTTTAAGCTCATTCATAAACATTACTGGTATATAAGAGCATTTATATTAATCCTTAGCTTTTAAAAAAATTTAGTATTATTTGCTTAAAATTACCTGTAAGTTCCTTAGGAAATGATATTGCTCCCCTGTCCAATAATAACACACCTCCCTTCATATTATGTAAATAAAGACGCATTTGAGATCAATGTGCCTTTTGGATAGCTAGAAGGATCAATAGATAGAAATCTATCTTCATTAAACTTTATGCAATTATTTAATGTGAAATATAATTTTAAAGTATCTTGGCAATTCATTTCCTAAAATATATTTATCTGAGAGCACACAATAGAATATTATAAATTTTAATCACATGTCCTTTGTATTTCTGAGTTTATCAGTTAAAGATCCTCTTTGAAAAAAATGGTTCCAGGCATTTCCAAATGTTTCCTTGACGCATACACACCAAAACTGCTGGTACTTGGTTGGAAAGTTCCTCAAGCGTAGAACTTCTCATTTGGACTTTGACATTTGTATAAGATGATGATAATATTGACCAACCCTCAAGAGTGTTTTTGTTTTGCTTATTCAATATTAATAATGGAATATTGGTGATATGTTTATATATAATACTCATATCCCAAGTTTCATGGCTCGGCAAAATATATGGACAGAGAAAGAGGTAAAGTTTTGGTCCTAGAACTTGACTGTAAAAGTTAGACAGATGTTCTTGCCTTCAGGTTTAAGTAATCCTGGTAAATTGTACACCAATAAAAAGAGAAAAACTTAACTGACATATCATAAATCCTCAAAATGTGCTTTAAAAACATTAAATTGCTATATGCACACAATATATAACTGTATCTATATCTATTCATTTTTATGTGTGTATTGTATGTTTACAATTTACAGGCTGTTCAGTTTTCCTTTCCCAATCACTTTACCCTCTTTATATTTTTCAAAATACAGACAGGAGTCCTTCCATGCAGTTATAAAGATATGGTGAACTTTTTATGCCATCTGTAGCGGTCATTCATATTTAGAATATTTTCTGGAACTAAGAAATATTAATATTAATTCAATGACTAATATTTCAAGATCAATATTAATAGACTATTTCAATGATGGAATAGAGCTGGCTTGGATCTCCTTTCCTCAAATTATTTAAAAATAATAACCATGTTTTTAATCACAAAATATTTCAAACCAGTAGATATTTCTGTTTAAGTATAAGAGTGTTCCTAATGGTCATTAAAGGAATCTGAGTAGACCTGTACAGGTATGTACAAAAACCAGCAGCTATTTTTACACTGTGATTGATGAGGCACCGTAAATTATAATTCTCCAAAGGCAGTAGACCAGGGTTATTTTGTTCACTGGTACATGCCTGCAATTAACAGTGCCTAATAAAATATAGGTACTTAATCAAAACTTTTTGAATTGATGTGTAACATACTTCCTCCAATATCTGTCCTGTAGTCGAATTTATGACTGACATGAGTCAACACAGGTGGAGTCAGGGAGCCATAACTCCACTCTATTTGTGCTGACTTATAATGGGCCGTCAGTGACTGTCTTGAATGATCAAGAAATGGACATATAGACATGACAAGTATTATTTACCCCAATTCACAGGTAAGGGAAAAAAATTCCTCAAAACTACTTCATGATTTATTTGAAGGCAAGCAAGTATTAAGGAAAGAATTTTTTTTTATTCTGAGTCTAGTGTTTCTAAATAACAGAAAACCAGTGTTCTCAAACCTTTTCAAATCAGAACATTAGAAGGGCAAGACTCACATAGTCATAATTCCCTTGAACTTGAGCTTGAAGACTAAGATGGAAGTTTTCACTTTAAAAATGTCAGTTTCTTCTGTAAAAGAAAGAAACTTGATATATGCTGGTGCTCTACTTTCACTAATGTGTCTACTCTCCAGGACTAAACAGCATATCCCCATTATTAGCAATTTCATGTTCATGAATTTACCTACTTGCTAAAATGCTTTGTAATCCTAACTCAACACTTGGAGTGTTTCATGGCCATTTGTGGACATGCACATGCACAGAATAGTGAAAAATCTATGTGACCTAATGCTCACATTCCCAGGTGAGGTTAAACCTGGTCGTTCAACTTTTCATACGGTAAACATGTCCTTTCTGTGTTACAATTACTGCTAAATTTCTTGCATTTTTCTGTCTTTTGTTGTTTTTGTTGATGGTGATTCCAGCTGTTTAAGATGGCTCCTAAGTGTAGTGTTGGGTACTGTGTAGTTTTCCTAAATGCAATAAAGTATGATGCACCTTACAGGGAAAATAAGTACATTAAGTAAGCTTCACTGAGTCATGAGTTAATGTGTTGGCTGTGAGTGCAGCATTAATGAATCAACAATATGTATTAAATAAAGTATCTTTAAAAATAAATGCACATGGGGCACCTGGGTGGCTCTGTCGGTTGAGCGACCAACTTTGGCTTACGCCATGATCTCGTGAGTTCTAGCCCCACGTTAGGCTTGCTGCTGTCAGCCTGTTAGTGCAGACTCCACTCCTGATCCCCGTCCCCCTCTATCTGCATCTCCCCTGCTTGCACTCTCCCAAAAATTAATAAATTAAAAATTTGTTTATTATATTTTTGAAAGAGAGAGTGTGAGCGGGGGAGGGCCAGAGAGAGAGGGAGACGCAGAATCTGAGGGAGTCTCCAGGCTCTGAGCTGTCAGCACAGAGCCCAATGAGGGGCTTGAACTCAGGAAATGTGAGATCATGACCTGAGCCAAAGTGGGAAGCTTAATCGACTGAGCCACCAAGGCGCCCCAAAAATAAATATTTAAAAAAAAAATAAAATAAATGCACATAAAACAAGATTAGGTATTGATGTATTGATAAAATGTTTTGACCAAAGTCTTCCAAAACCCAACCCTGTATTTTCCCTAGGAATAAGGATTTGGTACTCACTAATTCAGTGTTCATGGTGACTTTATAGAATACAACTACTATAGATAACAGGAATTGGCTGTATATCTCATTTCTTCATCCTGTGATTCAAATAACTTTGAACTCTTACCTCATCTGCACACACTCAAGTGAAAACATAAATACATGCATATACACTTACTCTAAGAACACAAATTTATTCAGTATTTTTACTATAGCAATAATTACTTATGACCCAGCAATAGCACTGCTAGGAATTTACCCAAGGGATACAGGAGTGCTGATACATAGGGGCACTTGTACCCCAATGTTTATAGCAGCACTCTCAACAATAGCCAAAGTATGGAAAGAGCCTAAATGTCCATCAACTATGAGTGGATAAAGAAATTGTGGTTTATATACACAATGGAATACTACTTGGCAATGAGAAAGAATGAAATATGGCCTTTTGTAGCAATGTGGATGGAACTGGAGAGTGTTATGCTAAGTGAAATAAGTCATACAGAGAAACACAGATACCATATGTTTTCACTCTTATGTGGATCCTGAGAAACTTAACAGAAGACCATGGGGGAGGGGAAGGGAAAAAAAAAAGTTAGAGAGGGAGAAAGCCAAACTATAGGAGACTCTTAAAAACTGAGAATAAACTGAGGGTTGATAAGGGGGTGGAAGGGAGGGGGGGTGGGTGATGGGCATCGAGGAGGGCACCTGTTGGGATGAGCACTGGGTGTTGTATGGAAACCAATTTAAAATAAATTTCATATTTTAAAAAAGGAAGATTTGGGGCACCTGGGTGACTCAGTTAAGCCTCCGACTTCAGCTCAGGGCATGATCTCATAGTTCGTGGGTTCTAGCCCCATGTCAGGCTCTGTGCTGACAGCTCGGAGCCTGGAGCCTGCTTTGGATTCTGTGTCTCCCTCTCTCTCTGCCCCTCCCCTGCTCACGTTGTCTCTCTCTCTGTCTCTCAAAAATAAATAAATGTATTAAAAAATAAGGAAGATTAATAGTTACTTCTAGGTTAGCATAACTCATTGCCTTTGCTAAGGCTGTTACCTATGTCATAGCTGCACTACAGTATTTTATATACCACACCTTCTTGATTTCAAATTAAAGTTGGGAGAAAATTGGAGAATGGTGAGTTATTCCATTCTTACTAAGAGAACTATTGAGACTTGCAATAAACCAAGCTATAGGAGATCTTAGAGCAAGCCAATAGCAAGAGGCAAAAAAGGAACCTCCCAGTCATGAAAGCAATTGTATGTAGTCATCCAGTGATAAGGACTATGCTTTCTTTCGCTGTAGTTCATAAAGCAAAATAACCCTTCAAATTCAGATTCTATCATTATTTAAATGAATTACTTTGTAGATCTACTTTGTATTGTGTAATAAGTCAACTACCTCATTTCTTATTCACACCACCATGTTCTTTAAAGTGATAAAACAACAAATTTAATAACACAGATTTTTGATCGAGATTCCATTTTTCATATGTATGTGATTATTTTGATTTTTTACTTGATATTAATTAATATAGAGAATAACATACATAGCCTTTGGCCACAGTAGATTTAATTCATGTATACACATTAACATTCTCAAATTCCACATTCTGTTGCTAACTACTACTTAGCATTCAACATTCAGTATCTTTGGATTTAAGCTCATAAGGCTTTTTGAATCTCTCCTGAAACTCATTGTTTTGATGTATTGATGTCAGCCCATTACCTAATTCATCAAAATGACACTACATTTTAATAGAGTACCAAAGTATTAGTGCCTTATTTTATGTAGAGGTAAAAACTCCAGATAATATTCCAGTTAGGAAAAAAAAAATTACAACTTAAAGCTTCCTGTGCAAAGTTTCTGTATGTGTCAATCTATCATTTTCTCAAAGCACTCTGTATTAAATGCAATTCAAAAAGGGCAGACAAAAACATTGTTCAGAGCTATGTTATTTCATTACACTCAAATGTTGCCAACAAAGGTATACAAATATTTGATGAACAATTTACCCATTGTTCTGCTCACTTTCGAAATGTATTAAGTCTTAATATGAGATTACCAAATATATCTAACTCTTATATCTGTACAAAAAAAAAAAACTTCAGAAAAGCATCAGTAGTTGGTAAATATTTCCTTCCATTTACTAATAATAGGACTTCTATCTGAATCATATTTGAGGAAATGAAATTGGAAATGCCACTGTGAATATAACTTTCCCTTGAAATTATGGTGATGAATCCACCAAGTGCTCTCTACCTGCACTATGATCATCTGTCTGTAGCCATCTTCAAAACCTGTCTGGAAAATTGCAGAATCCTCTTCTTGTCTAAGGATCCACTGTTGTTTCTCGTCAACCAGATGACAGAGAGGAGAATGATCCATATAACATAAAACAAAGCCACTAACATCCTTACTTAACATTCTAGTGGTTTCTCATAGTCTTTAGATGAAAATCCAGGGACTGTTTTACTGGAAGATGCTGCTTGTTGTCTCTTAGTACAGCTCAAACCTCAGTTTGTAGCACCTCTTCATTCCATTTTTATCTTATTAGGATCTAAGTTGACCTTGCTGTCAATTTAGCAGTCAAACACACCCAAGGTGCTTGGCCACCTTCTTCTTTGGCACAGTGTTCTCTCCGCATGACTCATACTTGATCACAATCTATTCACATATGAGTTGCTGCAAACGCAGAGAGAGAGGGAGACACAGAAACAGAAGCAGGCTCCAGGCTCTGAGCTATCAGCATAGAGCCCGACACGGGACTGGAACTCACGGACTGCGAGATCATGACCAGAGCCGAAGTTGGCCACTTAACCGACTGAGCCACCCAGGCACCCCCTTTGATGCTTAGCTTTCTAAGAAACAAGTCATGTCCAGTTATTTGCTTAATTCTTTTTCACCTTTCTTCTGTTAAAATGTAGGCTCTATGAAGTCAAGAATTTTGTATTATTTTCAAGAAGACTGCCTATAAAAAATGCACATTTTTAAACAAATGCATATACTCACTGTTTTAGAGAATATAAAACTAGCTGCTTTAAAAATACAATCCCTCAAATGTCATTGTCTTAAAAGTTTATTCCCTCTGTAGCTGACTTATTCTACTTAGTATAGTGTCCTCAAGATTCTTTTATATTGTTGCATATGGCAGGATTTTCTTCTTTTTTTTAAGGCTGAACAATACTACATTGTATTGATATACCAGATGTTCTTTATTCATATTGTGCTGTGCATTAAAGTTATTAAGAGGGTATATCTCATGTTCAGTAATTTTACCACTATTACATATATATTAATATAATATATGTATTATATATACATAAAGTTATATATAATATATATACATATATATATTATACATATTATATATATATGTATATAAAGTTTATTCCTCACTTACCTAGTCATCCAGTGCTTAGATTGGTAAGTGGATTTCTTTCTACCTTTTATTTCTTCTGTTGATAGTACCCATTGACCTTTCGTCTTATAACTTAGCCAGTGAGTGACTATGCTGTCCAATGAAAGCATGAATTCCAGTAGACAACATATTTTTTCTAGCATAGCCTCTCACACCTTATTTAGCTTTTTCATTTAACTCCGACTTAATGAGGAATTTATTGTTATAGTATTTACTTATTTATTTTGAGAGAGGAAGGGAGAGAGAGGGAGGAGTAGAGAGAGAGGAAGAGGGAGAATCCCAACCAGGCTCCATGCTGTTAGGGCAGAGCCTGTCACGGGGCTCGATCCCACAAACTGTGAGATCATGACCTGAGGCAAAATCAAGAGTCAGCCACTTGAGCCACCAGGCGCCCCTAGACATAATGAGGAATTTGTTTTTAGAGCAATAATATTTCAAAAATTTTTTGTCTAGCAAGACTGCAGCTTTTGCCTCAGACCCGGGTGCAATAACATGATAAGATTTAATGTTTATTTGATCACAGAGATTAAAGGATATTTAATTCACTGTAATGAGTTGCCATGTGTCCTGTCTCTCCTTCCAGCGCTTTCATCCAACAAATGAAACAACATTTTAGAGATTCAGTATGTTCCAAAACTAACAGAGGTGAATAATCAGAGGAAAATTACATGAATACAGTTTCATGAAACATAAAGATAAGTATGCTTGTGTTTTTTCAGTTTCTGTTTACAGAGGGGTTTTGTAATTTCTGTATATATGTGTGAAATACAGGTATAAAGCCAAGGATTGTTCTAATGGCTGAAATGGTATACAGAACATGGTAGGTGCTTAGTACTTTTGAGGTACTGTGCAAATAGCATGAACTACCCTTAAATAACCATTCTTAACTTTCTATTAGACAAGGTCTGTAAAATAGGCAATAGTAATTCTCACTGAGAATTGATCCACATCCAGAGTAAAAACAGAAATTAAAAGAAAATCAAACAGTTCTCAAAGAAGAGGGTAGCCCTCTATATATCTCTCCTGTGAAGGCAGATATATCAGACATTTTAAGCATGCAAGTAACTCCATTTATTGTTTCTGTGCTAATTGAACATGTGATTTTAATTCAGTTTTCTGTACATCCCATTATAAGTAAAACAGTCATTGGTCACTAATAATCTCCTGTCCTCATAGCTTTTAAAGTTCTTATTATACAAAAATATGTATTTCTGATTTACTAAATGCACATTGTTATTTTATGATTATTTTGTTTTCTTTATTTATTTTTGCTGTGTGTGTGTGTGTGTGTGTGTGTGTGTGTGTGTGTGTGTAGGGAAGCACTCCAGAGATGCTCATCTCAGGAACAGTGAAAAGATTCAGGTTCTGAATCTACAAAAGAGAAGGTTAGATCCTAGTGGCTTTCCCTTCTCTTTTTTTCTTTTACCAGCCAGCACCTGTCTTCTCCAGGAAACACAAGGCCTTGCTCTTTGGGATCTGTAAAAACCTAGATTAAGGAAACACTAACACTCTTGTATTTACAGGAAGGGGAAGAGACTGTGGTTTCATACCAGGATTTTAAGAGAGGTCTGATCACGTGGTTTCTTTTGTATGATGCATAAAGCAAGATGATTTCTAAGAGAGGGTATGGATTTCAAGATTTATGGAGAATAGAGTCATTTTGAATAATCTCTATGAAAAATGTGAAGAATAATTTCCAGGAAGTAGAGCAAAACAAGGAAAAACTAGAAAGAATTTGGCAGCAGATTTTAGGAACCATTGAATTTGGTAACCATGGGAGTGCATTGTCTCATTCATTTGTTCATTCATTCAGTTTTTTTTTTTTTCTGTAACATACTATTCTCTTGAGAAAAGTCCAGAGATGGCTGCTGGTTAGACACGGTCAGAGTGAGGTTGCTTTGCAGAAGAGCAATCTAATAGCACTGAAGTATGGGGTTGAGAACACCAGCAGAATGATAGCTGAAGAGATACACAAGACTGTAAGGTATATAATACTTTCACCTTCACCTTTGTATCACCATCATGTTCCACATTGCATGATTTATTTTAAGTACCTAAATAATGAAGATTTATCTATAGAAATTTTGATCCAATATTTTTTTATGTTTAGAATTAGTGTAGAAATTCTTACATAAATGTACACATATATAACTACAGAGTTATAAAGGCGTTATTTGTTTAATAGTAAAGTGTCAAAAAATAATTAAGTATACATTATATACAAGATTAGGTAGCCATTAGAATGAATATGAATCTACAAGTTACAGAAAATTGTTCTATTATCCCACTTTAGAAAAAATAATATTTTTTATTATTTATCTATTTTCTAAGTTTATTTATTTTTGAGAGAGAGCTCACATGCACACACACATGCAAGTGGGGGAGGGGCAGAGAGAGGGGGACAGAGGATCTGAAGCGGGCTCTGTGGTGACAGCAGAGAGCCCAAGGTGGGGCTCGAACTTAATGAACCATGAGATCATGACCTGAGCCAAAGTTAAATGCCTACCGGACTCAGCCACCCAGGTACTCCTAGAAAACATAGTATTTTTATGGTATGATTGCAAGCTAACAAGGAAGAAACAGCCAATTTTAATAACAATTTTTTCAGGGTGTATTATAGGGAATTTCCAGGTTTTCTTTTACATATTTCTCCATTGTTTAAATTTGTTTACTAAAATACACAAATTATTTTTAAAAACAACAGCAAGGAATTTAAAGGAATTTGGGACTTTGCATAAGTTAGTCTAATTAATCAACTTTTTAGACACTGGGCATGTTAGATAGATGTACCTAAATTGAAGGTGGCCAGAGGGAAAGTCATAGCTTTCTGTTGTGCCCATTAAATTTTTGACTTTTCCACAGAGAATTACATATTAATCTATGCTTTGTACAACATGGAACTAGATGTTTGAACAATAACTGGTACCTGACCCTCATGCTTAAAAGAGGAGAATATGAAATAGATGCTCAACCCCTCAGGAACACTTTAACTGGGATCATAACTGGCTGGTTCAACCAGATATCCCTTTTTAACAATCTGACAGGGAACACTGGAAAGTTAGTAGAGAACAGAGAGGTCAAAATTGGGGAAGCATAGAAACCTGAATAAGCAGAAGCCAAGAAGTGTTTTTCGTCATGAAGAAAATGGTACCATGAAGTAGAGAGAACACTCCCGTGGCATTACAGTAAAGTAGTAAGGAAGAGGCAAGAACAAGACACTGTGGCCACATGTGTGACTGTGGGAATACTTGTCTAGAACCACTGTTGCCGTGCAGGGCTAGATCTGTAACGCGTCCTAGCCGTGATTATTCTATTGCAGTTTTCTGTGAGCTCTAGTTTTGCAGCAACTGATAAAATTTCCTGTCCTACTTACTTCATTTCAGTATCTCCATTAATGAAAGTAACCTGAGTGGGTCCTTTTGCACAGAAATTACAAAAAGTATGCCTGATATCCGTGCAAACCTGACTGCTTAACAGACTGACCCTTTTTAAAAACTGGTCTCTTTTGCTTCCCTTCCAATTTTACCATTTCATTCTTCTCTTCTTATTACGCGTTTCATAGTTCTTTAATTTTAACTTTGTCATGTATTTTGAGTATCGTTTTCTCAGATTTTCAGTGTTCGGTGACATGCTTCCCTAATCTGCTGTCTCATCAGATAGGCTTGGCACACACTTTGATGAAAACATTGTAAAGTAAATGCAATTTTTATACATCATACTTAGTTTCATTGAGAACACATCTAGAGTTCTGTGTTCTTTAGAGTTCTTTTCTAGAGTTTTTAAAGAGTATTTAGCCTTTTCTGATAAACACATTTAATCATTAAAATTTTATGTTATGTTTCATTTCTGTATACTCTGCCAACATCGTTCATATTCACATATTGATTGCTTGGTGCAAAAGCAAAAATCAGAGAAAACAGATACTTAAGTTTGAGTGATATAACTTAAGAAAAGTGTTGTTTTTCTTTTATGTTGACACAGTATCAAATTTTCTAGGACTCCTGATCATGTATATAGCTTTTCCAATTATATGTAATGCCTGCAGCCTGTTTCATGTAAAGAATTGGACACCAGAGAAAGACTATATTTCATTTATAGGAATGTAGTAGGCATTTACTAAAGGTTTTCCATATAAGAAAAAGGAAGTGATTCTCAAGTGTTCACTAATACGTAGGGATAATGCACTAAATATATTTAAGTCTCTCACTTCAAAACTGGGCAACTTGAGCTCTGAAAATGTACAACTTAAAATCAGTGGCTGCCTTGAAAATTGTAGGGCCTTTTTTTAAATTTTAATTTCAATTCCAGCGTAGTTAGAAATTGTGGTCCTTTTAATCCTCACATAGGCAATCCACCTCAATGATTTACTGGCCCAGGTTTCACAACAAGATTTCTTACTATTTCAGTATCAGGCAATTGGTCTTCATGTGACATGGATTTTACTTTTCAATCCTCTTGTAGTAAATTTGTGCAAATAAGACTTGGAATAATGATAGTCGTACTCTTAGTCTTCCCATTGTGTTGCGCTATCCCACAATGCAATTGCGGATAAACTATAATCGTGGGATGTGCTTAATAATCTTTAACTATGCCAGGGAGCAACCTCGGGCTTTTCAAAAGGGCAGGAGTAGCAAACGGCAGCCATCATAAACACATGTAGTCACTGGAGTTGTCCTGAGGGCAAGAATCATTGCCATCATTAGTAACACTTTAATTTGTTCAGCGACGAGAAATCAATCTGTAAAAGGAGGATATAGATTGCTGTTTTCCAAAAGGCTGCTAGTGATAAGTGTAATGATATTGCAAGCTTGACAATGCAAAGATTGGTTTACATAGTTACACAAAACAACTAAGATGGAAGAATTGGTGATATGGAATTGGTGATTTTCATTCAATACCATCTGTAAGAAGTAGTTGAAAACAATAAACCTATTTTTTTTTTTTTTACTTCTCACTCTCCAAAAAACAAACAGACAAAAAACTGGTGGGAAGTTTTGGGAGAAAGAGCACATCTGTCCTTTTCATTCTTAAAAAAAAAAAAATCACTGCCAACCTTAAAATAATATTTGACTATCAAAAGGAAAACATTACTAAAATTTAATGAAATAAGAGAAAATATTACATATTATCCCTTATCTCATTTTAAAGAACTTTACATGAAATTGATTGTTTTAGTAATGTACAAAAGATAAAATCTAAATTCTTAAACTTTGTAATTTATGTATCCTCTGTGACATATTTTGACTGGTTCTACTATCAGCATGTTTAACTGATAATGAAAATTGTATAATTATACATAGATGTCCTTAAATTCGGTAAGCAGGTTTTCTAAAAAGTCAGAAAATTGCATTTTAATTTGCAGTTTCTTCTTGATCTACTACTAATGAAAGTTTCACTGAATTATCTGCTTAAAGGTCAAAATGCTAATTAGAAGTTT
Organism: Prionailurus bengalensis; assembly: GCF_016509475.1. Classification (NCBI taxonomy): domain Eukaryota; kingdom Metazoa; phylum Chordata; class Mammalia; order Carnivora; family Felidae; genus Prionailurus; species Prionailurus bengalensis. The sequence goes on along the minus strand of NC_057350.1, from coordinate 23,778,275 downwards.
CTCATCAGTGATAATTCAGATATATGGAAAAATGATGGCATTAGCTTTTTAAAAATCTTCTTGAGCACTCCATTATCTTATCAGAGTTCTGATAACAATGAAGATAGTGTATAACATTTAATAGTTCCCCTTTCAATGAAATACATGCATTCTTGTTTAAAGGAACACATTATATGGATTTCATCACAATTTCCTCCTTTCCAAATGTGACTCTTTAATATACACTTTAATAGGCTAAATTTTACAGACCACATTTTAAACTACAAATAGAATATTATAATTTAAAACATCTAAAAATTTTTTTCATCTACAAAAACTGATGATTTTAGAATATGTATTGCATTTAAAAATTCTTGGTCTTGGGGCGCCTGGGTGGCGCAGTCGGTTAAGCGACTGACTTCAGCCAGGTCACGATCTCACGGTCCGTGAGTTCGAGCCCTGCATCGGGCTCTGGGCTGATGGCTCAGAGCCTGGAGCCTGTTTCCAATTCTGTGTCTCCCTCTCTCTCTGCCCCTCCCCGTTCATGCTCTGTCTCTCTCTGTCCCCAAAATAAATAAACGTTGAAAAAAAAAATTATAAAAAAAAAAATTTTTTTTAAAATATAAAAATTCTTGGTCTTACAATTGGAAGTGTCTAGATCCAGGGAGAAATGATCATTTCATCTCGTCTATTTATTATATGTGCTATATGATTTCAGAATTCATAGCACAGAGCATTTTATTTGTGAGAAAGCTCATAGAACATGAAAATCTATTAATTCAAGTGAACAGCCCTCTGTATGTACAAACATATTTGTACCCTGCAAAATGAAAATACACATTAAAGGATACTGGTCATCTGATTTAATTCACAAACACGTAAGTATATTTACCAATAGTAGAGACTCTGTGTTGTGCGTGTGTGTGTAATCACATTCATGTTTTCTTTAAATGACACTTCACCTGAAAACACATACACAAAGTTATGACCATGGCAGTAGAATGATGGCATATTCCAAAGGAACAATTTAAGAGAGTTTAACTGAGGGCCAATTTCAAAGATTTGGGCAGACGTAAGAAGAATCAGTGAAGGATAGTGTATATCATTGCCAGTTGTAAGCGTGAAGGAGAAAAGTCCAGAGAGTTGTAACTGTGGAAGAAGGCTGTTGAATAGGAGCTGTGTCTTTGGTAACGAAACTCACCCTCCCTCATCTTCTGTCTTTTGAACTCCTATAGGTGCCCTCTTTGACCCAAGCCAATAGGAAGCCAGAGGATAAGGACACCTTTGATGTAGTATAAAGATCAGGGTCCTGGATTGCCAATCAGGGTAGAAAAGGGGGGAAAATGGAATTAAAAGAGGAAATGGAAAACACCTCATTTGTATTTTCAGCATTCAGTATGTTCATGGAGTAGAAGACTCAACATAGTCAAGATGTCAGTTTTCTTCAATACATCTCTAGAGTAAACCCAAACCCATCAAAATCTGTGGCAAAATTGTTTGTAGAAAAACCTACAATCTGAAATCTAACATTGACAAGGAAAGGCAAACTGGAATATCCCAAACAACACTGAAAACGAAAGTGGAAGCATCCACACTATCTAATTTCAGGGCTTACTGTAAAGCCACGTACTTCAAGGTAGTATTAGTGAAATAACGATGGCACAAATAGAGAATAGAGAATAAAGAATAGAGACCCACATATGTAACTCCTTTTTGGTGAGAAGCTGCGAGTCCCTTTGTTGTTAAAAAGTTAACTTGCAGGGATGCCTGGCTGGCTCTGTTGGAAGAGCGTGTAGTTCTTGATCTTGGGGTTATGAGTTTGAGCCCCATGTTGAGTGTAGAGATTACTTAAGTAAATAAGCTTAAAAAATTAATGTGCAATAACAAACAAGTGATAAAAACAAATATTTTGTAAGTTTTTATCTTTATTAAATCTTAAAAGATTTTGTTGAAAATATAGCTTTTAATGCAATGAGAAGAGTTTTAGTTTTTCCAGTCAGTACACAAATGCATGAGCACAAGTTATTGATTATTAGAATGAGATATGATTCCAGTATTAATTCTACCCCTACCTCTTTTTTTCTTAACAAATATAAATAGTAAGAACTTAATGTCTCTATAAGTAGGTAGAAGGAATAGAACAAACTGTCTTCTAGCAATATAACTCACTTCTTCAAAGTTTTGCTTTTGCATTCAAAATTTTATTCATAAGTGGGAACCCAGATTCAGTGGTTCTTCAATTTTGTTGAAATAATGATTTGAAAATAACCCAAATTAAGGGGCACCTGTGTGGTTCAGTTGGTTGAGCATCCAACTTTGGTCTAGGTCATGATCTCTCTGTTCCTGAGTTTGAGCCCTGCGTCGGGCTCTGTGATGACAGCTCAAAGCCTGGAGCCTGTTTCAGATTCTGTGTCTTCCTCTGTCTCTCTGCCCCTCCCCTGCTCACACTCTGTCTCTCTCTCTCTGTCAAAAATAAATAAACATTAAAAAAATTGAAAATAACCTATGTTGGAAAGTGCCTTGTTGTTAGGTGTTTGATTCATTCAGTTCTTCCTTGTAAACATATTATTGACAGGAATTACCACATTGCCCAGGATTTTGCACTATATGACATAACAACAAAAGATAATCTGAGTAAAATATGACATTCTTTTGAAAATCAGGAGAAAAGTCCCTTGTGAAGGATGTGTGAGAAGATCATAGAAAGGGAATACCACTGGACCGTAGATCTTTGCTAATGCAGACCAACTTGAGGAAATGGACACTGGACCATAGAGATGTAGTCTTTTATATGCTTTGAACTTTGTATACTCTTAAGGTATAGATGCCCCAGTTTGAAGACCATCATTCTATATAGTGTAGGAGTAGAAAAACTCTATTCACTCAGTGTGTAGCAATTTGACTTCCCCTGCTCACAAAGTATCCTAGGAGAACCTGTGCATTGGTCATATATCAGCTGAAACTCCTGAATTTTTTTCATGCTTTAGGATACTCAAATTTATAGTTAAAAGCAAATGATGAAATCAAGGTAATTATAAAACTATACCTTGAATAACATATTATAACAAAGTAAGAAAAAAAAAACATCTGTTTTAGTTTTCCAAGAACCATGAATACTAAATGCAATATTTTTTATATTATGATTTTAATTTGAGAATATCGAAGAATAAAGACCAAGAAAAAGTTGTATTTTTCTCTTTTCTTTCTTATTCCCCTCTTTGTACCAAAGTGGAAAAAACAATATGTGTGAGTGAGTGTTTCTGTGTAGATATACACATATGTGTACACACACACACACACACACACACACACACACACCAAAGTCAAGTTCAATTAGGCCCAAGGCAGCTTTAGTGTAGTGAAGAATGGAGAAGAAAAATAAAAAAAACCATACAGATTGAAGAGATATTTCTGCCCGAGAGACTCACACCATTGCCCCTCCTTTCTTTTTTTGTCGTTTACTGCTATATACAAGAAGTTCATAGAAATAATGTTTATTTATTTGAGAGAGAGAGAGAGAGAGAGAAAGAGACATGGAGCATGAGCGGGGGAGGGGCAGAGAGAGAGGGAGACAGAATCCAAAGCAAGCTGCAGGCTCCAGCTCTGAGGTCAGCACAGACCCAGAATGGGGCTCAAATTCACAAACCATGAGATCGTGACCTGAGCTGAAGTCAGATACTTAACCGACTCTGTCACCCAGGTGCTCCATAAAGTACCAGATTTTTTGCTTACAGTTTTGGTTGCTGTTCTTGTTGTTTAATGGCCTCTTCCCCCTTTACTTAAGATTTGTTAATCTGTAAATATCAGTGTGGAGTACGTCCTAATTTTTCTTGATTGTATCTTAGTTCCTTCTTACAATATCCAGGAGGATTCTATTAGCACACCTGACCATGGGTTCAAAGTGAAAGTGATGGATTCAGGAAGTGCCCCCAGGAGAAATTAGTACATGTATGGAAGAAGCAAGATAGTAGACAGTAAGAAGCCAAACTAGGGTAGAAGGTTAGGTGTATTGGTATATTCTGCCTGATTCTGCAGGGAAATCTGGAATATGAAGGGCTGGGTAACCCCACACTAATCAGTCATTGGTTATAGGCTGTGGATGTGTAGTCATAAAACTAGCCAATGTATAATGCTCTACAAAGAAGTGAGAGTTCTCATGCCAAGGGTCGCATAGCTAAAGGTCACAGGTGTCAACTCTGAGCAGCAAAATACACAGGACCTAGGAGATGAGTACAGACAGTTGGTAAGACAGAACTGAAGGGAGTTGGGTGGCTGATGATGTAGGGCCTGATGTGAGTGACTCATTCCTGTAAAACTTTGGATTGTGAGTAACTTGTTCTGTGAGTGTTCTGCAAGATAGGCAAACATTTCTAATAAATTTTAACTTGATAAACAAACGATGTCTTGCAATACAAGTAGTATATGTGACACTGAACATCACATGATCACAAGTGAGCCAATGGTTCTTGAAATTCCTTTTGATATACAAGTACTTTGGATTACAAGCATGTTTCCAGAATGAATTATACTCACAAACTGAGGTTTTACTGTACTCATCGAATGTTCGCACTTCTTATATAAAGGGGAGAAAACCCTTGTTGAAATGGTTGTGAATGAAATATTCTAGCTAAGTGCTCCAGTTAGTTACTGAATTGCCAAGGACTTAAAAAAGTACAACTAAATCGATACCATAAAATATTGGAAAGTGCCACAGAGTTATTATATTTAAATTATTATAGCATTGTTGCTGAAAGGGAAAAGTGCAAGGGTGTAGTTGTATATAGAATGGTGGGAATCAAGTGAACTTAAATATATCAGCATCTTTTTAAAAGAGTCCTTTTACTAGTACATATGATAATATCATATTAAAAATCACTCTTGACATAGTGTGGTTTTTCCAAGTTAAAAAGTAGAATGTAATAACCAAATTTAAAATATCAAGATGACAGTGAACGCGAAAAAAACAGACCTTAAGCAACAATCATATCTCGCAGTCATGGAAATAGTGTAGTGGTTAAAGTGTAGACAGTGGCGCTAGATCTGAGGGTTTTAATCCCTGTGATGCCACTTGTTTGTTAGTTGTGTGACCCTAGACAAGTTAATTAACCTCAATATGCTTCAGTCCGATCATCTTTAATATTGAAATAACCCACACTTCTGACATATAAGTTGTGAATATGAAATCACTTCAACGACGTTTAGTGATCAGAACAGCATCTGCCATGTAGTAGTTTTTAGTTATCATTATTTTTATTATTATTAACGGAAGTTTCTAGGCAGCAAACTAAAATTCAAAATTATTTGCTCTTATAGCAGGGGTCGCAAACATTTTCTGTAAAAGACCAAACACCAAGTAAATATTGGCTTTGTAGGCCATATGGGGTTTGTCACAACTATTCAGTTTTGACCTTGTAGCCCCACCCCCAAACTGGAACAGATAATATGCAGATGGGTGGGGATGGCTAAGTTTCAATAAAGTGTTAGCTACAAAACCTGGCTGCAAGTCACATTTGGCCCATGAGCTGTAGTTTGTTGAACTCGGTCATAAAGTAACAAATTGAAATTCCTTTTTCTACAGAAACAAAATGTGATTCTGTCTCTTTTTATAAATGTAATAAATATTTTATGAATATGCCAAAAACAATCTACTTGATGAATGTCAATTCCATCAATTTAGTAATCACAGTCAAGGGAGATCAATTTGAGATTTGACTTAGCTGGGAGGAATGAATTACAGTTCTCAAAGAGAACATACTGGCTCTGGTTCAGGAGCATCAAATATATGAAATATCAGGGAAACCAAATACTGAATATTTTTATTAATTTGGCACATAGCCCGTGGGCAATATGCCAAAGGCAGCCAACAATAATATAATCTTTTCCCAATTACAATATTGATTGACCTTACACTACTTGGCTTAATTGAAAGTTCAATACAATGAGGAATATTACTTTCTTGGATGTTGTTATTGCAATAGATAAATGATCTGATCTTAAAGTTTTCTAAAACAGCACAGAAATTCAAAGAGCCTAAAGATGTTAGAAAGAAGGAACTTAGAAAATTAGAGCTACATTGGGCTTTGCATATAAAAATTAGCTACATAATATATCATGTGAAAACACAGAAAGAGGTTTAGAGACATTTTTCTATGATGATGTAAAATCCATCTGGTAAAAACGTATACCGTTAATCCAAATAAAGTGATAAACTGAGGCAAGGCCACATTACCAGAAATTGAGTTCATTCAGAAGTAGCAGAGGAATTGCAATTTGGTTAACGCATGTTGTAGCAAGCTATAGGCAAATCCATTGAGGGTTTGGGGTAGGCTATATCTATGGACAAGGAGTGCAAAGAAGGGGCAGTCCAGTCAGAGTGTAATCACTGTGTTCATGGACTTGAGGATATGGAGAGACTCTTGGCAGGTGTTCACTGGTCAGAAAATAAGTCTCAATCTTCTGGAAATCAAGCATTTAATGGAAATTATTCTCTCAGTTCTTAAGTTACGCATGTGTTCCTGAAAGCATGAAATGTCTCCATTTCATCTCCTATGGTTCCATTTTAGATTGAAATCCTTTCACGTAACTATATTTGTATGGTTTATTTTTTGTGGCACTCTTTATTAAACAGACACAACTGCACACTCACATACACTCATATACACTTAGCAGAGGACCACAAAGATTCAAAACTGTACAACTGAATAGAAAATATATCCAGCCTATGTTGTATATCATATTATAGTAAATTTCTAAGGACATAACATTAGCTCTGAAAACAATGTCATTCTCTACTCACCATGAAATTATCTTATCCAGAATGGCATATCAAAATGCCTTCCTAAATAATATTTTTATATTTCATTTTTATTTCCTGAATATATTTGTCTTATCAAATAAGTTTATAAAGAGTATGGCATTTAAATTATAGCAAATTCTTGGTCTGTCTAGAAATTTTTAAAATTTGGGGTTATTTGGGGGGTATACTGTTCAAGTTAACCTATTTATTTATTGCCCTTTTATCCTTTATGCTTGTCCCTTCAATCACTTGTGATAGTCTTCACTTTCCCCAGTGCATTTCGGTAAGTAAATCATCAATCTGAGAACAAGACTAGGGCACTTATTTTCAGTGCCGCAGATAACGTTGATCATCTGTCTCAGCTCAGCTTATTTTTTCCTAATTTCATATTTTCATCAAAAGTTGTCAAACTCAAGAGAAGACCCCTCACAAAGTCAGAAATCAATTCTAAAATCAGTGATAAGTGGAAAGATGGATGCATTTGTCAAATGCCCAACTCCAAAATGGGAGTATTAAAGAGGGATTGAGGGTATTATTTTTCAAATACATGCCTCAGAATAGTTACTTTTTTTTCCCCTTAAATGGGGCTGTGTTTCATTTCTTGAAAAATTATGTGAGAGCTCTGGACCCTCCAAGACTATAGAATCTTAGATATTGTGAACTATATGCTTAAAAACATAAATAATATGCCTTTTTAACTTAGGAGAAATAAAAGAAATAATTTATTGTTTATGCATGCTTGATGACACAACCATCATTATATACATGGATAGTGTTTGCTATTTATTATACTTTGGATCGAAAAGTAATGAAAAAGTAAGGACAATCATTATGTTAATAGTGTCAATGAAGCATATTTGCTTTTCCCACTTGTCATGAAAACAGTCTTGCTTCATCTATTAGATTTTATCAGAAGTCAGAGAAAATAGTCAATGTTAAATGCAAATTATTTTAACTAACATATAAACTGTATGCATGCCTCAAGAACTAGTTAACTAAATTCTACACCATTTATGGAAGTTGCATAAAATCTAAAACTGTACCTAAGTATCTTTTTTAAGATTGTCCTGCTGTCTAATTTACCAACTAGATTTGTCTTTTTGAAAACTATACTAGCATCCAAAATAATATTTTACTTAAAAATAAGATTTATGCAGAACACAAAGCCCGTTAGATCCAGCATCACTTCTGTGGCAATCACTATTTCCCAGCAGAACACATGGGAAGATGACAGTTTGACTTGGGTAGGGTTCCCTCTTGTCCCAATTCTATCACATATACCTGCTTCTCTACAGTTAAGCAGAAGTTGGAACAGGTAGGCATGTGCATTCAAGTGACCCTTCACATTCTGCTTGAATTCTAATATTCTAGTAGAGAAAACTATTACACAATTTGACCCTTCAGAATAAAATCGCTTAAGATTGTGGTGGGTCATTTTCTTCAGCAAGGATTTGAAGATGGCCTGACTAATTAGGCTAAATCTTTTCTGTGCTTGAGAAAGCATGGCAGTCATGAGCTGTTGTGTATCTTCCTTCTGCATCATTATCAAGATTCTAGATATGACCCTGAACTCTTACTGCTCTACGGGCAGTTTATGTTCCCACTTCTAAGAATGGCAGTACTAAAGACATTCACCACAAGTACTGAGCAAAAGAGAGAAAGAAAGAACAAGCAGAAGATAGAATTTCTGGAGGAAACTGCAGGACAAATTTCTGAAAAACTTTGAAACAGTCTCAACCAACAGTGTTTCCGCCTTGCATTTTCCTTATGCAAATTTATATATCTGTAAATTGTCCATGACTGATACCAATGGAAATGACAATGGTCCACAAACATAGGACTTTATGTGACTTGGTCACTGTGAAAAACTAACAGGGTGACTCAAAACATCATAAAGATTAAGAGAAAAAAATCAATAAAACAAAAACTGTTTTTTGAAACATAAATGAAATTGACAAACCACTAGCAAGACTGACAAAAATAAAAAAGAAGACACAAACCACCAACATCAAGAATGAAACAAGATCTCACTAGAGATCCTGTAGCTTTTAAAAGAATAATAAGTTAATACTATAAACAACGTTATGCTCATAAATGTAACAACCTAGCAGGAAAGGATGAGTTTTCCAAAGACCATTAACTACCAAAACTCAACCATGATAAAAAAAAGATGATCTGAATACTTTGTAACCATTAAAGAAATTAAACTTGCAATTAAAAAATGACAAAAAAAGAAATACATGGGAAAAGATTGTTTCGCTGATTATTCTATTTGACCTGTAATGAAGAATTAACACCCACACCAAAAAGATGAAAGATTCAAATGTCTGCTAATAAAGCAAATTATCTGCCCCCAAAGACCAACGGAATCTTCAAAAGAAAGAGTGAAGAGGTCAAGAGAAGAGCCAGCTTCTTGTACTTCCTCTTTAAAGGAAATGATTAGGGAGGCAGTAATTATATAGGGACTTCAGACTGGATAAGGAAGAGACAAGATTTTTGAGGCCTCTGAGATGTTTGTTTTGTACTATTCCTTTGGGATAGAACTCAACAACTCCTGATGCTAGTATCCCCAAACCTTTGATCTTCTCAATGGCATCTTTATTCTTAAAATTAGTTTTTTATATTCCTATGGTATTAACCTTGAAAGTCTTTTTCTTCTTTTACCTCTTTCATTTTTTCCCCTAAGGATAATTTACAGCCAAAGTGTAATTGTAATATAGGTGACTGTAATATAGGTAACAACTAATAAGATCTCTCTCACATACATGAGACAGAGGAAAAAAAGATTGATTTTAAGAAATTGGCTTATATGATCATGGAGATTTCCAAGCCTTAAGTCTGTATAGCATGTCAGCAGTTACAGTCTTTAGAAGAATTCCTTCTTCAGGAAATGGGAGTCTTTACTCTTTAGGCCTTCAACTGATTGATAAGGCCCACCCATGTTACGGAGCATAATCTACCTTATTCAAAAATCTATTGATTTAAATATTAATCACATCTAAGAAATATCTTTACAGCAACATCTAGACTGGTGTTTGATCAAATAAATGGGCACTGTAGCCTAGCAAGGTTGACACATAAAATTTACCATTATGGTTATGGTGAACAATTTGAAATTTTTATAATAAATAGACATCACATCTCCTGATGTAGTATACAAAGCACACATATGAGATTTCTTTAGATTGATTTTGCCTCTTTTCAGAAGAACAATCCTTTTTATGTGTCTCAGGATGGTTGCCATTTTATTGTATGGAGGAAACTGATATTTTACTTCCACTTTTTGTTCTACCTTTCATATATTTCTTATTGGAAAATAAGGATAATGAATCAGAAGGTACTGCAACGTAGCTTATTATTTCAGATTTAAATTTATGGCAACTTTTGAACACAAATACAAGTATGCAAAATATTTCTTGAAGACAGAGGGAAAAATGGGCATCTAAATTAATGCAACTTCAAAGCTGATTTGAAGTGTGGTTCTTAGGTTTCTGTGGAACTTTGGATTTCCAGGATTAATTGTTCTAAAATGCAGAAAAAAAATTCTACAGCATCTCTTAGCATATTAGAGAAAGCAATACAAATTTAAAAATGCACAATGTTTTGAGGGCAATATAACTAATAACCAGTTATCAGAGTAAAATATTTGCAATAATAAAAAAGTCAAAAATCACCTCTGTTTAAAGAACAATTTTGTAAAACAATATATTCACTTCAGAAAAAAAATTTCTGTGACTGTAATCAAAATTTTAGTTTGAGAAGTCAAGATTCCAAAAAGTTATTGAGTTATATCACTACAGGTAACAATAAATGGTTCTGTTATTTAATGTGTGAAACAAAATGAATACCTGCCAATGACAAACATCTTGTTTATTGTGAAAACTATTAAGAGAGAGAGAGAAGTTATAGAAGTTTGTGCCAATGAACTCAGGTTATTATAGTTTGTGTAGGTTTCCTTGATTTTAAATCATCTCATATTTTTGTAAAATCCTATAAAGATACATATGGGAATCATATAATGTATCAGTGAGGGTTCTCCAGGGAAACAGACCAATATGATATGAGAGAAGGGGTCTGTGTGTGAAAAAGAGAGGGAGAGAGAGAGTGAGGGAGAGACAGAAAGAGAGAGAGAGAGAGAGAGAGAGAGAGAGAGAGAGTGAAACAGAGAGAGAGAGAGGGAGATTGAGATTAAGAAAGAGAGGGAGAGAAAGGATTTATTAGACGAATTGGCTCATTAGGTTATGGAGGCTGAGAATCTCCACAATCTGCTCTCTACAAGCTGATGAAGTTGGTGGTACAATTCAGTCTTGAGTTTGAGGGCCTGAGAACCAGGAGAGCCACTGGTGTAATTCCTAGTGCAAGGCTTAAAGGCCTGAGAACTGGGGACAGCTGGTGTGTTTCAGAGTCCAAAGGCCTAAGAACCAGAAGCTCTGATGTCCAAGGGCAGGAAAAGATGGGCATCCCAGAGGAAGAAGAAATATGGAACTCTTCCTTTCTTATTAACCTTTTTTTTTTTTTCTGAAATTTATTGACAAATTGGTTTCCATACAACACCCAGTGCTCATCCCAAAAGGTGCCCTCCTCAATACCCATCACCCACCCTCTCCTCCCTCCCACCCCCCATCAACCTTCAGTTTGTTCTCAGTTTTTAACAGTCTCTTATGCTTTGGCTCTCTCCCATTCTAACCTCTTTTTTTTTTTTTTTCCTTCCCCTCCCCCATGGGTTCCTGTTAAGTTTCTCAGGATCCACATAAGAGTGAGACCATATGGTATCTGTCTTTCTCTGTATGGCTTATTTCACTTAGCATCACACTCTCCAGTTCCATCCACGTTGCTACAAAAGGCCATATTTCATTTTTTCTCATTGCCATGTAATATTCCATTGTGTATATAAACCACAATTTCTTTATCCATTCATCAGTTGATGGACATTTAGGCTCTTTCCATAATTTGGCTATTGTGGAGAGTGCTGCTATGAACATTGGGGTACAAGTGGCCCTATGCATCAGTGCTCCTATATCCCTTGGATAAATTCCTAGCAGTGCTATTGCTGGGTCATAGGGTAGGTCTATTTTTAATTTTCTGAGGAACCTCCACACTGCTTTCCAGAGCGGCTGCACCAATTTGCATTCCCACCAACAGTGCAAGAGGGTTCCCGTTTCTCCACATCCTCTCCAGCATCTATAGTCTCCTGATTTGTTCATTTTGGCCACTCTGACTGGCGTGAGGTGATACCTGAGTGTGGTTTTGATTTGTATTTCCCTGATAAGGAGCGACGCTGAACATCTTTTCATGTGCCTGTTGGCCATCCGGATGTCTTCTTTAGAGAAGTGTCTATTCATGTTTTCTGCCCATTTCTTCACTGGGTTATTTGTTTTTCGGGTGTGGAGTTTGGTGAGCTCTTTATAGATTTTGGAGACTAGCCCTTTGTCCGATATGTCATTTGCGAATATCTTTTCCCATTCCGTTGGTTGCCTTTTGGTTTTGTTGGTTGTTTCCTTTGCTGTGCAGAAGCTTTTTATCTTCATAAGGTCCCAGTAATTCACTTTTGCTTTTAATTCCCTTGCCTTTGGGGATGTGTCGAGTAAGAGATTGCTACGGCTGAGGTCAGAGAGGTCTTTTCCTGCTTTCTCCTCTAAGGTTTTGATGGTTTCCTGTCTCACATTTAGGTCCTTTATCCATTTTGAGTTTATTTTTGTGAATGGTGTGAGAAAGTGGTCTATTTTCAACCTTCTGCATGTTGCTGTCCAGTTCTCCCAGCACCATTTGTTAAAGAGGCTGTCTTTTTTCCATTGGATGTTCTTTCCTGCTTTGTCAAAGATGAGTTGGCCATACGTTTGTGGGTCTAGTTCTGGGGTTTCTATTCTATTCCATTGGTCTATGTGTCTGTTTTGGTGCCAATACCATGCTGTCTTGATGATGACAGCTTTGTAGTAGAGGCTAAAGTCTGGGATTGTGATGCCTCCTGCTTTGGTCTTCTTCTTCAAAATTCCTTTGGCTATTCGGGGCCTTTTGTGGTTCCATATGAATTTTAGGATTGCTTGTTCTAGTTTCGAGAAGAATGCTGGTGCAATTTTGATTGGGATTGCATTGAATGTGTAGATAGCTTTGGGCAGTATTGACATTTTGACAATATTTATTTTTCCAATCCATGAGCAGGGAATGTCTTTCCATTTCTTTAAATCTTCTTCAATTTCCTTCAGAAGCTTTCTATAGTTTTCAGCATACAGATCCTTTACATCTTTGGTTAGATTTATTCCTAGGTATTTTATGCTTCTTGGTGCAATTGTGAATGGGATCAGTTTCTTTATTTGTCTTTCTGTTGCTTCATTGTTAGTGTATAAGAATGCAACTGATTTCTGTACATTGATTTTGTATCCTGCAACTTTGCTGAATTCATGGATCAGTTCTAGCAGACTTTTGGTGGAGTCTATCGGATTTTCCATGTATAATATCATGTCATCTGCAAAAAGCGAAAGCTTGACTTCATCTTTGCCAATTTGGATGCCTTTGATTTCCTTTTGTTGTCTGATTGCTGATGCTAGAACTTCCAGCACTATGTTAAACAGCAGCGGTGAGAGTGGGCATCCTTGTCGTGTTCCTGATCTCAGGGAAAAAGCTCTTAGTTTTTCCCCGTTGAGGATGATGTTAGCTGTGGGCTTTTCATAAATGGCTTTTATGATCTTTAAGTATGTTCCTTCTATCCCGACTTTCTCAAGGGTTTTTATTAAGAAAGGGTGCTGGATTTTGTCGAAGGCCTTTTCTGCATCGATTGACAGGATCATATGGTTCTTCTCTCTTTTTTTGTTAATGTGATGTATCACGTTGATTGATTTGCGAATGTTGAACCAGCCCTGCATCCCAGGAATGAATCCCACTTGATCATGGTGAATAATTCTTTTTATATGCCGTTGAATTCGATTTGCTAGTATCTTATTGAGAATTTTTGCATCCATATTCATCAGGGATATTGGCCTGTAGTTCTCTTTTTTTACTGGGTCTCTGTCTGGTTTAGGAATCAAAGTAATACTGGCTTCATGGAATGAGTCTCGAAGTTTTCCTTCCCTTTCTATTTCTTGGAATAGCTTGAAAAGGATAGGTATTATCTCTGCTTTAAACGTCTGGTAGAACTCCCCTGGGAAGCCATCTGGTCCTGGACTCTTATTTGTTGGGAGATTTTTGATAACCGATTCAATTTCTTCGCTGGTTATGGGTCTGTTCAAGCTTTCTATTTCCTCCTGATTGAGTTTTGGAAGCGTGTGGGTGTTCAGGAATTCGTCCATTTCTTCCAGGTTGTCCAATTTGTTGGCATATAAGTTTTCATAGTATTCCCTGATAATTGTTTGTATCTCTGAGGGATTGGTTGTAATAATTCCATTTTCATTCATGATTTTATCTATTTGGGTCATCTCCCTTTTCTTTTTGAGAAGCCTGGCTAGAGGTTTGTCAATTTTGTTTATTTTTTCAAAAAACCAACTCTTGGTTTCGTTGATCTGCTCTACAGTTTTTTTAGTTTCTATATTGTTTATTTCTGCTCTGATCTTTATTATTTCTCTTCTTCTGCTGGGCTTAGGCTGCCTTTGCTGTTCTGCTTCTAGTTCCTTTAGGTGTGCTGTTAGATTTTGTATTTGGGATTTTTCTTGTTTCTTGAGATAGGCCTGGATTGCAATGTATTTTCCTCTCAGGACTGCCTTTGCTGCATCCCAAAGCGTTTGGATTGTTGTATTTTCATTTTCATTTGTTTCCATATATTTTTTAATTTCTTCTCTAATTGCCTGGTTGACCCACTCATTCGTTAGTAGGGTGTTCTTTAACCTCCATGCTTTTGGAGGTTTTCCAGACTTTTTCCTGTGGTTGATTTCAAGCTTCATGGCATTGTGGTCTGAAAGTAAGCATGGTATAATTTCAATTCTTGTAAACTTATGAAGGGCTGTTTTGTGACCCAGTATATGATCTATCTTGGAGAATGTTCCATGTGCACTCGAGAAGAAAGTATATTCTGTTGCTTTGGGATGCAGAGTTCTAAATATATCTGTCAAGTCCATCTCATCCAATGTCTCATTCAGGGCCCTTGTTTCTTTATTGACCGTGTGTCTAGATGATCTATCCATTTCTGTAAGTGGTGTATTAAAGTCCCCTGCAATTACCACATTCTTATCAATAAGGTTGCTTATGTTTATGAGTAATTGTTTTATATATTTGGGGGCTCCGGTATTCGGTGCATAGACATTTATAATTGTTAGCTCTTCCTGATGGATAGACCCTGTAACTATTATATAATGTCCTTCTTCATCTCTTGTTACAGCCTTTAATTTAAAGTCTAGTTTGTCTGATATAAGTATGGCTACTCCAGCTTTCTTTTGGCTTCCAGTCGCATGATAAATAGTTCTCCATCCCCTCACTCTCAATCTAAAGGTGTCCTCAGGTCTAAAATGAGTCTCTTGTAGACAGCAAATAGATGGGTCTTGTTTTTTTATCCATTCTGATACCCTATGTCTTTTGGTTGGCGCATTTAATCCATTTACATTCAGTGTTATTATAGAAAGATACGGGTTTAGAGTCATTGTGATGTCTGTATGTTTTATGCTTATAGTGATGTCTCTGGGACTTTGTCTCACAGGGTCCCCCTTAGGATCTCTTGTAGGGCTGGTTTAGTGGTGACAAATTCCTTCAGTTTTTGTTTGTTTGGGAAGACCTTTATCTCTCCTTCTATTCTAAATGACAGACTTGCTGGATAAAGGATTCTTGGCTGCATATTTTTTCTGTCTAGCACCCTGAAAATCTCTTGCCAATTCTTTCTGGCCTGCCAAGTTTCAAAAGAGAGATCACTCACGAGTCTTATAGGTCTCCCTTTATATGTGAGGGCACGTTTACCCCTTGCTGCTTTCAGAATTTTCTCTTTATCCTTGTATTTTGCCAGTTTCACTATGATATGTCGTGCAGAAGATCGATTCAAGTTACGTCTGAAGGGAGTTCTCTGTGCCTCTTGGATTTCAATGCCTTTTTCCTTCCCCAGTTCAGGGAAGTTCTCAGCTATTATTTCTTCAAGTACCCCTTCAGCACCTTTCCCTCTCTCTTCCTCCTCTGGGATACCAATTATGTGTATATTATTTCTTTTTAGTGTATCACTTAGTTCTCTAATTTTCCCCTCATACTCCTGGATTTTTTTATCTCTCTTTTTCTCAGCTTCCTCTTTTTCCATAACTTTATCTTCTAGTTCACCTATTCTCTCCTCTGCCTCTTCAAGCCGAGCTGTGGTGGTTTCCATTTTGTTATGCATTTCGTTTAAAGCGTTTTTCAGCTCCTCGTGACTGTTCCTTAGTCCCTTGATCTCTGTAGCAAGAGATTCTCTGCTGTCCTGTATACTGTTTTCAAGCCCAGCGATTAATTTTATGACTATTATTCTAAATTCACTTTCTGTTATATTATTTAAATCCTTTTTGATCAGCTCATTAGCTGTTGTTATTTCCTGGAGATTCTTCTGAGGGGAGTTCTTCCGCTTGGTCATTTTGGATAGTCCCTGGCGTGGTGAGGACCTGCAGGGCACTTCCCCTGTGCTGTGGTGTATACCTGGAGTTGGTGGGCGGGGCCGCAGTCAGACCTGATGTCTGCCCCCAGCCCACCGCTGGGGCCACAGTCAGACTGGTGTGTGCCTTCTCTTCCCCTCTCCTAGGGGCGGGATTCACTGTGGGGTGGTGTGGCTCGTCTGGGCTACTTGCACCCTGCCAGGCTTGTGATGCTGGGGATCTGGCGTATTAGCTGGGGTGGGTAGGCAAGGTGCACGGGGGCAGGAGGGGCAGGCTTAGATCGCTTCTCCTTAGGTGATCCACTTCAGGAGGGGCCCTGTGGCAGCGGGAGGGAGTCAGATCTGCTGCCGGAGGTTTGGCTCCGCAGAAGCGCAGAGTTGGGTGTTTGCGTGGAGCGAGCAAGTTCCCTGGCAGGAACCGGTTCCCTTTGGGATTTCGGCTGGGGGATGGGCGGGGGAAATGGCGCTGGCGAGCGCCTTTGTTCCCCACCAAACTGAGCTCTGTTGTCAGGGGGCTCAGCAGCTGTCCCTCCCTTTGTCCTCCAGCCTTCCCGCTTTCCGAGCAGAGCTGTTAATTTCTGACCTCCCAGACGCTAAGTCGCGCTTGCTGTCGGAACACAGTCCGCCCGGCCCCTCCGCTTTTGCAAGCCCGACTCGGGGGCTCTGCTTGGCCGGCGAGCCGCCCCTCCGCCCCGGCTCCCTCCCGCCAGTCCGTGGAGCGCGCACCGCCTCGCCGCCCTTCCTACCCTCTTCCGTGGGCCTCTCGTCTGCGTTTGGCTCCGGCGACTCTGTTCTGCTAATCCTCTGGCGGTTTTCTGGGTTATTTAGGCAGGTGTAGATGGAATCTAAGTGATCAGCAGGACGTGCGGTGAGCCCAGCGTCCTCCTAAGCCGCCATCTTGCCGCAACTCCTCCTTAACCTTTTTGTTCTATTTGGGTTCTCAAAGGATTGGCTGATGCCCACCCACATTGGTGAGGGCAGATTTTTACTCAGTCTACAGAATCAAATGCCAGTCTCTTCCAGATAGACTTTCACAGACACATCTGGAAAGAATATCTTACCAGCTATCTGGGGATCTCTTAGTCTAGTCAAATTGACACATAAAATTAACCATCACATATAACCAGAAATAAGTCATTGAGCTCAAATGTCAAATAAATGCAAGAATTCCCTTTCACATTCCTCAGACATCATTTAGACTCTTTTTCCATCCAGGTGAAAAACCCTTCTGATAGGACATGACTAACTAAGGAGCATTTAAAAAAATTGTTTAATACCTCCACATTTAAAGACACATACATCTGTGTAGTGTCACGAGCAATGAAATAGCACTCAAAGACCTGCATTCTAGTCCCAGAGTTGCCATTCTATATAGCCGGATGACCGTGGAAATGCCATTTAACTATTCAAAATTTTTCTTTTCCATTTGCTTATATCAAAAGCTATTTAGGAATCCAATTTTCTTACTCCATGTTGACCTGATACATCTTTATTTTATTTCTTTTAATTCTTTTAAAACATCAATCTTAGAATTGCATAAAAAAAGTTCTACATGACAGTTCTACTCATGTTGATGATAATTTGTCTAGTCCTGTCCTACTTTCTCAGGTTTACTTTCCAGTTTCCTTTGTTTTTTTGTGTGTGTCTTTTTTTTTACATAATAAAAAAAGTGTTGAATATAACATATACAGAAAAAAATCCGTAAGGAAAAGGTGTATATCTCACTATATTGTATACCAGAAACTCATATGACACTGTATGTTAACTAGAATTAAAATAAAAACTTAATAGAAAGAAAAAGTATGTCTCTTATCAAATTCTAATAAGGTGAAAAAGTAAGTAGCTGTCACCTAGATCAAATAATTGATAATTGTCCATACCCACGCTACGGTTATATACTGTTATATACTGTTTTATATACTGTGTTATATACTGTTTTACTATTTAGTGGTAGTGTCAGTGGTTGTGATATACACTTGTGGATATTATCACATTGTGATAATAATTAATAATTGTATCCTCTTCTTGGATAATGCAAGAAATGAGGAACACATCAATCTGTTCTCTTTCCCAGTGTACTATTATATATTTTAACTATCCCAGTACTTAAAGGCCTATAAAATTATTATTTTATACAGGTAATATTTATTTAGACTTAATCATTAATTTACATTTTTACTTTTCCTTTTGCTCTTCTCTCCTTCATGTATCCCCAGACTTCCATCTTGGATCACTTAGAAGGCAAAAAAAAAAAAAAATTAGTATTTCTTTTGTTGCAGGTATGTAGATAACTAATCTCTCACTGTTGTTTTTCTGGAAATGTTTTCATCTTCAATAATGAAGAATAGATTTCTGAATTGGTGTATTTTCTTTCTGCACTCTGATGTTTTCATTTCATAGTGGTAACAATATTGTCTGCTTTTAAGATGTTTTTCTTTATATTTGGCTTTCATAAGTTTTAGCCTGGTGTGAATGGGTACGTGTTTCTTTTATTAATTCAGCTTAGTATTTATAATATTTCTTCAATTTAAAGATGGATTTCTTTCACCAGTTTGTAAAGTTCTCATTTATTATGTCTTGTGGGAACTCCAATAACTCATATGGCAGGTATTCTCCCTGTGTAACCCTGGTCACTTCCTTTGCCTCCACGTGTCTCTTTCTGTTTTGATTCTTTGAGAATTGATTACCTCATTCTATGTAAGTTCTTCCTGATATCTCCAGGTCAGAAAATTTCTCTCCAGCTTTTAACTCATCCACTTGTCTCTTAATTTTAGTTTTAATATTTTCCAGTGTAATAGTCCTCATTTCTTCTCTGAAATTCTCACTTTTGCCTTCTCCTTGAACATAATGTACTTGTATTATCAATCTGTTAATGAAAATGCCCGTTAACTCTCAACACCTTTACTAATCTCAATGAAGTTTGCACGATCATTTTGGTGGTAATGCCACGTGATTATCTCCACACGCTTTTCAGTTGTCCGTGGATATGATCCCTTGGGGTTTGTTTTTGTTAATATTGTTGGCAGTTTGCATGAAGAGTTACAAAGTGCCGCATGAGTCCTTTAAAACATGTACATAGTCTTATAGATCCTTACGTATGTCTGTCTCGTTAGTTCTAATTTGTTCTTACCCCTTGGTAATCTTTCAAAACTTTATTTCATCATTCAAAATGTTTCTGTGTGCTTTATTGGACCTTCTCTTATCTGATACTGTATGGTTTGGCTTCCGTGTTTATTATCTATCTTTCCCAACTTAAAATGTAGAGTCACTACTGTGAACGTAGCACTTAGAAAAATGCCTTGTAAGTCTCTTGTAGAGACTCGATATTTGAAAAAACAGTAATCTGTTGCCATTCTGTGTTCTCCAACATGGCATTGATTACAACACTGGAATAGATTATTGGATGAAGACCTAGGCCTCATTTTGGGGAATGTTTTTCTATAAATAAATAACTTGCCTATAATTACTCAGTAAAATCCGATAGTTTGTTCATATTTTTGATTTTTTATCTTATAACCATCTTGAGAAATTGTCTCAAATTCATTGCTAAAATCAAGGAACAATGCATCTGTTAATCAATCTTATTTAGTAACCTGGGTTTTACTTACAGCATGATTTCACAGGAGCCTCCAGAGTGTAATGCTTCCTTAATTTTTTTTTCTCATGTCATTTCATTTTATTACTCTTTCTGCAGTATTGTTGGAAATTAATATTGGTAGTGTTTGGTTGTTGCTACAACCTCTGATTTCCAACCCCAATTTCACTTTTCAAAAATCCTGGTGTGCTGACTTTTAACAGTGTTAAAAGTGCATTTTTTTTTAAACAACAGAATCATTGCCGGTCCCAAGTCAGATGGTAGCAAATGGAGGGAATGTTTCACTTTGAATCCTGGAATCTTTACCAATCTCACCCACCTCTGTGCTGCCATAACTTCTTCTCCCCTCCATGAAGTCTCAGAGATTTATGAAGTGGTTCTGTGATTAGATCTGTTATAATTTTAGGTCTTTGAATGTATTTCATCTGGTCCTGAAGACCTGAGTTCATTTAGAGGTACTAATAGTCTTTTACTACTCTCTGTGAATAAAATAATTTGGTAGCTGTGTTATAGTTAGTTCTGTCTGCTTTTTAGTAATCAGTGGACAAATCTCTTAGAGTTAGTTGTAGTTGTTAATTCATGTGAAGAGTTATAAAACCCCGTATGAGTCTCTTAAAAATATGCATAGTCTTATAGATTCCGGTTTAAGTCTGTCTCATTAGTTTTAATTTATTCTTCTTTCCTACTGTTAACTTTTTAAAACTTCGTTTGGTTACTCAAAATGTTTATACCTTTATTGCTTTTCAGTGTTCTCCTCTGAACTGTGTTTATTCTATCATTTTAAATTTGAAACTAATTATTTTGGGTAGAGAAGACAAGAACAAAACACAATCAAATAATGCCCTATATTTGTCTTTTATTAAAAAACGTAACTCATACCACAGTACTTCTTGCCATGCTCTGAATTATGCCAAAGTCGCTGCTTTGCTTTGTCCTTCACTTTCCTCAAAGGTCTCAGTGAATTCTGGGCTTTAACCTTCCTGAAGCTACTTGCATTCTCTGCTTCTCCCTTGAATCCCTTATATGTTCCTCCAAGTCAACCTTCAAGTTATAATATTGTGTCCTTCATGGTTAGATCAGTTTAAGGATGCAAGCGAAACATGTAAAGTGTTAAATTAGAATACATAAAACAATAGAGCAGCAGTTAAAATTGCATGTACCATATAAAAACTATGAGCCTTAAAGTATCACCCCATTAGGAAAGACCAATTAAAAACCATGGCTCTTTCAGTCTTCCCTGACGGTCATTAGACCAAAGGTTTGACAGATTGAAAATTTGGTCTGGGTTACCCGTATTGCATATTTTTAAAATAAACCCGATTCATTTCTTGACACTACAAAATTCCAACTTAATTTTGTACATATTGTTTAAGTGATTATAATTATATAGCAAGATATTAAGCAAAAATGAGAAAGAGAAAGAGAATATACTACTCCATGAACACATCTTTGTAATGAACTTTGTAATGAACTCCTGACTCTTGTCATCGCCACAAAGCCAAACATGAGTTTCCTGAAATCTATAGATAACCTCATCCCGGGCTAGATTCTGTGAGATTGCAATGATTGCTCTCTGAAGCAAGTTTTCTTCTGGTTTTGGGAACAGACTGTTGTGTGTTTAATGGAGGATGTTTACATTGCCTGGGTTAAATTCCAGAGGCTGTTGAAACATCTTCTTCATAAGAATGGGAGAAAGGGTAACCAGCTGAAGACAGGATTAGAATCTATGAATAAAGACAGCTGCTGCTATTTAGAAGACAGCAAGATGAGGCAAAAAAGAGCAAGAAAGGAATAGATAAAGTAGGAGTTGAAATTTAACTTTTTTTCTCCAAATGGAATCCTTAGGGAAAAGGAAAGTAAAGATGACTGAAACATCAGTTTTCTCAAATCTCTCAGCTTTTATCTAAATTCCATTGCTTCTTTAGACTCTAGGTTCTAGAGAATGGCACTAGAATCAGCAAAGGTGCTGAGATTATCAGTGCTTAACTGCACTCTTTTAGAAACCCTAAAAAGGGTATGATACCTTGTATACAACTTATTTTTCACCACAGGCCCTCACATCACAAAACTAGCATGTTTTAGAAATTGTTTCGTGGGGTGCCTGGGTGGCGCAGTCGGTTAAGCGTCCGACTTCAGCCAGGTCACGATCTCGCGGTCCGGGAGTTCGAGCCCCGCGTCAGGCTCTGGGCTGATGGCTCGGAGCCTGGAGCCTGTTTCTGATTCTGTGTCTCCCTCTCTCTCTCTGACCCTCCCCCGTTCATGCTCTGTCTCTCTCTGTTCCAAAAATAAATAAACGTTGAAAAAAAAATTAAAAAAAAAAAAAAAAGAAATTGTTTCGTCATTACTGCCCAGTCCTGTAGTTTATAAAATCCCTGTGGTTGTTGCTTTCCTGGGTAGTGAGGAAAACCAAGATTTGTTGGCTTTAAGAACCTCAAGAAAATGATTTCACCCAATGTTCCACATCAAGTGAAAATCAAAAATGTTTATCCTACCAAGAATCGCATTGTTTAAACTCTATTATGGTAATGATTGTTTGTGTTTATAACCATTCCTATTTAGTCCCATTAACTTACTTTAATAGCCCCCATTCCTTTTAATAAACATTTGATATATGAGCAGGTGTAAAGTCATGTTCCTCAGTCAGAAGCAAAGCCTGAGCCGTAGATCCTTATATAAGTGATTTTTGAGACTCTTTAAAGAAGAAACCTGTAAAGAAGTGAGAGAAACATAAGTAGGGAACAGGAAGAGACGAAGCTAAGATGTGCTAACTCTAGCCTGAGTTTAGTCATTGACTAGATGCTGCCTAAGAATGAGAGAAAGTACATATAGTATGGTCTGCCAAGCACCAGCCATCATGGGCAGTTCTTTGTGATGGATGAAAAGTGTGAGCCCTTAGCTTTTAACACCTTTAGCAGCTAGTAGTGGGAGTCTTAGCCTGGTAAAGAAAATCTGGGTAGGGCATCAACAATATCTACTACTAGTAAGAACAGAAAGAGTGAGCAGTAAATGAAGTTGACTAAGATTTCAGAGTTGTTTTCCTTAAAGGTCATGATTACACTAGTGAGCAATTTGTATTTTTGGATATATAGCAGCAATCATTTACCACTACAAAAATCTGCAAATAGATGGAGCCAAGCCTTCCCAAAATCCCGTTTCAAAAATTATCTGTTAGATTCATTCAGGACTTCCCCCAAATCCCACATCACATGATATTATCTAAATGTCAAGCAAACCAATCATGGAGTTTTTCCAGAAAACTGGGGAAAGATAAAGAGGCTCAGCCTAGTTATGTAGCTATACCTTAAACACAAGACAGTAAAAACCTTGCTAGACAGAAGACAATGCCAGTGGTCCACTGAGGAAAGAAAAAAAATGGAAGAGAAATGTAGTTGAGTTTGACTTTCTTATATCAGACATCTGCCCCTTAAGTTGGGGACAGAATCATGCCAGCATTTTTATTAAATATTCTTCCTTAATGTTACACGATAATCTGTATATCTTAAGAATGCATTTTTGGTTCATTTTAAAGATATAATTGGCTTTATTACATGATTTATGAATCGGGCAGGATCCCATCTAGCAGGTTGAGGCGGCTCGAAGGAGTTGTACAAAATCGAAGGTTTTATAGGAGGGTAGAGACAAGAACGTTATTAGCAAAAGAAAAGGTTTGTTCCAAGGGCCTGCTCTCTAGGGGAATCTTAAGCATGCATTAACTGAGTTTTTTGAGAAACGAGTAATTCAGCAGCTGTCCATGATCAAACTTCTACTAGTTGGGAAGTAGAGCCTAAGTCCACCTTAATGCAATAGAATCAACAACACTCAGTATAGGCAATCTATTCAGCTACTCAAGTTAGACAAAACACTCAAAGGAGAGACAATAGAGAATGAGAAGGAACAATAGAACAATAGTTCTTTGATGTCAAATATAAGATCTCCTGGGGGAAGAATAGATTGTTGTGAACATGAATCAGCTGTAAAATTCATATTCCACTTGATTATATGTATGTACATATATTTATAGTTATTTGCATACATACACTTTTAAAAGCTGAGTTTTAATCATGCCCCTTCTACCAAGGGAGTGGAATAAACAGACTGTGTGCAGAATGTGCTCATTGTATAGCTAGTGCTTTGAGGCTGGTTTCTCTTCCTATGTTACTAGGGATGGCTCTTTCTTTCATGGGCACATTGATCAATGTTTTAAAAAACTGAGCATAGTGAAGGTTCTGCATATAGTCTCTAACCAGTTTCACAACACAGAGCCTTTTAGCATAGGTGTTTCTCTAACTGTGATAACAGTGCCAGGTTTGATTGTGTTTATAGTGCCGTAGGGATCCACAGCAGCTTGTGGCTTCAGACAAAACGGCATCTGGCGCCGTGTGATGGGAGGGAGGAATTCTACTCGTCGACTCCTAAAATGTTTGCTAGCAAAAACCTGCTCAGGGTTTCCTTTTCTCTTTCCCCATGGTACTTTTGTCTCTTTCCATTTACACAAATTGTAAATGGGTCAAAAGACCCATGTATTGAAGAACCACAAACATCAAAATGAGAGACATAATTTAGATCAATTAATGCATTCCTCACCAAAATGAGATGATTTGCTCTAAATTATTTTAATTTCTTTTTATTCATCCAATTAGACATTGTTAAGCACTCAGTGATCCCTTAATTATACCGAACATTTTCATAATCATGTATTTTTATAATGGATTTTTTAGGAAATTACATTTAGAAGCTATGCCTTTTTCACCCTTTTTTAGAAATAAATGACTTGTGCCTTGAACACTGATCTTGCTTTTCTTCAAACATCAACAAAAATGTACAAAAGTAGTAATAACATACTCCCAATAAAATGCCGGTGCAAATTAAGGTTTACTGGAGCAAAACAGAAAGCTTGATATCTTTGAAAATTATTCCATTGAACAACACGGTTATGATGTTTTTTCCCATACGGTTTTCCTCTAGATGTAACTAGGATTTATTTCTGCAATTCTCCGCACACTTGGCTCTCCCATCTATAAATTAGCTACAAGTTATATTTGATATTTTGAATATTTATAAATAAACACCGATCCAGAATCCTCTTTGAAGCAAATGTTGTTTTCTGGTCATCAACATAAATTATAGAAAGATAAAGTAGAATCACGATAGAGGCAGTCTAGGGCCACATCCTCCTCAACGGCCTCGAGAAGCATCTTCTTGTTTACTGCCACTCTGTGGCTCATTTTTGGCCTTGATGCTTAGCAAAGAGTGGCAACTGCCAGATTAAGGAACATACTTCTTTTGCGGATATGTTTCGTTTGGCTTTTACACTGTTTAAAAGAAGTTACAACTAACATTTAAAAGTTGGAAGATCTCACATAAATGCACAAAAATACAACTTCTCTTGGGCACTTGTAAGTGTTGGTGGCAACGAACGCCAATTTTAACCTGACAGCACTTGGCTGCAGTTGAGTAGCAACTGCTTTTGCTTTAGTTGGCAGTGCCCACCGTAGTGTGTAGTCACATAGAAGATGCGTGTGAAATTAAACCAGCTAATTCTACCCATTTATATAGCCAGCCAGACCTCTGTGGAGATTTGAGTTTGAGAATCCTTCCCAAACTGATTTTATTATTGTTTGTGTGTGTTTGGGGGGAGGGGGGGTGCGTGTTTGCTTCTACCTCTGCATAGTCTAAGGTAATTCAGACAAATATCAAGGCATGTCAAGAGTTATCATGATCAAGCTTCCAGAAGAGTCAGGTGAATGTTTCATTCAAAAATATCAAAATTAACTCTATTTGCCTTTAATTAATTAATTAAATCAATTATTTAATTTATTTCTTTATTTGAGAGAGAGAGGGAGAAAGAGTGCTAGCAGGGGAGAGGCAGAGAGAGATGGAGAGAGAATCCCAAGCAGGCTCCATGCTGTTCACACAGAGCCCGATGTGCCGCTCAATCCCATGAACAGTGAGATCATGACCTGAACTGAAATCAAAAGTCAGATACTTAACCAATTGAGTCATCCAGGTGACCTTGTACAGTTTTTTTTAATAATACATCATTAATAAAAATAAAATAGAACAAAGAAATTAAAAAAATTTTAAATACATTGTCATTCACAAGGAACATTGGAACATTTTGATGTAGAATATA
This sequence comes from Prionailurus bengalensis, assembly GCF_016509475.1. Lineage (NCBI taxonomy): Eukaryota > Metazoa > Chordata > Mammalia > Carnivora > Felidae > Prionailurus > Prionailurus bengalensis. The sequence continues at coordinate 23,752,246 of NC_057350.1, read as the reverse complement.
ACAAAGCATAATACATAATACATAATAAAAAGAGATGTGAAGTATATTTTAAAAGGTCAATAAGTTGATGTTCTGGTATATATATATATGTGAGATTACCAGAACATCAACTTATTGACCTTTTAAAATATACTTCACATCTCTTTTTATCATATATGTAATACATACATATCATATATGTATATGTATATATATATGTATATATGACATGCATATATATGACATATATGTATACACACATATATGTAGTTACTGTTATGTATCTACAACTACTGATATGCAACATATATTTTTACTGAAAATATAAACAATTTATATTCCAAAATAATGTATGTCTCCATTATCATTTTAAAGGCTATGTAATATTCTATTTCATGGGTATTGAAAAGATAATTAATTCAACTAGCATTTAATTACTGGGTGTTTGGATTCTATGAAGGTTTTGCTGTTACAAACTGCTGGAAACATTGAGGAAGTATTTCTCAACCTATGCTTATTATGAAAATAAATTATTAAAAGAGGAATAAGTTGTACAACTGTATCTATATTTAAAGATTTTAATGTTTACTATCAAATTGCTTTCAGAAATATTATACCAATTCATACTTCTACCAATAGCATATAAGAAAATGTATTCCCCTCACCTTAGAGTGATATTAGCTTTCCACTAAAAGACATTTGTCTGTTTAATGAGTTGTTTTTTAAATACAGAAAACTAATCTCTAAATGGTCTCTATGTTATTTCAGCACAAAAAAGTGACCATTGAAAGTCCATGGGGTCCGATCACTCATTTAATGCCACAGCAGGATAATCAATGCCCAGTGCCTGAGGATGAGTTCTGGATGTAGTCTGCCCAGGTTTTAAGTCTAACACTACCGCTTATCAGTAAGGTGATTTTCAAACCACTTATTTTGTCATTCTGTGCCTCATTTGGAAAATGGAGATTGCAGTAGAATAAAAAGTAAATAAAATGGAGGAAAGGTAATAGTTTAATATTATACATTCAGGACATATGTGACTTAAATACTATGAAGTAGGTATATGCTAAGACCAGTTTGCATATCTGAAACAATATGGTTCAGAGTTACATGATTAGCAAACAGCAGAGTTAGACTGAAACTTTGGTCCTCATGTGTCTGAAGCTAGTTATGTTTTCTGCCTTTATGTACTGATGTTTCTCCTTACAATAGTTAGGGCTCCACCTGCAATGGCATACACAATTTTGCCAAAACCTAAAAGAGTATTGAAAAAGAGATTTACAACATATTTTAAAGGGCCAATGATACGCTGGCAAATCTCCTACTATTAACCAATGATTTGTGAATTAATTTCCATTAGGTAATAAAAAATGTAAAACATTTTTAAACTCTTTAAAGCAATAACTTTAATAAACTGTCCCACTAGGTTCCACTTATCCTTAAAGAAACATAGGGGTAAGCACCTTGACATTGGTTTTGGCAATGACTTTTTGGATTTGATACCAAAAGTAAAGGCAACAAAAGAAAATAATAAATAAATGGGACTTTGCTGCAATTGAAAGTTTCTTCACAGCAAAGGACACCATCAACAAAGTAAAAAGGCAATCTGTGGAATGAGAGAACATACTTGCAAACCACATATTTGATAAGAGGCTAATATGCAAAATATATAAGGATCTCATACAACTTGGCAGCAGAAAATCATAATAATAAAATTGAAGTAAAAAATAAAAAAAAATAAAATGGTTACAGGACCTAAATAGGCATTTTTGAAGGGACATACAAATGGCCAACAGATATATTGAAAGGTTTTCAGTATCAATAATCATCAGGTAAATTCAAATCAAAACCATAATGAGATGTCACCTCACACCTGCTTGTCAAAAAAAAAAAAAGAAAGAAAAAAGAAATAACAAGTGTTGATGAGGATGTGGAAAAGGGGGACCTTGTATCTATACTGTTGGTAGAAATGTAAACTGGTACAGCCACTATGGAAAACAGTATGGATGTTCCTCAAGAAATTAAAATAGAGAAGATGGCGGCTTAGGAGGACGCTGGGCTCACCGCACGTCCTGCTGATCACTTAGATTCCATCTACACCTGCCTAAATAACCCAGAAAACCGCCAGAGGATTAGCAGAACAGAGTCGCCGGAGCCAAACGCAGACGAGAGGCCCACAGAAGAGGGTAGGAAGGGCGGCAAGGCGGTGCGCGCTCCACAGACTGGCGGGAGGGAGCCGGGGCGGAGGGGCGGCTCGCCGGCCAAGCAGAGCCCCTGAGTCTGGCTTGCAAAAGCGGAGGGGCCGGGCGGACTGTGTTCCGACAGCAAGCGCGACTTAGCGTCTGGGAGGTCAGAAATTAACAGCTCTGCTCTGAAAGCGGGAAGGCTGGAGGACAAAGGGAGGGAGAGCTGCTGAGCCCCCTGACAACAGAGCTCAGTTTGGTGGGGAACAAAGGCGCTCGCCAGCGCCATTTCCCCCGCCCATCCCCCAGCCGAAATCCCAAAGGGAACCGGTTCCTGCCAGGGAACTTGCTCGCTCCGCGCAAACACCCAACTCTGCGCTTCGGCGGAGCCAAACCTCCGGCAGTGGATCTGACTCCCTCCCGCTACCACAGGGCCCCTCCTGAAGTGGATCACCTAAGGAGAAGCGAGCTAAACCTGCCCCTCCTGCCCCCGAGCACCTTGCCTACCCACCCCAGCTAATACGCCAGATCCCCAGCATCACAAGCCTGGCAGGGTGCAAGTAGCCCAGCCAAGCCACACCACCCCACAGTGAATCCCGCCCCTAGGAGAGGGGAAGAGAAGGCACACACCAGTCTGACTGTGGCCCCAGCGGTGGGCTGGGGGCAGACATCAGGTCTGACTGCGGCCCCGCCCACCAACTCCAGTTATACACCACAGCACAGGGGAAGTGCCCTGCAGGTCCTCACCACGCCAGGGACTATCCAAAATGACCAAGCGGAAGAACTCCCCTCAGAAGAATCTCCAGGAAATAACAACAGCTAATGAGCTGATCAAAAAGGATTTAAATAATATAACAGAAAGTGAATTTAGAATAATAGTCATAAAATTAATCGCTGGGCTTGAAAACAGTATACAGGACAGCAGAGAATCTCTTGCTACAGAGATCAAGGGACTAAGGAACAGTCACGAGGAGCTGAAAAACGCTTTAAACGAAATGCAAAACAAAATGGAAACCACCACAGCTCGGCTTGAAGAGGCAGAGGAGAGAATAGGTGAACTAGAAGATAAAGTTATGGAAAAAGAGGAAGCTGAGAAAAAGATAAAAAAATCCAGGAGTATGAGGGGAAAATTAGAGAATTAAGTGATACACTAAAAAGAAATAATATACACATAATTGGTATCCCAGAGGAGGAAGAGAGAGGGAAAGGTGCTGAAGGGGTACTTGAAGAAATCATAGCTGAGAACTTCCCTGAACTGGGGAAGGAAAAAGGCATTGAAATCCAAGAGGCACAGAGAACTCCCTTCAGACGTAACTTGAATCGATCTTCTGCACGACATATCATAGTGAAACTGGCAAAATACAAGGATAAAGAGAAAATTCTGAAAGCAGCAAGGGGTAAACGTGCCCTCACATATAAAGGGAGACCTATAAGACTCGTGACTGATCTCTCTTTTGAAACTTGGCAGGCCAGAAAGAATTGGCACGAGATTTTCAGGGTGCTAGACAGAAAAAATATGCAGCCGAGAATCCTTTATCCAGCAAGTCTGTCATTTAGAATAGAAGGAGAGATAAAGGTCTTCCCAAACAAACAAAAACTGAAGGAATTTGTCACCACTAAACCAGCCCTACAAGAGATCCTAAGGGGGACCCTGTGAGACAAAGTCCCAGAGACATCACTATAAGCATAAAACATACAGACATCACAATGACTCTAAACCCGTATCTTTCTATAATAACACTGAATGTAAATGGATTAAATGCGCCAACCAAAAGACATAGGGTATCAGAATGGATAAAAAAACAAGACCCATCTATTTGCTGTCTACAAGAGACTCATTTTAGACCTGAGGACACCTTTAGATTGAGAGTGAGGGGATGGAGAACTATTTATCATGCGACTGGAAGCCAAAAGAAAGCTGGAGTAGCCATACTTATATCAGACAAACTAGACTTTAAATTAAAGGCTGTAACAAGAGATGAAGAAGGACATTATATAATAGTTACAGGGTCTATCCATCAGGAAGAGCTAACAATTATCAATGTCTATGCACCGAATACCGGAGCCCCCAAATATATAAAACAATTACTCATAAACATAAGCAACCTTATTGATAAGAATGTGGTAATTGCAGGGGACTTTAATACACCACTTACAGAAATGGATAGATCATCTAGACACACGGTCAATAAAGAAACAAGGGCCCTGAATGAGACATTGGATCAGATGGACTTGACAGATCTATTTAGAACTCTGCATCCCAAAGCAACAGAATATACTTTCTTCTCGAGTGCACATGGAACATTCTCCAAGATAGATCATATACTGGGTCACAAAACAGCCCTTCATAAGTTTACAAGAATTGAAATTATACCATGCTTACTTTCAGACCACAATGCCATGAAGCTTGAAATCAACCACAGAAAAAAGTCTGGAAAACCTCCAAAAGCATGGAGGTTAAAGAACACCCTACTAACGAATGAGTGGGTCAACCAGGCAATTAGAGAAGAAATTAAAAAATATATGGAAACAAACGAAAATGAAAATACAACAATCCAAACGCTTTGGGACGCAGCAAAGGCAGTCCTGAGAGGAAAATACATTGCAATCCAGGCCTATCTCAAGAAACAAGAAAAATCCCAAATACAAAATCTAACAGCACACCTAAAGGAACTAGAAGCAGAACAGCAAAGGCAGCCTAAGCCCAGCAGAAGAAGAGAAATAATAAAGATCAGAGCAGAAATAAACAATATAGAATCTAAAAAAACTGTAGAGCAGATCAACGAAACCAAGAGTTGTTTTTTTGAAAAAATAAACAAAATTGACAAACCTCTAGCCAGGCTTCTCAAAAAGAAAAGGGAGATGACCCAAATAGATAAAATCATGAATGAAAATGGAATGATTACAACCAATCCCTCAGAGATACAAACAATTATCAGGGAATACTATGAAAACTTATATGCCAACAAATTGGACAACCTGGAAGAAATGGACAAATTCCTGAACACCCACACTCTTCCAAAACTCAATCAGGAGGAAATAGAAAGCTTGAACAGACCCATAACCAGCGAAGAAATTGAATCGGTTATCAAAAATCTCCCAACAAATAAGAGTCCAGGACCAGATGGCTTCCCAGGGGAGTTCTACCAGACGTTTAAAGCAGAGATAATACCTATCCTTCTCAAGCTATTCCAAGAAATAGAAAGGGAAGGAAAACTTCCAGACTCATTCTATGAAGCCAGTATTACTTTGATTCCTAAACCAGACAGAGACCCAGTAAAAAAAGAGAACTACAGGCCAATATCCCTGATGAATATGGATGCAAAAATTCTCAATAAGATACTAGCAAATCGAATTCAACGGCATATAAAAAGAATTATTCACCATGATCAAGTGGGATTCATTCCTGGGATGCAGGGCTGGTTCAACATTCGCAAATCAATCAACGTGATACATCACATTAACAAAAAAAAAGAGAAGAACCATATGATCCTGTCAATCGATGCAGAAAAGGCCTTCGACAAAATCCAGCACCCTTTCTTAATAAAAACCCTTGAGAAAGTCGGGATAGAAGGAACATACTTAAAGATCATAAAAGCCATTTATGAAAAGCCCACAGCTAACATCATCCTCAACGGGGAAAAACTAAGAGCTTTTTCCCTGAGATCAGGAACACGACAAGGATGCCCACTCTCACCGCTGCTGTTTAACATAGTGCTGGAAGTTCTAGCATCAGCAATCAGACAACAAAAGGAAATCAAAGGCATCAAAATTGGCAAAGATGAAGTCAAGCTTTCGCTTTTTGCAGATGACATGATATTATACATGGAAAATCCGATAGACTCCACCAAAAGTCTGCTAGAACTGATACAGGAATTCAGCAAAGTTGCAGGATACAAAATCAATGTACAGAAATCAGTTGCATTCTTATACACTAACAATGAAGCAACAGAAAGACAAATAAAGAAACTGATCCCATTCACAATTGCACCAAGAAGCATAAAATACCTAGGAATAAATCTAACCAAAGATGTAAAGGATCTGTATGCTGAAAACTATAGAAAGCTTACGAAGGAAATTGAAGAAGATTTAAAGAAATGGAAAGACATTCCCTGCTCATGGATTGGAAGAATAAATATTGTCAAAATGTCAATACTACCCAAAGCTATCTACACATTCAATGCAATCCCAATCAAAATTGCACCAGCATTCTTCTCGAAACTAGAACAAGCAATCCTAAAATTCATATGGAACCACAAAAGGCCCCGAATAGCCAAAGGAATTTTGAAGAAGAAGACCAAAGCAGGAGGCATCACAATCCCAGACTTTAGCCTCTACTACAAAGCTGTCATCATCAAGACAGCATGGTATTGGCACCAAAACAGACACATAGACCAATGGAATAGAATAGAAACCCCAGAACTAGACCCACAAACGTATGGCCAACTCATCTTTGACAAAGCAGGAAAGAACATCCAATGGAAAAAAGACAGCCTCTTTAACAAATGGTGCTGGGAGAACTGGACAGCAACATGCAGAAGGTTGAAACTAGACCACTTTCTCACACCATTCACAAAAATAAACTCAAAATGGATAAAGGACCTAAATGTGAGACAGGAAACCATCAAAACCTTAGAGGAGAAAGCAGGAAAAGACCTCTCTGACCTCAGCCGTAGCAATCTCTTCCTCGACACATCCCCAAAGGCAAGGGAATTAAAAGCAAAAGTGAATTACTGGGACCTTATGAAGATAAAGAGCTTCTGCACAGCAAAGGAAACAACCAACAACACTAAAAGGCAACCAACGGAATGGGAAAAGATATTCGCAAATGACATATCGGACAAAGGGCTAGTCTCCAAAATCTATAAAGAGCTCACCAAACTCCACACCTGAAAAACAAATAACCCAGTGAAGAAATGGGCAGAAAACATGAATAGACACTTCTCTAAAGAAGACATCCGGATGGCCAACGGGCACATGAAAAGATGTTCAGCGTCGCTCCTTATCAGGGAAATACAAATCAAAACCACACTCAGGTATCACCTCACGCCAGTCAGAGGGGCCAAAATGAACAAATCAGGAGACTATAGATGCTGGAGAGGATGTGGAGAAATGGGAACCCTCTTGCACTGTTGGTGGGAATGCAAATTGGTGCAGCTGCTCTGGAAAGCAGTGTGGAGGTTCCTCAGAAAATTAAAAATAGACCTACCCTATGACCCAGCAATAGCACTGCTAGGAATTTATCCAAGGGATACAGGAGCACTGATGCATAGGGCCACTTGTACCCCAATGTTCATAGCAGCACTGTCAACAATAGCCAAATTATGGAAAGAGCCTAAATGTCCATCAACTGATGAATGAATAAAGAAATTGTGGTTTATATACACAATGGAATATTACATGGCAATGAGAAAAAATGAAATATGGCCTTTTGTAGCAACATGGATGGAACTGGCGAGTGTGATGCTAAGTGAAATAAGCCATACAGAGAAAGACAGATACCATATGGTTTCACTCTTTTGTGGAGCCTGAGAAACTTAACAGGAACCCATGGGGGAGCGGAAGGAAAAAAAAAAAAAGAGGTTAGAATGGGAGAGAGCCAAAGCATAAGAGACTGTTAAAAACTGAGAACAAACTGAGGGTTGATGGGGGGTGGGAGGGAGGAGAGGGTGGGTGATGGGTATTGAGGAGGGCACCTTTTGGGATGAGCACTGGGTGTTGTATGGAAACCAAGTTGTCAATAAATTTCAGAAAAAAAATAAAAAATAAAAAAATAAATAAAAAAAAAGAGAAAAAAAAGAAATTAAAATAGAACCACCATTGGGGCGCCTGGGTGGCGCAGTCGGTTAAGCGTCCGACTTCAGCCAGGTCACGATCTCGCGGTCCGTGAGTTCGAGCCCCGCCTCGGGCTCTGGGTTGATGGCTCAGAGCCTGGAGCCTGTTTCCGATTCTGTGTCTCCCTCTCTCTCTGCCCCTCCCCCGTTCATGCTCTGTCTCTCTCTGTCCCAAAAATAAATAAACGTTGAAAAAAAATAAAATAAAATAAAATAAAAAAGAACCACCAGATATATGATCTAACCGTTCCACTCTGGGTTTACATCCAAAGGAAATGAAGTGAGTATCTTGAATAAATGTCTATCCACCCATGTTCACAGCAGCATTGTTCACAATAGCCAAGGTACAGAAACAACCAAAATGTCAGTTGACAGATGAATGGATAAGGAAAATGTAAGATAGATAGATAGAAAGATAGATAGATAGATGATAGATAGGGATATTATTTAGACTTAAAAAAGGAGGAAATCTTGTCATTTGTGATAACATGGATGAATCCAATGGGCATTATGCTAAGTGAAATAAGCTAGACAGAGAAACTATCATATCACTTATATATGGAATCTAAAAAGAAAGCTGAACTGTAGAAACAGGGAGTAGAAAAGTGGATGCCAGGGGTTGGGTGGGTGTGGGAAACAGGGAGAAGTTGATAAAAGGGTTGAGATTTTAGTTAGAAGGTAAGTGAGGTCTGATGACCTAATGTGTAACATGGTGACTATAGTTGATAGCACTGTATTGTGTAAGTGAAATTTTCTGAGAATTTAAATGTTTTCACAAAACATGCAAACAAAAGAACATAAGACATTTTTAGATTTTTCAAAACAATTGCTTTAAAAAACTGTTCAGGGGAGACTGAGTGCCTCAGTCAATTAAACATCTAACTCCTGATTTTGGCTCAGGTCATGATCCCAAGGTCATGGGATTGAGCCCTACATTGGGGTCTGTGCTGAACATGGAGCCTGCTTACGATTCTCCCTCTGCCCCTCTGTGCCTCCCCTGTGCCCTCTCTTTCTCTCTCTCAAATAAAAACTAACAAAACAAGCAAACAAACAAAAAACTGTTTGACTTTGTTCCATACTTGTAAATATATCTGAAATTTTAATAAGAATATTAGGAAGTCTTTCTAAAAAAAGAAAAGAAAAATGCAATTGTGGCCCTCCTAAGAAAAGAATGAAATAGAAATAAATCAAATACAAAATAAGACTTTTCCATAAAAAAGAAAGTATTTAAGGATACATTAAAATGGCACTGAAGAATATGGCAGTGTCTAAACAGGTGTGGTCATTTAAATTTGCATCTAAAAGAAGTAAAGTTAAATTAAATTAAACTTTTACTTTCTCAAGTTCAATAATAGCTGTACTCCAAGTGCTCAGTAGCCACATGTGGCTAGAAGTGGCTATCATGATGGACAGTGCAGTTACAGAACATTCTCCATAATTGTAGTGCTTCATTGAGACAAAACATTTAACAGAAGGAAAGCAACATACCTATCATGGTTAAAATGTCTGAGAAATCATCACCTTTAGAGTCCTTTACTCAGGGAAGGCCCAAGAAATAAAAAGGCAAAGTAAACCTCAGCACAGGGTATTAAAAGAAAAGTTCAAGTAAAAACCTTAAAGGAATTACTGATGGGGACAGAGACGACGATGATGATGATGATGATGATGGTGGTGATGGTGGGAGATAGATAGGTGATAGGTAGATAGGTAGATAGATAGATACAATGCAGGGTTGTTTTGAAAATTAAATAAAATTAAATGCAATAATGAATATAAAATGTGGCTGGTACAAATTAGTTATTGAAAATGGGAGTTCTCTTTAATATTAGTCAATGAATAACAATATTAGGTGAATAAAATGCAATTCTTGAGATTCAGTTGATTGAATGAAAGGAAGTTAAAATAAACTTACTCTAGACCCAAAGCCCTATTGCCATCAGAGAGTAAATACAGTGTCTATTTCCATGGTGTTATGGGTGGAAAATCTAAGTCTGGATACAGATGCCACATGTATCAAAGATTCTGCATTTAAAGGCTAGAAGGGTATTAGAGGCTCTGATTCAATACTGGTTTCATGGGTAAACTCCATGCGTTTACATGGAGAATACGGTTGTTTACATGGAGATGGGGCTGGGAATGGTGAAATAAGGAAATTTCCATATTTACTGTCCATTTATCCTGATAAAAAGTGGCCTAACAGATAATTTGAAGTAGAAACATGCCCCCTAAATTAGCATGCCATTAAGTATGAGCATGAAATATGTCTTGGATCAGCTAGAAATTAATCACCACAGGGAGATATTAATTAGTTCAATAGCAGAATGAGAAGGAAAATATAAAGTAACTTTTCATTTCCAGTAATGTCGCTGTTAACATATTGCCTAATATGAAGAATTATATTTACCAAGTGCTCAGAACTTTATAGTCTATAATGCACTTTCATATACGTTACCACCAGGGACAGACAATACTTAAACCAAGGCTGCGGGACATGCACAGCCTTAACTCATCTCATGCCTCAGTCAAATGGCAGATTTGAGTATCTAACCTGAGAGTCGGAACTACACACAGAACTACACACATTGTATTTAATACAATAATATACTTAACCCCAGGATAAGGCATCTGGAAGAAACCATTAGAGATCTAATTCATATATTAATCATTTTTTTAAAAGAATATGAATATGTTACCTGGAAGGGGTAGTTTCTTGTTCCGTGCCTTAAAATCTTCATAAATGAAGATCTATAATTTAACTTGGGAATACATTTCATGATGTGCAACTCCAGCATTCAAGATGGTACTACATCTAAAAACCCAACTTTAACATAATTTAATTTTTATTTTATTTCACTCTTGAGGTCTTTAGTTGCATAGAATGGAATTGAGCATCAGTCCATGCAAGGGTTTTGTTCCACTTATATTTTGAATTTGTTTTATATTACCATGTTTTCCCTTTCATCTTTCATTCCCAATGTCATTTCTCTACATTCTCTGAGATGCCCATACAGTACATGGAAACTTTTTCTTCTGACCTATTTTTCTATACATTTATTTAGACACATATTTACGCTTGAAATAAATATATTATTTTTGTTAGAAAATATGTTCCTGTATTTCAAATTAAACAAAGGATATTAGGGCTGGAGAGGGTTTTTTTTTTATCTTAGGTACACATCACTAAGAAAATACATAAAAGATAACAAAAATGTGTTGTGGGAAAAAGATAAAGTACGGTGCTTCAATTAGAGGGGTTGAGATTGGATGCACATTGTTCTAATTGATACTTTTGTGTTTTCGAGAAGTACAGAACAAATTCAATTAGTTTCTGTATTAGTTCTCCATTGTTGCCATAACAAATAACCACATATTTAGTGGCTTAAAACAACACATATTCATTATATCTCAGATCTATATGTCAGAATTTCAACACTGACTTGGTGCACTAAAATCAAAGTGTGAGTGGTGCTGCCTTCCTCCTGGAGGTTCTGGAGGAGAATCTGTTTCCTTCCTGTTTCAGGTTGTTGGAAAAGTTCAGCTCCTTGTCGTTGTCAGGGATGCAGCAGTTCCCAGCTGCCAGAGACTGCCCAAATCCCTTGGCTCCTGGCTCCCTTCCTTCCTATGTAAAGCCAGAAACAGCAAGATGGTTCCCTTTCATGCTTGCTTCTTGTTCCGTGTTTACTCTTTGACTCAAGCCAAGGAATATTCTCTGGTTTTTAAGAGTTTATGTGATTAGATTGGAATTATCTGGATAATCCAGGATAATCACCACATCTCAAGATCCCTAATCTTAATCACATCTCTATAGTCCCTCTTGCCATGTAAGATAACATAGTCACAGGTTCCAGGGATTATGGTATAGACATCTTTGGGGGATACAGTCATTACTTGACCTATGGCAGCTCCTTTTCCTCCCTCACACCCTCTCCTCTTTTTTTTTTCTTTTCTTAATAGACTTATTTTTTAGAGCAGTTTTTGTCCTACAGAAAAATTGAATGGAAAGTACAAGGGATTCCCATATATGCTTTTCCACTCTCCCCTCTCTCCAGTAGTCTTCCCTATGATTAACTTCTTCCATTAGTGTGGTACATTTGTTGCAATTGATGAACAAATACTGATACCTTGCTCTTAACTAAAGGTCAATGGTTTACATTAGAGTTCACTCCTATGTTCTCTAATTCTATTGGTTTTGACAAATGTAGAATGTTACATATCCACCATTACAAGATCACACAGAATAGTTTCACTGCCCTGTCCTAAAAACCTCCTCTGATCCATTTGCTCATCCTTTCCTTCCTCTTCCCAAACACTTTGCAACCACTGATCTTTTTCACTGTCAGTATGCTTGTGTTTTTTCCAGAATGTCATATAATTAGAATCATATAGCCTTTTAAGACCTCACTCTTTCACCTAGCAGTATATGCAGTTAACTTTCTTTCCTTGTCTTTTCGTGGATTGATAGCTTATTTATTTTTTGGTTCAATGTGTTCCATTGTATAGATGCAACCCAGTGTACTTATCTATTCATTTTTTGGGAAAAAAAATCTTTATGGCTCCTATGATTTGGCAATTATGAACGAAGCTGCTATAAATACTCAATATTGTATGACATAAACTTTCAGCTTACTTGAGAAAAAATCAAGGAGCCTTATTGCTGGATCATACTGTAAGACTATGTTTATCTTTGTAAAACCTGTGAAACTGCCTTGCAATGTGGCTATAGCATTTTGCAGTCCCATCAACAATGAGCGAGAGTTCCTATTTGCTGTACATTCTTGTCTCAATTTATTATCAGTGTTGTGGACTTTAGCCAGTCTAGTAAGGGTATGGGTGTATCTTTTTTAAATTTGTGGTTCCTTAATGACAAATGATGTTTTTAAATGCTCATTTCATTTCTGAATATATTTTTTGTACAGCCTCTTTTTTAATTAGTAGAAAATCAATTTATATTCTGAAAAGTAAGTAAATGCAATACTGTATACATTTTAATAACAATTATTTGTTAAAGGGGATTCTGAAAATACCAAATCCTAAACTTATATCCCTACAAACCTCCCTCAAATGCATTCCAACCAGCTACAAAATCGCTAACAACAAAATAAATGCTGAAGATAAAGGCAGGTAGATTGTAAGGAAGCCTACAAATTTGGCTAGACCTAGAATGTGATGGATGGCAGAAAGCAATATTTATTTTTACCGTAGACGTTATCTGGCAGTTCACAGTCTAACACCTGGAAACTATCAAACACTCTAGTTATAGTTAGAGAAGAGAGCATGGCAGGAGAAGACACGTGGGGTCCACAGACAAGGATAGCAAAGCTGGGACAGATGGAATTGGGAAGTTTCCTGCTCTCCAAAGATCTGCAAGAGAGCAGAACAGTCAGGTTGGCTCCTCTCCACTGAAGCTGGAGAACACTAGCTTTTGCACCCAAGCAGCCCAGAGAAATGAAAGGTTCACTGGCCCATCACTTGCCACAGAAGTAGATCCTTACGAGTTGGGGCTGCTTTATGTGCTACAAAATCTGTTTCTGAGGAGAATCCAGAAAACTGAAGAATAACAAACACCCAAAGTAGGCAGCTAAAAGAAAGAGTAGAGTTTTTGTACGTGATTGAAATTAAGTTGATATGAGACTGAAATAGACTGTTATAATTGTAAGATGTTTCATGTAAGCCTCATGGTAACCACAAAGAAAATAACTATAAAAGACACACAAAAGAAAAGAGAAAGAAATGAAATCATATCAGTATAAAAAAGCAAGAAAACCTAAAGACAGTAAGAAAGGAAAGGACAAAGATCTACAAGACAGGAAAAAATGAACAAATGACAATGGTAAGTCCTTATTTATCAATAATTACTTGAAATGTAAATGTAATTAAACACCTCAATCAAAAGACAGAGTGGCTAAATGGATTAAAAAACAAGATTTATCTCCATGCTATCTACAAGAAATGTGCTGCAGATTTAAGGACATAATAGGCTGAAAATGAAGAGATGAAAAAGATATTTCATGCAAAAGGGATGACTATACTTACATCAAACAAAATAGACTTTAAGTCTAAATCTGTCACAAGAGACAAATAGGTCATTATATTATGGTAAAATGGACAACTCATCGGGAAGACATAATAATTGCAAATATGGATGCACCCAACATCAGAGCACCTAAATATTTAACACAAACATTGACAGATCTGAAGGGAAAAATAGACAGCAATGCAATAATAGTAGAGGACTTCAATATGCCACTTTCAATAGTAGATTGTCCAGACAGAAAATCAATAGGGAAACATCTGACTTTAACAACATTGTAGATTAAATGAACTTAACAGACATATACAGAATCTTCCACACAGCAGTAGGAGAATACACATTGGGTTTTTTTTTTATGTTTTATTTTGTATTAGAGAGGGAGAGAGAGAGAGAGAGAGAGAGAGAGAGAGACAGACAGACAGACAGCATGAGCAGGGGAGGGGCAGAGAGATGGAGACAGAATCTGAAGCAGACTCCAGGCTCCACGCTGTCAGCACAGAGCCTGATGTGGGGCTCGAACCCATGAGCAGTTAGATGATGACCTGAGCTGAAGTCAGACGCTTAACCTACTGAGCCACCCAAGTACCCCAAGAATACACATTCTTTTCAATTACATGCAGAACATTTTCTAGGACAGATCACATGTTATATCACAAGTCTTAACAAATTTAAGAAGAATGAAATCTTTTCTGACCACAGTGGAATAAAATAAGAAATAAAAAAATGGAAGGAAAATGGGAAAACTGACACACAAATAATGTTTAAATTAAACAAAATATTTTTGAACAACCTATAATCAAAGAATATATCAAAAGGGAAATTAAAAGATACTTTGAGATAAATGAAATAAAGATAAACATATCAAACTTATGTATTTCAACAAGAGAAATACTAAGAGAAGTTTATAATGATAAACACCTACATCAAAAAGCAAGAAAGATCTCAAATAAACAACCTAACTTAAACTTCATGGAACTAGAAGAAGAACAAACTTAACCTAAACTTAGCAGAAGGAAAGAAATAATAAAGATTAATATAGAAATAAATGAAATATAATTTAAAAGTCCATGAAAATCAATCGGTTTCTTTGAAAAGATAAAAAAAATTGACGAATTTCTAGATAGACTAAGAAAAAAGAGAAAACACTCAAACTCATAAGTGAAAGAAGAGACATTATAACTGATGCCACAGAAATAATAAGGGTCATAAGAGACTACTGTGAACAATCCTATACTGTAAGTGGATAGCATTGATGAAAAGGATAAGTTGATAAGCACAAGTTACCAAGTCTTAATTATGAAGAAATAGAAATCTGAACAGACCCAGAAAGAAGAAAGAGATTGGATCAATAACCAAAACTTCCCAGTGAAGAAAAGCCGGGGACCAGATCATTTCATTGGCGAATTCTAGCTAAAAGTTAAAAAATAATCATCAATATTTCTTAACGTTCTTCAAAAAAAATTGAAGAGGAAGGAACACTTGCTAACTCAAATTTATGAGACCAGCATCACCTTGATACCAAAATCAGACAAAGACATTACAAGACATGAAAACTCCAGGCCAATATCCCTGATGAACATACACACAAAAATTGTCAACAAAACACTAAGAAACCCAACTCAAACACACATTAAAAGGATCATGCATCATGACCACTTGGACTTTATCCGTAGGCTGTAAGGATGATTCAACATATGCAAGTGAATTCACGTGATACACCACACTAACAGAATGAAGGATAGAAATCATATGATCATCTCAAAAGATTCAGAAAGAGCATTTGACAAAACTCATCACTCTTTCATAATAAAAACTGTATAGAAGGAATTTATCTCAATATAATTAAGGCCATATATATGAAAAGCTCACAAGCGAGCATCATTCTCAATGGTGAAGAACTGAGTGTTTCTCTTGGAGTTCAGAAACAAGACAAACAAACCCACTCTCACCAATTCTATTCAACATAGTATTGGAAGTCCTAGCCAGAAAAATTAGGAAAGAAAAGGAAATAAAATGCACCCAAAATAAAATTCCCTGTTTGCAGATGATATAATTTTAAATGTAGAAAACTGTATGGGGCACCTGGGTGGCTCAATCGGTTAAGCATCCGACTTTGGCTCAGGTCATACTCTCATGGTTCATGAGTTCAAGCTCCTCAGTGGGCTCTGTGCTGACAACTCAGAGCTTGGAGCCTGCTTCGGATTCTGAGTCTGCCTCTTTTGCTGCACCTCCCCTGCTTGTGCTCTGTCTCTCTCTCAAAGATAAACATTAAAAATTAAAAAAAATAATAATAATAAAATAGGTGTAGAAAACGCTAAAAATCACACACACGTACTCATGCAGAAAGCTGTTAGAACAAATAAAATCAGTGCTGTTGCAGGACACAAAATTAATATACAAATGTCAGTTGCATTTCTATATGTTAATAATGAAGTACCCAAAGAACTTAAGGAAACAATCCTATTTGCAATATCATCAAAAAGAATAGGATACTTACGAATACATTTAGATTTATTCCTAAGTAGTTGAAAAGACTTGCACACTGAAAACTACAAAACATAATGAAAGAACTAACGAAGATTTAAATAAATGTAAGATATCTCATGTTCAGGGATCAGAAACCTTAATATTGTTAAAATGTCCATGCTTTCTGAAGCCATCTACAGATTCAATGCAGTCCCTATTTCTGTAGACTGAATGTTGTGTTCCTCCCCTTCAAATTCATATGATAAATCTTAACACCCAAACTGATGGTATATGAGGTGGTACCTTTGGGATGTGGTACCCTCATGAATGGGGTTATGACTATATAGAAGAGACTCCAGAGAATCCCTCCCTTCGCCATAGAGAGCAAAGACCATGATCTTCCTGGTCTATGAGCAAGGAAGTGAGCTTTCAGCAGACACTGAATTTGCTGATACTGTGATCTTAGACTTTCTTACCCTCCACAGCACCGAGAAGTATATTTCTGTTGTTTATATGCCACCTAGCCCACGGTATTCTGTTATAGGAGCCCGAGTGCGCTAAGACAACTCAGTATGAGTGTGAAGTCAGGTCAACTTTCCAGAAGGTCACTTGACAATCTGTATTGAAGTTTAACGAAGTACAAATCCTATTTCCACTGATAATTTGATCTCCTGAGATATATATCAAACAATAGTGCAAGGTACATGAACAGCATTGCAAATATATACATATATGTGCATCAGTGCATATTTTATCATATGTATGAACCTCTGACCATGGTGGATTGTCACATACGAACAGCATGTGTGGTAAGAACCGACATTTTTTTTAAAGAACCTACATTTTAAAATAATAAATGTATATTTTTTATCTGGTAATAAAAGGTATAAGTCTACAAAATACATACACAAAATCATAACAATATTTACTTCTAGATGGATACTGATATCAGTATGCATCTTGCTTTCTTTTTTAATATATTTTTACTGTCATTTTTAAATGTATACTATATGTGTAACCAGAAAAAATAAAGATACATTCACGGAAAACTTACGCCTATTCAGTATACATGACATAATGCTAGAAGCAACTTATAATAGAGAGAAAAACATTTTTTCTTTTTTTAAATTTATTTATTTTTTTTTTTTTTTAATTTTTTTTTTTCAACATTTATTTATTTTTGGGACAGAGAGAGACAGAGCATGAACGGGGGAGGGGCAGAGAGAGAGGGAGACACAGAATCGGAAACAGGCTCCAGGCTCTGAGCCATCAGCCCAGAGCCCGACGCGGGGCTCAAACTCACGGACCGCGAGATCGTGACCTGGCTGAAGTCGGACGCTTAACCGACTGCGCCACCCAGGCGCCCCTAAATTTATTTTTGAGAAAGGGAGAGACAGAGTGCAAGCAGGGGAAGGGCAGAGAGAAGGAGACACAGAATCGGAAGCTGGCTCCAGGCTCTGAGCTGTCAGCACAGAGCCCGACTTGGGGCTCTAACTCACAAATTGCAAGATCATGACCCAAGACAAAGTCGGATGCTTAACTGACTGAGCCACCAAGGTGCCCCAAAACATTCGCTATTTGAAAAATATTTCAGAATATTTAACTTTCTCTTTTCTTCTTCTGGTACCCTCATATTCTGGACAATAGAAATGAATGAGCTATCAAAATATAGTCAGAGAACACTGAAAATACATTTTTATAAACTGTGCACCACACATTTAAAAAGAAAGTACATTTAAATTTGCTTTTTTTTTTCATTTTTAGACTCAGAATTTTAAATATTCATGCTGTGTTAGGTAGGAAAAAAGCAATCTTTAGTTATACAAAGTGAAATTTTACACAATTGCTATATGATTAATGTCACTGTATGTTTTTCAGAGTAATCATATAATGAATGTGAGATAATCTTCAAAATTCTATACTTAAAAATTGAAAGATACAGAAAAATAGAACTTGAAGTCTAAAAATTGTATTCTGCAAAGTATAGGAAAGTTAAAGATCTAGAAATCCTTTTTTCTCTCTTTCTTTCTTTTTCTTTTCTTAAGTCTCATCTGGAGCATCTGAGTGGCCCAGTCAGGGGTCCAATTCTTGATTTGGGCTCCGGTTATGATCTCTCAGTGTCCTGAGATCATGTATTGTGTTGGCGGTGCTCACAATCTCTCTTAAGCTTCTCTCTCTCTCTCTCTCTCTCTCTCTCTCTCTCTCTCTCTCTCTCCCTCCCTCCCCTGCTCATGCTTGTTCTGTCTCTCTCCCTCTCTCAAATTAAAAATAACAATAATAATTATAATCATGTTGCATCATATAAATAGGGAATTTACTTGTCCAGCTCAAATGGCATATATAGTTGGTTTTTTTGTTTGTTCATTTGTTTGTTTTGGTCTAGACCCCACCTATGTGATCCCTTCGTTGCTACTCAGTACTGTTCTTTTATTATTCATCTTGCGTGAAAAGTTTATTATACATTTGGAATCATATGGCACTTTCAAACCCCACTGAAAAACAGTCTTGGGTTAAAAGAAGAAAAAAACGACTACAAATTTAGGTAATTATTTCTTATTTTTCATCTGTTTTTTGTTGTTTATGTCTATATATTTTTTATAGGTAATACTTCACCTGTTGCAAAGTCACCTTTAGAAAGGGCATACAGTTAATATTCCCCTGCTTATATCTGCTCCCCAACTATCCAGTTTGCTTCCTTCTTAGGGCATCCAAATTACATTTTTTAAAACTAAATTTTTCGCCCATGTGGCTCAATAGGTTAAGCCTCCCACTCTTGATTTCTGCTCATGTCTTCATCTCAAGGTTGTGAGATGGAGCCTTGCCTCAGGCTCCGTGCTGAGAATGCAGAGATTCTCTCTCTTCTATCTCTTATCCCTCCCCTGGCTCACGTTTTCTCTCTCTCTCTCTCTCTCTTTTTCCCTCTCTCAAAATAAATAAATAAGCATTAAAAAAAAAAAACTTTCAATGATATTTCATGCAAAATAAAGAAATAAGCATACCTAGTTTTCTTCTTTTGGAAAACCAGTATCATTCATACTGTTCTGCACCTTGGTTTTTAACTTTATATTCTTGGGAGATCATTCCATATCGGTAGCCAGAGATTTCATCATTTTTTCCCCATAAATACACATTATCTATGCATGTAGCAAATCTGTTCAACCAGAACCCTAGATGTGACATTTAGTCAACTTCCAATTTTCGCCATCACAAATGATGCCACTATACACAGCATTATAAATCGTCATTTCTCACATATCTGAGAATATTGGTAAAATAAATTCCTGGAAGTAAAGTTACTGGGTCAAGGTTAAATTCTTATGATTTTTAAGCTGGGCCTGGATCGTCTTAAAAAGCAAATAAGAATAAACTTTATTTTTAAGAATAGAAATGTAATAATTATTATTTACCAATACGTGACTTTTATCAAGTCACCGATGTAAGACAAATCCAAGCAGGTGCATATCTCATGCCACCTCTCAGTTTTACTCTTGTTTTACCAATTTGCTTCTTTAAAACTGACTTTCAGTGGGACGCCTGGGTGGCTCAGTCGGTTGGGCGTCCAACTTGGCTCAGGTCATGATCCTGAGGTTTGTAGGTTAGAGCCCCACGTCGTGCTCTGTGCTGACTGCTCAGAGCCTGGAGCGTGCTTTGGATTCTGTGTCTCCTCCTCTCTCTGCCCCTCCCATGCTGATACTCTATCTCTCTCTGTCTCACAATAATAAGTAAGTGTTAAAAAGTAATTTAAAAACTGACTCTTGGAATGGATTTTGTAGCTTATTTACACATGTACAAATAACTGAACAGTTGAATATGGCTTAAATTTTTGAAGGAAGTAGAGAGATAGAAGCATCTTTTAGCAAGTAAGAACCTTAAATTAAATAAACAGATTGGGTTTATAGAATTTTTAATATATAACCAAATTAGGGGAAATTTTTTAGAGGTTAAAAAAAAAAGAGCGAAAGCAGAGTCTTCCTGACATACCTGAATTCCCAAGAGATGCGTTCAGCACTCTGTTGCTCTACAAGGCCATAGAAATCAACTCTCCTATGGTAATGACCTTTATAGCGATTTCCCATGAAACAAGGAACACTGGCTTTATAAAATTTTGGCAGGTTTCTATTGCTGCTCTTTCAATGATACTGGTTCATATAGTATGTGGGCAAAGCACAGGCAATATTTTTATCTTATTTTTCATTCCTGAGAACATTTATAAGATGTCTAATTATTATTAGCACTTAGTGCCCAGTGTTTTACTAATGAGAAGAATTCCATGTCTTGTTTCATGAGTGTGTTTTGTTTGTTTGCTTAGCAATCTTATTTCTGCTCCAAAGAGTCCATGTCACTTAAAACAAAGGGACTAAATAAATAATCATCACCAGATAGAAGCATTTAGCTATTTATATATTAACCAGTGTCAAAGTTTTAATAGTAAAATAATTTTCTTGCACAATAATGCACTGGTAATAGAGCCTGCTATGGCTTAAATAGCCTTCTTCACAGAGGTTTCTAGAGAACCGAGAAAGATTTTTTTTTAATATACATGTGTTATATATGTTGATCTTTTCATGAAAACAAAAAATTACCAATAAGTTTCTAGATAATTTATGAAACTGTTCTAAAAATATTCTAATGCTGTAAAATATAAAGTACCTGATGAGTGTTCTTCACTCTAAACTCAGCTTGTCTTCCTACTTATGATGCTGGTGACACAGAGCAGACTCAGGCTCATACCAGATATTTCCCTGCAGATCCACAGAAACAGTTCCAGACAGTGAGCAGCTTTCCATAGACTTCTCCATGAGCATTTCCTTCATGTTCCTATTTTGGAGGCCAATAGGATTTCCAGTGCTACGGATAATAAGGTCTAATCCAGAATCTCCTTATTCCCATGGTAATGGCTCTGTTTTCCCGCATGAACTCTAAATGAAACTAAGATTAAGACTCTAAAGTAATGTAGGAGGCTAAAGTTTGGCCAAAGTTAGAATGCATTTGTAATGCCTTCAGATGTATCAGTAAGTTGAAATAAATTTCTAGGACCCAAATGGAGACCTTCCTGCCTGGATTGCCATGTCAGCAAATGGAAACTTAACTTTTGTGTACAAGTGAATGTGCCACTTGACGAGAAACACAGTACACCCAGTCAGCCAGTCTCCAAATACCAAGCCACCTCTGGCCTTCTCACTCCAGACAAAGTTGATTGTGTCCCCAAATAATCAGAAACTATCTTTTTTCTCTTCCTTGTTCTTTATTTTTTTGTCTTATAATTGCTTCTTACCTTCTGCCTCATTTTGCAGTTCTTTGAAGGACTGTCTGCTTCATAAAGTATTAAATAAATTTGTTGCATCATCTAAATTATCTTCTTTACCCATTTTGTAACAGTTTTTGGTGCTAAGGAATGGGATCTGAAGCTTCTTGCTAATTGCATGCCAGATGGGAGGCATAATCAAGGCAACTGCTGATCCCTTCGAGTTATCTGTTCTTGTCATCACGGAGGGCCATGGCTAAGTCACTCTTGGATTTGAGCTCTGCTCCCTTGTGTGCATCTCTCTGATCCAAACTAACTTTATTAAGTGTGTGTGTGTGTGTGTGTGTGTTTCCCATATTGTATATATAGATAGATAGTTCCCATTAAGGTTCTGGAGTCTCAAAAAGTTTGTTAAAGTTCCCAGAAATGTTCCCGAGATCCCAAAGAGGTTCTGGGGTAGTTATATGGGGAGTCTGCAACAGGTGGCAGCTATCGAGAGATTCACAAACTTGAGGTAAGTCCATAGCATAAAGTGCTGGGGGACTTGGGGAAATAAATTAAGATGAGAAATTTGAACTGTTTTTTTACCAAGGATATATCAAAATCTAAGTAGATATAAGTCAGACTATTGAAAGATATTGGAAGGGGAACATGGGTGGCTCAGTGGGTTGAGAATCTGACTTTGGCTCTGGTCATGATCTCATGGTTTGTGAGTTTGAGCCCTGCGCTGGGCTCGCTGCTGTCAGCTCAGAGCTCACTTCAGATCCTCTGTCCCTTTCTCTCTCTGCCTCTCCCCTGCTTGCACTCTTTCTCTCAAAAATAAATAAGCATTTTTTAAAAAGCTATTAGGGTGTTTGCTGCTATCAAGAAATCTTCTGGTGAAGGGAATAATAATAGATCTGTTGCTAATAGGAATTTCAGAAGCCAAAGATGTGAAATTGGTGGGCATGTTTGGAGAACTTCAGACATTTAGAATGCTCACCACTTAACTCTAAGACTACTGTGCTAGGATAAGTTGGTCACAGAATGAGTTAGATTAACATTAGGTTACCTGCCAACCTCAAGAAAATTTCCATGCAATGAGGCACACTGTAAGATGGCTCTTAGGTATTTTTTGAAGAAACTCAAGGCCTAGCTGAAGAAATGGGATCTTTAAGTTTCCAAGAATTAAGCACACTGCCTTTTGGCACACTGCTTATGTTATGTGTAAGAGCTGTGGTCATGGAAGCTATAGATATCTACAAAAATGGAAAAATCTCATTAAGACAATCTAGAATTACAATGGCTATTATTGGGAATGTTTCAATTATACAAACCATTCATTTAAGAAGTGCACTTGAAAGCAAGGGTTCCCAAGTCAACAAACAAAATGGAATACCTATTTTATTTGACATGCAGAAGTTTACATAGGTCTTCAGGATTTCAAAATACCTTAATTGAAATTTTCACTGCAAAAGGCCACTGAAAATTAAAGACCTAAGCGGTACCTAAAATGAAAGACTCCAAGACTGACATGATTCCTCCTACTTCCAAATATCCTCCTTTACCTGAGCACTCATGGTCTACTAATCCTCCATCTGAATTGTCTTTCCACCCTGAAGAGACCATAAAACCACAAAAAAAGTCCACCAACTTAGTGGACTTACAACTACAATAGCTCCAAAGCCAGAGATCTAAAACACCTAGTCCACTCTCCTCTGTTGTACCCTCCAAAGGGCCATCAGAAAAACACTGACCCGGAAATTGGGGTTTTATTTGTAATCAACTAGGACAATGGAAAAAAGACTGTCCTTGAACGTTTTATCAAATTCTTCCACACCAACTCGAATGTCCCCATAACTAATAACTGCCTTCAAAGGAGGTCCCCAAAATGGGCCCCTTCCTGGGTTGATGGATTCCAAAAGATTCTCTGGCAAACTGCTACTGCCAGATACTCCCCTAAACATCCCAGGGGAAACTAAAATTAAAATGTATGGAAACCTTGCCAAATTTTGGTAGATACTATATATTGGACCTATAGTCTCTACTTAAACTCACTTGAGCCTACAGATGGAATCCTGGAAAACTGGCAGAAGCTGGAAAAGGGTGAGCATTCTTAACCAGCATCAGCTCTCCTGAATCTGTATAGTGGCTGGTTGAGAAAGGAAGGTAAAATTTCACATTGTCCAATCAGTCCCGAATCTTTATCCTTGTGAATTTGGTTTTGGTGTACTCCTTGGTTATGGACTGTTTCCCTCCCAGCGATAGCTGTTGCCTTCTTGTTTTTCTCATTTTGTATCGAGAATTTGGCTTGACTGTCTGTCTGCCCTGGACATGCAGGTTGTTGCTTCTTGCATATTTAGGCAGCTCAGCCGTCAATTTGTGGGCCCAAAACTATGGCCAGACAGAAATGTGAATTGCGTCTCATTTGCAGCTAGATATGGCAGGACAGGAATGTAGGTTACAGTCCATTTGTAGCTAGGGTCCTACTGCCTGTTGTCAGCTCTAAGGGAAATTGTCTTTCTTTTGGCTCTCTTTGGGAGTGACTCTGGATCTCAGGAGGGGAGAATCTGCTGTTGCACCATCTTTAAGGGATGCCTTTTGTGCACATGAGATTTTCAGTACTGGCAGGAATGTTTACTCTTTGTCCCAGCTGAAACGTGACAGGACATTTGAAAGTTGTGTTTGTTTGCTTGTTTGTTTGTTTTTTGTGGCTCTACAGTCAGAAATTGGACAAATTAGAAGCTGATACTCAGAGCTTGATAGGAACTCTTTTTCAGACTTTCTTTCCTAAGCTAGAATGAAACTATGTACCCAAAGGGAAAAATAAACATTCCAATCCAAATATAACTCTAAATCTAGAACACGGGGATCTTTAGATTACTATTTATTTGAACATTTTCTTTCTGAAAAAAAGAAGCAAATTGTAGTTGGTTGATATTCAGGTTGCAACCTAAATCTTTGAGGACCATTTGTCTTACAAATTGAGTCTATGTAAGAACAGAAAATGCCTATCTATCCTTTTTACCAATCCCCAAATACCCCCTATGTATCTCAAAAAACTTGTAAGTATTGTAAAAATTATGGATGTGGCAAAAAAAATCATTCTTGGAGGAACTTTCATTGTTTTGCTGTGCCTTTGAGATATAACTTTATCTGGTATTCTCTAGGGACTGAGGGCCATCTCTTTGAAATACAGACTTCTGGAAGATAAATCTTATCAGAAAGAGAAAAAAAGGAAGCTATTTAAAAATTATAGGCAAATTAAAATTTTCAAAAATGTTTGCCACAAATATTAGTGGAGAAAGTTAACTTATTAACTTATTCCATCTGGCAGAAACAGAATTTTTGTCCAACTCTTCTTTTATATAAACTAGTAAGTTTTTACATTATCATATCTGTCTCATGGCTAAAATTTCAAAACAAAAGTAATAAGATCTTTATTTGTATCTGTCTGTGTATTTATATATGCCCATGTATGTATGTTATAGATATGTGGTATTTTTTCGACCTCCAGATAGTATTATCAAAATTAATTTATAACTAGCTTTTTTAAAAAAATTAAGTTTATTTATTTATTTGGAGAGAGAGAGAGCACAAGCATGTGAGGGGCAGAGAGGAGATACAGAATCCCAAGCAGGCTCCATACCATCAATGCAGAACCCAATGTGGGGCTCAAACCCACAAACTGTGAAATCATGACCTGAGCTGAGACCAAGAGTCAGATGCTTGCAACTGATTGCACCACTCAGGTACCACAGTTATAAATAGCTCTTTTTAACTGGCTTTAAAAAAATTAAGCATTTATAAAAATCAAGTATATTCTCAGAAATATAAATACTGATCCAAATGTTTTTCATGTTCACATGATGTAGGATAATCAATAGATAAAAACTAGTTAAGTTTGTCGGCTAAGTTAAAATAGAATGTCTTTAGAGCTATCAACATTAAATGTAAATCAGATATATAATTGTATTCTACATAGGTTTACTAAAAGTCAAATAAGTTCATGTTATCTCTGTTAGGAATTTGTCAACAAAAAAGATAACTTAAAATGATTAGCTACTTAATTTCTCATGAAATTTTCATGAGTAATCTAAACATAATTATTAAGAACAAGTAAATTAAGTAGATGCAAGCAAGACCAAAATTTATAAATGATTTTTTTCAATAATGGTTATGCTTAATTGTATGCCTACTTAAAATAGCCTTGAAAAAATTTTTTGATAACCTAATACTTTAAAGTTACAATGCGATAAGTTAAATGGTGGACACTCATTGAATATAAATCAGTTTGAAATATGATAAAATACTGATACATTAATTATGAACATAGGCTTGTCCACTTTTGACTTACTTGTACAGAGGAACTAAAGACATTTGAGTGTATTAGTAAATATGTTTTGTCTACATTGGAAAATATACTAGCAGGAAGAATATATTTCTAGAAATTTTAAAATGTATTTATAAGTTTGTCAATCCACAGAATGCTAGTGTAACAGAAAGTGCACAAATTCCTTACTTCTTAGTTTTAACTAGGAATTAAGGATTCTAAGGGTTAAGAATTCTAACTAATGTATGTAATTAACGCTGCTAGGAGTAATAAGGAAAATATGTTCATTCAAGAAAAGTAGATATTTTGGGGAACATTGTCAAATAAGTAATGATATTTAACCTTCTCAGGTTGTATTTGTATGTGTTCATCTAATTAAGTGTTCCAAAAATTTTACAAAATTTTTAAAATCTGATATGTTTTTATACAATTCTAGTTATCTTAAAATGTGTGTCACAATAAGAAGAAATATCCTTGTCAATCCCATTATAATAAACTTTCATCTTTAACAATGGGCATTTTTAAGCATTTCATAACTTATAGGCAGTAATTATTTTACTCTGATGCTTTTGCAAAAGTGAGATTCATTGAAAGGAAATTACCAGTCCTTTTTCCCAATTACACTACTGCAAAGTTATAAGAGGTCAAACCTTGGGTGCCTATTTCACAACTGAAGAAGGCTCCACCTGACATCTGGTCATCTGCATAAATGCCAGAGACCTCAATATCAAATTGACTAGGAAGAGAAGTAGTTAACACTGATATAGATTGCTTTCTCCCAAAACATCAGATCAAGAATATTTCTTTCTATTTCTGCTTCTTTTTCTGACCATTCTTTTCCAAATCCTTACATATGAAGGTTTTTTGTTGTTGTTGTTGTTGTTGTTGTTGTTGTTGTTTTTAATTTGTCCACATTTTGTCTTGTCCTGGTCTGGGAAGATAATGCCATTGTTCCCTTATCTCAGGCCATTGCATTGGGGGGATAATCCAGCCTTCAACTAACTGGATTTTCTGTGATGCTTTTGAACCTGAATTCTTCCTGCCTAGCACAAACTTCTCCCTGATTTTGAATGTATCAGTTTCCCTAGGACAGCTCACTGGATAAACACTTTTGGGGAATTGGAAACACAATTACAGAAAGACATAAATAGCACAAAATGCCTTAAAGAAGTGTCCTGTTCTTCAGGATAATTTCTTGACTTGATTCTAGTTGGTTTGGATGGTTACCTTGGCTTTGGAGGGCTCTCCAAACCAGAGGTATTGTTTTCTCACAAATAAATTATTATTGTCTCCCTAATATGCTATATTCTCTCTGAAATGCATTGGGCAGCCATTGACCAGGATAGATGGTTTCTTTCTGACTAGAGCAACAAAAGAGAACAGAAAAATGTAACTAGCTCCAACAATAGGAGCCCTGCCATCTTCTCTTGAGAATAGTACACTGAGACTCAAAGAAGCAATGATAACCGAGAATCAAGCTAGAACTGCTACTTTTGATCAAACCTCTTGAGTGTTTAAGAGAATGATCAAAATGAAGGGACTGCTGAAATAAGTTTCTAGGCCCAAGATGGAGCCACTCCTGCCTGGAGTACCACATCAGCAAATCAAAACAGATGACTTTTATGTTCTTGTAAATGCTCTACTTGAACAGAAATGTAGTTTATCCAGTTAGCCAATCCTCAGATTGGCTGGAATTCCTCACCTCTAACAAGGTTGACTGTGTAACCCCAGCTATTCAGATATCTGAATTTTTTCTCTTGATTGATTCTTTATCCTATAAAAGCTTCCTTCCTTCTGCCTCATTTTGGAGTTCTGTGAGACTGTCCATTTCATGAAGTGTTATATAAATTGTGTTTGTATCACCTAAGTTGTCTTCTTTACTCATTTTTTTAAGAAGTAGAAGCCTTGTAACATCAGTCAACATTAGATGTTACTAGTAAGAATCTGTAGAGGATGGGAAGAATTACAATCATATGTAAGCTATTATCAAAGCCATATTTTAAAGCTCCAATTTCTAAAATAGTTTCCTTATAGGGGCACCTGGGTGACTTAGTGGGGCACCTGGGTGGCTTAATCAATTAAGTGTTCAACTTCAGCTCAGGTCATGATCTTGCGACTCATGAGTTCAAGCCCCAAATCAGGCTCTGTGCTGACAGCTCAGAGCCTGGATCCTGCTTCCGATTCTGTGTCTCCCTCTCTTTCTGTCCCTCCCCAGCTTGCCCTCTGTCTCTCTCTCAAAAAAAAAAAATTAAATAGTCCCCCTATAAATCTGTTTATTTTACTTTTCGTCTGTTTTCAACCAACAAAAATTTTACCTCATTTAACTAAATTATCAGCAATACACACATGCGCACACTTAATGTAGGACCAATGTTGATTGCCCATGTTAAATCATTTAATATTAGGTAATTTCCTTTTAAACCATTTTGACCTACTGAGGCAGTTTTTTTTTTATTTTCATGAGAATTTATTGTTTGTGAGAATTGATTGTGAGAGCAACAGTTTAATATAAGTTGGTCCTTTCTACTGTCATTTTGTTTCTATTGTAAGGAAAATTATATAATAAAATGAAAGCATATCAAAGAAAGAAGAGGAAAAAAGGAACAGAAAGAAAGCAGAGAAGAGGAAGAAAGATGGAAGAATATAATGTGAGAAATAGACAAAAAATTTGAGATATGGGAAAACTTCCACAACCTCAGAAAGTAGGGAACAACTTTTTAGGGGGCAGAGGAATTGCATGATTAAAAAAAAAGCCTAATGTAAAAGAAGAATTAGACTACATTTAACTAACTAACTAACTAAATAAATAAATAAATAACAAAAAAACAAAAAAAAAACCCACAAATTTTCCAAAAGAGACAATCAATTTATGTGGAAAAAAAGAAAAATATGTTGGGTTTATCCTCTGTCATTTGAAATGTTGAAGGGTAAAAGGGAAATTGCTGTATTGCTTTGAGAGTAAAAGTTTATGGTGTAAGAATTCAAAACACAAACGTTTGTTATTCATGTGTGGAGGTAATCAAAAGACACTCCTTAGATATGCAAAACCTCAAACTATGTCATCCATCCATATAAACTTCATGAAAAAAACATTCCTTCCTTCATATTCCAGTCAGTTGAATTTTTTTTTAAATTAAGACATAGTATCAAAGGGCTGTCAGAGAACATTGAAAGGTGTTTTATATGTGTGTGTGTATATGTGTGTGTGTGTGTGTGTATACATATATATATGCCATATAAAGAATTTTATATATGTTTACAAATGCAACTCCAAAATATAAGATGTCAACAAAACCTTGAAGCCAACAAACTGGGAAAAATATAAAATATCTGTCGTTATGAATTTAACATAAAGGATAGGCAATTTGCTTTTATTTTATATGTAAATAACTAAATAGTCACAGATTTAAGCACACATTTTGGTTTTTTTTATTTATAAAAATAACATATGGTCAGACAACAATTCAAATACAAGGTTGTATGAAGACATGGTTTTTTGTTTGCTTGCTTTTACTTTTTTTGGTAGTTTTAATTTTAATTCCATTATAGTTAAAATACAGTATAATATTAGTTTCAGGTGTACAATACAGTGAATCACCAGCCCCATTTATTACTCAGTGCTCATCAAGATAAGGGTACTCTTAATCTTTTTCATATATTTCACCCATCCCCATATCTACCTCCTCTCTGGTAACCATCTGTTTGTTATCTACAGTTAAGATTCTGTTTTTTGGTTTGTCTCTGTCTCTGTTTTTGGCTTTTTTTTTACCCCTTTGTTCATTGTTTTATTTCTAAATTCCACATGAGTGAAATCATGTAGTATTTGTCTTTCTCTGACTGGCTTATTTCAGTTAGCATTATACTTTCTAGATCCATTAATCTGTCTTCCACACACATGTAATTTCACACTCAAAATATATCAATGTGTATCTTTCCTTATATTTCTTCTCATAAATATGTCCTAAATGATTAAAAATGGAAATTTCATGAAAACTGTATTTGCAGGTTATGTTAAAATAAAATAGCAAAAGAAATATTTTACCAACATTAATATCGTAAGTATTTCATCACAAAGAAGTAATGTCCAGGAATTACTCCTAGGTAAAGTGTTATTGGATCAAATTTGAAGAATTAAATATGATAGACTGATATTTTCTTTTCATGAGAAAGAAAGATATGCTAAGAGAAATTAAAAAATACTGTAAATGAAATAAAAAATACAACTTATCTAAATTTGTGGGGTGTAGCAAAGACGTGTATAGAGAGAAATTCATAGAATTGAAGGATTATTTTAGAAAAAATTCAAAATTCAATAATCTAAGCTTCTAACATGAAAAATAGAGAAATAAGAGTAATTTACGCTTAAACAAAAAATACAACAGAAGTCAATGAAATTGAAAAAAGGAAAACCAAGGCTTATTTTTTGAAAAGATTTTTAAAAAACTAATAAAACTAGGTTTGCCTGGGTGGCTCACTCAGTTAAGCATCCAACTCGTGATATCAAGCCCTACATCAAGCCTTGTGTCAGGTTCCATGCTGAGCATGAAGACTGCTTAAGATTCTCTCTCTCCCTCTCCCTCTGCCCCTCCCCTTGTGCTCAAGGGTGTGCATGTATGTGCTCTCTCTCTTAAAACAAACAAACAAACAAACACCGATTAAAGCCAGGTTAGCCAAAACAAGAAGAAAGATATGTCCTGATGTAGTGTTATCAGTCATAATTCTAGCTATCATCTTAAAATGTTGTGTGCAACAGAAATAGCCAAATATCCTTGTCCAGTTTCCAAAAAATGAGTGTTTTTTGCTCACTGACTCCTACCTAGTGCAATAAGAAAAGAAAATGAAGTAGAAAACATACACATTTGAATCAATTCTGCAAATTTAACTCTTTTAGATACCACATGTAAGTGGAATCATGCAGTATTTGTCTTTCTGTGATTACCTGATTTACTTTAGCATCATGTCCTCAAAGTTCATCCATGTTACAGCATATGTCAGCATTTTCTGAAACAGTATTCTATATGTGTATATACTCCATTTTCTTTATCTAAAACAATCATATATATATATATATATATATACACATATATATATATATATGTTAAAGTATTAAAAGTTAAGATGAAGGAAATTATTTTTTAAAAATAGAAATGTAGGAGTGCCTGGGTGGCTCAGTCATTTAAGCATCCAGCTTCAGCTCAGGTCACGATCTCATGGTTCATGGATTCAAGCCCTGCATCTGGTTCTGTGCTGACAGCTCAGAGCCTGGAGCCTGCTTCAGATTCTGTGTCTCCCTCTCTCACTGCCCCTCCCCCATTAGCACTCTCTCTCTTTCTCTTTCTCAAAAATAACTAAAACATTTAAAAATTAGAAAGAAAAGAAAGAAAGAAAGAAAGAAAGAAAGAAAGAAAGAAAGAGAAAGAAAGAAAAGAAAGAAAGGAAGAAGAAAAAAATGTAAAATACTTAAAATTTGGGCAAACACCCATAGATTGAAGAAAAATACTTTATTTTGATAAAAAAATTACTTTGAAGAAAGTTTCCAGCCCCAGATGCTTTTATGAAGGGACTGAATTCAAACATGTATAGAATATGTATAGGCTAGAAATTGTTCCAGAGCAAAAATCAACAGACTATTGAACCACTGATCAGACTGTTGAACCATTGTTTTTTTATGATGGTACTATAGTATTTGTGTGCTACAATGGCTTGCAGATTTTCTTCCCATCAGATATATGTACCATGCGTAATCCTTTAGACTATGATGTAATGAATCATACTCTCATGATTAGATTATGTTGTGTGGCATAGTGGACATTGCTAAAGGAAAATATCCAGGTGTGACTAACCAAATCACAAGACCTCTTTACAGCAAAAAGATTACTCTGATTGATATTAGAGAAGTCAGATATTTGAATTATGAGAAAGATCTGGCAGCTGAAGATGGCAGAGTTGCACATGGTAATGAATTCATGTGGCCTCTAGAAGCTAAGAGAAGCCACCAGCTGATAGCCTAGAAATAGGGACTTCGGTTTTACAACAGCAAGAAAATGAATTCAGTCAATGCAAAGAATGAACTTGTCAGAGAAAATTTCCCCAGAACCTCCAAATGAGAACTGAATTCAGGGGCACCTGGGTGGTTTGGTCGGTTAAACATCTGATTTCTCGGTTTGAGCTCAGGCCGTGATCTCATGGTTGGTGGATTTGAGCCCTGCATTGGGCTCTGTGCTGACAGCTTGGAAGCTGGAGCCTGCTTCTGTGTCTCCCTCTCTCTCTGCCCCTCCCCCACTTGCTCTCTGTCTCTCTCTCTCAAAAATAAATTAACTTAAAAAAAAAAAGAACTGAGTTCAGCTGATATCTTAATGTCAACCTTTTGGTACCCTGAATAGAGACAGCTCTGCTATGCAAGGCTCTAACCTCTGAAACTGAGTTTCAGACCTGTGAGTGTTCCTATAATCACTAAATTTGTTGTAATTTGGTACATTGTGTTAGGAAGCTAATTATTAAAATCAATATACTCCTTTTTTGTTTATAAATAAATCCACCTTCATAAAGGATATATATGCAGCTTTGTTATTTAAAGGCTATAAGTGACAAAATTATTAAGACTAAAGGTTTTAAACGGCATAATTAATGAGCTTTAAATAATTAACACTGCTATAAAACACAGGTTATTTGCAAACATTGCCCTTATAGCCATATTATAAATATCAACAAATGTCACAGGACATGTCAAGGGCCAAGTCCTTTGGTCCCAGTGCAGTTAAGTTAGAATACAATAAATGATAATAAATAAAATCTCCACACAAAGGAAAATTGAAAAAATATATAAATAATTCTTGGGGATAAAAAATGAAATATTAGGAGGCATTTCAACATGTGGAAGTTTAGGTAAGACACAATATTCAGAAATTGATGGGGTTGTCACAAAAGACCCTGAATAGCTAAAGAAATCTTGAGAAGAACAAAGCTCCAGGTATCACAATTCCACATTTCAAGATATACTACAGAGTATATACAAAGTAGGCAAGAATATACAAGAAGAAAGACAGTCTTCAATAAGTGTTTCTGGGAAAACTAGACAGATACAACAAAATAATTAAACTGGACCACTTTCTAACACCATATGCAAAAATAAACTCAAAATGGATTAAAGATCTAAATGGGAAATTTGAAACCTTAAAAATCCTAGAGGAGAACACAAGCAGTAATTTGACATCAGTCATAGCAACATTTTTCTAAATATGTCTCCTAAGGCAAAAGAAAGAGCAAAAATAAACAATTGGGATTATATCAAGCTAAAAAGCTTGTGCACAGTGAAGGAAACTATCAACAAAACAAAAAGGCAACCTACTGAATGGGAGATGTTTGCAAATGATATATCTGATAAGGGATTAATATCCAAAATATATAAAGAACTTATACAAATCGACCTCAAAAAACAAACAATTAAAAAATGGACAGAGGACCTAAATAGACATTTTCCCAAAGATATACAGAAGCCAACAGACACATGAAAAGATGCTGGCTTCACTAATCATCAGGAAAATGCAAATCAGAACCTCAGTGGGATTTCAGCTTATATTTTTCAGAATAGCTAAAATAAAACAGACAAGAAATAGCAAGTGTTGGCGAGGATGTGGAGAAAAAGGAACTCTTGTGCACCGTTGGTGGGAGTGTCAATTGGTGCAACCTCTGTGGAAAACAATATGGAGGTTTCTCAAAAAATTAAAAATAGAAATACCATGTGATCCAATAACTTCCACTAGTGGGTATTTATTCAAAGAAAACAAAGACACTAATTCAAAAAGATATATTCACCCCTATGTTTGTTGCAGCATTATTTACAATAGCCCAGATATAGAAGCAATCCAAGTATCCACTGATAGATGAATGGATAAAGATACACACAACATAAAAAAGGATGAGATCTTGCCATTTGCAGCAACATGAATGTACCTAGAGTACTTATTATGTTAAGGGAAATAAGTCAGACTGAGAAAGACGAATGCCATATTATTTCACTCATATGAGGAATCTAAAAAATAAAACAAATGAATAAACAAACAAAAAGCAGAATCAGACCTGTAAATACAGATAACCAACTGATAGTTGACAGAGGGAAGACGTGGGGGGATGGGAGAAATGGATGAAGGAGAGTGGGAGATACAGGCTTCCCATTTTGGAATGAATAAGTCAGAGGAATAAAAGATACAGCATAGGATATATAGCCAATGATATTGTAATAACTTGTATGGTGACATATGGTTAGCTACACTTGTGATGAGCATAGCATAACCTATAGAGATGTTGAATCACTGTCTTGTACACCTGATGCTAATGTAATCATATGTGTTAGCTCCACTCAAATAAAAAGAAAGAAAGAAAAACAAAAAAATTTATGGGGTTGTATGTGGAAATGAGGTAGGAAGAAATTTTCAATGTCTTGGAACCCAAGCGAATGAGTGTGACCACTGGTATTCAATCTTAGAAGTAATATTTCATTGTGTAATGCCATCAACATCCTTATCTACTTTTTTGCCACCCAAGTATTAATTTACATTAATTTAGTAAACTAAATTACTTTAGTTCAAATAGTTCCATGCTCACCTCATTTTCTTTCATTTTTTTTTTTTTAGAAATTTATGGTAAATGGGAACTCTAGAGCCCTCAGTTATAAATTGCTCTTTCTGGCTTATGCACTGACATTTAAATACATTATGTATAAGATATATTATCTATTCTCTCTGAAGCATTATTGTTCCTAAGAATCCTTATGATCAATTCACAAATGTTATTTGGATGCAGGAAAATATATTATAATTCTAAGCAACATCAGGTATTTACCCAAAGTCCTTTAATATTACACTCCAATTTCTAACTTGTTGGATTTCATATCCTTTTGATCAAGAATTAACCTGTTACCATCAGGAACATTTCTTCAAGCTCAAATTCCATTTATGCCCAGAACTTTGTTTACAGCTTTTGTTTCTTTTGGGCCAGAACATGGCCTTTTGATATTATGGGAAATTTAATTTTCATTATAAAATATCTACATGATTCCACTTATTTTTATTTTTTAAGTTTTGTTGCCTATATCTTTTTATCTGCTAATCTTTCAAATCTTTAGTTCATTTGTTTTTGATTCCAAGGAAAACAACTAGTAGGTGACAGTTTTAAAAGGTGTCCTCTTGACCATTGAGAGCTTAATAATAAGTGCCTATTTTTATGTTTACCCTCTTAAAAGTGCTTTTATGCCCTTGAAATGGTTTCTAAAACTTGTTCCTAAATCATTCTTAGAATAACAGTTCTTGACAATTCATTAAAATGTGTCTTATATACCTCATATCAGCAAGTTTCCCAAGCAGCCTCTGACCCTGAAAGCCAGAACAGTTGCTTTATACACCACCCAAAGTGGCCCAATAAATGGGCAAAAGAATATGGAGGGCTCTAGGTTAATTCCTATAACTCCACTTTTCTCTCTACTTCTTTATTTTCTACTTGAGCTGGTTCTCTTTTCCTGGACTTAGACTCTCAGCATTTTTCTCTGATCTCTATTTGATTTCAGCCCCCTAATATTCATTCTCTTCATCTTGAATCTCAGCAACTCTGCATATTTTTAATTTTGATAAGTACATTCAGTAATCTATTTTCCAACCATCTATAAAGTATTAGGAATTATAAAAAAGCACAATCTCTGGGCACCTGGGTGGCTCAGTCCATTAAGCATCCAACTCTTGATCTCAGCCCAAGTCTTGATCTCAGGGTCCTGAGTTCAAGCCCCTTCTTGGGCTCCATGCTGGACATGAAGCCCACTTTTTAAAAAAAAGAAAAAGGAGAAGGAGAAGGAGAAAGAAGAAGAAGAAGAAGAAGAAGAAGAAGAAGAAGAAGAAGAAGAAGAAGAAGAAGAATTTCAGTCTTGTTATGTTTTGCTAAGAAAAGACCTTGTATATCCACCCACAGTATAAGCAGACGGACACACACACACACACACACACACACACACACACTTCCTGAAGTGATAGAAAAAGGAACCAAAAAATTAAATGAAAGTAATAGGTATTTTCTAAGTAGTGGTGCTGGCCAGAAGTTCTATGCCACAGAGATGTGTACTTTGTGATATCCAGATATAACTCAGGTTTTGGTTCAGTATCTTGTTTTCATTTCTTGGAAATATTTTTGCTCCATATTAGAAAAACTTTGAGTTAAAATTAATGATCCTAGCTAGGTGATTGGTGGATATTTGCTAAACTTACTTTCAGAGCATTTTATTAACTTAGATTGACATAATTGGGCAGGAATAATCTAGAAAGAATTTACTTGCACAATTTTAATTCTAGAAATACTGAGCTTATCAGTGAAACTGAGAAAGCAGAGTGATATGATGTACATAGTTCTTACAATCAACTAAGTCTAACTTGTTGGATCTCACTATTTTCAAAACAAGTTTTCAACAATTATTCTTGTGGTTAATTATACCTAATTCCTTGTATTCATCATGAAAGGAAGATAATTTTCCTGGGGTTGAAAATATTAACACATTACTCTTTATAGGAACTATGGCTCATATATTTTGAAATAATTTTTTATGAAACACTATGGTAAAAAATTCTTCTGAAAGTCAGTGCCTGACTAGAATTCCAGATATTTTCAAGAATAAGAAATTCATGGCTTACCTTAACCAAATTAAGTTCCAACTGTAGACAAAATAGCCTGGTTATACAAAGCCAGTTGACAAAGACCACTGAAGTATGCCCTCTTAAGAATAAAAGTGTTCCAGGGCACCTGGGAGGCTCAGTCGATTGAGTGTCCAACTCTTTATTTCAGTGCACGTCATAATCCCAGGATCATGGGATCAAGCCCCACATCAGGCTCTGCACTGAGTGTGAAACCAGCTTAAGATTCTCTCTATCTCCCTCTGTTCCTCTTCCTGACTCATGCATGCTCTCTCTCTCTCTCTCTCTTTCTCTCTCTCTCTCTGTCTCATAAAATTTTAAAAAAAGAATAAAAATTTCCAATAAGATATTTTTGAGCCATTTCACAGTAAAGTAAACTAAATAAAACAGAATCGTACCATAAACATAAGTCTTTCTGTTTTCTAGGTCACATGTTTGTCAACTCTGCTTCCCAATTTTTCTTCATTTGTTCATCTAATCAGGACCATTCTTCATTTATTGATTAGGCAACAGGTAAAAACACCTATAAATATAATTTTCCTATATTTCTCTTCTTGAAGTCTCAATCCTTCACTCTGATCCTCTGAAACTTAGTCATTATTAATTGCATCTTGGGATTTTGACATTCCTTCATAACAAGAGTTGAATCCTCATTCCAAAAAAATATGACCAAAGCCAGTCCAACACCCACATTATCAACTTTCAGAATACATAGACTCTTACTTCTAATCACAAAAGGAAAAGCTTATTTTTCAAATTCAATGCTTATTTTGGAACATGCAACACACTAGGAGATGTTTTCCCTGGAATATTTCAGGCTGATTTCATCAAATATCTTAACCTTTTAGCCCTCTTGTCATTATATGTTTATAAATCAGCTAAATTTTAGAAACCACATATGCTAATCGTTATAGTTTCAGGCTTTTAGCCAAAAAACTGAATAACAATAGAGAGACAGTTATAGACACTAAGCAAAAAACATTCAGTAAGGACCATTTTTTTCTGAAACTATTTCCAATGAGAAACTATTTCTGATGAGACCAACATATACATATACATTTTCACACACATATATATGCAGATATACACTTAAGTATGCACACACATATAAAATGAATATGCAAACAGACTCTTCAAATACGGTGGAAATATCTTACCATAGACTAATTTTTAGTGATCATTTCATGAGTCAACTAGGATTCACACTGCTATTTCCACAACTGAATGGAGAAATTAGAAGTAGAATAGGTTTAAGGGAACTTTCACAGTAATCAAGGCAACAAAATTATTTTTTCTTTTTTTAATTTTATTTTTTATTTTTTAAAATTTACATCCAAATTAGTTAGCATAGAGTGCAACAATGATTTCAGGAGTAGATTCCTTAGTGCCTCTTACCCATTTAGCCCATTCCCCCCTCTCACAAACCCTCCAGTAACCCTCAGTTTGTTCAGTATATGAGTCTCTTCTGTTTTGTCCCCCTCCTTGTTTTTATATTATTTTTGTTTCCCTTCCCTTCTGTTCATCTGTTTTGTCTCTTAAAGTCCTCATATGACTGAAGTCATATGATTTTTGTGTTTCTCTGACTGACTAATTTCACTTAGCACAATACCCTCCAGTTCCATCCACGTAGTTGCAAATGGCAAGATTTCATTCTTTTTGATAGCCGAGTAATACTCCATTGTGTGTGTGTATATATATACACACACACACACACATATATATATATACATATATACATATGTATATATACATATATACATATGTATATATATATATATATATATATATATATATACCACATCTTCTTTATCCATTCATCCATCAATGGACATTTGGGCTCTTTCCATACTTTGACTCTTGTTGATAGTGCTGCTATAAACATGGGGGTGCATGTGTCCCTTTGAAACAGCTCACCTGTATCCCATGGATAAATGCCTAGTAGTGCAGTTGCTCGGTCGTAAAGTAGTTCTATTTTTAGTTTTTTGAGGAACCTCCATACTGTTTTTCAGTGTGGCTGCACCAGCTTGCATTCCCACCAACAATGCCAAAGAGATCCTTTTTCTCCACATCCTCACCAACATCTGTTGTTGCCTGAGTTGATGTTAGCCATTCTGACAGGTGTAAGGTGGTATCTCATTGTGGTTTTGATTTGTATTTCCCTGATGATGAGTGATGTTGAGTGTTTTTTCATGTGTCGGTTGGCCATCTGGATGTCTTCTGTGGAGAAGTGTCTATTCATGTCTTTTGCCCATTTCTTCACTGGATTATTTGTTTTCTGGGTGTTGAGTTTGATAAGTTTTTTATAGATTTTGGATACTAACCCTTTATCTGATACGTCGTTTGCAAATATCTTCTCCCATTCTGTTGGTTGCCTTTTAGTTTTGCTGATGGTTTCCTTCGCTGTGTAGAAGCTTTTTATGTTGATGAGGTCCCAGTAGTTCATTTTTGCTTTTGTTTCCCTTGCCTCCGGAGACGTGTTG
Organism: Prionailurus bengalensis; assembly: GCF_016509475.1. Classification (NCBI taxonomy): domain Eukaryota; kingdom Metazoa; phylum Chordata; class Mammalia; order Carnivora; family Felidae; genus Prionailurus; species Prionailurus bengalensis. Next base: position 23,713,046 of record NC_057350.1, on the reverse strand, counting down.
AGTGAAAAGTTGCTGTGGGCAAGATCAAAGAGGTTTTTGCCTGCTTTCTCCTCGAGGATTTTGATGGCTTCCTGTCTTACATTTAGGTCTTTCATCCATTTCGAGTTTATATTTGTGTGTAGTGTAAGAAAGTGGTCCAGGTTCATTCTTCTGCAAGGCAACAAGATTATTGATTAAAAATAATCATTTTCTCTTCTATCCTTCTGTCCAAGTTATGTCAGACATTTTACACTTAAGCATATTTTACTGCCAAACATAGTGTACCCATTTTAATCCATACACACAAAAATAAATATAAATTTTGGAGGAGAAGAATGGTAATATAAAACAAGGACTATTTATTTCCCAAATAGATAGTCTTTGTTTTTTAAGTTTATTTATTTTTGAGAGAGAGAGAGAGGGCGTGTATGTGTGCGAGCCAGGGAAAGGCAGAGAGAGAAGGAGACAGAGGATTCCGGGCAGGCTTCACACTGACAACAGAGATCCTGATGTGGGGCTTGAGCTCACAAACCATGAAATCATGACCTGAGGCAAAGTCAGATGCCGAACTGACTGAGCCACCCAAGTGCCCCCCAAATTAACATTCTAAGTTCTAGAATTTGAGAGTTGTTTACTAAAACTGTTCTTTTCATCAAGTATGGCTTTAAACAAAAGCCAAGAGAATGTTGATAACCTGCAACCAGCATTTATTTTTGATAATCAAAGATTGAACCGTTTGTTTTGCTCCTTAAAATATGTCAAGAAGAAAAAAAAGTACCTTAAATAAAACTCATATTTCCAAATCCATAAATCCATAAGCATTTTAATTTTTAATCTTGTTTTGAAGTTTAACATACCAATGGAAAAGTATACAAATCATAAATTTTTAGGTCAGTTTTCTTTAATAAAACAAACTCACCTATATACCTAGCACCTACATCAGGAAACATTATCAGCAATCTAGAAGGGTTCTCAAGCTTCTTCCAAATCACTACAGCCAGGGAAAAGTACTTATTAACCTGTCGTCCAAAATTCTGAATATTGCTGTTGGTACAGCATATGCATGTACATTCATATACATGTACTTTGGTAAACATACTTACTCTTTTCTTTGAGGTACGTACTTGGAAGTAAAATTCCTGAGTCTTACAATATCACTTTGAAGAACTTGTTAAACTGTTTCCTAAAGTTCTCATGAATTTTACTCTCCCATCAACAGTACATGAAAGTTCCAGCAGATCTGTATCCTCATTAACTTTTAGTATTTTCTGTCATTCCCATATTAGTCATTCTGCGAGGTGGCTGATGAATTTGGCCATCTTTTAATGTGTATTGATCACCTTGACATCCTCTTTTTAAAATGGCTAATGAAGTCTTCTCTCTATTTTTCTAATGAATTGCTTTTATTTCTCAATGACTGTAGGAGTTTTTTAATAGTCTTTTATAGTTTTGTGGCTTACATAAATAGTAGGTATTGTAAAACTCTTTCCCACTTGGTGGCTTACCTTTTGCTCAATGATCTCTTTTAATCATAAATTCTTAATTTTAGTCATAAATTCATAAATAATCATAAATTCTTAATTTTAATGAAATCTAATACATCTAGTTGTACATTTATGGACAACAGTTTCTGTCTAGTTTTAAAAATTATTGCCTTGCCTATCCCAAAGCCAGAAAAATATCCTCATATTTTCTCTGAAAGCTTGCTTTATTTACCTTTGACCTTTAGATCAATTATCCACTTGGACCTGATATTTGTATATATGAGTTAGAATTCAAGTTTTATTTTTCACATATAGCTATCTGGTTGACCCCGCATGTCTACCACCCTTTCTCCACTGCTCTGCAGGGTCATTTTGCCGTATATCAGTTTGTAACATAGGTATGGGTCTATGTCTGGACCATATCCTGCGTCATTAGCCTACTGATGTATATGCTAATACCACACTCTCTTAATTCCTCAGCTTTTTAAACCTCAATGTGCTAGGTTCTGACCTCAAGTTTCTTTTTCTTTCTTTCTTTCTTTCTTTCTTTCTTTCTTTCTTTCTTTCTTTCTTTCTTTCTTTCTTTCTTTCTTTCTTTCTTTCTTTCTTTGTCTTAGATTAATTATTCTTGGCCATGTATATTTCCATATGAATTTTACAATCATGTTATCAATTTCCACAGCTACCTAATGGGGTTGTATTTAGGATTTCATTGAAAATCTGAATCATGGGGCTCCTGGGTGGCTCAGTTGGTCAAGCATCCAAATTTGGCTCAGGTCACGATCTCACCATTCATGAGTTCGAGCCCAGCATGGGACTCTGCGCTGACAGTTCAGAGCATGGTGCCTACTTGAGATTCTGTCTCCCTTTCTCTCTGTCTCTCCCCACCTTGCACTGTCTTTCTCTGTCTCAAAAATAAAATAAAAACATTAACAAAAAAAGAAAATATAAGTCACCTTGGGGGCACTTGGGTGGCTCAGTCATTTGAGCATCAGACTCTTAATTTCAGCTCAGGTCATGATTCCAGGGTCTTGGTATCAAACCCCACATCAGGCTCTGTACTGAGCATGGAGCCTGCTTAAGATTTTTTTCTCTCTCTGTCTCTCCATTTGCTCCAATCCCCCAGTCACATTCTCTTTCTAAAATAGAATAGAATAGAATAGAATAGAATAGAATAGAGAAAAATATAAACCAGTTTTGGATAAGTGGGCATAATAATGTTTAAAGTCTAGGCTAGGCTTGTTTATTTATTCTGCAATTTCTGTAAATAAATTATTTCATCACACTGTGAAAAGGAAGACTTGCTAAAAGTTGAAAATTCAAGTTACTTTACCCAAATTAGAGGTCTTTAAAAATATACTTCAATGAACATACATCAAAGTTTGGGCTTCTTGGATCAAACCATTGTGCAAGTAGAAAGGCATGGCTTTCCATGTCATTGTATATTTGGATGAAAATATTCAGAAGCTCACATAAACATGTAAAATTCAATTCCATTATTTAGCTCTATTCTTATCTTGGATCTAAAAAAGTACATTAAGTGCCAACCAAACACCATAACTCAAAAGAGTCTCCTGGAGAAGACATAAGGTAGATAAACCTGTGTGGCTACTTTGCAGTGAAGTGAGCCCTACTTACTACTGAACTATTTAATTGAACCCTATCTGGAGAGAAGAGTAAAATTAGTTCTACCAGAATACACTGTAGTCTATTACATGTTAGGAAATAAAATAGAAAAATACATCAGAAATTAAAAAAAAAGGAACTCCTCTATTCAGTCCAAATCATAGACCCAAGAATTCAGGTCAATATTTCATCTGACCAAATTATGCAACCAATCTTTGATATAATGGACTATGAGAAGCAGCCAAGTGTTATGAATAACTAGACCATTTCTGAGAACTACTCTATTCTCTTTTATCTGCTTGAGAATTTTTTAAAAATAACATTCTTATCATTTTCACTTATTTCTTGAAAGCTCCAGATAATATAAATATAAATCATCTGTGATTCAAATTGTGTAATATACCTCAACGTATTAACCAAAATCATATCATTTCATTTTGCTAGGACAAAATTGCTAAAAAGACCATTTTTAAGGTCAAGTTTCTAATAAAAAGGAAAGAAAATGTATTTTCCAAGTATACTTAACATTTTATTACCTACTTTTCTTAATTCTTTAGGTAAATTAGGTGTTTTCAGGACAGCTACAACAGACAAAAAGGACATTTTCCTCTTTCTTGATGACATTTTTGTTTTTGCTTCACCACAAGTATCCACTGAAAACAATAGAGACCTTGGGTAACTACTGAGGTGGTTAAGGGAACACTTTCCAATTTTTATTTCTTAATGCGTTTATCAAAGAGGCAGACCTTTTCAAAATTAGGTCTTGCCTTAAGAATATACAAATTGTTTATTTATTTATTTGTTTATTTATTTTATTATTATTTGTTTGTTTGTTGAGAAAGAAAGCAAGCAGGGGAGGGGCAGGCAGAGAGGGAGAGAGGGTCCTAAGCAGGTTCCACGCTCTAGCACAGAACCCAACACGGGGCTTGATCTCACAATCATGAGATTATGAGCTGAGCCCAAATCAAGAGTCAGTCACTGAACCCACTGACCCATCCAGGTGCCCCAAATATTTTTTTTCTAATTAATGCAGTTTCTTTAATTTATGTCTTAAGCATTTTCTGTCAAAATTGTCTCTTCTGTGCCATTTGGAACAAAATTTTAGGTTCAATTATATACCTATCAAAGCACTTAGATTAAAATCTCTTTATTGGAAGGAAAAACAAAATATGTGTTCCATAATCACAGGCATCCATGATACCCATATGTCTAAGTGATTGCTCTACATATGGCTAAGAATACATCTCAGGCTTCTGAATCTTCAAAAGTCAGTGTTCTGCCCTACTTATATCTAAAGTACATTTGGCATTTTGGGCACTTGTTCTCAGGCATCAAAACAAGTACTTATAGCTATGAAGCAGTATGGCATGGTAGAAAAAGCAATGAACAGAGAGCCAAAGGATATTCTGTTTGGTTACAAGTTGTCATTTGCAACTGTGGATCATGGGAAAGAAGTGTACCCTTCATAAAGGAGCCATATTTGAGAAAAGTCTTAACTAACAAGGAAGACACGACTTAAATTTGTGTAAAAAGCTGATGTATATAACACATTGTGTTTTATGTTGCTACATGAATGGAGTTTATAAGATATGTAATCTGTGTGTTGCATGGAATTATTAATATGCTATTGTGTTTAAAATGTAGCTCATTCCTCTTCAGTCGTCATGATACTATGAGCATGCAATATTGGGGTCAAATTTATATACTTAGAGTTAAATATCACACTAAAAAAGAGTATTTAAGTGTTTGTCTTCTATGTAGTATAGAAAATACCAGCATGAGAGTGCCATGCTATAACATTTTTTTACTTTAAATTAAATTTGTGCACTAGCCATCAAATGATTAAGGAACATCCCTATTCCTATAATTCAGAAATCTTATAACAAATCTTATCCTGTTCCAGCATCATCCAGTATTATGATTTGTTTAACCAAAGCTTCGTATCTATCTCTCTTCTTGTTGATCTTTAATTCTCTGACTAGCCACCAAAATATGGCATTGGAACATTTTGGTATTGTCTTTAAACTTATCATCACCTTTTTGGGAACAGAAATTTTTGAGAAATAGTAGCTTATTTATGAAAGGAAATGCTTCTTTTATTCATCTGACGTGTATATTAGATAACTACTAGAAAAAGGAATAAAGGGATAGGAATAAAGAGATAATACATTATTTTGTTTTATTTAGTGCACTTTTATAAATATACTTAGAGCACATTTTTAAGCTTTATCAATTTTTAGAAACTAATCGAAAGATAAACAATTACTAAGATATCTTAAAATACAGGTTCCCTTGCATATAGAGACAAAACCTAATGTCATTCCATGTTTCCAAGATACCAATTAAAATGTGCATTTTAATTTTTGTTCTACTTAATTTTCATCTGAATCTGATGACCAAATCTAGTTTTGCTTTGCAGGAAACTAAAAATGTTTTCTTTTTGTATGGCTAGTAGATCATAGTAGAAAACACATTTATGCCATCTTGTGATGACATTTCCCAGCTTATAAATACAGCCAATAAATTTTGTCACTTAATGAGAAAAATTGTTATCCTGTATTCAGCAAAGTGGAAACATACACTATTCAAGTTATAACTTTAACTACATTTTATAATGTAAAATAATCTGTTTGTCAAAATATAAAAGATGCTTCAACAACATCTATATAATTCAAGAATTCAAAAATTCATATTCTATTACCTGTATTGAAAGTTCTTTCAAATCACAAAGTAGAAATTACATGATTGTCAGACTGACTTTGATTACATAAGTACATTTCAGATGGTATTAGTGATGAAAAGCCTTGTTTGAAAGAGGATAATCCATTCAGTGCTACTTTTAACAATCCCTTTTTATGTGTTCTACATGATGATGCAATAGGAATAAAGAGGGGAATAATATGAAGACTCTTGCTCTATTGCTCTCAAAATAAAACAAAGATAAAAATTAAAACTTGGACCTCTTTCTAAGGTAATCATCAGCTGTTTTCCATAATTTCGCCTTTTTGGATTTCCCTTCTGAATTACCTACAAATGGATTAGACTTTTGCCAGAAATTCATCATGGCTTTGTAATAAATTTGTAAAAATTTGTAAAAATAGTCTTCATATAAGCTAACTGTGCTGTGATTAATTTCAGTAAATCATTTATAAATGAAAGTATAAATACTTTCAGTGTTTATGTTTGAGTTACAATGTGACAACGCTGTTGAAGATTACTAAATTAGAAAAAAATGCATCAATACAAAAGAACTTGACTATGTGTTATCAATTTAGTGGAATTTTATATAAGGCAGACATATCTTTGACTAATCAAAAAGTGGTGGCATTTAATTAATAAAGCTCTTTAGTATTACGTATTATATGACCTACATATACCTTACAGTGTAATGTGAGGCTCCCTGGAAATGCAATTTTATTTCAGTGGTGAATGTGTTTTAAATGCATTGTGAAAATTAATTGCACACAATGATGGCACTACAGTCATTTTGAAATTCTGCATATTTTTAAAATCATGAATGTATACTGGATTTTGAGTAGATCAGTATTCACCATATGAGAAATATAAATTTAAACTGGTTATATTATGGGCCCAGATAAAGAAGCTACATTTTTAAAAGATTATTATCTGCATGTTTATGTCACAGCATGAGCCAAAAGTACAACACTGTGGCATAGTCCACTGTTTTGTTTTTTAATTTCAGTGTAACAAGATGGAAAACAAAAATGATTGGAGTGATTAGAGCAAGAGAGGAATAACCAGCCTGTGGTCTGATAGGATTTGGCTCAACATGTAAAATACATTGGTTACCTGTGGCAGGTAAAAATGTAAATATTTGAATTCAGAAGTCATTTGTAAAATCATCATACTTAGAAAGTGTGCAGAGAGGGACACCTGGGTGGCTCAGGCGGTTAAGCAACTGACTCTTGGTTTCAGCTCAGGTCATGATCTCATAGTTTGTGAGTTTGAGCCCCACGTCGGGGACTGTGCTGACATTAGGAGCTTGCTTGGGATTCTGTCTCTCCCTCTCTCTGCCCCTCCTCCACTTGCTCGTGTTCTCTCTCTCTCTCTCTCTCTCTCTCTCTCTCTCTTCCCCCGTCTATCTCAAAATAAATAAACTTAAAAAAATAAAAAGTGTACAGAGAGAAAGGCTAACCCCAACTGCAAACCTTATTTACTACCAGCCCAGAACTTTCCAAGCGCAGCAATGTTCAAAAGAGCGTGACTCCAGCAGTAATGCTGGCCTCTTGATCCCCTCAACTCTTAAAGAGGACAGTAGAGCTTGCAGCTTTCAGGTCCATAGAACTATCGTTTTTGCTAGAATTTCCTCTTCCATTTATCTAGTACATTATTATTTTCTCAGTGTACTGTGATATGAAAAACTTTAGTGAGAAATGTCTAAGTTGCCAAAGAAGACAGAGATCCCAGCTCGCATTATGAAACTAAAAATAGTTAAAATCTTCCGGGATATATTGCCATGTCTTCAAAGGTCCTGAAATATCTTACTTCTCTGCATTCCACTTAGAGAAAAATCTCGTTTTATCTGCCCATCTTAATGTTCACTGTCTCCTTATTTTTGTTTTCCAATACTGATCAAAACTGACACCTATTTCTGTTCTTAAATAATACTTAGTTCTGGCATTCTGTGTTTAAAGTTACAAATATGTTCATTATTTGCATTGTTTAAAAGGAGAATGATCAAAAATAAAATTAAAATAAAAATTAAATTAAAAATTAAAAAAAAAAAAAGGAGAATGATCTTTGGGAGGTGTAGGCTCAGCAACGATTACTGATCCTAAAACAAAGACCTTCTGAACTTGAAAGTGGAACCAAAATGATAGGAAATGAAATGTCCCTACCCAGACATCATCAGATTGGAGCACATTGCTAATTGTGAACAGGGTTTTAGCTGGGGATTGGGTTGCATGCCCACAAACTGTTTCCCTTATGGTATCTGCCCTAAATCCACAACAAAAATTATGAAATAGTAAAGCAGATATAGCATTAATATAGAATATAATAGGTCAGGATATAATGTGGTTGCTGTTGTTGTTGTAGTTGTTGTTGTTGTTGTTAGCCTGAAACTGCAGGGACTGGAATTGCTGGAACAGAGGAGGCTCTGGGTACCTCAGGTGTCATAGGAGAGAGCCTGCTCGTTCCGCTGCCTTGTTCACTTTGTTTTGACCACAGTCTCCTTGCTGTTCCGTGGGCACACCAGACGCGGTCACCATTAAGGAGTCATTATTTCTGTTTTGCTCTTCCTGTTATAACCTAACCACCTAGGACAATGATTGGTATGTTATAGACAATTGATGAAATTTGGCAATGGAAAAAGTAAAAATTACATAATATATCACTGTTTCCATCACTCCATTAAGGGCTGTACTCAGATATGGTTACAGTAAAAATAGTCAGAAATCTGACTTTGAAAATTTTGTAAAGTTTGGTGACTTTAAAAATTAAGGGGAAAATACAATTCAGTGTCACAAATGTAGCTTTAAATCACTTTTTTTCAACATGTAAATGGACGAGCTATCTTTCTACCACTTGCTTATTTTACAGTTGATTTTTAATTCCTTCCTAGTTTATCTCACTATGTCATATTAATCCCATATCTGAGTCAACACTAGGGGTCTTTGTCATTATTGGCACTAAAGGGGGTGCTTTCCTTTGAGATCTAATCATTGATCCTGTTTTCTGAGTCTAGGCTCTTGACTTCTGGGAATGTAAAACCTGGCCAACTAGCATTTGAGATGCATATGCTCCCAATATCTCTGCATCATGGGTATTTCTTATTTTATGAGTACAGTATTCTAATACTCTCCATCTTAATTTAAGAATAAAAACAGAATTACATATACCCTCTATAGAAATGTAGTGGCTTTTCTTCCAACAACAATCATTTCAACAATAATCACAAACATGGAATTATCTATAGGGAAAAAACACTGAGTAGAAAAATAAAGCCAAAAAAAAGTGGGGTTAGCCATTATAAAAGAAATATCCAGAAGACAAAAAGCAGACTGCAAAATAAACTGATGAGGCAGATTCGTGATAGCAACCAAAACAGACACCTGTAGCATACCCAAAATTTCCAAGGATAAACACAGGACACTGGAATCTGTATTATCTTTGCCATATACCCTGGTTGACAGTGCAGTTTATCCCATTTATTTTTTTTTTCTAAGCTTATTTATATTGAGAGAGAGAGAATGTATGGGAGGTGCAGGAAGAAAGATAATCCCAAGCAGGTTCTACACCGTCAACCCAGCGCCTGATGTGGGGCTGGAACACAGCAAATGCAAGATCATGACCTTATATGAAATCAAGAGTCAGATGCTTAACCTACTGAGCCACTCAGGTGCCCTATCCCATTTCTTTCTGTGAACCCCTCTTTATTAGCCTCTACAACAATAAAGCTCTGAATAATCCAACAAAGTAGTCTGTGATTTCCATGAGATATACTTGTGAACAGACTAACAATATTTTGATGCCTTGAATTATCAAAATATTTTAAAATAGGTTTTCAACAGTATTTTTGAAATTTTAAAGGCTTGCTAAAAAAATAAGTGTCCTTTCATTTATCTATGGCTCTTGGCTCTTTTTTTTTTCCTACCAGACAAGAGCCACTCATAGGAAAAAAGTTTCATAGTCAGCATCATGTTTTCATGTGTGGGTAAGTCACTGGATTTGCCAAAAACTGTATATCCACCTCATAGTTTTGTGATTTATAAAAACCTCGTGGCTTTTTGTGAATAAAGCTATGTCACTGATATTAGAATTGGCAGCCTTAATGGGATTTCTTTTATTTGACAAAACATATTGTGTTCAAGGTTAATAATACATTTCAGCAACATACACAGTGTATTTGGCAGATGTGTGCTCAGTTTCATTCTTTTGATAGGCAGATCCCATTCTTTTCCTCTTCATAATAAGTAAAATCCTGCCAAAAGTCAATGTTCTGAATTACTTTAAAATTCATTTTAATGTAAATTTGGATAGAATGTTTTATTTTTCTCTTGTTATAAGACTAGCCAGTCTCTGCAAGAAAACTGGCTGACTAGAAAAGAAGTTCGTGATTTTAATAGGAAACTTACTATGACACAATGAATAGGATAAAATTGTGCATACATGTGTGGTGGAAAAATTTTAAAATTTTGTTTTTTAGTGGTGAGGGAGAAGGGGATATTGAGACTATCGTGTCCAAAACAGAATTCCAAACTATCTTTTGTCAGTAAATGCACTATATTAAATTTCTAGATCTTTCAATGGTGATTAATACTGACTTAGCGCTAGGATAGCACAAAAAAAGTCACAGCTTTTCAAAATTAGCTATTTCAAAATAATCAGATTCTCCTTTGTTACCAGGATTAATTATTAATATTCTTTCTAAAAGTGATCTTTGTACATGAACACATGTCAATGTCACACATGAACAATGTCAAAGCTCAACATTTTTCTCTTGATTAAAAATTTCAAATTATCCTTTTCCACAAAAGTTATAATAAGGAGGATCATTTTGTTTGACTAGACTGCAAAAAAATCATCTAGAGCAGATTAACAAATATTTATTAGCCTTTGCAATGTGCAATCTACAGTGGCATTTATTGGGAAATAGATTAAAATATGTTTCCTATTATAAGGATCTTATAGACTATCTGGAGAATAAATCAATAAAACTAGAATAATGTATTTTTTTCTATTATAGTTTTGTATAAGTTTGGAGGTATGGGCATAAAGGAAATTGTCTACATTATGCTGAAAATTTCAGGATATTTTTTCAGAGTCTGATGCCTCTAGAAGTGATTTCCAAGCAAAAAATAGGAACCATCCATGCCCTCTGAAAGAAACAGGAAGGCTTTTTCATTTGAATGGATATTAGACTTGAAACAGTATATACCTTTTGGGTTATTAGCATTGGTCTCATCAGCCTACAGCAAATATTATATATAGGGAAGATAATGGAAATAAGACTGGGGAGGTAAGCAATAATTAGATGATGAAATAACTTGTGTACAAAGCTTATTGTGCAAGTTATAAATATGTAGAATCATTAGATTATAAGCGCAATAAATTCAGGTCATTTAAAAGTTTCTTTAAATGTTTTATCTATTTTTGAGACAGAGCGGGGGGGGGGGGGGGGGAGAGAGAGACAGAGTGTGAGCAGTGGGGAGGGGTAGAGAGAGAGGGAAGAGAGAGGGAGACACAGAATCTGAAGCAGGCTCCAGGCTCTGAATTGTCCGCCCACAACCCGATGTGGGGCTCGAACCCACTAACCATGAGATCATGACCTGAGCCAAAGTCAGTCATTTAACCGACTGAGCCACCTAGGCGCCCCTGGGTCATATTTGTTAGACTAGTTTCTCCAGTGGTGGACCTGTAAAGTCAATCAACTTAAATGTTTTGGTAGCACAACAGAGAAACACATCTGGATAGAACCATCTGAGATATTTATTGTAAGTTTTCAATCTCTCTCTCTCTCTCTCTCTCACTGTCTCTCTCTGTCTCTCTGTCTCTCTCTCCCTCTTTCTGTCCTGCCTTCCTTCATACGTACATATATCCCAGTGATAGCTGCCTGATCCATTTATTGTGTTTATTTTTTTAAGGCTGTTTATTTATTTATTTTGAGAGAGAGCTAGAGAGCGTGCACAAATGAAGGAGGGGCAGAGAGAGACAGAGGGAGAGAGAATCCTGTGCTGACAGCGCAGAGGCTGAGCTAAAATCAAAAGTCCCATGCTTAACCGACTGAGCCACTCAGGCCACCCTGATCAGTTTATTTTAAAAAGGAATACAAAATGTCGTATCATTTTCCTTTTATAAATATCAGAATAATGAAGATAATCAAGGACATTATAAGAAATTAGTTTGTAGCCTTAAAATGGACATATTTTAGTTTTATAGTGACTACTATTCCTTCCTATTAGCCAGAGATATATTAAATAAATTGATAAAATGCTAAGCAATCATAAGAATGTTTAAAAGGCAAATACTTATATACACACAAATGCAAAACATTGAGTAAGCACCAAGAGGTCATGTAGAAACTGATCTGTTCTGGCCTAACTAAACTCCACAATGTGTTTTTTCAGGAGTTGACCTTTCTATTTTGAATTCTGGACAAATTCAAATTCAATTCATACTTTCACAGTGTTTTATGCAGATTAGAGTATGCATCAGGCTTCAAGTTACTGAGTGAACCTCCCTGGGGGTTTGAGCCTGTCACTTCCCACTTTTCCAGGTGATCTGTCGATCCAGTGAAAAACCTCAGGATGGGCTAACAGGACACCTCTGTGGCTGAATGAGTTAATGCAGCTTCCTAAAGTGCTTACACTTTGTCTCTCACTGGAAAGCCTGGCTCATTGCACATCCAAAATGTGCAAAGCAATTTAGGTCTGCAGCAACAGCCAGATGGACTGCCTTGAAGGCAGAAGTCCCTTGTTTACAGACAAAACAAGTCCAGAAATGCAGTCTAAAGCCAAATGCCCACAAAATGTGTAGGCAAGCTTCAGGTGGTTAAATCCCCAAGCTAACATGATATCTCAAGAGGGTAGATTTTTGTATTAGAATTTATTATAGTGCTCATGGTAATTGATTGTGTTCTATTGAAACAACAAATCATTTAGTATGGATTAGGAAGCCCTTTATAAGGCTAAGCCATGAGGAGAAGAATTAACTTTGATATACCAAATAGGAAGAATTAATCTTGAAGATTATAATACATTATAATGCTTTGTGGAAAATACTGGAGAAGCCCAAAGTAGCACTGTGCAAAGTGTAAATCTTGACAAGACAAATGTTCCTCTTTATTTTTTTCCCAATTATTCACCAAAAACTATTTTCTCATAGTTTCCTAGAATAGAGATTCGTTTTCTTCTTCTACTTTAAAATGATGTAGGGATGAAAAGAGCCCTTATTTGTATACACTTAAAATTACACACCTTATGTCACTGAAATGAGACAAAGTACATAATAAGGTATCCTACCATTGTTTCTTAAAAATTTGAAAACAGAGTAGCACCTGAGAAGAGCATAGATAAAATAATAACTGTCAAAGATGATGACTTGGAGTTGAAAAAAATTCAAATTTTATCTTGTTTCCTATGTGAATCTTTGGGCATATTGCTACATATTATATTCTAAAATGTTTCTTCTCTTTCCCTTTTAATGAATCTTTTCTAGAAAGTCAGTATCTCTTGAGTTTGGGGAAATGTAATCAACTCAGAATCATTCAACAGTACAGAACATTGCAGTGTTTATGGAGTGAAAACACAGCCAGCTGGGAAAAGTCGTATCTCTAAAAAAAAGTGATTTGACTTAAAAAAAATTAAAATTCTAGCCTTGGAGGTACAGGCGTGTGTGTGTGTGTGTGTGTGTGTGTGCGCACGCACGTGTGTGCGTGTGTGTATTTGCACATACATAAATATGCCTGTTAACAATGGCCTCTTTATCCAACTGTAAACTTGGGATAAATTCTTGAGGATTTATTTACCAGGTAACTAATAACTAGTAAAATTTTTTAAAATTCTATGTCATTATTATAAGATTTTTCTCTTTTAGAGAAGAAATTTGTCTGTATCTGAATCAAGTCTGTTAAATTACAGCCATTGTTAAAACGACTAGTTGAAAGGTGTTTGCCTTCAATTATCTTATTTAAATTTCAACTCATGACTGGCAAAGCAGTGAACAGCAGGTGATGTATTTTGAAGATAAGAATAATCCTGTCTTTAAAAAGAATTGAATACTATTCCAATTTCTTTAGGGAAAACAATGTGCTTGCACAGAGACGCCCCAATGGAATCAGCATGTATTGAAAACCTACTAAGTGCAAGTGAACCTGTTAGAATATATGGGGATCAAGGGAGAAATGAAACAACATTCCTAGAGAGAGTGATCGCAACTTTGCACATTAGAGTCACCTGGGGATTCTTTCAAAATCTTGAAGTTTAGGTCATAAGTAAGTCCAATTAAATCAGAATTTGAGGGGTGAAACTCAGGAATTAACTCCCCCAAGTTACTGATATGCAGCTCACCTAGAAAAATACTATACTAGGGAGGTTTTTCTCATTTTAATGTTCCTAAGAATCACTTGGGAAATTTGATAAAATGCATGTTCTCTCTGACTAGATCTTAATGGTGCCTTAGAGTTTACATTTTAACATATTCCTAGAACCAAGTGAAACAAATGTGATTTTCTGTTGTTTTTCCTGGTGACCTTCTTGTGTATAATCATTATTTTTTTTAATTGTGAGGTCTTCATTTTATTTAGCAATTTATTCATGATACAAAAATGGATTACTAGGGAAGGATGTATCTTTCAACTGCCAGGTACCTGGTGCACTACTCCTCTAGAATCATTTTAAATTAACTTGTTTGCTTTATGGTTTCTTACAGTATCCAAGTGGTGAATATCAGCTTCAAATCCATGTGTAGACCTGCTTAAGGATACATCCTGTCACAGATTTTCCTTTTTCCTCTGTTTCCCAAGAAAAGTTTGTTGAAGTCTCCTAGAGTTATGAGTGTTTCATGGTAGTACACGCATCATAATTTCCGTAGCAGAGATGCCAGCTACTCACCAAATTTCTTTTAATAATTTTCCTCCTGTCTTAAATTTAGATGTGGCTATGTGGTTGAATTTGAGTAAGTAAAACATTAATGGAAGTGACATCTAACAATGCTTCTAAAAATTTCCACACACAGCGTTCCATGCCTTCACTTTTTTTGCCAGCATTTGTGGTGTCCCTTCCTCCCACCACCATCCCTCCCCACTATACTGTTCATATGAGAAATAACCTTAAGCTTTCTGTGCCATTACATATTACGCTAACCAAGACAGTATGATATTCAACTTCCAACCTTGGTTGATTCTGAGTTTCATTTTCTGCCTCTGAGGTCAAAAGTTTCTTTAAACCAGTTATGGGTTGAATTGTATACCTCGGAAAAGATATGTTGAAGTCTTAACTCCTGGCACCTGTGAATGTAGCCATATTTGAAAATAGGGTCATTGCAGATGTAATCTAGTTAAGATAAGGTCAGTTAGGCAGACCCTAATCCAATATGGCCTGTGTGCTTATGGAAAGAGAAGGGAGACAGAGACAGACAAGCACAGAGGGAAGATGACATGAACAAAAACAATAGGAATGCTTTATACTGAGAGAGGCAGACATTTGAACGATGCAGCTGTAAGCCAACAACACTACTGGAAAAAGGGAGCGGTAGGGCAGTATCTTATCCAGATCATGGCCCCAATGACGGTTTGATTCCAGACTGCTGACCTCCAGAATTATGAAAAAATACATTTCTGTTAAATCACTCAGTCTTTGGCACTTTGTTACGGCAGCTCTGTGAACTAACACAAAACCAAAGGTCTATAATGCATGTTTGGAAATGCCCTGAGGACCTCAGTTCAATGATCATCAGTGATCGATTTTCTTCTCAAGGAAACTGGTTGCTTTTATATTTTGGCCAAGTGATTCCTTTCTAAATATTCAGATTTACAAGGTTTACGTAGCCTTCCACCTTCCCTAGTGATGAAAACTGAGAACTGAAATTATCTATATCTACTAACTTTATAATCTATATTAACAGGGCTTGGCTATTTCCCTGTCTCTATCATCGTGCATTTACTCTTCCAGGCAGTTGCCAATGACTTAATTGTTCCTTCTTGGGACATCCAGAAAATTCCATTTGAATAAACAATACCTGAACAGATAACATGAAATAGAAGTTTTACTTCCCAAGACTATCAGTCCCCTCACCTTAAGACGATTACCTTCTGTGTCCACCAGCGCTAAATTATTGTATCATTTAGATACTGTCCTTTAACCAGACTCCAAAATTTCCTAAGTCCCCAGACTTATCTTCCCATCTTTTGGCTACTTACAAGAGTCTGTCACATAGTGATCTCCTTTGCTGCAGTAAGAGTAAACTGAGCTTTGTATTATGAACAGATAGTTTTTGTGGCAGCAGTATTTGAAAATATAGGTTGAAAAATTTAGAATAGGCAACAGAACAAGAAGACCCTGAAGATGAGTTAAAAGATCCCAAAATGTATAGGCTACCAGAGTTGTTTAGAAAAGCTCAACTGGGGAAAGGTCTTTTGGAGTCTACCCTCAAAGCCTTTCCTCTGATTAAGTCCCACAAGCAGAGAAAGGATGCGTGATTTGGAAACATCATAGATATAAGCTCATTTCGAGAGATAATTCAGGAGTGGATCCTGAGCCATATGTGACTGGCTCACTCCACTTTCTGTGAATAGTGTTGAAGCAGAAAAGAAGATTTAATACACAAGCAAAAAATAGAATGAAAAATAGTTTCATCGCCAGACCTACAGGAGCAAGCTGAACATTTTGAAAAAAGCCTAAAAACAAAATTAGAATAGGTCTCAGAATTGTGGGCCTATAGAAAACAAAAGCTAGATGTTCCTACTTCAGTCAGTAAATACAGCAGGATAGAGGATTCTTTTGATAAGGATTCTTGTAGCTGATACATAAACAGAAAAAAACTTTGGAAAAAAGGATTAACCTGTTAAGAAGGTAAAAAAAAAAAAGATCAATGAAGATGTACAGTGGTGAAATCAAGAGCCCATTTCCCTGTTTTACCCTGAAATTCATGAGAATGTAATTTTCTAAATACTGAAACACAATTTTACAAAATTATTATTGATACAGGTGCTACAATATCAAAGTTAAGTCCACCATTGCACAGCCTTTCACTCAGAGTCAACAAACTATACACATGGTAATCGTCCTAGGGCTTAATAATTACTATGCCAGAACTTTAACTGGAGAATGTTCTTACTTCATATGTGAACCTACACCTAGTACCTTAATAAGAAGGGATCCATTGTACAAATAAGAATCGCCACAATCAAGATCTTCTGAAGATCTCTCTCTTGAAATCCTTATCCAAAATAGGTCAAAGCCAATTTTGAAATGAACTTACCAGTACTCTTATGCCAAAATCAAGCCCAAATTAAAGATAGCAAGTTGGCTGGGACTTCTTTCGGCAAAAAAATCCATTTGGTAAGGACAGGAATGTTGGACCTGAACACAAGTGGCTTCAGATTGACCCATCAAAAATTCCACCCAAACTCACAAAAAAAAACCTCTTAAACTGGAAGATAATTAAGGACAAAACCAATAGTGAAAAGATTCACCACACCCTGCACCATTCCTTGCAACACGCCCGTCTTTCTCGTCAGAAAACTCCAGAGCACTGGTCTCAAGTCCTCAGTCAGCACTTGTAGAAAGGATTTAAATTTCCCTTTGATTCTACTTTTATACGGCATCGGGATGACCTTTTGTAGTACTCTAAAAATGAGGTGAGCTTCGAGACTGAGTCCATCTATCTACTTACAGTTCCAGCTCAGAAAAGGCAAAAGGTTTCTAAAGATAAGTTCATATTATATCCAAAGTTCGTAACTTAGGACATGATTTATAGCACAATCCTGGCACTTCTCACTTACCTGTAATGACAGCAGAGGGGCTGAGAGAGAAGAGAGGAACATGAGAGAATGAGTTCCCTAAGTCCCCCTGGAAAAGTGATGCTCTCCCTGCTTCTTAGTAACTGGAGTGATGTTCTCTTTTTCTCCCCCCCCCCCACAGAAGAAGGAAATATAGCAAGAAAAATGTATTCAGACCAGTTATAGTTTGTCAGTAAGTTAGCACGGACCTGCACGTATCAGAGCAACTGCATTTTAAGTAAGGGATAAGTTTGACCTGATCACCTTTTAAGACACAGTATTATACTGCTTGCTCCCATCAATTCACATTTCAACATAATGAAGCCCTAACTCCCCAAGTACCTCAGGATGTGATTGTGTTTGGAGGTAGACCCTTTAAAGAAAATGAAGTTAAAATGAGGCCGTAAGCATAGACCCTAGTCAAATCTGACTGGTGTCGATAAGCAGAGGAGATTGGAACACACACACATGAAAAGCCACCAGGGATACATGCACATGAAGAAAAAGCCAATGTGAAGGCACAGCAAGAAGATGCCAGCTGAAAGACAAAAAGAGAGGCTCAAAAGAAATCACACTCGCCAACACTTGACCTTGGACTTCTGGCCTCGAGAGTAGTAAGAAAATAAATTTTTGTTGTTTAAGCTTACCCAGTCTGTAGTGTTGTCCTGGCAGCCTTGGTAAATGAACACACAGTGTGTACCAGCTAATTGACTGTATTTATCAGCAACATCATTTAACATTCTTTTTATCATCTTAGGCCCGATTTGGCTTGTTGCAATAGTGTAAATTGTCCTTATCTTTGGTTTAAATAAAGGCAATGAAGATTAAAAACAGAAGTGCAACATTTCACAAGAAATCAATTGTGCATTATCAATTACAAATTTAGTTTTAAAAATCAAGATTACTGTTAAACCACATGGTATTGTAAGGGTATTGAAAGGATTTTTCTACCTTTGAAGAATACTGTACATTTATATTTTTATTTAAAAAAATCTTCATTGGGATCAAAAGAATTATCAGAAGTTTAGCTTATTGAACAGAACTAAATACACTTGTCTTCCTATTAAACATCTAGTGGTAGCTTTTAAGAAAATCGATGTGTAAAGGTTTCAACAAATTAAAAGAGTTGAGTATTTTCTCTGCATATCAGAGTTGTCAGGGGTGAATTTTGAAGCCTCATTTACATGTTTGTTAGTATTGGTGTTTTTCCCATCTCCTACAATTAAAAAATAATCTATTATTAGGGTCTAACGTACTATTAGGGTCTTTGTCTAGTTCATGATATATTGTCAGCCCCTAAACAGTGTCTGGGTATAATAAGTACAAAATTACCATTGTTAAATAAGCGAACCAATGTTTATTGAACATTCTTTTTCACTTCTTCTTTTGTGAATAACCTCTTTCCATTTAATGCAGGTATTTTGAAGTTCATATTTATACATTAAAATATTTTTCTCTTCACTAGAACCTTGCACTTTCTTTAACATATGGACCTTGAAAATCAACTAGACAAAAAAGACAGTATTTCCAGTAAACCCTGTCATGTAAAACAAATATATTTACTAAACACAAAAATGGAACACACTGACACACGCATATGCTTCCAAATAAGTTTCATTTTGACAAAATAAAGACTAATGGAAATAAAAGTCCACAGATACTTTCTACATTTACTCTCCATGGAATACTGATAGAATGAGGAAATGTTTAAGCGCTGCAAAAACAGAAAACTGAATACCACATGGTGTTTTTTAAATCTCAAGTAGCTCACCATCTGTATGGTGAGCAATATATATGAATAAACACTTCCAGCATAGCGATGGTAATTACCATTCACTGATCATTTGACAAGTGTCATGTGTCAGTCAAAGCATTCATATGTATCTATTTAATTAATACCCTGTGATTTATTATTATTTCTCCTACTTTAGAAATGGAAAAACTCAACGACTTGAGAGCCAAGTAACTTGCTTATGCTACAGCATTTTGAAATTTCAAATCTAGGACTCAAGTCTAGGCCATGAGACCTCAGTGCCCCTCATCTTAGATAGTACCCGAGAAATGCAAAGAGAACAGTTAAAATCAGGCAGTACAGGGAGTGTTAGATATGGTGGAACGTTTTATGTGGCTGACTCCTTAGAATAAATAGAGACTAGAATCTGATGGAACATGTGTATAGGGTTGTGAAAGTGAAAAACAATCTATCTAGTGGGACAATTCTTTAAAATGAGGCTAAAACAAAAGTATTTTCTCAGAGAAATGCCTTAGAGAATTTGTCTCCAGAAGAAATCCAGATCTTCACTAAGAAAGAAGAACACTGCGAAAGTAAAAAATTGACAATAGCCATAAATGACCTTTTTATGATCTTTTATGAGTGTGTGTATATATATATATATATGTATTTATATGTGTGTGAATATGTACACACACATATCTGTTATATATGTATAAATGTGTATATGTGTATAAATACACACATATATTATACATATATATATAAATACACACATATATTATATATAATTTTATATATAATTTTCTTTGAAATATTATTGACTAAAGCAGAAATGATACAAATATATTCTGGGAGGTATACCATAGGGAGAAGTAAAATGTAGGAATACAAAACCCCAAAGAACAGAGAAAGGCACAAGTGAAATCATACTGCTTTGAAGTTCATGTATTGTTAAAATAATATAATATTATTTGAAGATCAAATGTGACAAGTTAAATATTCATACTATACACTCAAGAATACACTGTCCATTAGAATTATCTGTGATGATGAAATATTTTAATTTATGCTCTCCAAACCTGTAACCACTAGCTACATATGTTATAGGCCTTTAAAGGTGGTGAGGACACCTGCAGAACTAAATTTTTAATGATATGTTATGTTAATTAATTTCAGTTTTGATTTAAATGGACATATTGCCTAGTTGCTACTCTGTTGGACAGTTCAGATCTAGACCAAGCACTAAAATTAAAAACAAATGGGTATAGCTCGAATATTGATAGAGCAGATAAAAGTAAATAGTAAAATATAATTATTCCCAAAGATGTGAGAGGAATAAGAGGGGAAAAGAACAAAGAACTTCTTTAGCTAAAACCAACAAATATGAAGATGTTAGATTTCAACACACACATACAATAATTCGATTATATAAATAAATTAAACACTCCAGTTAAAAGACAGACATTTTAAGATTCGATAAGCAAACAAGAGTACAAGGGCAAAAAAATAAACCAACTAAAAAACCTCCACAAATTTGAAACACAAAGACACAAAAAGATTACAAAATAAATATCAGAAGAATACATATGAACTATAAGAAAGTTGGTGTAACTTCATTTATACTAGAAAAAGTATTCTTAGAGAACTCAACAGATAGAGAAGGGCATTTCCTGATGATAAAAGTGTGAATTCATGAAGACGACACAACAAAACTAAATTGGCGTGCAACTGATGATAAAGATTCAAATACAGAAATCAAAAAATGACAAATCCACAGCCGTAATTAGAGATATTTAACTCTCCACTCTCAGTTATTGATAAACATCTAGACAAATAATTAGTAAAAAGAAAGGAGCCCCTTGTCTTAACTGACATTAATAGAACACTACATCCAAAAACTACAGTCACATTTTAAAGAAACATGGAATATTCACCAGCACAGATGATATTCTGAGCCTAAATTGCAATACATTTCAAAAGACTGACATTATTCAAAGTTTGTGTTCTGAGAGCAATAGAATTAAATTAGAAATTACTAAACATAAGATATATAGAAAATCCTCAAGTATTTGGGGGTGAAGCCATATATTTCTACATAAATTATGTGTTAAATAAACATTGAATATAAGAGAATGTATAAAATGTTTCAGACTGAAATATTATCATGAAAGGTGTCAGAGCAATGTTTTAAAGGTAAATTTTAAAGCCCCAAAGGGGTGTGATTGTTTCTATTGTAGCTTGCTTGGAATTATCAGGACACTGAAATATTACAACATACATGAAGGAAAGTAGAAGTATAAAAATAGAAGTAGGAAGTATAGTATACTTTTTCAAATCATATTTTAAAATTATTTTTAACAGTTAGAATAGAAATAGTATAATAGCTCAAGGAGAGAATATGGCTGAAATATATAAAATTCAGAATTTAAGATGGCTGAGTAATTTTGTATATAGATGTAAGATCTTGAAGTGGTAAGAACTATTGAAATAAATGATTAAAGAATGTAAGGTTGTTTAGAATAAAGACCATATGTGGAAGAGTTAGCTTACCTGGAGTTCAAACAATATTTATTTTTATGATGGAAGAGGAGATAAAGACAGATGAAAATAATTATACATTAAGAAGTAGAGTGGAGGATTTGGAGAGGTTTGATCCTAGTTTCTTAAAGACATGAGATACTGGGTCATCGGCTGAGATGACTACAACTTCATATAATGACAGAGATTCGGGTTTAGAAGCACAATTCTGACAAGACAGCAGTAGCTGGCTGGAATCATACACCAGAGCTATAGAGATAGAGTGAAGCATCATGCTATAGGACAAAGCAATAGAATGTCCTATAAAAATTCAGTCATTTATTCTGTCATTAAAATTAAGGGACAATTTACATTAAAGTATTATCTACCCAAATATTTCAAACATTTTATTTGGATCTTATAAAGAAGTAATAAGTAATAAGTAATCCTTCTTCATTAGAAGAATTACAGGGGATCCTGAGTGGCTCAGGCAGTTAAGTGTTTGACTCTTGATTTCAGCTCAGGTCATGATCTCAGGGTTCATGGGTTTGAGCCCCGCTTTGGGCTCCATGTTGACCCTTACCTCCATGTGCTCTCTCTGCCTCTCTTTCTGGGTCTCTCAAAATAAATAAAAATAAACTTTAAAGGTAAGATTATAAAATGGGCAGCTTTCAATACATATTTTCTCTCCCTTCATCATTATACCTTACAGATACAGCCAATTTCAGATTCTCAAAAATTGTTTAGTCCAAAATGGATTTTGTTTTATTCCAAAGACGTTGGTGTAAAGGTTGTGCCTGTGGTTTCTAAAAACACATATTTAGTTTTCAGCATTTAGTAATTGTGGTATTTCACGTAAAATTCCAATTTTCAGCTTTTCTCAACAATCTTAAACTTGTCAACATGACGTCTAAAGTACTTTCAACTTTTAGGAGCAATTGTTTGGAGACAAGCAGGAGCTTGCTCCCTTTAGACAGGCCTGTGTACCACTGTTCACTACAATGCTCACTGCCCACAGCTCAGCCTAAGTTTCAGTAATTTCTCATAATTCTCCAACTATTGTTTAAGTCAATGACATATTTAAGAAAAATGAAACTACGTCTTGATTCTTTGAGTTGTGAAGGGCATGCGTAAGGTAAGATTTCATTTTGATTAACAGGCAAAAGAGTAGGCCTGTATAAAATTCATGTATACACATGGTCTATATGTGCATCATACATATGTATTCACGCACACCTCTTATATACACATACGTACACACACACACACAACTTTGGGCAATAAATCCACTCACTCATTCATGTTACTTCCATGACCCCATTGTTGCAATTTTTACTTTAAATCTCTGTTCTACTATACAAAATAATGTAAACATATAAAGACACAGATAAGTCTGGCAAAGGCAACAAATGATAAGATGATAGGTATGGAAATGTTCTGTCTTGTAAGGACTTTGGAATATTGCCTAAAACACTCAGGCTAAATTCTTTCCCCATGTTTGATTAACATAGATGTAAAGAACCTGTTTAGTACATTAAGAAGGCAATAAGCAGATTAAGAGTTCTGCAACAAAAGGCCTTTACACTTTGCACCCAAGTCTTAGTATTGCTAATTAATGCTAATTTCTCAGATGTAATGGTAATCTGTAAAGGATTAAACTTTACATATTTCCAAATATAAAAAAATAGTCTCTAAGCACATAATTTCCTCAGTTCTGCAAAGAAAAAATAATAATGGTAATAATATTATTATCATCTAACATTTGGAAAGTGTTCTGACAGTAGATGTTATTTCTATACAGTAAATCACTGAACACTCACAAAATGCTTTGAAGTGATTACAATTGACCTTTAAGAAAAATAAAAAGAAGAATAAGTTAAGGTGTACCCAAATCAATCAGAAAATAACGGTTGGAGTCAAGGTTTTGAACCTAAGACACACTGTTGGGAGAGCCAAATACAAGTGACTCTTGAACAACATGGGTTTGAACTCTACAGGTCCATTTATACACAGATTTTTTTTTAAATAAGTACAGTACAGTACTATAAATGTATTTTCTCTTCCTTAAGGTTTTTCTAATAGTATTTTCTGTTCTCTAGCTTACTTTATTGTACGAATACAGTATATAATACATATCACATAAAAAATATGTGCTAATTGATAGTTAATGTTTTTGGTAAGGCTTCCCATCAACAGTAGGCTATTAGTGGTTAAGTCTTTGGAGTCTCAACAGTTAAGTGAGGATTGTCAACTGTGTGGTGGGGTCGCAGCTCCAATCACTGTATTGTTCAAGAGTCAACTATACAAGTTCTCTCTTTGAGTCATGAGTTTTTACCCAGATTTTCTATGAAAATCAAACTGGTGGGTGGGGATCCCCATCTATAGGTATTTGAGGCAGATAAATCTATCTTGTGCCAGATTTATTCATGCCTTGCAGAGTGTTTAACATCACACCAAATTCCTATTCAATGTGAAAAAGACCTGAAAATTTTCTGAATTCTCCCCTCTTGGCGATAATGCCACAAGTCGGAAAATCTTTCTATAATACAGAGTCCTCCATCCCCAAGTATGAAACAAGGAATAAACAAGTCCCCTGGAGCCTAATCTCTTAATTTGCCCTTCATTTCAGCCCACATTTCTTTTCCATATCCCCATAGTCCTTTTTCATATCACTTTTTCTTTGTTGAGGTGACTTTCACACTTTCCCCAAGAATGTGATTACAGATCATGGCAGAAAAAAACAGTGATCAATAAAGAAATATTCAAAAATATTATTCATGTGGATTCAGGGTGGTCAAATCATTATTTATCAAGTTAAAAGATAATCTCCCCAGAAGGGTTTGCAAACATACATGCCTCAATTCAGTTCCTCATTACTACAAGTTGTACCAAATATAGTTAAAATCACAAATGCTAAGTATGTGTAAGGCAGGATGTACATGCTGCCTGGTTTTCATATTATTCTATGGATTACTCTATTTTGAGCCCTATCTGTTCTTGTAGGCTGTCTTTTTAAAATCTGTTCTTGTAGTTCTCTCTGTATTATGGTAATGTCGAAGGTTTTAAATTAAGGAACTAGAAACAGAATAATTGGGGACAAAACTCACATTTCCATATACTTCCTGTATGGGGCATGATAGTAGAGGTCCTGGCTCCCTGTGCAATCAATTTAACACCCCTTAACCCAACACACATGTAGACACACACAGCACACACAAACTGACACACTGCCTCTGGCCAAAGATGATAAATGTTAATATTATCAATTTCCCCACTGTCAAATACAGACTGCAAGAGCATTTTTATGTGTCTATTCACTATAGTGTTTCTATTTCATTTCATTTGGGGGTATTTATGCTGTAAAACAAAACACAAAAAAATGTGATTGTACAAAACAGCAACTATTGTAAACTGCTCACGGCCTTATGGGTGAGAATTTTGGCAGTTCATAACAGAGGACTCATCTCTGCTCCACAATGATTGAGCTTAGGTGCTTCAAATAGTTGAAGATGAGTTAACTGTGATGCCTTATCTGGAGCCACGTGTCTGGAGCCTTATTCCTGGCTGTTGGCTGATCCAAGAATATCACATTCGCTCACATGTCTTGACACCTGATCTCAAGGCTGGACTGACTGGACTACCTGAGGCTACCCAGGCAGGAGTCTTCTCCTCTCTCCTTTCTTCCCTTTCTCTTCAGTATGACAATCTCAGGATTGTTGGTCTTTTTTCACAGTGGCCAGCTTACCCTAATGGCAGCATTCCAAGAGTCTGGGCAGAAGCTGCAAGGCTTCTTGTGAAGTAGCTTTGGAATTCCTGAAATTACCTTTCCATGCATTCAGGTAATCAAGTAAATAATTAAGGCAAGCCCAGATTCAAAGGGAGTAAATTACACTCCACCTCTTAATGGGACAAGTAGCAAGAATTTGTGGCCATCTTTAATATATGAGAGACTAATGTATCTACGTGGCTCAGACCCCCTAATATTGAAGGAAAGTATAATCAACTTGATTATGCAGTCCTTGCAGTTTAATCCAGGCCAATTAAAATGAGATGCTTCTGCATGTTGCCTGCTTGTCCCTTCTGTTTTTATCCTCCACTTATGCCGTAGGTTTTACATTATCACCTTATCTACATGATCCAAGAGTTAAGGATTTCCTACCTCCTCCCACACTCTACAAGGAAACTGGTTGTATCTCATTTGAAACTGTCAGTGAAATGTAATCCATGTTTACTGTAACTTTATACTCAGAGTTTTATAGACACTATGCCTTTGGAACTATTAGCAGAAGTAGATGGTTCCACTAAACTTCCAGTGAATGTTGTTCTTATATCACATCCTTTTATCTTAATAAAATGCAAGAGTCCCAGTTCTCCATAAAGATGACAAAATTTAGAAAGCTATAAGAAAATAAAAGCACACAAGCATGAGAAAAGAATATGTCAATTTAACTAGAATACTATTAGTTCATAGAGGATTATTTTACTTCAAGTAATTAAACACATTCTTTCTATTACAATCACTCACTCTCATTGTAGAAATATACAGAAGCAAAATTTTTGTAAGAGCTACATTTTCACAGATTGCAAAAGGCAAGCTCTTTCAAAAATTGTCATGAGATTTTCTGCTTTTCAGAGTTCTACAATTTTTTAGTTCAAATTCCTCCAGGTGAAGTTTAAAGTAATGTATTAATATCCAATTGATGGAGAAAAGAAATTGAGCAAAGGCAGTACAACCTATTCCCATTTCAATTTAAGAATATTTTTACTCAGAATTATTATCAAGATAATCCTTCAGAGATTTGTTAAACTATTTTGGTACAACAATTTCAGTAGCACAAGAACTGTATCTGTAATACTGCAAAACAAAGTATATGGCTTTCCAATTGAGGAAATATTAACAGAATTAGAGACTTTAATCTCCAGTCCTATTGGGACAAAAAATAAGTAAATATCATGGAAATGGTATTTATCCTCAAAGTCTTTACTGTCTTATTTTATAGAACTAAATTGTATGTGTTCTTCACTTTACCAATTAATAACTGTCAAAATTACAGAATTCAATTTCTAGCTGTTATAGAAGCGTTTTGGTCGTTTTTTCTTAAGCAATTGAGCACTGGTATGTAACAGAATATTACATACTCACCATGTGAGAGTAAAAAGTCAGAGAATATATGGAAAACAATAATAATTTGTTAAATTGTCCTTCTCACTAGTAGAGCAAAATGTATTTAATTCACAGGCATAGAAAATAATATAGACATAAATATGCATGCACACACATGTTTGTTTGCATAATTAAATAACTACAGAAATCATTATATGTCTAACAACTGATAGTTGGTTAGGAAAATTCTGTAATGGTACATACAACAGTTAAGAGATTCTTGTTTGGGTTTTCCACTGTGAAGTGAAATCAGAAATATTTTTCAGCCTAATACAGCTCTTCCATTTTCTTCACTATTTTCAGTTATTAGAAGCAGATGGTGTTTTGGTGGTAAACACAATTAATTTCATTTTATAGAATTTACTTAATTAGATTTGGACTTCATGTCTCATGTGCATTGGATTTCATTGTTATACATATTGTTTATAATTCTGCCAGCTGTCATAAATGCATACTTATTTTTTTTTAATTCTTAAGACTATGATTTCTAAACAGGGGATAATCTATTCATTTTACTGAATAAATTGGAAATAAAATACATTATTTTAAATTCGAATTTTGTAGAATGTTATATGCAGTCAAATTATCTTGTTCCAAATGCATGGAGAATTCAAAGTCTATGCAAATTTTAGAACATATCACCATTTTACATCTCTTCAATTATGTTAATGTTTTTGTTTTTCATTTTGAAAGTATTAACTAAAATGTTTCATACTTCTAAGATCTACAAAAATACTAATCATGACAAAACACATGCTTATTAGACCATGAAAGCATTCTCAATTTGTTCTCCTTTTATTTTTTGCAAAAATGTTGCCAAAGTAGATTGTATATAAGAACCAAATAACTGGTGAAAAGTGAAAACACTACCCATTTCCTATATATTGGTTCAAATTAATGTTTCTTGCAGAAATGATTGACTTTGTGTATGCCTGTATGTGTGTGTATGTATGTCTTTTGTTGATCGCATTCAGTATTCTAATATCATATTGCTGGATTAAATGAAATGAAATTGTTTACTTTAATACTTTTAAAATGCACTTTTTTTTACTATTAGAAATTTTGTTCTTGTTCTCAAGGATAGTAAAACTTTCTCACGGGTACAAAGTGCATTTTACCTGTCATGCATCATCGACAAAAAGTTACTTAGGTACCCTGAGCATATTACTCTTTTGTTTCTGGAAACTGCAATTAATAGTTTTGTAATTCCCTTTAGTAATGGCGTCTAATAACTATAAAAATTTATGGTTAAAAGTTATGTATTTTGTGGCACCTGGATGGCTCAGTTGGTTAAAGCATATGACTTTGGCTCAGGTCATGATCTCATAGTTCTTGAGTTTGAGTCCCACATTGGGCTCTGTGCTGATGGCTCAGAGCCCAGAGCCTGCTTTGGATTCTGTGTCTTCCTTTCTGTCTCTGCTCCTCGCCATCTTGTGTGCTCTCTCTCTCTCTCTCTGTCTCTCTCAAAAAGAAATACATGAACATAAAAAGTTATGTATTTTGCAATCTAATTAGAATGAAATTCTAAAGAATATTTTGAATTTGTTTAAAACAGCTTAAGCTTAATATTTTCTTAGAAACAATTTTTAACAATTTGTTTAACAAGTTGCAGAGTTTAGGGTTAGGTTACATTTCTACTTAATGTACTTATCTTAAGCTCAAAAATGAATTCTAAAGCATTGTTAAAAATAATGGCCAGGTATTATGAATAATAATTTGGGTTTCAAAGGTAATGTTTAAGTTGTGCTGACAAATTCCCTTAGTAGTAATACATTATAACCAATAGGTTTGTATTTCACATCTTTTTAGCAGGTTATTAAATGAAACACCAAAAAAAAAAATCAGTAAAAATTACATTATCCTGTTGGTGAATATTTACTTGACTCTGATATATCAATACTTCAAACATAAACTCTAATTTGTTCATGTCCATTTATGGAAAGCTTGTTTTCTGTCAGAAAAAAAATATGGCATCTCATATTTCCACTAAATTTTAGCAAATCTATCACAAAATATATGTAACAATTAACAACAAACTTTTTTATTTATTTTTTTTTAATTTTTTTTCAACGTTTATTTATTTTTGGGACAGAGAGAGACAGAGCATGAATGGGGGAGGGGCAGAGAGAGAGGGAGACACAGAATCAGAAACAGGCTCCAGGCTCTGAGCCATCAGCCCAGAGCCCGACGCGGGGCTCGAACTGATGGACCGCGAGATCGTGACCTGGCCGAAGTCGGACGCTTAACCGACTGCGCCACCCAGGCGCCCCAGGAACTTTTTTATTTTTATTACAACATGAAGTGTTTTTAAACTTAAAGGAAAGGATGTTTAGATTCTTATTTCAATATTCAGGTTCAGCTACCCTTCCCCACTGCCAATGATTATTTAAATAAACTTTTCATATTCTCAGATTCATCCTTTATCTATTCTGAAGTCACAAAACAGTCAAATTCCAGACCATTAGTAATTCTGAAAAGCCCCACGATATTCCTGTTCATCTAAAAGGCTGAAGGAATGTACCAGACTGATAACATGTCCAGAGAATACCCAGAGAAAGAAAAAGCACCAGTCACTGACCTCTGGCTACAAACCTAGAAAATGAAAACTAAGGCTGTTTTGTAAACTGTCTGCAATTTGAACGTGTGCCTTCTCACACAGGTCCTCTTGTCAAAGGGCAGAAGACATACAGTCAAGACATTTAAAGAAATGTGACCAGTCTTTGGTTGACTACTAAATTATAATAGCAGGTGTTAACCCCAGGAAGGCAAGCTGAAAAAAAAGTAAAATAAAATAAAATAAAATAGCCAAAATTCAGGGACCACACAGTACAGGAAATACAGAATCCATAAATTATTCCAGGAAAGTTGCTAAACAGATACTCAGCAACAAGGGCAAAATAAGCTGGTATTTTTTAAGGGTTTTTTTTAACGTTTATATATTTATTTTGAGACGGAGAGAGAGCATGACTGGGGTAGGGGCAGAGAGAGAGGGGAGAGAGAATCCCAAGCAGGCTCCTCACTGTCAGTGCAGAGCTTAATATGGGGCTTGAACTCATGAAGTGTGAGATCATGACCTGAGCCAAAAATAAACTTTGGAGGTAAAATAATATGATACCAGGATTGTTACAATATATTATCTAAAATCTACCATACCCCATTTCTAACAATAAATTGTATGTTATGCAAAGAAATAGGAAAGTATACACATATAAAGGAAAAAAAAGATACAACAGAAAGTTTCCCTGAGGAGGCCTAGATTTGGGACTTTGAAGACAAAGAATTTAAGTTACCATTATAAATATGTTCAAGGAAGAGAAGAAAACTTATGCCTGAAGAATTAAAGAAAGGTATGGCAGTGATGTTTTATCACATAGAGAATACCAATAAACAGATAAAATTATGAAAAAAAATTTGTGAGTTGAAAAATACAGTAACTGAGTAAATTAAAAAGAAGTCACTAGAAGAGCTAAACAGTTTGAGCTAGAATAAGAAAGAAATAGCAAACATGAATATAGGTCAATAAAGATTATCCTGGCTGAGGAGTACAAAGAAAGGAAATGAAGAGAAATGAGCAGAGCCTTATAGAATTGTGGGTCACCATCAGGTGTACCAAAAAGTGCAAGTGTACCTATATGTGTACCTATATGTACCTATATCTTCTCTTTCTCCAAAAAAGAAGAGAAAAGGGCACAAAAGATACTACAAAATTGTGATGGAAAACTTTCTAAAAATGATGAATACTAATAAATCTACATATTCAAGAAGCTTCTACATATTTAAGAAGCTTAATGAGATACAGGTAGATAAACACAAATAGATACACCTATGTACATTATATTAAAAACGTTTAAAGACCAAGACAGAAAAAAAGATTTTGAAAGCACCAAAAGTAAAATGACTCCTCACCTACCAAAAAGAATCCCAGTGAGCTGACTTTCCATCAGAAACTGTGGAGGCCAAAAGACAGATGACATCTTGTCAAAAGAAAAATAATGTCATTTCCAATTTCAGTACCCTGCCAAATGGTCCTTCAAAATTGAAGGAGAAATGTAAACTTTTTCAGATAAACAAAAATAGCCTGCATTGCTAGTAGACCTGCTGTGCAAGAAATAACTGAAGGAAATCCTTCTGGCTGAAATGAAACCCGATAGTAACTTAAATCCATGCAAAGAAATAAAAAGCACCAGTAAAGCTGACTGCATAGGTATTATAACGACAGTATAAATATATTTTTGGTGCAACTCTTTTTTCTATCAGTATTAAAAGGAACTGCATAAGCAATTATTTTAAAATGCTGTTGATGGACTTACAAGGGTTAAGATGTATTTTGTAAGACAGTAATAATATTAGACTATTATTTTACCACAAGTTATTATTATTATAAAAACCCTTGATACATTTTAAAAGACTAAAGCCATACAAAGTATGTTCTCTGATCACAGTGGAATTACATAAGAAAATAACAGAAGAAACATTAGGCAATTAACAAATTGTGAAAAGTAAGCAATAAACTTATAAATAACAGTGGGTCAAAGAAAAAACCCACGAGAAATATTAGAAAATACCTTGAGATAAATAAAAATAAGTACACAACATGTAAAAACTAATGGGATTCAGCAAAAGCAGTGCTTCCTGGGGAATTTATAGCTGTAATAGTCATTATTAAAAAAAAGGAGAAATAGCTCAAATCAGTAACCTCAGCTTCTACCTGAAGAAATTGGAAAAAGAGGAGTACTAAACCCAGTACAAACAGAAAGAAGGAGACAATAAAGATTGGACAGTAATAAGTGGAATAGAAAAGAGAAAATAATAGAAAAGAGAAAATAATAGAAAAAAATCAACAAAACCAACGTTGGTCCTTGGAAAATATCAGTGAAATTGACAAACATCTATGTAGACTGATGAAACAAAAAAAAAGAATATTCAAATTCACAAAATCATAAATACAAATAGGGCATTGTTACTGGCCTTACAGAAATAAAAATGATTATAAAGAAAAACTATGAGAAATTATGTCAGCAAGTTAAATAACCTAGATGAAACAAATTCTCAGAAAGACACAAATATTGTGTATGTAAAAAGAAATAGGAAATCCGAAAAGACCTTTGAAAGTAAAGATGTTAAATTAATACTAAAAGACTCCCACAAAGAAAAGCCCCAAACTAAAGAATTCACTAGTGATTTCTACCAAACTTTCTCAAACTATCCCAAATGAAGAAAAGGAAGGAATACTTATAACTCTGTCAGGCCAATATTACACTGATACCACAAACAGAAAAATACATCAAAAGAAAAGGACACTACAGACTGATATTCCTTGTTGTTATATAAATAAGCCAAAGATGGTTTCCATATGTTGGCCCTATGGTATTTACTTCTTTACAACAAGCTAGGACTGTTAGCTCAAAAGCCTGTTGGCAACAAACTCAAATATTTAAAGGTCTAACTGCTTTCAATATAGCCCACGTGAGCACTTTTGTTGTTTTTGTTTAAAGATTTTGTTAATTAATTAATTAATTAATTAATTTTTAGGTAATCTCTACACCCAACATGGGGCTTGAATTCACAATTCCAAGATGAAGAGTCACCTGACTGAGCAAAGAGTTCCACTGACTGAGGCAACCAGGCACCTCCCAAGTAAACAGTTTTGTAGGCATTTAGAGCCTGCCTAACTTTGCATATTCCACAAAACTGCACCCCAAATCTATCCATAGATAAAACCCTGAGGCTGCAAAAGCTCCAATCCACTGCTGCCCTTAGGAGTTCACAGACTTGGTAATTCTAAATTATGCTCCTGAGCAGCAGTCCCTGGATAGGTAGAGCTCCTCTCCAATTCCCTTGAGTCCCGGGAGTACCCTGCCCTCTTCTGGGTGGTGGCCCTGTATTGTCTCTGAAAGGTCTTATCTGTGAGGGACTTATCCTCACATGCAAACCTGTCAAAGTGCTACTCATGTAAATCTCCTTATGTGCCACTGCCACCTAGTAGTCGTATCTTTTTCCTTGATCAGACCTGAAATCCTTAAACCCACTACACTTAAAAATATAGATGTAAAAATCCTCAACAAAATATTAGCAAACCAATTCCAGCAACACAGAAGAATTATACAGCAAAAACATATGAGATTTATTTCCAGAATGCAACGGGTTTTAACATACAAAAAACAATTTAATATATCACAACAACAGAATAAAGAGCAGAAACCGCATTATGTTTTCAATAGAAGTAGAAATCACATTTAGCAAATCCACACTTCTCTTGATAAGAACACAACAAACTAGGAATAAAATGGGACTTTATGAACCCGATAAAGGGCATATATAAAAACCCCACACCTAACATCATACTCAATGGTGAAAGACTGAAAACTTTCTCCCTAACATCAGAGACACAGGTGGCTCAAGCCACTCTATTCAACATTGTACTGGTTCTTACACTAGAAGTTAGGCAAGAGAAAAAGTAAATAAAAGTCACCAAGGAGAGAATGGAAGATGTCTTTGCTTGCAGATGACTCGATTTTATGTCTGGAAAAATTGTAAGGAGTCCACAAAACAATTAGCACTAACAACTTTGCCATATT
Organism: Prionailurus bengalensis; assembly: GCF_016509475.1. Taxonomy (NCBI): domain Eukaryota; kingdom Metazoa; phylum Chordata; class Mammalia; order Carnivora; family Felidae; genus Prionailurus; species Prionailurus bengalensis. Next base: position 23,679,502 of record NC_057350.1, on the reverse strand, counting down.
TACAATAGAATACAATACTAGTGTACAAAATCAGCTAGTTTTATTAAAAATTAAAACTACTATGCTTCAGAAAACCCCATCAAGAAAGTGAAAACACAATCCAAATTATAGGAGAAAATTTTTGCTTGATAGGATCCGCTATCCAGATTTTGTAAAAACAAAAGAAAACAAAACAAAAAATGAAAAACAGCTCTTACAACTTAGAAATAAAAATGACAACCCAAGTAAAGTACGGTCAAAATTTTTGAATAGACATTTTTTCCGAAGAATACTGTATAATGATATGACCAATAAACACATGAAGCAATTTCAACATCATTTGTCTTTAGATATTCAGATCAGGGGGCGCCTGGGTGGCTCAGTCGGTTAAGCGTCTGACTTCAGCTCAGGTCACAATCTCGCGGTCTGTGAGTTCGAGCCCCGTGTCGGGCTCTGGGCTGATGGCCCAGAGCCTGGAGCCTGCTAACGATTCTGTGTCTCCCTCTCTCTCTGCCCCTCCCCCGTTTATGCTCTGTCTCTCTCTGTCTCAAAAATAAATAAAACGTTAAAAAAAATTTAGATATTCAGATCAGAATTCCAGTAAGTTGTCACTTCCCACACACTAGGATGACTAAGAAAACAAGTAATAACAAGTGTTGATGAGCATGTAGAAAAATCTGAACCCTATACATTGGTGGTGAAAATATAAAATGGTACACCCACTTTAGAAGGCAGATTGATGGTTCCTCAAAAGGATAAAGAATTACCATATGGCCCAATAATTTCACTCCTAGGTAGTTACCCAAGAAAATTGAAAACATACATGCACGTAAAAACGCCTACACAAATCCTTATAGCAGCATTACTTGTAATAGCCAAAAAGTGAAAACAACCTAAATGTATAGTAACTGATAAATGGATAAGCAAAATATTGTATATCAGTACAATGGAGTATAATCTAACAATAAAAACTAAAAGGCATAGAAACATGACATGGAAGAACTTTGAAAACTTTATTCTAAGTCAAAGAAGCAGACCCAGAAGGCTATTTAGTGTGAATCTCTTTATGTGAAATGTCTTGAATGGGCAGATTCATAAGGAAGAAAGATCTGTGTAACCTGGGATTGGAGAGGGGGATGATGGTTAATAGGAATTTTAGTGATTCATAGTGGCTCTGCACTTTGTTTTGTTTTGTTTTGTTGAGTGAAGAAAATATCTCAAAATTATAAATAGGGGTGCCTGGGTGGCTCAGTTGGTTTAGTGTCCGACACTTAATTTAGACTGAAGTCATGATCTCATGGCTTGTGGGATCGAGCCTCATGTCAGGCTCCGTGCTGACAGTGTGGAGCCTTGGGATCCTCTGTCTTCCTCTCTCTCTGCCCCTTCCCTGCCCAGGGTCGCTTTGTCTGTCAGAATAAATAAACATTAAAATTAGTAAATTATAGTGATAGTTGCACAACCTTGTGAATATGCTAAAAATATGCTAAAATACATTGAGGTGTATAGTTTAAATGAGTACATTGAATTGCAGGAGTTAAATTTAAATAAAAATATAAAAGTAAATCCCTGTGATTAGATTAAAATCCCTTCAAGCATTTAAGTTCTATGATTAGTCTTCTTAAACAACATGTGTGAAAATTTAAAGTATAGAGAAGAAACCAAATAAATCACACAAATACCTCCACTCTGAAAATTTTACTTTTTTCCTGTTTCCTCAACAGTCTTTGGAGCCAAGTTGCCTGGGGCTGAGTTCTAGGTTACCATCTACCTCTGTTACCTTGGTCAATTTATTTAAAGCTCTCTGTGCCTTACTTTCCATCTTCATCAACTCAGAAGGTTTTGTGATGACTAAATATGTAGAGTGATTATAACAATGAGTGGCGTGTAATAAAGGGCACATCATTGTCAATGTTATAATACTATTAACATACAATTATTTTTGTGCATATAATTACATGTGTGTCATTACTATTAGCACTTTATACCATAACCTAATTAGGATTTATAAAATCGGTGGTTTTTTGTTTTGCTTAAATGTTTACCAGAGTTAAGCTTATCTTAATTAATATAACAATCATAGCTGGTTAAATTTTCTAGTAAGTAACATCATGCAGAAACAATAAAAGGATATAAAGGGAGAGTGTATGTAAGATTGCAAACCAAGAGGCAGGTTAACTAGATTAACTGAAAAGAGAGTATATGTGGTCTTTACTAACATTTTTGAACAACATTTTTTTGTAAGAAATATATCAGTAAGTTTACTTAAAATATAAATGAATACATAAATATTTATGTTTACCTGGCTTATCATTTGTAATATTAACTGATCACATTTTCTATAAACCTGTGTTTTCAGAAAGATAGAGAAAAATTTGAATCTAAAGCATTTTATTTAGCAGGGTAGGGTCGGTTACTCAGTATATATACTCGATATATTTTTCTACATCTTTAATGGATTAAATATGAAACGTATTAGAATACTGACCCAGGAAAGAATTAACAAACTTTTTTGGCCATTTGTCCATTTTTCTTTCTTTTTTTTCTTAGTATGTCTAGAAAATGGAGTGAGAGATGAGTAGGGAGAGAAAAATACTAATGTAGGGAAAGAACAAGAGATAAACAACTGCTAAAATTTTTAATATATATCAGTCAACAAACTAAAAAACTAATTCTTCAGAGCCTTTCAGTTGTGGCCTTTGTCTAATTAATTGTTTTTTTGTGTATCAAATAAAATATAAAGTTTATTCTGTGTGTCGGGGGAACAAAGAAGAACAATCTGATTTATAGGCCATTTTAATTTGTGATTTTATACTTGTGAAAATATTTTCAAATTCTTATTATTGATTCTGTCTCTGAAGAGGCCACTGAACCTATCACATATGTAAAAATTGCTTCTGAAGGGAGCAGATTTATCTGGGCAATTACTACATTGACTAAGAAACAAGGAGGCTGAATTCCGTCTTAACACAATTGTTATTTTATTGACTAATGTTAAGGAAGAGACAGAGTCAAAGCCTTAGGACACAGGAACAATTATCCTCTCCTAGGAGCAAAGCATGATGCTCTGCAGAGACTTGAATTCTAGAATAAATCATTGGAATAGTGTTGGCAGCAGTATGGATGCACTGTTTGAAAATAAATTTATCCCATGTGGTTACCATGATGACTGAAATAAATGCCCAGCAACATACAAAGCCAACCATTGTTCCTTAGCTGGAATTATTTTAGTCATTGCTAGTGTATTTTTGTCTAAACTGGTTGCTTGTTATCTGGGAATATACTAATGTCACAAACAACAATAAGCGAACTTTATAGCATTATCTAATTATTTTTCTTTTTAGTAATGACTGATTTTTAAAGCAAATACCATGACTCACAAAAAAACCTTATTAGAAATTATATTTCGGGCACCTGGGAGGCTCCGTCAATTAAGCGTCCAACTTCGGCTCAGGTCATAATCTGACACTTTGTGAGTCCGAGCCCCGTGTTGGGGTCTGTGCTGACACCTTAGAGCCTGAAGCCTGCTTTGGATTCTGTGTCTCCCTCTCTCTGCCCCTTCTCCGCTCATGCTCTTTCTCTCTCTCTCTCTCTCAAAAATAAATAAACATTAAATAAATAAAAATAAACTATATTAGCTGCAGCAACCAGTCTCAATGAGAAAAGTCGAGAAACATGAGAGTATGTATTTACTTAGTATAAGTATGCTGAGCGTTTATTCTTACTGTGTGATGAATACTAAAGGCAAAATAAGCCTGGTGGAAGAGATCAAATTTTAGTGTGGATTAAAAACTACAAAATCAGTCATTGCTCTTAGGTCTTTTTCTTTCTCAGACACCATGTATGTGATATACTTGTTTCTTTATTCCCATAATCATAACTTTAAACCTTTGCCTTGAGTCTTGAGACAGACCCATACAGATTCTCAGTCTCTTCCAGCATTGAACTGTCTCAAAATTGGGTCTTGAACCCAGCACTTTTATATTGGTGATTAATGATAGAAATCACAAGAAATATATAAGCTTAGTTTCTTCTTCATTTGTTTGTTATTCATTTTTGTCCATTTATTTAGCATCTCTATGTGCTGAGAGCTGAGCATACAATGATGAGTGCATCATCTCAGAAAAGACCTTCAGAGAACACCTATCAACCTACTTATTTAAGCCAAACATTCTTATCCTTATTTCAGTTCAACTATGGAGTAACCCAAAATGCACACATATTCTCCTCCTGTCCCTCTCTTTTCCTCTCTCTCTCTCTCTCTCTCACACATACACGTACACACACACACACACACACACACACACTTTTAACAATAGTTAGTGTTTTAACCTGTCAATGTTCTAGTGATATTAATACATACAGACACATATAATTATATTTGTGCATGTAACTGTCAATAATTGTGTGACATTTACTATGTGCTATGCATTGTTCTAGGTATTTTAACTATAAGCATAAATGAATTAGGATTTATAAAGTTGGTGGTTTTGACTTTTTTGCATTTAAATGTATAATTTTAATATACATTGGTCATTTCAATAGTGTGAGTAGCTTAAAATGTTGACAGTTCTGACAACATTTTACTTGCGATGAAGTTTACTTGCAACGAAGGTAGAAATCTGACAATTATTTAAAGTGAAATTATTTTAGCATGTGATCTCAAAGATACAAGTAAAATAGACATGAATGTAGAAAGGAAGAGGATATAATTTTCCTGATAAATATTTAATTGCTTGGTATTTAATCTATGAACTGATTTTGACTTAAAGTGCTAAAGTTTAAATATTAATATTTATAGAATGTAGCCTAAAGTGTTTCTTAAAAACCATATAAGAAATGTGTATTGGTATATCTATACTTAAACCAACCACTTTGTCTTTAATTATAATCTCATTTTTTAAGAAATATTTGGGGACTTTTGATGCAGAATGATGTGGTTTAAATTATAGCTCTTCCATGGATTTTTCTCATAATCTTATCCAGTGTAGTCCAGTGAGTAAGCCTTAGTTATATCATCTGTGAAATAGAGATAATAATAGGCGACTGATAGAATTGTTATGAAGATTGAGATAGCAAAGGCAAAGTAATTAGCACAGTATCTAGCAAACAGTAATATCTCAGTAAGTGGTAGCTGTCATTTGAGAGACACATGAAGACAATCTAATTTTGTTAAAAATGAAAATTCCATAAAATCTAGGACTCCCTGGTTGTATGTGATGAAATTGTAATTTAACTGAACCTGGAGTACATCCAAAATTGACCACTGTGAATGAATTGCAGTTCAGTAGGAATGTTCTGTAACACACAGGACAGCGTGCATGTACACCTGCTTTATAATGAAAGGATCCATGTGACAAATCATCAAAATTGTCTGTTCACTAAGGATCCTTTCTAAGCTTGCCTATCTAAGAGTGGGTTGGAGAGACTTGTGTGTGTAAAACAAAACAGTTAATTCTCTGTCATGTGGAGTTGGAAATAACTTAGAAGTTAATTCTTGCTATTATGATTGATATTTCACAGAGATCATAATGGCAATTATGATCATTTTTTAGAATAAAAAATAAACTTTTGTAAAAATGTCTTGCTCTCTTGCTTTTAGTTTTGAAACACAGTTGAGGCAGTTGTGTTCTAACTGATAAGGTGAATTAACACTGGGTTCCCCCTCTGGCATGGCCATTTATCTAAAGTTATGCACTATCAATGATTTACTCTGTAAAAATACAATGCATGGTACTAGCTAAACATTTCATTTATTGACAAATTTAATTTCAAAGGTATGCTTTCAAGTTTATATAGGGCAAAATGGTATCTACATCAATACCCATGTAATTATTTATAAATTAATTATTGTTACAGTAGGTCGATTCCATGGAACCATGGGATATGTTTTATATATCACATTTTTGAGATGTTTTTATAAAACATGCTTTGATGATGAGCCAAAAAAAGGAAAGAAGTGCAAACATTTGAATGGCTTGTGTGAGAAACACCCGAATTAGCTCACCTTCTCTTTATAGTCAGAAGACTATGGATATAAAATTGCCAGATACATATAGAGCTAAACAGAGGAAGGTTTTTGGCATTAGAGTCAATTAATTGGAATTGAATACTTGCTGAACATATATTGATCTTGTACTAGAAACATGATATGAGAAAAATAGTGAGATTTCTTAAAGCATAATTATATAAGGTAGACAGAGAAGTGAGTAGGCAATTACAATAGAAAGGTGGGGTGCCTGCGTGGCTCAGTCAGTGAAGGCTCTGACTTTGGCTCAGATCATGATCTCATGGTCTTTCATTTCGAGCTCCACATCGGGCTCTGTGCTGACAGCTCAGAGCCTGGAGCCTGCAGCCTGCTTTGGATTCTGTGTCTCCCTTTCTCTCTCTGCCCCTCCCCTGCTCATGCTCTGTCTCTCTCTCTCTCTCAAAAAATAAATAAACATTTAAAAAATTAAAAAAGGATACTATGGCAGTGAAATCTGAAAGCCTTTTTTTTTGGAAGTGTAACTGATATACAATATTAGTTTATTTTCAAGTGTACAATATAGTGATTCAGTAACTGTATACATTACAAAATTCTCACCACAATAAGTATAGTTACCATTTGTCACCATACAGTATTATTATAATATCATTGACTGTATTCCCTATGATGTACTTTTCATCCTTATTGATGTATTTATTTTATAACTGGAAGCTTGTACCTCTTAATCTCCTTCACATATTTGGCTCATCTCCTAGCACCCTAGTTCCCTCCCTTTTGGCAATGACCAGTTTGTTCTCTTCATGAGTCTATTTCTGTTTTGTTTGTTAGTTCATATGTTTTGTTTTTTAAATTCCACATATAAGTGAAATCATATGGCATTTATTTTCTATTTGATTTATTTTGTTTAGCATAATATCCTGTAGGTGCATCCATATTGTTGAAAATGAAAAGATTCACTCTTCTTTACATCTGAGTAATATTCCATTACTATGCCACATCTTTTTAAAAAAAATTTTAATGTTTATTTATTTTTGAGACAGGGAGAGAGACAGAGCATGAGTGGGGAGGGGCAAAAAGAGAGAGAGACACAGAATCTGAAGCAGGCTCCAGGATCTGAGCTGTCAGCACAGAGCCCGATGTGGGACTCAAACTCACAAACCATGAGATCATGACCTGAGCCAAAGTGCAACGTCTCCCGGACTGAGCTACCCAGGTGCCCCTATACCACATCTTCTTTATCCATTCATCGGAAGATGGACACTTGGGTGCTTCCATAACTTGACTATTGTAAATAATGCTGCAATAAACATAGAGGTGCATATATCTTTTCAAATTAGTGATTTTGTTTTCTTTGAGTGAATACCTAGCAGTGGAATTACAGGGTTAAATGGTATTCTTAGTTTTAATTTTTTGAGGAAATTCCATACTGTTTTCCACAGTGGCTGCACCAATTTTTATTCCCATCAGCAGTGCACAAGGCTTTACTTTTTCCACATCCTCACCAACACTTGTTACTTCTTGTCTTTTTTATACCAGTCACTCTGACTGGTTTAAGGTGATATCTTATTGTGGTTTTGATTTGCATTTCCCTGATGATCAGTGGTATTGAACATCTTTTCATATGTCTGTTTGCCAAATATATGTATTCTTTGGAGAAATGTCTGTTCAGGTCATCTGCCCATTTTTAAATCAGATTATTTGTTTTCTTGTTGAGTTGCATGAGTTCTTTATTTTGGATATTAACCCCTTATCAGATATATCATTTGCAAATATCTTCTTTCCAATAGGTTGCCCTTTTGTTGATATTTTCCTTCATTGTTATTAGTTTAATGTAGTCCCAACTGTTTATTTTTGCTGTCATTTCACTTGGCTGAGGAGATAGATCCAGAAAAATGTTGTTAAGACCCATGTCTAAGAGATTACTGCCTATATTTTCTTTTGGGTGTTTTATGGTTTAAGGCCTTGCATTTAGGTCTTTAATCCATTTTGAGTTTACCATTGTGTATGATGTAAGAAAGTAGTCTGGCTATATTATTTTGCATGTATCTATTCAGTTTTTCCAACACTATTTATTGAAAAGACTGTCTTTTCCCCACTGTTATTTTTGCTTCCTTTATCTTAGATCAATTGGCCATATATATGTGGGTTTATTCCTGGATCTCTATTTTGTTCTATTGATCTATGTGTCTATATTTGTGCCAGTACCATACTGTTTTGATTACTATAGTTTTGTAATATAGTTTGAAATCTGGGATTGTGATACCTTCATCTTTGTTATTCTGTCTCAGGATTGCTTTGGCTATTTGGGATCTTTTGTGGTTCAGTACAGATTTTAGAATTATTAGTTCTGGAGATGCCTGGGTATCTCAGTTGGTTAAGCGTCCAACTCTTTTTTTTTAATATTTTTAATGTTTATTTATTTTTGAGAGAGACAGAGTGCAAGCAGGGGAGGGACAGAGAGAGAGGGAGTCACAAGATCTGAAGCAATCTCCAGGCTCTGAGCTGTCATGCAGAGCCTGACACAGGCTCGAACTCACCAGCCGTGAGATCAAGACCTGAGCTGAAGTCAGATGCTCAGCCGACTGAGCCACCCAGGCACCAAGAAGCACCTGACTCTCGATTTCTTGATTTCTGCTCAGGTCATGATCTCCTGGTTTTGGGGATAGATCCAAGTCGGGCCTCTCCTCTGTCTGCCCTTCCCTTACTCCATGCACCTTCTCTCTCTCTCTCTCTCTCTCTCTCTCTCTCTCTCTCTCTCTCTCTCTCAAATAAATAAACTTTCAAGAAAGAGAATTATTTGTTCTTTGAAATATCTTATTGCTATTTTCATAGGGATTGGATTGAATTTATAGATTTCTTTGAGTAGTATGGACATTTTAAAAATATTAATTCTTATAATCCATGAGCATGATATATCTTTCCATTTATTTGTATCAAAATACTGCAAGTCTTATTGGAGCTTCAAGAAAATACTATATAATGCAGTCTTCACAAAATTAGAAAAGGAAAAGCACTTTACATTAAATTAATGTGCACACACCCACATACAAGCATGTGTTGTCTGATACTGTGTTTCAAGATAAAGACATAGCAGACTAGGAATCAGGAGACATTTGTTCAATCATGATTCTGCTGTATTTGACAAGACCCTTGTCAAACTACTCCAGTTGAACTCAGGATTTAGAAGATAGTAAATTAGGAACATACCATTTAAAACATAAGGTTTTAAGTAGAAGGAATTTTAGTATTCTTTAAAGGGAGATTCACAAACAATGGGAAAATTGACATGAATGAAAGTATTTCCTGTGAATGGAATATTCATATTTATTTCACTAAACAGCTCTGTGCTAATATAGTCTTCTGTACTCATTAGCCAAAAGTAATGTTTTCAATTTTCATACCTAGTAATAAATTTTAAAAGCTTACATTTGTTGAAGACTTATATGCCACCCAATTTTCTGAAATCATTACATATAACCAATTGATTAAACCCTCTCAATACTGTGAGATTGGATCTGCTATCATTCCCATTCTTTATAGGTAAAGAAACGGAGCACAAAGAGAAATAAAAACTTCCCAGTTAATAGGCAAAACCAGGATTCAAAGTAAATTTAGGAACAAGTTCTCTTAATGCACATGTTAAGTACATTTAAAACATCATGTTTTACATTTTTCACTGGGGCTTTTAGGCTAGACAATACATATTCACACTGGTTCCATTAAATCAATGTTCCAAGTACAGGACCTTACTTATAAGTAAATAAGGTGTAGGTAAAGTATAGGTATAAGTAGGTAGCCAGTATAACATTGCAGAATAATATTCTAACCAGTCTTCTTTTAAAAATTTGTGTTTATTTTTGAGAGACAGAGTGTGAGTGGGGAGGGGCAGAGAGAGAGGAAGACACTGAACAGAGCCCTATGACGGGCTTGAACCCACAAACCATGAGATCATGACCTGAGCTAAAGTTGGACACTTAACCAACTGAGCCACTCAGTGCCTCCATAACCAGGCTTTTAACTGAAGACTGTTAGGACAGATTTTCCAAACATATGTTGCAGGACTTTCAGGATATAATATATTTATACAGATAAACACAATAGGAGAAAAAGAACTTTAATTTAACAATACTAGAATTAGAGTAGTAGATGCAGTTACTAAAAATATGGTGAAATGTGAAAGAATTTTTTTCCAGAATTCATTTTTATTTATACATGTATTTTTAAATATAATTTATTGTTAAGTTGGCTAACATATAGTGTGTGTATACAGTGTGCTCTTGGTTTGGGGGATAGATTCCCATGATTCATCACTTACATACAAAACCCAGTGCTCATCCCAACAAATGCTTTCCTCAATGCCCGTCACCCATTTCCCTTCTACATCCCTCCCTATCACCCTCAGTTTGTTCTCTGTATTTAAGAGTTTCTTATGGTTTGCCTCCCTCCCTCTCTGTTTGAAACTATTTTTTCCTCTTCCCTTCCCCCATGGTCTTCTGTTAAGTTTCTCAAGTTCCACATGTGAGTGAAAACATATGATATCTGTCTTTCTCTGACTTATTTCACTCAGCATAATACCCTCCAGTTCTATCCATGTTGCTACAAATGACAGGGTTTCATTTTTTCTCATTGCCAAGTAGGATACCATTGTATATATAAACCACATCTTTATCCATTCATCAGTTGATGGACATTTAGGCTCTTTCCATAATTTGGCTATTGTTGAAAGTGCTGCTATAAACATTGGGGTACATGTGCTCTTATGAACCAGCACTCTGTATCCTTTGGATAAATTCCTAGTAGTGCTATTGCTGGGTCATAGGGTAATTCTATTTTTAATTTTTTGAGGAACATCCACACTGTTTTCCAGAGCGGCTGCACCAGTTTGCATTCCCACCAGCAGTGCAAGAGGGTTCCCGTTTGTCCATATCTTCACCAGCATCTGTTGTTTCCTGAGTTGTTAATTTTAGCCACTCTGACTGGCGTGAGATGGTATCTCACTGTGGTTTTGATTTGTATTTCCCTGATGATGAGTGATGAGAATCTTTTCGTGTGTCCGTTGGCCATCTAGATGTCTTCTTTGGAAAAGTGTCTTTTGCCCATTTCTTTACTGTATTATTTGTTTTTCAGGTGTTGAGTTTGGTAAATTCTTTATAGATTTTGTATAGGTCGTTTGCAAATATCTTCTCCCATTCCATCAGTTGCTTTTTAGTTTTGTTGATTGTTTACTTTGCAGTGCAGAAGCTTTTTATCTTGATGAGGTCCCAATAGTTCATTTTTGCTTTTATTTCCCTTGCCTTCAGAGATGTGTTGAGCAACAAATTGCTGTGGCTGAGGTCACAGAGGTTGTTGCCTGTTTTCTCCTCTAGGGTTTTGATGGTTTCCTGTCTCACATTTAGGTCTTTCATCCATTTTGAGTTTATTTTTGTGTATGGTGTAAGAAAGTGGTCCAGTTTCATTCTTCTGCATGTTGCTGTCCAGTTCTCCTAGCACCATTTGCTAAAGAGACTGTTTCCCCACCCCCTTGGATATTCTTTCCTGCTTTGTCAAAGATTAGTTCACCATATATTTGTGTGTACAATTCCGGGTTCTCTATTCTATTCCATTGGTCTATGTGTCTGTTTTTATGCCATACCATACGGCCTTGTTGATTACATAATGCTTTGTAGTAGAGGCTAAAGTCTGGGATTGTGATACCTCCCGCTTTGGTTTTTTTCTTTAATAAGAAGCCATTACTTTGGCTATTTGGGGTCTTTTGTGGTTCCATACAAATTTTAGGATTGTTTGTTCTAGCTTCGAGAAGACTGCTGGTACAATTTTGATTGGAATTCCATTGAATGTGTAGATTACTTTGGGTAGTATTGACATTTTAATAATATTTATTCTTCCAATCCGTCAGCATGGAATGTTTTTCCATTTCTTTGTGTCTTCTTCAATTTCCTTCATAAGTTTTCTATAGATTTCGACATACCAGATCTTTTACATCTTTGGTTAGGTTTATTCCTAGGTATTTTATCGTTCTTGGTGCAATTGTAAATGGGGTCCATTTCTTGATTTCTCTTTCTGTTGCTTCATTATTGGCATATAGAAATTCAACCAATTTCTGTACATTGATATTGTATCCCGCGACTTTGCTGAATTCGTGGATCAGTTCTAGCAGCTTTTTGGTGGAGTCTTTCAGATTTTCCATGTAGAGAATCATGCCATCTACAAAAAGTGAAAATTTGACTTCTTCTTGGCTGATCTGGATTCCTTTTATTTCATTTTGTTGTCTGATTGCTGAGGCTAGGACTTCCAACACTATGCTAAACAACAGTGGTGAGAGTGGACATCCTGTCATGTTCCTGACCTCAGGGAGAAAGCTCTCAGTTTTTAAAAATAGCTTATTACCCACTAAAAATATCTAAAGCCCTTGTTTGTATGGAAAAAATAAAGAGTATATTATTAGGTATTTCAATGTCTCTCTAGAAAGCCCAAAGAAAATACCTATGATTTAACAAATGATATCCAATTAAGAAAAAATAAATGTAATCTTAGCACTTAAAATACAACCTGGATTTTAGTACTGGCTCTGTTGCTAAGAAGCTGTGAGACCTGGGAAAAATCATTCAACTTCTCTGAGCCATAGTGTGCAGATCTGTAATGGAGGTGCTAGAAATCACAAATTGATCTCTGAGGTCCCCTCAGGCTATAATAAGCTATGATTACATGAAATTAACAGAGTTTGAGCAGAATGAAATCAATAAAGATAAACATGCCAATTAGTGCATACTAATTCAGAGCTTCTCTCTTATAGGCTCATGTTTAAAAAGATATGTACTGCAAATAAAAGAGACTTAAGTAGAGATATTAAAATTATTCACCACTACTGTTTGCTTGTAAGCAAATATTTCCCAAACCAAATGTTTCAATACATTGTTATATTGAAATAATTAACTCAAGTATTTGAAGACAGATTTGGGATTGTGTAAAAAATGCTTAATACATATTTGTAACAGGAGGAATGTCCTAATGCCAGTTTTATGTATGGCTCCATTTTTAGTGTAACAATGTTCATCAGTTTTACTTTCATGTTCTAAGAAGCTATTTTCTGTTAAATATTTTCATACTCATTATGTTGTGTTGCTCTACATTAAAAAAAGACCTACATGCCATTAAATACTAAAATCATATATTAGAATGTGATTGATATTTTAAGTATGCCTGTTATTTTGCAAATTTTTTGAAGTTTCTGGAAAATAATCTAGTGTCAATTTTCATAGGAATGAGTAGCAGTTATTTTTTAAATGAAGTATTTTATCTCAATATGTCTCCTCATACTATTTTTCAGTAAAACTTAATGATAAATTATGGCAAATTCAAGTAGGAGAGAAATGTCTTTTCAGAAAAAGCTTGTAAAATATTTCAGGATTTTCTCCTCCCACATAAATGCGCTATATCGAAAAAGATTGTTTTAGATTAGAAATGTAGAAATAATGACAATGAGTGCTCACATGAAATAAAAGATTGGCTTCTTGTGACAATTTACATTTTCAGGGAAATAATAAATGCCTTTAACCTACTTTGTGAAACAGAAAGGTAAGTTCTTCGATCTTTCGGCCTTGCTATCTCTTACACCCTCATTTTCCACAGAACAGTATATAGAAGGCATAGATATGCAAAGAAAAAAAAGTCTTAGCTTACAAAAACAAAACATAACTTGTTTAAATTCCTTTGTTAGAACACATTGATGTGGCCACATCTAATTGCAAGAATGACTAGAAAATGTTTGTGTCACAAAAAAATGAGCAAAGGAAATTTGGTTAACAGAGACTCAACCATAACTGTGTTGTCTCTTTTATTTTTGTTTAAAATTGCTATCAGTGAATTTTAACTTTTATTTTATAATGTAAAATAAGCAATAGCCTTGCATTTGTGTTTGAAACTTTGAAGGCAAAGTTTCATATTTACACAATTCCCAATAATATGTAGTACACAGTAAATTAAATCAAATTATAATTGATAAGTATAAATGTTACTAATAGTCTTTAAATACTTAAGAAAATCAAAAGTGTTACTAAACATTGGAAAAATTATTGTTTGTCTTAAAACGATACTAAATGCAGTATCAATTATGTAAATACTTATAAACATGTTCATGATGTAATGCAAACTTTTATCATAATGATTTATTTTTTGTGTTACGTATAATAACAAAAGCCATAAATCTTCTTAGATCACTAATCCCAACCTAAGAACTAAACTATGAAATCATTGCTTTTCAAGAAAAGCACAAGGTAAGAATGTCCCCTTTTACCCCTTATTTTTAAGATCATAATAAAAGTCCTAGCTAATGTAATAAGACAAGAAAAGAAAAGATATACAGAAGATTGCAGGATAGGGGAGCCTGGTGGCTCAGTTGGTTGAGTGTCTGACTCTGACTTTTGATTTTTGTCTCAGGTCATGATCCCAGGGTCATGGGGTTGAGCCCTGCCTCAGGCTTCACACTGAGTGTGGAGCCTGCTTAAGATTCTCTCTCTGTCTCTGTCTCTGTCTCTGTCTGTCTGTCTGTCTTTTTCTCCCTCTGCCCCTCTCCCCCACTCATTTGCTCTTCCTCTCTAAAATAAAAAAAGAATACTATATATATACACACACACATACGTATGTATGTGTATATATATATATAAAAGACTGGAGCAAACAAGGTCAATATATGCATTCAGTCACTTTCCTATATACCAGCAGTGAACAAATAACATTTGAAATTCAAACCATAACACCATTTACATAAACATCCAAACAGTGAAATATTTTGGTACAAATCTAACAAAACATATATAAGATCTATATGAGGAAAACAATAAACCCTGGTGAATGAAATAGAAGGATATTTAAATAAATGAGGTGATGTTCCATATCGATGGACAGGAAGACCCAGTATTGTCAAGACGTTAGTTCTGGATCTAAAGATACAGTCCAAAAAAAAAAAAAGTAAAATAAAATGAAATAAAAAAGATACAGTCCAGATCTAAAAATCCAAATCTCAGAAAAGTATGTGTGTGTGTGTGTGTGTGTGTGTGTAGACAAACTGATTATAGAGTTTTCAAAGAGGCAAAAGACCCAGAATAACCAACATAGTACTGAAGAAGAACAAAGTTGGAGAACTGACGCTACTTGACTTCATGACTTGCTGTAAAGTTATAGTAAATCAAGACTGTGTGGTTTCAATGAAAGAGTATACAGATAGGTGTGGGGCTGCTACCTCCCCACAGTAGCTGCAGTACAACTTACCATCTGGTTGGGCTGAGAAGCAGGTGGATGAACCAGTTCTGTTTATAGTTAATGGAGAGCACCCAAAACATTACGAATGAAGAACTTTGACAATGAAGCCTAGGAGGTATCTAGAAGAAGATGATTATTTGAATAAGGACTCTGGAGAGACCAGCATGCTGAAAAGACCTGTACCTTTGCACATGCTCCAAACAACCCATTTTGATAAATTTGATTGCCCCACCCCCCAAGCTTGGGCACAAACAGGAACTCTTTCCAAAGTGCTGCATGCCAATTAAAATTGCTATTATTGCATTCTCTCTGGCTTTTCTTTATATTCTTTGAGGGAAATAACTCACTCTTTGTAACTTTCCATCAACAGTATTTTATAAAATTTCAGTCCTGGTCATCAACAAAGTCTTGCCAATGGTTTTCATCACCCTCTTGGTTCTGGTTTATTTGGCAGGTGTGATAGCAGCTGTTGTACAGCTTCATAATGGAATCAAATATAAGAAATTTCCACATTGGTTGGGTAGATGGAAGTTAACAATAAGACAATTTGGGCTTCTCAGTTTCATTTTTGCTGTACTGCAAACAATGTATGTTTATCCTGTCCAATGAGGCTATCCCACAGATACAAGCTGCTAAACTGGGCATGTCAACAGGTCCAACAAAATAAAGAGGATGCTTCAATTGAGCCTGAGGTTTGCAGAGTGGAAATTTATGTGTCTCTGGGAGTGACAGCACTTGTAATACTGGCTCTGTTAGCTGTGACGTCTATCCTTCTGTGAGCAGCTCTTTGACGTAGAGGGAATTTCACTATGTTCAGAGCACACTAGGACTTGTTGCCCTTCTGCTGGTCACAATACGTGCATTGATTTGTTCCTGAAATAAATAAAACGATGTGTATGGTATACACCTCCAAATTTTATGACAGCTGTTTTCCTTCCAATTGTTGTCCTGTTATGTGAAGGTATATTTTCCCTGCCATGCTTAAGAAAGAAGATTCTAAGAGTTAGACATGGTTGAGAAGATACCACCAAAATTAATAAAACTGAGGTGTCTTCCCAGTTGTAGAATCACTGTTTACACACATTTTTGTTCGATATTGATATATTTTACCATAAACATTTCAAATTTGTATTTGTTTAATAAAATGCCCACTTGAGTTTCTTAATGTAAAAAAGGAAAGAGTATATAGAAAGATCAAGGGAAGAGAATAGAGAGTCCAGAATAGACCCGCATAAATATAGTTAACTGATCTTTGACAAAAGATAAAAGGTAAAGCAATGGAACAGAGATAGTTTTTGGCCGATGTTGTTGTTGTTGTTGTTGTTGTTGTTGTTGTTTTTAATAAGTGGTGTGGGATGACTAGACACCCACAGGCAGAGTAATGAATCTAAACACAGAACTTAACACCCTTCATGATATAGATCTCAGACCTGAGTGTAAACGGCCAATCTATAAAATATACTCCTAGAAGATAGCATTGAAGAAAACCTACATAATCTCAGGTATGGTGATGCCTTTTAACATACAACACCAACATTATGATCCATGGAAGAAGTAATGGATAAGTTGTTTACAATTAAAAACTTTGACTCTGTGAAAGACACTATCAAGAGAAATAGAAGAAAACCCACAGACTGGGGGAGAATATTTGTAAAAGACAAATCTGCAAAAGCACTGTTATCCAAAATTTGCAAAGAACTCTTAAAACTAAACAATAAGAAAACTAATACTCTAATTAAAAAAATAGGCCAAAGACTAACAGACACTTTACCAAAGATGATACACAGATTCTAAATAAGCATATGAAAATGTATTTCACACCATATGCCATTCAGGGAAATGCAAATTAAAACAGTGAGATACCACTGCACACTTATTAGAAGAGCCAAAATCCAGAACATTGACAACACCGAAAAGAGCAACAGAACTCTCATCCGTTGAGGGTGGGAATGCAAAATGGTATGGACATTTTGGAAGATGCTTTAGTGGCGTCTTACAAAACTAAACATGCTCTTACCACATGATCTAGCAATCACACTCCTTATTGTTACTCAAAAAAGTTGAAACTTGTGTCCACACAAAAACCTAAGAAGAGATGTTTATAACGGCTTTATTTATAATTGTCAAAAATCACAGGAAATCAAGATGTTTTTCAAAGGGTGAATGGATAAATATGGTACATCTAGACAATGGAATGTTATTCAGTGCTAAAAAATAAATGAGCTAGCAAGCCATAAACAGACCTGTATATTACTAAGTAAAAGAAGCCAGTCTAAAAAGGCTCCATACTATTATGATTCCATCTACATGACTCTGTGGAAAAGACAAAAACCTACTTTATATATATATATATATATATATATATATATATATATATATCACAATGTACAAATTGGCAAGGCTTCTACACTAAAAAGTATAAAAAATTTTTGAAAGGTTATTTTTACAAATGAAGAGATATTCTAAATTAGAAGATTTGATATTTTTAAAATATCACATGTATGCATTAGCCTATATATTCAATTTAATCAACAGATTCCAACAGTTTTTATGATTTTCTTTTAGAAACTGACAGACTGGCTTTAATTTTATTTAAGGAATGGAAAGGAACAAATTTAACCAAAATAATATTTTAAAAAATGAATAAAAAAACTTGGAAGACATCCATTACCTGATTTCAAGACTTACTATAAAGCTATATAATTAAGAAAGTGTTATATTGGTAATAGGAAAGATGAATGTACCAATGGAAAAAGTAGAGAGTCAGGAAATATATTCATACATATAGCCAGTTTATTTTTTATAGAGCTATCAAAGCAATTCAAGGCAGGAAAGAATACATTTTTAATAAATTGTGCAAAGAACAACTGAAAATCCACAATGGAAAAAATGAAACTTGAACCCTACCTCATATTATCATACATAAAATTAGTGTGGGTTGTGAGAAATGCTTAAATGTGAAATGCAGAAGTCTGAAACTCCTTGAAGAAAACATAAGAGACTAACTCTTTGACCTCTAGACAAGCAAATATTTCTAAAAGAAGACAAAAACAAGTTTTGAATGATTAGTTTGATTTTATGTAAATCAAAAAAAATTTTTAAATAAAGCAACACCATAAAAAATTAGAAATTGATCCCCAAAAGAAAACAGTCGCAAAACATGTATTTTACACTTGTATGTAGCAATGCAGTTGAATCTAGAATGTAACATATCAGTAAATTTAAGACAAATAAAAAAGAAGGAAAAAAATATAAAAGCCAAAAGCAAAGTGGGGGTGGGTGGGGCCAAAGGCTTGATCAGACACTTCACAAAACTGTTAGACAAAATTAAACTAATAACCTGTCTTGATCCAGCCAGGCTACTATAACAAAAATATGGACTGCGTAGCCAATAAGCAACAGAATTTTTTTTTCTTCCAGTTCTGCAGTCTGGAAAGTACCAAAAGATGATACCAACAGATTTTGTGTCTAGTGGCTCTCTTTGCACTGTAACCACACATGGTCAGGCACAAGAGTTCTCTCTGGGGTCTCCTTTATTCGGATATTCATCCTCCAAAGGCCCTACCCCCAAATACCATTGCACTGGGTTTTAAACTTCAACATATGAGTATGGAGGTGAGCAGCATAAACATTCAGTCTGTTGCATTAGCTATGACAGAAATGCAAATTAAAACCACAAGAAACCATTTGCTGCCTATTGAGGCAATCAAGATTCAAAAAGTTTATGTCATGGAAGGCAACGTAAATGGAATAAAGTGGAAAAGGTCATGAGAGTATTTGGAATTATAATCATTGTAGTTAATGTTTGAGAGAGCAACTTCAATGAATGAAAAAGGAAAGGGAATGTTAGTCCCAGGTTTTCTCTTCAACATCCAGGTAGATAAAAACTATAGATAGATCCATTATCATTATGAAATATCCCTTTAGTAACATTTTTGCTTTAGAAAACAATGTTGTCTGTGTCTGGGGTATCTGGGTGGCTCAGTCGGTTGGCTCAGGTCATGATCTCAGGGTTTGTGGGTTCAAGCTCCATGTTGGGCTCCTCCCTGACAGCATAGAGCCTGCTTGGTATTCTCTTTCTCCCTATTTCTCTGCCCCTCCCCTGCTCCTGCTCGCTCTCTCTCTCTCTCTCTCTCGCTCTGTCTCTCTCAAAATAAATAAGTAAACTTAAAAAATAATAATAAAAAAATAAATAACTGTGTTGTTTAATATTAGGGCAGTCTCGAGTTCTTTTAATGTTGTTTGCATGGTATTTCCTCTGCACCATTAAACTTTCAACCTATTTGCATATGTAAATCTCAAATATGTCTCCTGTAGAAAGCCTATAGTTGAATCTTGTTATTTTATCTGACGATTTTTGACTTTTGAATGTTACTTCATTCCTGTGTTATTGCTGATAAGGTTTGATTTGTATCTTTCACTTAGTTTGTTGCTTTCCATATAGCTATTATCTTTTAATTCTTCCATTTACTCTTTCCTGACTCCTTTTACATTAAATGAATATTGTATAAAATTTTAATTCAATTAATAATTTTAAGTTATCGCTTGAGTTATTTTCTTTGTGGTTGTACTAGGGCTTACAATATAAATCTTAACTTACTGGACTCCAGCTTTTAGTTTTAGTCCCAATGAGGATATAGAAACTACCCTCCTGTATTGCTCATTCCCTCCTCCACTTTTTATGTTATTTTTTGTACACATATTATCTCTATATTTGCTTTAAGTCCAACAGTCCATAGTTACAGTTATTATTTTATACTGTACATATTATGTATTTTAAAGAAGCTAAGAGAAGACAGTAAATATATACATACAAAGTTTGTTTTATAATAACATTTTTATTTGCTATTGGTTTTTTCTCTTCATTTCTTGCAGATTTGTTGCTAATTGGTGTCATGTGTTTACACCAATACAGCTTTTTCTCACCCACCTTTTCTGTGTTGTAATTGTCAAATATATTACCTTTCAATATGTTATGGGTCCACCAGCAAAATTACATGATATTGTTTTAGACAACTGCTTTTTACATCAGTAAAGAGAAAAAAAGGGGAAGAAATGTAATTATATATTTTGTAATTACCTACATAATTATCTTTAACAGAACTCATTGTTTTGTATTTCGTTCTGATATCACTTTCTTTCACCTTGAAGATTTTCCTTTAGAATTTCTTGTAAGATATGTCTCCAAGCAATGAATTCTGTTTTCATTTATCTGGAAATGTCTTCATTTACCATAATTTTGGAAAATTACTTATAATTAGTGTAAGATAGATAACAGAATCTCAACTGACGGTTTTTTGTTTTGGTTTTTTCGTTCATCTATTTGAATATGTTCTGTTACTTCTTTTTTTTCCTCCAAGTTGTTATATTTAAGTTTCAGTTACTTACCATACAGTGTAATATTAGTTTCAGGTGTAGAATTTAGTGATTCATCTGTTATATACAACACCCAGTGCTTATCACAACAAGTGCCCTCCTTAACGTCCATCACCTATTTAATCCATCCCCCACCCACCTCCCCTCCAGTAACCATCAAATTGTTCTCTATAGTTAAGTCTGTGTCTTGGTTTGCCTCTCTTTTTCCCCCCATATTCATTTGTTTTGTTCCTTAAATTCCACCTATGAGTGAAATCATATAGTACTTGTCTTTCTCTGACTGACTTATTTAGCTTAGCATAATACTCTCTAGTTCCATCCATGTCATTGCAAATGGCAAGATTTCATTCTTTTTGATGACTGCATAATATTCCATTATATATATTATATATATGTTATATATGTATATGTATATATATACACACACACATATATACATATACATATATCATTGTTTTATATTTCATTCTGATGTCACTTGCTTTCACCCTGAAGAATTTCCTTTAGAATTTCTTCTAAGATATGTCTCCAAGTAATGTTTATGTATATGTATACATATATGTATATATAAGAGACATATCTTACAGGAGATTCTAAAGGAATTCTTCAAGGTGAAAGCAAATGACATCAGAATGAAATATAAAACATTGAGTTCTGTTAAGGGTAATTATGTAGGTAATTACAAAATATATAATTGCATTTCTTCTCCTTTTTTTTCTTTACTGATGTAAAAAAACAATTTTCTAAAACAGTATTATGTAATTGTACTGTTGGACCTATAACATAATAAAATACACACACATACACACACACACACACACACACACGCACACACACACACCATATCTTCTCTATCCAATATCCATTCACCAGTCAAAGGACATTTGGGCTCTTTTCATAATGTGGCCATTGTTGATAATGCTTCCATAAATATTGATGTGCATGTGTCCCTTCGAATTAGTATTTTTGTATCATTGTATAAGTACCTAATAGTGCAATTGCTGGATCAGAATGTAGTTCTGTTTTTAGTTTCTTGAGGAACCTCCATACTGTTCTCCGGAGTGACTGCACCAGTTTGCATTTCCAACAATAGTGTAAGACGGTTCTCTTTTCTCCACATCCTTACCAACACCGTTGTTTCCTGTGTTGTTACTTTTAGCCTTTCTGACTGGTGTGAGGTGATGTCTCCTTGTAGTTTTGATTTGTATTTCTGTGAGGATGAGTGATGTTGAACATCTTTTCATGTGTCTATTAGCAATCTGTATATTTTCTTTAGAAAAATGTCTGTTCATGTCTTCTGCCCATTTTTAACTGGATTATTGGGGGGAGTGGTGTTGAATTTTTAAATTCTTTATATATTTTGGATACTACCCTTTATGACATATGTCATTTGCAAATATCTTCTCCCATTCTGTAGGCTGCCTTTTAGTTTTGTTGATTATTTCTTTGCTGTGCAGAAGCTTTTTATCTTCATGAGGTCCAAATAGTTCATTTTTGCTTTTGTTTCCGTTGCTTCCAGAGACATGTCTAATTGCTACAGCCAATGTCAAAAAGGTTTCTACCTGTGTTGTTCTCTAGAATTTTGATGGTTTCCAGTATCACATTTACATCTTTAATCTATTTTGAATTTATTTTTATGTACGGTATAAGAAAGTGGTCCAGTTTCATTCTTCTGCATGTTGGTGTTCAGTTTTCCCAGTATCATCTGTTGAAGAGACTGTCTTATTTCCACTGCATATGCCTCCCTGCTTTGTTGAAGATTAACTGGCCATATAATTGTGGCTTCATTTTTGAGTTTTCTATTCTGTTGCATGGATCTATGTGTCTGTCTTTGTGCCAGTACCCTACTGTCTTGACCACTACAACTTTGTGTCATAACTTGGAGTCCAGAATCGTGATGCTTTTTCTTTTTCAAGATTACTTTGGCTATTTGGAGTCTTGTGTGGTTCCATACAAATTTTTAGATTGTTTGTTCCAGCTCTGTCAAAAATGCTGGTGGCATTTGGACAGGGATTGCATTAAATGTGTAGATTGCTTTGGGTAACAGACATTTTAACAATATGTCTTCTTCCAATCCATCAGTATGGGATCTTTTTCTATTTCCTTGTGTCGTCCTCAATTTTTTTTATCAGTGTTTATAGTTTTCAAAGTACAGATTTTTTACCCTTTGGTTAGGTTTATTGCTATGTATCTTATGGTTTTTGGTGCAGTTGTAAGTTGGATTGTCTAATTGCTTCTTGGAATTTGTTGTTTTTTATGATAAGTCAGCTCATTTCTTATTGATCTCCCATATAAATAACGACTAGTTTTCTTCTTGCTGTTTTCAAGATTTTATCTTTGCTTTTAACTTTTCTAAAATTATTTTTTAAGTTTATTTATTTATTTTAAGAGCGAGAGAGAAAGACATAGCAAGAGCAGGGAAGGGGCAGAGAGAGAGGGAGAGAGACAGAATCCCAAGCAAGTCAGCAATGTGGGGCTCAAACTCACCAAACCATGAGATCGTGACCTGAGTGGAAACCAAGAGTTGGACTGTTAACTGACTGAGCCACCCAGACACCCCTCCTTTCCCTTTTAATATTTTAACTATTATGCCCTTGAGTGTATAACTTTTTGTGTTTTTCTTCTATAGAGTTCACTGAGCTTCCTCAGTGAATCAGTGAGCACATTGACCTTTTCATCAGATCTGGAAAGGTTTCAGTCAGTATTTCCTCAAATATTTCTTTTTATTTTTTTCTCTCTTCTTTTTCAGGTCCAGTTACACATATGTTTTCCAGTTAATAGGGTCTCACATTTCCTTTAAACATTATAATTTTTTCATCATTCTTTCTTCTATTAGTTCCTCATAATGTCTATTTATCTTTCTTCAAATTTATCTTATTCTTTTTTCCTCTAGTTGGAAATGATTGTTAAGTTTCTCATAAAGTGTTTCATTTTGGTCATCATGGTTTTCAACTGAAGAATTTCCATTCTGATATTTTAATAATTTAAATATCTTCATTGATACTCTATTTGATAATATTTATATTTCCCTTAAAAATAAAAGCAGTTTTGGGGCGCCTGGGTGGCTCAGTCGGTTAAGCATCCGACTTCGGCTCAGGTCATGATCTCGCGGTTCGTGAGTTCAAGCCCCGCGTCGGGCTCTGTGCTGATGGCTCAGAGCCTGGAGCCTGTTTCAGATTCTGTGTCTCCCTCTCTCTCTGACCCTCCCCCGTTCATGCTCTGTCTCTCTCTGTCTCAAAAATAAATAAAGGTTAAAAAAAATTAAAAAAAAATAAAATAAAAAATAAAAGCAGTTTTGGAACCTGTTCATGACAGCTACTTTGAAGTCTTTCATTCTGATACACCATCTGGTGTATCTCTGTCCCTCATAGGAATGACACTCTGCCCCTCGTAGGCTGTTTCTATCGCTGCTTTCTTCTCTTTATATGTGTCATACTTTCTGTTGTGGTTTATTTGCATGACTTGTAATTTTTTTGGTGAAAAGAAGACAGTCTAGATAGTATAGTGTAGCAACTGTGAGTACAAATTCCACCTTCCCAGAGATTGTTTTGTGGTTGTTTCTTAGTCATTTTTTTGTGTAGTGATTTTGCAAAACCGATTCTGTGAAATCACTGTTTGCTCCATTTTGAAGCCTGTGATGTCCCTTTTCAGATCATTTTTCTTGCTTTTATCTTTTTAGTCAGGCTACCTGTGGGTCTTCCCTGAGTTGGTAGAAGCTGCATTTTACAAAGGTTTTACTTAAGTCCTTTTAGTCACTTAGATGATCCCATTTCCTGTTAGATATGTGTGGCTTATTTTGCCCCCAGTTTCAGCCACAGATCATTAGCTTGGAGGTATCCCCTCTGGTCACCCTGAAGAAAGGTTTAGGCTTGAGCATGCACTCAATCTTCTAAACTGCAAGTGATAGGGTGAACTTGCATTTCACTCTGAATTTTTTAATTAACTTATAAGAATAGTTCGATCATTCAGTAATTGTTTGGTCAGAGGTTTTGTTTGCATCCTGTGTTTCTAAGTCTGTTCATGGCTTGGGGATGCTTTCAAATCTACCCCACATCCTGCTCAGATTGTTTGTGACTGAGTTCAACCCAATGCATGTACACAAGCCACCCAATTCCCAGAGTTAATGATTATCCCCAAAGGTCTATTCTTGGCTGTCTCTCCCTTCAGTTCTCTCTATTAAGCCTCTGGCTGTTCTACCATTTTGCTTATATCATTAACCTATCATCTTTCTCTACAACAAGATCTCTATTTTTTTTTTGACACCACTAGGCATGAAGGCCTCCATTCTTTGACCCAATTATAATCAACTCCCTCAAGCAGAACTTTTGCTGGAATGACAGCCTGTCTCTATTCGTTGACATTGGGTAGGTATGGCAACAATTGGTTTTCTCAGCTTGCTCCCTCTTCTTGTAACATGAACCTCTGCCTTAAAAGTGAGTCAAGGCAGAGGTATTAGGGGCCCTAGTACCCTTGGTTTGATATGCTTGGGTAAGAATTTCCACCATGTAAGTGTAATGTCAGGGGAATGAAGACTTAGTCTTATCAAATGTGTACCTGCATGGAATAGAGTCTCTGCAACAGGGAGCTGGGACAGTAAGTGAGACATTCAGGCAGCATGCCCCTCCTAGGTTGAAACCACAATCCCAGAATGATAACTTGGAGGAGGAACCCATCCTCTTGGTATGACCTGCCTGCAATAAGATGCCCTGTATAGAGCTCTGGCACATGTTGCTAGAGAGTAGTGGTAAGGGATGAGGTTGTGGCTCAAGGGCCATAGATTCTTGCCATTCTTTGAAGGGATTTATTATATTTTCTTGAATGGCCATTCCTCTATTTATACTGTTTTTTAGGACAACTGCCAAGTCTCTATTTTTAAAATTTACTATTATTACTATTATTATTATTCGTCTCATCATGCCCCATATTTCAAGAGTTGTGACTATCTCCTGCATCCAGTTCTGATCCCTTCAAGGTTGGAACCATGTCTTCTCATTATATCCCACTATGCCTCGTACAGAGCTTTTTTCATAGACAATGCCTAAAATGTCTGCTGAACTGAGTTGTCCAGAATTAACCAGGCCATGTGTCATTACTGACACAAAACTGTGCTCAGGGTGAAGAGAAGAGAATGAGAGATAGTAGAGAAATGCCATGGAAAAGATAACATTGGAACTGAGCCTTGTGGAAGGTTAAGATTTGACAGGTGGAAAGGAAAAGAAGGGGCAAAGCAGACAAGAGTCTGAGCATGAGCAAAGCCTGCCATTTCCAGTGATTTCAGACTCTTCAGAATCTTTAAATGACTTTAAAAATTCATGAATTAATTTGTTGTTTGCTAAAGAGAGAGTCTGCTGAGCTCCTTATTCCAACATTCTGGAAACCTCTTGTTCCTCTTAGTCTAGTTTAGTCTTCTTTTTTTTAATGCATATTAAAGTAAACTAAATATTTCCCACTACGTACATCCAAACGAAATTTAAATACTAGGCTCAGATAAGTATTAACCATTTTTTGGTTTTGTTTTGTTTTAGCTTACAGAGGTGTGTAGTGAGGTTTTTTTTTTTAAGTTTATTTATTTTGAGAGAGAGAAAACACGAGTGGGGGAGGGGCAGAGAGAAAGAGAGAATCCCAAGCAAAGCCCCATGTGGGGCTTCAAACCCACAAAACTGTGAGATCATGACCTGAGCCTAAACCAACAGTTGGAGGCTTCACCAACTAAGCCACCTAGGTGCCCCTGCAGTGAGATGTTTTCAAAGCTGTGCAGACTCTGGTAAGTTTTTTTCTGTTTATGCAATTGCATATGGCATTGCAGAATATTTAACATATCTCACTATCATTCCCTAAATGTAGGTAGCACCATTCCAATCATTGTGACTATTAAAACTCCTTCATCAACTTCCAAAATACATATATTTTTATAAGAATGTGAGCATACTATGCATGCGTTCTCTAATTTGTGTGTCTCTGATTGCAATATATCTTTGAGGGAATTCAGTGCCAATGCATGTTGATCTACCTCATTCTTTTAAATTATTATTTGCTTACAGTATTATGGATGTATTCTGTTTTTCTATTCTAAAACTAACATTTGGTTGACCACTTCAAATTTTCCAAATATATTTGATTTTATTGACTCTTTTTATATAGGATTATTTTTTAAGTTTTTTATTTATTTTGAGAGAGAAAGTGTGAGCAGGGGAGGGACAGAGAGAGAGAATCCCAAGCAGTCTCTGCACTGTCAGCACAGAGCTTGATGTGGGGGTTGAACTCACAAACTGTGAGATCATGATCTGAGCCAAAATGAAGAATCGGACACTTAACCGACTGAGCCATACATGTGCCTCGATTTTATTGTCTCTCATTTAAAGATTTTTAAAGTTATTCGCTATCTGACTAGTGACTAATCTTCACAGATCAAATAAAATTTATTTTTAAAATGCACAGTACATTTTATCTTAAATTTTACTTTCCATAAGCCTGGTTTCTTTTAATTTCACAACCTGCTAAGGTTCTGTTGTTGTATTTTAAGAGGGGGAAATTGAAGATCAAAGAGGATGAGAAATTTTAAATGATTAGACGAGATTGAGAGAGATAAATGCAGCATTATTCAAAACAGCCAAGTTATAGAAACAACCAAAGTTCCATCAGTGGATGAACAGATAAAGACATAGTATCTCTACACGCTGTAATATATTTCCACCGTGAGAAAGAAGGAAATCTTGCCATAGGTGACAACATGGGTGGAGCCTTATGCTCCATTATGCTAAATGAAATAAGCCAGAGAGAGAAAGACAAATATTGCGTGGTATCCCTTAAAAGTGGAATCTAAAATAAATAAATAAATAAAATCCAACTCCTAGAAACAAAGTGGAAAGTGGTTGCCAAGGGCTGGGGAGTGTAGTAAAAGAGTACAAACTTTTAACTCTAAGATAAATGAGGTCTGTAAAACATGGTGACTATCACTGATATCACTGTACTATATAAATGAAATTTGCTAATAGAGTAGATCTTAGATGTTCTTACACACATACATATAAACATACATGCACACAAACATACATACATATATACATACGGTGATGGATGTGTTAATTAAAGTGCATGAGTAATATCCTTTGGCAACGCATATGTACATAAAATCACCATGTGGGGCGCCTGGGTGGCGCAGTCGGTTAAGCGTCCGACTTCAGCCAGGTCACGATCTCGCGGTCCGTGAGTTCGAGCCCCGCGTCAGGCTCTGGGCTGATGGCTCAGAGCCTGGAGCCTGTTTCCGATTCTGTGTCTCCCTCTCTCTCTGCCCCTCCCCCGTTCATGCTCTGTCTCTCTCTGTCCCAAAAATAAATAAACGTTGAAAAAAAAAATTTTTTTTTAAATAAAAAATAAAAAATAAATCACCATGACGTACACTGTAAATGTGTTATGATTTTGTCAGTTATACCTCAATAAAGCTGAGGTTTGTTTTTAAGAGTCACAGGTAAATTTGAAACCAGGAATTGTGCCTCTTCCTGTGCACTCTACAGCTACACCACACTCCTGTAGTTTCTTCTGAATTAACCACTTCATGCTTCTATTAATAATCTTGAATTCTAGTCTTTTAAAATATTTCTGCCTTCATCCAACTCTCCTGAATAGGAACTCGTGTGTAAATTGAAATGTCTCTTCCAACGAAAGCCTGTAAGCAACTAAATTGTTTAGAAATTGGGGAAATGTCTGTTCCCTCGCCTACAAGATCTCGTTCCATTTATCAATAGCAATTGTTTAGATCAAAGCTGAGGGACACATGAAATTCACTGTGAAGTCTGCAAACTGCAGAACATGTGGCATTTATTTCTTCAGTTTGTTTTGGCACAAAACCTTGAAATGTGCCCTTGTATTCTGAACACATTTCTAACAGGCATTCTTGCTTTCCATGTGTGTTTAATGTCAAAGAATAAACAAGGACAATTTCCTTGAAGACATACTCCGATTGTTTGGGAAACATCAAAAACATTAACAATTCTTGTAATGAGTAACAAATTGTGCATTGTTCTTTTAAACACAAGCATTTTCTGACAAAGAATTTGCCAGATCTCCATTAGGTGTGCAGTGCCTGTATTTTCTCTATGTTAGTATTGTGCATGTAGTCTTTTCATTATCGCATATGAATTACCTTATATCTAAGAATGCCCTCCCAAAAAACATACCAGCAAATTATATAAAAGGATAAGAGAAAACAAATCGTCATTGCCTGGAAATTTTATTTCCCCCAAATCTCATCTTTGAGAGTCTACAAATTCTTTTTTCCCAGATTAAATTTGGTTTTGGATGTAAACACCAGAATGATAATTACAGCATGGTTGTCCAAACTGAGACTCTGTCATAGGTATAATTTGTTTTTCTTTCTGTTTTAGTAATAAATCCTTATCTAAAATACGCATTCATCAAAGAAAATGAAGGAGGTAAGGTGGATGATTTGACTTTGTTTGTTTTCCACTTAATAATCAAGAGCCCGTTCTGGTTGCATGCTTCATATAAAACTAGAACAAAGCTCATTTGACTCCCCAATCCTTTACACTTCCAGAAGCCAGTTTATCCTCAAATTTCTTGACTATGTCCATAAAATTTAGCTCTGTAAACTTAACAATACTTTAGAAGTGGAGGAATCTGAAGAGCACATGACTAGACTGATATTTTATCAGAAAATAAAAACAAACCCTGTCATTTATAGGACAATATTTTGGGCTCTTTAGCCTGAGTGCTAACTTAATAAAATATTATACCCACTTTAGCAGGACGTTAAATTATAGAAACAAAATGGTCAAAGTATGCCATGAACATATTTCATAAGTTTATTCAGATATTTAGAAAATTGTCTTCCTTGACACAGTAGATTTTTAAATTTCAGCTTTATTGAGGTATAATTGACAGTTTCAGCATAAGAGAGAAAATTCCTTTGTGTACTTAATCCATGAATCTGTGTATCTGACTGGTAGTAATAATAAATAATTATAAGTTATGCTAAGTTATCTAAAAATGAATGCAAATTGGGGCACCTGGCTGGCTCAGTTGGTTAAGCATCTGACTCTTGACTTTGGCTCAGGTCATGATACCTCTATCTCAAAATAAATATACTTAAACAAATGAAGGCAAATTAAGAACCACTGACTGGCATATTAATATAAGTGACTTATTAATATAAGCGTGTGTGTGTGTGTCTGTGTTGTATGAAACTACTAAATACTCAACTATATCATAATCAATTTATTTCACACTGCATTATATAAGTTCTAATTATAACCTCTATTACCTTTCTATAAACTCATTTTCTACATGAAAATTACTCAGATCATCAAGATGTCATTATGTTCCTTAGGATAAGCATCATTAGCCTTTACTAACTTATATTTTAAACTGATTTATGATCCATGTTATTACTTACTCTTAACAAACTTTATAAACTATTATATGGTGAAATAATGCTTTTTACTTACCAAATAAACAGAATTTTATTTTAATGTTTATTTATTTTTGAGAGAGAAGAGAGAGGGACAGAGCATGAATAGGAGAGGGGCAGAGAGAGAGAGGGAGACACAGAATCCAAAGCAGGCTCCAGGCTTTGAGCTGTCAGCACAGAGCCCCATGCAGGGCTCGAACTCACGAACCACGAGATCATGATCTGGGTCAAAGTGGGATGCTTAACTAACTGAGCCACCCAGGCACCTGCAGAATTTTATTTTAAAAAGAAGAAATTAAGCAAAGTGTTTTTCTGCAAGCATCTGTTCTTTCATCATTGTGAAAATTAAAATTCTGATTCTTCAAATAGTAGATTTTAAGTTAAATATAGTTCTTACATGTTAAATTGATTGCACATGGAAGAATAGTATCCTTAAATTTTTTATTTTATTTTATTTTATTTTATTTTATTTTATTTTATTTTTGAGAGAGAGTGAGAGAGAGAACACAAGTGAGGGAGAGGCAGAGAGAGAGGGAGCCACAGAATACAAAGCAGGCTCCAGGCTCTGAGTTGTCAGCCCAAAGCCCGATGGGGACCTTGAACCCACCAGCCATGAGATCGTGAGCCAAGTCGAAGTTGGAAGCTTAACCAACTGAGCCCATCCAGGTGCCCCTTAAATATTTTAAATATAATTATACTTAAGTAAAACTTGGCTATGTTAAATAACTTGTTCAAAAGATTGCATGTGTGGGAATTAAACTGAATTTTGAAGCAAACCTTTATTTCAAAACGTGAACATTTGTTTTGATCTAAACCCCAAAAAAGTAGTAAGTGTGTATTAAAAAATGTAAAACATCCATAGTACATCAAGTGTTGAGTGAGAGTCCCTAAGTGTAATCTTTCATATAGTTATCTTAGTTTATAAGACATTCACCAGCTTAAATTGAACTTAGAAATTTGTAAGAAAAGTTAATTGCCGTATGCCTAAGTGTCTGTGTTGAGTGTGCATATTTGTGTGTGTGAGTGTCTGTATGTGTGTGTGGGCATTCATGTGTGTCTGAGAGACAGAGTTAAGTAAGTGCTAATTCCAAGTGAGAATACATAACTCTCTCTTTCTGTTTCTACTGGCTAGATAATACTCTATTGTCTGAATTTCTATGTAATAAAACAATTTAATCTTCAAAAACTAGAGAGCATTAACTAAAAAATACATGATTAAAAACAAATGACAGGGGCTTGTGGGTGGCTCAGTCGGTGAAGCATCCAACTCTTGATTTCAGCTCAGGTCATGATCTCATGGTTCCTGAGTTCAAGCCCCATATCAGGCTCTACACTGACAGTGCAGAGTCTGCTTGGGATTCTCTCTCTCTCTCTCTCTCTCTCTCTCTCTCCCTCCCTCTCTCAAAATAAATAAATAAACTTAAAAAAAACAAAGAGAAAATTTTGTAAGTGTTTGTATGGCAGAGCAAATATGCTACAGGGTTTTTACTATAGTACAAATGGATATTAGATGAACTACAGGACACATCTTTTGAATTCCTTTTTATGCTCAAAATAATTTCAGAGATGTCATTTTGGGGATTAAAAAAACCCATATATAAGCAGCTGATACTGAAAAGGGAGCTCTCATCATTGATGGGGTATGGGTAGCAAATACTAATACCATTGCATAATGCAGGATTGAGCCTATGTAATGATCCAAGCTGCTAGAGATAAATCAAGCCCTTATCAATTCAGAACCAAATAAGGAACAATGCTTAATTGCTCAAGTGTTGTAGACTGTATTTCTCTCACATAAAAGGAAGTGGTGAATATCCCAATGTTGGCAGAATTTCTCTGCTCCAGAAAATTATCAGGAACATCCAGAAACAGATTAGCATTAACTCAGCTATACTAGGTGTGTGACTTCTAGCCCCAGGTCTATGGTCTAATTCTGTAAGAGCTATTTTTGTCTATGTGATTGGTAAAAGTGATAAATAGATTATCAGTGAAGGTATACCTTTATACCAGTCAAGGGTATTTAAATTAACAATATGTACCAAGATTTGATATGTGCATACAGTACTTTGATGAAGTAATTCTACTTATGAAAATTTCACCTGGTGGAAAATCATTTAGATGTGTACAAATGTGTGAACAGTAATGTGGTCTGCTATTGGTTATAATAATAAAAATATACATTTAAAAATTCTTAGGTGAGGGGCACCTGGGTGGCTCAATAGGTTAAGCGACTGACTCTTGATTTCAGCTCCGGTCACGATCTCACAGTTACGTGAGTATGGGCCCCTCATTGGGCTCTGTGCCGACAGCATGGAGCCTGCTTGGGATTTTCTCCCTCTCCCTTCACCCCTTCCCTGCTCGCTCTCTGTCTCTCTTTCAAAATAAATAAATAAACATTAAGAAAATTAAAAAAAAAATTTAGGTGTTGGTTGTGATTTAAAATAGCTTTAATTTTCAGATTATCTCCCATAAACATGACAGAATGCAGAAGGACAGATTTTTGAAAAGTAGTTTTAAGAAACAGATAATTTAAAATGTATAAATTGGAAATAGAGATTGTTTTAATTCCACTCTTCCTAATGTTGAAAAGCCAAAACTCAAAGGATCTAATAATGCATAATATTGCATATTTTGCCTGTATGCATATTATTTATATTATGCATATGATGTATATTTATAACTAAATCTTATTTACTAGAAATCTGGCCAAATGAAAAAATAATGAGTGTTAGAGAAGGAGGTGTGGGCTTATAGAAACACTTATCTCAATTTGAATCCCTCCTCTACCATCTGTGTAATTTTCAGCAAGTAATTGATTTTCCCTAATTTTCAATTCTATCACTTGAAAATCAGCCTAGTGAAGATTTCATTTGTGTAATCATGGCTATTAAATAAGGCCATATTTGTGTAGTACTCAATACAATGCTAAGAAGTAAGTGTTCAAGGATGGTAGTTTTATTGTTTTTCATTATTATTATTGTTGTTGTTGATTTGTGTATTTGTTAAAGGGATCTCTGAAGTCATCTAACCTAGTAATTGTGCACGTGTCCCTTTTATACAGATCAACCAGGCTCTGCTAAGGGAAACACTATGCTTTAAGAAGTCCCATTATCTATAAACATTATAATTTTATATAATTGTTACTATACTAAGTATATACATGGGTATATACCAACAAAATTGATAACTTTAGTTATTTTAATATTTACTTAAAATTCTCATGAGCTTGCCTAATAATGCATAAGCAAATAATTTTACATTTTAGCTATTTTATCATGTTGAACAAGTTAAAAGATAGTTATGATATAAAACATAGTCAGTTGATGGGAAAGTGTAAAGTTATGGATTTTCTTTGGAAACCAATTAAATAACACATATTTGGAAGATGGAAGGCTCATACATTGCAGAACAAGGGCAACGTTTGTGCCATTCTTGAGAAATAATATTTAATAGTTGGGAAGATGGCAGAGGCGTGCCACACCATGTTTCCATTAAGGAAGGCTATTTTTTTAAATGAGAGTTTGCTTATTAGCATGTTAAATCTCACTGGGGGGAAGAGGGAAATAATGATTTTGAAGCAGTAACAGCTCAGCCATCTTTAAGGAAAGCATTCATATTGAGGAAATCTTTGATTTTTGTTTTTTTTGTTGTTGTTTTTTAAATATAGAGCTGCTAGATTGCTTCCTTTTTGCATATAGCTAGAATATAATTAAAATAGATAATTTGAGAAAGTAATTACTGAGTTCTTCTTTCAGTCCTTGCACATTCATTAAGGATTATATATAAACCCAAATTAGCCTAAAAAGTATAGTAGATGACAGCTCAAAAGCTATCTTGAGTTATAATATTAAGAACAGTCATCTTTTCTCATAAATATCTGTGTTTAATTTGAAACTATGCAAAGTTATATTAATTTGTATAATCAAGTTTTTAAAATACTGCAGCATAATAAATGACAAACTAGAAGAACAATCTGAATTTTTATTTTATATTTATTTTAAATGGAAAACAACTTTGTTCCATCTTGCTTACATTTTCACATCTTAAGCCTTTTGTTAAGTCATTATTATTTTAATAAGCTAAACTGTATGCAAACTGATACCTTTTCTACCTTCGCCTGTTCAAAATATGTGTCATAGGCAGTTTCTTTTTTATTAACCAAAAGAGAGAAAATGACGTTATGTGTGAAGTTACTGCATTGCGGCCACTGGCTCACCATGAGTAAACTCAAAATAGGTTAATTGAATAGGATTTCAATTCAGAACACAAGTGTGAATGTCTAGCATTAGCAGACATATAAAGCCCTGAATTTGATTACAGTGTGAATTGCATGAGTTTATTCAGTGTTCATAGTCTTTCCAGTTTCGCCCTTTATTCTCAGCATTGATTCCTGCTTAGGTATCCAGTGTCCATTAGTAAATGAAAAATTTATTTTTTCAACTGAAAGTTATCTTTGATAGAAAAGTGAAAATGACATTGAAATTGAACAGGATGTTAAAAGTAATAAAAATAGGATTTACTTTTTTCAGACACAGTTTATTATATTACAAAACTAGACTATTGATAAGGTACCTTGAACAGTTTTGTGTTTCAGGAGAAGCAGATATTTATCAAAATCTATGAATTAAGGTACACAGAAATATGTCTTAAAATTTTTCCTTATTAAAAAAAGCCTTTCCTTATTAACTTAAATTTCAGGTTTTTATCTGTTTTGCCAAGTATTAACCCACAATAATCTTTGGGTTAATCATTCAGGAGACAAAATGCAAAGAAAAGTTTTGAAAGACATTTTTTGATAAGAAGCAGGTAAGAGACTTGCTATACAAGATATCAGGACGTTCTACAGCCATGGGAACCAAGAGAGTGTGCACAGGAACAAATAGAAAAAAGGAGTCAAAAAGACTGCCTTATATGAATGTCTAATGTATGATGAGGTTAGCATTTCATATTGCTGAGGAAATCATAAACTCTTCATAAGTGGTACTCGGAAAGTAAGTTTAGCTACCAGATAGAAAAAAAAAATAGTA
This sequence comes from Prionailurus bengalensis, assembly GCF_016509475.1. NCBI lineage: Eukaryota > Metazoa > Chordata > Mammalia > Carnivora > Felidae > Prionailurus > Prionailurus bengalensis. The sequence goes on along the minus strand of NC_057350.1, from coordinate 23,644,449 downwards.
TCAGTTTCAATTGTTGATGAGATATGGAACAGCAGATACACTCTTAAGGACAAATTGGCACTGCTATTGAGAAAATCAATTTGGCATTACATTATCTTATAAAGTTGAACTTGTACAATCCTTATGATCCAGCAATCACACTTCCAGGAATATAGTCTCATACACCAGAAGCCATGCACCATCAGTATTATTCATAATAGAACAACAACAAATGTATCTGTAAGATAGATATTAAGTATGGTCATACAACCCAAAAGTAAAAAACATATTAATTGGGATATTTACCTAAGAGACAAAAGAGTAATGTTAAGCAAGGCATTGAATAACAGTAGATTCTACTAAAAGGCAAAAGGAGCACAAAAGTGAATCAAGATTCACTTAATGTTTCTTTAAGGAAATTGGGCAGGACACAAGCATTTATTTATTCACATTGTGTGTTTATAGGTTACATTCAGTCTTTGGTGAACATAAAAGCAAATAGAAATTAAAATGCCATGAGAACAAGGGTAGCACCTGTTTTTAAAGCTAAAAAAAGAAAAGTCATATAAAAATTTTTTAAATTTTTTTAATGTTTTATTTATTTTTGAGACAGAGAGAGAGTGCGAGCAGGGGAAGGGCAGAGAGAGACACACACACACAATCTGAAGCAGGCTCCAGGCTCTGAGCTGACAGCACCGAACCCGATGCGGGGCTCAAACTCACGAACCGTGAGATCATGACCTGAGCTGAAGTTGATGCTTAACCAACTGAGCCACCCAGGTGCCCAAAAAGTCATAAAATTTTTAATTTAAGGAAACATTTAAGATGATGGATAAAGGGAAGAAATCTAAATTATTTTATGTACAAAATATTATTATAATTTTATTCCAATAAACAAATTTAATTTCTGAAATGAATAACAGGTACTTGAGTATATGTTCACAGTTTAAGATGACTATTGAAGTAATTATATCCAAGAACTTAAAAAAGCCACTCAGCATCCTGCATTAATTTAGAAAAGAAAGAGACAAAATGGAAGCCATGGTTATTGTGAAACATTGTTTTTTCCTCCCAACCAGTCGATAAAGAAGCACCCTCTCAATTAGGAGGACAGTGTCTCAGTTCTGCAACCTTCATGATGGTCTCCACCACTTGACCTTATTTCCAGAAAGAGGAGAGAACAGATGCTCATTTGTGACAGGCTGTTCTTTTTTAAACTACAAAAGTTATTAGCTAATTTATTTATTAGAAATAATACATGCTTATCAGAGTTTACCTACTACATATCAGTTTATATGTTTTGATATATATTTACCAAATACATGATTATATGCACTAGATGTGGAGGCAGTTTTCTTAGTGAAATAGAATTAAAACCAAATCTTATGTGTCTAGTATATAATTAACAAATCATTGTATAATAGGAATTTTAAGTTTAAGAAAAGGATTTCTGTTAAGGCATAATGCATTAATGTTTATTCATCATTTCCTAATTATATATATAATATATAATATAATAATATTAATATATATTAATTATATATAAATATAGAGATAGAGAAGATATAGATAGATATAGATAAATATGGATATATAGAGAAAGGTGTTAAAGGAGTTGAAGTGAATTATTGTTATACTGTCTTATATTAATGCTTATTGCCACTCACAAATTAATAGCCTAATTTTATTCAGGTACCACTATTTAACATTTGTATATGATCATAATAGAAATACTGGGTTTAAGTATTCATTTTCTATGTCAAAGAGTACACAATAATTCAAGAAACAATATGAAAAAAGAAAAAACATTATTAAACTCTAACAAAGATAATATTAATTACACAAAACTCATATAAGAAGTTAATCAAATAAGGAAGTAAGTACTAGAGATTTAACAGGTAATCTGTAATATAAGCCCACATTAATTTATAAATAAACATAGATAAATATATTTTAAAAGATAATCAGAGAGATATTTTATTCTTTATCTGAAGGGAAATTAGGACAAGTACATAATGCCCCATTAAATTTAGGATTTTATCATTTTATACTTGAGTGTCATAAAAATGACCTGGGTTTCATATTATTTTTCATAGAATAGAGATTTAAAGAATGACATTTCAGTGGAAAACCTCTTGTCTATACAATCCAAAGAGTAATGCATCATGGTAAGTGGAAGATTCAAATAAGTCTGGGATTGCCCTTTCCTTCTTTCCAGTTCACATTATAATGACATCAACTTCTAGTTTGTTCTAGATGGAGGAAAGTGTAGTGGCTTATTTCTGACAGACTATTCTATCTTAAACTACAAAGAATATGAGTTGATTAATTTATTAGGAGTGATACTGGATCTGGAGTTTTCTTTCCCCGTTAGTTAATATAGTATAGCAGGTATTTGTCTATGAATATGATATATATACTTGAATATAGACTATCTTTTCTGCTAAAGTAAAAAAAAATGTTTTTATTTTAGAGAGAGGAAGAAAGCAAGTGGGAGAGAGAGGCAGAGAGAGAGAGAGAGAGAGGAAATTTTAAGTAGGCTCCACACATGGCACCTGACTTGGGGCTGAATCCCAGTGCCCTGGAATCATGACCAGAACTGAAATCAAGTTCAAGATTCAATCAACTGAGGTGTCCCTCTGCTAAAGTAAAATTTAAATAAATATCTGGTATTAGAACATTGGGCAAGGGGAAGTTTAATTTAAGGAAAGGATTTTTTTTGAGGCATAGTGCATTGTTTCCCTTTCAGTTTTCCCTAAATACAGTAAAATATGTATTTATAGGGATGAAGTGAGTTGAACTGTGTATTAATCCCTGTAAAATTCAGAGAAGAAATAAAACAGGCTATATCAGGTTAGACTTGAACTCAACCTTAAAAAATGAATGGAAGATTCAGTATTGGAAGGCAATGGAGAAAACGCTGCTGAAAATGAAGCCAAAGACATAGAAAAGAGGACTAATTCAAGAGAATGAAGAGAAAAATGTCCACCTAAGTAAAATCAAAAGTTTCTCTATTTCATTTTGTCTAAAAATAGTTTTAGAGCACCACCTCTTGGGAGACAATTCTCTACAGGTTCCTTATGTTTCCGGACATCTTGCTAGCAAAAGCACTGACAGCTTTTGTTCCAGACCATATTTTCAGGGCTGTGTACAGAGTTTACCACCCAGAAAGATAGAGATGGTGTCTTCCTCTAGAGCAATGAGATTTGTTTGCTAGCCACAATAATAAGGTTTATGATCCCTCTGGGGCAAAGCTTGGGCTGCTTTGATTGTATCACCTGATAAAAGATTGACATTTTATGAAATTGGAGTTCTTCAGATGGGAGCAAAAATACTTCCTGTGTTACATCCATTTTGGTCCATCCGAATCATTGCATTGAGATCTGGGAAGCATTGGGAGCCAGAACAACATGAAGCTCGTTGTACCATTTTTGCTGTGAGTAAAAACAAAAACAAAAACGAACAAATAAAACACTTGTCTCATATGCAAGGATCTTCTGTTAGCTTGAAAGGAGAATAAGTCTCAGCCCCTTTACAGTTCTGGACACCTACCATGTGCTAGGCATTTTTTTAGGTATTGGAGACCATAACTGAACATAACAGACAATGATTTCCACCCTATCAGAGCTTACATTCTAGAGATGCAAAATTCTAAAGGAGTTAGGGTAATATTTCCATAAAGAGGTGCATGTGAAAATGTTACAATGATGAGGGATGCCTGTGTAGCTCAGTCGGCTCAATCTCCAACTTCAGCTCAGGCCATGATCCCACAGTTCGTGAGTTTGAGCCCATATTGGGCTTTCCACTCTCAGAGCCTGCTTCAGATCCTCTTTCTCTCTCTGCCCCTCCTCTCTCTCTCTCTCTCTCTCTCTCTCAAAAATAAATAACCATTAAAAAATGTTTTAAATGTCACAATGATCATATACTTGAAAGATGTTATTTATTTTTTATGCACACACAGATGAATGTTTTTTATAGCACTGCCTCTCAAAATGAGCAAACAAAAACTAGAAGCAACTTGAGTGTCCATCAGAAAGGGAATGGTTATTGTTAACTAAATTGTGGTGTAGACATACAATAGATTTTATCAATTAAAAAAAAAAGACAGTATCTACTTACCCAGACGATGGTTCATGACCTAGTAAGTGAAAAAGCAAGTTCAGGTTTTGGGTGCATTACTATCTATATTACTTTTTAATGACAAAACAATGTAGGAAAGAAGGAAGTGAGGAAAGAAGTGAAAACAGGAAGAATATGTGGAAGAAGGTAAGAAGGGGAGAGGGAAGAAGGAAGGGAAGGAGGAAAGGAGTAAGGAAGGAAAATATTCCATATTAGCACCATAATTACTCCATATTAACCTTTGGTAATCTCTAAAAACTATGAGTGAAGCGAAAGGGTAAGATACACACACACACACACACACACACACACACACACATATATATATATATACATAAAATGGTATATCTTTTTCTAATTTTTTTAAATTCCAGTTAGTTAATATACAGTGTAATATTAGTTTCAGGTGTACAATATAGTGATTCAACACCTCCATATAACACCCGGTGCTTATCACAACAAGTGCACTGTTTAATCCCCATCATTTATTTAACCCACTTCCACTCTGGTAACCATCAATTTGGTCTATATAGTTAAGAGTATGTTTCTTGATTTGCCTCTTTCTCTATTTTTTTCCCTTTTGCTCATTTGTTTTTCTAAAAATTCCATGTATGAGTGAAATCACATGGTGTTTGTCTTTATCCAATTGACTTATTTCACTTAGTATAATACTCTCTAGCTCCATCCATGTCATTGCAAATGGCAAGATTTCATTCCTTTTTATGGCTGAGTAATATTCCATTGAATATATGTGCCACATCTTTTTTTATCCCTTCATTAGTCTATGGAAACTTGGGCTGCTTCCATAATTTGGCTATTGTTGATGTTATTTAATAGAGGACAATAATATGTATTGTAAGACTGGAGTATATAACTAATGGATTCGTACATATTTTGTATCCAACTAGGAGCTCATTAATGATGTGTATTTTAAAATTATTAATAACAGTGAACATAGAGGCAAAGTCATTTAATCAGTTGTGATTCAGGTGTGGTTTGGCTATACCTATAGCATTTATTATAAAAAGGGGGTTGGGGTGCCTGGGTGGCACAGTCGGTTAAGTGTCCGACTTCAGCCAGGTCACGATCTCGCGGTCCCTGAGTTCGAGCCCCACGTCAGGCTCTGGGCTGATGGCTCAGAGCCTGGAGCCTGTTTCCAATTCTGTGTCTCCCTCTCTCTCTGCCCCTCCCCCGTTCATGCTCTGTCTCTCTCTGTCCCAAAAATAAATAAACGTTGAAAAAAAATGCGAGAAAAAATAAAATAAAAAAAATAAAAAGGGGGTTAATAAAAAATTAGAAAAAAAATTGTTACACGGAAGTTAACAGAATCAGTAAAAAATGATAGAGTAGCCATGAAGTTAAAACTATGGTCTTGGAAATTACTAATCTGGATACTGATAACATAAATGAAGGGAAAAATTTTTATGAATAGGCTTTACTTTTGTTTTAGGCAACCTGAGTTTGGGAATGATAGTAAGACTTCCAAGTTACAGGGCTCATGAGGCACTCAAAAATTTAGCCCCATAATTTAGAAAGAAATATGAATGCAAAACAAGTTTTAGGATCATGCCTAGAGAGTCGATTTCTAAAGCTGTGAGAATTGATAAGCTCTCAAGGATGATACAAAAATTAATGCCCAAATAAATGGCCAAAAGCTAATATTGAATCACCCTCACTTTCAGAGAATATAGAGAATAATCCACCAAAAAGAATTGGAAAGGAGAAAGAAAATCAGGAGGAGAATGAGGGGATTCTAAAATAGTTCAGGGGCCTAAATACCAAGGCAGATAAGAACATCAGCAAGGAGAGCGTGACCACATTTTACATAGAGACAAAAGAATATTAACACTGGAGGAGAAATTATAGGTGACCTTCAATTTTGTAAGAGCAAAGGCCATAGAATTCATAAAACAAAGTAGTTTTAAAATAACTTATTTTTAATGTTTTATGAAATTGTGAAATTAGTTTTAACAAAATTTATGTTGACATATTACCTCTGATTCATTTTTTGACTGACAATTTTATCACATAGGAAATGTTTCATTTATAAAAAACATCATATAAGTAAATCTCTTACTCTTAATATGCATAATATAACCTCAACATTAAAATTAGTATATTATTACTATATTATAGTACCTAACTATAATTTTCTTTATTTTCAAGAAGTTTTTTGTATATTGAGTTCTCAGGGATATTCCTTAGTTTCTCTTAGTTATATTAACAAATGGATGAAACTATGAAATGATTCACCATGAGCAAAGGGATATGGCATCAGAAGAGCAAGAAAAGTTCTTCAGTATTTTTCTTTCATTTTTTATTTCATTAACTTGCTTGTTGCTTTAGGAAAGAAAAGGTGTTTCCATCTTACTTTTTCAATTTGTGATATCAGAATAATAATAATAATACTTGTTACAAACTTATCTAAAATGGTATAATTGATTCCTAAGCAAATTTAAAATTTTTTTTTCAACGTTTATTTATTTTTCGGACAGAGAGAGACAGAGCATGAACGGGGGAGGGGCAGAGAGAGAGGGAGACACAGAATCTGAAACAGGGTCCAGGCTCTGAGCCATCAGCCCAGAGCCTGAGGCGGGGCTCGAACTCACGGACCGCGAGATCCTGACCTGGCTGAAGTCGGACGCTTAACCGACTGCGCCACCCACGCGCCCCAACAAATTTAAAAACAGAGAGAGGAAGAATATAATTTAAAGTTTGTTTCAAGAGTGCTAAATAGTTTGGAGGATTTTTTTTATTATATTACTTGGTTTAGCTACATCATTTCATTATATGTAATAGTAATATGAGAAATATTTATTTCTCAAAAAATATATACGAACTCCTAAACCTCCGTCTTTCTAACCTATGTCTGTCTAGGTTGATGAATAACCACTGAGTTCATTAGAAATTACTGATGTGTGCAAAATAGTTTGACACCTTCATATATTTAACTTTTTAAAGTATTTTAAATGCTATTAAATTTGATGCCACTCTTTTGTGCCTATCATCTTCTGCATCATCTTAAATAAAAATTAATGCACAATGTTTTGCTAGAATGCTAATTTTTGCAACCTCCTGGTAACATTTTAGTGGACTGTTACACACTCAATGTTGAAGAGAGTAAAGCAAAAGGTTATAGATTATTTACTGTGATTTATCCAACCCCTGTGATATCATAAGCATGGAAACCCTTAGCCATCTCTGTTTCACTACTTTTTAATTTTAATTTTCATAGTTTTTGTGAGAAATGATTATGTGCGGACAGGAGAATGAGTACCAAGAAAACTTAGAGTAACTCATTCTGCAGCTATATTCAAGGCAAAGGAGACAAAAAAAGATTGACATATAAATAGTACCACCTACAATTTATAATTTAGAATAAAATTTCAAACTTTTGATCCTAATGATTCAGGACATAAAGTCTTGCCACATGGAATCAATAAGAAATATCCTACCTGAATTTTATTTCTGTGCAAATGAACATCTTATATATTCTTATAACTAAAGCAATAGATTCAAGCGTGTGATACCACTTAGGGTAATTGTAATAGGCTACCATTTATTGACAGTCAGCTATATTCTAAGCACTATAGTAGTGTATAGTTTTTCATTTGATTCTCAAAATACCTCTATATTCTGGGAATTATTTCACCCATGTTGAAATGAAAAGGAAGAAGGAAGGGATAGAAGGAAAGAAGAAAGGAGCAGGCTTAGCAGCATTGAAAAGAATGATATAATTGCAATATAATCCATTTTATGAATTCAAAATACTATAGCAGTAGTTTTTTATGTTATGTTGTTTAAAATATCACTGTTTATTATTATTACAAAATAATCAAATAGCCATTTATAGTTTCTTTTAAGAAAAATATTGGTCCTTCTCATTCAGTCCCCAACATTATTTGGACAAATTTGATTTTTTAATAAAATTAGACCATTTTATCTTGCTCATGTAAATGATAAGTAAATTTTATCTCTCTGATCACTTTACCTGATATTAGCCTCATTTTAATTGACACTTGAACTATTTTTTAGTGTTTCTCCTTTATTTCCATTTCTCCCCTTGTACTTAGCAAATTTAACTGCATGCAGGTATTTTTCATGATAACATTTGGTATTAGGTGAACTGTATTATTGGAATTAATAAAGTTAACTTTATTCCTTCTATATAAAATAATGTTAGCCCTTCAAATAGGAACTGGAATGATTTGTGATAAAGTCAGAATATAACCATATGTTTTCTGATTTTGATCTTTTACAATTCAATTTTATAAATATGCATTTAATTTCTAAGTCAAAAAGTTAAAAGGGATAGTTACATAGTGAAGATTTTTGGCAGTGAAAGTTTGTGAGAAGTTAAAACTATGGATTAAAATGCACGAGTAAAGGCAGAGAATCACTTTTTTCCACTAAGTTTGGAGTCAACTGAGAAAAAACAAAGAATTAGCAGATGTATAACTAACATATGATTCTGTTTAGTTTAACTGATAAAAGAAGGAACTCATTCGAGATTAAAAAGATGTTTTCATAACTTCTTACTGTTCTTGGAATAGCGCATGCAAAGGAATGCTTAAAACTGTAGAATAGATATTATCGACCCATCTGTCTTCTGCGATTTTGGAGTAAGTGTGGACTGGTGGCAGGGGGCAGGGAGATAGAGGGCAGACAGTAAACAAAATGTCCCCCATGGCTGCACTTAGTTGAGTGAGACATTTGGATGAAGACTCCGACCCGTACCGGGTAGCTCATCCTACTCCCAAAGAAAAATATTAAGGAGTGGTGAGTGGTGGGAACAGCCAAGATGATTTATGGAAAATCCCTTTTCAGGGATGAAAACAGAATACTTAAGTAGTGGATCACCCAATGCACTTTTAGGTTTGTTTCTTTGTTTTTTGGTTTTTTTTCAAACTTCAATCCAAATGTACAACATGTAAAGTCTAATTTTCCTTTTAGAATGCCAAAGAGTGATGACTATAAATCTTCCTGGTTAGCATTTTTTTTAATGTTTATTTATTTTTGAGAGAGAGAAAGAGAGAGACGGAGCATGAGTGGGAGAGGGGCAGAAAGAGAGGGAGACACAGAATCCGAAGAAGGCTCTAGGCTCTGAGCTGTCAGCACAGAGCCCGATACAGGGCTCGAACTCATGAGCCATGATATCATGACCTGAGCTGAAGTCAGATGCTTAAACGACTGAGCCACCGAGGCGCCCTATATTTTGAAGGTGGTATACATTGTTTCCTTCCCTTTTGTCAATAATATACTCAAGATGTAGCTGGCCAGATTATTTAACTGGCAAATATAAATTAGCTTCTGTTTGAACTGAGACAACCCAAAGGACAATAAGTGATTCATTTTCATTTCATTAAGATATATTGGTAATGATCAATATAGTAAGCTAAGTCGATACTGAAATATCCCTCCATGTCACTCACCCATGAAAGCCAATTCACGGTGATTTCTCCAGCCTATAGATCAAAACTCATCTTTTCTGCATCACTGCTATCACAAAAACCCATGTACTGAATTATGAAATTTCTATTCCATTTAATTGTTATTTTATTGTCTATTTATGTTTGATATCCCCAACTTCTAAAATTTTTATAACCTTTGAAAATAATAGTAACATGTAAACAATATATATTCAATAAATATTTGGTAATCTGATTTGCAGATATTTTTGTTTTATAATTAACTAAGTGGAACATTTCATCCTCTGCTTGAATTGAGAAATCCCAAAGAATATCAGGAATAGAATGGTAGGTGGATATGAAATACCTCTATGTTTCCTACTGTATTTGCATAAATTGCTATTCCCTTTGGATTTCAACCTACTATATAATTTCTTTATAGCACTACCTCATCTGATCATGGCATTTGGCAATATTGATAGAATATCAACAGTTTGTTGTGTAATGAAGCCAAATGAAATATATATTGTGTAGAAAAGCATTGAGGTAAGTGTTTTTGCCGATAATATGCTTTATTTTCAAGGTAGTTCCATTTTATTTTAGGCTCTGAGTCAAAATTTTTTTCCTATTTCTGAATCTGATCTACCTTCCATTATATAAATAGATCTTAATCACTGTGAATAAACTAGTGAAAAAACTATTAACAAATCCCTCCCTCTTTTACTCTCTCAGGTTAATTTCCAAAATATCTCAGGACTTCTATTCATAAGTGTTTTATTGTTACATCATGTAATGAATTGGAATTTTTATTTGCGCTTTTGTTAATTGTAATGAACAAATAAGTCCTTATCCATATCAGAGGACTGCACATTTTAATTTACTGACATACATCTCCTCTGGATTCTAGCTCTTTTTGAGCATGACTCACTGGGTTGCAAGCAAAACCTACAGAAGGAAATCAAAATGAAAAAGTAAATGCAGATATTAAAGGAACTATGTGATCAGAAAGGTTTTCTAAAGAGATCAGAAGAAAGAGGGGAGAGATTAGGAAGGTATGTACAGAAGAAAAAAAAAAGGCAAGGAGGAAATCTTCACCAAGGAGATAGAAGACCCGAGAACAGATCTTTGGTAATGAATAATTTTGTTTTAACCAGATTATCTGAGAGTTCTTAGTACAGAAGTTTTGTATATCCTCTGCTGATTGACATCACTCATGGAAGATAATGAATCTGTACTAGGAATCCCTCAAGAGTCAGTTGACAATTTCTTACAATAAAAGGTGCCATCAAAGCAAGGTTTCATTTATTTAAAAGAAAAGTAGTTTTAAATCTAGACAAGTTTCTCTTTCCTTCTGAGTAACAAGCCACCTAGGAACCTAAAGGCAGTCTAACCTGAGCCACCTGTAAGCTACCGGGAATGTGTCAGAATCTGTCCTTAGCAGTCACTGTTTCAAATCTGAAAAAGGGAGTCTGTTTTTATATTTATTCACATGTGAAGGAATTCACATGTGAAAAGGGGAATTGAAAGAGGATGGGTTTTTTGACAGTATTAAAGACAATAAGGGGATTTACATTAATGTTTTCTATGTAAAAAACGAGCAGTTCACCTTTCAATTTAAAATAAGAACTAAAGTTTGTAAGTTTCTTTAAAATTTTTTTTAATGTGTATTAATTTAGAGAGAAAGAGAGAGAGAGAGGAAGAGAGAGAGTCCCAAGCCATCTCCACACTCAGCAAAGCCCAACACAGGGCTCAATCTCATGACTATGAGATCATGACCTGAACCAAAATCAAGGGTATGACGCTTAACCAACTGAGCCGCCCAGGTGCCCTGTTAGTTTCCTTTATTATGATGCTATCGAAAATGTAATGGCATCTGAGTTACAACACACCTGTGCATTTAATTTCAAACTCATGATAGATGGATCTAGAGACAGGAGGTAAATCTAAGGGTTTGTCTGAGTTGGTCTTAACTAAACAAGAATATACACAAGTAAAAACCTCAGCACAGAAATATGTCCAAAAATTCAACTCTAACTTTCTCTCCTGAAGTTACTGCTAACATGAGCGTCAACCCTAACGTATGTTAATTCAGTATAAATAGTGAAATAAGAGTATTTTCTGGCAACTCATCTTTCCCACTCCCCTTCCTTTGCAGGATAGGTAAAAATTGTGAAAAGGCAGATGCACAGTCATGGCATCGACAGGGAAGCCTCTGATATTTGGTTGGCATAGCTACTTGTATTCATCCAAAGAAATAAATATGGTCGGCACATCATGTCATCTGGCTCTAACATTGCCAACTCAACCCATTGCATTAGCTGAGATGTCCTTGGTCTGGCTCTTACTTTATGTCTTATGGTCAGTCTCCTATTTGCAACAGATTTTCTGCCTCAAACTATGAAGCTTCTCCAAGCCCCACTCTTTCTTGTCTTTCTGCCCAACTTCAAGGCCTTTCAATCTCAGGCAACAGAATATGTGTTGAAAGTGACTTAAATCATATCAATGATTGTAAAATGTAGTAAGTACAGGAATAATTTGTCCTATAGTTGATTCATCAAAATGACAATGTCAGTGCTGTTGATGACTTTAATTTACTGTTCTGGACCATACAGACATTGATGAAACATAGGAAATTGTGCTTAATGACCATCCCTCAGCCTGGCTTCATGTGTTATACATCAGTAAGCATGTATCCTTTAACCTACTGTTCAAAAATATTAAATTCGTTATCAAGGGAATGCAGATTTAAACCACATCGAGAGAACTCTTAACCCCTATAAAAATGAACTAAATTGGAAATACTGGTGTCCCCCAAAGAAATGAAGATGTGTATAAAGGAAATAGTCTTATGTAGAAATATTTGTAAGAAACATGTTTTTCATAGTAGCCCAAACTGAAACCGTCCAATGTTCAGCAACACGATAATGGATAAACTGATGATGATATACCAATATCATGGAATATTACTACTGAATCATCAGAGACAGAAAACCAAAACTTTATTTACCACGACCTGGGTGATTCTCAACAACATGCTGGCAAAAGATGGGAGACAGAAAAGAATAATGCTGTACAATTTCATCTGTGTGAGGTGGGGATGGGATAAGAATCCAAGGAATCATTGGTTGAGAAATTGTGAAGGTGAGGATTGGCTGGGAAGGGACTTGAGATACCTTTCTATCTGAGATTTTAAATTTTGAATTTTATCTGTCTTTGTATCAGAGGGGGTTACTCATGTGTGTGGAACTGTGAAAACTCATCATTCCATAGGTCTTCTATCAAGGTCACCTCCATTACAAAAACAAAAAAGTGACATACTGATAGAAAACTGTAATTTCAAAAAGACACTGTATTTTCTTTTAATAAGACGTGCATTGGGTGAGGCAGGCTGACCGTGGTACCATGAGGCACCTAGGTGAAACAGAAAGTTTTGATATGAGTCATAAAAGAGTAATGATAATATAAAACTTTTTCCTCCAAACTAAATGAAAAATGCTTCTTTAAGCTTCAATGATATTCCAGAGTCGTATTAGGACGTAAGAGGGGAACGTCATCTCAGTGAATAACTAACACCTCATCAGAGCTAACAAAAGCTGTCATGGATAAGATTTTTTCATAAATATTTTGGTAATTCTGTTAATTTTTTGGACTTTATTGTTTATAAATAAAAACTGATTCACTGGACATGATGCCTTATTGCACATAACAGGTCTGAATATGTAAAAAGGACAGGAAAGCATTTTAGAGAACCTGTGATTAAATCCAAATAAGTATATTAATTGAATATTACTCTTTTATTTCGATACCAGATTTTTTCTATATTATTAATGTATATATTATTATAATTACTTAAATTAACAAAATCTTTATAATGAAAATTCTATTTACCCCCAAACTTAAATCAATTACAAAATTATATTAACAGTATCTGCAGAAACATGTGATTTTGTATTTATAACATTTATATCCATGTTAGCAAAAAGGTTCTTCATATTTGATCAAGATACAATATTTGAAACTACTTTAAAAAGCAGGGAACTGGGGTGCCTGGGTGACATAGTCGGTTGAGTGTCCAATTTTGGTTCAAGTCAAGATCTCACTGTTCATGAGTTGGAGGCCAGCGTCGGATTCTGGGCTGACAGCTCAGAGCCTGGAGCCTGCTTCAGATTCTGTGTCTCCCTCTCTCTCTGTCTCCACTCACACTCGCTCTCTCTCTCTCTCAAAAATATATAAAACATTTTTAAAAAGTAGGGAATGTATCCATTTATTATTATTATCACTACTAAATTAAATGCTTAGATTTCTCTACCTATAAAGTGTATACTCTTTTTCATTATGACAACTTGCCTTCTAATTTGATGAATATACATATACTTATTGAAAAGTACACATTCTGTTCACATATATCACATTTTTTTAAAGTTTGGGTATTATCACCTGTCAAAAAAGTATCTCATTTTTCTCACCTTGGTATTTCCAAATTTTTCTGTATCTCTCTTAGCTTCAATTAGTCTGTATGAAGATTAAAAGTAGAAACATGGTGGAGGTTTACAGAGGGAAATGTGAAAAACTTTATAGATGGCAAATGCATATTATTTAATTAATGTACTTTATTAAATATGTGACATTTTGAATTTATCTTCTCACTTTAAGAGACTAAAAATAAACATGTTCTCAGATTCTCTAAAAATATTTAATCCAGAAAATGTGTTCTTGCTTCGTTAATCATTTTCTTTTAAACAAGCACAATATGGGGGCGCCTGGGTGGCGCAGTCGGTTAAGCGTCCGACTTCAGCCAGGTCACGATCTCACGGTCCGTGAGTTCGAGCCCCGCGTCAGGCTCTGGGCTGATGGCTCGGAGCCTGGAGCCTGTTTCCGATTCTGTGTCTCCCTCTCTCTCTGCCCCTCCCCCGTTCATGCTCTGTCTCTCTCTGTCCCAAAAATAAATAAATGTTAAAAAAAAAATTTAAAAAAAATAAAAATAAACAAGCACAATATGTATTTTATCCATATGTGGAAGGAAAGTTATCCATTATCTGACTGGTGTGATAAAAGGATCGTTGGTATTCTTTGAAATTTCTCCACTAAGAAGTGGCTCCTATGTGACCAGTAACATTTTTGTTAACTCTTTATTACACATTTGTCCTACTACATTTACAAACTTCTGGAATCCAGGGACTATCCCTTATTAATTTCTATATCATTATTACCTATTTTAGTCCCCAGATATAGTTAATAGCCAGTAAATATTTTTTAATTAATAAATGTTCCTTACCCAAAGTGTTTTAACGACACAAAATCTGTATTTTTTTACTTTCTTTGGTCATGTTAGCTCAAATATTACCAATTATATTTTGATTTAAGTGAAAAGTTCTTTAGTTTTTGACATTAATCTGATAGTTTAAAGTGCTGTCAGTTTTGTGCAGCTTAGCTTAGTTGGCTGTTTTTCCATTCTGAGGTGAAAAGAAGAAAATGGACATCTTTCTCTTTTTTTGCTTGAGTTTAGTTCATACACAATGTTACATTAGTTTTAGGTGTTCAGCTTAGTGATTTGACAAGTTTAAATGTTATACTATGTCCACCACAAGTGTAGCTACATCTGTATCATTACATCACTATCACAGTATCACTGACAGTATTCCTTATGCTGTGCCTTATTCATTCCTTAACTGGAAGCCTGTATTTCCCTCTCCCCTTCATCCATCTTTCCCAACCCCACCTACCTCATCTCTGGCGACCGTCGGTTTGTTCTCTGTATTTATAGGCCTGATTCTTTTTGGTTTTTTTTTTTCATTTTTTTAGATTCCACTTATGGGTGGAAACATACAATCTTTGTCTTCTCAGTCTGACTTTATTCACTTAGCATAATACCCACTAGGTTCATCCACGTTTCAAATGGCACATCCCTCATCCTTTTTTATGGCTGTGTAATATTCCTGTGTGTGTGTGTGTGTGTGTGTGTGTGTGTGTCACATTTTCTTTATTCATCTATTGCTGGACACTTAGGTTGCTTCTGTATCTTGGCTACATAATAAATAATGTTTCAATAAACATAAGGGTGTATATATCTTTTTGACTTAGTGTTTTTGTTTTCTTTGGGCAAATACCCAAGAGTGGAATTATTGGATCATATGGTATTTCTATTTTTAATTTTTTGAGGAACCTCCTTATTGTTTTCCATAGTGACGGCACCAATTTACATTGCTACCAACAGAGCCTGAGGGTTCTGTTTTCTCCATATCCTCACCAACACCTGTTTTGTCTTGTAATTTTGATTTTAGCCATCCTAACTGGAGTAAAATAATATCTTATTGTGGTTTTGATTTGGAAAATGGGAATTTTAATGACACGGATGGTAAGGGAAGAAAGAAAGTGAACATTCAGGCATGTATGAATCTGGGCAAGGAAGAGTGGAGTTTGCAGGGCTATTTTACTGACTCAAAAAGATACTTGAGGACACAAAGAAACTGGGGGAAAAATAAGAAGTGTGTTAAAGGAAAAATAAGAGATCACTAAAAACAAACATCCACTATTTGACATTTCTGCCTGGATTGTGTGGCGGTTCTCACTGCCCTCTACCTTCTGACTCACATATTATGTACTATCACAAGTGGGGTTGTCTCCCTGTATCTATCATTCTTTTTTTTTTCCAGTGAAGCTCAGTACAAATTCTAGCTACTATACATACCTTAATATTCTAAAGAGATCCAATAAATATGAATTCTCATAAGGATTGTTAAAAGTATATGTGTTTCTATGTCACATTTTAAAATTTAGTGTTATATTTTTTTCTAGTGATTCCCTGAAGCAGTGTTTTTCAAATCTGGCTGCTTATTTCTATAACCAGGGGAGAGTTTTAAATGCACTGATATCCACACATCAGTATATTTTTTAAAAACACTCCTGGTGATTCAAATGCACAGCTATGGATAAGAGCTGCTGTCAAAAATCCACCAAAACAATTGATTCACTTAGTGGATGTTTCATGTATAACTGATGACATCTTCAAAATCAGGCAAGGAAATGATTTGTTAGAATGGTTTCTCTATATGAACTGAGATAAAAGTGTTTACCATGTTTACCTGAAAAGAAAAATAAAATACTTTCCAAAACAAAGATTTCAGGAAATCACCTTTGAAAATGCAGAAGTTTGCTTCCTATTTAAAAAAAAATGTTTACTTTTAAAGTCAAGGATATTCCATTTGTCCTCTTCCTCCTCTATTTCTTCTTTCCCCAGAACAGAACAGAAGCTACAAGGCAGTGGTCTATTTTTACTTTCCTATTTGTAGAAATCTTTTTTAAAAATGACCTGTAAGAAAAGTGGTACTTAGTGTTGCAAACCATTCTTTTAAAAATGCAATATTTGGATTTGAATAACTTTAATTTGGAAAATAATTTCTTTTAAATGCCTTAAAAAGGAATTGACTTGATAAATTTATGTTCAAAAACACAGAAATGTATTTTTAAATGGTTATGACACAAACACTTTTAATATATTTTTTCTTTTACTTGCCACATATTTTCCCAGGTCTAAAGTTCTATTTTTTCTAGAGCCAAGGTTATTTGATATCTCAATTTGGCCTAGAAAGCTAAAGTTTTTATACCCTATATTTTAGGGAATGTCGAGGTCAGAACAGCTTACCCCAGAAATAAGTACTGCATGTATCTTCTTAGTGATATATCTAAGATGACCTCATTTTGTGCTGGTTTACAGTGTGATTCATGATTCCTTGTACTTTATCCACAAACTGTTTAATTTCTCTTCTAAGACTCATTCAGTCCCAAGGGTTAGATTTTATTTTGTATGGAAGAATGCTGGATTCCAGAAAATTTAGGATTTAAAGATACTTCAGATCTTTTACACTGTTAATTATTATTATTATTGTTTAAATCCAATTTAGTTAATATATTGTGTAATAGTGGTTTCAGGAGTAGAATTTAGTGACTCATCACTTAATAACACCCACTGCTCATCACAAGGCCCTCCGTAATGCCCGTCACTCACGTCGCCCATCCCCCACCCAACATCCCTCCAGCAACCCTGTGTGGTCTCTGTATTTACGAGTCTCTTAGATCTTCTATTCCTCTATCAAGACCATATCCTTGACTCAGAAGATACTGACATTTAGGACAAATAGATTCACTTAATTGGCTAGCTACTGTCTCAGGAAGCCTCTGTTTCCCTGACTTTGCATTTCTTTGAGGACAGTCTTTACTCTCAACTTGTTCTGAGGAGTCAAAGTAAAGGAATAATTCTTATTTAACTGATTTGCTGAGACCCTCACATTTTGATGCATTAAGCAGGCACCATGAGAAAACTTCGGGGGAACAGGGTTACATACAGAGGTTTAACATCTTTGTCTGTCCTAGGACCTGGTTCTAAATGTGTGCCACATGAGTTTGAGGTGGTGGTTTGTGGTTAGTTCTTACTGATTTTTTTTTAATGATTGCTTGACTAGTTTTAATTAAACTAATTGAGCAGTTTCTAATAGAACTGCTTTGGCTAGAATTCATGAATCTGATATTGACCAGCCCTAACCAGGTACTATTGAAACAGGGATTCAATTATAAGGAAGAGTCTTTGTGTATCTAGGCCTCTTAGATATCTCTAACTTGGTTTCTCAGCCAGAAGTACAAAAAAAAAAAAAAAAACCATGGTCCATTGGGGGTTTCCTACTGTAATGGCAAGAAGTATCAAGTAAGCACCTTCAGACTTACTTCATCTCTTATACTATTTTCAGGGCCAAAGCAAGGAACTGTGAATAAGATAGCCTCTTGGATCCATGGGGCTTTTTTCAGAAGCAAAAACCATTCCAGCACTCACATGATCTCTAGTTGCCTAGCTGCATGAATTCAGGATATGGCTTTAGGTGGCAGACATCAAAACTTTCTCTTTACCTATGGAAAGGAAAAGTAGTACATTGTATAAACAACAACAATATCAACAACAACACGTTTTCAAAGCAATGAGGCCCATCTAGAATATGTGATATTCTTTGGCTGAAATAGATGAACAACTTTTTGAAACTATTGCAAATCAAAGACTTAAAAGGAAATTTTCAGGGGTGTCTGGCTGAGTCAGTCAGAAGAGTGTGGGACTCTTAATCTCGGGGTCATGAGTTTGAGCCCCACATTGGGAGTCAAGATTACTTAAATAAATAAGAGCTTTAAAAAAAAAAGTAAAAATTTCAGACATATCTATAGTAATCTGGAAATCAATTTTGTTTCAGAAATCAAGAAAGAATTGAGAAGATTTGAATAAAAAATAAAGATACATATGTATTGATTACAAAATAAAATGAGCTAGGATAAACCCCACATTCGAAGTAGGGATTACTGGGGTGCCTGGGTGGCTCAGTTGGTTGAGCGGCCGGCTTCGGCTCAGGTCATGATCTCATGGTCTGTGAGTTTGAGCCCTGTGTTGGGCTCTGTGCTACCAGCTCAGAGCCTGGAGCCTGCTTCGGATTCTGTGTCTCCCTCTCTCTCTGCCCCTCCCCCACTCATGCTCTGTCTCTCTCTGTCTCAGAAATAAATAAACATTTAATTAATTACTTAATTAATTAAACAAAGTAGGGATTACTTCTAGGAGTGATATAATAGGGGGAGCACACAGATAGATAGGAGCTGTTGGCATTAACTGGTCCACTTCTTTGGCAATATGTTTGTAGATATTCATCCAATCATTAAAGTAGATACTTTTGGATACTAAACTAATAATAAATGTCCATACCTGTACCAATGAAGTTTGTGTGTAATAAATCAAAGATTTTGATCAATCCAGCGTTTTGCACTTGTGTTCCAAAAGGTAGGGGAGTCAGGCAAACACATAAACAGAAGAAACCAAGAAAGCTGGGGAGGGAAGGCTTCAAATAATTAGCCAACCAGATGGTGGCAGATTAAATAAGTGAGCAGTATTCCTGATGGAGAGAAATTATTTGACTAAAATATAAAGAACAGAATATCAGTTTCATGTGTCAGATTCTATGCTCCATGTGTATATACATATTGAGTCATTCACACTGCGACAAACTCTCAGGAAATATGGGCATAGGAAGTTCACACAACTAGGGAGTAATAGAGTGTATACGCTTACCCAGTACCCATCACAAGAGAATGGCTGCCGGAGTATGTCATGAAAAAAATATATATTACCCAGAAAACAAAGCTAAAGTAGAAGGAAAGAATGCTAACTACCAGCAAATTGGGCTGGCCCTCCATAGAGAGATAGCTGAGAAGCAGCTAAGAATCTACAATGATTAATAGAAGAAAAGAGAAAGATAAGAGAATGCCCCCGACTTTAGATAGATATTGCTGTCCTAGGAGGATATATATTCCTCAATGTTTCGAAATCCAGAAACCTAGAGCGACCAGGCTTTAGGGAAAGACTGATGCCGCCTCTCTAGGCCTTCAGGGACTTGCCTCCAGAAGTCTCAGTTCAGGAACCTGCAGAGGCAGATTCTTCAACCTTGCTTAATTTCCACATTATTTCTGAAATTTTCATGTTCATAGCAGCACTATTCACAATAGCCAAAAGATAGAATCAATCGAATTTCCCATCAACAGAAAAATAGATAAATAAAATGCAGTGTGTGTGTATAACATAGAATCTTTATTATTCAGCCTTTAAAAGGAAGCAAATTTGAACATACCAAAACACGAATGAATAATGAAGACATTATGCCAAGTGAAATAAGTGAGTCACAAAAGGACAGATACTGTATGAGTCCACTGATATGAAGAACTTAGCGTTGTGGACACATCTGCATGGCTCAGATAGTTGAGTGTCTGACTCCTGATTTCAGCTCAAGTCATGATCTTATGGTCACAGGATTGAGCCCCGCACTGGGCCCCACCCTGCTTGAGATTCTCCCACTGCCTCTCACCCGTGTGCATGCTGTCTCTCTCAAAACAAAACAAAACAACAACAACAACACAAACAACTTAGAGTTGTCAAATTCATAGAGGCAGAAGTAGAATAATAGTTACCAGCTGGGAGAAGTGGGGGTGGGACCTAGTGTTTACTAGGTACAGTATGGTTTCAGTTTGAAAAGGTCAAGAAAGTTCTGGAGGTTGATAGAAGTGGTGGTAACACAAAAATGTGAATACACTTAATGCCATTGAACTATACACTTAAAATGGTCAAAATGACGAGCTTTATGTGTATATTTGACCACAAAAATGTTTTTACTTATTAAAAAAAATACTTTATTGGATGAAGCAATAACTGACTCATCTAACACATTATTCTTACATGAAGGCTTATTCATGACTGCTCTGAAATGATTATTTGGAGCTTTTTTGTTACAAACATCTGTAAGTTCATCTTGTGTAATAATTTCCATCTTAGACCTTTCACCCAAAAAGATCCTTTTGATGGGTAAGTTCTTTGTAAGGCTGGGTGGGGGGGGGGGGGGACTTCAGTCTTTCTTTCTTTTTTTTTTAATGACAATTACTTGAAAAGAGAAGATACCACACTATCATCCAACTTGTATGTTTATTTTTTTAAAGTAAATAATCAGTATATTAAGATAATTCTTCCAAGTTATTTTTAAAGCACTTTCAACTATAAATTTAGATGTTTCGCACTTAAGCATGAAAGTAATAATAAGCACTTTGGCATTTTTGTTTTACCCCCTCCTACAAGTTTTGCTTCGAAGTGCATACATATTTCTCTGACCATAATTGAATTTGACCAAAATGAAACCAATACAGTCAGACATAACTCCAACCGGAATTTTTCAAAACAAATCTGTTTAGGCAACTACTGAAAGATTAGCTTGATGTAAACAAAACCAAAGTAAGAGTGTACTTAATCAATTATAAACAAGAGTAATGAGGAGATTTAGTTTTGTTTTTCCTACCTCATGAAAGCTTTGAAATGAGCAGGGGGAAAGTGAAACAATATATGAAATGTTACACACTCCACACTACATTATAATTTTACAAGCACTATTTTTGTGTCTGCATGTATTTATGTGAGGTTGTGTGTGTGTGTGTGTGTGTGTCTCCATAATTTAATTCGAAGTTACTATCTTCAGTTCTATCAAGTAGCTTGAAAGAAACAGAAATGGCAGTGAACTGGCTATTCCTTCATTTGTTTCCCTCCCTAGCTGGGTTGGAGAGGGATGTAATTCAAAGAAACATTGGCAAGCCTTTTGTCATATGGATATTCTTTCCCTAGCTACTATTTATCTGAATAAGATGCAGATAAAGGCTGAAGAGATCAGTCTTTTTAAAGATGGAAAGTAATCCTTTATGCCTCCAAATAAAATTGAATTATTACAATCTTATCTTTCTAGGCATCCATTTGTTTAAAGATTGGAAGTTAAATTTTTAAAAGTGGGCAGAAGTTTGTATCTAGAACACGACATTTTCACCGTAATCGTCATCCCTATTGTAATGCTAGTAAAGTCCAATCAATGATAAATGTCAAAATCATAATTGAATATACTGTGTTCTGTATAAGGGTTGATATACATGGAGAAAAATCTACTTTGGAGTGGTAAAAAAGAAAAGAAAAGAAAAGAAAAATTATGATGGCTCTTCTCTAGGGAGTATTCTCTAAAGATAAATGGCAAAGGTGTGCATGAAAGGGCCAACTTTAAAAGGAGTAGTATAAAGAGGAATATTTTCATTTGTTTTCTGCTTTTTTCAAGCGGTGTTTCACTGAGCAAGATTAATAGTACCATTTAAAACTACAGAATGACTGTGTGTGAGGAGATGTGTCAGTGAGAATGCTTGAATTAGAGGAAAATAAAATAAAATGAAATGAAACTGACTGCTAGGCAAGGGTAATCAAAGTGTTTGAGAGCTTACATATGTCAAGAACTTTAAATATAGTATCATATTTAACCTTGACATTGGTATTCTAGGGGAGGCATTATTTACCCCCTTCTCAAATGAACAACAGCAAAAATTTAAAGCGGTTAACTAATTTGCAAAAGGCATATACCTTCGAATGTTAACACCAAGTGCTTGCTTATTCACTGGCTTTCCTCATTCCCCCTCCTGGATAAATGAGGTAAGGGATGTTGTAGCCTATGTATTTGAAGAAGTAGCATTTGGCCGTAATACTGAATTCAGCTGGGAAAAGTTGTAGGGCAAAAAATGTGTAATAAACTAAGAGATTTGGGAAGAGTGGTCAAAGGTCTCCGGGTTTGTTGAATTTTTAGTCTTGGCTAAATTGTGGCTGAGCAAGCACTCATGCATGGGAGTTCAATTGAGGTTAAAAAGGATCTTACGGAGCACCATCAGGGGAGCTAGAAGGCACAAATCCTCTAAGAACCTGTGTGACTAAGAACCCGGATTCTTACAGTTAACTGACAAAAAGAATTTTTAGAAATGTGTTGGGAGAAGTACAATTAGGTCACGTTGGGATTGTGAAGTTACAAAAGGCAAAGACACTGTTCCAGGGACCTGCCATCTGTAGGTCGTGTTGACCTTCCTGCTCAGGGGCCCTCGTTATGTGTATGCACCATGAACACATTTCTGAGCAGTCTGCTGGAGAAGGGTTTGAGGCAAACCAGCTCCTCTCAATTTTTTACCTAGTCATTAAAGAAACTGGGTGGTTGCAAAGTACGATAGAAGAAATAATTCTAGTAGAAAGTCAGACATTGTAAATTAAAAATTTCTAAAGAAATAGAGGCAATTCAAGGTCATTGCCAGGATGCAAGATGTGGTAGACACAGAGATGTGGGACCCAGATGCCCCTTTAAGAAAAGACTTGCAGCCAGTTCTGGGAAGTCACTCAATGGATAGACTCCAGCTGTCAGCCCCTTTTAGGATCTTATCTCTGCTGCAGAAAGCTAACTTTCCAAGACCACATCCTTCCTGAGCAGTCTGCATTCAGTGACTTTTCAAGTAGGGGGCATAAAGGATTGGCAATTTCAGCTCAATGTGGGCATTCTGACAAGCAGTATTCACCCCAGAGCTTCCCATGGGATGGGCCCAGGCTTTGTCAAGCCTGTAAATGCAATTTCATTCTTTCCCCTGCCAAATCCTGAGTCAGCATCCTTCTCTTCACAGGTGTTGATTCTTATTAAATACTTTGCATCCCAAACTGCCTCTCAAAATCTGCCTCTGGAATATCCAACTGGCAAAATCAGGGTTAGTAGAGCACAGTATGGAAAAGGGAGAGAGAACGAAACATCTAACCATTAGTGATACACATTATTTTCAGAAAAAGATTAATCTTGGAGAAATAACAATCCAAGCTGCAGTGATTTATGAAAATCTGAGAAACTGTCTGGTCCTCTTCAGTGATAGAAACATCGAGACTGGAAAGAGAAGACCAGAAGTCAATCTCAAATCTATCATTTCAGTTGGCCTTGTGCAAGTCACTTATCTCATTGAGCTTCAGTTTCCTCTTTAGTAAAATGATCCATTACTTAAGTAATCAGAGTAATTTTTCACCTTTGAAAAATATAGTATTCTACCTCCTCTGTTCTTGTAGCCTTTGTTCATCGCACTAGAATGTCCCAGCAACTAGAAAAGAAAGTTTGGTACTCAATAATGATTAAGATGAATTGTACAGAAGATATGACTTATTAAACCAACTGATAATTACACTTCTGCTCTACTTCTGAAAATGAAGCCTCTCCAAATTCCTCAACCTCACCTGTAAATAATTTTGAAATTTTTATTGAAGGACTTCTCTACCGTATAGATGAATGCTTTTCTTCTAATTAAATTTAGGTCATTGGAACGGAATAGAGATCATTTTAAAAGTCACAGAAAATATTACTTCTCTTAATGCAAAACTATTGAAAATCTCACAAGGCTTCTTCTTTTAGGATATACATGAAGGGTCCCCCACATTATGATGACGCTTTCAAGCTTCCTGAATAAATTGACAGTGTTTTTCTTTCTCCATCCAGTACACATGTGCCTATTTCTTGCAGGACACCGAAGATGCATACTGTTTCATTGCTTTTATATCTGTTTTTCCTTTCCAGACTATAGGACCTTCAAAGTAATGATTATTTGGCCTGTATATCCCTAACAGCTTTCAAGTGTTTGCCACATATTATGGAACAACAACAACAATAAATAATGGTAAGTTGATTATGAGTGAGTTATGTATATATTCTATAATCAACATGTAGCTTTCATATTGTTCTTACCTGAGTTTCTTTAAAAAGTCCTTTAGGGGCGCCTGGGTGGCGCAGTGGGTTAAACGTCCGACTTCAGCCAGGTCACGATCTCGCGGTCCATCAGTTCGAGCCCCGCGTCAGGCTCTGGGGCTGATGGCTCAGAGCCTGGAGCCTATTTCCGATTCTGTGTCTCCCTCTCTCTCTGCCCCTCCCCCGTTCATGCTCTGTCTCTCTCTGTCCCAAAAATAAATAAACGTTGAAAAAAAATAAAAAATAAAAAGTCCTTTAAAAGTTCTTTAAAAAGATGGATATGACACCTGGGTGGCTCCATCGGTTAAGTATCCATTGGCTCAGGTCATGATCTTATGCTCTTGAGATCAAGCCCCACGTTGGGCTCCATGCTGAGTGTGGAACCTGCTTAAGGTTCTCTATCTCCCTCTCCCTCTGCCTTTTCCCCACTCCCACGTGCATGCACACGTGCCTCTCTCTCTCTCAAAAAACGAGATAGATAGATAGATAGATAGATAGAAGTTCCTTAAAATGATGGAGAGGGAATACATAGAGGATTACTGCCTTTCCATACTCCAGCCACAAAAGAATGGTTAAGAGTGGTTAAACTATTTAAAGCAGTAAGAGCACAGGATCATTACATTTTTATGCATATATTCTGATCCCATGAAACCTTTCTGAACTTCAAGGATTTTGTGTTCACTATGCATTTAGTAATCTTTATCGCACAAAGCAGTTTTTAAGGAATAAGTGATATTTACACACATGAAGTCCTAATATGATGCCTAGCGTAGTCACTATTCCATGGCAATTATTTATCTTCTCATTTAAAAAATTGAATAAATAAGCTGCCTTGTGTGATAAGTTTACTCCAGATCACTAGAAGATGTTTGTAGCTACCAAGATCATTTTTGCAATAGAATCTTGGGTTCTACATAGTAACTCCCACATAGAATTTATTCTGGCTCTCAGAATCTTAGGCAATTTATTGAAACTATGATGTTTGTCACATCATGGAAGCTAGGACCTGGACTTCTTCCATGTGGCTCAAGCATAGATTTTGTAATCAAAACTTATAAAATAAAAAGTGCCAGGGCGCCTGGGTGGCTCAGTAGTTTAAGCGTCCAATTTCAGCTTAGGTCGTGATCTCACAGCTCATGAGTTCGAGCCCCAATTCAGGCTCTGTGCTGACAGCTCAGAGCCTGGAGCCCACTTCGGACTCTGTGACTCCCTCTGTCTCTCTCTGCCCCTCCCCTGCTCATGCTCTGCTTCTCTCTGTCTCTCAAAAAATAAATAAATGTAAAAAAAAATTTTAAATAATAAAATAAAATAAAAAGTGTCTTTCTCAACGCACTATTTCACGACCTCGGCTTATTTGTAACTCCTCCTCACAAAATGATTAACAACCTGGCCACCACAAAGTTAGACCTTTATTCAGAAATAATTGTCTTCAAAATTTATCTCATTGTGCATTCTTGGTATCTTCTGTCAATAGTGGTACATCTCTAAAGTTGTCATAATAAACAGAATTCATAGGGATTTGTGTGAACTAATGAGACAAAGGTGCTTGGATGGCTCAGTTGGTTAAGCATCCAACTCTTGATTTAGGCTCAGGTCATGATCTCACAGTTGGTGAGTTTGAGCCCCACGTTGGACTCTGCACTGACAGTGTGGAGCCTGCTTGGGATTCTCTCTCTCTCCCTCTCTCTCTGCCCCCAAACTCTTTCTCTGTCTCTCAAAATAAATAAATGTTAAAGAAATTTTTTAATTTAACAATTAAATAAAATATCTAGATTTATATTAGCTACTTCTGTGAAACACTTTCACACTATCCTCTTAGCCCATCTTTGTGTTGAAATATTTGTTAGAGTATAATGAAATGCATAATAATGCAATAGGGCTTTCCCTCCCAATATAAACTGAACTCAACCAAAAATTTGCAACATATCCCCCAGATGTGATCTAAATACTCTGTGATGTAAGGACTTGATGACCAACTGGCAGGGATGTTGCACTGAAAATTACTATATCAGGTATGAGTTGAAACTAAGTAAAATCTTCAAAACACTGTTTTTGTCTTATACTATTCAAAAACCTTTTTCACTTTGTGGATCACAAAATACCTTTTAAATACTTATAATATATGAACACATTATAAAATATATAGGAGAAACCTTCTTATGTTCTTTACTTCCATAATTGGGGTTGTTAATTAGTTTATTAATCAACAAATCAGTTAACAAGGAGAATCATAAGGCAGACATATATGTTATCTAGCTAGTTAGTTCCAATACTCATTTACTGTCTGAAGTTTTTAAACAATTCCAAGGCTAGGGGCGCCTGGGTGGCTCCGTCGGTTAAGCATCCGACTTCAGCTCAGGCCATGATCTCACGATTTGTGGGTTTGAGCCTGGCGTCAGGCTCTGTGCTGATGGCTCAGAGCCTGGAGCTTGCTTCAGATCCTGTGTCTCATTCTCTCTCTGCTCCTCCCCCACTTGTGTTCTGTCTCTCAAAAATAAATAAATGTAAAAAAAAAAATGTTTCAACAATTCCAAAGCTATACAATCTTTCTTTAATAAATCACACATATATTGATTAAAAGGTTAAATAAGAAATAAAGTACCAATAGGAAATAACTAAGAAAGCAAGGATTTTTAAAAACATCTGACAGAATGCCTGGGTAGCTCAGTTGGTTAAACATCCAACTCTCGGTTTCGGCTCAGATCACAATTTCAGGGTTTGCGAATTCGAACCCTGCATCTAGCCCTGTATGGGGCCTGGCCTCCGGATCTGCCCTGACAATTCAGAGCCTGCTTGGGATTCTCCTTCTCCCTCTCTCTCTGTCCCTTCCTTGCTTGTGCTCTCTCTCTTTCTTAAAAATAAAGAAAGAAACTTTTAAAAAAACTACTTAAAAAAATTAAAAAAACATCTGGATATTCAGTAAATTTTAGAATTCTTACAACTGCCTTGTCTAATCCTAACATGACATTTGGTTAAATGACTGACCTTTTTCAAGTTAACTATTTATTTTAATTTCAATAGAATAAAATAAATGACTATTTGCAAGCATTTTTCATTAGTTTATTAAATTATTCATTTCAATTAAATTAGTAATTACAACTACATGACAGTGAAAAATGTGGATTAATCCTAATAGCTGATTTAGTGCCACCTAGTGGAGAGAACTTTCATAGCAAATCAATACAACCATGTGCAACAACTTCATGGGGGACTTATTAAAATAATACCTATTTGTACATAAAAAGTACTCTCCTTTACTTGCTTTTTAAAAAAAATATGTGAGTCCCATAGTTCTATTTTGACATAATAACTCTGAGTTCATAGTTGGGATGATCTTCCCATGGCCATTTATTTTTTTCCATAGCAATAAATAAGATTTAAAAAAAAAGAATAGTGAATCCACCTTCCCTAAAATTCCTTCTCCAAGAAGATATAGAACATATGCTTACACCTTCATTTTAATGTTCACAGTGATGCCACCTAGTAGACATTATCTCCATAATATAGATGAGGAAACTGAAGGCTTATGCTCAAAACTCCCTTGAAATGACTTGTGGGAGGATTGTTCTTATAAAATAAATGGAATATTTTGAGTGACTTGGCTGAATATAATAACAGTAAATTTCCTCTTTAGGTACATGGTCTCTGCTCTTGAAATGTTCTTTCTTACATTCTGTTCTCTCTGCCCTTTATGTCTGAATGACAAATGTCCCTGTAAGTCCCATATGTCAGTATCACTCTCATAAACTTCCTTAAATTTCTATGGCCTTAACTCCAGCTAAGTTACATTACTTGGGTTAGATTACAGTTGTGTCTTAATTAATATAATATGTATTGATTTTTTTCCAGAAATGGTATCATTTTCAAGTATTATATACATTTCAATTTCCTCTAAATTGCGCATTTAAAACATTTTTCAATAAAGAGACTCCAAGACAAATATTCAGAGGTTAAAACTTGTAAATAGAATCTACTCTTTATACAGTATAGTATGCAACAAAAATACATTTAAAAATACAGTTTCGGTGTAAGGATGTATCACTTGTCATGTACAAATGCATAGCCTTAAAAGATGGAGTAGGGGCGCCTGGGTGGCGCAGTCGGTTAAGCGTCCGACTTCAGCCAGGTCACGATCTCGCGGTCTGTGAGTTTGAGCCCCGCATCGGGCTCTGGGCTGACGGCTCAGAGCCTGGAGCCTGTTTCTGATTCTGTGTCTCCCTCTCTCTCTGCCCCTCCCCCGTTCATGCTCTGTCTCTCTCTGTCCCAAAAATAAATAAACGTTGAAAAAAAAATTTAAAAAAAAAAGATGGAGTAGTTTACCAAGAACACAAGATTGATGATGAAAATTTTTGGATTCTGTTCCTAGCTCTGCTGTTGCTTAACTTTGGCAGGATCTACAATATAGTCAACTTTCACTTACTTCATGCATATGAACTAAATTAAATGATTCCCCTCCCACCCATATGGTGGACTTTCTGCACAGATGCGGGTAGCATTACATGCTGTGCAAAATCCCAGCTGTAAACTGAAAACAGTGCTTTCATTTATTTTCTTGTGTTTTTAGTGTTTTTTTTTTAATAAGCTTAAGAAGCAAATGAAAAACAGAAAACAGAACCAGAGTACTGGCTGGGTCCACAATTTAATGAAGAAAGATAGAAAGGGCTGGAAACAATAAGGAAAAACTACAAGTATATTCAAATGTAAAGAATGTGGAAAATAGGGAGAACTGACATTATTTGCAAGCTCCTTAAAATGTATGTTCTTAAAAAGATGCCCCGCTCTTGCAGATTCAGAAGCCCCAAATGTCCTTCAAAATTCTACTGAGGAAAATATGTTCTGAGCGAAAATCCTGTGCTGTTTTCCTTCAAGGAGTATACATATCTGAAAGCAGGGGGGAATCTGTGATACCTCAACTGTATGTGCATTAGTATTCAACTAAAACCATGGGCAATTGTCAGCTTTAGTATTAAGTTGTAAAAGAGGTAGGTTTAAAATAAAATTAACTCTTTACTGTAACTCAAGGCTTTTGCTATTCTTATGAGGAATTTCTGTTCAGAATATTCTTTGGTGTCAGATCTCTATATGTGCCTCCATAGAAGACCAGTTTTACAATTCTTCAGGCTAAAAGCCAACGTGAAAA
Source organism: Prionailurus bengalensis (assembly GCF_016509475.1). Classification (NCBI taxonomy): domain Eukaryota; kingdom Metazoa; phylum Chordata; class Mammalia; order Carnivora; family Felidae; genus Prionailurus; species Prionailurus bengalensis. The sequence goes on along the minus strand of NC_057350.1, from coordinate 23,614,681 downwards.
TCTGGAAGGATTCCGCATAGTCCTGTGTGTATATAATAGGCCGAGACAGAGAGATGTTCCTGAATATGCATGTGAGTTTTATAAAGTGATGCACACAAAAACTCTATCATTCAGGATCACTATTTCAATAAAATCTTTTCTCCAGCCAGATATTTAGTTCTGTCACTGGCACAGTCTATTTGATCTCTCTATCTCTATCTCCATCTCTGTCATTTCTGTTTCTCCTCTTAATTGAAACCATGTAAGTAGGCCTAGAGTAATTTATAGTACTGGCAGAGAGTCTGGCCTCCAGACCTTTAGGAAAGTTTATTTACCTTGAAATAGTTCGTCAGCATGCAACTTAGATGAAATGAGTAAGATTTCAGAAAAGTTCATATTCCTCCCAAGTTCAGTTCCAATCTTTACTATAATAGCACATGTTAAGCATGAGGCAAAATTAACAAAAAAGGTATAACTTGTTGTTTATTCTCTTTGGTCTCACATGCAGTTCTATTTACCTAAAATGGATCTTAAGTATCATATATCTAGTCAACCCCTTCCTACAAAAAACTCTATCTAAATTGCCCTTTTCTCAGAGTGAAAAATCTTACATAGTCTTGCAAATGTCCAGAATCCTTATATCAAATAACAAACACTAGAAGTATATAAGTTATATATAGAAAACTTTGTTCCCAAAATAATTTCAGCTATTTTTAACTAGACCTCAGTCACAGAGACTGAGAAAATATTCTAATAAAGGAATGCTGTATATCACTGCATTTCACTGAGCATACGTAAGTAAAGTATAATATCAGAAGTTGTAAACATTACTGTTCTGTTATCTCTTGCTGTTGAGACAACCACCTCAAGAGTTGGCTGCTTTTAAATGATGACAGTTATTTACGTTGATCCAAGATCTACAGTTCTACCATGGCTGGGGTGGGATGGCTCCTCTTTACTTTCCAAAGCATTATTTGGTGTGGTTGGACAGTGGCTCAACAGGAATGATGATTTGTTCACATGGCTGTTAGCTGATTCATAGTTGCCAGTCATGGATCTCAGCTCCTTTCCTAATGGGTTATCTCCTTGAAGCTGCTTGGGGCTCTTCTTGGGATATGGCTGGGTTGTAAGGGAGATATTTCCAGAAGACTTGAAGTGGGAATTGTCACTTTTCTAAGGTCTGAGCCTAGAAACTGTCACAGCATTGTTCTGATATATACACTATCTGTCAAAGCAGTCATACAAACCTCCCACGTTCAAGAAGAAGGAACATCAACTCCACCTCTGGGTAGAAAAGTGACAAAGGATTTATGGCTAGCTTTAATTTTCCACAAACATTAACAAAGCTATATATGGCAGATTACATGGAAAACCAGTGAGCCGGATTTGAAATACCCACTAATTTCAGACTTTTATTCTTCAAACTGTGTTCCCAGTTGGTGCTCTCCAAATTTATGTGAGTATGACATTTTTCAAGTTCTCCAAAATACATAAGCATCTTTGCGAATAACTAACTGGATAAATTCGACTATTTTGAATACCCTAAAGACATTTTATATATAAGACAGATACAGTTTATCTTCCCTATATATCCCTTAGTACTTTGCTAATAAAAATTCAATTAACTGTAGTCAACATAGTTATGATTGGTCTATTAAATTATAGCTAAATTACTTAGTATTTTAATAACTATTGGTTTTTGGCACCTAGTATTCATGTAGCAATAAATATTACAATTATTTACTCATATTAGAACCTATAACTGTTATAATGATCATCTCTTTTAAGAACCTTAGGTCATCCTAGACTGTCACATTCTTAATGTATCCTTTATAGTTTAATAAAATCAAAAGAAAGTCCAAATTAAAATATAATTAATATGTAGTTCTCACCCAGAAAGACTCAAAGCTAACTATGTCATTGCTTCCAAAATTTAAAGTGTACGTGTATTTAAGTTGTGTATAAAAATAGCCATGATAATTTTACAGACTGACATCTGATTATCAAAATTAATATCCGAGGCCATAATCTGGGCCACCTTAGGCCTATGTGGGTCAGAAGGAACCATTACACAGAAGAATGAAAATTTAGCAAAAAGGAATTGTTTTTCAGTAGAGATGAAGTCCTTGGTCAGCTGAAAGTTATAAAAGGCAGCAAGTCCGTTGTTGTTTTCTGACCTGTTTAATTTTTCATTCTACGTGGGATACATCCAACAGTGAACTTTCCTGCAGTCTCAGGAAGACGCTCGGAAAACACCCGAGCTCTTTCCCCACACACGCACCCTCATCCTGTATGTCCTTTGTATTTCTTATTTGCCAGGACAGTGGTAAACCAAAGTGACAGCGACTTTAGCTGAGTCTCGGTTGTCATTCCTGCCAGTCTTTGAACCCTGATTAAGTGTTGTAGTCCAACTCACAACTGACAGAACTGTCATAGAGAAACATTCCAGACTCCAGAAAGAATCTGATACTGTGAAAAACAAGAGAACTTCAGAGGTCATATTTTAATAATCAAAGGGCAAATATTTCCTTTAGTTTCAAGACTGTCTCTGAAATACGTTTTGTTATTTACAAAAAATAATACACTCACTCAAATTATAAACTCGAATCTTTAAACTGGAGGAGAGACTCAAAAATAGCAATTATTATATACATACTTTACAAATGAGGAAAATAAAGAGAAGTCTAGGAATTTGCCTCAACTACACAGCTCATTAGAAACAGAGCAAGAATTGGGACCTTGTTTTCTGGGCCTCCCGGTTAGACCTTTTCATATGGTTATCAAATGTCAGAATTTTCTACTAAAATATGTTATCACTATAAATGACTTGACAGACTATTTTGAATCTTAATTGTATTAGCAACTTTATAAGGAAGTCTCTTTTGTTGATTACTAATGTTACCCTGAAAAACCGGGATAATTACTAAAGGAAGCATAGAGCAGATATCTGGCTAAGATGACAGACAGAATGCCACATTTCTGCTACTGAGACATACAAATGCTGAGCATAATCTATGAAAAATATGTATAATATGTAATATATAATATGTAATATAATGCAATATTTACATATTTTATAATAATATGTAATGTATGTAATATAATATGTAATATGTAATATATTATGCTGAGCATAATCTATGAAAAATATGTATAATATGTATATATATGGAGAGAGAGAGAAAGAGAAATTTGAAATTAACAAAGGGAATGTTCAGATTACCTAGCAGCAAATGAGGAAATGGAGTTGAAGCTATGTGGCATGTGTATCAGATGACCTGGTTTGCCTGGGATGTTCTAGCGTGTACCTATCATGCGAGTGCAACTTGTAGCACTGCCTTGTATTCTCAGATGTTTTCTGATTTGGAAGAAAAATTATGTGGTCATTATACATATGAGGTTATAGAATCCAAACGTGCTGAGTGTTTAATGCCCATAAAACGATGGCATGATGGATACAAGGCCATAGACCATGACAAAACCAAAAGAAATCATCCTATCTGTGAATGGGCAGAGATACTGCCAACGATTGCCAGGAAGCTGACTGAAGTGAGAGATTATGAGTTGAAAGAGTGTCGTTTGTGGCTACACAGACACTTCAGTCTGAACCCCAAAGTTCTGGGGACAAATCTTCTATTTGAAAACCTACCATAACAATTTTTCAAACATAAAGGGTTTCTGTAAGGACTTGTATCAGTCATGATTGTATCAGCAAACAAAATCACTTTAATGAAATAATTGGTTTAAAAAGTGCATTGGAATTACGTGGGGAGAGCTAGGGAAGCTACAGTCAGAGGAATTGTCACCCAATACAAGGCCGTTGCAGGTGAGGGGGAAGGAAAGCAAACATCAAGTCCTCATCTTAAGCACTGGATCAGGTCCTTCTCAAGGACTGGTATGAATGGTTGAAAGCCTTTTCTTTTCTTTCCTTTTTTTTAACATGTATTTATTTTTGAGACACAGAGACAGAGCGTGAGGAGGGTAGGGGCAGAGAGAGAGGGAGGCACAGAATTCAAAGCAGGCTCCAGGCTCTGAGCTGTCAGCACAGAGCCTGACTCGGGGCTCGAACTCACGAACTATGAGATCATGACTTGAGCTGAAGTCGGAGGCTTTACCAACTGAGCCACCCGACTCATCAACAGCACCTTTTCGACTGTCTTTTCGACTGTCTCATCAACAGCACCAAAATGGGGGCTTCTCACATTCTTGTTGAGAAGCTCTTGTGATTCTTCAGTCTGCCCAGAACTCTGGAAAAAAACACCTAAATATTGTATAAACACTTTTATTGGTAAACTATATCTCAAGAGTTCTGGAAAAGGTAGCTCCCTGCTTCTCCTCTACAGTGAAGAGGAAAGTGAAGAAGAAACTACAAAAAGGGGTGTAGTTTGACCCTGGACACTTGGCACAGGCACAGGGAGAGTTGAATGCACACCAGTCCTCAATAAATGCTTCTACAGCCCAGGGAACACAGGAGACTCTGAAGACAATGCCTTTATTTTTTTTGAGCCATTTTTTATTTATTTATATTTTTTAGGTTTATTTATTTATTTTGAGAGAGACAGAGAAAGCACAAGCAGGGGAGGGGCAGAGAGAGAGAGAGAGGGAGAGAGAGAGTCCCAAGCAGGTTCCAAGTGATGTCAGGTGTAGAGCCTGATGTGGGGCTTGAACTCACAAAACGATGAGATCGTGACTTGAGCTAAAATCAAGAGCTGGTTGCTTAACTGGCTGAGCCACCCCGGTGCTTTGACAATCCCTTTAAAGAAGCGCTCATACAGAATACTGAAAAGCATTGGAATAAATCCTTCCCTCTGGAAATGAATTAAGGGAATAAATGGGAAAATTCACAGCCAGAATCTAGTGATTTAGAACAACATGAAATTTTTTTACAATAGAGTTAAATTATTCAAATATATAAAAGAAAAAGTAGAGTTCATAATATTCTAGGATATTTTTAAACGCCTAAATTCCAAAAATTACTATTGGCATTACATTAAAAAGCGATGTATTTGAGAGTTTAGTTACTCATTGCTTAATTGATTATTTGGTCAATAGATCTGAGGGAAATACCAGGAATATATCACAGTGAGTTTAGAGCTGAAGATTGGGCTACACAGACAGGATAAGAGCCTGTAAATATGTCCTAAAGGAACACTAGAAATTGGGGGGAAAGATAAGGAAGAGAGGCTATGCTTGAACAGAAATGAATTAATTTTTTTCTAGATATACAGGAAGACACGTCTCAAACTGAAAGACCACAATGAGTTCTGAGTAGAAAGAGTAATCTCTACTCTGAAAACATCAAGAATAGAGTAATACTTTTTAGTTCTAAATGTATATAGGAATGATAGTTACAACTGAATAATTTTAAGATCTATGTTAACATGGAAGAGCAATTTTATCATAATCACATAGTCTTCTTAGGCCTTAGTTTACTCATTTGGAAAGTGGGAAGAGTACCATTGATTCTACCTACATCAGTGGGATGTGCTCATAAAAAATAGGTATAGTACTTTGAAGAAACTATAGAGGAATATGTAAATATGAGCTGCTTCTCTCCATCACTGATTTGAAACCTTAATGTGCCATTATTTATCTTTCATTCATTTAATCATTACTTCAGATATCAAAATGTTTGTCAGTATGAAAAAAAAAAGTAAAATCAAAAAAGGAATGTGACGACAGTTATTTGGGGAAAAAAGCTGTAAAATAGTGGGTGAATGGAAATTTTTAAAAAATTCTCATTTCCATTAAAGCATCATAACTGTATTTAAATGATGCTATTATAGGGATTAAAATGCTATACTAAGAGTATAACCTCGAGATCAAAAGCTGCTTTCAAGTAGAAGAATTGCCAGCAATGAAGACTAATGGTTACAGGTTATTCTGACCTTCTTAGAATTACGTCTAAACAGACAGGTCCTCCAGCTTTGTAGACACTATATTAAATTGTCACTTTTCAAGATTGAACTGAGTTATATGGAGGTGAATATGTGGAATATTAACTGTATTAATATAAGCATTTACTTTATTTTAAGAAAGAGTGATGATTTGGAAAAATAAACGCAAAGCGTCCTGCTCCATGAAAGTAGTTGTATAAGCCACCTTAAGTCGTCAGGACCTGGCATTTAGCAGTAAATCAATAAATAAAATAAGCAGTAACAAACTCGAGATTTTAGAAAATAGAAGATGGGAAGAAAAAATTTGTTTTGGTTTTACTTTTGCTTTTTTAAATGCATATTACAAAGTGAAACCTCAACTACGTTTCGTGAAATATAGTATCTAGTATGGTAGAAAACATTTAAGAAAAGTAATCAGTGTATAAAATATAATGATTCCTCAAAGAACAGATTCCTTTAAAACCAAAGTATTTTATTTAAGCATAGAATGGATCTTCATAATGAAAACAGCTATCTATATAAGCAGGTTTTTTTTAATGGAAAGGCGTCAGTACCCTTTTCCCCAAAGAAGTTAAAATAAATTGGGGCCACCTTAATCAAGGTTATGACTTCCTTGAGGCTTATCTTCTGACAGAATCATTTTCTACAATCATTTTCTTTTCTGTTAGCAACTATTGTCTGGGGCTTTTCTGCTTCCGTCACAGTCCCCTTCTGAAAGTCAAAAAATGATCAGATACCCAATTATTTGTACTTTTTTTTTAAATAGCCTAAACTCAATTAGAATTGATTCACAATTAGTTATAAATTAATTATAGCTTCCAAATTTCTAGTTTAAAGGTAGCTGTCTAATTAGAGTGAGCCTTAACAATGATCCCTGACTTCAGCTGGAAAGCAGTGAGTATGGGTTATTGGAGAGGAGAGGGGTGGGGTGCAAGACCTGTGTGCTAGTATCACACAGAAGTAGTGGAGATTTCCACATGAGTGGACATCCCATCCAGCCGCAGGGCTTACTTGCCTCTCTCTCACTGCAAGCAACGCAGAGCATTCTCTTAAAAGATTTGTTCAAATATAAGCAATATTCAATGCTGATTTTCTAAAATATCATGAAAACAGATTGATGAGACAAGCCTGGATTCGTTACTTCCCATGGTAAAGGATGATACCTTGGTAGAGGCAAAAGAGCACTTAATGAGATTTTGAAGACTGGGTTTAGGTGGGTCATCCAATGTGGAGGCTTGGTTAGGATTTTGTAGAACCATAACAACATCGGTTAGGATTGTGGAGACAGGGAGGAGAGAATTTTGAGGCAAGTACTACAAAGGTCTTGATATTCAGGAATACCCTAGAATGAAAAATGAAATTATTTGCAATTTTTATCATCTTGGGCAAAAGTTTTCTGTAGTACTAAAATTAAGTCCATGAAGTCATTGGTGGAAATAAAGGCATGTTAATGTAGACAGTGAGCTGTGGGAATGTAGTCTCCATTCTCAGCAGGGAATCCCAACAAAACAATATCAAGACTGATGAAGCAAGACTGGAGAGCAGACACCAGAACAAAGAAACAGCAGGCTCAATGAAGAGAAACATTTTAACACAGAGAAACAGAGCTATAAGATTGCATTTTAAAGTAAGTTAGGCTTTAAACATACATACACATACAGAGTAACACCATAAAATAAAAATAGGGGTATTTTGAAAGAAAAAAAAATCCTCAATACATAGGCTAAATAGCAAAATGGATACTGCTGAAAAGTTAACAAACAGGTATAGTTAATATTGAGGCTTGCTCTAAAAAGGGCAAGGAATTGGAATATATAAAGAAAGAAGACATTTGAGGAAATCATGTAAGTTCCAACATCCAAATTGAAGGAGGACCAGGAAGAACATAGAATATTGAAAAATCAATGATGCAAAAATCATTTTCACCTGAGAATGTCTCAAGACAATAATTAACTATGCATCTCCATTCTAATGAAATATCTTGTTTTTAATATGGAATTAAAAAAATATGCTTCACAAAGCAATGGTCTATACTGCAAAAAGCAGGAAAACATTTGAGTGGCTGAGGAGCCTGTGAAATCATACTCTTTGACACTTCTAGAAAGTGCCTGTTGCTTACGCATTGTTCAGTATCTTGCGTCAGAGATGGTCTAACCATGGGGTAAAGGTGTCTTTCTTCTTCGACAAAACTCTTAATGTCTGAGTGACCATGAGTGACCAGAAAGTTTTCGGATGAAAAAGTTAAAGTCCTTCTTGCATTATCTGGAATTCTCTTTCTTATAACTAGCACAAAGTAGACTGGTCGTGGATCACTAGTCTCCAAACTTTACTTAGTTTCCTTGAATCCAAATCCAGTCAAAGATTATTTTCTGAGTCATTTGGTGGAATTATTTTAGTTAATTTTATAATAATTTCCTACCAACATCCGTGTTTCCTATTACCACAAAACACATTATTCCATACCTTTTATTTCTACATCTGGATATAAAATTCCTTGAAAAGGGTGCTATCAAAATGAATCCATTTTATTAATAAAGGTATTCATATTCCTTCAAAGTGGCTATTCAGAAAAATAAGTGCCACCTGTCAACTGCTCATCACAAATGACACAATGTAGTTATAATGCTATTGTGGGCCAGAAGCCACAATTTTATCTTGGAGCAGCTACAAAAAAATCCTTACTGAAATCATGTTCTATTATGAGCTGTGTTCTCTGTTTAGGTTCGTAGAGATTATAATCTGTGTTCACAGAAAAAAAGAGAAGCATCCTGCCTTGCTCCAGTACCCACCATTGAAGCCAGGCTTAAGTGATACCTACTAATTTTTATTGGAATGAAAGTATCTCATTTTATTCATTTTATTTTTCAGCACTAGCTTCATACCCCTCTTCACATACTTTATCATAGAGGCTAAAGAGTAGAGGAATGAAGGTGCTGTGTTTACATTTTTTCTCCATCATTGTCCAAAAAAATGTGGATTTAGTAAGGACTTTATTTGAAAGATAATTCCAAGGGTAAAAAGCAGTATTGCAATAGTGGAGGGGAAGAATTGCAATAAATGAGAACACTCTGATCATAAGATCTTAGAGTGTCTCCAGGGCAGGCAAAAAGAGTTTTTCTGTTACAGAGAGGAGTGAACAAGGCTAAAAGGAACCATGTAGGGGGAGTGGGATGAGAGTGGCAGGATCAGATAGGAGATCAGAGAATGTTTTAGTCTGAGGCCAGGCTATTCTCAGGAAAAGCTGTTAAGGAGCTGCATGCCAGCCAAAGTTAGGGACTTGGGGAAGGAGAGAAGCTGTACCCAAATTGTTTTGTTCTGTTTTCTTTTGCTTTAACAAGCATTTTGTTCTGGTTGATCAGTGGGGACTAGTAGTTCAGCTGCTGATTTATGAAGCAAAGAGTAAGAATTTGGAGAGTTTGTGTCTCATTTTGCCATAGGAAAACGAGGGAAACATCCCTGAACCTTATCTAAGTCATTTGGGGAAGGGTGATTTATTGCAGTTGGCCTTTTTTCAGAATGCAGAAGGGTGGTTAAGAAACCTCCACTGTTTTCTAGAATCACCAGGCTCAAGTAGAATGCAATATTGTCATCATGAAAGACATAGGGGACAGGAACCAGAGATGCCTAAAAATACGTCTTGAAACTTCAAAGCACAATTCTGTACATTCACTTACAGTCATCCAGTCAGGTTAGAAACAAAACATTTAGAAGTTCTTTGAATAAAAGAAGGTTTGAGCATAGCCTGAATCTGACCGTTGCATTTATTGTTTGTCCTAACAGGCACATGTATACATACAAAAACATAAGAATGGTGTCTGTTAGTATTTAAATACCTTAAAACTATAAGACATCTATCTCTAAAATTGGTAATGCTTTTATAGATAATATATGATGTGAGTTTTGTTAACATAGAATGGAATATTCAGATTTTATTTTGTCTTAGAGAAAACCTAGAATAAGTGGCCTGGACTTCTATTTTCACACTTAAAATGTAGCAAATGAGTATATAATTTTTCCAAAGTTAAATATAGAATATAACTCTTATAATAGGTATAGAATATAGAATGTAATTATTCTATAACAAAAAAATATAATGTTCTAAGCTACAGATTGTTTTGTGTGTTCTGTCTTCTAATACTGATTCTGTAATTTACTGCATTAGTTTTGTCACATTGATAAGTTATTAAGTCCTCTGTGCCTTATTTCCTGTATCTGTAAATTGATTACACCAATATCTACCAAATTAATAGAAAAGGTATGTAAAATCCATTCACTGCATGTGGACCAAAGTCCCAGTAAAAAAAATATGAGGGAAAACATTAACAGTATAATGGTTTGACTTACATATATTGTGAAATGATTACCACAGTAAGTTCAGTTAGCATTTATCAAATCATATACTAAGGGGGAAAAAAGCAAAGAAAAAAATTCTTTTTTCCTTGTGAAGAGAACTCTTAAGATTTACTCACTTAAAAACTATCCTAGGGGAGCCTGGGTGGTCAGTTAAGTGTCTGGCTTTGGCTCAAGTCATGATCTCTCATGGTTTGTGAGTTCGCACCCCGCGTCGGGCTCTGTGCTGACAGCTCAGAGCCTGGAGCCTGCTTTGGATTCTGGGTCTCCCTCTTCTCTCTACCCCGTTCATGCTCGCTCTCTCCCTCTCTCTCTCTCTCTTTCTCTCAAAAATAAACATTAAAAAAGTTATAAAGAATTAAATTAAATTAAAAACTATTTTATATATCCTACAGCAGTGTTAACTATAATCATCATGTCGTACATTTCATCCTAATACTTATTTATCTTACATCTGGAGTTCATACCTTATGACCACCTTTCTCCAATTCCTCTTTCCCACACCCTGCTGCTGGTAACCACAAATCTGATCTCTTTTTCTTTGAGTTTGGTCTGGTTTTGGTTTTGTTTTTTAGATATCTCATACAATATTATTTGTCTTTCTCAGACTTATTTCACTTAGCCTAATGCCCTCAAGGTCCATCCCTGTTCTTGCAAATGACAGGATTAACTGAATTAATAAATTCATCTATGAATGAATCTTGGTAATAGGGATAGTCAACACATGATAACTAAATAATGACAACTGACTGAGTATATGTAGCAAAAGTACTATAATTCTGAATCCACTCACGTACTGAAAATTCTCTCCTTGGTCTGCCTACATACCACATAATCATTCTTACTTTTGATTATTTTTTTTTTTCCTAGAACAAAATCCAAATGCATTTCATCCTCATATAATTTTTAATTTTATGAAATAATTTTTCTGCTAGCACTAAAAAAATATGACAGATACACCCAGTCTCAAAAGCAACTCATTTTCTTGTCACACCCCTAGAGTTTCCTCAACTAACATAATCATAACTGGGTCATTATTCCTCTGAGAACTGAAAATGAATGTTCATAAAGAATTGAGTTTTTAAAAGCCATAATAACAAGGACTTTTAAATGTCAAATTTACTTACCCAATTCACCTTTTGTTCTGCCATGTAATTTTAATGTACCTTTATATGTACTGTGCATGATTCCTTTCTGTAGCATTATCTCTAGAAAATGATGGATTTTTCTATAACTTAGCCTGCAAGGAAAATCTAGACAAATCTTTGAGAATATTAGTTGTGCAAGGGAAACTATGATTCAATACTGGAGAATTTTTAGTCTTCCTGAGAATCCTTGATAATATTCTTATACTATTTAATAAGAGTGTCAGGGAGCAATGGAGTGAACCTATAATCATCTAATAGCAATTAACAAGAAATTTTTGTGCTTTATTTCTTCCTTGTATGTCTGTTTTTGTCAGGGAGATTTCACTACTGGAGTGTAGCACATCTTTTTGGCAACAATGATATGAGTCTGTTAAAAAGTAAATTGGGCAATAACACCCAGAGAAAATGGGACTATTCAAGAGCTGTGTGTAATTATCTGAGGGCCCTGAGGAGAACAGAGTAGAGCATCTGCTGCTAAGGAAAAAGTCAGCAGTGGATGCCTATGTGCAGGGAAAAATCAACCCACCCCGGTGGGCAAATATTTTAATATGGTATCCACTCCATAACCTCAGCTCACCCTGTATTTAACCCTGGACAAAAAGCCATGGAGTCCAACAGACCATAGTCTCTGTTAATATTTTGGAAGACAAAGAAACAAACTTGGGATCTAGAGCTCTTAATATCTATTGTTTTAGCAATTCTGTGATTTCTACCTGGTCTACCAAAGAGGGTGTGAGAACATCAAAAAAAAAAAAAAAAAGTTAAAAAATGCACTAGTTTTCATGTCCCCGATGTCATTTTCTCTCTCAAATGCTTGTATAGGCAACAGACAGATACCAATCAGTTGCCATCTAAGTATCTAGAAGAGGTTTGTTTACAGTATGCTTTGTGGATTGGAACAATGAACAAATGAAAACCCTCCTATGTTAAGCCTTATGGAATTCACAGCATTACTAAATTATTGTTGTAGTTCATAAAGTCAGTCTCAAATGCTTAATACAGGAACATACACAAACTCTCAGTGGATTTTTTTTTCATATTGAATGATGGCATTTCCAGGTTCTGAACAATAATATTCTACCTTATTGTCATTGTTCAGATTAATATACCAAGATTCAAAACGAGTAAGTGAATTTCTAGAGTTGCCACTACCCTGTAGGGTTGTAGTGTGAATTAAATTAATATATATGACTTAGAAATAATTTAGAATGATGCTTGTCACATAGAAAGTACTAAAGAAGTGTTTGCTATTATTATGACCCCTGTTTTTGAAATACTGTATTCCTCATCTTGTATTACAAAGTTTGAAATTCTAGTTACTGCTAAAACATCAATGCCCCTTGTGGAACTGGAAACACTCCAGGACTCACTTTCAGACAGGGTACTCTGCACTTTCTGGAGCAGTGCTGGCCACAAAAGCAATGCTCATACAGGATAATGATGTGCAACATGATCGCAAAGGCAGAAATGTCTAAACCTCTGAAAATACAAGAAGGAACTTGCTTTAGATTTTTCCCTATGCTTGAGTATAATTATTATAAGGCAGGCAAGTTCCAGCCAAAGGCAGGCAAGTTCCAACCAAAAGGTGGCCCAGGCAATGGACAAGAAACCCTGGGGATGGGAGGATATCTCTATAGAACACCCTGCCTCAGCTATGACATTTGTGACAGCTGGACATAGAATGTGGCTCCAGCACCGGGGTCCCAGTTTACACATTTCTTAAGCTAAAAGTGATAGAACAGAAGCAACTGAAGCCATGTTACATTTTTACTCTTATACCAACTTAACTTGGCATAGTCTTTTGACATTTACAAAAACCTTTTCCCATATATTATCTCATTAATTCACCTATGAAAGATAAAGGGCAGATATCTTTATTAAAAATCCACTGTGTAGGCATTAAGAGGAAGGTGCAAATTCACATATTACCCCCAAAGGTCATCTCTAATCTCATGCCTCTTAAAAAAAGCAAACAAAAAAACAAACATGGAGTTGCAACACTAAAACTACAGAAGTCCCAGGTCTGGAATCTGGGCAGTCTGATTCTCTAGGCATACGTTAATATCTGTGCTACAGGGATTGAATATTCCAGTTCCAACAGGAGCCAAGTGGTGACACAAGGAAGGATTGTGTTGGGTTGAGTAAGTGGAGAACTAAAGGTGGCTCGCCCTTCTATAGGAGTCAACTGCTACTGAGCTCAGGCCAATTGATTCCATTAGAGAATCAGCACACCATTTCTAGATCTGCTGACATTTCCCAACAGCTACAAATTCCAAATTCAATGTGAATTCCCTACATTTTAAAAGTAGGCTGGGGCGCCTGGGTGGCTCAGTCGGTTAAGCGTCTGACTTCAGCTCAGGTCACAATCTCGTGGTCCGTGAGTTCGAGCCCCTCGTCGGGCTCTGGGCTGATGGCTCAGAGCCTGGAGCCTGCTTCCGATTCTGTGTCTCCCTCTGTCTCTGCCCTTCCCCCGTTCATGCTCTGTCTCTCTCTGTCTCAAAAATAAATAAAGGTTAAAAAAAAATTTTTTTTTAAAGTGGCAACTGATTCAATTTTGTGAAAACACTACTTCAAACACAGCAGTTCACGAGCGGGATCCTGTCACGGCCAAACTCTTTACCCCAGTGAGTGGGCACTTTAAATCAGAAAACAACCCCCAAGGAGAACGAGAAGTGGGGTGGGCGAATTTTGTAGCAGCACTAGGGGGTAGTGGTGGGACAGTAAAAATACTACTTAAGACAGTGTTGCCACCAAGGAGTGGCTTAGGTGGATGTGCAGTGGATTTTAGTCTTTCACAGTATTTATCTACCAGCGAAATAACCTGTTTTCAAATATATATATAAACTATTTTATAAGAACATTTTGCAAATATTACATTTTCAAGGCTACTTTAAATTTTAGAAAGATTTTAGACACCATTAGAAACCAAGTTAATAAGATTATATATATGTGAAAAATATTGGAAAATTTTGCCATTTTTATGGTTATGCTACATAAATGAAAAGAGTTTCCTTGGTCTGAAAGGGAGGCACAGAAAGAATTTGTGGAGACGGGAATGCTATGTGTGTGTTTTGACACTTTTAATTTGAGCAATTTATTTTTTCTAAAGTTTATCTATTTTGAGACAGAGAGAGAAAGAGAGAGAGTGAGCACAAGTGGAGGAGGGACAGAGAGAGAGAGAGAGGGAGAGAGAGAATCCTAAGCAAGCTCTGCGATGTCAGTACAGAACCTGACATGGGGCTCGATCCCACAAACCATGAGATCATGACCTGAGCAAAATCAAGAGTCAGAGGCTTAATCGACTGAGCCACCCTGGCACCCCTCATTTGAGCAATTTAGGCTATGTTTGCAACTATTTAGCTCAATTCTAAGCAGTATAGGAATTAAAGACAACTAAACGTGGTCAGCAAACCAAAAAGTTCTGTTTTGAAATATTATGTTAAAGCCTCAGAAGATAATAATTCTTTAGCTCCTGATATTGGTGCTTTCTTTTGATACAATCTATTCCGGAAGTATAAACTTCTAGAGGAAGTGGCTTTTCATAGTTTGAAAGGATGTTTTTAAGGAGTCATAAAGTAGGTGACATGTAGCAATGAAGCCATTTGGTGGTGGTGGTGGTGTTTTTTTCTTATTTTTTCCAAGAAATCTTGATTACATGCTTTGCCCTCTAATTGACTTTCAGTAACCATTAGCTTTCAATCCAAGCACACTTTCCCTCAAAAATACTAATCATGACAGGAGCAAACCTCCTTTATAGGAACACATTACTCTCCCCTTCCTTAAATATGTCACAGATGAAGGTCAGAAGCTCATTATCAGAAGATAATGAATGAAAAGTTGGTTTAAAAACATAGTTATTATCGCTAATTTTATTAATTGGCTAATTTTAATCAGGTGCTGTCAGGAATGTCTACAAACAAAATCTACAACAAAATTTCCTATATCCCTCTCAGAAATAGTTCTCTAAACTGGTGGAGACACATTTACTAACTGAGATTTGCCCAAGAAAAAGGTGCAAAATCAAATTAAATAGTGTATATAAATTACATAAAATAGATGTCACATACCTGATTCAGTGCCTGGCACATGATGGAAACTTCTTTAAAAGGATGGACAGATGAATAAATGAATACTATTATCAGTCAAAATATCTCACTTCAAATAAGATTAGTGAACTCCAGCTTATTTCTAACTTAAGTAGAAAATACAATAATTAAGGGGCTCCTGGGTGGCTCAGTAGGTTGAGCATCCGACTTCGGCTCAGGTCATGATCTCTCAGTTCATTAGTTCGAGTCCCGCGTCGGGCTCTGTGCTGACAGCTCAGAGCCTAGAGGCTGCTTCAGATTCTGTGTCCCTTTCTCTCTCCACCCCACCCCTGCTTGTGCTCTGTCTCTCTCTGTCTTTCAAAAATGAATAAACATAAAAAAAGAAAAGAAAAGGAAATCATTGGAAAGATCATGGAAAGATCATAGAAAGTTCACAGAATGGCTGGAAATCTTAGAGAAACTTAGAGATAAAAGCTAATGGAGAAAGTGGCCAAGCAGTAAGAAGTAAATTCAAAGACACCTCACAGAAATAGTTGGCTGAGATACCATGATGGTGGCATTGCTGTAGGCGACCTGGTTTCACTATCACTGACTCTGATAGTGCCACCTCTGATATGAACATCTGATTTATTGAGTCCTGGTCACATGCTCAAGTTATCTGAGCATTATCTGGCCCCTTAGGATTCTTTATTAGAATGGAAAGACCAATGCTGTCAGCAAGACTCATACAATGGAAATATTGCTGAAGTACAAAGTGAGTGTAAAGGTAGTAAAAATTAAAAAGTAGCAACGTTCACTATAATATTATGCAATACCACCTTTGCAATACATATATTTCACATATATGTGCTAAAATTCAGTATGATATTATAGCCTATGATACTACCTCCGTGATATATATGTATATATGCTTAAATGGTAACTGTGATTCATTTGGATTATGAAGCTTTGAGTTTGTGTGCTTATTTTTAGCTTGTGTTTTTATATTTTAATAAAAATGAATAATTGGATTGAACCATTATAAAAGGCAATTTACAGCTTTAAGTTATTCATTCACTCACTTTTTTATTCATTGATTAATCTAAAAAATATGTATTGGATACTGTGTTTAAAGGCTATATTAGAAACTGGATAATGTATTGCAGATAACAAACAAGACGGCTTCCTTGTCCTATGAAGTATACAGTCAAATATGGGGGACACATTGTAAAAATTCATAAAGAACTACAATTTTTGATGTGGAGAGAGAACATAGTTTAGTTTGCAATATAAAATCTAACTAAGGGTGTGACACAAGATAAGACCGAAAGAATATAACAGTCAGCTAAAAAAATTACACATAGAACACTGTAGGTCAGGGGCAGTAAGCTCTTCTAGAAAAAAGCCAAAGAGTAAATATTTCCACCTTTGCAGGCCACGTGGTCTCTGTTGCAGACAAACACAGCCACAATGCACAATAAAGAAAGAAGCACAACTGTTTTCCAGTAAAACAAGCAGGAGGTTTTGGCCCTTGGGCAGCAGTTAGCTTAGCCTTGATCTAGGCCAAGGGAACATTAGGCAGGTGTGAAAATCTTGAGCCTGGGTGTCTCAGTCAGTTAAGCATCCCACTTTGTCTCAGGTCATGATTTCATAGTCTGTGAGTTGGAGCCCTGCCATGGGCTCTGTGCTGACAACTCAGACCCCTGGATAGTGTCTCCCACTATCTCTGCTCCTCTCCTGCTCACACTCTTGTCTCTCTCTCAAAAATAAATAAACATTAAAAAAAAATTAAAACAAGAAAATCTTGAGGTACAAACCTGAATATACGGCTTATTAAAACACATGGCATTCACTGAGTACTATGTCTGAAATAGGGTATACACTTTAAATTTATTATCTCATTAGCCCTCACAACTATCGACTAAATAGGTGCTCTCATATTCTTTTACACAGAAGGAAAATGAGGCATGGGAATATGAAGAAAAAAGCCACAAGTCAGATATTTGTGTTTGCACGCAGGTAGGGTGACTCCTCGATCACACTTGTAAGGAATGTTCCAAAGAAAATACAGCTGTGATTCTAATTAAAATGTTTTTAAATGCTCTATTAACTTTGAAAAATTGACATTATTATACAGTGTCTTCCCATTCAGAGCAAATTATGTCTTTGTGTCTCTTCTCGTCCGGAAACGTGTTGTCTCTGCATTTGTTCATGTCTT
The DNA here is from genome assembly GCF_016509475.1 of Prionailurus bengalensis. Classification (NCBI taxonomy): domain Eukaryota; kingdom Metazoa; phylum Chordata; class Mammalia; order Carnivora; family Felidae; genus Prionailurus; species Prionailurus bengalensis. The sequence goes on along the minus strand of NC_057350.1, from coordinate 23,597,064 downwards.
ATTTCATATATTTCTGTAATATTTTATATATTTCTTCATAGAGGACCTGAAAGTTTTTTTTTTAATTTTTTTTAACGTTTATTTATTTTTGAGACAGAGAGAGACAGGGGGAGGTTCAGAGAGAGGGAGACACAGAATCTGAAATAGGCTCCAGGCTCTGAGCTGTCAGCACAGAGCCCGACGCGGGGCTTGAACTCACTGACTGCGAGATCATGACCTGAGCCAAAGTCGGCCGCTTAACCGACTGAGCCACCCAGGCCCCCCTGCAAGTTTTTTTTTTAGTGCTATTTTGCCATTTTTATCACTATTGTAAAGCAACTATTCCGTATATTTTAAGTGCTTATTGCCAAAGTGGAGGAAATCTATTACTTTTACACTTAAATTTTCTATCCTTTATTTATCACTTATTAATTCTAGAAGTTATTTACTAATGCCACTTGAGTTTTCGAAATGGACAAATATATTATTAGTAAAGAGAAATTTTTAAATTTATATTTCACAATGTTTACAAATCATCAATATTCTCTTCCCATGCCATGTTTTAGTAGTTCGAATGCTATTAAATAATAACAGTGAAAATAGGCAATCCTGTTTAATTGTTAATTTCAAGAGAAATGATTGCATTCTTCCAATATTTAGGATATTACTTGCTATTACATTTTGGTGCATTAGTTTCCTTCTAAAAATAATATTTTGCTTAGCTTTTAATAAGAATGTTTACTGTAGTTTATTAGCTTTTGCAGCAATTATAACTGGAATCATACCTAGTTGCACTTGCAATCATCACTTCAATTCAACATTGTTCTGGATGTCCTTGCTAGCAGAGTAAGAACAAAGAAATGAACATATAATGATTGAATGGGGAAAATAAAGCTGCTGTTTTTTCCCAGAGGAAAATATTTCATGGAAATTACAAAATAAAGGTGAACAATTGGAATGAATAAAATAATTCAGTGAGATCTTTGAATTCATGGTCAGCTTATAATCGTTAATTTTGTTTCCATATCATCAAAAACAAAAAATCAGAAAACAAAATAAATTATTATCCATAATAAATCAACAATCGTCTACAGGCTTAAAATTATTCTAAAAAGCGTACAAAGTCTCTGTACAGAAAAATATAAAGAAATAATTGAGAGTGATGTTGCCAGTAGTTTGATACATATTTTGTTCATGGATTGGTATACTCAATATTTTAAGATATTACTTCTCTATAGATACCCAAATCGATATCAATTAATTATAACATCAGACAAAATCTCAGCATTGTCTGTGTGTGCATGTACATGTGTATGTATGTAAAATTATACAAATTGATTCTAAAATTGATTTGCAAGCATAAAAGAGCAGCCAAAGTTGAAGGACTCACACTGTAAGAAGACATGACTTAGGAGTTTATACTAATTAAAATAGCATGGCTAATGACAACAGTGCCATTTAAGTGCAAGGTTGGGAAAATAATTCAGTGGAATAGAATAATCCAGAAACAGTCCTACACTCATATAAACTCTTTAATTACGACAAAAAGAACACTACAGGCCAATAAATAACCGTGAATCTTAACTGTTTTATATCACACACAAACACCCGTTCCAGGTGGAGGGTGGAGGTAGAAGGTGTAAATCTACAAGATAAAATCATAAAGCTTCCAGCAGATGATTTGATTAAAAAGTTTCATGAACTTGGAATAAGGTAACATTTCTTGGCCAGGATAAAAAGTGTTGAGTATGAAGAAATCATACTGTTTAAATTAGGACATGTTATTATCATTAACTATCACTAGTCTGTGAAATGTGGGACATACAGATGGCCTACATTTCCTACCTATTTAGTCATCAGATATAGGGTCTCAGATTATATAGTATCAAACATTAAAAAATTTTAAAAGATACAAGTCAGTCTTAACACAGAACAAAAGCCTTTGAACAGGCATTTTGCCAAACCGGAGATTCCACATATCCCACAAATATGGGAACAAGTACAAAATCTCACTAGTTTCCAGAGGAAATAAAGTTAAAGCTATGAGACAGCACTACCCACCTACCCAAACTAGGGTAAATTTATTTTTTTTTAATTTTTTTTTCAACGTTTATTTATTTTTGGGACAGAGAGAGACAGAGCATGAACGGGGAAGGGGCAGAGAGAGAGAGGGAGACACAGAATCAGAAACAGGCTCCAGGCTCTGAGCCATCAGCCCAGAGCCTGACGCGGGGCTCGAACTCACAGACCGCGAGATCGTGACCTGGCTGAAGTCGGAGGCTTAACCGACTGTGCCACCCAGGCGCCCCTAGGGTAAATTTAAAAACCAGATAATACTGAGTTTTGTTGAAGATGGACATCAGTTGCAACTCTCATACCTGCAAGTGGGAACACAGATTGTTGCAACCATTTTGGAAACTTCATTGGTATTAACTACAAAATCTGATCATAGACATGCCATGTTATACAGTAACTTTGTTCCTAGAAGCATGCCCCAAAACAATATGCACAAAATCATGAACTCAAACACTAATAGTGCATTACGTACAAAGCCAAATGTATTTCAATCAATAAAATGGGTAGGTAGTGGTAATATAGTATCATACAGTGGGTTACTTTACAGCAATAAAATCAGGAAACAATGGGTACACACAACAACATGTATGAGCCACAAACATAATGGGTGAAAAAGGCAATAAGAAAAGGAAAACAATGCATGATTTCATTTGTATAAAGTTCCGACTAAGCTGTGAACATAAATTCAAATTCCAGGTTTCTGGTGATTTTGACGTGAACTATTGCTGTGCGGTAGTTTAATGGATATGTTAGGGGTTTTTTTTTTCAGGTTTTTTTATTGTGGTAAAATACACATAACATAAAATCTGTCATCTTACTCATTTTTAAGAGAACAGTTCAGTGTATGTTCATAATATTGTGCAAACATCACCACCATCCACCTCCATAATTCTTTCCTCTTGTACAACTGAAACTCTATACCCATTAAAATTTTTTTCATGTTTATTTATTTTTGAGAGAGAGAAACAGAGCATGAGCAGGGGAGGGGCAGAGAGAGAGGGAGACACAGAATCTGAAGCAGGCTCCAGGCTCCGAGCTGTCAGCACAGAGCCCGACAGGGGGCTTGAACTCACAAACCGCGATATCATGACCTGAGCCGAAGTTGGATGCTCAACTGACTGAGGCACCTGGGTGCCCCTTCTGTATTCAGTTTTTAAAGCTAAAAGTTAAGATACATCCCAGGAATTCCCTTGGGATAGTAGGTATTTCCCCAATCTACCATAACTAAGTTTGGTGTTTTTGTAGCTTGAGATGTGATTCTCACATAAGAAAAAGAAGTGCTTTTTGTCATTAAGGGTGAACTTAGATATAAGGCCAGCCAGCGTATTCTCTTCATGTTTCCCTTTAGGGAGATACCCAGCCTAGAAGAGGATAATCAAAGTGATTTTCTTTGTAAATATTAAATCCAATATTATATTAAGATATGAAGCATCAAATATAAAATCAATAACTGTTATTTCCTTGAGGAATGTAGCAGATAATGGTGCATTTCCTGAGCACTTTGCCTAAATTTGTAATGTAGTTATATCTTATTTTGTGCTGATATGTTTTAAATTTGTATAAATCAGATAACATTTAGAATATTCTAAAACACTTACTTGGCTAAAGTATCTCTATGGTGAATTTTTCATAAAACAAAGGTAATTTTGTAAAATAATTTTTCTTCAGTTCATTTTTCTTGTGTGTCTAGTTTTCTGAAACTTAATTTTATACAACAGGACCTGGTGGCAAAAAATCTGAATAGACATCTGACGAAAGAAGATATCCAGATGGCAAAGAAGCATCTGAAAACACAATCAGCATCACATCATTAGAGAATTGCAAAGTAGTAAACCAATAATGAGATACCATGATACACCTGTTAGAATGGCTAAACTCTGAGCACTGACATCACCACATGCTGACAAGAATGTGGAGCAACAGGAACTCTCATTCATTGCTGCCGGGAAAGCAAAATAGCACAGCCACTTTGACAGAAAGTTTGGTGCCTTCTTTTACAAAATAAATATATTCTTACCATACAATTCAGCAATCACACTCCTAGGTATTTACTCAAATGAGTTGAACACATATCCACACAAAGACCTGCACACAAATGTTTATAGCTACTTTACTCATAATTGCCCCAAATTTATGCAACCAACATGTCTTTTGATCACTGAATAAATTAACAAAATGTGGTAATAGAAGTCCATTAATCAAAGGAAGAGTAACTCAGAAGCACAAATATGTTTCCATGCCTCTGTTAATGACAACTTGAGCTGCCAGATTTCTTGATAGAGGCAAAAGATTCTTGCAACGTCAGAAGGAACCATGGATTTGAGCCTTGCTTCCACACATTAGGTGTGTGTTACTTCCAGGCCATCCAGACACCAAAAGCTCTTCTGTATTCAAATTTTAAAGCTAAAAGTTAAGATATGATTAATGTTTTAAATAATAACTTAGCCTGTTTCTTGTTCTAACTATTGTTTTTTGTACTTTTATTTGACTAAGGGAATGTTTTTAGCTTGGAAACAGCAAAGTTAGTTTACTAAAACATAAATAGTAAGTTCATGTTTTCAAAGTAGTAGAAAAGCAGTGCTTTTGTTACTGAGGCTGTTTGGGGTGTGTGTGTGTGTATGAAAGAGAATTTTCAAATTGAGTGGTATATGAAAAGTTAATAACTTTAGTAATAGGAAGGTTTTGACAAAATGTTAAAATACGATGAAATTGAAGTTATCAAAACTATAATTACTATAAACATAAAGAAATAAAAGCGTATTATTTATTACTTGAAAACTACTGTGGTAGTGTGAACAGTTATGCTTTTTTCTTACTCTTTACCATTAGTTGAATTGTACTGTTTGCTTTTAAAATCATTCATTTGTCACAAAAATAATAGTTGTGATTCAACATGAAAAGAAATAATGATATTCAATTATGAGACTGACATACATGTTTTTAGCTTGCATCAAGATCAATAGGTATTATGCATATTACAGACAAAGCATAAATGTCTCCTGTTTTTGTGCATTCCAGTAATTGTTTAGTATTATTTGTTAACTTCTGAATTGATCTCTCGAAAATACTCAAAAGAGAAACAAAGTACTTGTAAACATATTTTCAGACACAAATCATATGCTATTTCACATAAGAATAGCCTTCTCTAACCTTTGAGAATCACTGTAGATCATTCTGTTTTTACTCCTTTTTAAGTAAATTTGAGCTGCATTTTTAACTGAAAAAATTAAAACACATATTCAATTACCATTGTGTCATTGTACATATAGTGTTCTTCCAGATTCCATCATTTCATGACATAGTATTCATGCTGTTGTTAAACTTATGGAAAAAGATTAATGTAATAACTTGTCTGTACTTTCTCTTAATTAAGTTAGAATGTGCTTTCTTCTCCTCCTTGGGTTTGACTGAAAATTAGCAGGATCACTGGAATGTAGTTCAGTATTTTTAAAAGAGAACATTTGGGGACTACTTGCTCTATGGGCCAGGATCCACTCAGGAAGTTCAGGTCCACCTGGTGTAAGGTGGGGGTCAGGAGTCTCCTTTTTAAAAACTTTTCAGTGACTGTTGTGCATACTAAAACTTGGGAAATTTAATGCATAGGAAGAGAACAATAATGTCTCTTTTTCTCTTTCTACATTATACTTTGAAACAAGTAACTCATTGAAAAATTCAGTATGTAGTTATTCAAGAGACATTTAAGGAGAGTTTCCTATGTATCAGACAAGCTCTTGTGTAAACATGAAGGAAAAGAGAATCAGAAGAATACCTAAGGAAAATTCACAGATTGATAAATTTTTCGGGAAAAGACCAAATAACAGAACAAGCTCATGGTCAAATTTCTTCTGCAAATAAAAAACAAACTGACACTTGTGAGCCAAGGATGTTTTTTACAGATGAACATTTGTAATCAATTAATGATAAGGAACTTTGAACCCAAACTAAGCAAAAAGTTATATTATCCAAAATAATTATATCCTGCACATTAGATCAATATTACCAAAAAAACCCCAAAACAAAACTCTACTCAATTATTATGTTTTAAATTGCATCAATAAAAAATTTATAGAAAAAATGACACTTTTTAACTCACATTTGAAGAGGTCCTGAAGGGAACCCTTGGGAAGGATTCTGATGCAGTCCTAAAAGGTTAATATTTACAATAACAACAACAGCAATTACAACTATTGTAGAATGTCTTGGGTACTGGGTATAACACAGATTTTTCTCTTATCTAATTCATGCAGTATCACAGTGAGGTATGTATTCTTAGTTTTTCTTTCATTTTATAGATGAGATATTAAAGAAATAATCTGCTCAAACTCTTAAGTCATAAAACCATCAATTGAACCAAGATCAGATGCGTCTATCTGCTATTCTATCTGTCATTAAATGAACAGAAAATTTCCCCTAAAAAATTAAAAATGGCTCTAAAACTTGTAAATTGGGTTCAGCTACATCGTGCCAGGAATCTTTGGGGTCTTCAAGGAATTATGACAAAATATTAGAGACAGGCTTGTTATACCAAATCATGCTAAGATTAAAGAGAAATCTCAAGGTAAGTGTAGATAGTTCCTAGTTTTCATACTGCCCTCTTCAATCCACCACACCATTTCAAGAGAATGACCTGGGTCTTGTGGAGTTTTCATATTATGAAACTTCATTATCCTATGGAATCTCACAAAGGTCTCTTTATAGAAGGCTATCATGCATTTGGAAGCAGCTAAACACATCTTCACATGTTCGTGTGTTTAGTCTTCATCTAAATATATTTTTTCTTAATTATTTGTGTCAGGCATAGGGAGAGGTATAGTAATGTGTTTTGACCAAAATGGAAGCATTACTCTGAAGTAACTTAGGGTTTAGTTAAATGAGTAAAATGATAAAATTTAAAAAATGAACAAAATGAAATAAAGACTTGATCCAATAGAAGAGCATTGTCAGGGACAACCTGTCTGGGAGATAAATTTACTATGATTAATATGGTAAAGACTTACTAGAAAAGGTAGACAACATATAGGAAGAGAGAAGAATTTCAGCAAAGAGGGGGGTTTATAAGAAAGGGGTCAAGTTGAAATGGTAGAATTAAAAATCATGATATCAACGGTGAAGAATTTCTTCAAACATATCAAAAGAAGGCTTGAAAATAGTTCAGTGGAAATTATCCAAACTGAAACACAAAGAGAAAAAAATTGGAAAAACAATTTAAATCCATAGGACAATATTCAATAGTCTACCATCGTGCTTAGAGTCCAAGAAGAAGAGTGTTATTGATTGAATGCTTGTACAGAAAATCAGTAAGGATACAGAAGTTCAGACAACACTGCTAAAAAGAAAAGAAAGGGAACAAAATTTAAAAAAAAAGGGCTAATAGAAAACAGACTGCAATATAATAGACTGAAATATTATAATCACATTAGCTGTAAATGGTTTAGCATACTAATCGAGAAGTGATATTAGCCAAAGTGGATTAAAAACCATGTCCAAAATATATGCCATATAAGAAATTCACTTTATTATACAGGGGCTGGGGGTGATATCAGCAAAATGGAGGAATAAGAAACTCAAAACCACTCTCCTCTATAAAGCAATGAAAGAAACAGATCAAAATCAAGTTTTTGTTCAAAGTCTAAATAATAGTTAAGACTTGCAGCAAGACATAGAGTGCTTATTCAAAAAACAAAAACAAAAAGCAAAAAACAACAAAAAACAGGGGAATGTCAGTAAGCACAGCAAACTGTGTGGTATTCTAACTTAAGCCAGTTTGATACTCCATTCCCTAGTTCAGTAGTATCTGAAATAACAGCCCACATTCCTAGGATGGGAGGGAACAGAACAGACCTCATTTGAAAATAATTGTAATTATTACTTTTTTTTTTTAACCTAATTATTCCTTGGAAGATCAGCTCAAAAGTTTTGCATTTCACCTGACTCAGAACTGGCTAAAGTTGCCTTTGTGGGTTGTTTGTCGAAAACATTTACAGGAGACTTTTTTTAGTCACAGCTGCCAGTGGTGATAAAAATTAGAGCAAATGAAGGATTACTTGAAAAGCTTGGGAGAAGTGGATGCTTAATGAGATGTTCATAAGGGCTTTGAAAAGTCCCAACATATCCCCAGGAAGCTAGAAGTTCACACAATGCTCAGAGTCATGTACATCCTGAGAAATGACCTGAGCAGTTTCTCAGTACTCAACTCTGAATAACCTTGAGTCTATGTGGAGGCACAAAGTGACTCTTAAGACAAAGTTGTAAACTGCCTGAATGTTGAAAGTGCTCCCCAACATATACAGAGAACCACTCAGCAAACATTGGAAGATTTTTTTTTGGGGGGGGGGGGGTTCGAGGTATTTAAGGTAATTCTGTCCAGTCATTAACAGACTAGTAAGCTAAAAGAACAGAGAACTTCAGTGGCAAACACAACAAAAAAATATTGACTTTAGAGAATTAGTGAAGAAAAGCATCAAACAAATAAAAACAACTACATAAAGCAGCAACAATAAAAATCCATGGCAAAGAAGCGTATCTGATTTCCAGTGTATCTTATGTCCAGTGTTGAACAAAAAAATGAAGAGGTGTTTAAGGTAATGAAATAGTATGTCCCATACACAGGAGGAAAAAGTCATTAATAAAAACAGCACTTGAGCAGGCAGACATGAGAATTTCCAGACAGATACTTTAAATCAGCTATTTGAAACATGTTCAGCAAGCTAAAGAATACTATGTCTTAAAAAGGAAAGTATGAGAATATGTCACCAAATAGAGAATATCAATTACAATATAGAAATTATGAAAAGGAACGAAATAGAGATATAGGAGTTGAAAAGTATACCTGAAATGAAATAGTCAATAAGGGACTCAATAGAAGATTTGAGCAGAAAGAATCAGCAAACTTGAAGATGGGTCAATGAGATTATCTAATCCGAGATAGAAAATACAATAAAGAAAAATGAACAGAGCCCAAGACCTGTGGGAAACCATGGAGCATATCAGCATATGCATAATGGGAATCCCGGAAAGAAAGGAGAGAAGGAAGAAGGAATTTTTGAAGAAATGATCAAAAATTTCCCAAATTGGATGAAAAATATTAACATTGCTTACATATTTGGCAAACCCAAACCAGCAGCATACAGAAACTATTATACACCAGAACATACTGCACTTTTCACAGGAATTCAAGATTGTTTCAACATATGAAAATCAATCAAGGTAATATACCATATTAATAGGATAAAGGGGAAAAAAGGATTGTTTCAAAGATGCAGAAAAGACATTTGACAAAACCCAGCATGTAGTCATGATAAAAACAAAACACTCAACAAGCTAGGATTTGAAGGAAACTTCCTCAGTCTCATACAGGGCATCTACAAAAGTCCATAGTTACTATTATAGCTAATAGTGAAATGTTGGAATCTTTCCACCTACAATCCGGAGCAAGACATGGGTGTCTGCTTTTGCCATTTCTATTCAATATTGCACTATTCAATGTTTTACAATATTGTTCTAGCCAGGGCAATTAGGCAAGAAAATAAAGTAAAACATATAGATTGGAGGAAGAAGTGAAACTATCTCTATTGGCAGATGACAAGATCTTAAAGAATTTCAGAAAAGCTGCAGATACAAAATGAACGCACAAAATCAGTTGTATTTCTAGAGACTAGCCATGAACAGTGTAAAAAATGAAATTAAGAACACAATTCCGTTTATAGTACCAACAAAGAGGATAAAACACTTAAGAGTAAAGTTAATAAAAAAAATTCTAAGACATATACTGAAAGTCACAGAATATGTGACACAGAATATATATACCTGTATATATACATATATATACATATACATATATACACATATGTTTATTTTTGAGAGAGGGAGAGAGACAAAATGCAAGCGGGGGAAGGGCAGAGAAAGGGACACAGAATCCGAAGCAGGTCCCAGGCTCTGAGCTGTAAGCACAGAGCCTGATGCACGGCTTGAACTCACGAACTGTGAGATCATGACCTGAGCCGAAGTCGGACACTTAACCTACTGAACCACCCGGGTGCCCCACTATGAAATATATCTTAAAAAGAAAATATCTTGATGACAAACACATGATAAAATGCATGATGTAATTAGTGAGGTGTAAATTACAATCACAATTAGAATACCACTACAAACCTATTAGAATTAATTTTTTTTTAAACACTGACATTATTAAATGCTAATAAGGATCTCTAACAATTAGAAGTGTTTACACATTACTGGTAGAAATGGCACATCCAGTTGGGAAAAGTTTGGCAGTTTCTCGTAAGGTTAAAATATATACTAACGGCATGACCTAGCAATTCCATTTCTAGATATTCATCCAAGAGAATAAAAAACACATTTCCACACAAAAATATATATCTGAACATTCGTAGCACCTGTATTCATGATCATTCAAGACTGGAAACAGCCCCAATATCCACAAAATTTTGAATGAGCAAACACAATGTTGAACACCTATACGGTGGAATCCTACTTAGCAATAAAAAGGAATGAATTATTGATGCACACAACATTACTAAATCAATGGCATTACGCCGAGTAAACGAAGCCACCCTTGAAATGTTGCATAGTGTATAATTACATTACATAACATTCTGCACAAGGTAAAATTCAAAGGAAAGGTAAAAGTTTCCAGGTTGCCAAAGACTGGGATTGAAAACAGACCCAAAGGGGGCATCTGTCGGTTACGCATCTGACTCTTGGTTTCAGCTCAGGTGATGATCTCATAGTTGTGGAATCAAGCCCCGCATCAGGCTCTGTGCTTCAGAGGCTACTTGGGATTGTCTTTCTTCCTCTCTCCCTGCCCCTCCCTTGCTTGCTCGTATCCTCTCTCTTTCTCTCTCTCTCTCTCTCTCTCTCTCTATGAAAACAAATAAAGTTTTTAAAAAGACACGATGTAACGTTTTGAGATAATGGAAATTCTTTATATATTGACTACAGTGGTGGTTACATAATTACATACATTTTTAAAAATTAAAAGAACTGTATACCTAGAGGGAGTAAATCTTACTGTATGTAAATTATACCTTAATAAATCTGACTTAAAAAAATAAGTACCACTGAATAATTAATATCACCTACAAAAACAAATAGGTCCTTGTTTTATACTCACAGGCTGTTTAAGTAAGATATGCCTTTTCAATTCTATATGCTTTCAAAATTTATCCCCAGGTGAGATAGTTTTGCTGAGCTTCTCACTCACGTATCCAATTTCCTAATTGCTAGTTGCACTGATTTGTCCCACAGGTTATTCAAACTCCTCACAGTCAAAACAGAAATCATACACTCTGTCACCTCTGCCTCAAATTCGCTTTCCATCCTTTGTTTTCTATCTCAGACAGTAGAATTCCGGATACTATGCTGGTTTCCTTTTTCTTCCTTTCCCTGCATTCAGTCAGATTCATTCTGTAACTAGCTATCTACTCGATAGTAGAGATTCAAAACATATTTTTGAATGAAGAAATTAAGGAATTCTCCTCAGGGGAATAGAATACAAGTTTGAATGATACTAAAGAAGTTCCGTGCCTCCAGATAAGCATCATGAAACATTAACTCTGCTTTTAGAAACAAAATGATGCAATTAAGGGCAGAGGGTGGGGGGATGGGTCAAAATTAATCTGCCGCTGAGATGCACAAGTTAAATATTTTTAGAGAAATGAGAATAGATTGATTGAGGCAAACATGTCATAAACTCTTCCGTGTTTATCTTCTTAAGTTTTATGCTCTGCATCCTGGATCTTATTTATAATTCTTATATCCGTCTCCATTTATGAATTCATAACTGCCTTGTTCTCTCATAGGCACTCTATTTCTCTATATTTTATGCCTGGCTTTGCTAAATCAATTAAGTTCAATTGAATTTAGCTAAATAAGTCACAAAACTCAACCCAGAAGACCACATTAACAAAGACATACTGCTGCATTCACTCCCAATGAATATTTAGTAGTAACCATATTTCCTCAATCTGAAAGCTTATTTGATTTATTGTTTAAGCCTGTAAATAGAATACAATTGATTGGTCTTAAAATAATAGGCACTCTTATCTAAAGGAAAGAAAAATATAGTCAACTGCAAGTATTTGTGAGAGCTGTCTGGGTCATTCAAAAATAAAACTTAAGTAGGAGAACTAGAGCGATGTGATAATCCCTCCTGCCTCCCCTTCTTCATCCCAGTTTCCGTAGAGACCAGTCTGCACTTGGAAGCTGAACTGGAACCCTGTGATGGATAATGGCTGGTGGGTAGTACTGTGGTAACAGAGCACTGTCTTTTGAACAAAATAGTAGTGGGACTTGAGGATATTTTATTGCTTCTTTTGCTTCACAAATGCACCAAGTTTCCCAGAAGAACTGGCCAGTAAAACCGCCAGATCGGGGAAGGTCAAGCACAAAAGAACTAATAGGATCTCAGGGGAAGAGCGATACAGCTAGTGGTTATTACCACTCATGCTTAGACCAGGAGGTCTGTTAAAAAAAAAATCAGAACTTTTTCAGCAGATAGAATAAATGTATTCTGCTCCATGTTGATGGTCCTTCTCTTTCAGATGATCAAGACCGTTTTCTTTCAGGTTGCTTTAAGAGTCATACCTCTAAATTTTTTCAAAGGCTCCCTCAGAGTGGAGCACTTGTAATTTGGCCCATTAGTAGTTTTTAAAAATCCCAAAGTAATAAATGCTGGATAATGCAAAGACTGCTTTAAAATAATTTATATCATAAAATTATTATTTTATTGCACACTTATGGTCTATGTCCAGAGTTTTCCACTGACATTAAACAATAATATGTATTTCTCTTTGTTAGGACATTTTTCAAGGGTTATTTAATTTAATCTTCTTTCTTGGGTATGCATTTTTCCTACTTTTCATGAAAAATAAGATACTAAGAAAGATCAGCAAGAAAGAAGTTTTAAAATGCTAAAAATCTGACACAGTTCCTTCTTATCGCTTAGAGTTTTTTAGACAAATTAGACACAGATTTTATTAGTCAGTCGTCACCTTGTACATATGTAAGTAAAAGTCATTAGTTCAGGTATTCCTAAAATGTATTAACATTCAGAATATAATAGTTAATCACTTTTTGGCAATGTTGACAATATTTTCCTCTGTGTCATTGTGAATTTGCAACATTCCTTAAAAGACTCTATGAACTAACCAAAACCCACTGGTGGTGCGATGTTAAGCTAACTGCATAAAAACACTACTCAGAGATGATTGCTCTACATGTTTGATTCACCAGCTCCCTGATGCCTGCCCCAAACTAGGCCAATCCGGAAGATAAAAAGAAAACTCCGATGTTATCATTCAGATTATCTTGTATGCCTCTGCCATCCATGCTCTAGATTTTAAAGCTGGAAACTCAATTTTCCAAAATGTACAGACAGTGACAATTATGCCATGATTACTCTCTGTCTGACTTCAATGTTAAGACAGTAGCAACTATAAGACATTGATGTCAGAGACATTAACATATATGTGCAAGCACACGCTATGCCCAAAGATACACAACTAATACATGGTCAAGCCAGAATTCAAGACAAAGCCATCAGACAAAAGAACCCACACTCTAACCATCTTTTAATTAGAGCTATTCACATATGCATTTGCCTGTTTAATATGCTGGAGAGAAAGAAGATGAGAACTTAAAATTGCAGTACCTCAATCTACTTGCATTACCTCAATCTAGCTTAATTTCTGCTGTACTTTTCCGACATCCTATTACCATCAGGTGCACAGTACCAGAGTATTCCAGCCATATCAAATTACTTGCCTATCCTATAACCCACAAAATCTTCCATGCTTTGTGCACAATTGTATTAGTTAGGGGATCACTTAGTGACTGCTGTAACAAATAGGCCTCCAAAATAAAACCATTTTGGAAAGAGTGTTAAGTACCAATCTTGGTTGAGAGTTTAGGTAAATCTTCAGGAGTGACAGATCGATGGAAGAAATCTTCAAGGCATGTTTCCCGAAACCGTTTCATTCTATCAGCTAGCAAAAAAAGGATTATAGACAGCAGGTGCACAACACTTGTGGAATACATGAACGAGTGAATGAGTCTCATGTTCACTTATCCTGAATAAAATATGAAATTTTTATTCTTTTTTAAATTGAATTATAGTTGGCATACAATATGTATTGGTTACAATGTAGTGATTTGACAATTCTATGCATTAGGCTATGCTCACCACAATAAGTGTGGTTACCATCTGCCACCTTACAAAAGTATTACGATATTATTGATTATGCTGTACCTTTCCCTATGCTGTACTGTGCATTTCCGTGACTCATTTATTTTATAGCTGGAAGTTTGTACTTCTTAATCCCCTTCACCTATTTCACCCAACCCCCCTCCCCTCTTTCAGCCACCAGTGTTCACCAGTTCTTTGAATGTATGGTTCTGTTTCTGTTTGTTTGGTTGATTGGTTGGTTTGGTTTTTAGATTCCACGTAAGAGGGATATCATACGGTATTTGTCTTTCTTTGTGAATTTGTATTCTTGATGGAACAACCCTTCCAGGGAAATCATACTGAAAGCATCTGCTTTTCAATGAATAATTCCGGCTGATTCAGTTAAACCAGGTAAAATTAGAAATCAGTTGCCACTTTTATTTACTAAAGAACATTTTCTTGAGCCTAGGTGGCCCAGTTGGTTAAGTGTCTGATTCTTGCTTTCATCTCAGGTCATGATCTCGCAGTTCATGGGTTCGAGCCCTACATAGGGCTCTGCACTGACAGTGCAAAGTCTGCTAGGGATTCTCTCTCTCCCTGCCTCTCTGCCCCTCTCCCACTCATGCTCCTCTCTCTCTCTCTCTCAAAAATAAAAAAAACTTTTAAAAAGGAATATTTTCTATGAGAACAGAAAGGGCTATTTCACTTCAACAGATAGGTGAGGAAGAAGATGATGGTGAAGTATGAATGACTACCTAGTGTAAACGAGAACAATAACGACAAAAAGATTTCCAAAGACATAAGACTATGCCATTCAAGGGTATTACGGATCATACAAGAGACTGTGTATCTGACCAATGGAAAAAATGGTGATTCTTAATATATTGATCTCACCCAAACCAATTAGCACTTCTAAAATCTTTACCAAAAAACCACAAGTTTTCTAGAAGTATTATAAGATTGTGTACACTTATGTTCTTGAAGGTCTGACAACAAATAAGAACTATCTAATAATAAAGCAATAGAAGTGTATGCTTTTCAGTGTACACATTTATTATCCCACCCCAGATTTTCACGCCAATATCTAAATTAGGACAAAACTTATAGTGGTTCTACAAATAAAGAAGGCAAGACTCCAATCGTAACTAACAGGTTTAAGAATTCAACTCCATGGTCTTCTTTGACATCATTTTCATTGTCACCTCTTAGATGAACAATCATAAATGAGGTCATTCACTTAGTTCTGGGAGCCCGTGTGGTGTAGGAAGCCTTCATGTATCACTATGAATCTGACTCCTCAAACCCATGAGTGCTAAAACTGCTCCATGCATGTTACTCACTCAGAAGTAAACTACCTGATAGGTTCCCTGTCTCATTATGGTCCATTTAAAGCTATCTGGCTGTATACATCCATGGATCTCTAGAACGTGGCCAGAATTAAGCTTTTGCTTCTTTGTCTAGGTTTAGCAGTCTTCTGACTTTATCTCTGCTGTTGTTTCACATTTCCTTCAGTTCTGCTCTGTGCCTCAAACAAAAATGCTCTGCCTCATCATTCTGTTTATTTATTGGAGATTTATTGCTTCTATATTTGCAAGACATGGAAATGGCATAAAAGCTTAAAGTCTCATTTCAGTGCAAAACTTCCCTAAAAAGCATCATGTTCTTAAAGTTCCAGCTTGCTCTAATTGTTCTTACTATAGTACAAAGGAAGGGTGCTATCCTACTGTGATCTTTTCCCCCTGAAAATTTGGCTTGGTTTAAATTCCCCCCTTCCAGTCGCTTTGTGATGAAATGAATATAATTGTCCAAAAATGATCATGGGCGTTCACCCTGCATTTCCTGGTCCCCGAGCCAGTTGAGACAGGAGCTCCACCCTCCCAGCCACACATCCCCTCACCAGAAGGGGCTGTACCCAATATCAGTTTCCTAAGCGACAAGCTGTTGCCGCTTCATGATGAGTAGGACGTAACATGTCATGGGAGCCAAGCTCTCCAGGTGCTGCGCAGCTGGTATTCCAAGAGAACTTCTGTCAGTGGTCGGCATCACAATTCTAGGGTGCTGCAGACCAATCTCCCTTTGTCTTCTCCATTCACAAGATTACTCTCTCATACTTGCTTTATGCAATGAAGAATAACAGCAGAGCAATGTCCCGTAGAACATACACAGCCTTGGATGTCCCTGAGCACCCAGGCTCTGACAATTCTTTCTGTGGGGAGATGAGGGAAACCTCAGCTTGTTCTTCTCTTGCTGACCAGGTCTTGCAAATTGGACTTTGTTGAATTCATTCAGAATTTTGATAGAGGAAAAGTTAGAGACCCAGAAGAAGCCTAGTTTGCACAGTGCTACTTTGACTGCTTTGCACACTCTTTCCTCTGAGCCCTAACTGAATAGTCAGGTAAACATACAGGCACTAAAACTAGCATAACTTTGGGGATCCTGGGTGGCTCAGTCTGTTTAGCGTCCCCCTTCAGTTCAGGTCATGATCTCGCAGTTGGTGAGTTCGACTTCAGCTCAGATCATGATCTTATGATTCGTGAGTTCGAGCCCCGCGTCAGACTCTGTACTGACAGCTCAGAGCCTGGAGCCTGTTGCTGATTCTGTGTGTGTCTCTCTCTCTGCGTCTCACCCCCACTCAAACTCTTTTTCTCTCTCTTAAAAATAAATGAACGTTAAAAAAAATTTAAAAAAAACTAGCACAACTTCTCGTTTCTCTCTACACTACCGATCCTTTTTATTTCCCTATTTATTTCTATAATAGAGGCTTAATACACCTGAAATAACTACTCTTATTTAAGCAGATCTTTCTTGAAAACCTCCTTCTTCAAATCATACAATATTCTGTTATTTTTTGTTGGGATATTGAGGCACCCACTGATGAACATATTCTAGCAATGCTGTTTATAAAAATTTATGTTATCATTTCCACCCAAAGAAGATGCTCCCTTTATTTAAAAATATAGTTCAGGGGCGCCTGAGTGGCGCAGTCGGTTAAGCGTCCGACTTCAGCCAGGTCACGACCTCGCGGTCCGTGAGTTCGAGCCCCGCGTCGGGCTCTGGGCTGATGGCTCAGAGCCTGGAGCCTGTTTCCGATTCTGTGTCTCCCTCTCTCTCTGCCCCTCCCCCGTTCATGCTCTGTCTCTCTGTGTCCCAAAAATAAATAAAAAACGTTGAAAAAAAATTTTTTTAATAAAAAAAAAAATAAAAATATAGTTCAGATTTGTATCATTATTGCCACAACTGTAATAATAACTTGATTGTGTAAGTTTAAACTTTTGCTGCTTCAGCATTTTCTGTTACAGATACTACATTTTTATATGATATCCTAATATCTGACACAATATTACCCAAAATAGCAAGGCAGAGAACTAGAACTGAATGTACAGTTTTTTATATATTAATGATGCTGTATTTTTATATTCTTCAGTTCACTCTAAAGTTTTCATTACTAGCTTATTTTTATTTATATATTTATTTATTTATAACGTTTATTTTTGAGACAGAGAGAGACAGAGCATGACAGGGGAGGGGCAGAGAGAGAGGGAGACACAGAATCTGCAACAGGCTCCAGGCTCTGAGCTGTCAGCACAGAGCCCGACGTGGGGCTCAAACTCATGGACCGTAAGATCATGACCTGAGCCGAAGTCGGATGTTTAACTGACCAAGCCACCCAGGCGCCCCTAAGAGCATTTTTTAAAGAACATTTTTAAATGCCTTAAAAATCTGAAGGGGGTATCTGAACAGTTTGGAGAAGGCTTTTTCACCACTATGTGGCAAATTGTCCAACTCAGAGTCTCTGGGAAGTGAAATTTGTAGATTTAAGAAGACTGACAGCAAGGAGCCAGCTTGGGAACCTCTCTCTCCTTCTCTCTGTGTGCCTCCCCTGCTTGTGCTCTCTCTCTCAAAATAAATAAATAAACTTTAGAAATAAAAAAAAAAGAAGTAAAACATACCAGATAACTTAGGCGCTTTTTAAAAATCTTAATAGGAGTTAGTCATCTCCCAGGGTCTCAGTTGTCTCATTTATATATTCACCAAGTACATTCTCCACTTTATCACTTTTTAATGTCATGATTCTATTATTACCCTGTCCTTTCTACTTGGGAGAACTACCCTTTTGATACCTGTCTTTGTGAACTAGCACATGTATGACTAAACCTCATCGTTCTGTACGTGCCAGGAACAGTATTTCTATTGGTCACAAGGACCCCAGAAGTTAGGTTTAATTAGCACAAGGACCCCAGAAGTTAGGTATAATTTTCCCAATGTTAAGGGGAAAAAATTAAGACCGCTGTCATTGCAGTAATTTGCCCAAGATCCCCTACAAATAAGCAACAAAATCAGAAGTCAGACCCCATTGTTTTTCCGGGGTCTCCATCCTGCACAGCTTCAGAGAGCCCCATTCACATGGTAGTCTAAACCGAAGGGCACTTGTGTTCTGTCATGTCCCACAGCCCTCTGCTCTGTCGGTGCTTGCCAGCACTTCTTTCTCGGTACACCAGCCTGCCTCCCAACCCCTCATAGCTAAATGTGGCAAATGGTTTGGCTTTAGAGTTATAGGTATTCAGGTGATCATAGACTTACCTACTCCCTCTGCGAATTCATAAATGAACAGGCAGATGCTTTATCACTGGTCTGAGAGAGGAAGCTACTGATTTAAGATTGCACTATCATTACTGTTTCTGACTAACTCAGAAAAATAACATAAAAATGAGAAAGTTGACCTGTCTGTGGATTCAATTTTATACAATTTTATTTAAGAAAACCCACAATCAATGCAAGTTCTAACATTGCTATTTTGTCAGCCGCTGGTGGAGATTAAGGTGGCCTCACCTCTGCTGACTCTGTTAGGTGAGAGGCTAAATGCCCTAACCTTACACTACTACTGGTAATTTACCATCATGCTGGGGCTATGCGTCCCCACCGCAGGGAAATTTGCTTTTACTTTGATACACTGAGGTTTCTCACCACTCCTACAACAGCTGAGTGATCTTCTTGGTTCTGGAGAGAAAGTGCCCCTGTTTAAACTATTCAGGTGATCTTCCTATGGCTTACATGAGGGTCTAGTTTCTCCTTCAGGTAACACTGAGTGATACGGTGGAGGCAGAAGTGAAGGCAGAGAAGAAAAGGAAATGGCATCATTTGTTTTAAAATAAAGCCTCAGGTAAATCGCTAACTGCCGTGTGCTTAAGTATTTACAGAAAAAAAGCAGTTGTTTCAGGAAATTACGCGAAATAAAAAAAGGAAAGTAAGAAATATATACAGCTGCTTTATACTACACTTCCTCTTTTCTGAACTAGTGTGCTTCAGTCCAAAAATATTACCTCTGAAGAAGATATTCTACATATCGCCATCTTGTTATTCTGTGTTGTATACTTAATGAAATCATATCGCGCTTAGAATTAATAACAGTTAATTCTAAGAGATTTTAACAGCTCTTGTTGATTCTTTCTTTTTTAAATCTTGTTAATGTTTATTTTTAAGAGAGGGAGGGACAGAGTGCTGCTGGGGGAGGGGCAGAGAGAGAGAGAGAGGGAGACACAGAATCTGAAGCAGGTTCCAGGCTCTGGGTTGTCAACACAGAGCCCAAGCGGGGTCAAACTCGTGAACCTTGAGATCCTAACCTGAGCTGAAGCCAGGGGCTTAACCGACTCAGCCCCCCAAGCGCCCCTTGTTGATTCTTTATTCAGAATGATTTTTATTTTCATTTAGGACATTGTAGAAATGATACAAATAGCCCATAGCAGCAAGACAAGATTTAAATACTTTGAAAAGATAAACCATTTCCCTTATTTAGTAATTTTCATAGAACAGAATTTATTCATATTTACTGAGGCAGTGGGCTTGTATAGAATCATGATGGAATACATGATCTGGAACAAAAATATTTAAGAGGTGGAGGAAGAAAGTGCCATGTTGAGCATTCATGACCTTGTTACACTTCATGGGAAAAGCTAAAGGGTTTAGATTAAATTTTAATGCACTTAACATCTAACAATTGAAACATGCTAGACAGATTTGGGTGAGGGAAAGGCACTGGTATTAAAAGAAACAAAGGAACAAACAATATTGCTTGGCTGGAACCACTTTAACTGCCATTGGTGTCCCTCTGAGACTAACAGCACTTTCTCTCATATGTGTTCTTCACATGCTGCTCCCTACCTCCCAGTCATGCTAGACCTCGGTTATAATGTCTGCTGCAGCTTATCTTGACATGTCGCATAAAAAAATGTTAACTATATACAACCATTCTTTGGTTCCCTCACTTTCAAAAGTAATCTGCTTGGAAAATATTGAAATCTCTCTAAATTAGTTTCCTTCTACCATGTCTACTAAACTCAGTAAAGGGATACTTGTTTTTGCAACTCAAACTTTGGAGACAAAGATGGCTGTCAACACAGCCTGGAAGAGATTTTACTATCACCATGGGCAACTTGGAGCAGTTTCCCTTCTTTATTTAGGTTTGTCCAGGAAAGAGTAAAGCACAATTTTCATTCTCCAAAAATTCCAGTAATTCAAGTTGTTCCCCCAAAATTCTTATTTTGCTCTGCTCTTTTCCCGTAGCAGCACTGGACCAAGACATGTTCAGGAGAATCTGGCTTCCTCCTCCTGGGAGACACTCACATACTCCACAAATCCTGAAATTCACTCCCACTGTACCTGTGTGGCTTGAAGGTGTACAAAGGGTAAATGCACAGCAGGGGCTAGTGCTATCTCTAAACAAATATTACCCTCTCTCATAAATCTCTTCTTTGCCTGGACATGTTGGCTAAAAGTGATTGCAGAATGAGAGTCAGACAACTTGTTTTGGTCACTGTTGAGCCAGTCTAATTATGCTTTTAGAACTTCCCAGTGTCTTTGATCGTCCCTCACTTTGGGGGTTCAACCAATACTTTGAGCTCTTAGGAAAGAGTCTGGCATTTTCTTGTGCTTCAGAGAAGCACTAAAGATGTGTAAAAAGGAATTCATTTAAAAGGTATATATTAGCGGATTCCAAGCTGTATTACAAAGTTGTAATCATTAAGACAGTATGGTACTGGCACAAAAACAGACACTCAGATCAATGGAACAGAATAGAGAACCCAGAAGTGGACCCACAAATGTATGGCCAACTAAACTTTGACAAAGCAGGAAAGAATATCCAATGGAATACAGTCTCTTCAGCAAGTGGTGCTGGGGAAACTGGACAGTGACATGCAGAAAATTGGACCTGGGCCACTTTTTTACACCATACACAAAAATAAACTCAAAATAGATGGAAGACCTAATGTAAGACAGGAAGCCATCAAAATCCTCGAGGAAAAAGCAGGCAAAAACTTCTTTGATCTTGGCTGCAGCAACTTCTTACTCAACATGTCTCTGGAGTCAGGGAAACAAATGCAAAAGTGAACTACTGGGACCTCATCAAAATAAAAAGTTTCTGCACAGCACAGGAAACAATCATCAGAACTAAAAGGCAACTGATGGAACGGGAGAAGATATTTGCAAATGACGTATTACATAAAAGGTTAGTATCCAAAATCTACAAAAAACTTATCAAACTCAACACCCAAAAAACAAATAATCCAGGGAAGAAATGAACAAAAGACACGAATAGACATTTCTCCAAAAAAGACATGCAGATGGCCAACCGACACATGAAAACATTCTCAACTTCACTCCTCATCAGGGAAATACAAATCAAAACCACAATGAGATACCACCTCACATCTGTCAGAATGGCTAACATTAACAACTCAGGCAACAACAGATGTTGGCAAGGATGCAGAGAAAGAGGATCTCTTTTGCACTGCTGGTGGGAAGGCAAACTGGTGCGGCCACTCTGGAAAGCAGTAAGGAGGTTCCTCAAAAAATTAAAAATAGAACTACCCTAAGACCTAGCAATTGCACTACTAGGCATTTATCCAAGGGATACAGGAGTGCTGTTTCGAAGGGACACAAGCACCCCCATGTTTATAGCAGCATTATCAACAATAGCCAAAGTATGAAAAGAGCCCAAATTTCCATCAATGGATGAATGGATAAAGAAGATGTGGTACACACACACACACACACACACACACACAATGGAGTATTACTCGACAATCAAAAAGAATGAAATCTTGCCATTTGCAACTACGTGGATGGAACTAGAGGGTATTATGCTAAGTGAAATTAGTCAGTCAGAGAAAGACAAATATCATATGACTTCACTCACATGAGGATTTTAAGACACAGAACAGACAAAAACAAGAGAAGGGAAGCAAAAATAATATAAAAACAGGGAGGGGGACAAAACGTAAGAGACTCTTAAACATGGAGAACAGACGGTTCCTGGAGGGGTTGTGGGAGGGGAGATGGACTAAATGGGTAAGGGGCATTAAGGAATCTACTCCTGAAATCATTGTTGCACTATATGCTAACTTGGATGTAAATTTAAAAAATTAAAAATTAAAATTAAAAAAACAGATCTATATTAGGAATTTTGCAAATGGATTGGTCTAGAAAACTTTATACCTTACAACTCAGGAAAAATAGAGAATTTAGGCACAATCTCTTCCATCAAAGATACTACAATTAAAAATTAATAGTGTTAATGAGGGAGGCAGGCACCAAAGTCAAAGGAAACAAATGATTATTTTCATTGATCTATATATTATATTCTAATTGAATTCATAAAGTAGGGATCATGACTGAAGTGGACATAAAGTCTACTGATAAGACTCAACTCATTAACCTTCTATTCTTCATGTATATACGAAGAGTATATATATATGTGTGTGTGTGTGTGTGTGTATCACATAAATATAAGAATACATATATGTATATATATACATATATATGATGTTTGGCATCAGATTTAACTTCAGAGACAAGAGTCCACAACTGTTCACATCTGTAAAAGAGCTGTAAAGTTAGTCATAAGACAAAATTGAAAAAATAAAACCTGCTTAATAGGGACGTGGAAAGGAGAAGAGAAGAAAAAGAAACCAGTTGGAGTGCCTGGGTGGCTCAGTCAGTTAAGGCTCCGACTTCAGCTCAGGTCATATCTCACGGTTCATGGTTCGAGCCCTGAATCCTGCGCTGTGCTGACAGCCTGGTTGGATTATGTGTCTCCCTCTCTCTCTGCCCCTCCCCTGTTCCCGTTCTGAATCTCTCTTTCTCTTTCTCTCAAAAATAAACATGAAATAAACATGAAAAAAAATTAAAAAAAGAAAAAGAAAGAGAGGCCAGTTGAGACAGATACAAGAACATTTGTATCAAGTGAGAATTAACATTTAGGAGTATACAGGGGAACAAAAAAGATAGAAAATTATCTAAGCTGATGAGGAAGTTATCACATCTTTTCAAAGATGATTTGCCATAACAGTTCTTTGGATTTAGATTTCTTACTTTGATAATATTCAGCACCACTCACCACTTGCCAAACAGAAGAAAACAGGTTGACTATTGCTTCAGAGAAGTGTCTATTGACAAGACTGAAAGTAATACTAAAATATATACTGTGCCCAGACAGTCATGAAGAATTATCAAAGGGGTATTTTTATCTTCAAATTTTTATTTAAATTATAGATAATGTATAATGTAATATTGTTTTTGGAAGTAGAATTTAGTGATTCATCACTTACATATAACAGCCAGTTCTTTTAAAGATTATTCTCAGTCTGGGACTCATTTTGAAAATCTAAAATCTAAACATTTTAATAAACAGCTCTTCCTAAAATTAAGACTATTATTAATGTGAAATTTATTCAAAAAAATTTTTTACACATTTTATCCTCCCCTCTCATTCCTTCCTCCCTCTCTATATACATATATTGCAAGATGTTGTGTGCACTCATTTTTACATCTGGATCCTGGGAAAATCCCAGGTTATACTAACAAAATGAAGTCTTCAGAAAAGCTGGAAAGAGAAAAATAGATACTTTTTGAATAACAACACAAAAGGATAGTCCATACATTCCTCAACTCATAAAACGTTTATTGAGAACCAACTATGAGCTAGATTATACTAGGTATGGGGAATTCAATGGTAAATAAACACAGATGTTTCCTACCCACATTGAGCCCAGTGTTTTGTAAGTAAAACCATACTCTTATAATCACACAAAAATAAATATAATATTACAAACTATAGTTCTCTCTATAAAAGGGAGATGCATTGTGCCATTTTAGTCTTTCTTAATTGTAGGATTTGACATGGTTATAACCATTATGGAAGCCATCAGAGAAGGAAAGCTGGGAAATGGAGAAATAATATTAAATAGAGTTGGGGGAAGTTGTTCTAGCATACAGATCGACTTGTGCAAATAGAGGAAGATGGGGTGTTTGGCAAACTGAAAGAGGACTGGAATGTGGGAGCACAGAAAGAAAGCAGAGGAGGGGGCCACTGGGTGGCTCAGTTGGTTAAGTGTTCGACTTCATCTCAGGGCATGACCTTGCAGCTCTGCATCAGGCTCTGTGCTGACAACTCAGAGCCTGGAGCCTGCTTCGGATTCTGTGTCTCCCTCTTTCTCTGCCCCTCCACGACTCACACTCTGTCTCTCTCTCAAAAATAAATATTAAAAAAAAAATTAAAAAAAAATAGAAGGCAGAGGAGCAATGGGGAAGAGATTATACAAACACAAACTGAAATAGCTTGTAGCTCATTTTTTAAGGGTGTGATTTGTGTTCCGAAGCCAATAGAAAGCTGGAGAATATTTGACTGAGGTTAGTGACATGATCAGATTGTATTTCAAAATGAACAAAATGATGTGTGACAAACAGATTGTATGGGGACAATATTAAGTTAAAAGTGATTATTCAGAAGGATATTGCAATATTCCAGATAAGAAGGATGTTGGTGGTAGGGAAAGAAAGAGAGAAGCTGATATGACATATTCTGCTGAGGTAAATTGGCAGGGCTCAGTGAAGAATTGATTATTAAGGGATCTGAGAATGTAAAGTATCAAGGAAAACTAGGTTTCTAATGTGTTTAAAAAGATGGATGGAGGTACACTGGAGAAGGCTATATTGTGAATAAAGGGGTCAATCATGATTTTAATGTGGGACATGTTTGAATCAAGTGGAGATATCAAGAATGAAATTTATATGCAAATTATAAGATGAGAGGGTTTTTTTTTTTTTGGTCAGATGTAGATTTTTTTAAAGTGAGTTTCATGGGGGCACCTGGTGGCTAGGGCGCTTAAGTGTCCAACTCTCAATTTTGGCTCAGGTCATGATCTTACAGTTTGGGTAATCATTTGAGCCCCACATCAGGCTCTGTGCTGACAGTGAGAAGTCTGCTTGGGATTCTCTCTCTCCCTCTCTCTCTGCCCCTCCCCCACATGCTCTCACTCTCTCTCTCTCTCTCTCTCAAAAATAAATAAATAAATAAACATTTTTAAAGTGAGTTTCATGGATATAGATAATAATGTAAGCCCTGCACATTAATATCATGACTTGATCAAGGTAAACCATGGAAAGTTTGGATTTTTGTGAAGGATTGAGAAGGACATTATTGCTTAAATCCCTGTTTCCTAAGACAGAAGTATAATCTGTTCCCAACCCCAACCCTTTAAGGTGACATAGTCAAACAAAAAAGAGACTGAATCAGAAGATTAAAGGGTGAAGAAACAGATCCTATTGCCACAGTTCAACAGCAAGCTTTGAGACAATGGAGGAAGAGGGAAAGAGATCATAGAGAAAGAGTTTCCTTATATCTATCTGAGTTGGATTTAGATATGGACTGATAGGAGGAAACAGAAGTTGAAAAATACATTGTGTACCTTCTTCAAGTCAGAGAGAGAGAGGAGGGTAATTTGATCATCTAAGACCTATGGGCTATTCTTGGCTTTCTTCTCAACTTTAAGCATGAGTCTTTTGGAGTGTTAATCTATAGGAAAGTTGATCTGGAGTGCAGTATGTCTCCATGCATATTATTGTGCTGAATTTGAATTAAAGCACATTTTAGAATTAAGTCAATTGGCAGGCCATCACAGCAGCTAAACTTAATTTTGGTCAAAGCAAAAGGCATCTGGCAAAAGCAATAATGGCCCTGGGATAAACCCTCTCAGGAAAGGGCTATCATGAAAAAGAGTGATTTCAACGCTAGAACATTGTTACTTGGTGGGTCATATTTTGAGAATGAATCCCTAAACAAAAGTGAATTTTTATTTTTTTATTTCTTTGTTTGTTTGTTTTCAGCCATGTGATTTTTATCATACAAAGCCCTATAAGACACATCCATGGAAAAGCAGCTCATGGGCAATAGTTCACACACATGGGTTGTCCAACACATAACTGTCTAAAAAGTAGGTTTGCTTCTGGAAAAGGAAGGTAGATTCTTGAGCAATATCATGAAGTTGGTAGGAGAACTCAGAGCAACAGATATGACCTAGGAAGGGCCAGGTATCTGGACTGGTGCCCTGGAATAAAGGACACATTAAATGATGCGTGCTGTGTTGTAGGATTCTAATACTAATTCTAAAACTAACCCCAGGTTTGGTTGTTTTCTGTGCTCAGCACACAGTTATACTCAAGAATATAATTTATTATAGCAGAAGGATAAGGCAAAATTACCAAAGGGAAAGGTGTGTGAAGCCAGTTATTGACTGTGTTCTTCCCAAATTCATATGTTGATGCCCTAACTCCTAAAGGATGGTGTTTGGAGATAAGGATTTGGGGAGATGATTAAGATTAGATGAGGTTCAAAGAGTAGATTCCTTGTCTGATGGGATTAGTGGGCTTTATAAGAAGAGACACCATACAACTGTCTCTCCTCTCACTCTCTCTCTCTCTCTCTCTCACACATACACACACACACTCACAATCTCTGTACACACACAGACACACACACACACATATAAAATCTATCTATATCTGTATCTATAATCTGTATCTATCTATATCATCTCCCTTATGTGAAGATATAGTACGAAGGTGGCCAACTACAAGCCAAGAAAGAGTTCATACCAGAACCTGACCATGATGACACCCTGATCTAAGACTTCCAACCTCCAGAACTGTAACATATTTGAGGTTTAAGCCACCCAGTTTATACTATTTTGTCATGGAAGTCCAACCTAACTAATACAGTGCTTTTGCAAAGGAAACTAGTTACAAGCTTCGAAGAGTTCTCTTCCAGTTGAGTCATGCAGCATGGGATTAATTCCTCCAGTAATGAGCTGGGGTACCATGTGTAAAATATTGTATACCAGAGAAATTCATGGGAGTCTCAGTACCCACAGTTTTAATTGGAGGCTGGTCACATAGGCACCCTCTGCCTACCATGTTTCAAAATTCCAGGCTCCCAGAAGGTAAGCAAGTATTCTGCATAAACCGCATGTTTGTACAAACAGTCTAGGCACAGTAAACTATTCTTATTAGTTTTTAAAATGCCATAAACCCTCCCTTAATCTCGGGTGCAGACAAAGGCCAATTTTGCAAGCCGACATTTCCAAGGATAACAGTCTCAGGCCTGCAGTGCTAAATCTTTTCTACATATATCCCAATCTGGATTGTACCAGGTACAGAAAACTAAGGAATTTTACAAGGGAAGAAAAGTGAGTGTTGAAACTGAAGCATTTGAATGGTACTCTGAACATAAGAAAAATATTATAGCATAATATTTCTGAGAGCTTGAAAAACTTTGACAATTGATGTAAGCTTTGGGGGCCTAGTGCTGAGGTGGTTCTGGGGTGAAAGCCAAGACTACATTACCTGTACTTTACTGGTTACTGACACTCGATGAAGAATTTGACAGCAGAGAAATCACCAAGGAAACATATGTGGAATGAGACCATCTGTTATAAGAAGTTGAAAAGAATTTTAGTTTTGTAATAATATGAAAATATTTGCAAAAGGCAGTGCATAGGGGAGATCAAGGAATGAGATTCAGAAAGCCAGGCAGTGATTGAGAACTTGTAGGTAGGAATCACCTTCTCACTTTACTCAGACCTGAGTTATTTTAGCCTCAAACCCTGATTCTCAAGAATCTTTGAGAGCTTCCCTCCAAGATTCTCCTTCATTGCTAGAATTAATTCAGGTGAAAAGGAGAAAGTCATAACATACAAACACCCACCCTACTGACCACCCCCCCCACCCACCCACACACACACACCATTCACAGCATGAGTTTAAGATGGTGTCATGACTCAAGTCCATATTACACTGGGTAAACCAGAGGGCCACAGGGCAAAGCATATTGTTATGTTGGTAGCCACATTAAAGTAAGTAGAAACTGAAACATTGCTAACTTCACCTTCTACAACCATCACAGATGCATACGGAATATTGGCCCAGAACTCAGTAAGGAGGTTGAAAGTGGCAACAGAAAAAAAAAAAAAGAGGATAGAAAAATGGCATTCTTATGGCAATTTATAAATTTTTATAGTCTAAACATCCTGGTCTTTTTCACTAATTAATAGAGATTTTAAAATAGTTCAATGCACTGGGGAAGCTGGGTGGCTCAGTTAAACAACTGACTCCTGATTTCAGCTCAGCTCATGGTTCCTGGGTTTGAGCCCCACATCAGGCTCCGCACTGCTTGGGATTCTCTCTCTCCCTCTCTCTGCCCCTCCCCTTCTTGCACTCTCTCTCTTGCTCTCAAATAAATAAATAAACTTTAAGGAAAAAAAAATAGCACAGGGGTGCCTGAGTGGCTCAGTTGGTTGAGTGCCTGACTTTGGCTCTCAGGTCATGATCTCATGGCTCAGGAGTCCGAGCCCTGCGTCGGCCTCTGTGTTGACAGCTCAGAGCCTGGAGCCTGCTTCGGATTCTGTGTCTTCCTCTCTCTGTCCCTTCACTGCTCATGCTCTGTCTCTCTCTCTCTTTCAAAATAAATAAACATTTTTTAAAAATTTAAAAAAAAAGGAAAGAAGAAATAATGCAATCCCTATACTTAAGGTGGGAACCATAACTTCAGGGATACTTCATGATGAAGACTGTGGACCCTGAGGAAAAAATATATTCTCTAGTATGGGATTCTCTATTCTAATGTGTTCCAAAGAAAATAATATTGAGATTGTTATTTTTGGAAGTATTCAAATTGATGGAAATCAAAAATTCAAGGATTATCTCCAGTCATTATCAAAGATATTTTTTTTTAATTTTTTTTTCAACGTTTATTTATTTTTGGGACAGAGAGAGACAGAGCATGAATGGGGGAGGGGCAGAGAGAGAGGGAGACACAGAATCGGAAACAGGCTCCAGGCTCTGAGCCATCAGCCCAGAGGCCGACGCGGGGCTCGAACTCGCCGACCGCGAGATCGTGACCTGGCTGAGGCCGGACGCTTAACCGACTGCGCCACCCAGGCGCCCCAATCAAAGATATGTCTAAATAAGATATGTACATTTATTAAATAAGCAGAAAATTTTCAGTCCAGAGCAGAGCAGTCAGTGAAGCTGCCATGTGTATTTTCTTCTCTAGTCATTCAAAATAATAACAAATGGAAACACTGGTTTCATATTCCATTTCTTGATATTCAGAGGGGAGAGTGTATTAATGCCCACACAGGGGTAAATGACAAATTCAGCAACCATTTCCAAGTGGCATGCTAGCTAACAGCTTTGGCAACATAAGGATGATTTATATCTATGTGTACACTTGCATAAATATAAAAATATGCATATGCAAATTTATGAATAAGCACACACACGTGCGCGCACACACACACACGTGCGCACGCACACACACACACACACACACACACTCTGCCAAGGAATGAAAATTGGATGTTTACTCTTGATATGGAATTTGAGAGTCATAGATACATGTAAACTACAAGCTGCTGTCAGAAGGTCAATTTTCATATAATGATGAACCCCAAGAAGTATAATAGAACCAGTTATGGTTGGGGCTTTTAATGGTTATTCAACTACATACTCAATCAACTACAGGACTGCCTGAGAGGAAATCTCCGAGGGCACATGTGATGATGACTATGGTCAATTTATCACTTGCCCTGTCCTTCAGAGATTGCATTTGGGGGTCAGACTTTGAGGGAATGGAGGTGGAAGCAATCGGCAACACCCAGGGTAAGTGTGTATATCATACAACTACTACTTTGGGAAGAGTAAATTCCTTTGATAGACCTGTATGGAAGGTATAATGAACAAGACTATGAGGGCAACCATTGTGTCTTAGCTAAACAAAACAAAGGATAGTTTGATTATCTGAATTGAGGAAGTGGAATCCCAGAGAAGCAGAGGAACAAATCCTCTAAAACATGAATAAAAATATAAAAATAGGATAGGTATAAGTATATCCCAAAACATGATCAATTAATAAAAATATGCAAGTATTCACACTGTTAGTTAAATTTGAGTTGAGAACTAGTTCACAAAACAAATTCAAATAGACAAACATATTATAGACTCATAAAGAATATAAGAAATATTTGGAATTCAGGTTTGGTTTCCTGGAGAACTTGGGTGGCTCAGTTGGTTAAGCGTCTGACTCTTGGGTTTTGGCTCAGGTCACAATCTCCAGGTTTGTGAGTTTGAGCCCTGTGTTGGGCTCTTCAGTAACAACACAGAGTCTGCTTGGGAGTCTGTCTCTCCCTCTCTCACTATACTGCCCCCACTTGCGTGTGCATGCTCTGTTTCTTTCTCTCTCTCTCAAAATAAAAAAAAGAAAGAAAGAAAAATGACAGTTTTCCAAAAGTGTATTCCTTAAAACTTTTAAATTTTTTTCTAGCTATTTGGTAGTAATTTTACAAACACACAAAAGGACGTTAAGTTTAAATATGTGGAAAACACTGGGTCTGATGAAATTACACAGGTTCCCTTAGTGCAGACATGGAAAAGCTATAACATATTGTTGCGCATACAATCAGCAAAAAAATAGATGGTGCTTTATTTCCAAAATGATTTTTTAAGTGAAATCTGATTTAGGGAAACACTTAAAAGCTGTAGAAGGTTTGGAAAAATATAAACCTCAGGAGAATTTTGCAGACTTTTCATATCTAGAGAATGTTCTTTCTAGGATATGTGGTATAATATGTATTTGGTCTTTCTTCTTGGTTCCTGACACAGAGCCCCTAAAACCCTCAGAATGTCCTGAGTGATAGAAGTATCTTTTGCTCTTTTCATTAAGAGCCCCACACCTGAGTTTATGCTATAGGGGTTGACTCATCACAGGGTCCCTCGTTAGTGTCAGGATAGGGGCTGGTCATCAGGAAAGCCAAACACAGGATTAAAGGGTTGGAACTTTTAACCCCACCCTCTGGCCTCTGGAGAGGGGAGGAAACTAGATGTTGGATTCTAAAAACTCCTGAACAATGGGATCTGGAAAGCCTCCTGGTTGGTGAACATGAGATATATGTACTATATCTCATAACCATGTGGAACATATATAACATATATAACATGTATAGGCAGGGCACAGAGGTGCAAGAGCACCTGTTCCAGGGGTCCCAGAAAAACCAGATAGACCACATGCCCCTGAAAAATCCAAAGGCAGAGACAACATAGAGAAGACGGCAGACCAATGTCTCAAAGATTATCTCCAAAGAACAGATAATACTTCCAGGTTTATATAAGGAAGCTGTGTGGCAAAGGTGGGCGAGTACAGGCAGGTAGGCAGTAAAGATCAGGTGGATAGGTATCAATCACGTGGGGTCTTGCAGGGTCAGGGAGATCCTTATTGCTTGAGTGGATAGTTTCAGTTCCCATCAGGGGATGCTTTGCCCAATGGGTCTTTTGCCTGAGTGAAGAGATAAACCGGAAAGAAGAACTTAACCAATTAGAAAGTTTGAGGTCAAAATGGAGGTAGTTGAAGTCCTCTTTCAGACAGATATAATCACACTGCTATAATGTTATCTAAAATGGCTTTAAAAATATACCCCCATTAGCATTCTACTTAAGTTCTTATTGCTTCACACCCTCACTGATGCTTAATATTGTCTTTTTCATTTTAGCCATTCAGTGAATGTATAGTAGCATCACCTGTGACTTTAATGCATATTTCCCTGATGACTCCTAAGACTGAACCACATTTCTGATGTTTGTTGGCCTTTTGAACCATCTCTTTTGCCCATTTTAAGGAAGGTTTATCTGGTTTTCTTTGATTTGTAGGAGTTATTTATTTATTTTTCCTATGAGATCTTTATTAGATATATGAATTATGAATGTCATTTTCCACTTTGTAATTTAAATTGTTACTCTTACTGGTGGCTTTTGATGAGCCAGAGTTCTTCATTTTTTTAATTAATTTTTTTTATTTATTTTTGACAAAGAGAGAGAGCATGAGCAGGGGAGGGGCAGAGAGAGATGGAAACACAGAATCTGAAGCTGGCTCCAGGCTCTGAACTGTCAGCACAGAGCTCCACATGGGGTTTGAACTCGTGAACCTCGAGATCATGACCTGAGCTGAAGTAGGCGCTTAACCAACTGAGCCACCCAGGAGCTCCCAGAGTTCTTAATTTTAATGCAGTTTAATTTGTCCTTTTTGCATGTTTCACATCCTGTTTAAGAAATTATTGTCTGCTCCAAGTTCAAAAAGTTGTTTTTTGATAATCTCCTTCTCAGATCTTTATGATTTTTTCTTTTGCAGTTAGATCTGCAATCTATTTGGATTTCATTTTTGTGTGGGGTGTGAGGCAAAGGTAAAGATACTTCCTTTTCATAAATTAATGTTCAGTTGACATGTATGGGTGGCACAATCATTCTCCCACTTGACCACAGTATTGCCACTGTCATAATTAGATGACATTATACATTTTGATGTGCTCCCATAATCTATACCCTATTCCATAATGTTTTTTTTTTCTATTCTTTTGTCAGGACACAATGTTTTAATATAGCTTTATAGTTTTGTAGTAGAATTGCATTTGGTATTATAATATCCCTGGATTTTTCTTCTACTTGAAGATTACCTTGTCTTTTCTTGGTACTTTGCATATCCTTAAGAATTTGTGATTTCTTTATCCATTTCTGAGGAAAAAAAATACTTGTGAACATTTGGTCAGTATTGCCAGTATAAATAAATAAATTTGAGGAGAACTCATATATCCACAATATCAAATCTTCATAAATATGTTATTTATTTTGGTCAATAGTCATTTCTTTCAATGATATATTTTTAGTATAAAGTGCTTATAAACTTTTGTTTGATTTATTCTGAGATATTTGATTATTTTTATTGCTTTGTAAAGGGTATTACATTTAAATTTTCAACTGTGTTGTTTTATTTCTATAGAAATACTTATAATGTTGTTTGATATTGATCAAGGGTCTAGTGATGATTATACATTCATTAATTTAATAAAATGATTCATATATTTTTAGAGTTTTTAGTTTTCATGTTATCTCCAAGAAAATAAGTTTCATTTCTTTCCAATCATTATGCTCCTCTGTCTTTTTTTTTTCCTTGCCTTATTGCAATGTTCAGACTCTCTACTACTATATTAAAGTGGAAACAATGAATGTCCCTTTCTCCCTCCTTAGGATAAAGTCTAACCTTTTTTTTTTAAATCACAAAATGTATACCCCCTCTAGATTTTCTGTACACACTTTATCATTTAAAAATTTTCACTTTTGTCTGAGTTTACTAAAAGATTTTTCATGAAGTATTGTTAAATTTTAGTCAAATGCTTCTTTTTGTTTCTCTTGATATGATTTATTTTTCTTTCTTGAATATTCTTAACAGGATTTAAAATTCAAAATTTTGTTAGCTTCATAAAAGAAGTTAGAAAAGGTCACCTTCAATTTTTTTTTATGTGTTAAAAAGATTTTGTGCAAGATTGTGATTATTTCTTTTTTAAATAGTTGGAAGAGATTTTACTATTAAAGCCATCTGTTTGTAGTTTCCTGTGGGAATTTTTCTAAAGTAACAAATTTAATTTATTTAACACATGCCTGACTACTGAGGTTTTATGTGTTATCCCTTAACTTCAGTAAATTGTATTTGTGGGACATTTGTTCATTTTAACTAAATTATCATATTCATTTGCTTAAATTGTTCATAATATATGATTTATATTATAGATCTATATTTATGCCCCCTTTTCCATTTTTATTTTTGTTTCCCTGTTTATCTGTTACTATTTTTTTTCCCTTGGTCAATCTTGTTAAGGATTTATCAAATCAATTAATATTTTAATATTTTTAAAATTCTAACTATTGGCTTTATTATTTTCTCTGTTCTTTTTTAAGATTTTTTAAATGTCCTGGGGCACCTGGGTGGCTCAGTTGGTTAAACATTGATTTCGGCTCAGGTCATGATCTCATGGTTTGTGAGTTCAAGTCCTGCATCGGGCTCTGTGAGGATAGCTCAGAGCCTGGAGCCTGCTTCTGATTTGGTGTCTCCCTCTCTCTCTGCTCCTTACTTGCTCATGCTCTGTCTCTCTGTGTCTCTCAAAAATAAATAAAACATTTAAAAAAATCTTAATGTTTATTTATTTTTGAGAGAGAGACAGAGAGACAGAGAGAGAGAGAGAGATTGAGAGCATGAGTGGGGAGGGGCAGAGAGAGAGGATCCTAAGCAGGCTCTGCATTGACAGTAGATAGTCTGATGCAGGGTCTCAAACTCAAGAACCCTGAGATCAAAACCTGAGCCAAAGTCAGACCCTCAACCAATTGAGCCACCCAGTCTCCCCATATTATTTTCTCTATTCTATAGTATTTTTAAAATTTCATTAGTTTCTGTTTTCTTCTTTATCATTACCTCTTTTTTTTACACTCGTTAAGTTAGAAAGCTAAAATGTTGATTTTTACCCTTTTTTCTTTCACATATATGCATGTAAGGCAATATTTCCCCTTAAATATTGCTTTAACTATAGTGTACAAGTTTTTATGTGTCATATTTTGTTATAATTATGTTCAATAATTTTCTAATTTCCTTGCTTATTCATTCATCCATGAGTGTTTAGGAAGTGTGTTATTTAATTTTCAGGTAGTACATCTTTTTTTAGCATAGTTTTGTTTCTGTTTTCCATCTTTTTTTTTTTTAAGAGAGAGAGATAGAGTGTGCAAGTGAGCAAGGGGCAGAGAAAGAGAGGAAGAGAGAGAGAAAAACTCACAAGAGGGAGAGAGAGAGAGAGAGAGAGAGAGAAGCAGACTCATCCAAAGTGGGGCTCATGCTCACCGGATGTGGGATTTGAATTCACGAACAGTGGGATCATGACCTGAGCCACCTCAGATACTTAACTGACTGATTCACCCAGGTGTCCTGTGTTTTCCATCTTAATTCTATAATTAGAAAATATACTTTGAATTGCCTCAAATATTTTATTTTATTATTAAATTTTTTTAAATGTTTATTTTTGAGGGACAGAGAGAGACTGAGTGTGAGTTGGGGAAGGGCAGAGAGAGAGGGAGACAGAATCCGAAGCGGGATCCAGGGTCTGAACTGTCAGCACAGAGCCTGATGCGGGGCTCAAACCCACTAACCACAAGAGGCTTAATCCACTGAGCCACCCAGGCACCACAATTACCTCAAATATTTTAAAATTTCAAATTACTTAAATATTTTAAATTTTGTTGAGGCTTTGTTATGGCTCACCATATGATTGATTTTGATGAACCTTACATATACACTTGAAAAGAAGGCAAATTTTGTTGTTGTTGGGTGCAGTATTCTACAATATGTCAATTAGTTCAAGTGTGATAACTAACTTCTTTTGTCCTTCTTTATTTTTGAGTTATTTTCTACCCAGTATGAAAAGAGACTCTAAATAATTGAACAAAAAATCCTTTCAGGTGGATTCCCTTCAAATACATTTTTAATATTGCTTTAGGTGATTTTAATTTATATCCAGCCTTAAGAAGATTCAATTGAGAGATCAGTATTTTGGCCATTGAAATAATCCTTAAATGGATGACAGTTATCCATTCATGGCACAAGTTTATACTAAACACACACCTTGGGAAGTTCTGCAGACTAATCCATTAACATTATTTTTTAAAATAAGTTTTATAAGCAAATGCAGTCAAGTGAAAGCATGTTTCTTTCGTAGATGAATGTTATGTTATTTTTATCTAACATTATAGCATTTCATAAGTGTATATGGTTAAAGTAGTAAGGGAACATGATATTTCCATAAGATCTATCTTTAGATTTCAATATTTTGAAGGAAACAATTTCAGATGTTTTTTGCTGGTTGTCCTATGGGCCACAAAATAATTTTCTTACTATGTATTATTTTTCTCACTTAATATTCTCAGATATATGTGGGAGTAACAACTCATCAAAAAAACAAAAAAGAGAGAGAGAAAACAAAATTCAAGAAGTAAAAAATAACCCCTAGATTAGGCATGGCAAAATGGTAGCCTCTGAGCAAAATATTTGATATGTTTTGTTTGATCTGTGGAATTTTTAAAAAAAATTTTTAACGTTTATTTCTGAGACAGAGAGAGACAAAGCATGAGTGGGGGAGCGGCAGAGAGAGAGAGGGAGATACAGAATCTGAAGCAGGCTCCAGGCTCTGAGCTGTCAGCACAGAGCCCAACGCGAGGCTGGAACTCACAGACGGTGAGATCATGACCTGAGATGAAGTCAGACACTCACCCGACTGAGCCATCCAGGCACCCTGATCTGTGGAATTTTTTAAAAGTTAGTCAATATTTTGACATTGAGAGATGTTATATAAAAATGACAATGTTAGTTCACTTGAAATATTAGAAATTTGACAAAACCAATGCCATTATTTCCTCTCCGTTTCACTGCCTTCACCATTGGAACAAGCATCTGCATCCTAATAGCTTTGCCCACTTAAATTTCCTGCCTGGCAAATGTGGGGAGATACTTGCAATGCCTGCCATTAATATGTTCTATGATCTTAAGCGTCCTAACACTTATCATTCATTCCACATCTTATCAAAAGTAGTGTGTTTGGAGTGCTGATTGGGTGGAGGATATTGTAGGTCAGTCTATGACAGAGATTATGGGAGACAACTGGCAAATAATATGCAAAGCAATATGCATCAAATTTATAAATTCATATGCTTGAAGATTATTCTAACAAAGTTGTTAGTGGAATTTTAATTAAGTTAAAGTTATATATGAGGATTTTTAATTAAAAAAAATTGAATGCACATGAATAACCCAATCCTAATAGTGGTGATATGGCATCAGAAATAGGAGTAGAATGGAAAACAGACCTGGAGGAAGAGACAGGGACCTCAATCTCCCTTTCTTCCCCAAGTTTCAGGTCTTTGAAATAGAGAAACAAGAGAGAATTCCCCACAATGAGCAACATAAGAATATATTATATGGGTTGCCTGCAGTGGTCAGGAAGTTCAGTGTTCAAAATCCAAAGTCTATGCCATATAATATCAACAGAACTTAATGTCACCATTTAATGTCAACAGAATTTAATGGTAGCTTCTGGAGTGATGACTATCATAAAAAAGTGCCATTTTCTAGAATCAGAATGTTAGTTTAGAGGGAACCTGAGGGAAAGCTGACTTAATCATAAGTCTGAGCCATGTGGAATCAGAGATTATGACATCATTCTGCCAGGAAATATTGTTAGTCCAAGGATCTAAGATAGGGATATATTTTCAGAGAGGAAGGACGTAAGCTACTCAGTGGCAGTGGCAGTTTAAATGGTTATTCACATTATTTTTTAAGGTAACAGAAATAATTCACTGTTTGCTTCTTTAGATACAGAGACACATGTCAGGACAACAGAATTTGGATACACTTCTGAACTAAAAGAAAATCACTTGCCTGATTTCCCTGAGTCCATATTGATTCTGAAATGTGTTTTGACTGAACAAAGCCAAATATCAGCAGTTATTAAATCTTACACTAAGAAAAATGGATGAGACCAAGTCATGGTTTAAACATAAAACAGAGAAAGAAACTTAATTGAAAAGTGTAAACTGTAGGTAACTAGACAAAAAGCTGAAACATGGAAGAGGATTTCTCGTTTTGAATCTTTTTTCTTAAGTCTATGTATGTATGTATGTATATGTACTTATTTTGAGAGACAGAAAGAGAACATGTGCATGTACGTGCACGTGATCTAATAAGGGGCAGAGAGAGAGAGGGAGAGATAGAATCCTAAGTAAGCTTCCGTGCTGTTAACAAGGAGCCCGAATGGGGCTCAATCCCACAAACCATGAGATCACGACCTAAGCAGAAGTCAAGAGTCAGATCCTTAACCAACTGAGCCATCCAGGCACCTCTCCCTTTTTGAATCTTATGGGCAAAGAATAATTTTTTTCCTAACTCAATGCAATTAAATTTGCTGCCAGGAAAGAAAAAAATAAATTAATGCCTAGTATAATGACTTGAACAACACTATAGTAATCTGGATAGCAGCCTTGATGCATCTTAAAGATTCACCAGAATACAGAGCTTCTTCCAGTTTGTTTGACATAATTTACCAATACATCTAGATATGAAGAGTTTTTATAATCTACCAGGACTGTATTTGCTCACCCAGAGATTACCTGGATGAACCTGAAGTTTTCCATAGATGTCAGGATCTTATTCTTAATCTACCCTGAAACTTAAAACGATTCCTTGCAAATAAATTTAACGAAAACATACACAGATGGCCTTGAAATTTAAATATATAATGGGCATTTCCCCCTCCCCACCCAGAAAAAAAAATTGTTTTGGTTGGGGGCTGGGATGGCTAGTTACCAAGACCCACTTCATAGCTTTATTTCTAGTCCATTAAATTCAGTATAGACAGAAGTTTAAAACTAGTACCAAATAAAGGCAAATGACACACTTTTAAACATTTAAGAGTAATCATCAACCAATTTCTACTGACATACTCAAACACTTTCTCATTCTAGGACAATTATTCTTTAGGACTTCCTGTCTCTAAAATGTTTATTATTAAAACATATTAAAAACAATTATAAAATCAGTGAGTATTCTCCTAACCTACTCTAAGGACAATAATTTATTGGAATGTAGCTTCATTTCCATATGCAAAATTTTCATAATTTTATGGGCCTTTTATATATGAAGGTTTGGGGGAGAGGATGTAGATCCTGGGGGACTATGTCCACAATGGTGCAGGGATTGTTTGTTATATTTTCCTGGAATTTCCCACAGCTTGGACTTCTTTTGGTTTTTAATTGATCTTCTATTTATATCATTCTACCATGAACACTCTTTGACATGTTGAAAACTTGATGGCTGTTCTCTTTATCAAGATTTCAAGATTTTTTTGTTACATAACACTTTGTCATGCATAGTTTTGAAAATTAACACAATGCCCACAGTTAACTTTTAAG
The DNA here is from genome assembly GCF_016509475.1 of Prionailurus bengalensis. Classification (NCBI taxonomy): domain Eukaryota; kingdom Metazoa; phylum Chordata; class Mammalia; order Carnivora; family Felidae; genus Prionailurus; species Prionailurus bengalensis. The sequence goes on along the minus strand of NC_057350.1, from coordinate 23,557,664 downwards.
ATATTTCAGTAGGAATAAATGCATTCATTTAACCAACTTTTATTGAGATCTTATAATGTGTCATGAACCAACACTACAAAGAACTAGAAGAGCTGGGAAAGTAAGCAAACAACAAATACAAAATTAAATACACAAATGATACAATACAGATGAGAAGAGATATTTTTTATTCACCTAATTTTTTAAATTAAAAAAAAATTGAGAGAGAACACAAGTGAGGGGAGGGGCAGAGAGAGAAAGAGAGAGAGAATCCTAAGCAGGCTCCAAGCTCAGCATGATCCCACCATCGTGGGATCATGACCTGAGCCCAAATCAAGAGTCGGTTGCTCAACCAACTGAGCCACCCAAGAGCCCACCCACCTAGTTTTTTTAAGTTGAGCAGAAATTAACACAGGGAAGAGGTGAAGAAACTGTTCCTGGTGATAAAGGTCCAGAGACCTTTTGTTGTTCAACAGAACAGTTGCTCCATTAAGAGAATGGAACAACTATAGGGGTGCATGGGTGGCTCAGTCAGTTAATGGTCTAACTTTGACTCAGGTTATGATCTCATGGTTTATGAGCTAGAACCCCACATCGGGCTCTGTGCTGACAGCTCAGAGCCTGGAGCCTGCTTTGGATTCTGTGTCTTCCTCTCTCTCTGCCCCTTCCCCACTAATGCTGTCTCTCTCTCTCCCTCTTATTCTCCCTCTCTCAAAAATAAATAAACATTAAAAAAGAGAGAGAAAAAAATGGAACTGTAGAGAATAATAAGTAGTCTGCTATGGCTGGGGCAAGAGTATGAGTGGTAGATTGGTGAAAAATGAGTTAACTAGGCCATCAGATACCAGATCTTAAAATTCCAGGTGAAAAGTTTATGCTGAAACTATTGAAGAATTTAAGTGAGAATAACCAAGTAAGACTGTATTTTGAAAGATTGTTCCAGCAGCTGTCTTGAGCATGGATGGATTGGAGGAAGGTGAAACAGACAGAAGGAAATCGGCAGTGATAAAGGGGATAAGGAGGAAGTAAGAGGTATATTACACAGATAACAAGTAGAGTAGAAAAGATTTGGATGTGGAGAAGAGAGTGAGAAATGTAAAAAATTTCTTTGACAACAGGTCAATTGGATTTAGTGGTGACTCTCCCTGCATTAGAATTCAGAGGAGGAGGACAATATGTTTTGGAGGAAATATAAGGATATTGATTTTGGATATATTAACTGAGATTTCAGTATGATCCCTAAGTTAATAATTAGTCAGTTGTGATATTAAAAAAATTTAATAAGTGATATAGCACAGGCAGTGGTGGTTAATCAGGGTGGATGGCTAATTCCCTGGAGCAGGGAGGGAAAGAGGAGCTTAATTGCTGGATGGTTGGAGGTCCATCAGACCAGGGCTGGAGCAAGGATTGCCAGTTCAAACAGATGGTGCTTAAGTGTATGGGACAGCAGCTTTAATTGGCTCATACAGTGTATTTCTCATGTTTGCAACCGTGCCAATGCAACCAGAATGAATATGACCCTCAATATGTGGGCCTGCAGATTAAAAACAAGCTGTATTAGAGACAGAAGTTTGGGGACCTTTTCCCTTTGCACCAGTTTCCAGAGTCCTTTATATCAATAGACATCCCACTCTTTCTATTATATTATTCAATAATGCTTCTTGCTCACTTTCTTATAGGCTTATTTCCCAAAGAACAGGGGCTACTCCTTTCTCCATATCTTGCTGTAAATGAGTCAAATCATATTTTTATATAAAAGTGTCAAAGAAAGAGTTTTAAAAATCCCAAAGATGGACATATTCGCAGGGAGTTTAAAGCAAGTTTCTTTTAGTTTTCTACTTGAGATAATATTAGGTAATAACTGGATATAGTCTCTACAGGTTTTGTAATAATTCTTTTTTTTAAAGAGTAAGAACTGGGCTATCTATATTCACAGCATGGCTCAGAGTGTCAGTATTGAGAAGAGTCTTAGATGTTGTCTTTCTTGAAAGCTGACAAGTTAGCCTGCCTCTGTTTCATGGATGTTAGCAAGACATGACATTCCCAGGTGAGGCACAAATGACTTGATTAGACACAACTTCAGTAGCCAGAATATCAGCATTTTCTTGAGCAAGTTCCTCAGGCTCAAGTTCCCACAGTGCATGGCAAAGATGGTCAGGTGAAGCTTGCACATGAGTGAGTTGTTCAAGAGGGAAGGGTCTGTGAGCTTAGGGAACCTAATATTCTATTATAGGTACTAAGCGTGACTTCCCATTGCTCCAGACATAGACATTATTTCACTGTACTGGACAGTTAACAGATCTGCCCTTTGTGTTGAAAGGAGATACTGTTTCTATCTTCCAAGTCTCTTTGCTGTGCAAACATCCTTGAAAGAAATCTATACCAAGATGTACAGAAATAAAAGACATCCATATAGGATTGTCTCCCAACAATATCTGCACCTCAGTTTTTATAATCTTGATTTCTGGGAAATTCCTTCATAAGTACACCTCGCCATTGACTATGGTGGTTAATCTGATAGTGAGTGGCTGGGACAAAATCTGTTTAATTTGACTTCTTCAGCATTTACTGTAGGCTGTTATCAACAAGACTTCAAGTAGCAGGATCAAGCCTACCTGTATATTTCAAACATGCCCTGGCATCTTGGTCTTAAACAGCTGAACAAATGAGGGTGTACCTTAGAAAGCCATGTACTGCTCTCTTTAGGTTTCTGAACAGACCATTCCACATGGCCTGAGGCATTAATCCAGTACCACAGGGTATAGTACCTGTGGTACACAGACTTCATCTTTGCCGGTAAGAAAGAATTCTAGGGCATATCAATATCCAAAACAGGCCAATGAATTGAGAATGACCTGAAAGTCTTCCAGGGCAAAAGGACTACTCCTTAAACATTTGATGAACAAGTGGTGTGGCCAGAGTCAGCAGTTCGGACTAAAAATCAACACTCCAACCTAAGAAAGAGTCAGCATGATGAAGCATGACATTTCCAGCTCCCGAGGTCTCCCTTTCCATGTGAGTTGGGTTTTCTAAGTTCAAAGGCAAATGGAAGCTGGCAATTATTAGATAAAGAATTCCCATAAACATCAATGTGTTTGTGTCCCACAAAGATCAATTTATCAGCAGGTTTGATTCCTTCAGAGGTCTCTCTTCTCAGTTTGCAGATGGCTGCCCTTTTGCTGCCTCTTCACATGTTGGTCCTCTATGCACCTACCTCTCTGATGTCTCCTTATGTGTCCATATTCCCTCTTCTCATTTCAACACCAGTCAGTTGAATTAGGGTTCACCCATATGACTTCATTTCTTCTTAATTACCTTGTAAAGACCCTATCTCCAAATACAGTCACATTCTGAGGTACTTACGGTTAGACTTTCAACATGTGAATTTTGGAAGGACACAATTCAGCCCATAATGGCTTGTTTCCTTAACCATTAGTGTTCTAAAATGTCTACTTCATCAGGGTCACTACCCCTCATTCCTTAGATGTCAGGAAAATTTCCAAACCTTAAATAGAATGAACCGGCAAAAGGAGAATTCCAGAAGCCAAGACCCAGCAAAGGGAAAACAGGCATGTTTTGCCCATATTCTCATCATCCTTTAGAGGGACATGCTGGTGACTGGATGATCCACTAGGCAAGCAATCTGATCCATGGAGGAACACACATAAGTTCCAGATTTGGATGCCAGGCAGTGCAGATTGGCTTCTACTTGTTTTCAGGAATTGTCCGAAAATAGGGGCATCTTGAGAATTGAATCCCTTTCAGTTCCACAGGAGCTAAATGTCATTGCAGTCACTTCTGTTAGAAAAATATTGGTCACGGTCCTATGTAAGCAAGGTTGAGGCCAAGTCTGACAGTTCAGCCAGTAAATATACAACAGCCACTTTGAGACTCAGTTTATTACTTAATGTATCCAGTGAAAGGAAGAAATAATCAAAGCTACCACCTCCTTATATCCATATCCCACATGCCAAAAAGGATGACATTTGAAACAAGAAGAACAACATGGATGCAGTGCTGGTTGTAAGAAAATCTGCTGAGAATCAATTCTCAACTGCGGCTCACTGGTTTTAGTGTTTGCAGCTATACTCTAAGTGGAGGGGAGATACTTCTTCAGAACCCTGGGGACAATGAGAAACTGCCTCAATGGCCTCCCAGGGGAAAGGGGGGCAAGTGAGAGATAGCCCACAGGTGGTACCTCACAAGCCTCTGATATTCTCCCTTTCAGAGGGGACCACAAGGCAATCTGCTAAGATTCAGATAATAGTGCTTCAAGCCTTTGCATCCATGGCCTGGGTAGACAACATGTAAGGTTGCCAGAGCACTATGGCATGCCATTCCCCTCCAGATTCCATTGGATCATTTTTCATGCAGCTAAAGGCAAAGTTTCAAGGTCATTTTCAGACATTCCTACTCTTTGTATGAGTTAGATGTAATATTTTGTGATAACCAACGTCTGTGTGAATCTTCTGCAAGAGAGATGATTTCTGAGTATTGATTGCAAGATGGAACCTGTAATAGTCTATAGACATAATTGGATCCCAGCGTAGCAAAAGAACTCATTTTAAGAAAAAAAAAAGTCAAGTTTAAGGTTGAAGGCAAAGATGCATTAATGGGGATTGCCTGTTATTTCTGTCTTTGTTATTACTGACCTTAATATTACTGGCAGGAATTTGGTCATGCTATGGGAGGTTACTAGGGCCCTTTGTGAAATGCAGGTTTTAGCAGATGTTTTAAATTTCAAAACACCACCATCCTTTTTAAGTCATTTTGCATTTAAATTATTCAATGTTGGCAGATAGTTGGAGCCATCTCATTAATGGCAGCAACTATGGGTTGTTTTTCCTCTTTCATGTAAATTAAAGCCCATTGTGATGATGGGTTAGGTCACTTGGGGTGTCTGGAGGCCAGAAACTTTGAAAGAAACCCAGGATTTTTAGAAATACAAAAGCTCTGTTCTACATTTCACTCTAATATGAAAAACCACAAGATTGGCACCATCATAGTGAGATTAAAATAGACTCATACAACAAAATGTCTCTTTGGTTGTGGCATGTATATTATCTGATTTTTCAAAATGTGAGAAACTTAATCTCATTTCCTACCATAACAGCATGTGATTTTTCAAAAATATATATTCACACAGATAAATTAATGTCATTAGCCAAATGATCATATAATTTTAGTTCATCACCTTTGCAAATTGAGAAAGAAAATGCATTGCATCATAATACCTTTCACTGAAACATTGCAAAAATAGTCAGTTTTAATAAGCTATAGTGCTCAAGAGACATGAAAATAGAGTATTAAGAGTCAGCTTGGGAATACACAATGAGGATTAGTCACATTGCTTATTCAGTACCATACCCCATAGCATCTAAGTAAATCTGTACTACATTTGGCATTAACATCTCACAGTAGAAAAAGGAGAGAATCATTAAACAGTAGGAAGTGATCTGTACCAGTTATCTAATATAATGGCTTCTAAGCAAGAAGCAAAATTGCAGGGGGTCTACAGTATGGCCCAGTGAAGTGCTGAAGGTATTAGATATTCTATTCACATGTGTTCTGTCTCTTCCATTTTAATTTAATTTTTGATCCATTAAATATGTTTATTTATTAGTGTTACATGAATACTACTGTAAATTGTACAGTCACACAGGCATTGTAATTGAAAGGAATATAAAATGTTAGCTATGTATGATTATTTTTGCTCATGAAAATGAGAAAATAAGTTTTAGAACTAAAAAGGTAAAATGGCAAAGATACCACATTACTTATATTACTGAAAATTGAATATTCAAAAATATTTCAATGACACAAGATGTTGATTAACAACCAACAAGCTCAAAACCAACTGTTAAAAGAACAAAACAAAACTCTGTGGCATCATTAGAAACCATCTTTCAAAATAACACATATTTGTTTCTGGTTACCACAGACGGTGGCTTAAAACAACACATATCCATTCTGGATGTTAGAAGTCTAAAATGGGTGACAGGATTGTGTTCTCTGAGGCTGTAGTGAGATTCCATATCCTTGTCCTTTCCAACTTCCGGAGGCCATCTACATTGTTTGGCTCCTGGCCTTATTCCTCCATTTTCAAAGTTAGAAGTGTAGCATCTTCAAACTTCATTCCCTGTTCCTCTGCTTTGATAGTTGCATTGTCTTCTGTCTGACTTCAACTCCTCCTGTGTCCCTCTTACATGGACTGTTTTGCTTATAGTGGGCCCACCTGGATAACCCATGTTCATCTGCCCATCTCAAAATCTTTCACTTGATTACATCTGCAAACTTGCTTTTGCTGTATAAGATAACGGTCACAGATTCTGGGGATTTGGATGGACAAGGACACTCGGGAAGCTATTATTCAACCTACTACACACATAAAACATTCTTAGCTTTTAACATGTTTCTAATCAAAATATATTTTAATTTAGTGCTGATACCGACTCAAAAATACATCTTTGCTCTCTTCCTTCCAATAATTCCTTGAAGGAGAAGAAAAAATTGTGTGCAAAGGCGGCTTGAACTAAATTTTACCCCTGAGATGTGGAATCCAACTGAAATGCTTACAAAATACCACCTACCAAGATTTATTAGACTGAGATTCAAATGAGGTAAGTCTAGATAAGCCATTTTTATAATTCTCTTAATCTTGAATTATTAATCTTGATTAACCTCTTTGCTTTTGTCTCAATCTGTTTTCAGGAAGTTTTCCCAAGTGTCTATAATTTCCGTGTTCTAATATATGAGAATATTTTTGTGGCCTTCACGTGTGAAAGACAAGTTCATTTGCGGTAAAATTATTGAAGGAGCAGATTATTTTCTTCTTAATTCTGAACATATCACTTCATTATATTCTTAAATTATGGCCAATCTCATTTTCCTGCCATGTGGATAATTTTCCTATACTTATAAAATGCTTCTTTGCCTAACAAGCTCTGAATATGAGCAAGGAACTTACAGGCCTACTTTATTTACATTAGGATATCTAGTCCTTGAAAAACTTTGAAGTATATGTATAATCATTAGCCATTTGAAGACACAAAAACCAAGTTGTATAAGGATAAATATCTTACCTAATGTCACTCAATGTATATGTTCCTTATTAGTCAATATGGCTAAATTATGTTGTAGTAACTAACACCAGAAATCCGCAAAGGGTACCTTTTTGTAAAAGTATGGTGCAAAAGCAGATAGCTTTTCAAGGCAGCTATGCTCCTGGTGGTGGTTCAGAGTTCAAATACTTTTTTCAACTTTTTTTTTTTTTTTTTTTTTATTTTTGGGACAGAGAGAGACAGAGCATGAACGGGGGAGGGGCAGAGAGAGGGAGACACAGAATCGGAAACAGGCTCCAGGCTCTGAGCCATCAGCCCAGAGCCCGACGCGGGGCTCGAACTCACGGACCGCGAGATCGTGACCTGGCTGAAGTCGGACGCTTAACCGACTGCGCCACCCAGGCGCCCCCAGAGTTCAAATACTTTGATCTGATGGCCCAACATGTGCTTCCATGTCCAATGTAGGGAAAGAAAGTTCATAAAGGCCTTGTACTGGAAATCAAATGACTCAAACAGAAGTGACATACACTGGCCAAACATAGGACAAAACTAGTCACATGGCCTTGACTACAAATATGATGATACAAAATTATAATCTTATCACATGGTCTGGAGAAAAAGAGAATTAGTTACCAATAATATTTACAAGTATTTATGACAGTGGCAGAATCAGAGTTTGAATTCCAGACATTCTAGCTCCAGAGTACTCTTAAATCATATGTTAAACTGCTTGGAAGAATTTATATATATATATATATATATATATATATATATATATATATAATTTAAATTGATGTCAGAATTTGTGCAATTAATTGAAAATACTTATTCATATCTATTACATACATGGCAACATTCTTGGAGCTATCAATATTGTAGTAAACAAAGTCCCTGATTTCATGTAACTTAAATTCTAGGCTGTGATCTCTACTTACTGCGAGAGTTCTTTTCAATCTGGATATAGATTGAAAATTCAGTCTTTTTAATTTTGTTTCTTTCCTTTTTTTAAATAGCTTCTTTTCTTCACTTACCCAGTTTTATCAATTCTATATGCCCATCAGGGGTACAACATGCCACTATTTTATATTCACTATGAAAATAAAAGTCCTGCCAATTAAACTATGGCATTTATTTTAAGCCTCTTTTTTCATTCTTTCAAAAATACTAACATGTAGGAAACGATTAGGGTTTTAGAATTGATTATAGTATTTCTTGAATTATTATTTTGTTCTCATTTCTCTTCTCTTTTTTCTAACTAAAATAGCTATAATTCTTATTTTGGCTTTTTTGTTCCTTGACAATATTTATGAAAGTCTGAGCGCCTGGGTGATTCTTGATTTCAGGTCAGGATCTCATGGTCATTAGATTGAGCCCCGCATCGAGCTCCATGCTGGGCCATGGAACCTGCTTAAGATTCTCTCTCTCTCTCTCTCTCTCTCTCTCCCCCTCTCCCTCTGCCCCTCCGCCCCCAAAAAAATTTATGAAAGTCTCTTTCGAAACCCCATCTCTTTTTTAATTTGGCTTAAATTTGAACACAGCACTTCAACAATCCTAGATTAAAAATGGAAGGTGGCTGAATTATGCTTCTTTCAGGGGTGATCTTGAAAGATAGAGTTAAGTAAAAATGCTCCCAGTGGGCAGTTTCATGAGAAGCATCATGTCATTTACTTTATGTAGAACAAAGGGAACCTACGATTATCCAATATATGGTCATATGGCAGTTTCAAATGGCCTGGTCAGTTGGTCAAGGGCCTGGAAAGAAAAGGATCGGAAGAAGTAAGGAATTCAGGGGGAGAGGCATGAAGATGACACAGTGGAATGGGCACAATATGTGAAGCTATGTCTATCACATGTTAACAACCACCAAAGGACATTCTACTACAGATATTAAACAACGAAGAGGACAAAATCACTGGGTAGATTAATATCTATCAGCTGCTGCCATTTACCACTCCAGGACTAACAATAGGCACAAGAAAGATGTTGTCAGTATGGCAGAAGTGGAGAAGATGTATGGGCCTCACTGAATGGACACTCACTTATCAAGACTGATCTAGTTACTACCATCGTCAAATCTAGTCTACTAGATTTGGGGCGCCTGGGTGGCGCAGTCGGTTAAGCGTCCGACTTCAGCCAGGTCACGATCTCGCGGTCCGTGAGTTCGAGCCCCGCGTCGGGCTCTGGGCTGATGGCTCGGAGCCTGGAGCCTGTTTCCGATTCTGTGTCTCCCTCTCTCTCTCTGCCCCTTCCCCGTTCATGCTCTGTCTCTCTCTGTCCCCAAAATAAATAAACGTTGAAAAAAAAAATTTTGAAAAAAAAAAAATCTAGTCTACTAGAAATAAAGGTAAGCACTAAGAACCCAGTGTGGCACTATTTTTCTAGGAGGCAATCCAGCCACTGTTGAAGGGGACGACAGTTTGGTCTCATAGAAACAAGTACATATTCTGGATATGAATTTGCCTTTCTTGGACTCAAGACTTCAACAAGCACCACTATTTGAGGGTTTGCAGAGTGTTTAATCCATTGGCTTGGATTCCACCTTATATTTCCTGAGTCCAAGAGGCACACTTTTCAGCCCATGAGTAGGCCCATGACCATGGGACCCACTGATCTGGTTACATACTATACCAGTCAGGATCTACTGGCCTGATACACAATTGAAGCAATGGCTGATACATATGTGAGTCAGCAGTCTGTAGGCAATATTCTTTGAAAATGGGATGTCATCACCCTGTAGGCAGGATATACACTGACTCAAAGACCTTTATATGGTTCTGTGTCCCAATAGAAAGATACATGTTTCTGTAATACAAGGACAGGAAGCAAGAGGATTACTAGGGGCCATTATTCCAGGGATACACTAAAGGACTTTCTACTTCCTATCCCTGCAACCCTGGGCTCTTTACAGTAGTCTTTAGGTTTCTAAAAAATTCATGTTTTTTGCCAGGGCAAACAGCAAGTGGCCCACTTACCTAAAAATTATAGTTGCCCTCTGGGTACATTGGGCTCCTTGTGCCAGAGACAAGTAGATAAAAAGTTAAGTAACCATCTTAGCAGTGGTAATTGTTGCCGATAATTATGAAAAGGTAACAGAAGCTAGGACTAGGGGCACCTGGGTGGCTCAGTCAGTTAAGCATCCAACCTCAGCTCAGGTCATGATCTCACGGTCTGTGAGTTCAAGCCCCGCATCGGGCTCTATGCTGACAGCTCAGAGCCTGGAGCCTGCTTCAGATTCTGTGTCTCCCTCTCTCTCTTCCCCTCCTCTGCTCATGCTCTGCCTTTCTCTGTCTCAAAAATAAATAAAAAAAATTTTTTTTAAAAAGGAGAGAGAAGCTAAGACTATGTATGGAAGCCAGGTAGTCCACATAGGTGCCCCTTGGTAATTCCTTCCCCAATTGTGACTATAAAAAGACAAATACAGCAACCTGGCCTGAGAAGTTATAATGATAAGGAGGTCAGACCCTCAGGGATGAGGGTCTGGGCCTAATTATTAAGTCAACCTGGAAGCCAGCAGAAGTGGTAGCTGAGCATGAAGGTGCAAGAGGCTGATAGTGGAGAAAAGAATCTGAGTGTCAGCTAGGCCCACAGTACTGAATCTGTAGTTCATTCAACTAACCTCTCTCTTCTGATTTCCTTCCAGAAAAGAGCCCCATGGATTCATGGAAGAGCTGATCACTGAAAGTGCATGAAAAAGCAGATCCAAGAGGCACAGGGGGTGGACTGTGGTGGTCACAGAGATGCTTCATCCACATTCCCCTTCAAGAAAGCACTAGTGGCTTGACTCCTTCATGTCTCATCTCAACTATAGAGAGCTGCCTTCCTGAAAGTCACATGCTGCCCAGGACACCCCATATCTGATGACTGAGAGAGGTGGGAATATAAAGGTCTGATAGAGAAGTGATATCTGGTGAGTGATATTTGCTCTAGAGCTCCAAGTTGTGTTGGTCAGAACATTATTAGGCTTGTGTTGCATGGGCAACTGCTCTGTGGAGACAAAAGTGAAACAAATGTGAAAAACGTATACTTGAAGGACAGACAGAATGACTATCATGCTAGAGGTTCCAGATATTTTCCATTGCCCAGAGTTCCTTTGAGGGCTTGCTACCCTTGAATTCCCTGGCACAACCTGGATCCTTTCATAAAATCTCCCATGTGTTTTTTTTCCACCTCAGTCTTGTTAGAAGTGGATTTCAACATCTTACAACTGAAAGTTCTTGGACTTAGGCAAGCTACCTATTTTGTGCTTACTAGTTTATGTTCTTTTACAAAGGCCACTTTGTTCTATGAAAAAAATATCTTAATTTTCTTTGGGTTTCTACAATAGATAATTTTCAGATATTTGCTTTTCTCTTGAATCTTCATGATAATGTTTTCTTTACTTCACCTTACGTAAAGTTTCATAGGAACTTTTGCTTTTTTTTCCCCTTTAATTTCTTCATTATAGAGTGACCAAGAAGAGATTTATTCAGGTGCGTCACTTCATTAATTGAGATGTGAGGATCGTGCCTTATCTGGTGTTCAATCCCCTCCTCATATTTGGACTTAAAAGCTGATTTGTAGAATGCAGAGTTCTGCCCTATTCCCATAAGCCAACAGCATCCATAGAATACAGGTTTTCTGTACTAAGCTCTAACTAAAACCATTGTTTGGTTTTCTGATAATCTAAAATAAGGGATAGCAGGATGCTGAGAATGTACTATTTCCAAGAATGTTCTCATTTCCACCCCGCTGAAAGTGCTTTATTTTGGATGAAAGTCCTTCTAGGTTGCAACACTATAGCCTTCTTCACCACTTTCAGTCTCCCTGACTCCCTGCTGCATTGATTTCTTAGCATTGCAATTCCCAAATGGCTATAAAACTATGAACAAGAGTACAAAAAAATCCCTTCAAACCGTATCAATTGTACAGCATAATGATAACTATCTGGTTTTCCAGTTAGTAGAGATCTGGGTCTCTGGGTCAGACTTTAAAGTCAGAAAATAAATGACATTTCTATGTTGCTGCTGGTAAGTCCGCTCGATGCCACCAGTACAGTATGGGTAAGTCCATAATTACTTTTCTCAACCTGGTTCAGTTACAGTTGAATGATTGTAGTTTGTGGAAAAGCTTCCAAATTCTGGTATCAATATCTCTGTGTTTCCACTCTGGCTAGTTAGTTGGTTGATTGTTTAAGCTAGCTTCGGGTCTGAGTCCACCACAACTATTTTGAAGTCATAAATTTCTGTGTATTTTTTTAAACCATTCTTTTTTTGTTCTTTTACATTCTGTCTTCATTTTTGAGCATGCACTATGTTTGATTATAATAGCCTTCATACTCACGTCTTTGCTTTAGCTGTTTATTAAGCTGTCGCAAATATGCTTCAAACTTACCTTTCTATGTTCATGCTTGTTATGCTAAAGCTAAACCATCCTTTTTAGTTGGCTACCTGGCACCAGTGAATTATGAAGTGATATGGAATTTTAATTATGACATGCTGGTCGAGAAAGAAGCGAGACACGAAAAAAAATACATGCACACTGTATGATCCCATTTATATGAAATGCTAAAACCAGGCAAAATAAATTTAGGTAACAAAACTCAAAATAGCCTCTGTCTGGGGCACATGAGTGGCTCAGTTGGTTAAGCATCCAACTTTGGTTCAGGTCACGATCTTGCAGCTCGTGAGTTCAAGTCTTGCATTGGGCTCTGTGCTGAGAGCTCAGAGCCTACAGCCTGGAGCCTGCTTCAAATTCTGTGTCTTCCTCTCTCTCTCTGTCCCCTCCCCTGCTCACACTCTGTCTCTGTCTCTGTCTCTTTCAAAAATAAATAAGCATTAAAATATTGTTTACAAAAAAATAGCCTTTGTCAATGGCATGCATGGTCTGACCAGAAGAGGAACAAAAAAATGGTGTTGATTAGTCAGGTATGTACAGTTGTCAGAATTTAGCAAATTGTACACTTAGTATTTGTATATTTAACTGTGTGCAGATTTTAGCTCAGTTTAAAAAATACCTGGGAGAACTGTTCCATGCCTCGGAAAAAAACTGAGTGAACAATTACAAAAAACAAACCCAGAAAACAAAACCAAAAGGACTCAACAAACAAACAAACAAACAACCCCCTGCCCCCAGCAAAATAGAAGCCTAAAAATTAACCTATGGTTTTCAGATTCAAAATAATGGCTACATTTCAAACACGCGAATAGTGACTAATTGCCAATTACTAGCATTTCAATATTTCTTGAGAGAATTATCACAGCTAACACAGAACCTAGTCACCCACAAATTGGATTATCAGAAAAAGAAAAAGGGAAAAGCACAAGAGAGGAAAAAAGGAAAGGCTGATGATCCACCAGACAAAACACAGGTAACCTTATAAGAGGCAAAGTTTTGAGCAAACCAGGCACCCCTTTGAGTCTGAAGGAGCAGTGAAGTCTGTCCCACGCTTCATGCGATGTGAGCAATAAATTTCAGCTCTTCCTTCCTGGCTGACAGCTGTTTTCAGGGTAAGAAAAAGAGAAAAGAGAATGAGTTCTACTTGAAGAAAACAGATGGCTACTTAAGTGTATAAATTTCTGCGATTTAAGAGTACAAAAGCAAAAAGAAATCCACTGTGTACATAGCCTTTATTTTTAGACTTTGATTGAGACTTTCCCTCTAGCCTCACTGCCCATCGCCATTTCAGGTTGTCAATAATGTAGCCAATTTTAAAATGAGAATTAAACATCATGGTCACTACAGCTATTGCTTTATTTGATGTGCATGTATATATCATCTGTTCGATAGATGTATCTCTTTTGTTATATGTTTATTTTCCAATTTTACATGCCTATGTGCATTATTTTTCCATATATATTAATAGATGCACTGTGAAGCTATTATTGGCATAAATATTAATAATTGCAAATCTGCTGTGAAGCCACAGTCATCCAATTTTTCTACACAAGAGAAATGCTTTTGCTCCGGTTCGGTAACTGAGATACACTGGTATAAAACTGTAAGCACTTAGGTTATTGTAAAGGTGTTTTAGAGATTTAGCAATATTTTTCGTAATCTATACTGGAGGAACCAAAAATATCGAGGTTATTCTTCTACTATAAATCTGTCAGCCTAAGTTTCTAGATGTCTATTCTAACCCCCTCCTCAGGAGCATTTTTAAACTATACTCTGTTACCAGGGACTTCACCAGGTAAAGGTTTTTGTTGAACCAGGTTCCTTTCATCCCTAAAAAAATAAAAACTGATAAAAAGCCATAGCAACCCCCCTCTTCAGATATTCCTACTAAGAAGGGAAATGTTTTGGAAAGGGACCTACTTAAATGAGATATAGAAAAAGTCATGCTACACATCTCAATATCCGGGTCCTTTTCCCCTCGTGTCACCTGGGCAGTAAAGACAATGTAAAGTCATGGAGAGGAGAGTTACATGTGTATCTTCTGGTTGAGCCTGAGAGATGACTGACTCTTTTGGGAAGGCTGGTAAATCTAAGAGAGATTTAAAACAAAGCTAATAGCAAAGTAATGCCCTCCATTCACATCCACAGGCAGAGATGTTCCTTTAGTTTGCACAGAATCATGACTCCAACTGTGTCTTTATGAAACATGATCTGTTGACAGTTCTGTTTAAACTCGCTTATACACAAGGAGATCTGTCCAGTCACACTACAAAATTAAAGGAAATAGAGCAACAAGGAGAGGAGAGAACCCAGTAATCTACATTGATGCCATTGTATTTATAGAATTTGAAATGTAGCAAGAACAACACAGCTGCCATAGATGCCTGTGTTAAAACAAACAAGCAACCAACCAAAGAAATGCTCCCATTTTAATTTGGATAATCTTAGATTATTTCTTGGCCTCCAAAATGCAAGTTGTTTTCAGTAATTTTCTGTTGGATTATCCCCGAATACTGAGGCATGATTGAGGTTATCTGTCAATTAAAGATATATACATATATGTGTATATATAAAGTTTATATACACATATAAAGTGCATGTGTATACACACACATACACACATATATGTGTATCTATCTATCTCCGTAATTATTATATTAATGTAATAATTTTTAATATATTATTAGAGAGAGAAAAAGAATGTGTTTATATTTAGTTTGAATTGGGGACAGAAGCTTCCAAACATCTTCATAATTACAGATATCTATGTGTCTTCATACTTAAATAGATATTTAATATGTATTTCTTTTTTTAACATACTGGTTACTATAAATCTAGATAATTTCTAGCAAGAACAGGAGCTAGAAGCAGTATAAAGATCTCACTTTCAGTATAAAGATTTGAGACTATATTAACCAAGAAAATATGTCAACGCTTCACTTTATTTTGAATAAAAACATCAGCCATTTCATGAAAGTTTACATGAAAACAGTCTAGGTTAATTTCTCTGTGAAACAGAGTGTTTTCTTTATTAGAGCATTAATTTTGAAATTTGGTATCTGTGCATGTCCTAGTCACTATTATAAACTATATTACACTGTACTCCATGGAAAACAATGGAAGAAATATAGACAATGGATTTTTCTCAGTTATTTTCTATTGAAAAGAGATATTAATAGCTAATAGTTGAAAATCGGTAACATTTATTCAGTACTTAATATGTACTGTCTGGCTTTTTAAGTGATTTATATTTAATAACTCATCAAATCTACATCGCATTCATGGGAAGTAGCTGATTTTATAAATGGATAACACAGGACAGAGAGAGGTAAAATCACTTATTCAAGTTCACAGCTGACTCAAGGTCACAGCTTGGAATGTCAGGAATTTGACTCTTGACATCCTAGCTAAATTAATCATATGCTTTATCCTATGCTTTATACTTTATTTTTTTGTTACTAATCATGTTTTCCTAGATTTAAAGATTTAAGTCTGTATTAGCCTTACTTCCTGAATTTTCACCTAACATGATATTAAATTGTTAAAAGGAAAAAAATTGTGTGTAATTATGTTACTTCAAAGTTTTGAAGAATAAAGTTAGAGCTTTTATAAATATATAAAATGTATAGAAACAAATGTAATTCAAATGACCTCATTTTATGCATATGGATGACATTTTTTAATCCTCAAGACAAATATATTAAAGGAAAAGAGGAAGTGATATAAATGCTTTATTATCTAAACCCTGAAAAATTCAAAAGTAATGATCCCAAAGTATCCAACTTTTCTTTGTGCATTCAGTTACTGGTGATGTGTTGAGAAAGATAAAAAAGTTCACCTGTTCTGGTCTCTGACATCATTCTCTGACATTAGAGGTATTCCCACTCTGGATCATGCTTTCAAGCAACTTTGTAAGCTATGAATATAAGCATGATGTCTACAAACAATAAGTAAAATGGAAAGACTTGTATGATTTTCATGCCCCAAAACAATAACTACAAAGAAACATCAAGATGAATCGTGATCTTAGCTATCCTCCCTGGAAACTCATTCTAGAAAGGATATGTAAGTTTGTTAGGCCTTTAATCTTACCCTATCACACTTTGTGCTTGAAGTTTCAATACGTTTCAAGTGATACATGAGACCAGATAGGAGACACAGTTAAGTGATGTTCAAATCTCAATCCTTAATGGGGATTTTGTTCTTCTTTGGTTCTTACAAATGGAATTTCCTTCTCACTCTTCCCTCAGCGATGGCTTTAAATCCTTTGAAAGACCCTCTACCAATCACTCTTGTCATACTTAGCACTGAATAGATCTGTGCTGCCAAGGAAAGAAGAAACCAAATGTTTTAGTGACATCCAGCTGGAAGCATATGTCCAAATAGATATGTACAAAATCACAACATTTATTAAAGTCATTGTCAAATTTCTGCCCCTGAAATTTATAATTAACTACATGGGAATACAAAGTCATTCTTCAAACCCCTTTGACTCATTCCTCCATAGTGCACATCTCTATCTCTATTTTGTTCTCTTTCTCTTTCTCTTTCTCTTTCTCTTTCTCTTTCTCTGCCTCTGCCTCTGCCTCTGCCTCTGCCTCTGCCTCTGCCTCCCTCTCCCCACTGTGAGAAAAAAAAATCATGATTTAGATGTGATGCAACATTTATCTTTTCAAGGGAAAGAACTGATACCTCAACATTGACATTGCCTCAAGTGAAGTCTAATATTCCAGAAAAAAGACAAGTATATGAACACAACGTTTCTCCAACCTTAATTTTTTACTTGAAAAAGCAAGAGTTCACAGGAAAATCAAGTATGCGGTTCCACCAGAAAGCAGTCAGTCTGTTTTACCTGTTGAGGAACACTAATTTTATTGCCATTGATTTGTTTTGTATTATCTAGTTAATATGAAAATAGTCAACATTTTCAACAATGAAGTCATTCAACTCCCTGTACACACATATACCCAATTTCCTCCATTGATGAATTTTTTACCTTTTTGAATATGCAAATATCAGCTCAAGTTAAAATACAAAGACTGTATAGTGTTGTTTCCATCTTCCCTGATGACTATGAATTACCCATTCAGCAAAACTTACATTAATTATTTTTGTTTGTCCTTACCATCCTCACCATTCTTGCCCTATAAAATTTCTCATCATCTTTCACTTGGACCATCTCAGAATTTTTCTTATTCATTTGATCCTCATAAGTAAGTGTCCATAAGCTCCCAAGAATAGCATATCTAAAGGAAATATGGCCATGCCATAGCCCTGATTTAACCTCCTCAATGTCATCCTGGCATACACTGTGGTCCTACTTAAATGGAAAAGCTTAGCTACTGACATTTTTTAATGTGAGTGTTCCCAACCTTTTCTACTCTCTTCACCATTGTTGTACGGCATAAGGTGAAGTTACTCATTTCTAAATCTTCCTAGCTGATTCTGCTTCAGATATCACCACTACCTTTTAGCTATCCTTTCTCACCCTGATTTATTGGCCAAAGTCCCAACTGCTTAAAGTGACAAATAAAGCTTATCCTGGTCTGCCTTCAATGTGAAAACCTTATTTTAGCTCTCATTACTTCTTAAACTTTCACAAAACTTACCATTAATGGCTAATTGCTTCTAGATCTCTTTGCAAACTATATTTAGCTACGCTTTATACTAATGTCTGTGCATAAAACAGAGGTCACTGTTTTCCCTGTTTTTGTAGTTTTATTGGAACAAGACTAAACTCATTCCCTATGCCTTGTCTATGCCTGCTTTCACACTACATTGGCAGGGTTGAGTAGTTGCAATCGAGACTGTATGACCTTCAAATCCTAAAATATTTACACTCTGGCCTTTCCTTACAGAAAATGTCTACCAACACTTGACTTAAAAGATAATTTTACACTTTCAACTATCTAATCTCTATTTATGTTCCAGATTCAGATAGGCAGTAGTTCTACAAGAAAGAAAGTTCGATACGAGTTCAATACAAGTTTGATAAGAAAGGTGCACACTGCATGCTGAAATTGGGATATTACCACTTGTCTGAGCAAGCATTCATCTCAACAACCATATACTTTAAACATATATCTATACTACTGAAGTTTCATATAGATTTTCCCATGTTCTTCTCTACTCTACTTTGTAAGAAACACTTTCTTTTGACTTCTGTATCACCAGGTGCTAGGACACGGCAAGAAGACAATACTGCTTGCAGATTTGAACTAGATTAATATATGCCAATAACACATACAAGTGTGCATAGTGCAGGGGGAGCACAGGAGGTGGATTCTGAGTCAAGCTTAAGATTGATATTTTCACCCAGGCTTTCATCACAGCCTTGGGAAGAGGGATGAAAGAGCAACTTGATCTCATCGAGTGGAAAGACCCTAAACTTCATAAAATGATAGACATCAATATTCATCTATTTCCTAACTTTGTGACTTAGTCATATGATTTTCTCCTAGAGTTTTAGTCATGTTAGAAAAATGGACCATTACTTCTATCCCAGCTAGACACATTTGGCACATAGTTCGTTCCCAAATCTTTTATTTCTTTTATTGGTACAAAATTTCCTGACATGCTTTCTTCTGGCAATTACTTTTTCCTCTTTTCTTTTTATCATCACAACTAGCTTTATTTTAATGTTGTATTCTAAAAATTAATTATCCACAATTTTTTTCTTATTACTCTGTCATCTCCTTGACAACAGTCACAGTATCTTCATCATCTTGGAATCCCCACTTCAAAGCAGAGAAAGTAATTGCCAGAAGAAAGCATGTCAGGAAATTTTGTACCAGTAAAAGAAATAAAAGATTTGGGAACAAACCATGTGCCAAATGTGTCTAGCTGGGATAGAATTAATGGTCCACTTTTTTTTTAACATGACTAAAACTCTAGGAGAAAATAATATGACTAAGTCACAAAGTTAGGAAATAGATGAGTATTGACGTCTATCATTTTCTGAAGCTTAGGCTCTTTCTACTCGATGAGATCAAGTTGCTCCTTCATCCCTCTTCCCAAAGCTGTGATGAAAGCCTGGGTGAAAATATCAATCTTAAGCTTGACTCAGAATCCGTCTCCTGTGCTCCCCCTGCACTATGCATGCTTGTATGTTGGATGTGGAGTGGGTGAAGAAATGTAGCCAGTTTTCACTAGGCTTGTAACTCCATTCTTCTTGAGTGGGAGGCGGGGGGATAGGATCTCATTGTAGAAGGATCTGTCCTCTCTCAACTTCTAGTATTCAGGGTTCATTCTCTTTTTGATAATAACATTTTAAGTACAAACCTTGGATTGTGAGTAACTTGTTCTGTGAGCGTTCCCCAAGATGAGCAAAGATTTCTAATAGACTTTAACTTGATAAATGAGTGATGTCTTGCAGTATGAGTAGTTCGTGATGCCAAATGTCACATGATCACAACTGGGCCCATGTGAAATTCTCTTTGATATATGAGTGCTTTGGATTCCAAGCATGTTTCCAGAACGAATTATGCTCACAAACCAAGGTTTTACTGTATTGTTAATTTGTCTATCAGAGTTCTCTGCTAGTGCATCCAGAAACAAAGAATATATATAAATAATAAGACCACCATAAGTATAAAACTCAACAAATGTGTTATTCACTACAAATTCAATAAATGTATACATTATTAGAATATAGGGATATATGTTGACTATATTCATTGACAATATCAAAATATATTAACTGAATACAATTTTAATACATTCAGGAAAAGATATGTGAATAATACATTCCAAAAATATTTTTGAAATAATTTTGCATATTTTCTATAAGAAAACATTCATGAGTAATACATTCACAAGGAAAATATTTTTGAATAAGAATATTGTCTTCAATAAGAATATTTTCAGAGACTTCCAAAGTCTTCCAATTCTTCTTCCTATATATAGGCTGTTAATTAACTCAGGGTTGTTGGTCATCCCTTCTCATTCTGATAGTGTGGGCTGCTTAAACCAACATTTCATGCTCAAACATCTCCAGCAAAGAAGAAAACACCAGTCTCTGTGATCATAGTCATTGCCCCAAATCACATGATACATATCAAGCTGTCCTATGAGCCCTCACCCCATGCTCTCCCCAGCTTTGCTAAACTGCTGATTTCTCAGTTTATCAAACTTCCTGCCAGGGATCAAGATTTCATTTCCCTTGCCTCTAGACATCTCAATATATAAGAGTGATTGTCTTAGGCATGGGAAAGGAACTAGCTCAGAAACCCCCAAGTAATATGATTCTCCATTTATTCTTCTCTGTAATCTATATAAACAAAGATGAGTGGGAAGCTTGGGCAATGGTTGTGGGGTAAGAAACCTAGTGTAATCATCTTTTTGTAACTTCTCATAAATGTTTATGACTGTTAAAATGTTTTGATGGTTCTTTCTTTGGAAGATGGAGTATTTACTGTCTCTTTTTCTTTATCCTTGAATCCTAGTTGCCAAATGTAGGGCAACTAGAAAATGTATCTTCACAATTATATTGCATAGGTATTGAAAGTTGGAGCATTAGAGAGAAAAGGCCACTTCAAAATAGAGCATTCATGTCACAGGATCAGTAGATTAAAATATACGGAGACATAAAAAGACATGTCATGTTGGACAACCCTCAGTGTTCAGAATTTTGGAATGTAAGAATAATAAAGTAGAAGGAAGAAGATGAAAAGAGAAAGTTTAGTGGGAAACAGGTAAAGTGTCATATGCATATTTAAAGTTTTCAAGAATAGCTATGTTTTATATTTGCTTTATTAAACATGATCTGATGCAGATAGAAATTTTCAGAAAACATATAACATTTTCTTTCAAACAAATTCTACCAAAATTGAGTCTTTTATCTTTATCCAGAAGACCCAATGAGTTTCCTCTGTATAATGGATAAAATTTATGTAAAATTATTTTTTCTTATTTTCTGTAAAATGTTACTTTAAACAGAAAACATCCTCAACATGATTGTTATATACTTTAAATGTTAGCATCAGAATCTGAATAAAAGTGTTGAAAACAGTTTAGTTTACAGCTCTGTGGGAAACTCTTAAGAGCTAGACCTGAAGCAAATATCTAATCAGTAAGATGTTAAAGATGGTTTAACAATGGCACACTATTAAGCTGGAAACTAGTTCACACACACACACACTCACACACACACACAAATGAAAGTGCAATGGGTGTTCTTGAAGCTATAAATTACCCTGAGTTACTTACCTATCTAAAGAATATCATCTCTCTCTCTCTCTTTTTTTTTTTTTTATTTAAAAAAAAATTTTTTTTTCAACGTTTATTTATTTTTGGGACAGAGAGAGACAGAGCATGAATGGGGGAGGGGCAGAGAGAGAGGGAGACACAGAATCGGAAACAGGCTCCAGGCTCTGAGCCATCAGCCCAGAGCCTGACGCGGGGCTCGAACTCACGGAGTGCGAGATCGTGACCTGGCTGAAGTCGGACGCTTAACCGACTGCGCCACCCAGGCGCCCCATCTCTCTCTCTTTTTTAATGGATATTAAAGGAAGTCTCATAATGCAAAGAGCAGATTTTTATAACTCTGGAAAGAATGTTCCAAAAGTGTAAAAATCTGGATACGTGGTTGAATACTTTATCAGTTAGTTTCAAAGATAGAATAGGAACATTCTAAAAATAAAAGTGTTGTCCATTTTTATGCTGCAGACTCCACTAAAAATAGCCAATGTTTCAAGTGATGACAATAAGTAGGAGCTACAATGTCCAACTTTATTCCACAAATAAACTATATTACATTTTAAAAACCAAAAATGTGTACTTGATGATAATAGACAAATATGTATAAACATGAAATGGAATCTTCTTAATGACTCAAATTTTGAAATCTGAATATAGACTAAGCATAAATGTTATATCTCTTTTAATGATGCATGTACTCAGATGAGAAAAATCTATTGCCACTGATGGACTTAAAAAAAAATTCCTTCTTAATGAAATAAATATATAAATAAAAGTATTTTAAGCACTAAACTAAAAACAAACAAACAAACAAAAAACAAGACACTTGGAGGAGTTCACTCTTACTTCCACGAAGGATGTTAAAACAATCAGTGGCAGGACTATAATCAGGGATCATTTCTTATTTTATAATTTAAAATGAAGAGTTAGGTAAAAGATAAAAAATTTAATTTGCAACTAAGTTTTTCAAGAAAAATGAGTTAGTCTAAATATGTATACCAATAAAATTTCCTACTCTGATTAAATAAATTGGATTTTCAGATTTAAATATGAAAGTCTTTTTTTTTCTCAGAAGGGAAACATGCTTAAGCAAAGACTACAAACCATAAAAATCAATTCTCAAAAAGTTTACAGAAAGCTGGCCCTCATAAAATGTTGCCACTAAAGGATGATTTCCTAGTGTCTTACCGTTTAGACACACATTGTGGCACACATCTCCTTTGTGTCGTCAGTTCCTCTGTCTCTGTTTTGTGCCTATGCTGTATTGATATGAATCATTTCTAAAATTTGAGTTTTGAAAATTACTTCACACACTGAATGTAAACATAATTTCTAATCCTCAAAAATTACAAGTTCTTCATTTTGCTCCATGAGCCTCTGCTGATATATAGGCCTTCACTCACCCTAAACACTTAGAGTAGCTCTTATAAAACTCATATGATAAGTTCTACATGTAATATAGGAAAAAGTTTGCAATTATGACAAAATACATCTGTAATTGCTTTGATTCTCCATTTGTATTTTCTGGTATACTTCTGAATTCATAAATTGCCAAATCAATGTGTGTTCTAAACTTAACATAAGACATTTCTAGTGATTTATTCTCCACACAGACATTTACTTTATTTGATTTTAGTTATGATTCAATATAACTATCTTGATTGAATCATCTAGAATGTTGATTAGAATTTGTTTACGATTTATTATCTTTTGAGAATCTTTTTTTTTTTTTCATCGTTTATTTATTTTTGGGACAGAGAGAGACAGAGCATGAACGGGGGAGGGGCAGAGAGAGAGGGAG
The DNA here is from genome assembly GCF_016509475.1 of Prionailurus bengalensis. Lineage (NCBI taxonomy): Eukaryota > Metazoa > Chordata > Mammalia > Carnivora > Felidae > Prionailurus > Prionailurus bengalensis. Next base: position 23,534,252 of record NC_057350.1, on the reverse strand, counting down.
ACACAGAATCGGAAACAGGCTCCAGGCTCTGAGCCATCAGCCCAGAGCCTGACGCGGGGCTCGAACTCACGCACCGCGAGATCGTGACCTGGCTGAAGTCGGACGCTTAACCGACTGCGCCACCCAGGCGCCCCTTGAGAATCTTATATAAGAGACGCACATGCAAAAACATCAAGATCCCCAAATGAATACAAAAACTAGAGTTAACTATCCAGTCTTATGGGAAAGACAGACACTTATCAGATTATTTTAATTACATGTAAGAAGTACAAAACAGAGATATTCTCATAGTATTGTGCACTCACAAAGAAAATGCTTTATTCAGACTTAGTAAGAAATGGTTTTCTGGGTAAGGTGCCCACTAAACTGGGTCTAAAAGCATGAACTGAGAAATTAATTTGGTATGGGACTAGGGATATGGGAGAGAAAGTGTTTTAGAAAACCACATGAACAACAGAAAAGAAAATTAGCCCAGAGTAAGGCATTCAAGGAATTAAAAAGTGGAAATACAAGACTAGATTCTAGAGACAGAAGATTTTAGAAAACAAAGGAGGAAAAGTTTGGTGGTGGAGATTTCCCTTAACTAAAGTGGTTTGGGAAACTGAAGGAAGGGTGTAAATTGGAAAATAGGAATATATTTGATATGAGATATTGGGGAAAGTGAAGTGACAAAGATTAATCTAAGATTTACACATTTGGTGCCCAGGTGGCTCATAGTAGCACCAAAGATACAGCAATACAGACGGTAAATAAATGCTGACATAGTTTGCCAGTTAGAGACACGGGCCTACAAGCACTAGAAGGCACTCTGACTATCTGAAGCAGAAAGGAAATGTATTGAAAGGTATGGTATGCCTTTGATGCCCTAGATGGTCTACTCCCCCTAAGGTTAACACCCTTGCATAATCTTCTCCCCAGGTTGGCTGGATTTATTGACTCACTTGGAATATGTAGAATAAGGCAGAATGGGTGGGATGTCATCTCAGAGATTAGGTTGTAAAAGTTCTGTGGCTTCCACCCTGCTTTCTTTTACTTCCTCTTAGATCACCCATCCTGATGAGCTAATTGTCATCAGAAGGTCCTGTGGTTAGGCCTATGTAGCAAGCTTGGAAAAAGATGCTCTGGGGCCTGTCAACAGCCACGTGAGTAAGCTTGGAATTAGATTCCACCTGCCCCAGTTGAACCTGATGATGACTGTTGCCTCACCAACAGCATGATTTCAAGAAATTTGAGCTGGAGGGAAACAACCAAGCCACTCCCAGATTCTGGAGCTAAGTAAACTAAAAAAAAGAGACAATAAATATTTGTCATTTTAAGCTGCTCTTGACAATTTGTTGTACGGCAACAGATAACTAATATAGGCAGATGTCAGTTAGACTATATTTGGAATAGCACCCACAAAAACAGGACAGAAAGCAGGGTTGGGGAGAAGAACTGAGGCTGCTAGAATGACTTAATCATACAAGAAGGATGCCACTATGGAAATCAGTAGACTTTGAGTTTTCAATCCACACATCACGTCTTTCAAAATGAAAGAGAAAGACTCCAGTGATGATTTCAGTCATGGGATCACCCTTAGACAACAGAAGACGGTAAAAGAAAGGATCTAGCAAAAAATGGCCTTTTTTATTATCCAAAATTTCTTTTGGCTTCTGTTTTGAGAGGACAGAGCTCTTGGACTGATAAGATGCACCCAAATGAAATCAAGATATTTCTACAAAATGACACTGACATGCTATCAAGAACAGCATGCAAATTGATGTTGGGTGTCAAGATAGGACGAATGTCCACTGTCTGAGTAAAAGGAATCCAGTATTGAACACATTTTTATGACGACCTGGTGAAGATGTACACACACAGTTTAATATGTGAGTCTGAACTTACATGAGAGAGACCAGGGACTTAGTTGAGTGGCATCAGCACTGAGATGGTATTTGAGTTTAGGTGATTTCTTTTGATCACCAATGGAGATCAGGATGAATAAAAAGAACATTTAATTGAGGAAGGAATGCTATGAAATACTAATATTGCAGAGAAATATTGCAAAGAAATATCAACATTGCAAAGAAAAAGTTAAGTGCATAAAAATGCATAAGAAATAATGGTCAGAGAGATTTGAGGAGAATTACCAGAATCCTGGGGACCAAAGACAAAGGATAAGAGCATACCAAACAGGAAGTGACTGGCACTATCAATTGTATTAGAATGTTTCAGTAAAATGTGAATGCAAAATCGTCCTCACCTCTGGAAATCGACGTTGATAGATTCCTTTTCCTAAAATGAATCATATCAATGGCCAAATTCTTTCATAAAAGTTGGTGCTCTCCTTGGTACTAAGAATCAAGTTCACTATGCATAATGTGTAGTATCTTCCCTGGTACTAAAAATATAGTAGGTTACCAGTAAATCAATCTTAGATAAAAGAGGTTTTAATTGTCCACTCTATGTGTGAGCATATGCATCTATGTATCATCTATCTATCTATCCATCATCTATGTACCTGTTTACAAAGACTAGACTGTTCATAAGCTAGCTTGATTATAGTTTAAGTTGTAAGGCTGACACTTCACAAAGTCCTCCTCCCTCATGCATATCTGGTGTAGTCAATAAAACAGAATTTCCCATTTCTTCACTCTTTCTCTCATTTTTTACTAATTAGCATGAGAGCAGAGTGTATTTAGATGCCAAGTTATGCTTTTTATAGTTACTTGTCTTTTCATGATTACTTATCCCTTTTTAAAAAGTTTATTTATTTTGAGAAAGAGAGAAAGAAAGAGAGAGAGAGTATGCAAGTGGGGAAGGGGCAGAAAGAGAGTGAGAGAGAAAGAAACCCAAGTGGGCTCTGTGCTAACAGCATAGGGCTAGAACTCACCAACCACAAGATCATGACCTGAGCCAAAACCAAGAGCCAGATGTTTAACCGAGCCACCCAAGAGCCCCAGATAACTTACCCTTTTTCTTCTAGAAAATAAACAAACAAAAACAAAAACAAATAATTGCCACTGTATGATTTATGCCCCAAATTAACTTTTATGAACTATATTCTGCCCTTCCTTCAAAAAGACAGCTACACTGTCATAATCACAATAGTTTTTGCATAAGTCCCATTAATTAATGTGTTCAAAAGTAGGCTTTCATACATGGGCCAAAAAAGAGAAAGAAGAGCGCATAGTATGTGTTTTCTATAACTTTTCCATTTGTTAATTTCAGAAATGTTTCATGTCTGCGGATCTGCCAGTCCAAGGTAATAGAGAAACCAAGTGTAAGAGGTTCTGCTTTGGAACACACAAGCTTCCCGCTTTTCCCTACCTTTTGAGTCACCTTCTTAATAATCATACAAACTTCAGGAAAATATTTCATAAACCTGGTTTGAAAACTAAAACTTTTCTTCAGTATTTGTTTTGTATGGATATACATTTGGAAGCTCTTTTCCCAGGTTAATAGTAATACTGATTTGTTTCAGTGTCTCCCAATGTTAATATTTTATAAGGCTTGCATGCAATTTGTGACATGACTTATTTAAAGTTAGCAGGAGAGCAGCCATCCTCCTTTGCCAATTCCAGCTCGCATACTAAATGCAGATTTGCTCATGCAGTACAACACCTGCATAAATTTGAAAAATTGAGAATCATGAAAATGGTATTTCAATAGCAGTTCAGTTCAGCAAAGGGACAAAATTTACCATGCAGTCTAACACCATGAACAAGGTTAATGCCCTGTGGAAATTACATTTCCCTGAGATTTTGTTGTTGTTGATGACGACTTTAAGTAAACACATACATAATCCTTCTACTCCACATATTTTTCTGTCAGATGGATATCAAAATACTGCGAAGATATAGCTATATCATGAAAAGGGATACTATCGCTGTAGCAAAAATAATGCACAAGGCACACATAAACAGCACACATACACAGGTGAGTGGGCGTGAGTCAACTACTCTCTTTAAATAATGAGATTCTTATATAATTTTATTTTCCTAAAGGAATCAATGTTTGTTAATTTTTAAAATTGCCTTATCCATTCCCAAATTCAAAGGTAATAGCAACTTTGACAAAGCAAAAAAGGCATAATATATTTACTTGGATTGCACAGCAAATTATCATTTTATTTACTTTCATTTTAACCTGGGAAAGCTGTTCGATTTTCGTACACACACACATGCACACACACATACATACAGAAAGAGGGAGAGAGCACAACAATCCGTCCCCTTCTATTAAGTTATGAATCACTAAGATTATGAGGAATTTGGTATAGTCAGACTTTTCTAAAATTCAGTGCTTTATAAAACTTGAAAATGTGTAATAAACAAAAAAGTTTATTCTTAGAAATGAATTCTTGAACTCAGCCCAGGGTACTACACACTTTTTCCTCATCTCTGTCTCTGTAACTTTCTCTCTCTTTCTCTCTTCCTCTCTCTCTCTCTCTCTCTCTCTCTCTCACACACACACACACAATTTTTTTCCCACAAATAATCAGAGAAAATTACTAAAATTCCCTAAAGACCCTAATATCTCTTAGCACAGAAAATAACAGATATTGGCAAAAAAAAATCTTACAGGTAAACTCTATGACATCAAATAAATATAGACTAACTTTTTCAATAAAGATTTGTAAAGTTCCTGTCTTGTTTCATTGAAATGAAGGTGTGTGTAAGGTGTAGCTGGCCTACAAGTTTAAATTCCATACATACAAAATTACAATAATAATTTATGTAATAGTTTTCATTTCCTATTTTCAAAATTAGGTTTCAAGATTTGGATTAAGAAATCAGCCCAAAGCATCAGTTTTCAAAGGAAAAGTCAATATTCTTTTTTTTTTTTTTACAGTTACCATTTTAATGTTTATTTTTTTTTGAGAGAGAGAGAGTGTGTGTACTTGAGTGGGAGAGGGGCAGAGAGAGGGGGACAGAGGATCTGAAGCAGGCTTTGCCCTGACAGCAGAGAACCCTATGTGAGGCTCGAACTTAGGAACCTTGATATTATGACCTGAGCTGAAGTTGGACGCTTCACCGACTGAGCCACCCAGCTGCTCCAGAAATGTCAATATTCTTTAAGAGACTATAACACTACTGTTTCCCAGTAATTGATGGAAACATCTCTGTCCTCAGCATGGTAACTAACAGAGAGAGGACAAAATGAAAGTTTAGATAGCTCTTTTGCCACTCTTAGATTCAATTTGAGTAAATAATTATTTAAATCTTCATAAGTTTTTGGAAGTATTTAAGGAAGTTATAGTTGACCTTCAAATCTCTTCATTGTGTAAATATTTATCTTTGTTAAAACTATATATATTATATTATATTATTATTATATTATTATATTATATATTATTAGTAAATATATACCTTTATAATAAATGAGGCTTTATTCAAAGGTGTAAATTTCCAATGGGAATCTCACTTAAGGAATTTTGTGTCATAAGTTTTACACATTAGAATGGTATTAGACTTTCTTTTAAAGTACTGGGATCTAGGCAGCATAAGAAGATGGTGATGCATTTTCCACATTCAACCAACTAATAAAGTTATGGATAATCCAGTTAGCAGTGCACAATTGAATATCTTTTTAATAATTTTTTTAATGTTTATTTATTTCCAAAGGAGAGAGAGACAGAGTGTGAGTGGAGGAAGGGCAGAGAGAGAGAGAGACACAGAATCTGAAGCAGGCTCCAGGCTCTGAGCTGTTAGCACAGAGCCCAACACGGGGTTCGAACTCACAAACTGCGAGATCATGACCTGAGCCGAAGTCAGACGCTCAACTGTCTGTGCCACCCAGGAGCCCCTTTTTATATATATGTATATATTTTTTAATGTTTATTTATTTCTGAAGGAGAGAGGGACAGAGCGTGAGTAGAGGAGGGGCAGAGAGAGAGAGAGAGAACACAATTGAATATCTATGTCATGCTAATAGGTAAATACATTATTGCTATAAAAGTATCTTGTACTTCTCTATATAGCTTCTTATTCTAGTGATGTAAAGAGAAAATAAGATATTTAAAATTACAGGTTAATAGATGGTGGAAAGAGAATATTTTGGTTTGGAAGTAGTAAGAGATATGCAAATCAATCATAACCGTCTTAGAAAATCATTTTTCTTTGGCTTTTTCCTGAGCCAGACTCTGGGAATAGAAAAATCATCAAGACATATTGCTTAACTCAAGAAATTCAGTCTTATATTCATTTTCCCTATTTTCCTGTCCTCTTATGAACATATTTCCCCTCTTTACCAACACTTTCACTCCCTTTTCCACACACACACACACACACACACACACACATGCACAGAGGGATACGGGTGACATTGTAGGGTTCCTGTAGAGAATGTTGATTGTACCAAGGATTTCCAAGTCAATAATTTCATAATTGTCCCTTTACATTTAAGTAATCTGGGAAATTCATTTATAAGAATGAAGAAATGTTTTCATCAGTGTGTCTTCTCCAATTGATAGTTATAAAATGTATTTACTTTAGGAATGGATTATTCATACAGGCTTTTATTCATTTTAGAAACGTTTATAAGCCATTTCATATAAATCACATACTCTGTTATGAATTAAAAAAATGAAAAGAACTGAGAATCTTAAGTAGAGACAATTAAGCAAACAAATTAAATAAAAGTAAAAAGGATGAGAAAATTGGTGTAAGAAAATAAAAGAAACAGAGAGGAGAATATGCCAACTCTTTCTACAGTTTGGCAAGAGAGCTTCTATGAAGAGATCAAAATTGAGTTGATTATTTTAGGTTGTGTGAGATTTTACCAGATGGCACCTGGAATTGAGGATGTAGGAGTAGCCACTTCTACCAGACATAATATCATATGACAAAGTGTCAAAGAAAGAGAGAGGAATAATAATTTTGTAGATTTGAAGCATAAAAGTAAAAAGAGGTTAGATCAGGGAGAGACTTATTTACTAACTGTAAGATATTTAAATCTTTGATAATCAGGAAGTATTAAAAAATGAAATGTGGAAGTGTCATTCTTAATTTTAGTTTCATATTTTAAATTTTATTTGCTTAAGTGAACACTTTTAATTTCATGTTTGTAGTTATATTTTTTTTATACTTTGTAGGAACAACATTTAGAGTCAGATAACACTGGTGTTCCTCCTGAATGTTCCCATAATGTACTGAATTGGTAATGTCTTCTAATTTGTCATACTGGGGCACCTGGGTGGCTCAGTCCATTAAGCATCCAACTTAAAGCTCAGATCATGATCTAGCGGTTCATGGGTTCAAGCCCCACATGGGGCTCTGTGCTGACAGCTTAAAGCCTGTAGCCTGCTTCAGATTCTGTGTCTCCCTCTCCCGCTGCCCCTCCATGGCTCACTCTCTCTCTCTCTCTCTCTCTCTCTCTCTCAAAAATAAATAAACATTAAAAAAATTTAATCTGTCACGCTGTATTGTGATTTCTTGCATATAGTCCTATGCCACTCATGCTTCAAGGATAAATACCGTATTTCTGATTCACCTGGGTGGCCCCTAATGTTTCAAATAAAATAAAATTATAACAATTATTTGGTTAAATAAATGAATGAATGATTCATTCTTCTCTTCCTCTACTCCTAGAAAATACTTGCTCCCTGCCCATTATCTTTTATTTCAGTAAATGTCACCACAATCCATCCAATTACTCAGGACACTTACCTGAGAATTTTCTTTATCGCACTCTCATACCCACATTAATCCATGAGAAAATTCTCTAAGTTCTTCCTTTAAATGATATCATGATTTGACAACTTTTCACATGGTCAACGATGGTCTACACTATTGCAATATCCTGCTGACTTCTCCAGTTTCTACTTTACAGCTTCTGTAGAGTAGCAAGAGTTATCTTCTAACAAAGTTATAAATCAGACCATGTCACTTGTATGTTCAAAATGGTTTTCTGGTTCAACATCTGCCTAGGAAATACAAATCAGGAAAGAATATCACACACTTGAACAACAATAAACACCTAGGTAAACTATAATGTTAACAATTTTCTTGGACAAGTAACTCAGTTTCTACCATTACACATGGAAAGTTTAAGATTCAGTCACAAAATATGAAACTCATGAAAGAAGAAAGAAAAATATTACCAATAAAAAAAGCAATCAACAGGACCAGACTCAGAGACGACCCCTATGTAGGAATTCACAGAGAGATAATTTATAACAACTATAATTAATATGGCAAACTAGCCAGTGGAGCATGGGAAAATAGATGGGGGGTTTCACCAAAGACGATAACAGTATAAGAAAAAGTGAAATGAAAACTCTGGGGGTAAAAACAAAAATTACTGAAGAGAGAACTGTGAGACAAGGATACCTAATCTAACATGCATATAATTCTGGAAATTTCTATAATATATGTAAATGTACAAATCCTTTTTTTTCTTTTGTTAAATGAGTTTAAAGCAGAAGTTCTTAACCAATGACAATTTTGGCTCCCCAGGACACGTTTGGCAATTTCTGGAGACTTTGTTATTTTTATAATTGGGTGAGTAAAAGGGGATGCTATTGCAGTCTAGTAGATAGAGACCAGAGATTCTGCTAACATACTATAAAACAGGACAGCCCCAACAGCAAAGAATTACCTGATCCAAAATGTTAACAGTGCCAATATTGAGAAACTCTGTTAAAAAAATTATGTTTTAAAGAATAACGGTAGTAATGTTCTGTAGCATATGTATAATTTAAAAAGATAATTATAACAGCACAAAAATTGGGAGAGTGAGATTTGAAGTATGTTGCAACAAGTTCATTAAAGATAAACTAGTATAATGTTATCTGAAGAAAGCCTGTGGCATATTAAAATACTGTTATAGTTGGTGAGGATATGGAGAAAGGGGAACCCTCTTATATTGTTAGTAGGAATGCAAAGTGTTGCAGCCATACTGGAAAACAGTATGGAGTTTCTCAAAGAGTTAAAAAGAGACTACTCTACAATCCAGCAATTGCACTATTAGGTATTTACCCAAAGGATACAAAAATACTGATTCAAAGGGGCACATGCACTCTGAAGTCTATGGCAGCATTATCAACAATAGCCAAATTATGTACGAGCCCAAATGTCCATCAACTGATGAATGGATAAAGGTGAGGTGGTATATATAGACAATGAAATATTACTCAGGCATCAAAAAGAATGGAATCTTGCCATTTGCAATGACAGATGGAGCTACAGTGTCTTATGCTACGTGAAATAAGTCACTCAGAGAAAGATAAATACCATATGATTTCACTCATATGGACAATTTAAGAAACAAAACAGATGAACAGAAGGAAGGGGAAAAAAAAGAGAAGGAAACAAACCATAGAAAACTCTTAACTATAGAAAACAAGTTGAGGGTTGCTGGAGGGGAAGTGGGCAGGGGATGGGCTAAATGGGCGATGGGAATTAAGGACACTTGTTATGTTGAGCACTGGGTGTTATATAATGTAAGTGATGAATCACTAAATTCTATTTATGAAAACAATATTATACTATATGTTAACTAACTAGAACTTAAATAAAAATTTGAAAATAAAATAAAGTTGCTATTATAACCCCTAAGATCATGACTAATTTTTTTTTTACAAAGGTACAAGTAATAAAACAGCAGTGGAGATAAATGTAATAAGAAAAATAAATACAAACAATTCAACCACAATCAAGTAAAAAAAAGAAAAAAAGAGATCAGAGTAAGGAAAGAAGAACAGAACAAAAAAGAAATTAATAAGTGATAGATTTAATTCAACTATATCAAAATTATATTAAATTATAAAAACTTTAATATAAATTTTAGATCACTATAATTATTAATTAAAATACTATAAATATTTATAATATTGAATAAATTACGTAAAACTGACAATCCTATAGCTCAACTGGTGAGGAGAAAAAGAGAGAATACATAAATTACTAGTAACAGGAATGAAAGAGTAGCCATTATTACAAATCATAAAGACATTACAAGTATAACAATAGACTATTAAAGCAATGTTATGCCCCCAAATTTGACAGCTGAGGTGGAATGGCAAATTAACTGAAAGACACACAGTACTCAGGAGCACATTCAAGAAGAAATGGATGTGATGAGTAGTCCTAAATCTACTATAGAAATTGAATTAATCATTGAAAATGTTTCTTACAAAGACAACTCCAGGCCCAGATTATGTCACTGGCATATTCCACCAATTTTAAGAAGAAATAATAGAAATTCTACAAAACCTCTTCTAGAAAACAGAAGCAAAGGGACCACTGTTCAACTTACTTTATGAGGCCATAAATACCCCAATAAAAAATCCAAAAGATTCTACCCAAAGCATGCAGCTATCATTATGCTAATTATAGGAGACTAAATCCTGACCTGCAAAGATCAGGAACAAAACAGAGATGTCCATTCTTACAGCTTCTATTTAAAATTATATAGTACAAAATATTGATAAGAGAAAGCAAAGAATATCTAAGTAAAACATGATTTTGGATTGAAGGATTATTGAGATGATAGTTCTAAAGAATTGATGCAAATCCAATAAAACAGCAAATCCAATTACAACAGTTTTGTTTTTCATTTATTTGTTTTGTCTTTGTTTTTAGAAATCGACAAGCTGATTCTAATTTTATCCAGAAAAGGAAAGGAACTAAAAGAAGCAGAACAAATCTCTACACCCTTCCTCTCCCTGATGCTCACTCTAAATAAATAAATAAGCATTTAAGAAATAAATGAATAAAATGGGCAAAAGAGTTAAACAGACAATTGATAGAAGCATCTGGATAGCTCAGTTGGTTCAGCTTCCAACTCTTGGTTGCAGCTCAGGTCACGGTCACAGTTCCATGAATGCATGGAGCCTGCTTAGGATTCTCTCTCTCCTCCTTTCTCTCTGTCCCTCCCCCATTTCTGCTGTCTCTGTTTCTCTCAAAGATAAATTTAAAAAATAATTATCTGTTAAAAAAACAGGCAATTGATAAAAGAAAATATATGCATGGCAGATAAGCTCATGAAAAGAAGTTCAACACCGTTAACTTGTAGGTAGGGTATTGCTAAGCAAAATTACTGAGATAATACTATACTTGCAAGTGCACAAAGATTTTGTCCTATGGTTTCTTCTAGAAATTTTATAATTTCAACTTTTAAATTTAAGTCTGTCACCTATTTGAATTAATTTTTTTGTATGAGTTCTTATTTGTGGTGTTTTGTTTTGTTTTGTTTTGTTTGCCTATGATGTCACATTGTCCCACCACCATTGGTTGAAAAGACGATGGTTTCTTCATTTGAATTCTTTTTGCAAAATCATTGAGTATCTATGCACGCATCTATTTCTAGAAACTCTACTCTGTTCTTTTGATCTAAATTTCAATCTTTTTATTAATACCACACTCTCTTAATATTGTAGTTTTATAAGTGTTAGAGGCAATTAGTGCGAGTCCTTCAAATTTGTGATAGCATTTGTTTTTAACGTTTATTTATTTTGAGAGATAGTGAGAGTGCAGGAGCAGAGGGGAGGGACAGAGAGAGAGGAGAGAGAGAATCCCATACTCTCCATACTCCATACTCAGACAGACTCCATACTCAGCACAGAGCCTAACAGTTCCACAAACCATGAGATCATGACCTGAGCTGAAATCAAGAGTCAGACACTTATCCAAATGAGCCATCCAGGTGCCCCTATAGCATTTTTTAAAATTTTATTTATTTTTATCTCTTATACGAAAATATAAAATCCTTGATTGCAAAGTCAGATATAGTCTATTTTTGTCTATTTTATTCACTCCTCTTTTCTAGTGACTAGAACAATACTAGGCAAATGGCAGAAGCTGAATGAGTATTTGTTGAATGAACAAGACATATGAAAAGTCTTTATTAATTGGAATCACCCTATGAGTGAAGATTTTAATATAATTATAATTTTAAGTATATCAAGAATCTGAAATTTCTTAGACTTCTGAGGTTTTGCACTGAGAATTCATAAGTTTTTAATTATTTATTTATTTTATAAGGACTCTTTTGGCAGTTATATGACACCTTTGATTTCCTTCTCAAAATATTTTTAAATCTTTAACCTAAAATGTTAAGAATAAATGTTATGGAAACTGGTCTGGATCTCTCAGCAGAAGAACCAAGCAGCACTCAGAGATCTTGGAAGGCAGGAGGTTTATTTTACTCCAGTGGGCTCAGAGGAGATCGTTCTCCAGAGGTCTGAGCCCAGAGCATCAACAGAGGGGACAATTTATAGTCTGTTACTTCCGCATTCCTCATTGGTAGTAATTTGCTGCCTGAGACAAGCAGGGTGGGAACAAGAACCTGGCAGGGGAGTCTTCAGTCAGGGACTGAAATTCCCTTATCAATCCTGTCGGCCATCATATAACAGATTTTTCCCTATCATAAATAGGAACACAAATATATTGAAATAAGGTTATAAAATAATTTTTTAAATTACGTGGTTTATTAATCGGTACCTCATTATTAAATACATTAATATTCTTTAGCAGAAAGAGTCTAATAATTATAATTACAAATTAATGATGACTGTAAAATAAAGCACATACACAATATCTCTAATGGGATAGGAATAGAACAATATGTATAATGATTTCTACTGGTAACAAAGTACTGCAAATGCTGCTATAATTTGCTATCCACACTTATAACTGAAAAAAGAAAGCGCCAAATTTCATTTGGAGACTAACGAAAACAAATATGTATTTTTTTTCCCATCTAAGTTCCCATGGATTCCTTACATTCTATCCATGAAGCGACTGAATGACTGAAGACATCTGATTAAGAACCTCTAAGTAACAGAAATACATATTTTTCAAATGCTACTCATTTTCAATAGTAGAGAATACTGTCTTTAAAAATTTAGTCCATGGGGCGCCTGGGTGGCTCAGTCGGTTAAGCGGCCGACTTCGGCTCAGGTCATGATCTCGCGGTCCGTGAGTTCAAGCCCCGCATCGGGCTCTGTGCTGACAGCTCAGAGCCTGGAGCCTGTTTCAGATTCTGTGTCTCTCTCTCCTTGACCCTCCCCCGTTCATGCTTTGTCTCTCTCTGTCTCAAAAAATAAATAAACGTTAAAAAAAATTTTTTTTTAAATAAAAATTTAGTCCACACCCACAAAACAAATGAACAAACAAACCAGAAACAAAGTCATAAATACAGAGAGCAAACTGGGAGTTGCCATAGGGGAGGGGACTGGGGGTGCTGGGCAATATAAGTGAAGAAAATTAAGAGGTAAAAACTGCCAGTTTTAAAATAAATAAGTCACAACAAATGAAAAGTGCAGCATAGGGAATATAGTCAATGATATTATAATGAAGTTGTATAGTGATGGTTGGTAACTATACAAATGTGGTAAGCATAGTGTTATGTGTGGAATCGTTGAATCACTGTGTTGTACACCTAAATCTAATATAACACTGTATGTCACCTCTACTTCAATTAAAATTTTGAAAATAGTCAGCAACACTGAATAGATGACCTGACTCTGCTCTGTACCTCTCTTTCTCCATATATATATGTATATATATACACACACACACACATATGTATATATATCTTTATAATATTCCATAGTAATTTTGCAAAGCAATACAAATTAAGAAAACTAAAACGTATAGAAAATGTTCTTATCATGAGTGAATCGAGGAGAGTTTTCAGCCTTTACAAAATGATGTTTGCTTTTAAAATAGGCATCTTGGGACCCTTAGCTATTTCACAGAAAAAAGATCTGAAACAGTCTAGTGCTCAGATTCCGAAAGCTGGCTGCAGAACAGTTCTCTTGAAAGCACCTGATAGAATGCAGAGATAAAGAGCCAAAGGTAACAGGGAGGTCTGCCAAAAGAGTCCATAGAATCGAAAGTATTTGCAGAGAAGTGCCCCTCAGGTAATTGATAAAAACTAGAGATATAGTCCAGTGAGATAAGAAACTACCACACAGAGGAGAATAAAAAATTTCTGCTGGGAAATACTGAGTTAATCCATCAACTTTATTTATTTATTTATTTATTTATTTATTTTTTACTCCTTTTCTATTTCACTTTCCTTCAATAAAGTCTTCATTTTGACAATGTAGAAAGGTTTACACAAACAGCCTGTAATGGAAAAAGTACACTAATCCCTAAATTCATTTTCTAGGACAAGTTTACCTGCAACAAAGAAGGTAGGAACTTGGCAATTTTTAGCACATTTGGACTAACCATAAGCAAACAGACCTTTACAAAAATATTGTGGAAATTTAATTTGTTTGGTAGGTTGAATGGAACCTGCCTTTTTTTAGCGGGAAAAAAGTAGAAGTTACAATAAATAGCCAAAATGCATTTCTGCTTTTCACTCCAAAATAAGACTCTATACAATATGAAAGCTCTTGCCTTAATAAAAATTTGTACAACTAAAACCATTTTCCTACTTATACAGAATGGGCTATAGAATTGTCAGGGAAGGAACAAATATTTGATGATAACAATATTTACCAGATATTTTACTTGGTGTAAACAAATACGCCCTAATTCATATTAGGTTAAGGATTATAGGAAAGGCACTTTAGCAGCTAGCTCCCAATTTCTTGGATCACTAGACATCACCCATGAAAAATAGAAGTCTCAGGCCACTACGCTTGTGATTCTAGGAATCCCCAAAAACGTGTCATAAAAATTTAAATTACTGCCTGGTGGCCTTTAGTTTTCTAACTTCCTTTTTTTCTTAACATGCCATTGCCTTTCTTTCTGTGTCACCTCTGTTCTGCATTAATCCACCCGCAGGGGTCTGCTATGTGAACAGTGCTTTCCCTGAACAAACCCTTGGGTATCACTTGACCTTGACAACCTTTGGGAACTGTTACCTCTGCAGTTGCCACTCTGAGTTCATTATCATCTGTGCCTGCTTCTGTGTTCCTGAGTTTTACCTCTGTCTCTGGAAGATAGGAAATTATATTCCCTTCAATATGTCTGACTCTTGTGAACAGATTGCAAAGTAGAATTGTTTGTCCACCACCCAGTGATACCGTCTTTTTATCTTATTGCACAGCCTTCTCCTTTCCAACATGGCAAGATGGGAATGTTGACAGTTTAATGAACAGCCTTGCATTCTACCCAAAATGACTGCTTCATTCTACCAGGTAGACCCTCTCATAGTCTGGGCCCCATTCCAGGCTCTCTTTTCATTAATACATTTTTTCCCCCTAGGCGTCTCATGATCTTTTCCTGTCATCTGTGTTTCACAACATTGTATAATCACCATTTTGTCAGATGGGATTTGAGTTTCTTTCTTCTATATTCCATGGACATCTGTGACTGCAAATCTGGGGAAGTAGGTAGATACAAGCTTATAAAAATATTAAGCATTTGATAATGATTAAGGAATGTGTGCTTTGCTTAAAAATCCATTTGATAATCCTGAGGAGGCTACTAATCACACCAACCAATGTAGCCACCGTATCCCAAACTCCACTAGAGCCGAGAAAGGACAACATGCTACACATATTTTATCTTGCTAATATATATTGCGCATATATTATCTCCCTAATTCTCACTATGGTCAGTAATGTTTAGGATTGCTGTTTTATATTAAATTTATGTTTTATCTTATATATATATATATTTATATATAATAAAATAAATCAAGATAAACTGAAGTCACATAAGAAGTAGCAAACTGGGAGTAAAACAAGGTGTATCTAAACTCCAAAATAGATACACCGTTATTCAAAATGTCATTGGAGTTATCATAACAATCGCCTGGCTACCAAGAACAATACAGTGCAACATATCTTTTTTCCTTTGTAATAGGACATGACAGCTCCTAATTTTAGAAGCTCGGAAGGCAATATAACCTGCCTCATTCCTCCCGCCTCTCAACCAAACTGCTCAAACTCTTTCCGGTATGTGGTGGGAACCACAGCACGTAGTGGTTAGGTCATGTCTCTCAAATGCACAATCAACCCCTCTCTAAATCCCACATCTACGGTTGACTGACTTAGAATTTGAGATGGAGTATTTAACATCTTTGCTTTCATTTTCTTATCTGAAAAGTGGAATAATGATAGCAAGTAATAACATCATTTTGAAAATTAAATGACTTATTACCTGTAAAAAGTGTAACACATTGCCTGGCACTCAACAGGCACTAAACAAATAATAGCTATTTTAAATTTAACCAAAAATTACAATGTATAAATTAAGTCAAAAAGTTAAATAAGATGCTGAGGAGTGTGTGTTCTAACTTTCCCATTTCTGTGTCCCAAATACATTTACTAAGTTATTATGGAAACAAGATCACAAATAATATTTGATATCTGGCTTTAAGTATTAATACCATTTTTTCTAATACTGTTATTATTTATAAACTGTAGAAGAAGATGTTTAAGGACAGAAGAGAAGGAATATAATAATTGCTTGTGAGTGAGAGGTTAAAAAAACTAGGAAAATATGGCTGGATTGCAGGGTGCCACTGAGGGGTCACATGCTGCTAGAAGCTCTGAATTTAAAGTCAGATCAGTCAGCCAGGTTTTTTCTTCTTTTTCAGCCACATTCAGCCGCAAGCTTACAGTTATAGTAATGTGCTGGAAGCCGAGCTCTCCCAGCCTGAGTGGAAGGCCCAGGCTGTGGACGGATTGGTGACTCAAGGTGGCCCACCGACAGTGAAGCTTCTTGTCCTCCCGCTTTTAGGTAATTTGGCCTTAAAACTACCTGGGATATTGTCTGTTGTGGAATTGCCCTTGGCAGGCCCCCTTGGAAAAGAACCATTAGGGAAGAAAATAAGGTTCCGCAAGAAACTGTGTGGCCTTCCGTTTAGCCCTTGTCATCCCCTATGGAGACTCCTCTACTTACAGGAAGGATAGCCTCATATATTTGCCAGCAAGGAGGGCCTGTAAAGGAGAGACATATGGATTTGAAAGCCCCACTCCGGCAACTAAAGAGTGTATCTCTGGGCACAGGTGACTTCAACCCCTAGCCCACCTGGCCCCCACCCCGAGGCATTCCAGATGATGACTGAACCTAGTCAGTTCCTTGGTTCCTAGGTGCATTGTCTCTCTGACAATGTATGAGGCATCGGTTTCTAAGGCCTTTTCAGCCCCTTTCTGGCACCTCGGACTGAGACAAACACATTGTTCTTCTGGCCTCATGTGGTTAGGAGGTCATGTCCCTGTAACTGTTCCACTTGAGGTGTTGAGAAATGGAGGGCCTTTCATGAGAACAGCAAAGCAAATGCTTTGTAGATTATAGATAAATGCAGATGCATAATGGAATAAGGTAAGAAATTAATCAATAATCAAAGGGTATGCGGGAAAGTTAGGGGAAAATCACCATGTTATTT
The DNA here is from genome assembly GCF_016509475.1 of Prionailurus bengalensis. Lineage (NCBI taxonomy): Eukaryota > Metazoa > Chordata > Mammalia > Carnivora > Felidae > Prionailurus > Prionailurus bengalensis. Next base: position 23,516,975 of record NC_057350.1, on the reverse strand, counting down.
CTTAAAGGTTGTTTACACAAAATTAGGTAATGTTAGAAAAACATAGATGACGTATGTTACAAGGAAATCACTAGCATATATGATGCCACGTTTACTACAATAAATCGGCCAGTTCAACACGCTGCTGTTGTCTGTGTCCATTTTTATTTTAGTTTTAGTTTTTTATTTTAGTTTTTTATTTTTTAGTTTTTTTTTTTAGTTTTGTTTTATTTTCACCGACGCCGTTTTTTCCTTCGGGAACCCCTGGTTGCTGGAGCTGGCCTCCGCCAGTAATGAATAGAATTTAACTAAGGTAAATCTTTTACTATTAAGGTGCAAAGAATGGAGAGACCAGGCACGGCAGTTAAATAAACTATGTTATGCTGCAGAAAATAAAATAAATATGAATCAGCAGCCTAAAACATCCAGGTTTATTTCTTTCCTATCATAGCATTATTAGTTAAATTCAGGGAGGTCTGAACTTGACAGTTAAATGCTCTAACTTCAAGGGACACTTAAATCACTTCTAATCAGAACTCATTGACCAAAGCTAAGCAAACGACCCCACCTAACAACAAGGGGACCAGAAAGTGCCATTCTACCTGAATAGGAGAAAATCAGCATATCCAGTAACAACAGATGTTGTGACACCTTACAAGCAGAAGAATCATCTACTATGTACTGCCATCAGGAAAAACTGTGAGAGGATCTATACAGAAGTAAGGTTCATTTAGAAAAGAGTTAAAATCTTAACGAAACAAAGGGTAGTTGATCACAGAATCTATAAATAAGTTTTTTAAAAGGATGGAGAGCAGGTAGTAAAATCTAGTAAAAAGTGTTTTAAGGCAGAGATGAAGGGATGCGTGTAGTCTGAGCAAATGAGGAACAAGAAAGGTAACTGTTCACTTTCAGGTCCAGTTTTATGAGAGTCACAGGTAAAAATAATGACCTCAGGTAAAAGCCAAGTAGCAGTTGAAGCAAGAAGGTAAGTAAAATGATGAGGGTAGAGCTTAGGGTTAGAAAAGTTTTTTTTTTACTGCTCATGGGTCATGTGATTTAGAGGACACAATGAAAGGATTTCAGAAGTTGGGGAGGATAGCAGATGGAGTCAGATTAAGCAATGTGCAAATCCGTATAAGGATGTGTTTCTAGGTGGATGAGGCATGACCTTGGATTTCTGGGCATCTTATGACCTTTGATGCACAAAGACATAGGGCATAATGAGATATGTGTCCATGTTCTCCAAGACTGATTGTAGTGGTGATATTGTGGAGAGAAAGAAGAAAGAAACTCTTTCCATGGGCACAGAGACTCATTGGCTCCTTCAAATCTGTACCATCTTCACCATCACAAGTGTTAAAGAAGTCAAAAGAGTCGTAGGATAGCGCTGACAATTGCTTAAGAGATTTGCACAGTAGCAGCAACAAATTCAGATAATAAAATCTTAGAATGCATTTAGTGTCCCATGTAAGGAAGTCTTTCAGTTTCCTGGGAAATCTGACCAGAGTTTAATTTTCTATATGGATGAAGAACCTAATAAAAGTCCTAATTAGCTTGACATTCACTTCTGTGAAATAAGTAATGGGTATGTACATAATTAGATGTTGGACCAGAGAAATTGGTGGAATTGTGTGTATGATTTCATTGCTAAAGATTTGTTACAGTGATGAGGTTTTTGCCTGTGTGTTATATCTAGCAGCATTGTTGAGTAGGTAATTATTTTAAAAAATAGATCTATTCGACTAAGGGATTAGAATGAAAAGCTATTAAAGAATATAGTGATACAATTGGTTTCTGACCCAGTAAATGGTAACTTGAGAAAATAAAAAAATTAAATCATTTAATTTATCGCATACCTTTTTTTAGTTTCCTGTAATTTAAAAGCATCATTTTCCCCATCTTTACTTTTAATGAACTCCCTACCGACTAGATCAACCTGAGTGCTTTCTCTAAATTTGAATTAGTGGATGTTTATACAATAAACATCTCTATTGCATATTTCATATGACCAATTAAAAAGTCTACTCTAAAAATAAAAAGTTTGAATTAAGCAACTTCTAAAAGACCAACAGTTTGTAGTTGCATAAAACAGCAGTAGTATGTTACCTTAAAATTAAGTTTAAAACTTTCCCCATATATAATATAAAAAGGGCTATGTTTTATTAATATGCAGAAATGAATATGCCAAAAATGTTTCTAAAACTAATAGTAAAAGAACAAAGCAATGAATAACAATCCTCCGGGCTTTATAGAGAATTGATACATCAAGTTACTTTCTATTTACCTCTAATAATCAACCCACAGTGAGGTTTGGGTTGGCAGTAAGATATCATGGGATATCACCTCTTTTGTACTTCCAAACCCAAGATGAGACTATATCTAACAGGTATTCTGTGAAGAAATTCAGTCTTTGTTACCGCTATGTTCAACCTGCTTCTTATTCGTAATAAGTAAACCAGTTTATCTAATGGGGTGTATCTTAACCACCTGTAAGCAAAGAGTATAACATTTGGGGCCTACATTCATGAACAGCTTAAATGGGGCATCTGAAATGTATGAGAAAAGAAAGTTCTGGTCAAAAGGATACATGTACCAGGTTTCCACTGTATTCTTTATAATGGAAGTTTGTGCTCTAAGTTTGTAAATCAGATTCACTGCTAAAAGTGTCGACAAATTTAAAAAGCAATAAACATTTTGACATTCACACTCTTAAAAATCAACTGGAGAATTTTAAGAGGATTATAAAGATTTTATTTATTTTGATATGTGCTCCTCAGCTGAGCTTAACATGAGTTGCCATTTCTTTCCTCTGGGACAAGAGCGATCAAGCCAATGAATTTGCAACTGCAGAGAAAAAATTGCTTTGCTGATTTTGTCTCTTACATATCTTCAACCTTAGACTTGATTATGCTGTGGGTAGTTTCAGATTGAACCAGTTCTCCTTGGCTGAAATGACTTCAACTCAATAAAATCATGATTACAAGAATTGCTGAGCCATTTGTTGATTATTAAGTCACAATTTCAAAAGTGATTCACTGATTTAGATGGGAAAAACTCTTTAGGACATGTATGAATTACAAAGTTTCTCCCCAATAGGTGTGCTTCAGATTCAAGTGGACTAAGTGAACTAAAAGAAAATGTTTTGCCTCAACACTGATGACAGATGCTTAAGGTTTAAAGCCTGGGGGGAGGGATGGGGGAAGGGGGCAGGAAACTTATGAATTCAAGAACTATCTGGAAATTTTTATAAACAATTCTGGTCCATTTTGGGGTCCTCTGACTCTATCTAACCATTGATCATATAAATAGAAGTAAAAAATTCATTACTGAGTTTAAATTCCTCAAATTAAAAAAAAATTTTAATGTTTATTTATTTTTGAGAGAAAGAGGGAGACAGCATGGGTGGGGGAGGGGCAGAGAGAGAGGGAGACATGGAATCCGAAGCAGGCTCCAGGCTCTGAGCTGTCAACACAGAGTCCAATGCAGGGCTGGCACCCGCAAGCTGTGAGATCATGACCTGAGCCGAAGTCGGAGGCTTAACCCACTGAGCCACTCAGCCACCCCCATAAATTCCTCAGATCCTTAAATACTCCAATTCTTCAATTAAGATATTGACAAATACCTTTATTCTCATTGGTTTAACAAAAACAGCAACAACAAAACACTATTAATAATTAGCACTAGTCCTAAAACTGTATCACTTGCTAAAAAGAGTACACAATTCAAAGAGTAAAAATTATATTTAATACTGCTTCCCACATAATTTACTTCAGGTTCTGCAACATGGTCTTTCAAGTCCATCATGATCTTTTTCCTTATTTCCCAAATTTATTTCTTCTATACCTTACCTTATACTTTATATTCTCACAATTCAAGCTGAAATAATTTCCTAACTCTCCCATGCTATTTTCTACTTCTTTTCACAGGTATTTTTTCATATACATATATATATATGTATATATATGTATATATATTCATGTACATATATATGTATATGAAGAAATTATGAAAATGTATTTATAAATATGTTTATAAAATATTGTCTTAAATTATATATAACATATTTTATTTATAACTTAACATTATATGTTATTTTATATTATAAATATAGTTATATTTTTAATCAGATTTGAAAGATACACTCAACTCATCAGGAAAACATAAACTGCAAAAAAAGCATGAGCCACAAAAGCCAATAAAGACAAAGACTTTTCATTGACTTGTCAGAGAAAAGCAACCAAATGTGTGGTCCCAAAGAAGTCTGGTAAGATCTAAATACCTATCAAGGAGTCTAGACAAAAGATATGTCTCAAGAGGGTGTGACTATTGGCATAAGGAACTGACTGAAATCAAATAGCTAAATGCCACCACACTTTTGAAAGTTATATTTCCAAAAGTGTCACTAGCTTGGTTTAAAAGAGATTGATTAAAAGGCAAAGCAATCTTTCAGCTCTCAACTTTCTAATGGGAGACTCGGGCAAAATTACTCAGCTTCCATGATGGACATATTCTCTCATGTGCCTTTCTGATGTGGTCAAGGAGAGTGATGGAAAAAGAGCCTCTCTGAGGGCAGAGTCAAATGAGAAACAAGGATTGATGATTTACTACACAGGAGTGAGTAGAACTGGGGTCTAGTAAGGGAATATTCCCTGTGTTTAGTAATGATGGACTTGCACTATTGTGACACAGAGTAATTGCAGGAAACAATGACTGTGACTGTCTCCTCTTCTTCCTCTATCTAAATGGGTATGTTTATTTGATTACAGTATTCCTATTTCACCATAAAATATTGGATATGGATAAGGAATATACTTGTATTATGTGTTCATTTGTTTTCTGGTCAAAAGGAACTGCATCCAGATGTGATTTAGATCATGAGATCTAGCCTTTGCATCTTATGCCTTAATTAAATTCATTTGTGAAAGTGTTGAGTACGTTTTTCACACAGGAGGAAATACCATTATATGCCATCAAGAGTGCAGATTGGAATAGTTGGTGTTGTTTGAAGATTTGCTCTTTCTCCGCTAAGAGTATTATCTTCCAGAAAGTGAAGCATACTTTCTTATTCCAGTGTAAGGTATGGATAAGTAATTTGTTTTAGCCAATAGAATGAATGTAGACATGACATACAAGATGACAGTTCAAGTTCAATCTTTAGGTATATCTATATAATCTATTTCAGACTCTTCTTACCTTAAAAACAAATTATCCCAGCTATTGGTCAATGTTTCACACTGTGTTCTGGAACTAGAAGGTGCATGGAGTTAAGTCCATGCCTGAGTCCAGTCAAGTCCAGCCTAATAGAAAGAGCTCAATTAACCCAGAGCTGACCTGTATAACTTACCTCCAGCAAGCCTTTCGAGTCAGTTTTACTGTAGTAAAAACAAATGTTTCCTATTGCAATAGAGAAAAAATAATCAGGAAAAGCTTTGTACAAGCAGGTGGAATTTAAGCCATCTTATGAAGATTGGGCTTCTCTATAAATAAAAGGATGAAGCAAAACATATTTAAAGCAAATTAAAGAGCAATTGCAAAGGCAAGGAAATAGGAATAAAGTTGGTTAGTTAGAGAAAGAATAAAATGGTAACTCTGATTACAGAACAAACTGCATGATGAAGAACAAGATATGGACTGAAACTCTAAACAAGTTGGTAAGATCCACCATCTCTGAGGCTTTGTTAAAGGCATAGTAATTTAACACAGCCAGCCTATGTTACGGTGCTGTGTTCTAGCTTTTGTTGTCCTATGACCTGTGCCTGTGCTGGCACACGCTTTCCTCTCAGAGTGCTCCTGATTTTTACAAATCGGCTCTAGAAAAGCAACTATATGTCCAGGGTTCTCACTTTCACATTATGATTTGTTGAAACATATTCAAGTCTTAATTTGTTGATGTGCTATCATTTAAACTTTCATTGACTCTGAGTTCACATCCATAGGAATTGGACCTAACACTAATCTGAATGTAGAAAAAAGTAATAAAATGGCAAAAAAAAAAAAAAGCATCATCTCGGTTTTCTCCATCGCATAACTGGAGTTTTACTGCTAAATACAAATATGTATTAGTTTGTGTAAAAACAGTAGTAGTAGTATTTTATTCAATAAGAGAATAGCACTGTCAGCTGCTGAGAAAGGTTATCTTTGAACTCTGTGACCTAATGTGCTGTGGTCCAGAGGGTAGAGCCATCAGTGACATTTCGTTCCGTCTTAATGTCATCAGAGCCAATGTTTTGGGGACACGAGTTTATTTCAAAATGACAGGTGAGCCTTGTAGCAATTTTTCCTTTTCTGTTTCTTAGAAAAGATGATTTTTCACTATAGTTAACATTTTTTTGGTTTTTTCTAGATAGTAAGTAGTCTACAATAATGACATTTATGCTTGTTTTTACTTAACCTATGAACTACCTGTGTCATTAGGTGATTGAACCCATCTTCCAAAAAGTGCAATTTTACCTTTATGACAAAGAAGTTTAACATGAGCAGATAAAGTATTAGACAGTATGACTTACTTAATTCAGTAATCCAGTGATTCATGGATTCAATTTAGTTATTTGATTTTTTAATTCCAACTCAGTGGCGTCAGTTCCTTTGATTAAGATGTTACCTTATAGAAAAATGAGCCATTCATATTTTCTGTCTCTGTACAGTATAATTTTGAGATTGACTTAGCAACCATATAGATCTAATTAAAGGTTAGCTTTTTGAGGTGCCTGCACATCCTTTGATCTCACTACAGTGCCCTTCTTCACATCCCCTCATTCTATAAAATTTGTGGACTAAAATTCATGGATTTTGCAGAATTGCTGTGCAGCTACCTGAATCGTCACCTGTCCTATCCCCCCTATCAGTAAATTACCTTAAATAAAACTCTGTGTTTTATTTGCTGATGGAGTTATCTGCTTTGTTTTCTGGTCTCAAAGTGTCTTCCTTCTCAGTTTCAAGGATACCTTTACTGTCCCTCCCTTCCCTTCTCACAATAGCACAACAGGCAAAGTGGCCTTACAGTTTTCAAGAGACTTTCTGCAAATGCCTGCTGCTGACTCAAAACACATGTTTCTAGATACTTGCTCACTCTTTTTCCCCTTACCCTATTTTTGTTTTCTGGGAGGAAGTATATGGAACTGTAAGTATTATTATTTCTATTTAGAGTCTGGATGCTTGGGAATTTAAAAATTATAGTCTCATCAAAACATTTCTCAGATACTTTAGTACTTCTCAGGTGCTATTTAGACCCTTTAAAGTTTTAGGATGTATTATAACCTCCATATAATCTCACCTCAATCTTCATTTCTCAAGACTTTTGCTCTATGAAAAGTCATTTTGTCTATGAAAATTTTTCTGAAGTTCTAGACTAGATCAGATGCTCCTGTTATTGCTCTCTGAAAAAGAGTATATCTTTCCAGTATTTATCTTCTAATCTTAGTTTGTGTAAATTTATCCTTAAAACTATAGTTGGGGTAACACGTTATGTTTGCCAATTCCTTCCTATTTATTTAAATTTGGGAAGAATAGTGTTTCTAATTAATTCATCTGATATAAGTTACCTAAGTTGGAGAAAAAGTATCTATGGCTGAAATGAAAACTTTGCTGAATTCTAGAATTACAAAACCAAACATGACTCAGGAGAATGTCTAGCACATAGAAAAGAAACATGTGATTAACTCTCCTAAGTATTTTTAGAATGTCTTACTCCATTTTAGAACGATATTTGCAGTTTGTGCAAGCTTTTCACTAGCCCACTTTAATTGCCTGCCTTGGCAGATATTTATTTGGTAATTGCAATGTGTAGGTCAAATAAATTCCCTAGTATGTTTTTCAGCACTTTTCACAGGCTTCCTGCAAGTTAAATACAAGTATCAAATAAGAAATTGCAATATCAGGCTTCTTTTTCCCCTAATTAGAGAAGAACTTTTTATTATCATTTTACGTATTGCTATTTTATCTGGGATCTTGAAGTAGCTCTGTCTGATGACTCTGGTGGAGGAAAAAGGTCATGGCTAACTTCGTACTGGCATCTTGCCTTTGTCTAGTCACAGCAGGAGCCATTGCTCTCTGCAATGCTTAAAGAAAAGAAATCTGGGGCTTTTATGATGATTGAGAAACTGTATAATGCCTGGGTAGGGGGTTAATTGGGAATGAAAGGGCTTAAAATCTCTCTCAAAGGAGATATCTTTGGGGAGGTCATTTTCAGAGGGATGCAGATTTATGTATCTCTGAAGTGTTTTTTAAGAAGCATATTCTTTTAGAAAATGGAGAACCAGCCAAAAATCCTAAGGATCAGGATTACAAGGGATTCATTAATGAGTAAGAGGTAATTTCAAACGTCCATTAGGAAATCCATTAATTTCTGTTATAATAGTACTCTTTGTATGTATATCACTGAAGATACAATGAAATGATACTAATTTATGGCAGGTATTTTGTAACTGGTGGTTTCAATCATTTTTCTCAGTTTACCTTAAATAGAGTGTTATTATGTTTGTATTTATGTCTAAATTGTATTCAGAGTAGTTATATACATTATCTTCCAGGGAGACTCAGTTAATTTTGTCATTTTTTCCGATTCACAACTCAAATTATGGACAAGATATTGTTGAAACTATAAAAGGAAGTTTGATTCATTGAATATTCAAATGTCTAAGGTCTTATGCTAATCACAGAGAACAAAAAAAGAAAAAAAGAAACTTACATAAGCATTTTCTATATTCTAGTAGCTTATAATCTAGTAGAGTATATTTGGTAGTTTCAAAATTATTATGAGACATTGGGTGTCTACTGCCAGGTCCTGGAAAATGCCTCCACAATAACCTGTAGGTAAAGCAAAGCCTAAGTTTCTCACTACTGCAGTAGGAGGGGCCACTGACTTGCCAAGGTTCTAGTAGAATCTCAGAAGGAGACATTAATGGTAGTATATTCAAAACGTTTTGGAGATCTCGTTTAGGACAGGCCTTCTGTAAGGACAAATGTAAATTTAAAATAAGAGGCTTAATTTACCCTGTTGAAAATAGGGGAAGAGATCTCACTTCCCTTTTTTTCTTTGAGCATTGACTTTAGAAACTTGTAAGTACTTTCTCCTCTCTTTGAAAAGTATATAAATCCCTTTGAAGACTAGATGGGCATTTTGTTAGTGAATGACCTAGACACGACTTTCTCAAGGACCTGGGAACCATCTCTTCACAATGTGCTGACCAAGGGAGATAGCACCCCTGTCTCCCAGTCTCTGTGGGAGGGTAGAGGCCTAACTTCTGTGGCACCTTGCTCCAAGTTGCAAAACTACCTCCTGTCATAAAGATACGAGAAGTTTGTTTTTCCTCTAGATGAGGCAAATTAACTCACACAGATGGTCACCCCAATAAGAAGGTAAACTTCAGATGAACTATGTGTGACAAATAATGCTATTAAGTCACCTGACTTGAGGGCTAGTCATTGCTTATCTTGAAAACATGTAAGTAATGGCTTGTATTTGGATGCATATATAAAAAAGAGTGAGATTTATTCTTGTCTTCACTGCCTCTTAGCTGATTGCTTGTGATCCATATCACGTTCTGGTTTAATTAAAGCTTATTCAATAAGCTTTATGAATAAAAATTCTCTTTCTCTATTACCTTTGTAGAAAGCATTTCTGACTTGGGCATTTTGTTTGGATTATATTTGCCCAACATTCCCAGCGCAGGGGTTGTGTTTGGGACTGGGCAAAGATTGTGATATAATGGTTTAGGATTGGTGGACACAGTGATAAAATGGTTTTAAGTGAGTCTTGATGAGTAAAGATTTGTTTGTTCTGCGAACTGAGCATTATTATTCTGACAAGGAGCTATTTACTCTTGTAGGGGCAAGTAGCCTAGCTTGTTGTTCAGATAAATGGATATCCAATAAGTTTCCAAAACAATTAATAAAGTTGTTACAACTTCATCTCTCTGGGTAAAACATTTCTGAAGTATTAGATTCATGTTAATTGCAAGCAGTAGAATATTAAATTCATGTTAGTGTAGACAACAAGCTGTGTGGCTGTAAATGGTTCGATTCTCATGTGGAAAAGTGCCATTTAAATGATATAAGCCAAATGTTGTTAGTGCTCAGAGTAAAGAGCCATCATATTTCAGTTATGGTGAGAGAAAACATGCTCATGATTCTGTTGGAAATTATGTCTATTCTTGAAGACAAGAAAAAATTTCAATAGGAAGGCACGGTAGAAAAGATGTTCTAGCTAGAATTAACTGCAAGCATGTGAAGCTATAATCTGGGGAGATGAAATGAATATTTAGTTCCATGAATAAGCAGAGATGAGGCTGGAAAAAAGATAGGGGAGAGATTCTGAAGAATTCTGAGTGTTGACCTTAGGACTTTGGTTTTTACTTGGTATGAATTAGGGGTGGGGGTGGGGGATCAATCACCAGTTAATTTAATGAAAACATTTCAATTCAGCAATATCAATAGAGAAATCATACCAGTTAGAATGTTTTAGGAGCAGGATGTATTATTATTGACTTTAATTATTCAATATTAAAAGAAGCCTGAAGCAGGTAGTTCAAGGGTTATATAATTCAGCTGCTTAACAGTATCAGGATTCTAGGTCACCTTCATATTATTCTATTGTTTACACAATGACTTTCCTGTAGATGAAGCCCAACATATTTATATGACCAGGTCCAATCTGGAATTTAAGAAGGTGGCTTTCTGTTTGTTCACTTTTCTCTTTCTGTCTGTCTCTCCCTCTTTTCTTAATAAGAAAGGCACATCTTTCCAGAAATCCCCCTTCCCCGAAGACTCCACTTCAGATGAAGGATTGGGACGCATGCTCACAGTCTTGGAATATGAAATTAAGTGGAAAGAAAAAAACAAGAGTGAGGACAGGAACCTTCCGCTACAAATATCAAATACATTATACAAAGCCACAAAAGCATTTAAAAAACATCATTTTGCCTGAAGAACTAACTGACAGATGGAAATGACAGACAACTTAATGAGACAGTCAAGATAAGATAGAACAAATGGTAATGATTATATAAAATGTCAGAGGAGTTGTGATGATAGGCTAACTAATTAGAAAACAATCAAGGTATACCCCAGCCTCATGTCATATTACAGCATAAATTCCAGAATGATTAACATAATTAATTGTAAAAAATGAAGCTGTAAACTGGAGATGAGAATATATTTTCAATTTTGATATCAGATTATATCACAACATAAAAGTGATATCATAAAGGAAAAGAGAAATCACAAAGAAAAATATATATAATATAAACTACATGCACAAAATAAAGCACCAGAAAAAATATAGATGAAAATGCTCTTGAAATACTTGCCATTTATTCTATGAATACTTATATATCATTGTTAATTTAAAAAGCATTTTCAGAATGATTTTTAAAAACACACATAGATGCCCCCTAAATGGGTAAAAAGAAGAAAGAGAAAACATATAAAGAAAAAAAAAGTGAAAAGAAGGCTACTAATAATTGCAAATTTGAGCACAATGATACTTTATACCCTATTACCAAAGAAGAAAAACAATGAATAAGCAAGAAATGTTAAAAATGTTGGAAAAGTGATCTCTCATATCTCATTTGTTGACGCAAAAAATGAAAACACACCTCATTTCTAGATGATTTGGTAATATGTATCAAATTATTAAAATGTGCCTTGACTTACTATGATGCCCCATGGATACTGAGTAATACTATGGAGAAAGTACTATCCTATGTACTTTCTATGTAGTAACCTGTACCATCCTTACAAGTCTATGAAGTCGGAATCATTATTATTCACTTTTACAGCTGAGGAAACTGTAGCACTGAGTGATAGAGCAAACTCAGGGGGCACAACTGGTAAGTGTTGGAGCCAGAGTTCAAAACCATGGTGTCTGTCTGAAGAGCTCATACACATAAATGTCATATTACTTTGCTTCTCTAATTTTAATAACCTTAAAGAAATAAGGAATTGTAAATATGTCTGTAGAATACATTTACATAAGCAACTTTTAAGTATTTAAAACTTTGATATGAAGAAATTTTCCAAACAGAATTTGGCTTAAAATGTTTACATTTCTCGGGGCACCTGGCTGGCTCTGTCAGTAGAGCATGCGACTCTTGATCTTGGGATCATGAGTTTGAACCTCACATTGGGTATAGAGATTACTTTTAAAAATATTCACATTTCTTGAAATTGTCAGCAACAATCCTTTTCTACTGGCTGATGATTAAACCCAGTCATATCCTTCACTTTACAGATCTTAAGTAAATGACAAAATTCAAGTTCTGAAATGATCTATAGTCTGTTTTTCTTCCTTTCTTTCTCCTTTCTTCTTTCTTTCTTTCTTTCTTTCTTTCTTTCTTTCTTTCTTTCTACAACAGTTTGGCAAATTCTTGGCAATATGTGGAGAAGCATGGATCTCTGAGACAGAGGAAGTGGGCTATAGGAAGGAAAGAGTGTTCATATTGTACAGTTGAATGCTCTACTTTCAATCTTCCTCCTTATCTCTTCTCACCAGCCAAAACATTGCAAGTTCTGTTTCTGTGTTTTCTATTCAGCAAGTATGTTGTCATTTTGTCATTTCAGGTAGAGATCATAGATTTAGTCTAATAGGTTTGTCTGCCTATTCTGGGTAACCCTAACTTCCTCTTAGGAGATGATTAGATAGATGAGAGAAGATTATAGCTAGCTAGCTAGCTAGATATGAAGGTGATAGAGACAAAGGGAGAGAGTCCTTGTGTCTCTATCCTCAACTCAACTTATCTAACACCAAACCAAGAAATGAGAGAACAGAACTAATAAGTTTGGTCACTTACCTTCACTCTTTTTTCTTCTGTTTTCTCTTAGTCCATACGAGAAGGGGAAGGCATTATATTTCTGCCATGTCATATTGTCCTTTATTCAAGAATAAACATTACATAGCCCGACTGACATAGGCTTCATTCTGTGTTGGAATTCTCTGCTCTAAATTTTTCCGACTGGCTCTTCAGGAATTTGAAATATCTCTTTTTCTTCCTCTGAACCCTGGATTTCAAACTACTACCGTACTAAAGGGATCAAGTGCCCCACATGCTTTGGAATGTTATCCTCATGATTCAGCTGTCAATGGGATATAATTTAAAAGGGAAATTAAAGTGCATTTTAATTATTTCCATTATACAGATATATTAATATTAGACAATCATCAAGGTAGCAACATTTTTTTTCTCTTGGGTTAAGTCATTTTTCTAAAATGCATGCAAAATATTTTAAAGCAGAATAATTAAAATCTTAAAATATTTGAAACTGAGAAGTGGGGAGCCTATAAAAGACTGTACAAGTTTTCGTAATATATTCTCATAAGGATTAAGTAGAAATTTAGATAATAGACTAATTAGCACATGAAGAAAGGAAGATGTGGTTACAGCAAAATGAAATGGACTCACACACCAAAATTGGCCTATGAGTTTTAGCTGCAGACAAGGGGGAATAGCTGTGTAACAGAAGTGTTGTGCCAGATGTCCACTTTCCCTAAACCTGAACTAATCACTGATTCTGCTTTGGTCTAGGAGGAAAAAAAAAATCATTCAAAAGCATTAGGATTCAAGTTACATAAAATACCCATTCTTTGTAATTCTTATTAGTCATATCACTAAAAACGTCTGATGAAATTAGAAGTATGCTATTTGATTTTTTTTTACATTTAAATGATATGTGATACAGTTCAACTAATATATTTCTCTCTTAGGTGGAACTTGATACCCACATTTGAAATGGACTCTGTGGGATGTCGAAGAAGATTGAAGATTTGGAAGATAATCTGACAAATAGAATTCTGCAGTTTAATTTTCTATTGAAGGATTTCCTGAGTCTAGTTTTATTTGTTTATGTTTCAGTTGAGAAGTGGCATTATATTTTATCCACGTGGAACACATTTTGGAGAAATATTCTCCTTTAAAACTGTGAGATACATAGCAATGCATGCATCACTGATATATGAACATGATTAAGGAAATTAAATTGCCCATGCCTAAATAATTCTTTAAAAGTGTGCCATTAGAAAAAATCAGGACATGACAAGTTGTAATTATTACCTTTTAAAAATAGTGCTACATTTAGAAAAATAAATATACTATGGTAAAATAACCATTAGTTTTACAGACAAGGAAGAAAAACTAAAGCTAATAAAATATATACATATACATGTGTTTTCTAACTAGCTATTTTCTTAATTACCTTTAGTAATGACAAGTTTGGATTAGTACAACTAATCTTTTTATTTCAAATGATGTTCTTTGATTTTTTTTAAGTCTGGAGATGAAGTGGCTTCCTTTGAAATATCAATATCAATAAATATATAATCACAACTTTTTAGCATCTAATTAAATGAAAGCTGAAACAGACAAATGGAATTTTAAAAATTCAAAGATGTCACCCAGTTTATGCATATTTTATTGATTTATATTGAGGAGACTCAGGCATCTATCTGCTCTCAATCCACAAATACTAGCAAGAGTAGATATAGGACATACATTTAAATTATACAGATGAGGAAACTGAAGTGTACCGGAAAGAAGAAAGTGAATATTGGATCAGATCAAAGTCAGGAGTACTTCTCTACTGTCATTGCTCAAAAGAGTAGAATGGTGGTTGGCAGGGACGAAGGGGTGGGAGATATGGGAGATGATTGTCAGAGTGCTAAATTTCAGTTACAAGGTGAGTAATTTCCAAGAATCTACAGTACAGCATGAGACCATAGTTAACAATATTGTATAATTGAAAGTTGCTATGAGAATAGAGCTCCAATGTACTCATCACCAACAAAATGGTAGTGTTGTGAAGCGGTAAATCTGTTAACTAATGTTATAGAGGTAACCATTTCCCAATATATATGTGTATCAATTCATCACACTCTACAACTTAAGCTTACTCACCTAACATTATATGTCAATTACATCTCAATAACACTTTGGGCGGGGGGTGGGGTGGGGGCGGAAGCTAAGGAGATAGCACTTTCAAATTTATCTCTTTAGGTTCTTTTCGGGCAAATCAAAAGGTAAACATGCTTGATTCTGAGATTCCTAATTCATTTAAGCTAAAAAGAAATCACTTGTATAAAGGGAGCAAAATTTGTTTGCTTACTTGCTTGTTTTCTGGATACTAATTCTTGAATGAAATGTCTGTAGGGAGGCCCTTAGGATGTAGAGACATATGTCTTGAAAATACTGTAGTGAGTTCTAATTATCTTTTTTTTTTTATACCTTTCCTCAATTAAAGGCAGTTTTCCAAGGGACCAAATCATGTATCAACATTCCAACTGTCTGATTTAAGAGTAAAATGAAGACTACCTGGACAAGTGATTATTTGGTCAAGACCACACAGCTGTTTAATGACTAACACTAATGTCATTAGTCATAGGTAAGGATATGTCCAGAATTAAATTTTATATGTCATTGGTAATTACCTGGTCAGCTGCTTGGATTCAATCTGATTTCTCCTCCATTTTTCTTTATATATTTATTTTTCAGCACAGTCTCTGGTAGATTTTTTACTTTGGAATGTTCATTCTTTGTTATTCTTCAAAAACTGCTTGTAGATTTCCCAAGTTACAGGTGAGGAAATAGATGCCGTCTGAAAAATAAATTGACTGAATATTCAATTTACTCAAACAACTGCATGTAGACAAAGCTTGAAAAGAATCCATTTGCCGAGAATAAATGTGTAAATTCTTTGCATTACCAATCTTGAGGCCAAGTTTACCCATGGCTTGGATACTTCTTGGTTGTCATTTTACAACAGCATTTGTTCATGCTTTTAGGTAGAAAAAAATTCTTTTGTAATATTTTTTGATTTATGGTACTTCACATGTGTAACACACAATATATGTTTAATGAATTTTATACGAATATATAAATGTAAGTCTTAAATCACTCTGTTTTACTGTCTATAATTTTATTTATCCATTAATTAGTTAATTATTAATAAGCCATTTATGTAAGATTTTAGCAATGGGAATAAGTCTTCCTAATAGGTATGTTTTATCAATGAGGATAATTTCTGGTATAAGTTACAGGAAAAAAAAATTGGATGGAACAGTGAGGAGATTTATTACCTTAAGTAACAAGAATGATCCAGGGAAGGATGGCTCTTTTACTGTTAATTTACTGGTTCAATGATATTATTAAAGACCTGAGTCCATTTTATCTTTCTGTTCTGTCATTCCTAGTGTATTTCTGGAAAACTTCATGGGTATGAGAGGACCGAAGCACCTCCAGGTAATGCATACCAACATTCTAATATGTAGAATCCCACGACATGTTCAATCACTGGCAAAGGGAATGGGATCACCAATCATAGTTCACTCTGGCCTTGGGGCTTGATATTGGCTAAAATACAGAATAGTAAGATGGAAAATTTTTGCTGGGAACATAACTAAGAGAGTCTGCTGCATCTCTATATTGTATTGATTAGGAAATTATTTTAATTTTCATAGTCTAGTAGAGGTCAGAACCATTGATTACATTTATTGTAAATGGAACAGCCTGCCTTTACCCCCCACCCTTGGAATTTATTTCTTATTTTTATTGAGGTATACTTAACATCCAGCATTATGTTCACTTCAGAAGTCCAACATAATGATTTGATATTTGTAAACATTGTAAAATGATCACAATAAGTCCAGTTAACATCCGTCATCAGACATACTAACACAACTTTTTTGTAATGAGAACTTTTAACATCTATTCTCTTAGCAACTTTAAAAGATGCAATAGAAAAGTAATAACTATAGTTGCCATACTGTACTTTATATCCCCATGAATTAGTTAGCATATAGTGCAACAATGATTTCAGGGGTAGATTCCTTCATGCCCCTTACCCATTTAGCTCATCGCCCTGGAACAGCCTGCCTTTTGAAAATGTACCCATAGTTCTAGTGCTAGTCCTCCATGTCCACTTGGTTTGGGTTATTAAAATTCATGTTTGAGTGTTTCCAAAAAGTTAGAAAAAATGTTCAATTTTTAACCTAGGTCCAGGTTTTCAGATTATGGAAACCAATTCCAAGCTTTCCTAAGTTAAGTCCATTAAGGTTATTTTCCAGTCAGCTTTTCTTATATGAGCTAAAAGTGAACCATCACAAATGCTTTTATAAAATACAGAGAAAGGGGGTGATGAGTATCTCAGTTGGTTAAGTGTCAAACTCTTGATTTTGGCCTACATCATGCTCTCACACTTCCTGAGTTCGAGCCTTATGTTGGGCTCTGAGAGCCTGCCTGAGATTCTCTCTTTCCCTCTCTCTGCTCCTATCCTGCTCCCTCACTCACTCTCTCTCAAAATAAATAAATAAATATTTTTGAAAAAGAAATAAAATACAAAGAAAGAGAGAGAGGAAGGGAGGGAAATATCTAAATTATAGGAAATTTTGTCTTTTTCATTTTTTTCTAAGAAAATGATATTTAAGACAGAAAGTTAAATTCATTACAGAAATCATATGAACAGTCTGTTTACCTATTTAGTCATTCTGCAGCCATAACTGAGTGCACATTATATGCTTACCATGTGCCAAGCTAGTGTATTGGCTAGAAGATGGTTAAGATGTACTTGTTTCTCAAATCCCTCAGGTATTTTAATATTTATTTCAATAGAAGATAGGAGGTTGATGATTATTTATTTAATGAGGCCGTCTTCTTCAAGAATTTTTTTTTGACCAGTGCTCTCAACATGTAGGGAAAAAATGTCTATGAATAAGAGAACATACAAATTTTGTTTTGGGCAGTATTGACCAGCTACCTGTATATTATTTTAAAATAAAATGAGAAGTGAATTTAGAAGACCTATGTTCTATCTAAATAGAAAGCAAGGATGTTGTCTCATTGCCAGCAGGAGTAAGTTATAAATGAAAATAAAATAAAAAATAAAAAAAATAGAAATAAAAATAAAAATAAAAACACAGATGACATATATATTAGCCAAATCTATGTCTTTGCTTTCAAAAAGTTCTCAAGGATCTTAATTACTTTGCCTCCTCCATTTATACCCCCCTCCCCAATGAAGTATAATGATGGTTAGTATAAGGACAAGAGCATTCATTGATGCAAATCTAAGCTTACATGAAGAAGTGACATTTTATTATGGTAAAAATAAAAAAAAACAACAAAGGTATTGTTATATCACAGAATAACTGGTTGTGGTATGACTGAAATATGAGTAACATGGTGGAGAGCTGAGGCTAGATGGGATTCATTCGAGTTGGTGGACAGTTTAAATTAAATTATGCATTGCCTTTTGTCATGAGCATTAGAAGAATCAATAATATGTGCAGTGTGGATTACTTCCAAGAGATTTGGAGTGGGAATTGGAAAACTGTTTTGAATCCTGGTGCATCCATTCATTCATTTATTTTGTACTCATTTTTTATCAATTTATCTATTTATTTATTATAATGAGGTGATCATTTTAACAAATTTTTACAATGAAATATGTTTAATCTAATTTTGAGTTTTTATTTTTTGCAGGTCAGATTTTCTTTATTGAATTAGTTATTTTATCATTAGCAATAGCATATTCACATGATAGCAAAACTCTCATACTACTAAAGAATAATGGTTAAGCCTCCTTTGGGAATCTTGTTGGGAATTTTGTTTCCTACCTGCAGCATTCTTCCCTGAGATGCAGGATGTTGATGATATGTGAATTTTGAGTCATTGTCACTCACAGAAAGAATGCAAGTCTCTGGATTACTGATTGCCCACACTAACCCTGGGGCTTGAGTTGCATATGTAGGTTTATGCCATAGTTCTTGCCCCACCATGTTCCACCTAAAGAGCTGCCTCTGACTACACCATCCAAGGGTATCTGGGTAGGTAACAGACACCCTTTACCTTGTGTGTTTCCCAGCCTCGTCACTCAGGGTAATCCACTCACTCCCATGTCAGGCTCCTTGACCCCTCTCAGGCTGTCTCTCGGGATGGCCACGCCCATATTCTCTGAAGGCTTTTCAGGCCTTGTTGCTTCATAACACCAATAGGCTCTTCTAGACAATGTCATATGCTTGCCTCTGATCAATGTGATTTCATGTTTTCCCAGGTAGTTCATAAGCTGAGCTAGAGACATTACTTGGGTGACTGGGGACATTCTTCTAGCTTCATTCTGGCCCCTCACCTGATCTCCATTCCCCCTTCTACGTGATGAGTTGTACAAAAGTAGTGTGGAATGTCAGCATTGAAAGAGATTACAGTTTAAAAATGCAATGACTTGGCTCCTGGGTGGCTAAGCTGGTCAAGTGCCAGACTCTTGATTTCAGTGCAGGCCCTGATCTCACAATTTGTGAGATCAAGCCCCACACTGGGCTCTGCACTGACCACATGGAGCCTGGTTGGGATTCTCTCTCTCCCTCTCTCTCTGTCCCTCTCCTGCTTGTGCACGTGCATGCCCTCTCTCTCTCAAGATAAATAAATAAACATTGAAAGCAAATAAAAATGCAGTGATTATTGCCTAAAATATCTAAAAGAATATGTGGTGAAAGATGTTTTCTTCTACATGTACTTTATAAACCACCAGTAGTAAATATAACATGACAAAAAATCTGTTTTTCATTCAAATTTTTGTCATACTCTGAATAAGATTGTATGTGTGGTCATTATCAATAAAACAAAGTAACAATCTTTAAGGAAGTCCTTTGAAGTTAGTATTCATGCCTGGCACAATGAATGATACAGTATCATGAGTAATGGTGTAGACAGCATTAAAAAAATGGCATTTGAGTACTTTAGAGACAAAAAGGTCCTTACAGCTTCAATTCAAACAGGCTGAGAAGAGCCATTCCATTATGTGTGATAATATTGCTAGTTTTTTTCTTATGGTAGAAGTTATGAAATTAGCGAGAAATAGCACACTTGACAATAAAGAACAAGAGTAGATGGTCCACAGTCCTGAAAAGATGATTTAATACACTACAAAGAATCTTCCTATGCACTTATGGGACAATAAGTACATACATACATAAAAACCTCACTCCTATTCATTATTTTAAATTTTCATTAATAAATTACTCTATCTCACATGGGTCTGTGCATTTTTGATACAGTAAAAAACTAAGCAAAACAAAAACAAAAACAAAAACAAACTCCTGTAGATATATATGGTCCCTGCAAAAATTATTTACTTATAGCTACACATACCATGGGGCCAACCCAGAAATATGGTCTTGGTAGAGTATGTCAGTGCAATCACATGCTCTGTAATCTACTTTCTAATTTCCAGTCCATGCTTCACTGCTATGAGATTTAAGGAAAATTAATCTGTTTGCATTTCTTTTTACCTGTCTTCAGAATGTATTTGTTTTTACTTCTCTTACATCGTTAGTATGGTATGAACACTAATTATCCATATAAAGTGTTTAGTAATTGTTGGCTATCATTATTACTACTGGTCTAGTGCTCCATGAATATACTACTAGTTGTGTATGACCACTACTACATCGGTAGATGGTTGGTCCTTGAATTAAAGAGACGATAAGGAAAAAAAATAAAAAAATAAAGAATAAATAAATAAAGGGACTATAAGGGAAGATTTCCTAGAGGCAGAAACGTGTGACAAAACTTTAAGAATACATTCTTAAATATTTGTTATAACGTTGTTTTGCCAAACTCTGTTCTGAATCTCCTCTATTGCCCCTCATGTTCAGTAAAGTCTGGTATACATACAACCTTGAGTTCATGGTCCCTGAGAAGAGGTGGCTTGTCAGAAGTAACAAGAAAGCAGTGACTTCTGGGGAGTGGCATCATGTAGAAAGTGGACTGAAGAAGAAGAAAAACAAATCCAGAAGAGAGAAATAGAACCTGAAGTAGGAATTTAGAGCTTGAGACCCTTAGGAGAAATATATAGGCAACCTTTCTTCCAAATCCCCAGTAATCCCTGAGGACATTGGAAACAAAGTATCTTCCCCTAATCCCACCATAGAGAGTTGATTTAAGACAATTTTACCTAAATAATAAAAGAAAAGGTGACAAGCAACTTGGAGAACTTGGGAATGTATAGCAAGTTAGTGTCTGGTTATATAGAAAGTTATTTCCTATATTTTAAGAGTGAACAAGCCTGCTTAACTCAAGTCTCCACTTTCAAAGAAAGGAAGCACCTATGTGCTACTCAATGCAAAAAACCGTTTGGTAATGTTGAAGTTTGAGTCATGAGTTCGCTTAAGCTTTTTAAAATAATTAAATGTGATATTTACCCCAGTTTTTGTTGATTACTATTAATTTGTTCCTCCAACAAAATCTCTCTGAACATTATTTTGTTGCTACCATCTCCTATGAGGCACCTCTGTGGCAAGAAAACTTGAGGATTCCAAGGTTTTAAGAGTTCATCTCTAACCAAGACTTTCATTATAGAACGTACAAGTTAACACTTTTGACCTAGCTTCAACCTGTCTTCTGACTGCCAGCATTTTACACACCTTTCAGTGGTCGGTTCACTGTCCCCACAATCTATGGTTGGCATTTCTGTGTATGGTCCCTCACCTTGACATCTGTCCCTGAGGAATCTCTTCTCTCCTCTGCACTTCTCCATACTACTACCTTTTTAAAGGGCATTTCCAGTCTTTCTTCATCAGAGAATATTTTTTGATCATTTCAGTGTACTCATTTATTATAAACGCACAGTACTTATTTTCTAAAATACTACTGGAACTCATATTCAAATATTTCCTAAAGAGAGCCTATAGTGCTGATTTGTATCTGTGCCTAACGGTATTGTGTTCTATACCAGATTCTGAATTCAGGAGGATTAGGTCCTTGTAACATATTCCTTTGATTTGCACCATGCTCAGCACATAATAGCAATAATGAAGGCCTGATTTGATATTTTCCAAAAAAAAATTAGAAATATCATCTACATTTAAGATAGAGATAAGCAATAGGATCACGGAACAAATATTAGTGATACATAATTTATATCTAATTTTCAGAAAATGAAATATAAACTGGAAGTTATGACACGCAAGTATATTTTAGATTAGCTATAAGTTTTTTAATAATTAAACTGTATAAACACTCTCTAGACATTTCACAGTTGATATGATAAATGCCTGGCTAAATCAATTAATAAATAAACAAGCTAATAAAATGCTGATGAACAAATATTAATCAACTGGAATATAGACTAGAAAAAATACTTGTAGTCGCCTAACTGTGAAAGAGTGAAATTTTGAGCCTGGAATCTGAGCTATTGGCTATGAAGCATTTATAAAATGTGCCAAATGTAAATATAAGTAACAATTTTTTTGGAAAAAAGTTTTTTCTGTATTTGCTGAATTTTCCTATGATGATAAAGGGCTGGTAAGTAGCGATGTAATTTTAAAATGTTTCTTTAATATAAGTAATAACATATTTAACATATAACATATTTACCATACATGAAGAAAAATATCTCTGAAAGAGACTTATGTTCCCTTTCATGAGAGATCATTTTGATAACAGAATTTGGAAACTTTTCATTCTATGTGTTTTGTTACTGAAACTGATGTTTGTGGTAAAGGTATCACTTACTAAAATTCTCATTTAAGAGCACCTGGGTGGCTCAGTCAGTTAAGCATCTGACTCTTGATTTTGGCTCAGGTCATGATCTCACAGTGGTGAGATTGAGCGTGCTCATGTTCAGGGCCCTGCTTTCGGTGTGGAGCCTGCTTGAGATTCCTTCTCTCTCCTTCTCCCTCTGCCCCTCCCCTGCTTGCATGTGCATGCATACTCTTTCTCTCTCTCTCAAAAAAAAAATCTCATTTGTGTTAAGTAAACACTTTACAGCCATATTATATAGCCTAGTGAAATTCTAGTGCCTTCAGAGTTTCAGTGTGTTTTGCATGTATTTATAAAATGCAATATAATATAAATATAAAATGTAATATAAATGTGTAATAGTAAAATAACTCACACCATTAGCTGTTAAAAATATATGATAGACATTAGGAAAGATGAAAATTTCATAGTTAAATTAAAACTACAAATGTGTTAAATTTTTTGTGGCTTAAGATAAATGTCTTGCTTTACCATGGGCAGCCGGCAGTAAATTGTTTATTAACCTTTCTATGTAATTCCAACATCTATTTCTAAACTATCACAACCATTAGGACAAAATAACCAAACAATCTGAATTTAGAACCTGAGTTTTTACTCTCTGCATCACAAATTATTAAACCAACTTTAAATTCTGGTAGTAACAAAACATGCGTGTTCTTGCAAAATAGATTATCAGCTATTCATTAATTAGCCAATTAATTATTAATATATAACTTAGCGATACATTTAGAACAAGCTGTTTAAGTGCATTAATAAAGATAAAAATTTGAAGCAAGTATATTTCATCTTGACTTGACACTTTTTATTTTATTGACACATATTTATTTTATGTTTATTTTATTCCTTTTCACATATTTATTTTATTTTATTCTTTTTCTATTTATGAGAATAGTAGTTCCCCTTTTTCCATGGGGAGATACATTCCAAGACCCCATGGATGCCTGAAACTGTGGATAGTACAGAGCCATATGTATATTATACTTTTTCCTACACATACATGTCTATGATAAAGTTTAATTTATATATTAAGCAAAGTAAGAGATTAACAACAATACCTTAATAATAAAATAGAACAGTTATGTGTAATAGGTTATGCAAATGTGGTCTCTCTCTTTCTCTGTCTCTCAAAATATCTTCTTGTATTGTACTCACCTTTTTTCTTGTGATAATGCAAGATAATAAAATGCCTACATAATGAGATGAAGTGAGGTGAATGACACAGGCATTGTGACAGCATTAGGCTGCCAATGAACTTCTGAGAATACACCAGAAGCTGGATCATCTGCTTCTGGCCCACAGTTGACCTTAGGTAACTGAAACCACAGAAAGCAAAACCATGGGGGGAAGGGGCACAGGGGACTATATATAATAGTACTTTATGTTACATACGTATACAAATACTCAGTGACCTGCAAAATTTTTCCATCAATCATCTACAATCTGAAAATTTTAGCATCCCCTGTGTATAATAAAAGATAATTTAATATTTATAGAGTGTATTGTTTTATACAACTAAGTAAACAAATCTGAAGAAATTTCCTTGCAGATAATTTTAAATTATTGTTTAAAATAATTGCTCATTGTAAAGCTCTTGCTTATCCCAGAATCTTCAGGATTTCCAAACAAAGTTTAGGTACTCCATTAACACTTTTTTCTATTCTCTTTTCTTAAAAGCCTACTCGTATTATTACTGGCAACAATAAAAGGAGCTAAACCATGATAAGTGTGATCTTGAAAGAAATAATTTGCGCTATTTGTAACCTACATGTCTTCAAGAAATAGCTAGTATTTAGAGATACAGCTGAAAGAAAATTTTTAAGAATTTAACATTTTCTGTCACTCTCTTTGATAATGATGGCCTAACTCTATTGGGCCCCATTGTTCCTAGGATTTGACAGAAATATATTGTCAGAATTATATGGCATTGATTCTAAAATACCAGTAGGTGATTTTAAGAAATAGAGATGCAGGGCACCTGGGTGGCTCAATCGGTTAAGTGTCCGACTTCAGCTCAGGTCATGATTTCACAGTTCGTGAGTTCAAGCCCCACGTCGAGCTCTGTGCTGAAACTCAGAACCTGGAGCCTGCTTCCAATTCTGTGTCTCCCTCTCTCTCTGCCCTGTGCCCTGCTCACACTCTGTCTCTGTCTCTCAAAAAGTGAATAAACATTAAAAAAAAAAAAAGAGGGGCGCCTGGGTGGCGCAGTCGGTTAAGCGTCCGACTACAGCCAGGTCACGATCTCGCGGTCCGTGAGTTTGAGCCCCGCGTCAGGCTCTGGGCTGATGGCTCAGAGCCTGGAGCCTGTTTCTGATTCTGTGTCTCCCTCTCTCTCTGCCCCTCCCCCGTTCATGCTCTGTCTCTCTCTGTCCCAAAAATAAATAAACGTTAAAAAAAAAAATTAAAAAAAAAAAAAGAAAGAAATAGAGATGCAATGCCTTGGCTAAATAAGAGGATATTTCCCCAAAATGTCTCAGATGATATATGAATAGAACCACAGTCCCTGCAAATGCATACTTGCCATCACAAATACTTTTGTCATTACATTTGTCCACAATTCCATAGGTTTTGACACTGTGTCAACACCATAAATTCATCCAGGGTAAAATCATTAGATAGCCTGCTACAGAGATAAAAAAATCAGAAAAAAATATAGTTGGTCATTGAATATTCATATTGGCAAAATATCATTTAATGTATTTTTGACTGCAAGTAACAAAAACTTCAACTTAAATTATGTCTTAATGAAAAGATTTACCATCAGAACAGAAAAGGCATGGTCAGGATGTAGTGGTACCCATAGGGTATGCATGGTCCTGGGAAAATATTTTTAGCACAGAACCTGCCAGTATGAACAATTTGATTATTTACAAATGCTTTAAACCGTCATGGTGTATGTGAGGTACAGTGATTTACTGATGACTGTTTATCCTGATGGTAGAGAAGAGGGCCATAAATATTTGTTCATTGTCCAAGAGTGTACTTGGAGATTTTTTTGTGTGTGTCCAGGCACTGTCATTTCCTGTGTAAGGCTATCAACCATCTCTTTATGTACTTTATTGTCATTTGTGCCCTTCCTGGGTGTATTAGTTTTCTACTACTGCAAAATTGCACGAACTTAGCAGCTTAAAAAACTCAAATTTATTATCTCTCAGTTTCCAAAAGTCAGAAGTCAAGACACAATATGATTGGATTCTCTGCTGAAGGCCTGAAGAGACTGAAATGAAGCTGTGGGCAGGAACTGTGGTTCTCATCTGGGCTCTAGGCTCCATTTCAAGCTCATTAAATAATGATGGCAGAATCATTTCTTTGTGGTTGTAGGACTGAGATCCTTGTGGTCCTGCCAACTGTTGGCTATAGATGGCTCTTAACTCTTGGAGAACACCTGGATGGAATTCATTACCATATTGCTCCCACAGACAGTTCACAGAATGGATGTTTGCTTTCTTCTAGGGAAGCCAAAGCCCTTTTGTCTGATGTTCTTCATCCAGCCACATAAAACATTCAGCTTTTACAAGGCTCGCCTGATTATGCCAGGCTCACCATGAATATTTCCCTTTTGCTTTAAATGTAGCATCCACACAGGAGTGAAATTTCCTTATTTTTATAAGTCCCATCCATAGTAAAAAGGGAGGGGATGATACAAGGGCAGGAGTCATTGGGGTCAATCATAGAATTCTCCCTACCTCATTGCTTGACTTTACACCCACCACAATGAGAAAAAAGTTCTGAAAAAATATGACTGCACTACTACTGCTCACATTCCAGTGACTCTTTAGGAGTGATTTGTATTAAAACAAAATATACTTTTTTTGCCCCTGTAGTTCCAGAAAACCATTTACTTAATGTTGGCTTCATCAGTATGCCTGATGCTGGATCATCTGTTGTGCCGTCCATGAATCCTGGTCTGAATGATTCCTTCAAAGGTTGCTACTGGGCTTTGTTGATAATGACCACAAATAGAAGTCTCACCAAGATTATGCAGAAAAATGTATGATGGTTCATTTATTTGGTCATGTTAAGTATATATTATATTGAATTCTCTAACAATCAATCTAAAATAGCACATTTTTTATCTATATCAACTCTTGAGTTCTTTAAGCCATAATCTATGCAGTTTTAGAATTTTCTCTCTTTCAATGTTGACCATATATCTGCCTTCCACATACTACCACCAGTGAGGACGATTAGATAAGAGAGGATTGTCTGACCCTTATCCACATCTTTCCCATGTTATGCCCCCTTTGCATTGGAGCAATGGCCTCAAAAACTTAGAGGATCTAGATACAGCCACCCCTGGAAGACTGGTGGATATGTGCCAGGGGTCGCACCTATGGTAAGGCAGTTGATTGCCTGGGAACCTGTGCAAGGTGGCACAGACAGTAAGTGATTCCTACCACCACCCTCTTGCCCACCAGTTCTGTAGATCAGAGGCAGTGCCTTGTTGAACTCCTGTTCCCACTCTCTCACTCATAGCTCAAGCCAAACCTCAAAAGCTGAAAGTCAGTAATTCATAGCTCTGCATTTGGACAGTCACCTACATGACCAGAGTCATCCATTCTGGATGGATAAGGGATCCATCCATCCCCTATCTACAGTGATCCTATAGAAAAATATAGCTCTGACTAGTGGGAGTGACTGGTTCCCGTGCTCTCCTGGACCCTAGCCATCCACAGGGCTCCACATGACCCCATAGGGGTGAGCCCTGGACGTACTCCAGGCATCGAGTTGACCTCACAAAGAGGGTTATAAAAATGTCAGAGAGGCCTTTAAAGGGAGTAAAGGACCCTGAACCCATGAAAATCTTTCTCTGAGTTCATGATGTTGCAGTGAGACTACTGAAGACCTTGGTACACCTAGGCCCTGGAGCGGGCTTTACAGCATTTCAATGAAGAGGAAAGAGGCTGAGGCCATGGCTGGGGCAGAGCACCCACGTGCCCTGGCCCTGGGACTAAAAATGGTTCTGGGGTGACTTTTCTCCTTTACACCCCCATTTTCATGCTCAGTTTCAGTTCATCCCACGAATATCTTCCTAATAGTCTACATACTTACCTCATTCCTGACCTCAGGAAAAATTCCATGTATCATTTTCTATAACCAAATGGACCATCAAAATATTTTGCTAAACAAAGACCACCTTTCTCCATTTCTCCAATTCTGTTGTCATTTTTTTAATTATTTTTTTAAAATATTTATTTATTTTTGGGAGACAGAGAGACAGAGTGCAAGCAGGGGAGGGGCAGAGAGAGAGGGAGACACAGAATCTGAAGCAGACTCCAGGCTCCAAGCTGTCAGCACAGAGCCCGATATGGGGCTCGAACCCACAAACCATGAGGTCATGACCTGAGCCAAAGTCGGACGTTTAACCAACTGAGCCACCCAGGCACCCCCGTTGTCACTTTTTATCTCCCAGCTCCATACATTTGAACGTTTCCCACAATATTTCATGAGTGTCATGGGAATATAAAACTTGTATGTAGCAGAGACTGAATGCATAATGTGAGGTAGACAATTTCCTGTCATCTTCCTTGTTCAGAAATATCTCAAAATCAAATTTCTTCTCTGGATTTTGTAATGACATACTACTTTTAAGTCTGATTTTATCATAGCCTCTAAAATAAATCTAAAACCCACAGAGCTAGCAAATTCCATTTGTATTCATTAGATCTATTATTTTACCTTTAGTCATAATCCCACCCAAATCATCATCCATAGTATAGATAGGAAGATATTTCATGTTCTAAAGTCCTCCAGTTCTACAAAAATCCTTTAGGAGTCTGTTCACGTATTTAACAGCCTCTCTTGTCAAGAAATGCATTTTTCCATCTCACACTTTGTCAAACTTGTTATTTTCCCCTTTAAAAATCTCCATAAGCCTTTGCATTGTCATTTCTGTTTTTTACCCTTTAGTTGAGCTACACGGGTATTGAGCATAGTTAGATGGAAGAAGGAATTATCAATTTTGAATTTCTTGAGATTTGATTTAATGATACTTACGTGAGTAAAAATGAAGAATGAAGTTCAGAATATATGACAGGATGTTAGGAGAGGTTCTGCCCTCCATTAATTATCCTTCCCCTTGAAAACCAACATCATATTAAATAGCTACAGTAATGTATAAATTGAGTTTGTGTTGCATTTAGATCAGAAAATGATGAAGCTATAACAAATTGCAATACTTGTAAAAATTTAAGGTAAGCTAAAATATGTGATTATTTAACTCACTATACAGGCAAAAACTTTATCTCCAACTTTATATCTAAGTTCTAAAATAATATTTCCTAGTTCTTTTCTTAATTAAAATTGAAACAATACATTACACATAAATAAATAAAATGATTGAGTGAATATGTATTGGTGTTTTAGGTTTGCCTCCTAGTAAAGCTAAATGAGAAGGAGGTTTCCAAGTCCAATAATCTTATTTTACACAGAAACAAAGTAAACTCCTGAGATGTTGTGTGATCTGCACATTTAATTTTAGGTGCAGTTCAAATCAGGCAAAAAACTAAATGTCTAACACTTCTTCCCTGACCCAATAAATCCAATTATCTAAATAAATATGCACATAGATGGAGACTAAATATATATGGAATAAAATATGAATTAATTTATCATTTTCTGATATATCAATATAAATAATATTCCTAGAGTTAATGGAAAGAGCATGACACTCCTAGTCCTCTTTATTCCCCAAGATTATTTACCTGTATAACTATATGACCATGTATGTAATTATCATCTCATTTCTAAAAGAACAAGTAAAAGATCAGTGTATTTGAGTAAGAAATAAGAAATTGAAGGTCTATAGGACCAGAATCAGAGCTACAATATAGCAAGGGATATGAGTGTGGTAAAGAGTCATGAATGAGAGAGATGCTACTGTCCAATTGGGTCTACTCCCCACAGTGTTGCTACACCAAGGAAGATTGGAAGTAAATTCAACTTCTGTAAACTTATACTTGTCAATTACCAAATTGCTAAGGATAATTATTAGGAATACCACATATTGATTATAACTTCTACTGACATGAATAAAAAATTTCTTTCATTATAATGACTGAGATAAGAATAAACATTTGTTACTATTGTGACTTCTCATTCTGCCTGAGTCCCTACTCCTAAGTTTATCATCACTGTCTATACACATAAGGAAAAGAAAAAGAGGAATAAGAGCAAAACAACAAATATTTTTCAATATTTATTTATTTATTTATTTTCAGAAAGAGTGAGAGAGAGACACACAGTGCAAGCAGGGGAGGGGTAGAGGGAGAGAGAGACAGAGAATCCCAAGCAGGCTTCATACTGTCACTACAGAGCCCAATGTGGGGCTCGATCTCATGAACTGTGAGATCATGACCTGAGCTGAAGTCAAGAGTTGGATGCTTAACCCACTGAGCTACACAGACACCCCAAAATAACAAATATACTTTTTTTAAAAAAAGTTTATTTATTTTGAGAGAGACAGAGACAGTGAGAGTGGGAGAGGGGTAGAGAGAGAGGGAGACAGAGAATCCAAAGCGGGCTCTGCACCATTAGCACAGAGGCTGATGTGGGGCTCAAACTCACAAAACTGAGATCATGACCTGAGCCAAAATCAGAGTTGGACACTTAACCTACTGAGACACCCAGGTGCTCCAAAACAAATAATCTTAAAACTTGGATAAGCTGGAACATCATATGGATAACTCTCAATTTCCTGGAACAAAATATTTACACAAACAGAAATTGCTATATTTGCTATAGAGAGTATTTGAGAGTTAACTATGAGAAGTGAGATATGTAGCTTTAAACAAGATTTAATTGGAAAGTTCTGAGTCAAGTTGCCAGGGGTTGTGCATAGTTACACAAAGTCGGTGCCTTGTTAAGACTGTGCTGGACCAAGTTCCAAGTGCTTCTTCTGTCGTTGTACTGGTGGATGAGTCTGTCTTTTATTATTGCTATTGTTGGTTTGGGAGTTTGAAGGGGTTGGGCTTTGTTTTGTGGGTTTGTGGGTTTTTTTTTGTCTATATAATGTTTTTCTCTCTTCATTTGACTATTGACAGTGTGGAAGTGGAGGGAGAGAGAATGTAACTAGAGAGCAGAGTGTTTGGGAGGGAGAGGGGATATAATTATCTAGAGAGGTAGTTAGGAACACATCTACAAGAGCTTTTAAGGACCTTTATTAAATTAACAAATGTATTGAAATTATTGTGTTAAGTGTTTTGTGATACCAAAACTACAACAGTAACAAATAATAATAAAATAAGTAAATAAATGAGGCAGTAAAGAAAACAAGGGAAGATGAAACCTGGACTCAGTCTCCAAAGAACTCTCTTGACTGCTGAGGAAGAAAAAAAGCCGTGTGG
The DNA here is from genome assembly GCF_016509475.1 of Prionailurus bengalensis. NCBI lineage: Eukaryota > Metazoa > Chordata > Mammalia > Carnivora > Felidae > Prionailurus > Prionailurus bengalensis. The sequence continues at coordinate 23,486,134 of NC_057350.1, read as the reverse complement.
GTGGAGAAGTGCAGGGATATTGTAAAATCTGATACACTGCTGATATGAAATGTTGAGATTCTGAGCAAGGAGAAGCAAGGCATTGGGCAAATCAAACAGGAAATTTTTTTAGCAGGGAAAATCAGGCAGTTATTGAAAGAATCATCTCCAGCAGTTCTATGGGGAGCATGGTTCAATTAATGAGCAATTAATGGTTCAAACTAGGACACTTTGAGAGTAAAAGGAGCATTAGATGTTGGAAAAAGAAGAATAAACCAGAACTGTGTGTGCAAACTGGAATTTTATCACAGGTCAAAGCACCAGGGCCTCAGCAGTAGTGTTAATAATGGTAATTATAATATTATTGTTGTGTCATCATCTCCATCGTCTCCTTTTCCTTTTCCTCTTCTTCTTCTTCTTCTTCTTCTTCTTCTTCTCCTCCTCCTCCTCCTTCTTCTTCCTTATCATTATCATTATCATCATTGTATTTTATATTGTCTTAATTCAAATGTTGCGATAATCTATTTTTTATATAGTTAAACCTTCACACTACCTTATGGTAGGCATTATTGTTATTACACTCTTCTTCTTTTCCAGGGAAGAAAATAGTGACTTAGGGAGATTAAATAAATTTGACAAATGTTATATAGCTAGGAAGTGGCATAGTCAGAATCTAGGTCTCTGTTACCCTTCAAAGTCTAATGAACACTATATCATATAACCCAACTCTAGCAAGGAAGTGAGCTGAAAGTTATTTACAAATACCATGCCATAATGAATAGATACAGATGGAAAAACTTCCCTGGAGTTGGGGGAACATTCAAAAATTAAGAACTGTAGATGCATGAATAGAAATATAGTTTTTAGTTCATCAGAAGTAATACTTTCATTGAACTCTGCAATGGAATTTTTGTGAATATAAAGATGATTCGTGAAAAGTTTTCTTTGAAAAAGAGATAGTCCGAGTAATCATAGGACATTATTTGGGCAAAGGCCCAGCACAGCTGCAAAGAATGTTGCCTTGTAACTGTATCTTCTCTCTCAAAGAGATCTCAGATGTGAGTAATATTACTACCCAACTACCAATTTTCCCAAATGCTTCTTTTTTTCTCTTTCAATTTTTTATTTAAATTCTAGTTAGTTTACATAGTGTAATATTGGTTTCAGAAGTAGAACTTAGTGGTTCATAACTTACATACGACACCCAGTGCTCATGATAAAAAGTGTCCTTAATACTCATCACCCATTTAGCCCATCCCCCACCCACCTCTCTCCATCAACCCTCAGTTTGTTCTCTATCTTCAAGTGTCTCATAATTTGTTTCCCTCTCCCTCTTTTTTCCCTTTCCATAGTTCATCTGTTTTGTTTCTTAAATTCCACATATGAGGGAACTCATGTGATATTTGTCTTTCTTTGATTTATTTTGCTTATCATAATACACTCTGGCTCCATCTGCATTGTGGCAATTGGCAAGATTTCGTCATTTTTGATGACTAAGATTTAATTTTGTGTGTGTGTGTGCACGCACATACCACATCTTCCTTATCCATTCATCAGTCAATGGACATTTGAGATCTCTCCATAGTTTGGCTGTTGTTAACAATGCTGCTATAAACATTGGGGTGCATGTGCCTCTTTGAATCTGTGTTTGTATCATTTGGGTAAATACCTAGTAGTGCAGTTGCTGGATCATAGGGTGGTTCTATTTGTAGTTTCTTGAGGAGCCTCCATATGGTTCTCCAGAGTGGCTGGACTAGTTTACATTCCCACCAACAGTGCAAGAGGTCTCCCCATTCTCTTCATCCATACCAACACCTATTGTTTCTTGCGTTGTCAATTTTAGTCATTCTGACAGGTGTGAAGTGGTATCTCAAAGGAGTTTCAATTTATATTTCCCTGAGGTTTAGTGATGTTCAACATCCTTTCGTATGTCTATTAGCCACCTGGATGTCTTCTTTGGAAAAGTGTCTATTCATGTCTGCTGCCCATTTCTTAACTAGGTTGTTTTTGGGTTTTGAGTTTGATAAGTTCTTTACAGATTTTGGATACTAATCCTTTATTAGATATGTTGTTTGCAAATATCTTCTCATTCCGTAGGCTATCTTTTAGGGTTTTTGGCTGTTTCCTTTGCTGTGCAGAAGCTTTTTATCTTGATGAAGTCCTAATCGTTCATGTCTGCTCTTGTTTCCCTTGCCTCCAGAGACCTGTCTAGTAAGAAGTTGCTCCAGCCAAGGTCAAAGACATTGCTGCCTGTGTTCTCCTCTAGGATTTTGATGGTTTCCTGTCTCACATTTAGGTCTGTTATCCATTTTGAATTAATTTTTTAAATATATTTTTTAGGTGTATTTATTTATTTTGAGAGATAGACAGGGGAGGGGAAGGGCAGGGAGAGAAGAGAGGGGGAGAATCCCAAGCAGGCTCAGCACTGTTAGTGCAGAGCCTGACACAGGTCTCAAATTCATGAACCATAAGATCATGACATAAGCCAAAATCAAGAGTCAGACACTTAACCAGCCTAGCCACCCAGACATCCCAGTTTTGAATTTATTTTTGTGTATTGTATAAGAAAGTGGTCAGTTTCATTCTTCTGCATGTTGCTTTCCAGTTTTTCCCAACACCATTTGTTGAAGAGACTACCTTTTTCCATTGGATATTCTTTTCTACCTTGTTAAAGGTTAGTTCACCATATAGTTGTGAGTCCATTTCTGGGTTTTCTGTTCTGTTCCATTGATCTATGTGTCTGTTTTTGTACCAGTACCAAACTGTCTTGATGACTGCAGCTTTGTAACATAGCTTGAAGTCCGGAATTGTGATGCCTCCAGCTTTGCTTTGCTTTTTCAGGACTGTTTTGCCTATTCAGGGTTATTTGTGGTTCCATACAAATTTTAGGATTGTTTATTCTAGCTCTGTGAAAAATGCTGGTGGTATTTTTATGGGGATTGCATTAAATGTGTTTATTGCTTGGGTAGTATAGACATTTTAACAATATGTGTTCTTTCAATCCATGAGCATGAGATTTTTTTTTTTTTTTTGCATTTCTTTGTGTCCTCTTGAATTTCTTTCATAGGTGTTCTATAATTTTTGGAGTAGAGATATTTTACTTCTTTGGTTAGGTTTATTCCTAGGTATCTTATGGGGTTTTGGGTAATTGTAGATGGGATCAATTCCTTGATTTCATTTTCTGCTGCTTTATTATTGGTGTATAGAAACCCAGCATATTTCTGTGTGTTGATTTTATATCCTGTGATTCTGCTCTATTTATGTTTTAGTTCTTACAATTTTTTGGTGGAGACTTTCAGGTTTTCTACATTGAGTATCATGTAGTCTGCAAATGACAAAACCTTGACTTCTTCTTTGCCAATTTAGATGCCTTTTGTTTCTTTTTTGTTGTCTGATTGCTGAGGGCAAGACTTCCAGTACTATGTTAAATAGTAATGGTGAGAATGGACATCCCTTTCTTGTTGCTGACCTTAGAAGAAAAGCTCTCAGTTTTTCCCCATTGAGAATGATAGTAGCTGTGAGTCTTTCATATATGGTCTTTATGATGTTGAGGAATGTTCTGTCTATACCTATTTTGTTGAGGATTTTTATCAAGAATGGATGATGTATTTTGTCAAGTGCTTCTTCTGCCTCTACTGACAGGATCATATGGTTCTTATCCTTTCTTATCTTAATGTGGTGTGTCATGTTGATTGATTAGCAAATATTGAACCACCCGTTCAACCCAGCAATAAATCTCACTTGATCATGGTGAATAGTCCTTTTAATGTGCTGTTGGATTCAATTTGCTAGTATGTTGTTGAGAATTTTTGCATCCATGTTCATCAAGAATATTGGTCTGTAATTCTCCTTTCTAGTGGGGTCTTTTGTTTGATTTTGGAATCAAGATAATGCTGGCCTCATAGAATGAGTTTGGAAGTTTTCTTTCCATTTCCATTTTTTGGAATAGTTTCAGAATAATAGCTCTAAACCCTTCTTTAAGTGTTTGGTAGAATTCCTCTAGAGAGACACCTGGCCCTGGATTTTTGTTTGGAGATTTTTTGATTACTGACTCAATTTTTTGCTGGTTATGGGTCTGTTCAAATTTCTATTTCTTCCTGTTTCTGTTTTGGTAGTTTGTATGTTTCTAGGAATTTTTCCATTTCTTCCAGATTGCCCAACTTGTTGGCATATAATTTTCATAATATTCTTTTTTTTTTTTTTTTAATTTTTTTTTCAACTTTTATTTATTTTTGGGACAGAGAGAGACAGAGCATGAAGGGGGGAGGGGCAGAGAGAGAGGGAGACACAGAATCGGAAACAGGCTCCAGGCTCTGAGCCATCAGCCCAGAGCCTGACGCGGGGCTCGAACTCACGGACCGCGAGATCGTGACCTGGCTGAAGTCGGACGCTTAACCGACTGCGCCACCCAGGCGCCCCTAATTTTCATAATATTCTTTTATAATTGTTTGTATTTTTGTGGTGTTGATTTTTATCTCTCATCTTTCATTCAATATTTTATTTATTTGGCCCTTTCTCTTTTCTTTTTATAAGTCTGGCTAGGGGGTTATCATTTTTATGAATTCTTTCAAAGAACCAGCACTTAGTTTCATTTATCTGTTCTATTTTTTGTTTCTATATCATTTCTTTCTGCTTTAATCTTCATTATTTCCCATCTTCTGCTGACTTTAAGCTTTATTTGCTGTTCCTTCTCTAGCTCTTTTAAGTGTAAGGTTAGGTGGTATATTTGAGACCTTTCTTGTTTCTTGAGGTAGGCCTATATTGCAATACACTTCCCTCTTACAACTGCCTTTGCTCTATCCCAAATGTTTTGGACTGTCATGTTTTAATTTTCATTTGCTTCCATGTACTTTTTATTTCTTCTTTAATTTCCTGTTAAACTATTCATTCTTTAGTAAGATGTCCCTTAATGTCCATGCATTGTGATCCTTCCAAATTTTTTCTTGTGGTTGACTTCTAGTTTCATAGAGTTGTGATCTGAAAATATGCATAGTATGATCTTAATGTTTTTGTTCTTTTGAGGGCTGGTTTGTGACTCCGTATGTGATCTACTCTGAAGAATATTCCATGTGCACTCAAAGAGAAAGTGTTTTCTGCTGCTTTAGGATGTAATATACTGAATACATCTGTTAAGTTCATCCAATCCAGCGTGCCATTCATAGCCATTGTTTCCTTGTTGATATTCTGCTTAGATAATCTGTCTATTGCTGTAAGTGGGGTGTGAAAGTCCACTACTATTATGATATTATTATCAAGGAGTTTTTTATGTTTGTGATTAATTGGATTATATATTTGGGTTCCTCAAAGTTTGGGGCATAAATATTTAAAATTGTTAGATCTTCTTGGGGCACCTGGGTGGCTGTCGGTTAAGCATCCAACTTTGGCTCAGTTCATGAGCTTATGGTTTGTGAGTTCAAGCCCCATGTCAGGCTCTGTGCTGACAACTCAGAGCCTGGAGCCTGCTTTGGATTCTGTGTCTCCCTCTCTCTCTGCCCCTCCCCTGCTCACACACTCTCTCTCTAAAATAAATAAACATTAAGAAATAATAAAATAAAATAAAATAAAATAAAATAAAATAAAATAAAATAAAAATAAAATAAAATAAAATTGTTAGATCTTCTTGATATATAGACTCCTTAATTATTATATAATACCCTTCATCTCTTGTTACAGTCTTTGGTTTAAAATCTAGTTTGTCTGATATAAGTATGGCTAATCCAGCTTTCTTTTGATGTCCATTAACATGAAATATGGTTCTTTATCCCCTCACTTTTAGTCTTCAGGTATCTTTAGGTCTAAAATGTCTTATAGACAGTATATAGATATAGATCTTGCTTTTTTTGTTTTAATCCATTCTGATACCCTATGTCTTTTGATGGGAGCATTCAGGCCATTTACAATTGAGGTTAATTATTGATAGGTATGAGATCAGAATTTAGTGCCATTGTGTTACCTGTAAAGTTGGTGTTACTGGTAATGTTCTCTGTTCCTTTCTAGTCTTTGTTCCTTTTGGTGTCCCCCCCTGCCCCCACTCAAAGAGTCTCCTTCAATATTTCTTTCAGGTTTCCTTTAGTGCTCAAACTCCTTTTGTTTCTATTTGTCTGGGAAACTCTTTATCTCTTTTTTTATTCTAAATAACAGCCTTGCTGGATAAAGTATTCTTGGATGTATATTTTCCCCCTTCAGTGTGTTCTGCAAGCCTGATCTGTCTTTCCTTGTAGGTTAAGGACTTTTTTTTTCCCCTTGATGCTTTCAGGATTCTTTTCTTGTCAATGTATTTTGTAATTTGACTATGATATTTCCTTGTGATGGCTGGCTTTTGCTGAATTTAATGGGAGTTCTCCATGCTTCTTGGATTTTGATGTTTGTCTCCTTCCCTAGATTAAGGAAGTTTTCAGCTATAATTTGCTCAAATAAACCTTCTGCCTCTTTTTCTCTCCACCTTTTGGGACTCCTATGATATGAATGTTATTACACTTTAAGGATTTGCTGAGTTCCCTAAGTCTACCTTCATGATCCAATATTTTTCTTTCCCTCTTCTTTTCAGCTTCATTATTTTCCATAATTTTATCTTCTATATCACTGATTCTTTCCTCTGCTTTGTCTATCCTTTCTGTCATGGCAAACAGTTGGGTTTGCATCTTAGTTATAGCACTTTCAATTTTGGCCTGAGTAGTTTTTGACCCTTTTGTCTCTGCAGTAGGGATTCTCTAATGTCTTCTATGCTTTTCTCAAGTCCAGTCAGTATCCTTAAAATTGTTTTAAATTCTGATTCAGACATCTTAGTTATATCTGTATTGATTAAATCCCTGGCCATTACCTCCTCCTGTTCTCTCTTTTGGAGAGAATTCCTCCATCTTGTCATTTTTTTTCTAGGTCACTGTTTATTTGTATGATTGTTAGGAAAGCTTGTTATATTCCTGCTCCTGAGAGTAATGGCTATAACAAGCAGAGATTTTAAAAAAAAGAAAGAAAGAAAAAGAAAGGCAGGGGTCCTATATGCACTCTGCTGTTGTGTTTTGGCAGTTCCAACTCTCAGGTCAGTTCTTGGCAGTCTCCTCTTGCCTGCAGTTGGGGGGCCTTTTTATACCTTGACCACTATTTGGCAAGTTTCTTTATTAAAAGAAGCTAGATTGAAGAAGAAGAAGAAGAAGAAGAAGAAGAAGAAGAAGAAGAGGAAGAAGGGGAGGAGAAGGAGAAGGGGGAAGAGAAGGAGGAGGGGGACGAGGAGGGGAATGAGGAGGAAGGGGGAACAGGAAGGGTGGGAGCGAGAGGGAGAGAGATGGGGAGGATGGAGGTGGGGAGGAGGGGGAGGAGGAGGAGGAGGAGGAGCTTGATCCTATTTCCACTAAAGAGCTGAAGCTTTATAGCACTCTACAATCAGTAGACTTGGTGTGTGGAGGAGTTTGTGCTGGTCTTTTGAGGGAGGGACTGGCTGCACTGATTCTCAGGTGGACTTGCCTTAGTGGAGATGCACCTCCAGGCTGCAGGGGGTTGGGGCTTGTTGTAAGCAGCTCTGGTCTCCACTGGGCTGTGCTGTGTTACTCACTGAAGTCAGTCAGTGCTGATGGGGTGGGGGGAATGGCATCCCCCCACTCTCTCCTTCCTGGAGCAGGGAGTTTGTGCCTGCCACTCTTCAGGAAGACCTCACAGAAGAGCAATCACCCCTCTTGTGTACCCAGCTTCCATAAGATCCCTCACTTTACCTTGTCTGTGTCTAAGCTGTCTGCCTGCCAGGCAACATAGTACTCCTGTGTTTTATCTCAGGATAAACCGGCCACTTGCAGCTGGGTTTCAAAACTCCAAATTTTAGGGACCCACCCAGTGTGACCCACACTGATCTTCTGGGGGAGGGTCTCACTGTGCTTTTGCCATTTGCAGTTTGTCTCAGAAAAGCAGCCTCAGGTACACCTAGGGGTTCAGAGTTTATGGTAAACTGCAGCTAAGAGCCAGCACCAAGTTTTGTTGCCTTCAGCCAGAGTCTTTGTTCCCATGCTAGGGAACAGTGTAGCATGCTAGCACCATAGTTCTTTTGCCTCTGGAGAGGCTGTGCTGCCACGCCCAAATGAACTCCAAGCAGGGGAACTGTTTCTCCCTGTGTGACCCAGGGGGTCCTCAGATGACGCTGCTTGCTCCCAGGTTTCCAGCCATTTCCACACCAGAGCACTGCCAAGCCCACCAGGCATAACCCCAGAAATGGCACGGACTTCCAAAACTTCAGACTTTGTGCTCAGCTGCTTATAATAACTTGTAATAGCTGCTCTCTTTTTCCCACTGTTTTGGGGGAAGAGTTTTTCTTGTGCAAGCCCCTGCCTGCTGTTTCTCTATCTCTCTCTTTCTCTCCATAATCAGGGCTCCTTCCCTCTGCACGCCTGCAGTTTTTTTCTCCTCCAAATCATCTCTCCACAGCTTCTACCTTCTACCAAGTGGTAGTTTTTTTTTTTTACCTGTAGATGTGCAGCTTTATTCTCTCAGTCCTCAGATTGATTTCTTAGGTGTTCAGAATGATTTGATATTTATCTAACCGTGTCCGAGGGATGAGGCAAGCTTAGGGTCCCCCCACTCTTCTCCTTAACTCCTTCCCACAAATGCTTCTTGAATGCTTCTTTCTAGCCAAGGTAGTGTATTTAAAGTTTCCCAACAAATAAATAAATAAATAATAAAGTTTCCCAAACATTTATGCTCATTCATTTATGCTCATTCATTTCTTTATTTTCTTGTGTACAATGTTTCATCAATGTTTCTTCTTTTATACAATGTTCTATCAGACAGTGTCTCCCAAAGCCCCCCCACCTCCCATCCCTGTCATTTTCTATTTAGTGTTGGTGTTCTCCCTTGTTGGCCTTTCCTAACCACCTTATGCTTTTATGTCCTAACAACTGTCTTAACTTTGATTATAATTATAATCATATAGCCTTATTGCATTCCCTATATTTTTTTCTGATTTATGTCTTCAATTTGAATTTTTAATATCTATTTAAATATGTTAAATTATTGTAGGGCTGGAAATATTTTATCCATCTTTGTACTTCCACCCTTTAACATCCCCACCAAACCCAAACATTAAAGCATATACAGTAAATCACGTGGTAAATATTTGTTGCTTTCATTCAGGGATGTTCCTTCAGGTTATTTTCTGCACTGCTTTCTTTGGTTCCTCTTGATCCATCACTTTACAGATAGATAGATGGATAGCTAGCTAGCTAGCTGATATATAGATAGATAGATAGATAGATTTATATAGAGAATTAGATTTGTATATATTACATCTATATCTATCTATATAGATAGATAGATAAATAGATAGATTTATATAGAGAATTAGATTTGTATATATTACACCTATATCTATATCTATATCTATATCTATATCTATATCTATCTGTCTATCTATCATACTTATGCAACACAAACAAATTAGGGAGTCTTTATAACAGGAGTATTAACCATTAATGTGAAAGTTTCAGAAGCAATGAAGTGAAAGGAGTTCATTATCCTCATTGAACAGGGTTGGATTTACAAGTAGCATTTTCCAACTCATCTCTGTAAGATTTGCATTTGCATTACATGACCCTGAAAATATGGTAGGAATAATTTCCTATTCATTGCTTTATCTTCATTCATGTGCCCATTCAATGAAACTATGCATACATCTCAATTAAGTTTTGCTTTTGGAACCAACAATACCCATGTAAAATCTCAAGTGGACAGACATTCCCCACCCAACATATTTTTAGTGAAAAGATCAATGATATATTACACTGTACAGAGACAAAGGTTTTAAGTACATTCTGTTTTTTAACAAGCAACAGGGAAATTACAAACTAAATCAATATATCCAACAGAATGCCTGTTCATTTGCTACTGACTCAGGCTATTCTTGGAGATTCGTGTACAGCTCTTTTTTTCTACATTTTGTTTTCAGAACTGACACATGGAAACTTAAGGACTGAAATACTAAGACTTCAAAGCTCCCACTCTGTGTGGGAAGCATCTTTCACTGGCATCAAGAATGACACAATCACTTTCATCATTGGGCTGAATAATATGCCTTCCTCCAGGGGGCAACTCCTTGGAGAAAGCTCCCTGCACCCATTATGTCAGACTACAATTTAGCAACTTGAGGGATTGTGGTCCACTTGCACATAAGGCATTTGTATTTTTCTCAGGCTTTTGTCCAAGTGATAATTTTTAGGCTGTATTTTGAGATTAAAAAAGAAATGGTCACTGAAATTTCTATTCTGAATATTTGAAAAACACTGAGTCCTATAAAATAACATTGTTTTAGTGCTATAATATTACTTTTAATACAGATTTTCCTATAGAGAATATAATAGCAGCCATAGAAAAATGAAAACTGTGTCCCAAGCATTTAAAATTGAAAGAAACGTTTAGAATTTTGTTTTTAGCAGAATACAATAAGAACAATGATACAATATTGCTCTTAAACACTTAAATTTACCTCACAAACAGCAATCAGGGAAATTAAGAGAATTTTCTAAATGTTGTATTATGTCCACATTTTTGAATTACACAAACATAGCTACTGCTTTTAAACAGCTACTTTCAAATACATTATTAGCCAAAGTTCTCAATAGTGTAGACTTTTATGGACATTATGATACATGCTTTCAATTAAACCTTTTTCAGTCTATCTATATAGCATTGCAATCTTTAGTATAAGCCTGCATCAGTAAGAAAATGGTTTCCTTTTCTTTCTTGCACCATAAGCCTACTGCCTGCAAACTCATCAAATCTTTGATACAGAATTGGAGTCAGATATATAACCTTAAATTACTAGACATAGTCAATCTCCTCATTTTGGCAGAGTAGAGGCTTAACCTTCTTCACTCAAGGCTACTTAATAGACCTCATTATGCATTCATTTGGTTGGGGTTTTCCAGCAGGGTAGGAATTCCCCCCCCCCACCAGCTGCCACCTCCCCATGGCTATGCAAGTCTGAGCTTCTCCCTTACAACAAATGCAAGAGTTTTCTAAAACTATCGAGAGATAAGGCAACTGGCTATAGGCCTAATGATATGAAAACAGTTGTTATATTTAGAAATGTCCATTTATTCTTTTAGACCAGAGAACCATTTCACCACCCTGTCAAATTGCAGAACCTTACAGTAATGATAAGTATAGTACAAGCATACCTGAAAGTGAAAAGTTAATATATAGTATGAATGAATGGATATTTTGATGGTGATACAAAGTATGGAAAGGATGAAAAATAATAATTCATATACTATGGGGTATTGGGCGGATTTAAATATGACATAATTGGGATTAGGTTGATGCAAGATTTTATGGCTGGCGTATGTAGTAGTCGTCGTAAAAATATAGTAATAACAACAATAAAAATTACTTCATCTTCCATCAGTGTTACCATTACCAAAATCATCATCATCATCACCATAACCAAACTGAAGACATTTTCCTCAAGGAAATGAAGCCACTTATTCAATAAATTGAAGAAAGTTTTAATATTCAGATATTCTTAATATCTTATATATTAAGTTCATTCACAGTGAACATCACATTCTAAATTGTTAATACTTGGTGGCTGCCTGTGATTGGAGTGAGTTAGCTAAGAGCACGAGGTGACAATAAGGGAAGGAGCGATGAAGACTTTCAAGTGTTGCCTAGAATTTTAGATCAAAATTTAGATCTGACAACTAAAATATGCATATTTCTCATTACAATCATTTTAATTTATCAGCTAAATAAAGTGAAATTCAGCATAGCTTCTACAAAGGTTTTATATTAAAAATAGAGTCAAAGTTAGCAAAATCATTTACCTTAAGATTTTCTAGTCACCATATTTGTGGATATTTTTCTGACTTTGTTTCAGTCTAAAATTATAGCTTTTTGATTCATCATATTGTGCAGAAATTGCATTGACTGCTGTTTTGAATCAATCACTGCCATTTCTGGTAACAGATTGAAAACAGATTGTTGTGTACGAACAATATTCAAATTTAATATTTTAGATAAGCCTCATTTTGTCTAAAAGCTGATAACTAGGAAAGTTATAATTTAGAGTATTAGAAATAATCTTATAATTAAGGTTAGGCTGTCCTTTAAATTTATATCTATAATGTTCACATACATTCATTAACTTCAGATGTAATTGGAAGACACATAATTAATGCAATGGCTCTGAATATTTATCAAATTACCACCAATCATCATAGTTTCTTGATGATGCTTGGCAACAGTGCATGGACATCAATAAAATACTAATTATGAATTACTAATTGTAATGACTCCACGAGACCTAAAAAACAGCATTACTGTTAAATTAAATTAAGTTAGTTTTATTGACTTAATTATTAAAGGATGAGCTGTTTCAAGCTATAAAATTTTGAACTGATATTTTAAATTACTTATGTTATAATTAATGCCATTTCTTCTGAAAATAGGAGCCACAAACAATAAGATGCTAAGGATAAAAGGTCACATAAATTAACACATACTTGCTTACTAGATGCCATGAAGTGAGATAACTGTTAAAATATATTCATACGTTTTTATTTCAGCTGTTAATTAAAGCACACACAAAGAAATGTAGAAGTAATGACCTTTCAAGAAAACCTTTTTTACATTCCATAAAAGTAAATGTACCTAACATGTATTAAAACATCAATAAAGACCACCACTGATTTTCTACTGGTATTACGTAAAACGCTGTTATAATTAATCTGCTTCTCTCCAAGCTTGAAGTCCCCTGCTATGCATCAGCAAGGTGATCATTCTCTAATAAGTCTTTTCATATTATAAACTCTAGAAGAGTAATCTTTTAATCAATTAAATTATGTATTTAAGGAACAATTCAAACTTAATTAATTTCAGAACTCATCAGATTGAAACTTGGTTCAGAAACACAGGCGAATCCAAATTGTTTCCAACTTCAAAACATTACTTTTAGTTGGAAACACATGTTAATTTCTTAGGCATACTAAAATTAATATCTTAATTAATTATTTTTACAGTCACACTGACAAGTGGAATACATTTGTAAATGTAGACTTTGTGTGAAAGGATGCTTATGTCAATTCACACTCCCTTTGGGGTGATTAACTCAGGGGATCTCCAGCTATGAGACTCTGTAATGCCATGGGAGGGAAGCAAAACAACAAAACAAACAAAAAACAAAATAACCTCAGTACTGATCTCCTTTCCTGATTTTATTGCTGGTAGTTTTACCACTATCAAATTTAAGTAAATACTTTCTAGAACTTGTGAATCCACAAGAAGCCTTCCTTCCAGTTTATTTGAAAGGTGTCAATGCCCTTCTTTTTCATCTATATAGTTTTGACATTGCAACAAAAGCTACATTTTTTTATTGCCTGTTTATGTTCTTAGTGATGAAATCAGTATAAGAATAACGACATCCTATATTTTGGATTGAAGTAAACAAGTCTACTTAAAGTCGAACCCATTAAATTCTAGATCATAATATTGGTGATTTTTTAAATCTTCCTTGAAAAATTTTCCAAGGACCCTAGTTTGTCCACAAAAAGTGTCAGGTTGTATCGCCTTTCAAAGCATAAAAAGCTCTCCCACTTCATACACCCTCTGAAATTTATATTGTCCTATTTTCTTTTTTGTTTTTAAGTTTATTTAGTTTTGAGGGGGAGAGAAAGAGAGAGCACAAGCAGGGGAGGGGCACACAGAGAAGGGAACAGAGGATCCAAAGCGGGCTCTGCACTGACAGCAGAGAGCCCAATGCGGGGCTCAAAATCATGAACCATGAGATCATGACCTGAGCTAAAGTCAGATGCTTAACCAACTGAGCAAACAGGTGCCCCTATATTACCCTATTTTTAAATTTGTTACCTTTCTCCCATATGGAAAGTTTTGGTTTATTTGAGGTCAGTGATGAAGAGCTTCTAGAACACTACTTTCTCAGGAGTCCTGGATATACCTTTCTTTATTTTAGAAAAGCTTTATTTTAGAAAAGCTTTTCTGTTGTCTCTGAGGACATTTTAGGATGAATGGTGTTGGCCAAGATGTCGTTAATATTCTCCATAGCTTGGGGCATCAGGGTGGCTCAGTGGGTTAAGCATCTGACTCTTGATTTTGGCTCAGGTCATGACCTCATGATTTGTGAGTTCAAGCCCTGCATTGGGCTATGCACTGACATTGCAAAGCCTGCTTAGTATTCTCTCTCTCCCTCTCTCTGCCCACCCCCCTCCACTCATGCACTCTCTGTCTTGAAATAAATAAATAAATAAATACATAAAACTTAAAAAAGTGTATTCTCCATAGCTTAACTAAAATTTAGACAGGCTTCTTCCTGCCTTCAGATTCCTGATCTCCTGTTCATGCTGGGCCTTAGAGAACAGAGGTGGCCTAATCACAGAGAAAAACATTCCATGCCCATTGGCCCTAATCACAAACTCAATAAACAACCCAATGGACTCAATACAACCCATTGATCAACATTCCTAACACACTCTGAAACCATGCCTTATAATGCTAATGAGGTTGAAACTAGCAGAAAATTTAAAGCTTGTTTTACAGAGAACTGTTTCTCCTAATCAGCTATTATGTCTTTTTAGACCCCACTAACAAATCCACCAGCTGTCTTGGCAGAAGCTAAAACTCAGAGTCAACTGATATAATTCCAGCCTATGAACAAGCAGGGCCCTGCATTCCTTACCTGAAATGAGCCCAAGACCTGTTCTTGGAACAGGCCTCAGTTCCTTCTCCTTCTTCTAAGATAACCTCCTGACATCAGAGGCTGGACTTTGCCTTGTTCTAATGTTAAGTCTCCAGCCTAAAGTAAACATGGGATGCATGTTACATATATGTTTGCTTGATGCGCATGCTCCATCTTTCCTCATGAATAGTCATAAATTTCCCTGCTCTTTTCTTCAATATGCAGTATAACTGTGGTTTGAAAGCATCATTCATTCCTGAAACATGATTATAATCTAAAGCACTTGTATATCAGAGTGAATTTCCCCCTAAGAAATAATGAAAACTCAGATGATTTGTTCCACAACCCAAAAATATTCATAAAAAATGATTACAATACTGTAATATAATACAAAATAATAAAGAAAATACAAAATATAAGGAAAAACAAATTAACCTGCGCATACCTTTGAAAATCTTCATGGCTGGTTTCAGGGAGACGAGAGGAGGGTTATGGTGTAGGACGACTTTTCACCATCACTAACGGAATCACTGCTAAAGTTTGGCTCAATGGAATCTTTTTCTGCATGTGTGCCATTGTATACACTCGCACAGATGTTGAATATGGTACAGTATTAATAAATTCTTGTCATATACTATATTTAAGGTAACTGGCAATAAGGCAGCAGAAGAAAGAGTCTATATCTGCAGGCAGCCTGACCTAGAATCAAACAAAGCATTCCTAAGCTTACTCTTATATGGAAAAGCAAAAGTGTCCATAGGTGCTTTGAAGTGACACAAAAATACACTAGTGCCAGTTGTGGGCACCTTCCAGTGTTCTGAAAAATCACTACAGCCTGAGACCAAGCATCTGAGGATGGGAAAGGATCACACACAATTCCACAGAGAGAGAGACAGAAAGAGAAGAACCATTGGCTCAGTTGTGATCAAGTGACATTGAGCATCATATACTACTCATATTGCAAGACGTCACTCGTTTTATCAAGTTAAAATGTATTAGAAATGTTCGCTTGTCTTGCGGAACACTCACAGAACAAGTTACTCACAATCCAAGGTTTTCCTGTATATGTAATCTCAACCCCTTATAAAAAATTTGTTCTCTCCCACTTTGGGGAGGCAGATTTGAGACTTACCCTCCTGTCTTCTCCTTTATCTACTTCTCTAATAAAGCTTTTCCTTGCTGTGTACTTGCTGTCTCAGTGACTGACTTTGCTGCATGTCAGGCAAACGGAATTGAGTTTAGGTCCTCTAGCACTTTTCCACTAGCTCATCCCGGCCCTTAAAAATGTTACCGTTTTGGGGGCGCCTGGGTGGCTCAGTCAGTTAAGCTTCTGACTTCGAATCGGATCATGATCTCACTGTTTATGGGTTCAAGCCCAATGTCTGGCTCTGTGCTGACAGTTCAGAGCCTGGAGCCTGCTAAGGATTCTATGTCTCCCTCTCTCTCCCTGCCCCTCCCCCACTCATGCTCTGTCTCTCCCTGTCTCAAAAATAAATAAACATTAAAAAAAAATAGTTGCCTTTTTTGTTCCAGCAGAATTGAGCTTGGACTTAATTATGGCCTCTCTTCTCTATTACAATGGTTTCTAATAAACTCATTTTTGCCTGGTTAACATTGGTGTAATTTTCTTTGACAACCTTGAATAAAAGGCAGTGATGTTACTGTACGTGTTGTATACAATGTTTGAACTAGGATGTACAATATGAGAATTTGAGTGACTTCTTGTTTATGGTCACTTCAATAGTTATGAACAATGATGGCTTCTTTGGGAGAATGCTAATTCATTTTAATAGTCTGAAGTTGTATTTGTTGTTGGTATTGAAAGACTGAGGCTGAAAAGTAAAGTGAAAGATGTCAGAAATAGTCACAAAGTAATAAATATATCAATAGAAATTATCTGCATTGGGGCGCCTGGGTGGCGCAGTCGGTTAAGGGTCCGACTTCAGCCAGGTCATGATCTCGCGGTCCGTGAGTTTGAGCCCCGCATCAGGCTCTGGGCTGATGGCTCAGAGCCTGGAGCCTGTTTCCGATTCTGTGTCTCCCTCTCTCTCTGCCCCTCCCCCGTCCATGCTCTGTCTCTCTCTGTCCCAAAAATAAATAAACGTTGAAAAAAAAAATTAAAAAAAAAGGAATTATCTGCACTAAATTTTTGTAGGACAGTTGGAAACTGATAAAATGTGAGCTGTAACAGGGATATGTATATCAGATAAAATGGCCTGGTTATTAACTAATTAATGGATCTCTTCGGTTAATGTAAATTACTACACAATAACACCACTTTCTTGCACTATATTGTTGATAAATGGGCATTTATATCTAATTGCTTTGGAAGTAGACATTTGTCCAGTGTTTCTTTTCAACAATCTAGCCTATCCTATGTGGACCTGCTCCCCGTGCCCTAACCTGTGTTTATAAATGCAATTACATATAAGATTTTATTTTTTCTCTCTGTTCTTTTTTCTTAAACTTCGTTTATTTATTTACAAAATTTGAATTCTAATATAGTTAACATACAGTGTGATATTAGTTTCAGGAGTACAATATGGTGATTCAACAAGTCTATACATTACTCAGTGCTCATCATCATGAGCGTGCTTTGCTTATTTCTTTTACATTGCAAGACACGTTGTATTCTGATGTTAATACTTGTAAAGAATCTGGCTCCTTCACTCTGCAAATGTCATAGAGATACCCATGGGTATCAGAAGAAGAATCTTCAATGCATAGATGTATCATTTTGAGGGTATTTGTTTGTTTGTTTTACTTTCAGTAGCATCCATATCACCTAGAATAATTAGAACATTAAATGATAATTTACTGCAACGTGCTATAGGAATATTTTTTCTTTACTACATTATGTCCTTGTATCTATACATTTATTTTTCCAGAATGAATCAGTTTATTCCTTCTACTATTATCAACATGGTTTTTGAGCCTATAGCAAGTCAAGGTATATTTCCTAAAGAAATCCTCATGTGATTATTTTTTTTCTAACCTAAGTATAAAATATTTCCCACGGAAACTCAGCAAAGAATTGGCATAAAATATTGATGGGAAAACCTCAAGGAAAATACACACTAAAATATTCCAATAAATAAAATATTATAATCAAAATATCAAACTGGACTGACTCCAGATCTCTTGTTCTTAACCATTTTGTTCAGGAAAGATGAGTAAGAAAATGGACTTTCCTTCAAAAAGCTTACAGATCAGTAAGAGATGAAGAGAATGTATGAAAGTAAGTGATAAGAGCTATTTACATTTTAGTATATATAGTAATAACAAACTAACAACAATGGCAACATCAAGACTAATGATATTTGTGAGACCAGCAATAGCTAATATTTGCTGTGCACTGATTGTGTGCAGAGCTTTTTTCTAAAATCCAAAAATATTTAACTTAATTTTTATTTAATCTTTAGAAAAGTCATATGATACTTAAAGTTGATAAAATGGAGACAAGATATGTAATTCGCCCAAAGTCATAATTGTGGTAAGTGACAAAGGCATCTAATAATTTTTTTTGACAGAATATTGATCTCCAGCTGGGAGAAATTTCTATGTTTGAAAAATTTTTTTTTAATGTTTATTTATTTTTGAGAACGAGAGCAGAGCATGAGCAAGGGAGGAGCAGAAAGGGAGACACAGAATCCTTAGCAGGCTCCAGGCTCTAAGCTGTCAGCACAGAGTCCAACACGGGGCTCAAACCCATGAACCAAGAGATGATGACCTGAGCCGAAGTCAGATGCTCAAGCAACTGAGCCTCCCAGGTGCCCCAGGAAATTGCTATCTTTATCACTTTTTTCCCTTAAAAGTTCATATTTTGATGGGCAATAATCCTTCTGTGTGCATCTGAAATAATATAAAAAGTAATATTTTTCAAGTAGGGAAAAACAAGAATTTGTGAACTAATAGAATTCTATAGACACAAGCTATTGCCAAAGGGTGAGGAAATTCTTCCAATCTTGCCACTGAAACACACACACACACACACACACACACACTTACTGAGAGGGTCAATTTTATGTGTTAACTTGACTGTCCACAAATTGACTAGATTAATCAATTTCTGGGTTTGAGGGCCTTTCAGAATGAGATTTACATTGGAATCAGTGAACTCAACTCAGTAAAGTGGATTGCCCTCCTCCTTGTGGGTGGTCATCATGGAATCCAATGAGAACCTGAACAAAACCAAAGGCCAAAGAAGAAGGGATTTGTTTGTTTCCTGCCTCACTGTTGAAGTGGAACACCCCATTTCATCTTCTCCAGCCTGGCCCTGAGACTAGGATTTACACCATTATCTCGCCCCTGGTTCTCAGGCCTTCAGACTCAGACTGAATTATATCACTGGCTTTCCTGGGTCTCCACCTATAGACAGCACATAGAGATCATGGGACTTTTCAACTTCCATAATTGTATGAGTCAATTTCTCAGGTCAAATCTCTATCTATCATCTGTCTACTCTCCTATCACCTATTGGTTCTATTTCTCTTCAGAATCTTGACTGATGCTCTCACTCAGACACACACACAGCACGGCAACACACACATACACACATTTGGGATTCTTATATCTTCACACTTAGAATGATCTATTATTTTTAAAAACCTCTCAGTAATTTTTTAATGTGTAGCACCTAATGAAGTGGCACTCAATAAATGTCAAGTGCAGATTGAAAAATGCAGCTGGCCCAAACATAATTCAGTCAGGACTAAGATATCCTCAGTGACTTATGGATTGTATGTTTGTGACACACAATGACACACTTGTGTCACACTTGTCACATACTATTTTCCCTTAAATGTTTTGGGACTGACTCTGAAATTATACAGATATTATATGTTATGAAAATTTCTTCAACAGACAAATATTGACCTGGATCCAATACATTTTATTTCCTGGGTCAGTTTTAGTTGCTGTTGCCTTGTGTAATTTTGACAGAGGGGGCACTATGAGAATTTGTTTCAAATTATTATTTTTTCTTTCTTATAAGAGATCCATCACTGTGTATTGGGAACTGTGTCTCTCTCGCCAGTTAGAAATATTTTCTTGTCTTAAGGAGGGTTAATAACTTCCCCTTCTCTATTCTAAAAGTACAGACCTTGATGCGCTAACTTAGGGCAGACCCTTCAAAACTGGAGCCCTCTTTTGAAAAAGCATAGGCTGAAGGGCACAACAATGTGTCATGTCAACAGATGCGTATGTCATGTGTCCTATGTCCAGATATGGAGCTGATGGCTTTCATTGTAGTGGTCCAGCTCTGTGACTCATTCTTAGAAAATTATAACCTGAATGCTGCTCTGATTATGTTACCTTGTATTTATCTCACTCAATTCAACAGAATTAAAAGAGTATTTACTCTCTTCTCCATCAGGTTAAATAAAACAGACCTCATAGTAACTGCACAAATCTAGGAAACTGTCAAACAAGCATATTCCACACAAACGAAGACTAAATATCTAGCTTTAAAGTGTATGCATGTAGTTATTGGCATCACTATATACTTAGAGCAAAAAAGAATCTTCAAATAATTTTGTCTCCAGTTTAATTTGTAATTGTCACTTTACAAATACTGGTTGTTGTCTGTAGCCTCCCATTTAATAGTATCACTTTTTCTTTTATACAGAAGTAGAGCATATAGAGAAATCTTGTATCATAAAATGTGTCACAACATGCCAGTTTCTCCACATCATTTACTCTTGTCACCTTTGTATGCTGAGAATGATATTAACAGCAAGGGTCTAAAAAATGTTAACTCCAATTACACTTCATTTTCAAATACATTTTGCAGCTCTTTGTGGACACAGGTTTTTATTTGATAATGCCTGAAGATTGCCAAACTGGCCAAAACAGTAAAGGTTCATTTGTCTTTGAGAAAAATCCTTAATTATTGAACAGCGTGAACAACACCCAGAAATCTATGGCAAAAAGGGGAAGGGGAGGAAGCAGAGCAAATTAAGAACTTTACAGAGAGTGATCTAATGTGGAGTTTTAATTTGGAAGCAATAAATGATGTACCTGCTTTTTTCAAGCAAGGAATAATTTTATTACAGTGGGTCTTTACTTTTAATATTTTTTTCCTGACTGGAAAACATGAATGTAATAATTATATAAAAAATAAAAACATGAAAATAAAGCTCCCACTACACAAGCAGATTTCAGAATCCTTTAACATACAAGACTTTTCTTTACTTATTTCATGTAAACTAATCTGACCTAGTCTTTCAATGAATGTTCTTCATATTCTTGTCCAATTCAGGCCCTGTTCTTGGAAAACATATCTCAAAATACGTGAAAGTTTTCATATACATAGTCATAATATGAGTTTACCATGTTAGAAAGTCAGTTGTTTTGTTACTGATGTTGTTTTATTTATTTTTGTTGTTGTTTTGTTTTCATGGCCAGCCATGCAGAGCAAATGGTCTGTGAAATATCTCTTATATTTAAAACTTGAGATTAAAATTTACTAAGGAATAATAGAATCTTAGCATGACAGCCTTGGAATATATATTTATTCTTCTTATCAAGGTCATTTTCTCAAGGCCTTATGAACAGGTAAAATTCAACCTGCAATAGCATAGACAGAAAATTTTCCTATTTTTTGAAATACTGTTATTCAATTATTGAGTAGGTACAAAAAATGGAATAATCAAAAGGCACAAAAAGGTCTGTAGCAAAATATTGAATTCCCCTTATTTATGCCCTATAGCCTCCAGGTTCTAATACCAGACATAACTATTATTATCAATTCTTTTTCATTTTACTTGAGATATGATGTGATTATATAAACTCATACCTAAGTACTTCCTTATTTTACATGCTTTTTCAAACCTGGAATCATAGCTTAGCTATCATTTGGTATCAGCACATGGAGAGCTATTTATTTTGTTTGAAAGGAAACATCCTACTGTGTTGAAGGTTGCACTTTAATGTATTCAGCCAGTCTTATCAGGGAAGCATTTAAATATACTTTCCAAATTATTTCCTTTTACAGACAAAGTTGCAATGAATATCTTTCTCACTTGAGGTTCTACTAGAAACAGAACCTGATAAAAATCTGGGGTACAAATAGTTTATTTGATAGGATTTCCAGAAATTCAAGGACAGGAAGTGACAAAAGAGACACAGGGAAAGGAGAGAATCCAAGATAGAGAATCCAGGTTTTAAGAAACTTGCCATTGTGGGCCACTGGAACTCTGGGGAACTCTTAGTGCTGGGAAGCTGTTACCCTTATCCACAGCTTTTCATGCACTCCATCACAGACTGCAAGCTGCTTACAGGACCTTATCTTTCTAGCACTTTTGGATTTCCCTGTGCAGGGTCTGAGCATACTCTTATAGAGGGGAGAAAAACCCTCAGACTAAAATGTAGCCACTCACATGAAGTAGCTTTCTTTTTGTAAAGATGCAGAGAGGATATAAAGAGGGCACTGAAATTATCTTCAACAATATCCTTATTGATGTCTTTTTGTACAAGGGCTGGGGGCATGTCCACTTTTAGTTTTGCAAATGACCTCACATACTCATACCAGCAATGTGGACTTCTTTTATGCATGTTTTTCCACCTGCAGAATTTTATGATATTTGACATCATATCTGCTTTGCTAATCTAAAAATCAAAAAAAAAAAAGGTATTTTACTTTATTTTGGTGTTCAGTAGTTTCATTAAGGTTAGGATTAAATAAAAAGAAAAAAAAAATCCTGAACCATTTTGTTTGACTTTCTATGAACTATCTGTTCAAATACTTACCAATTTTAAAACTCACATTGTTGAGTTTTTTATTGCTTATGACAAGCTGATCACATATTGAAGAAATCAACTATTTTTTACATAAGAATTATATTTAACAAGATTCACTTAAGTATTTTGAGTTTCACATATTTAATACTGTGCAGAATAACAGGATGGATTTTCAGAAATTGATTGGTTCATGGATGTTATTCAGCTCAGGATAGAAATTATCAAATCTGCCCTGTAGAAAGTCTTATCAATTTAAATTATCTCCAACAACTTCCATGAATTTTTTAATACACCATATGATTTTCCATGGTATAATTTTTAATATTAAAAATATTTGAAAATTTTACAGTATGCTATTATAATAAAGAGCTAAGAGCAGGACTAAAGCATAAATATCACTGGAGAAAAACTCAATACAACAGAATAATAGGGAATAAATAGAGGGTTTTTGTCCTTCAGAACCCTTAGATATCCCTCTGAAACTTGTAAGAATTCAATCATGACTTGAGTGGAATCACATATAATGATCGGGAAAAATTAACTAGTAACTAGGAATTACATAAGCAAAACCATGGCTACAGGGATAAATATTTTGTGCTTGTGGATCAAGGAGGAGACTAGTCTGACATCTATTAAATATGTTGATGAATGACATTGAATTATGAAGACCTTGACTATATTCATATTTTGGGTAAGAAAAGGTCATTGGATATTCTCGGATCAGTGAAGAGAAAGGTGACTAAAGAGATGTTTCCAAAAACTAGCCTGGAATATGTATTTAGTTTGCATTCAAAGGGAATGAAGTAGGAAACAGAGACACCAGATAATGATGAGTAAATTGTGGCGAATAATCTACTTAAAAGAATCACTGAAGGTCAAGTGACCCCATAATACACATACAAAACAATAAAATGGATTCCTTCTGGGAACCAAGTCCTAGAACCATTGGAAAGGGACCACATGTGGAAATGATCACTGTATACCTATGTTTATATTTTCCAACAAAACATGCGAGGAGTACTCTAAGAGAATACTCATAGAAGAGAAAAATATTAAAAATCAATTTTTCAGCCTTTAATTATTTCAGTATCTCCCTGCAAACAGAAGAAACTGGTCAAAACTGTGGTACCCACGCTTAGATTTAGTACCTGAACACTGGCGTGTTCCCGCAGATAAAGAACTGCAAAACTTTATCATGCAGATTTTGAGAAGTATGGTTTCCTAATCTAATGTTGCCTGTATGACATCCAGTCTGCAATGAGATTTTAGGGCAATTTTAGTGACCTCTTCTTCATTACATGATGAAATATTAACTAGAACATTAAGGGAAACCACAGTGCTCTTCCCCTGACAGGAGGCAGAAGTCAACAACATTGGTCCTAAACAGCTAAATGAACACATTCCCTTTTCTTTCCTGAAGTATGTATGGCTGATACTAACTCCTCTTGCCTTCAGACAAAATCATGGAGATGTGATTTCCAGGGAATCTCAATTTGCTGTCTCATTAATTCTCATTTTTATTTGACGAGTTCCTAGGCACCAGTGCCTCGGCTCCTTTCAACAACACTGTTCTTTCTTTTGCCACTGATGTTGGCATTTAAAACTTCCTACCACATGAGCACTGATGAATGCTCATGGAAATAAATCAATTAATCAGACCTGTAGCAATTGGATACTCAGCATCAATTTTCTCTTTGTGGAAAAACTAATGGGATTGGCAACAAAGTGGTTACAAGAGGCAATGTAAGATTTACAGTTTATTTTTCTCTTTCAACTCAATGAATTCTCTTAAAGTGGGAGTCACAATACTGAGAGACAGTGTTTAATACAAAAGTGACTTTATCATCACATTGTATGTATACTCAGGGTCAAAGTCCTATTGACAATGCAATAATTTGAGAGAAACAGTGATAAGATTTCTTTATTTTCATATAATGACAGTTCATAAACTCGAATCAAGAAATGTGACAGAGCTACCCTACCTCATTTAAAATTGATTCGTTGTAGGCAATTAGTTTGGTATCCAGGAAGACCTACGAGCTTTCATATAATCTTGGTGTGGCACATATTGCGAGGTAACCATCAAACTCATTTTTCTCTTCATTCTGGGCAGATTATTTTCCAGCTTTGCCTACAGTTAAGAGGGATAATACGATTAAGTTCTAGCCAATTGAATGAAATCTTACGTGACACAACGACAAACTTCCCACAAAATATCATCGACACACACACTCCCACCCCTTCCATCATGACCTTTGTCCTGGTACACTTTTATTTGCTCCTTTTTTTTCTCTTAGGGCACAGCTGTCAGCAGCTGATGAGGCAGATGCCCAGTGATGCTCACCCCCAACAGAGTTTCAGCAGCACCCCTTGGATGAATTTCTAATGAGTCCAGCCTAGAGGTCCTCAGAGGTCATTTTCTATGCTTCACTCATCTGTACCTTAGAAGCATGTTTGCTGCTTGCCTATTCAGGCCTTAGTTTCCTAACCATCTGTACCAAGAAGGGATGTTATTGCTTGCCAGTCCTGGCTGTGGTTCCCTGCCCTCAGACTCTGCCACCTACATCCCAGAAGTATTTTCTCTGTTTGCCCAGCGAGTGTGCACTAGCGCTGGCCTGGAGCAACCCAACTTCTCCATTATCCGGTAGGGCTGCAACCATACCTTCTCCAGTGAGATCTGAACTCCAGACCTGAAAAGGGGCCCAGCTTCCAAGTTTGTTCCCTTCTTTGGAACTCTGCCTCTGCCAAAGGATATTCTTAGAATTTTCCTTACCCTTCATAGTTAATAATTCTTTATATATTACATACCCTGTTCAAATTACTATGTGGT
The DNA here is from genome assembly GCF_016509475.1 of Prionailurus bengalensis. NCBI lineage: Eukaryota > Metazoa > Chordata > Mammalia > Carnivora > Felidae > Prionailurus > Prionailurus bengalensis. The sequence goes on along the minus strand of NC_057350.1, from coordinate 23,460,917 downwards.
TTCTATCTCCTAATTAGACTCTATTGATACAGTAGGATTAAGTATCTAATTAAGTATTCCATTTTCTGAGATATCCAGACACAATTCTACACAATCCCCCAACTGCCAGCAAACATATCATTTCTCTACAGATAGAAAATTGGCAAATTCTCCACTGGGATGTCTAATGAACCCCAAAGACACAAAGACCCTGATAGCTAAGTTTCCCCAACTAAATAGGCCAATCACATTACCCTAGAGTGAGGATCTCAGAAGACAATTTACATCCACAAGCCCAGAGTTTAAAGTCAGCTATTCATTTCCCACTTTAAATGCAAGCAAACAAAGAAGGATTACCAGACATCTGAGGGAAACCTTTAAAGGAAAGAGAATAAAACAAAGTGAAAACAATTTGGATGAAGTAGATATTATGCAAAGAGTAGAAAAGCTTTAAAAAAAAAACAAGCATTAATAACAGAGTCAAAAGCTATTACATTGCAACTATGCAAAAAAGTTACTATTTAAAAGATAAAAGGACACTCTGGTAATTGAACCAACCATAGGAAATTAAAGTAAGGATGGCAGAATTAATAAACTTAACGGATATATTGAAATATAAAGTTGGAGAAATCTCCTTGAAGAGAGCAAAATGACAAAAATAAGGAAAATAAGGAAAATAAGGAGATGGTATGATAATCAGAGGTCTGCTCCAGGAAACCTAATATCTGAATATATGCTAACTCTGAAAAAACAAAACAAACAAACGAAAAAGAATAGAACAGGAGAGAATATCATACATAAAATAATAAAAATAAGATGTTCCCCAAAACAGGTATATAGTTTGACATGCCCAGCACATGTTTGAAAGTAGAACCACATCAAAGCACATGAAATTTTATAACATTGTAGACAAGAAGAAAATTCTATAAGATTTGAGGGAAAAAAAAGTCACATACAAATGATAAGGAAACACAATGGCTTCAGATTCCTCAATGGTGACACCAAAAGCCAAAAGCAATGGGACAATGTCTATAAAATATTGAATCAAAATTATTTTCAACTGTGAATATTTTTCAAAACTTCAACACTCTAGCATGTGTCAGGAAGGAATTAATATGTTTTTACTTAACATCCATGGGGCACCTGGGTGGCTCAGTTGGTTGAACATTCGACTTCGGCTCAAGTCATGATCTCATGGTTCATGAGTTCCAGCCCCGCGTTGGGGTTCCTGCTGTCAGCACAGAGTCTGCTTCGGATCTTCTGTCCTCTCTCTCTGTCCCTCCCTGCTCACTCTCTTTCTCTCTCTCTCAAAATAAATAAAACATAAAAAAAAAATTTAACATCCTCAAACATTTTTTTTACCATTTTCTCTTTTTTAGATGGTTTTGGCAGATGTACTCCACTAAAACGAAGGTGTGGGGCATAAACTTAGGAATTCCCTGAGCTTGTACCCATGGGTTAACAAGGTATATAGGAATAGAAAGCCTCAGGATGTAAGCATCCAAGATTAGGTAATCAAGATTAGGTATTAAGGGAAGAAGCGCCCCCCCCCACCCCACCCCAGTTTAGTACAATAGCAGAAAGCTGCTTTTGCAGGAAGGAAAGACCATTATAGGTAAACTGGTAAACAAGGTAGACCTCAGCAGGGTGAAGTTGCCCAGAGTGGAACTAATTAGCCAAAGAAAGATGCCTTGTTGACCCTGAAGTAACATGCTCTGTCTTATCCCTTTAGCTAAGATAAGCAGACTTGGTGCCTCATGCCTGCCATAAACAACCATCTGCCTGATGCCAGGACTTTGTTTTGTATTGACCCGAACTCCTAACACCACATATCTTCGAAACTCCCTTTCCCTCACACACGAGTTAATGATCATGATTTCATTGTCTCTTTGTGCACGTCCATCATGCTTGTAAGCCTTCTGATCCTAATAAAAACATAGCAAGGATCCTTACTAGGGGCTCTTGTCTCCTCCCGGACATTAGCCTCTCTCGCATCTTAATACTGTGTCCATTTTCTTTCTGGACAAGACAGAACTCCAGACTTAGAGTCTACAACACAAAGGAACAAACTGCCTTAGGATATATAAACTAGAGATCTAATAGAATCTCCAGGAAATGGTTAATAGAAATCTCAAGATGGCATCTGTGCAACTGGTATAGAGAGCAACTAGTCCAGGACAGATCAGCCCAAGTGCTCCAAGAGACATGGAGAAAAATGAAACCAATGGAATACCTGATGGTCTCAATGTTTTAAGAAAAATTTAGATATGAATGAGTGTAGTGGAAAGTGTACGTTGAAAACTAAGCAGGGGTGCCTGAGTGGCTCAGTCAGCTGAGCGTCCAACTCTTGATTCCGACTCAGGTCATGATCCCACAGTCGTGGGATTAAGCCCAGTGTTGAACTCTGCATTGAGCATGGAGGCTGCTTAAGATTCTCTCTCTCTCTCTCTCTCTCTCTCTCTCTCTCTCTGTCTGCCTCACTCATGCTCTCTCTCTCAGTAAAATAAAATAAAATAGGCAAAAACACAACACCAACACTAAAGAAGGCAACTTAAAAAAATTATAGAAATCATAGGTACATTTTTAGTAAAAGTTTAAAGTAATCATACTTTACTGAATAATTATGAATAGCATATGCATTTTTTTTCATAAAGTAAACATTGGTCTAACCATAATTATCATGTAGCTGAATTGGGAGGATGATAGCATATAAGTAGGCTATGGGGATGAAAGCATAGAGTTAATTCTTCATCTTCTGTGGTGGGAAATCTGTAATATTTAAACCTAAAAAATCAAAATACAAACACAGCATTTGCCTGTAATGGGATAAGTCAAAAGTAGTGAGCTAACTGAAATGAAACCTTAGAAGAGTGGGACAAAGGAAACAATGGCAGAGACTACTCTTTTTCATAAGAAACTTTGTAGAATTATTTTACTCTTCAAACTATATGTACACATAACTGCCATACAAGTCAGTTTAAAACATTAGTATCACTTTTAATGGATTCAATTTAAAGAGTATTTTTTGAGCCTTTTAGTTTATTTCACTTTTCTCTTTTCATAAATTATGTAGCAGTTGTTTGGAGAAATGAAGCCTTGATTATGTTGATAAACCAACTTGGAATACCATATAATATGAATTATTAAAAGAAAAAATATAATATGTGGTATAGGGACATTTTTGCTATTTACTGTGAACATTATCTCTACAATTCAAATAAAACTTGACCATCATTTGGTCAGAACATTAGGTTTCTCAAATATTGTCCACATGATAGAAAAATACCTCTTTACTTAGTTTACCCTAGAACATATTCATCTTTACTAGAGTTTTATTTTTTGTAACAAACATCTCCTTCATTTATTATTAGTGAAATCTAATTTCTCAATGAGCCACATGTTGTCTTTAAGGGATATTCTTTCCAATAAAGATTTCATGTCTTTGCTTAAGTGCTCTTCTTTGAATCAAACGTTGATGGTATTTCATAATTTGGAACCATAAAGATTCCTTAGGAGTTCAGCTTAATGTATTTTCATGTCCATTACATAAGTCAGTAAATAATAATTCTGTAAGGAATTAATGGGCATAGCGAGTAAACCAGCACACCATTTGTGAATCTCCTGAAATTGCTGATCTAGAATTCCATTTATATATTGTCTCTAAAATTATTCATGTCTTAGAGTTTTTATGTTGTCTGGCCTATGAATTAGTACACTCCAGGTGAAAGTGTGTATTTTTTTGAGGTGGGGGGAGACAATGACAAGAAATGATCATTTAAATGTTATGTACATAAATGCTCAAGTTGGCAAGATACTATTTGAATTCCACCTATTTTACTTTTAAAAACAATGAAAGGTTTTCAACGTGTTACCCCAAATTTAAATTGACTATAGACAAAAGAAAAAAAAAGTAGTTTTACTGCATTCATTTTAACATGTTACAGTTCACTTATGAAACGGACCTAATTAAAGATGCCTATAAGATAACAAAATGTGTGGCTGTTGCCAGTTTTTGCTTTATAGCTTCCTGAAGGCAAACTTATTTTTGTCTCCTCCTTAGCTATTAATTTTCTATCCCATTGCTGGCTCCAGTGCCTACTATCAAAGTCAAGTGGGTGTGCAATTATAGCCCTAATCTTGTTCTGTATTTTGGTCCCTTCCCTAAATTCCGGAAATGTCTATCTTATGTAAGTCTAACAAGAATAGCTTTTTATATTCTCGTTTTAATTTTTTTCTGTCAATCTATGCATGTATAGCACCAAGATATAGAACCAAGGCATGAGCTTACTCACCTATCTACACACGTTTGGAAGGTAAACATTTCGATAAAATGAACATGTAATATACAACAAATATTTTTCAGGAAAGCATACAAATTTGTCCATTAATAGTTTATGATGCTCATTTCCTACAGCCACAAGATACTGACAGTTATTATATTTGAAAATATTTCCAACATGACAGAACAGACCATGGAACCCAAACATTGTTTTCAGTTGTAAAATTATACATTTAACCATTATATTCTTAGCTTTGATTCAAATGAAGGTTAATAAAATGTAAAGTAGAGGTAGGGAAACTAAACCTTAGAAGCAAAAAATCAAGTTTGAGAATAGGTAAAAGTCCTTCTATACTTGAATTGTCTGTTTACCATGTCCTAAGATATTATTTGGCATATAAAAATTTTATTTGATTCCTATCTTCACAATGTTCAGCCCATTTCTAAAGTTAATGATGTGACACAGAGTTTAATACCATTGAGTCAGAAGTCAGACAAATATGGAGTCTTAAACCAACTTTTTTAAAGGTTTCTTGGTTTCTCTAACACTCAGCTTCATCTATAAAATGTTCTCTATAAGTATTATAATATATGTTATAAAATGCTATGCCCTAAATTTATTGAGAAGAAGGAAAGTTCTCTAATCAAAAGTTCTGGGCATGATGCCTCATCTAATGTTAATTAAGTCTCAAAATCATGATATATAAAGAGTGAGTACATGACACTTGAAGCAGGGTAGACAGTACTATTCCAAACACTGGAATGATGAGAAGATCAAAAGGAAGCAGAACTCCTTCAAGGGAGAAATTAAGACCAATGGTCATAAATTTCAAAGAAGATTTTAGATTAATAAAATAAAAATGATTCTAGATATATAAATTTTTGAACAATTTAAGCTACCTAAAATATTTCTGTCTTCCTTCTCATTTGCTTTATTTAAGAGGTAGTATAAATTTTTGTCAGGAATCTTCAGTGGGGATTTCCCATATTGAAATTAAAAAAAAAATTTTTTAATGTTTATTTATTTTGAGAGCAAGAGACAGAGACAGAGACAGAGCACAGGAGGGGAAGGGCAGAGAGAGAGAAGGAGACACAGAATCCAAAGCAAGATCCAAACTCCGAGCTGTCAGCACAGAGCCCGATGCGGGGCTAGAACTGATGAGCCGTGAGATCATGACCTGAGCTGAAGTCAAGCATTCAGCTGCTCAACCGACTGAGCCTCCACCCAGGTGCCCCTGGATTTCCAATATTTTAAAAGAGACTGCATCACGGTCACTCTAAGAAGTTTCAAGTTTATTATGGTTTTGAAGCCTACAAAATTCTTTGAAATATTTCTGTGTATCAGACGTACCCAATATACGAGTTCAGGGTGGAGATAAACTCTGGAATAAATGACTATGCATAATAAATGGTTCCATTACCAAATGGCTTTATAAGATAAAATTATATGTTCTATGTTTCCAGGTTTTTAAGTCTATACTGTAAAAATAAAAATGAACGTTTAATTTTATCTAAATACTGTGTAGAGTATAGAATTCAAATTTCTCAGTCATTATACTTGGGTTCATCCTACATGAAATTTAGATAATTACAATTTTTGGTTAATGGTAACTATGGCAATTCAATTTTGAACATAACTGTCTATGTAAGGCATTTTAGAAGGAGATGATGGATCTTGAGATTTCAGGTCAAAAGTAATGTTGAAAATTCAGATCTAATAGAAGTAATCACTATAAGCAAAAGTTGGAGATGAGGAGTTCTATTGAATGAGCTATAGTGTCTCAAAGGTTTATCTGAATAGAGAATCAAATATGATCTTGATCCAAATTGTATAGACCTAAATTTAAAAAGGTCTGGCTGTTCGCTAGAGGATGGGCAAAATAAATATACCTGCTAGCTGAGAGTAAAGGTTATGTTCATATTGAGAAATGAGTATTAAGGATCTGGAAAGGTTTCTGAAGGTGTTAGAATGTAAACATTTTGAAAGAAGGAGATGAGCCTATCTTTTGGGTTTTCTTTAATGTTCATTTATTTTTGAGAGAGAGAGAGAGACAGAGACAGAGACAGAGAGCAGGGAAGGGGCAGAGAGAGAGGGAGACACAGAATCTGAAGCAGGTTCAAGGCTCTGAGCTGTCCAGCTCTGAGCCCAAGGCGGGGCTCAAACTCATGAACTGTGAGATCATGACCTGAGTCGAAGTCAGATGCTTAACCAACTGAGCCACCCAGGTGCCCCTTTTGGGTTTTCTTTTAACATATAGCTAATTTTACAATGTTCCTTCTAAGAAATTTGTTGCGAGTGTGGCCAGCAAAGATGCAGAGGTTGAGTACAGGGAACTGCCTACTGTTCACCGGGTACAACTCTTTCTTTATTAACTCCACTCTCAGGACAGTGACTACGCTTATAGTATCATTTGGGAGACATGTTCACTTCATAACCTGCCTGAAAATGTCATGACTTGTTTTATTCTGGTGAAGAAAATATGTGAATTGTTCCCTTAATTTGTACTTTTCTTCCATTCTTTCCTTCCTTCTTTCCTTCCTTCCTTTCGTTCTTTCTTTCTTCCAAAAGAACAGGTCTCTCAGTTTGGTACTTACAATCTCTCTCTTTTATCGGCCCATGATTTATGTTTTTCCCATACTACAGATCTATTTGTTTTTCTGTAATGTTTCTTTCAGTTTTTTTTTTTCCCCTATTTCACTCATTCTATACTCCTTCAGCCCTCTTATTGATCCTTGGTTGTTCTCAAAGGTAAATCATCTGAAATCTAAAACTTCTTGGCAGCAGAGACAGCATTTTTTAAATCTACAAGAGCAGCACTTTAAATTTTAGAGGATTCCTCCCCCACTTTCTGAGTAACAGTAAATCTGGTTGATGTCAGTTTTAGACTGTTCCTGTTAAAGTGACTTGGAAGACTGCATTCGTTAAGTACTTTTGATGAGAACGGAGTTTTTTTAAAATCCATTTTCACAATGGGTAACTTGCAATGTATTCAAACAGCAGAAACTAAGTGTTATTCTCTAGAGGAAATTAATTATTTAGGTTGGAAGAACATGTAAAAATATTGGAGGAAAATTGGTTTAAAAAAAAAAGAAAGAGAGAGAGAAAAAAAAAATGATGATGTATTCAGGTCCCAGATTGAGTCTAGAAAAGAGCTTGCCTCCGGGTCGTTTTCTCTAATTCTCCAATTTTAGTATTTACATCTTAAGAGGTAAGGAGTAAGATTGTTATGGCCAGAATTCGTGATTCCCAAAGACCACCAGGGAGCCAAGTCTGATGCAAAAGCAAAGAGCCTTTATTCGAGCTAGCTTGAGCTCAATCCCCTACAAGATGCCGGAGAGAGAGCCAGTTTCAAAAGCACAAAGGTTTTATAGGGGTCTAGGGGGCAGTTGGTGAGGTAATGGTCATGGCCTTAGCCGATTGGCTGGGGAAGGGTCGTGGCCTCAGCCGATTGGCTGGGGAAGGGTCAGAGTCCTGTTACGCAGGTTGCTGGGCGTAGTTTGATCGGGAAGTTACTCAAGGAGAAGAGACATGGTCTGAGGTTTTTTTCCCCGGAAAGGGGGCCATGTCGGGGACATAGTCACTCAAGATGGAGGACACAGAACAAGATGGAATCGGCCAGCCTAGGTCCGCTCTTTCAAGATCTGCTAATTAGCAAAATTTCTTCCAATTCAAAACAATCTATAATTTCAAGGAATACTCGCAAAACTTGTGTTGATACTGATTCATCATTGGGAATGGTGAAAATTGTTAACTCTCTTTACTTACAGAAATGTGTTGTTAGTGTTAAAAAATAAAACAAAAAGTATCATTTAAATTTATCTTTAATATAGCAGATTTTCAGAGTTAGCTGAATGTACACATATATATACTTATATGTATATTGAGACATCCATGGGAAAATTGCCCCCAAAGAATTCATTAAATTAGTTAAATTAAATTATAATTAAATTATATTATAGTTAAATTATAGTTAAAAGAATAGACAAAACATACTCTAAGACATATTTTTTACAGTAATACTGAGCACCATAGAGTCTAAAGGATGTTTGTTTGATTCATGTTTTACACATCTAGTGTCAAAAAATCATTAAATGTTTTGGAAAACTTTTTAGTTGAAAAAATGATAGTGGGATAATTAGAGCAAATAAGTACTTCCAGTTTCTTGCAAAATGTCTAAATGTAAAGATACATCTAGTATAAAATAGAGTGCCAAATGGTAATTTTATAGACTTGTATTGCAATGAGGATCAACCATTTATTTCTCTGTAATATCATTTATGGCACGTATAATTAAAAACATTCCATGTGAATTTTGATTCTAAAGCACTTAATAAACCTCAGAGGAAATTTAAACTTGTTATTTTACACCCAAACTTCATAGATCTACAGTTCTCCCTCAAAGCCTCCTTAGGCCAATCTAACTGAAACAAATATTCAATTAGTTAGGATTATATTTGTGCTTCTGTTTTGGAGTGTAGTATTTACTCAGTTAAACCATAGACATTATCTCTAAGATACAAATATAACCTCTAAAATCTTAAGCAACTTGCAGTTGCAAGTCGTGCAGCTAATACATCATCGAAAGAAATATATGAACATAAAGCATCTTACATCAGCATCCATGATCTTTATCACTATGCCACTGCCTCTAATGTGCATATGTTAAGAAAGGGTATAGGGCCCCTGAGTGGCTCAGGTGGTTAAGCATCTGACTTCGGCTCAGGTCATGATCTCACAGTTCGTGGGTTTGAGCCCCGTGTCGGGTTCTGTACTGACCGCTCAGAGCCTGAAGCCTGCTTCGGATTATGTGTCTCCCTCTCTCTCTGCCCCTCCCCTGCTTGCACTCTGTCTCTCTCTCTCAAAAATAAACATTAAAAAATTTAAAAAAAGAAAAGGTGCAAAATTTTCGGCATACATAACTAACTCAGTATCTAAGTGTAGTTTGGTCACAGATGAGTTTATAAAGTGTAAATATGCATCAAGTGAAAGATACTTCATTTTATGTTGGTTTTTTGGGGGGTTCCCAGACACATTTCCAATGTAAGGAGGGTGGGGGAAGTTTCCCCACACGTAATGCCAAGCAATTCTCAGAAAGCAGCCAGTGTGCAAAACTTCAGCTCAATTCTGACACTATTTACTCACAGATATTATCAGATTCCACAGGTTAGGGTTTCAGCCTTACAGGACTGTTCCCCACCCCTACTTCAGATGCCAGTTGCAATCCCCAGCCATGACCTGTGCTTGTGATGGACTGGAGGTTTTAATGACCTTCACCTTAGGTTCTTTTAATTTGCTAGAGAGACTCACAGAACTTAGGGAAACGCTTACTTACATACACCAGCTAATTAAGAATATGACAGAAAACACAAATCAACAGCCAGGAGAAGAAGAGATGGACAGCACAGGGTATGGGGAAATGGCACAGAGATTCCATGCCCTCTCCAGGCATGACACTCTCCCTGAACCTCCACATGTTTACTAACCTGGAAGCTCTCAGAACCCAGTTCTTTTTGGTTCTTTATGGAGTTTCACTGCATATTCACGATTGATCAAATCATTGGCCATTGGTGATTGATTCCTCGGTGCTCAGGGAGGTGGGACTTAAGGTTCCAACCCTGTAATCACTTGGTTAGCTCTCCTGGTAATCAGCCTCCATTCTTAGGTTACCTAGGGGCTTTCCAGAGGTCATCATTAAAATAACAAAAGACAACTTTATGGTCCACATCACAGGAAATTCCAAGGGTTTTAGGAGCTGCGAACCCAAACCTGGAACTCTGGACCAAGACCAGATACATAGGAGAAATATATTTTGATTATCTGAATGACCAAATATACATTTCTTATAAATCATAAAATCACAGATGGGAAACTCAGAAACTCAGAAAATATGGGAGGCATGCTAAGGATCATATGAAACAGAAGAAAAAAAAATCGAGTATATATTTTTTTCTCTTTCAGGTAAAGTTTAAAATGAACCAAATAGTAAATGAAATGTAAGAATGTGGGAAAGATCAATGATATTCATATGGTCTAGTCAGTGGGTATCCCCATAGTTGAGAGCTTTACTCTGAATTCTACAAATGATGTTGGAAGTGGGTCCCTTGAGAAACAGATAAAGCCAAAGGGTGACTTTTTCTTCAATTTAGAATAGGAAAGCAATGGATAAAGGATTAAAAATATAAGAGAGGAGGGAAAAATTGACTGCAGAATTTCCCAGAGCAGGCATTAACACCAAGGACCTAGGCTTCTGGATTCTATTTTTAAAGGAGTAACAAGGAAGAAGAAAAGAATAAGTGAGAATTGATGAGATGGAGAGGAGCAAATTCCGAATTGTTCGCACTTGATGTGAGGGACTACGTTCGATGACTCAAAGCAATGTCTTTCATTGTGTGAAATTGTCATGACCGTGTATTGAGTAATCCTTCACAAATGAAGAAAACTCTCTCAATGAATATTTAATATTTCCCTTTAAAAATGCAAAATCCTTCTGATGTACATTGTTATGATTAAATCGATAAGTAACAACCAAAAAAAAAAAAAATAGGAACATCAATTTCCACTTGATGTTTGCTTTAAAAAAATGTGAGGGTATGAACTACCAAATAATAGATCTGCTAATATGAAGTGTCACTTTGTTGCCCTGATGGTTAAATAAGGTTTTCACTTTATTTGGTAATTACCAGCAGTCGACATGACATAGTTATTAAAAAGTCAGGAAGGTTATGCATTAAATCTGACATCCTCATAGAATACTACTAACAGTATTTTCACCCTATTTCTAAAGTTTGTTTATCTGGTTTAAAAAGTTTTAAAAATACACTGCCTAATCGTGTTTCAAATGACAGCATGTGTTCTATAACAGGATAAAATCTTTCTCATTTTTCCTCGATCTAAGAATGAAAGTATTTATGTACATAAATCAATGGCACAGTGTCATGCAGTAAAGTTCTGAACACAGTAAAGGAAAATGTGCTTTTATCCTTAGCAACTGCTCTACACAGGCACTCTGGACCCATATGGGCTCACCCTTGGATAGTGACCCTCTTTAGAGTTCTATCAGAACTACAGCCCTGGTAAGAGACCATGTGTTGCCAGAGCCACAGTGGCTTGACCTGGCGACTTGGAACAAGCCAGAGGTGAGCAGCTATGGGCTGAGCATCATCATATCAGTACTATCTCAGGTTATTGTGAAATATGGAGCTCATGATAAACAGCACCAGAAAGAGTCCTTGAAATTCTCCATGTAAAGAACATGGGTAAGGCAAGATGGTGTGGTCAGTCAGACAGGCTTTCATCACACACAGTGCTGAAGAACTTCCCTGCTTCTCTGTGAAGTCTCTTCTTGTTCTACAGTTTGAGGCTAGGAATTGTGTAGATTTTGCTGCTAAAAATATACATGCTTTTCTACGTACATCTCCATTTCTTTGCACTAAATTCATATAGGAAATGCTAATGTGTCTCTTCCTCTTGGCCTGAAAAATCTAACCAATTATACCAAAAATATTGAACAGGCTGAATTAGGAATCAGAAGATCAGGGGCGCCTGGGTGGCGCAGTCGGTTAAGCGTCCGACTTCAGCCAGGTCACGATCTCGCGGTCCGTGAGTTCGAGCCCCGCGTCGGGCTCTGGGCTGATGGCTCAGAGCCTGGAGCCTGTTTCCGATTCTGTGTCTCCCTCTCTCTCTGCCCCTCCCCCGTTCATGCTCTGTCTCTCTCTGTCCCAAAAAAATAAATAAACGTTGAAAAAAAAATTAAAAAAAAAAAAAGGAATCAGAAGATCTAATGTATAACCTTTTCTCTACTATTGAGTAAGGAGGTAGCATGAAGTAAATCATTAAAATCCTTTTCCCTCAATTTTCTTACTCATAAAATAGGACTAATATTAAATACATTCCTTACTTACCTCTTAGATATGATGCAAATAAAACACCATATGCAAAAGTGTTTTATAAATTGAACATATTGTAAGGATATTAATTAAACTATTTTATGGAACTAGAAAAGACTATCTGGTCACCATCAGATCAAGACGCCACCTTTGTATAAAGACAGGAGAGTAAGAAGTTATTTATCTTGTTTTTTATTTTAATGTATATGATTTGTGTACATGACAAATTTTTGAAAGACAAAACATAACATAAATTTTAAGAAAGAAAAATTTCTCAAGCATAACTTCCGACCACATATATTTTTAAGAAAAAATAAAAAAGAATCTACATATAGACCTTAATTTCACAGTTTGGAACACATTAGGAACACATTATAAACCATAGGTTTCATCAATAAATGTGGACTTTTAATCTTCTGGTTTCTCTTAAGATCGCATAAATCTTTCGCCTTAATAAATGTAGACTTTTGGTCTTGGGTGACTATAACTCTGATGTATACGATGGCAGCCTACTTCCTCACAGGGAAATTTTATCACCATTCAAATGAAAATGGGATTAATAGAATTTGCTTCAAATTTTTCTCAGTCTTAGAAGCTCTAGGGCTATTGGAACAGGTAGGACAATGTCATGTAGGCTTTACTTGTTCCATCATGCAAACCATTGATATGTTTACTGAGAAAACATTATAGAATAAGTTAGTAATGGTAGATTATTTAGAACAAAATTATGATTTAGAGACATACAATGCAGTATGGACAATAAAATCAAACACATTGAAGAGTACCTGCATGGCTCAGTTGGTTAAGTCTGACTCTTGCTTTTGGCTCAGGTCATAGTCCCAGGGTCATGGGATTGAGCCTGGTGTTGGGCTCCACACTGAGCATGGAGCCTGCTTAAGATTCTCTCTCTCTCTCTCTCTCTCTCTCTCTCTCAAATAAAATTAAATTAAATTAAATTAAATTAAATTAAACCACATTGATACTTCCTATGGGACAGGCATACTTCTAATTGCTTGACATGTATTAACTTAATCCTCATAGCAACCCTGTGAGAGAGATAATGCATTAGTTCCCTGTTGCTACTGTAATAAATTACCATAATCTTAATGGCCTAAAATAACACAAATTTGTCCTCTTACAGTTTTGGAGATCAAACACCTGAAGTGAGTCTCATGAGGTTACATTCAAGGTGTCAGCAAGGCCTACACCTTCAGGAGGCTCCAGGAAAGAATCCCTTCCTTGCCTCTTCCAAATTCTAGAGGGCACTGGCATTCCTTAGCTTCTGGTCACATCACCTTAATATCTGCTTCCCTTTTCATATCGCCTTCTTCTCTTCTATAGTCAAATCTCCCTCTTATTAAAATCCTTGTGATTGCATTGGTCCTACCCAAATAATCCAGTATAATCTCCCTATCTCAAGATCCTTAATCACATTTGCAAAGTTCTTCTTTAACAGGTAAGGTGACATATTCATGAATTCTGAAGATTCAGACTTCAATATATGTGTGTGGGGAGGGGGGCATTATTCTGTCTATCACAGATAACTATAATTATCCTCATTTTGTAAATAAATGAGAAAACTGAGGTTTAGAAAGAGATCAAATAACTTGTGTATGGTCATTTAGCTTGTGAAATGGTAGAGGCTGGAATCCAATACAGTAAATTTCAATACTGACCACTATGTCATTTGGACTTTATGCAAACTGGAGGAGAATCAAGCCCAATGTGAAACCTTGGCTAATCCATTGTAATCATCACTTCTAGACAAAGGTTCTATGTCCAATCCTGGGTCCAGCCTGAAATGGATGGATGAGGTAGCTGCTTTTTCTGTTTGCCCTCATTAGTGCATGTCAGTAGTCCCTAGACTCCTTTGGTGACACAAATATCTTCTGGCTCAGGTGTCCTTGATTATGTGGAGCAACCAAGCCAGATTTCCTGTGATGCCTTTGCCACTGAGAGTCTATCTTTGTGTTCCTCTAATACCAGAGCTCATGTTCCCTATTCTCTATGATGATGTTTCTCTGTCTTTTGTATGTGCTCAAATCACCTGGGGATTTAGTATAAAAGTGACTGTGTGGACCCACAGCAGTCCTACTCAATCAGAATCTCTCAATGTGGGGGTCCAGCTAGAGATGTTTGAACAAATTTTTCTGATTATTGTGATACACACCAAATTTTGAAAGTCACTCTAGATTATGTCTTGATTCATAATCTAAAGTATTTGTTCACCATTTTGTATCTAAGGGGACATTTGCCAACATTTTAGGAGACATTGTTGTCACAAATGAAGAGATGCTACTGTCATTTGTATGTGGATGCCAGGGTTATTACTAAATATCCCAAAATGCACTGAACAGCAGCCACACAACAAATAATTATCCAGCCCAAAAGAAGTCTGTTTTAAAAGAATGTGAGGAGATGATGAGATATCTATTATTTAACCTAGATCCAGTCTTCTCTGTGCAAATGTGTTTCTTCACATCAATAATTCCATTTAGCTTTGACTTTGAAGTAAAAAATAAATAAATAAGGAGAAAACAGGCTGGTGGAAAAGTTGAAAAACTTTCTACATGTGTAGGGTAGGAAATAATAAGCCTTCCATGTTAATATTTTAAACATATTTTATAAAGAGTAATACTATATTAGACTGTCCCCCAAGAGCAAAAGATACTCTAGGAAATAGATGAGCAATCCTTGCTTCTCTTGGTCATGGTTCACTGCCATTCTCTGAGTGGTTTCCAGTCTCAGGTATGATAAACCACAGATTGAGAGTGAACATTACTAACTTTGATAGCCATTAGTTATTGCCAGAATAATGAAGCTTGGTTTTCAGTCTTGGCTCTACCTACACCTTATAAGCTGTGTCCATGAGAAAGTTAATCAACCTCTCCAATCCTCAATTCCCTCATCTTTAAATGGTTGTTGATTATGAACTCCAGTATCACATAGATTCTTTTATCTCTGAATGACAACAGACTGATGTCTGCATGGGACTCCATCTGTTTTATGGGAACTCTTTTTATTGAGAACTTATTATGTATATGGACACTGTGTTGAGGATTTTATAAAGACTCTTCTACATACATCCCCTTTTAAAATAACACATCTGGGGTGCCTGGGTGGTTTAGTTGGTTAAGTGTCTGACTTTGGCTCAGGTCATGATCTCACGGTTTGTGGGTTTGAGCCCCACATTGGGCTCTGTGCTGACAGCTCGGAGTTTGGAACCTGCTTTGGATTCTGTGTGTGTCTCTCTCTCTTCCCCTACCCTGTTCATGCTCTGTCTCTCTCTGTCTCAAAAATAAATAAAAATTAAAAATAAAATAAAATAAAATAAATAAAATAACAAATCTAGGAGGCAAACAATATTGTTACAGCAAATACTTGGTGCCCAGGAAGAGACAAGTGACATGCACTCGAGGAATCAGTAAAGACTGTTTATTTTGCACCGGTGCTGCCCCAGTGGAGTCATTTCCAAAGGCTGAGCACCTGGCTGGGTTTTACTGATCCTCTATAATACATGTGCTTCCGGGTTGGGCCAGACTAGTATCGTCAGGCTTCTGGTTCCTGGCTGCTGGCTGATGTAAGGGGCAAGCAAGATTACTGAAGCCTAAAGCAGACAAGGAGAGTATCTGGCCTTGGACATCTGGCTGGCCCTTTTTTTATCTGCTCTCACTGGCTTTCCTTCTCAATATGTTTTCTATTTTTAAAAGGTCTATACATGTTCTTGCCTTAGAAGATGTGGAGGGACAAACTGTAACAGTAAGGAAATAAGTCTCTGTGATTCTGACATTCTGGTGGTATGAGAGAAGACAATGTAATTTTATATCTTTTGCCACTCATAGTGTTAAATCGTTGAGAACCTCAGTAATGATTGTTTTTATTTTGAACAGCAGAGAATTTAAAGAACCTAGACATATAAGGAGAGTAAGTCTATTAACTGAATCATTCGATAAAAATTCTATTATTGATTTGCAGTGTTGGGACACTGGAAATAAACAGCCAATACAGCAAAAAATGTCCATGCTTTCTGAGTGCCAATGTTCTAGTTGCAAGAAACACTCATTTTCCTGGAACAGAAGGCAAGAGTCACCTCACATCCTAGGTATGTGTGGAAAACCTGGGAAGGGACTTGGGCAGAATGAGGATTAGGCTGACTGAGTCTGATTCTAAATCACAAGGTCTGGATTGCATAAATGGGTTTGGGTTGGATTGATTGCCCATATATTATAGCTGAGGAAATTGAGATTTGGTGATTGTGGATTAAGAAATTTGCTCATGGACATATAGTTATTAAGTGTTATATCAAAGAATGCAAATCAATTTTGCCTGATCCCCAAACCAGTATCCTCAAGATGTTGCTGTACTATATTGAGTTGTGATGAGGATACAGTGGAAATTAAAATGATTGCCTCAGTATTATTTTGCATATCAAAAGATGGTCTGTGATGAAATTTAGGGTGATAATGGTGTTTGTGGGGTCTGGAGCAGATGGCCAAGAAAAACTTCTTGAAGATGTCTTTGGTGCAAGAAGGTGATTTTATTAAAACATGGGGACAGGACCTGTGGGCAGGAAGAGCTGCACTGTAAGTGTGGGAGTGACCATTTTATGGAGTGGGGAGGGGAGAGGGAGTTCCTAAAGGGATTTTCATATGCTAAAGACACAGATTACTGGAGGCCTAGCTATTGTGGAGATAAGGTTGTTTTTTCCCTCTAGCAAGCATTAAGACAATAGGGAGTTCCTGGATTTTAGGCTATTGATGGGATTGCCTTTTTCCGATAAACTGGTGGAGACTCTTATTGGTGTAACCATTTGTTTATTTGTCCTTTCCTCTTTTGGTGTAGCTGGGAGTGTCTAATGAATATCACACATATCCCACCTAGGTTGGGGGGGCGGGGTGGAATGCTAGCCTAGCTTGTGCTTTCCCCCTTAGCCTGCCTCATAACTCCCTCATCAGTCTGTGGTTAAAAAAAAAAAAATGTGGTTTATAATTAGAAAGGTCATATTAATTGAATAATACGTTTTGTTGTGGGTTCCACTTACATGTTACTGTTTTTTCCTTAGTTGGTCTTCATCATCTAGTATGTTTTACATGAAGTTAAAAACCAAATGAAGAATCCACAAAATTAATTATAATGCCTAAAGTTAAGTAGTATCTACCAAATTTCAGGTCCCATTGTAGAAATTGCATATATATTTTTATTAATTTTTACAGGAACCTGTAAAGTCAATTTTGTTGGTTCACATTATTTCATTGGAGATAACTGATATTTTCTCCAAATTCCCACAAATAGTATCAGAGTTAAGATCCAAACTTAGATCTGTAGGTTGCAAAAGTTAAGAACAGACAATTCTAGGCTTTGAAATTAGTGTTTTTTTTTTTAAATGCATAGTTTTTAGACAATACCACCACCTTCAATCTGAGGGACCAAAATGGAAAGTAAAAATAATTAAAATTTGATTAAAAATTTACAAAAATAAACGAATGTTCAAGAAAATTAAATATAAACTTTCAATTTTAAGGTTATACTGATTATACATTTGAAGTTATCAATGTTTAAACCTGCACTCAGACTTTTGGGACAAATGTGTCACTGCCTATCTTTACCTGCCAGAGTAATCAACTGATAATCAAGCATTGTTCTTGACAGAAGTAGAATTCAGAAAGAATTAAAAAAAAAAACAAAAAAACAGCAACAACAACAACAACACTGGTAGAATGTGTCTAGGGGTAGCCAAATAATCTGGGCACTGAACTTCCCCAAGAATTACTCCCTGTGTATGACATGATTTTGACATTTGACTCAAAGTCATTTTATTTTTAGCCATAGCGTTGGTTGTTGCTTCAATGGAAGTAATGATAAATTATTCTTATTGTTGCGGCACCAGGCTGGAACGCTGGCGGAAAAACCAAGCGGCACTCGGAGATCTTGGAAGGCAGGAGGTTTATTTTATACCTGTGGGATCAGAGGAGATCATTCTCCAGAGGTCTGAGCCCAGAGCATCAACAGAGGGGACAATTTATAGTCTGTTACTTCTGCATTCCTCATTAGTAGTAATTTGGTGCCTGAGGCGAGCGGGGCAGGAAGAGGAACCTGGAAGAGGAGTCTCTAAACTAGAAACTAGAGCTTAAGTTAGTCCCCCCACCCTCCCCCCAGTAGGCCATCTTATGGTGCATAACTTTACTTGTTTTCCCAACATTATTACTCATATTTTTCATTCCTTTGGCTGGTAGAAAATCTGGGTACCTGCAATACTTTATATGTTACACTATCTTTTTGTTTTTGTTTTTTTAAATTAGGCAGTAGCTGCAATTCATCCTTTGCAAAAAAATGCCACAGGCAAAGCTATTAAAACTCTCTGTAACTTTGCATACTACACCTGTTTGCAGGGTAGACCATTAAAAAGCAATTTGCTACATGTGGGTTGAATTTCAAAACAAATAGTATTTACACATATGAGCAATTAAATTGAAAACTGCTCATTTTAATTGTAGTATTCTGCCATATGACATTGAATCTATAAATATAAGACTTAAATTGTATTTAAAGTGTTGCATCCACACGACTCCTGAAACAGAATGCTACGGGCACCAGTGACAGTCACAACAAAGTTTATTGCAATGAGAGGCAAGGCCGACCGATTGGGACCAACACTCTTGACCAGAGTGCGGCCTGGAACAGCCGGGGTACAGAGTTTTATCACCTGGGAACAGAACAAAGGAATAGTTCCCAGATGGGGGTGGAAACAGTTCAGACATGCCCTTGCCCCAATCCAAACACTAATCCAGTTGATTTTCCTTGAACTTTTGTTCCCTTGATTGATAGGACAAGGCTGTTATCTCTTAACCTACAGTGTCAAAACAAATCTGTTATTTCCCAAGGCTACAGGTTAGCCCTACACTACAATTTAACCCTTACAAAAGTATAACCAAATTTTGGGGGTGAAGGGGCAGTTCCCTGGAATGTAATTGAAAGCAAAAATTTAGAAAAGTGAATAGGAAAATAGACTTGGGGAAAACCATTACTTAAGAAAAATACTCTAAAGAGGCAATTGTACTTATGGTTTGCAGTATGGACTTTAGTGAATTTCAAGTACTCTCAGCAGAAACATTTACAGAAGTCATGTCTCTGTTTTAAACACTAAAATAGGAAAAAGAAACTAAAATAAAAATCATAGGAAAATTTATGTATGTATGTATTAGTTATTATTTTTAATTACAGGGAAATGTTAAATGCACAATTTTACTAGCAATCTTTCTTTGAGTCGAGCGTATTCTTTTCAAGGTAAAAGACATATTTATCTCTATATACTGACACTATCATTTAATAATTATGACACATTGAATAAGGAAAGAAGTATCGAAGAGAAAAAATCTTGTTATGAAAAATTTTATCCCATTTACCCCTGTCTCTCATCAAATTAGTTACCAATTTAAAACGATTTTTTTCCATGGTTTTGAATACAAAATTATCCTCTTCATTCTGATGGCTGTATGATCGAAACTGTTGGTGGGACAATGGAAAAAAGAGGTGCTGAGGGATGGAGTAGGAGCATCTGGTTCCAACAAGGACCCTGACCTCATTTGCACAGTGTTCTCCACAAAGAACAATGTACATGCGATCCACTGCTTGCTCCGGAAGAAAAAAATTTTTTTTTCCTCTACTGTTTATGATTCTTCTGGCCATTTTAAGAATTAAGTTGACATAGGGCAGGTCAAAGGAGAAAAATCACATTTAATTGAATATGGATAGGGCTCCATGAGAATATGAAGCCCACAGGCAGTCAGGCAGTAGAGGGTTTCTAGGTCATTTTGAGCTAAGGGGAAGGGGGTGGGGGGTGGATCTGGGACTTCAAAGAGATGTAGGACAATTCACAGGAAGATGAAAAGACTAAATGTTTGGTAAACAAGTTTTGCTGGACTGGACAGAAACAATAGGACATGGAGAGATATTTTAACAAATTTGCCAAGTTTCTTGCTATCTACCACACCTAGTTAATATTATACTGTAGTTACCTGTAGTGATCACTCTCTTCCTGGAACAGATTCTTTAAATTCTTTTAGGCCTTTAGTAGAGAAAGCAAAATGAAAAGCTCTTTTAGTCTTCTGTTTCTTAAAAAACAATCAGCCCCAAATAGTCCACATGCCAAGAGACAGACCGTAGGGCAGCAAATTCCATTCACCTATACTCTGTCTTTGCACAGATGTTTCTTTTATACATTGAAATAGCAGGGGTGTGCATTTCTCTATCTCTTGTTTGCAATTCAAGATAATCTCAAAATTATCTACTTTAAAAATCTTACCTCTTCCAGTCTCTCCCACATCAGACCTGGTTAAATGCCTCTTACCAGAAATTTCATAATACCTAGTATTTATAGGCATGATAGCAGTTATCACACTGAGCTATAAACAGGTTTTTTTCTGAATGAAAATTAAAAGCCCTTTAAAGTGGAAAATTTCTTGAAGATAAAGACTATTTTATATCAGAATCCCTACCACCCTGTCATAGTAATTGACATTTTGAAGATGCTTAGAATTTTAGGATTAATGATGACATTTTTTTCTTCCATGAATGTTGCACATGCATTTAATAATATACAAACAGCTGTATATATAGACACCTATTTGTATATTATCAATTGCTGAGGCAATACATATTTACCATATATATACACCCACATACACATACCTACATATACAGTTACATATCTATATATATATATATATAGATATATTTTTGGATACATATATGTTTGTGTTTATATAAAATCAAATGTGACTATATTCCTCCCAAACTGGATATTTATTATTTGTTCATCTAAATCAAAATACCTAGCATATTCCTGATCTTTGAAAGAACTCCACGTGACAGAAGAAATCAAAAGTATGGTTAAAATTCGTTTCTAAAAAGTGAAATAAATTTTTTAAATGCACCATGACTGCACATAAAAATTGAGTACTCACCTAGATGAGCATTTTATGAATTATTGTTTTTATGCTAATGAACAAATTTATTCAGTAGGATGAGATGTGTGGGAAATTGCCATTCACTATAAAATTAATGAAACAGAAAAAATTTCCCTTTGCAATCTAATGCTTTTTAAAACTCAACATAGATATTGAGATTCAAGTTCTTATTAAGTGCAGGTTGATCAAGTTTCAGCATGCACACATCACTGTTGTCCAGCAGTAATTGGAGATTTTGTTGCCAACCCTATTATCAGGAACTTCATGTGAATATGAAAATGAAGAGAGTGAGTGTGAGGATTGATATAGGGCCTCTGGAGGGTGCCAAGCTTTTCATTTTCATAAGCACTTATTTTCAGATGCCTCATGAAGGTTAAATGCTTTTCAAAGTTTCATTACAATTTGGAATTTGGAAAGCTAATCTTGGAAATAAATGTACAAATGAGATCTTAAACCCCGTGGTAAAGGAGATCTCTTGGTACCCTGTGCCTCATGATTATGGAACCTAACACTGACTTACAGGTGGGCTCTGAGGAGGAAGTGATCATTAAACATAGTCAATGAAGTAAGATTTGCTTCTGTGAATGAAAATGGTTGAGGCTTATGTGTTGTATTCTTTCTTTGTGTGTGTATGTGTGTGTCTCCTTGGGCTGATTGTTTGGATTAGTAATTTTAGAAAAGACTGCATTTCATTTTATATTGGACACACAAAATTAAAGCATAGGGATAAAGGCATGAGTTGTTTACCATATACAAATATTTGGCTATTTGCACTGAAGTGGCAGGGAATTTTCCTGAGTATATAAAGATGACTGAAGGCTGAAGTGGTGTCAGAACAATATCTAATTACTAATAAAAAATGGTTAGTATTTCAACACTACTCCACAAAGTTAAGCAAGAGGTCAGCTTGTTGTTTCCCATCATGTAGGCCATGATCCTCTTTGGCATCAGTAAGAATGAGTTTATTCATCTTCTAATGCCAACCCACAGTAAGGAAAGAAAAGAGAGAATGGGTTACTTCCTTAATATTCTGTGCCCATTTCGAATATGTGGGTTTTTTCTTCCCACACCTTCAAGCAATTCTCAGACACGGGGTGGGTGTCCTACAATTCAACTCAATTCTGACACTATCTACTTGGAGATAGCATCAGATTCTGCAGCAAGGGCTCAGTCCTACAAGATGGGTCCCCACTGTCAGCCCCCAACACCTTCAGACAACAATCACAAGTCCAGGTTGCCACCTGTGTTTCTGACCAGCTGGCTATAGATTTCAGTTTTCCATGAACCCCTCCTCAGGTTTAGTTAATTTGCTAGAGCGGCTCACAAAACTCAGGGAAACATTTCCCTTACTAGATTATCAGAGTATTATAAAAGGATATAACTCAGGAACAGGCAGGTAGAAGAGATGCATAGAACAAGGTCTGGGGAAAGGGTGCAGAGCTTTGATGTCCCCTCAAAGTGCTCCACTTCCCCAGCACGTGTTCCCCAGCCTGGAAGCTCTCCAAATTTCACTTTTGGGGTTTTATATATGCTTCATTACAATAGCACAATTATTAAATTGCCCATTGGCCACTGATTCAACTTCCAGCTCCTTCCCTGGAGGTCTGGGGTGGGACTGAAAGTCTAACCCTCCAATCACATGGTTGAGATCCTGTCAACCAGGCCACAAATTTAGGTGGGGTCCAAAAGTCACTTCATTAACACAACAGAAGATACCTTTTCCCCTCTCTACCCTTAGAAAATTCCAAGAGTGTTAGGAGCCCTGTGCCAGGAATGGGAGGAATGGGGACAAAGACCGAATATATTTTTCTCATTATAAGTCACAATACCACACTCATACAAAACATTTCAACGCAAAGGCCTGGAAGTAAAACATGTCATTTCTGTCCTTCCCCAATTGTCCTGAACTCATTTATGTGATGGTTCATAACTGCGAGGAAAGTTGTGAAATGCAATCTCTGACTATGTGCTCAGTTTAAACTCTGGGTAGAAAGTTCACTGATTAAAAGGAGGAAATAGATAATGCATCCTTGGAGATATGTGGCTGTATCTGTCACTCTGATGTCTGGCAAAAGTTTTAAAATTCTCTGATTTTGCGTACGTGTCGTTTTTTTGTTTGTTTGTTTGTTTGTTTTTTGCACTGTTTTAACTTGTAGTCTGTTCCCACTCAGAATTACCTGGAAGAGATTAAAGAATATGACTCCAAATTGAATTCAGAATGTTATTATTTGATGTGCTACAGTCACTAATCTAAAACACTATGTTTCTAACTATGTTTATGTTGTCTTGTGTGATTTAAGTCTTACAGACTGGCCACATTTAACTGTCTTTTTAGAGCTATCAGTTAAAATATTAAGCATATTGTCTAGAATGATCTTGTTATACTTCCTATTATGTTTGGACAGTTAGTATTATACTCAGGATTTACACAAGAGATAAACTGTTGTAAAGGATACACTATTTCTAATATATAATTATGGTATATCATAATTTTATTAACTTACAATTAATACACTATTTCTGATATATTATATTATAAAATTACACATAATATATAATCTATTATATAACTATATTGTTATTATTAATATAATATATAATGGGATATTATATATTATATTATAACTTATTATTTATTATATGCTATACACAATAATATGCTATATGATATAATTATATAATATAGTATAACATAATATAATAATGTATAAAAACAGAAGTACATAGTATATTAGAAATAGTGTATCCTCTACATCATTTTATCTCTTCTGCAAATCCTCAATATATTACTATTATGTATAATTAATGTTTATAATATTAATATTATTTAATAATTCTGAAGTATTAATCAGTATAACTATTACAATACATAATAAGTATAAACATAATGTGATTATATTAGGGAGTAGGAGAGAGACAGATTCTTGAAGATTGAGATAAAGAGACCATTATAGATGCAGACACAGAAGTAGACATATCTGTGAAATTGGAGTCGGGTTAAAAATATCTCAGCTCTAAATAACTTAAAAACACCCTTTTGCAAATATTCTGATAAAAGCTACATGTTTACTCAAATGCAGCTACCAGTTAGGGTTACTCTGTGTTACTCTTTTAGTGATTTATTTTTCTACATCCCCAATTTCCCAAGTGTTTGTGTTTTGTGTTCAAACATTTTAATTCGTTTTAGCTAAAAGCATCCAGTGTCTTAGAAAGCTGATGTTTGAAGACAGGTTTATGAATGTGATTGGCAGAACAAGATTTAAGGCCGAAGAAAGCTGGAGGAGACTGGAACCATAATGGAATCACCCAAACCAAGACGATAAAGAATGATAATCGTAGCAAGAAAAGAAGAAAAAAAAAAAAGGAAGACAGGAATGGAGACAGTGAGGTTCAGAGAAATCAGGTTTTGCAATTAACCATGAAAAATAATAGATAAATTGTTTTCACAACTTGGCCAAAACAAATCGAAACTATGTACAATGCTTCTTGCTATGACAGAGAATTCTTCTCAAACTAACTTAAACTGTAAGAAAAATTTCCTATTCTTAGAAGTGCATCTGTATGTGCTGGGATAATTTGGGGGTTGAGGATTGACTTATTCAATCCTGTAGCACCTCCAACTCTCCTCTGCTAAGATTCTCTCCATGTGGCCACTTTATTTTTTAAAATTTTTCAAGTTTATTTATGTATTTTGAGAGACAGTGTGAATAGGGCAGAGAGGGAGAGGAAGAGAGAGAATCCCAAGCAGGCTCTGCACTGTCAGCATGGATTTTGATGTAGGGCTCAAACCCACAAACCGTGAGATCACGACCTGAGTTGAAATCAACAGTCAGTCAGCCGCTTAACCAACTGAGCCACCCAGGCACCCCAGTGGCTACTTTATTTTTAGATGGTAACAAAAAATAAAATAAATAAAATAAAATAAAATAAAATAAAATAAAATAAAATAAAATAACAGCTTTTAAAAGTGTTACATGGGGAGGGGGGAAGACCCTGTACAAAGGAGAATAACAAGGAAGGACTTCCTTAAAGCCCCCAACAAATACCTTCAAGTGCACTTTAAATTTTTTTTTTAATGTTTATTTATTTTTGAGACAGAGAGACAGAATGCAAGCAGGGGAGGGGCAGAGAGAGAGGGAGACACAGAATCTGAAGCGGGCTCCAGGCTCTGAGCTGTCAGCATAGAGCCCAACACGGGGCTCGAACACACATGAACTGTGAGATCATGACCTGAGCCGAAGTCGGATGCTTAACCGACTGAGCCACCCAGGCACTCCCTTTTAAATGCACTTTAAATCCACAAACTGGATCATGATCTCATTCTTGAACCAAACATGTCCAACAGTGACCTTACATCCCAGTTTTCCCCAAATATGTTTTCTGTCGTAATTAAATGGTGTCCCTTTCACTCTTGAAATTGTCCCAGTTTAGGTAATAAATTATATTGCTATTCCACCTGAAGTCATACTGGCCAAACACTAAACCTTGAGTTATGGTCAGGTTTCATTGGGGCATATGTGCAAGACAAAGAAGGGATGATCCCTGAATGAAATCAAGGTTCTTCATGAAAGGGAAAGAAAATGGATATCTGCAAGAAATCCACAATGTCCTGTGAGATACCTTTTTTGGGTTCCGGGCCGAATTGTGTCCTTCCCACCCCCTGCATTGATATGTGGAAGCCCTAACTCCCAATGTGACCTGTATGTGGAAATAGGGACACTAATGAGGTAGTAAAATTTCAATGAGGTCTTCAGAATGGGACCTTAATGCAGTAAGACTGATGTTCTAATAAGGAGAGTAAGAGACACCAGAAAACCCTCTCTCTCTGCACGCACAGAGTAGAAGTTATGAGGATATAATGAGAAATAGGCTGTCTGCAAGCAACCCTGATGACAACTTGATCTTGGATTCCAGAATTATGGGAAAATAAATTGTTGTTGTTTAGGCTACTCAGTCTATAGTATTTTGTTATGGCAGTCCAAGCAGATTAATATACCTGCCAAACATATTTTTTCTTGGATAAGTATGTGGAAATTTACCTATGGTGCTGGGCACTTTCAACTGTGAATGCTTAGAGGGAATGTGGGCTTCTCTTTTCTACTTTTTCCACTCCATTTACCTCTGCATTTAAGATTCTCCAGTTCTCTAATTATGGAGCTAAATCCTTAACTCTAGATGAAGAGGCTGAATGTACAATTGACCCATAGTCCCCAAGCGTTTAAAATGCCTTATGTTATGTATATATGCTTGGATAATTGTGACCCATTTTAGACTTCCGCTATGCTTCACTGATGGGTTGACTGACATGTGGTAACTTGGATGGGTTCAGGATAAATTCTGTCTGGCTTAGAGAAACTAAAACAAACAAACAAACAAACAAAAACCCCAAAAACAGGAAAGCATTTTTTTAAGTTTATTTATTTATTTTGAGAGAGAAAGAGCATGAGTGGCGGAGGGACAAAGAGAGAGAGAGAGGGAGAAAGAATCCCAAGCAGATCCTGTGCTGCCAGCACAGAGCCTGATGTGGGGCTTGAACTCGCAAAACCTCAAGATCATGACCTGAGCTGAAACCAAGAGTCAGACGCTTAACCCACTGAGCCATCAGGTGTGCCTGGAAAGCTTTTAATGTGATATGAAACAATATGAAGGAGAGGTTAAAAGAGAAATGTTTAATCATTTGAGTTAAGTGAAGTCTTGGTGCACATTAGAGAGAGATGCTTATTTAACCTAACCTCAACTTGGATCTTCCTTATGTTTATTCAAATGTACCTAATTGTACTCACTTTTTTCCCCTCCTGGTTGAAAAGCCTTTTTGATGAAGAACATCACTTCTCATATGCTGTGTTTGTCCTTAAATAAATAGAACCTCAGGTTAAATTCCTTTAAGGCTAAATTAGATTTGCTCCCCATCAAGTTTGTTATTAAGGCATATTTACCAAGATAGTGACTATCTAATCTAGGCATTCATTCTGAATTTAATGTAAAAATTCTGGAAAATGCAGGGTGTGAGGGGATGGAAGGTTTATGCTGGGTATACACAATCAGGCCAGACTTGCACCAGCACCATCTAATTGTTGGGACTGCAGTTCATTGGTTTCTAAACATTTTGTTTACACACCACTATTGAGGATACACAAAAGTATCTTAACGTGCCCAGGAGGATCTGAGATAACAACCTGTAATAAAATACACTAGTACTTCTGGAGTAAAATGTGAATATTCATACTAAGTATGATGAAGATTATAAGATTAATTCAAGTCAGCTTTTGCTTCTGGAAGAACTTAGGTCATGTTGAATTTGTAGCCATCTGAATTGACAAAAGAAAGGCTTCTTTACTTTTTGGCGAGTTTTGGATTCAGAACTGGATAAGGGGTTATAGACCTATAATATCTTCACAACCCAGATTTATGAGGAAGAAGCTGAGACATGGAGGGTAAAAATAAAACATATTCAGGGTTCCACAGCTGGTCCCTGAAGAGGCATGATTCAAATCCCTACAGTGCAGATTCATTAAGTCATGTCTGTGAGAGAAGCAACAAACCAGAAGAAATTCTCTCTCATGGGGTGAGGAAAGTATCTTAAAGGAAGTGGCATTTGAGCTTTACTCGTTGGATTTTTATAAGCGTGTTACTGACTCAAAGCTTTTCCTCACCAAGTAAATAAGACACAATCAGCATGAGAAAGAAATCCAAATGTGACCTTGACTTTTGGAGGCGTTTGGAGGGGACAGGCTGTTGGAAAAAGATGAGAAAAGGAGAAGGGGCCAAGTTGCAGACTCTAAGCATTCACTTCATGCTTGGAAATCTAGACATGATTCTGGATCCTGGAAGTAACAGGAATATGACTGAATGATGAAATGGTATGGTTGGAGTTGTAGGGGATTAATGAATTAACAAAACATGGATAGAGAGAAAGGTAGGAATTCACTGAACATCTTCATATATGTAACTTCCAAAACAAAGCAAATGACTTGTCCCCATCAAGCCCTGCCCCCTAAACCAGTGCATAAATTCACATGAATTCTTACTACTAGCTTTAACAAATCACATTTACACTGGGTCTATGAATATTAAATTATGACATGACCCTGTCTTCATCAAGCTAGGGTATAGTCTGTAGTAGACTGTGGTAAGACATGTCATGTACTCCTTGTAACTTGTAAGTTTGGAGCTAATTTGAGAGAAATTTTCAGACAGTTCTACTCAATGTTTGATATTTAGTTAACACTCTGATTAGTTTAAGAATTCACTATTAAATATGTTAGAAATGGTATTATGGGGAAATGTCTTGAGATAGCTAATTATCTCATAAGCCTCCAACTTGAAATCATGTGACGTAAACACAACTGGGTTGATTGGAGGGTCCTATCTAAAGACATCACTCACTGAGTAAAAAACCCAATATACTGAGTTAACTAAAAATGTAACGGCCCTATGGGGGAAGAAGGGACAAGGAAGTAATATGAAATAAATAGAAAATATCTTTTCTCAATGTATCGAAGTAAATCAAGTTTGAGTATAGAAAGGGAGTCGGGCAAAATGAGGTGCCAAAATCTATAATGAAATATCAAAATTGTGGAAGGAGTTAATAAAAATGTGTTAGCTGCAGGTTACAAGTCACTGTTGCTTTTGCTATCAGTATATAAGAGAATTAACTACAGTAGCACTCAAATAACACCAGGATAATTAAAGTTCTGTCAGGATCCCTATTATAAAGCCCAGTCTTTCATGCTCAGCCATATAACTTGGCCCAAAGATGAAATTTAGGGCACAGCTGAAAACCAAGAAATTTTAGTCTCTAAATGGATACCTTGGATAAAAATGCACATGCTACACATGTTGTGTGTGTGTTTATCTATATATGTGAATTTCTCTCTCTATGTGCATGTGCGTGTATATGTGTGTGTGTATATATATATATATATTCTAAAAAAGAACAATAATTTATTAATATAATGTTTTTCAAAGTTAATTTAATGTGAATACTTCAGGAAGTTTAATCAGTTAATCAGTAGCACCCATCTGCCTATGAGCTATTAATTCTAATTTTTGTTTTTTACCAGAAGCCTTTCTGTGTGTTAAATATCACTTCCCTTAAACATTAAGTGCATTTAGAGAAATTCATCTTACAAAGTTTATAATCATGTTTTATCCAGTTTTCCATTTATCTTTTACTTGTCTCTTACTTTCCCCACCAACCCTGAACAGCATTTTTTTTTAGTTTAAGCATAAAATATTTGAAAGGTGCAGACAACCTGCTAATCATCTACAAAGGCTGACAGACCTTTGATAGAACTTGAACTGACCCATGGCATGAGTCATGCTTATGTTTAATTCATTAAAGGATTTTTTTCTTAATCCCACATTTATTTTTGTGTTGATACTTTTCATTATTGTTCTTCATTTTACTGATAAAAAAAAATGCCTGGGCATAAAAAATATCTATCTTGTGATAAAAAATTGGTATGGACAAACAAGGAAAAAGATGAGCAACATGCCAACTATGTTTCAAAATATTTTTTTGTTTACATTATGCCCCAACCCTTATAGGAGAGAGGTTGAGAAGAGTGGGAGATTTTTCTATGCAACATTCTTAGAGCAATCATGTGTTTTTGCAAAATTAAGCTGCTTGGTTATGTTGAAATTCAAGCACTAGCTAAATATAATTCCTAGACAAGCACATTTATGCATATTATCCATTATTAACTTCTGTACAATATTAAAAAAAAACCTTTCCAGGCATCCTGGTATGAATTTAAAAATATGAATGCCATCACACTATTGATTACTATTCTACACGGTAACATAAATATGCTAAGAGTCTTTCAATGATACACACCATTCTTGTGAAAATGTTTATGCCTATTTTGTACAAAATTCATAAATTACATCCACTGTTAGATGAAGAAGAGTTTGTAAAATGGCCTATTTCAAAGATAGTTCTCTATCACACGATATGTTTGGAATTTCTCTGTGGAGTGTCCTCAGCTGTTTTATGTATGCTCAAAGAGTAACAAGATTTCTGTTATATAGAACGTATCCCACTGGTATTAGTAGTAATAGTCTCTAGTGTAAAACACATTATTGTGTGAGAATTCAGCATGTGCCGTCTCTAATTTTTACGGAAGAGTCCTGTTTGTTAAACAATCTCAATAATTTCATTCACGATGCTGTTGTTGAAAATTTGTTCATATGTAAGCCATTGTGCCAAGTTTGGGAGAAACTAAGTGATAATAAAATCATTTCAGAGCTCTCTGACCTCAAAGAGCCTATCATGTAACTAATGGAGACAGATTGCAAGCTAAAAGGATACCTACCAATTCAAAGCCTGTGT
This sequence comes from Prionailurus bengalensis, assembly GCF_016509475.1. Taxonomy (NCBI): domain Eukaryota; kingdom Metazoa; phylum Chordata; class Mammalia; order Carnivora; family Felidae; genus Prionailurus; species Prionailurus bengalensis. The sequence continues at coordinate 23,430,472 of NC_057350.1, read as the reverse complement.
CCTTATGATGCTTTAAATATTTTAGTATCCTCCAAGCTAATTATTTCACCTTTATTTAAAAAAAGCAGTTTACAGATGCACAGGTGTACAAATATATACACAAATTAAAATTACTTTAATTACTTTTATTTTTTTAATGTTTACTTATTTATTTTGAGAGAGAGAACAGGGGAGGGTCAGAGAGAGAGAGAGAGAGAGAGAGAGAGAGAAAAGCAGGGCTTGATCTCACAATTCTGGGATCATGACCTGAGCAGAAATCCAGAGTCAAGAGTCAGACACTTAATCAACTGAGCACTCAGGCACCCCTACTTTAATTACTTTTAATATAGTTAATAGATGGAACTATATTGCCATAAAAGAAAAATTAGAATTTAGTCAAAGTTAATATCAAAGTTAAAAATTTGCATATAACTTTCTCAGAGAAAACAAGGTACTGATGTTCATGGTCTATACTTGGGCTAGCTGAGATAAAAAATAACTTTTGAAAAGGAATTATTTCAACATACAACCACCCTTATTTCCACTCAGAAAGTAATCATTATTTCCAAGCTACATTGGGCTGAATTTCCTGCTAACAAATGTGATAATATAGCACTCTATGAAAATTAATGTTCCAGTGAGAGTTCCAAAAATGATCTCTTCAAAAAATAATATTAGTGCATTAAAATAAAGAATTACACAATAAGTTCCAAGTTAAGCCCTCATAGCATTAATGCAAAAATAGGCTGTGATATACTTACCTTACTTCTTTCCCTTTTAAATATTTTTTGAAGTGTTGGAAGATGTTTAGATAAATTAATCTATACCAAGATTAAGATCACAGTTATACTTATTTATCAGGAATGTTCAGAGATTTTTCAAACAAAGAATTTCAGAAATAGTGTTTAATTTCCATTATTGATTACAAGATAACCCTCTTCACTGCTATTGATTATTTCATAAATTTTTGATTGGGGCTTTCAGACCATTATGGTAATTCATTTGATTATACCTGAGCCATCATGTGTTGGTAATTTACTTTTCTTTGTCTTAGAACCACTGTTTTCTCTTTCTCCTTATCTTTCTTTCTCTTTCTTTCTTTCTTTCTTTCTCTTCCCTTCCTCCCTCCTTTCTTTCTTCTTTCTTTCTTTCTTTCTTTCTTTCTTTCTTTCTTTCTTTTTTAATTTTTGCTTTAAAGACTTGTTAGATTTGGTTTGGAATGTTCTGTATGATCTGGAAGTGAGGCAGAAAGATACCAACTCTGGAAAACCAATATTTTTCCATATTCCTTACTACATTACTTCCAACCTGTATACATAAACTTCTGTACACATGCTTCCTGCTCTTAAATTATTATCCAGGAAAAAAAAGTATAAAATAGTGAAGGTTTCATATTATAGACACCAGTTGTATTTATTTTACAAGTATGCAGCAGAGGGTTAGGCAGAGAAGAGGCTGTGCTGGTGCATAATCAGCAGCATCATGTGCTGCCTGGATACGATACTGTCTCTGCTGAAGGATCTATGCTTCCTCTCCTTGCACTAGCGTGGCTGTGCTCAGTGACCCGTGCCCATTCTGACGGATTGATGCCCTGTTTTGACTGGTTGATACCCAGCTGTACAAGTTGTTCAATATTTTAAATATCACCCCTCCTCTGTTGGTGAACTTGAACAAAATAATCCTTTCTCAGCTTCAGCTATGAAACAAGATATTTGAACTGAAATGTCTTCCAAATCCCCTTCCAGTCATTACAGCCTATCACTTGGGATTTAACTCTACACAATGAGGAGGAGTCAAGGTGCACAGTGAGAATGCCATAGAGCAAATTTTTGAGAACATCGCAACTCAACCACTGAGTTAGAAGATACAATATCAACTGTTAAAATAGAAATTGAGAGCAGCACTGCAGGGTCTTATGGAGATGATTTTCTCAATTAGACAACATGGGCCTATGTGGAGATGGAAGCCAGCTGGTTTTGTAAAACCAAGCCTCGAGAGTAAAGAGACTAATGTTAAATATGTTCTCCTTCTACAAGCTTGCTGAGCAACTCCAGCTTTTTTTTAACAGAACTACAGAGCCAGAGATTTCCAAAATGTTAAGTCTACATTTTTGTTTGTCATTTATTAGTTTTGTTTTAGTAAAAAGGTGGAAAATGACTCTAATTGTCTTAATTAATATGGTGGATATAAAAACACTTTAGTGTTGTAAGCATACGAAGCAAATATTAGTAAGTTATTTATAATCATAAACTATCATTCTTTGGTTGCTAAATACATGAGATACAGCATCTACTATATTACAGGCGTTTTGTTACTTCCTGGAGACACAAATAAACTACTTGTACTCAAATCTTTTTTTTCAGGGTCTGTCTCTGGGAAAATGTAGCCTAAGCCAGGTCAGTGTGTGTGTGTGTGTGTGTGTGTGTGTGTGTGTCTGCGTGCACATGTGTACACACTAATATGTTGAAGCAGGGTGGGAGGTGAGATGTAGGGCATTACAGACAGCGGGAATACCGTATACAAAAACAAGGAGGTGTAAAACAAAGAGAAGTCTAACAAAACCTAATAATTTACAGAATGAGGAAAGGGCATAACACACAGAATGGTAAGAGAACATGCTGTATTGGATGTCAGAAGCAAGAATATAAATAACTTTCTATGGCACATTAAGAAGAATTTGTACTAGCTCATGAAGACCGTTGGGAATGAAGCGAGTTGGGTACAGAGGAATTTGTTGGGTACAAATTCTATAAAGAAACAAGATATAGATACATTAGTTATTAGAGTTGTTTAATGTCCATTTATTTTATGTTGATGAACATATATTGGTTACCAACAAGAAAAAAACAAAACTGAACTGCTTTTTTTTTTAAGTTTATTTATTTTGAGAGAGAGAGAGAGAGAGAAAGGGAGAGAGAGAGCAGGGGAGGGTGGAGACAGAGGGAGAGAGAGTATCTCACACAGATTGTGGGCTGTCAGTGCAGAGCCTGACTCAGCGCTTGATCCCAGAACAGTGAGATCATGACCTGGGTCGTTGGACGCTCAATCAACTGAGTCACCCAGGAGCCCCAAAACAAAATAGAATTTCTGCTTTCCCATCATGTTAACAATAGGGTAACATGATTTCCACTGCCTTGTGTTCCAGTTAATTAATCCTTTCTTCTGCTTGGTCTAGTATGCTGTTAAAATCCTCTACTGAGTTTTCTAGTTTAGTTCTTGTATTTTTCATCTGTATGATTTCTGCTTGATACTTTATTATATTTTTACATCTTTGTTGAAATTATCACTTTGTTCATGCACTGCTCTCCTGACCTCACTGACCATATTTGTGGCCATTATTTTGAACTCTTTGTTGGGTAAATCGCTTATCTCTGTTTTATTAAGGTTGGTTTCAGGATATTGATCTTGTTCTTTTGTTTGGAATATAGTTCCCTGTTTATTCTCTTTGACTCTCTGTGTTGGTTTCTGTGCATTAGGTAAAACAGCCACCTCTCCTAGTCCTTACAGAGTAGTCCTGTGTAGGAATTGAATCGTTGTCAGCCTTGTCTGAGATCCCAATTGCCTCTAAAACCTTGGTGATTTGTCCAAGCCATTTTTTTTTGTTCTTAATAGCTTCCTGTAGTTGATGGTGTGCCAAGACCCATCAGTGTCCCAAAAGCAGGGGAAATGCCCATATGACTACTCCAGATCCCTGGCATAAATGCTTGGTCCTTCAGCTCTCCAGTGCAGGCTAATTGGAAGCCTGACTTTCAGCAGTGGAACATGAAACCATGCAGTCTAGCTCCTTATCAGAGAGAAACTGGGACTGGGTGTTTGTTCACTCATACTTGCTAAGCCAGAGGGAATAGTTTCTGGAAATGTTCGTGCTCTATAATAGAACCACCTTTTTGTTTTGTGTGACCCTAGGAGACTGTGGTTGCTGAGCCCCACTAGCTTCCAGGGCTAGGTGATTTGGGATCCAATTTCTCTGATAGAAGATATAAAATTTGGGGTGCCATATATGTGAACAAGCTCCTCGGGAGAAACTGGAGACTTGGTTTTACTGTTGGAGAAATGTGTGTGTGAGGGGTGGCAGGGGAGACAGTGGAACATGCCCAAGCTCCTTCAGGCTTCTGGGAGAATCCCAGTCAGATCCTATGTGCAAGATGCTTAGAAACTGGAACCTCTGCTAGCAGCCTGACAAGTATTCAATCAACTCGTTTCCAGAGAAAAACAGGGAGATGGGTGCTTTTGCCTGTGCCCTCTGCATCGAGCCCAGGTGTGTAGCTGCAGGGAGTGTTTGTGCACTCATTTAAAATCTTCTCTGTTTGTTAGGGCTCTGTGTGACAGTCCTAAATATAGGGTGATTAAATGCATGAATAAGATCCTTCTAGGGTGAAGTTGGAGGTTTGGTTTTATTGTTGGAGCAAGCCAAGTGAAGGATGTGAGCAAGCGCCGACTGGCTCTTTAGGTTCCTGGGAGGATGTCAGTCAGCACTAGATGCAGGCTAATTAGAAGCTGGACCCTCAAGCAGTGGATACATTAGTAATATATGCACTCAAACTTCCAGGAAAAACTGAAAGATGGCCATTTTTGTCTGCTTCCTCTGCACTGAATCTGGGGACAATAGTCAGAGGTAGTGTTTGTATATCCCTTTAACAACCACTTATGTGTTTGCTATAGTCCTCTGGAACTCATGAATACAAGCCTCAGGGGCTATCAAAGCTGGGTGATTTGGGGACCCGTCCCTTGGATGACAGCATTAGAAGTTGGTAGGTGTGGTCTAAACCCTTTGCTCCTCAGGGAAAAGCTGGGAGTTGGGAGTGCCCAGGTGTAAGGCACTGTGTCTGGGGTGGGTATCTTGCTTGTTTCTGCTTGTTTCAATGTGGGCAGTTTCCTAGTCTCAGTGTGTAGGAGCCATTCAAACCTAGTTTCCAGATTTCTCACAAAGGGAATTGCACCACATGTAGCTGTGTATTCTGTGTGTCCATAGGAGGAGGGAAATTCTGGAGTCTTCTATGTCACCATCTTGGGATCACTCTCCTTTCCCCTTGTTTTTGAATACAATGGAACAATTGTAGAACATAATTTCATTACTTAAGTAGATTTTCCAGGGAAATATGGAAGAAAAACAATGTCTAATGTTATTACCAGTCTCCCTAATTGCAGCCTTGTAGTCTGTACTGTAATTATTGTTCATAACTCCCCATTGCATCATTGAGATAGGTCCATGACAATTCTATGTCCACCTAGTTTGCCATGGCCATGGAACAGCCACCATTCTGTATGTTTTATTGCTTTCCCACCAAATTATAAACTAAAATGTAGTAAATTTTTGCTTTATCTTTTTTTAATTAGCTGTTGTGCACATTCTGTCAGTGTAAACCTATACATGAGCATGGCTTTCCTCCAGAAACCAAGAAAGAACACCTTTCAGCTCAAATCGGCTACACTACACCATTTGTAAACAACTGCTCATCTCTTTCGAATTAGAACTCATCAAAGAATATTGGAGATCCTTGGTTTAAAATGTCTGGCCAAAATTCAGATATCTACTTAGTTCTGAAAAATTACTGGGGCAGAGCTGACACTTAAATTTTCTTGAACAATTCCATTATATCATTAAGATATTTTTAGGCTGAGATTATTTTTTCCTTAAATGAGGCAGTAAGCAAAAATCCTAGTGTGCCGTGTAAAAATGTATTAATTTTAACATAACCCTTTGTCTCTATTTAAATATTATATCCATTTATAAATGGGTTATTGAACTGATGAGAGAATAAGAAATGGCCTCCTAGGCATTCAGACACAGAACCAAGAATGAAAATCAGCAGTCTTGGCTTAAAAAAATAAGATATTGTGAATTCAAAATAATTTCAAAATGTAGTGTGAAAAACAATCATTTTAAAGATTTTGAATCAAATATTTCAAAGTTGGTCTTTGGAGTCATGTTTAACCCATATTTTGGGTAAGCTTAAAATTATGATGTAGAAGATATACTATTACTGGATTTTCTTTTCTTCACAGTCTATCACACCCTTAAATCTCCAAGTCTGACATTTCTGGAAGGAGAATACATTAAAGTCCCAGAGCAGCAGGGATACAGAAGAAAGGGAGCCTTCTTCCAACAAAATGATAATACTCTGTTGGCCCATCTTTCAGGCACACTCCATTCGCAAATCTCTTGTTCATAATGTCTTCATTCTAAAATAGTTGATAGTCTACTTTCCAGATTCACTTCCCACTCTTTTCTTAATTATCTACTCACAAAAATTTGATTAAACAACTATGTATAGCTTCAAGGGAAGCACACACACACACACACCTTTAGATAAAACAAACAACACTTGGAGTAATTACGTTACTCTCTCAAGTTGTAAAACTGAAATGAAAATCTCTATTGGTTTGTTATTCTTTCTCAGATTTTTTTTTCCAGGGTGATTAGCAAATTGTTCAAATTTATGAACCTAATATTGTTTATGTTATAAAAATTATGCTAAATGTTAGTGATGGAAGGTACAATGCTCAATGTTGGAATTCTGATATAATGTCCTATCAAATTATCATCACGGAACTCAGGACATTAAAATAATCCATCCAGTTTTTATTTTTTACTTTCAGTAATATCTTATATTGAATCCAAAACTATGACCATTATCTTCCCCTTACTATTTGTACCTATGGGACACACAAAACAAGTCTCCTTCTGAAAAATTGTACCTGTTCAATTTTCAATGTACTATGATTTTAACATTTTCTTTTCAAGATGATATCCACAATGCAATGAACTACTCTCATGAAATGCTTTTAATACAGGTCAACAACTCTGGGATCCCTTACACCATGTTCATTCTTTATGACCTCATATTTTCCCCCTAACTTTATAGTACTTACTCCTAATTCATTGTCTCCTTTTGCACATTGAAGTAAGTTCCCTGCAAAATGAAACTTATCTGTCCTCTTCATAATTAAAGGCTTAAAATATATTACAATTCTTAGCACATCATATATTCAATAAATTGCTATTATACAAATGAATAGATGTATGAATCTTGTAGCTTCAAATGATCCTAGGGAATAAGCACTGAATATAAGCCCCTTCTTTGATAATCTATGACACTGAGCTACAAAAAGACAAGTGAATTGCTTTATTTTTTTGTTTAACAAAATTTTTTTATGTTTACTTATTTATTTAGAGGGAGTGTGTGTGTACAGGTGGGGAAGGAGTAGAGAGAAGGAGAGACAGAATCCTAAGAAGGTTCTGTGCCATCAGGTCAGACCCCGATGTGGGGCTCAAACTCATGAACTAGGAGATTATGACATGAGCTGAAATCAAGAGCCAGAAGCTTAACTGACTGCACCACCCAGGTGCGCCTCTTCAAATCATGTAGTTTGCAGCCAGGTTGTACTAAAATGCAGGTCAGTTAATTCATTACATTTGCTTTTATATCACACAGCCTTTACCCTGGAGTCTGCATAATCTCAGTTATATGGTGACATTTCTAAATAGATATGATTTTTATGTATTATTCCATTCAGCCTGGAATAATAATAGTTCCTATGATTGAAATATTTTTAATGTAGTCTTCTAAAATTGTGTCAATTTTGTAAGCAATTTATGTCCTTGTTGCCTCATACTTGTGAGTAGCAAATACTCCACAATTTTAACATCAACTGGAGTTTGTGCATTTTCACACTTCATTTGTTCCCATTAAGATGATAGCTGTTGTTTCCGTCCCAGGTTTCCAGGGTATTGAGATAATTCTAAATCTTACTGCTGACATCTATGATATTAAGTAGCAATTTCACATTTGTGTTTACGACAAATTTGATTAAAATGCATCTATGCTTGAGGATGCAAAACAAAATCTCCAGGGCTAAATATGATTCATGTAAGTATTTTCATTAGTCAGTCAGTTATTTTTGTAAATGCCCAGGAAGGTCTATTGGTTTTTTAGAGCTGTTGTACCAAAACACCAAAAACTGGGACGCTTAAAACAACAAAAATTTCATCTCTGCTAGATCTGGAGGAATGCTTGCTGGTAGAACCATGCTCTCTCTGATGACTCTGGGAGAGAATCCATACTCATCTCCTCTAACTTCTGGTGTTTGTCTGTGTAGGGTCTGAGGACAGGTTGCCCAAGGTGTGCCACGTTGGCATATTATTTTAAATAAAAACTACTTATGAGACAGTCTGTGCAGAAGGGACACTCAGACCCTCTTCTATTCCCCTAAAAGCAGGAAATAAATATCCCATGTGAAGGTAAGCTCCCTGTACCAAGGGGTAAAGAGGACACCCTTACCACTAGCGATAGAGAATTTAAAACAGAGAAGGCTATACACACACTTGTTAGTTTTTACCAATTTACTATTACAGCCCAAATTCTGGTTAGAATTGCTTGCTAACTGAAGTCCAAAGTTAAGTTTTCATCATCCTAGTCCTCACAGATTTATTGTCTTTGTCTAAAAATCACAAAAACTGTCTGCCTTGGTTATTTCTTTAGGTCCGGATTTCATTGTTGGGCCTCTGTGGACCCATAAAAAAAAATTTGATTTTTTTTCTCCTGTTAATCTCCTGTTAAACTTCCCATGAAAGTTTAATTCTTAATGCAGCCAGAGGGACCCAGGACAGTGAAAAACTTCTCCCTCCCTGACATCTGCAATCCTTGTCATATTTTGACTTGTAGATACATAGCTTTAGTCACACGTCATCTTTTCCCTGTGTGGCCTTACTTTGTCTTTCCTCATTGTGTGTCTGTCCCCATGTTCAAATTTCTCCTTTTTATGTATTATTTAAAAAAAATTTTTTAATGTTTAGGGGCACCTGGGTGGCTCAGTCAGTTGGGGGGCTGACTTTCACTCAGGTCGTGATCTCACAGTTCATGAGTTCGAGCCCCGCATCAGGCTCTGTGCTGACAGCTTGGAGCTTGGAGCCTGCTTCAGAGTCTGTGTCTCACTCTCTCTCTGCCCCTCCCCTGCTCATACTCTGTCTCTCTCCCTCTCAAAAATAAATAAACATTAAAATTTAAAAATAAAACATTTTTAAATAATATTTATTTATTTTTGAGAGGGAGAGAGAGAGAGAGAGAGCAGGGGAGGGGCAGAGAGAGAGAGAGAGAGAGGATTGTAAGCAGGCTCCGCACTGTGAGCACTGAGTCCAACAGTGTAGGTGAGTCTCACTAAAGGTGAGATTATGACCTGAGCTGAAATCAAGAGTCAGATGCTTAACTGACTAAGCTGCCCAGGCACCCCAAATTTCTCCTTTTTATAAGTATGCATGGCATATTGGATTATGGTCAACATTAATGACCTCATTTTAACATAATTACCTTGGTAAAAACCCTATCTCCAAATAAAGTCACATTCTGAGGTGCTAGAGATGAGGACTTTAACATATTTTTGGGAGGGGGACACAATCCAACTCATAACCGAAAGCATTTAGATTTGTGGTCCCTAATCATAGAGATATGTGGATGTGTATTATGCTATTCATCATATTATACAGGATTTGTCATGTAAATCATACGTGTCCTACATATAAGTCTTAAATACATATATGTACAAATATATAACATATATGCACATGTATGCATGTATATGTACAATATATAACATATATGTGCAAAAATATAACATATATAACTATATATAATGTATATATAACTGTATATATAACTATATAACTATATATAGTACAAATTTACAAACTTTCTAGCCTGAATAAAAAAATCTCTGACAAAAACTAGTGGTTAGGAATTTAAGGTAGTTTTCAGCACATAGTATTTTACCTAATGGACTTAATTGTGAAGTTAGTTTATATGACTTAAGTTTATACACAATGATATCACAAATCCTCATTCTTTTTAATATTGTAGCAGATTTTAAAATGGAGCAAAGAGAGGAATCCATTATCATCACACTGCTGAAGTGCTGAGATGGCATAATGCCTAGTAACATTTTTATAGATCTAACAATGTCCAAGAGAAAACACAAATTCCCTTTAAATGACTCTGAGGTTGAAGCAAAATAATTCATACACGAATGTGACTGAATTCAGATATTTTCCAGCTAATGGAAGTCATTTTCTTATTTTCCTTATTTATAGCTTAATATTAGAAATAGCAGAGGTCATCAAGTTGTGTATTTATCTCAGTTAAAAATATAGAACAACAGTGTATTTGATTAAGAGCTTTCTATTCATATCAATGATACACTGGGAAAAGGGAGCCAAATGGAGCATCAAGTCTTAATTTTTGTAAAGAGAATAATACATTTGTCTAATAAATCTGTGCACAGTATTTTAAATAACATATGGGTTACCATGGGCTTTGTTATGATGGGATAAAATACATAGTGGAAATCTTACCTGCTAAAATCTTAGTTTAAATTCCAGACATATTTTCTTACCTTATGATCCATTAAGATCAAAGTGTCAATCTGATTTTCCTCCTGGAAAATAGTTCCCATTCACATTGTTCAGCAACAGCAACTTCTGGCTACAAAACTCACCAGTAACTTCATGCTGGTTGGACTTCTGCTGTCTTGTATGATCTAAATATCATTCCAGAGTGTGGCTTTCACTTGAAGGGTTGGATAATGTGGGGTGAAATAATAGATAGACAAATCTTGGGTGCAGATTTCTTTAATAGTTGTAGTTTTATCTCACACCTAGAGAAAAATGAGATCTTTCCCTTGAGGGTTTCTACAGTCTTATGGCTTATGTCACACACAGCTATCAGCTTGTGGATGGTTATACATTAGAAAGCCACTTATGGCTATTGTCTCAGAACAGCTACTTTATTTATAGAAATGAAGCATAGTTGTGTATGGATGGGATAACAGGCTCTATAAAAACGATTAAAAGAAAGAAAACCACTATCATATACATCAGTATTTAAAGGATACACTTTATAACATAAAGGTGGTTGTCATAGGAAGAGTGCAAGATTTGGAAAGATATCTTGATTCTCTTTCTTATTATTTCAACATACTAACTTTGAATTCCAAATACAAACTCTAAATATCATCTCAAAGCATAAATTATGGGTTTGATGTATCACTGTAAGCAATTGCTGTACAGCCCACTGATGTGGATTCCTGGCCAACATTCTCTCACATAGACAATTGGTTTTATAATTGGGATGTTCAGCTTGCTGTACTTGAAATTTTGCCTCAATAACATTTTTCTGTAATGAATTTACATTTCTTTTAAGGAAGCCGCACTGAACTTGAAGATTTACTTTAGTCTTAAGAATTTTTATTTAATAAACATAAATGTAAGCAGTATAGTATTCTGGAAAAGAGTTTCTTCTCTATATTATATGGTATAATCTTCATAGTGCAGAGGTAAGAGATTTTCCTTTTCTAGTTCTATCACGTTATCATTGGTAGTTATTTCTGATAGTTTGAAGAGTTATAGCAGTAGAATCACTATTTCTTTTAATACTAGGGATATATACTACTGGGAAAATTATTTGGTTTTGCAAGTGATTACTGGTTTGTTTATTTATTTATTTTTATTCAGCATTTTCTTACATAGCATGTGTTTGGGGCCAGGAGATGCCCTAAGAAATTAAAACATTAATTAATTTAATCATTTAACAATGTCAGAAAGCTGTAGGAAAATAATTTTCCCAGGCAATTATTCTTTCCCTCTTCCACCTACTGTGGGTGAGTTGATTATCCTGCCCAAAGAAGCTGGGCTTGGACCTCAGACTTACTTTTGCCAATGGATGGCTTTATTTGCTTACAGAAATGTAAGCAATTTGATGGGAGCAGAGGTCTTCAGTGTAATTGCATGTTTTGGTTTCTTATGCTAATATAATATATTAGGCACTGTTCCTTTAGCCAAAATGAACATATTAGCAGAGGACCTGAACTCAACCTCCAACTTCAGAACCTAGCTAAGCAAAACCTCCCAGACAAACCCATTCTAGGTCAACTGAACCTTTCTTAGCATTTCACTTAATCTATCGTTATTGGTGCTGTTTGGTCATTTGGTGCCCACCTGACAGCAAACCAGTAAGCACAATACAGAGTTAATATCCTTATAGGAGAAACTGACTCTGGTTTTCATGGAAATGTGGATAGTTGCAACACAGTAGGAATAGGAAGGTATTACGGGACCTGAGTTGATTCTTTGGGTCTCTTGTTGGCATACTTACATACTTACATATTGAGTAACCATAGTTTGACAATGGTATGGAAACCAGGGTCTCAGTATGGATTATCCCACAAGGTGAGCAACCTAGACCCGACCAAAAGGCAGAGGAGGATGAGTATTAATTTTAGCCTCAGTACCAATTGTATCAGTGGCTAGTATAGATTGTTCTATTACTTTTCCTCTTGTAAGTTTTTTTTTCTAAAGAAATTATGCTTTGTTGCCATCATGAAGAAAGAAACATTATCAGTACAGAGAGGATTTATTGTGAGAAACAAGTGGATCTGAGTAGTACAGAGATGAACTTGAAAGGACACTGTCAGCACCATTCCATTAGTGTGGCACATTTATTGTAATTGATGAACCAATATTGATGTATTTTTCAGTAAAGTCCATAGTTCAAATTGTATTTTGTATTGTACATTCAAATGTGTAATGACATGTACCCATCATTATGGTATCATACACAATAGTTTAACTGCCCTAAAAAGCCCCTCTGTTCCATCTATTCATCCCTCCCCCTTAACCACTGACAACCACTGATCTTCTTACTGTCTCTATAGTTTTGCTTTTTCCAGATTGTCATGAAGTTGGGTCCGCATTCTCCTTTGTTTAACTGTTAAGGCCACTATCACAATGAGCTTAGAGATGTGAGGAGTGCTGAAATTTATCTTGGGCTGTGGAGGTTAGCCCCTCAGGCTGAGTTTTTGGATTCTTGGTATGAGCCTTTGTAGAAAACTACAAGTAGTAGGAGAATCTTTCTGTTACTTCCAGCAAACAAGTTATTCACAGCTTTTCAACTGTTCTATTTACCTTCAAGAGATACTTCAGTGGCAGTTGAAAACATGAACAGCTTGCCTTGAGGAGAACAAAAATTGAAAAAAATGTATATATACAGCCATAAATCTACCAAAAATTTTAGGTGGAAAGTCACAATTGAGAGTCAGAGTCATGGAGTAGGCATAGGAGCCATAAGTAAATAGGTCTATGGTTTGCTTTCAAATTCATCCTTTTCATAAGTACGTAAGTTAAGTTTTATGATCACACATATTGTTTTTCCTAACAGGTGTGCTCCATCAATCTTTTCTGGAGTAGTTCTCCCATATACCCTGTAGCTACCAGTTGGAACTGGCCACAGTGGTTCTGCTACATGTGAGATACTTCAATTTTTTAAGGGATTACATGTTGTGCTGCTTGAAAACATGATTACCGTTCTTCTTATTACTTATCTTTGCACTTGGAAAAGTATAACAATCAAATTGCTACTCTGTCCAGCTTCTTTCTGTTGGCATTATAACCATAAGCAAAGAAAACAGATGTTTATGTCACAAAAACATGCAGAAAATACGGTAGGCCAAGAAAACACAATAAGCACGATGTACAGTTAGCATTATTTTCTCTAATCCATTAAAGGTGATTACCCCAAAAGGGATCTGTTTGTGCTACTCTTATATTTTTAGGGAGTTGCTGATTGACTACTTATTATATAAACAAATTGCTTTTCTTTGGCCATATTGAATCTAGCAAAGTACCAATTATGTATCAATGACCAACTTTCTCTGATACTTCAGCTAATTGGAATAGTGTGTAATTTAAAATTCAATTACTTATAACATTATTATCAGTGTTATCAGTTATTCTTTCAAGAAAAAAATACATAGTGCATTTGATATTCCCTAATTTCTGAAATTAGTTGAGTTTGAAATAATCCTGAACACAGTTTTTTTTTTTTAAAAAGTAGAAGTAGTCACAAACATGAACAATTTTATACACTCTAATCTTTTAGATTTAGATTGCTTTTGGACAATTACTGTATGTTAGCATGCAGGATCTAAGGTCTAAGTATTGTGAAGTCATTATGTGACTAAAAATTTAAAGTATGAAAATCAGCTAGTTGTGATAGAATTATATTTCATTTTTTAAACGAAATCCAAATCCATCACATGCAATATGTGTACACAATGTGCCAACCAGCAATCTGTAGACAAATATTCAATCTTTTTATGTTTACCACTAATTTTCTGGTAACGATACCCTTTTCAGACAATACATTTAGTTGTCTACAAAGTGTATGTTATTGAATACACTCATGATTTTTTTTTATATAATAAATTCACAGAGGTAGAATTGTGGGCCAAGATTTGAATATGTATTTAAATATATGATTCACATGGTAAAAACTTCCTCCATAAAGTGTATACCATGTGGCACTCCTCCCACAGGTCTAAAAAAGTTCCTGATTCCTCCACAACTATACTGATATTTAACTTTATTATTCCTAGAGTCTATGCCAATTTAAGAGATAAACACAAGTTTTGAATTAGTTTAAATCTTGTTTTCTTCCATTAGTATTGGTGTCAGTATATTTTTCATATGATTATATCTAAGTATATATGTATCCATGTATATATGTATGTATCTATCATCTTCATTGCAAATTGTATGATCGTAACCCCTTCTCATATCTCGAAGTATTCATTTTTTTACTACTGATTTAAATTAACTCCTTGAGTAATGATTAAAAAGCTTTGTATATCGTAAATGCTGTCTATGTTTTCTCAATTTTTATTTACTTTTCAATTTTGCTCATTCATCCATATTTAAAGCACAGAAGTTAAAATGTTTGTATGGGCCAGTCAATCTTTTCCTTTATGATTTCTGTGTTTGGTGGTGAAGAGTGATTTTGAGGCAAGAGTTTTCATTTTCAATAAACTTTTATTGAGCACTCATCCTAGCTTAGAGGCAGAGAGAGTCAATTAAGTGCTTGTCCTACACGAAATTTCAATCCAGTTGTGGAGATAAAAAAATAAATGTACATTCACATAACATTAAGAAATGTTTTACCAACAGGGATCTACAAATAAATGCAAATTGATACAGTGCAAATTGAGAACATATGTGCTAAGAATAAAGGAATGGGTAATTGAATAGAATTTTACAAGAGAGGGAAATTGGAGATAATAAAATGCACAGGGCTTTCAAAATGTTCATGACATCTTTTTCAGTGGTCTTTCTATGCATGTATGAATTATTCTACTTTGTATGTATTGAAACAAGCTGGACATTGCGGAACAAATTTTATATATTTTCTGCTTGGACACAAGGAGTTGACATGCTATAAATACTTAAGCAGAATTGCTATTTTCAGCATCTTTCTATGAGAAATTGAGAAAGTTGAATGTGGACAAGAAAGAAAAATTCATTATTTCTTTTACCAACCATGAGCACGCTCCACACCACCTAATCCAATTATGCCTTCCTACCCATCTGCCAGACGTTACAGTAGAAGCTTATTTTCAAAGGAAAATGTAGAATAAGAGAGAAAATTGTGGAAGTGGTGATAGTATTATGAAGTCATCAAAAGAATAAAAGCCACAAAATAGGAAAACACAACTGCTTACTTTTACTTCCAAAAATAGACATCGTAATCTAGCTGTGGTTGTTGGTGTCTGATGCTCATTGTGAGTGGGGGGAAAGAAATGCAACTTTGTGAAATATGTTAGTGAAATGTTCTCAGTACTTTCTAGTTATCACTTGATTTTATTTTAATGTCTCCCGATGATTTCTTGGGAATTGTCCCTGCTCGCTCTCCTTCCAGTAGTCCCCAACACTCATTGCTGATGCCAAATGAACCAGGAAAAGGTGATAACATCTTGACAGTGGCTTATTTTCAGTTCCTGTGTCTGCAGTATATTTTACTTTTTAATTTTTTCTACACTTGAGTTCTGAATGACTCTGTTCAGAACCATAATTTTTGTTCTTACTTGGAGTATTTGTCAGGAAAACTTAACTTCCATCATATTAAGGTGAGTGGGACAGGCCAGCCTAGAATAAAAACTCTTGATACTGATAGTACACTTATATTACTTCCTTAAACCAAAGAAATCAAAATTTCTCCTTCTCTGGAGCTAATTGAATCACTCGATATTAAAGTAACCTACCGATCATAGTCTTCTCAAGATAAAAATTCTCCTAAACCTCAATATACAGTTTTGGGGTATTCCCAACCAAGGGCAAGTTGGAAAACAAAGTGTGAAAAGGCATTTGCATTCTTTCTAACCTATGGTGACATGTTTTGGTTCCATTAATTGCCTATTTTCAAGATGCGTACCTATTATATAAAAGTTTAGGCTTTTTGACAATTCTATGAAAGCTGCTTATTTCTTTCTATATAATCCTCCTTCATAGGATATTTATGTTTTTATAATCCATCCCCCCCTCCCCCTGCCGATAGAACTGCATTAAAGGGGAAATATTGAACAGCCAAAATCTCTTTCAATCAGGTTAGGTAATAACTTACTTTCAAGAAGTAACATACCATAAAAGATGTCTCATTGTCTAGTGTGTTCAATTATGAATGTGTCTTATTTTAGAATAAAAAAAAGTGTGTATTGTATTTTTACAAAATTATTTTTTTATTTCCTCTTGTGTATCAAATTCTAATGAAAACAAATTTTAATTTAACTGTGTGGGTGTTAAGATGTTCTCTTATTCATCGTGATTCAGGGGGTTTCTTCCAAAAAATGTTTCCCATTTTGATATTGTCAATGAAAACATAATATCTTACTGCATTGTGATGAGATAAAAACGAAGGAAGAAGGAAAATTCTTTAATCTAGATTCAATATTTCATGTAGTTACTACTCATGAGAATACATCTCAGAGGACCTTAATGTCAGAGTAGTCCACTAAAGTCATCTTGAAAGTGTAATAGGTTACAACTCTTTATCCTTAAAATTCTCCATGCTGCCTTGTTCATTGTAACTGTGCAATATGATTTCAAGTAGGGTAAAGAGGATCAGAAACTCAAAATAAATGCTTGCTAAATTAAACAAAAAGTTCTCCTTAAAAGCCTTGGAAATATTTGGAAGAGGAAAAGACATGAAATGTTCTATATAGGTAATAAAACCATTATGTTACACATTTATTAAAAAAACTACTAAGTTATTATCCTTTCCAACATTTCTATTGTGTCATGATTAACATATGCCATTCCTTGTTTACCTATAAGCATTGGTCTCATCTTGAATTCTAGTGTCATGGAAGATAGTACCAAATAATAAAAACTTACTCTCGGGGAAGGAGATAGAAGACTGAATGAATATGTATAAATTTATAAAAGTAGTTCCAAATTTTGAAATTAATGTTAGCGTAGGATATGTGTTGTATGGAGTTAAAGAATCACTTGTGCTGGAATTGTTATATAGCATTGTACACAAACATAGCCTTTGGGAAAATTTAAACATTCTTATACTTGATTCTTTGTGATTAAATTCAATCTGCCTTTTTGGTCTTCTTTCCAGTAACTACACACTTGAAATCAAAGTTCCATTTAAATTAAACTCCTTTTTATTCCTGGAAAAACTGTATCTGCCCCACCCTGTTCCTATGCTGTATTTTCTACAGGGAACATTTTCACTCCCTTCAACTATTTTGCTCAGACTTAACCTACCTGGTCTGGTACTTCAGAATGTTTCTTGAGCCTCCAAAGCCAGGGCCGTTGCCATTCCCAGTGCACCCTCTGGTGGTCATTTCCATATCCACCTAAATTGATTAATTTAAGCCGATTCTGGTAATTCCAAACTCTATACTACTTGCAGTTTCAGAAACAGACATATGATCCAATTCTAGACAGTAGAACAAGAAGCAAACTCTGTTGGCAGGCTTTGAAAGTTTTTTCATGCACAAAATAGAGCCACAGGAAAATACAGTATCTCTTCTGTTTTTAAAACTTTTTGTTGCTTCTGTCATTGTTGCTGTTGATATTATTTTTACATGATTCCTGAGACTGCTGTTACTATATTTTTAACAGCTTGAGGTTGAAATTAACCAAAATGCTGGATTCATGAAGACATGAGAATAAATTAGGTTTCTGTCCACATTGCGGTGCCAATGAATCAGCCACTTTTGAGGTCAATTTTAGCAGCTATTAGCAATTCTCTTGTTTACCCAGCATCTGACTTCTTTTATATATTTTCAGAATCTTCTACCTTTTGAAGAAGAGCCTGAAACTCACTACCATTCTGAAAATGCCACATATTCTTTTTCTTAGCCTCCTTTGTGTTCAAAGACATTTTCCCATGGATTCCATTCCTATGCAGCTGGAGTCCCTTGAGCAAAAGCATGTACAATTTTTGTGTATGGAGACAGACCAGGAGATTTAAGGCTTTTTTTCCCTTTTTGGGAGGAGATTTGTTCATATTCCAAGGTTATATACAGAGAGATGGCTTCTCCCTCACCATCATATTCTCTTACATTCCATAATAAAGATAATATTCTTGTTGCTCTTTCTTGCTCTGGAGGTGAGGATAGACAGGTCATGAACAGCACTACATAAGACCAAGTTTTCTAATTTTGACCTTTCTTTCTTGTGATGAACCCTACGGCATATGCAGATAACTTCTGGGTCTCATTATATTTCCCTGTGGGAATTGATGTATAGGGAACAAATGTAAGTGATAAATGATGTTGTTCTCTGACCAAGGAGTCATATGTATTTTATTAGCCTGCCACAGGTATGTGTTCAACATTCTGTCTATACACGGAACAGAATGACAGAATGGACTCAGCATGGAAGCATGGTCCTTGACCTTCTTTCTTTCTTTCTTTCTTTCTTTCTTTCTTTCTTCTTCTTTTAATGTTTATTTATTTTTGAAAGAGACAGAGTGTGAGTGGGGGAAGGGCAGAAAGAGAGAGGGAGACACAGAATCCAAAGCAGGCTCCAGGCTCTGAGCTGTCCACACAGAGACCAATGCAGGGCTCAAACTCATGAACCATGAGATTATGACCTGAGCCTGAGTCAGATTCTTAACCAACTAAGCCACCCAGGTGCCCCTGGTCCTTGATTTTCTATGGCAGGCTAATTTGTTAGTTGGCAAGTAGGGTAAAATTACAGACTCTTCTTCATTTTACTTGACATCTTATGGCTAGAATGTAGTTACATGACTGAATTCAACAATTGGCTACATTGCCCATTTTCAACTGAAAGTGTTCATATGAAAAATCAGGTGCTATATTGAATTTCTAAACCCAGCAGCTGCATTTTCCAGTATCCATTGGTAGTTGTGTCAACAATGTGAGCTGCATAAACTCTGCCTATTGGCATTGGCAGCCCTGGGATTCTACTGAAACATGAGTCAGTTCATGTGTAACAAAAGCTTTCTCCTCCTGGCAGAAGATTTATTATTCTCCATAATATTCAGCACAGTCTGATTTACTTCATTGTTTATTTTCTGTGTCCCCACTCTGGAATGCAATCTACATGAGGGAAGGGATTTTATATGTTATTACCTCTATCTGCACATGATAGGCTCTCAAAAATATTTCTGAGGGAATGAATATAAGGATTTGGGAAGAAATCATTGTTAACTCACTATTTTTCTCTTGAGGAAATCATCCATTGTGTGGAGTGAGTATGTTTTTTCTAACATCTATACATTAAAAATAAATAAATAAATACATACCTGGAAAACAAATGGAAATGTGACCATAAAGAATAAGATATACCAATGTACACAGTTTGTGAAAAAAAATTAGTATGTAGTATGCAAATTGCCAATACGATTAGCAGTTGTGCTAGCCATCTAGCTGCACAATGAATTATCCAAAAGCTTAATGGTTTAAAACAATATACATCATCTCACACAGTGTCTGTGGGTGGGGAAATCCTGGAATACTTTAGTTGAATGACTCTGGCTCTGAATCTCTCATAAAGTTCCTGTTAAGATTATGGCTCTGGCTGCAGATATCTGAAGGCTTGTCTAAGGCTGGAGGATCTGTTTTTATGATGGGCTCATTTCCAGAACCGGCAAACTTATCTGGCTGTTGGCAGGAGTTCTCAGTTTTTCACCACATAGCCCTATCCTTAGGGGTGTTAGAGATGACTTACAACATAGCAACTGAATTCTCCCAAAGGGAGTGATGCAATAAACACAGACATCAATATATCTTTCATGATCTAGCCTTGAAGTCATATTCTGTAATTTCCACAGTGTCCTACTGGTTACACCAGTCAACTTGATGCCATGTTGGAAGGCACCTGACAAAGGTGTGAACACAACAAGGTGAGCGTTACTGGAATAATACTGGAGGCTGGCTTCCATAACAGTAATGAAGTCCTGCAAGTCTTCTTGTAGGAAATGTATAGATATTTAAAACATTTTTAAGACTGTAAAGCATTTTTATTAATGGACAAAGGAGATGACTGGACAGGCCAAATAAAATACAGTGTATAGTTTTGTGATATTATATGAGATTCTGAATTTCTTTAGGCACCATTTTTCTTTAGGCACAAATTAACCAATGTAGAGATTAAATTATTGACATATTCCTGCTGCAATTTATGGATGTTGGTAGGTTATATAACAAACTAACAGTAACCCAACCCAAGACTTCCTCACAGACAGTGGGTGCTCATGTTATTATTTACTAATTTCAATCCTTGGCAGATGTTTTCTTTAAAGGAATTGTGAACTCTAGTGGAGCCTAAATGTATGACCATTTATATATGGTGTCCATGTTGTATTTACACTTGGATATGTCCTAAGAATTATGTAGAATCTTATAGAATGTGTTGAAGAGACCTGAAAGTGCATTATGTAATGTATTATATACTATGAAATTAAAAATTTTACTAAATTGTATATAGTAAATTATGAAAATATGTTTCTTCTCAATATATAGAAGGACTTCAAAGAAAGAACAAATTGGGTAGAGCAACATTAGTTTTGGCCAACCCTCTATCTCACCAATATTCACCTACCATTTTGATCTCTTATATAATGTATTACTTACCATCTGTTACCTTGAAAATAAAGACCAATAAATAAAGAAAATAAAGAGTAATGAGAGGTGAATGAGGGTTTTTCTGAGATCAAAGAACTGCATTTCAGGCAGCACAGATTCAGGTAGAAACCCAAATAATGTCCTGCCGATAGGGTGAAAATAAGGGGTTTTTATTAGGAAAAGGAAGGAAGGAAATTCTATAAGTTGGAGAAATGGAAAAAGTTTTCTATGGGTATTAAGCAAGCCAAGATACTCTGGATTATACATTGACTACTGATTCTACCCTTAGAAAGTCCACAACCATCAGCCTTGTGATTAGGATATCCCTTTTGCCTCCGACTTCTCAATCAATTGCTTAAGACAATTGCCCTTTCACCCAATCCAAAGGTTTTGGCCCAGTTCAAACAAAGATGGCTACAGTAGTTCTTCTGTAGTCACTACTCTTGCTCTGTTTTAAAATGGCTCCAGTCATGTCAATTTTTCACAGCTCTATTTTTCCTACTGGATTATATAGAATCAGTTTTTCCTATTCATGCCAACTGAGACTATTATAAAACCTTTTATGCGTTTCCTTTTAATTCTCTGTTGTCAAACTTCTTAAAACTTGGATTTGTTAATATCATTATGAATTTTTACTCAGAGTATTGCTCTACATAGTTAACCAAAATTTAAACTTGTATTCAAACATATGCCTAATATGATATATATATTCTCACAGCTATTCTCACTTGTGTCCCAAAGTGCTTAAATGTTCCCAAATATTGTAAATATTTTAAAAACTAATTGAATGTCTTTAATTTTACTACTGTTAAAAAAATGCAGTTTTTGTGTTTTTAATACTAAGAAAACTTGCTAAGCTGTTGTGATATTGTGATTTATGATCAGAAATATATATTGGGTCTTTATCCCTTCTGGCAGAGACCTCCTAACACCCTTGGAATTTCTTAAGTGGTGAAACAGATTTAAAAAATAAAATGTCTTTTTTTATGTTAATGAGGTGACTTTTAGATCACCCAAGGATGAGGGCTGGATTTGAGGAAGCAAACAAGTGACTGAAGGGTTGAAACTTTTGGTCCCATCCCCCTGACCTCTAGGGACGGGAGTGGGACTGGAGACAAGTCAGTAGCCAATGGTCAATGATGTAATCAACTATGCCAATGTAATGAAGCCTTCATAAAAAGCCAAAAGCACGGAATTTGGAGGGCTTTTGGGATGATGAAAATGTGAAGATTTGAGGTCAGTGGTGCTCCCAGAGAGCATAGAAGCTCTGTGCCCTTTCCACATACCTTGCCCTATGCATGTCTTCCATCTGGCTATTCCCAAGACATACCTTTTTATAATAAATCAGTAATCTAGTAATAAAATGTTGAAGTTCTGTGAGCCACTCTAGCAAATTAATAGAACCCAAGGAGGGGGTTCATGATGAAATATGTAGTCTATAATCAGTTGGTCAGAAACACAATCAACAACCTGGACTTGTTATTGGTGTTTGAAGTTGGGGAGGGGGAGTTTTGTGGGGCTCTGCCCTCTGTGAGATCTGATGCTATCTCTGGGTAGATAGTGTCAGAACTGAGTTGGATTGAAGGATATCTAACTGATACCTTGAGCATTGCTTATTGGTAGGGGGGAATCCTGCCCCTCACACTCACTCACACACACACACACACACACACACACACTAAAATTGGTGACCAAAACCCAAGATAGCTGTCTTAAAATAAACCATATAATCTGGACTTTCTGTGTCATTTTCCTCCCTTAATTTTAATGGGTAACTTCATTTGGGTCAATGGCCTGTATGAATTGCCAGTGTTTTATAGACTTATGAGTTTTGTCTGTTAGCTTTACACAAGTTCATGTAGTTGGACTTAAAATTTTGTATGCATCAAGGTAAAGTGAATAGAAAATTCAAAACATGAAGTTAAGGATTTAAAAAAAAGCTTTACATTATGTCTGATGTCTAATCCACTATCTACGACTATTAGATATCTTTTGTCAGTATAATATCCCAGGTTGTTCCTTCCCACTGGAAAGCTATTCTTTTTAAAAAAATTTTTTAATGTTTATTTATTTTTGAGGCAGAGAGAGACAGAGCATGAATGGGGGAGGGTCAGAGAGAGAGGGAGACACAGAATCTGAAGCAGGCTCCAGGCTCCGAGCTGTCAGCACAGAGCCTGATGCGGGGCTCGAACTCATGGACAGTGAGATCGTGACCTGAGCTGAAGTCGGACGTTTAACCGACAGCCATCCAGACGCCCCATGAAAAGCTATTCTTATATGATTTTCCTAAGATAGTTACTGTATTGCATTTTTCAAAGTTTAATCTTGATGAATTGTTTCTCAAATATTTTTAAATAAAATTTACTGATGGTATAAAATTACTTACTGTTTTATGATGTTTATCTTACCACCTATAATAGTAATCAAAATAAAACTATTTAAATTATTTGACTAGAATTAACAAGAAAGGAGAAAATTGTTTTCCTTTACTCAGAAGCTAACACAAGATATGAAGTTGATATTATTCCTCACATATTCATGAAATGCTGCCCTACACAACTAATTAAGCATTTCACACCATGCCCTTTCTTTGCAGGTTGAATCACTATACCTGGAGTTTCAAATTGGTCAAGCATTCAAAGATGCTTGTAAAAAACATGTTATTAAGTTGTAATTGCCCACACAAATAAGCAATTCATGAAACCAAACAAAGAAGTAATTCTATTATAGAGGCACCTGGGTGGCTCAGTCTGTTAAATGTTCAACTCTTGATTTTGGCTCAGGTCATGATCTCATGGTTTTATGAGTTCAAGCCCCACATCAGGCCCTGTGGTGATAGCACAGAGCCTGCTTGGGATTCTCTCTCCCTCTCCCTCTGCCCCTCCCCTGTTCACACTGTCTCTGTGATCCTCAAAATACATAAATAAACTTAAAAAAAAAAAAGAAGGAAATCTATTATATTAAACACTATCATAGACTCTGGGTCTGGAGTTTTTTTCTTGTCCAGCAAGAAAGCGGGACACAGGATTAAAAATGTGAGAGATGTCTAATGTCCAGGAGAAGACAAGATCCCTGATTAAGGGTCCTTGCTCCATTTTTTATTAGGGTCAGAAGGCTTACAAACGTGGTGATAGACGTGCACAAAGAGACAATGAAACTGTGAACATTAACTCATGGGTGTGAGGGGAAGGGGGTTTTGAAGATATGTAGGGTTAGGGGTTTGGGTTAATACAAAACAAAATCCTGGCGCAGGGAGGGGTGGAGTTGGGGGGATGGAGGAGGAAAGGTTGTTTACAGCAGACATGAGGCATCACTTCTGTTTACCTAAACTGGTCTAGGGGACAAGAAAGACAGAGCATGCTACCTCAAGGTCAACAAAGCACCTTTCTTTTGCTAATTAGCTCTGCTCTGGGCACCTTTGCCCTGCAGAGGTCTATAGTCCTATTTACCTGTTTACCTAATTTGGTCCTTCTTTCCTGTGAAACAGCTTTCTGCTACTGTACTAAGTTGGGGGGCATTTCTGCCCTGAATACCTAATCTTATTTACCTCATACAACTTTGTCCTATACTGGGGCTTTTGCCCCGCCCTATATTTACTGGGGCCTTTGCCCTGCCTTATGTTGGGGCCTTTGCCCCACCTTACCTATTCTTATTTACCTAATCTTGTTTACCCAAACTTGAGTGTGTATATCCTATGGCTTTCTAATTCTTTATGCCTTGTTAACCCATTAGTGCAGGCTCAAGGAATTCCTAAGCTTATTCCCCACAAAACACATTGGTTAAAAAAAAAAATCTTCTTAGTTTTAAATAATAAGTATTTATTTTGTTTTCAAATTTAAGCTGACTTTGAAGCTTTGATATCCTGAGTATAATTCTGGTTTTAAGGTTTTGCATACAAAGAACCAACATCTATTTTATTTTTTATTTTATTTTATTTATTTATTTTAAAAAAATTAATGTTTATTTATTATTGAGAGACAGAGAGAGACAGAGCATGAGCATGGGAGGGACAGAGACGAGGGAGACACAGAATCTGAAACAGGTTCCAGGCTCTGAGCTATCAGCACAGCGCCTGAAGCAGGGCTCAAACTCACAAACCATGAGATCATGACCTGAGCCAAAGTTGGATGCTCAACCAACAGAGCTACCCAGGTGCCCCAAACATCTGTTTTTTAAAGGTGTTAAATATGTTTTATATTATATCCTTAGATTCTGTGCTCTTTCATTTCATTTATAAAATATATCGCGATTATCTATTTTCTTTTTCTTCGGCTAAATGTTCAGCTCCATGATATCAGCTATATATCTATTCATTTGGTGTCTCTATATTAAAAATGCAAAGTAGTTATTAGTTGGGGGCATTATAGTATTCTAAACTTTCTACAAAGGGATTTCCAAGCAATTAAGGTTACTAAAGAATAGTAGACATTTGAGACTGGAAATGGACTCTGAGATCCAGAAGACTTTCTTACTTTTACACATGAGGCCAATTTTATCAGATATTTTCCGAGGTCATACAGCTTATTAGTAAAAGGCAAGATGAAATGGAGCTTACTCATTCAACAAATGTGTATAAAGTACTATGCAACAGACACACTGAATTGGTGGTACTCATGGGGTATAATTATAAATTAACTTTACTTTTTCGTCTATTTTTTTAAACCTTCCCCAAATGAACAGTCCTTCCCTTAATCCTGATTGAAAAGCTAGAATGACTCCATGACATGTTTTTTGTCACTATTACATAGCAGAAAGTCAAATAGTTACATTGTAATGAAAATACATCTTCAATTCACTAATTAAAACCATCCAACATACTGATCAATCAGTAAGTATCATTCATTGATGAGGTTTTGTTTTGTTTTTTGGTTTTTTGGCCAGCTAAACCCAGCTATAGTGGCTGCCTTGAGGTAGAGCTATGGTTCTTCGACTTTCAGTTATCACTCATCAGTTTCCCTTTATTTTCTGCTATTTTCACTCCATTGGGAACAAAGAGGTTGGACAGAGAAGAGGTTAGGAAATCAGAAAGGGTTAATTCATTGGTACTATGCAAGATGGCTTTGTGCTGTCTTGAGTAGTAAATATTTTTTCCTTTTCCTTCACAGATATTTTCTGAATTCCCTGCTGTTTCCCTCAGTTGTCATGACATGAACTTTGTTTTTCTTTTAACCAGCAGCCCAGATTTACACACTTGAGCATCTTCTCCCTGTGGAGCAGGCTACAACCTCGTACTGTCGGTGTCTTATCACCCTGTAGACTGTCTCTCGTGCTGACTTCCTTATGCTGGTTGCCTCAGCTGGCCCCAGGAATCACACATCTTTGTTTCCCACCTAGTGAGTAGTTACTTCCAAGTTTTAGATTTCTTCCTATTGCCATTGGTCACTACTCTTGTTTCTTTTTTTTTTTTTTTCTTCAATGTGTATTTATTTTTGAGAGAGAGAGACAGAGACACAGAGCACTAGTGGGGGAGAGGCAGAGAGAGAGGGAAACATGGAATCTGAAGCAGACTCCAGGCTTTGAGCTGTCAGCACAGAGCCCGACGCGGGGCTCGAACTCACAAGCTGTGAGATCATGACCTGAGCCAAAGTTGAATGCTTAACTGACTGAGCCACTCAGGTGCCCCTGGTCACCGCTCTACTTAAGTATGAGTCAGAATCTCATTCTCTGTGCCTTTCAACTACATAAAGGACATAATAAGCTCCAGGAATGACCAAGTTGAAACCTCTTCTGACTAAGCTTGACATTAGAGAAAGAACGCCATTCTTGCATCACTACTTTGGTGGAGAACGGATTAAGACTCAAAACAGGTCCTATCAATCTGGCTCAAAATTACTCCTTCAATGTTCACTCCCTCAAAACACTTTACATCAAAGATATGAATAAGGGAACCACTTAACAGTCACCAACTTTAAAGATTGTATGCACCATCCAATCTTTCAAAATACAGAAGAAAAAATTGTACTTGCTGAAAGTTGGAGTTTAACATTTATTTTTTAATAGCTGTAGTAACATTAGGCATTGCTATAGGGATGCAATGGTAACTGAAAGAATTCTGGTCCCTGTCCCCATGTGGTCCCTGTCCCTATGGAGCTTACTTTATAAGAAAGAGTTCCCATTATTCAAATGATAATAACAGCGACAGTGATAACAACTGAGCAAGTGCTTATAAGGAAAGGTAAATGCTGCTGTGAATCACATCTTAAGGATGGTTTGGACCAATAAAGAGGTTGGTTGAGGTTTTTGTAAGTGAGAGGCCATTTAGATGAGATCTGAAAGTTGAGCACCAATAAATTTGATTAAAGAGAGTGGAGCGTGGGGAGAACTAGGAAAAACATCCTAGGCAGAGAGAATTCTGCATACCGTGGCTTAGTGCTGGTACAAAAACAGGCTAGTGTGGCTCATTTTGAGTGAGGATTCTTAGAAGCAAAATGTGAGGCTAGAGATTCTTACAGAGAACAAAATATGCAAGGCCTGACAGGCTGTGTTAAATATGAATTTTTAATCATAAAGGCAGTGCTAATCCATTATAGGGTTGTTAACTAAGAGTGGAAGTGGAGAACGCAACTACTGTTTTAAAAAGAGTATATTAGGCTGCAGTTTGGATAAATATCTTGTGGAGAGAAGCATACAGACCTGGATGACAGATTAAGGAAGCAATTGCAATACTCCTTAAGGAAGCAATCGCAATACCCCGTGTGAGATTTGTTTCAACTAGAGTGAGTTAGAAAAATCTTCCAACTTTACTATGTAGCTTGTAACCTCACTTTTCCATCTGTAGTTTTCAGACTACCTCTTAGCCTGGATGCTATTCCAGTTATAGTTCTGGCCAGGTTCAGAAAGACACATTTTATAAAATAATAAGGTACAAATGTAACCCACCACTGCAAGCTTGCTTAATGGGGAGGCAGCAACTTCCCCTGATTCTACAGTTTTCAGGTTCAAGTATTGTCTGTAATAGTTAACTAAGTTCAGTGTTATTTAAATATTGAAGTGGGTTCACATTAGATAACTTTTTAAAAGCAAATTAGATGGGTTCTAACTTTATGTCTCTGTTACTAAATGTTTGCACAGCATATGATGAGGCAATAGCATGCATAGAACATCTTTGTGCAAAACACTGTATGTGCACAGATATTTTGGGCAGTCTCCACCACCCACTCTTAATCCTTGCAGACAAAGACTTCCATGACATGGATGTTTTCCGTCACTGAAAAAAGATGTAATCTTCCACTAAGTTTCCATCTCGCAATTTATATTCCAACTTTGATGATCTATTTTTGGTTCCCAGACCTACCAATTAATTTCATGTTTCTGCAACTTCACAAGTCCCTTGCTTTGAAAAAAGATTGTTCCCTTCCCATTCTCTTGGATTCAGACTTCTCATTGTTTAGCACATAGCTTAGATCTTACCCTAACCAGAAAACCTCCGTATTTCTTATCACTATCCCAACCCTAATCCTTATGGCAGAGTTATATATCCTCCTCTTTTCTTCTCTAGAGCATTTTGAAACTTTTATCACTGCGTTTGTCACATGTAATTGGAATTTTCTTTTTGAATATCTAATTTTCCAACTATAAACTCTTTGATGAGATTGCTTTTAATTCACTTGTGCCTGCCTTGAGCTTAGTACATTGTGTACATGATAAATTCTCAGGAAATATTTGTTGGAGTAAACTAAACTGACATCCCATAACATCTCTCCAGAAATCCTCACAATGAAAACATTTCTTTGAAAAATGTGTCTCATTACGTGTATTTTGGCCCCAATGGCTATTGTTGAATGCAATCTTACATTCAAGACATGCACCTTGCCTTTGACACTAATTAGATTGAATCAGTTAATAAGGCTGCAGTGGCATATTTATGGTACGATACTGGGAATAAGTTATCACCCCAGTAGAGATATTTTGAATTAATCTTATATTTTCTTTAGCTCCTTCATCTTTAGAAATGCCAAATAAGGCAATTGAGTATTCACATTTTTCAGAAGGCATTTTTGGAGCAATTCTGAAGTGTGAAGTGCTGAAATAATATACATTTATCTTTTTTCTCTTATCTCAGAACTCAAAATGATAATTTACCATATTGAGTTCTTGAGAGATAGCACTATGGAAATGAATAAAAAATAAAGAACATAAAACCTTTTCTAATAATTTGCTCTTTGGCAAACACAATAGACATTATCTTTAAATCCTGATAGTATATTTTGAACAACAAATCTCATAATATCAATATCTTACATTAGTGTGCATTTTACAACTGGCAAAATCCCTTCAAGTATATTGTTATTTCCTTCCTAATATTATTTGGGGTACTTTTGGATCTTGCCCTGTGCTATGCTAAGAACTGAGGCTACAAAAATAAATGTGACAGTCTACTTTTCTGGAGCTTTCGTTCTCATTGGAGAAATAGATGATGGATGATTAGAATTAAGGATAGTAAGTGTATTTGGGTAAAGAGAGGTGATATTGAGTTTTCTGTAAGAAATTCAAGGTAAGGTAAACAACATTACCTTTTGAGTGATAAATGAATTCATGAAAAAACAATGGTCCAAAAGCATGAAGACATAAGCAATAATTTACTGAATGTATCAGATCTAAAGAAAGAAAGCGTTACTCAGAAGAGAGGTCAGCCAATGGAAAAAATTAAGATACAAGGAGACCATGGAAGCAAAGGTAGACAGCTTTTATTAAAGAGCTATTCATGGGAGTGGGCTTAGCCAAATTAAAAAAAATTTCTACATTTATTGCTAAGGTTGATTATATCTTTTTTTTTTAATTTTTTTTCAACGTTTATTTATTTTTGGGACAGAGAGAGACAGAGCATGAACGGGGGAGGGGCAGAGAGAGAGGGAGACACAGAATCGGAAACAGGTTCCAGGCTCTGAGCCATCAGCCCAGAGCCTGACGCGGGGCTTGAACTCACGGACCGCGAGATCATGACCTGGCTGAAGTCGGACGCTTAACCGACTGCGCCACCCAGGCGCCCAAGGTTGATTATATCTTAAAAGTTGTACAAGAAATTAAAGCCAAATAATTTTCAAGAATCCACTCCTATATTTAAGACCATACCTTTCATGGATACGAAAGCCATTAAATATTTTATTCCTTAATTTTTTCATTATTAATGAATGATAATCAAGAACATTTTAATTATGATGTGGCTTCCCTCACAAATCTCCTGCAGGACAGAAAAACAATGCTAGTTAGGCTGAGATAAACATTTCCATCTCTGTGGGAATTACATTTCTTGTTGTGTTAACAGATGGCATTTTGATATGAATTCCTTTAATGTGCATACACCATTAGGAATAGAGTTCCAAAATGCTCTAAATAAATCAAGTTCTAGGGGCATCTGGGTGGCTCAGTCAGTTAAGAGTTCGCCTCTTGGTTTTGGCTCAGGTCATGATCTCGTGGTTGGTGGGTTCAAGCCCACGTTGAGCTTCACGCTGACAATGTGGAGCCTGCTTGGGATTTTCTTTCTCTGCCCCTCCCCTGCTCGTGGGTGTGCTCTCTCTCTCTCCTTCTCAAAATAAATAAACTTTAAAAAATGCTTAAGAAAAAAAAGAAATCAAGTTCCACTGCCTGCAAGACTGAAAGACTGAAAATTCTTCAACATAGAAGAGATAATAGATATAGAGGTTTGGGCAGAATTTGGAAGAGAATGCATGAGTTCATTTTCTGGATCCACTGCCTGCTGTCCGTGTAACCTTGGAAAACTTACTTTCTGTACCCCTGCTTCTTTATCTATGAAATGAAAACAATTATGTTACTCACCTAATAGAATTATTATGAAGATATCCAGCTACATTAAACAAAATGGGGCTTAAGATAGGGCACAGTGTGTTCCACAATCATTGGTAAACTCAAAGCAGCATGTTCTAGGATCTAGTTAAGACTTGCAGAAAACTTTTGAGAATAGGTCCCTCTGTGCCACAATCAGGAAGTTGGAGAATCAATAAACCACTGATGGAGCTGATGTCTCCAGAAATGCATCACTGCTACTTCTGTCCATGGATCAGGGACCCACTGTTTCCATATTTTATTCTAGAACCAAACTATCTCTGTTAGATCATTAATTGCAAATGCATGGCTCATGTAGTCCAAAGTGGTGGCATTCTTTCTTTTCATAAATAGGCTGTAAATTCATATTTTGTGAGATTGCATCTGATAGAACCTCAGTATATCCATCACCCCAGTCACAAGGTGGTCTGGGGGAAGGAAATTAGCTTTCCAGATACCATAACACTGGAAGCAAAACATAATTATTGCTATAGGGGATGCCAATACACTGTAGTAGATGACATCTTTCCATCTTCTTTTAATTTAAAAAATTTTGCAGATTGGGTAATCAAAAGATACCTTCTAACAGTAGATGCACACAAACTGGTTTTTTTTTTAATTTTTTTTTCAACGTTTTTTATTTATTTTTGGGACAGAGAGAGACAGAGCATGAACGGGGGAGGGGCAGAGAGAGAGGGAGACACAGAATCGGAAACAGGCTCCAGGCTCTGAGCCATCAGCCCAGAGCCTGACGCGGGGCTCGAACTCACGGACCGCGAGATCGTGACCTGGCTGAAGTCGGACGCTTAACCGACTGCGCCACCCAGGCGCCCCACAAACTGATTTTTTAAAAGCACACGAACAGACAAATAAAACTACTGACTGGAGTTACTAACAAAGAAAAAGTATTAGCAGATCCCAAAGAGGAAAACAGTAGTTAAATTGCTTAATGGAGATCTTATGGCATATTTTTTTATTTCCAAGCTATTTGTTTTCTAGAAGCTACTTCTGTTTGCTACTTGTTTGTTAGCTAGAGAGAAGAACTTGAAACATGAAATGATGAACTAAGCTTGAAAATCTGTGAAGAAAGTAAGGTATGGTGACTCTTCATTTTTTTAAATTTTAATGTTTATTTACTTTTGAGAGAGACAGAGACAGAATGCGAGTGGGTTAGAGGCAGACAGAGAGGGAGACACAGATCTGTAGCAAGATCCAGGATCCGAGCTGTCAGCACAGAGCCCGATGAGGGGCTAGAACTCATGAGCTGTGAGATTATGACCTGAGCTAAAGTCAGACACTCAAGCGACAGCCACCCCGGCACCGCATGGTGACTCTCAAAGCCCCAGTAAGAACATGAATTTCATCCTGTGTTGTTAGGGAGTTATTGGAATTATTTTAAGTACAGAGAAACTAATCATATTTGCATTTATGGGTGGAGAGTCCAGAGCAATATGAAACCTGGTTTGGGTGGGAATGGGTGCTCCAGGCATACGGCAGGCAAGACAAGAAGCAAGGAGATGAGGTGGGTATTTGCAAATCACTAAATAAAAATGATAAGAATATGAGGGAATTTTATAGCAATGTTAATGGAAAGAGGGTAGTTTATGTATTAGGGGCTATAATTATGTATCTATAAATACTTAGAGTATTAGAAGTGGATAATTATAGATTTAGAAAAAAAATAAAAAAAATTAATGTTTATTTATTTTTGAGGTAGAGAGAGAGGCAGAGCACAAGCAGGGGAAGGGCAGAGAGAAAGGGAGACACAGAATCTGAAGCAGGCTCCAGGCTCTGAGCTGTCAGCACAGAGCCTGACCCGGGGCTTGAACTCATGAACCGTGAGATCATGACCTGAGCTAAAGTCCGAGGCTTAACTGACTAAGCCACCCAGGCACCCCAGATTTAGAAAAAAATTTAGATTGTAGAACTATTTTTAGTTGTAGAGACAGGTTTGGGGAGAACATGATGAGTTCAACTCCACATATTTAGTATATTTACCTGCTGAAGATCTTCCACTAGGAGATATTTTACATATAGTTAATTACATGGACAACAAGTGTTACATGAGGGAAAGATCTGCTGCAAGAATAAGTATTTTATGAACATTTATACATAGGTAATAAATAATGCCATGGTTGTAGCTATTATTTAGATAAGGTAAGTAAGGTCTTAGATATCAAACTGTGCAGAGGCAGCAAAACATGGAATAAAAACTTCCAGAAAACAAACTTGCCAGTAAAAAGAAGCCCTGAAAAAGAAGACATGAGCAAAGCTTTGGCAGACAATATAAGAAAGCCCTAGTTCAATGGCTGAGAATGCTAAAGGTTATAGAGAGGTCAAAGAAGATCATATTGATAGAATATTTATGGGGATAATCCCTAAGTTATTGGAAACATTGGTAAGAGTATTTAGAATGAAATGACAAGGGAAGAAACTGGAATTCATGGAGTTGAGGATGGAAAAATTGATAAGCAAAAAAGGAATAGTGAAAATGAATCACTTTCCCCAAACGTTTGGCCATAAAGCAAAAGAGGTATTTGGTGATGTCAGGTTAAAGTCCAGGATCATAGAAGCAAAAGTATAAGGGATGCCAGGTGTGTGTGTGTGTGTGTGTGTGTGTGTGTGTGATTTGCTTTTCTGTTATACTGGAAGATAATGAGAATACTTGCACAATTACCCAATAGGGACAAAAATGCAAAGTATATTTGTCATAGTGTGTTTCTGGGTTGATGGTGCTTTGTTTCTGGATGCATACTTGAGATGATCACGGGTTGAAGAAAAATAGCTTGGAAGGAGGAGAAGACTCGAAGCAGTTGGTTTTCATTAGGGAATGGATTGATCAAGACAGTGAAATCGCTGGAAGGATCAAGGGAAAGGGAAGAAAGAATGAGAAGTGGCTTCAGTTTTGAGAATTTTTTTTTGTGGGGAGAAGCCAGCAGCTGTGTTACAAAGTAGAAATTATTAAGTGAAAGATCAAAAG
The DNA here is from genome assembly GCF_016509475.1 of Prionailurus bengalensis. Lineage (NCBI taxonomy): Eukaryota > Metazoa > Chordata > Mammalia > Carnivora > Felidae > Prionailurus > Prionailurus bengalensis. The sequence continues at coordinate 23,396,808 of NC_057350.1, read as the reverse complement.
GATGTATTAATAAAATGCCTCTTTGTGGTATAATCCCATTTTTGCAAATTTTAAGTCTTTTGGGGTAAAGTTTTATTTACATCTTAAAAGCAGGTATAATGATATTTCTCCAAGGGAGGGCAAAATTTAGTCAAGTTATAATAATATGATGTGGAAAAGATGAGAAAGTAGTGAGATTGAAAGAACAATTCACATTAATTCACATTAACAATTAACAATTCACATTAATTTTTATATTAAATTTCAGGTGGGTGTGGCTCTCTCTGAACTACAGATGAGAAAGTGGTAACTGGCACCCTTGTACAAGAGTACAACTGGATGGAAACACAGATTTTACAAATCTGTGAAAACTCCCACCTATTAACTCCATCACTATAGAAGAATGGGAACACTTAGAAATAATAGAACTAAGACTATAACTGAGCCCAGAAAACCCATTCTTTTTTTTTTCTCATTTTTTTTTAAAAGTTTATTTATTTTGAGAGAGAACGACAGCACAGATAGGGTAGAGGTTGAGAGACAGGGAGAGAGAATTCCAAGCAGGCTCTGTGCCATTACCATACAGCCCCATGAGGGGCTCAATTCCATGAACCATGAGATCATGACCTGAGCCGAGATCCAGAGTCTGACCCTTAACTGACTGAGCCCCCCAGGCACTCCACAGAAAACCTGTCCTATTCTTTTTTTTTCAATTTGAAAAACAGAAAAAAATTTTCCAAGTTTTACTACAAATATTTGGTTTTTAGGAACAACAATTTATGAAAGAGAAGTAATAACAAATAACAAAGAGCTTGAGTAGAGCAGATTTGAAGCTGTTTATAAAGTAAATTTCCTGTGAGGTACAGAAGATCTTCAGAAGCCGTTCACAGAATAAGGAAATATTGTTCATTTATTTTAACACATGCAGGGTGCTTATCACACTGCTTCCTGCTGACTTTGCAAACATTGATTCATTTGCTCCTTATCTGTATCTATTTACTTTTTCTTTTATAGGAAAGGGGACACAATTGTATATAAAACAAAGAAAATTTAATTCAGGGAACTGGTCATGGATGAAAGAGCTGAGCACCTAAACAAGGGAAGGTAGGATATCCCAATTAACAACGGCAGAAACCTATACCAGTTTTCAACTGGAAGGCCAAAGGAGGGGAGGGATTGCCAGAGCCCTGGACCTAAGTCACTAGTAGAAGCTGGAATGACAGAGGACCTCTCTGGTGGCAGCTAGACCCACTGTCCCTGGAGAGCTGCAGACATGACAAGGGGGAGATGAACTTACGGAGGCTATACAGTGTTTCTTAGGGAGGCCACAGAAGCAGAGAAAGTGTTGTGGACTAAACAGTTGTGGGGGTGTCCCCAACCCCAAGCAAAATTGAAGTCCTAGCCCACAGTACCTCAGAATGTGATTGTATTTGGAGATAAGGCCTTTAAAGTAGTAGTTAGGTAAATGGCAGTATGCAGGTGAACCGCCATCCATCTGCCTGGTGTCCTTACAAGAAGAGGAGATTTGGACACATAAAAGAGACATGAGGGGCGGGGGGTGGGGTCTGGTGGCTCGGTTGGTTGAGCATGTGACTCTTGCTTTCAGCTCAAGTCATGATCTCCTGGTTTGTGGGTCCAAGCCCCGAGTCTGGCTCTGTGCCGGTGGTGTGGGCTGTGGTTGAGATTCTCTCTCTCTCTCTCTCTCTCTCTCTCTGTGTCTCTCTCCTCATTCTGCCCTGCCCCTCTCATTCTCTCTCTCTCTCTCTCAAAATAAATAAATATTAAAAAATGTTATATCACAAGGGGCTCTACTCCTGCAGGATGCACATTCATTCTCTAGCAATATTTGCCCATGAGGCAGAGACCAGGGACATTCTGGTTAGAGGAGAGAAGCCAGAGTATATCCCCAGCCTATCTATACCAGTTTGTAGGGCCACCACAACAAAATACCACAGCTTAAACAACTGAAGTTTTTTTCTCACAGTTCTGGACATTAGAAGTCTAAGATCAAGGTGCCAGCAGGTTTATTTTCTCTGAGGCCTTTCTCCTGGCTTGTACATGGCTACCTTGTCACTGTGTCTCTTATGAGTCAAAATCAGGAGTAGGGTATTTCACCAACTGAGCCACCCAGCTGCCCACCCCGCCCCCCTCACCCCCCGCTGGTGATATAAAGAAGAGCAACTGAAAGTGCCAGGACAGCATGCACTGTAGCAACCCTAAGTATTATGCTACCTTCTTACCCTATTTTAAAGAGAAGGCAGCTCTCAAGAGGATCAGATATGTCAAGCTACTCACCTGAAGTCACACAGCTAGTTATGCTTCTAAAACCCTGCTTTTAACCAGTAGCTATGCTGATTCTTGGTTAAGAAGCTCTAAGGTTTCTGAAGATTTATGGGGTAACAACCTTCCTTTGCTACTCCTTTCACCATTTTCAGTGAAAACTTGGACTATGACAAGGAATATGGTAATTGCACAACACTAATGGTAACACAGAGCATCAAGGATCTGCGTGTGTGTGTGTGTGTGTGTGTGTTATATAAACCCTCCAGAATGTATTCTCAAAGTGATTTAGTTCAATTGAGTGTTTCCAGGTGTTTGAAGTAGTAATATCACATTTAATGTTATGCTTTGTTTCCTTCTAATCCTTTTTTGTAAATGTTATGGCAGTGTGCATTTATTTAAATTGAAACTGTGTATGTTGTGGGGGGAGAACTGAAAAACAGCACACAAGATTATTGAAATTAGACATCCTGTGGGGTAAAAATTGTACTGTTTAAATTGTGCTGAAAGGCATTTGTCATTCCTTTCATTGACTAACCAGATATCTACTCTTTTGCTTCTGTAGACACATCTGACTGAAATTCGTCAGCCTTAGTTTTGCCAAAATAATTTGCTAAGGGAAAAGCTAATAAATATATATATATAAATATACATACGTAATATATAAATATATATCATAAGATATAATATATAAATTATAATTATAATATATGTATAAATATGTAATATATTTAATATATAGGGTGGCTTACAAACAGGGCACCAGATCTAAATCCATAATCTTGCTCACAACAGACCATCTGAACCCACTATTCTGTGATTTCTCATAATTAATCAGAGTCTCCTAAGTCATGGTTGAGTGACAGTGTTATTACTAATAATTCTAATAATTTGGCAATCATAATTTAAAGCGTTAAAAGAGACATCTAAAATATACTGAACTCTGCCAGATAAGTAAATATAAATTCTCATTGGGCAGTATGTTTTGCATGTTAATGGAAACGTCTTCGAAGAACATGCTCTAACCAATGACATCACTGTTGACATCAAGCTATTGCTTTATAAATTGTGCTCTTGAGCAAATCAGTGGCCTACTAAATAAATGATTTTTATTACTTCATCAAAAATAATTTTTTTCTGAAGTGTTTCTCTTCCATCACCATATAATTTGCAATATATCCTTACTTCCATTTAAAACTTTCAGACTCTGAGGACTTCTGATAACTCTGTAATAACCTTGAGAGGAAAGCTCAAATGGTCTTTCATGTCTTAGGATCCTGAAGATGTATCGCCTTTTTAATAGGATCTCTTGGTTGTTTTGCATAATTCATGGCTCACATAAGACTTTAACAAGGAAAAATGCATAGTTTATATGATGTTTTGCTGGCATCCTGCATATTGATTGTCTATTATATTTTATGTCTTGATTGCAATATTTTTCCAAAATAACTCACTTTTAAGTGGTAGGACTATAATACCAAGAGTGATTCAGAAATCTCTATGCTAGAGGTTTTCATATTTGCATACTCTAATCCTTTTTCATTTCGGATTACAAAGTAGAGGCATTTCTGGATGCTATATGATTATAAGACATTATGGGAGTCCCCTTTCAACAGAGCTTCATGACCTTCTGGCACTAATACTAGGGAACCAATGCTTTTACTAAATCTTGCTCAAGACCCTCCCTGGAATATAAACATCATTGAAAGCAAAGCTCAGACTTTGTAAATTATTAATCATGCTTAGTAAACCATTGTTACCTCCCCTCAAATTTCAATCACAGTGTGATGCAGATAAAGAATCATGCAATAAAGGTCAAGATAGAGAAATAATTTTTTGATAGTTTAAGTGTGTATCAGTTATCATTTGTAATCTAAAGGAAAAAAAAACAAAGCAATCAACTTGTAAAAATACAAGTAAAACAGTTTTAAAAATAAACGTTAAATTTTTTATAATCTAATTTAATAGTTCAGTCACTTAAGCTTACTAGTTTGTGGTCAAAGTAACTATTCTTTCTTAATCGTTTTCTTAATTTCCATTAACGGAGACTATGTAGAAATAGTGTTAAATCCATAGTTGTCTGTCCTGTTCTAGCTCTCATTCTCTGGGGTGAATATATTTGCTTTTGAGTTTTCTGGAATTCTATATTCAGATGAATTTATCTTGAATGACAGAAAATAGGGAGATGTTAAATAAAGGCTAATTATAAGGACATTTTTTAAAATGGGGAACATAACTGTGTAGATGTAGGCAATTCAACCTTCACTGAAATACATCTAAGCACATTTTCTAGGTCAGCCAATTGAATTGAACCCATCCAAACGACCAGTTAATTCATCCTTTATCTCTTCTTCAAGTACAATAGTGTGATTGCTTCACCCTTTGAAGGTAAAGACAATCATAAACATAAGAGATCCAGGGAATCTGTGCAAGGAGACAGTAAAAAACAATCAGTGAAAACAGTTATGGGTTCATCTTTTATGGGGCTGTTTGATTTTCTTCTTCATTCAAATGGTTATATTGTTAAGTGGAGACAGTCTGAGATGACATGATTATATGAATATGTGTGATAAGTGAACAAACGTTCAGCCCCAAAGACAACGGTGCCTTTCTTCTCCTACTTTGGCATATAAGCAGAGCACATTGTGACCTAAGTACAATTTGTGACACCAGTACGATGACGGCAGAAGTAATATGCAAGCTTAACAGGCCAAGGCCCAACTCCAGGCCACATCACTTTAAACGTAACTCTTTTTAAATTTAATATAAAAACATAAACACATTCATAGTACTGGGAAGATTTGCTATTATATCAATAAAATGGAATCTGTATTTCATTTGTCTTGTGCGCTTTCTTAGAGTAGTTTTATGGATTATTGCATGAAAATTCACTGAGCTCCTTTGGAAATGCAGCCTGAAAATCGAATATATTTGTTTTAGATTTGTTTTAAAGCTGTGGTTCTCCACCAGGGGGTGATTTTTCCCTCCAGGGGACATTTTGCCATGTCTACAAATATTTTTGGTTTTCACGACTGGAGAGGTGTTACTGTCATTTAGTAGGAAGCAGTCAGAGATGCTGATCAACATCCCACAGTGCACAGAAGAGCCTTGCCATGATTATTCAGCACAAGAGGGTGAGAAACCCTGTTTACATGAATCAAAAATGGAGATGCTGCCTACCTGTTCAGGAATAAAAGTTGCTGTGTGGAATGTGAAAGCCTGTCTTCCCTCAAAAACCTTGTTGTTGAATGTGCTCGGATGTCTATAAAATTTTCAAATCAAAACTGTGTCTCTGAAATGATTATATCACTTTTTTCTCTGTGACCAAATTGTGATTTAGTGGTAAGGTTGAAAAATTCTGAAATATTACTGCCAACCAAATATAAAAAAAAGTTTAGTTGTAAAAAGGTCACTGCTTATGATAAGGAAGGGTGGGTATAATGTAAGTGGGAGAAGAAAAAAAAGTAGATAAAACAATACATTTGAGAAGTGTATCTTGAGCATTTTGAACTAAACGACAATGAGGGCAAGCATGCCTATTAGCCATGCTCTTTCTAGAAATACTGTGCAGATTTTTGCTTTTTAAAGCTGATGGTACCTCAATCCAACATGTTAAGACTTAACGTTTGAAATAGTAAAAGGAATGAATCTACTAGCTAATGAACACAAGCTTTGGCATGTGAAGGGGAAAAACTATATCAATTATTTCTAACTGTCAGTATTCTCCACCTTTGAGAGATGGAGCCCCACATTGGGCTCTGGGCTGACAGCATGGAGCCTGCCTGGGATTCTCTCTCTCCCTCTGCCCCTCCCTCCCTCATGCTCACACATACTTTCTCTCTCTCTCTCTCTCTCTCTCTCTCTCTCTCTCAAAATAAATAAATAAAAACTTAAGACAATAATTACACTGGGAGGGGCGCCTGGGTGGCGCAGTCGGTTAAGCGTCCGACTTCAGCCAGGTCACGATCTCATGGTCCGTGAGTTCGAGCCCCACGTCAGGCTCTGGGCTGATGGCTCAGAGCCTGGAGCCTGTTTCCGATTCTGTGTCTCCCTCTCTCTCTGCCCCTCCCCCGTTCAGGCTCTGTCTCTCTCTGTCCCAAAAATAAATAAAATGTTTAAAAAAATAATAATTACACTGGGAAAACATATTTAAGCCAATACTGCGCTGGCCAATGGGGAAAATTGGTCACATGACTTATAAGCCACATACAACCAAAGATGACTCAAGAAAGCCTTTTTGCTTGGAACAAAGTGTGGAAGGGTGTGGACTGAGTGAAGGGGGCAATTTGCAACTAGAGTTTTATGTCCATACACTCAGCAACTTGGTCTGGTTTCAATTTCAAAGTGTTGGAGTACTTACCTTAATTGTGGTGTGTTGGAGACAATAACAGGAAGTAATCTTCAAATTCTTGGCATCAGCTTGTAGAAGTCATTCTACCACAATGGGATCTGAAGTTTTCACAAGACATACCTGAGGTTACAGGAAGTAATGTGCAATAGTTTGAATCAATCACTAGACTTGAAAAAAAATGTATTTTTAGCACAAACCAAGATCATTGATCTCATTTCCAGTTATAGGTATCCCCGGCTTTCTGAAATTTTGCTTTATGCCACTTGCCTTTTATGAAGTACCTATATTAGAATAGTAATGACTGTTTTTTTTGTAAAAACAGAAATCCTCTTTGGATTTCTATTGGTTAACAAAAAAAACCAAAAAAACAAAAACAAGTACAAGCAAAACCTTCATTTGAGAGCACTGTTCGTTCCAGAAACATGTTTGTAATCCAAAGCACTTGTATATCAAAGCAAATTTGAAGAACCATTGGCTCAGTTGTGATCATGTGACATTTAGCATCCCATACTACTCACACTGCAAGACATCCCTTATTTATCAAGTTAAAATTTATTAGAAGTGTTTGCTTTTCTTGTGGAACACTCGCAGAACATGTCACTCACAATCCAAATTTCCACTGTATTCATAACAGTGAAGTGATATAACGTGAACTTTGGAAAGTGGGGGCTACCTTTCCCTTATGTCGTTTCAGCTTGGAAAAGGTCTCATAGGAACACTCTCCTTTGCTCTAGTTTTGGATAGCAGAGGAAACCTGTTATAGCCATAAAGCTCAAGTGGGCTTTTCCTATTGCTCTAGTCCATTCATATTCTTACTCAAGTGAAAATTTCGTAACTTGCAATATGCTTAACCTCTACCTATACCCAAGTCTTCTACCTTCCTTTTTTCCTTCCTCCCTTTCTTTCTTTCTTTCTTTCTTCTTTCTTTCTTTCTTTCTTTTGTTTTTGTTTTGTTATTGTTGTTGTTTCTCTTGTGGAGAAATTTCCCCACACTCAAACTTTTTATAGTACTTTTTCATGGTTGATGTGATCTTTCCTTTTCAAAAATTCATGCTTAGTTGGATTTTACGTGTCCTGCTATTTTCAGATATTTGGAGAAGGGGAAATTGGAAAGGGTCAGGTAGACCTCAGAATTTTCAAATTAATGCTTCCCTTTCAGTTGTTTCATTGATAGACTGTTTCAATAAATTATGGTGACTCTTCTCCTTACACCTCTCTTGGTTAAGGACAGCTTCTTGCCCAGCCCTGAGTTACCCATGATCCCACTGCTACCAACTCCAAGGCACAGGACATGCCTATCTTTTAGGATGAATAGATTTGTTACTATATTCTGGGATTTCCCACCTCCAGGCTGTATGTGTGCTTTATGAGCATTCTCACTCTTCCTTGTCTGATGTTCCTACTCTGGTTGACGTCGGCCCTGTTCACAATGATTCCTATTTTGGGTGACGTACTTTCCTTCTGGAAATAAGTTTTTACTGACTTTTGCTGAGAGCTGCCACTGCTAAGGCCTCCTGATGGTTTCTATTCCTCCTGGCTGCTTTGGTTTTACTTCTGAATGTCTTCTTACGGGGCTGAACTACTCTGAGTGAATGTGTGAGGACTTAAAAGTAATGTGAATTATGAGGATGTTCTCTGCCTTCTAGTTTTGCTGAAAATGCAGCCCAGCTTATAAAGTTTTGGTTTTCTGGTTGTTTTTTTTTGTTTTTTGTTTTTTGTTTTTTTTTAATTCTGTGTGGTTTAAAGGAGGAAAACAGGAAACATCAGAAACAAATTGCAACATGTTCTGTATCCACGCCCTTAATGACTTTTTGAAGTAGTTCATATAATAATTCAATTTTTATATCAATAAATGTGAAGATCATATTCATTATAGGAATGAATGTAATTTCTCTCTCTTTCTTTCTTTCCCTCTGTCTCTCTCTCTCGCCATCTCCCTATCTTTCTCAAAGACAGCATGTACATTGCAAAGAATAATTGAGAGTATGAATGATGAGATGATAAATATTAAAGATTTTAATATACCAGCAAAAATCTAGTAAGCTAAAAATGCAATAGATTTAAATGTCATTGAGGGAGTTATTAAACCAGAAGAATCTAAACATTTATATTTTAGCTATGGAAAAATATTTTTTCAATATTCTGTTTAATAGGTATTATAAAATTATTTTTTATTGTGTTTACCTTTTAAAATGTTTTCTAATTGGTTTTAATTTAAAATGTCATTTAAATTTACCTCTCCAGCATATTTTCAAGTCAATGTGCAAAGCACTGAGTTAGATGCACTAAATATTAATAAACTGTGCCAAACTTCAAAATGAATTACTAATACAAGAACATATACATGATGTAGGAAATAGTATATGGATTATTTTCTCACCGTGTATTTTCTCTGCTCTACAGAAACAGACTCTACATAATCTGAATTATTTAGAAGAACATTTTTATTGTTAAAATTATTATTAAACTACTGAATATGAAAAATTATTTTCTGTTTTCCATAAAGGAGGTTAAAATTCACCATGCTAGGAATTATTTTGGTTCAATTCACTGCAGAGTTTATTTGCTTTATTTTTTTTTTAATCAACTCCTTGCATAGGTACACTTTTGAGAAATCATGGCCTAAAGTATGTGGTCAGTAAATAGTACAGATTCTCAAACCCTTACTCAAAATCTTTGGGGCCAAATGTGTTTCAGAATTCGGGTGTTCCGTAATTTAGCAAGATAAATTGACACAGATATGATGCATATCACTCCATAGGTCAGTAGGGTCTTGGCAGTACACAAGTATTTCTGAAGGACAGTGGATGAAACATACACATGTTAATTGGAATTAAAAACAGCAACACAATACAAAGAGAATCTTCTAAATAGCTTCATTATCATTCTGACCATACTTTGTCATTCAAAACGAGTTATAAGAAAATTCTGAATTCAAAGATTTTGGATTTCGGGGTGGCATGATAAAAGTTAAGACCTGAGGTGGGACACCATCTCTGCAGTTCAAAATACTTTTCAACACAAGACTAAAGAGCTCTAGGAGAATTTTAAGTGCTACCCACATGTCAGGAGAGAGTACATAGCTATAGAAGTGATAAGAAACTTGTAATTCTATATACGAGATGTGGGCTGTTTAGGTCCTGCCTTTGACTTAGGAATTTGCTTTTATTGCCTCCGCGAGTCTTCTAAGCAATCAGAACTTTGTACCCACTAACTATAAGAGGGTGTTTCCTCCCTTGCTATTAGGTTTATTTTTCCTTTTAGTGGGGAAGTATAGCTAATAGAAATAAAATAGTTTATACCAGATGAAGCTATATATATTTGAAGTGTCAAATGAGTGGTAAGGGTGATGAATTCTAGAAGAGTTTAGAGATTTAGACATGAGTGACACCAGTTCTTACAGGACCCCTAGTCTGCTCCCCCATTGCCCCCAGGAAATGTTTGCGTATGACGGAGGGAAGCATTTGGATGTGATAATAGTTCTCAAAGTTCTGAAGTCAAAGCAATATTTGTCTTCATTGAAAATTGCGCAAGGGTTTTGTATGGGATGAGTGGGTTTTCACACAAATGTCTGTGAGGGAGACAGACAGAGATAGAGACAGAAGATAGTGAGTCTTTTGAACACATCCTAGGAGATTGAAGAAATAATGCTATGTCAAATAATTATGATATACATTGTGGACATATTGAACATTTTTCTTTCATCCATTCATTAATTCACCAATGCAATTACTCATCTATCATTTAATTGCTTTTCCTGTGTTAGATATGGTGCTAGGCAGACAATAAATGCTGAAAAAATGTGCTGACACTTTTTGGAATATCCCACAGGCCTTTTAGATCAAATTGCTGTGTAGCAGCAAATAGCATTTGAGTAGTATGTCCAGAAAGAGTCAAATTAAGTTCAATTTATGGCAGAAGGAATATTCAATACAAGACAGTTATTTGTCATTTTTATGCTTTCCAATTTTCTCATAAGACATAAGTTCAAGAAGTCTATGTCCATTAATATTGCAATTCCTAATTATCTCTCTCTCTCTTTCTTTCTTTCTTTTTTTTTTTTTTTGCCAGAAAAGGAACTAACTTTTCCTTATAGAATCTACTTGACAGCAAGTTAGGTGTTTACACTGAAAAACAGCATCTGTTCATTTTTCCAAAAGAAAGCTATAGATAAATTTCCTTTAGTTACAGACATCCATGTTGATTTCTCTTACACACGATTTCCTTTGTGGTATCTTATACATTGTGATTATATGTTACATGTTTTGTTTATTATATACATTCTGATTCAAACCATAAAGTTAAAGAGCTCTTCTGAAAATTACAATACTTCCCACACAATATTTGTTTCAAAAATATCTGTATCTCATACTTTGGGATTTTCTGTGTTTTGAGGCCCAAATTAGCAACGTACTTAAGAGTGTATAATGATGGAGGATGCTAGCATTATATTACTCACATGCCTATGTTTTAAAAAAATTTTTTTAACATTTATTTATTTTTGAGAGACAGCGAGACAGAGCTCGAGTGGGGGAGGGACGAGAGGGGTGGACACAGAATCCGAAGCAGGCTCCAGGCTCTTAGCTGTCAGCACAGCGCCTGACGTGGGGCTCAAACTCCCAGACCGCGAGATCATGAGGGACTGGGAGATCATGATCTGAGCTGAAGTTGGATGCTTAACCCGCTGAGCCAGCCAGGTGCCCCGCCTATGTTTTTTTCATCAAATGATCTGCAGAATCCAGATATTCCTCCAGGGCTTGAGTTGAATAGAGGACTCTATTAGCTGTGTTTACTTAACAAAAGTTTCTAAAAATTGTTACTATCATAATACATAATCTTCTAGTAAAAACTATATCTGCATATTTTCAAAAAATATATTCTACTTTTTCTACTTACCGTTTTAAATGGGGACAGTATGCCATGGATATTTATCCTTTTTCCGAAGATATGGATATCTGGTACAATTGTGATTTGCCTCTTCCACTGGCCCAGTAATCCTTCAGAGGCACCACTGGAGCCGAATTAGGGTTCTTGTGGCAAACAGAATGCCTAGCCTCCATGAGGAGCTTTCAAGCTGCCTCATTGCAAAATTATAAGCAGGCACACATGTCCACATATGAATATAGGTACACAGACATACAAATAGTTTACGTTTTCCATAAAAATACATATGAAAAGTTTGCAATACTACTAAAATTTGGGTATATATTACAATGTAATTTCAAATTGAGTCATTATATGAATATTTAAAATTATTTTTTTCAAATCAATCCAGAATCACAGAGATTTAGCTGGTTTTCCAGCCTATGCTATAATAAATAAAGCTGCTATGAATCTGAGAGCTGAGTTCTTGGTTATATACATGATAACTTTGAGGTAGAATTGGTCAACATTAAGTATGTATATATAATGCTAAATAATCTTCCTGTAACATTTTGCAAAAATCACAATAATGGATAATTTAAAAAAATAGAACGTACAACACTGAGTAAACTCTAGTTGTAAGCTACGACCTTTGGGTGATAATTAAGTGTCAATGGAAATTCATCAACAGTCACAAAATACCAGTCTAGTGGGTAATGTTGGTAATAGGGGACACTATATGCATGTGGGGTCAGGAGGTAAAGGAAAACCACTGTCCCTTTTGTTCAATTTTGTTGTGAACCTAAAACTTTTCTAAAAATAAAATCTGTTGGAAAAAATAAGAAAAGTAAAAGTATTACCAATAAAAAATTAGGAGTGTGACCAAAGCTATGTCAAAATAAGAACAATTATCCTTCAAAAATCTTATTGTTTTTGATAAAAAAAGGAATACTGAAAGTCTTTATCTCAAGAAAGTAAAAAAAAAACAATAAAATCAATAGTAGAGAAGCAGTAGTTAGGATGCAAATTTAAAAATGTATATTTAATGAAGTTGCAAACTGAAAAACTGAGGAGTGACAGTATCCTTAAGTTCTTGAACTCATTCTCAATGTCAGACCATGTTTAGTGTTCTGAATACCTTATTGCATTGAATCCTTATAACAGCTCTTTGAGGCTGACATTTATCTCCATTTTACATAAAGAACTAAGACCTAAAAATAGGCAGGAAGTGCCAAGGTCAAATAGAAAGTAAATAGTGGATATGGAATTAAAACCAGTTCTACTTGAGCACGTACGCTTAATAACTAAAATCACAATGTCTATAACATACAAATTTAATGCCTATTCTTTAAAGAGATCATTGAAACATAATAGTTTCTGGATAGACAGATGGATAGATAGATAAGGATACAAAATTTTTCTGTGAAGGATCACATAATTCCAACATATAGACAAGAAAATTTGACATAATATGAAAGGGAAAATAAATAAACTTCACTATTTTTAGAATATATTTCTGTCAGACAAAGCAGATAAAAAAGCTAATAAAAGCATGTGGAATAAAATCAGCACAATTAGAAACAGTTTGAAGTCATCTAATGAATATAAGTAGACTATTGCACCCAATAATTTGAGATTACATATTATTCTCAAGTCAAATTAGAACAACTATTTTTGCAAAAGGCCGTGCCCCTGGTCCTATTTTAATAGTTAAAAAAAAAGACAATTTAGAGCAGAAACAAAAATATATGAAGCACATACACATTAAAAGAGAATTTATGTCAATGGTGAGATATAACACATTCTTAAATAAGAACTATAAAAATGAAATTAAAAGTCACACAGTTCACCGTAGTACTGGACAGTGATCACAACAGCTAAAGGCCATGAATAGACTGACTGTTCCTGAAGGGGCAGAAATCATATGGCTGGTTTACTTTAAAATTTTGTGTTTATGGTGGAAATAAAGGTACAACTTATTAGAGACACATTAGGAAGTCAAAAAGGTAATCTCAAGCTTGACTTTCCTATCAACACAAGAAACCTAGAAGCTGTACATGAGAAAGAAGACATATTTAGCTCTATAAAATTTAAAACTTTGGTAAGAGAAACTATACGGCACACCCAGGATATATAAATAAACAGGAGGAATGTTTGAAATTCAGATAGCAAATAAAGGGTTAATAACTCTATTATACAAATCATGTATATATATTGATAACAAAATTAAATCCATTACAACATAGAAACAGAAAAATTATACAAAAAAAATCACTAATAGGAAAACCAAATGACCAATTAACATGTGATGGAAAATGGTGCCTCATCTTCTTAATGGTCAAGGAAAAGAAAATTAAATTCACAATGAACTACAACTGTTCATCTAGCTGATTGCCAAAAAATAAACAGTACAATAACTTCCAGATTTGGAAGAGATGGGGGTGGTACTGGAAAATATTCTAAATAACTGAAAAACAACCAAGTTTATACCCACTTAAAGTTTATATCAAAGTACTATACAAATGTCTATGCAACACATAACACAGCATCTGCATTCATACAACAACCACAGGGGACAAAATAGAAAAACAGATGGAGACAGAGTGTAGGAAGAAAACATTTTACTATACCCCCGTAATCCCATGGCAAACCAAGTGAGATAATTATATAAAGACTTAATAGCAAGTCAGGTCTAATTCCAATATATCGCACTATACCTCTGGAAAACAGAAATTAGACATTCTTTTTCACTTATACAGGGAACATTTAAACAATCTTATCTACCTCTCTACAAAGAAATTTTCAATGAATTCTGTCAATAAAAAAAATAGTACAGAGAACATTCTTTGATCTCAGTGAAATAAAACTAGTTACGGATAACAAATCAGAATTTAAAAAGCCCACCACGCATAAAAATTAAAAAGCATGGGCCCCTGGGTGGTTCAATTGGTTAAGTGTCCAAATCTTGATTTCAGTTCAGGTGATGATCTCACGGTTCATGGGATTGAGGCCCCTGTCAGGCTCTGGGCTGACAGTGCCTGGGAGTCTCTCTCCCTTTCTCTCTGCCCCTCACCCTCTTGTGCTTTTTCTCTCAAAATAAATAAATAAACATTAAAGAGGAATAAAAAACAAATCAACAAGAAAACTTTCTTCAAACAACTCTTAGGTCAAAAGGAAATCAAAACTGCATCTTTACCTGGGATACAACTAAAATAATTACTATGAGAATAATGGATGATTCTAAATTTTTGTATTAAATTAAAAATAAAATTTAACATTTTTAGCATATAACTCAAAAGCTTAAGGAAAAACCACAAAATAAAGAAGATGGAAGAAAATATTAAATAGCTAAAAGTAATAGGTCAGTGGCAAAATAGTATTATATTTGGTAATTAAATATTTAATCCAATTCTCTGAATAAAATATGAACATACATAAGAAGCAGTAATAATCAGAAATAAGGAGGAACACGTACAACACACATATACAACTATAATGGGAAAATAACCATTGATACATTGAAACTTTAAAGAAACAGGAACAGTTTTGCTCAAAACTATGAAAATAAGTGAAATCCTGAATGAAAAGGACAATTTAGTATGAACACATGTTACTATAAATAATACTAGTGCAGACAAAACACCAAATACACAAATAGTTCATTGAAAAAAACAGATAAATTTGATCCTAAATCCTCAAAACCCAAAGGGCCACAGCATATTAATGGAGAATTCAATTTTAGAGAACAGAAATTTCCACAGTTTTTAAACTTGTTTCTGAAAAGAAAAAAATTTTTTTTATATTTATTTATTTATTTATTATTTTTTAATATGAAATTTATTGTCAAATTGGTTTCCAAACAACACCCAGTGCTCATCCCAACAGGTGCCCTCCTCAATGCCCAACACCCACTTTCCCCTCCCTCCTACCCCTCCATCAACCCTCAGTTTATTCTCAGTTTTTAAGAGTCTCTTATGGTTTGGCTCCCTCCCTCTCTTTTTTTTTTTTTTTTGTTTTTTGAAAGACAGAGTAAGACAGAGCACAAGCAGGGGAGGGGCAGTGAGAGGAGATACAGAATCTGAAGCAGGCTCCAGGCTCCAAGCAAGTGTTCAGCACAGAGCCGATGTGGGGCTTGAACCCACGAACTGTGAGATAATGACTTGAGCCGAAGTCGGTCACTTAACCAACTGAGCCACCCAGGTGTCACAAGAAAAAGATTTTTTCACTGTTTCTGAAATTTGCCTGCCATGATGTCCCAACTCTTCAAAGATGTTGCAAAAAAGGAAAAAAGAAAAATAAAACAATCTGATTTATTAATATACAAGCAAAAATACCATGTATTAGCAAACATGAGCCAGAAACATATTAAAATAACAACGAAACATAACAGGAAACATTTTTTCCATCCTCAGGAAGGCAAAAATCATCTATTTAGTGAGAAGTATATATGTTATACTATATGTATTATGCATACATCTATATGGTATATACATATGTATACACAATGATATATATAATTTAACAATTATATTATGAACACATGTTATATTTTTAAGATGATAAATAAGTAAATAAAATTTTAATAGGAAATCAGGAAATAAAATTATTAACAAAATATGGATAAATACTTATGTAATAAGATAAAATTATTAGGAAAGTATGATAGTAGTGTATGAGCAGACAGGTAAATGTAAAACAATGGAATGTCCAGAAAGGTACCTAAATGCCTATAAAAATTTATTATATAGCAAAGGCTAAGAAGAAGATCTTTGATAAATTAATGACAGTTGTCTGGGGGAAAATGCTTGAATCCATATCCAAATGGAAAACAAATTTATTTATTTATTTATTTATTTATTTATTTATTTATTTAAAATGTTTATTTATTTTTGAGAGAGAGACAGACAGACAGAGCACAAGCAGGGGAGGGGCAGAGAGAGATGGAGACACAGAATGAGAAACAGGGTCCAGGCTCCCAGCTGTCAGCACAGAGCCTGACATGGGACTCAAACCCACGAACCATGAGATCATGACCTGAGCCAAAGTCAGATGCTCAACTGGTTGAGCCTCCCAGGCACCCCAGAAAACAAATTTAAAGATAGAAAGTAGAATCATAAAAGTAGAGAAGAAACCACATGATGACAGTTTTACTTTTTTTTTTTTATGTTTTTTTTTGAAAAAGAGAGAGTGAGACAGAGCTTGAACAGGGGAGGGGCAGAGAGAGAGGGAGACACAGAATCTGAAACAAGCTCCAGGCTCTGGGCTGTCAGCACAGAGCCTGACACGGGGCCTGAGCCCACAAACCCTGAGATTGTGACCTGAATCGAACTCAAGAGTTGGACACTGACTGAGCCACTCAGGCGCCCGGCAATGAAAATTTATCTGACCTAACAAAAATAAAAATCTTCTAGATAAGAAAACAAATCACCTTAAGAAAGAATTTGCTAAATGTGGAAAAACATTTACAACACCTAACTGAAATAATATATAGTTATAAAAATATATAGTCATAAAAAATTCTTAAATTCTTAAGAAAACAAACTTTATAGAAAAAATAGGCAATACGGTAAAGAGTTCTGAAAAAAAGCAGATACAAGTAGATTTTAAACATGACAGACAGTCTTCAACCTTCCTTCTGATAACAAATAAATGAATGAAACACAAATCACTGTGGTATGGTTTTCTACTGTCAGATGGACAAAGATGCTAATGTTGGATTCTATTTATACATTAGTAAGATGGGCAATAAGAGACCCTCCCATATATTGCTGGTGGGCTTGCAAAGCACTAAAAATGCATGTGGGCAAGTTATCTTTCAAACTAACAAATATACCCTTTAAATCAATAAGACCCCATCCTGGAGTGTTTCGTTACAATATATTTACAAATTTGAAATGGCAAATAAACACATAAGCAAAAGTCAAGCAAAGTAGTAAGGATTTAGGGATGTGCTGCACATAGTCCTATGAAAGATAGAGGGACATGAGTGAAAATTGGAAGAAAGGAGTTCTAAAAATATTGCTAAAGGAAATAGTAAGGTGAAAACTACTCTATGTTATGCATCTTTTTGTATAAAAAATACAAACGTCCAGCTAGGTAGTTAGTCCTTCATGCATGCACGTAAGTTATCTCTGAAAAAAATGTGCAAGTTTAATAAGACGGGTTTTGTAGTTAGTGTGGGAAAACCGAGTGGCGAGGGTACAAGGTGGGAAGAAGAGTTGTCATGATAGATCTTTTTTTAATCTTTGAATTTTAATGTTTTACCTCATCATTATCAGGAGGAAAAAAAACCCAAGAAGTTGTCCAAAGATTTGGTCTATCATTACTTCTTTATTTTTCTAGACTGATTGCTAATGAAATGTCATACAGATGATTCCCATGTCAATGACATTAAAAATGATCATTTGATATGTAATGCATTCCATTTTGATAAGAATATGTTCTTAGTATTTCACTTGCTTTATCTTGAAAAATTAACATGCAGTTAGGAGAACAGGGGAAACCAACTTCAGATGTTAGATCTGATTAAAAAGATCCAGAATAACTTTGAGACACTTGAGCCCAAGGGCAGGCATGCTGACCTTCAGGTCCACTTGGAGGATGAACTGAAGCTCCCTGAGCTGTACCTCAGTGAATTGCAGCAGTCAGAGGCCCTGAGACAGGAGGCTCAGAGTAGAGCTGGAAGCTTAAGAATCTGTTAGGCAGTAGAAGCTTAAGAAATAGAGAGACAGAGTTGGGAAAACAGTATGAAACCTTGATCAACTGACAGACATAATAATCCGGTCTAAAAGCTGTATTCCTAAGGACTATTTCTAGTGACCAACCAACCATTCATTTATTCATTCATTCATTCATTCATTCATCCTTTTAAGCAAACAATTGAGTGCCAAGAAGATTTTACATCCTGGCTAATTCAAGGTAAAAAATGACTTAAAAATGTTTTCAAAGCCTTTTTTTAAATCCTTAACATTTCATTGCTTTTCAGAGTTGGCCCTTAATATAGATACTCACTGCAATTTTGGCTATAAGTTCCCTGAAGTGATATTATTCTTTAATGCTCGAATGGAAGGAAAATCACAAAATCTTTCTTATATTACATCACTTTTTTTCCCAATGCATGTAATTTTTTTTACCTTTTATTTTTCATTCTTGATAAAAATAAACTGTTCTATTGTAAGCTATTAGTGTTTTGGGGAATGCTTAAAGGCTGTGTTCTTTGTTTTCTATACCAAATGAATTAGCATAAAATATACCAATCTGGGGTGTAATATGTTAGAAGACTTATATTTATTACTCACCTAAGAAATATTTCATAAACATGTGCATGTGTGAGCCCAGTGTTTTGTGTATTGAGAAGTGAGTGTTAATTACCGAAAGGCAGACAACTGTGAAAATATTTTCTTCCTATGATGGGGTTCTCCTCGCATTACTGATTTATTTTGTAGAGTGAAGATAGAAAGGAATTCCAAATCTGGATGAGATGGGAATCAAATGGCTATAGTTGGAGCTAAAAACAATAAATGCTTCATAAATACATTGCTTCAAGAGTACACTGGAAAGAAACAGAGGTAACTTCCCTAAGATTTACTCCTCTGATTCATTTTATACACTGAGTTCTGAGCTTCTTAGCATATCCTTTTCTCAGAAAATAGTAGTTTGGTTTTTAACATAGTGACTTCTTTTGTATTTAAACTTAAATGTATAAAATCCTTTCCCAGGGCCTTATTTTCATGAGGATGCCCCAGCAAATTTAAAGATCCGAGGACTATGCAATGGATTCCTATTTTACTGGGATAAGCACTGGGTGTTAAATGTAAGTGATGAATCACTAGTTTCTACTCCTGAAAGCTATACTGTATGTTAACTAACTTGAATTTAAATAAATAAATTAAAAATAAAATTAAAAGGCATATGAATGCATAAAAAATGAATTCCTTGTTTAGTCAGAATTTTTTTCTTCTAAATATGGAACTTTTGCATAAGAAGATAAATATTATCAGAGGAAGGGATGTAATGGAAAGTCCAGAGGTTTTGAGTCCTGCCAATGTTGCCAACTGTAAGACTTAGTTCACGACCAGTTCTTCAACTTCACTCTCACCTTCTAGGAGTAGGGATAATTCTATGTATCTGTCTGCCCATCCATCTGACTGTCCCTCCATTCTTCTCTCCTTCTCTCTCTATTTATACATCCATCTATAGACACACATATGTATGTCTACATACGTATATATGTATCAATATATATGTATAACAGTATATATCAATGTCAAGTATCTAGTATATAAGCAACTAAAAATGAAAGTTATAAAAAAAATGGAAGCTAATTCATATTTATCTAATTGACAAATATTTATTGGATGCCAATTATGTGTCAGACATACTATTATAGTCACTATTATTTTTGTGTAAATGAATACACAAAATAGACAAGTCATTTTTGAAAAGTAATATTGCTGAGAATTTCCCTTTGGACAAGCAGGAGAATTTATTGTGTTGAAGATTCTTACAAACAGCAATTATTTTTAAGCAAATAAAACTATCCAAGACATTAAAATTCAACAGAAAGTACTAGAGGTTTAAGGATTACTTGAATTGCAATTGCTCCAGAAAAAAATATAATGGCAGGAAAGAGCAAATTGGAAGCAGTAAGTATGGTAGTTGTTGAAGAAATGGGCAGCAAATGCAGTTGGATGGAAATGTTTATTTTTTTAAATTTTTTTTTTTATTTTTTAACCTTTATTCATTTTTGAGGAACAGAGAAACAGAGTGCGAGCAGGGGAGGGGCAGAGTGAGAGGGAGACACAGAATCGGAAGCAGGCTCCAGGTTCCAAGCTGTCAGCACAGAGCCTGATGGGGGTGGGGGGTGCTGGAACTCATGAACTGTGAGATCATGACCTCAGTTGAAGTCAGACTTAACCAACTGAGCCACCCAGGCGCCCCTATGGATGGAAATGTTAAGCACAGATTATGGGGACCAATGTAGGGAGTAATGCATCACTTTTAAATATTGTTAAAACAGTTTAGATTACAGAGGAACAGCAGGTAAATTTCACAGTTCCTGAAGGACAATGGTAGCTTTAATATATGTACAGATTTAGCAGTATAAGTTTAGTAAGCTATTAACCACATACACAGATTTTTGGCATGGAATGATGGGATTTCCCATTGACTAATGAATTATGCCTAAAAGAAGATCATGAAGTAAAATACAGTTTTCGTCACAATATAACTTAAACTTAATGAAATAAATTTTAAGTAATTTAAAGATTATCTTGTATTATAAAATAAAAGTAAATAATACATAAAAATATGTAAAAATTTACATGTTGAATATTTAAAAACTATTTTATATATTGAAAATACATAGAAAATTAAAACACTGGTATACTGCAAATATATGTATGGTGTGTGTGTATGTATTTGTGTAAACCTTCCTCTGTATTCATCATCAATTTTTGTGAACAAGTATTTTGTCTAATTCACATATTGTAACAGAATAACACTCTATATTAAAATATATTATTTAATATTATATTAAAATATCTAAAAATACAGGTAGTAAATTATCTTGATGTAATTTTGAGTGAAAATATTCTTTCAGATTAAGCTTTCGGAAGCTTCTTTTTATGTTTATAATCAATGAAGAATATTTTCCAACTGAGGAGTATATAACTGTTACCTTTACATGTGGAATGCAATAGCAACCCAATTTATATTTCTGAACCTTTACCTAAGTGTATATCCCTAAATATACAGTTATGCAAAAGTTTCACCCTTTAACATCCATTGAGTTATTTTCAAAACTAATTTGGAGAATGGAGAGAAAGATGAAATTGTTCTAATGCTAAACTTATTCTGGAAAAAACTCAGGGTTATAACTGTTGGCTTATTTCTCACTTGAATTCAACAGTCTTTTCCAAGTTGTCTTTAATTCTCCCAAGCTGCTTGTTGCTTTTTTTTGGAGCTGCTCTTTATTATAAGCAGTTGATAGAATGTCCATGGCCATATTTGCAAGGTCACAAGGATTCCTTTCTCTTCTGAAGAACATGACCAAAAAGGCAGAGAGTTGTTTTTTGTTTTTGTTTGTTTGTTTGTTTTCATACAACATTTCTAACTGGGTTAATTATAATAATAAAATAAGCCATGGTGAAATAAACATTTCTTACTCACCCATTGTTTTGATTATAAAAATTATAACATTATAATAACTTAACGTCCATTTGAATTGCTATATAATTTAGAAATAAATTACTTTCCCAGACTTAAGAGTTCTTTTTTTCCCTAAAATATCCTCTAAAATCTGTGATTCAAAAATGCTGAGTACTAAATTTTGGTTGAAAGTATTTAAGAGTATTTATGAAAATCTCCTTAAAGAGATTTAAAAAATTCAATAGTCAAAATAAATAAGGCTGCAAAATAAACAATTTAAATGTTTATTTAATGGTTAATTTTAGCTACTTCTGCTTAGTTATATTTTAAGCATCATTTTGTGATATTCAGGAATTCATTTTGATGTAGTTTTTATTGGTAGCTACTTATTGATTTAGCAAAGTGGAAATACAGGTTTGTTCTTCATTTAGAATTTGGCAAAGTCACAAAATAGTATTCTATAGTATAATGATTATCAACCATATTAGCCTGATATATTTATGGAAAACTCTGTTTCATGGCTAAAATCTTATAAATGATCATACTCACATATGAAATTCTTTGCAATATGCAGTCATATGAGCAGAATATAAAGGCAATTATTTGGTTATGGAGACAGGTATACGGATATTAGCTATTTTAATGAGTCTCTGCACATGGAATCTTTTTCTATTTTTTTGTGTCTTCTTAAATTTCTTTCATAAGCTTTTTATAGTTTTCAGTGTATAGATTTTTCACCTCTTTGGTTAGATTTATTCCTAGGTATTTTATGGTTTTTGGTGCAATTGTAAATGGGATAGATTCCTTGATTTCTCTTTC
Source organism: Prionailurus bengalensis (assembly GCF_016509475.1). Taxonomy (NCBI): domain Eukaryota; kingdom Metazoa; phylum Chordata; class Mammalia; order Carnivora; family Felidae; genus Prionailurus; species Prionailurus bengalensis. Next base: position 23,374,367 of record NC_057350.1, on the reverse strand, counting down.
TGTTGCTTCATTGTTGGTGTATAGGAACGCAACCTATTTCTGTGCATTGACTTTATATCCTGCAACTTTGCTGAATTCATGGATCAGTTTTAGCAGTTTTTTGATGGAATATTTTGGATTCTCCATATAGAATATCATGTTATCTGCCAAGAGTGAAAGTTTGACCTCCTCCTGGACAATTTGGATGCCTTTTATCTCTTTGTATTTTCTGACTGCAGAGGCTAAGACTTCCAGTACTATGTTGAATAACAGTGATGAGAGTGGACATCCCTGTCTTCTTCCTGACCTTAGGGGGAAAACTCTCAGTTTTTCCCCATTGAGGATGATATTAGCGTTGAGTCATTCATATATGGCTTTTATGATCATCGAGGTATGATCCTTCTATCCCTACTTTCTTGAGGGTTTTTATCAAGAAAGGATGCTGTATTTTGTCAAATGCTTTCTCTGCATCTATTGAGAGGATCATATGGTTCCTGTCCTTTCTTTTATTGATGTGACGATTCACATTGATTGTTTTGTGGATATTGAGCCAGCCCTGCATTCCAGGTATAAATCCCACTTGGTCAGGGTGAATAATTTTTTTTAATGTATTGTTGGATCTGGTTGTCTAATATCTTGTTGAGGATTTTTGCAACCATGTTCATCAGGGAAATTGGTCTGTAGTTCTCCTTTTTAGTGGGGTCTTTTCTGGTTTTGGAATGAAGGTAATGCTGGCTTCATAGAAAGAGTTTGGAAGTTTTCCTTCCATTTCTATTTTTTGGAACAGCTTCAAGAGAATAGGTGTAAACTCTTCCTTAAATGTTTGGTAGAAGTCCCCTGGAAAGCCATCTGGTCCTGGACTCTAGTTTTTTGGGAGATTTTTGATATCTAATTCAATTTCTTTACTGGTTATGGGTTTGTTCAAATTTTCTATTTTTTCCTGTTTCAGTTTTGGTAGTGTATATGTTTCTAGGAATTTGTCCATTTCTTCCAGATTACCCATTTTATTGGCATATAATTTCTCATAATATTCTCTTATTATTGTTTTTATTTCCACTTGTTGGTTGTGATCTCTCTTCTTTCATTCTTGATTTTATTTATTTGGGTCCTTTCCTTTTACTTTTTGATCAAACTGGCTAGGGGTTTATTAATTTTGTTAATTCTTCCAAAGAACCAGCTTCTGGTTTCACTGATCTGTTCTGTTTTTTTCGTTTTGATAGTATTGATTTCTGCTCTAATCTTCATTATTTCCTGTCTTATGCTGTTTTGGGTTTTATTTGCTGTTCTTTTTCTAGCTCTTTAAGGTATAAGTTTAGGTTGTGTATCTGGGACCTTTCTTCCTTCTTTAGGAAGGCCTGGATTGCTATATACTTTCCTCTTTTGACTGCCTTTGCTGAGTCCCAGAGGTTTTGGGTTGTGGTATTATCATTTTCATTGGCTTCCATGTACTTTTTAATTTCCTCTTTAACTTCTTGGTTAGGCCATTCATTCTTTAGTAGGATGGTCTTTAGTCTCCAAGTATTTTGTTACCTGTCCAAATTTTTTCTTGTGACTGATTTTGAATTTCACAGTGTTGTGGTCTGAAAATATGCACGGTATGATATCGATCTTTTTGTACTTGTAGAAGGCTGATTTGTGTCCCAGTGTGTGGACTATTCTGGAGAATGTTCCATGTACACTGGAGAAGAATGTATATTTTTCTGCTTTAGGATGCAATGTTCTGAATATATCTGTTAATTCCATCTGTTCCAATGTGTTATTCTAAGTCATTGTTTCCTTGTTGATTTTCTGATTTGATGATCTGTCCATTGTTGTAAGTGGGGAGTTGAAATCCCCTACTATCATGTTATTATTATCAATGAGTTTCTATATGTTTGTGCTTAATTGATTTATATATTTGGGTACTTTCACATTGGGAGCATAAATGTTTACAATTATTAGGTCTTCTTGGTGGATAGACCCCTTAATTATGATATAATGCTCTTCTTTATCTCTTGATACAGTCTTTATTAAAAAGTCTAGATTGTTTGATATAAGTATGGCTACTTCAGCTTTCTTTTGTTGACCATTAGCATGATAGATGGTTCTCATCTCCTTACTTTCAATCTGAAGGTGTCTTTAGGTCTAAAACAGGTCTCTTGTAAACAGCATATAGATGGATGTTGTTTTCTTAACCATTCTATTACCCTATGTCTTTTGATTCGAACATTTTGTGCATTGACATTTAGAGTGAGTACTGAAAGGTATGAATTTATTGCCATTATGTTGCTTGTAGAATTGGAATGTCTGGTGGTGTTCTCTGGTTCTTTCTAGTCTTTGTTGCTTTTGGTATTTATTTATTTATTTATTTATTTATTCATTTATTTATTTATTTTCTGTCTTTTCTTCCCTAAGGGAGTTCCCCTTAAAATTTCTTGCAGGGTTAGTTTAGTGGCTACTAACTCCTTTAATTTTTGTTTGGGAAACTTTTAATCTCTCCTTCTATTTTGAATGACAGACTTGTTGGATAAAGAATTTTTGGCTGCATATTTTTCTGATTCATCACATTGAATATATCCTGCCACTCCTTTCTGGCCTGCCAAGTTTCTGTGGATAGGTCTGCTGCAAACCTGATCTGTCTTCCCTTGTAGGTTAAGAACTTTTTTTCCCTGCTGCTTTCATGATTCTCTCCTTGCCTGAGTATTTTGTGAATATGACTATGATATGCCTTGTTGATGGTCAGTTTCTGTTGAATCTAATGGGAGTCCTCTGTGCTTCCTCGATTTTGATGTCTAACCCTTCTACCCTTTTTCCTTTCTCTTCATCTTCTGGAACCTCTATAATTCTGATGTTCCTTTTTAATGAGTCACTGATTTCTCTAATTCTTAAATCTGCTCTTTTGCCTTAATCTTCTTTTTTTTCTGCTTCATTATTCTCCATAAATTTATCCTCTGTATCGCTGATTCTCTGCTCTGCCTCATCCATCTTTGCCGCTGTGGCATCCATTCGAGATTGCAGCTCAGTTATAGCTTTTTTAAATTTCATCCTGACTAACTTTTACTTCTTTTATCTCCACAGAAAGGGATGTTAATCTATTTTCAACTCAAGCTAGTATACTTATTACCATGATTCTAAATTCTGGTTCAGACATCTTTCTTGTATCTGTGTTGGTTAAGTCCCTGGCTGTCATTTCTTCCTGCTCTTTCTTTTTTTTTTTTTTTTTTTTTTTTTAATTTTTTTAACGTTTATTTATTTTTGAGATAGAGAGAGACAGAGCATGAATGGGGGAGGGGCAGAGAGAGAGGGAGACACAGAATCAGAAGCAGGCTCCAGGCTCTGAGCCATCAGCCCAGAGCCCGACGCGGGGCTCAAACTCACGGACCGCGAGATCGTGACCTGAGCTGAAGTCGGACGCTTAACCGACTGTGCCACCCAGGCGCCCCTTCCTGCTCTTTCTTATGGGATGAATTCCTTCATTTTGTCATTTTGAAAAGGAATTAATGAAGTAAAAAAAATAAAATTAAAAAAATTAAAATTAAAAAATTAAAGATAACACACACACACACACACACACACACAAATCAAATAAATGATGCTAGATCCTAGGTGTGTTTTGGTCTGGGTGTTGAAAGGGGCTTGATAGAGTGGAGAAAAAAGGGGACAAAAAAATAAAGGAAATCATTTGAAAATTTGAAAAAATGAATACACTGAAATAGAATAAAATGAAATGATGGAAGTAAAAGAGAATTTGAAAAAAATTACACAAAAGTAAAAAATATAGTAGAAAAAATTAAAGAAAAATATTTTTAATAAAAATTGGAAATAAAAATATTTTTTTCTCTTTCAGTATTTAAGAAAAAGAAAAGAAATAAAAAAGAAAAAAAAAGAAAAGAAAACTGAATAGATGGACGAGCAAACAGACTAAAATAAGATTGAAATTACTTTGTTTTCCCCTAGAAGTCAAACTATGAAGCACTTGATAGTCTGTAAAATAAACAGGCAGAGAGATCTCTGTTCCTGAATAGTGAGGTTGGCCCAGTTGGGCAGGGCTTAGTGTAACAGCTCCTTTCTCTACTAGATGGCACTGCTTAGCTTACTGGGGTGGGTTGTTGTGGTGTACATGCATGTGCAGGAGCGGTGAAAATGGCATCACTCAGCTACCCAGTCTCTAGTATCGGAACTCTGTTCTCCCCAAGAACAATCGCGCACCGTCCTTTGTCTTCAGCTTCTGCCCACTCCCTGCTGCTACATTGTCTATGACTGCACCCCAGGAAGTACCTCCCTCCCGAGTTTTATCTCAGATGCGGCCGTTTTTCCTGACCCCTTATTTCTGAGGGACTGTGGCTTTGACCCGTATTGCCTCTCTGTGGGAGGGACTCACCAAGCAATGGCCGGGTGCTGGCTGCACCCAAAAACATTCCTGGGACTGCGCTGCTGCAGATGCCGAGACTGTGGCTGAGTGCCAGCCCACCCCAGAAAAAGTTCATGCAATCGTGTACCAGCAGCATTTCAAGGATTATGGAAAATTACAACACATATCGGCCCCAGGCTTCACCCCCAACGACCTTTATCCACCACCTGTGAATGTAGTTGTTCTCCCGGGTCTACTGGGGCCTTTGACTGTGGGGGAGCCACACAACCTCTACCAGATGTCCTCCCAGTAGGGGAACCACCTCTGCCCATGTGGCCCGGAGACCGCGTGGACTTCACTCTGCTCCTGGGGGTTTGCCCTTCCCACCAGAGCACCACCATGTGTCAGGCTGTGGAGTTTCAGACTCTGCACTCCCCCTGTTTATAGAGTCTTAATGGAATTTAAAACCCCCTTTCTCTTTTCTCCCTTTTCAGTTCAGTCCCTGTGGCTGTTTCCACTTTTCCACTTTCTCTCTAGCTGCTTTTGGGGGAGGAGTTCTTTTCCCATATTCTCTCCCCTGCCAACTCTGTCCTCTCTCCACACGCAAAAATGGCTCCCTGCCCTCCGTGACTTCTCTCTACTACAGTTCACCTCTCTGCACCATGTACCTACTGAGTTCTGTGGTTTGGGTTGTGCAGATTGTTGTGTTATCCTCAAATCAGTTTTCTAGGTGTGCAGGATGATTTAGTGTTGATCAGCCAGACACAAAAAAACTTCCATGCTGTTCTACCATCTTGGTTCCTCTCCCTTTGAAATCTCATTCTTGAGTCTCCTTGAATGGTTAGAATAAGACAATTCTGGAATTATTAAAATACAATATTTAATAATATAAAATAAGAAGTACAATACTGTCAAAGACTTTCCAAAAGGGTTTTTTTTTTCAGATATTATATATCCAGGAAGATATTGTATTCCTAATCCTAAATCCAGCATAAACTATATTGAACTGCACCATAAATTCAGCATTTGTGAACATCTCATCCTACTCCTCATCCTACTCATCCAAAGATCATGTTTTTGAAGATAACTTGAACATCAATATACTCATACTAACAAAACACATCCCTTTGAACAAAATAGGAATCTATGAGTCTATACTGATGTAAATATACAAGTTGATTATAAATGGAGAGAGAGGAAAGTTCTTTCTCAAAATAAAAAAGTAATAAATGTAGAAGGAATGATTGAAATAGTAAATCTCCATTTGGTAATCATCATAGTAATAATTAACCCAAACATCAATGGATGATAGGGATACTATGTAAAAGTTAGATGAACATTGGGATATTTGCATAGTCTCAAAGTACTTCCCTATAGAATTCTTGTTGACTATAAGCAGGAAAGAGTAGTTAAATCTAGTACACAACTTTAGCATAGTGATCAAAGTTAATATTCCCAGAAATGTGATAGATTGACATGCAATGAGAAGCACACAGAATGGATTCTGATATTCTTGTCAAAAATGCATAACCTGAATCTAATCATGAGGAAACATGACAACCTCAAATTGAAGAACATTTTACAAAATGAGGCCTATAGTCTACAAAATTGAAGGCCATGAAGATCAAAGAAACCCTGAGGAAGTACCTCAGGATGAGGAAACCTAAAGAAACTTGGTGATCAATGCAAGAAATGACCAATGATTAGATTTCCCCCCAGCGGCATAGTTGAGACAGTTGGCAAGCTTAAATGGGATGTCTTGGTGAAGGGATCATGGTACAATTTCATACTATACTTGCAATGCTTTATTATGTTTGAAATGTCACCATGACAAAATGGAAAACACTGTACGGATACTGCTGCCAACATCTAAAGTTACTCATAGCCTCTTGGAGAATATATTATTAAAATAAAATTAGAAGATTAGGGACTGACTGTTATTTATCTGTCAATCCTTTGTCATGCATCCTTCTGTTCTAACAGAAAGTATGTTTTCTAATTTCTTGACTAGATTAACAGACACACTAATTGGGGATAATTAGGATTTTTCTGTGATTAACCACAGAGCCAACTATCCAGAGGAAAATGTATTAAATTCATTTCTGCCAAGTACTTTTTAATGAACTAGTCATCTGCATCACAATGCTATCACACTGTATGTCTATTTTACATGAAGCATGCTTAATTATTTTTTTATTTAAAATGATGAAAAAGTCAAGTACCATTGGCCAAATAATTATCTATCATGACACCATTAGTTTAAAAAGCATGGAGTAGATTTTATTGTATCACACGTGCAATAGAGTTTGAGACAGATGACATGATACATAGTTTCATCACTCTAAATCTGATGAGGTGATAAGAGAGGTTATCAAGCACACACTTAAAATCATCTCTTATAACAAATATATATAACCCTTACTCACATTTCCAACAGTTCGTTGTTATTAACTTTAAGATAAATATGAAATTATAAGAGATTTGCCATATTACTTTTTTATGGATGATCTCGAGTGTAGACCTATGACAACTTACAAAGGGCTCAACAACATTTATGTGGGTGTGTTTCTTGTATAATAGGCTTCACTCAATGAAATTTTACTTACATCACAATGAAATGTATTTTATTCACCATGTCAGGAAAAGAAATCACCACTAAACAGCTTGAATGTTATGTTCATTCAAATTTGTTATGGCTGAAAAGAAAAGGAAAGAGGTTTTCTATGCAGTTGTATTTTTCAATTTCAGTAAGACAAAATGAGATTATGTTCGTTATATGAAAACACCTGAGTTCTGGTATATAGGTCTTGTTTTCAAGCTTAAGTATAGGTGAAAAGTTGTTTAGAGAATATCATTATCTTACACATGATACCAAAAATTGTGAATAAAAAGTTATGTAGCAATTTGGCTTTAGTAATCTGAACTGTCCACTTCTTGTTAAAACCTAAGATTAATATCTGGCAAAGGAACTGCATGATCACAAATTCTAGTGATTTCTTCCATTCGTTTTGTAAATATATAGTAAGCAAATGTAAGGTATTTATTTAGAGAATATCTCAGTTATTGATAATGACAAATAGTATGTACTTTTCTAAAAATCCATATATAGTCATAGTAATGAGCTTCCATGATAAAAGCAATGCTATAATTTGTTTGGACTATTTCAATTTTCTGCTGTGCACATACTAAGGGTCCATTTCATCACTCCCCTATGAAGTAGATGGGGGCAAGTAGCATGCTCCTGGGCAATGGGATATGGGTAGAAGTACTGTAGGTCCACTTCTGAACCTAAAATATCACACATTCTTAACACTTTACCTCCTTGTTTTCAGTGGCAAAATGGCAAGAGCCAAAGTTCCATAGACCCAGTAAGAGAATAAATTTCCTTCCTTAAATTACTCCTTGAAGAAGAGTGGCCCAGGAGAGTTGTCTGACCAAGAACACCCATATTGGACTAAATTATAAATTTAAATGATGTTCATCCATTGATATTTGGGGTTATTTGTTATAGCAGCTCATCTGTCTGACTAAAACAACTATTTGAATCATAAGGTAATCTTGAAACAAATGACATGTAAGTATATGTGTGTGTGTCTGCGTGTGTGTGTGTAAAAGTGAATCAACTTGTATGAATTTCCCGTTGTTAAACAGAGTAAATGGGTTTTCCCTCCCATTTTCTCAGTTAATTTTATAAGAAAGATGTGTATTGTATGCAAAATATCCTGATTCTGATTTGTTTTTAAAAGAAACCTGAATTCAACACAGATTTGACTCAGCTTTCTCACCATGCATATCTAGACTACCGTGTAATCTGTGCTTACTGATGTTCATAACAATGGCTCTGAGAAGGTACAAGATGCTTAACCCTTGAACAAGATTTTATCTTAGTGCCAAATTATGAAAATTTTAACTCTAATGGACCAAATATTATTTTTAGAAATCAATGCCCACATAAAGTATATAGAGCTTAATTAATATGTAATGGGTCAAAGTTGGTGGGTCCCTCACACACTGATCATTCAGAAGACAACTTAAGGTCTGTTACTCCACACTAACAGAAGAGACACCTAATATTTAGAGAGGTTGGCAATATAGAGAATACTTTAAATGAATCATCTGATTCAATGCTCATAACTAATCTAGCGCTGAGAATTCTGATGAGTATCCCTGGTTTACAGGTTAGAAAACAAACCAGAAGGCCGCAATTCTGAGACTGCTCTAGAGAGAGCAGTTCTATTCGAGGTAGCCTCCATACTTCATTTCAGTGCCTGTTAAACAATAAACACATGGACTGTATTGTTTGAAGAGCTAAGTAAGCAAGGATTTCTCCCTTGTCCTCTGATTCCAAAAACTTGTCCTGTTTGCCAATAGCACTGATGTCTCCAACTGGGGAACTCATGTGATCTTTTAGTAGTATACCTCTCCTGGCACTCTTGCTGTGCTTCTTCCTTGCACCTCTAATAAATGATAACCAAATATATGCCTATAATGAATGAGCATTTTACTTCTGAACTGAGCAAACTGGAGCCTAAATGCATTCTTACAGACTTGTGGTGGGGAACCCCAAGCTCACAGATGAAGTAAACCAGTGCTTTGCATTTTAGAAGCTGTATCTTGGCTTTCAAACCTTCCTACTCAATCCTAACCCCACAGGACTATGGATTATATTCTAATAGTAAAAGATAAAAGCAAGAAAAATTAAGAGCTGACCTCAGCTGCCAGTTCCAAAAATCAATGCTCACACCCACCCAATCTCAAAATGCTGCTTCAGCCTGGTTGAGGAGAAATGGTGATCTCAGTGGAATCTTCAAGATAAAAAGAACACCAAGTTGTGGGAGTTAATCAATAGCTTTCTGAGGAGGAGTAAGTCATTCAGCTGAGCTGTGAGCAGTATTCTTCTTCTTGTCAAAGTTTTAGGAAAGGAGTTTGAGGTTTATAAGTAGAAGTTACATTTTAAATGCATTTTAAAGTTTTTCGCATTTGGTAGCTTCCTTTGCTGATAGTTAAGAAAAACTGGTAGGATGAATTTCTTTTTCAGCTCTATTTGTTTAGGGAAATAAAGGAAAGAGGGATGTATCATCAGTAATTAGAGGACACCAAAAAATAATTGATATTGCTATAAATCTAGTAACTATATTAATATGACTTACATATGGGGGTTTTGACTTGCAGATCAATTTTAAGATAAATTTTAAGAATAACTTTATTTTTATATTGCTATCTTTTTTATAATATAGAAAAGGGTCTGCAGCCCAATTCTCATCCAGAAAATTCAACATCCAGTTGTGGTCAGCATCTTATTTTCCTTGCATTAGGGATGGACGGGGATCTATTTCCATTATCAGAAGGTGATGTGTTCAGTTCAAATTGCAAGAAGGTCCATTATCAGTTTATTTCTATGTGAAGAGTGAATAAAAAAGAAAGAACTTAAAATTTATTTTGATTTTTAGGATTTTACAAATATTCTCTAATTTCATTCCTGGATCATACCATATGAGACAGATACTGGTGTCCTGTCTCTTCTTCTGCCCCATCCCCAATTTTTAGTATAAGTTTAGAAAAGTAAAACTCTAAGAATTTAATTATTGTGTCGATCATGACTCAGAACTCCATCTGTCTGATTCCAAAGCAACTGCTTTTTTTTTCTTCACTTAAAAAAAATAAGACGTTTCATCTGGGAGCTATTCCTTATAGGATAACATTGAGAGAAATTGTCCAATCTGCTTGAAGGGGGTATTTTCTTTTTTTTTTCTTTTTCTTTTTTAATGTTTATTTTTGAAAGAAAGTGGGAGAGAGAGAGAGAGAGAGAGGAGAGAGAGACTGAGCACGAGCAAGGGAAGGGCAGAGAGAGAGAGAGAGAGAGACGCAGAATGCAATCAGGCTCCAGGCTCTGAGCTGTCAGCACAGAACCTGATGTGAGGCTTGAACTCACAGACCTTGAGATGAAGTCAGTTGAGTTGAAGTCAGACTCTTAACTGACTGAGTCACCCAGGCACGCTGAAGGGGTATTTTCTTAGGTATAACTAATTAAATGCTCCTCTTATGAGTACAAAGAAAATACCTTAAATCAAGATGCAACATGGAATTCTGATAGATTTTTTTTTTACTTGTCCAATTTTTGTCAATATGCTCCTGTTTGTCATTATGGATATATAATATGTAATTAAGCTGTACCTGCATAACATGGGTGACCTAAAATCTGACCACAAGTCTATGAATTATGACCCAAATTCTAACTCAAACTTTTCTTCCATTATCCCTTTAAGCAGTATTCTCGGGTGCAGTCTGACTTGCCCCTCCAAGAAAACTTATAGATTCCACAGCTTTCCTGCTCTCTCATAGGAAATAGATACATATATGGTCTCATTGTCTTAACACATCTTAACTCAGGAAATGGAATGTCCAGTCCAAGATGTTAACCAATACTACGAACCTGATTTTGCTTCAAATCTTCCTCCCTTTCTGATTAGGGCCTGGTTAGAGTGAGAGACTGCTGAATGACATAGGCAGACTTGACAGCTTTTGTATTTCATCTTCCAGGCACTGATCTTCCTCTTGGCTCTTTCCTCCACAAAAGCTATCTAGTTTATCTGTTCATCAGCCTTGGGTGACTGGGAAGAGGATCGGAAAGATCTTATTTGAATAGATGCTGTTATGAGTCAATTTCACCTTCTCTGGATCTGGCAAAGGTTTCTTTGGAAATGCCCTGCTCTTGCTCCCTTCTTCTGCAATTATCTCGCTTTGGATGGAGGTATCTCGACACTTTAGTAAGGGTGGTCACTTGCGACAGTTTCCTTAGATTTAGGTATCTTGTAGTTAACCTGCAGTTTCTTTTAGCTGAGATTTCTCCATCCTTCTAGACAGCCATCTTGGACAGGATACAAAGCTACTGCTCACCAGGTTGTTTTCACAATGCATGATGCATGCAAATTGTAGGATTTACCTTTTATACTTTGCCTCAGTACTCTGGAGTATTAGACCAGTCTTGGGTACTAGCACTCTCTTGGCTCTGCCTTACAGAAGGCCATGCGCCTGAGTGGTCCCAGTGCAGGAAAACGACTGGAGCTTTGGTGAAGCTCCTCCCCTTTTGACTTTGAGCTGAAGGAAGGACCAACAATCAATTCAGTTTCGTGGGAGACTGAAATGGAATTAACAGCGTATCTTTCTGCAAATTCTCCTTAAAACATTCAACCTTCTGAGTTTTAAAATGTGATTTGAATAAAAGAAGGATATTCAAGAGTCAAGAAATAAGTTCTTAGACACTTCCTTTAAAACTCTGTGCATGTTGACTTACTAATTTTGGACTCTTATAATGGATATTAGTTCTTCAGTTAAAGTCAGACTGGGAGGATTGAATTTGAGCATTATATTATAAGCAATTGAAGATTTTTCTCATTTGTCAAGATACCACAGCTAGCCATAAAAATTTGGGTCATAAATAGGAAAAGCTGATAGTAAACACATCTGATGCCTGCTTTACATTAATGTGAAGGGTAATTAGGTATTAGATCTCAACATCACACATAAATATTAGAACAGTGTGCAGGTCAGGAAAACAACACTCTGGACATATTTAACAGAAGGGAGTATAATATAGGGAATTTTAAACTTACACAGTATTTTGGAAGAGCTTGGGGTTTCAAGATCTGAAAAGCACTCTAGCATATTCTCTCAACTTCCTATAGAGTTAAAATGAACACTTTGCTTATCTGGAAACAAGTAGCAAAATCTCAGCTTTCCATGTGCCTACCTGCAGAACCCACTGAAGAACAATGGTTTCTCAACGTGATTCCAGTTGCTAGAACATAGCAAGGATAAAGTAGAAAATATTCCTAAATGTAAGATGACAGTAGTTGTGAAAAATTATAAACCATCTTAGAAATATATGTGACCTCAAACAAATGTACTACAATGCCTTGTAAAAATAATGCCATGTATTAAAAAAGAATATAAAATTGAGTTCACAGAAACTATGTACGTATGGCTTTTCCGCAGGATAATTGATGATGATGTGAGGTAGTTCTTTCCAGAAACATGTACGCTGATTAACCTGCCATAAAAGCACTTATTTATTTTCTAGTAAAACTGACCTTCACTGAACACACATTTTCAAACTGAAGTTTTACACATCTGAGATATGGTAAAGATGGAGCCATTGTAACAGACTTATACTCATCCTCTTTCGACATTTTTTAAACTCACCAAAGACGCGTAGGAAAGGCTCTCAAGTAAGATAATAACAGTTCTTAGCAGAAAATGACATGAAAACTTGCCCCCTGGTTCCCTGTGTTTGGAGCTGGGTGATTCTGTGGACTAGGGACGCATAGTAGATATTCTTCAAGGAGCTCCAAAGTAACAATGCAGGAAAGGGAGGTCTTACAAGTTGGCACTGTGCGCTCAACATTCACTGGATCACTAGGGCTGTGCTAAGGAGCTACTGACATTCATCAGAGTATAATTCCAAAGTGTTTATTTTACACATTCACACAACTCACACACACACACACACACACACACACACACACACCGTATGGCATTTTAGAATTGAGTCATCCAGATTTTTAAAAGTTATTGCCCCCAAAGCTAGAACATTTTGTACTCTGTTATTCAAAATATTAAACTGAGAAACTTGAATTGGCAACTGTAAAGTCTAGTGTAGCATATTATTTATTGGTCTCTTTTTATGGTGTAAGGACTTAGATTTCACCCAAGATTCTAATAGTACCACTTCTTCAAAGAATGTGAAATGAGCTTTCAAATAAAAAATGTGTTTTTACTTGGGCTATCCTTTTTTTTTTCACCATGGAAATTTAATTGAGATTGGGGGAAAAAAAGCATTGATTCTGACAGATTTTAAACATTTTTGCCAAGAGCTATATTTTCTAACACCGTGTATGCAGAATAACAAATATTATAAGAGTTAAAACAATAAGTGTTCTTTGCAGCTGTGTTTTTAACCGATTTTAGCTTCAAAGTAGAGTAAATGGCCGAAAGACAAAAAGTTTTCAAGTACAGTGTGCACTCTTGTCCTGTCCTCTTGTCTTACCACTTTCTTTTTGTTTGTTACTAGTTTCCATAATTACTTTTAGTTTGTCATTTCTTTTTTCTTTTTTTCTTTTCTTTCTTTCTTTTCTGTTTCGTTTTGTTTTGCTGTTGTTGTTGTTGTTGTTGTGAGATAGACCTTTGTGAAAGTGTTGGGATTTATCTATGGTTGCCCATAGAAAGAGGCTTGCATTTGCCTGAGAGAACACTGAATATTAAAATTCTAGTTGTCGAGAAAAGCCTGCCAGTCTGGCAGCTGGTTAAATGTTATTTGTGAACTCAGGCACCTTGTTCTCCTTTTGGTGGGTAAATTGAGAGCCAGCATCATTTCTGATGAGATCAAGTGTGATATTGCCACTCTGTGTGCAACTGAGCACTGAGGCTCTTCCAGAATTCTGCAGATTTAAATTCCCTATGTTCTCTGAAAATCCAGGAGATAATACACTTAATACTTTTATTCAAAGGACCTGTCTGAAACTGATATACAATCCACAATAATACCACATAAGGGCACACTATTCAATAAATATTCAGTGAGGACCTATTCTGCTTCAGACACAATGCTACGATCTAGACATAGTGTGGCCTAGACTAAGAGATGGTTTTGAAGAGATTAGGATCTTGACACAAATTTTCTCTAATGAAACGAATTGAATTGACAGAGCCCACAACCATCATATATTCTCCTGAGCTGGCAATTCTGCATTAGGCACTCATTTATTCATTGTTTTGACCAATACTATTTTATCAGTGTCAAGTTTTGGAATAATCCTAATTCAAATAGTCTTCTCTTTTATATCGTAGGAGAGGCAGTAAATCACACGTTCTTTCTAAGCCTTTGAACTTGATCACCATACTGCTGTCTACTACTTAAGGGTTACTTAATTTTAAACACCAAGGGCCTTTTCTGTCACAAATACATCACCTGGACCCTGGCGTTGGGAGTTCAGTATCCATCATCTTTCCATCTTGTGACTCAGACCTATTTAACGATACATGAGAAAGTTTGGCCCTGTGCTAAATCAACACTTCCTGACAAGGGAATAAATAAATTCTGGGGTTGGAAAGCTTTGTCAGCTCCCACACAACTTGTATTGCAGCAGGGACTAGGAGAGCCCTGTCAGCAATTTGTCTGACCTAGCCCATTCCGATGTGACTACACTTCCTCAGCTTATCTACAAGAAGGAACATTCGCACCAGGTACGGTTATATTTACAACCAGAAATTAAGTCACCAGAAGTTGCCTAGGACCCAGGCAGACAGAAATGGCACTAGTAAAAGGGTGTGTTGGTATGCAATGAAGAGTGGGTCGGTGAAGGCCCCAGGTGACAAGGCCCTCTCTCATGACACTGAAGAGGTGACGGCAGAGCACTTGAACTTGTCCGGACTAAGAATAAGCTCTGTTCTGGAATATTGCAGCTGCATGGAGATGCTTAACACCCGTTTCCTCTACTCATAGGAAGAAGTCCAACTAGCATATATATCCACTTAAAATGATTTTATGTTATATATGCCAGTGATTGAAGTGAGAAAAGAATAAACTGTATGTAGTTCTGTACTCAAACCTTAAGGCTAATGTGTGGCCAATCACTTCCATGATATCAATTATGTTCCAAATCACAGAGAAGATTTTGCATCTGTTTTTTGTTTTAATACAAATAAACACACACACATACACACACACAGGTATATATTGGCTCATACATATGTACATTCATCAGCAGAAATTCACATATTCAAAATACAACTCTACATGAATAATTACGGATGGATTTCAAATATTATGGCATTGTTTTCATAGCAGATGGCATTTTCCTTGTATTAGTACCCCACTTCAGACTGTTAGGGATCTGTACCATGTATCTGCAGTTAAAAATCAAGTTATTTCTGATTCTTTTCAAATATATTTTAGGAATGTTCTCTGGTTCCCTTGCTGCCTCTGAGGTTTTTGCCTTGTTTTGTTCTGTTTTGTCTTTGTGGCTGGCCTACTTATCTAGTCATAGAGGAGGCTTCCATGTGTTTACTCTATATTGACCTACAGCTGAGCAATGGCAAGGAGGGAAAGAGAATAAACCGTGTTTTCATATATTGATGAAGATATGGACTAGAGAAACAATGGCATACAGATCAATTTGTGGCTCAGAGATCTGAAATCGTGTTTCTTTCTATTGTTAAGCAGGTAGAGAGTAGAGAGCTTTTCAGAATGCTTTGTCAATAAAAAGGGATCATGACCCAAATCAAACAATGCCTCATATTTTCAACAGAGCTGTTTGGCTTTTGAAATATTAGCATTAACTACATTTATTGGAATTGTCCAGTGATCACCAATTTTGTCCATGCCCTGCATATGAACTTATGTGCTCTTAGGGATAAAAAGACTAGAATGAAAGCCTTCTCAAAAGGAATAGGGGCCTTGACTGTACTGTTCACACTTATTTCACTGATGTAATTGGCCTGGGCATGCTTCCCAGGCATGGCTAATTTTTCAAAGCTCCTCAGATTCTTCCAATGTGGAGTCAAGGTTGAGAAGCATTAGAGTAGTGCTTCCAAAATTTGTGCATAGAAACCCCAGTTATCTTGCCAAAATGCGGATTCTGATTTAGTAGGTACCGAGTCCTGAACGTATGTATTTCCACAAACTCCCTATAGGATGTGGATGCCAATGTTGGATGTTTGGATGTACTATTGTGTAGCCAGGGCTGAGAAGATATGGCAGCTATGATGGCAAACTCACCAAAATGCCAGTTTTAACAATGGCTGTAATGCCAAATCTCTTTTTTAACAATGTTGAACAGGAACCTCAAAATTTCCACTTACAGCTTTTCATTTGTTTTTCCGATGGACATGTATATTGTATTGGTCCACAATTGGTTATGCTATCTACACCCATGTTCCTAGGGTCCAATTGTGAACAAATATGCTTTCTGAATAAAGTCACATGTCTCCTATAAGTTTTAGGATATATTATAAGGACTAAAGAACTGAATATGCTGTAAGGTAATAATAGGATGAAAATTGGTGCATCATATAACTTGGATGTAAATTGAAAAAATAAATTAAATAAAAAGTTGCACTATGTGCTAACTAACTTGGATGTAAATAACAAAATAAATTAAATTTAAAAAAAGAAAATTGGTGCATCATAAAGGAAGTAGTCTATTGGGGCATTGTTGGGGAGCACACTATCATTACACGGAATATCAAAAAATATTAAAAATCCAGATGTCGTCTATTATTTTCTCTTTTAAAAATATGAAAAAAATATAAAACCAGGATACATTTCTCATTAAATACTGAAGCATTTCAAACACTTTATGAATGAACAAATAGTGGTCATCATATTATTGAATTCAGACTTTTTCTGATAGCTTCACAGGTATAACCTTTCAATACATCAAAGAATTTGCTTTGGATTCATGTTGTAAGACTATTTGGTTTAATATAGGAAACAACAAATATGGTAGTTCACCTTCATCCACCTCTTAAAGTATTTTTTAATGTATGTTATGTTTTTCTAGGAGCAAGACCAAGGTCCATATTTGTTGTACTTTGGCAAGTTGTATTTTGGCAAGTTCTTTTTATTACTTGGTTCAAAAAAGATGTGTTCAGAAAAGTAGCAAAGTTTCATGCTATCTGTGCAGAATTCCTTCTGTTTCCTTGGAGCGGCAGTGATGACTTCTATGGGACAGTGAGTGCCTGTCAGCGCCTGGAAGATGGTCCTCTGCATAAATCATTATCTTGTCTTTATGTCTCACAAGCAGTGAACCCTTTTTAGGCTGCATTTCTGGCTGAGGTTGGCATACACTTGGGGGAAGAGTATCAGAGTCAAGGAGAGTTGCTTATTAAATTACTCATCTCACTTTTACAGAACAGCTGCTACGCCAAACTGGCTAAAATATCTCAGTAGTTATCCACAGCATATGTTTGAATACAGATGCTTACTCTAAGCAATTCAAAGAGCCAAGGCTGTGGAGGTTGATAAATGTTCAGCTTTTAGACACAAAGCAGAGGTTAAATGGATATGTCAAGATGCTTAGCGTGTCCTGTTACTTTTAGCTGAAGAATAAATGGTGGCGAACTTACCACTGAGCTAGCTTCCAATCCTAGCAAGTGAAAAAAAAATAATGAACACATTCATCTAGTGCTTTTAATAATGCATTGGGCCCATTTTATTTGATTCGTTTTTTAAAAAATAAAAAAAAACACCCTTTAAATTCTATTCAAATCAAGGCAAATCATAGAATGGTACGTTTATTCATGCAATAAGACGTGCAAATGCATAAATCCCTAATATTTCTTGCGGGTTTTACCTTTTGAGGGGCAGACAGTTCACTCCAAAGGACTATTTATGAAAGGCTGATGCATTAAATTATAACCCCTTATAAATTATAAGCCCATGTGCTCGGGCTTGAGATATGACAGTTTGCCCTCCAGGACTCACATCAGACTACTAGCCAATTTGCATGGGTCACTTATTATCCATTAAATTATAGCAACTTTTATCCACAACTAATCCTGATGGTGTTTGGACTAGAGATGAAATGCTTTGTAACTCATCACAAGTCTCTAAACAATCAAGTGATTCTTATCTGAGGAAGGAAACATTGTTTCTTGGTCAATTCTTATTTAATTCCTAAGTTGATTTTAGCTGTAAAATGAAGGGTAAAGAAAATCTAGTTTTCTCTTTGAACCGTTTCTTCCTGCATGAAAAATCGGCTCAATTAAAGTCATTATTTTTAGTAAATTAAGAAAATATTGATGATGATGCTGGCATACGTTGCCTCAGTTTGAGTTTGAATTCTATTTCCTGATGGGTCTTTATGTATTAGGAATTCTATTTCCTAATGCCTATTAAATGATAGGCATTTGATGGAAGTTCCTTATTTTTAATACTTATGCATGCAAAAGTGTTCAAAGCTACAGCAATTCCCTAGGCAGGTATAAGCTCATGCAGTCTTTAATATATTCTTTGATTAGCTAGATAATTAATCACTTTTATTCATATACTCAGTACCACATTCACCACTCAATCCACAATACCACTACTAATTTAAACAAAATTCTGCATCTGACGTCTTTTTCATATGCAGATTCAGTTCATCCTCAATACTTTCTATCAAGAAGAAGGAGAATGAAATAAAGCTCAGGAAAAGTTAAAATAATCCATGACTGCATTATTCTTCAAAGGAATTCTTAAGCCATCCTTTGAAACATTATGAGAAATCCCTTTGTGGAGAGTGGATTCATCATATCTGCAGGTTACTGAGATAACAGAATGTGTGGAAATGTGACCCTAATATTAGCAAGAAAGATCAAAGTAGAAAATTAGAGTGACAATGGTCCACTCTTCTGTTAAAATATTAAAAACAAGATCACTTTCAAGCAATAGCATTATGATCCAGATTGTTACAAAGCAGGCAACATGGAAGGCAGAAAAAGGCATGAAGTCTTGTTGAAAATTTTTTTAATTAATCTATGCAATTTTGAAAATGTCACCTAAAACATAAGTTATCCAAAAGACTCCCTCGCCTTTCCCATTTGTTAGGGCTGTTGAGTGAAGGAGACCAGATATTTGTGAGAGAAGTACGTTCCAGTTTAAAAATATCTACATATTAGAAGAATATTCCCTACTTCACACCTAACTTTAACTCTTTTTTTTTTAATATTTACTGATTTTTGAGAAAAAGAGAGAGAGCACAAGTGGAGGAGAGGCAGAAAGAGAGGGAGACACGGAATCCAAAGCAGGCTTCAGGCTCTGAGCTGTCAGCACAGAGCTTGAGGTGGGGCTTGAATCCATGAATCGCAAGATCCTGGCCTGAGCCAAAGTCAGACACTCAACCAACTGAGCCGTCCAGGCGCCCCCACCTAACTCTAATTCTTAATGTTCTACAGACTTAGGCTCAATGGCTAAATGATGGATTTGGCCGCCCTTTCCTCTACTGTTTTCTGAAGACAAGAGAAATGTCCTAGCCAGCTATTAGCAATATCTGTTTACCCTACTCTCTGAATATCTTTCTGTTCGAATTCTTCTCTTACTTCCTAAGAAATCTACAATCCATCCTCTGATGTCTGCAGTTTTATATTTTATACAGAGCTATTTATTTCTTCCTTATTGTACATGCACTTATTATTTTAAAACAATTAAAAAAAATAAAAATATTTCCTTTACATTCTGTGCAACTTCTTATCATTTTTATTATTAAAATTCTTAAGTTTATGAACTGTATCTATTCTGTTTCCATGAAAAATGCCATACGATTGCAAAAATAAGTTTTCTAAAATTTACTGTATAATACATCCAATAGGTGTATCATAGTTTAAAATATCGCTTGTCTGTTGTTGAAGAGGTTTTTTAAAATTTTCTTTCAACTTTTCCACTTTGAAAGTTTATTTACAAATTTTTGAGAGAGAGAGAGAGAGAGAGAACATCAGTGGTGGAGGTGCAGAGAGAGAGGGAGAAAGAGAATCCCAAGGAGACTCTACACTGTCAGCACAGAGCCCCACATGGGACTTGATCCCCCAAACTGTGAGATCGTGACCTGAGCCAAAATCAAGAATAGGACACATAACCGACTGAGTCATGCAGGAGCCCCTAACTTTTGCACTTTTAAAATCAGAGAATTATGAAGTACTAAGGATCTCAATTTACATCTACCTCTCCAAACATTATCTATAGAATTTCTTTTTTTAAATGGTTTTATTTATTTATTTATTTTTAATTTTTTTTAATGTTTATGTATTATTTTGAGAGACAGAAACAGAGTTTGACAGACAGAGAGAGAGGGAGACACAGAATCCAAAGCAGGCTCCAGGCTCTGAGCTGTTAACACAGAGCCCGATGTGGGCCTTGAACTCATGGACCACGAAAATCACGACCTGAGCCGAAGTCGAAGTCGGACACTTAACCAACCGACTGAGTCACCCAGGCGCCCCTAATGTTTTATTGATTTTTTGAGAGAGAGAAACAGAGCGTGAGTCGGGTAGAGAGAGAGGGAGACACAGAATCTGAAGGAGACTCCAAGCTCTAAGCTATTGGCACAGAGCCCCATGTGGAACTCAAACTCACAAACTGTGAGATCATGACCTGAGCTGAAGTCGGATGCTTAACTGACCGAGCCACCCAGGCATTGTTATATAGAATTTCTTTTAAATAATTTTTTCTTTCACTATTTCACTGAATCTGCCATGGCAAAGTTTTCTGGTTTCTCTTAGAATATTCAGTGGTTGGTATTTGCTCTAAGCGTGCATAGTTCTTTTAAGCATATGTACATGCAACCACGGACTTCTTTTCATTTCCTAAACTCTTGAGGTTGCTTTTCATTTAGAAGAAAGCAAGTGATATGATTCATTTAGAAGAAAGCAAATGATATGATTCTGACATTTAATAAAAGATTGCCTCAAGATGTTGTCACCCTAGAACTGCTTCTTTCATACTAATTCCCTTCCTCTGGTTCTCCACATTCTAGTGTCTGGAGTTATCAAGTATCTCTCATTGAGTCGTATGAGGATCTCCCCACAGTTATCCTGTGGCATCTGCTTTAGTCTTTAACTTCTGCCTTGCTTTACCTGTTTCTTTTTAAGGTATAACATATAGAACATATAGAAATGTGTCTATGTATGTCATAAATATACAGCTTGATGAATTTTCACAGTGAACACACCTGTGGCAGGCAGAATGTAAATTGGCCCCCAAGATTCCCACTTCTGGTGAACATGCCTATATATTTTCCTGATCTCGAGTGTGAGCAAGTGACTTAAGCGAATGAATTTGATGGGATTCACACCTATGATTAGGTTGAGTCAATCCAAAAGAAGATTCTCTGGGTAAAATAACTTATTTAGGTGAGCATCTGAAGAGGGTCTCAGCCTTCTCTGAAGGAAGAGATTTAAAGTCAGAGAGACTTCTACCGTCTTAAATAATCAAATAGCCATGTTGTGACGGGGCTTGGGGGGCAGCCTCTAGGAGGCGCTAGCTGACAGCTGAGAAAGTAGAGACTCTGCTGATTGTTCAAGGAATTGAATGCTGCCAACCTCCGGAGTTAACTGAGAAGAGGACCTCCAGCTTCAGAAAGGAACACAGTTTTTGAGTTTTACAATTTTTCCTTTTTTTTTTTTAATTTAAAGACTCTCTTAAAGCGGTTTTAGGGTTACAGCACAATTGAGTATTCACTCTTGATGTTGTATATCCTATAGGTTTGGATAAATGTAAAATGACATGTACCTATTGTTGTATCATAGAGTAGTTTCGCTGCCATAAAAATTCTAAGTACTCCTTCTTTTCATCTCTCCATTTTCTCTACTCTAACTTGATTTTACTTGTCTTCTGAAATTTTTAATGTGTATGTCCTACACATCTTTCATTGTTCTTGGACATTTGATGTCTTGGGATAGCCTAAGTGGAAATCATTTTTTTTCTTTAAACTATATAGTGTGTTTGTTGCTAGCAGATAGAAATACAAGTAATTTTCAAATTTGTGTAAATTTGGTAGTGTCTGGTAACCTTGGTAAACTCTTGTTAATTCTAAATGTAAAATTCTAGACTTTCTGTGACCAAAATTGTATGATCTGCAAATAATCGTTATGTTCATCTTTCCTGTCAAATTATTTGCTTTTTATTTATTTTCATGTTTTATAGTGTGAAGATATTACTTGAACAGAAGTGGTGATAGCAGATATTTTTGTTTCATTCCAAATTTCCAAGGAATTATTGGAATCATTTGTCATCAAGGAGGTTGTACCATGAATGTGTGCTGAGTTTTGTCATCAGTTTTTCTGTATCTATTGATACATTTTTTTCCATAATTTTTTTCTATCACACTGTTAGTGAAAAGGGCTTTATCTTTAAATGTTAAACCATTTTTTGTAACTGAAATAAGACTCACTTGCCTTTATCCTGTTTACATGCATATACAAGAATTTTATTTTATTAGAATATAATATATCTTTTCTAGCCTTTTACTTAAATCTTTCTGTGTTCACTTGATTTACAGCTCTTGTAAGTTGTCTGTGGCTGTATTTATTTTTAGTCAAAGAAGACAATCTTGAACCTTTATTCTGAGTATTTAGTTTATAATTAAATGATTACTTAATGATACACTTGGCTTTTATGTCTTCCTTTCTAATATATTTTTTCTATTTTACTCACTTCTTTTGTATTCTTCTTACTTTCCTTCCTTCATTTTTAAATTTTTTCTTTACAAGCTATTAATTACAGAGACATTTAAAAATGTTTCATGGTGAAACTAGAAATTACGACATGCATTCTTGAGTTATTATTGCTTCTGCAAGATAATTTACTTCTGAAAATTAAGCAATCAGTGAATTATAATTCTCGTTTCCTTTTAACGATTGTTTCTAGAATTTTTTTCACTTCACAAGTGCTTTAATTTAAGATTTAATTCTCATTGTCCAAAATCAATGACCATCAGGGACCAGAGATCAAAGTTCCCTCTGAAACTTCTTCTGAAAGCATGGAAGACAAGTCATTGTTTTACTGGAAAATGTTGTCAGACAAAAAAGTAGGGAAAGAAGGGCTAAGTGTGACAAAGAATAAGGCCCAAGATATGCATTTATTTTGAAATTCAGTCACGGCTAACGCTCACTCAGTTTCCAGAAGTTTAAAGTCATCTCAGCAAAGGAGGTGCAGCAAAATAAATAAAAAATATTTAAAAATTCTTATCTTAATTCTTCTTATTTTTGATAAATTCAGAGCTCCACAAGACAGTTTCTTACTTTTCCTTATTCAAGTTGGCCCTCTCAACACCAGTCAAAAATTGAATACTGCTTGTTCAATGATATATTTGATATTTCTACTGATTTAGCGTTTTCAATGGGAACTATTTTCCTATTCCCCTAAAAATAATATGCAGTATTGTCTTCAACCAAATATTGTAAATTTCTAAATGCATGCATCCTACTGATCAGCAATTTTAGTTATTGTATTTAAATTACTTGAGTGATCATCCTGAACTTATCTATAATGGAAATTCCAATATTTTGCAATACAGAATAGTAGATAAAGGGATACACTCTTTAAAAGTTGTGGTGGTTGATGTTTGCTTTCCATAATTTAATATAAAAGAACTGACTCCTTATATTTTGAAGTTTTATTTTATTTAAAAAAAATCTAAAGGTTTCCTTTCAAAATAAAAATGTAGTTGGAGACCAACAACTGATTACTAGTATTTCCTGAATCTCATGAAATATCCACCACACTAAGATCTCAAGCTTACTTTTCTAACAGGTTGAGGAAAAATAGATTCAATATTTTAAATACTATCTTAGTTTAAAGTAAAAATAGATTCAATATTCTAAATACTATCTTAATTTAAAACTTGAATTTGTGTCAGGTACTAATTTTAACTCTCAACTCTGGTCCCTAACTATGCCAATTATCTTTTTTGTTCTTATTATGAATGTATAGAAAAATGTCCCTAAACATTCAGATAATATAATATAATATAATATAATAATATATATATTATATATATAATATAATACTATATATATTATATATATAATATAATACAGGAATTATAATATAATATTCCTGTAAAACTTTTCTTTTTAAATAAAATATGCCTGTACTTTGAATCTTTAGTAAGTTATGATAAAAATATAATAAAATATCTGTAATTGGCATTAAAAGCAAGTTAATTAAAGCCATTTTTCTTATCATATTACAAACTAAAAATGGGTTCCCCTGGCAAAATAAAAAACAATACCTTATAGTGAAAGAATGGAGGATTGCATTGACTTTGAAAAAGAACTCAGTATGTTTTTACGTGACATTTATGCATTTGTTATATTAAAATTGAAAAGACCACAAAGATTATAAAGATAATGAAAAATCAGCCAACATATTTATATGTAAAGCCTCAGTTTCTCTCAGTTTTAATGTTATCATGCATGCTTTGAAAATTCAAATTATTTCCTCTGTTCAGGAATTCCTTTAAATTTTTCATACCCCTCTAAGATAAAATCATTAGTCATTAGTCAAAATGGCAATTAAAATACATAGCACATCATTGACATGACCAAATATGCATTGTGAGATCAAAAGTTACCCTAATTTTTACAATAAAAGTAATGAGGATAATATCCTGCTAAAGATTTATTTTCACCTTCCCTCCACCCTCCCCCCTTTTTTTCTTTTTTGCATTGTTTTCTACTACTACTTCCCTGTATGTGCACAATATAAAGAATGGGAGGTGAGTACTAACAGGGATCATAAAAGGCAAAAAAAAAAAAAAAAAAAAAAGAAGAAAGAAAAGAAAAGAAAAGAAAAGAAAAGAAAAGTTTATGCCTTAATGTTTTCAATAAATCTAAAAAAACCAGAATTCGATTTTTATTCTCATGAGAAAAAAATTGGTCAGCCTGTATAGTAGCAAGCGAAATCATTCCCATCACATGCATCAGTGACATAAGCACTGTTAATAAATATTAGACAATTCTGTAGATGTACACTAACTTTGACCTGTAGGTCCCAGTTCACTAACTTTCGTGTTTTGACCTAGGTCAATTTTCCTTATTTGCTCTACATTTCATTTGTTTTGGGCAGGAAATCTTGATCTTCTCTAGAAAAATGAAAACACTGAAAAATAACTGAAGTGTCTCTCATAGGACAGGCTTAATTTCCTCAGTTTCATTGAATCTCTGATTGAATCTCAAGACAGGGTTTGCATCCAATTCTGCATAAGTTTGTCCTTTTCATAATCTATAATATTATTTATTTTATACTATGTATTTTGGAGAAAAAAACAAAAAGTCCTAATTGCCTAACCTTTAACAAACAATAAAAAATGTGATTTAGCATCTTTGGCACAAAGGGTCTCCCTCTACTTAAGCCTTTAGAGACATTGGAATTTGTTACAAAGGAATGGTTTCATAATAGGAAAAGGGGTAGGATGTTCTCTTGTAAATTTGTAAATGTTCACAACAAAGTTAGATGTTTTAGAATGCAAAGCAGTCTAAGGAAACATGCAATTTCCGTATTCCTACCTCTATCTTAATAAGATAGAAGAAAGGTGTAATGTGTTATTATTGAGGATATTACTGATTATTTTTTTAAAAACCTTTAAGGGTACAGAATTGTAGCATTTACCTAATATAATGCCCTTGTTTGTTTTGTTTTGTTTTTGTTTGTTACCTTGCTTGTTTGTTTTGGGATAGTCAAGGAAAGATGGGTAGTAGGGTATGGCCTGTTTATGGCATAATGTATTTTCTAATTCAGGACTTTTTATAATATCAACTTAGAAAAATACAATATATGTAACCATGACTGGAGAACCACTAATTAAGATGCTACTTTTATTTTGAAGCGATGCAGAAGTTCAAGATCTAATCTGGGCACTGGGCCTTCATCTTTCTAGCCTGAGGTTATCATTTACATCCCTTCTGGGATGTCCTATTCCAAAAGAAATTAATTAAAATTTTTTTTTGTTTATTTACTTTGAGAGAGAGAGAGAGAGAGCACGCACAAGCAGGGGAGGGGCAGAGGGAGAGGGAGAGAGAGAGAACCCCAAGCAGGCTCAGCACTGTCAGTATAGAGCCCGATGGGGGGCTCAAAACCAGGAACCGCAAGACCATGACCTAAGCTGAAATCAAGTGTTGGACACTTAACTGAATGAGCCACCCAGGTGCCCCTCCAAAAAAAAATAATTTTAATAGGAATGTCCTTCTGATGTCTCTCCGGGATGAACCCACCTACATGACATGTGTACAAATCTTTCTCTCTCTGTCTCTTATAAAAAAGCCCCAGTCCTGCTTCGTATTTATCTCTGTTTGCTCTTGTTTTCCAACGTGGTTACAAATTCTGCTTTTTAATGTACGTTGACTCTGGAAGACATTGTTTGCATCCTGGTTCTCCAAGTTGGTAGACAAGTGCTCTTTAACAACATCTGGACCTTGTTTTCTTATACGTAAGAGCATGGCACAAAATATGACCTATAAGATGGCTTTGAGGGAGAGATGCAGGGTGTTCAGTGTGTTGTCCTTAGCATTTGCCTAAAATCAAGGAATGCTTAACAAATAATACATTCATCCCTTACTTCCCTGTCTTGTATTTCAGTTAGCTAAACTTTTGTTATATTTCCTTTATCTCGTATATGTTATATGGTGTAAAAATTGTGATGAAATGGCATAAAATATGGTAGGAGGATATTTAAGACTTTGGACAATTTTTTAGTTTTTACATTCAGAGACTTAGCCCCTAGGATTGGTGCAGAATGACTGACAGAGTTTTCAGTTAATTTCCGGAGAGCACAATTTAAGTCTTTTAGCTGCAAGATATTCCTTAACCCTTTGGAACAGCGGTTCAAAATTAAAGATCAGATTGTTGCTAGAAAGTGATTTTCTCAGTTTTGAAAAAGACGGAAACAGTGATATAAGAAGAATTTAAAGGATTCAGTTACCTTTATTCTACCCTGGTAGAGTATAGAGAGTTGTATGAAAAACTGGACAGGTAAGGAAGAAGTAAGGGAAGTTAATATAAACAGTTTTCAAAGTAATATCAGGGAAGTGCCTCAGCCAAATGAAAAATATAAAAGCGAGCAAAAGAAAGTCAGATAGTAGCCCCTGGAGGAAATAAATTTACTATCAACAAATTCCACATCTGTATTTTACAGATGATCTAACTGAAGATTAGAGAGTTTGAATTGTTCGCACAGCGTAATTACAGTAGATAATATCAGAGCCAGATCTGCAACTCAAGTCTCTTATTAAATTATCCTTTTTCTTTCCTATCCCATCATGACAGGAACAGCAAAAGTCATTAAGCCATTCAATTATTGTCCTTAGTGCTAAAACTGGAGAACTCTAGAGTATGAACTAAATACAGACTGAAATGATGCTGCACCTATAATTTCTCAAAATATGTTCCAAGTGACAGCAGGTCCTATGAGAGGTTTAATGGAAAACAACAATATCTTTGACATTTAGAATACAAGTGCTTGGCAAGATTCTCTCCTTGACCACATTTTGGAGAGGCTCTTCTGAGCTCTCTTTTTGACTAGGTCCCATGTTGGGCTTCAGTGTCCTTCTTTGTGGAGTCCAGTTCTAGCAAGAATCCTGCAAAGTCAATTCTGTAAGAATATCAAGCCTTGATATCTGATCAAGTTCCTCATTCTCCATCTTTGGTATTTGATGGGACTGCCTTGAGCAAGATCCTTTTAGGTTACTATTGCCATAATGCCTCCATATCTCTGGTGTTTCCTCTCAGTAATTTTCCATCCAATACCCCCACCCTGCTCCTTGGCTATACATTTCCACTTGTTCATACTGCATTCAGAATGGAGCCCAGTTCAATGCCAAAGTCTCTTTTTCCCTATTGCAATAGTTTTTATAAATAATATCAGTTTTCACAACTTTACCATCTACCCTCCTCTGGTTTTCTTTGATATCCCTCTCCACATTTGTGTTAGTATATTAAGGGATCAGAAATACTCTGACATAAATAAACCATTCAAATTGGTACAACCCCTTGACTACTATAGTTTACATATTTTTTTATTGTTTTTTGCAAATATTTAATTATGTTATTACAGAACATGTTTTGAGAAATGTAGTTCTATATCCATTCCCCATGATTTGTGAGAGTCAAACCAGAGCTCAGATTCAGAGAAATTTACCATTTGTCTGACTTTGGGTCCTGGTAATGCTTTCCTTAACACATTTGGAGTTTTCCTTGAACCCATAAACTAGAGGATTAGGGCCCTAGATTTTAAATTTTATTTGCTGAAATACTTTTATTGCAAGTATTCATGTAATTTATTATGAATAAAATACACCCTCTTGAAATCATTTAACAAATCAACCCTAAAGCACATGTATAGTGATTTGTACATTATATTTAGAGGCAACATTTTAAAGCAAGTCTATGGGGACTTATAAATGTGCAGAATCTACAGGCCAACCCATAAAGCTAACCTTCACTGATTTTAAAAATGTATTCTCCATTTGAACCATTAATATTCAGAGTTTATTTTTCAAATGGCACTGTTTATCTGAGTATTTTCCAGTGTCTCTGAGATCACTCTGTAATAATTCAACATCATTCATATACAGGTCCTCTGGTGTAGTGATAGTGATATCACTTCTGGCTTAACCATATATTGGTTCAGTGGAAGGAATCCTAGATTCAAAATCAGGACATGGTTCAAGTTCTTGCTTCCTCAATCATCAATTAATGACTTGGGGTCTCAGTTTTCTCACTGGTTAATGCTTTACATGACTCACTAGGTGATGGATTTCAAAACCAGCCCAATAAGAAAAGTTCTTTTTAAATCCCACAATATTCTACAAACTTAGTTTGGCATTTTCATTACAGTGTTATATGGCCATGATCCTTCCATACTCTGAATACCTTGAGAGAAGTTCTGTTTTGATCAACACATATCCCACATTTTATCCCCAGAATCTGAAGGGATTTTAAACATACCAACAAAAAATGAGTTAGAAATAAAACAAAAGTGATTAAAGTACATTTCCCAGGACACACACACTAGAAAAGAAGTATCTCCCATTAATATTTGAATCTCCACTGAGATTCAAACAAAATGACATCCATTGGAAAGTATTCAACAAATTCAGGTTGAACTGAGCTCAGAAAGGAACATGGACAACAAGCTTTGAAAATGGTGTGGTATTAGCAATTTTAGTGACTTTTTAATATTTCCTACATTCTTTAAAGCTCAGATCATCCTTTTTTTTCCCATTTGTACAGGTCTTATCAAAGGAATGCTCATAGATGCTTTGTTATTTTAAAGTTACTAAAATGCATACAAGTGTCAGAATTTATATATAGGGAGTGAGAATGAGAACATAGATATTAAGTATCTGATAACTCCTGGATGTCATAAAAGCACCCACGGGGTTGTTATCTTATCTCCATGTGGATAGCTTTATGAAAACACAAATAATATACAGACGTAACCAGAGGAAAAATACAATTGTCTAGATATGCATTGTCCAATATGAGAGCCAATAGTTACACGTGACAATTTAAATTTAAAGAATTGGAAATTAAATAAAATGTAAAAATATGTTCCTTATTTCACTTACTCAATAGAGACGTGTGGCTAGTGGCTTCTGTATCAGACGGCACAAATTCTAGAATATTTCTATGCTTGCAGAAAATTCTGGGAGGCAATGCTGGTCTAATTTTTTTTAAAAGAAGTAAACAAAAATACTGTACATTATTTCTATTCAGTAATCAGGTTATAAAATTTTAATACTGTCACCCAAGTTTTAGTTTTTTAAAAAAACTTAATCATTGAGAAACCAATAATGCACTTTATATTAACTAACTAAAATTTAAATTAAAAAACTTAATCATTTGAATTTCTACTCATTTAGTGATCCTATACATTGTACATTGCGCTGAAAAAAAAAAGGAAAGGACATATTCAAATTATGTGAATATACATATTCACAATATATAGGACATATTCACATTATTACATACAAAAATCATAGGCTCCATTCTTCTCTATGTGGATGAAATAAACTATATGTTTTATATATGGGTATTCAATTTTTTTTTCTAAAAACTGAGGCCATTTATGTTAAAAAGTGCCTAGAGAAGTCATTAGTACCATGTTATAACTCAATAAACATTTTCTTCTCTAATTTTAGAGGGAACCAACACCAAGAACAACTAATGAAACTACCATTACACACATGCAGGTTAAGTATTAAATATCCATTCTTTAAAAGTCTTTTATTCTATAAGCTTTGCTATATTTTCATAATTTTCATGTCTTTAATGTACACTTAGGAAACAAAACAATTTAAATTGATCTGAAAGGATTGTGTAATATCCTTGATATAATTCATTTCCTGTCCTAGTACCTGCCCTTACAGAATACAGCTTTTTCACTATTAGCTTTAGTATTTGTGTACAACTAGTATCTTTTCAATTATCAAATTGTTCAAAGTAGCGTGATAATCAGCTAACTAAAGACACTTTCCAACTCAGAAATTCTCTCTTAAAAACCCAAGACACCAAGGTTGCACAGCAATTTCAATTTGGTTGCTCATTGCCACATTCATGATTTCAGCACTATTTTTACTAATATGTCCTGCTCTGCTAAAATAAATAGGCAACTTTCTCTTGAGATTTGAAATGATGACATCAGCTCTTCTGGTTTCGGTAAAAAAGTAAAGCATGGGAGCTCCTGGGTGGCTCAGTCTGACTTCAGCTCAGGTCATGATCTCGTGGTTTGTGAGTTCCAGCCCCACATCAGGCTCGCTGCTTTCAGTGTGGAGCCACTTTGGATCCTCTGTCTCCCTCTCTATCTCTGCCCCTCCTCCATTCCCCCCTTTCAAAAATAAATTAAAAACATTAAAGAAGAAAGGTGAAGGACACTATAAAACAAAAGATTATTCCGTTGCATGCCTGCACAAGCGTGTGCACACATATGCCCATATACAGATACACACACACTATATACCCAAGACATTTTCTCTTTTTTTAATATATTGTAACCTTGAAGAACTTGACATGATCTTTTCTTCCCTTGTCAGTGGCTTAATTTTCTTAGTTTCACTACAATGACTGACATTCAAACCATTGGTCTATGGAAACCATTGTTCAACACAGTCTTGCCAAATCTTTGAGAAGTTAGTGACCTTGATTCTTGTACGAATTGCGGACTTTAGACTCAAAGTTTTTTTTCAGGTGAACACTTGTTTATCTTGTTGAGTATTCTGCCTTTCACATCACTGGTATCTAACTTTCTACAATTGGAACTAATGTGGATCTTTGACACATCACACTTGTCACTCCCATCCATGTGGAGGTTTTCTTCTTGTGTTATCATTTGTCTTCATTCTTCAAGACAGTTCTTTATCCAAGTAGCCGTCTTCCACATCCCTCCATAATGGTTGACCTTGTAGATTGAGTTTTCTGTCTGGTCATTTAGGGAACGATTTGTACCGTAGGAAAATTATGTCCCCAATTTTCTCTGACAACTGTATTATTTTATCAAGCAAAATACTATCAGTTTTGTCAGGTGTGGCTGTCTCCCTGGGATCCAGGCTGATTTTCTTTAAACAATTCATCACTCTCTGAATGCTCTGTTTTCTCAACTCTGATCAGCATTTCCTGTTATTTTCAGTGTACTTGAATTTATTCTGACAGAAAAATAAGACTTGCAGTTCTCTTTCTACTGAAAGTACTAGATTTTTTTCTCCAATAAGATATTTCTTATATCTCTTTAATGTGTTATTGTAATAACTCTATGTTTTGTCTGTAAAGGGCTTTTAGAAGTTCACATACATCATCTCATTTAAATTTACCTTTTTATATGGGTTATAAGATAGTAGTACATGAATCGATTTTGTTAAACAATCATTTTCAGAAAAAAAATAAACAATGGTTAACATTTTATTTAATTTATTTAATGAAGGCTCCAGGCAGATGTTACATTTGTTCAAAAGAGAATACAAAAAGTAGACAAATGTATAGATCAGGAATATTCAAATTCATGTATACTTGGGGGCAAAGTTGGGTTTTCCATAGGGTGAGAGAGAAAAGTCAATTGAATCTCTACTAGCTACGGCGGAATTTGCATGTTAATCAATGATCTACAAATTATGATTATGAAATAGCTCAAAGATAATAAAAGACTAAAATCAAATAACTCAGAAGCGTATGCTGTAGACAGTGCGTAGTTTTCCACTGGAGTACAAAATTTTTTCTATAGTTTTCATAAATTAAACAGCAATGTCTGATAATAATAGCAACTTCCAACTGAACATGCATAGGTGTTAATCAAAACAATTGCTCATATAGCATAAACTAAATTTTACCTTAAGTTTTAGGTCCAAGGCAGATATGTTAGCCTGTATTTTTGATTTAATTTTTTTTTCATGAGCAGAAATCAGAATAACAATGGGATTCTAGAAAATGCTCAATGGGAGAGCTTTCTAAATCATATGCCATGGCATCCTTATGTGTCCCAAATGAGTAACAGGAGAACATGAGGAAAATGATAACACTGGCTTATAGGCATCCTGGTGGAGACTGGACAGCCAGGGATCATGGACTAGTCACTGCTACTCACAAGCAGTCTTATTTGTATCTCAAAGAGTGACCCCAAAGGAGCAGCATCTGAGGTTGCACTCCCCCCAGAGGTGCTGTGCACCTGTGACTAAAACCATGTTCACTCTTGGCATCCTTTTCAGCAACTAGTTGCAACAGTTGGCTCGATCATTTCTAAACAAGGGAGAGTCTGGGGTCCAGGTACCCAAGTAGCACAGTGTGCAACCGAAGGGGCAGAGAATGCATAGAGGAGGAGGCTGGGAAGACAGCAGGGGTAAAGCCAATGGTGACCTCAACTCTGTGCCTTCGTGTATGTACTACTTATCTTCACTTGCAGCTATTCTATTTTTAATTGGTACACAATTCAACCTCGTGGTGACTTCCTTAATAAAATTTGCATATTCCTTATTAATTTTAAATTCTTGACTTGTAAAAGTTTAATTTGATTTGAAAATAATTCACATTATCATGAACAACGCCCTTGGTGTGTAAGAGAAAAGCAAAAGCTAGAGATCGTGTAAATATATAATGTCTACTTTTTTACATTGTTTGAGTGAAGTTTCTTATCAGTGGGTATTACTAGTCACCTCACTAATTGGTGTCCACCTGTCATGAAGCTGATAAGGTCATTCACCTATCATGAAAGCCATCTATTAATTTCACTATTATATACTGTGGAATTGTAGTGAAGAATATACTTCATAGAGTCTTGCTACTACATTTTAATATCTATGTGACTCTGAGCAAGGCATTTAATGTTTACAAGACATTGATTCTTCATATGTAAAATGGGAATAAAAAATAGTATCTGCTTTAAAGATTTGTTATGACAATTGAATGAATAACCTATTCAAAGCACAATAACTGTCATGAA
Organism: Prionailurus bengalensis; assembly: GCF_016509475.1. NCBI lineage: Eukaryota > Metazoa > Chordata > Mammalia > Carnivora > Felidae > Prionailurus > Prionailurus bengalensis. The sequence continues at coordinate 23,341,100 of NC_057350.1, read as the reverse complement.
GTTTAATTAAAAAAAGTCTTGTCCTGTAAATTAAGTATAATTTCATTTACTTGTTTCTTAAAATCTAGTCAGCTCCAGGCACTTAAAGAAGTTGGCATTTAAAGACTTATGAAAGGGCACTGTGTTTAATCTCTCTCTTAACACGCACCCTATTACACTTAGATGAATAGTTAATATGAAGTTTGACAAAATTAAGATTCAAAAATCTCTAGGCAGTTATTTGATGATCATAGATAGGCAGTACACTCACCGTGAGTTAAAAAAAAAGACACTCTGGAACAAAGAGCCAAATATTTCTTACAAATAAAAAAAGAATGGCAGAGGGGGTAATCAATTCCATTTGCTACCAAGCCTTTATGAACAGGGAATTGACAAATTTCTAAAATCCCTTCACTTCTAGTCTTTTAAAACTGGGCTTTGAAAGCATAAATTCCTCATGCCAAAACAATGATGGAATGGTGAAACTTCTAAATCACCTAAGAGGAGTTCAGGTCAGTCCACATCCTCCGTTCTTTTTACAAGGTGGTGAATAGGGACTTACTTGACTGTCAGGTACAGAGCATTTGCAGAAGCCTTTGATATGCTGAAGGATCCCCAAGGTCTTGGCTAAAGGATACAACAGAAAGGGAGGTTACACTGTATTACCTGGTGTGAAATCATTTCCCAAATAAACAATTAAGTGCTTCAGTGTCACCATTGATTAATTTTTAATGGAATTTCTGAGCTCTGTGATGACCTGAATGAAAGTATAGTAACATGTCTTAGAAATCCCACAGACATAGGACTCTGAGATCTACACAAAGTTAATGACCGGAGGACAACTCTAGGGTCTACAGAGACACCATTACACTGAATAAGATTTGGTACCCAGTGTAATACTGCATCTTTGACAAATATAATTCAGTATATGTCATGTTTCTCATAAGATCTGGGTACACATTTTTAGAAACTAGACTTTAACATCACAGAACCTAACAGTCTTTAAGTTTGCAATCCTGTTTTCCATTTGAAACTCACACAGGTTTTCTAACAAAAAGGAGAAATATACTTTGCATCATCTTTTAATCTTGGTTGACTTTTATTGTAAATGTTTTCATTTCTGCCATTATTTGTTTCATTGTTCTATGCACTTTCTTTTGTGTTTTCAAATTTTATATTCTAACGAATGTTAGCTGTTCTTAAAATAGTCTGAGTCATCATTTAAAAATTTGGTCCTTGTCTTTATTTATATGATGCTTCTCTTCAAATTTAGTCTGTTTTCTAAATGGTAGTCATAACTCATGACCACACACTTACTTCTTAATAAAATGTTTTTATTTTTGCATTATTCCTTGCAACACACATGTTCTTTTTTCTTTCCAGCTAATTCTTTTCATTTTTGTCCTATGATTTGCCATGTGTTTTTGATAAACTTCAATTTCTTTATTTTCTTAGTTTTGCTATTAATTTATCCCTTAATCCAAACACACAATAAAAGATTATGGTCTCATATATTTAAATCTGTTCTGCAATTTTTTTCTTTTGGAGTCTGTGCAACTTAAAAAGCTAAGAAGTCCTCATTTCCATGAGAAGCAAGCATTAAAGAAACATATATAATTATCTCCATGTTTGATCGTAAACCAAAGAAGTTGGAGCTCTTGGTATGCTAGATATAATCATGAAAAGAAAAAAATTATATTAAGAAATATATAAACTCGATTTTTCAGACTTAAAGTCTAAAATGTTCCCTTTGTATGGAATTTAATACATAAAGAATAACTCTGGTAAAGTCAATTTTGTTATTTAAACTCTTTCATTCTTTACACATTTTATCACCCTTGACGATGTTCTTTAAACTAGTGACATAAATATACACGTATGTATGTATGTTACCCTTAATTTATCAGTTATGCTGCTTCTATCCTTTTTCATTATCCTACAAAAATGTGTATCTTATTTACATAATTCTGCATTTTTTCAGAAATATCAGATGCTCATTCATAGTCAGCTTCAATCACTGGATTTTAGGATGAAACATTTCAAAGGAAACCCCCTCTTTATGTTTGAACTCATCATTTCAAGGTGGGAAAACACTTCAATGGAAAGCATATCAGAGCCCATAACTGGTATTATAAGATTTTAGACTTATCTTCAATGTAATGTAACAATTATCAACATGTCTATAACTAAGAGCACCTGGATACAAATATTCACTGTGGTCGCAAATTCACATCAAAGCCACTAAACAAACAACTCTATAAACAAAGCACTGACATTGTCTGATAACTTTTCCAGATTGTATTTGGCATAACTTCATTACTGTTTTTTAGTTTTGTTTCCATATCTATGTTTTTTTTTTTTCTGAATTAGTGTTGTTACAAAATAGGGCATAAAAAGTATTTTTTTTCAAAATGTCACTGCGTGAAACTTTCTGGTTGGAGTAGGTGGCACAAAAAATTGATTGAAGAAAGTTCTAATGTTGTTGGACATTATTTTGGGAAGATGCAAGTACATGTGTAAGTGTGCATTTGTATGTATCTAAAATATAAAATGTATAACAGTTCATAATATTTAGAACATTAAAATCAGTTCTTGTAAATGGGTTTATTTTGTAAAGTATAAAGAAATAAAAGGAAAAAATGATACCAGCTTAATTTTTCTAATTGTAATGCAAAGCTAAATTTAATTTAAGATTAACTGCTTTTATATTATTCATCACTTTGGATTACCTATGTTCTGGTTACACTCCATTCCTTCTGATAAACAAAATTTTACTGAACACTGAATTTTGGAGTAATTGCTTATCAGTCAAAACAATTGAAAAGGAATGTAATCTATTACATGGAGAGATGAATTATCTATTCTTCCACAAACCATTTCATGCAGGTATACTGAAAGCATAGTAAAACCCACAAAAGAAATTAAAAAGAGAGAAAAAAACTCTATTTAGTTTCTACGTGATGACTTCACAACGTCACTGATAGCTTTCAGATGAGGCTTTTGGTACCCCACCTCCCATCTCCCCCCCCCCCCCAACCGAAGAAAAGCTGTCTAAACTTTTCCAGGGTGAAAAAAAAAGTCTCTTTCCGAAGCAGGCTTTTCCTTGTCTAGGCTTACATCATTCTAGGATATTCATTCTGAAAGTAAACACAGAAACTCAAGTCCTCATGGACTGCAGTGGCTCATATGATCAGCAGTCACTAAACGATCATGGCTGCTCTACTGTTTTGCTGCCCATGGCAACCACCTGTTCTGTCTGAATGATGGAAAGTAGAGGAGCATGAAGGGGCAGTTCCCCAGCACAACCTGTGCGGAGTGAATTGGATATACAGCTCCCTTCACTGTAATTGAACGGCCTGTCTCTGAATCAGTATGGAGCAAATGCACCACCCGAATGTCACGGAGACAGAGAAACGCCTTTTCACTAGGGGCTTGCTATACATGTTGTAAAATGGCTAAGAATACACCAGTATAATTTTTCAACAGGATTTCAAAAATAAGAGTATCAGCAAATTAATATTCAAATTTTGGGGGACACTTCCTTACTGCTTGATATATGTAGCTCATAGTATTTTGAAACTTTTTCTTTTTAAATATGTACAATGGCTAATGTAAGAGGAAGCTACTATATTTTAAAAATTAAGGATATACTTTTTATTCCTGCTTTCTTGTATCTGAGTTATAGTGAATAAATATGATTTTTTTCAGTAAATTGCACTCACCATCCATGATTTTCTGTATTTATTGTATACCCACTATGTGCCCAGGATTTTTTCCTAACTACTATTTAAGAAGATGACAATTTTTTTCATTTCGACTATATTTTCAATACGCGTGGTGCTGGGTACATATTTATTCATCAAGTATTTAAATTAAATTAAGACATATGCTGCCAACAGAAACTAGCAATCCTCTTTATCACTTCTGTGACATGTTTTTGAATATTCACTTAATATTTTTCTGGATGCGGTTTTAAATCCTAAACAAGTAATCAGAAAATGGTTATACACTCAGACCAGATATCCTGGGACAGGTGCTTTGCGCTATGAAGGGAAACGCTCAGATACCAAACTGGCTGTGTAGTACCTGGAGCTGAAGTGAGAACAGGGCTAAGACCAAAATATATCATGGCAGCTTCCTGAGCCACAAATCCTCAGTTACAGCTTTTCTCTCCTATTCAAGAGGGCTAGAGCACAAAATATACAGTACAACTGGAAACGCTTTTGATGAACTTCTGGTTTTGTTTGTTTGTTATCTCTTCAATAAAAAGCTCAGTTTGGGGTGCCTGGGTGGCTCGGTGGGTTAAGTGTCCGACTTCAGCTCCGGTCATGATCTCACAGTTCATGGGTTCGAGGCCCCGCATCAGGCTCTGTGCTGACAGCTTGGAGCCTGGAGCCTGCTTCAGATTCTGTCTCTCTCTCTCTCTCTCTCTCTCTCTCTGCCCCTCCCTGCTTGAGCTGTCTTTCTCTCTCAAAAATAAATAAAAATTTTAAAAATCCAAAAAAAAAAAGCTTAGTTTAATGAGACAAACTCCTAGAATTCAGGCAAGAATGCTGCCCATGACTCACAGAAGGATGTGAGGGGCCAGGACAGGTGAGGGCAGAGCAGGATTTAAGTTCACACAGAATGTATGTTGCAAATTATAAGTGGATTTACTATCCCTAATAACTTACAAAGGTGTCTGCTTCCTATTGACTAACTACTGAGGAAAAATATAAATACATGAGAGATTTTGGGGGGAGAGGGACATGAAATACACACTCTGACTGATTTGTAATATTATCTTTGCCGGCATCTATCTATCTATCATCTATCTATCTATCTATCTATCTATTTTGGTAAAAATTCAATCAGTATGTTAGAGGAAAACTTATGAAGGTGAAAATTTGCTTCCAACATAATTAGAGAATTCCTTTGGAGAATAGTGTAAAGTTATCTCATATAGAAATATAGTATGCTAAGTATATCATATAAATTATCCATTACATTCTTCTTTTTTTAAATTTTTTAAATGTTTATTTATTTCTGAGACAGAGCATGAGTGGGGGAGGGGCAGAGAGAGAGGGAGACACAGAATCTGAAGCAGGCTTCAGGCTCCAAACTGTCAGCACAGAGTCCGATGTGGGTCTGGAACTCACAAACCGTGAGATCATGACCAGAGCTGAAGTTGGTCGGTCAACTGACTGAGCCACCAAGGTGCCCCGATTATCCATTACATTCTGACAGCATTTTAATGAGATACATTTTTAGAATTTTACAAACATGGAAACTGAGAATAAGAAGATCTAAGAAATGGGATCAAGATCACATGGTTAATAATGAGTAGTGTATAAGATGCTTTCATTTTGTTGACAAATACCGTCCCACCTACCATCGACCTAATAAAACTTCAAAACACTAGCATATCGTCAAATCTTATTAGCAGAAAACGGCTAATTTCTTGAAAATATACATGTAAATGTTTCCCAAATGAATGATTCTTAGAAGAACATACACATTTTTAAATACACTGGCCATATTGATAGTGGGTGCACACATTAAAAACAATTTTTTTAAAAATATTTATTTATTTTTGAAATTGAGAGAGAGAGACAGAGTGAGAGTGGAGAAGGGGCAGAGAGAGGGAGGGAGACAGAGAATCCAAAACAGGCTCCGGGGTCTGAGCTGTCAGCACAGAGCCCAATGCAGGGATCGAACTCACCAACTGTGAGATCATGACCTGAGCCGAAGCTGGATGCTTAAGCTACTGAGTCACCCAGGTGCTCAGAGTGTGCACATTTTTAAAAATAAAGCATTGTTCCTTCCAGATGCACAAATATTTGCCCACAGTAAAATATCACGTGCAGTCAAGAAGTAACATTGTCACCCCTAAAAATCTCCTCTTCCTGCCGATAATACCCTAGTCAGTTTTAAAATGTCTGAGAAATGAAAATATTCCCTACATTGTAAATATACAGATTTAATTTACTATTCAGTGCAATAGCTGATATCTATCACTCTTCTTTCTTTCTTTTTAAAAAAAAATATTTATTTTGAGAGAGAAAGAGAGAGAGAGAGTATTCGAATGTGAGTGGGGAAGGGGCAGAGAGAGAGAGGGAGAGAGAGAATCCCAAGTCGGCTCCGCAATATCATCACAGAGCCTGATTGTGGACCTGAATTCAGGGACCCTGAGATCATGACTTGAGCCAAAATCAAGAGTCAGCTGCATAACCGACTGAGCCACCAGGTGCCCCTAGTCTTTTTCTCACAGAAGATTATTTTAGGAGCAGGGACATAGGACTGGTGATGGTGAGGGAAGGGAGGGTGGCAGGAACTGGCCACATAATGGAGGTGAATGGTGGCAGTAAAAGAAGCTCTTGGTAATTAAGATAAATATTATCAACAGATGACAGAAAGCCCAGAAGGAAAAACGGATTGATGAAAAAAATCAGAGATATGCATCATAGCTATTACAAAAGTATATGCATTATAAGTATCATAAAATTGATTTTTGAAAGGTATATTCAAATAATTTGCTTTTATTTATTTATTTATTCATTTATTCATTTAATGTTTATTTTTGAGGGTGGGGGGCAAAGACAGAAGGAGACACAGAATCCAAAGCAGGCTCCCAGCTGTCAGCACAGAGCCTGATGTGGGGCTCTAACTCATGAACCAAGAGGTCATGATCTGAGCCAAAGTTGGACGCTTAACCGACTGAGCTACCCAGGCCCCCCTAAGTTTTTAAATCGCTCACAGAATTACTTTTACATAAGAACTTCACATGAATGTAAACTTACTTAGGAATTTGGAAGAATGATTTCCAAAAGGGGTCCCGAGGGTCTCATATCTGGATTAATTCTAAATATGCCAGAGTTTGTTTGTTTGTTTGTTTGTTTTTTTGTTTGTTTTTACCTCTGCTGCTATGAAACACACTATCTGTTCTGACAGAACATGCCCAAATAAAACAACAATAAAACCGAAGCTCATTAAACATTCATGGCAAATAGAATATTATCTTCATACGGTGTGGCATTAGAATTATTTTAAAAACATGAAATCAATATGCATTTTTGAGAAGGTATAAAAGGCAATTTAGAAATTCTTTTTGTTGTTATCTGGCTGAAACTCGGATAACTGTACTGTAGCCGGAAAGGATCAACCCCAACACAGGTCCTCCCTGTCTTTTGCCTGGTGTGCTTGTTTCAAAGAGACCTTGTATCACTGAATTATGAGTATGGTAAAATGTTGCAATTTCTATTTTGTTATTGCCCAAGGCCGGAATACAAAGTGAATCGCCTTTGTGCTCGGTATTGTTTTTTACATACATTCGATTTAGGGAAAAAATAAAGTCTGGGTGGTGAGGAGGCAGAAATGGAAAAGGCTTAGAGAAGGGTTTTATCACCTCTAACACAATAAAGCAAAAATGTAGGCCGTGAATACTGCGAACCAACAGGTTCTTACAACAGGGTGGGGAGATAGACCCTATGTCTCAACCTTACTGAAATTCAAAGCCTAAAGGGGCTACATCACCGTCATATCTCCACGTCTCACCCTAGATTCGAAGTGGTTTAGAAATTATTCACGCCTTTGCATGTAATTGTATTCAAAGTAATTTTTTTTTTAACTTTTTTTTTTAACTTTTTTTTTCAACATTTATTTATTTTTGGGACAGAGAGAGACAGAGCATGAACGGGGGAGGGGCAGAGAGAGAGGGAGACACAGAATCGGAAACAGGCTCCAGGTTCTGAGCCATCAGCCCAGAGCCTGACGCGGGGCTCGAACTCCCGGACCGCGAGATCGTGACCTGGCTGAAGTCGGACGCTTAACCGACTGCGCCACCCAGGCGCCCCTCAAAGTAATTTTTTAAATGACAGTGTTAAAGAATGAAAATCTATGGTGCGGCTTATTTTTTTTTATAAACTTAATAAATTAAGCTATTTGTTGCTTTTTTCCATTCTTAGATGTGTTGGGCTGAGTCTGAATATTAAATCTACTGCTTGTAAACAGGGTAACAGATGATGTCACTTTAGCTCCTGAGATAGGTAGGTAATGTGGGCTCCCTCTCGTGTCTGCCTAGTCCCTTTTGCAGTAGCTAAAAGGGACAGAAGAAAGGATCAAAGTTTTAAACTATCAACTTCTGTAATAAAAACTATGATAAAAATAGCAAGAATAAGGTACATTTTTATAAAGCCTTCCATAATAAGTGAGTATGACTTTTAAGTTAATTTGAAACAAGGAAATAGGCATTCTTATGATAGACATTTATTATCCACAGACTGTTGTTTACTGAAAATGAAAACATGAGACAAATGTAATTTAGGAATGTCTAGAAATTTTGCCATTTAAGTCTCTAAACTGTACAAGTTGTTCACTGTTAAAAGAGTCAGTGTTTAAATTTGGATTTAATAAGTGAGCTCATTAGCATCACCAATATTAAATCAAAACTATTTGTACAAAAAAACACCAGTATTTGTGTCCAAAAAAGCCTTTATTTAAGAATGGAGATAATTTCAGGAAATGTCAGAAAAAAATAACAAGTTTTGCAAACTTTATAAAAGGCTGTCATGTAATTTAAGAGAGGTAACAAAGAGAAGAGGTGACAGGTTATACTTATATGGAAGACACTCCTTGTCCTTATATTTTACCTTGTTTATTTCATTAAATTCTGGTATGAATGAGTAGATTTAAATCTCCTTGACTGATTTATCTGTTACACATGCTAGGTCTGTCTGTGCTCCATATGTATGTATATAATTACAAATATATAGAATATAAATTATATATATTTATGTGATCATATATATTAATATAAGTCATGCAGATTCATATAGATTACCAATGTCAGTATTTGTATAAATTATAACTTTAAAATTTATATATGTATGCACATATTATATATATATTTATGTATGTATAGCCATTGATATTTTCTCATACGTGATCATAAATTAGGTTCCTGGATCCAATTTCAACATTTTGTGTGTGGTGGGGGGGCTTGCCACACAACACAAAGCAATTCTCACAAGTCAGCAGGGTGTCCAAGAATTCAAGTCCATTCTGAGACTATCTACAGAAGGGAATGTCATATACCACAGGCTGAGGGTTCACTCCTATGAGACTGCCCCTTCCTCCACAACTTCAGATGCCAGGTGCAAGCCCAGGTTGTCACCTGTGCTTCTGACTGAGCAGCTATAGTTTGGAGGTTCCCACAACCCCCTCCTTGGGTTCCATTATTTTGCTCACAGAACTCAGAGAAACATTACTTACTAGATTACTAGTTCATTGAAACGTATATGATTCAGGAACAGTCAGATGAGAGATGCATAGGGCAAGGTATCGGGAAAGGCCATGGAATTTCCATGTCCTCTGCAGGGCACCACTCTCTGGAAAGTTCCATATGTTCATCATCCTGGAACCTCTCTGAACCTTGTCCTCTTGGGTTTTTATGGCGGCTTTATTTCATTGGTACAGTTGATGAAATCATTACCCACTGGTTATTGATTCAAATTCCAAGTCTTCTCTCCTCCCAAGATTTGGGGATTGGGGATGGAACTAAAAGTTCCAGCCCTCCCTTCTGGCAACCAGCCCCCATTTTAGGCAGGTTCTAAAAGCCCCTCATTAACATAACCAGAGACACCTTGGTCAGTCTCAACACTTAGGAAAGCCCAAGGGCTTGGGGAACTCTGTGCCACAAACATAACAAGGCCAAAGACCAAATATGTATTTCTTTTTAAAACATTTTAAAATTTATTTGTTTGAGAGGGAGAGTACAATTGTACACACGCACACATGCAAGTGGGGGAGGGGCAGAGGGAGGGAGAGAGAGAATCTCAAGCAGGTTCCACACTGTCAGCTCTGATGTGGGGCTCCAACTCACAAACCCTGAGATCATGACCTGAGCCAAAATCAAGAATCTTCTGAAAGCTTACTTGGCTGAGCCACCCAGGCACCCCTATATATTTCTTATTACCTATAATAATATCACTGATAATCATGCATGTAATGCTATTTCAAAAGTAAATAATTACAATTGGGTAAAATGTGCAGGAAACAAAATATAATTTTCTAAATGTAAATATAGTTCTAGAATTAAATATAGGAATCAGGCCAACATTAGCTTACAAAATAATTCAGATCCAAAGAAGAAAGTTAATGGAAGATAAAAATTAAAACACACACACACACACACACACACACACACACACATACAGGAAAATAATGATTGAATAATGACTGTCAAGAATTTAGGTAAGCTGTGCCTTCGTATTGCTCCCTTGGCTTCCATTTTATGTGACCAAGAAGCTTCCCGGGGCCCTAAACTGGGTTAGTCCCCTCAGACAGCATGTGCTCTAGATAGCAGCCTGCAGTCACAAGGAAATGTAATTTCCTGATGTGACTCCCCAGAAGCCCTTTGATCAACAGTCTCCCTTCCCCTGCCTCCCAGTGACTTCCCCTTAGGTGGCCCTTAGACAAGCCTTCTGTGTAACTTACCAACACTCTGATCTTGTGGTTTGAATTGACCAATCTGGCTTTAGCCTGAGAACTCCAGAGCACTCCATCCAGGGACCTTAATGAAGGCATGTGCTCCATATATATTTGTAAGTACATGCCTTCTACTAATATTTCATACTTACATCTCAGATTGCTGGACAACTTAACTTGATTGCCATGTTAAATATGTAGAAAGTTTTCCCCAAGGAAGGGTGAAACATGCAAAAATTGTTTGATATAACAGAAATAATCCACAAGTCCTCCAACCAAGCTTAGGAAAAGTTCAAAATTAAAAAACAAACAAGCAAGCAAACAAACAAAAAACAACAACAGGAAAGTCCAGGATCTGTGTTTCTATCAATCTTTGTCAGATACGTCTGGCCAGGTCAGAGATCTAAAGCTCCTTTATAAAAAAAAAAATGACATTTTTATAGCTTATTGCTGCCTTTAAGAAACCCTGAGGGGGGAAGGGGACAAGAGAAATGTCTTTTCTTTTTTTGAGAATCTAGTGTATTATCTATAAAAAAAATGTAGGTTTTCCTCCATAAGATGTGTTTGCTTCTTAGGGCAACTAGTGAGAAAATCATCTCCAGCTCTCTCCGGTGGGAAGAATGGAGTTGAGTGTCTGCTTTAGTCCTGCCTTTTCCCATGGCCCCAGTCATCACCTCTCAGGGACAGCAGCATGTATGAACCAAGAGGAACTCTTTTTAGCATCATGTGGAAATTTGACGTGCTCCCATTGACAGATCATGGTGAGAGAAGGAAAAGAAGAGCTTTGGAAAGAGGGAGAGTCTAGCTGATGATGAATCTGTTTAAAAGCCTGGCTCTTAAAGCTTTATCCTTTTATGGTAAAAGGAACTACTCTGTTAGAAGGAGCTGCAAACTCTAGTCTCTAATTTCCACACTTTCTTTTGCTCATTTGTAACCCACCTGGCACGCAGTAAAGAACTCTGTGTACCTGGACTCATTTTGCACATGTTTTTAAACTAGAGAATTTGTATAGGGCATTAGGTTCTCAGGGAAGGAAAGGAGAAGAAAGGGAACTTATTCACCTTTCATGGACCACAGAGAAGATAAAATCTGCTTTCACCCTAGGTTACCATGCAGAATCACCAGAGGCCATAACAGAAAAGGAAGGACAAAAGGAGAGGATATCACCCTAATAAACACAGGCGTGGAAATGCAGAAATAGGCTTCCCTGACAATTAGCAAGAAACCACCATTTGGGCAGAAAGCTAAGAGCCAGATCATGCTCTATCTAGATGTTGAAATAAATTGGCAGTTACTTTTCACTTCTCTGAAAAAAAAACACATAAATTATGAATTTAAAATTCACCGTATTTAGTTGTATTATTTTTGGTAGTTTTGTCATTATAATATTGCCTTGAATTTCTAATTTAAAATTTTGCATTTTGGAGAGTGGCAAGATGGCGGCTTAAGAGGACTCTGGGCTCACCGCACGTCCTGCTGATCACTTAGATTCCACCTACACCTGCCTAAATAACCCAGAAAACCGCCAGAGGATTAGCAGAACGGAGTCGCCGGAGCCAAGCACAGATGAGAGGCCCACGGAAGAGGGTAGGAAGGGCGGCGAGGCAGTGCGCGCTCCACGGACTGGCGGGAGGGAGCCGGGGCGGAGGGCGGCTCGCCGGCCAAGCAGAGCCCCCAAGTCTGGCTTGCAAAAGCGGAGGGGCCTGATGGACTGTGTTCCCACAACAAGCGCGACTTAGCGTCTGGGAGGTCATAAGTTAACAGCTCTGCTCGGAAAGCGGGAAGGCTGGAGGACAAAGGGAGGGAGAGCTGCTGAGCCCCCTGACAACAGAGCTCAGTTTGGTGGGGAACAAAGGCGCTCGCCAGCGCCATTTCCCCCGCCCATCCCCCAGCCGAAATCCCAAAGGGAACCGGTTCCTGCCAGGGAACTTGCTCCCTCCGCACAAACACCCAACTCTGCGCTTCGGCGGAGCCAAACCTCCGGCAGCAGATCTGATCCCTCCCGCTGCCACAGGGCCCCTCCTGAAGTGGATCACCTAAGGAGAAGCGATCTAAGCCTGCCCCTCCTGCCCCCGAGCACCTTGCCTACCCACCCCAGCTAATACGCCAGATCCCCAGCATCACAAGCCTGGCAGGGTGCAAGTAGCCCAGACGAGCCACACCACCCCACAGTGAATCCCGCCCCTAGGAGAGGGGAAGAGAAGGCACACACCAGTCTGACTGTGGCCCCAGCGGTGGGCTGGGGGCAGACATCAGGTCTGACTGCGGCCCCGCCCACCAACTCCAGGTATACACCACAGCACAGGGGAAGTGCCCTGCAGGTCCTCACCATGCCAGGGACTATCCAAAATGACCAAGCGGAAGAACTCCCCTCAGAAGAATCTCCAGGAAATAACAACAGCTAATGAGCTGATCAAAAAGGATTTAAATAATATAACAGAAAGTGAATTTAGAATAATAGTCATAAAATTAATCGCTGGGCTTGAAAACAGTATACAGGACAGCAGAGAATCTCTTGCTACAGAGATCAAGGGACTAAGGAACAGTCACGAGGAGCTGAAAAACGCTTTAAACGAAATGCATAACAAAATGGAAACCACCACAGCTCGGCTTGAAGAGGCAGAGGAGAGAATAGGTGAACTAGAAGATAAAGTTATGGAAAAAGAGGAAGCTGAGAAAAAGAGAGATAAAAAAATCCAGGAGTATGAGGGGAAAATTAGAGAATTAAGTGATACACTAAAAAGAAATAATATACGCATAATTGGTATCCCAGAGGAGGAAGAGAGAGGGAAAGGTGCTGAAGGGGTACTTGAAGAAATCATAGCTGAGAACTTCCCTGAACTGGGGAAGGAAAAAGGCATTGAAATCCAAGAGGCACAGAGAACTCCCTTCAGACGTAACTTGAATCGATCTTCTGCACGACATATCATAGTGAAACTGGCAAAATACAAGGATAAAGAGAAAATTCTGAAAGCAGCAAGGGGTAAACGTGCCCTCACATATAAAGGGAGACCTATAAGACTCGTGACTGATCTCTCTTTTGAAACTTGGCAGGCCAGAAAGAATTGGCACGAGATTTTCAGGGTGCTAGACAGAAAAAATATGCAGCCGAGAATCCTTTATCCAGCAAGTCTGTCATTTAGAATAGAAGGAGAGATAAAGGTCTTCCCAAACAAACAAAAACTGAAGGAATTTGTCACCACTAAACCAGCCCTACAAGAGATCCTAAGGGGGACCCTGTGAGACAAAGTCCCAGAGACATCACTATAAGCATAAAACATACAGACATCACAATGACTCTAAACCCGTATCTTTCTATAATAACACTGAATGTAAATGGATTAAATGCGCCAACCAAAAGACATAGGGTATCAGAATGGATAAAAAAACAAGACCCATCTATTTGCTGTCTACAAGAGACTCATTTTAGACCTGAGGACACCTTTAGATTGAGAGTGAGGGGATGGAGAGCTATTTATCATGCGACTGGAAGCCAAAAGAAAGCTGGAGTAGCCATACTTATATCAGACAAACTAGACTTTAAATTAAAGGCTGTAACAAGAGATGAAGAAGGACATTATATAATAGTTACAGGGTCTATCCATCAGGAAGAGCTAACAATTATAAATGTCTATGCGCCGAATACCGGAGCCCCCAAATATATAAAACAATTACTCATAAACATAAGCAACCTTATTGATAAGAATGTGGTAATTGCAGGGGACTTTAATACACCACTTACAGAAATGGATAGATCATCTAGACACACGGTCAATAAAGAAACAAGGGCCCTGAATGAGACATTGGATCAGATGGACTTGACAGATATATTTAGAACTCTGCATCCCAAAGCAACAGAATATACTTTCTTCTCGAATGCACATGGAACATTCTCCAAGATAGATCATATACTGGGTCACAAAACAGCCCTTCATAAGTTTACAAGAATTGAAATTATACCATGCTTACTTTCAGACCACAATGCTATGAAGCTTGAAATCAACCACAGAAAAAAGTCTGGAAAACCTCCAAAAGCATGGAGGTTAAAGAACACCCTACTAACAAATGAGTGGGTCAACCAGGCAATTAGAGAAGAAATTAAAAAATATATGGAAACAAATGAAAATGAAAATACAACAATCCAAACGCTTTGGGACGCAGCAAAGGCAGTCCTGAGAGGAAAATACATTGCAATCCAGGCCTATCTCAAGAAACAAGAAAAATCCCAAATACAAAATCTAACAGCACACCTAAAGGAACTAGAAGCAGAACAGCAAAGGCAGCCTAAGCCCAGCAGAAGAAGAGAAATAATAAAGATCAGAGCAGAAATAAACAATATAGAAACTAAAAAAACTGTAGAGCAGATCAACGAAACCAAGAGTTGGTTTTTTGAAAAAATAAACAAAATTGACAAACCTCTAGCCAGGCTTCTCAAAAAGAAAAGGGAGATGACCCAAATAGATAAAATCATGAATGAAAATGGAATTATTACAACCAATCCCTCAGAAATACAAACAATTATCAGGGAATACTATGAAAACTTATATGCCAACAAATTGGACAACCTGGAAGAAATGGACAAATTCCTGAACACCTACACTCTTCCAAAACTCAATCAGGAGGAAATAGAAAGCTTGAACAGACCCATAACCAGCGAAGAAATTGAATCGGTTATCAAAAATCTCCCAACAAATAAGAGTCCAGGACCAGATGGCTTCCCAGGGGAGTTCTACCAGACGTTTAAAGCAGAGATAATACCTATCCTTCTCAAGCTATTCCAAGAAATAGAAAGGGAAGGAAAACTTCCAGACTCATTCTATGAAGCCAGTATTACTTTGATTCCTAAACCAGACAGAGACCCAGTAAAAAAAGAGAACTACAGGCCAATATCCCTGATGAATATGGATGCAAAAATTCTCAACAAGATACTAGCAAATCGAATTCAACGGCATATAAAAAGAATTATTCACCATGATCAAGTGGGATTCATTCCTGGGATGCAGGGCTGGTTCAACATTCGCAAATCAATCAACGTGATACATCACATTAACAAAAAAAGAGAGAAGAACCATATGATCCTGTCAATCGATGCAGAAAAGGCCTTCGACAAAATCCAGCACCCTTTCTTAATAAAAACCCTTGAGAAAGTTGGGATAGAAGGAACATACTTAAAGATCATAAAAGCCATTTATGAAAAGCCCACAGCTAACATCATCCTCAACGGGGAAAAACTGAAAGCTTTTTCCCTGAGATCAGGAACACGACAGGGATGCCCACTCTCACCGCTGCTGTTTAACATAGTGCTGGAAGTTCTAGCATCAGCAATCAGACAACAAAAGGAAATCAAAGGCATCAAAATTGGCAAAGATGAAGTCAAGCTTTCGCTTTTTTGCAGATGACATGATATTATACATGGAAAATCCGACAGACTCCACCAAAAGTCTGCTAGAACTGATACAGGAATTCAGCAAAGTTGCAGGATACAAAATCAATGTACAGAAATCAGTTGCATTCTTATACACTAACAATGAAGCAACAGAAAGACAAATAAAGAAACTGATCCCATTCACAATTGCACCAAGAAGCATAAAATACCTAGGAATAAATCTAACCAAAGATGTAAAGGATCTGTATGCTGAAAACTATAGAAAGCTTAGGAAGGAAATTGAAGAAGATTTAAAGAAATGGAAAGACATTCCCTGCTCATGGATTGGAAAAATAAATATTGTCAAAATGTCAATACTACCCAAAGCTATCTACACATTCAATGCAATCCCAATCAAAATTGCACCAGCATTCTTCTCGAAACTAGAACAAGCAATCCTAAAATTCATATGGAACCACAAAAGGCCCCGAATAGCCAAAGGAATTTTGAAGAAGAAGACCAAAGCAGGAGGCATCACAATCCCAGACTTTAGCCTCTACTACAAAGCTGTCATCATCAAGACAGCGTGGTATTGGCACCAAAACAGACACATAGACCAATGGAATAGAATAGAAACCCCAGAACTAGACCCACAAACGTATGGCCAACTCATCTTTGACAAAGCAGGAAAGAACATCCAATGGAAAAAAGACAGCCTCTTTAACAAATGGTGCTGGGAGAACTGGACAGCAACATGCAGAAGGTTGAAACTAGACCACTTTCTCACACCATTCACAAAAATAAACTCAAAATGGATAAAGGACCTAAATGTGAGACAGGAAACCATCAAAACCTTAGAGGAGAAAGCAGGAAAAGACCTCTCTGACCTCAGCCGTAGCAATCTCTTACTAGACACATCCCCAAAGGCAAGGGAATTAAAAGCAAAAGTGAATTACTGGGACCTTATGAAGATAAAAAGCTTCTGCACTGCAAAGGAAACAACCAACAAAACTAAAAGGCAACCAACGGAATGGGAAAAGATATTCGCAAATGACATATCGGACAAAGGGCTAGTATCCAAAATCTATAAAGAACTCACCAAACTCCACACCCGAAAAACAAATAACCCAGTGAAGAAATGGGCAGAAAACATGAATAGACACTTCTCTAAAGAAGACATCCGGATGGCCAACAGGCACATGAAAAGATGTTCAGCGTCGCTCCTTATCAGGGAAATACAAATCAAAACCACACTCAGGTATCACCTCACGCCAGTCAGAGTGGCCAAAATGAACAAATCAGGAGACTATAGATGCTGGAGAGGATGTGGAGAAACGGGAACCCTCTTGCACTGTTGGTGGGAATGCAAATTGGTGCAGCCGCTCTGGAAAGCAGTGTGGAGGTTCCTCAGAAAATTAAAAATAGACCTACCCTATGACCCAGCAATAGCACTGCTAGGAATTTATCCAAGGGATACAGGAGCACTGATGCATAGGGCCACTTGTACCCCAATGTTCATAGCAGCACTCTCAACAATAGCCAAATTATGGAAAGAGCCTAAATGTCCATCAACTGATGAATGGATAAAGAAATTGTGGTTTATATACACAATGGAATATTACGTGGCAATGAGAAAAAATGAAATATGGCCTTTTGTAGCAACGTGGATGGAACTGGAGAGTGTGATGCTAAGTGAAATAAGCCATACAGAGAAAGACAGATACCATATGGTTTCACTCTTATGTGGATCCTGAGAAACTTAACAGGAACCCATGGGGGAGGGGAAGGAAAAAAAAAAAAGAGGTTAGAATGGGAGAGAGCCAAAGCATAAGAGACTGTTAAAAACTGAGAACAAACTGAGGGTTGATGAGGGGTGGGAGGGAGGAGAGAGTGGGTGATGGGTATTGAGGAGGGCACCTTTTGGGATGAGCACTGGGTGTTGTATGGAAACCAATTTGTCAATAAATTTCAGAAAAAAAAAAATAAATTAATTAATTAAAAAAAAATTTTGCATTTTGTAATTCTGTGTAGCCAAAGCACTGCTTTTTATCAGACATAAACACATTTCAAGGCAGAAGTAAGAATTTTCATATAAACTCTGTCATGGTGTTTTCTGTAAGTTCAAGAAAAGAAAAAGTGAAAAAGAAAGTAAAATAATGTGCGTTAAAGTTCAACAAATCTTCAGGTATCGATCAAGTCCGTTTAAAGGAGGAGATGTATAACTTTCACATGTGGATTTAGGAGGGGCAAAAATACTACCGTCATTATTCTAATTATTTTTATTTCAAAAGGGCATGAGAAAAGGGGCAGCAAGTTGTATAAGGCAAATGAATGATGAACCAGAATATATTTGTATTTCTTTTTTTAAAATTTTTTTAATGTTTATTTATTTTTGACAGAGAGAGAGAGAGAGAGAGGCAGAGCATGAGCGAGGGAGGGGCAGAGAGAGAGACACAGAATCTGAGGTCGGCTCCAGGCTCTGAGCTGTCAGCACAGAGCCTGATGCAGGGCTCAAACCCATGAACCGTGAGATCATGACCTGAGCTGAAGTCGGACACTTAACCGACTGAGCCATCCAGGCACCCCTACATTTATATTTCTAAGTAGATAACCCATATTCTCGAAGCAATTCCAAAAAGTCATAGTTATGTATGATCGCAAACTATAAAATCACATTCAATTGTTTGTTCCAAAGTGTTACCTATAATTCAGCCATCAGCCAGGTTGTAGAGGACTTTTATCACAAATAGCAAACAACACACAGCAAATAGCTTCCAGTGTGTACGATTACCAAGATTTTTAAACAATATTACTTCATTTGTATCGTAGTTTTGTTGAAAGAAAAAAGGACCCAGTGGCTATGGCAATACTGGATAGATCAAAGTACTCTGCCCTGAATCCATTACCCAAAGATAGAAGTGTTGAAATGCGATTGTTAATGTACCCACTGCTACTATCATTGTGATATTTCATATATCAGAGTAGTGGGTCTGGACAACCAAACCAATTATGAACCTTGGATGGGCAATCAAAACCCAATAGGGAATAATGCAGGATGGAAATCGCTTCAAATAAGTGTTCAAAATAGCAGAGGAGAAAAGACAGATACATGGAAGTCACAACAAAATACCAGATTTTCTGACAAATACTTGAATGGTATCTACTGATCAATAATACCATTACATTACTTTGCACACTTAACAGTGCTGTAGCAATATTTGTTTGACTTATTTTTCCAACTAAATATAAATATGGACAGAGATAAAGTTTATTTTCATTTTTTAAATGTTAACTTATTTTTTTTAGAGAGAGAGACACACACACAGAGTGAGAGTGGAGGAGGGTCAGAAAGAGAGGGAGACAGAATCTGAAGCAGGCTCCAGGCTCCGAGATGTCAGCACAGAGCCCCATGCAGGACTCGAACCCACCAACTGTGAGATCAGACCTGAGCCAAAGTTGGACGCTTCACTGACTGAGCCACCCAGACGCCCCAATAAAGTGTGTTTTTAAGAGAAATATATAAAATATCATTTTAGGCACAGAGTTTTCTGTTTACGCCTGTGATGGGACTATATGTTTATTTTTGGTTTAGGAGAGAGGGTAGCATTGTGAAAAAGTTACCACCAAATGTATGCACGACTCTGACCATATGACGTCTCAGCTCTAGTCTTCAGTTTCAAGCTTAAGGGCTTGGATGAGTTCTGCTGAAAGGTAGTGGCTATGGAATCCTATAATCCTAGGGCATGCTCTTTAGGAACTCTCAGTGGCCACATGGTTTAAGAGGAGAGCACAGGGCATATGAATTGCCTAGAGCTGCATCTGCTTTGCGAGTACCCATGCCAGCCTTTTTGGAGAACATACCAGAAGAATATGGCATGTCGAGCGTGCTCTTTCCCTCCTCCATTCGCACTTCATTCATTTTAGAGTTCACTGCTTTGTTCTTGTCTGTTACAGACAGAAAGTACGTTCAGGAGACACATGGCATTTTCCGGTAGGACAGAATGACCCCAAGTCTAGCACATTCTTTGCTATGCCTGAATTTTTCCCAATGATTCTTAGAGACAAAAAAAGAATTTCCCTGCATAAAGGCCTATTTTGCTACTAGTAAACTGATTTCTGTAGATTATTATTCAACACTTCGTGGAGATCCAACTGTGTGCCAGGTGGTGTCGGAACACAAAGTTAGTCACATTCCCCACCCAGTGGGCATAATTACAGTCCAAATTAGACAGGTAAATCAAACCAACCCAAACAGTGACAGCTGTCCCCAACACACTGGTCATTTCTTGAGAGTGAAGGAAGCCTTCAGGTGAAGGTCCGAAGGACCACAGCTTCTGGCACTTTATCAGGCCAAATTTATGTTGAACGCCACTGCGTTTTTAAAGCTGTTAGAACTAAAACAGAACCAATAACAGATCTGCGGCCAATCTTCATGATATTTTTACCAAGTGAAAAAAAGAGAGTGATACAGTTAGTGGTACACTATAGCATAATTTATGTTAGTGCCTCTTTAATTGTGTTTGCAGTATTCATAAGGAAGCATTCTGTTTGGATAATTACTCATCTTCAGGAACATGGGTAATTTGGTTCATGAACACTTCAGAAAATTACTCAAAATGTTGCGAGGAGAGAATTTCCTACAAACACTCAGACCTACAAAGTATAAATAAGTGCCCCTTTCATCCTCTCTCCACCAGAATATTTTAAGAAATTTCTTCTAAGTGTTTTTGTACTTTTAAGTTGCTCATGAGACTGTCTTATTTGGCAAAGAGAGAGCAGGCTTATTTTCCTTTTTTTATGTGTACAATTTATTATGCCAAAAAATGATATGTTAAATGTATTTATGATTTTTATGCTAAAAATTATAAATGTTATGACTTAGGGGAAATTAAATATATGATAAAGACACTTATAGGTGATAAATATATTTGAAATGCAAAATAAATAAAATTACTAAATGTCATATCTCTACATATAAAATGATGGGTAGTCATTAACACTTATTTAACAGAACATTGGGTATTATTTATTTGTAAGTGGTTTCATTCTTTCTAATTGTTGACAACCAATAAAAATAGTTTTTAAAATTGTGAATTTTACATAATTTTGTGTAAATATATGTATAAATCTCTTTGTATACGCCATGTTTCAAGATTTGTTCATTGCTATTAGAAATCAACAGGCTAATATTGTCAACCTTTTCAATGTTAACTTATCCATCTAGAATTTATGTTAATTTAATTAGATCATTTCCTCACTTACTTAGGTCATCCAAGTAATCAAAATTGTACTGTGAGTGAAGAATTTTGAAAGTTTTCCACTTTTCCCTTTTAAAACATCTATGCTTTTCTAAGAGCCTTTAGTAAATGGCTTATGAGTGCATTATATTTAAAAGAGAGGTTTTTTTTAATGTTTTTTTATTTATTTTGAGAGAGAGAGAGAGAGAGAGAGAGAGAGAGAGAGAGAGAGCAAGCAGGGAAGGGGCAGAGGGAGAAGGAGAGAGAAAGAATCCCAAGCAGACTCCACTCTGCCAGTACGCAGCCCGACTCAGGGCTCAAAGCACGAATCATGAGATCATGACCTGAATCCTGAGACCATGACCTGAGCTGAAAGCAAGAGTCTGATGCTTAACTGAGCCACCCAGGCGCCCCTAAAGGAGAGGTTTTGACTGACAGAAACACAGACCTTTGCAGATAGGTATGGCTGCGTCCAAACCATAGCTCTGATACTTCATAACTCTGATCTTATCCAGATGCTAGAGCTTTCTGTCCTCCAGTCTCTCTCATATGTAAAATGGGAATAATAATGCGTCATAAAGTTTCTGTGAGAAATAAATTGCATGGTTTTTACAAAGGACTTAACAAATACATAGCACGTACTAGCTATTCGAAGTTTACCAAATTGCTAATGGATGCTGTCGGAGGAGTTCACGGGGAGGACATGACCTCTGGTTGACACTCGAGCTGGACTGGGCAGTCTGAGGCTCCTCGCCCCTTCCCCTGTCCCTGGAATGTATATTCTACGCCTCATTACTACAGTGGGAACCACTTTCAAGGATGCAGCCTTGAGAGAGCAATGTGTTGTTGAGGCTATCTGGACAATATACATGATGGAACTATGTTAAAGCCACTATCTAAACTTTTAAGATTCTGGTGGTGTGGGTGCAGAGATCTGCTCATCTTGTAATCACCCAAGACAAGCCTCATATGTAAATTCCCTTGTTCATTAAACCTTCCCCTTACGAATCTGGAGCGGCCTCCCTCTTTCTTTGGTTTCTACCTGCATGTGGGGTGCTGGTTTCAGACTTCACTTGGGAAGCTTCCAAGGTCACAAACCAAAACATGTAAATATCAGCATCTACTCTAGCTGTAGATAAAACATATACTTTATATTAAAAACATATTTAATAGACATTTCCTTCTATAATTACCTCTACCCTATGCCATTTTTTCTCATTATATTATAGCCATCATGCTAAGAATTTAGTCATTTAAATTATATGCAAATTAAATTTAAATTTTCTTTTCCATAGACATCTAGTAAGCACCTACAGTCAAAAAAGCAATTCTGTATGCTACAAAGGGCATAGAAAAAGGGATCTACTATTGAGAACTGATAGTACAATGCTTTCTGAACTACCTAAGTGCCTTAAACCCTATTCTAACTTGTGTTTTCTCTCTTTGCATTATGCTTAAAGAGTTGATCACAGCCAATTACCTATTATTTATTGAGCATTGATTTTGTTGATCAAACACATTTAGAAAAAAATATATAAACTAGTTATTTGGGAATTTTAGCCAATAAATTGTCAGCCTGTGATAATTTGGCTCGGTTTTGCACTTTTAAATCAGTTTTTGGCATTGGTAGCTATAGTCACTTTGGTAATTAGAGATGAAAGCCAAATTAAGAAGAAGGAATCTATTAATATATAATAATGGCATCAGAGTCACCAATAAATAAAACTCCTCTGAAATCATTAGAGTAGAATATAACTTTAAAAAAATATCTTAACAGGCAATACTCTCACATTTCATTTAGGAAATAAATTAAGGAATTATATTATGTAGTGATTAGGAAATTGATCTTGCATTTTTCCATTTTTAAGCATTCTGTAGCAGAAAAATTATTACTCTGGATTCAAGTTATAGTTTTGCTCTAGAAGCTCAATGAAATTGGGCAGGTCATTTAATCTTTCTTAGTGTCATTTTTTTTCATTTGTAAATTTAGAGAGCCAGACTCATATGTTATATATAAGCTTTCTCCTTTCTTTGACTGACTATGGAATACAAATGATGATGGTATATAGAATAAGATTTTTAGTTTATGACTATATATTTGTTTGTAGGTAAAAGGAAATCCAAGCATAATAGAGGCACATGGGTGACTCAGTTGGTTAAGCATCTCACCCTTGATTTCTGCTCAGGTCATGATCTCACAGTTGTGAGATCCAGCTTTGAATCGGGTTCTGTGCTAGGCATGGAGCCTGATCGGGATTCTCTCTCTACCTCTCTCTCTGACCTTCCCCCACTCATGTATGCATGCTCTCTGTCTCTTAAAAAAAAAAAAAAAGAGGCTTAGAAACAATTACTATTATGACTTCTGATTTCAAAGAAGAAATATGTCTTGTAAATCTACCAAATAATATATTCAAGTAAATGGAGTTAAGACAGAAACATTGAATTAAAGAACACTTTGGCCTTTCTAATATTGAATGAACCTGAAATTACTATACTATACTTAGGTGTTACTGTGATACTTTCTTGAGACACCACCTGTAATTTGAAGAAGATCTACTTAAAGGTCAGATTTTCTGAACATTGATTTTCTTTCTTGTATGAACAATGAATTTTGAAGTTACATTTTATGACCACTCTTTAATATTGCCATTTGCTAATTTCAAGGTGCATTAGGTATAATTATTTTTTTAATAAGGGCAGCAGTAAAAAGTGTATTCAAGTATCAGGCTTCATGGAAGTTACCATATTCCTGCTTCCTCCCTACAGCATTTTCTGTCTCCACTCTGCAACCCTTATTAGCACCAGTTTCTCAATATCACAAGATTCTTAAATACTACTGCTCTATTTCAGGGGTGAGTTAAAGAACAGATTCTTAAGTGTTCTAAGACACTGTTGCTTTAACTCTGATGAATTTAATAACTCCACAATTTATTTTAGAATGACCCCGGATCTTCAGTACAAGTGCTGTAGTTTAAGTAGGAACACTGCTATATTCACCTTTCTGGGAGGTGGTCTTGACAGCTATTTATTAGCGTTATTACGGAAACAGTTATGAGAGCAAAGAGGTACTATATCCTAAATTGGTGGGTGAATCCAGGCAAGAAACAGTTTCCATGGTAGGATGTATGAGATCATTGTGAAACATCAGAAGACCTGATCTGAAGTGGTAAGGAAGGGATGAAGTCAATATCAAACCCGAGAAAGGCAGTATAAAACTGGCCTGCAAAGCTGACATGCTCAAAGGATATGGGTAACCATACGCCAGAGCAGAGAAACTAAGAAAGACACCGAGGTTTTATGTGAGTCTGTAGCAAGTCTGTAGATACATTGGAAGCCTATGGGCACACCCCCATTCTGGTTTACTTGGGCGCATTTTTAATAACGAAAAGGCACCTACGTCACTGATGTCACTTGAGTGGCTGCAAGCCAGTATGAATAACTCAGTTTCATTTAGTATACGGCAGAGTATTAGGTATGTTTAAACAGGGCTCATGTCATTTAATGGTAAAATACTATTTAAATAACAACTGTTTGGGGTGCCTGGATGGCTAAGTGAGTTAAGCCTCCGACTTTTGATCTTGGCTCTGGTTATGATCTCCCAGTTCATGATTTCAAACCCCACATCGGACTCTGCACTGACAGTGAGGAGTCTACTTGGGTGTCTCTATCACCCTCTCTCTCTGTCCCTGTCCCACTCTCTTCTCTCTCTCACTCTCTCAAAAAAATAAAAATATAAATAAACTTTAAAAAAACTTAAAAAAATAACAACTCTTTGTAGAAAAATAAAGTTTCTCCAAAAGTTGATTAAAGAACTTTTAATTCTGCTTTGATCTTGAATGGGGGTTTTAGTCAAAAGGCAATTAATATATAAGCCATACTTTTCTTCACTATGCTTCTTTTAGTTGTCAGCCCTCCTCCATTGTTTTTACTTGCGCACATTCATTCAACATACACATTGAATCCTTGTCATTCTTCAGATTCAAAGCACTGGAAATATAACAATGAACAAAATAAACAATTTCTTTGAGCTTTTTATCTACAGGAATGGTTCTGATGGGCTCTTCTGGAAACCAAACCAAGTTTTTACTTTTTCCTCATGCATTTTCTTATCTATGAAGTATTTCCTTAACAGCCTAGTATTCACGGTAAAATAAACTGATACAATTATTTTAGGACTCTGGACACATAACAGTTTGTTAAATGGGGTGCAGATCATAATGTTTTGTAAATAGCCATGTCAGCTGTTAGCAATTTCTGCATTTTCGAGCATGGGTCAGACATGTATTTATTCTTGGAGGGATTCTATTGATGAGTTCATTTCAATACAGATATAGAAGGTATATATACATCTGTTTTTCTGGGATAGCTCTGACTTAATGAAGTCATCTAAGTGTGGCTGTTTCCACCTTAAATGTTGAAGATATTTTAAAACACATATTGAGTGAATGAGTTGGACACTAGATGTTTCCAGAAATATAATGTTTGTCTTTTTGCTTTAATAAATATGGACTGTGATGGATTTAAAGCAATAGTTGGCCTTTAAGATTTGCTTTTCCTATCTCTGTCCCTAAATCATGCCATTATCAAACATTAGTTTATAAGGACATTGAGAGACAATGTGTCAAGTCAGTGGCACTGGTCAGACTGGGCTTCTTATAGGCTGTTCTGCTCATAGATTTATACTTGAATAAAGGCATTTTATGTAAAGAATATGGAGCCCCCTTGGCATTGCCCTATTGCATTAATTTTTCCCTTTGGGGTCCAGCTCATGATATCATTTAAATTGAGGGAAAAAAAACTTTTGGAAATTAATTTTTCATTATAATTATTGCTTTCTTTGGACCACAAAAGGTCACACTATATCTAGGGTCAAATTTTGTTCTGGAAGATGAGAAGTGCACCATTAAAAGTACTTCTGAGAAGAGAATGGGACAGGCACTGACTATAAAGAAGCAGACAAACTGCTCTTTTTTTCTGGGGACCTGGGGCAGTTGTTCCTAAGCTCAACTTGAGCAAGACAGTTTGGAACAGGGTTTTTACCCTGGCATTGGATAATTATTCATTGTGGAAGGCAATTCCGTGCATTGTAAGATGTTACTAAGGATGCTGCTGGGTACCAGTATTACCACATCCTCCCAGTCATGATAATCAAAAGGGCTCCAGACATTGTCAAATGTTTCCTGGAAAACTAAATAGTCCTCAGCTGTGAAGGACTGGATTGGAGAAATTCTTGGGGAGCTAATTGGTGCCTAAAAAATTCACGGCATTAAGAAAGAGAATTCATTAAGGAGACTCTATGTGGATAGATGGAGAAGTGGCCGATAGTCTCTACAATGGGTATTTATTTTTTTAAGACTTAATATTTTTTTAGAACGGTTTTAAGTTGACAACAAAATTGAGAGGGAGATAAAGTGATTTCCCATTTACTCCCTGTCCCCATATGTGCATAGCCTCCCCTGTTATAAACATCACTCATGAGAATGGTGCATTTTTTTTCTTTTTCTTTTTTTTTTTTTTACCAAGGATGAACCTACATTGACACATCATAATCACCCAAAGTCCATAGTTTACCTGAGGGCTCCCTCTTGGTGTTGCACACTCTATGTCTTCAAATGAGTGTATAATACCATATATTCATCGTTATACTATCATACAGAGTATTTTCATTGCCTTAAGAGTCCTTTGTGCTCTACCTTTCATCTCTCCCTTAACCCCTGATCTTTTTTATCATCTCCCTAATTTTTCCTTTTCTCGAATGGCATATCATTGAAATCATACAGTCGTAGCCTTCTTACATTGGCTTCTTTCACTTAATACTATGCATTGAAAGCTCCTCCATGAGGTTTCGTGGCTTGTTAGCTCATTTCTCTTCAGTGCTGAATGATATTCCACTGTCTGGATGTACTATAATTTATTTATCCATTCACCTACTGAAGGACATCCTGGTTGCTTCTAATTTTGGCAATTATGAATAAAGCTGCTACAAACATGTGTACAGGTTTTTGTCTGAACATAAATTTTCACCTATTTTGGATAAATACCAAGGGACACAATTGCTGGATCATATGGTAAGACTATGTTTAGCAAACTGTCTTCCAAAGTGGCTGTATGGTGCTATGCATTATTCAAGGTTGGGTTTTCTTTTATGTTTTATTGTGTCTCTATTATTCTCAATCTTTCAGTATGCTTTATGCTTTATTGAACACCTCTGCTTGAGCTCTGAGCAATTAAGGTGGGTGGCTGTGTTTTAGGCTTCAGGTGAAGTGATACAGAAAGAAGGTACAGCCTTGAGTAGGCATTTATAAGATGGCGAAAGTAACTGCCAGGAGAGAGTAGTACAAGGTGGTGTTGGGATTACAAACAATCAACAGGTCTTACATGTGAAACATGCCTGCATTTCTCAGGCATCCTGTTATCCCTAGTAGCAAATGCATTGGGATATTAGACTATGGTTTATTGTGTGGATGTAGGTGGAAATAGAAGGGAAAACTTACTGCTGGTGAACTAGAGAAATTAAAACTATTTGGTTACTAACGATTACAGAGTTTCTCAACATCTTTTTCTTCTTTCCCTTCCCTTCCCTTCCCTTCCCTTTCCTTTCCTTTCCTTTTTTTTTTTTTTTTTTTAAATTTTTTTTTTCAATGTTTATTTATTTTTGGGACAGAGAGAGACAGAGCATGAACGGGGGAGGGGCAGAGAGAGAGGGAGACACAGAACCGGAAACAGGCTCCAGGCTCCGAGCCATCAGCCCAGAGCCCGACGCGGGGCTCGAACTCACGGACCGCGAGATCGTGACCTGGCTGAAGTCGGACGCTTAACCGACTGCGCCACCCAGGCGCCCCTCCTTTCCTTTTTTTAAGTAGGTTTTTGCCCAGCATGGAGCTCAACACTAGGCTTGAACTCATTACCCTGAGATCAAGACCTGAGCTGAGATCAAGAATCAGATGCTTAACCTACTGAGCTACCCAGGCGCCCCTCAACATCTTATTCTAATGAAGAAAATGAGAATCCGTGGATCCTGGAGAAGAAAAGTGGCATTGAAAGGACATAGGATATTAAGGAGAAGTCCTTCAGTTCACCTTAAATTTGACAATTTTTCTAGAGTCTGATGTTTCAGTTGAAGATAATTAAAAGAAGAAACCACAGAATAGAAATTCTCAGGAAATTCACACAAAAATATAAAATATAAATAAACAGTTATGATAATGTGAGTAAAGTGATTTTAGGTTTTCTTGATCAGAGGATGAATTATACATTTAGGAAAACAATTTAGGCAACATGAATCCAGTACCTACAAGTGGTCATATTTTTGAACTAAGTTATTCAACCTCTAATAGCCTAAGGATAAAATCTCTACCATGTCCAAAGCACTTTGGAAAAAGATTTTCACATTGAAGCGTTTTTAATAAAAATAAAAATTACAGAAAAACAGCTAATGTCTAAGTATAAGAAAATTGTTAAATGTATTAGAGTGCATTCCATGTAATCAATGAAATTATGAAGTTTATATTTGTAAAATTAGTGACAATGTAAAATACTACTTTCCAATATAAGACAAGTTGAAATATGCCAAATAGTATTATGTCAAGCCATGTTAGGAAAAAAATAGATGCATGAAAGATTGAAGAAAATGTGCCAAAGTATTCAAAAGTAGTGTCTGTCTGACTGATAGGGTATGGATATTTCTAATTTTTAGAATTCAGGAATTTGGGAATAGTAAGTATTAATATACCATAAAACATGTGCAGAAATGTTATTTCATTTTTCTATCTCATTTATATATTATCAGGTCAAGTTCATCCGTTGACTTCCTCAGTTTTAGGGAGGTTATCAAAGCAAGCAACAGGTATTAAGTACATATTTATTTAAATATGAGGACTAATGATTAAAAATGATTGTGGGGAAAATGTATTATTACTCTTTAATGAGTGAGGATCATCTCATGTAAATGTAAAATGCAAGTGTTTTTAACCTAAATAATGCACATTAAAAGAACGTGTGTATTCAAATAATGTGCACTAGTTAATTATTAGGTAGATTATTAAAGGCTTGTAGATATATAAGAGGGAATCTCATTGATACCAGTGATTGTCTATTATTAGCAGGATTGCTTATCTAACTTGAAAATTAACAGAAACATAATTCCATTAAGGCAAGAACCAAATAATCTTATGCAATAAGAGATTTTCCAATTTCAAATTTTCAAATTCAACCTACTGTATTGTCCTGCCCAAATGCGTTAGGTCAGTGTTGTATCCCCTCAGACCTATACCTATATAGGATCACTTGGCAGAAATGAAGGATTTGCTGTTATCTAGGATGTAATAACTGCCCTTCACATGATGGGATTTGTGCAGACATCACCTTGGTCAATACTCCTTATGGACAAAAATATGATTTCTGAGTGCTGTGATCAATATTTGGGCAACCAGCACTTCCCATTATGCTCCTTGTCATATAAAAGAGGTTCATTGCTAGCCACTGCTTGATCCCTTTTTCCTATCTCACTTTGCCCGAATGTATTCTTGAAATTGTGTCACTCACTGTTTTGTCAATGTGTTTTAGGTTCAATACATTATCTGCTCTGTCCATCATTATATTTGCCAGCGATGTCTCGGTGAAGAAAAATATAATACCCCTTAGAGTTAAGAAAATATTATTCTGGCAAGTGGCAAATTATAGGCAGTTATTGCATAATTTCAGAGCGAAGTGAGCAGTTATTTGCCCAGAGGGAACATGAAGTAGCCATGAAGGAAAATGACCCCATGTATCTTGAAAGAAATTAAAAAGTAAGAATATGTGACAATTAGGGTGCCTCAAGTATCATAAATCTCTCTCTTCTGTTTCTTAATTTCAAGTAGAATGGCTAAGAAAGTAAAGCATTTACAAAGGAAGGTGTTAAAATCTAAATTCTACTGCTAAAGTAGCTACTGTCAGCTGCTCACAAATAGCCTGGTAAAACATCTAAAGTGCTGTTGTATCCAGAATGTTGAAATTATTTTCAAAGGCATGACCGTTAGAAAAAATGGCATTAATGGAGAAGGAAAAGCAAGAGCAAGATAATCTATTTATAGAGGTTTCAGGCTATTTGCCTATATACACAGTGAATTTTTTTTCCTTTGTGGTAATAAAAAAAAGTCAAAACAGGCAATTTTCTAGACAAGTAAATGAATAGGCATAATGGTTTATGACATTTCAAAAGTATAAATGAACGCCAGAATGTCCCATTTCCTAATAGTATGATCTTAACACACATGAATTCTGTTAACAGAGACTAAACAAAAATAACATCAGAAATACACAAACAGAACCAATGTTTAAATCCTGCCCACAACTCACCATTCATGCCCAGGATCTATGTGTGGATTGCATACCTGCATGCCTTTTGCAAGAACAGATTGCAGATGAAAGAAGTAGACTCTCTCTGAGAAGATAATTTCCACACATAATGCACCTTATCGTTTTCTATCTCTCTGCTACTCCTTCATGTTCACTTTATTGATTCTTTTAAAACAAATTTATCTGCTTTCATTTAACCATGCATCCAGTCCTGTTGATATTTCCTACCACTCAGCTCTTCATAGCTTCCTGAGTTCTGTTCAACTTTCTCTATTTTTATAAATGAAATAACCAAAGCCCCAACTAAGCCTCTGAACTAAGCCAACTAAACTTCCCCAGGTAGATGGAGATTATGATAATTAGTCTTATATGTAATTATGAGTCACATAAAGGAGGGAGGATGCGTTTCTATACCTTTTTATCCTACCTAGTGCTCATGGCTTAGTCATGTTCAGAGATTTGGTACATTTGATAACAGTATTCAGAGTCTGCACGTTGGAAGCATACCCTTGGAGTGGGGAGGAGGTCAATGGGCGAAGGTGATTTTTCTACATGTTGTCTTCACTGGCAATCTGTTGCGAAGCAGAACTGACCAAGGCAAATGTCAGGCTTTATGTCATTTCATCACTGCAATGGCGAATGAATGTGTTTCTGAAGGAGCCTTGGAGAGGCACTTTAACCTCTGGGTAAGAAGCAGCTTGAGCAAGTGTGGGGAGACCTTCTTGGACTATGTGTCACCCAGCTATCAAGACCTCACAGCAACATTAATTCAGGCTAACTATGAATAAAACCCCATAGAAGAGCCTGGGTTGATACTCTTCCCATGGGTTCACGACTCACAACTTAAGCCCCAGGGAAGGAGAGATAGCCATTCTGGCTCTTCTTCACCATGCATGTCTGGACTTATATTCTGAGAGGTTGCAAATACTACTGAGATTTTTTAGTTTTTTTTAGCACAACATGGTCCTAGACCCCTTTTTCAACTCCATCCAATCCTTATACTTTACACTCTGCACTTTTTTCAAATTAGACTTCTGTTCTCCACACAAGCTGTGTGTTTTCACATCCCCAGGCTTTGCTTAAGCTCCTTTCTGTCCTGCCCATGTCGCTCCCTATCTAATTTCTACTCTTTCTTCAAAGCTTCCTGAAGCCTTTCTCAATCCTCCATTCAGAAATGATTCCCTCCCGTTATGTCACAATAGCAGTTTGTTTTCTCTTATGACATTTTTACAACTTGATTTATATGATCACAACTTGTGTTTATTCTTGATCTATTCAATAACACTATTAGCAAATTGATATTTACATCACCTTTGTATATTCCTGAGTACCAATGCTTTATTTGTTCATTGTTTCCACACACACACACAGGTAGGCACACACACACACACACAGGTAGGCACACACACACACACACACACACACACACACACACACTTCCTTCCCTCCACCCTTCACAGATAGTTTGTACATGGTCTTGTGATATAAACCTCTAATCAGAAATTTCATTAATGTCTGATGGATCACTTCTACCCTCTCTCCTCCCTCCGCCATATTCTAAGAAGATTTAATAGCTAAATAACCTCAAAGGGCACCAGTCAAATTCTCCTCTGGCATAGTTCAACACTATGAGATAAAAGTAATCTGACTTCCAACAATAAAGTGGGGAATCTAGGGGCACTCGGGTGGCTGTCAGGTGAGCATCCACTTCAGCCCAGGTCATGATCTCACTGCTTGTGAGTTTGGGCCCCACGTCCGGCTCTGTGCTGACAGCTCAGAGTCTGGAGCCTGCTTCAGATTCTGTGTCTCCCTCTTTCTTTTCCCCTCCCCCACTCACGCTCTGTCTCTCAAAATTGAATAAACATTTAAAAAAATTAAAAAAAAAATAAGGGAATCTAATTGTCAAGACTACCAGGAGTGAGTGTGTATGTGTGTGTGTGTGTGTGTAGGTTTATGTCACTGCGCACTTGACTGTCCTGATGTCACATTGAACAATTCAGGTTTTTTGGTGAAGAGGCTATTTGACAGGGGTAGTATCCTTTCAAATTTCTTCTGTGACTCTGTGGGGGGGGGGCGGTATTTCTTGATTCCCTGGAGAAATCCAGAACTGGTGAAATTAAAGGAGGCATTTGCCATTCACGCCTATGAATGTGCTGTTTCCACCCTTTCCTGCAAGGAGCTGACTGTGACCTTACTTAAGCACAGTTGGTGCCTCCCAGAATGAGGAAAGGGTGTGAAGCGGGAGCTCTGACAAAAGAACTTCCTAAATATATTGTCCTAAATGTACTCCTGTAAAATCAAATAGAAGGAAGAGGTTCTCAAACTGCGAGGTGCTGAGAGCCCATTGGTTACAGCCCAGCCATGGTGTCTGTCTGTTGACAGCTGCCTTTGCCTCCACTAATCTCAAAAACCCATCCCACATGCCAAGTACGTGAATCTTCCGTGTAAGAAGATTGTGTTCTGCCCGGGGGCGGGGGGGGGGGGGCGGGGAGGGGACACAAATCGCAGACAATATCTCCCCTACCCATGTTAGCTTGTTTCTATGTCTACCCCCTCGGCCCTCCTGAAGCAAGGAAACCACCAAATCAGCACCAAATCCGTTGGGTGTGTTTCGGGGGGAAGGGGAGGGGGCTGGATTCTGAGCTCTGAAATTATTTCTATCCCCTCCGACTTGCTACTTCTGTGTCCTCACTGATAAGGAAATGACCAGTGGTCTCACTGGCTATGAGGTGAGGCCTTGGAGTACCCTAAGGAACCAGAAGGAACGTGCACATGAAAGGATCCATGGTCAATTCCAGCGGGCACTGTGACCTAGGCTGACCGACGAAGGTCCTGGGGCCAGAGAGTCTGACTCTGGCTCGCTCTTGCCGCAGGCTTGACATCACACTGACAAATCTTTCTTACTCTTCCAGGAGAGTAATGATATGCCCCAACCTTCAGCGGAGGAGAGTTAGTTCTGGGAGCCTGCCACGGCCCCATCATTCCAAATTACACGCGCGCACACGCAGGTGTGTGTATGCGTGGTGGGAGGGCTGGGGACGGATCCCCGCGCAACTCATCTTTGTACATTTCCAGGACCTCCCTCGTCGCACACCTCGCGGGGACCTGGCCGTGCTGTGCGTTGGGGACCGAGGGCAGAGCCCGCTGAGAGTGGCTAGGGGAGACTTCGGACTTGTCCAAGGACGCGGCAGACGCTGACAGCCGAGTTTAACGCAGCCCCTCCAACATCTCAGCTCCCCACCCCGCTAAATCTCTCTCCCTTAAGTACCTGCTCTTAACGGCAGTGGGTCGACGTGGATGAGAAACACCGTTCACATCTTTCCGCCTACCCTCTAGAGCCGGAGGAGACAAGCAGTGTAGGCACTTAGAGGACACCGCTCCCCTTGTGCCGCGGCAGAGTGGAAAGCGTGAGAAGGGGGCAGCCTGCTGAAGGGTTGAGCGAGAGGGAAGGCCTGGGAGAGACAGAATCTTCCCCCTCCCACGCCCTTGGAGGAATGAGAGCAGCAGAAAATACCACCCGCCCCCAGGTCCCCCGCTCCCGCTAAGTCCGGGCGCGCTTAGAGCGCGGGGCCGGGTGGCCGCCTGCAGCCTCAGCCTCAGCTCAAGCTGCCCACTTCCGCGAACCGGCCGGCGGCGGTGCAGGAACTCGAGACTGCCCTCCCTCCTCGGCCCGGGGGCGTCCGTCAACGTGCGGATCACCGCGAGGCTGAGCGTGCGGCCGCCACTCGCAGACGTGCTCGTGCCAGCCTGACCGCGGCGGCCACTCTAGCTGGAGGTACCGGGAACCGAACCCACGCCTCCGAGCTCGACTGCGGACGAATCCTGGGGCCGCGCGTCTCGGGAGAAGCGGCCGCCGTGCGACGCGGAGGGATACACCTCGGCCGCGCCTCCCCTCCCCGCGCCCCCGCCCCCGCCTCCCTCCCCGCCCGGCTCTGCTGCCGCCGCGGCGGCCGCTGCTGCTGCTGCTACTGCTGCTGCCGCCGCTGCTGCCGCCGCCGCCGCCGCCGCCGCCGCCGCTGCCTGGATATAGTGCGGCAAGGAGCGGAGCTTGCAGTCACTTTGCGAGGAGGAGCGCGCGGGCTGCGGGCGGCTGGGGCACCCCGGGAGCGGCGGCGGCTCTAGCTGAGGCGGCCGTGGCAGCGGAAGGTTCTCTCTCCAGGGCTGGACTTAATAACTTTGGAACTGTCCTCCAGTGTCACGTCCTGAACATGAGCCTCCTCCTCTCCTTCTACCTGCTCGGGTTGCTTGTCAGTAGCGGGCAAGGTAGGAGTGTGGTGCTTTATTGCATTTACTTTCCCTCCCCCTTCCGCCCAACCAAGAGAGGCAGAGGGAGGCACAAGAAGAATTAAATGAAAGAACTAAAGTTATAGTTATTGTTGTTGTTGTTATTGTTTTCACTGTTTATTTTAGCTGCCGGTGAAAATTAGGTCTGTTCTGTGGAGACCCTTAAATAAGAGAAAATACAGAATTGGAGATTGGCATCGGTGAGCAGGAGAGCGAGGCAAACTGCTTCTTTTTCCGGGTTCTTGGCTTTCTCCGATTTTCATTATCAAAAATTGGATGAGTATGTTGGTGTGTATTAACAGTTAAATATCTGAGGTTGCGGAAGGAAAGGGAACGATGATGTTTTACAGAAGCAGCAGAAACTATCAGCATTAAACTCGTTTTTGAATTATCTCGTGTGCAAGAAATTCAATTCTTAGACACTCTTTCTCCCCCCCCCCCTTTCCCAAGACCCCAATTCCTGACTATGAAGTGAACGGTGATGGTTTATTTCTATTGAAACTAAGAGAGGGGCCATGGATGTTGTGTGTAAGAAGGCAAATGGATAAAACTAGGCATGTGTTGCAGTCATTCATTCTCAGCTCCCCCCACCCTTGTTAATACATCAAGGTTGAAAATTTTTATAGCGTCAGATTGTAATTACACCTGTAAGGGATGTTTTAGCTTGTGGAGAACTGGTGAGATTTTTATCTCTTGAGGAAAAAAAAAAAAAAAAAAAGAATAGCTTACTAGAATAACCTGAGAGAATTTGTGGAAGCTGTCTCTGTTTATCTGTAGAGAGCTAGATCTGAATTTATCTTGCTTCGTTTGGGTAGTTCACTTTCACATAAAATATATTTATAATAAATGGAAGCATTTTCAACTGTCCAGACAAGTTTGGACATTTAATTGAGAACACAAAATGCTAAAACATGCATTGGTGGAAATCTTTAAAGAAAAAGAAAATAGATGTAATTTTTTGATGTGTAATATTTGCATAGAATGTTATATCATTAGTGTGGCATGAAAATTGTTTTTTGAGAAAACATAAATTACAAGACAAGTTAAAATATCTCCACTGTATTCAATTCTAAGCATTTTTTTAGCCTCCTCTGTGTTGCTCATTTGGTCCAGCAGGGGGTGGTAGAACTCCATTTTAAACCCAGAAATGGTTGTTTTCTGTTCTTCCACACTCCCTGGGTCTTTCTATCATTCTTCAGCAGGGCTTGACATTTTGGATATGAAGCCCTCCTTTCTCTGCCCTCACCTCCCTAAAGCTATAGAGTGTTAGTGGCTGATGAAACAGGACTGGATGCAGATTTTAGGTTCAGAAATCAGAATTCAAACACTGAATATTGCTATAGTTTATTATAGAGTGTCTTGGTAAGATGCAGCTCATTTTCCCTTAATAACAGAGAGTATGCAAAATTTCAGTCATAGCAAAATTGCAGATATGTCCATCTGAAGCTAACACCAGGCCAGTCAGTTAATTTAATCACTATGGTAACAAAGATCAACATATACTTTATGCCCTGCAGATAATGCTGCTTAAATTTTTGTAGAGCTGCTGGTTATGTTTAACTGTTCATTTATAATACAAACAGGTATTAGTGAATCCTCAGAAGCTGTCCCTGAAAATTGCAGTTAAAATACCACTGCAATTAACCGAGTGTAGCTAGTGTGGAGTAAGATGGGGGCATAATAGAAAGCAAGTTTATGCAGACTTATGATTACGTTGTGACTGGTTTGGAGAAGAAATATGTCTCAGTTGTGGAGTCTGAATTTACATTTATAGACACTAAGTGTGTTGGAATTTGGGGGACAAAAAGGAAATCTAGGAATGTTTAAGTATTACACACAGACGCATTTAATTTGGGTCTAGGTTGCACCCTCTGAAATTGTGATTCTCCTAGCTTATAATTCCGAATGCAGGGTGATTGTGAAGAGGGACTCTAAGACTGAAGCATGCCTGAAAGGGAGCCTATATTCACTGTAATGAAACAGGGAAGGAGGAGAGAGCATCGTTCTAAAGATCTCTGTATCTAGAGCAATTTAAAAATGCATGGCACTCATAGAGGAATAGATGCTTATCAGAGAGACCTCGCTTTTGTGAAACCGAGCATGTAGTACTTCTGTGCCATGTGTCCTAATGAAGTCAGAGATGCTTAGAAACAGCAGTCCTGAGCCCAGAGTCCAGTTTTCTATGCTAGTGTTTTGTTCTCCAATTAAGGATGCAGAAGCAAGTATCAGCCACACCACTGGAGCAATCTTTGAAGAAGAAATGGATCCAGTGTAACTCATAATTTTGTTTATTCTATTATAAATGGGGCCATGGCACAGCCTCCTGTTAGTGATCCCTGGGCTTGCCTTAGAAATACTAAAACCCCAGCTTGCTGATTTATGTTTCCAACAATATACTTGCAGGGGATTTTATGAAGCATGATTGAAGCTATTGCTTTGGAAAGTGGTGTGCAGTTAGACTGGGGAAAGGCAACGATGATGTATTCCCTTTTAAGTAGTCAAAACGTTTTGAACTGCAGCAGTTGAATAGGAGAAAATGACAGAAGTGAAAAACTGAGCAACTTAAGTGGATGCCAATACCATAATTAGCTAACAAGGTCTAATAGTTCTAACTTTAAACACAACATTATTGTTCTACTGTAGTGAAAGCATTTTTTATTATAGCAGAAATGCTCCTTTAAAAGCCTCTCATTTCCACTGCAAGATTAATATCTAATGAAGTAAGGTTGGGATTTAATTGTCAAGTCTGAATTTAATTGTCAACAGAGAGGAGATTCTATAACTCTTCACTTCTGCAATTATTTTTTCTTTGTATTCAAAACTTGGTCACTGTCTCTGTCCTCATAAATCTCAAGTGATAACTTGAGTCTGTGATTCATGGTGCATTTGCTGTTTGGATCTATGTATATTCAGATTCCCAAATGGTAATATGTATGGGCTGCTTTCCTGAAGCTTTTTTTTACTTTCTAAAATCGTTGTCTTCTCCTTAAAAATTACTCAAGTATGATTAATAAGCATCTATTACTGGACGTTCATATTTATGAAATAGAAGCATTTTTGTATGAAAATGTAAGGTGAGAACAGAGCTATTCATCTCTTTTGCAACCCAGTTCAGCCCTACGCAGAACCCTTACCTAAGCCAAAATCATGTGGCGATGGAAGTGAATTGCCTAGTTAATGAGTTAAACTTACAGGCATCTGCTTACATTTTCTCTTTCTGGTGACGTGCTGGTAGGTCATCCTTGGCTAGGGAAGTGTACCTTCTAAAAATAAAGCGCAGCTGTGTGGGTCACTACTGATTTCAGGTCTACAGGAAGGTCCCCTCCACACACCTGTCTTCTCTGTAGGCTGTGACAGACAGCCTCTCTCCCGTCCTTTTGAATCTACCCCCCTCTAACTCTTTGATGGCAGCCTCTCTTGCAACGTTGTTGTTGAATCAACTCCGTATTCATTTGCACTTAGAGAAGGTAGGCTGTGTAAACTAGTATCGTTATTTGTCAATGAACAACCCGGAAGGTTTCCTTTCCTGCTTTATGCCAAAGAAGTTAAGCATAGCATCTGGTCACTTTAGTTTCTAATGCTGAATCGCAGCCCGAAGAGCAAGAAGGGAAGGTGGTGGGTCCTGGGTGTCTAGTGAGTCTTGTCATTGACACGAGGGGCTAATGTTCCCCCGGAGGTGATATCCGACTAGAGAAGCGATTAATGGAAGAAAACAACCTCATTCCGTACAAGAAGAAAGTCAAACCTCATATAATTTAGTAAGTAAAATGGCTTTCTTTCAAACCCAGAACTAGTTTGTAATGGGACTGAGAAATGAGCTATAGAGATGGAGTCTGGTAACCGAGCCAAACAGTGTAATTTGTTTGTGTCTATTTCCTTGTGAGGGAACAATGTGAATGGAAATAAGGGTGTCAATCAGAAGACCCTGGAACTAGTCCTCTGCTCTCTCTGGCTTTTGACATTTGGGAAATGATTTTAATTTATCTGTTTTCAGGGTCACCTCTCATAGCAGTGAACTTTTGAAAGCATGAAGAAAGTGCTTGATAAGTAGTAGAGCAACTTTGAATTGCTTTTGTTTTTTCTGTGGGTTTTTTTTTTTTGGTCTAAATAAAATTATTCCCCTGGGTGTTGGTTTATGCAAAATTAGTTTAATAATTTTAATATTCTTGTAAAGGGGGGTATCATTGTTTTTCAAGGTTTACTGACCTAGATTCAGAATTTCTTGTGGCCTTTACACTATCCCAATTATATTGAAGGCCTATTTAAAAGATTATAAATTCGTTTTAATTTTCCAAATTATGTGATACAAGAACACTTTTGAGATGCACCCGGTTTTATGCTTTTATTAAATGTAATATTCCTGAACTTCATAGAGCCAAGGTATCTTTAATTGTTCAGCAAATGTAAGTGCTTCTATATGGCACTATTTAAAATATTTTAATAACTTTTAACTATTTACAGTTTTTATAGTTATAATAGTGCTGATTCCACATGCCTATCGACATACTTCCTGGTGTCACATACTCACTTATTCCACTCATAATTCATCAAACATTCATTATAAGACGTTTTAGAAAGTTATGATGTCATGAAACAGACTTGTCTGAATTTAAATAGCAAGGAGGTATGATACGGAATTTTGAGAGTATTTAGAAGCATAGCAATCAACAGATGACAGTTTTAAGAATTCCAGGTCAGTGGTCCAAATTTTTTTGGCTCTATTTTGTTATTAAAACTAGCAGAGAAGGGGAAAAAACATTGGATTTGAAATCAGGAGACTTAGATCACTAAGTCTCTTGACTTTGAAGAAGCAACTTAAACTCTCAGAGTCATCATTTGTTTATTTGAAAATCTGACATAAATATATCTGATAGTTGCTGTACTGACACAATTGTACTGAACAATTGTGATAATAGATACATAGTAGGCCTCCTATAAAATGTCAACCCTACTATGTCAATGTGTATTATGAATTCAGATAAATCAGCCTGTGGTTTAAAAACATTCCACTTCATTTTTTTTTAAGTCATCAAAAACTGCTCTGTGATTAGAAAGAGTATTGAGGGGGCAGAGATTATCGGATTTATTGATGAAGATGGCTCATTAATTTACTCATTCATCAAACACCTGTGATGCCTCAGACACCTTATTCAGCAGCATTCCTAGGAATGGTTGTATAGGTTGTGTGATGAACAACTCCAGGGGGCGCCACTCGTAGCTGTGGTGATAGAATACATATTTATTTCCACAGTTTTCCAGCAGATGGCAGTAAAGGGTCTTGAGGAATGGGTTTCTTATTGTATCATGAATCCTTTTTATGGACCAACACCAGGTTGACACTAGTCTCATAGAGGCTTAGGATGGGGACACAATTTGGATAAGTAATTTACCAAAGGTCAAACAGAAAAATACAAGGGTTACTAACTAGAACTCTGGTTTCTAAACTCTTAATTCAGTTTTCTGAACACCAAAGTTTTGCATCAGTTTAAAAAAATTAATCCAACATGTCTTCAGCTCAAAGTGATGATAATATTTGAATTTTGTGGCATTTTGTCGGTTAATCAAGGAACAAATACTTGTCCAGGGCTTACAATGAGTATAATGCCAGCATCTCCTAATAGCATAGTCCACTAGTTCAAAGTACATTCAACCTTCTTATAACAAATGATCATCAGGAATCCAAGAGACTATTAACTTTATTTTATGGATGAAGAAATTGAGGTACAGAGGAATTACCTGATTTGCCTATTATCAATTATAGTTAGTAGTTATCTGGAATTAAGAATTTCTAGTTGAATTCCTATTTTTAATGTATTTATCGTATTTGTTTGATAATTTGCATGTGTGTGGAAGAGGAAGTGCATAGAATTCAACTTTGATAGTTGACAGGACAAAAAATACAAAACCAAATGAGCATACAAGAGGTCAATAAACTTCAACAAAATGTTGCAAAATGACAAAGGATATATAATTAATTAAGAATCAAATGGTCTAAATAAGCCGCTAGGAGTTCAGCCCCTGGAAAGAGCTAAAATTTTTTGAGTGTTTGCTAACTGCCAGTCTCTATTGTAAGCACTTTACGCGTACTAAGTAGCTTAATATGTAGAACAGCCCTCTAATTTTTATCATATTAATATTCCCCTTTTACACTTGAGGGCTGTGAGGCATAGAAAATTTAAATAACTGTCTAAGGCTGCCCAGCCAGGAAACAAAGATGTGAACCTAGGACATGTGCAAAGACTTGCCTTTTAACCAGGATACCACCTTGCCATTCACTAACGCAGAAAGAGATTCAACATGGTAGATGGAGAAGATAATACAAGGTGTTAAAACAGGTGAACAAGTTGTAAGTAAGGATGCCCTAAGTGTTCAGAGGACAGAAGTAATCCAATTTAATTAACTTAAGGGTTTGGAAAGGTGAGTTGTTGGACTCAGTTGTGGAAATATTAGTGGGACTATGAGGCAGGAAGGCCTGGAGACCAAGCTGAGCTTGACTCTTTGGTGTAGATCTTTAGGAGCCATTGTTTGGGCAGAAAAAGAACATGATTGGGGTGCCGTGGGTGGCTTAGTCAGTTAAGCATCCAACTTTTGCTCAGGTCATGATCTCATGGTTCGTGGGTTCAAGCCCCGTGTCGGGCTCTGTGCGGACAGCTCAGCTTCAGATTTTGCTTCGGATTCTGTGTCTCCCTCTGTCTCTGCCCCTCCTTTGCTCTTTCTCTCTCAAAAATAAATAAACGTTGGGGCGCCTGGGTGGCGCAGTCGGTTGGGCATCCGACTTCAGCCAGGTCACGATCTCGCGGTCCGGGAGTTCGAGCCCCGCGTCGGGCTCTGGGCTGATGGCTCAGAGCTTGGAGCCTGTTTCCGATTCTGTGTCTCCCTCTCTCTCTGCCCCTCCCCCGTTCATGCTCTGTCTCTCTCTGTCCCCCAAAAAATAAATAAACGTTGAAAAAAAAATTAAAAAAAAAATAAATAAACGTTAATAAAAATTAAGAACATGATTAAAGTTTTAAGTCTCTTGGCTGTGTATGGGGTAAAACAGAGGGAAATGAAAAAGGAGTGAGGGGGCATGTCACATATTTCTCTGGAAGAATTAATGGATCTTAATAAGGCATTTGATTTGGCAGATTGGGAGGAAGATGGTGCCTGATGTTTTAAGCCTATCTTAGTAGAAATAGGGAAATAAATAAAACCACTTATCTTAGGCAAGAGGCGTTTTTGTTTTTACTTTTGTTTTTCTTTTGCTTGTTTGTAATTTTCTACATTGATATATATGAGTCTGAGGTGTCCATGGGACATCTAGATAGAAATGTCATCAGTAACTTTGGAAAGGCCGACTGTTGATCTTTGTCGATTTCAGAATTTTTCCCCGCTTTTATTTAACTTGGTTCCCTCTTTCTTCCATCACTGTTTGCACTCCAATATTATTTGTTTTGTGTGTGTGTGGAATTTTGGGTAAAATCTCGGAAGCATGTAGGTCAAATTTGCTTTCATTGTATATTCTTCATTTATTTTCTCTGCTTATGCAGAGCTTTTTTTTCCCCTTTTTCTTTTTATTCTGGGGAAGCAGAACAAAACAAAACGTGAAGACATAAGAAAATAAAAAAGAACCAAAAATAACTAAACTAAAACAAAAATTAAAAAAAGTGTGATATTACATGTATGAAATTGAACGTTTTTCTGTTAGTGTCCAAGGGAATTGATATTTTTGAGTGTCTTTTGCCTGCCAGGGAGCTGTGCTGGGTGTTTTCACCCGTTGTCTCATTTAATTCTGGTAACATTACCCTTGATAGATGATGTTTTGAGATTGAGAGTGCCGGATTTGCCTTGAGCTATGAAGTATGTTCTGTTGCTGACATCCAAAGTTGTAGCCAAAGAGCATCATATGCATTCAAGGAGTAATTCAGTTTGTTTCTTTGTGTGTTTCTTTGATACACGATTGTTTAATAGGGAAATGATGCAGGAATTGTGTTGGTCCACATCTGACTTCTTCAGCTCATTAACTTCTTAAGTGATCAAGAGCAAGCTTTCTCATTACTGAAGAGAAAGCCTTAACAATTTGAGAGCAAGGTGTTTGTAAAAAATATGAAAAATCAACTCACATGCTTTCCTTTACTGCAAGTATTTGTTCATTTAGCAGTTTAAGAGCCATCTTGATTTTCAATATACTATGTATCTGGAAATGTTGAGAGTGTAGATAAAAAAACTGGAAAGTCATTTTCTCCTG
The DNA here is from genome assembly GCF_016509475.1 of Prionailurus bengalensis. Classification (NCBI taxonomy): domain Eukaryota; kingdom Metazoa; phylum Chordata; class Mammalia; order Carnivora; family Felidae; genus Prionailurus; species Prionailurus bengalensis. Next base: position 23,298,208 of record NC_057350.1, on the reverse strand, counting down.
TGTTAAAATGATGTATTTGTTTTTACATTTTTTTTAAAAGGCTGCACCCTGGATCACAGTTTTCGTTTTAAAGTGAAAGCCCTTCAGGCTTTGCATCTTGAAAGAAGATGCAAATGCGAGGTACAAACATCAGGAGAGATTTAACTGCGCTAGTATTTTAATTAAGATTGTTATGGTTGTCGTTAGTGCTTGGTTATACATTTCTGTAGGTTTGGAATGTTCTGACCTCTCATCCTGTCTTTTCCCATATGCCATGATATTTTTTACTGTATAACTTTGCAGTCACCAGCGTTTTTCAGGGATGCAAATATGATGCTAGCATAGAAATGCATGCCAGTACTTGTAAAATAAACCAATGTCATAAAGCTAAAACTTACAGTAGAGCACATCCTAATTTAAGAAAATAAGCACACTTATACTTTCTTCTAAGTATTAATGAGGATTTGTAGACAGTTTTTCTAATACTGTAACTTGTACATTCCCAACCAGCTTTCTAGTAACTACAGTACTTATGCTCTTTCTGATTATTTTTAAATTGACTTCCCTACTTAATTTCTCCCTGGTTATTATCTACTCGTGACAAATATTGAATATACTGCCTGAGCAGAGCATTGCATCTATGTATTATAGCGATAGCTTTGTGTCATTGACACAAGAAACGTTAAACAGAGATTATGTGAACATTAAAATATAACATGAAGTCGGGGCGCCTGGGTGGCTCAGTCGGTTGAGCATACGACTTCGGCTCAGGTCATGATCTCACAGTTTGTGGGTTAGAGCCCTGCATCAGGCTCTGTGCTGACAGCTTGCTCAGAGCCTGCAGCCTGCTTCAGATTCTGTGTCTTTCTCTCTCTCTACCCCTCCCCCGCTCATGCTCTGTCTCTCTCTGTTTCTCAAAAATAAATAAATGTTAAAAAAAAATAACATGACGTGTATACCATAATCTGTCAAAGTACCGACCAATGATATTTACCTGTATTTTAAAAAATTTTCTTTTTTTATTTACTTAGGTGAATCGCTTACAATTTTCTAATGCCAACTGAAATTAAGTACATTTTCAATCTTATTCACTCCTTTTTCATACCCTTTATCGCAAAATCACTGGCTTCACCCTACCTACTGTGCAGATTTTATGCTAATACTTTAAACTAGGTTAAACTTTTGAATTATGGAAGAGTTGTTGTTAACATTGTTTAGCATGTATATATTATATACTGAGACAAAAACTTTGATGGTCAGCTTAAAATTTACCTACTTGAAGTCCCATAATTACCCCAAGAGGTAGATTTAGAAAAGAGGAAAATGAACCTTTAAGAGGTGAAATTACTTGTTCAAGAAGAAAGACTTAAAAAATGGTCGGCCCAGGACTTGATAGAAATATTTTATTCCACATGTAGCATTTTTCCTGTTGTAATGTCTCTGCTTTCACCGAAATATTTTTTTCTCCTATTTATGGAGTAATTCTCAAAACGAACTTTGTGGTACAGTACGTACTTTATGTGTGTGTGCTCTTCTTCAAAGTTAGTTTTGGACTGTGTTCACAGGACACGTGCTGTTCAGTTTGGAGGATTCCCTTTCGCTTGTATTGTTTGAGAGTTCCTGACTTAGCACTGTTGAGACTTTTACCTTTTATTCATTTTCAGGATCCTGTTTTCTTAGCTTCATGATTGTTACTATGTGCACCAAACGCTTTTGCACCACTCCTGGAATTCCCAGACTTGGGCCCTGTGTCTACACAGCCCATATATTTTACATTTTTCTTAACCTTGCCTAGACTATTCCTTTTTTTTTTTTCTCAAGACTCAGCTCAGCCATTTCATCACTGAAAACATTTTTCTTTCTCTCAACAAATACACACTAATCACCAGTCAATGTGCAAGACACGGATGCTCCAATCATACTTGTTGGTAATATACCAGAATTCTGCCTGTCAGACTTCACTGCAACTCTTGCGACTTTCTGTGTGAACTCCCCGAGAGCAAGAATGCCTTTCCATGCTGCCTTCCATACAATGTACTTGATTAGAGAGTTCACTGTAAATTCATACATTTATTCCTGGAACATAGTAGATGTTTAGTAAATATGTGCTAAATGAATATTTAAATATTACCCAGCAGGAGGAAAACAAACTACCTGTTTAAAAATATATTTAGTTTTGACTGTTAGAAATGTGTTAGTTGCTGGTCTGGGTATTTGTTTTAAAAATTTTGTTTACATCATCACTGCATGTGGTAGGCCTTCAATAAATATATGAGTAGGTATAAAGTAATCAAGTCACAGTGATTATTTAATTCAGAAGGAAAGGAAAGATGATCTGCCTTTATCTCCTACATTGGAAATAAATTAGTCTGGGACTAAAGCAAACTTTTGAATCTTGCTATAAGATTTGTTCTTTTGAAGCCTTATCTGAGGCTTAGGAGACCATTCTGTGGTTAAGGTTTCAAGTTTTCCATGCATAGAAATAAATGAGGGAGATATAATATGTTGATAATGGTATAATTAAACAGATTAGATACTGTCAATAGTAAATGTCTGATTTGTCGATAAAGCAAGTATTTAAAGTCCTCAAAAATCAAAGATAATCTGCAGGGGTTAATTAAAAGTTGATTATTCAATCAATGATTATTGGAAACCGATCCTAAACTGTATGTACAGGAAGACAAGCAAGATAAGAGTATTTTATCTTATATTTTTCATAGGCACTTGGGTTTTGTTTTCTTTTTTAAAAAATGAAATTCAGTTTAACCTAAACAAATTCTCTCTTGTCTGGTAGCCATGTTTTGTAATGAGTTTATGATGTTTTTTTTTTCTGTCTGACTTCAGTGGTAAGACAGTTAATTGGACAGAATACATTTTCAGACACTCCAGAATGTCTTTATCACCTATTTATTTTTTCTGCCTTCCATTTATCCACTAATGTTACCTGTATTGTATATGCCACTTTTAACTTGAAACACGGCTTGCAGTTAGAGAGATTACTACTGCTTCTGATTCATCCATTTTTACTTTCATTTCTCCCCTCAAATTTGACATAATTTATAATCACTTTAATTGGTTATCTCTGTGAGTCATTTTAGTTCAGAGGCCTCTCATAAACCCTATGCTAATGCATTTTACCTCTGTGGGGATTATGTGTGGTCTGCAATTTAGGAACAAAACTCAGCACAGATTATTAAATGATAGATATTATGTCGTTCTCTGTGCTTTACTGAAAACTTTCACCGTTATATCCAAAGTGGCTATGAAGTATTCAACTTTACTATTCTCATGATATTTAAATAACACTTAGTACAGAGTTGTGAGCGATTATGAAGTACCCTAAGTTGCTAATGTATTTTCTCTTTCAGGGTCCTGTTTAATTTCTATTGTATGAAACATTTTATTAGAAATACCCTCCATCCTACACCGTGCATGAATACAGATTATTTGGTGAACGATGACTTCTGTAAGCAGAATGTATCTCCTTCCTGCTGGAAAATCAAGGATTAAACCTACTGACTCTGGTGGGGGGTGGGGAAGGGGACTTATCTGTTAGTGAACTTTCCCCGTCTCTTCCTGTGTGGCTGCTTCTCAGAAGGCACGTGATTTTAAAGTCTCCATATCTCAGGTGATATACCTGCACATGGATGTGTGATGGGCAGAGGGAGATTGTCATAAGAAGCGTAAATTGTCTCTTACTATTTGTGACTCCAGAACACATTCTGACTACTTGAGCAGAAAAGCACGCAGGGAGCTGAGAATGAGAAGCGAAAGTAAATACTATTAGTAAAGATCAATTGCTGCTTTGTTTCAAGGATAATTCATCAGCTAAAAGGTAATGAGGAAGTGGGTGGTAGGGTCAGACTTTGAAGATCTGGGATAAAGTCTGACAGTTACATGCATATAAGGAGAGAAGGAGATGCCCGACAAAACAGAGAGTGGTTACAGACAACCTTGTGTCCCCAGTGAACAGTGTCTGTTTTTAAATATTTAATGAGTTAATTGGATGAAGGAAGTGTCAGAGATAAACAAAGCCAGACACTAGTGGTTAAGGGCAGATTTTAATCAGAATGAAGTATATGACTATATTCAGTAGGGTAAGGGGCCCAAGTGGGAACTGAACTCATCTTTGATTTGTGTCATGGTGACCGGATGTTTTAAAGGGAGAATAGAGAATAGGGAGGGAGGTGCTTGGGGTTCAGTAGAGTAAGAGAAGTGAAAAATTACAAAAAGCAGGAAGGAGTGATTTGGTGTATTTGAAACCCACCTGGGTTTGTTAACTGATGGTTATCAAAGTTACGCTCCCAGCATCCCACGAGGCTGGGAGACAGGGTCCTATCTTGAGGTTTAGGCTGGAACTAACAGTAGACTCTTTTGGCAGGCTTGAGTTTTCTCAGGCAGGTACTTTAAGGGGTTTAGAGTCATTCCAGGGATGCAGCCTTGAGCTGTTAAAAAGAATGTTAGTGTTTCATTCAAATCTTTAAAGGTCAGGATTGAGGCCTTGTTGAGAAAAGGGCTCAGTGGAGCCTGGTTAGAGTTTGGTAAAGGGGACAATATTTGTCAGAAAAAAAAAAATCTGTCAGTCACCCTGCAGAGTACTTTCATAAGGGTTACCTCATTTTTATATTCACAACATGTATAGGAATTCTGAAGTTACTATTTTACAGATGAGGGAATTGCATTTCATAAAAGTTACGTGGCATCTAATAAGTGAAGGACTTGAAATTCAAATTTAGTTAATATTTGGTTTTAAAAATTTACTCATTTCTCTGACTGAAACATGGTACCTATGCAATAGCAAGACATGGCTGAAGGGAGAAAGGAGTTATTGGGAGTGGCTCTAGTTTCAGGTTTTCACCACTCTTTGCAGCCATTTCTTTTGAATGGCCAAATTCTACGTGAGCAAGTACCGATTGGCAAAGGAGTAAATCTTTTAGAGACCTAAAAGATTAATGAGCACGGAGAACCAACAAGATTTGGAAACATTGGGTTCATGGTGGTTGCAAAGTGGGGCAATTTGATTGTCCAGGTTAGTATAATTCATTAAAGACTATATAACATTAATATTTAAATATAAGCTATATTTTAAATGGCTTCTCTTACAGTGAGACACTATAATTATTAATAATTCATGAAGTCATCAGTTTGTGGTTGACTAACTGAATACTTCCATAAGGAAACTACATCAGTTTAGGATGCTTTTAGGGGCAAAGAAGAGTAGGACAAATTTAAAATGGCTTAAAAATAATAATCTATTGTAGCATTTAAGAAACCATCCGGAGTCAGGTTTGGACTTCACATTTCTCTTTGTCTTTTGCTAGTTTTCCATGACCTCCTGGAGGAAAGGTGGCTGCAACAGTTTCATGTATCACGTTTTTTGGCAATAAAATCTGAAGTTAGGAAAGATAAATATTTCACTGGCCTCTTTACTAAAAAAAAAAAAAAATTCTCAAATGTCATCCAGCAGCCTTCCCTCAGTTCTCATTGGCTAAAATTGTATCGTATGAACTCCCCTTAACTAATGGCTGGTGAGGAGAATGACACCACCTGATTTCCCCTGACTAATCAACTCCTTTCTGTTGCTGAGGGCAAGGTCAGTCTCCCTGGACACATATGATCGTTCAGTCAAATTCAGTGTTCGTTTAGTAAGAAGAATGAGGGAGAGGACATAGTGTGCAGTGGTCACCTGTGTCTGCCACAGGGATGTGCAAAGGGCCCTTTTTGACAAAGAACATAAGCTACATCAAGAGTCACTATGTGCCATTTTCATGTACTTTGTATGTGTGATCTAATTTAATTCTTCACCCTGACTTGTGAGGATGATTCTGTTTTAGAGAAGGAGCTATGAACAGATTTTGAAGAGTTTAAATGACTTGTCAAACTCACAAAGCTGCTCAGTGGCAAAGTTGGGTTGGACCCTTGGCTGGCCGGTAACAGTGTCATCTTTTTCTGCCAGGCCACTATAAAAGGAAGCTGTTAACACTGTGCATGGTTTTACTGTTGTTACGTTTCAGAACGGTAGGTAAGGATACTAACTCCTTTGTGCGTAGGCTCTATCCTGGAAAATCTCCTAAGAAAGCTCTTGTGCTTGATCTTATTTAATATCTGTGTATACACATCTGTTAGTATCTTTTCTTAAAAATTTTACAGATAAGTTAAATTAAGAGATAGTGTGATAAAGCTGTTTCCCTGAGGTCACATAGCTGTGACGTGGCTAAAGTGGGATTTGAATAAAGGCTAACTTTGAATTTGAGGGCCTGAGTGCTTCCCACCATACAATGCTTGAGGACTGTGGTCAAAGTATGGCAGGGGTAGGGTAATAGATTTGGGATAAAACAAATTACGTAAGTCTGACTAGTCCTCCATAAACTTATGATATATAAGAAGCTAATTTTTTAAAGGAAATATATTTCATTGCTGTTATCTATTTATTGTTTTCAAACTAGACAGGAGAATAATGTTCTCAAATTTAAGGAGGTCAAGAAAAAATGTTCATTTGATTTCTGGAAAAGTAGGATGAAAAATAGGAATGGGGGTCAGGGTCTCCTTTAGAGGGAAAAGTGGAAACTGAAAACAAAGAATATTGATTTGATATTGACTGATGAGACAGGCCATGTATTGAAATGAGTAGACTCATTGATCAGGGTACTAACCTACTACATGGCTAGACCAAGTTGTGAACCATACCAGTTCCTGGCCTCTAGATGGTTTTTTCCCGAGACTATGCAGGATAGAGATTGAAATGCTTAAGGTATAAAACCGTGTCCCTGATCTGTAATTACTTTTTCTTGGATAGCTTTTTTTCTGCTTTTTTTCTTCCCTATGCCAGGAACTCTCACCAACACTGCTTTTTTTTTTTTCCTGAATGGCCAAATGTAAAATTATATATATATATATATATATATATATATATATATATATATATTTTTAAATTTTTGTGTGGAGGAATATGTATGTGTGTGTGCATATATATATGTATATATAAAACCTATATATATATATATATAATATAGGTAACACACACACACACACTTTGGAAAATCATTCCATCACTCTATGCTGTGTCAAAATGCTTGCTCTATTTGTCTCATTGTTTTCATTAGGGCTGAAATTCATGAATATTTTAATGATTTGTTCTTTGCTGTTTTTTGCCTCTAAGAAGAAAATGTACTCCATGATAAAACATTGGACTTATTATTCACACTTTGTGTAACTCAAGACTAATTAGCTAGTGTTTAATTTCTCAAGACTACAAAACAATATCTGTTGTCTCTCTGTTACACAAAATGAACAGCTAAACAGTTCTCCCACCTTATTTTTTTAAAACAAACTCCCAGCACACAAACATTCATAATTTATGATGTTTTCCATCAAAACACATTCCATGAATATAGATAAAATCAGCATTTGGAGCATGGGTGCTTTGGTTCCAGCTCAGGGACTGTGATTGAAATACATGCACATGCTTGAATTCTTCATTTTCATTTTTCCCAATTTGTAACTGAAGACATGAAGGCTGCTGAGTTTCTAGCAGTGTTATGCTCTCTTTTACATGGTGCTGTACAACTGAGTTATAACATTTGTTTCAAAGCCGCTGAACAAATTGTTCAACATATTTGTAATATCACAATAAGGATTGGATCATAAAATTGTAGATACAAATTCTTTTGTATATGTGTTTGATTACCATGTCCCTTTTGAGGATTACTAAGTAGATAATCTCCTATTTCTGATGACAGAGAACAAATTCATTTATGTAAAGAGCTTTTGTGAGATATGTTGCTAATGTTTTTCATATAAAGCATTTCCGTATTTGCAGGTATTCAGTACAACTGAATTTACTTATTTGCAGCCAGGTAATAGTGTTCAAATTAAATAGTTTCTATTAACTTTATCATAGACTGGTTTATGGTTTTATGGAGCTAAAAAGTATTTTGAGAGTGGCTTTCCTTTTCCTATAAATGTCGTTGAATGGCCCCATTTAAAAAGATTTCTTTGATACTGTTTTACTTCGTACGGTTTGGTGACACCAGTCAAAATTGTTTCTGAAGTGTTCAGAATTCACATCGCGTGGCTGTTTGTTGAAGCGTTCTGCCTGAGTGGTTGGGTACTAAATGAATTTGTGCCAGCACATGGCAGTTCCAGGCACTGAGGCCAATGCCTGCTTAGTGCTGGGGCAAAACCCTTTCCCAAGCACAAGCTGGTAGTGGTTTCCTGCGAATAAATTTGGATCCTGTGGCCCAAATGATGTCTTCAAGAAATAACTCAACATCTGTGTTTTATTTCCAGCTCTGTTCCATACCCCGTGAAGACCAGATCTCTACTTAGAGCTGACTATCTAAATATCTTTACGTTCCCTCTAGCGTCAAAGCAAAATTTTTGTTAATGTTACTTGCAAAAATTTTTGTTTTGATTTGTGGCTATGCAAATGCTTTGAGCCTCATATATATATATATATATATATATATATATATATTTTTTTTTTTTTTTTTTTCATGTCAGAGGCTGTATGATGGTGAAGAACACAAAGCCTGAACTCTTGACAGATTTGAATTCACATCCTGCTCACTCACTTGCTTAATGAGAGATCACAAACAAGTGATTCACTTCTTTATTCTTTAATACTCTCAGCTGTACAATGGGGATAGTAATAGCACTGCTTACATAGTAAGTGTTCAATTAATATTAGCTATATCATCATTAATATTATTATGAAGTCAAGGTATAATTGCATGTTTTTGTTTTTGGTTTTTTTTTTTTTTTTTTTTTTTTTTGATAATGTATTAACCCACCTTCCTTGGAAGGTTTCTGAAGAGAGTTTGACTCTATGGCAAACAATGTTCTGGTAAGATGTCAGAATATTTTTTGAGGTAATTATTAGTTTTGGAAAGCTGTGTTGTCACTGCACCATTGATTACATTCTGTTTAGTTTTCCCATACATTGCTGAGGGTACATGGCAGCTGGTAAGTTTGGCATTTGGGATCTTTATGATATCTGGGGTCTCTGCTTCTCTTTGTTAGCTGTTGCTGTCATGGTGCAGGGCTTCAAAACTGATGCAGAATGAGGATTTAAGGATAATTACACTATTATGTGAGCAACTCAGAACTGTCTAAGTCTACTGCCAAGTTCTGTTTCCCTCTCAAGGGCTTCCTCTTCTTCCCATAGCCCTACTCTGACTTGTCTCTGGGTTTAGGTGGAAACTTATTGTCCTTGTTTGTTTCTCTCCTCTTATCCATCCCTAACTCAAGTGTGGCTCTTGGTTCTGCCTGGAAGGTAGGCAGTATCTGTACTACTGGCTGTTGGTTTGCAATCTGGCCCACATAACACGGGGGGCAAGAAGAGACTGAAGAAAGAGGTAGATTGGTATGCGTTGGGTTTACTAAATTTCCAGGTGAAGATTGTCTTGAGTGGCCATAGACAGTAGATCTCTGCACCCACCTGCCACAATCTTAAAAGTTTATATAAAGGCCTTAACTGGGTGCAATCACTTCTATCCATATGGTCTCACCAACACATTGTTCTCAAGGCTGTATATTAGACAGTGGCTCCCATTGTGGGAACAGTGAGCAGAGTGTATATTCCAAGGACTGGGGAGGGAGTGAGGAGCCTCCAGTTGCCCGGGTCCAGTTTGTGGTTTAGCTAGCTGGCAGTCATGTCCTCTCGATGGCCTCCCCCAACACTGACACTTCATATAGTCTGTTTTTACAGCATGATCAGTGGTTCCCACACTATTGAATAAAGCTCCACCTCAGCTCCCACTGACTCTGATTATGCTCAGAGACTTAGCAGTTCCTCTGTCATGACCTACCTGGTGGTGTTTTCCTAGGCTACTGGGTTTTCTGGTTTAAGTGTTAGTGATCTTCCACACCCCACACCCCTTGCACATCACAGTAGAGTCAGTGAAGGCTTGGAGGGAGGAGCACAATTTGGACCCTCTGGGGCCAACTGATCTTCCCAATCTTTGTTCCCTGTTGTAGCCAGTCATGCTGGTGATTTTTGCATGCTTGCAGATGGAGAACAAAGAAAAAAAACCCATTCAGCTCTCTAATCTCTGAGTGGTGATGGTAGTAGATATTATGGTGGTGGTGATGACAGGGCAAACTAGACAGTTGCCTCCTGGGTCCCATCGAGAAGTACAACACTAGGAAGGAAAAGGTAACTGTCTCAGAGACACTTGACAGTCACCTGTTTTCATCTTTCCCAACAACTACTTGTAGTTCTTCTCTTTTTTAGGGAATGGCAAGCTGTCCTTACAGCAAGTCCACTCTTCCTTTTCAGGGCATCATTTTTTATAACCGCTTTGCTCTGAGTCATTAGTTATTGATATTTAAAGGGACACTTGTTATGAAAATATTCTTTTCTTTCAAGTGCCTGGATTTTGACTCTAAAATCCTAGCATTCAAAGCTATCCATTGTGCCATGGTCTACTTAAAAGTGCTATTTGAGAATCAAAGCTGATAGTGACATCTTGGTTCTCCACTCTTCACTCCCTGTCAAGGGATGGATGGCTCAGCACACTGAGTGGGAAGTCACAGGCAGCAGGTTCAGATAGTGGCAAGATGATAAAGATTCAGTGTGTAGGCATATAAGAAAGAAATGGAAATACAGAAGAGGGGACAGTGAGTGTATTGTGATTATTATGTTTACAAAAAGTAGAATTGATTTGATCCCCCACTAGAAATTCCAGAATAATTTTCTAGAGGTAGCTTTTTAGACCCTTCATGAGACAGCAGTTTTGAATTCTCTCTGTTTACCTCAATTTATCATATAAAATGAATCTCAAACCCTGATTCGTTTTTGAAACCTTTCTTAGTCATTCCAAACTACGTTTCTCTCTTATAAACCAGTAGAATACAGATTAATACTGTTCATTTATAGTCTTATATTATCCTGGGTTATAGGTGTTTCAGTTTCATTAATCTTGTCTTCTAAATCAGATTCTAAGCTTACAGACAAAAGTTTATGTTACCATGATGCACATAGTGGATGCTTATAGTAAATGCTGTTGAAAAAATAAATGAGTGATGCCCTTATGCTGTTGTTTATATTTACAATAAAAGTAGAATTTAAAACTGTGACAAAAGAAATTTGTGTTAAACAAAATACATAAGTATCTGGCTGTGAGGGCTGTTATAAGTTAGCGTATTTTACTGATAAATGTTACAGAATACTTATTCTTTCAAAAGAATATTTTTTTAAAAAAGGTAAACACAAGGGCACCTGGGTGGCTCAGTCAGTTAAGCATCCAGACTCTTGATCTCAGCTCAGGTCATGATCTCATGGTTTCGTGAGTTTGAACCCCATATTGGGCTCTGTGCTGACAGTGAGGAGCCTGCCTGGGATTTCTCTCTCTCTACTCTCTCTCTGCCCCTTCCCCACTCACGCTCTCTCTCAAAATAAATAACTAAACATTAAAAAAAGGTAAACACATACTTTGATTAAAACAGTTTTGGTGGAAATATAAATTAAATAAAGTTGCCTCGAAGTTCTCTAAAAATAGGGGCACTTGGGTGGCGCAGTTGGTTAAGTGTCTGATTCTTAAGCTCCGCTCAGGTTGTGATCTCACAGTTCATGAGTTCAAACTCCACGTCAGGCTCCGTGCCGATGGCATGGAACCTGCTTGGGATTCTGTCTCTCCCTCTCTCTGCCCCTCCCCAGCTTGTGGTCTCTCTCTCTCTCTCTCAAAACAAATAAATTAATTAAAAAAAAGTTATCTGAGGGGCGCCTGGGTGGCGCAGTCCGTTAAGCGTCCGACTTCAGCCAGGTCACGATCTCGCGGTCCGTGAGTTCGAGCCCCGCGTCGGGCTCTGGGCTGATGGCTCAGAGCCTGGAGCCTGTTTCCGATTCTGTGTCTCCCTCTCTCTCTGCCCCTCCCCCGTTCATGCTCTGTCTGTCTCTGTCCCAAAAATAAAAAAAAAATAAACGTTGAAAAAAAAATTAAAAAAATAAAAATAAAAAATAAAAAAAGTTATCTGAAAATATATGCTTAAATATTAAGCTCCTATGTTTTGCCTCTTTTATTTGTATTAATTCAGTAGCTTGGGTTAGCAACTTAATAAGAAATATTTACACTTTTCCTTCTCAGTGATCTATCTTATAAATTTTTAGAGAAGATAGCAAGTATAATAGTCAGAAACCTAGAAGTTTATCTTCCTGTATATGCTTTAGTTACTTATGTGCATTCCCTACCTACCTAAATTTGTTCAATGTTTTTCTGAGTCATCTTCTATAGCAAAAATTTATTTCAGCTATAAAAAATATGGAATGACTTTTCAAATGGCACCATCCAAATAAATATTTGAATTATTTTATTACTGTAACTACTATATTAGTTAATAGTTACACCAAAGTTAATTCATTCTGAGAACTAATTGTGTCCAAGGAGTACTCTATAACATATATATTTTGAAATTATTACAAAATATTTTAAGCATCATCATCTTCTAAATAGTCCATTTGTGTCCATGTAATATTATAGAGTATTGCTAATTTCTGAGTAATCTTTTGCTGATTATTTTTAATGTTTCACTGTGATGAAACAAATGTTAAAATTCTTATAATCTTTTTTCAGTTTAATTTTAATGGGAAAAAGGTCAGAAAGTCAGACTTGATTTGTATATGAATATATATCTTACAGTAATTAAATAAGCAAAACAGCAATAACAGAAACACACTAAAAGTTAAAGTAGGAGAAATTAGCCATCCTAAAAATGTTTACGGTTTAAAATAAAATATTACTGAATATTTAATTTACTTTAAAATGTGTTCAGATTTATAGCCTGCATATGTGAAAATTTATCTATGGTCACACTGTGAAAGATATATACAAACAGTACTCCTACAACCTAAACAAAACATGAGGGACAAGAAAGGTAATAGCATAAATAGCTATGTTAAAAAAATTAGACTAGCTATGTTAGTGCATTTAAAGTTACATTTAATTCAGAGTTTTCTGGGTAAAGGTGAAAAAGGGAAAATAGGATATATAATTTTTATTATTAAATGATCAAAATGTACTATTCTGTTATCCAGACGGAAGATTAAAATTGATTTAATGTGTGACTTCTGAGGTCAGATAATTTTAAACAGTTTAATAGATGATGACTTCCATACTAGTTTCAAGAAAGATCCAGATATTTTTTTAATGGTACCATTTCATATAGCTGTCCTTGGAAAGAGGCTTGGTTGGAGCAGATTGTATTAATCTATATCATTTCCATATAAAATGTAAATCAAAGAGATAAACATTGTTTAGTGTTTATTACTTAGTTTATATTTTTAGATAGTCCAGTGATACTAGACCTTTTACATTAAAGCAAGGTGTTAAAACGCAATTTAGAGTGATGAATAATGAAAAGAAAAATTCACAAATGCATTTTTTAGATTGGCTTGTATATCGCTTTCTCATTCCTATTTGTCAAATCTTTGCAGCCTTTGAAGCCTGTGGGTAATAAAAAGATATATAAACCCTGGATCACTTTCTCAAGGGATTTGACATCTAGCATCAGTAATAATACACTTATTCCCAAAGCAATAATACAAAGAATATGTGATATTTCTGTATAAGTGACAAAATGTGATATCAACCTGTGCATGCATTTTGATTATATGGGTGTCCACCAAGTGCTGAGAATTTGATTGAAACAACACAGGGAAAGGAAGCTCTGACTCAGAAAGAACTGTAACATCAACCAGTTTTATCCTGCCACCCATAAGATAGCACCAGTTCTGTATGGTACCATTATTGCTGGGGTCAGTCACCTTGCTTTTGCTTGTGCACTTCTCCCTGGAGCAAAGAAGATGGTTAGGTTTTGTGTTTTCCAAGAATTCCTAGAAAAAACTGAGAAATGTGAAATATTCATTTATATGTGAAGGGGTTACAAATTATTTCCATCAAAAATCTGATTGTACAGATGAAAAGAAAAAAAAATCCCTTAAAGGGATAAGTGACTTGTTCAATTATTGACAGCTAGCAAGTAGCACGGCTTAATCTAAATTGGCTTTCAACTTAGGTAGAAAATTTTTAAATGGTTCGTATTAGGGGAAAAATCGTGTTTGGCCAAAATTTCATGTGCTTTAAAAATTATTTTAAATGTACTAGATTGTTTCCAATATTTTATCCAAATATCCATTATAGTGCTTTATTCCAAAGGGAAAGGATTTACAAATTAAAGAGTAGAAGTGTTGTAATATGTTCCCTTTCTCCAGGAGTGGCAATACCTTTATATCAGAGAAGACATTTCCAGGATACTGAGTATTCCATTGTTTCTTTAATGTTTTGTGATTATTTAGAGGAGTTAAATTCCTAGCTTTTTAAATACTGAAATCACTCTTATTAAAATAAGAGCCTTTGTTGCATCTGAAGTAAACATGTTTATTTTACTTGGAATCAACTAGTATATTTTATTTTCCAGGAGTTTATTCTGTGATATAAATGTTTATTTTCCCCAAAGAGGGGATATTAAAAAATTTTTTTTAATGTTTATTTTTGAGGGAGACAGAGACAGAATGTGAGTGGGTTGGGGCAGAGAGAGAGGGAGGCACAGAATCTGAAGCAGGCTCCAGGCTCCGAGCTGTCAGCACAGAGCCTGACGTGGGGCTCGAACTCATGAGCTGTGAGATGCTGACCTGAGCCAAAGTCGGATGCTCAACCGACTGAGCCACCCAGGTGCCCCAAAGAGGGGATATTTAAAAGAAAAATAATAGAGGGGTGCCTGGGGGGCTCTGTGGATTAAATATCTGACTCTTGGTTTTAGCTCAGGTCATGATCTCATGGTTCCTGTGTTCAAGCCCCTGCATTGTGCTCTGTGCTGCCAGTGTGGAGCCTGTTTGTGATTCCCTCTCTCTCTCTCTCTCTCTCTCTCTCTCTCCCTCCCCCCCCTCCCCCAATAAATAAATATACTTAAAAAAAAAAGAAAAAAAGAATAGAAGTACTGCCATACTTCCAGGGCAGAGAATGCCGTGTTGGTAGGGTGGAGTCAGTGAACTGGGTATACTGGAGGTCTGAGCTGCTGTGAATCAGAGTGAGAGAGTAGGTCCAGAGGTAGTGGGTTTGTGAAGTATACCCACAAGTATATGTGAAGTCTTGGCCAAAGAGTATTGAACAAATTGAAAATGCCTTTGGGCAAATTACATGAAGATAGAGTTAAGTAAGTTCAAGGACAGTCACTATTTTTTATTGAATTGTGAATGATAACAGGAGACCGAGCATAACCTAAGCCATTTTTCTTATATAGAGTCATTTAAAAGGTTGAAGTCCAGAAATAAGTTTAATGAGAACACTGAGAACTTTGAAAGTGTTGGTGTAACATGGACTCTTCCTGAAAACTCATCCTGGTGATGGTGGTTAAGGGAGGGATGAGGGTGATGCTTGAAGGTAGAGCAAATTCAGGCTGACTGGCCACTTTCTAACATTGTGTTAAAGGCAAATAGAAGAATAGTTACCTGGAGATAACTAGGTGGTTCTGAGAAAAGGAGGAGGTTGGAGAAGGTGTAAACACATTTTGACTTTTGAGATGAAATGCTCAGAATGGAAAGTTCTCTTGAAATCTTGGGAAATCCAAGATCAGGGCAGCAGCAGATTGAGTGTCTGGTGAAAGCCTGCTTCCTAGTTCAGGAAGCTATCTTCCTGCTGTGTCCTCATTGCTAGAATGGGTTAGGAAGCTCACTTCAGCCTCTTTGCTTAGGGCACTAATCCCTTTAATGAGGGCTCCACCCTCATGATCTAATCACATCCCAAAGGTCTCACCTTCGAATATCATCACACTGGGGGTTAGGATTTCAACATTTAAATTTGAGGCAGATAGGGCGGTGGGGGTGGGGAGAGGAGGGACACAAACATTCATTCTTTCTTATTTTTTTAAGTTTTGATTTTTTTTTTAATTGACCATTGGCAGTCTGGGGTATTACCATATATTTTCCATTCCTTTTCCTGATTTGCTAGATAGTCTGAGTTCCTTAAGGATTTACTTATTTTAAGGTATTGTTGGAGAATCAGCTGTTTGATTTTTTCTGTTATTTTGATAAGCACTATGATATAAGTTAGGTTTGTAGAGATGAATAAAACTTTTGTCTTTTCCCTCAGGGAGCTTTAAGTTTTCCATAGAGAAAACAATTAGGCAGGCTGTTCCAATAAATTATTCTAATTATAACCAAACTCTCAAATATGGGGAACAATTTTTGAACATGGAAATAATATTGAAACATAATTTCATCATATTATTTGACTAGTCTGCTTTCAGTTTTAGAATTATTTCTTCAATTGTGGAAATGAGAATATACTTTTATTTCAAACTTGCTTTATATCAAGGGAAGAACTGTGAATAAAAATACTTTTCCTAGTTTAACACATATGGTGACTTCACGTTACAGATGTGTCACATTACAAATATGTCGAAAAACAGATACATTATTTGAGCCCTCCACACTTCCTTTTAATTACTCAGGAGCATATCCCGTGCTATGTACATTACTTCCCTTGTTATTTTAATGATTTTAATAGACCAAAGTGGTTTCTGAATATAAATACACAATTCTTTACAGTGCCCTTTTCACTGAACTGTATTTATTTCTTAAGTTTCTAGAGTGACCAAGGTTCTTGCTAAGATGTCTCTTACGCTCATTGGCTCATTGATTGCTTTATAATTTTGACATTTTTCATAGGTACCAAATTTGTTGTTTTGATTCTTTGGAAGTGATGTGAGTCTCCCAATTCCAGTCATCTTGTTATTGAACAAATAATGTTAAATTCATAATCCAATTCAAAAATTTATGTTGTGTGAAACTATTTACTTATTATGTTCTTTAATGAGGCCTGGCCGGCTCTTTTGAGTGAAAACCAAGTAGAGTGATTCACATTTCCCAAACAGACCTTCAGTGTAAATGATTTCGAGTCATATTTGAGGTCACTTTGTTGTTGTCACTGTACTTAATCTTCCCAGCATCTCATTGTTATTGCCAGAAAACTTTGGTGTGCAGCCTGCATGTAATCAGGGACAGAAAACTGCAGCATAGACTACTTTAACTGAATTAAAATGAGACAGTGCCATACAACATGCAGACTTATACAAGACAGACATACTAAATGTGTACATGAAATGCCCAAATAATCTGTCTTTGGCAATACATATACAGTAGGACATATCTGTAGTATACTAATACTGTTAAATAAAAATCAGTGACTTATATGAATGTACCTGATTGTACTTAATATTCTCCTGCAGCATAGGGAAACAAAACATGCTCCTGCAGCGTGTGTGTGTGTGTGTGTGTGTGTGTGTGTGTGTGTGTGCGTGAGCGAGCGCGCCTGTGTGTATGCACACACATGTGGAAGATATTTAATGTTAGAGCAAAATTTTTAAAACTGTGTAATCTACCATCAGAGATATGTAATCCACGTTTTTTGTAAGTAAGAATGTTTAAAATTACTTTTAGTGTTCAAATTCAGTATAGGAGAAAAAGAGTGTTCATTTGAATGAAAAGATAGCGCTTCTTTGGCTGTCTTGCTTGAAGTGTGGACTTAGAAGCACAGGAGGGCGCCTGACTGGTTCAGTCATTTGAGCTCCCGCTCAGGTCATGATCTTGCGGTTCATGGGTTCGAGCCCCACATTGGGCTCTGTGCTGACTGCTTGGAGCCTGCTTCAGATTTTCTGTCCCCCCCCCCCCCCCCCGCCTCTCCCCTGCTTGCACTCTGTGTCTTTCTCTCTCTCAAAAATAAATAAACATTAAAAAAAATTTAAAAAAAGAAAGAAGTACAGGGAGATGAGCGAAGTGTGGCTCCTGTAGAAAGGTTGTGGTCGTAACCCATGAATACAAATCAATGCGCTTTGATATTAAAAACTCAATAATGAAGGTATGCTTTTATACAAACATTTGCAATTTTCTTTTCCCTTCTATTTTGACTTCCTACGTTGCTTCAAACTTTAATTGTTATATTCCCAGAAGAAATCTGTGATGGTGGTCAAGGTATATTTTGACTTAATCACAAGCAATCAGAGAACAATAGATTCTTTCTGATGTAAAATTCTTAGTTGTCATGTTGCTAGTGTACTCTTTGTGACTAGAATGCAAAGTAGTTTTAATCCATACATCCTTTTTTCTGTGCTGGGATGCCTGCCAAGTCTATGTCTGCGATTAACTTTTGAGGTTGTCAGCTTGAAACAAATGTAGGGGCAGGAGAACTCAGGACAGTGGATTTGTGTTTAATGTATATTTAACAAGAGTGTTAGCTTTCAGAATTAGAAAACAAATAATTTTCTTCATAGACCAAAAGTTTCCTCGGCATCACGTTTGCTTTTTAAATTGTCCTATGCTTTTAATCTAAATGTTCAACAGACTTCATATAAAACTGAAGGAATTTAATAAAGATTATCTGTTAAAAGTTGGATTACATATTTATTCATGGTATTTTAGTTTCTAGAACTCCCTGCTTTTTAGCTGGAGGTGAAAGTCAGCAACATTCAAGGACAGTGTTACCTGATTTGCTTTAATTCTGTGGATGATTGGTTAATATTCTAGCCAAATGTGATTTAATGAAAAGACAATGCTTGGGTTGAAAACAAAATTCCTGAGTTCATATCCATCATTGACTTAATTTCTCTGGGCTTCCATATCTTCATCTATATGAATCTGTTTTACTTTTGTCACATCATTCGTGCTAGGTAGGAATAGAAGGTAAGAAAATTCACATTAAGTGAATACAATACTATATCCTAGGTTCTGTAAGATACTTTGAATGAATCCTAGTAACAAATCTATGAGGAATGTTCATTTTATATAAATTCCCAATTTAGAAACTAAGTCTCAGAAAAGGCAAATCACATGTCCAAGATTGTCCAATTGATAAGGAAGAATCTGGAATTCAAAAACTGTGATTGCCTGCTTTCAAAGTTCTTGTTCACCTGATTGTACACAGCCTTGGCTCTATGTACCTTTGGCTACAACTTCGACGGTCATTGCTTACTACCTTCATGATGATGGAGGGAAGGGAATGATACTGAATATTTGAGAAAAGGTCTGTGAAAATATGATTATGTGTTTTGAGCATTAACTATCCCAGATGCTGTGCTAAACAGTAGACATATATTCTCTCGCTTGAGCCTAAACTTAACCTTACAAGGTAAATACTATTACTGAACCATTTTCAGAAGATGAAAACAGTACTCAGAAACTCTAAGTGACTTTTCTAAATGTCAAGACAAGGTAACTTACTTCAAAGAGCATGCCTTTGACTTTAAGAGGTTAGTTTCCTATTGCTGCTATAACAGATTACCACAGAGTTAGTGGCTTAAGCAATACAGACTTATTTTATTACTATTATTTTAGTTTTCAGAGAGAGAGAGAGAGAATGTATGTGAGTGGGAGAGAGGGGCAGAGAGAGAGAGAGAGAGAGAGAGAGACTCTTAAGCAGCCTCCACAGCTAGCATGGAGCCCAACATGGGGCTCAATTCCACAACCTTGGATCATGACCTGAGCCAAAATCAAGAGTTGGATGCTCAACCAAATGAGCCACCCAAGTGCCCTGCAATACAGATTTTTTGTCTTACTGTTTTGGAGGTCAGAAGTCTCACTGCGCTAAAATCAAGATGTCAGCAGGACTGTGTTCTTTCTTGAAGCTCTGAGAATCTGTGTCCTTTCTTTTCCTAGATCCTAAAGGGCATCTGCAGTTCCTTCGTTTATGGCCCCCTCCACCATCTTCAAAGCCAGCAGTGTAGAATGTTCCCTTTTCTCCCTCCCTGTCCTTCCCTCTCTGTTTCCTCTTCTTCTATTACATCTTCATCTGAATCACCCACCTCCCTTTTTCTTTATAAGGGCTCTTGCCATGATAATGAATCCATATAGATAAATCAGGATAATCTCCCATCTCAAGATTTTTAATCATTTCTGCAAATTCTCTTTTGCCGTGTAAGGCATCATTCACAGGTTCTGGGGATTAGGATGAGGACATTTTCGAGGGTTATTTTTTTTCTGACCACAAGTATACTTTACAATGCGTGATGTTAAAGGAGATAAATTGAAGAACATATTAGTTCTCTCTGTGAAGAACTCAGAAGAGATGATTCAGTATTAATTGATTAGTCAGAGAGATGTTAACACATTTAAACTCAGCAGCTAATGTTTGAAAGTTACATAATGCAAAAATATAAAGGTACAGTGGACTTCAAAAGTTGTACAAATTGTATGACAAGAAACTCATCACAGTAATTTTAATTGATAAATATTAATATTAATACATTTACCTAAATGTATTAATATTTAATCTACAAAGATAATGGCAAGGACTAAGGTGAATAAGAGTGTTTCATTTTCGATGTTTCATTTTCTGTGGAATTAAAAAACACCTATGTTAAGAAATATGTTAACTGCATAGCACTTGATTCCTTACAAAGAAATTTCCAGGCTGTCTTTCCATTTGATTAAACATTAATCTTAGAGATATTAGAACTGGTGCTTTTAAAACCACTTTACAAATACATTACCTCTCTTGAGGCATGACAACTAGCATGTACCATTAGTTTTACTGTTTATTTTTTATGCCATTTTTAATTTTGTTGTTGACATTTTATATTGAGTTGTTTTTTAACTTGCTGTAATGATTTTTAAAGACTAGACAGGGTATTAATCCTAATAAACAAAATGCCATCCTGAGACATGGTGAGGTTTTAGTAAATTCCCCAGACTCACATGAGCTTATTGGTAATAGAGCCTTACCTGCTACTTTATTCACTGGACTCCCACTCCACCACTTCCCAAATTCTAAGACAGAACTTAGTGAGTGCTTGGCCTTCTGGTTTTACTACACTTTTTTCTGATTTTACATACTATGTTATACAAATGAGCCTGAATAGGTTAATTATATATAATATAATATTATATATATATGTATATTGCATATGTATAATTACAGTGCATTATGAAACTATAACAGAATAGGTTCATTTGTGTAATATAGTAATTGGCAAGAATTAGTCTTCTGTTGTGATCTAGATCGTCTTGATCTTGGTAGACAAAATCTCTGCATCTTATGAAACTCTTGAAGTAGGCCTTTACTATGCAAGCAGGAAGTGATGGTCAATGGAGTTAGCAAGTAAACCTGAACCATATTTAATGTTCTGAAATAAGCCTTTGCCAACTTAACTGATCACCTTTGCCTCAATATGTATTAACATTTATTAAATATATTCACCCCTCTCCCTCCATCTCTCTCTCTCTCTCTCTCTTCCTCTCTCTCTCTCTCTCTCTCTCACCTCTCTCACACACACACGTACACAATTTTGTTATCTTTATTTGTAAATGTACATGTTGAATGTTGTCATATAGTCTTTGTATGGTCTTAGGAGATTTTTAATTTTTGTAATCTTCAGAGATCTTAATATAGAGCTTGCTTTATAGTGGAACCACATTAAGATAAATGTGGTTTGCTAAATTTCAATATTGATTAGATATTTTTAAACTTAGCAAAGATTGTTATTCTCTTTGATGTGATATCAGTGTAATAGTGAACAGTCTAATTTAGGAAAATATCTAGCTGTTTTTCATCTGTTTTTCAGTTTATTTATTTATTTTTAGAGAGAGAGAGAGAGAGAGAGGAAGAGAGAGAACATGAACAGGAGAGGGGCAGAGGGAGAGAGAGAGAATCCCAAGCAGGATCCGTGCTGTCCGTACAGAGCCTGATGCGGGGCTTAATCTCATGAACCCGTGAGATCATGACCTGAGCTGAAATCAAGAGTCAGATACTTAACTGACCTAGCTACCCAGACGCTCCTGTTTTTGATCCTTTTAAACTAATTTATTTAAAAAATTGGTTTCATTCCAAATTAGTCCATAGATAATTTTCTTTAGGAAGTGATTTCCACCCAGTGGCAACATATTATAGCCACCAGTGATTATGGAAATAGAAATGAAACTACAGAAGTTAAAATATTTTTTATTTATTGTTTAGTAAGGAAAATAAATTATAATTTGTTTACTTAAGCATAATATGTAAAATGGCTGTTTTAAAGTTAAAGTTTTCTGTTATCTGCTTGTCACGCAAGCTAATAAGTCTCTATGATCCCTTCTTCCAGAAAACCACTGGTCTTAGTCTGTGAATTCTAGGGTGGCTACCTGTTAACACCGGAAAATGTTATTGTAATTGCCAGAAACACCATCAGCAAATAATTCTAATGTCTATATTACCTCAATTTGACAAAAAAATATGTGTTGACTATAGCAAATCAAAATAATCTAAATACTCAGTATTTCACATCAATATTCTGCATTTTGCCTTAGTTCTAAAATATGGCTTATCTCTTACTGTTTTTTTGAAGGAATATAATTACAGTGTATTATGAAACTATAACAGAATGTTATTTCACTGAAGTAGTCAAGTACTAATTTACTCAAACAATAGAATAGTCAAAGACACAATTATTAACTTATTTGAGGGAAATTAATGGTTATTGGTAGCTAGGAACAAACTCATCAGTACTGTTTTGTGACCTGAATCTCATTTTCATAAAATACATTTAGAAATTTATCCACACACCTTGGTAAAATTCTGTTCTGTTTTGTCTCTGGTAGTAACTTTAATTCCTAACAGTACATTTTTCTTTTTTTTTTTTTTACATGGGATGATAAAGTGTTAAGTGACCATAGCTTAGACCATGGTGTCGGAAGAAAATGTTTGTCTTTCTTAAATATGGAGTGATGTTGATTATAGAATATAATTTTCAGTGGTAGTTCATGCTTTCCTGTTACTTTGTGTGTTCATATTTTCCTAAAAGCTACTGAGCCATTTAAGGGTTTCCAAGAAGACAAATGATTTTATGGATGATGTTGAAACTCTTCAAAATGAGATAGTGAAATTGAATGACTTATAACTGATTATTCACTTCAAGTTGTTTATGCTCCATATGTTTTTTTTATTATTTTTTATTTTTTTATTTTTTTATTTTAAGTAGGCTCCATTCCCAGTGTAGGGCTCAAACTCACAACCCTGAGATCAAGAGTCACACTTTCTGGGGTGCTTGGGTGGCTTAGTTGGTTAAGCATCCAACTTCAGCTTAGGTCCTGATCTCTTAGTCTGTGAGTTCGAGCCCCGCATCGGGCTCTGTGCTGACAGCTCAGAGTCTGGAGCCGCTTCAGATTCTGTCTCTCCTTCTCTCTCTGACCCTCCTCTGTTCATGCTCTATCTCTCTATCTTTCAAAATTGAATAAATGTTTAAAAAAAGTCATACTTTCCACCAACTGAGCAACCAGGAACCCCTGTTCCATGTATTTCTTAAATAGTAAGAAATTCAAGGCATTTGTTGTATTTACAGGCTGTATTTTAGTCTACATGTCCAATGAGATACTACAGATAAGCACTAATTGGCTAATTTGCAGCCTAAAGTTAATTGCTAAGTCTTCATGACTACCATAAATGAAAGGGTAAAAGAACATTATGGAGATCAGATTTTGTCAATTAGAAATTGTAACCTAAAAGTGGGGTAGGTGGAGAAGAATACTTTGGTTTGAATGGACTGATTCATTTTGACATACAGTTACTTTATATACCACATACTTTAAGTTGGTGTGTTTACTTGATTAAAATTGGAAACTATAGAGTAGAATGATTCAATTTTCTGATAATTTTGATCTTATGATAGCAGAACTTCTCTACTTGAAAAGCAGAATGCCCATTTTAATAACATATTAATGCAGATAGTGTCTTTTGTCTTGGGATATCTTATTAATTAGTCAACTTAATCTGCTCATGAGATTATGAAATATGGGAGGAAAACATACTGAAGATGGTCTCTCTTGTTTTTTAGCCTTAATTTGTAGTTTTCTTCAAGTTGTTTCTCTTCACAATTGCCTTAAGATTTTTCCTGTTGCTACTGTTAAATTACCAATCGGCATGATCCAAATCTAAATTTGGCTCACAAGATTGATTTTTATTGCGAATACAGAGATTAAGAAGCAGATCAATAGGCATGCTAAGGATCGTTGAGTCACTTCCCCCCAAAAAGAATGCATACAAATCTACAGAAATTGTTGGAGCTAAATTTTTTGTATGTAAAAGGAATTCCATATATTAATTTGCTGTTTTAAATGCTCTTAGTCTCTGAAAGAAATACACATTATAAATTGCTCTTTGCCAAGGGAACCCAAATCCTGATCTTCTGTCACCTCTGAAATTTACTGATTTATTTAATCTCGTTTTGACTGTGGACTGAATGTGTAAGCAGTCTTCATGCTCAGTAGGTTTCGATTAGGATGGCTCCGCACAGGCAACACTCTGACAAGGCAGAACCTCTTTCTTCTTTTGGAAGACATTCTTTCAGTATTTATCATCTTAGAATGTTAACCACACCACTCACCTTTCCAACCACACTACCAACAGATATATTTCTTGGTCAGAGAAAGTAAGACCTATAACTATGAAGTTTGTTTATTCCATTAATCTCCATAAAGAAATGTTTCCCACACTTGTTCTTTTACAGTTTCTGATGTTTCCTTTATTTAAAAAAGTAGATGTAATGGGCACATTAATATAGATTTGTTCTTTGACAGTAGTGGATTAGTGAGGGATATCTTTTTCAGAGGGAACAGCAAATCGTGTAGAAAAATAATGTAACTTCAGGAAAAAATCAGGCCTATAGTGAAATTTATGCATATGTTAAATTAATATTTTAATAATCATTTCGGTTTTTGATGTGTGAAACATTAAAAATTAAAATGAGAATATTTTCCCAGCAACCCCATAACTTTCTGCCTTGGACGTATGCAAATCACGGAAGTTGCCAGAGGGTCACTCGCGGTATTCTCTCTCAAGTGCAGCACTAAATGTTAGGATTGCTTGTTGATATCTAATCCTCAGTTAACATCATAAATCAGCGCTTGTCAGATCAGGGAAGCATATTAACTAGAGTTATTATATTTCAAAACAGTTAGGAGTGTTTTTTATTCTGACAGCTTCCCAGAGAGGGGAGTCTGTGATGAGAGGCTACAGATATTTCACACCGGTAAGGAGGCTACACATTGCCAGTTATTACTGTTAAGGGCAACCTCAGCAAGCACATCGTAATTCTCTCCAGAGTCCTCCATTTTAATTCTTGTCATGCCACAACGTTATTTACTCCCTTTACCAAGCTAACAGCTGCCAGCCAAGTGCAGTTTTATGGAGTTTTAGAATCTTAGAAAGGGTTGAAGGAGAACTATACAGGATATCTTATGAGTCTTCATTTTCCTGTAGAAGATACTGATGCATTTTCATTATTGGGGACTTACTACGTTCTGGCCTATAGAAAGTATTTAATTTGCTTACTTCAAATTATACAACCAACTTGTCCTGTTCTAGCATCCAATTCATTCATTTTCTGTCTCTGTCTCTCTCAATGCATTGTTACCTACAAAAAAATTGCTTTGTTTTGCAATAAGCCAGTGGAAACCTCTATATAGAAATAATGCAATATTCTATAATAGGTATGTCACAAAAATAAATATTATTTATCGAGATTAAAAAGGAAAGCAAAGTATCAATTGAGAAAGGGTTTTCTGATAGTCTCATATTTACAAAGGGCCATAATAGTAACATAGAACCAATGAATACAAAGCAACATTCCTTCTGTATGAGAATATTACAAAATTATCATAGCCAAGAATAAAGTGAGGCTTTTGGAAAATTTGATAACAATAAAAAGTCACTTGGTGAAGCTGTGGTATGATGTAAAAAGATGCTGTCACTCACCAATTATGTAAATAGATGGGCTTTCTTTAAATGCTTATTTATGTTAGAGAGAGAGAGGGAGAGAGAGAGAGACAGAGAAAGCAACAGAGAGGGGCAGAGAGAGGAGTAGAGAGGGAATCCCAAGTGGCCTCCTCATTGTCAGCACAGAGCCTGATGCAGGGCTTGATCTCATGAACTGTTGAAATGACTTGAGGCAAAATCAAGCATTGGATGTTTAACTGACTGAGCCACCCGGAGCCCCAATTTCAGACAAATGATTAATGCACCACTCAATTTTAATTCCTTGAGAGTGTTTTTCAAAAGAGAAATTTCAGGAGTACTGACAGTAGAGTTAGGTGAGTGGTCTTTAGGAAAACAATTATCCTAAATGTTTTACATCTTCCTTATTCCAATAGATTATATTACAAAATAGTACCTGAACCTAGATGAGAACATTTTACTGTGTAGTCTTTGAAGTAGGGAAAGTTGCTCTGAAGATGTGAACTTTTTAAGTTTTTCACAAAGTAGATACCACAAACTATGCATATGCAAATTTGACTTGGATTCTGGGAAAGACTTCAAAGTACAATAAATAGCTTTGTGTGTGTGTTTGTGTGTGTGTGTGTATGTGTACATTTGTGTGTGTCTTTGTACCTTCAAATAGTTGAGCGGGAAGAGGGAAGGTAGTGATTGTTTGGATGTTGTTGACTTTGTGGTTAGTCATTAGACTGATTAGTAGGCAAAGTTTTTAAACCTGAATATGAGCTCAGCATTTAATAGAAGCCTATCTGGTGGTTAATATGGAGAAATATGGACAGAAGAATTTATTTGTAATAGGTTAAATGTGTCAACCTTCATTAATTTTAAGCACAGTAGAACACTTTTTAAGATGGTTACATTTTATTTCATAAACAGTAACATGTATACAAAGACCAGGATTATGCTATTTAAACAGATTAAGAATCTAAAACTTGGAAAGTGTCTGGATATTGTTCAATCTGATTACTCTGTGAGGTAAATAGGCATAAATCTCTACTTGCTTTGTGGGGTGAGCATTTTATATTTCTAGGAATTAACACACGGAGGTAAGATTTATCTTTCTAAATTGAGAAGTAAGTGTTAATGTGCAAAAATATCAGGGATTTGTTTTTTCATGTATCTTAAATTCTTTGAGTTTGAATTTTTTATCTGTAAATGAGGAATGTGGCCAACTAAAAATGAAGTGTGAATTATTCCCTTCAGACCCTTCATTTCCCATAGCAGCTGTTATACAGGTTGATGTGAGGCACCTGAAATGAACTAGGTTCTAAATAATGAGGAATTGAGTTGGCTGGGTAAATGGAATGCAAGCTTTATATAGATCTTATTTTCTGCAAGAGCTGTGCTTGATCAATAGGTTTAAATAACAACAAACTTAATTTTCTTAGAGAACACATTACTACATTTTCTGTCTTTGAGAGCTTTATAAAAAGGCAAGAGAAACAAAATAAAATGCCTGAAATCCAAATATCAGTAACGGTATTCAATCTTATTTTAACATGTACTATCACCATAATGTATCTACCATTTATGTTCTTAATCGTTATACCAGGAAATGGCAGACATTCTTTTTACTTTTGAGAAGTTTATTTACTTACTTTGAGGGAGAGAGAGTGAGCGAGAGAGCTAGTGAGCATGTACACAGCTGTGCTGTCCGTGCAGAGCTCAACACAGGGCTCACTCCCATGAACCGTGAGATCATGAACTGAGCTGAAATCACGAGGTGGATGCTTAACGGACTGAGCCACCCAGGTGCCCTGGCATTCCTTTTGTTAAAAGATAAATTGAAGCACACTGATACTTTTAAAAGTCAGAGCGTACGTTGATTCAAATGGGGCAGCACCAAACTCAAAGTGGTTTAGGAGGATTTGGCTCACTGGAGCTAAGGGAGAGGTTTTTGTAGAGAAGATGTGGAAACAAATCAAGGACATTGTTTGCCTGGCTACAGTTTTGAGCAGTTCCCTTATTTGGGAAAGCCTAGTTGGCTGTTTGTGACTGGGTGTTCTCATGTTTAAATTTTTCTGGGATTTAAGATCATTGACTCTGGCTTTGGTTTTGGTTTCTTTAGGAGGCTACCAAAGACTTTAGAATGACCCTAGTCTACTTGCTTCCTTGTTTAACTACTTCAACATTTTAAAACATGTGAAGTGGTAACTAATTTACAAATATGAATTATATCCAGGGGAACATTTGTATGTGAAGCCACAGTCCAATTTAAAGGAACTGATTATTCCTCTATAAATGGCTATATTAAAGTCCACGACAATATTACAAACACAGTAATTGGATTTATGTAGGAAATATAGTTCCTAGGTTAAAAACTAGGGCTCTGAACTCAGTATAACTAATACAGAATTCTAGTGACACAGGGTGGAATCTAGGATGAGTAATTCAATATTCTGTAAAATAAGAATGATTATAATATTTATCCCGTGGTGTTATTCTGAGAATTAAATGAGATATATAGATAAATTGGATGGTACATTTCTGGCACCTAGTAAGTAGCTTTTGTTTTAAAGGAAAAAAGTATTTATGAAGAAACCTGTTATATACAATGTTAATAATTTGTCTTTTTAGGAGATGCTGTCATTGTTTTAATTTAAAGGTAAAATATGCATGTCAGTCTTTGAAAAGATAAAAACTGTACAGAAACATAAGTCATGGAACTTACAACATGCTTTGCTGAAATTTGCTAATCAAGTATTTTGGAGAATTGATAATTTTGACTATTTTCGCCCTAGAAAGAGTATTTTTTCTAAATATTCTATTTAAAGACTGTGTGTGTGTGTGTGTGTGTGTGTGTGTGTGAGAGAGAGAGAGAGAGAGAGAGAGAGAGAGAACAGAGAAACAGAGAATGTGCTTATTAATGTGAAATTTTACTGCAAAACAAATCAGTACATTTAACATACCAAAATATGAGTCTCAGTCAATATGTCCTAAGGATCTATTTTATAGCTATTACAATCTTAAAAAATATAATCTTGTTGCAGATTTATGCTAGAAGGAGTTGATCTTCCTTTTCAAGACTGTGGATAGCTTGAATAGCAACAGAAGAGAAGGTTTTGTAATCTGTGGTCCCTATTGCTCTGCTGGTGTATCTGAGATTTCAGTATTACATTTGGTCTGAAATCCAAACACAATCCAAACATTTAAATCTTTTCACAAATCCAAACATTTAAATCTCAAATCTTGCCCCATAAAATCATACATATTTTTCTCTTAAAACAACTTTTCAAATAAGTCCTTTCATTCTCCTTCCCACTTACCGTTATCATCATAGTCCAGTCTTATACAGATTGTCCTCTCTAACCATTTCTGCTTCATCTCGTGGTTTAGATTTTTTTGCCAGCGCCAAAGAGTACTTCTAGCTCACTTCTTAGTTACGTGTCTGCATTGATACTCCAGTTCAGGGACACTTTATTCTTATTGATTTTTTTTCAGTTTAAAGACAATTTAAAAAAAAATAATGTTTATTTATTTGTGACAGAGAGAGAGAGACAGAGCATGAGCCGGGGAGGGGCAGAGAGAGAGGGAGACACAGAATCCGAAGCAGGCTCCAGGTTCTGAGCGGTCAGCACGGAGCCCGAGCGGGGCTCGAACTCACAGACTGTGAGATCAGGACCTGAGCTGAAGTCGGACGCTCAGCTGACTGAGCCACCCAGGTGCCCCTAATTAAAGATTTTTACAATGGCATAAGCTAAGTAAAGAAACAAAGCTCTAGTTTCTGTTACTTGACAAAGAAGAAAGTGCAAGGGAAGACAAGCAAAAACCAACCAATAATAGCAAAAAATCTGAGAAAATTTAATAATTATTTTATCAGAATTAAATTTTTTCTCTAAATGGTATTTATTTAATGATTTTCTTCTGAATGTATGCATATGATTTATTTTATTAAACTAGCCTCTAAAGGAATTAACATACTACTTGCCACTAGAACATACTACAGCTTTCTAAACACCATGTGAAATAATCCATCTAATGTCTGTATCTGAAACAGTCTATGTCCTTTTTCGGAAAGACTTTATGTTATTACCAGTTGTACAGGTGAGAGAAGGTATAACTAAATAGTATTGTTAGATTTGTTTTAAATGATAATGATTATATACTTAAAAATGCACGAAGGAAATTTCTATTTTTACTGGGGTACTTAAGACAAAGCTTGTAATTCTCCAGTGATTTCTTTGATACGATTATATGAATTTTTGCCAAATAAATATTTTTTGTAAATAACAACTATTTGAAAAATAGAAAAATATGCTTGAAACAAAAACTAGTTTTGCTAATAGGTTGTCATTTAGATTCTAAGTATTTATTAGTCAGGAGGTGGCTAATGAGCAGATGTTTAATGAGCAACAAAAATGAATAGAAAGTTTTTTTTTTTTTAATTTTGCTTGTTTATTTCACACTGACTGAAGGTACGGATGTGGTTGATGAAATGAAAAAATCTAAATAATATCCAATTGGATATGACTAAATGGAGAGATATTCTATTAATAGAATTTAATATGGTGTGGAAACTTGCATTAGAATTTCAGAAAATTATTGATATAATTTTAGAGATAAATGAAAGTAGTATACAAATAGCATCAATAAAAATTATTGAAACAAATGTAATCAACTCATTCAGTATATTATGCAATGTTTTCTTACCCTCTTTTGTATCTCATTACCTTGGTAATACTGGGGTATGAAGTTATGTGGCTTTTTTGTTTTTCAAATTCTGTATATACATGGATTCCTCCATGTTGGGCTCAAGATTACTTACCTGAGATTTTTTTATTCACTATGCATCTCTCGTAAGATAATCACAAAGCTACTAAAAAAGCATTAGAACATTTTATGCACATCTTTAATAGTAGAACATTTGGAAGATATATTAAATGAGTTTGCATTTTATAAAATGGAAAATCCCAATTTTCAGAAGACTTTTCCATTTTGAAACAGCTGTTTTTTACGTTATTCTATTGGCCTAACATTTAAAACTAATTTTCAGATACAAAACTCTTAAATTTTGGTCTTCTAAGTGAAATTTTTCAAAGAAGCAAGTTGTTGTGCTTCTACCTTAATAAAAATCCTTTGCTGGTCCATCTGTGCAAATGGTTTCCTTTTACGGGCTCTTAAGCACTACATTTTATTATCGATCAATTGTAATTTTACATTACTTCCCTACGGAAATCACCAAAGCAAAAATTACAGCTTTTCTCTGAATTTTACTTTATCCCTACTGATGAAATAAAATTGTTTTATTTGGCCCACCCTCCTCAGTCTAAATATGGAACACATTTTGAGGGATAACACAGTTGAATTAATTATAATTTATTCCAGAATTTATCTCTGTAGTCATTAAGGAAATCTTACAATACTAGGTTTATATGTTATTTCCTTTATTTTTATATTTAATTTATATGCAACTAAACCATACAGATTAAATACCCTATAATGATCAAATCCAAATGTAATTTTTTATGTCCATAAAATACCACAACATTAGGCTTCTAATTACACGTTTGATTCTTTTTAATGGATTTATAATTGATGGCAAAGACCTTTCTGAATTGCCTAATAAAAAGAGCATGAGAATTGGAATCAGCCACTGAGTATCACAGCCACTTCTTCCTCTGTTACTATGAAGAGTTTGTGTGTAAGTATAAGGAATTTATACCCTGAAGTTTCCATTTAATGTTGTAGTTAATATTACATAAGATTATGTGTATAAATGGGCTTTTGAAAATGTAAATGGTGTGCAAGTGGAGGTATTGATATCAGGGTGGAAGCATCTGAGGACAACCTGATTCATTATCCTGGCTTATTAGATGCACAGTAATCTTACAGGTCTGTTTCAGGTCAAGTGACTGATTGAATGACTACTTGCATTGATTAACTGAATTTGCAAAATTTGGATGTTTATCCAATTGATACTGAGTATTGTATGTAAAATGCAAAACTGGGTTTATTCCTCATGAATCCACTTTAATATGATCACTCCTTAGTTTGTATTTCACAGACCCTCCCACTTTATAACAGAGATAGAAAAAGGAAAGTTACAAATTTGTTTAAGGGTGACCTGGAAAAAAGTCATTTTAGAATCCATGTGATATAATTATACCAAATTCTGCTTTTAGCAGGATTTAAGTCAGAGATAAAGTCAGGGATTTAAGTCAGAGATTTTGTTTGTTTTGTTTGTTTGTTTTTGGTGGTGGTGGGGATTATGAATGTCAACAGAAATCTAGAGTCTCAAATACCAACAATTTGGCCAAAATAAAGAATATACATTGATTCATATTGCTTTCTGTGTTCCTCATTGCCCCGTTTTGGTTTCTTCTTTTTTATTCCAGCTCTGTGTTTTGCCAACCCCACTTAGTCTAGTATTTCAGTTTTAGATTTGTAACATTTTGGTTTGTTCTACTAGAATGCAAGATCAAATGTAAATATCAAAGTCAGAGACTGTGTCTTATTGATCTTTGGATTCCCCATCGGGTTCATCACTGGTATAGCAAGAGGCTGAGAGCTGTTTTAGCATTGGGTGTATTACCTTTTTGGTGCCTTACTCTCTTATCAGGGAAACAGAAATGAACACACCATGCAAATCCCTGTGTGATCGTAAGAGTTAAATGGGTTAATGCCCGAAGTCAGTGCTTGGCATACACAGGCATTAAAAATGTTATCTATTGTTGGTTATCATTAATGTTCTTTTCTTGAGGGTTGTAGGAACTCTGCTAGCACTATCCAAAATGAATTTGGCTGTGGAAATTATTAAATATTTGTTTGGTAACAGTATAAGAACCTTGATTTCCTTTTATCAATGACTTTATATTTTCTACTCTTTAGACCAAGTAATCTGGGCCCAACATCACTTGGTTTGCACTGTGATGTGTGGTGCAGATGGAACGGGAGTTTGTATGGCTGCAGGGAGGCTGGCAACAGCAGATTTTAAAGAAGTTTTTATTTAAATTCCAGTTAGTTAACATACAGCATGATATTAGTTTCATGGATACAATTTAGTGCTTCAACACTTACATACAATACCCGGTGCTCATCACGACACGTGCCCTCGGTAATCGCTAGCACCTGTTTCACCCATCCCTCATCCACCTCCCCTTGGATAACCATCAGTTTGTTCTCTAATTTTGTGCCTCTTTGGGAACTGTTTCGGTTGTAGATGGTCCCATGCCTAAGGTCACTCCCTTTTTCCTGGGTTTGTCTATTAGCCAGTGACCAGTAGAGGTGGGATATTAAAGTCTGGGCCTCACTGCCCATCTCAGAAAACTTTTAAAGCAGTCCCAACTCCAGAGATTCCCATGGGGTTAGCTGAAGCTGCCATTGGGTCTAAATTGCAATTTGACATCTCCCTTTTCTTAATTCTGTATGTCCCCCTCCATTTTCACAGGTGTTAACCCCAAGAGCACTCCTTAATAAACATCCTAAATGCTAAAGCACCTCAGAAGCTGTTTCCAGGAAACTCAGCCTGAGATATGTAGTACTATAACTTTTCACATAGTGGATGTTTAATAGACAGATATAAAATTGAGCTGAAAACAAAATACAAAAAATTCTATCTTCAACATCCAAGGTTTTGACAACTCAGATTTCCTCGGCTACATTTGGCTGGAGATAAGACTCGTCGTAATAGGTGTTTTGGCTCAGTATTGTGGCTTAGATACCTAGTACAGTGTCTGAAGCTGTAATGGGCTCATGGCAAATACTGTTGAGTGAAAGAGCAGACAGAATGTTTCTGTAACTTTGTAACATTTGCTATTAAACAACTTCCGTGGTCCACTCCTTTTCCAACTCAGTCCTTCGGAGTCTCACAAAAGCGTAGGAATACCTTTATCTCTGTTACTGCAGGACAGTTACTAATTTACTGTTTTGCTGCTCTCCATAGCTAGGATTTAACAGAAACAGTGGCTCAGGTAATCAACCTCAAAGACATTTCTCCATTATTGTTGCTATCAGGCTAGCTTCTCCAATGAAGGGAGAGAATCTTTTAACCATCATCTTAGTGAGCTCTATAACTGGGGACTCTAACTGATGATACCTTTTTCTTCAGTGCATTCCAGAGATTTTCGTCCAAATTTACTACAGAATATCTTTGTAGAATCTTTCTTTCTAGCACTTAGTAAAGATTCTGTGGGGCCTGTGCTGGATAGAATTTAAGGAATTGTCGTCTACACTGGGCATTGAAAATCTTCCCTTCCCTCAAGCCCATAAACTCCATTTTCCTTAGAATGAATTTCTTTCCCAGAAGGCTTTTGGTCCCTTAGGCAATAGACCTCTGGGGGCCGACACAATATTCTTGTCAACCAGACAAGCTCAGACAGGTTAGAAACCCTGTAATGAACCCAATTTAGGTTCCAGCTGGAGTTTCCACTGTTAATTAGAAAGTACACTATTGCATAGTATCTTGCTTATTCTTTTCCTCTGAAGCAAAAATAAAAATAGACAATATTAGACTATTTAGCACAGAACTCTCAGAAAATAAAGGGTTCATAAGCCCCAGATGGTAAATTCTGATTTTTTTTAATTTTTGTATTTTGCCATGTTTCACTATTCTCATTACCATTTTCCACCATGTACTCACCCTTCAAAGGTGTGCATATAATTTCTTTTACTTAGAGAAGACGTGTTATTGAGTAGCAGAAGAAAAAAAAAGCCAAAAGCCAGAAAAAGAAATTGTGTGTGTGTGTGTGTGTGTGTGTGTTGTGAAGATGTTGAGGAAGTGTTATTGTAATTTTATAGAATTAACAAATCATACTGACAGGGCTATTTAGAATTTTAAAATTACTTCTGAATATTTATATGGTGGTTATACATTTAAATGTTGAAAGCTAAAATGTCTTTGTAATATAAAAATTGGGGATGGACATCAGGGTATAGTTGATAACTTTTCTCATTCTTTCATGTTGTCTGTATTTCCAATAATTTTTTATTACAGATTTTGATGAAACTCATCTGTGAAGAATATAAACCATATACCATTTAAAATAGCTAACTTTCATTAATTTCCAGTTATTTTTGTGTGTTTTGATTAGGTTTTCTGAATTCTAGAGGTCAACTTTGTAGACTAAATTTTATAAATAATCTATTGTTATCTATAAATTTAATTTTTTTGCCATTTATTTGTATGTGACATGTTTAAAAATTATTAATTTCCATACACATGTTTATGCCCCCTTATAATATTCCTAATGCTGTATATTTTTCCTCTATTTTTTGGTCACAAGTATATCCTTTTTAAGAAATTAGCTTTTATTTTTATTTACTTCTTTTTATCTTTTTGTGTTTTATTTTCTGTTACATTAAATTAAGTTTTATCCATACATCTTCTAATTTTTTCTTTGTATTTTACTGCTCATTTTCTTCTCCATATATAGTACATGCTATTATTTGGTTATATATAGTATAATGATGTGTGTTATATATGTACACACATACTATTCTCATAGGTTTAGATTTAAACTATTTTTTTAAACTCTGTATCTTTATGTAATTGGGAATCTCAGAATTTATTTCTATATAGGTTTAGGAAATGATCCTTAGAAATACTAATTACTCAGCCCAACCCAGATCTAGAATGAAATTTCAAATTTTCACTGGTTTGACTTTAGAATTAGAAACTCTGATTTTGATAAAATAAGCATTGTTTACTACAGTATACTACAGGTCACTCTTCCCCAGTCAACTGCCATTGCCAAATATTTTTGTAATTTTGTGCTATTGCATAATCTAAATTACAAATATTTTCAATAATATTACATATTAGGAGTCTAGGCATGAATATAAATTCATTGTTGAATATAGTTTGGACATGTTGCCATAGTGTAGAAGATATAAGGTATTCAGATTATCTGCTTTTAAAAATTCATTTTAACTCTTTGACTTCAATTTTTAAATCTTACTACTTAATATATTCCTGTGGCTTAACTTCATAGATTAATGTAAAATGTTAGGATTATAATTTTGATTAAGGACATTAAGATATACTATTCATGATAGCTCATGATTATTATAACAAAATATATAGAGGCATGGTTTGTAACCACAGACTTAATAAAATCTATTAAGATGTACTGCTAAAGAATAATTACTTAAATATTAATGTTAACACACATACATATAGAATAAGTATATATTAATACCTCAATGTTCATGATTTATGATCTTTAGACACTCAATTAGTAGACGTATTTGACAGTTCCATCTACAAGTCTGTGCATAAGTAGAAATAAAATACCAATGCCAAGTTTCAAAATATGAAAGAAAATACTGTCTCCAGGTTAGTTGATAGTTGGCCACTCTATAGTAGTAATTCAAAAAGTAAATAAATTGGTTCTTAAAGAAGTTATATCACGCTCTACTTTAAATTGTTAGAAGGGAAATGAATTGAAAATTTGACTAAGCACAATATATTTTTGTAAAAGTTAATTTAAGTTTGCCCATTAAATTTAGAGTCTGAATGTTTGTCTTGAAGAGAAATACAGATGTGGGCCAAGCATGACAAAACCTGAATGTGGACTACTTACTTGAAGCTAACCTTTAACTTTTTACACTCTTCTCTCCTGGTCCTGAGAGAAGAATCAATGAGAGTGTTTATGTCTCACAAATCTTTACAGGTTAAATAAAACCTCTTAGAATGAATTTTCTTCAATGCAGAAATAAAGAAGCTATCACTTAAAGCCCTAAGTTGGGATAATTTTATTTTGAGATTAACGGGAGAGTATATCACAAGCACTTTAATGGATAATGAAACAAGATTTCAGCCACAGGAAAGGAATGCATGTATGTTATTTCTTTTTCTAACATTTCTTAATTTTTGGACAAACCAGCTTTGTTACACGTTAGTTTGGTATATATTTGATATTTCTGGATAAACAGAGAAAAGAGGTTAAAAACAGAGATGTCACTAAAGTAAGCTAAATTTAACTCCCAAACACTTAGACATCAACTACATCATCATCCTGTGAAACCATCCATATGATTTATGCATGCGTATGTGATTATGTCCATTGGACACCTTAGTAGGATAGTTTAAAAGCAATTTTATCGTTTCTCTTGATCTAGCAACATATTATCTAATAGATCATGATCAGGAAACTACACTGATGATTCCTTTTAAAATAATGATAGTTTTAATGTATTAATAGGATACTTTTTAGGTAGAGGATAATGATGGGGGACCTGAGATACTTTTGAGAGCAGTCCTGCTCCACCAGTGTTGTATTAGTCTGTGCTCATTAATTTGAAGTGGGATGAACTCTCAGAGGGACATACAGTTCCTCTGTTGTATGTTAAGCACAAAAGCATATCACATCTCAAAACAAATGGGAAGCACTGGGGGAAGTGCTGGTAGAGGTTAGTGGTGAGGAAAAAGCTCAAGAGCCCCACATGAGGGATTAGGCTAATAACCTCCTCACGATGTACCTGTTATTTATACTTCCTAAGCCTTCATTTCCTCATTTGTAAAATTATAATAAGGAGCCTAACTTACACACTTGATAGAAGAACTGAAAGAGAAAATCCACATTAATACAGTGTCTGGATCATCCCATTCTCAGTAATTATTAGCTCTTATCACCATTATTATTACATTTACACATCCCTAAATGTATATTACACATTTCTTTGGGACTAGAAATCCATTAGGATGAGTAAAAGATAAAATGGTACACCTGTTCTTAAAATACCTCATTTTAGGACTAGCTTTATAGTCAATAAACTATTTCCTGTCTCGGGATAGAAACTCTGGCTTGGGCATTTTTATTTACACTGAATCAACTACTGTCTGTACCCATAGTAAAAAAAAAATCAAGAACAAAAGCCAGTGTATATATATTAGAAACCTTACAAATGCTGACAGGATTCATTTTAAGATCTAAACCTAGAGTCAGGTTGTGATATTTATTAATGAAACTTTCCAATAGTATATACCTTGATCAACAATGTGTATTGAATATATTTGTGAGGAAAAGTGGCAGAAACACTGGGAATATCCAATAGAAATTAATGAGGAAATAGATTATGTTTGACTTTTTCTTGCTTTATCCTGTGGTGTAATTTTATTTTACATTTGTTTGCCCACTCTTCTAACTCATTTATCAAGTTGCAAAAATTCCTCAAGATACACATTAAAATAAATAGATAATTGTCAGTGGAGAGCAAGTGACAGAGATATGTGTTTTTGTCACAAAGACTTCTTGTTACTTCTAAAGAAAAAACTGATCTGAAAGGCAAGGAGGAGTCAGTCCTGTTCAAGGTTGCTGAACTCATCCAATTGCTGGTAGTGTAGAAAGTTGCAGTGTAGCTTTGATTTAAACATTTAAAAATTGAGAATACACAGATAGAAAAGGATATCAAGATGAAAAGGCAAAGGGAAACTTGCCGATTTGAGAAAGATACACTTCAGTAATTGGAGCTGGAATCATGTAACACCAAAGAAACTAAACAGTGGACTCTTTGTATTTTTCTTCCCATATGTTTCTTGGGCATTATATCACCTCTTTAATAATATGTTGTAAGGAAAACTTTTTATTATCCATAATCTGACTCCTTTGTGAAATACCTTTTAAGGAGTGTTTCTTTGCCCGAAAAAGGCCTTAGATACAATTGTTGATCACTGTGTTGTACACCTGAAACTAATATAACACTGTATGTTAAATATACTGGAAAAGCAACCTGTAAAATATTAAACTTATAATAAATTTATATAGTAAACTTATAAACTTAGAATATATAAATAGATAAAAATATATGAAAATATAGAATATATAACTATATAATATATAAACTTAAAATATTGGAAGATTCAGGCCTCTAAAACCAGATTTAAAGGCACGCTTCCGGAGGAGTTAAAATGCTTTCTTTGTAAGCACTTTAAACTTCACCTTTTAGACACTGATGAAAATATAAAGAATTTGCAATAGCCATTACATGAAGGTCAAAGATTACAGGGAAGAAAGGAGTGATTGCAACAAGTACAAATAAACTATTGAGATATAATAAAGAGATGGAATTATTTGTCAGCGGATAAACTAGTTATGTATTCTGCTTTCGTAGCTTGAAATGGTTTACCATATAGTGGCAATTCCATTTTCAAGATATCACATATATAACTCTAATATTCTCAAGGTTTCCAGACGTTGGAGGAGTAACATCTCCTTTTATTGTCCAGTATTTGAACACTTACACTCCACAAGTGTAAGTGATCCATAATTGGGACAAAGTACTTACACATTCTACAAATTCTGGTTGTTACTCGTCATATCTCATTGGATCTTCGCAGTTCCTCCCCCGTTATACTGGTCTTCTTGGGAATGTCTCCAGCCACTTGATGCCCTTACATTTAACCAAAGCATTTTTAAAGTTGTCATCTAGAAATTTTTGTTTTTAATAATGTTTATTTATTTTTGAGAGAGAGAGAGAGAGAGAACAGGGGAGGGGCAGAGAAAATGGGAGACATGTTCAGTCATTTAAATTTCAGAGATACTGGGATCTAGTTGCTAAGTGTGTATGTGTGCGTGTGTTTTGTGATGTTATTTCATTGTACTCATGGATACCTAAGAGCAGTTTTCACATTATTATGCTGAGAACACTTTTTTTTATTAATTTTTTTTTATTTTTTAAAATTTACATCCAAATTAGTTACCATATAGTGGAACAATGATTTCAGGAGTAGATTCCTTAATGCCTCTTACCCGTTTAGCCCATCCCCCATCCCACAACCCCTCCAGCAACCCTCAGTTTGTTCTCCATATTTATGAGTCTCTTCTGTTTGGTCCCCCTCCCTGTTTTTATATTATTTTTGTTTCCCTTCCCTTATGTTCATCTGTTTTGTCTCTTAAAGTCCTCATATGAGTGAAGTCATGATTTTTGTCTTTCTCTGACTAATTTCACTTAGCATAATACCCTCCAGTTCCATCCATGTAGTTGCAAATGGCAAGATTTCATTCTTTTTGATTGCCGAGTAATACTCCAATGTATATGTATACCACATCTTCTTTATCCATTCACCCATCAATGGACATTTGGGGTCTTTCCATACTTTGGCTATTGTTGATAGTGCTGCTATAAACATGGGGATGCATGTGCCCCTTCGAAACAGCACACCTGTATCCCTTGGATAAATGCCTAATAGTGCAATTGCTGGGTCGTAAGGTAGTTCTATTTTTAGTTTTTTGAGGAACCTCCATACTGTTTTCCAGAGTGGCTGCATCAGCTTGCATTCCC
Organism: Prionailurus bengalensis; assembly: GCF_016509475.1. Lineage (NCBI taxonomy): Eukaryota > Metazoa > Chordata > Mammalia > Carnivora > Felidae > Prionailurus > Prionailurus bengalensis. Next base: position 23,258,279 of record NC_057350.1, on the reverse strand, counting down.
ACCAACAATGCAAAAGAGATCCTCTTTCTCTGCATCCTCGCCAACATCTGTTGTTGCCTGAGTTGTTAATGTTAGCCATTCTGACAGGTGTAAGGTGGTATCTGATTGTGGTTTTTATTTGTATTTCCCTGATGATGAGTGATGTTGAGCATTTTTTCATGTGTCAGTTGGCCATCTGGATGTCTTTCTTGGAGAGAACACTTTAAGTACATGTCTACTCTGTAATAAAGCAAACTATATTTTATTGTTGATTTATATTAACAGCATCATCAAACATTTGTTGATATAGTCAAAGGAAAAGAGAAACATATAGCAATTGTCTACAGAGTTAGAAGTATATGATGTCAAGGGTATGATTTACATAGATATTGAAACACTTTTGTCAGCCATACATTCAGGTATTTGTGGAAGCAGTCTTACATTGAAATTCACAAGACTATTTTTTTCTTTTTTTAAGTTTCACTTGTATATTGAATCATTGGGTCACATTTTTCCATGTAGTCTAAACAAGAAAAATTGTGGTTTTTTTGTTATAGTCCATTTTTATTTTTTGATATTTGAGAATAGCTTTTCCATTCTTTACTGCATTTTTTACTGCAGCCAGCCAAATAGAGCTGTCTTTATATGATTTACATTACACTGTTTTCAGACTTTCTAGTCTGAAACCTTGTTCAACTAGAACCTTATTCATCTAGAAACCTCTTCAAACCTTGTTTGAAGGACAATTCATGATCATTGGCTTCCAATAGTTGCTTAAAATATGGCACTCAAACTTGACTTTAATGACCCAAATATTCTTTGACCATGGGTGAGTGTATTTCTCCCTCTCTTCCTCTCCTTCTCCTCCTCCTCCTTCACTGTCTTCTTTTTCCCCATTCTCCCTCTTCCTTTTCCAACTGATTCACTCACTCTCACTGTCTTCCTGTGGCATGGACATTGTTTCTTTCAAAGCACTTCAGTTTTCTTTAGCTATTTCATCTACATGTCACACGTTTGACTCTTTTTATGCTTGAAATGAAGAACTTCCTTTTATTTTATGTATGTCAACTTCTTTGCATTTTTGTGTTTTTTGATCTAGTGCATAGCATTTGAAACATAAGAGAAACATAGATTAAGGAGGGCAAAAAACATTATACTATATCAGTTGATTCCGAAGAGAATATTTAAAGCTAAGGATTGAAGCTAAATAAGTCAGGGATTTGGGGACATTAATAAGATATGGTATTTGAAGAAAATGTTTCAGAATTTCAGATGTGACTTTGGTTAGCTTAATTTAAAACTCCAATGAGATATCACCTCATACCTGTCAGGATGGCTATTATTAAAAAAAAAAAAAAAAAGATAGTTGTCCAGGATGTGGTGAACTTGGAACCCTTGTACACTATTGGTAGGAATGTAAAATGGTGCAGCTGCTATGGAAAAACAGTATGGAGGTCGCTCAAAAATTAAGAATAGAACCATGTGATGTAGCAGTCTCACTTCTGGGTATTTATACAAAAGACTTGCAATTGGGATCTCAAAGAGCTATTAGCATGCCTGTGTTTACGAGAGTGCTGTTCCCAATATGTAGAAACGACCTATATGTCCATCAACAGATGAATGGATAAAGAAAATATAATGGAATACTATGCTGTTTTAATGAAGCAGCAAATTCTGCAATATGCCACAACATGGATGATGAACCTTGAGGACATTGTGCTAAGTGAAATAAGCCAATCATAGAAAGACAAATACTGTACGGTTCCATTTACATGAGGTATCTAAAGTTGTCAAACTCATAGAATTAAAAAAAAAAAAAGGAATGGTGGTTGCCAGGAGATGGGAACAGGGGGAAATGGAGCGTTACTAATCAATGAGCACAAATTTCAGGTAAATAAGATGAGTAAGTTCCAGAAATATGCTGTACAACATTGCACCTATAGTCAACAGTACTCTACTGTAGACTTAAACATTGTTGGGAGGGTAGATCTCATGTTAAGCGTTCTTAAAAAAATCAAGCATTTAAAAAAAGTTTAATTTAAATGAAATCAATATTTCATTCTAGACTTTGTGACTGATGGAATGTATATGGAAGAGTGTTTTGTAAATAGGAACAGTGGATTCAATGATCATAGTATTAGGGACCATTTTAACCTAAGAACCTTTTTATATTTAGAATACAATAGCCTGTTGTGTATATTAATGTAGTCTTTATCTTTCACATAGCATTTATGTTACAAGTCATATTTTATTGAGAAGTTAAAAATGGCTTTGCACAGTATCCTCTTTGATTTTAAGTTAACTTATTCTCAGTCTCTAAAACAGTGGTTCTCAGAGAGGATGTTTTGTCCCCCAGAAGATGTTAGGCAATGTCTAGAGATATTTTTGGTCATCTCAGTTGTGCGTGAGTGTGGGGGTGCTGTCAGTATTAGTGGATAGAGACCAACAATGCTGATAATCTTCTGCCTTGTGCAACACCACTGCCATCAACCAAGAATTATCCAGTGTGAATTGTCAATAAAATGGAGGTTGAGACATTCTGCTCTAGAGATTAAAAAGGTTGTAATGTCTGAATGATTTTTTTTTGGAAATGTGCTTGTTCAGATGGGGAAATGCCCACCTTTATGGATTTTGTATGATTATAATTATGTGAAATATACCGTACACATGTCTGAACTAATCTGATTATAAAGTTAGGGTTATGTTTGCACATGCTTGACATATTTGTAAAGAGTGGTTATTATAGATACACTAATAACAGATGTATTCCAGATGTATTCCATTGCTACTAAATATAATAGAATTTCTTATGTATAATACCCAGGTTAAAGTAGTGATATTTTGATACATTTCAACTTACCACATTACTGAAAAACAGTAAAAGGGTCATATAATTGGTGAAAATAACCACCAATTGTAAAACCATTTTAATGCCTATTCTAGCATTCAATGACATGTAAATGTATTATGCAGATAATTTCAGGCATCAAAAGACCAGAAACACAAGTTTCAAGACATATAGGAACACTAATAATATTAAATGCCAAGTAAAACAGTCTATGATGACAGAGTGTAATCGATCACACCGTATTAAGCAGAGGTAGAAAGTGACAAAATTGGAATACTGAGATATGTCTGTTTTTTCAATAACCACAGCTTAATGGGGGAGTGAGTAGTGTATATATATGTATATATGTGTATACAGGTATCCCCCACTTTTGGGAAGTTCATGTTAGGCCACTTCACTTTTACCAAAGACCCACATTAATACCTGTTTCCGCTAACCAAAATAAATCCAAAGAGGATTTTCACTGTTAAAAAAAAAGTTGAAAAATGAAAAATATCATTCAGTGTTTGTTTTGTAGCAAGCCATTATCGGAGGCGGCACACACCCCAGGTAACAGGAGTGGCCCGCCAACCTCCTTCCCGGGAAACTGCACTCAACATCTCAGCGTTGAGCGGCCATAGCTTGACCTGTGTGTTCAATCTTGATTTATTTTGTGTATCTGTTAGCAAGATCCATCCTAAGGCATTGATAAGCCTAAGGGAGGTTATTTTTGGGGTCTGGGAAAGCTCAAAAATATTTTCCATCTAAATTAATGGTAATCACTTCTTCGCTTTTCACTATTTTGGCTTATGGGACGTTTCATAGAAATTACTTTCAGATAGCAGGAGAGAAAGATATAGGTATAGATGTATATATGTGTTTTTATTGGGAAAAGGAAGAAGGTTTTTTGCTTGTTCACTGGCATGTTTTAATGTGACAAGCTTGAGCACTGGGACAAACAGAGGAGAAGTGTAAGCTATAAAATGATGAGGGGTTGCTTGATGGACCCAAGTAGAGACTTTTGTGGGCAGTAGGCATGCAGCTAGAAATGCTGAGGGAAGGGAACAATCCAAATGAAGATGGGCCTAAAGTTAAATTTGTTTTCTTTTTTCAAGTTTTTATTTAAATTCCAGTTTGCATACAGTATAATATATGTTGCAGGTGTAGAATTTAGTGATTCATCACTTGCATACAACACCCAGTGTTTATCACGACAGGTGCCCTTAATGCCCACCACCCATTTAGCCCATCCCCCTGCCCACCTCCCCTCGAGCAACCCTCAGTTTGTTCTCTATTGTCAAGCGTGTGTTTTCTGGTTTGCCTCTTTTTTTTCATCCCCTGTGTTCGTAAGGGATGTTCTCAGCTGACTTCTTTCCTTTCTCTCCAAGGTATGTAAGTGCTTAGTGGAGAGAGAGGAAGGACAGTATAAGGTTTGAAAAGATGTGCAGGTTCAGAATAGCTATTCATAGCAAAGAAACCAGCTACGGACATAAGCTGGGAGTCTGAAGAGTTCAGCTGAATGGTACCAATCTACATAATATGCAGCTACTTTGATATTTCTATTCTAAAAGAGAGTTAAAGGCCATGTTAAATATTAAACAGTCTCTTTCAAAGTGTTCTTGAAAATATAGTCTTAGTGTCATTTCAAGTTATTGCTGAGGCTTGGCTTGATTATTAGTTGGCTGCTCTTAACAACCACAGTTATAGATACTGAACACATCATTTTTTTCTATTGTAAGGTGTACTGCTGTTTTTTCCAGTTTTAAAGATAAAGAACAAGACCATTTAGATTTAGATGCATTTTATACTACTAGACTTGATAAATGTTAATGATCCCTTTCTTATCTGAGTTGAAGGAGAGGGAGCTTTCTTATAATAAAAAGATGAAACTTTCAATAAATAATCTGAACGGAAACATTTAATTCATTCATCCAGTGGTGAGTTAGAATTTACACAGATAATTTTGCTGATGCTTGAAAAACAAAAATTAACCTTTTATTTTTTTGACATATATACTTCAGCAAATTAATAGAAATTAAATAGTTATTAGGATTGATTGGATGTTTAAAATATAAATTTGGTTTGACATGTGGTTATGACTTAAAGGTCTGACTATTTATAATCCTCTCTTTGGTCTTTGGGTCTGGACTGCTGTTATTTAATTCTACTAATCTATTAAATATTCATGGGGCATTTAAAAAATAATCTTTATTTACAGTGTTCTGATAGTCAATTACAATAATATCACACAAACATCTATGTTGGAGAGCAGATGTAATACAGAGTAGAGGATGGAGGGGAACCAGCTTTACAAAGTAAGGATTGTCTAGGTACCTTTAGTCTAGATATTCTCTCTCCTCACGTAAATGATAAAGCAAAATATCACTCATATGTTTACTTGGTTATTGGAAATGATCAAATGTAAAGTTAAAACATTAATGGGGATTCTGTTTTTTTAAGGGAGGAAAATGTCTTGAAGGAAAGAGAGGGTTTTTTAATGTTTAATTTTTAACTGTCAGTGTATAGATAAATGTAAACAAAGCTGAAGGATAGTAGTTGGATATACATAAAATTATCACCATCTACAAAACACTACTGGCAACATCTCAAGATATTTTTTTTGGTTACTTTTTTCTTAAATATACAGAAATCATCATCCCCACATAGAATGTTGTAGTTATAGAACATCTATTTTAATCGGATCAATAAATCACAAAAAATAACATTTGGTGGTAAATCCCAACTTACACACAGTTTCATTATCCCCCTGTGATATACACCCAGCAAACAGTTGGCATCTACTTAGTGCCATGCTTTAGGCAGTCAGGGGAAGATCATGCCTGCCCTTTTAGGACTTGGTAACTAGAGAGGTAGCTGGAGGGAGAATACATAAATAATTAGATACATAAATACATAAATAAATACATAATTAGAGCATTGTGATAAGTAGGAGTAGAGGTGATATTATTTTATTTACAAGAATGCTGAGACTTAGAGAAAATATTTGGCTCCAACTAGGTTCTTAGGTTAGTAAAAAGTAGAATTTGGATTCAAGCCTATTTTATTTCTGGTTTTACAGCCAGTACTCTTTTGGAGCTTTCATAGTATTTACATTTATTTAACTATGTTTTACTGTATTTTACCCAATATAGTGACTTTTTTTTTAACAAGTGTGACATAGGTCCATCAATTGACATTTTTTTTCCAAAATTATTTTACAATGATCTGGTTTACTTTGTATAATTTTAACTTGAAATATCTTTTAAATTCATTGTAAATTAATTTACTTGTTAATTTCCTTTTTCTTTAATTATTTGTTCTGTATGTTCTGATTGATGGCCTGTGAAGCTATGTGATGTCTTAAAACTAATCAACCAACAGTGAGAGACTGATTTGTATCTCCCCCAAATTCCTATGTTGAAATCCTATACACCGGGACCTCAGAATGTGACCTGAGGTGGAGATGGGGTCTTTACAGATCTATTTGGGTAATTAGGGTGGGCCCTAATCCAATGTGACTGATGTCTTTATAAAAGGGGCAATTTGGGGATAGACACCCAAGGAGAATGCCTTATGGAGATGAAGGCAGAAATAGGGATTCAGCAAAAGCGAAGGGCTACCAAAGATTGCTAGAAAATCACCAGAAGCTAGGAAAAAGGCATGATTTTCCCTCTGAAAATTTTCCCTCAGAGACTTCAGAAGGAACCAACCCTGTGGACATCTTGATGTCAGACTTCTAGCCTCCAGACTGTGAGACAAGTTTCTGTTGTTTAAACCACGAAGTTTGTGGTATTCTGTAATAGTAACCCTATCAAACTAATATATCAACTAATAAACACATATTTTGGAGGAGAAAAATGTATTGTGTGTTTTTAATTTTACACTAATAAAAAAGTCAATTCTAGCTTGCCTAGAAAAGAAAGCCCTCAAAAATAAGAAAGGAAAGAAAGAGAGAGAGAGAGAAAGCTCTCATATCTATGGTTGAAAATAATCATACAATCATTTTCAGAAAGCAAAATTATAATGCTTTTCTGGATTTGAAAAGTTTATTTTACGTCAGAAAGCAAAAGAGATGATTATATATAAAATACATATGAAGAAATATGCATGAATAAAACAAAATACTGTTTTGAGTTCTCAAAAGGGAACCATTTGCCCTTTCTCGATCTTTGCGCTGTTAATCTTACACTATAGTTTATCATAATGAAATCTAACCTGAGAAAAGAGAGCATGAAAATTAACATAAAATAAAAACTCTTTAGTCATCTTTTTCTAGTCCAAAATGATCCTGACTCCTTTCTTTTTTTTTTTTTTTTTAATTTTTTTAAGTTTATTTATTTTTGACAGAGACAGAATGTGAGCATGAGCTGGGGAGGGGCAGAGAGAGAGACGCACACAGAATACGAAGGAGATTTCAGGCTCCAAACTGTCAGCACAGAGCCCGACACGGGGCTTGAACTCACGAACCACAAGCATGACCTGGGCTGTAGTCAGACACTTAACTGACTGAGCCACCCAGGCGCCCCTAACTCTTTTCTTTTACCCACTGTTGGCAAAACCAGCTCTATAGTACATACAAGTGAATAGATTTACATCTCTGTGGATCAGTGCTAATCTTGAACTTGTCCCTCAAGTCAGAAAACTACTTATCTTCATCTTAGCACCATGGAAATGATGAAATACATAATTGTGAAGTTTAAAAATCACATAATAATTTACATGCCAGAGGAAAGAATACAATTCTCACCTTAATATATGTGAGAAACTTTAAAAGAAAAAAAGAAACAGCATAACAAAAACTAACCAAACAAAAATCAAATCACATGCTCCCTATAGTACTTATTAGTGGCATTGTTTATTCTAATTAATATTTACTTGCATTTTTCAATACCTTTAAGAGCTTATTCATTATGAGGCACATTGTTAAGTTTTGGAATAAAATAATAAAAGAAAGTCTTTTACATTTTCTTTCCCAAGTTTGTTTATTTGAGAGAGAGAGCGCTAGCAGGGGAGGAACAGAGACAGAGAGAAGCCCAGGCAAGGCTCTGCACAGGCAGCACAGAGCCTGACACAGGGTTCAAACTCACAAACTGTGAGATGATGACCAGAGCCAGAACCAAGAGTTGGATGCTCAACCGGCTGAGCCACCGAGGGACCCCCACAAAAGGCTTTTTTTTTTATCAGTGGAGTTTTGCATACATAATTATATTTTGATGACATCTGGGAAGAAAACAAAACTGAAGGACATAATGAGAAATAATAATGGGTCAGTTTTTTTGGTTTAGACATGTAGGAAGTGGTGTGTTATCTGATCTGAGATGTGAGTGATGCTGGAGATTCTTGGCAAAGACTTGGGGAACACAAATGTCAGTAGAAGGAACAGGACCTATGTGGAATTTTAGTACATACTGGAGACAAAATAAGGTCAGTGTGGTGACAGCACAGTGAATGTGGATGTTCTGGAACTGGAGGTATAGACAGGGGTAAGACTACAACCAGTCCCTGAAGAACATGCTAAGGATTTTGATATTAATCCAAATACATAACCTTAATCATCCTTGAGGTCTCAGTTGATGCTTTGAGTGCAATAAAAGGAGTCCCAGTGCAGCTGTCCTGAAGAACAGTGTTAATCTTTATTCTGCTTCTTAAAAAGTCTGACCTAGCACTTTTATGGAATGTGCTGTGCAAAAAAAACTTCTTGGATATCTTCTCTCCAGAGTTCCTCAATCACAGCACTCATTAAAAATTGCACTCCTGCTTTGTCATTGATGTATTGATGCATCAGTGGTTGTGGTTTCTTGTCATTTATTTCTTTTTTCTCCCCTCAAAGCCTCTCAGCTTCTACCTGCAAGTGGTGACCAACCACACTAGTCGTTGTAGGAATTGCTGTAGGTTCAGACCCCTCTGAGAAGTGTGGTTTCTCTGTCACTTTCATCTCTTGTTTATTAGAAATTCACATGGACAGTACTAAAAAAAATTCTCCACTGTGTCCCATGAAGGTGAGAAATGTTAACCTCAGGTCTCCAGACACAGTTTTTAGCTTATTGTAATTTTGTATAGTTGTGGGACTCTTACTAGATTTTTCCCATATGTTAACCTAGACATCAAATCTGCAAGATCTTGGTCAGTGGACTGATTGATTACCCACCGTCACCTCTTTTTCAGAGTCAGGAGTCTCACTTAAACATAATATAATATTGTAGAAATTAAGGCCCAACAGTACTTCTGTTCCTTGAATTCCATTTAATACAGATACTAACTTGAAAATTCCAAGTCTTTATGTGCGCTGGTTTCTCAATTTGATCATATGAACACCTTCAAGAATCAAGCTTTACTGCTTCTGTTTATATCTGTGAATCACAAAATTCCCCTAAAATAACAACAAAAACAAATACTTAAATCCACAGCTCAAGCATCATAAACTTGTAGGCATACTGGCACTGCATGAATATTTTTATTTATTTTTAAATAGCTAAATCTTCTTTAGAGAGTGTTTCTACTCATGTAAATATTCCTTGTTATTAAAAATAGTGGCTTAAAAGGTTATTCCTGTATTCCTGTATGGCAGGGTGTCCAGAGTCCCAAATCGTCAAAGATGGCTATTGCTAGTTAATTCAGTATTCATAGTTCAAAATTGGTGAGTACTAATTATTATTCAAGGTCGTGGAAGTGTTTGGTTATTTTGATGGAAATATGTGCTATGACTAATATATTTATTCTTAGCCATTTGCAAAATGGTTTATATGTAAGAGTTGTATGTCAATAAATTTGAGCAAATTAGACAAAGGAGTGTTCTATTTCATTTCAAAGATAATTTTAATTCACTAACTCTTAGCTAGATTAATGCTTCAAATAAAAATTAAGCACTCCCCAATGCATGGCATGTGTACCAAATGACCTCATTAAATAGGTATATGGAGAACAGATGCCTCTATGACCTGTCTCCAGATTTACTGAGGAGGGAGTGTCCTTGTTTTAGTGTCCCATGATCAGTGAATGAATCTCCAGTTAAAGACACAAGGACAATATTTCCTCATGGGATGTTCTCTATGCAGTTTGGCAAAATTTGAAATGTTAAAAAAGATTTATCTTTTGCTGATGAATTTATCATCTTCTTTATAAGTCAATAAATGCTTGATTTTATAATCAGATTTTAGTCTTTGAATATGTATTTTTTTCATTAGTATACCCTTTTCGGGAGATGGGGATCAGTCTTTAGGTTAATTTTTGTAAATATTAGCACATTTTAAAAAGATACTTGATTTGAGATTATTCCATATATAGTATTACTTACTATGAATGCATCGTTTTCTGTAACATACGTAAACCCTTAAGGTGTCTACTCAAATCATTATTTGTTTGCTGTTACCATTGTTGTTGCTTCTGCTATTGTTATTGGTTGTATAGGTTTCTGTCAGCTATAAAATAATATAGCTGTTAAGGCCAATACTTGACCTTGTGTCAAATTATCAATGGTAACTCTGTGGACAGGAAAATTCAATGTAAACATAAAAATTATAACATTGTAAAATGAATTTTTGAGATGGTGTATTTTAGGTTGTTGGATTTTCTATTCTGCCGTTTACTTAAAAATCAAAAGGAAATTTAGTATGACTTTAGAATCAGTTATGTTTTTAAAGCATTATGCGTATATTCCTATTGAAATCCTTCACAAATATATGAAATGGGAGCTAAAATTTGATGATGAGTATTTAATGTTCCCACAGCATTGTTAGGTAGTCCTATAGAAATCCCCAATTATTCTGTACATTGAAAGTGCTCATTTGATTTTAGCACTTTGAGAGAACCACAACCTAAGTTACCTCTACTGAACATGTTACTAATGTTATCTAAGTGTCACCTTGCTATAGGAAATCTTTAAAAATTGATGCATCCAGCTAAGTAGGTTTATATACATCTGGAGTATAAATTATTAAGAGAGGAACTGTCTGCATAAATAACTACTCAGTAAAATTATTTGATAATATGCTTATCAGCTCAAAAATTATTTAAATATGAAAATTTACTAGGTGGTACATAAAATGTGACTTAATTGTCAAATGTAATTAACTACCTCTAAAGCTGGCATGTGAGAGAGAATAATGCATCAATTAAAAATGCATTACTGAAAAATACTTTTGTAAGAAAAGATAAACTATAAATGTATGTCAGAAAGGAAACTGTCCTATATTTGCATATAAAATATGAGAACTAATAAATGAATATTATGAATATAAATTTTAGGTTTTTGTGACAGAGAATAGAGAATAGAATATTGATCTTAAAATATGGGTATTTGTTTAACATGGGCATAATGGGCATTATCTTAAGAATGATAATTCTCCAATAATACATCACTCAATTCTTAATACATATGGAAATCTTTTGGAATATCTAAACCTTGATATTACTCATAAGTTAAAATACAAAACATTCTGTACTTCTTTGTATCATAATACTTTTCTACAGGCCTTTCTTCAAACACTGGGAAACATTTGTATACATTTGTATAAATGTAACATAATTTTATTATTTACATTAATTATATAAAGTTATCTTAAATTCCTTTGATGAAGGAAAAAAGTAGACTTCCATAAGTTACTTGAGAAGATTCTCATGATATATAACAAATAATTAAAGGAAAGGAATATACTATAGAATAATTCTATTTTGATAAACACAAAATTAGTGTATGTATTTGTATATATGTTTGTATAATCATGGGAATTATGGAATTGAGCACATTGGTTAATATGGGCTGTAATAGGGAGCTAAGATTATGTATATTGGGATACACTGTGAGGAGTTATTTTAGGAATACATAAGGGACAACTGATTTCTTAAAAAATGTGATGTATTCGTCAAGCTTGCTTTCTTTTTAAAAAAAAATTTTTAAGTTTATTTATTTTGAGAGAGAGACAGAATGAGAGGGGGAAGGGCAGAGAGAGAGGGAGAGAGAGAATCACAAGCAGGCTGTACACTGTTGGCGCAGAGCTTAATGTGGAGCTCCGACCCATAAACCACAAGGTCATGACCTGAGGCGAAACCAAGAGTCAGATGCTTAACTGACTGAGCCACCCAGGTGCCCCGAGCTTGCTTTCTTGATGAAAGAAATCACCGAGGAACTTGGTTTTCATGTATCTAATATATTCCTTTAACTTTTCAGGTCAGAATAAGTTTCTATACAAACAATGTCTGCACATATTCAGACACCGTTTCCTTCGTGGTCATGGTAAAAAAGGATTCCAGTATAAGTATCTTGACTAAACTCTAGTAAGATAAAAATGTATATTTCTATCATCCACTTACTGGGGCTTCATTTTGAAGAAGATTAAGATGGAGTGAGTGTTCGTCATGAGGAGTTTACACAGTATCAGAATGTGAAGACGTCCACCAAAGTTATTGTTTTATTTCCTTTCCTTCAAGTTTATCTGTAGTAGCCTTCCTTAGAGGTCATCAACGATCTGATTTTTAAGGTCAATATGAATGAAATTCTACAACTTCTCTTGGTAACCTGTTGTATTTGCAAAATTAACTTTGATTTCCATAATATGGATTACTAACTGAAGAGTGAGCTATTTGCCCATTAATTATAATGGTAGCTATATAAACACTTAGACAAGTAGTGATTTACTTTAAGTTATTATTGTGTTGAAGATAATGTGTAACAAACTGTAGACATATTTCAGAAACTATAGTAATACCTTTTGCCATTTGGCTTTTAGTTTAAATCATGTTTTTAGTTTTAGAGAATTTAATTTTATTGGCACCCCTTAGAAGTATTTTATTAGAAAGATACTAAATATTATAAATCATTACAAATCATTACAAATCATTAGATTTGATTTCAGCCAAGAACCTCTAATATTTTGGAGAAAGGTTAGATGGGGAGACTTGTAAGGAGGGGTTTAAAATTTATTAAATTTTATTAAATTTATTAAAATTTTCCCTCCTGCAAGGTAAGAATTGATTTCTCACTCATTGTTCCTTCATCAAAGATAAGGAAAAATCATTGGTTATAACAAATGTGATTTATTTTTATTTCAATTTTTAAAAGTAAGTTTGAATTTGACTGTTTATGAAGGTGATCAGAATGAGTGCTATCATTCAGTGAAAGGAATTGATCAAAACAGAGTGTTTCCCAAAAGCACAAACATTCCACTATACACTATTGATTTATTGTATAACATAATATATGCCGAAGAATAAGCACTTGGTTATAAGTTGAATGAAGGATGAATGGTACCGAACTAGAGTGGGTGTTGAGAAACACCCAATGAGATGGATATATGAGGCATCTATCTATCTATCTATCTATCTATCTATCTATCATCAATCATTTTCACTGTATCACTTTAAATGACTTAATCTGTAAGTTCTAATTTTCTTTCAGCTATTTCAACAAGAAATAGAATATATCCTATAAAATTATACATTTATACATTTTTGTTTTTTGTAATGGCTTATTTCACTTAGCTTAATGGCCACAAGGTCCATCTATATTGTAGCATGTGTCACAATTCCCTTCATTTTTTGACTGAATAAATTTCATTGTATATAGATCTATCTATCTATCTATCTTTTGCTTATCCTTTCAAATTTTATTCATAAAATTTTAAAGTTTATTGACATTGCATTAAAACATGTCATATCCGGTGTGTTGTTCCTCAATCATAATGCATAATTCAGTGTATAATGCAGAATCGCAGTGAACGTGGTACCATAACTCAGCATTTCCATTAGATCCTGCACATGCTTACTTATGCACCATAGAAGAGTTGTGCCTCTGATTTCACTGCATCTTTAATATACCCAAGATGAAGTATTTAAGAGGTTCATATTTAGGACCTTCAAGCCCACTGTATATAACTACATTGTCTCATCTAGTTTTGGAAATTATAAGTCCACAATGTTTCCCCCACTCTGGCATAATGGAATGGTGTGCCATTTTGTTGGACCCACCCCAGGTGATCTTCCCCTACCCTCTCAAGTGCAGGCATTTATAGTTTACTTAACATAATAAGTCAAATATATGCTTATATTTCTAGTCTTTGTGACCACAGTGGGTGTTAGGCAGGTTGGTCTTCCTTATTTTATATAAAAGGGATCTGAAACTCTGATTGAAGATTTAAGTCACTTGCTGAGGGTCAAGTACTTTTGTTAGAGTGAGGAATAGAAGTAAAATGTTTTTATTCTCCAGCCATAGCCCTTTCTAAATACAGTGTTCTTTGTGGTTTCTAATGTATTATTTTTATTACAAGTCTGTTTGTTTAGCCTTGGTTTGATACAAGTATACTTCCATAATTGTGTCTAGAAATTATCACGTAAAGCTGTGTTTAATGCCTTGTCTCCCTAGAAGATATCCAAGTGTGCCATATTCCTGTCCAAGATATGATATATAAAGAAATATAATTATTATCATCAATTTTCTGATATTACAATAAAGGTAATATATGATTTAAAGTATTTTAATGATTTTAAAATAAATTAAGTGAATTTATGTGATAAATGATTAATACAGAGATATCTTGAAGATATACTTTAATATTCATTATCAGGTAGAATGCTTATTTAATCTTAGAATCCAGGTCAGTTGACTGAATTCTTCCATTGAGTCAGGATCTGGAATTCATCAGTGGGTCAGGGTGTGATAGATAGAGAAGGTGAAAAGCATGAGTCACTGATTGCTTCTGAAAAACCATCGCTAAGACTAGGTGGGGTTCAGCTAACACTTGTTTTTGTTACTAAAGAATCATGATACTAAATTTTGATAGTAAAGAATCATGCCATATCTTTATAGATGGTGGTGATTGTTTTATGTGTGAATATTACATGTATAAGACTCAGCTCTCATTTTAACAATTGCTATTAGAGCCACGTTCTCTTACCTGAGTCATGCCTTGGTGACAGTATGGGGACAAATTCATCATATACTTAGACTGTGATAGATAACCAAGAGCGCAATCCCACAAATAGTGTTGAGATGGATGAATCAATATGTATTGTTGGATGCAGTAGCTGATAGGTAATAGCCAGTGAACACAAGCAGGTACCATACAGGATTACGTGGATGGATTTAAAGTGTAGGAGACACAATAATTCTGTATCAGCCATGATGGCAAGAAGGTGATAAAAGCAAGAACTTATTCCAGGACAGCTTCTGTTAATTCGTAATCAGGTCTGACTGTGGTACCTTTGGATCTACCTGGGTTTGGTAGTGCCTAAATGAAATCATAGGCTAACAGATACGCCTGCCCCTGCTGCAGTGTAGAGGGGTTTTGATGGCTAAAAATGGCAGTTCCAGGAGTCTTCAGCATGTTCTTCATGTGGAATCTCTACCTTGTCCCAAAGTCACAATAACCTGGTATAATTGGTCATGTTTTAAGTGTGTTTAGATTTCCCTTTTTTGGAGTATTCAGTCTTTAAATCCCATACAAACACGATTCAGTACAGAAATATAAAATGAGAGAAACTTAACTAAAACAGTGAAAACCTTCTATAAAGATAAACTGAGAAACATGTTTAAAAATGAAAAACTGTATTGTTTATGATGATGTAGCCTAAGCATATGATCATGAAGATCAGCATTTTCAAAAGAAGTTCGATAAAAGTATAATTTGTATTACAAGGGAAATGAACTGAAAACTTTTATCTATAGTGCTTTTATGGGATATTTAAAAGCTGACTGTGCATTTAATGCTGCACATAATGAAACTTGAGCCCTTATAATTTACTAAAAAGAAAAAAACAAAAAAAAACTTAAACAAAAGATGTCTTTAGTTTCTGTTCTGATCTCTTTTGAGTGCTATGCTAAGTAATTATTTCAGGCTTATACTTGCAAAAATTTGTCAGGAAATTAGAGCCATTTAGTTGTTGTTGTTGTTGTTGTTTTTTACTGTTTTCTTTTATGCACATTTCGCTTTGTCTAGTTTTCTCTTTTAAAGATCTTTATAGCTCTGTCAGTTAAGTTTGAGACACGTCATTCCCCCTTCCTTCTTTTGTTTCTTTCCTATCATTTGTTTTAAAACTGGGTCAGTCTACTTTGATTTCATTTCCTTGCTTTCTGAAGATCATTGATTCCAAAATAAAGAAGCTCCCTGACATTTGATATTATATATGATTCATAAAATAGTTTTTAGAGTTCCACGACCGGCTATGTGTATGTGTAATACTTTCCATGTTCCTAATTGGCTACTTTTTTTTCATGTCCCTTGAAGAAACAACATAATTCTGCTCAAATTGGCCCTTTTTCCTGGAGCAAAATGGCCAGAATATCACAAGGCACAAATCCCTTCTCTTGGCCTTCTTCTTCCATCTGGCCAGGGAGGCTCAGAGAATTGGAAAAGGACTGAGTACATTGATGGATAGTGTGACGTGACTATAACCTTGGACAAATTGTTGAGGCTGATTTCTTCCCATGATCACATTGTTTGTCAGGGAAAATGAGGCAGTGTGTTGAATAGAGAGTTCAGAAAAAGATCTTGAATCATTTTCACCCTATGTAAGATCCATGATCTGATGCAAATTACTCAACTTCTCTTAGTTTCAGATTCTTATTTAGAATAAAGGGGCACAATCCTGACCTTTTAAGAAAACTTTATGACAAAACATTTTAGATGAAGTGCATGTCATAGTTCAGATTTTTTTCATAATTTGCAACTCAGGTGATGCTCATTACATGGTAAGTTACATGTAGCACTGGAATTGACTTAGTGTTTTACTTCATCCCAGTATCACCACATTAGATGATTTAAACTTAAGCAAAGAAAACATTCTGACTTGTGTTGTAGATTTTAGTTTTGGATTTTTTTTTTTTTTTTTGCTTAATAAGATAGACCCTCAGTTGCCTTTCAAAGATAATTGAAGGATTATTAAAAAGGAATCATCTGCTGGTCCTTGTACAAAATAAAAACAGCAAACCCCTGTTTTTCCATCTTGTTTCTCAATTTCAGATTATTTGGACTCATTACATTATGAGACTATAACATTTTTTAAATGATAATGCCCATATGTCATCAATATTATATGACCTAAAAAATAATTCAGAACCTTTGCTTTCATACTTACAATGCAAATTTTATAAGTAAAAACTAAAGAGAAGTACACAATGAAAATTCTTGTTCTCCTGTAGAAAGCGATAAAATAGTTCAAACACATAGAAGAAACAAGAACTCAAATGTTAAGATACATTTGAGATGAACTTTCGCAGACTCTATTGCAAAAGTGCTATATGTGTGCATTTTTCATTGTTTGTTTTTAAGAGCTACAGGTATATTTTAACTGACTTTTAATAATAGACCATGGGTCAATATTTTACAGCATACAATTTTATTCATTTACTGGAACACCATTTTACTCATTTACTTGATTTAGAGAGAGGAAATTTTCATATGACTGTCATAGGCCAAATTTCACCTAACTCTTTAAGGTTTTGGCGAGGTCCAACAGTGAATTTTGAAGGTTATCATTTAGAGAATAATCAAATTTTGGTTTTAACTGAACAAGAATAGTGGCAGAATTATCTTTTAGTAAGATGTTATCTCATATGTAAGGCGTGTGTATTTGATTTTGTTCCATTTGACATATAATCAAATAGAAGCATTTAGTATTAATACCTCTTGTTTAGGCTCAGTTTGTTAAGCGTCTGGCTTTGGCTCAGGTCATGATCTCACGGTTTGTGAGTTTGAGCCCCACGTCAGGCTCTGTGCTGACAACTCAGAGTCTGGGGCCAGCTTTGGATTCTGCGTCTCCCTCTCTCTGCTCTCCCTGGCTTGTGCTCTGTCTGTCTGTCTGTCTCTCTCAAAAATGAATAAACATTAAAAAAAACTGTGGATCATCATCTGACCAGCAACATAGGTCACACTTATCTTAAGTGTCCTGTTTCACAGAATACTTAATCTCTCTACCACAATGGCAGTTTAATTTAGTTTGAAAAGTAGCTAGCTCAGTAAAAGTCAGTTTTTATTAAAGACTTTATTAAAAGTAACATTAAATGTTACTACTTTTGCTATTACTATTACTGCGATTATACCTAATGATACTACAGCTAACAATAGCTAAAGTGCTGTGTGATTGCCATGCACTGTCAGTAGTATTTCTGGATCTTATCCGAGTCTGGTGTCACTGGAAGGAGTTACTGGACTGATTTTTTATGGTCATCTTTATATTACATGTTCTATTGTAGTAAAACTGCAGATTATCTGTCTCCTCTATATTTCAGAGGTACTGGATGCCTTAGATTTTCACAAATTCACCAAATCTGTTAGGTCTTTGAGCTTTTGCACTCTGCTTCCAATGCGTGTAAAGCCCTTACACTTTTCCTGGATGTCTACCTCAGGACGAATATCCAAGCATCACGTAGTCTAGAAATCTCCCTAGCTTCTTTTTTTTAAATTTTTTTTTAAATATTTATTTATTTCTGAGACAGAGACAGAGCATGAGCAGGGGAGGGACAGAGAGAGAGGGAGACACAGAATCAGAAGCAGGCTCCAGACTCTGAGCCGTCAGCACAGAGCCCGACGTGGGGCCCGAACTCGCAAACCGTGAGATCATGAACCGAGCCAAAGTCGGTCGCTCAACCGACTGAGCCACCCAGGCACCCCTCTCCCTAGCTTCTAAAAATCTCGGTGGGAGGCCTACTGTTTGCTACTTCTGCAGTCTTTTCTTTCTACAGTGGCATTCGTCAAAACAGAGCATCTGTTAATTTGGCTCTCTTACTGGCTCCTCTATTCTCTGAGGTCAGGAATCTCCATTATAATCAGTAACAGTGATAGTAGCAGTGGCCACAGTCGGGGTAATATTTGGTGGTAGTAGAAGTTTTAATAGTAGTAGCGTGTGTATTTCCAGCTTGTTAGTACAGCACCTGGAACTCAGTGCAGACCTGATGTTTGAATGGATAAATGAATGAATGAAAGAATGGACCACATGATATCTTTATGGTAATTATCATCTCCATTTTATAGGGGAGAAAGCTGAGAGTTAGGTAGGTAAAACTATTTCTGTGCAGACATATCATCTGAGCTTAGAATCTAGCTTCCAGTGAACTTTAAAATCCATCTTTCTTTTTATTTTGTTGAGACTTTTACTGAGATAATTGTAGATTCAATGTTATATTAGGGTTTTCCAGAGAAACAGAACGAGTAAGAGATAGATAGATGGATGGATGAATGGATGGATAGATAGATACATAGAAAGATAGGAAAGATGTATTACAAGATACTGGCTCACATGGTAATAAGAAGTGTCATGACCTGTGTACTGAAAGCTGGAGACCTAGGAGACCTGGTGGTGGTGTTTGAAGGCCTGAGAGCTGGAAAGCCAATGGTGTAGATGCTATCCAAGTTGAAAGCCTAAGAGATAAGAATACTAAGGATGGGAGAAGATCAATGTCCCAGCTCAACCAGCAGAGAGTGAATTCAACTTTCTTTGCCTTTTTGTTCTGTTCAGGACCTCCAAGGATTGGATGGTGCCCACCACCTTCGAGGAGGGCCATCTGCATTATTGCGTCCACCAAATCATTTTGTTTTTTTAACGTTTATTTATTTTTGAGACAGAGAGAGACAGAGCATGAACAGGGGAGGGTCAGAGAGAGGGAGACCCAGATTCTGAAGCAGGCTCCAGGCTCTGAGCTGTCAGCACAGAGCCTGACGCGGGGCTTGAACTCACGGACCGCGAGATCATGACCTGAGCCGAAGTTGGCCGCTTAACCAACTGAGCCACCCAGGCGCCCCTGCGTCCACCAATTCAAATGCTAGTCTCTTCTAGAATTACTCTCAAGATACACCAAGATATAATGTTTAACTATTTATCTGAGTATTCTTTTTGATCCAGTCAAGTTGACACATAAAATTAACTATTACACATGTAGTTGTAAGAAATTATACAGAGAAATTCCTTGTAAACTTTGTCCAGTTTTCCTCAATGGTAAGATTTTGCAAATCTAGTTATAATATTATGACTAGAATATTGATATTGATGTGCCTAGCTGATTCAAATTTCTCTCAGTTTTACTTTTACTCTTTTGTGTGTGTGTTGGGTGTGTTTGTGTGTGTGTTGGGTGTTTCAGTCTTATCACTGAATTGGGTTCCTGTATCAGTCAGCATAGTGGAGATACTAAACAGTTTCAGTAGCACAAGGATTTTCATATTGTTTATTCATAAACCACACCTACCTCCCTTCCACCTCCTTCCTGGTTCCTAACTCCTGGCAATCACTAATCTGCCCTCTGTTTCTAAAATTCTGTTATTTCAGGGGCACCTGGGTGGCTCAGTCAGTTAAATGTCCAACTTTGGCTTAGATAATGATCTTGTGGTTTGTGAGTTTGATCCCCACATCTGGCTCTGTGCTGACAGCTCTGAGCCTGGAGCCTGCTTTGATTTCTGTCTGTCTGTCTCTCTCTCTCTTTCTCTGCCCCTCCCCTACTCGCACTCTCTCGGTCTCTCTCTTTCAAAAATAAACATTACAAAACTTAAAAAAATAAAAAATAGAATAGGTATTTCAACAATGCTGTTTAAATGGAATTATGTAGCATGTAATCTTTAAATTTCTTCAACTTAAAATATTGTGATCAATAAAGTAGTAATAATAATATTAATAATAATTTACTTTCATCTGTGCATGTTATATATCATTGATTAAGAGACTATCATCTTTGGATACTTCCTCTCCATTCCACGAAGATAGGGACTATGTCATTCTCCCCCAGTTTTCTACTTCCCAACGTTGTGCAGCACACTTCATAGAGTTGATACTCAATAAATATTTGTATAAAGAATACATAAATTTGTAGTTAAAATTGTAGACCTTTATACTTTCGGCTTTTAGTAAAAATAGGACCTTCTCTGGTTGGATAATCATCGCTTCTGTAAATAAAATATTTTTATATTGAGTTATAATACTTGGTTACTGTGCTGATGTGATTTTACAGGTACTAGAGAAACCCATGCATTCTTCCTCCTGTCGTCACTTCTACTTCAACAAGTAGCTAAAGTTCTTCCATTATCACATTATCATAGGATCTGGAGGGCTAAAATTTAATCTTTTTTACAAATTTAGTTATAATTGACGCACAATATTATATTAGTTTTAGGTGTACAACATAGTGATTCCACATTGGTATGCATTGCAAAATGATCACCATGAAAAAAGTCTAGTTACCATTCATCACCATCCAGTGTTAATACTGTATTATTGACCATATTCTCCATGCTTCACATTGTATCCCCATGACTTATTTCTTTTATAACTGGAAGTTTGTACTTCTTGATATGCTGCATGCATTTTTCTCCTCCTCAACCTCCTTTACCTCTGGCAATCACTAATCTGTTCTCTGTGTGTAGAAGTCTGAGTTTTGTCTTGTTTTTGTGTATTTGTTTTGACTTTAGATTCCATATATAACTGTGCAGAATTTGTCTTTCTCTGTTTGACTTATTTCACTTAGCATGATACTCTCAAAGCCCATCCATGTTGTTGCAAATGGCAAGATTTCATTCCTTCTGACTGAATTAGTAGTCCATTGTGTGTGTATGTGTATATCAAAACCCCATGTCTTCTTATTGAATGCATAATTTTCAAATATCTTCTTCCATTCAGTAGCTTGCTTTTTGATTTTGTTGTGGTTTTCCTTGATCTATAGAAACTTTTCAGTTTGGAGTAGTCCCATTTGTTTACTTTTGCTTTTGTTTTCCTTACCTTTGGAGTCAGATTAAAAAAAAAATCATTAAGTCCAAGCTTATAGCTTATATTTTCTTTTATAAGTTTTATGGCTTAAGGTCTTACATTTAAGTCTTTAATCCATTTTGAATTAATTTTTGCATTAGTATAAGATAATGGTCTAATTTCATTCTTTTACGTGAAGCTGTCCAGTTTTCTCAGCCTTATTTATTGAAGTCCTTTCCCTGTTGTATATCGTTACCTCCTTTGTCAGATATTAATTGATGTTATGTACATGAGTTTATTCCTGGGCCCTCTGTTCTGTTCCTTTGACCTAGGTGCCTGTTTCTGTGACAGTATCATACTGTTTTCATTGCTGTAGCTTTGTACTATAGTCTGATATCAGGGGGCATGATACCTCCAACTTTGTTCTTCTTTAAGATTGTTTTGGCCTTCTGGAGTCTTTTGTGATTCCATGTAAATTTTAGAATTATTTGTTCTAGTCCTGTGAAAAATAATGTTGGAATTTTGACAGTGGTTGCATTGAATCTGTAGATTGCTTTGGGTAGTGTGGGCATTTTAACAATAGGAATTATTCTGAGCCATGAGCACAGAATATCTTTCCATTTATTTATGTCTTTTTTAGTTTCTTCCATCAGTGTCATCAGTGTCTTCTTTTTTTAAAAAAAAATTTTAACATTTATTTATGATTGAGAGACAGAGAGACACAGAGTGTGAGCAGGGGAGGGGCAGAGAGAGGGGGAGACACAGAATCCGAAGCAGGCTCCAGGCTCTGAGCTGTCAGCACAGAGCCAGACGCAGGGCTCGAACTCAAACTGCGAGATCGTGACCTGAGCCGAAGTAGGTCGCCTAACCAACTGAGCCACCCAGGCGCCCTTTCCATCAGTGTCTTCTAATGTTCAGTGTACATATTTTCACTTCCTTGGTTAAATTCAATCCTAGGTGTTTTATTCTTTTTGATGCAATTGTAAATGGGATTGTTTTCTTGACTTTTCTTTCTGATCGTTTGTTAATAGCGTATAGAAATGCAACATATTTCTGTATATTAATTTTGTGTCTTACAGCTTTACTAAATTTATTTATTAGTCCTGAAGCTTTTTTTTGGTGGAGTCTTTAGAGTTTTCTATATGTAGTATCATGTCATCTACAAATAGCAACAGTTTTACTTCTTTCTTTCCAATTTGCATGTTTTTATTTCTTTTTCTTGCCTCATTGCTGTGCCTAGAACTTCTAATACTGTGTTGAATAAAAGTGGGGAGAATGGGAATCCTGGTCTTTTTCCTCATCTTAGAAGAAAAGCTTTTAGCTTTTCATTATTGAGTATGATATTAGCTGTAAGTTTGTCATATATGGCCTTAATTTTGTTGATGTATGTTCCCGTCTCTTCCCAATTTGTTGACATTAGGTAAATGGAAGTTGAATTTTGTCAGATGATTTTTCTGTGTCTATTAAACCATCATATGATTTTAAACTTTTTTTTGTCATTGTGGTATATCACATTGATTTTCTAGGATGTTGAACCATTCTTCTGCCCTGGAATAAATTCCACTTGATCATGGTGTGTGATTCTTTGTATTTTTGAATTCAGTTTAATAGTGTCTTATTGAGTTTTTCTGCATCTGTGTTCCTCAGGGATATTGGCCTATAATTTTCTTTTCTTTCTTTATTTATTTTTTTGTGGTATCCTTGTTTCATCTTAATATCAGAGTAATGCTAACTATCTAAAATGAAGTTGGAAGCATTCCTTCGTCTTCAATTTTGGAAGACTTTGAGAAGGATAGGTATTAAATCTTTGCATGTTTGGTAGACTTACCAGTGAAGCTGTCTGGTCCTGGCTTTTGTTTGTTGGGAGGTTTTTGATTACTGATTTAGTCATCTTACAAGGAATTGGTCTATTCAGATTTTCTATTTCTTCTTGATTTAATCTTGGAATGTTGTGAATTTCTAGGAATCTATTCATTTTTTCAGGTTGTCCAATTTATTGGTATATAATTGTTCATAGTAGTCTCTTATGTTCCTTTGTATTTCTGTGATATAATTTGTAGCTTCTCTTTCATTTTGGATTTTATTTGTTTGATCCTTCTTTTTTTCTTGGGGAGTCTAGATACAGGTTTGTCTATTTTGTTTATCTCTTCAGAGAATCTGCTCTTAGTTTTATTGATCTTTTCTGTTGCCTTTTTCATCTATATTTTCTCTATTTTCACTCTGATCTTCATTATTTCCTTCCTTTTACTGTATTTGGGCTTGACTTGTTCTTCTTTTTTCTAATTCCTTTAGATATAATGTTAAATTATTTGAGATTTCTCTTATTTCCTGAGAGAGACCTGGATTGCTATGAATCCCTTTTTAGGATACTTTTTGCTGCATCCCATAGACTTTGTTGTATTTGTCTTGGGTTTGTATTTTTGTTGTATTTTTGTTGTGATTCTATTTTCATTTGTCTTTAGTATTTTTAAATTTTTTCTTTGATTTCTTCTCTGACCTAGTAGTTATTCAATAACATGTTTAATCTCCATTTGTTTGTAATTGTTTTCAGTTTTCTTCTTGTAATTGGTTTCTAGTTTCATACCATCATGGTTGGAAAAGAATGATGCTTAATATGTTTTCCATCTCAAATTTATTGATAGTTGTTTTGTGGTCTAACATGTGATCTATCCTGGAGAATGTTCCATGTGCTCTTGAGAAGAATGTGTATTTTGGTTTTGGATCAAATGTTCTTTATATATCTATGAAGTCCATCTTATCTAATGTGTAATTTAAGGTTAATGTTTATATTTTCTATCTGGATGATCTATCCATTGATGTAAGTAGCGTCTTAAAGTCCCTTATTATTGTATTGCTGTTAATTTCTTCCTTTGGGTCTATTAATATTTGCTTTATATATTTTGTGCTTCTGTGTTGGATATATCCATATCTATCAATCAATCTATACACACATGTGTGTATATATATGTTATATACATATATGTTATATACATATGTTATATGTTATACGTCCTTGTTGAATTGAACCCTTTATCATTATCTTTGTCTTGCCCCCTCTACAGTCTTTCTTTAAAGATTTTATTTTTAAGTAATATCTGCACTTAATGTGGGGCTCAAACTCACAACCCTGAAATCAAGAGACACATGCTCCTCAAACTGAGCCAGCTAGGTGCCCCTCTACACCCTTTGTTTGTTTGGTTGTTTATTTATTTATTTATTTTGAGAGAGAAAGAAAGCATGTGCAAGCAGGGGAGGGGCAGAGAGAAGGAGAGAGAGAATCCCAAGCAGGCTCTGATGCAGTGAGTGCAGAGCCTGATACAGGGCTGAATCTCAGGAACCGTGAGATCATGACCTGGGCTGAAATCCAGTCAGATGCTTAACCATCTGAGCACCCCAGACCCACCCCCCACCTCCCTGTTTACAGTCTTTATTAAAGTGTACTTTGTCTAATACATTATAGGTATACTAGCTTTCTTTTTGCTTCCATTTGAATGTAATATCTTTTCCCATCCCCTCACTTTCAGTCTGTGTGACCTTACTTCTGAAGTGAGTACGCAATATATAGATGTGTCTTTCTTTTTTTTATTTCCTCCATTTAGCCATTCTGTCTTTTGATAGGATATTTTTAGTCCATACATTTAAAGTAATTATCAATTGGTAGATATGTACTTACTGTCATTTGTTTTCTGGCTGTTTTTATAGTTCCTCTCTGTTCCTCTCTTCTCTTTGTGTCATACCTTGTGGTTTGATAATTTCCTATATTGTTATATTTAGAGTCTTATTTTCATTTTCTTTTGTGTATTTACTGTAAGTTTTTGGCTTTGTGATTACTGTGAGGTTGACATATATCATCCTATTCTTAGAACAGTTTTCTTTTAAATGATAGTAACTTAAATTTGAACATATTCCAAAACTCTACCTTTTTATTCCCCTTCCACATTTTATGTTTTGATATCATATTTCACATTTTTTTTATTTTATGTATTTCTTAACTAATTATTGTATTAATTTTACTATCATTGTGTTTTAACCTTCATAGTAGCTTTATAAGTGATTAATGCACTACCTTTACTATATATTAGCCCTTTCCATTTTTACTTTCACATGTTTTCTTGTTATGAGTTAGTGTAATTCCTTTTCAGTTTATTATTTATTTATTTATTTATTTTTAACGTTTATTTATTTTTGGGACAGAGAGAGACAGAGCATGAACGGGGAAGGGGCAGAGAGAGAGGGAGACACAGAATCGGAAGCAGGCTCCAGGCTCTGAGCCATCAGCCCAGAGCCCGATGCGGGGCTCGAACTCACAGACCGCGAGATCGTGACCTGAGCCGAAGTCGGACGCTCAACCGACTGAGCCACCCAGGCGCCCCTCCTTTTCAGTTTAAAGAAGTTCCTTTAATATTTCTTGTAAGATTGATTGACTAGTGATGAACTCCTTTAGCTGTTGCTTATCTAAAAATCCCTTTACCTTTCCTTTAACTCTGAATAATAACTTTGCCAGGTAGAGTATTCTTGGTTCAAATTTTTTCCTTTCAGTATTTGGAATATGTCATCCCATTCCCTTCTGGCCTGCAAAATTTATGCTGAGAAATCTGCTGATAACCTTATGGGGTTCCTCTTGTATATACCAATTCATTTTTCTACTTGATGCTTTTAAGTTCTCTCTTTACCTTTAACTTTTGACATTTTAACTATAATGTGTTGTTGTAGATCTCTTTGGGTTGATATTATTTGGAACTCTGGAATTCTTGGACGTAGATGTCTGTTTTCTCTTTTTTTCCCCCTTAGTTTAGGGAAGTTTTCAACCATTATTTCTTCAAAACAATGTTCTGCCCCTTTCTCTCTCTTCTCCTTCTGGGACCCACATAGTGTGAATGCTATTTCACTTGATGTTTTCCTATAAGTCCCTTAAGATATCTTCATTAAATTTTTTTTTTCCTACTCTCTCTGGTCACTTCCATTGCTTTGTCTTATAGGTCATTGATTTTTACTTCTTTGTCATCTAGTCCACTGTTGAACTGCTCTAGTGTATTTATTTTAGTTCATTTATTATATTCTTCAGCTCTATTACTTCTGTTTGGTACTTTCTTATATTTTCTATGTCTTTGTTGAAGTTCTCACTGTGTTCATTCATTGTTCTCCTGAGTTTGGTGAGCATCTTTGACCATTACTTGGAATTCTTTATCAAGTAAAATACTGATATCTGCATCATTAAGATATTTTTGTTGAGGTTTTGTCTTGCCTTTTCATTTGGAACATATTCCTTTGTAACCTTATTTTGCTTGACTCTCTGTATTTGTTTCTACGTATTAGAGAAAATACCTACCTCTCTTGGTTTTAAAGGGGTGGCCTGTGTAGGTGATGAAACTTTCTGTTCAACCCTGCCCTACTTGTTAGTTGACCCTTGAAGCTTTGTGATTGTCTAAACTACCTGATTTATTCTTGATATGTCCCCATTGTTGAGGGTCTGCCGAGACCGGTCAGCGTTCCAAGGGCAGGAATCTCTTTTATCACATACTTGATGATTATAAGGAAATATGTAGTGGTAGAAATTGTATGTACACAGAAGACCACTGCTCAAAATGCATACCGTGTCTTACATGGTCAGGAAAATTTTATGTCATATTTCCACACCACTTCATTCGTCTGTCATATAAGGCTTAGAATGCATAAGGTTGATTTTGCAGTGCAACAAGGATCAGGGCCATCAAAGAGTAATGCAAGTTGCTTTAGTGTAGCAAAATTCCACCACCTCAGAAACTGTAATTAGACATTTTGAGCAAGATTTTCATAGCAAGATGTGTAATAGTGGTTGTGGTGGTGCTTAAATGGGAGTCCTAAATAAAAGGATCGTTCGTTACTTTAACTAGAATAGTGAATAGAATAGTTTTGTGTTAAAACATCACAGTTTATGCTTCAAGAAGTTCCCAGTTCATGGGGGTTCCTTGGTGTCTCAGTTAGTTAAGCATCTGACTCTTGATTTTGGCCCAGAGAATGATCTCACGGTTTTGTGAGATTGAGCCCCACGTTGGGCTCTCCAGTGAGAGCATGGGGACTGATTGGGATTCTCTCTCTCCCTCTCTCTCTGCCCCTCCCCTGCTCTCTCTCTCTCTCTCTCTCTCAAAATAAATAAACTTAGAAAAATAAGTGCCCAGGTCAAATGTGTGTGTACGTTTGTAATTTTCCTCCTATTCATAGTCTTTACAATTTTATTCAGTGTACTTATGTTGTACTGATTTGTTTTTGAATTTAAAAGATTTTTCTTAATCTTTTTCGAATATAAAAATAAGTTTATTCTTTTAATAATGATAATTACCCTTTTTTGGACATATCTAACATTGTAGCATGTCTTCCTGGGAAGACAAGAATTGTGTGGGAATGGATGTTGCCCCTAACATTGGGATTATGCATTGTTGTTTTCCTCCTAAATTCTTTCCTGATTAATTGCTAAGATTAGAAAGGAAATTCCAGGTTTAAAAAGAATCAAAGCATACTTTTCATAGTCTGCTGAGGATTTATGTTGGCTTTCTTTCATTTGCTTCTTCATATCCCCTCTACACTTCTGCACACTCGTCCCCAAAATGGACTTCTATTTTAGTCAGTTGGGATTGTCCACTGAGTAGTTCTTTCAAGAGACACTGAGTATTTATTCCGTGACCTACTCTTTGAGACTTTTCCTGCCCTAATGCCAGTGTTTCCCTGCAGGTGACTCATCCCCACAACTATCTTCTTGATAGCCTCTTCTCCCACTGAGGAGACAACTAGTAGCAATAGCACTTCTGCTCTTAGCCCTGGTCCCTGAACTCTCCTTTAGAGTTCTCCTATTCCTTGCCCACAGCTTTGTGATTAGTCCCTTTGTATGTAAGGTGTTATCTTAATTTGAAAGTACCATCCAAATCTTGTTGCACCATCAGGAGATACAGCATTCTGGGTAGCAGAGACAGAATGTGGAATGCAGTGAGACAGGAGAATGTGAGATAATTGCATAAGGTACTGAGAATGCATCCCATTCGGACTCTGGACTAAGAAATCGAATGAGAGTCTCCTGTTTTTCCTTTGGTCTTTGCGAGGCTGAAATGATGGTCTGCTTTGCCTCATCACTGGCAAACCTGATTTTGTGTGTGATCAATAATTGTGTGATCACATGAAGACTCAGTATAATTAAGACTAATATGTCAGAAATTAGCCATGTCATGAATTTATCCTTACTTTCTGAATATCATTTTTCAAACACATATAAACGATCCAAATTTATCTTGAGATAAATATCTCATTTGTTTTATCTGTTGAAGTTCTTCCAAGTGATGTGGAACTGTAACTATTACAGTAAGAATATGACACTATATTAAATAATAAGTGATTTTAATTTGTATATGAAGTTAATAGCTTTCAAATAGTTAAATACGATCCATATTAGCAATCAATACAAATATTAAGTGCACTGCCTCGATCACTTTAGAAGAAGCATTACCTCCTTTTCAAGCGGAGCAGATATCAATAAAAATTTAAATAATGCAAAGCTAAAATAATAGATATTGGGTCATGTCAAATTATAATTCATGTTACATTGTTTGATGTACCAATATCCATGATATCAAGTAAAATAATCTTCAAGAACTGTATTTCAATTATATAAAATTGCATTTATTGGCTGTGAATTTTCAAGAAAAAGTTGTGTTGGAATTCTTCACATTTTGAGACTGAATTAAAAACAGAATGTCCATGTTGTTACCTCATATTTTCATACTAGAGGAAAACTCCAAATCATATTGAACAATCCTTGTGATCAATCATGTCGCACTGGGACAAATACTGAATAGTCTTCTATTCCAGAGGTTCATTTTGGGATTTTTTCTTCAGGATCAGCTTTTGAGTGTTTTCTTTTTTTTTTAATTGTGATATAATTGGCATGTAACCTTATGGAAGTTTCAGGCATACATGTATTGATTTGATACATTTATATATTGCAATATGATTAATACCATAACGTTTGTTAACACTTGTACCGTGTCTCGGGGCGCCTGGGTGGCTCAGTCGGTTAAGCGTCCGACTTCAGCTCAGGTCATGATCTCACGGTCCGTGAGTTTGAGCCCCGCGTCGGGCTCTGGGCTCATGGCTCGGGGCCTGGAGCCTGCTTCCGATTCTGTGTCTCCCTCTCTCTCTGACCCTCCCCGGTTCATGCTCTGTCTCTCTCTGTCTCAAAAATAAATAAACTTAAGAAAAAAAATTTAAAAAAAAAACAAACAAAAAAAACCACTTGTACCGTGTCCCATAATTATCATTTTTTTTTGTGGTGAGAATAATTTGGATCTAGTCTCTTAGCAGTCTTGAATTTTATAATACAGTATTGTTAACTGTAATTGCTGTGCTGCACATGAGATCTGCAGAGATTTATTTATGATTTTAACAATCAGTGTTCAGTGAAACTGTTTACTGAGCACGTCCATTCATAGCCAGAGACCTTCATAGGTAGTGGTTTTTAGGCATTAGGGATCATAGATACACAATTTGGGTAGCTAGCTATATGATCATAATCTTTTGTGAGTTTTTTGTTTTGTTTTGCTTTTTCGCAAAAGCTGGCTGTTCAAAGGCTTCCACTCAATGCAAGGAATTTAGAACTGAGAAATTATGCTTTGGAAGAAAAGGGAATCTTTATTTGAAAATACAATAAAAAATTACCCTAATAGAGAAGCATTTGGAACAATTACTGTTAATAAAGAAACCTACCTTTTAAAATAATTTTGTTTTCTGAAAAACTTTCCCCAATAGCATTCTGCTGTTCTCAAAGTTATGGTGCAATTTAGAATATAACTGCTTATTTTGGCCAGAAAACTTCTTTGAGCTTTTTTTCTCCCTAATGTATCTATCCCATCTGCTGGCTATTAGTGGCAATCAAACCCACAATAAAGAATCACATTAAAAACCACTACTCTTTTTTTTTTCTGTTAGTTTTCTGAGATTCTTGCACTGTTGATAGTGATGCGGGCTGAATATTTCTCTGTACATCTATTTCTAATTGAAACTGGATACCTATGCCTGAATGAATTTGTCTGAAACTGAGATTTGAGCATGGATGCCACTGACATCTAAAACATCTCTGCTTTCTTTCTTTTTTTTTTTCTTTCCTATGTTTACTTTGTTCAGTTATTGTGCCCCCCGCCCTCCCCTGGCATCCTCCACTGAGATCTATCACTGCTCTTTACATAGCATATTTAAGCTCTCTGCTCATGTGTTTCAGAAAGTAAACTGACTATATGGAACACGCTAATAATTTTTTTCTTTTGAGTTTATAAGTATATCCCCTGTGTGCATTAAATTGCAACTCCTAGTTTAAAAATTACCATCCCGTTTATTTATTTTATCCAAGAGACCATATTCTGAAACAGAAGAATAAACATTCAAAAGCCAACAGACATCAAAGTCTTAACAGTAACAATAGTAGCAACAACAGTGAATGGGTAGGAATGTGGGGGTTGGGGGAGGGGGTGTGAACGGCTGCTACTGCCCTTCAACACCTTTCTGCTCAAGATCTGGTCTGAGGACCACCAGCAGCAGCAGCAGCCCCTGGAAGGTTGTTGGAAATGCAAACTCTCATGTCCGACTCCAGACATAATCAGAATCTGCCACTCACAGTTTCCCAAGTGATGTGCCTACACATGAAAGGTTGAGAGGCACTGTTTTTCTCTCCCTTTTTTTACTTCCTTGTGTCTTTCTATCTACTATTGTCAGATCTGCTGGTTTTTCAAAGTATGTGGATTTTTAATGTGAAAGTTCTTAATTATCAAAAGTTACCTAGTTCAATTTTTGTTGTTGTTACCACTTTTTTCCTATACTTTCTGGGACCAATAAAACAAACTCAAAGTGTCATTAGGTCTGAGAGGCCCCCAGTTTGCAAACTTTTCTAAAACATGTAATGCCAAAAGTGAATGTGAGCAGCCTTATTCTTGTATTTTCAGGAAACAGACATACCTAAATAAGCAAAACCATTACAGTAAAAAATCAAGTATTGCCATCAGTAGATATGCCAAGTTTTATTTAGTTGATAATAAATGCCCCAAGTTTATTTTACCTAGAATGCTGTCTGCTTTCCCTATTCCACCCTGTGTGTTGTTTTCATACAGCAGCTGCTGTGACCCTTTAGAAACAAATTCTAAACTATCAGTTCCTCCAGTGGCCTCTATGTTACTCAGGAATAAAAGTCAGCACCTTGCAAGCTTTTTGAGACTCTCACTCAGGTTTCTCCTGGCGAGCAAGCTTACTATTCCTTCTACCACCTAGAAAAACTCTTGTCTCAGTGTTCTCTACCCAGGTATGTGCAAGACTTGCCCTGCACCTGCTTCGGTGCTGTCTCCAATGCAGTTTCTACAATGAGGCCTTCTCTGATGAAAACTGGAAGTTGCTAGCCCCCCATTCTAACTTCAGCCCCCCTCTCTTTTATGCTTTCCCTCCAGAGCATTCAGCACCATCAGACTTCTGTAAATTGGTTTATTTATTTGTTTATTGCCTGTCTGTCACCACTCGAATGTTTATTCTGTGAAAGAGGGGGCTTCTGTTCATGCTGTATCCCTGATCTGAGTACAAGGCTTGGCACATGCATTCTTACTAATAGGTGTGGCATGAATGGCTTACATCCTCACTTAAAAATCATGTGACACTACTCACTTATCCATATAGGTTTCAGTTTGTTTGGTAATAGTCACAGTTGAAGGAGATTTTATCATATAAATATATGGGGCTGGTGTAACATGATTAGAATCTTTTTTATTCTGTAGATTACATGTATCTGAGGATTATTTACTCTTCTGCTATCCTGAAAGTTTTACAACTACATTACTTTACTTATTATTATTAATTTTTTTATTATGAATTTTTAAATTTACATCCAAGTTAGTTAGCATATAGTGCTATCAGGATTTCAGGAGTAGATTCCAGTAACTCGTCCCCTATGTACAACACCCAGTATTCATCCCAACTAGTGTCCTCCCCAATGCCCCTTGCCTGTTTAGCCCATTCCCTCCAACCGCAGCCCCTCCAGCAACCCTCAATTTGTTCTCTGCATTTAAGAGTCTCTTACGTTTTGTCCCCCTCCCTGTTTTTAATATTATTTTTGTTACCCTTCCCTTATGTTCATCTGTTTTGTATCTTAAATTCCTCATATGAGTGATGTCATATGATATTTGTCTTTCTATGATTGGCTAACTTTGCTTAGCATAATACCATCTCGTTTGATCCATGTAGTTGCAAAAGGCAAGATTTCATTCTTTTTGACTGCTGAGTAATACTCCATTGTATATAGATGTGTGTGTGTGTGTGTGTGTGTGTATGTGTGTACACACACACACACACACACACACACACCATCTTCTTTATCCATTCATCTGTTGATGGACTTTTGGGCTCTTTCCATACATTGGCTATTGTCAACAGCACTGCTATAAACATTGGGGTGCATGTGCCCCTTCGAAACAGCACACTGGTATCCCTTGGGTAAATACCTAGTAGTGCAATTGCTGGCTTGTAGGGTAGCTCTATTTTTAATTTTTGAGGAATCTCCATACTCTTTCTCAGAGTGGCTGCACCAGTTTGCATTCCCACCAGCAATGCAAAAGAGATCTCCTTTCTCCACATCCTCGACAACATCTGTTGTTGCCTGAGTTGTTAATTTAAGCCATTCTGACAGGTGTGAGGTGGTATCTCATTGTGGTTTTGATTTGTATTTCCCTGATGATGAGTGATGTTGAGCATTTTTTTCATGTGTCAGTTGGCAATCTGGATGTCTTCTTTGGAGAAGTGTCTATTCATGTGTTTTGCCCATTTCTTCACTGAATTTTTTTTTTGGGGGGGGTACTGAGTTTGATAAGTTCTTGGTAGATTTTGGATACTAACCCTTTATCTTATATGTCATTTACAAATATCTTCTCCCATTCCGTTGGTTGCCTTTTAGTTTTGCTGATGGTTTCCTTTACTGTGCAGAAGCTTTTTATCTTGATGAGGTCCCAACTGTTCATTTTTGTTTTGGTTTCCCTTGCCTCCAGAAATGTGTTGAGTAAGAAGTTGCTGTGGCCAAGGTCAAAGAGGTTTTGCCTGCTTTCTGCTCAAGGATTTTGATGGCTTTTTGTCTTATGTTTAGGTCTTTCTCCCATTTAGAGTTTATTTTTGTGTATGGTGTAAGAAGTGGTCCAGATTCATTTTTCTGCATGTCACTGTCCAGGTTTCCCAGCACCATTTGCTGAAGAGACTGTCTTTACTCAATTGGATATTCTTTCCTGATTTGTCAAAGATTAGTTGGCCATACGTTTGTGGGTCCATTTCTGGGTTCTCTATTAATACTGTTCCATTGATCTGAGTGTCTGTTTTTGTGCCAGTACCATACTGTCTTGATGATTACAGCTTTGTAATACATCTTGAAGTCTGGGGTTGGGATGCCTTCAGCTTTGGTTTTCTTTTCCAGGATTGCTTTGGCTATTTGGAGTCTTTTCTGGCTCCATACAAATTTTAGGATTGTTTGTTTTAGCTCTGTGAAGAATGTTGGTGTTATTTTGATAGCAATTGCATTGAATATGTAGATTGCTTTGGGTGGTATTGACATTTTAACCATATTTGTTCTTCCTATCCATGAGCATGGAATATTTTTCCATTTTTAAATGTGCCTGTAACATAGTATCTTTAATCAGGGGCACACATAACATCTTCTTTAATAAAATTCTTTTAAATTGTGAATGCTAAATTGTGATTATCGACTCAATTCTAAATTGAATATTTGAGCTCTACTTTATTATTTGTTTTGAAAAAAATACAACTTAAAATAAAATAGAGAGTCTCACAAAGTATAATAAAAAAGTCCAGTTATCATGAGAAAAGGTTTTTTTCCCTGCTAAATCAAAATGACAGTGAAATGATCTTATATAACTCTTTCTTGAAATATTTTACATTTTACTGAGAATAATAAGTATGATTATAAGAACTATTCAGTTCTCATTCTAAGAAAGTGATTTGAAACTTTATGTTACTTTCCTCAGGTGCACTAGCTAGCCTCATAATTATCTGACACTGAATAGGTTGCTCTAGATAGAATATCTTAAATGCAGAAGGTCATTTATTACTATAAGAAGTCTCAGTGTCCAAGAAATAATGCTTTTTAAAAAATATTTTTCATTTTTTCCCCATTTTTTAAATTTTTTATAAAATATTGAAAAGAGGTGCACAGGAACATCTTGGAGACTAACGTTTTATATCTTCTCTATCAATTGGGGAATGGGTTTTATTTTATTTTATTATATTTTCAATATTTATTTTTTTATTTTGAGAGAGAGAGTGAGAGGTAGAGGTGGCAGGAGGGGAAGCAGAGAGAGAATCCCAAGCAAGCTCCCCATTCAGCATGGAACCTGACACAGGGCTCGATCCCATGACTGTTAGATCATGACTTGAGCTGAAGTCAAGAGTCAGATGCTTACCTGACTGTGCCACCAAGTTTCCCAGGAATTGGTTTTGGATACCTTTGTTTTTAATACATGAAAGAAGCTTTAACAAACTAGGTGCTCAATAAATATTTAATGAGTAACAAATGAATTCATTAAAAATGAGTTTGTGGTCGACATATGCATTTTCTATACAATAGGTAAGTTCTTGCACTGAGTTCTCAGTTATAGGTGGAGAGCTTGCCTGTCATGAGAACGGTTGTTGATGTTCTTTATATAAAATGGAATATGTAGTTGATATGGGGTCTCATGACTAAAGAGTTTAAATGTACTCTCTGGAGCATTGTCAGATGTTCCCACTGTGATAGATAATAACTGTAAAGGGAGGAAATTTTGAATTCTCTCTTTTTTTTAATTAAAAAAATTTTTTTTAACGTTTATTTATTTTTGAGACAGAGAGAGACAGAGCATGAACGGGGGAGGGTCAGAGAGAGGGAGACACAGAATCTGAAACAGGCTCCAGGCTCTGAGCCGTCAGCACAGAGCCCGACGTGGGGCTCGAACTCACGGACCACGAGATCATGACCTGAGCTGAAGTCAGACGCTTAACCGACTGAGCCACGCAGGCGCCCCTTGAATTCTCTTTTAATTTACTTTAGTGAC
The DNA here is from genome assembly GCF_016509475.1 of Prionailurus bengalensis. Lineage (NCBI taxonomy): Eukaryota > Metazoa > Chordata > Mammalia > Carnivora > Felidae > Prionailurus > Prionailurus bengalensis. The sequence continues at coordinate 23,222,732 of NC_057350.1, read as the reverse complement.
ATAGAAGATTTAGTAGATTTCTTATAATAACGTCTTTGATTAAATTTCAATTTAAGTATTAAAAATAATTTTAAATATTTATTTTACCCTTCTATGCTGCAAAATATATTGTTAGGCAAGCAGCATTTACTGAACTAATAATTTAATTAATTTTACCTTTCAGTTTTAGTGAAAATATCCATTAGTACGTATAGTTATTATTATTTTATAAATAGCAACTCATAGTAGCTACCTGCTTTGATGCTAGTAGAAGACACATAAATGAGTAGCATTTTTCAGAATGCTTAGAGAAATATTAGTTTAAATAAATATCAAGTTAGTTGGCTTAATATTTCTATTTTAATGTGGAAAACAAAATATGAGTCAAAAGAGTGATACAGATTGGGAAATCTGGGTAAGAGCTTGTATCCCTTGATTCTCAACTAAGCCACATATATACATGTAATATATAATTATATATTGTAGACTTTCTCCAGAGATACTAAACTGATACATAATTCAATTAGTATATAATGGAAAATACTTTATTTACATGTCTTTATAAATAAAGTTTATTATTTTCATTTATACAGTAAAGTTTTATTTAATGTTATATAACATATTAAAAGAAAATAATGTCAATTATAAATAGTCAATAGAATTTTTGTAGCAGAGTGGAATATCAGTTACTTGACATTACCTGTTCCTGTAGTTTTTAAAGCTTTTTTTAATGTTTATTTATTTTGAGAGAGACAAGAGAGAGCATGAGCAGAGGTGAGGCAGAGAAAGAAGGAGAGAGGGAGAATCCCAAGCAGGCTAAGTGTGGTCAGTGCACAGAGCCTAAGGCGGGACTTGAACTCACAAAACCCTGAGATCATGACCTGAACCTGAACTAAGAGCCGGCTGCTTAACTGACTGAGCCACCCAGGTACCCCATAATAACTCATCATAACTTGTCAAGTCCAAAGATACCAGAAATTACAGGGTGAGAGGAAGATCAGGAAGGTAATTGGTCACATTCAGGAAAATTAATCAATAGGAATAATAAATCGGGTCAAGGTTTAAATGATGGGGTGCTGAAGAGCAGGCATAGTGTATGAACAACAGGGAAGCTGAGATTCTGTTATCTGCCTCCTGTCTTATTATTTTGTCTCTTCACTCTCTTCTCCCCTAGAATAGCACAGTGTTTTAGGAACCGCCTCTCTACCTTCTCTAGTTAGGGATCCAACTGATAGATGCTATTGGACACTTCCACCAACCCAGAGATGTGTATGTGGTATAAACTCATCCAGTCATTCACTGTTAAGGGTATTTCCAAGTGGAGATGGCAGGGAAGAGCCTGTTCCTCTTTGGATCATGGCTAATAGGATGTGTACATGAAAGGCTCTGTAGATGATCCTTCAAGGGAAACCAAGAAAAAACGATAATGAAGTTCCCGATAGCCTGCAAGTCCTTGCCCCACTCATCCTCAGCTTCACTTTGCCTTCCCCACGATGTGGTTACATGAGCCAATAATTCTTGCTTAGACTGAAACTAGGTTCATTCTTTAATTCTCAGCTGAAGTTCTGATTAATGTATCTTCTTTGACAAGAACAGCTCTTAATAGTGATGTTTGAGGTTAGATTATATATCAGGATGGGCTGTACTGAACCCATAGTTTAAAGAACTGAAGAAACAGGAAACAAACATAATATAGGAAAGTAGAAGATAAAGATGAAAGGATGCTAAAGGCATCAGTATCCATTATTATGGATAATGAAGCAAAAAATTCCCACAGTATTTTATTTCAGTGAGATGTCCCAGTTCATTTAATTAATGAATCATCATGTTGAGTCTCAGATCTGTAATCCCACAACTTTTCATAGAAAGCTATTCCTTTCAGAACTCTCACATCATCAAGCAACAGCCTAAAAACCAAGTAAAAAGAAGACAATCTAGATCAAGATTTGTCTGTTACCTAGGTCTCAATCCATCAAAGTTTGTGATACTTAGTTCTTGAACAGGTCTTGCTTAACTTCTAACCTTGATCCAGATAGGGATTGTTTACTATTTTGGTTCAATGTGTGTCTTTTTCCTTCCAGCCTAACATTCAGATTTTCTTCTTGGTACTCCTTCTCCTTTGGCTTTGGTTTGGGAAGCATTTAGGGGTCTTTCTTTGAATCACAGATTTTCCCAAAGGTTTTGGCCATGGGACCAAGACTGTGTGGGTGTGGAGGGGAAAGGGGGACCCAAATATTTTGCAGCATCCTTGCCTGGTATGAATAATGTGAGTCCCCAAATCAGCATATCAGGGAAATTCTGGTGAGCCAGTTTCATAATTTTACTTTTTTTAATTAATTTTTTAATGTTTATTTGTGTGTGTGTGTGTGAGAGAGAGAGAGAGAGAGAGAGAGAGAGAGAGAGAGAGAGAGAGGAAGGGGCAGAGAGAGAAGAAGACACAGAATCCAAAGCAACTCTGAGCTGTCAGCACAGACCCTGATGTGGGGCTCAAATTCATGAACCATGAGATCATGACCTGAGCTGAAGTCGGACGCCTAACTGACTGAGCCACCCAGGCGCCCCAGTTTCATAATCTTAGAAAAAATACCCCATGCTGGCCTGTGAGAGTGATGTTTTCATCAGGCTACTCTCCTAAAACCTGCCCTACCAATGGGTCCCTAGAAGATCACATAGACATAAGTCTCAGAGATCTTAATGGCAGAAGATTGACCTCTTGAACAGGCTGGAAAATATCATGAAACATAGAAATATGAGAAAGGGATTCATGTTGGTCCTGCTCCAGAGGACCCCATCCAAAGACCAGTTCAAGCCCTGGTCAAGCTTAAAAATTTTTTTTTTAATGTTTATTTATTTTTGAGAGAGAGAGAGTGCGAGCAGGGAAGGGTCAGAGAGAAAGGGAGACACAGAATCTGAAGCAGGCACCAGGCTCTGAGCTGTCAGTGCAGAGCCTGATGCGAGGCTCAAACTCATGAACCGTGAGATCATGACCTGAGCCGCAGTTGGCTGCTTGACCTACGAGCCACAGAGGTGCCCCTAGCCCTGATCAATCTTAAGCACCAAAGAGGAACTGAGATAATTTCTTAAAAGGCATTAGGAAGCCTGGGGTCTATGGGATTTAGACCTCATCATGGGCCCTGCTTTTTCTAGTCTAAAGGGTTAGTTAAACTTGGCTTACTTGTCTCTCTTTTTGGCTCTAGTTGTGACTGTTACTCACATGGCTTTTGCTGAGTCCAGAATTCATTATACTCCCATCTCCAAACTTCTAACCTTCTAATATTTTATGACTGTGAATAGCATTGCCAGTCATTCCATTGACCAAAAAAGATGCCTTGGGATCATTTCCTATTCATTCACCCTCCCATACACAATCCATCACAAATCATGAAGGTTCAACCTCTTAAATACAATTATCTTGGATCTCATCCACCAGTTTCCATCTTCACAGCCTCCTTCATGGACCAGGACATCAGTGCTGTATTCACTTCCTAATTGTTCACATCCATTCTAGTCCCTCTTCTAAAGAGAGCATCCTTTTTAAATTGGAGGTATGATTATACCACACTTTTGCTGCCAAAAAATTTAATTTAGTCACCTCTCAGTCTGAGAGTGAAGTAGAAACACTGTGGTAGGAACAGTTCCCTTACTGTGGCCTGCTTTTGCATTGCCTCATTTCTCCCAACTCTCTCCCTAGCAGCATCTTTCTCTGTGACTCATGTTGGTCTCCAGGCTCCAAATTGCTGTCCGTATTTCAGTCCTTTGTACTTCCATCATTTGCACTTCCTTTGCCTAGAGTGATTTTACCTTTCTTCTTTGCTTTTTATATTTCATCTATAGTATAATTTCCTCAAGGAGACCTTATTCTCAAGGAAATGTCTCTGAGTGGGTCAGAGTCCTCTTCTCTAAGCTCTCATTGAGTCTTGTACTTTTCCTTTATATCACTCATCAAATTTGCAAATATATATTAATCTTGTTTCCAGAGATATGTTTATGTTCCCCAACAAGTCAGCTCCATGAGAAGAGATCCAGTGCCTCATTTTACCACAGATTATATATTTGATCTCTTAGCATTATGACCAGCTGTATAGGTTGAAAATTGAAAAAAAAATCACAACTTGGAAACTGAAATTTATTGAAAGATAATGAAATTAAAGTGTCCATTGTCAAATTTATATGCACAAATACACATTTGATGTTAACTTATAGATAAATTGAGTTGTTTTAAGAGAACGCAAACAACAGAGAAAATAAATAATTAGCCAGATAGTTCAAAAAGCAAATGTACTTAGGAAGAAAAGGGAAATAGTATGCCCTAAAAAAGCCTACAGGAATGGTAACATAAAGACAATTCCTTGGACATTTTTTTCTTACTGGTAAGGTAAGGAATTTGCTTGGTCATTAAGTATGATCCTTTAAGATAAACTATTACTTAGAATATCAAGTGTATCTCAAGAAATTGAGATTTTCTTAGATGAAAAAAGCTAATGTGTTTTTATAAATGTAACTTATTTCAGGGTTTTAAAATATGTTTTCAGAATGAGTGAATATAAGCTTTGTTTTAAACTTAAAAACCTTGTATATTATAAGGTAGCTTTGTGCAGGGATATGAGATATGGCATAATTTGAAGGCTTATGTGTAGATGTAAGTGAACATGTTTAAAGACAATTCTCAAAGGATGGATTAGCTAAAAGATTTTAAGAAAATTCAAATTAAACACTTCTAATTGGTAAGATTTCCATAGGGATATTAATCATAATCAGTGAATAATAAAGAATATTGGTGCATATTAGAGACATAATTGTTGACTTCTAGAAGAGTTTTAAGTTTCTCTGAGCATTGATATTCACCATTAAAAAGAAATTAGTTCATTAGATTTCACTAGATAGATTTATTAATTAACAGTTGATTAGTTAAATATGATCACTTTCATGAAGTAGAACTGTTGTCTTGAATGTCTTGAGAAATATCAAGTCAATTCAGGTTATGTCTGTGTTTTAAAAAGTGAAATGTATAGCAGTTCTAAAATGAAAGTATGACTTAATTGTCAAAAAATATAAGGCAACAAATGGATTCCTTCAAAGCATGCATTAGAGGATTCATATTTGTACAAATCATATGAGTAACTTATTAGTTACAGGAGAAAAATGAAGGTACATGTATATATGTAAGACTGTTGATACAGTTAAATACTAGTGTGACTAATTATTATGTTAAGCATATAAATATTTCACAAGTTTTTCCAAGTCATCTGTCTATCAAAAGACACCTGGGTGGCTCAGCCAGTTGAACATCCAACTGTCCAACTGAAGCTCAGGTCATGATCATGCAATTCCTGATTTCAAGCCCTACACTGGGCTCCCTGCTGTCAGTGCAGAGCCTACTTTGGGTCCTCTGTCCCTTTCTGTCTGCCCCTCCTCTGCTTGAGTTCTATCAAAAATTAAAATCATTAAAAAAAAAAAAGACACAGCTAACTTTGCTTTAAAAAAAGTAAAAGGGAAAAAAACATGAAATATATAGACAAGAAGTCCATGTCCAAAAACTAAACATGGAAGCAAAAATAAAAGGAAGCTAAATAAGTAAGATCTTTAAGGGAGAAAGACTTGATAAAATACTTCTCGCATACACCTGTTTCTAGAATGAAGGTATTGTGTACCTGTGAAAATATAAATAAAATCAATGGAACATGAGTATTATAGAGAAAAACATCAGGGATACCTGGGTGGCTTAGTTGGTTGAGTGTAAATCTCTTGATTTTGACTCAGGTCATGATCTCACGGTCATGAAATTGAGCCCTGTGTTGGGCTCAATGCTGGGCGTGAGCCTTTTTAAGATTCTTTCTCTCCCTCTCCATCTGCCTCTCCTCCCACTCATGCTTTTGCTCTCTTTCTCAAAAAAAAAAATAAATAAATAAATACATGCAAAAAGTTAAGTATCAGTAAATAAGGAAACATTAAATACTTGTGTATCATTTATTAAAGGAAGTCATATTAATTTTTATTCTGTTTCACATTTCAAAGTCTCAGCTTTCCTATATTTTCTTTCAGAGAGCTATGATTTATTGTCTCTTTATATTGCTAATCTAGCACAGTATCTGACATAGAGTAGAACTCATTATGGGTTGGCTGTTTCCATTACCCTTTTCCATCAGAAATTCACAGATGTACTTTTTAAAATAAATGGGAAGTGAGAGACAAGAGAAAAGAAACTAATGAGGCAGATATGTATCAAAGGCAATATGAGCAGAACATCTGTTTATGGGAAGCTAAAAAGTCCTTAATTATCTGAAGGGAAGATTCATGAAGATTCTTCATTTCCTCTTGCATGTTGTTTTTTTCTTACCTAAAACCCCTTACCTATTGCTGTTAATTTTATTTAATGCATTAGATAACGGTGTCACAAATTCTTATCAACAAGGGTGTTTGTCAAGTTGTTTCAAAGTTCATTATCTCAGAGTAGATAAGATGTTGACTTTATGTATTTTAATCCATTTCATCTTAAATTCCCAATTGGTTAGATGAATTTCTTTATACATTTTCACTGTAATGATCTCTCAAAGTACATTTACATGGTAGTGCAGGACCATAAAATGACAGTGCAAGAAGTCAATGGAAAGGTTATGATTGTCTGTCACATTTAACATTTTTTTGGTCAAAACATTAAAATATCTCTCACTCTGGTCATAAATGCATAGAGACATGACAAAATATTAAAACTAATATTTAGTGCACTGTACTTTAAAGTATTAGGCACACTAAGAATTAAAGTGATTTCTTTCTTTTTAAAATACTCCTCCAGAGTTGTATGAACAGTGCTTGCCTTCTCGATTTATAATTCATGGTTAGTATCATCTTTCTGATACTTTGATAGGTTGTCATATTTCTTTCTAAGTTTGGAGCAGCTTTCCAATCCTTTATTCTTTGCTCTTTCAGTATCATGAAATATTTCTGTGAGTTCCTTTAATATCATGTTTTTGTTGGCCTTGCTTTCTTTGGAATATCTTCCTCCTTTTTGTCATAGTTTTTTCATCTCTGCCAATTTTTGTCTTAACCAAGTTCCTCTGGCTTCATATCTAGCACCTTTTCAAAGGCAGCAGTATCTACATTCCCAAGTAAGTTATTTCTTCTATGACTCCCATTTGCCTTTGACTTAAATTTCACTTCACTTCAGCATTATCACCTTTCGTTTCTTCCTTACTTTTCATTGGCCAGGTCCCTCATTCATGATCCATTTTTATTAAATGTCACATGAGTTTATCACTGGGAAACAAAGAGGCGATCGAACCATCAGTTTTGCTTTCGATGCATGAAGTGAATAGATTGATAGTGATCAATCACCAACAAACTATGAAAAAAGTGACATTATTGGTCATTGGTCATGATAAGCATCTGTCACTTACTTAGGGTCTGTATATTATTTAATTGAACTGTGGTAACCAAAATTCAAACACCTAGGAACTGTGCAGAACAAGGACTACTTGCATTTTATTACTTGGCGTAAATATTGAATATTTCATTATTTGTGTGGGCATATATGTAAAATTATCTACTTTTTTCCCAGTTTACTTATTTATTTTCTCTAAAATAAAATTATGGGAGTTTATGGAAATGAAAATAGAACCTAATAAGACTAAAGCACAGGCCCTGCCTCTTCTTTTGGCCTGGAGGTTTAAGGTCTGTTTCTTCTACTTTTGGAATTCTTTTTTTAAATTTATTTAATTATTTAAGTTTTTATTTAAATTACAGTTAGTTAACATATAGTGTAATATTAGTTTCAGGTGTACAATATAGTGATTTGGCACTTCTATATAATAGCTGGTGCTCTTCATAATAAGTGTTCTCCTTGATCCCCATCACCTATTTTACCCATCCCCCTCCTACCTCCCCTCTGGTAACCATCATTTTGTTCTCTATAGTATGGAGGTTCCTCAGAAAGTTAAAAATATGACTATCCTACGATCTAGTGATTGCATTACTAGGTATTTACCCAAAGAAAACAAAAATACTGAGTCAAAGGAATACATGTACCCCAGTGTTTGTAGCAGGATTATCTACAATAGCCAAATTATGGAAACAGCACAGGTGGCCATTGACTGATGAATGGATAAAGAAGATATGTGTATATGTGTGTGTGTGTGTGTGTGTGTGTGTGTGTGTGCATGTGTACATACACATTTGAATATTACTCAGCCACAAAAAGAATGAAATCTTGCAATTGGCAAGGACATCAATGGAGCTAGAGAGTATTCTGCTAAGTGAAATGAGTCAGTCAGAGAAAGACAAATACCATATGATTTCACTCATGTGGAGTTTAAGAAATAAATGAGAAAAGGGAAAAAGAAGTAAAAAAGAAACAGATTGAAAATTATCCAGTTTTAATAGAGATGCCACTTCAAAACTTCTCATATACTTACTATTTCAAATATAGACTTTTCTGTACTTTAAATTGCACGTAATTTCCTATTTACATTGCATTAACTTGGCCACATAATAGATATCTGTTGAGTGAACAGTAAAAACCTATCTGGCTGTTTCAAGCATGCCAAGTCTAGTGTCTGTAAGAAAGAGTCTGGAGAAATTGTTACACCAGCACACCCATTGTTTACCAGACCTCTAGGATTAGTTCATTCTAATCAAAAACACAAAAAAAGCAATTGATTACTCAAATAAAATGTTTGAATTGATAATCAAAAGATGCAACCATGAATTGGATGGGTATTATCACACTGGGGTTCGGAATACATTCTTTCAGAGATAGGAATCTCAACACTACTTTGAGTTGATCATGTGATGGGCTTGGAGAAAGAACTAGAATAAGAGGGCTCTACCTTCATATAGAAAGTGAATCCATGTTCCCATTGACAGGCCCCTTGATAGGCAGGATGGCCATCACCTGAGAGCACAGCATCCCCTTATGGTAGCCGTTAACCGCCATGGCCTTTGAGCCCTTGAAATGTGACTAGTCCACATCAAAATGTGTGCAGTATAAAGCGCATGCTGAATATCAAGGACTACTCTGAAAAAATAACGTAAAAATCTCAATAATTTTGGTATCAGTTATATGTTGAATTGATATTACTGGGATAGATTGGTTTAAATAAAATATGTTATTCATTTTAATTTCACCCTTTTCTTTTTACCTTTTTCAGTGTGGCTACAGAAAATTTTAAAATCGCTCTGTGTGACTCACATTGTGTTAATGGGCTGTGCCCTGCTGCAGAGCCACAGTGCCTCAGTTCAAACCCTGGCTTCACAGTTGCCTTGTTGTGTGACAGTGGGCCTGGCACTTTACCTGTCAAATGGAGAAAGTAACGATTACTAGTATAAACCACAAAAGCTTTACGGAAATAAATTAATAATAAGTCTTAAGCACTTGGATATTTGCCTGATGTTTAGTTAAGCGCTATGTTAATTATTATTGTCAAGTGTTGACCAATGCAGGAAATGCAGTGACCATATTCTTTCTTTTAAACTTTTTTTTGTATTTTTGTGTTCTTACAATCAGCATCATTTACTCTTCCTGGACATGTGTGTATATATTGTGTGTATATATTGTGTTCTTACAATCAGCATCATTTACTCTTCCTGGACATGTTGCTGTATAATTGGATCAGATTATGCTTTCTTTACATCAGCCATATCCAGGTATCTTTTCCTAAGAATACACATAGGACTAGTGACAGAGAGTTGAAACACAGCCCAATTTCATCACCATTGCGTTTGTATTTCCTCATGAGCATATTCACACATTATAGTACTTTTTGGTTTACTTCTGTGTATCATAATTGTATCCATTGTGTGAGTGTATGTCTGTGTTTTAATTATTATTACTTTCTTTGCCAAAGGTTGTCTTTTTTTCTCACATTGTGGCAAAATAATGGGAGCTCTTTTCCTTTTTTATATGGGCCTCTTTTCTTAGTTAAGAAGTGATTATGCCATTTAGTTTTGAGGGTAACTTTTTTTCCAATATGTATCTACATGCATGTTTATTTTTTTTAATTTTTAATTTTTAAAGTTTTTATTTAAATTCCAGTTAACATACCATGTAATATTAGTTTCAGGTGTACTAATGATTCAACACATGGTGCTCATCACAAGTTCAAAAGTAACTCTTAATTTACATTTGATATAAAATTAAATTATAATATGTAAATATTAAGTGGAATTTTGAATATAAGAAGGTTTACTACTAGTATGTGGTTCTGTGATTCCTATTATAGTGCCAAATAACTATACGTGTTATATAAACCATATATGTTTTTAGGTTACAGGTTATAGGTTCATTGCGTGATGAATGTAAATTTTAGATATATTTTTGAAAAATATTTTTAGTGTGGAGGCTGCTGGATGGCTCCGTTGGTTAAACCTCTGCCTCTTGGTTTCAGTTCAGGTCATGATCTCACATTTCGGGGGATTGAGCCCCCATCAGCCTATGCTCTGACAGCAGGGAGCCTGCTTGGGATTCTCTCTCTCTCTCTCTCTCTCTCTCTCTCTCTGTCCCTCCTCCACTGTGCTCTTTCTCTTTCTCTCTCTCTCAAAATAAACTTAAAAATATTTTTAGTATGGAAATTATTTCTAAATGTAGTTGGCTTAACTAGATTTCTGTGGTAAATCAAGGATGAATTACTTTCATATCTGTTTTATGTTAGAAATTCTCTGTTTAGATATTTTGAGAAAACAATTCTTTTAGATATCTGTAATGTAATTTTGCATTTCTTCAGCATAAGTGATGATGGGCTGTATATCAATTTCCTTCTCTGTGTTTTATTTAATGAGCGGTATTTCTACAACTGGAATAATCATGATGCAAAATAGCTGTTCCTCAAAACACAGGCTTTCAATCACATTAGTCTAGTGTTTCTGTATCCTTTTATTTTTCTCAATGTCTAGGCTTACAATATGGTCATAACAGATATTCATAGGTGACCATGCCCATCATTCCTATGGTCAATGGGAACACAAGGTTTTAACATAGTTTTTATCTCAGTTATGAATTTTTTCAGTTTGAAATATTTCTATTCTGATGTTATTGTTTTCTCTTAAAAAGATACCCTCTTTTCCTCATTTTACTCCCCATCCTATGGTTAGTTAACTTATCTATTAATATCAGATGATCAACTTCATCTAGAGCATTCCTAAAATCTTAACTGTACTTTATGAATTGAATTTGAATGTGTTGAGGCAGTAATAACTTCAAAGTATTGTAATGGGTTTGTTGAGCATGAATTCTCCTGCCTGAATTCATGTTGGCTGTAATTAATCAAATCATGTTTTACCAGGTGTGCATTTGCCTTGCTCCCTAAATACATTTCCATGAGTATAATTCTACAGCAGATGTTAACCTTTGTCCCTCTTAATTCAACTTCTATTGTTCCTTTTATATTACATTCTGTGATTTAAGTATGCATTTAATGAACTAATAATAATCATTAAATAATAGAATAGATTATTTTTCCAGTTGAACTTACTAGTTATTTTAACTGGAATTTCCCAAGGATATAATCTTAACTATGTCTTTAAACTCTAAATTCTCATGGTCAACAAATTTGTCAGAAATAATTATTATAAAATATAATATAGTTCAAGTTTTAAAAGGTATCGTTTCACAATTTTTTCAACTTTATTTTTCAATTTTAATCATGGGGACAAAGTAAATGAGAATCTCTGTAGTAACATTTATTTAGATGGAGAAATATCATAATCAGTCTCAGGAAGAAGATACTTCCACTGATTCTGCTATGAAGTCTGTAAATATTTAGAAAATAGTACAATTACAGCTAGTCTGAAAATCTGCCCAATTCAAAAAGTAAAGAAAATAAGATATTTATCATCTGCTAGACAGATAGCACTATGACATATGCCATCAATCTTTAATATTGTTATAGAGTATTATTATTTAGCTTTGTAGTATGTAAACAGTTAAAAGCGCAAAACAAGATTCTCTTTTATTGGTAATTTTAAATAGAACACAAAATATTTTGTTTAAAACTGTTATCTTTATGCAGGTGCAAGTGATCAGTAAAAAGAAGGTGCGACCTTAATAAAGAAAAAATAGGGGCACCTGGATGATGCAGTTGGTTGTGTCTGACTCTTGATCTCAGCTCGGGTTATTATCTCACAGTTTGTGAGTTCAAGCCCCAACTCTGTGCTGATAGCATGGAGCCTGCTTGGGATTCTGTCTCTCCTTCTCTCTACTCCTCCCCTGCTTGTGCTCTTTCTCTCTCCCTCTCAAAATGTATAAATAAACTTAAAAAAAAGTAACAAGTACCATGATTGGGTGGCTTAAACAACAAAAATGGTCTTTTTTACAGGTGTAGAGGCTAGAGTCTGGGCTAAGGTGTTGGCCCAGTTGGGACTTTTTGAGATTTTTCTTTTTGTCTTGTAGCCGGCTGCCTTTTACCTGTGTCCTCACATCCTCTTCCTTCCTTACGTGTCTGTGCCCAAATTTCCTATTCTTATTCGGACACCAGTTATAGTGGATTAGGACCCACTCTAGTAACCCCTCTGTAACTTAATTATCCTTGCAAAGACCCTATTTCCAAATATGGTCACATTTTGAGGGATAGGGGGTTAAGACTTCAACATACATTTTTTTAAGGAGATGCATTTTATCCCATAACACCCTGAAAATAATTTAAATTCAAATTAAAAAAAAACTGCATAAAACATTTATGACACTAAATTTATTAACATAGAACTTGTATTATTTTTATTTCATTTGCAAAAAGATTTAATTAACAAGATGTATAATGCTATACTTCAAATATAACAAACTAAAGAGAAATTTTTGATGAAAAATGATATCTACAATGTCAAAATATTCCTTTGTTTCTGACAGTTCTGAAATCTGCAGTTTTTCTTGATTTTCATATATTTGCAGGGGTGATAAGTACTTTAGCCATTGAATGCACAATATTAGGTATTAATAGATATTTTCAATGGATAAAAGTAGAATACAATTCTCTAGATTGGAATTATAACTGTGTTAATTTTTCTTAAGCCCAACATTGATCTTTTTGTCTGTTATATTTGCCTCACAAAAATATACACCATACGATATTTAGATAGTAATAGTTATAATTTATATACATTTATACTATTTTTACATTTTTACATTTTTGTATTTACATTTATTTTTACGTTTATTGGAACTATAATGTTTTTAAGTATAATTTGTTTAAATGACAAAGAACAAGTAAATATATATGAACTACTTTTTAAATTCTTACTCTAATATATACCTTTAGAGTTTAATTTTATAAAAATGAAAGTATATGTTATATCATATAATTCTAAACTATTTTAAAATTTTTAGTACTAAATAAATAAAATTTTAGTGAATATTTTCATTTCAATATTTTGGTTTTTGTAGTTTTTTGGCTTCTGTAGCATTGAAGTCTATTGGAAAATCTAATATTTATAAAAATGTGCATTGATATTGTTATAAAAATACAAGCTTAAAGATCTATAATACTATAATTTCAGTGCTATCACTGTATTTTCCAACTGTTAGATGTATTAGCTTTTTTCTCTCTATATCTTCATAATAGATTTATTTTGTAATGTGATGAATTTCTTTGTGTATCTTCATAGAACTAGCCTTACTGTAATAACTCACATCTGATGTTATATTAAAAATATTCAAATGGATTTCAGAACAAAATGGGGATGATCCATTTTTAGTGTGTTACCATAGATTAGATATGAAGCCTATTATCAGATGTATTGCTAACACTAGCTCTGTTAGGGCAGTATTATTATCTCCCTTTTACAGACAGTAAGTTGAGGCTCAATGGATTGAGTTGAGGAATTAGTTCTATTTAATGCCAAAACCGAAGTATTTTCTGTGACATGCACTAAGAAGTGAGGGAATGTGCTTCATAACTTTCTGAGTGTTCATTAGCTTACTTGACTGGGATGTAAAGATTGACAAAAAAGAAGTGTCTTTGAAGTTTACGGCAATATGGAAACCATTTTTGTTTTTTAAATCCAGTATTGCTCAGAGACCTAAAATGGATTCAACCAGGGCACTAATTTTAAGATATTGCCAGAGGCAGATGGTTGGGGTTATTACTGAGGATGAGGAGATTATACACAATGCTGGTGGGCTGCAGTTAAGCTTGGGAGGGGCCTGGGTCCTTAGGAAAAAGGAGGCCTGAGTAACTGCCCTGACTGCGGAATGCTGCGAGGGGTGGGGGAGGGGCCGAGGGGCCACCCTCCCAGGTGTTTCTGCAGGCCTTGGGGAACTCTGTTATCTATACATTGTATTCTAAGTTTAGGAGAACAGTGGACACAGAGTCCCTTGCTGCATACCTCTAATTTCATTAGTCTCTTGTGATTGTTCATCTTTAAGTTGTGCACCCTTTGTTCTTGTATGCCTTCTGTGCACAACAAGCCAATTAAGTTTTGTGATTTTCTTGATACTGCAATACATGTGAATACAAGTGAGGCGAATGGGGTCTTCCTCTGTGAACGCTGACCCCCGTGTCTTCTCTCTTTCCTAGCAAAGTGTGGAGTAATCTTTCTTCCTTAGGCGCAGGGTTTGCTGGCCATTCCTGGCAGCCAATGAAGGGAAAGTTTCCTGCCTGAAAGGTCCAGGTGTAGGAAAAGCTAGGGGTTAGGTGATAGGATTAGAGGATGATAGGTATCCAGTGGGAACCCATGCCCAGGTGGGGTGGCCATCTGTGAATTCATTTGTTCACCGGTGTGTCAATAGGTATGTATTCATGAGTTTTCAGACAGTGTGTTAGACATTATCCCAAGGGCCATTGAAGTGGGGGCAGTGAAACAAAGTGAGTGAGAAAGAGTCAAACCTGAGGATCAGTAACCAGACAGAATTCTACACTGTAGAAAGGTGGATCCTGAATGCTGCTTTGAATGCTAGTGAAGTATATATGTTTTGCCTTTATTTATCATCAGTTTTGGGGTAACGTGGCTCAGCCAAGCTGCATTACATGTATAAAGTAAGAGTAAGGAAATGGACTCTAAGAAAAGGGACGGTTGCTAGCATAAATCCTTTTTAAATGTCAGAAAGAATATTAGCAGTATTCCTCTATTTCTTTCCTTGAACCTCAAGTTTATAGTAGACATCCCAATGCACCTGACCCACCTGCCATACCATCTTCACTTCTGTACTACCGGCTACAACTTCGTCCTGACACATCTTATCTTGCCATTTTTTTTCACTTTCTTTTTGGAAAAAAAAATGCATCTAGCCTCTGGCTACCTGTCTTCCAACTTGATTCCTTTCCCTGGCTGTAACTTGCCATGTTTTTTAATATCGTGTGTCTTCTGCTGGCCAGCACAGACTAAGGAATTAAGCAATGTTTTTGTTTGTTATTTTACTTTTATTTATTTATTTATTAAAAAAAATTTTTTTTTCAACGTTTATTTATTTTTGGGACAGAGAGAGACAGAGCATGAATGGGGGAGGGGCAGAGAGAGAGGGAGACACAGAATCAGAAACAGGCTCCAGGCTCTGAGCCATCAGCCCAGAGCCTGACGCGGGGCTCGAAACCCCGGACCGCGAGATCGTGACCTGGCTGAAGTCGGACGCTTAACCGACTGCGCCACCCAGGCGCCCCTATTTTACTTTTATTTTTTTATTTTTTTATTTAAAAAAATTTTTTTTTCAACGTTTATTTATTTTTGGGATAGAGTGAGACAGAGCATGAACGGGGGAGGGGCAGAGAGAGAGGGAGACACAGAATCAGAAACAGGCTCCAGGCTCTGAGCCATCAGCCCAGAGCCCGACGCGGGGCTCGAACTCACAGAGCGCGAGATCGTCACCTGGCTGAAGTTGGACGCTTAACCGACTGCGCCACCCAGGCGCCCCCTATTTTACTTTTAAATTATAGCTTTTCTCCCTCCCTCCTCTCTTTCCTTCATATTTTTTCATTTCTCAAGCTTGAGGCTAGTTTTTCCAAATATAGACTTTTGACATACTTGTCCTTGATTCTGCTTAGATTGCCTTCTTTCCTCCTTTCTTGTTTCTCTGGCCTATGACTTCTAGTCAGTCTGCTCTTGTCCTCCTTTCTGACTCGTGCAAGGCCTAGACACATGCAGATATGTGTCCATTTTCTTGGGAGCACACTTCTTCTCAGGGGTACCTTTGCCTCATTTATCCTAATGTGGTAAATGTACTTCCCTAGGATTCAGTTTGCTAGTCCTAATAAATTTGATCTGTGATATTGACTTGCTAAGCCCCAAATGTCTCCAGCAGTATCCCCCAAGGAAATCTACATAACATGGCCTATAAGGACATACTATGTATGTAAGGTGGGATCCTACCTATTTTCTGAGGAAGTAGTTAGCTAATGGTCTAATGTGAGTTTATAATATTTACTCTTTAAAAAATACTTTCACAGACATCTCAATTTAACTTTAAAATTATGTGAATAAATAATAAATAGCACATGTCAGTTTTTCTTAAAAAATAATGTGCAGAAGCATGCATACCCCTAAGCTGTACAGATAATAGACAATAAATATATGTTTATTGACATAGGAAGATATGCATGAGAAATATAACAAACAATCATAGTTAACTATGAAATAGAAGCTAATATTTCATTTCTCTTGTGTTTTTCATTCTGTGATTATGATTACTAGTACTTTGAAAACTAGCTACCAGTTTTTGTTTTTGGAAGCATAAGCAGTGCCCAGTAACTTTATAACTTACTGAAACATGCGTATTCTGGAAAAATCAAGACAGACTTCGTATAATCAACTGGTTTTCTGAGTGCCCATGTCTGAGTGCCATTTTCAGTGTTTACTGGCTGTTTGACTCTGTGCAAGTCATTGGAGCTCTCCATGCCTCAGTTTCCTAGGCTGAAAAGTGATGATATCATATATAATTTATAATGTTGAGGATTAAGCAGGATAATGTAAACCACCTAGTAAGCACAAAATGATTGTTATTTATGTGTAATCTTTCTATAGATACTCATAACTTTAAAGCTTTCTTTTATTTCAAATCTTTAATCCTGACACAGTAGGGTAAAACATGGTGCCATTGTTGGGCAAGTAAAAGAATAGCTAATCCTGATATGTAATATATTTACATATAATCATTTTTCAAAAAAATCAGAATAATATTATCTGGCTTTTGAGATAACCAAAAGAACAAAAGCAGCAGAAATGAAGAATGAATTTAGGTTGTTGCACAAGTAACTGAGTCATTCAAAGAAAGAAAATTAATTTAAAATCATTAGTTTTGTGAACCCACTTTTTATTTTTCACTTTTACTTTCTGAGTTTACACAAAGCTGCTACCTGAAGCCACAGCATTGACAATTATTAGCGGTGTTTCATCTCCAGCTTTCACTCCAGCTTTGGGGTGTGTTCTAGGATTGTATTTTCCTGCCTCTGAAGTTAGGCCTCACATGTAACAGGTTTTGGCCAGTGACGTTCAAGGAGTGGTAGTTATCACTTTGCTCTGCTCTGCTCTGCTCTGATGGCTTGTGGAAGCTCCAGTGGAGAGGAAGATTCCATCTTCGGAGACTGTGGCCATGATGAGAGAGCCCTCTGCTGACCTTCACTGGAGATGAAGCAGAAGCAGAACATAAACCCTTGTGTTCAAATATGACAGTTTGGGGTTGTAGGTAACTACAACATAGCTAGCCTAAGCTGTCCTGATTGTCGCAACACTTATTTAGATTTCGAATCATAATTTATATTTATTTTTACTTTTAAAAGTACAAAAACGTGTGGTATAGTACGATATAGGATATAATATGGCATGATAGAAACTTTTTATTAGCGACGCTATTTACCTATAATCCTCATTTTGAAAAGGGTGTAAAAACTTGACAATTTAATTTAATTTTTTAATTCCTCAAAATACAGTACTTCTTGGATAGTAGTTTGTGTATGGTGTGGTTCTGGTGTATTACAGAAAGCTTTAAGCAGAGCAGCTCAAGGGAAGTGAATTGGACATTTAATAAGATTCTTTGGCACTTTAATAACTCATGGATATGCATCAAAGCAATTATAACAAAATTGATTTCAAGTGCAAAATATGTGTAAAGCACTGTGATAAATTTCTGAAGGAAGAAATAAATGAAAATATTTGAAATGAGATATCCACGTTTGATGGTTTTCTTACTTAATGATGCTACGTTACAAAAATTCCAGTAGAAACTATCATTAATATATTGTGAAACAGTTTGAAAAGGTCTTCCAGTAAATCAACCTGTCTTTAGTTTTCAGATTTATTCAAAATGAGAGAAAGAACAAAAGAAGGACAGAAGGAAAGAGGGAAAGACAGAAAGAAAGAAAGAAAGAAAGAAAGAAAGAAAGAAAGAAAGGGAGAGAAAGACACCATTCTCTGGATGTTGCTGTTTTCCTGAAAGGTGTTAAGGCAAAATAATAAAAAAAAATCCTCACATGTAATTACATAATATTTCCCAGTGTCTTTATCATACTTTTGTGATTTTATCATTCTTTCTAAAATCTGTCATAGTTTTAAGTCTCATCATCTAATGCATGCATTCTTGTCTTGTCTTTTTATCAAAGGATTCATTCTTGTGAATCAACAAGGCATAGACCCAGACTAAAGAGAGCTTTCATCGTTTTTAAGAAAGTGACGCTAGCTTACAGTCTCCTAGGAAACTCAAAAATTCAGCAGCTGTAGAAAGTCCAAGTTTTACAAAACAGCTATTATTGAGGATAAAATCTTCCAAAGAAGCATTCCCTGCAATCTCACCTTATTTTTAAATTTGGTCGAAGAAATACTTATACAGTGTTTTTGGTTAGCCATTTGTTACAAGAAGAAAAAAATGAACAAAACCCGGATTTGGACAGTTTCCATATTCCTTGATCTGTGTGGAACTGCAATTAAACTCAGGAAACTTAACAAAAGGCTGATTATTTGAAGGAATGGTCGTCAAACAAACACAGAAAAAAATACCAATCCAGTAAGCACAAACAGAATAATTAATGAGGCAGTAGAAAGCAATTAATTAGGAGAAATGTATATCCATCCCAGAGAAATATGTATTTCAAAATATAAAATATAAAAATTAACAAGACATGAAATAGCCAGTTTCTCTCCATGAAATTAAGAGCTTGAGCTAAATGAGCTTCAAAATTGCTATCAAGAGAAAAAAAATTCTATGATACTTTCTTACTTTTTAAGTGTGTAGCATGCTGTTTGTTGCTTATTTTCACTTTTGGATGCTAAGAGAGCGGTGCAGTGGAATATTGCTTTTAGAAATATGTACCTCTGTTTTACATTTCCGTGCTCCTATGGAAGATGGTTATGCATTTTGCTTTCATGGGAAAATTAAGTTTTTGTAATTAGGTGAACACTGCCTAATGTTAGTCATTTCATTTGTGTGTGTTAATGGCTCCTTTATTATCAATGGATCTTGATGAGAAACTAGCTACTTTTAAGAATGAAAAATTAAATTATAGAACCATTTCCTTGACAACAAAAAATAACAGCTGAGAAAATAAACATGCTTGTGGAATTTTCAGCATGTTGACTCATGCTTGCCAGAATGGAGTACAACAGAGGAGTGTCTGACATCCGGCAGTTCTAAATTTAAAAAAAAATTGTTTTCTTCAATATTATTTCTAGGACTTTGGGAAAGTTAAGTAACTTCTCTGAAACTCAAATTATTTATGTGAAAATTACAGACATTATAATTACCTCAGACGGGTTTAGGAAATTTTTTAAAATTGAGATACTATCTTAAGTTTTTAGTAAATGTTATCATTCTTTCTACTCTCCCTTCCCATAGAGATGTAAGTACTTTTTAAGCAGTTAGTATATTGATATACTGATATATTCTGATATATATATATAGATATAGATATATATATACTAGTGTGTCTTGTGTATTTGCATGTCAAATGCAAAATAAATAAGATGGAAAAATTTTAAAAATGGAAAATATTTGCCATACATGTTATGTTACATCTATGTATTTGATCTCATAGTTAGTTGCTTATATATATGCCTTTATAGAGATATTTACTATTTGCCATGCATTTACTTTAGGCATGGAATTTAACAGGGCAGATATTTTTCACCCTCATGGGCCACGTATTCCAGTGAACAAGAGAAAATGAGACAATTAATAAGCAATTGCACTACTAGGTATTTATCCAAAGGATAAAAAAATACTGATTCAAAGGGACACATGCACCGTGATGTTTATAGCAGTATTATCAACAATAGCCAAATTATGGAAAGAGCCCAAATGTACATCAACTGAATGATGGATAAAAAAGCACACACACACACACACACACACACACACACACACACACACACACACACAGGAATATTACTCACCCATCAGAAAGAATGAAATCTTGCCACTTGCAATGACATGGATGGAGAGAGTATTATGCTAAGTGAAATAAGTCAGTCAGAGAAAGACCAATACCATATGATTTCACTCATATGTGAAATTTAAGAAAAAAAACCCAGATGAACATAAGGGGAAAAAAGAGAGTCAAACCAGAAAACAGACTCTTAACTGTAGAGAACAAACTGTGAGGGTTACTGGAGAGGAGATGAGCGGAGGATGGGTTAAATGGGTGATGTGGATTAAGGAGAGGACCTGTGATAAGCACCAGGTGTTGTATGTAAGTGATGCATCACTCTTCTCCACGCTTGAAACTAATAATGTTACACTGTATGTTAACTAACTAGAATTTAAATAAAAACTTGAAAGACTCAAAACAAAAACAAGCAAATAAGACAAACAAAATAAAAAAAAAACAAGATTAGAGTATTTAAAAATTTTTTCAAGGCAGTGGCATTTGAACTGAGAACTGAATGGTAGTTTAAAATCGACCATGCTATAATCTGGAGAAGATTGTTTCAGGGCAAAAGAATAGCTAATGCAGAATTCTTAAGGAGAGAATGATCTTGGAATGGCACAGAATAGAAAGAAGGTTCTGTGACTGGAGTATGCTTCTCAAGATATGGTAACAAGCCATCGGCAGGCTCTTAGTGATTCCTGCTTGTGATATCTGTTGCCATGTTGTGCTGGGATTGGTTTATATGCACAACAGAATATGGCCCAATTGATGGTGTATTCCTTCTGAGATTAAGTTATAAGAACCACTGTGGCTCTTTTTCTTGGATATTATTTTTTCTTTCTCTTGGATTTCTTGTTCTGGGAGAAAGCATGTTGTGAACAGTCTTGTGGGGACACTTATGTGGAGAGGAATTAAGATTTCTGCCACTTCTGCCACTCACTTCTGCGAGTGAGCTTAGAGTGGATCTGCCAGCCCCAAACAAGTCTTCCAAAATTGCACCATTAGCCAACAGGTTGCCTGCAATTTTGTTAGAGCCAGAACTGTTTAGTTATACCCCTCCCAGATTCTTGGACTTCAGAAATAGTATGGAAAAGTAACTGCCTATCACCTCTAGTGTCATATTTGGGGATTCTTTTTATGCAGGAATAAATAGCAAACACACACAAAAAGAGTGGTTAGAAATGATGTGATGCAATGTAGGACTTCATAGACCTTGGTAGAGTTTGAATTTTGAGTCGTTAAAAAACCTAAGCTATTAAGTAATTTGAAATTATGAAATATATGTGTAAATGGATTTGAATTTGTTATAAATAAAAATATATTGATTCTTGAAGATACAGTAATTTGGAGGACTATAAGAATTAATCAGGATGTCAAGTTAATAGGAGTAATCCAGATATGTGTGAAATAATGATTAGATTCTAATAGAACAAACACAAGTGGAGCTATTTGGGATACAAAGGAGATGGAACTGGCAAGAAATACTACCGATGGGGATATCCTTAATATACATGATTACTTAAGATCAATGAGAAAAATAAAAGGCAAGTAACTAATGAATTTATAAATGACAAAAATGCATTGTAAAAGATGCTCAGTCTCATTATTATGGGCAAAAAATCAATAATAATGACATTTTTCTTCCTGCGGATTTAAAAAGACTGATAACATTCTTCATTGGCAAGACTGGAAAACTATTCAGTCTCATTTATTGTAAATATAAATCTAAATTGATATAAACTCTCTGATGCTAGTCTGCAAAGTGCATACAAT
Source organism: Prionailurus bengalensis (assembly GCF_016509475.1). NCBI lineage: Eukaryota > Metazoa > Chordata > Mammalia > Carnivora > Felidae > Prionailurus > Prionailurus bengalensis. Next base: position 23,200,710 of record NC_057350.1, on the reverse strand, counting down.
TTGTTCCAGGGATTCTACTTCTAGGAATTTATTCTAATGAAATGTTTGCAGTATTAATGAGTACTCATTGTTCATTGCAAGATTATATTGGTGGAAATATGGAAGTAATCTATAGGCTCATGCTGGTATATGTGGTGAATCATGCTTATGGCATAATGTTAAGTAAAATAAGGTTTTTGACATAGTGTGTTTATCACCAATCCATGTATGTAAAACATTCATGCCATTTTCCCATGGGAGTTGTGTGTGTATGTGTGTGTATGTGTTAAAAGGTAATATTTAGTGGTGCCTGGGTGGCTTCGTCAGTTAAGCGCCAACTTCGGCTCAGGTCATGATCTCGTGGTTGGGTTCCTGAGTTTGAGCTCCGCGTTGGGTTCTGTGCTGACAGCCTAGAGCCAGGAGCCTGCTTCAGATTCTATGTCTCCCACTCTCTCTGCTCCTTCCCCACTCATGCTCTGTCTCTCTCTGTCTCTCAAAAATAAATAAACATTAAAAAACATTAAAAAAAGGTAATATTTAGAAGAATGTGCAGCAATTGCCAATATTTCTAAATAGTTGATTTGGAGTTGATTTTTATTTTCTTTAGATTTTTCTCTTTTAAGAGATTCTTGTTTGCTCACATGTTTTTTTCAATTTTTTATATAGACTTTAGTTTCTAAAGAAGTTTTAGGTTCACAGAAGTATTAAGAAAAAAAGAGAGATTTCCCATATACCCCCTGCAAGTTATGCCTAGCTGCTTCTCCCATTATTAACATTCCCCCACGAGAGTGATCCATTTGTTATAATTAATGAACCTACATAGACCCACCTTTATAACCCAAAGTCCATAGTTCTCCTTGGTGTGGTACATTCTGTGGGTTTGGACAAATGTATAATGGCATATATCCATCTTTACACTATCACAGAGAATATTTTCACTAAAACTCTTCTGTGTTCTGCCTACTCATACTCATCCCTCCCTTCTGCCTAACAACCACTGATTTTCTTATTGTCCCCATAGTTTTGTTTTTCCAGAACATTATATAGTTGGAATAATATAATTTGTACCTTTTTTCACTTCTTGCACTTAGTAATATGCATTTAAGGCTCCTCTCTATGACTTTTCAATGCTTTGTAGCTTATTGGTTTTCTGCACTGAATAATATTCCGTTGTCTGGATGTGCTATAGTTTATTTATCCATTCACCAAAGGACATCTTGGTTGCTTCCAAATTTTGGCAGTTATGAGTAAACCTGCCATAGACATCTGTGTACAGGTTTTTGTGTAGGCATATGTGTTCAACTCTTTTGGAAAAATAAATACCAAGGAATTTAATTCCTATATTGCTGTTTCACATAGTAAGGGTGTGTTTAGTTCTTTGAAATACTGCCAAAATGGACGCCTGGGTAGCTCAGTTGGTAAAGCATCTGACTCTTGGGGAAAAAACAAAAACAAAAAACAAAACAAAAAACTCTGCCAAAATGTCTTACAAATTGGCTGCATTGTCACCAGTAATGAATGAGAGTTCCTGTTACTCCGCATCCTCACCAGCATTTGGTATTATCAGTAGTCTGGATTTTTACTTTTCTAATAGCTGTCTGGTAATATTTCATTGTTGTTTTAATTTGCATTTCTCTGATGAGATATGATCTTGAGCCTCTTTTCATATGCTTATTTGCCATCTGTATATCTTTTAAGGTGAAGTATGTGTTAAAGTGTTTGGCCATTTTTTTTTTTTTACTGGGTTATTTATTTTCTTATTGCTGAGTTTTGAGAATTCTTTGTATAGTTTGGGTAATGTTTCTTTATCAAATGTGTCATTCACAAATGTTTTCTCCCAGTCTGGGGCTTTTATTCTCATTCTGTTGACACTTTAGCAGAACAGAAGTTTTGATTTCAGTGAAGTCCGGCTTATCATTTCTTTCTTTCATGGGCTGTGCCTTTGCTTTGACAGGTTATTTTTACAAAGACAAAATTTTCAAAACGGTGTAAAAACTTGAAAAAAAGACGAAGAAAAATACTTACAAATCTTAATCTATATCATGATTTTCTATTATAACAAATAACAGTAGAAACAGTTCTATTGCAGTAGTCATTTTGTCCATTCAAGCGTTTTCTTTGTAGTGATAATTTTGAATTCTTAGTAGTCTTGTTTTATTTACTATTGAATTTTTTATTTTGTTACATTATGCATCAAAAATGGCCTTATGTCTGAAAAACGAAATTGTTTGACACAATTATAATCAAATATGTTAAAAAAGCTATTTGGCTTATAAGTACTTGATTTTTTTTTTTTTTTCATTAAAGACATTAAAATGTGCCAGGTCTTAAGTCTCACTCAGGAAGTCTTCCTAGTGAGGTCATATTTTCAGACAACTGAATTTCTTTCACACCATTTAATTTCTGTTGTAAAAGTTGAAAAACAGCAATGTAGAACACATTTGTCCATCAATGGCACTTTTAATTTTGAAGCTATACTGAGGCGGTCACACTGCTGTCCAAGTGATTGTCAAAGAGGAGTATGCTAATTGAAAAGATGTGGCTATGAAAGGAAGTGTTACAGCTTTACCAAGCAGAGATAAGAACTCTATATAATGCGTGGGTTTTAAGGCGAATTGATTATCAAATTGTAAGAGTAGGCCACAATTAGAAAATCCTATAGTAGGTGAAATTTTCAATTTCTGATTTGTTGTAAAGACTGTCTAGAAATTGGAATAAGGATATTTCTACCTGGATCTAAAATTCCTTACCAGCATAGCTCTCGAAGCTTCTCAATTTCTGTTGGATTTGGAGGACTGTCTGGTACAGAAAATTCAAAATTATTTGCTTTTATTCTTTATTTCAGATTATATATCCCAAAGTGCAGGATAAATCAACCTTACTACTTACTAATTCTCAGATATCACCAAAGGTTGCGTTTAGGGTGAGAGTCAGTTGATTCTGATTGTAGTTATGGTAATGGTCTCTAGCTTTTTTTTCCCCCTGATATACGTTTCTTATGTCTAAATTATTGTAAAAATAACATAGCATATATGCAAGGGTTTTTTAGTTGCTGAGGTCAACTGCTACTAGAAAAAGATAATGCTTTTGGCAGTGGCTGGAATATATATTTAGATCTAAGTGGAAAGAAAACATTTTGTTTTTAAAGCGTCTTTATAAGGAAATGTGTGGGTGGCTCAGTTGGTTAAGCATCCAACTCCTGATTTTGGCTCAGGACATAATTTCATGAACTGTGAGATCAACCCCAGAGTCGGGTTCTGTGCTGACAGAGAACCTGCTTGGGATTCTCTTTCCCTCTCTCTCTGCCCCTCCCCGCTGGCACAGGCCTGTGTGCTCTCTCTCTCTCTCTCATTTTCTTTCTGCCTCTCAAACTAAATAAATAAACTTAAAAAAAAATGTCATTCCAAGGATAAGCCTGGTATAAGTGAGATACGACTATTGTTTAAGATTAATGATGTGAATGGCAGTTAAATATGGATCTGCATTTATTGGAAACTCTCAAATAAAGTAATGCAAATATTTGAGTTGCATTGTTTTATATATACATATACACATACATCATTGATTTTTTTTAATTTAAAAGTTTGCTAAATGCATGAAATAACTTTCACAGTATAAAAGTGAACTTTTTTTCCTTCATAGAGGAATGTAACAGTAACTCTATTTTCTATCATTGCTCCTAATGTTATATTCCTTGTCTTATGTTCATTCTATTTTAGTGTTAATGAAACTAACATTTCATTTTAGTGAAATAAAATTGGTTGTTAAATTTAATCTCAGTTTTTAATGTAGTTGTACGACTGACTTGTTGAACTTCTAAAAGCTTATTTGTTAAGCTTGAACTTTCTTATAAATATATAGTCAACCTGTTAATTCAATTATAGTATTATTTTATTTTTCATATCTATTAGCTTTTTGAGGATGATCAGTGTCTAATTCATCTCTTTATTCCCCAGCTATTAACGCAATATTTGGAATGTAGTAGCATCTCACTTAATATTCAAAGAGAAGAACCTTAAACATGGAATGCCAGTCCAGTTAGGTAAAAGAGAAACAGGGTAAGTATTTCCTGTCCAAACTGCAAATTAAGTGTAAAATATCACACACAATAATTCTTTAAATTCAGATATGTAATGTAAGAGCAGTTTCCTCTGTTTTATAAACTGTGGTTTATCACGTTAACACACCAAATTAATCTGTGCTTTTCAGGAAGGTAATACAGAATGCTTTTATCTGTGACTTAGTTTTTGAAAACATCCTATTCTAATATTTTACTAAAATATTTACTTGGAGACTACACGTTTTTCTACTACAAAACTATCAGTGAACATTGAACAAGAGCAAGGAAAATAATTTGTGACTGAACACTGGCTCTACGACTTACAGATGGAGCAAACTTAGTACCTTACACTAGAGGCTTCAGTTCTTTTTCCAGTAAATACAGATAATAATTACAGACTTGGTGATATCGTCAAAAAAGTTGGGGGGTAAAAAGTGTCCAGATATTGTGAATGTGTAATAACAATAGCTGATAATGAACATATCAAAATAGTAAACACAAGAATTCATTACATAAATATTGTTTTAGGAAGCATATTCTTTGTGTACTATCTTTAGTGTTTTTTTTTTTTTTATATTTTTTTCAACGTTTTTTATTTATTTTTGGGACAGAGAGAGACAGAGCATGAACGGGGGAGGGGCAGAGAGAGAGGGAGACACAGAATCGGAAACAGGCTCCAGGCTCCGAGCTATCAGCCCAGAGCCGACGCGGGGCTCGAACTCACGGACCGCGAGATCGTGACCTGGCTGAAGTCGGACGCTTTACCGACTGTGCCACCCAGGCGCCCCTAGTGGTTTTTTTTGAAGCTTTTATTCAAATTCCAGTTAGTTAACATACAGTGTAATATTAGTTTCATGTGTACAATATAGTGATTCAAAAATTGTATACAACACCTAGTGCTCATCACAACAAGTGCACTCCTTAATCCCCATCACCTGTTTAACCCATTCCCCCACCCACCTCCCTTCTGGTAACCATCAGTACTATCCTTTGTTTAAAAGGCAACAGAATTGGGGCGCCTGAGTAGCTCAGTTGATTGAGTGTCCGACTTTTGATTTCTCTTGGGTCATGATCCCAGGGTTGTGGGATCAAGCCCCATGTGGAGCTCCATGATGATTGTGTAGTCTGCTTGAGATTCTCTCTCTCTGTCTCTTTCTCTCTCTCAATTCCTCTCCCATCCTCCTCCTCCTCTGCCTCTCTCCCCCGCTCTGGTTGCTTTCTCTCTCTCTAAAAAAAAAAAAAAAGTTAAAAGGATTAAAAGGGAGCAAAATTAATTCTTCACAGAATATAGTTTTAGGCAAAGGATAATTCTCCAAACAAAAGAGTATGCTTACTTTCATCTGAAATAGCATAATATCCATCAGGTTTTCCTTTGTAATCAATCTTTATACATTTTCAAGAAACTCAAACCTAAATAATAAATTGCAATGACTATGTTTTTCCAAGTGCTGACTATTTTATTTTACTTTATTCATACAATACTGCTCTTTTTTAGAAAATATAATTTATTGTCAAGTAAGCTAACATACAGTGTATACAGTGTGCTCTTGGTTTTGGGAGTAGATTCCCATGATTAACACCCAGTGCTCATCCCAACAAGTTGTCTCCTCAATGCCCATCACCCATTTCCTCTTTCCCCCACTCCCACCATCAACCCTCAGTTTGTTGTCTGTATGTAAGAGTCTCTTGTGGTTTGCCTCTCTCTCTGTATGAAACAATTTTTCCCCATCCATTGCCCCATGCTCTTCTGTTAAGTTTCTCAAGTTCCACATATGAGTGAAAACATGATATCTTTCTCTGATTGACTTATTTCACTTAGCATAATACCCTCCAGTTCTTTTAAAATACATCTGTATTTCAGTAGAACTCAGGACTAGAATTGTACATTGGAAACTGAAAGCACAGAGATATTATTTCAAGACATGGGATTGGATATGATCCATTACAGGGGGAAAATGAATGGCAGAAGAGATTCGAGGCTGAGCTCTGGGACATTACAGCATTTGGAGGTCTGCCAGATGAGGTTAGTCTCACAAGAAGACTTAGGACTGACATGGAAGAGAAGCAAGAGGGAATTGCTCCAAAAGCCAAGTGGAGAAAGTGATTCGAGGAGGAGAGATTGACTGAATCCTGTTATAGATCAGGGCAGAGTAGATACAGAGCAGGAATAGTCCACTCACTGGAACAAGAAGAAAGACAAAGTAGGTGTTTACAGAAACCAGATTCTTGGTAAAACTAGTGAGTAGATGGGGAAAGTGAAAGTTCTTCTCTGATTCTGCTCTTTCATTTTGCAACATTAAAGTCCCATTCATCTGATAGATGTAAAGAGGTGGGAGGGAATGTTTGAGGTGAGAAAAGTGGAGAAGGTGTGGGGCACTCCACCAGAAGACTCGAAGCTCATGGACTAAGGAGGTTCTCTGTCCTCTCACTGGCTTGTGCATTTTCCAAAGCAAAAACTGAGTCTCAGGACCACTAGATATAAATGCAATAGGTGAATTATGGCACAGTAGATTAATGTTTATTGTGTGAATTACGGAACCGTTATTTTAATGAATCACATTATCCAGACATACCTCCTTTTATTACATGTCACTTTATTGCACTGCACAGACACTGAGTTTTTTATAAATTGAAGGTTTGTGGCAACTCTGCCTCAAAGCAAGTCTGTTGGTGCCATTTTGCAACAGCATTTGCTCACTTTTTGTCTCTGTGTCACATTGTTTTTTTCTCACAGTATTTCAAACTTTATTATTATTATTATATTTGTTCTGTTGATCTGCGACCATAATTCACTGCAAGCTCAGGTGATGGTTTGCATTTTTTAGCAATAAAGTATTTTTTTATTTTATTATTTTTTAAATGTTTTTACTTATTTTTGAGACACAGAGAGACAGAGCATGAGCAGGGGAGGGGCAGAGAGAGAGAGAGGGAGACACAGAATCCGAAACAGGCTCCAGGCTCCGAGCTGTCAGCACAGAGCCCGACGTGGGGCTCGAACTCACGGACTGTGAGATCATGACCTGAGCCGAAGTCAGACGCCTAACCGACTGAGCCACCCAGGTGCCCCAGTAATAAAGTATTTTTTAATTAAGTTATATATTAATTTTTCAGACATAATGTGATTTATTTTTTATTTATTTAATTTTATTAAATAAATTATTTATTTTATTTTTGCCTTCTCTGTTAACACTAAATACTGCATTCTTAATATTCAAAGTTTCTTTTGTCTTTTTAAAGACATAATATTATATGATAATTCATTGCGTTTGAAATCTACTTTGCACTGTTTTCTCCCTCACTGTCTCTCTATATATACATTTTCCTTTTTTCCCCTTAAAGCATATTTTGTTTTTCCCTTAAATTCTGCTCTGAATTCTGAATTTTGTGTTTAAATATATATATATTTTATATATATATATGTAACACATATATAAATATATATATAAATTATATATATATATATATATATATATATATATATATATATATATATATTGCCTGTAGAGAATAGAGAGGTGGCTTGAAAAAAGTAAGTATTTTTCTAAAAGCATGACCCCTCCTTCTCATTCTTTTCTTGTTTCTATTATAACTTCTATCAACAGTGTTGCTTTCCTATTTGAAATAAAGTTGAACCATAACAGGCAACCTGAATGTACTTTAAATATATCTCAAAAGGAATTGAAATGTCTCAGTTCCTTCTCATACTTCAAGGGCTGCAGTCACTGCTCTCTGGCAGTTATTTTGTGACACACTGATTGCCAGATGGTATCAGTCCTGATAACTCCATTTCAGAAATGTAGGAAGAGAAAACTTTATCAGTCTGTCACCATCAGGCCTTATCACCCACAGGCAAGTGGTCAAGCCAGAAGAATAGTGCAGATCATAAAGAATGCCCCAAAGCAGATTATTATAGGAGATTGGCCAGTAAGATTGAGCAAGTTGCAAAGGACTCATCTTTTCACTCTTGAATCAATAACAGGTATTAGTAAAAGCATATCTTGAGGCCCCCCTTAAACTACTTAGGTTTAGAATTGGCTTCCTAGGATTAGAAAGAATGCACTGTGTTCTGTGACTTTCTTACACATGATCCTGAAATGCTATGCTTATGTTGCTGTCCTGCACATGGTCATTTTTCCATAAAACTTCTTTGCTAAGAGTTAGCATTAAACTATTGGGTCTTTTAGAATTTTAGACCTGCACTAGTGGTTCTCAAAGTAAGAATATCCTCAGATCCCTGTACTAAAACTTTCAGAGGCTTGTGAATTAAAGAAGCCATTTTCATAATAATGCTAAGACAATTAGTTGGACTTATTCATTGTATTGACTTTTGCACTAGTGGTATAAAAGCCGTGATGGGCATATCTGCTGCCCCTTAGCAAAAATTAGACAGTGGCATGAAATTATTCTAATAGTGGCCGTTTTCTTCACTACCATATAATCACAGGGAGAAGAAAGCCAATTTCATTTAAGAGTGTTCTTCAATGAGCATTAAATGTAGTAGTGTTTTACATCCCAACCCTTGACTACACATCTTTTCAATATTCAGTATGAAAATTGCAACTACGTATAGAGCATTTTTGCTGCAAACAAAGATAGAACTATCTTGAGGAAGAAGCAAATGTGGGTTATCTGAGTGTGAACTGAACTCGCTGTGTGTGTGTGTGTGTGTGTGTGTGTGTTTTGACATGGGACACTATTTTTACTTGAAAAAAATGACTGACACAATATGGTTATTCAGATTCGGGTTAGCAGACATTTTTTTTCCCCTAAAATATCCAAAGTAAGCCCGTCTCTTTGAGGAAAGTACTAACAGTATTTGTTGTCATTCATATAATTTATGCATTTAATCAACTAATCCTAAATAGTGAGAAATCTCTTACACTATGAATATTTGATGTGGATTTTTTAAAATATTTTTTTTAATGTTTATTTGTTTTTGAGCGAGAGAGAGACAGAGTATGAGCAGGGAAGGGGCGGAGAGAGGGAAACACAGAATCTGAAGCAGGCTCTAGGCTCTGAGCTGTGGGCACAGAGACTCACATGGGGCCCAAACTCTGAAACCATGAGATCGTGACCTGAACCAAAGTTACACTTAACTGACTGAACCACCCAGGCGCCCCTGATGTGGATTTTTTCTCCAGTTATTTATCTAAGTTTTAGGACTTAAATTAATGCCTCTTTCATCTTTGATTGACCTTCTGGTAATCCAGTATTTTTTTTTTCCAACGTTTTTTATTTTTATTTTTGGGACAGAGAGAGACAGAGCATGAACGGGGGAGGGGCAGAGAGAGAGGGAGACACAGAATCGGAAACAGGCTCCAGGCTCCGAGCCATCAGCCCAGAGCCTGACGCGGGGATCGAACTCACGGACCGCGAGATTGTGACCTGGCTGAAGTCGGACGCTTAACCGACTGCGCCACCCAGGCGCCCCTGGTAATCCAGTATTAATGCTGAGTTTTACTAGGTTTAGTAATACTGGTAGGCAGTTGATTTAAAATTTGTGTATTTATATGACCTCAACTTCATACTAATTGCTGTATTTTAGAGGTAAGACAGTCTAAAAGTACCACATCATTCTCTGAGTTATAATCACTCATATGAATCAGCTAATTTGCTATGTCTTTTTTAGCTCCTGTTTCTATCCCTCTTTTAATCTGGGTTTCTAGAATATATTCTTACTCTTTAGTCTGTGAATACTCATGAACCAAAGAACGAAACAAACCATGGCCTTTATTAGAAAAATGATAAACTTTTTGAGTACACCTTTCAGATTATATGTGACTGCCCATGATCCTGAATCTCTACCCAGGTTTTGGGAGAAGAGTATGGCAGGCTTCCCTGAGAATATCTAGGCATATGCACCTTGAAAGTAATATAAAACACCTGATATCTTACTCATCTTTTGGTATTCATTTTTAAGCCTGTCTGTGTTTTGTGCAATACCTTATTTTTAAAACAGAATGTCGGCTATCATAAGCAGTGTGTCATTTATCCTGTATGGTACATTTAAAATTAACATTTGTAAATTGCAAGTGGATTTGCATGAATGTGTTTCTAAAATTGTTTGGGAATACAAGTGTGATCACGGACTAATGGATCTCCTGGGATATAACCCTTAGTTTACAAGGGTTAGTGTTAATGCAGTGCCATAGGAACAGGTTAGTAATAAGGGTGGAGGTGTCATCTGTGCCAAAAGCTGTTTTTTACATCTAAAGAGCATGGTAAACAATGTGGCTTAGGCTATTTTGATGATGCCAAGAGTACTGAGAGAGTGGTTTATGAAAAACTGTCACAGGGAGCCAGTGAGCAGACTTCCTAGGGCAAGGGTGGGAGACTGAATGACAGACCGAACAGAGCTCAGAGCTTTCCAGGGCTTCCTCACCTTTAACTAGAGCACCTCTGCCTGTTTTGTTTTTTATTTTAATAACCTGGTTTACTCATTTTGTCTGTTGCTTTCATTTGAAGACACAGTTTTCCTGCATGAAATGGTATGAAAAAGATTCAAGGAAGCCGTAATTAATGACTGCTCCTGAGAGTCATTGTTACGTTGGCTTGAGAATATGTCCACCAGTATTGACTAGTATGAAAAAAGAAATTTTATTAGAGCTTCTTCTAGTCCGTGCTCTTAGCATTAGTCTTCACTGTCTGCCTCATCCCGGAATGCTCAGTCACCATTTAGCAGCCTTGTTTAATTACCATACAGTACAAAGTACAAATTCTATGGGAGTTAGTTAAGTTAAATAAAAGCATTAAAAATGTCAAGTTTATTTTCAGTTCCTTATTGCATTTAATTTTTCACTGCATCTCTTCTCAACAGTTAAAATATTAGGTTCATTCTGGTTCTAATAGCCAGATAAGTTGTTAGAACTGCTTTTCTCACAGGCAATTAACTGCTCTCACCAGCTCTTCTGTGTAGGTTCATGTAATGTCTCTGTATTCAATGTTTCTTTTCCTGGTTATGGAGTCTTTTAAGAAAATCTTCCCTAACATGACTCTTTCCAGATCGCTATCATACACCTCTACATTCTGCATTAAGCACCTTCATATTTTGTGTACTCATGATTCTAAAAACTGCTCAACAATCGTATGTTATTTTCCTGGATAAAGTTTAATTATGAGTTCAGAACCATGGAAATTCTGTGTGTGTGTGTGTGTGTGTGTGTGTGTGTGTGTGTGTGTGTGAGTGTACATGAATGTGTGTGTGTGTAATTTGCAATGTCTTCTATGGAGAGGCGTAAAAATTAAAATTGGCTCAGAGATATTGAAATGTCATCTCGTGAGATAACAAGAAGTTCACAAGTAGGACTGGAGTTCAGCGTTCCAGTCCACTTCTCTGAGGTTCCCTTTTTCCATTTTCATAGGTTGGGTTTTTCCTCAGACTGATTCCAGTTTGGATACAGCAGTTCCAGGCATCATATCCAGATATAGTAATGTCCAAAGGAAGAGACTATATCTTCTTCCATTTCTCACCGGATGATCAATTAATTAATTTTCAGATGCTCCCAGCAGATGTCTCATTGGCCAGAAGTAAATCATGTGGCCTATATGAACAGAGTGTCGTAATTCCTTGGATGAAGAATCTGGGGACATCACCACTCTGACTAGGGTAGTACTCAGTGGGGAAATAGTTGTTTTCTAGAACATTGTTAGATTGTGTGGGAGATGACATAAAATAAAGAAAATGTACCCTTAAGTACTTTGTAAGTTTATTGATATATATAATACATGATGCCTAGAGGGATTTGGTGAAGTGGTTTGGGCATACTGGCCTTTGTTGAATTTCTTTCAGTCTTAGGTCCTTTCCTAATGTTGAGCCTACTAATCTTGGACACTCCTTTTATTTGTCTCTTTAATTCTCTTCACTAGCTTCCTCAGATCACTCCTTTGAGGAATTTTGAAGAATCTTCCTAGATCTTTCAAATGACTTCAAATCCCTTTGTATTTTTTTTTTTCTATTACTTAAATACCAGTTGGGTAATCATTGATCTGGTGGCTTTTGCCTTATGGAACTATACACTGAATTTAATGCCCTGTCTTCAGCACCGGTTTGGCCCATATAACATAGTGAGAAATAGTTGTTCACTGACTGATTCAACCAATATGTGAATAAATGAATGAATCGCAGAAACAAAGTTGCAAGGCAGTGGTCTTTGAAGAAAAACAGAAAACCACCACTAATACTCTTTGTACAGACTCTGATCTTCCGTCATTTGATTCAGCTTATGAAGATTTATTGATAACTAATGGAGTTCGTCCTCATTCTTCAAAGGATGAATCATAGTTTATGATTCACACTTATATGTGTGTTTCTTTGAGTAATTATGGTTTTCCTCACTTGATTTCAAGTTCTATGAAAACAGAACTTGTGTCTCATTTGATTGACAGTTTAACCAAGAAACTGGCTCAATATTAGGCGCACATACTGAAAACTGAATCCAATTCGGTGTAATGGTTGGAATAATGAAAGAGATGAATGAGATTAAGTTATATGATATTCATGATATTTAATTATACTGATAGAACTAGAGATGACTGTGAATTTATTTTGGAATAACTTTTCAAATCTTCATGGAATAATCAGTGACTACTAAATTGGAGGAAAATTCTCAATTTCCCCTTGTCAAAGTGCCCACCTGTTAGAGTGCCTACTGAGACTCAACAAAAAATAAACAGTAAGTGCTTGTGATGACACTATTTGGTACCTTTGGATGTTCTTCAAAATGAGACTTCACCGTCTTTTTTTCATGCTCCATACCCTTGATTGGTTAAATGGATCACTTCATCAGCAGGAAAGGAGTTCAAGTTATCATTGCACATGCCTAACCATCTGTTCTAAGGAATTATTTATTACAAGTAACCACCATGACATAGAGGGGAAAGATATGATTCAATCTGAAAATGAATGGAAGAGAAGTCGCCTTGGTGTAGTATAGGAATGGGAGAGGTCATTCTGTCTTCTGCAAGATGGGTGATCTGAACTGGACCCTGCAGGCTCACTCGATTCGAACAAGCTAAGAGAAAAGAACGTTGTAGGTGGAGAGAAATTAATAAGGAAGAATGCTGCATATTAAGTTACAGTATGCAATCTGAACTGATCAGCAGCCACACTAAATTAGAGTAACACTGAAAGAAAGGCTTTTGCCTTAATTTTCTTTATTCTCTTTCTTTTTCCTTGTTTCTTTTGCTCATCCCCTCCTTCACTCCTCTTTCATTTTTCTTCTTCCATCTCATTCTTATCTTTCCCTTTCCACCAGTTAATATTCCCTTCTCTGTCTCTGTCCCAAAATATACACTCTTGTGCCTGTGAATTTAGGATGTTTGAGATTGTTCGCTTGTACTCTCCCACACTCGCTAATTTCTGATACAAAGAGCTCAGCACCTCATTCCCAGGATTTCTGTATGATTGTTTTTCGGAACACAATTATGTTTAATTATGTTTGTGTTATGCTGGTTCTTAATTTTATGCTCACTCTGAGGTTTTTGGATTAGTGAGCACTATTGTAAGGGTACCTATAATCATTCTCACCTCCCGTTCTTGTTTTTGTTTTATTTACTGGTTCCTGTTTTTGTTTTCATTGTATTTTGTTTTGAGCATATTGTAGATTATTTTTTCGAAAGTTCAACTGTAATTTTTCATTTGGAAGATTATGATACTACATTTAAACCTCATTCAGAGCAAGGTAATTGGGCATTTTCCTTCCGTTCTAATTCTCTTTTTATATGTTCCTTTTAGCATAATGATTACTTCACAGTAATATTATAGTCTTTTTCTTACTTTAATTAATGTCACATCTCAATTCAAAGTGCTTGTTTTCAGCCCCGGGGTACTAATTTCATATCTTGTTTCTTAAATTAGCTGACTGTAAGCTCAGATTTCTGGTGGTTATGATAGTCATATAGCTATTCCGTGTTCCCATCAATAACAAGAAATTAGTGTTTTAATGAAGGATTTTCTGCTATCCTGTTAGGTATTTGATTTTAAAAGAACTGTAGTATTGTTTCTTGGCCCTCAGTTGCATATTAAGCGATAATTGCTCTTCCGCTAATATATTTTGTTATTGCTGGAATCATTCATACTTTGTAAAGTGGCAGAAAATGCACAAATTCTAATCAGGTGTATCTTAGAATAACCTTTATTTTATTATTATCCTATTTAATAAGCCAATATAGAAAATAATGCAAATTTTTTAGAAGCATTAAGATGTGTTCACGGACTCCATTTTTTCTTTGATGATAATGTCTAGGAACAAAAGAAGAAGAAATTCTCTAGAGACATCTTATTAATATTACATCTAAACTGTTAGAAAAAAATAATCCCAAATGCAGCTTACAAATTTTGAAATTTATATTTTTATATTACTCCACTGAAAATTTTGAATCTCAGAACATAAATAGTTTCATATTAAAGTAAACTCTATTGTTTGTGTTCAAGTATAATCTTTCTACTTTGATTTTCTACATTGATTTTTTTGCAAAGTCCCATTGTGACCTTAACCTGCCTTGATCCCTAAGCACTGATTTTTCTCCATTACCTCAGTGTTTGATTTGTTGCCCAGTTAGTAGTGATGATTACATTGAAACGCATCATTGTTATAATTGCTTTAATATACTGCCTTTAGTTAGAAAGGTGTCTTGTTTGTTCCTTACATGCTATAGAGAATTAAAGCTATTTTCTTAGGCTTCGTTATTTTTATTAGGGGACATAGCACATTTTGTGAATATAGGGATTTTGTTTATATTAATAGCTTTATTAATGATTTCTGAGGATAATGACATATAAATTTAGGTTTTCCAGAACTTTGTTTTAAAGTGAAAAGTTGGAAAAGAAAATGGTATCACTTGACTGTTGGCAGTCATATCATGTTAAAAATTCGAGGGGTTTGCTGAAGAAGAAATTAACATTACTATGGGGATATAAAATGAATTTCTGTGGTGTGATTGTATTTTTGTCTCTGTATGTGTATATGCGTGCATGTGTCTCCCTAGGACATGGTTTAAAGATGATATTGGAAGTATGAGGTGAGAGCAGCAAATACGTATTTACAGGCAGTGGAAGCTCTTTATGCAGAGTCCCTACAATAAAAGGGAGCTTGGGTTCGGCAGGAAGGGGAAAAGACCAGCTTGGTCCAACATGGAAAGGAATGTAATTACCTTTTTAAAGGAAATGAAAAATTTAAAAGCAATTGATGTTAAAAAAAAGAAATTGGTATCTATTTGTATATTGTGAAGGACTTTACTTAAAGTATCTTTTTTTCTTTCTGTGCCTATTGGATTTCTCTGTTTTTCATTGATATTTCATATAATTACTATTTATAATATTGTTTTCTAATATTTCGGAAGTTTCCTTCAAATATCATAGAAGTTTCTGTGTGTAAAAGTGTGAACAATTACACTCTGGCAATGTTGATTTCAGCAGCTCTGATTTTTTACAATGAACGTTATAGATTCTTACTCCTATTTTCTGACCTTCCCCCGCCCCACCTTTTTTGTCTTTAAGCTATTTAATAAAAACTATTCTTTCAATTTTATTTAAGATAAAATGATTTAGATAAAATAATTTAAGATAGTTATAATCTTCCAAGTTCATTAATCAATGTCAAAGAGAGAGTGGATGAAATTGGTAGTCTTATTTGATATTTGCTGTTTGATATAAACTTCAAATGATGAGAGAAATTCTTTTGTGTCATAGTTTCGTATTTAGTTGCGTATCACAGCTAAAAATAGGAATAACTTTGATGAGTCTCTAATTATGATTGGTAAAGTTATGAGAGTTTTTTTATTCTGCTGTATTTATTAAGCAATTAAGATGTGTCCAAGTATGATTAAGGATACAAGAGTAATCATAATCCTTCTTTTAAGTCCAGAACTCTTAAAGATAAGAGAATCCATTCTAGCCAGTTTAAACAGAAAAGGACTTATCAGGATTATAGCTTGCTCACTGAAGTGTTTTGAGAGCTGCTGGAAAAGGCTATATATAGGCTGAGGCTTCAGGAATGCCTGTCAGAATCCTGCTGTTCACGTGGTCCCACCGATGAATCTGATGCCTCCATCATGATGGGGTATAAGATAAATCAGGAAGCTAATACCTACAGGCTGTAGATCGACATTGCTTTCAGAAGAGGTGGTGAGACAGGTCGAAGGACAATTCATTGAGCTGAATCCAAATGGATTATTACACCTGTTTCCAAAAACAACTGTGAATATAGGAGTATGAGCTTTAAAGACCGTGCCTTTGGATGAGAATTTGGCCCACCTGGGTTTTACAAGAAACTAAAATCAATTACCACTATTAGTTGAAGTCTGGTAATGCTTAGAAGTTATGAAGTAAGGTATC
The DNA here is from genome assembly GCF_016509475.1 of Prionailurus bengalensis. Lineage (NCBI taxonomy): Eukaryota > Metazoa > Chordata > Mammalia > Carnivora > Felidae > Prionailurus > Prionailurus bengalensis. The sequence goes on along the minus strand of NC_057350.1, from coordinate 23,184,337 downwards.
AGAAGCAGCAAACACTGATAGGAAAAGAAACTAGAGTCAACCAACCTTTTAGTTAGAGGAATTCTGTCCTATGATTGTCCATGCATAATTTAATAATAATTCAGTAGTTTAATAGTGATGACACATTTTATTAAACTTCTTAATATAATCTGGTAAGGTGATTATGTGAGATGACATATGGTTCAATATTTTAAAAGATCCTATTTTCTGTATATGTCAGAGGTACTCCATACACTATATAAAGCCTGAGTGTCATAAGACGTACAATCTACAGTCCTAATTTTAGTAACAGACAGAAGAAAAATAGTTTTGAGTACTTTGTCCCACAGTGCATCATTTCTTTTAATATTAGTTGTGAATTTCCATAAGGATGCTATCCCAATAATTATTGATATAAAACATCCACTATTTCATATTTCTCATAATTCTCTGGGTTAGCTGAGTGGTATTTCTGACCTGAGCCTACCTTGGCTAATTTAGGCTGAGCTCGTTCAGGTATCTGCAGTCAGCTGGTATGTTGACAGGAAAATTGGCTGGGTCTTAGCTGGGCTATTCAGTTCTCCTTCACATGGTCTCCCAGCTTTTAGCAACATAGCCCTGTATTCTTAAATTAGAGGCAGGAGTCCAAAAGATTTAAGCCCTGCAAAATTATCCTTCAAAAGTGAAGGAGAGGGACACCTGGGTGGCTCAGTAGATTAAACGTCTGACTGCAGCTCAGGTCATGATTTCACGGTCTGTGAGTTCGAGTCCTACATTGGACCTCTGTGCTGACAGCTCAGAGCCTGGAACCTGCTTCAGATTCTGTCTCCCTCTCTGCCCCTCCCCTGCGCTCGCTCTCTGTCTCTCTCAAAAATAAATAAACATTTATTTTTTTTAAGAAGTGAAGGAGAAATACTTTCCGATATGAACAAAAATTTAGGGAATCTGTTCCAGTAAACCTGCCTTGCAATAAATGTTAAAAGAGGTTCATTAGAGAAAAGGAAAATGATATAGGTCAGAAACTCAGATCAAAAAGGAAGGAAGAGAAAGAGAATGGAGCAAGAAATAAATGAAGTTAAGAACATTTATTTTCACTTATTCTTAATTGACCTAACAGGTAACAATTTATCCAAAATAATAACAACAATGTATTTGAATATGTATGACCATATTCAAGCATGTGAAGAGATGTTCGACATCATGTCACTAGGGACTTGAAAATTAAAACAATCAGAAACACAACTACACACCTATGTGAATGGCCAGAGTCCAGAACACTGACACCACCAAATTCTGTTAAGGATATGGAGCACCATAGACTCTCCTTCATTGTTGGTGGGAGTACAGCCACTTTGGAAGATCGTTTGCCAGTCTCTTAGAAAACTAAGCATACTCTTACCAAATGATCTGGAAGTTGTGCCCCTTAGTATTTCCACAAAAGAGTTGAAAATCTATGTCCACACAAAAACTGCCTTAAGATGTTTATGGTAGCTTTATTCATAATTGCCATTACTTGATAGCAACCAAAATGCCCTTCAGTGGGTAAATGGATAAAATGTGGTACATCCAGAAGCCAATCGTAAAAGGTTACATAATGTATGATTTTCAAGTATATGACATTCAGGAAAAGGCAAACTTTTGGAAACAATAAAAAAAAATTCATTGGTTTCCAAGGGTTAGGACGGAGCGGTGGATGAATAGGTGGGACTGAGAGGATTTTTAGGGCAGCATTCCGTATGATACTATGATGGTGAATACATATCGTTATACATTTCTACAAATCCATAGAATGTACAACACCAAGAGTGAACCCTGAGGTAACTGTGGACTTGGATGGTAATGATGTTTGGGCTCATCAAAATTCATCAGTTATAACAATTGTATCACTCTGGTGGTGGATGTCCATAATGGGGGAGGTTAGGCATGTGTGGGAGTGGGTATTTGGGAAATTTGGGAAATCTCTGTACCTTTTGCTCAATACTGCTATGAACTTAAAACTACTTCAAAACATTTTTATTTTAAAAATAAACAATGAGTGGTGTCTACCTCCTTTTAACACCAGTTGGATTTTATCTTCTACCTTTCTTCATTGTATATCCTATACTCCATGACCTAGGATTATAACACACTGGTTACTAAATTTAACCTGCAGTGCTATTGCCTGATGTGATGCGTGTCTTGGGATATTTTCATCTGGTTGCTTTATTTCTTTAGCAAATATATATGATGGTGTTGCAGAGAACAGCTTTTGCTGCATATGATGAAATAGGTAAATTAGAAGAGTTAAAATATATTGGGTTTGATATTAATCACCTTATTCTTTACAACTTCATGATTTAGATGTTATTGTTATCCTATTTTACAGATGATGAATCAGAGGCACAGAAAAGAGATAACATTTAAATTCATTCCTGATTTTCAAATTGAATTGATTGTCTTTTGCAAATGTAGGGGCCATGTCAAAGATTACCCAAAATGTGGCCCACCAGGTTACGTTGTCCAAACTTACGCTGTTTAACACAATATCTTTAATTCATTTACCATGAAATTATAGTGAATAATTGTATAGTATTTATAAGTTAACACAATCTACACACATTATTAGACAACTTGGACTTTGTCTGGCTTACACAAAAAAAGCAATGTCAAATAGCAACTGTTACTCACCTGAGACACTTCGGCCTTTCAATAGTTAGTGTAGATTTCTAAAACAGTTAAATAACCATCAGTTTTTGAAAGCTATGTTTGCTAATTTAACTAGAATATTAGAAAGAGCAAAATTTACAAAACTTTGAAACTTAAACCCATTGCGTTGAATTTATGAACCATGAACCAAACCTAACAAATAGTTTCCATATTGGAGCCATATCGTAATTATTTTAAGTACATTTTTCTTCCTCTTCTAGGCTTTGTTTCGTAGGTTGTGACATCACTTCTTAAGTTACCTGAGTTCCCATCCTAGTTCTACAGCCATCCTATTAGAATTAATAATAAAGCTGGATCCTGCTTCTCTTAGGAATGGTCTCATTGAGTCATTAGCATCACTGCTTTTACCTTGGGAAAAATAATGGAATATGTAACACTCGGGGATGAGGTCTTGCAGGCACCTGTCCCAGTTCCCTCCATCAGTCAAGGTTGCTATGCAGAGCTCATAAATAGTAATCCAGGGCACACAGCTTTATAACTAGAAAGTCTTTGATACTGAAAGCAAGATGAAAAGAGACAACATGAGGACTCTTTGGTCATTCTCTCCATGAGAGAAACTATAGAGTGTACATTTGGGCATGTGCCCCCTGGAAGTATCAAAACACCAAATTGCACGGTGCCTGGGTAGCGCAGTCAGTTAAACTTCTGACTCTTGATTTTAGCTCAGGTCATGATCTCATAGTCATGGGATCAACCCCCATGGAGTCTGCTTGGGATTCTCTCTCTGCCCCTCCCTGCACTCGTTTATGCACACATTCACACACACACACACACACACACACACACACACACACACACTCTCTCTCTCTCTCTCTCTCTCTCTCTCTCCCTCTCAAAATAAATAAGTAAACATTTACAAAAAACACACTAAATTGTGTCAGTGCCAGCTAACTAAGACTTGGCCACTCCTCTCTCCCTGCCCATCTTCCAGCCTGTCTTTGCTGCTGAAATATACTGGTGAGCTGGTTGTTAAGCACAGACATCAAGAATTAAATTACATAAACTACAGATATAAGTTTCATTAAAAACAAAGATAATAAATACTGAAACTCCTCCCTTTGTAATTATTTCATTGCATATCACTATTATCTGTGTTCTTTAGGTTATTTACATCTGTTGTGTATGTATGGTAGAAATACTATATAATTTAGTATTCCTCTATCTCTTCTTTAAATACCACATTCAGTAATGTCACCTTTATGGCTGTTTAACCACGTTTGTGTGGGACCTCCTATGCCGTTATTCCCCAATGAGGTTTTACTGTTTCTCTACACAGGATCTGCCTTCAACTATATCACACCCTGGTGTAGGATTTACTTAACCTAACTGCTTCTTGGAAACCTGATTTGAAATTTCTGCATGGAGATAATCATATACTTTTTAAATCAAGCTATTTCAGCCAGAGTAGAAAGCACATATTCTTTTCTTTGTGAACCCCTTAAACTCCAAACAAATCTAGTTTTCCAAAATTGTTGAACTGGCATGAAATCAGCACGGCACAATAGTCTCTAAATTGAACTTGAATGAACTTCATATGTCATTCATTTTCAGATTTGATGGAAAGAAATGATGGAAAAGAAGCCAGGAAAGTACCTCATTTTTTTCTTCTCCCGTGTATCAAGTTTACCCAACAAAATACTGTCTGCAAAGCTTTCCCTTTACATTTACATTCTGTGTGTGCCAGAGCATCCCTAAACCTCTACTAATATTGTAACATGCTTTCAAAATATGACCATGTTTAATTATGTTTCCTAATGAGAGTGTTCTATTAGTCTCATTTATAAAGAGTATTTTTCTTAGCAAAACATAATGAAATAATTGCTTTTGACAGTGTTTAGTGAGGGAACTTTGATGAGGTAAGTGCTATGAAAAGATGAGGTCAGATTTGAGTTTCATTTCTGATGTTGTGGAGCATTAAAAAAATTATAGAGAAAACATTTATTTGAGTTAATGTAACCTAGTGAAAATATTTTTTATTATTATTTTTATTTTTTAAATTATTGTACCCTTCTCAGATTGTATAAAATGGTAAGATACATCCACATAGATTTGCTTATTCGTTAGGGCTAAACATGCATATACATATATATACATGTACTTTAAATACAAGAGATTATTTTTGTCCTTTGATCTATATGTTTCTATCACAGTTACACAATAACCAAAATATGAGCATATTATTAAGTATATTTAATATAGCCCCATTTGCATGCTTTATTGAGGGTATATGTGCATATATGTGTGTTGTGGCTGTATGTGCATATAATTTGTGGAAAATCATATATTTGATATATATTTTGAAGCCCACTTAATCTTATAATGAAAGCAAAATTTCGGGGCAATTAGGTGGCTCAGTCGGTTAAGCGTCCAACTTCGGCTCAGTTCACGTACTCATGGTTCATGGGTTCAAGCTCCATGTCAGGCTCTGTGCTAATAGCTCAGAGCCTGGAGCCTGCTTCAGATTCTGTGTCTTCTTCTCTCTCTGCCCCTCCCCTGCTTGTCCCTCTCAAAAATAAAAAAAAACACTAAAATATTTTTTTAAAAAAGAAAGTGAAATTTCAATGGCACTTCAATGGAAAGAGAAGCTCATCTTATCATTAAAAATCTTATTACATATATAAACTTTATAAAAATTTATGACCTCATAATAGAAATATTACAAATTAAATACCAATTTATTTGCTTTGCAGTAATACTGAAAAAAAGCCCAAATGTATTTTTATATATCCAATTTTATTTTTCTCAATGGCATATGTGTGCATTTCAAAAGTCATTGTCATATTTCATAAGTTCAAAGAAACATCTTAAAGCTCAGCATAATGGTACTTTTGCTTTCCAGAAATAAAACATGTAGATATCAAAAAAATTGCAACTAAATTTTACTCTTCCAAATGTTCTTATCATAAGAACTTTGAAAAAATGAGTACTACATATACATCTTTACTCATATATTTTCCCATTATTAAAAAAGAATAAGAATCAGTCACTGTTATATACATATACCAACCTTATAATTTTTACATGATTTAGTTTTGTTTATAAATAGTTTTCACCTAACCCTTAAGGAAATTATTACATAAATAATAAGTTTAGCACAGGTGTAAAATGAATACTTGAATATAGATTTAGAGATAAATATCAGGAAACAGATATGCTTAGAAGAAAAGGGTTGAAGTGAAACATTTGCAAGTATGGCCAAGTAACTGATTACATTTTTATATAAACATATTTAAGTGGAAACATATCTGTATGTCTATATAAACATATAATTTATATGCTACACTGTCCAGATTTGGCTGACATTCAGCTCATAGATGGGATTGGTATTTTGTGATGGCAAATGTGGTATATTTACCACCGTCTGTCACTACTTACCATTTCTCTTCAGTCAAAAACAAGAAGTGTATGCCAGGAGTGAAATAGTGTGACCATACTACTACATTCTACATCTGGGATGTGTTTTAAAAATGAAATAAGTGGGGCGCCTGGGTGGCGCAGTCGGTTAAGCGTCCGACTTCAGCCAGGTCACAATCTCGCGGTCCGTGAGTTCGAGCCCCGCGTCAGGCTCTGGGCTGATGGCTTGGAGCCTGTTTCCGGTTCTGTGTCTCCCTCTCTCTCTGCCCCTCCCCTGTTCATGCTCTGTCTCTCTCTGTCCCAGAAATAAATAAAAATGTTGAAAAAAAAATGAAATAAGAGAAAATATACTGTGAATGGTAGACGATAGTTAACACTGGCTTTGCTTATTTGTGTTGGTCAAAGAAGTAATACAGAGTGAATCAGATCTGTGCAGGTATAATTATTTATTTTTTATATATCAAAGACAAGGCCATAAGATTAAAGTCAAGTCTTTAGTTCGGAATTAAAATTGATGCATGCCTGGTACTCACAGGAGATTTATCTAAGTATTGTACGTATCACCAAGACTTCCAACTTAACATCTGATGGGAGAACTTCATCAGTATGCAAATGGAGAGACAGGGTGACTGATGTAGTAAACTCTTCATATAACATGTGCTGAAAAGATCAAGATCTCTTTTTAATTAACAGTTAGTTGAGACAAATAAAAGAGGATGAAGGAAAATAAAAATTGAGAATTCTATGTTACTACATACAAAAGTTGAAATTTATAAGATCCTGTAGAAACAGAGCAAAGGTAGTATATGATCATTTATAGATGCTTTTTAAACATTTGATCTGATTCTGAATGAAATGTAAGATAAAAATGAAATATAAAATATTTAGACTTTGTATGGCAAGAAATAAAAATGAGTTGAAAGCATATGTCAAGATAAAAAGTGGTTTGACATAATAAGATGGTAATGACACAAAGAATCAATAGCTAAATTAATCTACCTTTGAGATGGTGAAGATCATAATTATTTCTGTACAAAATGTAATCAGAATTGTATGATAAACAACACAGGAAATAAGAAAGAAATGTTAAAGGGACTAGAGACACCTTAATATATGATACATGTTCATGGAAAAAATAACCAAAAAACAAAAAGGAATAATGGATAGAAATGATTTAAAGTAATTGTGGCAAATACTACAAATCTGTGTAATAAAGATTAAATTGTAAGATGTGCTTAGATTGTTTATTGAATAGCAATCATCAATTTTGCAGGTAAACAAATTTTAAAACATGAATTCACATGTACTATTTATTACAAATCTATTGATCACATGAATCTTTATAATATCATAATTTTAGCAGTCTTTTAAAAGTGGTAGATTGAAAACAATTTAGATTAGTTACTATATAGTTTTCTTTACTAAGCCCTTTATTAATTTAATTAGAGAAAATGAGAAGATTTAAATAATAATTTAACTAGTTCCTCTAACTATTAATTCTGCAGGCACTAGAAAGTTTAACATAAGAAACGATGATACGTATGGTAAATTCATCGTACGATTAAAATGCATTTTTACAAAAATCCACTATGCAGCTTTTAGTGGTACTGGTATTGGGAAATGCAGGGTGGATTTTGGATTTAGAAAATGCAATCATTGTACAAGAGTAAATGAGTGTTTGCTGAGAAATTACTTGAATGAGTATCATTTCATTAAAATAGAAACATGAAATCAGTGTCTTTAGAAGAATGAATATGTTTTGTTAGATATGGACCTCTCCATCCTTTCTAAATTATATTGTGACATATGCACAGTTACAAAAATGTTAAATAAGGAAGAATCAGAAAATAAACATGTAAAATAAAAAGTAATCAAGGTGGTTAATATGGTCTAAATATATTTTAAACAAGAAAATTAGGCATGAAATGTCTTTCAGGTTATTTCTTACAATTTTGTGCTCAATGGAATAATGCTAACATCATAATTTGCCAGGATTGAGCACTAATAAACTTAGTTTATTATGTAGTTAGTTATTTTTAGAGTATGTGCCCACTTGCATGCGAGTGGGGGGGGCAGATGGAGAGAATGTTAAGCAGGCTCCACACCAAGCATAGAGTCCAAAGGTGGACTCTATCATGACCTGAGCCAAAATCAAAAGTTCCACACTTAACTAAGTCACCCGGGTAACTCCTCGACATTTTATACAACTGGAAATTATGCAAAAGTTATCTTGTTTATCAAGGGAAATAAATATTTTCAAGAGGATTTTATTAAAGACAGTTAATAAAATATTTAGTGGAATCCCTCTTATATTAAAGTATTTTTAGTCAATATTGGCCAGCCCTCTAGTTGTGGAATAAAGTATAAGTTTATGTGGATTCAGTGTCCCAAACAAGTGGGTGTGTAATTTCAACATAATGTATAAAAAAGAAACATATATAATCGTAACTAATCCCAAATGCTAATTGATAACCTATAGGGGATAATCAGTAGAAATGAGTTCATATGATTTAATATTAATTTGATATGGTAAAACATTACTGCCATTGAATACTATTTGTAGCTGAGGATATACTTTCATTTTACTTGCTTATTCTGTACTATAACTTTGCTTTTGTGTGAATTACTACCTGTTATATTTTTTAAAGATATTAATTAAATCAATATAAGTTAAAAATATGTTCTTTTAAAGGCAGATTTTTCCTCAGAGCCATTTTAAATTCACAGCAAAATTGAGAGGAAAGTACAGAGAGTTCCCATATGCTGTCTACACACATGCGTAGGCAAACCCATTATCAACATCACTTACCAGAGTGGTACATTTGTTACAGCACATGAACCTACACTCATACATGATTATCACCCAAACCTATAATATATCTTAGGGTTCACTCTTGGTGCTGTACATTCTGTGGATTTGGACAAATGTATAATGATGTATTCATCATTATAATATCGTGCTGAGGAGCTACACTGCCCTCTGTCCTATTTATTCTTCCTCTTACCCCGACCCCCTGGCAACTACTGAGCTCTTTGCTGTGTCCATAGTTTTGCCTTTTCCAAAATTTCGTATAGTTGGGATCATACAATATGATTCTTTTTTTTAATGTGTATTTAATTTTGAGAGAGAGAGAAGCAGAGAGAGGGACACACACACACACACACACACACACACACACACACACAGAATCTGAAGCAGGCTTCAGGCTCTGACCTGTCAGCACAGAGCCCTGTGTGGTGCTTGAACCCATGAACCGTGATATCATTACCTGAGCACAAGTCCACACAAAACCAACTGAGCCACCCAGGCACTCCTATGTAGTCTTTTCAAACTGTTCTCTTTCAATTAGTAATACACATTTAAGGTTCCTCTGTGACTTTTCATGTCTTGATAGCTCATTTCTTTTTAATGCTGAATAATATTCCATTTTCTGAATGTACCATTTTCCATCTATTTATTTAATGAAGGGCATCTTTGTTGCTTCCATGTTTTTGCAATTATAAATAAAGCTGGTATAAACATCAGTGTGAAGATTTTTTTGAGGACATAAGCATCAGTTTTGGGGGATAAATATCAAGGAACACAATTGCTAGATTGTTTAGTAATAGTATATTTGGCTTTACAGGAAACCACCAAACTCTCTTGGTGACTGGCTGTACCATTTTGCATCCCCACCAGCAATGTATGACTGTTCCTATGGGTTCATATCCTTGCTAGTATTTGTTGTCAATGTCCTAAATTTTTGCTGTTGCAATCAATATGAGTGGTATCTTATTATATCTTCAATTTGCATTTCCCTTATGACATATGATGAAGAGCATCTTTTCATGTGCTTATTTTTCATTTGTATATCTTCTTTGATGAGGTGCCAGTTAAGGTCTTTGACCTATTTTTTAGTCTGGTTGTTTGTTTTCTTAATTTTGAGTTTTAAGAGTTCTTCTTATGTTTTGGATCACAGTTCTTTGTTAATTGTGTCTTTTTCAAATATTTTCTCCCTGTCTGTGGTTTGTTTTCTCATTTTTCTCTAACAGTTTGGGTGATAGAACAATAGTTTTAAATTTAAATGAGGCCCAGCCTGTAGGTTCTTCTTTTCATGGATCGTAACTTTGATGTTGTATCCACAAAAGCATCACCATACTCAAGGTCATCTAGATTTTCTCCTATGTTATCTTTTAGGAATTTTATACTTTTGCATTTTACATCTAAGTCTGTGATCCATTTTGCATTTGTTTTTGTACAGGATTTGAAGTCTATATCTAGGAGTGTGTGTGTGTGTGTGTGTGTGTGTGTGTGTGTGTGTGCACGCGCATGCACGCACACATGTGCGCCTAATTGTTCCAGCACTGTTCGTTCCTTTGTTGAAAAGACAATCCTTTGCTTCATGGTATTGTCTTTGCTTCTGTGTCAAAGAACAGTTGGCTCTGCTTATGTTGATCTACTTCTAGGCTCTCTGTTCTGTTTCACTGATTTATTTGTCTCTTTTTTTTTTTGCCAATACTAACACTGTGTTTATTACTGTAGTTTTATAGTAAGTCTTTTTAAAAATTTTTTAAATGTTTATGTATTTTTGAGAGAGAGAGAGAGAGATAGAAAGAGCACAAGTTGGGGAGGGGCGCAGAGAGAGGGGTACACAGAATCCGAAGCAGGCTCCAGGCTCTGAGCTGTCAGCACAGAGCCCAATGTGGGGCTCGAACCTACAAACTATGAGATTATGACCTGAGCCAAAGTCGGTTGCTTAACCACCCAGGTCGCTGAGCCACCCAGGCACCTGTATAGTAAGTCTTTTTTTTTTTAATGTTTTTTCCACATTTTTATTTTCTTGGTTATCTGACATTTGAATTCCTTTTCCTGAAATCACTACTTTTTTGATTCAAGTTTTTATTTAATTTATAGTTAGTTAACTTAAAGGGTAATATTCGTTTCAGTAGTATAATTTAGTAAGCCTTGAGGAGGGTAGTGTCAGTACTCCAACTTTGTTCTTTTTTTCCAAAATTATGTTGGCTGTTCTGGGTCTTTTAACCTTCCATATAAACTTCAGAATCAGTTTGTCAATATCCACAGAAAAACTTGCTGGGAGTTTGACTGGGATTGCACTGAATGTGTAGATCAAATTGGAAACAACTGACACCTTAACAATATATAGGCTTCCTACCCATGAACATGGAATATTTCTCCAATAATTTAGTTCTTTCTTGATTTAAGTCATCAGGGTTTCATAGTTTTCTTCATATAGATTTTACACATACTTATCCAGATTTATACCTAAGTATTTCATTTGTGGGCATGCTAATGAAAATGGTATTGTATTTTTTATTTCAAATTCCACTTGTTCACTGCTGTTATGTAGGAAAGCAACTGGCTTCTGCATATTAACCTTGTGTCCTGCAACGTTGATAAATTGCTTGTTAGTCTGGTAGGCTTTTTTTTTTCAGTTATTTTGGGATTTTTTGCATTGACAGTGTTGTCCTCTGTGGAAAAAAAAAACAGGTTTTTGTTTTGTTTTCCTTTAGTTTTAGTTTCAGAACACCCTTATTAAGCTATAATTCACATATATAATTCAACAATTTAAAATTATTGATTCTTAGTATATTTAAAGAGTTGTGCAACCATTACCAAAATAAATTTTGGAACATTTTCATTACCTCTCAAAAAAACACACAGTTGTTGAGCATTTTCTTCTCCCCGTACCAGTTTATCCCTGAGCAGTCCCTCCCCCTTTCCCTCTGATACTTCCCTTATACTAAGAAACTACTAACCTACTTTCTGTCTATATGGCTTTGCGTACTATGGATATTTCATATAAATGGAATCAAACAATCCATTTGAACTTTTGTTTCTGATTTCCTTCATGTAGCATGATGTATTCAAGGTTCATTCATGTTATAGCATCTACCAGAACTTTATTCCTCTTTGTTGCATTATTCACTATAGCCAAAAAGTATAAGCAACTCGAACATGCATTGACAGATGAATGAATAAATAAAATGTGGTAGATCCATGCCATGGAATATTATTTGACAAAAACCGTGTTCTCTAACTTTTGCTTCTTTATAAATTACCAAATTATTGTAGTATTTAAGAATTGGCTTATTAAGTGAAAACCAGTTGAAAATGTGACTTGGTTAAATATTAAAAAGGATAAGACATATATCCAAAAATGTAAGCCATAGATTTATTAGTATTTTAGTTCATAGGCATATGAATTAGCCATGCAGGAACACTGATGTTCAGTTACACTGGGTGTTTTAAGTATAAAGTGATTACTCTTGATTTTACATAAAACATAAGAGAATATATTTAAGTTTTTATTGTAAAATTCCGTAGATGTTTTGCTTGTCTCTGTGAGCCAAATATGCACATGCAAAAATGTAATTATATCAGAAAAAAATAATAGTTAATTTTAGTATGGTTGAAATTGTCATCTAGAAAAGTCAAGTTACGCTACTACCTATGAAAATAGTACCTAACACAGACGTTCCTGATTGAAGCTTGGGGAAAATGTTAGGGGTAGTGATAGAGCCTGAAGCAAGGATCACAAATGAGTGACACTGTCTAGAATGAATGTCAGATTTGTAACGTTATTTCTCGAGCCTAATTTATATATCCAAATTAGTTTTTATGCTCTACTGTCTTAAAAATTATGTATTGATTTATATTCTGTGTAGAATTATACCATATTGTTTTGTAATTAGAGATGTTAATTACTGCAGTTCTATATATAGCTGACACCGCCTACAGAATAGGGCTGTAGGAAAAATGAACACCAATTTATCTTCAGTTTATATTCATATTCATATATTCAGTTTTTATTTCATTCAAAAGATTTTCACTCAAGAATAAGTGTAATAAAGCTTATCACATAAAATATTCTTGTAGGATTAATTAAAATGTTACCTCCTTCAGTAACTTTACCTACTTCTTTCTCTTTTTCTTGATTCGATACTTATTTTGTGTCTTATCCTTCATTCTTTTGTTTCCGTATATATAGGACTTCTACTAGGTGCAAGATCATGGGTAAGATTCTGTATACACAGAAGTGAAAAATATAAAATACATATTTCTTTAAATAGCTAAGTAGATATCTTAGTTTTCTATTGCTACTGTAGCAACTGGCTATGAAGTCAGTAGTTGAAAACGACACCAATGTATCATTCTAGAGTGCTGGAAGTTACAATTTTGAAATGAATCATAAAGAGCTAACATCTTGGTGTTGGCATATTTTCCTTCTCCAGGCTGCCTCCGTGCATTTGCTGCAGTCACTTCTGTCTTTAGAGCCACCTGTGTGGCATCTTCAATTCTGTCTCTTTTGTTCTCCCTTGTTCTCAGTCCTGCCCTCCTCTTTTCCTTTGACCTGCCATTAGTCACGTGTTGTTCTCTGACACCCTGCCATCTTCTTGCCCTTACAAAGACACTTGTGGTCACATTGGGGCACACAGATAATCCACAGTAATCTTCCCATCTCATCTCAAAACCTTAATTGCATCAGCAAAGTCTTTCCTCCCCATATAAATAAACAATTTCATGGGCTCTAGGGATAATAAATGGACATCTTCAGTGGGGGGAGCATTTTTCTGTCACCTGCAGGAGGTATATCTGTATTTATGCTACAGTTTGCATTTATATTATATGTGTGTGTTTTGAATGGGAGAAAAAATCTTCAGTGTTCTAATTTCAGATTTAACAGAATCTTTGTACATATTAAAATAAGTTACTACTAAATTTCATAAACCTTGCTAAAGGTTTTAATGTAAGGTTCTTTAGAGTGTAAACACAGATTTTGGTTTTGTATTATCAGTATAGATAAAATCTATTTTTATGAAAACGTTTTATTATGGGATATAAAATAGAGACAAGTATGTAAAGCAGAAATTTACACCATAATTAATACTTGTAAAACAGTATCACCCTCATAACCACTGCACACTAGAGAACCCTGTAAGAAGAGAAGCCTGCCACCACTATACAAACATTGCATGTTGCTTCCAGGCTGTAATCTTTAGAGATAACCACACCCCTAACTTCCAGTGATCTCTTCCTTGATCTTTTTAATCCTTAGAAATATGTCCTTAAACAGTATATTCATGCCTGCTTTTATGAAGTTACATTCTACATTTTATGATTTGTCTTTATTTCTTTGCTCAGATTATATTTGTAAAAATCCATCCATCATTTTGTATATAAATCTGGATTATTTATATGATTTCTGTACAGCATTCCACTGATTTCATTTATAATACAAGAGTCTTAGAATGGAGCATATTGAAAAGTACAAACTGAAATAAGAAGATACAGTAATAGTGATGATAATAATAAAGAAATATGTTGGATTTCCTATCTCATTACACTACTATCACTAGCCTCTATAACACGTTCTTTACTCTAGGACTTAGTTTGAAGCAGCAGCCGTATCTGAGATAGTTACAATTTCTGTGGCAAAGGGAACAAGTAAATGGGTTGAATTGGGTTTTATCCTTTAAAGCTTCTTCCCAGAAATGATGTGGAACTTCCACTCGTGACCATAACCCAAGTAGGTCACATCACATGTCCATACCTGATTTCTAGAAGGCAGGGCAGTGCAATTACTTCGTGTACCTGGAGAGGAAAGACCTTGCTGTATCTCATGAACTGCCCTGATCAGTTCGCTACTGCAGTGTCAATTAACCATCAGATACTCAATTTATTATCACTTCTGCTCACAAAATAATCCTCAAGTACATGGTCATAGTATAAAAAGTACTTTATTAACTGGTAACAATATTGGGAAAATGGAATTAGCAAGTTAAAATTTTGTGAACCTATTTTAAAATGTGGGTAAAACATGCTACTTGTATAGTAAAATTTAAAAGAACATTGCACTACCAGTATTGTGCTAAAAATATGACTGCGTATGCCAGAATATATAAAAATGATCTTACCTAAAAAAAGTCACTTACAGAATTAGAACTTTGGAAAGAAGCATACTTTCTTATATTGTGACATTTCATAGCATACTTTTAAAAATGTTAGTACTTAAAAGTGCCTGGAAAATATTTTCAATCAGATGAGACTTGTGAGGCATTCAGTATGATTTAGGACAATGCTGACAGCATAAGGAATAGTTCATTTTAGTTGCTTCCCAGATTTAGAGGATATCCTTTGAAGACAGTTGTCAGTTTCTTGGGGGGATTTTTTTGTTTGTTTGTGTGCTGAGATTCTTTTCAGTGCTCCTTGTTATGGCTTCTTTTCTTTCCTTTTCCTTCTTTTCTTTCCTTGGTATTGGTATACTTGGTAAAAACATTTATAACAGTGTTTCCTTAGCTCACTTCAGACATTAACTTATTGCCATCTCCTCCAAAGTCTACATTCCTAGAACAGAGAAACACATCTTAAGTCCCCCTTCCAAACTCTGATCAAGGCATTTCAAAAAGCCAGTCTTGCCACATGCTAATGCTTTATTTTGGGAACAGCCGCATTTCACATTCCCTAAGTGTGTGCAAGCATAGACTTCATTACTTGTTGGGCTAAAATGTCAAAGTGAAATTTCCCCCAGTGGTATGCCATGAGCCGACCCAGATTTTACAGTCCTATCCAATCCACTCTGCAAACCACCTTTACAGCACTTTTCAAACCTTGGTGTGATAGTGAAGATTAAACACACACACACACACACACACACACACACACACACACACACACACCAAAACCAAACCAAACAAAATAAAACAAAACAGGGGCTTTGGAGCCAGACAGATGCATTTGAGTTGGTTTTTCTATACCTCATCTTCACTATCTATAAATTTGAGATGGTAATGACAATCATAGTTCCCAAATCTTTTTTAAAAAAAATTTATTTTTGAGAGAGAGACAGAGAGAGAACATGAGCAGGAGAGGGGTAGACAGAGAGGGAGACACAGAATCCGAAGCAGGCTCCAGGCTCTAAGCTGTCAGCACAGAGCTGGATGCTGGGCTTGAACCCATGAACTGTGAGATCATGACTTGAGTCCAAGTCAGAAGCTTAACTGACTGAGCCACCCAGGTACCCCCATAGTTCCCAAATCTTAAGCTATATCTTCTGTTCAGTGTCTTTATTTGCCTACTACATCATAGGAATCAATTAAAAGTAATTATTTGTATCAATTGACAGGCTCTCTTTCACACCATTTTGTGAACTACATGAGCATAAAGGTTGCATTTTTTTCATATTTCACCTCCCAAATCAGCAATATCGTGAACAGAATGCAATCAGTATATACTATCATTAGACTCTTGATAGATAACTGCTTTTAAATGTGGCATATTCTTAGTAAAAAAAACTGGTATGTGTTGGTTTTGGTAATGTTGAAAAATAGACCTAGTAATTAAAACACAATTTTATAGCCAAGCATTTTAATGCCAAAAATATGTTTCATGTTTCAGTACTTGATTGGCTATTTGTTTGACATTGTGATCATTGACTTTAGGTGATTTTAAGTTCCTCTGCATTTACAATGCAGTCTTCATTTAGTAATGTTTTACATAGTTATTCATCACTTTTTCATGCTAGGATATTTTCACAGTAAAGAATAGTTATATAAGGTAGTGAGATGGATGGTGGCCTTCCCCAGAACCTGTAAAAACTTACCTTCTTTGGAAGCAAGGTCTTTGCAGATTAATTAGTTTGCTAGGTGCACAGATTGAGGACTTCAGCTACATAAATTCATCTTCTTACAGTTTTGGAGGCTAGGAGTCCAGACTGAGGGAGCAGCAGATGTGGCCATCCTCCTTGGCTTGCAGATGGTCTTTCCTCTGTGTGCGCCCCTCCCTGGTGCCTTTCTGTGTACAAATTTCCTCTTCCGATAAGGACACCAGTCAGATTGTATTAGGACCCAAACATGTGGCCTCATTTTACCCTAATTCCAAATACAGATACATCCCGTGGTGGTGGGGGGTGGGCCTTTAACAGATGAACGTCGTGAGGACACAGTTCAGCCCATAGCAGCAGATGTAATTGAATGAAGGATTTTGACATGAGGATTATCTGGGTGGGCCCTAAATTCGAGGAGAAGTGTCCTTCTAAGAAAAAGGTAGAGGGGGACTTGAGGCTGACACAAAAGAAGGGGGTAATATGACCAAAGAGGCAGAGATTGGAGTAATATGCCCACAAATCAAGGACTGCAAACATACACTAGAGGCTGGAAGAGGAGAGGAACTGATTATCCCCTAGAGCTCAGAGGGAGTGTGGCCCCACCAAATTTCAGAATTCTAGCCTCTAGAACTGTGAGACAATACATTTCTGTTGTTTTAAGCCACCAAGTTTGTGGTAATTTATTATGAAAGCTTCAGAAAACTAACACAGATTTGTCAATGTCTCTAGTTCTTGGCACCTGTGCCTGAAGATTTAGAATGATTTTTCATAAACACCCTTAATCTATTTAATTGTTTCTGTGGAATACAAGAAGGAAATTAATACACAAGATACACAGTAAAATATGTACATATGTATAATTGCAGTTGCCTATAGATGTCTTTATTTCATTTTCCATCTTTTTGATGTGGGATAAATATACAAGAAATTTTTAAATTCTGATTTTTAAGATTTCGAGATGCTGGAGAAAAGTAAGGTTGGTTGAAAATATGTGTACAGAAAAGAAGTCTACAATATAAACTTAGAAGGATTTGCCAGTAACATATATATGCATATATCTATATATGAAAATATTTAAAATGCCAACGCATAATGAGTATTTAGTTCTATGTGTGAAAAAGACTACTATCCCTGTTTGTTAAACTCAATTTTCTAAGACTTAATTGTAAACTTTAGGTATCTAGTATAAATAAATCTAAAATTATTTGCAGTTTATTGTTATAATAAAGATCTGCTCTGTTGGAAATATACTGGTAACTTCTATTTGAAGAATGTATTCACCATGAGCAGTTCACTCACTGAAGAAGATGGTGTTTCAAAGAATTTAGGACATAGTAATGATGGATTTTGAGATTTATGCAGTTTTTTTTTAAAGAAAACTTCTCTGTGGCAAGAATAAGTTGTTATTTAGAAAGTAAGAAAAATATTAAAATCCACTGCTAAATCAGTAGAATTGATACAATGTTGTTGCTTTGTATCAATGTCAGAAGTCAGAGAAAAATAAACATAAAGAAAAATAAGTCTTAAAAACAAATGGTACTGAAAATTTAAACACAGTTTCGTGAGATACAAGGATAAATTATATTGCAGTACCTGGATATCAAAGATAAAGTTTTCTATTTTAGTAATGTTGGCTAGAGCACCTGGAAATTCTATATGGGGCCTTTGGGCACAGCAAATATGTTCAGGAAGCCAGACCTTCAGTAAATGATTCTTAGTGAAATAAAACTGTTAATAGAAACATGATCATTTGTATCCTACCATTAGTGCCATTTTCCTTTTGAGCTCCAATAAATGATTATCATGATGTAAACAAGCAAGATGTACATTAATTTTGAAAATACAGAATAAAAACACATGAGATCAACAGATTTTTCTTCAGTACGAGTCTCATCAACTGCCTTCTCTTAGTGGGATTACCAGGGTCCAGAATCTTGTACTCTTGATTACAGCTGTTACTTTACTCAGAGGTGCTCAGCAAGAGCTTACATTATTCTTTAGTGGTATTTTTTTCTTGCTTTTGTTCAAACTGCCTCCTAGAAAATCTTAAAAAATCGTTTTACTTTTTTCAGTGTTTTAACAGGTTGCGATTTTTTAATCCACAGATTTTTTCAGGAATGCTCCCTAATTCAATTTAAGGACTCTAATTAAGTAGTTCATAAAAATCTCTGCATATTTCTGGTGGCCAGGGTGCAGAGGCTTCTCTGGGACAGTTTATAGCGAACAGCAAGAACGGAGAGAAACTATTTTCTTAATTTAACCCTGACTTGAGATGCACCCTGCCCCGAAGGCCTTTTGTAACCATCAAAATGGACTGTTTCTCCACAGTCCTGGAGGCAGTAAATTCTCTCCATCGAGGGAGACATAGTGTCTTAAACAATGAACATCTTCCCATCTTTGCACATTTCTTGTAAATTTGACTTTTTGATCTTGATAAGATTGGAGAACACAGCATTTCATCATTTCAAATTTTATACTTACATAAAATATTTTTCAGATTTTGTTGCTAGAAATATTGTAAAGTGGCTACAAGTATGTGTACGTGAATACGACGTAATGTAGCTTGACACATTTTCTGTTTCCTGGAAATTGTTGTTCTATCAAGAGGTACGGCTTGTCTGGTGTCTCCTTTCATGGTGTTAACAGCCACTGATGATCTTTGCTTCCATCCATTAATTCACCAGCAGTTAAAAATGATGCTCTTTTAATTCCATCATTCTTTCCTTACTTATTAGCAGATATTTTTATAAAGAAAACATCCCTTCAGGGATCCAGTGATTAACTGAACATCATAAAGGAGATAAGAACCACTTGTGCCCTGAGAGTACAAAAACGACCTCATCAGTTATACACACACATTTGTTTGCTGTGGACAGTTCACTGCTCCAGCACACCAACTGCCCGCTTTCTCTCCCCCACCCTGCTCCCAGTACACTTAGGATGTACTCATATCCCCAAATTAAAGTAAGCTTTGCTATGTTACAGTTCTGCTCTCATGACAATGATAAACATCAGTTTTCAGTATTTAGTGAATGCCTTCTAGAACTTTTGTGCAGTTAATGAGGGGAGGTTTCAAAATTACGCACCATGAGACACCCATGATTATAATCCCACGATTATGTTGAAATCATTTGAATCTAAGAAGAGCATTGTAGTGTAGGTGAGACTGGTATCATCATCTGTTTTATAGATGCGGACACTGAGGCTTAGAGGTTGGCTTGCAAATGGACAAGAGAGCTGGAAAGCAATAGGGCTACGATTGAAATCCATGTGTTCTCACTCCAATGCCAGTCTTCCACATGCTCTGCCAGTCCTTTCTTTCTCCTGATTATATTTTCCCCTTCACCCTGAAGATCATCTCTATTCATGTAAATAGAAAAAAAAACAATAACAAAAGGAAAACATCACTTCATCAACTACATGGTCACCAGTCACATCAGAAAGGTAGGATAAATGCTTCATTCTTTCCTATCAGTGACTAGCTTTCAAATAAAGATTTCCTTATTTAGAACCTTCATTAATGAGCAATTAGTAGTTTTTACAAACATCATTACAAACTCTTGGGTATAAATGATTTTGATGGATTCCAACCCACTTAGGTTATTCTCCTTACTGATACTCAAAATGTTGCAACTTTTACTGATAGGAGCCTCTTTAGTTTAACTAAGTTCTTCTGACACAGCCCTAGTAAGTCATTGGTAGCTTCTAAGCTATCCAGAATAACTGTATTCCAGGTTTAAGTTATACGTCTCCTTCCACAGACCAGGGATCAGACATATCTCCAAAATGAACTGGCTACTTTCACTGGGCAATTGTATCGGGACATTGTAATCTGGGTGCTAAGTAAGTATGCTTATTGCTACTGCATTATACCTGGTTTCTATACACGTTAGAGAACAGAGCTATGAAAACAGAAACATAGATGATAGATCTCTGATCTATGTGACATAGATACATAGATGAAATAAGTCAAGCATTCATAGCACTTTTCCAACTCAAATTCGGCTGTTCGGCATTTTTGCATAATCAATACATTTTCCATCTTTACCTTTCTTCTGCTTTTTAGCAACATTAGAAATAAATGAGTTAGATTAACATTTGGTTTACTGCACAAAGTACCTAAAAGATTCTCATCAGTATAAAAGAACAACCAATAACGAATACTGTAAATAGTTTAAGATTATGTTTTTTTTTTTAAATTTTTTTTTTCAACGTTTTATTTATTTTTGGGACAGAGAGAGACAGAGCATGAACGGGGGAGGGGCGGAGAGAGAGGGAGATACAGAATCGGAAACAGGCTCCAGGCTCTGAGCCATCAGCCCAGAGCCCGACGTGGGGCTCGAACTCACGGACCGCGAGATCGTGACCTGGCTGAAGTCGGACGCTTAACCGACTGCGCCACCCAGGCGCCCCTAAGATTATGTTTTTATAGTTCTTTCTGTCCTTAGGTTATATCTCGCTATAAACATATAGTCAAATTGCGATGGTTAAAGTCACTTGGAGTCATTCATCTGTGTGTGTGTTTGTGTGTGTGTGTTCAATAACTAGGCACGTATTTAAGTTCACTTTTTCATTTTTTTGTTTCTTTTTCATTGCATTTGTGTAAAATATTTTGCATGGGTTTCCAGTCAAAAAGCAAAGTAGAGAAAAGTGCATATTATATGGATGCATTACTTTTCTCCATTTTTTTTCACTTATGACACATGGGGATCAAATGATAGTTATATATGAGAGCATTCATTCCTTTGTAGAGCTGTGATTTCAGAGATACAGCACACTTTATTCACCTGAATCTCCTCTGGCAGAAATTTGGATTATTGCTAGATTCGTTGCATTCTACTCCCTCGCGTCAAGTGCTGCAATTATTTGTTTTCAAAAAATACTCTTTTCAAAAATATTTTTATTAGTGTATATTTTAGATATATTCCTAGAAGTTGTATTGTTGGGTCAAAGGGTAAATAATTTAAAAATTTGTCACACTGTTGGTTTGCAAGCTCCTGGGGTGCTTCCCAGGTCTACTCTGAAACTGGTCCCTGTACTCAGAGGGCACAGAGAGAAACTGAAGAAAGACGCAGGCCACTCCAGATTGGTAGTGCCAGGTTTAATAAGCAGGAGAAGGCACATGCGAGACTTGTCTTAGGGGGCTGCAAGGTGAGTAGATGTCCACACCTGCTGCCAGATCTTAAAACTTTACACAGAGGCCTTAACTGGGTTCAGTCAAGTATACCTTCCAGATGGTCTTAATGCCACGCCACATCACTATCTCAAGGCCCTGTCCTTGAAGCGACCTCTGGGAGCAGGGAAGGCAAACAGAACTCACATTACAGAGACAGAAGATGGGATGGATGTGAAGCCTCTGATCACCCCGTGGAGTTCATGAGTCAACTGGTGGTCACAACTTGATGACCTCCTTCAGCACACACACATGCCAAATTACTCTTCACAGTGATTTTATCATTTTGTCATCTCACCAGCAATGCATGAAGGTTAATATTTAGCTGCCCCCTATTAGCTGAATATGTTGTTACATTTTTGACTTTTTGCCAATGGAAGAGGTAGGTATGAAAACAGCATTTCAGTTTCTGGATTATTTCCATTTCTTTATCTATGAAGTGTGTGTTCCTTTCTCTAGTTTTTAATGTTGTTGAAGATTTTCTCTAACTTTAGAGCTCTTTATTAAGCACATTAGCCCTTTGATATTATAAGGTGCAATGTTTTTCACAGTTTGACATCAGTCTATTTACTTATGGTGTCTTTTGCTATGCAAATTTTTAAATGTAATCAAGTGTCTCTCATTTTTCCTTTTTGCTTCTGGATTTTGAATTATAGCTTAAAATATTTTTTCCTCCCCCATTTATAGAAAAGGCAAACAAGTTTTCTTCTGTTATGTGCATAGTTTTATCCTTTTATATTTAAACCTGTAGCCATTTTGGAATTTATCCTCATGTATATGATGCATAGATACCATTTTATCTCTTCTCCTTAAAGTCTCCAGTTATCCAAGCAGCACTTATTCTTATTAAGAATACATTTTTTTGGTCTTTTTTCTAATATGCCATTTTCTCTTTTGATCCCTTTTTTGTGTTTTGTTTTTGTTTTTGTTTTTATCTATTCTTGCACCCAAACACAGTTTAGAATGTTTAAAATGTTTGGCATCTTGTAGGCCTTTTCCCCTTTGTGCTTATTTTGTTTTTCCTCCGGATGTTTTGGCTAATAATTAATTCTACTTGTTTGTTTTTTCAGATAAACTTTTAAATCATATTCTTATGCATCCAACAATTAAATGCTTGAGTTAGCTTATAGATAAGTCACACCTTTATGATGTGGGGGTCTTCCCACCGCAGGATATGGTATTTGTTTTTCAGTTCTGTGAGTCTGCTTTTCTGCCTATGATTGTATTTTTTTCAATATTTCAAAGTATAGTTATTTTATTATTATATGCCAGCATTATACAATTGAAAGGCAAGTAAAAAATCAAAATTAAAAGGGCATTTAAAATGATCTTAAACAATGGCGCATTAAAAAATGAGTTCAAGATCTGTACATTGCCAACCGAAGAACATTTCTGAGAGAAATTAAGACCCAAACACATGCAGACATGCACCATGACCATTTTTTGGAAGACTCAACAGTATCAAGGTGGTGCTTCTTCCCAAATTGATCCGTGAATTACACTTAATTCCAATCTTTTTATTTATACTATACATAATTTTATATTATGCATTTTAAATACATACATATTTTTTAACTTTAGGATTTCAATTCATGACACATCTTTGAATTTCTTTTGTCCTATCGCCATACAACACAGGAGAAGTCCTCCCCAGCTTAGATCCAACATACCTGCTCCCAAATGCCCAACACAATGCTTCCATCATTCCTTTTTCCATTCATAGATTTACTGATAGGAAAAAGAAGCAAGAATAGGAAATCTAAGACCTCTTGATTAATGATATGCTTAATCAGTAAATGGAATATAGGGAAATACAGAGAAACAGGCAGAAAGCATGCCAACATTAGTGGAACTTTTCTTTGAAAAGTCAGTGATTGGCATGCATGGGAAAAGCATACCAATGTATGATAAGTTGAAAGGCAGAATGATCACTAAGGATTGAAAAACGTTATTGCCATTGATATGAATATTAAGCAATCTTACTCTGCAAGAATGAATTCCTAGTAGAAAATTCCAAAGTATTTTGATACATCAAAGTTATTTTATTTTATGATTACTCCACTAAACTTTTTCAAAGATTCTTATCATTGAAAAACAAGAAAACCTTTGATAATGATGAAGCAAAAGCCAAATGGAAGGTTTTGAATGCTAATGTGAATTGCAAATCATTTTTTACAATAGCTTCACTCAATCTGACAAGAAAAACAACAAAAATTTTAAACTGTGTTGTTTTTATTGGCAATATTTTTCACCATCTTGATTATTACTTAGATGTTTTTAAGTTGAATAGTTATGAAATGGAGTATAAATTATTAACAACTTACTGAAATTTATATGAGTAATCACAATGAGGAAAACAATCTTTACGAGTTATTTTTCCCCCATGTAACCATGCACTGTCTTCTACAGAATTAAATATTGATGGAAACTATTTTGATTTTGGTTTTGTTATGTAATATAATTTTAGTCTTTTGTATTCTCCAGTGGTTTAGGGTAGTTTATAAATCCATATGTTACAAACAACAAGATGAAGCCTAAAGAGAAGAGGGTAAGAGGATTATTGCAAAAGGAAACTATGAATAGTAAACTATGATCAACACAAGAGAATTTATAAATTAAAGCTTTATCTGTAAGAGGTTTATGATCTCCAGTATGCAGGGAACCAGGGAACAATTCAAGACACTAAGGATAAAAGAGATGAATAAATAAGATTTTTTTAACCTAAGGATTTTACAGTCTAGTAGGAAAGATAGGCAATGACTTAGGTGGAGTGTGATACATTTAACAATAGCAGTGTACTTAAAGGAGCTTGGTAAAGTAGTGAAGGCTCTGATTACATTTGCCTGAGGGAAGCAAGAGAAGTAAGGTTTCAGAGGAGCAGGCTTACAGACAGTAAAGATGGCAATATCTTAAAATAGCAGCTGTGCCTGGAAACTTTTGCAGTGGAGAGGCACATTTTTCTACAGTCTTCAAAAATAAAAATAATAATGGATAAAGTGGGAATAATGAATAAATTCCATCACTGTGTGCTGTTATAAAAGTATTTAAAATGTAAGAATAAGAATTTGTAATTATCTAAAATATTCGTCATATTTTTACTGAACAAAGTGTTCCTAAATATTATACTTCACATAACTTTATTTTAAGAAGAGAAGCTATTTCTGTAGGTAAAATCACAGCCTTACTTTACCTTTAGCTTATATTCAGTTTTTTTTGCATTGACTATTACTTATTATTTTTATTACTCTATTTTTTAAGTTTACTTCTTTATTTTGAGAAAGAGAAAGCGCACAAGTGGGGAAGGGGCAGAGAAAGGAGAGAGAGAATCCCAAGAGAGAGCATCTTACTTTCATTTTACTGCACTGGTGGTGCTGAGCCCAATGTGGAGCTCGAACTCACAAACTGCGAGATCATGACTTGAACAGAAACCGAGAATGGGACGCTTAACTGACTGAGCCACCCAGGTGCCCCCCACCCCCCCCACCCCCGATTACACATTATGAAAAGCCAACTGTCTTTCTGACATGAATGTGATCATGAATGTGATCTGATTCTTTTGAGCAGATGTTTAAGCCTTCTGTGGTGATCTTAAATACCTAATATGGACTGAAATTACCTGAAGGGTTTGTGCTTACATATTGGATCACAAGAAAGGAAGGCTTTCTCTCTTTTAAATTTTGTTGAACAAGAAGGAGGATGCACAGCACGGTTTGGCAAGAGAGCCGATTACTGTTGCTTCATAGTGAGTGTCACCTTCCCTTCATTGCTTTCTATTCAGGTATACTCTCAGGGAAAATCTATTTCTCCTGTAAAGAGAAGATACTGTTAAAATGGAGATTTTTAAAACAAACCTAAAAGAAGGCAAATATATAACATTACATTCCAGAAACCTTTATTTATTTATTGGAAACTTTAAAAGTAGAGAATAATGCTGGGCTGCAGTTTTCTTTGTGGAAAGCTTTTTTAGCAAGTCCAGTGAGAAGTATTCACATGTGCTTAAGTTGTCATAGTTATTAATAGTTCTGAGAATTTCCCTGAGACTTCCCAGTATATTCAGTTAAGGCTCACATTTCTGCATACACACTGAATTGAATTTATTTACTAATCTGCAAATAATTATTAGAGCAGAAGTTAAAAAAACTGTGATCTGAAAGTTATAAGTATCATATCATGTTTACCGTATTTATTGATTGTGCTAGTAATGCACACATAGCTACCTTTGTTTTTTGTTTTATTTTGTTTTGTTTTCAAATGGGAATCTGCTTCATTTAGCAAAACTTCTTGAAGGTGTGTTTTTCCAGTTTTAATATCATAGGGCCCTTGCAAAACCAACCGACCACATATATATGGATCTATTTCTGGACTGTATTATGTCCCATTAATCTATATTTCTATTATTATTCCAACACCAAACTATCTTGATTTCTATAGGTTAATGTAAATTATTGAAATTAGGTAATAGGCATTGTCTTACTTTAATTTTTCAAAATCATTTTAAGTATTTTCTTTCTTTTTCTTATGAATTTAGAAACTTCTTGAAAATGTCCTTAAAAAGTTGTCTACAGAGAATTTGGGGGAGATTGAATTGAATGTATAGATCAATTTTCTCAATTTATTCAGATCTTTAATTTCTTTCAGGATGTTTTGCTACTTCTAAGTGTTCAAGTGTCACATATATTTTGCTAATCTTCTCTCTAATTATCTTATGTTTTCATATTACTTTAAAAGGTATTGTTTTTACAGCAAAGATATATTTATTTGCCGATATAGAGAAATACAATTAATTTTTGTATATTGCCTTGTGCTCCGCAAATATATTTACTTATTGATTCTTACAGTTTTTTATGCAGTTTCTAGAAGTTTGTTACAAATCACTTGTGAATTAGATAGTTTTACTTCTTTCAATATTTATAGTTTCTTTTTGTATATTTGTCTCCTTGCCCACTTTACTGCTTGGGAACTCCAGCACAATGTTGAATAGAAGTGGTGAGAACAAACATCCTTGTCTTACTCCTAATTTTATGGAGAACAGATTCAGGTTTTCACCATTAAGGATAATTTTAAATGTAGGTATTTTACAGGTATTCTTTATTAGACTGGGAAAATGTTCTGTTTCTGGTTTGGTGAGATATTTTTTTATTAATGAATGTTGAATTTGGTGAGATATATTTATGACATCTATACAGATGATCATACAATTTTTCTCGTTTATTTTATAAATGTGGCAATTTATATTGTTTGATTTCCATTCTTTGGATAAATATAATTTGGTCTGTTTCATATATTGTTGGTATTGACTTGCTAATGTTTCCTTTTGATTGTCAAGTCTGTGTTTGTGACTGTACTATTGTTTTTTAGTGATATCTTTCTGCATTTGGTATAAATTAGTTGAGAAATGTTCTGTTTGTTTTCTGAAAGAGTTTATATAAGTTTGATGTTCTTTCTTAAATTAGTTGATAAATTTCACCAGCAAAGTCATCTTGATCTAGACTGTTATTTGTGGGAATATTTTTAAAATGTCATTTCTATTTCTTTAATATTTATATGTTTATTTAACTGATATTCTTATGCCAGTTTCGGTAGGTTTTATCTTTTGTCTTTTAAGGATAATTAAATTTGCATCTTCATTTTCTAATATTATCATTTAAACCAAAACATTAAAAAATACTTCTGTATCTGATAAATTTTGATGTATTTCATTAACACAATATTTTCTTTTTTTAATTAATTGTCTGTGTTTATTTACTTTTGAGAGAGAGAGAGAGGAAGAGAGAGAGAGAGAGAGCGAGCCAGCAGGGGAGGGGCGGAGAGAGAGGGAGACACAGAATCCAAAGTAGGCTCCAGTCTCTGAGCTGTCAGCCCAGAGCCTGTTGTGGGACTCGAACTCACAAACCATGAGATCATGACCTGAGCCAAAGTCAAATGCTTAACCGACTGAGCTTATCCGAGGTGCCCCAACATGCAATATTTTCTTATTCCCTTTTTTGATCTGTGGGTTATTTAGAAGTGTGTATTAAATTTAAATATGTGTAATATGCCTAATGTCTTCCTATTTATTTTGAATTTACTTATCTTTTGCTCAGAGAGTATACTTTGGATGATTTAGTTATATCAAACTTGCAAGATTTATTTTATGGCGCAGAATATCATCTATTGTGGAGAATATTCAATGCATACTAGAAAAGCGGTTTATTCAACAATGATTGGTTATAGAGTACTATTAATGTTTATTATGTGAAGTTTGTTAATAGGATCATTCACATCTTCCAATTTTTTTCCTATTTTGATCTACTTGTTTAAATTACTCAAAGAATAGTATTAAAATCTCTAAAAAAATTGTTCATTTGTTTCTTTCAGAAAGTTCTGTCAGGTAATTCCTTTCAGTTCTTCATTTATGTTGAAGCTCTGTTATTGGTGACATACACGTAAAAGATTTTTATGTCTTATGAAGTTACCCTTTTATTAGATGAAACACCTCTCTTTATATCTGATAATATTATAATGAACTTGGTTTTGCCCAACAGTAATATAGCCTTCCCTGCTGTCTTATTATTAATATTTGCATAGTGTGTTTTTCCCATGCTTACATTTTTAAATATGTGTTTTCATGTTTTCTGATTTGCATTTTTTTCTGATGCAATATTTATTCCTGTATGCATAAAGGACTTTTTTTTTCTCTAGTTGTTTGTAAGGCCTTATATTTATCAGTGATTTTTAGCAATATTGTTATGATGTACCTCAGTGTGATTTTTAAATTTTTAAATAAATCTAATTAGTAGCACCTTATCATTTTATGTGGGTTTTTTAAAAATGCCACTGATTTTTTTTTTCTGAGAGAGAGTACATGCATGTGTGAACAGAGGAAGGGCAGAGGGAGGGAGGGAGAGAGAGAGAGAGCGCGAATGAATCTTAAGCA
Source organism: Prionailurus bengalensis (assembly GCF_016509475.1). Classification (NCBI taxonomy): domain Eukaryota; kingdom Metazoa; phylum Chordata; class Mammalia; order Carnivora; family Felidae; genus Prionailurus; species Prionailurus bengalensis. The sequence continues at coordinate 23,155,605 of NC_057350.1, read as the reverse complement.
AGCTCCACATCCAGCATGGAGCCCAATGTGGGCTTGATCTCTGGACTGTGAGATCATGACCTGAACTGAAATCAGCAGGTGGATGCTTAACCTGCTGAGCCACTGAGGCACCGCCCCCCCCCCCAAAATATCACTGGTTGGTATATTCATTGTAATTAGAGTTGATTGAACTTTTTGAATTCATAGGTTTGTATTTTTTCCTAAAATTTGGAAATTTTATGTTATTTTTTTCAAACATGCTTTACCCCACTTTTCTGGGACTTGTAATTCATGTATATTTGATTTCTTGATGTTAATTCAGACCACTGATACTTTACTCATTTATTTAATATTTATTTATTTATTTATTTATTTAATTTTTATTAGATAATATTTCTGATATGTCTTCAAGTTCATTAATACTTTTTCCCGCAGTTTCTAATCTACTATTAAACTCACATAGTGAATATTTAATTTTAGATATTGTACTGAGATCTCTAAGGTTTCATTTGATTTCTTGATTTCTTTTTTTCTATAATTCCATTTCTGTATTATAACTCATATTTCCCTTTAAATCCTTGAACATGTCACCTAGTTACATTGTTTTTGTCATTTCAATTTCTTTTCATATATTTTTCTCTTGGTCTGTGATTCTTCATTAGTCTACTATTTTTTGTTGTATACTGGTCATTGTGAATATAACATTGTTGCGGTTCTGGATCTTGATGTTTTCTTCTAAAGAGTATTGGGTTTTGCTGGGATAACAATTTTTTTAGTTGAGGATTAAGTTGATCCACTTAAGCACCTCTTTAAAGAATTTTATGGGAGACTTTGAAGTGGCAGTACTTTAAAACTAGCATAGCTCAGCTTCAAAGTCTTGGCCTTTTTGCAGTCCATACTGAATGTTCAATTTACTCAACAAATTACTCTGCCTTATTCAAGCTTGTAAATCCTCAGCCTTCTAAGTTGTAGTGGTTTTAAGCTAATCATTCCTCAGTACTTGTTCTTTTTCTCTGAAAGTTTAGTTAGTATTCAGCAAAAGACTCAAAGAGACATATGTAGATACTGGAGCTCCTTATCTGTGTAGACTTCTCTTTCTAATACCCTGACACAAATTTTATCCACCTTAACTCCTCTGAGCTTAACTTTCTGTCTTCATAAATTAATAGAAATTATTGTTCTCTGTCCCCACCCTGTACTGGTGTGTAGTATATGCCTCCAGGCAGAAAGTTAGGGTGATTTTAAATCTCCTCTAATTATTTTTCATTTCTCATGGATCAGTGTGCTATAGAGCCTGTTGTCCAATTATGGAAATATGTTTTAAATGTTTTGTTTTTTAGTTGTTTAGATGAGAGGGCTTGCCTGGAACCAATTCTACCATTATGGCCAGCAATGGGAGGACTACTATCTTCTTTTTAATAATATATTCTTCATTTGAAGCCTTTCTAAAACCTCATTCTTTTTTTTATTTAATTTTTTAAAAATGTTTATTTTTATTTTTTTTAGAGGGAGCATGAGCAGGGGAGGGGCAGAGAGAGAGGGAGACACAGAATCCGAAGCAGGCTCCAGGCTCTGAGCTGTTAGCACAGAGCCCGACGTGGGACTTGAACGCATGAATCGCGAGTTCATGACTTGAGCCAAAGTTGTTTGCTTAACTGACTGAGCCACCCAGGTGCCCATAAAACCTCATTCTTTTATCCAGAACATAATTTCCTTATCCTTTTTTTACGAATCCTTCTGATCTCAGTTAAATGTCATCTATCCCACCTCCCACCATCTCCCCTCCCCCCCCCCCCACTGGAAGCTCTTTGGGATCTGTGAATCCTTATATCCTCTTTATTTGCTGCCATGGTATTCTGTGCTTTCTCCATCAGTCCATTTACTATACTACACCATATTTATTTGACATTGACTTGTTTATGTGCATAACTATGCTCAAAATATTGTAATAGAAAATAATGAAATATTTAGTCCCATAAATGTGAATAATTAAATTCAAATTTAGGGGAGAAAGAAATTAATTTTAAGTTGGGAAAGAAAATTTTATGACCTTTATAGGGCATGACTGAATGTGAGCAATATGAAATAGGAGGTAGCCACATATAGGGGACCATGTGAACAAAGGCACAGAAATTTGAAAAATTGAAAACATAAAAGTGAAGATAAATATAACTTGGAGGAAATCTGAAGGATGTTGAATAATACAGTGATGACTGAAAAATTACATTCAACTCATCAAAGTTTTTCACCAAGAGACCAATGATAATGTAAAGATAAAGGAAGCAGACTTAATGGGAAGCTGTTAGAGTAGCAAAGTCAAGATATAAAGCTCAAATAGATGTATGGGAATGAGGGATGTGGAATGTTCAAAGTGTATGTCTGGTTTTTATTTTTTCTGCCTGATATCTGCTTATGTTTCTATAACTGAGCTGGAGAATACATGATACGTAAAAAGTTGAGGAGATGAGATCACATAACTTTCAGCATGTAAGGTTGAAGAGGCCTGCTTCAACTTTGGGTGACATATTTATCTGGAAATTGGATTTGGATTTTCCAGATAACAAAAAAGTATAGGGCATAGAATAAGAAGGTAGATAACATAAAAGAGGCAAGTAATCAATTTCATGTGGGAAATTATAAAACAACCCATTTTACCTAGCATACCAATTATATGTAAAAAAAGGAGAATTGTTATTGAATAAAAATTTTATGCACTTTGACAACAATGCTATATGTGAATATTATTTGATGATTTGCACAAACCAATTCTAAAAAAATATTTATCACGGAAATTGAATGTGGATTGCATACTATTTGATATTGCAGAAGTTTTTTTTTTTTTAATTTAATTCAGTATAAGGATAAAATAGTGGTTCCATTAAAAAAGAAGTCTAGAGGTGTCTGGGTGGCTTAGTTGGTTAGGATTCTATTTGTTTTGACACAGGTCATGATCTCATGGCTCGTGGGTTTGAACCCCACATTGGGCTGACAGTATGGAACCTGCTTGGGATTCTCTCTCTTCTTCTTTCTCTGCCCTCTCCCACATGTCGTCTCTGCCTCTCTCTCAAAATAAATTAAAATTTAAAAACTTAAAAAAAAGAAGTCTAAAAAGATAGGTTTGTATTAGTAAGAGATGCATGATGACTTTATAGATCAAATGGTATTTTATCTGAGATTTACTTTAAAATACTGTAATCAAAAGCCAATAAGGGAAGGACATACAACACAAGTGGAAACATTTTGTTCATTCTGGAAGTAATGTTTTCTGTGTTACCTATGTTTGAAAATTTCTGTGATACTGAAAATTGAAGTGTGGAATTTAAAAGAAAGTTTTATCTACAGAGTTTAGAGAAATATACATATATGCCAATATATACACAAATACATGTGTATGTGTGTTTATGATTCTTACAGCTATGAAGTGTATAAAATTGCTATAGAATGAAATATAGATAATATAGAAATATGCTATAGATAATATAGAAATGCTAATATATACACAAATACGTGTGTGTGTGTGTGTGTATGATTCTTACAGCTATGAAATGTATAAAATTGCTATAGAATGAAATATAGAATTAGCAGAGAAGTAGCAGATAAATCAAAACTAACAGTCATTGAGGTAGTTGGAAAATAATTAGGTATAGAAGCCACACACACACATCTGCAAAAATGGTAATGGTGGTGGGGCTTTCACTATGATAATGAAAATTAAAATTATGAGGAAAGGAGAAATGCAAGATGCACCATTGTTTTGGTAAAATCCAAGGAATTGGCAACTGATTCACGTTTGGGGTAAAAGAGGGAAGCAAATTCAACATTCAAACCAAGGTTTTTGGACTTGATTGTAGTGATGCCATTAACCAAAATAGCAAACAGAGAAAGGATTGTAGCCTTAGGAGGAAATATGATGGGTGTGATCTAATTGTAAGATAGTACATTAAAGAAAAGACACTTCAGAAATTGTTTGCCATATGAGTTCTCATACTGGTGAGTGACAACCCATTATCCCTTCCCACACACTCTGATTTTTGAGTCTCCCTTAATACCACTATTGAAATGTATTTATTTGAATATATTTAAAAATTGGATTCGTTCAAATTTTGACATTTTATGGAAACTCACTAACATGTTGGAATTAGTTGTATCTATGTCTGTATCTTGTGGATCTTCTATACTTCATTTTTATTTTTAAAATTTAGTAGAGGGCGCTGTAGTCTCGTGTTAATCATGGTTATTCATAACATCACTATGACTATCATAGTTTACTCTTCTTTTTTTGTCAGCTTCTGGCTAAATAAATGATTTATTTGTGGCATGATGAAATTTGGGCATTTACTGTGACTTTAGTATATGGTATGGGCTCCTTTTTTGAAATAAGACCTTTAAATCAGTAAAATTTTAATAGAAATTGTTGTAATATGCAAAATATGCAGAGCAATTATAGATCATTAAACATGAATTTTGTAATTGCAATGAAATTTAATTTGGTTGTATTCTTCCCAAATAAAACCAGGTATGGGTTCTATCCTTTAAAATCTTGGGGACCTTTTTTTTTTAATAAGAAGATTTTTTAAAAAATATTTTAATCCTGAGTGAAGATGCATGAAATACAAAAAAATCTCGGAAAACACCGTTTAAAATAGCTTAAAAATATTAAATAATTAGTTTAATTTGGTATGTAAAATGACCATCTTAAACCTTTATTTCCATCTATAAAGAAAGTCTTTCTGTCTTTAGTTAAATTATCATTGATAAACATAGTAATCTGTACACTCTGCTTCCTATCCTTGGACTCAATATGGACTCAATATCTGGAAAATGTTCAGAGACCACTGCAACTCATTTTGAATCCCCATCAATATTTTCAGACGCCTATATACAATGATGTCAAACTAAAAATGGTCTTGCTACTGTAGCATTGTGTTTCTATAATATTTGTCTCTTAATATAAAGGATGAAATATGTTTCTTCTGTTTAACAGAAAGAAACCAAAAACAAGGTAAATTCCAAATTAGTAGTGTTTGAATTGCTAAGGAATAAAGTGATTCTGGGCACACCTAAACACCTTTTTTTTTTTAATTTTGTTTTAATGTTTATTTATTTTAGAGAGAGAGAAAGAAAGACATAGATAGATAGACAAAGCATGAGCTGGGGAGGGGCAGAGAGGGAGACACAGAATATGAAGCAGGCTCCAGGGTCTGAGCTGTCAGCACAAAGCCCAACAGGAGGCTCGAACTCACAAACTGCAAGATCATGACCTGAGCTGAAGTCAGACGCTTAACCAACTGAGCCACCCAGGAGCCCCATAAACATCTTTGATTAGATGGTAATAGAGGCAGCAAGAACAACGCTATTTTGACATTAGGTCATTTCATAACAAATGTTTGCCCTTCATATTTGGTGTGGTTATGTGAATCATATATGACATACAAGTGTGGTGTAGCTTGTCAGGAATTTCTTGATAATCCTCTTGATAATCCTACAAAAGTGATACTAATTGGTTGCTTGTTCCTTTGCCTATAATAACCAGTAAGTAGTAACTATGGAATCAAGTGTAGATAGATAGGTAGATAGACATAAATAAATGCATAGATACATAGATTAAGGTATAAATGTAGATATGGCTGTAATCATAGATATGTGTCATACTATCTAGATGGTATTATTTTATGGACATTTCCTAGAAGTAACAAAATGAGTTGAGAACAACTGAGCATATGAAAAAGAATGAAAAATTTCTTCCAGAAATCACAATCATAACTGTATACACAACTGTGCATGTGTTTCAGTTGTAATTGATCTTCTAACAAAGACACTGGAGAAAACCTTATCCAGGGTTGGCCAGGAAGATTGCATCTGTTCTAAAAAGGACTCAGTGTCTCCTCATTCATTGTCTAAGTGCCACCCTCTTCTCTCTCAATTGCTTAATACCTCTTCTTTTTATCAGAATCCAAATTATTACTGGTAGAAATTTCCAAGTTTCTGTACCCACAGGTTTTTCATTTCACCACAGAGGAGCAGCTGTATTCCTACAGATACATTTTTTTTCTCCTTTTCTCTGATAGGCTCTGTAACATGCTTACTACATGTTCCTTATTCCCATAGAATGGCTTCTCTGTTCATCTGTGGACTCATGGCTGTATCTTTCACTCAACTGATGTGTTACTCACTGCTGCGTTAATAGAAAGGAGTTACATTCTCCCCAGAATTTTGGGAGGAAGAATAATTCACTGCTTGAATCTGAGCAGAAATTAGCCTCCACATTGGTTAGAAATATGAACAACTTGTTATGTCCTATGCAATACCATTGAACATTTTTCCCTGGCTGCCGCACTACAAATTTGTCTTAACTATATTTTGCACACAAGGTTATGGATTGCAGTAGCTCTAAGAATCGGCAAAAATTCTGCCTTTGTACCATCACAAATTATTTTGAACACAGGATAGTTGGAAGTCTTTAGGATGCTATGTAGGCTTATGATCAGAAAACAATAATATATTTAAATTTTAGAGAGTAATCATGTATCACCATATTTGTACATTGTCAAGCAAATGAAGGGAGAGGATTAACTGCATTACATTTTATAATGTGTGCCCTGTTATAAAATCTTCAGAATGAGAACTTCCTTTATATGGAATCATCTGCATTTTTAAAAAAGATCTTCATAAAACATGCAAAGAACAGCTGTCTGTACATGCAGCTGCAAGACAGAAATACATCAGTACACAGTTTCTATTTGTACCAAGACAGGTGAAGGTTAGAAGGATCCACTCTAGGCAAAACGGTGGTCTTTGAAGTTTGGTCATTGTTCTTGTTGTTTAATTTCCAGATAAATTGAATATCCTTTACCATAACTTCTTCCTCGAACTGCAGAAATGTAAAACTTGGATGCACTCATCAGGCTCACAGATACAGATATTTGTACTTAATAGAAAGGAGGCATTTAGGTTAAAGTTCTGGATTCTGAACTCATCTTGACCTGGGTTTAAATTTCACCTCTGAAACTTTTACTAGCCATGTGATCTTTAAAAATTTAACCTCAGTGTTTTCTGATATATTTGTTTACTCAAAAAGTTATTGAACTATGATAGGCATAAATATAAAATACTGGCAAGCCTACCTTCTTGGCTTATAAGAATTAAATATAATAATTGATTTAGATTAATGAATTAAATATATGGAACACAATGTATGCAGAATAGAATTTAGATTTTCTCCTCTTCTAAAGTCTAAAATTAACTATAATTTAAAACTCATTCACATAATTTTACATGCACACATGTAGGTGTATATATGTGTGCATATTGTGTGTGTATATATTGTATATGTGTGTTACAGTCTCCTTAATTTTTACAATGTGAATATTTTATCCAGTAAAGTAATATGTATGTGTATACATAAAATATTTGAACTCTAGCATTGGAATTGGACTGGATGATTGATTTACATAGGGGAAAAAGAGGCTCCAATAGGCAGGTATTTATTGCTATTGAAGTAAAGAACAACTGAGAGAAGTCAGTTTATGCTTATCATGTTCCCAAACATGCTGTGTCTTTGTGGACCCTGGTTAGACTACTGACCATCAGTAGTCTATGATGACGGAGCATCATTGCTCATTATCAAGTCTTCTAACTATATTCCTTATTTAATTTTTTCTACCATATTAAATTATTTTTATTTAATTTTCACAATATGAATATTAGGATCATCATGTAAAAAAAGGAAAAAAAAAGATAGTTTATGAAAGTTTAAAATAAGCATAGAGAAACAATAGCTTACATAGTAATATCATTGATCCGTCTATTCCCATGATACAATATTCAATTTAAATATCATTTCCTTGTAGAAAAAATGTTTTAAATCTACACTTATCACAGTCAAGAGGTTTACAAAACTTAGTTTCTAGTGAATATTTGTGCTATATAACAGATGAAACTAAAGTTAATGAGGACTGTTTTATTAAAGATAAATATTTTAGGGATGCCTGGGTGGCTCAGTCTGTTAAGCATCTGATACTTGATTTCAGCTCAAGTCATGATCTTGCGGTTTGTGACTTTGAGCCCCACATTGGGCTGTGTGCCGATGGGGCAGAGCCTACTTGTGATTCTTGCTCTCTACTTCCCTCTCTCTCTGCCCCTTTAACTGCACTGTCTCTCTCTCTCTCTCAAAATAAATAAACATTAAAAATTTTTTTAAGGATAAGTATTTCATTTCCCACCAAGATTCTAGAATCTTACATTTTCTGAAATATTTATATGAAGTTTATAAGAGTGTTAAAATTATTTGAACAATTTTAAAGTTGAAAAAGAAATCTAAAGGTGAAAAGATTTAGGAACTATACTGTGCCCTCATTATCAGTAAAATTGAATAAGTCTTATCTGTGCAATTATTTATTAATTTCTTACTAATTCATTTTTAAAAGTTTAATTCCAGGGGCTCCTGGGTTGCTCAGTCGGTTGTGCCTGACTTTGCCTCAGGTCACGATCTCAAGGTTCCTGGGTTCCAGCCCCACCTCAGGTTCTGTGCTGACAGCTCAGAGCCTGGAGCCTGCTTAGGATTCTGTGTCTCCCTCTCTCTCTGCCCCTCCCCCACGCATGCTCTGTCTCTGTCTCTGAAAAATAAATAAATGTTAAAAATTTTTTAAAAAATTAACTCCATAACAGAGTGTGTGTGTACAAGAGGATATTGGGTAAGGTTAATTTTCTAGGACATCAGTGAAGTGTGAAAACAAGGCTCCAACATTGTTACTTTTTAGTCCTGATTTGCAATGACATTTTGCCTCAGTTATTCATGTAATTGTTTAGTCTTGATCATATATTATACTGAATGAGCACTGAAGCACTGAAAAATGTTGGATAGGTTTTTTTATTCAGTTTAGGTTATTGATTAAAAGGATTTTGACTACAAATGCACAGGATCACTTCATACTGTAACAAAGAAGTCCCTGAAATAACTGAGAACTTTGGACTATCAACCTACATATGGGTTTTCTCTTGCTTTCTAGCACACGTCCATTACAAAACATAGAAAGAAAATATGTTATGAATCAATTTAGACAAAAAAAGCTGGATCACTGAAAAAAATTATAATACATGAATATACAACAACAACAAAAAAAGATCAGTAATCTTAACACAGAAAAAAGGACTAAGTTAGGGATTAAAATGCCTGTAAAGCATTTGATGCATTTTTTCACTTATATATTTTCTATTTATTTGTTCAACAAATACGAGTTAAGCCCTTATGATGTCCAAATTTTAGAGTAACTTATTGGGGGTTAGAGTTATTTTTAGTATATTCACAACCAGATGATCACTAAAAGTTTATTTCAAATGACAGTCCACTATACTAGATTTATGATAATCTCATAATTGGGCACTTTGGGTGACCTGGGTGAATGTTATCATATTAATATTACTGTGAGGGCCAAACATAAACATGAAGGCCATAAGCTAAAAAGAAGAGCTAGAAGTGTACCCTTGAATAATTGATAATTGATGCTTTCAGACCAAGGAGAGGCCAACTGAACAGACATTTGCAGTTGTGCAAATCAGTTGTGCAAATTATTATTCCAGGTCTACATGACAGTAGCGAAAGCATTTGTCCCAATACTGTGTTTAATTATATTAGTTGTATTATTATTAATTTTTTTAGTCTTTATTTATTTTTGAGAGAGTGTGTGAGTGGGAGGGGCAGAGAGAGGGAGACACAAAATCTGAAGCAGGCTTTGGGCTCTGAGCTGACAGCAAAAAACCTGACCTGGGGCTCAAACTCACGAACTGGTGAAATCATGGACCTGAGGCTGAAGTCAGTCACTTAACCGACTGAACCACCCAGGTGCCCCTGTACTCTAATATTTTTAAATTAGTTTGGATTTTGTAGTCGGTTGGTATTTGTTTCAGGAGTTTCTATTAAGCTAGTCAACTTTGGGGGCACATGAGAATCTTTTTTCCTATAGGATTTTTATATATATTTGTAAGTTTGGAAAAACTTTACATTTACTATATGGAATATATATTTAGGATATATGGCTTTAAAAATGTTGTCCATGGGTGCCTGGGTGGCTCAGTCAGTTGATTGTCTGATTCTTGATTTTGGCTCAGGTAATGATCCCAGGGTCATGGGATCCAGCCCCACGTTGGGCTCTGTGCTGAGTTTGCTTAAGATTCTCTCTCTCTTTCTCTCTCTTACTGTTTCTCTCACTCTCCCTCTGCCCTCTCCCCTCACTTGCACTCTCAATCAAATTAAGAAAAAAGTAAAATAAAATAAAATAAAATAAAATAAAATAAAATAAAACAGTAAAATAAAATAAAGTAAAATGTCCACTATTTTGTTTCAAATGCACTTGGTGTACTGTGATTTAATTCTAACAGGGATCACCACTGAAGGTAGTGCAGACCCCATGAATTAAGGCCTCAGTGCTCCACAAGACTGCCCTCATTTGAGACAAGCTGCAAGGGGGGTCACCAGTCCACCCATACTCCTGAGTGCCTGAACTCAAATACAAAGGTTTGAATGACTCCCCTAGGTTTGTTAATTTGTCAGGACAACTCATAGAACTCAGGCAAGTTGCACATTAATTTGTGCATTAACCAGGAAGCTCCATTCTATGACGTCCCATTTTTATTAAGGTTGCATCACCCAGACCATGAGTGATTAAATCAGTGACCATGTGACTGAAACCAGTGGCCATGTGACTGAAATTATGAAATTCCAAGGAGTTAGAATCTTCCCAGGAACCAGGGATGAAGCTACACAAATTCTTTATTATATAAGAGCCATCATTTTATGTCATCTTTGAATTCAAAGCCATATCCATGAGGACGGAAGAATGTAGTACTTGGGTACAGTTTAGACAGTTTTGGGATAATTTGGTTCATGAGAGACTTGATAGAATGTAAAGAGTAAAAGTATTTCATTTCTCATTTGTTTCTCATTTAGTCTTTGCCATCATATCTCTGAAAAATAATTGGGATTTTGGCAGGAGGAATTCTGTAACTAGAATCTCCTTGAGATATTTATTACAATACTCATATTTGCATATTCAGTCATTTCTTATACTACTTTAAAAACTATTACCCCACATCCATTTGAGAAGCAAATTCAGAGAATGATTTATTTCACACAGATATTCATCTGCAACACATTTGAAATGTAGTCATATTTTCACAAAATAAAATTCTAGGACGTGATTTCAGAACTATTTCATATAATGAAGGACAACTCTTTATAGAAGTTTAAGAAACATTCTTCCTATGGAATAGGAAAATAAAATGGGTCATGTGTCTGAAAAATATACATAAAACATAGACACAAATGTTTGCTGATTCACCAGATTGTACATTTTCATGAGCAGTTGTACTTAAAACTTTGTTTAAATACCAGTTTAGCAAATTACTAGCATAAAATATCATAATTTCCATATGACTGTAGGCTGTTAAGGGGATTGGAGTATATTTAGATCATCAGAAACTTGACGTGAAAAACAAAGGTCCTCTCAAGTTCATATACCTTCTCTCTTCACATTTAGCTTAAAAGCCCACATTTTGCATTACTCTTTCCCAGTCTTACATTTGACATATGTACGTTAAATGATTACAGGCATGGAAAAGAAGAGAAAAATTCTTGGTAATGATTGTTGTGTACCAAGAAACAGACAAAAGCTTGAAAAACCTGTTGGATTACCCCAAACCCTAGGAAGCAAGTAATTGTTTTTTCTGAATGTTACCAGCATCAACACTGATCTGAAATACATCCTTTAATGATGGAAAAAAGAAGTTGACATTTCATCTGTCAAAAAGTATCACGAATAAGTAGTTTAAGTTTGTCACTTGGAAGAAATTTGGCAGTTCCTGTGAGGAGATTAAACTGCTTTTATGAATAGATAAAAAAGGGAAGTCCCAATTGCTTACTCAGTCCTTGTGCTTAAAATAATGAAGTGGCCAATTAGCATATTCTTTCATCCCCTTTCCTAAATAGTAATGTTGAAGCAAAAAGAGACATTTATATAATCATATATTTCTGTCCTTGATGTATGGCATTAAATTAATGATGTCAGGGATGCAGACTAAAAAATAAACTCAGCAAGTCCCCTGAAGAAGCTTACACTCCAGTAAAAATAAAGATAAATGCATTATTTTTGTGGTGACCGCCAAAATCAAGGTCAGCGATTACCTGTAGGAGAGAGCATGACTGAAGTACTTCAAAGACAGTTCACTAAAAAGGAAGGATGTAGGAAGATAGAAAGGAGAATAAAACTCCTTTATTGTTAACAATACAGCCTGTTTGTCTGGTTCCCTTTACTATGCTAAATGATTTGTAATAATCCGCATTCTTTCTTACTGAAGGTACTTTATTTTGAAAAGTGATATTTTATGGTTCTAATTCCTCTCTCTGTCTCTGTCTCTGTCTCTGTCTCTCTCTCTCTCACACACACACACGCACACACAGTCCACAAACTCAACACTCTTACATATTCAGTAATAAATGTATAGTTATATCTATTATTATTGAACACAATTTATTTTAAAGTCATGAAAAGCCAGCAACAGTCAGACTGGACAAATATTTGGTTGTGCCCATGTTTTCATGGGATGTGAGCAGCAGCACTGAGTTACACAGCGAGATCAATGTTTACTTCCTTTCCACCTCCCAGGCAACATTTGTTAGACAAGACAAAGGATGGGCAGTTACTGAGCCACCAGTGGTTTGAAGTATGCAAAAACAACAACAAATTATAGTGTAATAGGTGTGCAATAAGTACCTGATTGCTGAATCTTGGGGTCAAAAAAGCAGGAAGAAAAATAAGATAATGCTTGAAAGGTATTTCATCTCATAATTAAAAAAAATTCAGGAAATAAGCTTTTTAAAACTGTCTTCCTGCCACCTTTATACAAGGCAGCACATTCTACAGGCATTTTTCTCGGTAATTTTTTTAGGTTGATACGCAGAGTGGTCTGCTTCCATCCTATTCTGTTCCACAAGAAGGGAAACACAGAAAACCACCAAAAGAACTTCTGTTGTTGTTTTCTGAGTTCCAAGAGCACTTGTAGGAACTTATATGGATTATCTATTTAATCATTACAAAAACTCTATGGAGAAATTACTGTTATTATTCCTCATTACACATAAATAAATTAAAGCCAGACAAATTCAGGTAAATGAAAGGTTTTACATTTAGCAAGTGGTGGGACTAAGATACAAGCCTGCTGTTTGCTCCCAGAGTCTTGTGTTCGAGCCCTTAATTATTACAGTGGGACCAGATAGGGACTTGATAACTCTAGTTTACTCCTGGCCCAGTATCCCTGGGTTGGACTATTGCAGTGAAGTGAAAACTAAAAATGATACCTGGAATCACTGCAGGTGTACTGGGAGTCTCAGCTAACACTCCAGTACCCAGAACTCTCTAATTAGATTGAACTAGAGTGGACATTTGCCACCAGGTGGCACCAAATGCAACCAGAAATAGATGGATAAGCTAGCGTCCCAGATATCAAGTACTCTAGATAAGTTCAGCCTTATAATTTTTGCAATTCTGTAGTTTACAGTAGTGAGAATTTTTGGACTTCACATATTCTTGTTATGGTGGGGATTTCTATATTTTGATTTTGAAATTGGGAAAAAAATCTGGAAAGAACAATATTAAAATTTTATGCATGATTGCAAATACTTTTAGAGAAAACTATATTTGGTCATCTGAGTAAGAATCTGATACTTGCAAGGAAATTTAAAACCTATTAATCTAAACAGATGGAATGATTCAATTCCCTTTATAATAGCTCTGTTAAAAAAAAAAAAAAGTAGAGTTATTGCCTGAACCTCTCTAATGAGAAACACAGTCCCAAGAATACCTGTGCCACCTTTGGTCAAATCACAGTTAGAAAGTGCTCTTTTAAAATTCAGCCAAAATCTACATTTAAATAACTTTTACTTTTTACTGTTCTTAGTTCTAATTTGGTGGCGGGGGTGGGGGGGGCGCATTACAAAACCAAATGAGTCCTTTCCAGTCTAACTTTTCTTCTGATACTTGGATAAAAACGTGATACTCTTTAGAGCTATTTCCGAAGCCAATTTATCACAATTCTTTTGCTTCTTACTCATGTTTATATTTATTAATTCACTTATTCAAGAAATATTAATTGAGTGATTAACTCTATGCTTGACCCTTTGTGAGATGTCAAATGGTCAGGGGTCAAATGGTGGGTTAAACAGACAGAACCCTGACCGTCGTGGGCTTTATATTCTAATGGGAAGGACAGACAATTCTCAGACAAACATTGTGATTATAGATTGTGTTAAGTTCTCTGAATGCAAAAGAGAAAGATTTGAGGTAGTAATAATGAAAATAAAGCAATCCAGTTTTTGTTATGTACCAGATACTGTTGTAAGTACTCTTCATGCACTGTTATATTTCATTCTTAAAACAACCTTGTTAGTGTTTGTATGTCCCCTAAACCATCCTCGATTATTCACTAGATAGAACTCAGAGGCTCCAAAAAGCTCTTGTATTTGTGTTACTGTCCATTACAGTGAACTGGTAATGATTGAAATGGGAAAAAGGAAATGATGCATAAGACAAAGTCTAGGAGAAGCCAGGTGCAGGCTTCAAAATGTCTCTTCTCAGTGAAGTCACACTGGGATACACAATTCTCCCAGCAATGATGTGCGGCAGTATATGTGAGACAGTGTCAACTGGCGGGGGGGGGGGGGGGTCAACCAAGCTTTGGTATCTAGAAATTTTATTGAGGTCAGTCACATAGGCGTGCAGTACCCTCATGGCTGACCTTAGCTACTTGGAATCCAGCCCCCTCCCAGAGCAAAAACAAACATTCACCATAAATCACACAGTTTATCCAAACTGGTTCCACATGGCCAAAGGCCTCAGACATACAAAAACACTCTTTCAGGCAGATCATTTCAAGAGTTAGAAAATTATTCTCCAAGAACCAGCCAAGCCTTCTTTGGAATGTGAAGGATTAGAACAACCTGAGTCTGCTGAATTAAATTTGACTTCTTAGTCCACTTACCTGGTTCTGTCCTAGGCTCTCTTATTTTAAAACAATTATATATTTCTGAACATCCACTTTTAGTATAGCATTTATATATCCATCACACGATAAACCAAGGAGAATTACAAAAGTATTTGCTATGCCTTCCCAACAGAATCAGCCTTTTCATATCTAACATATTATGAACACGCATCATTAAAATTGGCCATGATTCAGTTACTTCTGGGTTCTAAGTCAGTCGGAGACAAGCCAGTCACTCTGTCTCAGTCTCAGGTTTGAATTGAGACAGGGTGGGGGTAATAATTTAGTTTAAGCATTCCTTGTCGTTTTAAGATAGGGTCATCCTCTGTGGCATTTCAGATCCATTCTGTGTTGCCTACTGATTTGTTCTCACTAGAAAACCATTGTCTTTGACAATTCTGTTCAATAGTGTAACAAAAGCACAGGTCATAAGTATTTGTGCACAGCACACTGTGACCTATTGGGTATGCAGTCACCTATTTTGTCCATGTAATCAGGGACCTCTCTAAGCATTTAGTCATCAGTGTTCAGAGTTACAGAGTGATTAGTATGCTAAGAATTGTACATCACCTCATATTCTGGCCTAGTGGGGAATAGTTTCTAGAAATTTCTTTCCAAATGGTATCTTTTGTAGTAGCAGTAACCAGAAAAAGAGGATCCAAAAGCTACTGGTACATTACTAGGATTCTACTCAGTCATCAATGATTGGCACCATCATATTGTATGACAAAAATGTTTCTCAGAACAACGCCACTCATATTTATAGGTTTTCATTTGAACTTGTTTCTTTCCAAAGTATAGATTGTCTTGGAAAATGAATCGCTTCACACTTTTGCACATCTAGTGTAATAACTGTGCTAAGAGATCTTTCTTTGGAATATGCACAGTTTGAACAACCCAAGACTGTAGAGATCACCCTTTACTGCCAGGTAACTACTATATGTTTCCCCAGTTGACAGTTAAACTTGGACATGAGGTTAATAACCTTCTCAAGGTCCAATGATGCTACTTTAGAAAGGATGATAAAAGAAAGAGAGAGTGACATTTAAATAAAGCTGACAGAATGAAAAGGAGCTATTCATAGAATAGAATGGAAGGTGCTCCAAATGAGGGAGTAACTAGTGTAAAGTCTGCAGAGAAAACCCTGGATGTTCAGGGGATTGCAGAAAGTTAAATGAGGATATAAATAGTCAAGAGTGAACAAGGGAGAACATGACGGGAGATAAAATTCAAGAGATAGGCTGCGCCAGATTATACAGGGCTTTTTTTTTTTTAATTTTTTTTAACGTTTATTTATTTTTGAGACAGAGAGAGACAGAGCATGAACGGGGGAGGGTCAGAGAGAGGGAGACACAGAATCTGAAACAGGCTCCAGGCTCTGAGCTGTCAGCACAGAGCCCGACGCGGGGCTTGAACTCACAGATCGTGAGATCATGACCTGAGCCGAAGTTGGCCGCTTAACCGACTGAGCCACCCAGGCGCCCTATACAGGGCTTTTAAAGCTTTTACAAGAATAGGGAATTGGAGAGTGACATGATGATGTTTACTTTCCAAAAAAAAAAATCATTCTTTATGGTAGATGAAGAGATGACGGATAGAGGTACATTGCAGTTCTAGGTAGGATAATGGTGAGCAATGCAACAAGAGATGGATTTGAGTTAAATTTTGGAGATAAAATCATGAGTACATGGAGGTGATTAGGATACATCAGTGAAAAATCAGGCATATAATTTTGTTTTTACTGAGCTTACATTCTGTTTGAGAGAGACACAATAAATATAAAAGGTAAGGAAATTATGTATTAAAGATCTAAGTAATATGGAAAAGTAGAACAAGGCAAGGGAGATTAAGAGTAGAGGAAAAGAAAGAAGCACTACCTTGACTTGAGTGGTCAGTATGGTTTTGTAAACTGGCATTGGAGCCAATACTTCCAGTATTTCTCCAGATATCTTGATCCTCTTAATCTAATTTGCTTCTTTTTTTGTGATGTGTTTCAGGAAAAACACCAATATTCTTCACCTGGTTGGGTTTCTAGTTGTCATAGTCCATACAATAAAAATCTATTTGTTGCATTTCCTTAATGGTTTATGGGTTTCTAAGCAGTGGTTTATCCTTCACCACACTGTGTCCCTTCCTGAAAGATACTTTGGTGGAATAGGATCATTCTCGTTACTTATAATATTCCATTCCATCAAATTTTATCAATACCAGTGTAAGAAATATTCACATTCTTTGCCATTACCTGTTTAGTACCCTGCTCTAATTGTTGCCTTCCCTCCCACTGATGTTCTTAGTTTCATTTTTTTTTCTTTTTCTATTTTTCTTATCGAGCTAAACTCCGTAGAAGTGGTTTCCAATTTTGGCCGGGAATAAAGTATGGAAAGGAGGCTTGCCAGTGAGTGGGTGGGAATTAAAGTGAATATTGTCCAGTTTCCAGAGAGGCCTGCCAATATTACCTAAGACAGAATGACATCCTCTCTCTCACTCTCTTCTTGAAATTTATTATGTTTTATAATCAGATTATCAAAAAGATTTAATCATGATTAGATCCAGATTTTGAAATGGATAAAAGACATATCCCAAGGAGATAGAATTCACTTTCACATGGCAAATAAGTATTTGTTTTTAGTTTGAATAATTTAGAAGAAAGATACCACATTACAACATAGTGTCCTTAAAAATCTTACGAGCTTAACTTTTGAAAACTAGAAAAAGAAGAATACATTAATTCAAAGGAAGCAGCAGAAGAAAATCAATAATAAAATTTAGAGCAGAAACCAATGAAATTGAAAACAGGAAATCAATAGCAATTATCAACAAAACCAAAAATTTTTTTTAAAGATCAAAAAAAATTTGATAAGTATCTAGCCAGGCTAAGAAAGAAAAAAAGAGAGAAAACACAAATTACTAATACCAGAAGAAATTAAAGAGGGATTGTCACTACAGATTCAATACACACTAAAAGGATACTAAAAGAATACTATAAACAATTCTATAATTACAAATCTGAGAATCTAGATGAATGGACAAATTCCTTGGAAGTCATAATCTGCCAAAACTCACAAAATAACTCACAAAATAAGAAATAGACAATCCAAATAGGCCTATATCTATTAAAGACATTGAAACAACTAGTAATCTTCCAGAACAGAAAGAAGCAGATCTAGATGGATTCACTGGTGAATTCTATCAAACATTGAAAGAAGAAATTATAGGACCACCTGGGTGGCTTAGTTGGTTGAATGTGCGACTCTTGAATCAGCTCAGGTTATGATCTCACTATTCCTGAGATTGAGCTCCACATTAGGCTCCACTCTGACAGCATGGAGTCTGCTTAGGATTCTCTCTCTCTCTCTCTCTCTCTCTCTCTCTCTCTCTCTCTTTCTCTCTCTCCCCCCTCCCCACTAGTGCATGCACTCTCTCAAATAAACAAATAAACTTTAAAAAGAAAAAAAGAAATTATACTAATTTTCAACAGTCTCTTTCAGAAAATAGAAACAGAGGTAATTCCTCCTATTTTGTTAGGCTTGAATTACAAAAACCAGACAGTGCCATTACAAAAATAAACATATACATAAAAAGAAGATACACCACCAGCCAATAGCTTTAATTAATATGAATGTAAATATTTTCAATAAAATGTTAGCAAATTGAATCCAACAATGTATAAACAAAACTATACACCATGATCAAGTGAGGCATATTCTAGATATGCAAGGTTGGTTCAACATTTAAAAATCAACTGATGTGGGGTGTCTGGGTGGCTCAGTAAGTTAAGTGTCTGACTCTTGATTTCAACTCAGGTCATAATCTCACAGTTCGTGAGTTTGAGCCCCTCATTGGGCTCCATACTGACAGTGCTGACAGTGTGGAGCCTGCTTAGGATTGTCTCTCTCTCCCTTTCTCTCTGCCCCTCCCCTGCTCATGCGTTCTCTTTCTGTCTCTCAAAATAAATAAATAAAACAAAAAAATATATAATCAAAATCAACTGATGCATTTCATCACATCACAGGCTAATGAAGAAAATCACATGGTCATATCAATAGATACAGAAAAGATGTTGAAAAATTTCAACTACCTTTCATGACTGAAATCTCTCAGGAAACTAATAGAGGGGAACTTCTTTAACTTGATAAAGGACATGTACAAAAAACCTATAGCTAACACCATAATAAAGAATGAGAAACTTGAAGCTTTCCCACCAAGATCAGGAACAAGGTAAGGATACCCCTTCTCATCACTGCTTTTTGAAACTGTAGTGGAAGTCCTGTTTCAGGCAATAAGACAAGAAAAAGATGTAAAAAGCATACAGTTTGGGAAGGAAGAAACAAAACTTTTTCTCAGATTATCTATATAAAAAATCTGAAAGAACTGATGAAAAAAAACCTCCTAGAACTAAGTACTAATAAGCAAAATGTCAATTGTTTTCCTATGTACAGAAATGTACAAGTGGAATTTGAAATTAAAAACACATTACCATTTACCATAGTACCAAAAAGACAAAGAAATACTTAGCTATAAATATAAGGAAATATGTACAAAAAGTCTATATGGGGAAAACAAGAAAACTCTGATGAAAGATATCAAAGAACATTTAAATAAATGGAAGATATATTCTGTTTTCATGGATGGTAAGACTCAATATTGCCAAGATGTCGGTTCTTCTCAACTTGCTCTATAGATTCAGTGCAATCCCAGTCAAAACCCTAGCAAGTTATTTTGTGAATATCAATAGGGTGATTCTAAATCTTATGTGGTGAAGCAAAAAACCTGGAATAGCCAACTCAATATTGAAGAAGAACACAGTTGGAGGACTAACACAACACAGCTTCTGAGACTTACCAAAGAGCTTCTGTAATCAAGACACTGTAGTATTGATGAAATAATAGACAAATAGATCAGTGGAACAGAATAGAGAGGCAACAGTAGGTCCATATAAATAGTCAACTGCTCTTTGACACAGGAGCAAAGGCAATACAATGGAACAAATACTGCTTTTTTTTTTTCCCCACACATGCTGGAACAACCTGGTTTCTACATGCCAAACAAACAAGCAAAAACAAAAACAAAAAAAAGAGTCTAGACACAGACATTATACCCTTCAAAAAATTAACTCAAAATGATCATAGACTTAAGTGTCAAATTTAAATTGCAAAACTATAAAAGTCCTAGAAGATAAAATAGAGGAAAACCTACATTACTTTGGGTATGGCAATAACTTTTTATACACAATACTAAAAGCATTATCCATGAAAGAAAGAATTAAGCTAGACTTCAATAAAACTAAAACTAAAACAACAAACAAAGAAAGCAAATCACAAAAGATACTGTCACGAAATGAGAAGACAGGCCACACATTGGGAGAAAATATTTGCAGAGGACACAATTGACAAAAGATTGTTACCCAGAATATACAAAGAACTCTTAAAACTGAACGGTAAGAAAATGGACAATGCAATTAATAGATGGGCAAAAGACATGAGTAGAAACCTCACCAAAGATGATATACAATGGCAAGTAAGGTGGAAAGATGTTCAACCTCATATGTCACTAGGGGATTGCAAATTAAAACAGCGAGATACCCCTACAAACCTGGTAGAGTGACCAATATCTAAAATACTGAAAACATGAAATGCTGATGAGGATGTGGAGAAATTGCTAGTGGGAATGCAAAATGGTACAGGCACTTTGGAAGACAGTTTGGCAACTTCTTTCAAAACTGAACAGTCTTACCATACACAGCAATCACACTCCTTGATACTCACCCACATGATTTGAAAACTTAAGTTTACCACAGAAACTTGCACATGGATGTTTGTAGCACCTTTATTCTTAATTACCAAAACTTGGAAGTAAGTAAATGTCCTTCAGTAATGAATGAGTGAATAACTCTGGTATACTTAGACAATGGAATATTATTCAGTGCTAATAAGAAGTTAGATATCAAGCTATGAAAACACATGGAGAGAACTTAAATGCATATTATTAAGTGAAAGAAGCCTATCTGAAAAGGCTACGTACCACATTATTGCAACCACATATATTCTGGAAAAAAGCAAAACTGGAGACAGTAAAAAATCAGTGTTTGTCAGGTGGCGGGGCAGAGAGAGGGATGAATAGGCAGAACACAGAGGATTTTTAGTGCAGTAAAACTATTTGTATTTTATTACAACAATGGATACATATCATTACACATTTCTCAAATACCAGAGTGAACTATAATGTAAACTGTAGACTTTGGGTGATGATATATCAACATAGATTGATTGGTACCAATATACTGCAGTGGTGGAGCATGTTGGCATTGGGGGAAGTTGTGTGCATGTGAGAACAGGGGGCATATGGGAACTCTCCATACTTTCCAGCCAACTTTGTTGTGTACCTCAACTGCTCTAAAATAAAGATTACTTATTTAAAAAAATGTCTTTGGTGATCTTCCTTTCTTTTTTTGAGATACTTGGACACATATTCAGCTTTAAATTTTGATATTGTAATAGATTACATGCTCAATTAGACAAGGGTGTGGTAATACATTTATAATGTGACACTTTCAGCTTCCATGTGATTAATTGCTATGCATTAAACATTGGCTAAGAACCCACACTTAGTAATGATCATGGGATTATTGCTATTTGAACAGGATTCCAAACTGAGAAGACAAAGACTTGTAGGATATTCTCTTAAAACATGATTTCAAATTACAAAGCTTTGTACTCAATGCCTTGTAAATGGTGAGCCATTAGTAATAGTAATATAGTAATAAAAACTTAACTGTATTGAGCGTTCCATGTGTTCCAGACACTGGTAGTGAGAAACATCGCACAAATAATATTATTTTATCTTGCGATTATACCTGTTTTGTAGGGTATATTTTGCCCTGTTTTGGCATCAAGAAACTTGTGGTGCACCCAGACATACAGTAAATTACTCAAAGCCACACAGATAGAGAATGTTGGGGTCAGATGACAAAGGTCTTGCCGCTATAGTGTGCCTTGTAGTTTACTATCTTGTCTCCCACCTTTCTCTTTTGCTTCCCGTGGTCACTCTTGAATGTCACTGACTGGAAATGCAGGAGCAGTGAGTTTAAAAGAAAATACTTAATTCTACCATTTTCTAGGTCAGTAGTCACCTGAGAAGATTGATGGGTAAAGAAATAAAACAAAACAAAATATCTCAGGAATATTATCTGTAACTTAAAGATGGTGGAGTGTGGTTGATTGCACAAACTATTTTAACTGAGAATGCTAATGTGGGTGGACAGTGAGGTCAACATTAAATCATCAGAATAGTGTTTTGGTAGCTAGATAAATGGAATTGTACTAATTAGTGTAGTAGGACGTTTATATACCATTTGTATTTTTATATTTTAACAACTTCTCCTTATATTTTTAAAAAGCCTAATCATTGTAAGCAAATGAATCACTTTTTATGCCTTTATTCCCCAGTAACCTTAATAAAACAGCATAGCCCTGACAGAATGTGATTTTTCCACATATTTATTTGCCTTACCAAATATAGATGATCTTTCTTTTTTCCTCGTCTAGTGTCCTATTTAAACTTTTTTAGCAAGCTTGCATTTGTTTCCAATTGTTTTCTGACAGAATAGTGACAAAGTCATCAGTCTGGTAAATTGGGAGGAAAAGATAACAGATTTTCACATCCTGGAACCTCAGGCTAAATTAAAAAAAAAGGTTCTTTAGACACTAATAATACCTTTATTTAAGAATATCATAATAGTTTGTGATGTCTTACAAATAACCCAATAATTAAATCATTTTCTTCCTTGATACATTTATGTCATTTTGATCTAACTTAATTTTAACCTTTAGGAGAAATTTTTAAAGAAATACATGTGTATAGGCATATATATATATATATATATATAGAGAGAGAGAGAGAGAGAGAGAGACATATATATATCATATATATGCATATATGATATATATATATATTATTAGAGAGAGAGAGAGATAAAGATATATCTACATATATAGACTTTTTTTTTAATTTTTTTTTTCAACGTTTATTTATTTTTGGGACAGAGAGAGACAGAGCATGAACGGGGGAGGGGCAGAGAGAGAGGGAGACACAGAATCGGAAACAGGCTCCAGGTTCTAAGCCATCAGCCCAGAGCCTGACAGGGGGCTCGAACTCACGGACCGCGAGATCGTGACCTGGCTGAAGTCGGACGCTTAACCGACTGCGCCACCCAGGCACCCCTACATATATAGACTTCTTATTCCTACTACATTCTATCTGTAAGCATGGAAGATTGTCCTGTAGAAAGACATATTGGAATAATTGCTTCCTAATATATACTTTACATACACATTGCATATTGCACAGTTGAGGTCATATATAAATGGTTGCCATTTATAAGGTTTGGCATAATTATATGGGAGAAGCAAGGGCATTGGTTTAAAAGTACTTCGATGCTTAAGTTGGTATAGTGTTTCCTCTCACTAAATAACACCATCAATTTCATCTAGAGCTTCAGGCAATTCATTAATACTTTAGCACATGAATATATGACATTTAAAATATTTATCTAACTGAAAACTGAACACATAAAGTGCAACAATCATGCTATTGGCTGAGATTCTTTGTAAAATTTACAGACATATGAAATAATTTTTCATATATATCTCATAATATTATATTCCAAATGTATATTTTATAAAGAAGAAAAAGAACAGTAAAAATAAAATATATTTGTTTAATTCACTTCTCCTACTTGATCTTCCACTGCTTTCAGTTTTTACCCTGTAATATTATTTATGAAACTCAGTAATAGTGGACGTGACTAATAATTACAGGGTAGAATATATCTTCACTTTGCTTTCTTGTGTGGGGATTTGGGAGTGCAGAGTAATGTAAATAATTAATAGAACACAATGCCTGGAGCAGAGAGGGTATTCAAGAGTTATACAAGTGACTTACAAAATTATGGCATTTTATATTTTTATTTATTAACATACAAGAAAATTTCTCTGTTGATATAGAAGTGTATTTCAGAAAGGAACTATTTGTACTTAGGTGTTTATGTTTTGTTCTTCATTGTAAAGAATGTGAATAAAGTTCAGTGGTATTAAATATGACAGCATGATGAAGATATATATATAATACATATATACACTATATACATATATACAGTATATATGTATATAGTATATATATATAGTGTATATATATGTATATAGTGTATATATATATGCTATATATATATATAGTGTGTATATATGTATATAGTGTATATATATGCTATATATATATATATATATATATATATATATATATATATACTGTGTGTATATATATATATATAGTATATAGTACTATATTTTACAGTCGCTGTATATCAGAGTAATACAAATTTGCTTAAAGACATATTAATAGATTTTTCAAGGTTGTCAATGACAGTGAGCCTGGTATCCAGTTAGATGTGCACCATGGCAGTGAAGTATAAAAAAATAATGCATTATTCAGACTTTCATTTAGTGACTATTAAGAAATGTAGCAGAGAATGACCTGAAGAATATCACTATGAAACATGCTAAGTTGGCTTTATTTAGTTATTTCTTTAGGTTTCCTTAGAGTAAGTCCAGAGCACAACTCCAAGGGAAATGCCATGAAACTTCTTTTGTAAGAGGCCTAAGACAGTGTCACACAAAGACACTAATATTCTTGGGTATTAAATCCTACATTTTACTACATCCTTGGAATAATAAGTAGTAAGCTTAGATAAATAAATATCCTTAACACTTTCAAAGTGTCTGCTATAATTGTCACTTTTTATCAGATTTCTGATAAAAATTAAGCAGGGATCTTTCACAGTCATACCCCCAGCAAGCCTAGATCATAAGGATCCATGTGGCTAATAAGCAGCATGTCTATAAGTTTTAATAGTCACAAGAGCTAGAGTTGATATAATTTTGAAGCTTAGAGGGTTAAACAAAGCTTTTCTTTAAAGAGTGGGCCATTCACTCCCTATATACAATGTATACAATACGTTTAGTGATAGAATTGCCTCATTAGGCAAATGCAAATACAGAATTCCTACTTACATTTGAATTTCAGATAAACAGTGAGTAATTTCTCAGTGTAAGTATCTCCCATCCAATATTTGGGATATATTTATACTTTAAAAAAATCAATTTTTATTGAAAAGTTTTATGGGTGTCCAGTATTTCATCTGGCAGCCCAGTATTAAGTGAGTCATCTAGGAGCAGGTGGGAGTGGACATCATTTGTGCCACATGACCAAAACTGTCTGAGGGATAATGAACTTCCCACAAAACTATATTTCTGGAAGGCAATAAGCAGGAATTGAATTTTAAAATTCAATTCATTCAACAAATATTTATTGAGTGTCTACTGAGATGTAAGAAATTCTGCAAGGTACCTCGCAGTGAAAACATACAATCACTGACTTTCTTAGCAAGAGAACAGTTTAGCTAGGAGACAGACAATAAACAAAATGAATCAGTACTTATAAATGGAGAAAGATGTTATGAAATAAATAAAACAATAATGTGAGAGAGGAGGGCCATCTTTAAACGGGGGGGGGGGGCAGGGAAAAGCTAGCTGAAGCCTAAAAAATAAGAGTGATCTGAACTAGTCATACCAAAATCTGAGTTAAGAGCATGCTAGGGGAGTGGGAATCCATATATAACAGTGCCCTAAATCAAGAAAGGACCTAATATGGAATGTAAAGGAATTTTTTTTATGGAACATAGTGAAACGTTTTCTTTGCTTTTTGTTTTGTTTTGCTTTTTAATTAACTAATCTATTTATTTTGAGAGACATATATACACACAGCGTGAGTGGGGAGGGTCAGAGAGAGAAGAAGGGAGATAACCCCAAGCAGACTCTGCACTGTCAATGCAGAGCTCAGCTCATGAACCGTGAGATCATGACCTGAACTGAAATCAAGAGTCCGGCACTTAACCGAGTGATCCACCCAGGTGCCTAATAGTGAAATGTTTTATAGAAAAATTAAATAGGTCCTTGCACATCATAGTAAGAATTTAGGTTCCTTTTCTTTTGATTTCTTTTTTCATTTTTCAAAGTGGGAAGCCATTGGATTCCGTAACGGAGAAGAATAACAAACTTTGGTTTATATTTTCAGAAGATGAGTAATAAATAAATAACAGAAGGAGAATATATGGGAGAAGAGCAAAAATACAAACTGGAAGGCAGGTTAAGATGCAAATGCAGTAGTCTGGAGGGGCAGGTGGAAAGATGGCAGTCTTGAAAAGCCAGAGAGGTGGTGGTAAAAATGACAAGAAGTGGAGAAATGTAAGATTTGCTTTGGAAGTAGTGAGAAGAACATGTGAGACCTGCTGAAGGCTTAGTTGTTTGGACTAAGAGAAAAATAATAATAATGGATGAGTAAGCATTTTAGCTAAGAGTAATAACAGGGCACTTACTCAGAGAAGGAAGGTCATAGAAAGAAGGGGATCGTGAAATAAAATTGAATGTCAGTGTTTATTAGTGACATGTGGACATATGCTTTGGTAGGTATCCTAATTATTTTTTGTTTGATTCCTAGAATGAAAGAGCCCAACATTACCACCTAACAGTCAAAACAACTAATTTTAACTTTTTTCCCTTATCTTTTTGAAGACTAATTTTCTGTAGAAACTTTGGTTAAAAACAGAAATATCTAAAAATTAACTTTCCCTTAAATTCCAGAAACGTGAAGTATGTTTAGGCAATACATGGTATTCAAAAAAAAAAAAAAAAAAAAAAGAGCATGGAGGTCGCTATGAAATCCTGAAAAAACCAGTTTTCTCAGTCAAGAGATAACACCTGTGAATTATTTGATTTTGACGAAATGAATGAACTATTTGTATTACTCTGTTACCCTTTCTAATTTTTTTTTTCGACGTTTATTTATTTTTGGGACAGAGAGAGACAGAGCATGAATGGGGGAGGGGCAGAGAGAGAGGGAGACACAGAATCGGAAACAGGCTCCAGGCTCTGAGCCATCAGCCCAGCCCAGAGCCCTACGCGGGGCTCGAACTCCCGGACCGCGAGATCGTGACCTGGCTGAAGTCGGACGCTTAACCAACTGCGCCACCCAGGCGCCCCACTCTGTTACTCTTTCTGAGTCATTTGACTTGAGACCTTAGATTAAATAAATCATACTTCATAAGTATATTGATGACTTCAGTGCCATTTCCAGTTTATTTGACTAAAAGTTATCATCAGAATAATTCACAGAAAGTTCTATCACCATAAATATTGAGAAATGGGAGTGTCGTTTCAAAAATCTCTATATAATTGAGATATCCTTCTAATGGTGATGGATAATCATAATTGAATTTCATTATTAACCATCTGTCCTTCTCATCCATTTGCTGATTTGATTTTCTAATAATATCATGGCTAATATCAATCTGGTTTTTAGAAACATATTGAATTTAGAATTTTTTATGAAAATGTAAAGGGGCATGATACATTTTGAGAATGTAACATAGTATTAAAAGATAAACCGAAGCACACTGAAATTTTTAAGAGTGTTTTCGAAGAAAAATCAATTTGATTTGGCAGCATCCAATCTAGCAGATAAAAGGAGCTCCTAAGAGCTGTACAAAATGAGAGACTTTCACAGGCAAAAAAACAGGTTCCTTATCTTTGGGGGAACTAAAGATAAGTCCTGACTGACTGGTTTAAGATTCTACTTCTGGGAGAGCTGAAACTACAATAAACTGTAATTAAGTCTTAGTTTGGTGACATGGGGCTTTGCCAAAAAGTGACTCCTGTTGGGTTTGTTGCCTTAATTTTGACAGTTCTCCTGTTTGATCAGCCTCTCAGCCTACACTGGGAGATGTGACAAAAAAAAAAAAAAAAAAAAAAAAAAAGTAAGGTAGTAGTGCTACTCCCATGTAATGCTTCAGAGTTCTCACAGTTTTTGCTGGATCTCTGTGTGGGTTTCTTAGGTCATGATGTTGGGTTCACAGTCTTGACCTGCCCTTTCGTTCTCTTAGTTTCTTTCCCTGAATTCTAGTCATAGGGACGTCATTTGCTTTGTGGTGAGGGGGCTGTGACAGTCAAAACAACTGTATTTAAACGTTTTTTTTTTTAATTTTTTTTTCAATGTTTATTTATTTTTGGGACAGAGAGAGACAGAGCATGAACGGGGGAGGGGCAGAGAGAGAGGGAGACACAGAATCGGAAACAGGCTCCAGGCTCTGAGCCATCAACCCAGAGCCTGACGCGGGGCTCGAACTCCTGGACTGTGAGATCGTGACCTGGCTGAAGTCGGACGCTTAACCGACTGCGCTACCCAGGCGCCCCTGTATTTAAAACTTTTGAGAGAATACAGAATACCATGGAAACTACTATGGTTCTTATAAGCAGGATAATCCCAATGTCTGGGGTGCACTTTGGAGCCATGATTCTCAAAACCCAAACCAATCACAAACAAATAAGTCAAACGAAGAACCCTCCCCCTCCATTGAAAGGAGTCAGTTTTTTTTTTTTTTTTTTAAGTTTATTTATTTATTTGGAGAGAGAGAGTGCATGCGGACAGGGGAGGAGCAGAGAGAGGAAGAGAGAGAGAATCCCCAGCAGGCTTTACACTGTCAGCACATAGCCCGACATGGAGCATGAACTCACAAACCATGAGATCATGACCGGAAACCAAGAGTCCAAAGCTTAAACAACTGAACAACCCTGGCACCCCAGAAGGAGTCAGATTTTTAAGCCAAACTGTTGCCTGCCAGTCTGAATTTGGGAAGAAAAGGACACTATGAAATGTTACCTTCCTCTCTTGAGCAGGAACTACAGATAGAGATCTGGGAAAACTGGCTTTGGCAACAATTCTCACCCTTTGCCAGCTTCTGCTAGTTTTTCCAGAATCCAAGCTATAGGCTGTGGAGTGAATGGGGTGTCCCAGTGGATCTCATCCTGGTCACCAGAAATTGTAGAGGAGGAAGAATAATTTTTATTCTACCCTTTATGGTGAGTACGTGGCTGAGACCCCTTTTTCTCTCGGCATCTCATAAATGGACAAGGTTATCTGGGTTAAAAGTTCTCCACTGCGGCCACTGTAATTCGAGATTATCTTTGGTGAGGTTAACCTGCTTGTTCAGCCTTAAAACAAAATTTTATTCCCCAGTGGCCTCATATTGAACCCAGTCCAGTTTCTAAGTCAGACCCAGTGTGATGCCAATTGATTTCTGGACCCAGTCTGGAAAAACAAATTCTCTCAAATAAAGTCTGAGAGCACATAATGCGAAAACTGAGAGCCAGATGTGAGAGGGCCTTACCCACAGCCTGAAGAGGCAATGAGAAAGCAGTGAGCTTGTGGGATTCACAGTCACCTATGTCTTGTCACTCATTGATCCTAGGTGCTTTCACTTCCCCCTTCTGACACCAGGATTATAAAAAGATAAACTGAGGTATATTAAAAATTTTAAGAGTTTATCTGAGCAAAAACTTACTTGAATTGGGCAGTGTCCAGTCTAGCAGATAGAAAGTGCTGGGGAACAGGAAAGACTTTTATAGGCAAAAGGAAGTGGGAACAAGGAAGGTCTACAAGGGAGAAAAGCAGGTTGGTTTTTCAAGAATGATTTCCTTTAGGGGATGGAGGTGTCTATCAGGGAGATTACCTAACTAGCTCTGATCAGGCGATTCCTGATAGACTGACTGGTTTAAGAATCCATTTCTGGGAGAGCTAAATCTGGAATTCAGTCTTGATTTGGTCATGTGGGGCTCAGCATAAATGACTCCCTTTTGGCCTGTTGTCTTGTTTTTAACAAGAGGAAATTAAAACATAATCAAAAAAGAAGTAAACTTATTTAGAGGAAGAAAACATAACATAGCTTTTACGGGAGCACCTGGGTGGCTCAGTTGGCTAAGCATCTGACTCTTGATTTCAGCTCAGGTCATGATCTCAGGGTTGCTGGGATTAAGTCCAGCCTTGGATTCTGTGCTGACAGCAGGGAGCCTGCTTGGGATTTTCCATCTCTCTGCCCCTTGCCCACTCACGCACCTGTGCCTGCATGCTTTCTGTGTGTCAAAAATAAGTAAACATTAAAAAAACAGCTTTTATGTAAAATATATTAAAAATTGGAAAAATATTTTAAAATGTATTTTTCAGAATTTCACTATGAAGGATGTTTGAAATTTTATTAAATGAATTTTATTAAATGAATTTATTTATATATTTATGGCTTTGGTGATAAATTTTTTCCAAATGAAAATATATACTTTTTTCCAGCTCTTATACATTCATGAAATTGTAATAAACCATGGTTTTGTTAAAGCAGGTATATTATGTGGCATATTTTTCTTTATAGAATCAACATTTAACTGTACAAGACGGTTGTTGTACTTGTTATTTATTGTTCAGGATTATAGAGCTGTTTGTTGATGTAATGATAAGAAAGAAAACCAAACAAGGAAACCATAACAATCCTTATAAATTAAAATCTTCTCAACATCATTCTCTATTACAACCAAAAATTGTATCTAAATAGAAATGTCTAAGCCATATTAAGTGTCAATGCCTGCTTACTTAGAATATTTCTAGTTATTTTATTGGCATAACTTTAATGTGTTTTCATAAGACAGTGCCAACCACATTGACAGAAAGGGACAGAGAGAGGGAGAGGGAGAAAAGGAGGGAGACAGAGAGGGAGAAGAGGAAGTGACAGAATAGGTATTTGATAGGAGCTGTATATGACAGTTACCTCCCAAACAACCTTTTTTCAACTTTTTTTTCATTTTTGTTTTTATTTTTTTAGAAATCATCTTTAACTTTATTAGAAACTTAGAGGGGCGCCTGGGTGGCGCAGTCGGTTAAGCGTCCGACTTCAGCCAGGTCACGATCTCGCGGTCCGTGAGTTCGAGCCCCGCGTCGGGCTCTGGGCTGATGGCTCAGAGCTTGGAGCCTGCTTCTGATTCTGTGTCTCCCTCTCTCTCTGCCCCTCCCCCGTTCATGTTCTGTCTCTCTCTGTCTCAAAAATAAATAAATGTTAAAAAAATAAAAAAAAAAACTTAGAGGAAGACCATGTTGTGCATAGCCTATGTTTACTAGTTTGGTGTTAGTGATTTATTTCCTACAAATAAGTTAATGTTAAACTTCATATGTTTTTCCTTTGTATTCCTGTAACTACTTTCTAAATATCAGTTATATATTTTTTAAGGTTTAACCTAACATATGTCTCTGATTCAAAATTTGTATTTATTGATAATGTTTCTGAATGACTTTGTAGCATATCTAGAAACTTACTATTCTTTTATTCATAGAGCTATAATGGGCAGTTGTAGAAACATTTATTAATTAGGATTATTAAATACCTATGAAATGGTTATCATTTCACATGAGCAACAAATAATAATAAATAATAATAATAATAATAGTGATTTGTGAAGGTGTTTTATATTTCATATTCTTCTATCAAAATTATTTATCATATCTTGTATATATATTAAAAGCCAATAAAATGAAAGGGAATTATAGATTACTTTTTGTAAAAAACTTATTATGTATAATATGTATTAATATAATAGTGTATTAACATATATTCCTCTCTCTCTCTCTCCTCTCCCTCTCTCTCTCACCTTCTGTCTCTTTTCTGTCTTTCTTACTGGCCCTTTCTTCCTCCCTCTTTCCCTCCTTCCCTTTCTCCTTTCCTTCCTTCCAACACTGAATGGCACATTTTCCCCTCAATGAAATGAACTGTGCTTCATCTTCCTTGTCATACTGACCATCACTGCTTTTGCCCTGGGATAATATTACTGATAGGTAAGTTTATAATATAAAAAGAGGAGTATTTTGCTTTATAATTCCTGACATATATTTTGTGAAAACATTTTACACATTTATAATTTTATTTTGAGTAGGATTGGATAATAATTAAGTACTAAAAATTTTACTGTCAGTTTTTGAAGTTAACTTAAGTTGAAAATGAGTCTTTTGTATCTAATTGAAGGATAGTAATGATGATGATGATAGTAATAAGGATATTGGCAAATGAATTACTATTAAGGCATATTATTGCTATTTTCTTCTTATGATAATTCACATGGATTTTTTCTTGCCAAGGCAACCAGTCTGGATGCATTATTCTATTTTCATTATTTCTGATAGAATAGTTATAATCCTGAATTTGGCTAGTACCCTTGATTTACCTTTTCTGAAAGAAAGACAGACCCAGACAGTGAGGAGGTGGGGGGAGAAAAAGGGATGAAGGGATGAGGGATGAAGAGAGGGAGGCCGCATGCCATAGTTCAGTTTATAGCAAACATTAAATATACCCAAAACTGCTTGGTTTGCATTTTAATTTAAAGATTTAGATATATTAAGTTAATTTATAATTATTTTATTTTATTTTTTTATGTTTATTTTTGAGAGAGAGAGAGAGCACGAGCAGGGGAGGGGCTGAGAGAGAGGAAGACACAGAATTCAAAGCAGGCTCAAGGCCTTGAGCTGTCAAGACAGGGCCAGACTCAGGGCTCGAACTCACAAATGGTGAGATCATGACCGGAGCTGAAGTCGGATGCTTAACCAACTGAGTCACCCAGGCGCACCATAGATTGATTAAGTTAATTTCTGATTGCTTCACTATTCCCTCTAAAATTGCCAAATCTTATATAAACTGTTCATTCAGTTTAGGAAAACTTTAATTTTCTAATTTTTTTTCAGTAAACAGACATTTTCTAAAAAATAACTTTATGCAAACTAATAATATATGTTGAGTCCACACTATGGGACTTAAGGATGAGTAGACATGCTTGCTGATCATATACTCTAGGATTTCTGAATGTATGTTTTTAAAGTGTGTTATGATTTATCATCTGCCTTCACCTGCATTCTCTTATGTAATCATTTGGTTTTAACTCTTAATCTGGTCTTATATTAAGTCCTTAACAGTGGTGGAGATTATTTAAAGGAATATTATAATTATGTTGTTTCAAATAATATATTTTTAACATTTAAAAATATTTAAGGATTACCTATTGTCACTATGAAATGGCCGTCTTATGCTTAGGGCTCATGCATGGAAAGCATACATTTTGGCTGCAGATCAGTGTCAGATATTTCCATAGAGAAGGGCAAAAAATTGTCACAAGGTCATGTCCACCTTACCTATATTTTTTAGTTGTCCGAACATAATATCTGAACGTTGCTCTGTCTTGAGCAAAAGAGTCCTCATAAGTACTTTTCAGGGCTGCCTCTCAGTTCTTATAATGTTTTCATGAAATTAAGTTTTAAAATGTTTTTTCCCTTCTGAAGAACTTAAGAGCTTTTGTGTCTTAAAACCTACTTAGAGAATGTACTAAATATAGTTGCTGATTGCATTATTAATGTTTTCAGATAGTTTATTTGATGTATTTCTCAAATTGTATATTTGAAAGCAGAGCAAAATCATGTGTACCTGAAAAGGACTGAATTTATCATATAGATTCGTCTTTTTCTCCCTTCACGAACTACTTGGCCTTAAGACATTATTTTTTAGTGTAAAAATACTAATGAGAAAATTCCAGTCAATTCTAAAATGACATTCTCCCAAAATGCTATGAACATTAACGATAATAAATCCCAATAGCTGTTGTCTTCTTTTATGTGTGACATTTGCCAAAAAGCTGTCCTCATAATATCAGCTTTTTGTGTATCTGGGAAGTTTTATTCAAATTAGAAAGTATGTTTACTTCATGATAGAAATAAATATCTCTGATTATTACATGTGTCATTTTCATGAGGAAGATGTAATTGTTCGACAGTCAGCTTTGCTTGTGCAGATGTAGGACATTATGGACTAAATCTCCTGGAAACTTCATTTGGGGCACCTGGGTGGCTCAGTCAGTTAAGTGTCCGACTTCGGCTCAGGTCATGATCTCACGGTTTGTGGGTTTGAGCCCCGCATCGGGCTCTGTGCTGACAGCTCGGAGCCTGGAGCCAGCTTCAAATTCTGTGTCTCTCTGTCCCTCTCTCTGCCTCTCCCCCACTCACGCTCTGTCTGCCCTTTCTCTCAAAAATAAATAAACATTAAAAAAAAATTTTTAAGTAAAAAATAAAAAAAAAATCTTCTGGAAACTTCAGTGTCAGGACTATTCCGGAAAACAGCAGGGTATCCACTGCAGAGGGACCACCCATGTGTTGTTTCAGTTATCTATTGGTGTGAAACAAAACCAGACACAAACTCCATAGTTAGTAAAAGAACCAATGTATTATTCCTCATAATGTTGTTGGTTCATTGGGAATTCTCTTTCATTGTTAGATGGGGCACCTACAAGGTTCAAAATGACCTCCCTTAAATGCCTGACTGTGGTATCACCGAATTAGGAGACATCAACTGGAGTTTTGGGGCAAGGACTTCATTTGTCCTCCAGATTGGCTTCCTCTCAACCCTCCTTGGGGTTCCTTGGAGAATAATGGCTAGATCCCAAGGAGGAACCTTCCACTAGGTGTTGAGAAAAACCATGCAACTCTAAGATCCAGACCTTAAAGTTACACAGTATCACTCTTGCCATACACACAATTTTTCAAAGGAGTTTGTGAATTGAGACACAGAAGAAGTAAAATAGGTTTTCCTCCCCTTGCCCGTGAGTTTGCACAATTCACTTATCCAACAAATGTTAACGGATTGCTTGCTGTGCTGAGAATCTTGTAGATTTTGAGTGGAGAAGGATAAATTTTTCTCATTCATTTACTTATTAATTCTTTGCCTTGTTTCACAAAGGTTAATGTATTAGTTGTAGCTTGTGGTAAAACACTATAAAACAATATCACAAACAGAGCAATACAAAATAGAAAGCCATCATCCTAGGAAGTAGGAAGAAGGTCCTATAGAGAAATATATATATTGTATTGATGTCTTAGCCCTTATACTGTAGCAAAGCTGTGGACAATTCAGGAACATTCTCTTATTATAAAGCTATCAATATGATCTTTCTTAGAAGCATGTGGTATGTATATGCACATGTATATTTTAAGAGATATACATGGTGGGGTGCCTGGGTGGCTTGATCGGTTAAAAGATATACATGGTGGGGTGCCCGGGTGGCTTGATCGGTTAAAAGATATGTGGTGGGGTGCCTGGGTGGCTTGATCGGTTAAGCATCTGACTCTTGATCTCAGCTCAGGTCATGATCTTAGGGTTTGTGAGATAGAGCCTCGCATTGGGCTCTGTGCTGACAGCACAGAGCCTACCTGGGATTCTCTCTCTCCTTCTCTCTCTGTCCCTCTCCTGCTCGTACTCTGTTTCTTTCAAAGTAAATAAATAAGTAAATAAACAAACAAACAAACATTAAAAAACATAATGTTGTGGTATTGTGCAGTCATGTCAACTGCCTGAAAGTGACATTTTTCTTTTTTATGTCTTCCTCTGTTTATGGATACTTCAGCCTCAGTTTTGTTGAAAACAAGCCATTATCTCAAACCTAGCTCACTGATACAAGTATGCATTTTCACATTGGGAAAAAAAAAAGATTGATTTACATTTTATAAAGATGCAAACTCAGTTTTATATGCCTTTCCCACATGTTATTCCCTAGTGTTGAATTTCAGTGTGATAAGGGAATGTGCTGATAGAACGAAATTTACTTTTGATTTAAGTTCTAAAATCATATTGTCTTTTATGGGGCACAACTCTATGGTTTCTTCTGTAAATAGGTAGTAGTTGAATGTGTCTCTTCACAAAATTACCATTTTGTGGCACATAATCTCAGCATTTTATGCAAGTAAAATCCTATTCTAGTCTCATCTTACATGTTTTATTTAATAGAAGTGGGATAGACAATATTGGTATAGAAATATATAATTTGCAACAACTAATGTTTTCATACTTACCTAAGCCTTTTTTGGTGGGTGCTTTGCAAAAAAATAATTCTTTTACAGTATGCATTTTATGATTATGCTGATGACTGTGATGGTCATGCACCCTTTGTAGGACAACTGCTCACCAGTTAAACCCATCCTTGTATTAGGGCCTCAGCACTTTTGAAACTTCTGCTGGAATGCATTTCCCCAGATACTTTCATAACTTGGCTTTTTCATACTTTCCTCAGATCTTTACTGAAATGTTACATTCTCTGTGACAACCCCTTAGTCTTCCAGTATTTCTTATCCCCTTTTCTGTTGTTTTTTGCACAGTATTTGTCATCGTTAGGCAGATAATATATTGTATTAATTTATCAATCTGCTCTATCCCTACCCCATTAGATGTAATCTTTGTGACTACCAGGAATATTTTTGATTTTAGTATTATTCATAACTGTATCCCTAGCACCTACAATAGCATAGTAGACACTTAGTAATCTTTTTGAATGAATGAATGGGTCATGATTGAAGCAGTGATAACTCAGCACTGATGCTAAGGAAATATTTAATATATCTATTTAACTGGTGTTCACATATACCTTCTTATGTTGATTCTTTTAGAGAATTACTTAGTAACTTTATGACAAGGTGAAATTCCCAACAGTAATAGGAAATACATATTAGTTTGCACTTTGACACATCTCACTAAATGTAAGAAACAAATATATATATAACATGAAGTCTCTGGACAGTATAAAACTGTTTTAACAGTTGGTTGAGATTTAGTGTGATAGCTACTTTCATAGTAATTTCAGAATACATATTTTTTTTTTTACCCAGTCACCCTATGTCTTTTGATCAGAGCATTTAGCCCATTTACATCTAAAGTAATAACTGATAGTTATGTCCTTATTACCATTTTGTTACTTGTTTTACCATTGTTTCTGTAGTTCTTCTCTGTTCCTTTCTTCTTCTCTTGCTCTTTTCCCTTGCGATTTGATGGCTTTCTTTAATGTTACTCCGGACTCCTTTCTCTTTATTTTTTCTGCATTTGTTACAGGGTTTTTGGTTTATGGTTACCATTAGGTTCCTATAGAACATCCTGTGCATGTAACAGTCTATATTAAGTTGATGGTCACTTAAGTTTGAATCCATATTTTCCAAATACATATTTTCAAATGACATATCCCTACAGTTTTACTCTGGTCTCGGCTTGTAGAGACAACTTTGGTATTCATCTCCATTATACCAGCTATTAATGTATTACATGATCCCAAATAACATCTATAAATTTTGTCATGTGTCTGTTTTAAAAATGTTCATTAGTGTTTTGCTCTAGTTGAATTGGCTTTGACTAAGTTATATTAGCGATCTTCACCAACCCAATTTTATTTTAGCTCTTCAATTTAGAATATTACTTCAGACACAATTGCTATCATAGCCCTAATTCACTAGAAAGCCAATATGTTTGTAAAAACATACTTTAGTTACGATGATTAAGATTGGCACATGACAGCTTGGCAGGCTGGGCAGTATTCTTCTTACTAAGATGCATGTTATGCCTTATTCAAATCATTTTAGTCACTTGCTCAAAGTGTTCCATGGAAAATTGGAAATAACCCAATAATAATGATTTCTCTAATGTTAAATAAAATCATCTAGGAAGAGCAAGATAATTTTTATAAAATTATCCTTAAAATTAAAATTGGAAAATGTAGTTATGGTACTTATATTGTATTGTAGGACAATACAAATGCAACACAATACAAATACACACACAATACAAATGATAATTCATGCAACCAGCATCAGTTGTGCATATATTCCCTAACATACTTCGTGCTAAAAATAGGAAGATAATAACGGGTAACAGTTCTTGAGAAGTTAGTGTATCTTAGGCACTGTGCTATTACCTTATATAAATTACTTTATGCATCCTGTGCTCCAACTTTATGAGACAGGCATTAATTTATCATTTCCATTTTACAGAAGAGGAAATGCAGGGACACCAAGGTTAAATAATTTGGCTGGGTCATACAACTGATAAATTATGAAGCCAGGATTCAAATGCTTGTGGTTTGACTGTAGAAGCCAGTTTCTTCACCCAATGCTAATGCTGCCTCCCACATAACTGTGAATAATTGAGCTACCACAGTTATTGTCAATGAGAGAGAGAAACAAACAGATCTGTCTTTACTGTGCAGTGAATTTTATGAGACGGGTAAGTGAGGGATGCCATGAGACCATGATTCAGCACCCAGCTAAAGGAGCGTTAGGTGGCTAGGAAATAAGTTGAGGAAACTTGAGAATACAGACCGACTTTGTCTTTTCATTGCTAGATTCCCCAGCCTACTTATGACAGTACTTTGTGAGAGAATGCACTAAACAGATGTGACATCTCAACAAAATCCTAAAAACCTCAACTATGAAATACGGAGGATTCTCTTTTGAAAATTTCATGTGGATCTGAGCTGATATGAGCGGAAAGTACTTTTTATAGCCCTTGTTGTATTCTTAGTCTGTTGTACTAAAAGAATACCATAATCTTTACTGACCAGGAAGACTTAGGTGTCAAAATCCAGTTTATTGTTCTGCGACTAAACTGAAAAAGCAACAAAAAAGTAAATAAAAACCAAAACAAATCCTACCAACTCCATAATCTCACATTTTCATTTAATGATATAGCAACTTAATAGAGGTTTATATTTGAATGTTGATCACCACATTTTAAAGTTTCTGACCAAAATATGCATTTACCAGAATTAAAATATGAGAATGGAGAAAAATATTCACTGACTAGAGAGAGAGAGTGTATATATATATATATATATATATATATATATATATATATATGGCAATGTATATATATGTGTGTATATATATATATATATATATATATATATATATATATAATCTCCATAAAATATAACAGGAAGGTGCACCTGGTGGCTCAGTCAGTTGAGCATCTGACTCAATCTTGGCTCAGGTCATGGTCCCAGGGTCGTGTGATTGAGTCCCACATAGGGCTCTGCACTCAGTGTGGAGCCTGCTTAAGATTCATATTCTCTCTCTCCCCCTCTCTCTCTCTCTCTCTCTCTCTCTCTCTCTCTCTCTCTCACTCACCACCTCTGCCTCTCTCCCCTGCTGGTGTACCCACAGACTCTCTCTCTCAAAATAAAATTAATCTTTAAAAAATTATAGGAAGAATGTGCGTCAGCATTTTTTTTCCAGTGCTCTGGAGAGGTTTTACTATTATTGTATAGTTTTTGCCTGTTATGTTTAAAATG
This sequence comes from Prionailurus bengalensis, assembly GCF_016509475.1. Lineage (NCBI taxonomy): Eukaryota > Metazoa > Chordata > Mammalia > Carnivora > Felidae > Prionailurus > Prionailurus bengalensis. Next base: position 23,116,531 of record NC_057350.1, on the reverse strand, counting down.
CTCTTAAGAGAGGGATAATTTAGTTTATTGAGGTCTACAACATACTGTATGTTGACAGAAACATACAGTTAAGATTAGGAATCTGTGGAGAAAAGAATAAAATTAGAGAGTCAATTTCTGTGAGATATGGGAAATGCTAATGACTTCATATGCCAAGGGAATGCTTTAAAGTTGGAATTTGTAAAAAAAAAAAAAAAGGAAGAAGAAAAAAAAAAGAAAAAGAAGAAGAAACACAAGAAAGTATATCTTAACTTTAAAGAGTACTTGAACATTCCCTGCTTTAACTGTAGAGCATATTTTGGCACTTTTAAAAGGCAGATGGCATCATGCCCTTGTTCTTAAAACAGGCTGCTTCTTAGAATCACCAAGGGAATGCTTAAAAATACTGATGCCTGGGTTCCCCCTATATATTAAGATTTAATTGGGCCTTGATGAAGACCTGGGTCTGAATATGTTTTTTAAAGTTCCCAGGTGATTCCAAGGCACAGACATTGTTAAAAACAAATAATTCAAGGCTCTATAGCAAATTAAAGTTGGCAAGATGAGTTAATATTCAGATAACAGTGTTTGTATGTGGATTCTCTATTTCTTACCAATGTTTCAATCTAGTGAATACCCAGAGTGTTATTAAAGAAATTCTCTCATTCCCAAGGAACTTCTATTGAAATGAATCAGTATTGAAAAGTTTAGCCTCTTTCTAGGAAGAGCAAATGAAATGTATTCTTTGGGAAACTGTTCAGCAAATACTGTCATTTTAGCACTTCTGTAGCCTAGTTTTACAAAAGGAGCTTATGATTTCAAGCGGAGGGGAAACGGTACATAGGATACACTTACGTTTGTCAGAGATGAGGGAGGAGTCAGCTTTAATTTGGTCGATTTGGACAAATTACACCATATTCTCAGTACAAGGAGAGTAATATGCCAAATATCATGCAAAATATATAGGCAAAATAATGATGCATTTTTCAGAAATTGGATAGTACCACAAAGCAAGTTACAATGGTGGCTTAATCGTCTGCAGTTGTGAAGTCTAACACTTAACACACTTTTATGCATACAGATATTTATTGGTAGTGTTTGGGTTTTCAGATGTATGCATATAAATTTATAAGAATGCCTGCCAAAAATCACATTTGTCCAATGTGTCCTAGATGTAATTTTTTTCTGTGCTTCTTACTTTTGACATTAGATGGGGGTTAGCTAACTCGTGCTAGAGGGTAAACTCATATGCTGTGTGGTAATGGGTCATTTTGTATTCAACTCTTTATTCAGCAAATTTATGTTTGACTAAGTTGCTCATCACATTTAATTTCAAGCATACCCTTTTTGACTCTTAAAATTGCTATTTTTCTTCTAGAATTTTTTTTCACTTACAGAAACATACCTTTCCCATTATTTTCACCAACCTCTATGGGAATATAATTAGTAAAGTTAATTATTTGCTTTTATCTTTAGAAGTTTGCCTTATAGCCACTTTGGAAAATTGTTTGGACATATCTTCCAAAACTTTACTTGTATTTTTCTCTCACTCTGCTTGCCTGGTCATATATAACTGGCAGCAGAAATTAAAAAGTTATGTTCATAGTAGCACTATTTCAAGTAACCCCAAATTAGAAATTATATCATTGCCCATCAATAATAAAAAGGAAAAAATATGTTGCAGTATGTTCACACAATAACTATTATACAGCAATAACAAAAGAAGATCTATGCATAATATGGATGGGTTTTCCATATATCATGTTGAGGAAGAGGAATGAGAAAAATAAAAGCAAATAATATGCACTTACGTTAACATACAGTAAAGATACAACCAAAACTAAGGTATTATTTTAGAAGACAGGATAAATGGTCCGGGGTAAGTTTATGACTAGAAGACAACACAGGAGGTGCTTCTAGGACAAAGATACTGTCATCTTCCTTGATGCAGACTCTAGTTATTCTCAGTTGTGAAGATTCATAAAGATGTACTTTACAACGTGTGTGTTTTTCGCTATGTCTGTCCTTCTTTAAGAAAATGTTAAAAGAAACATTCAAAATTTTTCCAGAACCTGAGCTGCAACCTTAAAAATACCAAAATATAAGGATAGCTGTTTCCCTTTTTATTTTTCTTTTTTCAGCATTTTCTTAAAAATAACTTAGAGTAGGGGCAGCTGGGTGGCTCAGTTGGTTAAGCGTCCGACTTCGGCTCAGGTCATGATCTCGTGGTCCGTGAGTTTGAGCCCCGCGTCAGGCTCTGTGCTGACAGCTCAGAGCCTGGAGCCTGCTTCAGATTCTGTGTCTCCCTCTCTCTCTGCCCCTCCCCTGCTCATGCTCTGTCTCTCTCTGTCTCAAAAATAAATAAAAACATTAAAAAATAATTTAGAGTACAACATACGGAATTTGAAGTTATTGTAAGAGCAAAATGTGTTTGTAGGTGTTCTAAACCATCAGTAGTTCACAGGTCAAAAATCAACTACTCCCTTACTTTTATATTTGTGATATTTGAGGTAATACTATCATAGTCAACAAGAGGTTTAGTCCTTTGTATAACCCAGCAAGAGACCTGGTGGGATTTTTTCTAGGTATACCATTATCCTACTTTTTCTAAAAGGCTTTTTAAACTTTTCAACTTACATGTCATATGTACATGCTAAATGAGGTTTAAACTAATCTCTAGGAAAAAAACCTACGTGTGTGTGTGTGTGTGTGTGTGTGTGTATTTAAAAGGTTCAAAAGAGAATTCAGGTGGTTGGCAAGTGAGAAAAATATTGTTTTGGAATTCATTGTGAATTATAAAAAACAAAGAAAATAAGTTTCATTGGGGAAATTCTAGTGCTTTTATTTCAATTTTATTGTCTATTTAGTAACTAATTTAGATAGTTTTAAGATAGCTTTTATATTACATAATCATGATATTAAAAAGTAGTACATGGAAATTAAGATTACTAAAATTTAGAAATTATAAGAAAATAGATGTATTCCTGATTTTTAAATGTGGTCTTATTATCACTATTCTTTAAAAGGATAAATCATGCTAATTAATTCAAGTTGCAGAGTATTACTTGCTTTTTATGTATGACAGAATTACCTATTTCTTATTTATATATCTTGTCTGCAGAATTGTCCCAGGAATGAACCAATATTAGCAAAACATACTGTCTTTTTTAAAGAGACACGTGACAGCCTTATAAAGACATAGTATCATTTAAAAGTAATTTTTAAAGAATAAATGACAATTTTTAAGAGATTCTTAAGTGCAATAATTATGCACATAAATAATATTATGAATAGAAACTTCTTGTTTCAAAGCCTTTCTGGAAATTCAACTATTTTTATTGTCTCAAATTTACAATAGTTCTTGTATTGTAATTTATTTCAATGTATTTTTAGGATTTGGAAGCATAACATTCTTAGAAGAAAAAAGGGAAAAGGAAGAGAGAGGGGAGAGGAAAAGAGGGAGGGAGAGAGAGAGAGAGAGACAGAATGTATGTGTGTGCATGTGTGTGTGCGTGAATTACTCATTTAAATGACATTCTAAAAATAAAATTTTAATACCATTAAGAAGAATTCACTATATCTTTAAGAAAAGTTTGCAGACAGGGGCACCTGGGTGGCTCAGTCTAAGCTTCTGACTTAGATTCAGGTCATGGTCTCGCGGTCTGTGAGTTCCAGCCCTGTGTCGGGCTCTGTGCTGACAGCTTGGAGCCTGGAGCCTGCTTCAGATTCTGTGTCTCCCTCTCTCTGCCCCTCCCCTGCTCACGTTCTGCCTCTCTCTCTCTCTCTCAAAAAAGATAAATAAATAAACATTTAAAAAATTAAAAAAAAAGAAAAGTTTGCAGACATTTACTACTTTTAAAGTACTGGCAACATTTTTTCATTAGCAAAGCTATATGGACACTATTTGGAAGGGAGTTGTGCTCACCATGATACCACCAATGCTGCACATATGGACAACATTTGTAAATGATTTTCCTAATATTAATCCCTGTCAGTCTGGAAAAGACCAGATTGAGTAACTCTGCATGATGGGGTGGGAGGGGTATAATTTATTATTAATTGCCCTGAAAATGAAGAAGCATTTCTATTAGTCATGGTTAAACATCAGTGATCATATAGATTATGTTTTTGTGAGTTTGCATCTATTAAAACTGATTACATTTTTATACAGGTCTGCGAATGCTGTACTCTAAGGACTCCTACACAAAACAGTAAATACTGTACTCCACAAGTTTAATAATTTACAGTTTTCCATGTGTTTACTATTTTTTTATCTTATTATCCTCAAATGTATTGTTTTTAGGGAAACTTTAAAGAGTAGGAAAAATAAGTTATTATAATCCCATTATAAAGAGAAGTGAATTAGGACCCAGATGGGCTAAATGACTTTCCAGAGGTCACAAGGGTAATAGTTGTTTGCGTAAGGACCAGAATCTGTATCTTCTAATTTTTTTGTCTCTTTCTCTAATTAACTTGATATGTGTGCCCAGATTGGCCAGGAGTTTATAGAACATGATCACTGTTAAAAAAACATTTCAAGATTATATTTGAAATTGGTCCAATTCAGCAAAATAAAAGAAAAAAAAAACAAGAGCTTTTTTTTGAGTTGTATGACATCCATTAAATTCACAATTTTAGAAATAATTTCAACTTCACAAATTAAAAAAAATACATAAGACCATGGTATCTCATACCACTAATATATAAGAAATTATTTACCTTATTGGCAATAATTCATTTTATCCTGTTTTCCAGCTATACAAAAAATACGATAAAAGTGAACTTTAAGAAATTATATTGTAAGAATTTTGAATATACTTTGAAAATAAATATAAGATTATTATGTGAAAAGTATTATTAGTTGAACATAAATCTTGATTATACCCAAACATTCATCCTTAGTAATAAGTGTGCTTTGGATCATGAAGGGCTTTGAAAGGAGAACTTATTTTTTTTGTTCTTTTTTCTTTATTTTTTAATGATGTCATTATAGAGTGAAGGACTAAATCAATTTTTTGATCGAAATATAGCTATTATATGACATAAACCAGGCAAATAGAAGGTAATGACACAAGTGGTTCTAGTTATTAAAACTTTCTCCCTTCCTTGGGATTACGCCATATGACTTTGTATAATTGTTGTGTCTTGGGTGTTCATTAAACTTGTCTCCCTGGTGACTGAGCACATTAGTGAGATAACACATCAAATTGTCATGAGAGTTGAAATCAAAAGGGTAGATTATGTCACCATGGCCAGATAGATAATATCTGTGAAATTCTATACTTCAAACTTTGTAAAAATGTATTTCTAGACAGTATTACAACTAAAATAAATGCATGTGCTACACATAATATTCACTGGGTTAGTAAGAATAAATACTTTGACAAATATGGAGTATATTCATTTACTTTCCAACATCTGTGTACTTTACAGAGTTCAAAAGAAGCACAAAAAGGACTGGAAATTGAGTACTAAAGTTATAATGAACAAAAGTAAAATATGAAGGGAATAACTCCTCAAATATTGGTCAGTATAGCTGTTAATAGATAATAAATACTTAGCAAATAAATACTTTAGCAAATATTCAATGGTGCAGGGAAATCAGAACAGAGTTTGGAGATAATCGTTCTTCATGTTCACTGATGGTATAAAGATATAATTACTAACCACTAGAGTTCTTTAACAAATGCACTTTAAAATAAAAATGAGTTGTTTCATATGGAAGATTGAAATATTTCTAAAATTGGCTGTGCTTTTGAAAAAAAAACCGAGAAATCTCATTTCATGGTGTTTATCTCTAAAGGAAGCTCTTATTAAAATAAAGCTGGATATAATTCTGACTAGAGATGCTCCATTAACAATCAGCAAAATGCTGGGTTAAAATAAGTGTTTGATAAATAACTTCATAAGGGCTCTTGGATTTTCTAGCCAGGAAGCAGTACCCACATTCATGCTCTTTGCCAATGGCGAAAGTAAACAAAGCCCGTGGATTGCGGGAAAGGGCAGGGCTGATTGCCTGCGTGGGTGCCATGGATCACAAAGAGACACGTCAAAAGAGATGGAACGTTCTGTCCAATGGTGAATAGTTTAGTCCATATAAAAAACAACAGCATATGAAAACTAGATGCATTCACTGTGCCTTGAGCAGTAGTCAAAAACAAAAGAAATGTAAACCTTCAAACTACAGAACCTTCTTATCAAGTGCAATTTTATTTAGAGTCCCCTGGCACACAAAGTATAAAAAGGAGGACTGATTAAAATGGGGCAGGTGTCTTGGAAACCAGCCCAGAAACTTATAAGAAACCTCCAGAGATCCCAAGCCTTCAGTAGAACACATGTGCATTTTAGGTTATACAACATTAGCCCCGATAAAACTTCAGTGTTTATCTAATCCCACTCCTTTATTGTACAAATGAGATATTAAAGTTCTTTGGGTTTGGGGGTTATCTTTTAATCCCAAAGGAAACAGTCAGAAACTTGCTGTCTTCTGAAACCAAATTGGGGGTTTTAAAACCACTTGTTCTTAAAAGTTGGCTCAGTTGGTCCCTATTTGAGTAGCAAATAATTTTTTAAAGGTGACTTTCAATATATAATGAAAAATAAAAAGAATAAAAATGGATCATCTCTTACAGAGTGGCTTTGCAGTTAATAATGAAAATTTAAGAAAAGCTACTTCTAGATAAGATTTAAATATTAAGGATGTCAAGGATTAGTAATTGAATGTTAAGTTTTCAGACTTGACTGCAGTCCCAAGATTTAAATGGTATCATAAACCAAAGTTGAACAGGATTCACATTTTCAAAAACAGTTATTTTAAACCTGGTTACTTTTGAATTACTATTGAATCCTCACTCACGAAAGGGTATAAAATTGATGAATTCTTTGATGTTGCAGTGGAAAAGGTATTTTTGAAGTACATTTCTTTACAGAAAACTGCTAGGGATTTACTCCTTTCTGTGCCAAAGGCCAAAATGCAAGTTGGAGCTCCTGTCTTCTCTGATTAGCCTTTATGGGACCACTCAGAGATGTGTCCCTGGCAGTCAGAGGAACACTGAAAATGGTGTCTACCTAGTCTCTGAATATTCTGTAGGAGAGAGATGGGCAAGAGGGTTATATTGGTGATGGAATAAAGGAAGTAGTTGCTAAATTGCAGTCATTCTTGATTTCTAGAGTTATCCAGTAGAAGAATACATATGTGTTAACAATGACAAGATTTGGGCCATACAGAAGAGATGCACTGGGGAGGAGAGGGCCTATTTAGGCTCTATCCAACTGAGCAATGAAAACTGACAAAACAGAAGCTGGAGAGAGACCACTGGATTCCTAGGTGTTAAGAAGTGAACAAAGGACAGCTGGAAAGTTACCTCAAGTGAGGACAGGTCTCCAAATACCATCACAACTGTGTGTGAACAAATACATTAGTTTCAAATATTTCCTAACTCTAGAAAGCTCAGGACCATCTCCAAACATTGTCATATCAAATAAGAGGGTTTGCCTATCTTATCTACCCACCCATCTACCCACCCATCCACACTCCACTCCCACTACCTGCTCCAACCTACAAGGTTTCATCTAGTGCCAAGAGAAGAAATTTTTCCATGAAACAAATTTGAAATGAGACAATGGGAGAAAAATGAATTTGTTTTATGCTAAGAACCTGAACCTTGTTTTTTCAGTATTGTAGTTATTGATGTAAGAATGTACCATTTATAGTAATAATACATTTGGGAGCAGGATTAATTCCACACTCCTAGTTAAGATTACAAAGCTCCCTGGTTCTCTTCCACTGACTGAATTCAGTGTGTGTGTGTGTGTGTGTGTGTGTGTGTGTGTGTGTGTGTGTTTTGTGCATTAGGAACCTAGTGCAGGAAGTTAAGAAAACAGACTCTAGATCAAGACTTGCTGAGATTATATTCCAAGTCTACTCCTTACCAACAGTGTGACCTCCATTCATTTACTTATTTCTTGGTTCCTTAGTTTGCTTATCCGTAAAATGTGTGTAAGAATTGTACCTACCTAATAGGGCTGTTTCAAGGAATGAATAAGTTGAACAGGTCTCAGCATATGTAAAGTTCCATAAAATTATTTATTATTGCTACCTTGTTATAATATAAATGAGTGCTGGTAATCTGGGTGTCTTGTTACTGACAATGTTAGATCAAAGGTTAGACATATTTACATATTGATTAAAAACTGTCAAACTATGCTCTGAAAAGCCATTTACAGATAATCTCCCTTTAGATTTAAAAGCAAAAGCTATATATAAATGGAGGCCATGTGAGAGAAAACATCAGGAAGATCCTTTAGCAATGAATGACAATGTATAGAGAGCCAACCGCTTTGAAAGTTTTTTGGGAGAAATACACAGACCAGGTGGACTGTATGACCCGTTTGCCCTGTGAAAATTGGTATTTGAAATGACCTGATTCTCAACTTGAGAATTTTCAAAGTGACAAATTATGCTCATTTGGCTTGTAATGATGTCCTGATTATAGGCTATAAGACCAATGATGGATTTCCTTGACTTCTTTTCTTAATGTTCTCAAATCCTGTTGTGACCTTTTCATATTCAAGCTTGTGGCAGTGTTTTCAGAAACAGCTAAAAGTTTCACAATTATATATTTAAATATATATTTCATGTCATAGGATAACCTTACGCGTTTTATTTTAAGTTAGTCTTTCTGTAAGTGCCTCAATCCTTTTTGTCGTTGTTGTTGTGTTGTTGTTGTTGTTGTTATTTAAACAAATGTGTGTTTAAAGCAGTTTTAAGAATCATGTAATTTCCTTTGCCTTTGGAAAGATTTATGAAACTCTGAGGCATAGATACTTTAGACACACTTGTGTAAAAGTGTGTTTTAAGGTGGTTTAAAGATTATTTTTATTAGTGCATTCTTGTATTTATTGAGTTTCTGTTGTGCAGTAAGAATAAAGCTAGGCACTGGAGATAGAAACATGAACAAAAAGCAGGCCAGGTCAGTGTCCTCATGACTCGTACAACCTGGGGATGGGATGGATTGTCAACAACATTACATTTTTGACTTGTTGTCATTTTGAGGGCGTGGATTAGATCACCTGGGGAAACTTGAGTAAGGGGTTGATTTTAAAAGCTGAGTAGAGAAGTCAGTGAGTGAGAAAGAGAACGAGTGAGGCAGGATGAAGATTATGAGTGCTCTAAACCGAGGCAGAAGAGATTGTTACCAAAGGGAGAAGGTGGTAAATTCCACAACTGTCACTGATACTTCATGTATGATGTAGAAACATGTAGTTTATTGGAAATCTTGACACACCCTGTTCATGGTAAGGGTTGCAGTTGAAAACAAACTGAAAGGGACTTAGGAATCAATCAGAAAAGAGAAGTGGAGGCTGTACAGCAAACATTCCTTCCACAAAGTTTAGCCAAACAGAGAATTGGGATGTTTGCTGGAGGGAAATGTGGGCTCAGGATGAGTTTTAAAGGCAGTGGATATTCGAGCATGACAGAATGAGCCCTGCACAGCTGAAATGATGGTGTAGGTGAAAAACCTAAGAATGAATGAGTGATGGTTCTAGCATGACAGGAGGGCATAGCGAAACTGCAGGTTGGAGTCAGCAATACCGATCTATTGCTGATGGGAAGAGACTTGAAAGGAAGAAATTTCTTGGGCCTGAGCACTAGCCTCAAGGTTTTATGTGTATCTCTTAGTGTGGTGGGGCTAGTGGGCCGGAGTGATTGACCAAGGTACATAGCTTTAAGGAGGATAAAAGAATTATTTAATATACTTAAAAATAATGGGCTATTTCTGTTTCTTCTTCAGGGTACTTTGTTTATTTGAAATACTTAGGTTTGAATTCAACAGATTTAGCCTTAAGTTTAAGCTCCTTTTCTTGATTATGCAAGTTACCTAGAAAGTTAATTCTGTGCCCATCTCTCTCTTTCATCCCAGTCCATCCTAACAGGTACATCCGTATCACTCGTGTCCAGGCCAGCCTGTGTATATAGTGAACACTCAAATTTCAATTGGATGAATGAATGGATTTTAGGTGTATAATATTTATATTTTATTTGGTTATTTCCTTCCTTATTATTTAATAAAATGTCCTGTAAAATCTGACCCGTTTGAACCGTGCTAAGGGGAAGAAAAGATAAGGCATTTTTACCTATCAATGGCAGAAAGTTTAAGTTAAAACAGCCTGTCCTGGGAATAATTGTAGCCATGTTAGTAAAAACAACATGAGAAACTTCAAAGAACAGCTAAAAATAAGTGGAGAGGATGTATATACCTCCCTTTATTTTATTAGTTAATATCACAGTTCTGTTTAGAAGTTCTCAATAATGAGTTATTATTTCAAATTTAGAGGTAAATATAGTTGTTACCTTTAAATACTTGTATTGAACTTAAAACATCATTATTTATCCTAGTGATCATTTTGTAGTAAATTGCACTACATGTGATACATGTTTCTCTTTCATATGAGAAGACTACGACTTTTTAAAAATAGGTTAAAAAGAGAATAAAATATGATAATTGAACAATCCACATTTAATCATTTGAAATAGGTGCCCAGTGCCCAGTGTGAAATTTTTGCCTTTAATAGGATAAATTCTGACCTTAGTGAATGGTTCTAATTTCTCTTTTATTAAAACCATAATTGCAGTTAGTATATAGTTTTTCTTTACTTTATCATATGCTTTTAATTTATCAGCAAAGCATTCCAAGTTAGAATGAATTTGAAGTATGGCTACACACACACACACACACACACACACACACACACACACACGATACATGCACATATAATTCCATTTATAATCATAATTATTGAGTTCTTATAATATGCTAGGACTTCACATCTATTAATTCATTAATTTTCATAATGGGTAGGTATATCTCTCTTTTTAAAGACAAGAAAACAGAGACAGACACAGGGTTTAGCTAACTTGTCCAAAGCAGTTTAGCCAGAAAGGGGCAAACCCAGTGTCATTCTAACAACTCAATTATGCACTGAAGTGTTTCTGGAGACCCTAATAGACGTAGTAAATCTTACTAGTAATTATGATATTAAGAATTTACAAAATTAGGGGTACCTGGGTGGCTCAGTTGGTTAAGCATCCGACTTCAGCTCAGGTCAGAATCTTGCGGTTCGTGGGTTCGAGCCCTGTGTCGGGCTCTGTGCTCAAAGGCTGGAGCCTGCTTTGGATTCTGTCTGTGTCTCCCTCTCTCTCTGCCCTTTCCCCACTCATTGTCTCTCTCTTTCTCTCTCACACATATAAAAAAATAAACATTAAAAAGAATTTACAATTTGTAAAAAATGTTTACAAAATAAAAGTAAATATTTAAATATTAAAATTTAAATATTAAATATTAAAAATAAAAAACAAATTAAAATAAGAAGTACAAGCTTATATACAATTGATTTCAATATTTTGGAAAATAAATAATTAACTGGACCTGACCTCCATTTTGAAAGTGAGAAGGTGGAGATGCCAGGAATACTTGATGATAATTAAAGAGTAGAAGTGATATTGCAAGTTGAGAGCAAGGGAATAAATTTTATAGCAACCACTGAGGCAATAAAGGAAGGGAGAACATAAACAAGCATCATTCATTTTTATTGCTGTATTTCAGTAGAAAAACAAATACAAACAGAAGGAAATAAATATGAATGGAACGTATAAAACTGTTAAAAGAACTGTAACATTCAACTTAGTGTCCAAAAGTTAAGAATAAAAGAAAAAGAATAAATCTGAATTAAAAGTATTCCATGTTTATGCCTTTAAGGACAATTTTGTTCTACAGAAAAAGCTTCGGGTATTTACCTTATTCTTAAAGATCTATATAGAAATACATATTTAAGAACCTAAAATAATCAGTTTAAAAAAACAGACTCAAAAGAGAAAGTAAAATAAGTAGGTGACTGTGCATATTTTCTTTTCAGAATCACTATATTTTTGTTTCTGTTATGACATGAGATTCTGTCTATAGTAGATCATCACAAAGGCAGGGGATTCCAAAAATTAATATTAATACAGCATCATTAGCAAGAAGTAGTTTTTTGTTGTTGTTTTTTTGTTTTTTTGTTTTTTTTTAAATTTTAATGTTTATTTTTGAGACAGAGAGAGACAGAGCATGAATGGGGGAGGGGCAGAGATAGAGGGAGACACAGAATCGGAAGCAGTCTCCAGGCTCTGAGCCATCAGCCCAGAGCCTGACGCGGGGCTCGAACTCACGGACCGTGAGATCGTGACCTGAGCTGAAGTCGGAGGCTCAACCGACTGAGCCACCCAGGCGCCCCTTGTTGTTGTTTTTTAACGTGTTACTTATTTTTGAGAGACAGAGACAGAGTACAAGCAAAGGAGGGGCAGAGAGAGAGGGAGACACAGAATCCGAAGCAGGATCCAGGCTCTGAGCTGCCAGCACAGAGCCCAACATGGGGCTTGAACTCACGGACCGCAAGATCATGACCTGAGCTGAAGTTAGCCGCTTAACGGACTGAGCCACTTAGGTGCCTTGGCAAGTAGTTTTTTATCGAAGAAGTAAAGAACAAGATATGGAATGTGGACCACATATTGTGTTTTATATAAAGTAACAAAAAAAAAAGACGGAATAAAAATTACTCTGATGTGTTTGATCAACTAACTCTTCAGCATGTATTTTGACAGTTTGTGCAGTGTTGCAGATATTGTTGTAGCTGTCATGAAGAGTTCAACGTGTGCATAGGAAATGTTAGACTCCAGTAAGAGTTCCTTAATTTTAGATTTTCAGATATGCCAAACCTAGTAAGGAAGTGACTGGATGTGAAGTAAACCTGTGAGCTAAACTGACCTTAGGAACTTGGAGTGGGGAGGGAAAGATGTTAAAATTCGGTAAGATTGGTGAATATCTCAGTTTAGTCTGAGTTTGGATTGTGAAAATAATCTGCCTTCCAAAAATACATTTCACATTCTCGGTCATCTTAAGCTGCGTCAGAGTGTGAAGGTTTTGTGAAGGTAGTTGATCTAAATCTAACCAATCACATTTGGGCTTGAGGAAGGTCATATGCTGTGATAAACACGGATAGGCACCGCTCAGATACCCAAGAAAGGACTTGTTCCTTCTTTTGGGAGATTTATTAAGAGGCTTCAGCTGTCAGGCCACTTTGGGATTGCACAACGGCACTCATTTCACACAACGTCATGTGACTGCTGGAACAGCGTGGTCTGACAGACTAAGGTGGGAATAAAAAGACTTGAGTATTCCAGGCAGGTACAAGGTAGCTCTGAGGGACCGTTTATATTCCACGACTCCCTGTGAGGATTGCTGACCCTATGGGGCCTTCACCTGCCTCACAGTTGAATTTTCTTCCCCACCTAATCCTGCATTCCTCGCTTCTTTTCCAAAGGGTTGGCTTCTGAACGCTATTTTTTGGAGTCTGCTGCACAGAGGATCCAAGTTATGACATAAGAATATGAAGCTGCTACCAGAGTTTCCGTCTAGGCCCTAGGGTCACAAGATCAAATTCTATAGGAGTTGTCTCAGTTTGTTTGGGCTGCTATAATAAAATGCCAGAGACTGGGTAGCTTATGTACAGCAGAAATTTATTGTTCGCAGTTCTGGGGACTGGAAATCCAAGATCAGGGAGCCAGCATGGTTTGGTGAGGGCCAGCTTTCAGTCAGGGGACTTCTCAAGTCCCTCACATGGCTGCAGGGCAGGGACCTCTGTGGGCTCTTTTTTTCTGGGCTATAATCCCATTCACGAGAGCTCCGCCAAATCACCACCCAAAGGCCTCATCATCTAGTACCATCACACTGGGCACTACAATTCCAATATGTGCATTTTACATTTTACTGGATGCAAACATTTAGACCACAGTGGAAGCCAAGCGGGTGACTTACTGAGTGAATCAGTCTAAGCTTCAAATAATAGTAAATATGGCAGTGGGACCATGGGGACCAGAAACTGGAAAGCACGAGCCTCCTCTAAAAAACAAAACAAAACAAATTTAAAATAAATGTGAGGCATACAACATATATTTGCACCAAAAGGGAAGAAGGCTCACGGTTGCTAAATCTTCAAAGCATAAAGTCATGTGTGGCGAGGGAGAATAGAAATAAAAGCAATACTCAGCAATTTCAGATATTAAACTCTGAACAACATGTTACATTTTCTTTTTTTAAATTTTTTTTAACGTTTATTTATTTTTGAGACAGAGAGAGACAGAGCATAAACGGGGAAGGGTCAGAGAGAGAGGGAGACACAGAATCTGAAACAGGCTCCAGGCTCTGAGCGGTCAGCACAGAGCCCAACGCGGGGCTAGAACTCACGGACCGCGAGATCATGACCCGAGCCAAAGTCAGACACTTCACTGACTGAGCCACCCAGGCACCCCACATGTTACATTTTCTAACTAAAATATGACTGGGCAAAATCCAATGCAAATTATTTCTGCACATTTTTGTGTAAGGAATATACTTTGCCAAGTTCCTTCCCACTCCATGATTAAACTGTTGTCAGTATAGAAATGAGGAAGGTCAGTAAGAAACTTACAGGAGACTCAGCTGAGGAATTTGCCAGGAAAATGCTGAAAGAAAAATCAAAAGCTCTCTTGAACACAGTTAACATGCAACTGAAATATCAGTTGGGCTTTGTGAAATGGAAGCACTGAACATTTGGTGACAAAAGATTCGGTCTGAAGGTTGTCTCCATAGTTACTACAGCTAGGGATATAAATGATACTTTTCGTGCCTTGGTCTTTTTCTCTGTTAAGTTATGCTAATATTAATACTTACCAGTTGACCTGGTTCATCACACTCTTGTGCGGATCATGAGAGTTAATGTATATGAAAATACTTTATCAGTGTTTATTGCTTCATCATACACATGCGCGCATACACACACAGACGTATGTATTCTTTAGAATGTTTTTAGCCACTTCCCGTCTACCCAAAGAGAATCACTTATTTTTTAAATGTATATATCCCTTTGGGGATCTTTTTTCAATTTTTAATATCATTAACTCTATTCTATTTGCATTTTAATACAATTAAAGTTATTATGAGTTTCTTTTTTGCATTTACTTTGATTTAGCACAACCAGGCAGAATACAAAAAAATAATATGTTCTTTCCATTTGGCTAGAATGTATTATTACAGGGAAGAAAACTATATAAAAAATGAGTTGAATTAGCACCTTCATACCGTAAATAGAGAAAGATGAATTAAAATGCTTTGAAAGTTGTAAGGAAACCTGCTGGTTCACTTCATAAAATCAAACATTGGCCGTTCAAGGCTGCAATGGAGGAGAAAGAATTTTTACCATTCTGACTCTTGTCGTCAAGATTAACTTTCTTCTCAAGGTCTGTTAATAATAAAAAGTGGTCTAAGAATATGGAACAGAAAAAGGCATTGTGTTCTTTAAGGCTCCTGCCTGTGGCTATAAACTTGCCTGTGCCTCTCTGTATATTATATACAATAGAACTTCAGTCAACAGCACAGAGCTTTGCATATAACAGATACATAATTCCTTAATAAACATAAGTGTCAGAGACCAAAATGGAACATTAAAAAGTGTTTTTACTATCAGGTCAGGAATAAAACAAAGAGAATGCAAACATAGAAAATTAACATTCCACGTTTAACCTTGAATTTAGTGACCTTATTCAGAAGATGTACCTAACCAACAATAGATGACCTTACTTCATGACCTCAATAGAGAACAAGATAAGAACAAAATAAATTTAACATATATATGAGAAATGCACGTATACACTGCATAGTGTATATGACTATGTATAATAGTCTGTAGTATACAGACTGTAGTAATAGACTGTAGTATAATAGGATAAAGCATATGTCAGATAGTTTGTAAATGCTTTATTATACAAGTTTTTTCCCGTTATATAATTGTCTAAAATTCCTGTAAAATACCTAAGTAGTGTGTTATTTATGTCATATCTTGTGTCTCCTGTTAGACAAAACACTTCAAGGTTAGAGCCTGGCCCTTTGAATATCCCACAGCATTTATACAGTGACTTATGCAGTCTAATAAACGGCCATTGAGCAAGAAAATCAAACTGTAGGATAATTCAGTTGTTCATAATTTCATTGATGTGTGTATTAACTGAATATATTTCTTAGCCATTACATCAAGACTGGCTCCTGAATTTCATGGATTTCTAATAAGAAAATGTTTCAGTTTTTTTTTTCTTTTTTCTTTTTTAATCCTTAAGGAGGCAGACCTAAAGGTAGAGCAAAGAGAATGCCAAATTAAGGCAACACCGAGTCTGGAGTAACTTAGCTGATAGATCCAATACCTATGCCATGAAATCCTGGCTTGACCCCGAACAGTGCCATGAAAGGATAAACAGAAAACGTACTTTGAAAAAGGGGTGCTTTACTTTGGATAACGATGAAATGAACTTACATTGAGGTCAACATTTAGTTCATACCAGGAAACACTTCATGGTGGTTCTCAGAAGCCGAATGACTCATGTAGCTGATCAACCCTCAGGATTCTGAGAATTCCAAATGAGACAACGCCATACCAGTAAAAAAACTGAAATCTTCATTGTCTTTCATTAGTATTTTTTCCAGGTATTAGTTTTTCAAGTTCTAAAAGATAAAAAGGATAGGAAACAGCAAGTGGCCAGAGAAAACTGTCCGGTACAAATTTGGAAAGCCTTAGAACTTTCTGGTCACTATGGAACAGGGAATCAGATACACAGAAAATGAAGGTTACATCTTTAAATAATGTATTTGCTATTTAATTTATAATGCTATCTTGCACTTATCAGGTTATGATTTGGCTAAATTACTGACAAGGCTCAAAATGTGATTGTGCTAAAAATAATCTTCTAATTAATGCGGTCCTTTGCTTCTTTGAATCTCAAACCTCTCAACAGCATTTTGATTCTTTGAAGAATCAAATTAGTCTTTTAAACTGTGGTGTGTGTATGTGTGTGTGTGTGTGCACACGCCCGTGTGCATGCACATTAATGCATATGCTTATGTTACACTCTAACTTTAGACTATAAATTTTTAGTTATAATAGAATATATGTGTATATCTGTTTTTTATAGCTGTAGTAATGAGTGAATGAAGAATACATTTATTTTATTATTTATTTATTTATTTATTTATTTATTTATTTATTGACTTTTTATTTTATGTGTATTTCCACTTCCTAAGCAGCTTGCTGGAATAATGTAGTGGAAGTGGAATATGAGACTTTACTTTTGCTTGCTGACACTATAGGTGCAGATAATTAAGTCCACCTCCATAGTAAAACAATATTCCCATTTTCATCCCATTACTTTACAGTACATGTTCATAGTTTATTTTATGAGTTGATAGTAGAAAACGTGAGAGCTAAGGCTACAAATATAATTATAGCCTCCAGTTTCAAGGATCTTGTTTTTGGGCTGATTGAAATAGTTGATCAGGACCCAAAGACGAGACACCTTGCCAAGTTCATGATCTTGAGGTCTACTGCTCCCATTCTCTTTTAACAAGGAATGCCTCTTTCAATGAGATGGATGTCACCTCCTGTGATTAGTAGGTGAAGACCAGAATTCTAGAAGAGCAATTTTACCACCTAAGAATCCAGCTCATGTAACCTAAATATGGCTCAGTGACAACAAATGACGACAGGCCCTTTTCTGATAGAAAAAGGAAAATAATGATATTTGTCCTATCAATTAATGGAAAGAAAAAAAATCTAGAAGAAGAAAAAAAAGGAAGACTCAGGCAGTTTAAATGTCCACTAAATGGATATCTGTGATCCTTAAACTGGGTACGCAAAGTAGTTCATCCTCAGTTGTTTTTAATACACTTAAACAAACAAACAAACAAACAAACAAACAAAAACTTCCAACAATTACAATGAAGTAGATAGTATAAAGCAGTGGTTCTTATCCATAGCCTGAACTTAGTTCCTTGAGGAGACATACCCATCCTTAGATTTTCCTTTTTCCATTGATTGAAGCCAGCAGCTTTGGATCAGTTTCAGAGAGGTAACTTTCTAAAATGTACACTGTTTCCTTTTCAGCAGAGTATTGTGGATGTAATTATTTGCTTCTCTGGTAATCATAAATACCAGTGTTTGCCTCCAATTACAGAGGCTACTGAAGTGGGCAAACTAATACGGGGTCCAAGAACACCAATGATTTCATGGAGAACTTTATTTAAATGTAATGAGTATTTAGGGGTGGCTGGGTGGCTCAGTGGGTTAAGTGGTTAAGCATCTGTCTGGTTTAGATCATAATCTCGTGGTTTGTGTATTCGAGCCCCGCCACCAGCTCTGTGCTGACAGCTCAGAGTCTGGAGTTTGCTTCAGATTCTGTGTCCCCCTTTCTCTCAGCCCCTCCCCCGCTCACGTTATGTCTTTGTCTCTCTCTCAAAAGTAAACATTAAAAATTTTTAAAAATGTAATAAGTATTTGGGAACTCTATTTTATTTTATATTTATTATTGCATTTATTTATTTATATTTATTTATATGTAATCTATAAATATAGATTATATATAATATGCATAATACAACATAATATCATTATTGTATCATATATATATTATATGTATGTGTATATTTTTAAAGTTTATTTTTTCTTTTGAGAGACCACCTTTGTGAGCAGGGGAGGGGGCAGAGAGAGTGGGGGAGAGAGATAATCCCAATCAGACAATGCCCTGTTAGTGCAGAGCCCAACATGGGGCCTGATCCCATGAACTGAAAGATCATGACCTAAGCTGAAATCAAGAGTCAGATGTTTAACCAGCTGAGCCACCCAGGAGACCCTGTATTTAATATTTACATTTTATTTAAATTACAATTCTGAGACAGAGTTGTCAGACTGTCGAATGAGTCATTGACACAAAAATTTCCAAAAGGTCAAAAAAGGTTAAGGACTCCTGTGTAAGAATAATTGACTTTTAAATTAATTGGATTCCTCATAACTATGGTCTTTATTTCTTTTGCTGTTGTTTTCTTGTCTCTCTCTTGTTAATAACTAGCTCTAGATCTGCTTATGTGTTTACTCGTTATTATGTATTTCACGTAGGAAATCTGAAAAACTAGCCTTTATACTCTAGAATAATTTTCCGCAAGCTCTTAAGATTCAGCTGTACAAACTTTTCACACATGGATTTAATGACATTTATTTTGCCAGTCTCAAGTTCTTTGTGGGGCATCATTTCATATATATAGTAATGACTTCAGAGTAAGATTGAAATTGCTCATATCATCTTCCAGCAGTATGATTTTCTATAGGTTAAAAATTTTATATTATTCATTCCTAAGTCCCCAGAGTCCAGAGCATTTCCTAGCATATAGTAAATGCTCAAGCCATATTTTATGAATAAAGGAGTAAAAAGCATGAATTGAGGCTGTTCTGCTGTAGAAAAGCCTGTGCTATGCAGAAGCGTGTGTGTGTCACAGGTGACTTTCTTGTATTGGAAATTATACAAATAGTATTTGTATTTGAAACAAATAGAATTTAATGTCTTTCCTAATTCCTTTAGAAAATATTGATATTGAGAAATTGATTTTTGTTCTGTCACTGGGATTCTGAATTGATTGATTTATAAGTGCAGAGAATTATTTATAAGTTATGTTTACTAAGCATCTATTTTATGAATCCTTCCTTTGGACCATGCCAATTTAAAATCAATCACTTTTGTTTGTGTTTCTTCTTACTAATCAGTAAAAGACTTTGACATTGTTACAGAATATTTGCTATGTGTTTTTTAACATGGAGAAAGTCATTCATTTTTTCATTCAATAAGTATGTATTGAGTATTAGCAAATATTTCCTGATGTACATGGTTACTTTGACCTCTGGTTACATACAATATATGCTCCATCTTCAATTTTGAAGTGTGTTTACTTTCTGAGCCAGAACTCTCATCTAAAAGTGATTTCACTATTGTCTTTCTTGATGCTTAGAATTTTAGCTTTAGGCTTTAACTTTGACATCTATTACTTATAACATCTAAGCATGACAATTATTCACAGAAAGCCATGCCAGCATAATAAAAATATAAAATGAATATTTATGGTGCTCAAGATAGTTACTGCTGAAATTATTTTTATGGGCTTGTTTTATCTTTGAGATCTCCAAAAGCTTTGCTGTATTTGATAATAAACCCATACTCTATAACCTTGCGGTGCATAATATATATAAATCAATGAGGACAGAGAGATTTCTTTGGAAGCCTTTTTTGTTCATTTCTTTTTGCTTAAGTAAGATTTTCAAACCTAGGATAATTTTTAAACTGGAAAAAAGGCCACACTGGAAATCAGATCTGGATCCCAGCCAATATTTTGATAAAGAGCCATCTAACCTTGGCACTAGGTTTACAATGGACTCCTCGGATTGTACCATAAATATGTGCAAAGACTGAAATGGAATTGTCTACTTGATTTGAAATAACCTTTTTTCAGATTGGTGATACTTCTGCTCTCTAACATATAGTAAAAGATTTTAGAAAAACTGGCTTGTTGCCAATTTATTCATATCATTGCATACAGCCATCTTGCGAGTATTTTTCTTAATTACTTTTTGGGGTGTTATGCACAGCAAAGAACTGTTGTAGCTCTCCTGACTATGGTTTCTATGTTAATATGGACCTGGATCCTTTGATAATGGTTACTTCCACTTTCCATTTTTCTTTTAACACACTTTGTTTAATTTTTCAATTTCCTTTTTATATGCACATGCATCATTCTTTGTAATGACAGACATGTGAGATATTTAGTGGATGTTTCTATAAAAATTATATACTTACATGGATGTATATATAAGTATGTATATTTATGTGGACCTATGTCTAACTATAGTGTATGTACACTTATGTGCTAAAAATTCTGATGGGAAAACATTAATTTATTGTTCACATAATCTTAAATTAATGATGTGGATTTTTTAATACTTTACCTGCTGATGAAATTTAAATATATTTTAATATCAAAACTGAACACTAGTTTCTTTTCTATATATACCTACAGATGTTTTCATCATAAGTTTCTCATAAAACTGTTCAGTAGTTTAGAACTAAGTGTTGTAAATACTCAGTATGTCAGAACCATGAACCTTTTAATTGTGGATATTTAAAATTATATTTTAATTTAGGGTCACCTAGGTGGCTCAGTTGGTTAAGTATTCAACCCTTGATTTCAGCTGAGGTCATGATCTCACGGTGGTGAGATTGAGCCCCATGTTGAGCTCCATGCTGGTCATGGAACCTGCTCAAGATTCTCTCTCTCTATCTCTCTCTCTCTCTCCCTCCCTCCCTCCCTCCCCCACTTATGCTCTCTCTCAAAAAATCAAAAAACTGTATTTTAATTTATATTAGTGCCTGAACACTACAGCAGATTGATTAAATCAGATCTGCTAGAATATGGTCCAGACATGTAATTCATTTTAACTTTCTTATGTCATCCTTGAAAACTATTGCTTTTTATATAGATCATATCTTGTTTAAATCTGGTTTCCAGTTTTGAGAATTATTTTATAAATCCTACAGTTTTTTTCCATTTAAAATAGAATAACAGTGAAATGCAACCAGCACAATAAATAACCTGTATTTATACATTTTACTACTCAAAAGTGATCTCCAAAATCCTTAATATTTAAAGAAACTTTAAAGTTAAAACCCTAAAAGAGTACTCTTAGCAACTTATCCAATTTCATGTCACCTAAAATACTTTATCCAATTTCATGTCACCTAAAATACTTTATGTTTTCTTGGGAATAGATGATTAGCAACTATAGCTTAAATGAATGAAGAGTGTTTAGAAGAATATATGGATGATAGAAGGATGGTTATCTTGTGTTTTATAATGTTTTAACTTGCAATGAATTAAATTCCACAACATGGTTGTAAATTCATATTTATATGTATCAACAAGCTCAACTTTATCTTGATAGGATAGATTTTCACAGTATAAAGTTGAATATAGGTCTTGGAAATGCTTATTATTACAAAGTCTTCAAACTACATTCAACAACTATTTAAATTACAGTTATATATGAAAATGTAATAGTTTGCCCACTTTATCATTGAGTCACCTAAATATTTTTAGCTAATTATGTTCCACAGTGCTGCTGTGACCTTAACAGACAGATCCCTGAAGCATGGTATAAAATGTCACATAGCCCTACTAAGTTTGAGCATTTACTGGCATCAGAAATGCTATCTCCAGTAAATCATATGATGTAAAATTTTTTAAGGAATCCATTTTTTAAAATACTGTTTTTTATGACTTCATGTTATAAAGGTTGTTATATGCTTCTGCAACATAAAACGTCATGCTGAATAACTTTTTCAATTTTGTCACAATTCGGAATCTAGGTTATTTTAAATTCATACTTTAGTTTCTCAGCATGTGATTTGGAGATAATGTAACTATTTTCGTAATGATTCTTAAATAAAAGGATAAAAGCACTGATTCATTCAGTAAGAACACAATGGAATAATATAGAGTACTGTTTGGTTTGGTATCTATAATATTTACAGCTAACTCAGATTATTATAGATACTAAATAACATCTTATTAAAATTATGAGTGGATAATTTGCATATGGATGAAGGATAGCCATGTCTCTTTAGAATATACAGGGTATTGGGCACCTGGGTGGCTCAATTGGTTAAGCATCCGACTTCAACTCCGGTCATGATCTCATGGTCCATGAGTTCGAGCCCCACATTGGGCTCTGTACTGACAGCTCAGAGCCTGGAGCCTGCTTCGGGTTCTGTGTCTCCCTCTCTCTCTGCCCCTCCCTTGCTCATGCTCTATCTCTCTGTCTCAAAAATAAATAAACATTAAAAAAAAGAATATACAAGGTATCTATCAATGTCCAAATAAGCCAAAATCATATTAATGGGCATCTCTCAGAAATTTAAAATTGTCTTTAGAAACTTTTTTAAAAAGACACTGTGATAATTATTGAATATCAAAATAAAATAGGGTGCTTTTGTATGAAGCAGAGCTCAAATAATGTTTGATGCACTTAATGAAGCAAAGTTGGCTTTAGCTTTGACAAATAAAAGTTCAGGGACAATTGGCTCTTCTAAAGAGTCAAAGGATGGGGCGCCTGGGTGGCGCAGTCGGTTAAACGTCCGACTTCAGCCAGGTCACGATCTCGCGGTCCGTGAGTTCGAGCCCCGCGTCAGGCTCTGGGCTGATGGCTCGGAGCCTGGAGCCTGTTTCCAACTCTGTGTCTCCCTCTCTCTCTGCCCCTCCCCCATTCATGCTCTGTCTCTCTCTGTCCCAAAAATAAATAAACGTTGAAAAAAAAATTAAAAAAAAAATGTTTAAAGAGTCAAAGGAACTAGGACCATAGTAATAAGTACCATGTGAACAGTGATTTAATGTGTATTAAATTACTACTGGTGTTTGAATTCATCATGCTTTAGTTTGCCTTGTGTTTAATTTTTAAATTCTAGGTTTAATAGTTTTATGTTTTTAAATATTATAATTTGCAGACAGGAGATATAGAAAATATTTTCCTTTACAATCATACTATACTGTATACTATATTATAATCCAAATACAGACCCTGCAGTCATAAGGATGAAACAAATGGCATTGCCAACATCTTGCCATGTTGAGAATTCTTATTGTGGAGAATGAGTACACATATGATAGGCCAAGACAGGGGAAGTGAAAGGAGAAGGACAATAAGACATGTAAAAAGGCAAAAAACAAACAAACAAACAAACAAAAAAAACAAAAAAAACCACCAAAAAACAAAACAACTTACTATATGAGGAAGTGATAGAAATAGAGATCATTGTTTAGGATCTTTTGTGCTAAATAAGAGAATTTGGATTTTAATATATTGTCACTGAATCTGACAAAAGCAAAAAGCATCAAGTAGACATTCATAAGTCAATTGTGTGCCTATTGACTTTTTATAAATTAAACCACGTTTGCATAACATCGGAGCCCTATTGGTTTAACATCCCCTGGGAAGTAGAACGTAAATGGTTTGGTAATGAAAATAAATTTCACTCCCAACTGTGTTGAGCATAGCATAACCTATAGAATTGTTTAATCACTTTTTTTGTACACCTGAAACTAATGTAACACTGTGTGTCAACTCTACTACAAAAAAAAAGTATATTGCTAAAAGAAGTTGAAAACAAGTAGTGATCCTCATTTAAGAAACAGAAAACACAAGAAACATTTATCTGTTTATCTGTCATATTATCTGCCTTCTTTGCTGAGTAATTAGATACAGAACTTGTAGGTATCAGAGAACCATATCATTCAAATGGACCTTTGTGCCCCAAGAAAAAATACTACCCAGTCAGAAAGCAACAAATTCAGCGTGCCTTGGCTACTTCATCAAGATTAAGTCCTTCTTTGAGAATTTATCATAATAATGCACCATTTGCTCACTTAACTCCCGTACTACCTTATTTTGTTTTTTTTTTTAATTTTTATTTTCTTAGTTTACTACATCAGGGAATATATAGTCATTTTCCATGGAATTTAGAACCTGCTAAATCAGACAATGGCATGATAGAATGTATATTTAATCTAGATTGTTTTTTAAAATAACTTTGGCATGTAATATTGTACAAAAAAACCTCCCTAAAATTATTTTAAAAATAAAATAAAGGAAACAGAAACAAGATCCTATTATAGATTATATAGTCATATTTGTTTGCTTGCATATAACACATAGCACAGGTGAATCAAAATATTGTTATATTACAACACAAATTGTCTCATTAATTGGGGGAAAAACTTCAGCAAAAGTGAGCTTTAATTTAAAGGGTAGGAAGGAATGTGTGCAAGGGTGAGTTTTGGCAGTCAAGAAAAAGTGGAGTGTTATCTGTACTGGATGTTTGTCTACGTCTTTGCAGTTTTCCTATGACCGGGATCCAGAACAAAGGTTGAGACATGGAACTTCAGTGCTTGATGGGAATTAAAGCCATTCTGTTGAAATCTGTCTCATGAAGCCAGGGGATCAGGTCTGGGACTCTAGCACAAGGGAGCAAACCCAGTCATTTGAACTAGACTTTTAGGCGGGGTTTACCCACAGAGTGCTGCATAAGAACCTGATTATTAGGAGCAGCCCACAAAATTATTACGCATTTGTAAATAACTAACCTCTAGTGTCCACTACAGCTATGAATTATGTTGGTTTTTTCAGGTACCCATCCCAAGTCAAGGATAGCATAAGAACTTGTCAGTTAGTGGGAGAATGAGTATATATGATGACAGAAAGCTAAGCCTATCACTATAAGAAGACCCTACCCAAATGATAAAATATTAAATATTTCATGTGTATAAAAATTGATTGATTGCAGAATTATCACAGTTAAAGGTAAACTGCAAATCATAATGGTATACATGTTTTAGTTTCTTCTATTCATGTAACCTTGTCAAGAGGAATTCAACAGGAATTCAAGCTATAATACATCAGGTGGTATTAATTTAATGTTCCTTTTTTTTAATTTAATGTATCTTAAGAAAGGTATGACCGTTATTTTTCCAAGTTAAATAAGTAAAACTGTGGCTCTGAATTATGAAACAACTGTTTATTACATTATTAATTTTTGTGACTATGCACTTAAGTTACCAAATTAATGGAAATGCTGTTAGATCACAAGCCCCTTTGAAGTTGATTACAATTAGTTGCTAGAAAGAATTTTCCAAGGTATACTGAAAGTATAACAAGCTATAATATTCCCAGTAGAAAAATGTTTAAAGTGTGGAATATAGCACTGGACAATGGTATGTGACCTTGAATCAAATGACAATGAATAAAATAGGACATATTAAAGAAACATTTTAATTATCACTTCAAACCATTTAAATGTCTTCAGACTAATAAAATGCAATCTGTACTAGGCAGCAGGGGAGGATGGAATTGTCGTCTCTGTTGTAATATTAATACCAATTAAAAGATTTTGTAATATTAAGAGCCTGGGCAGGCAGACATCTATTAAATATCATGATTTTATTCTTGGTCCATTTTTAAATCAGGATGACCTTGGGTAAAATACTTAGAATCTTTTTTTATTTTAGCTCATTTGTGGCAAAATATATGTAAGTTTCAGCTCTTATTTAATGGATGTATTTGAAGATGTATCATATTTTGATTATAAGATGAATGCTTAGAAAGTGGTACTACCTATATGGAGGTTATTATAGAAGAGATCTTAAGGAAAAAAATGGACATTCTCACCCTGAACCTATTTAGCTTATAGGCAAAGATAACCATAGAAAATAAGTAGCTATTCAGTTCTTAAAATTCTCAGCAAAAGTGTTCTCATTGCATCATTTCATCTTATGCATGGTAGGTTTATATTTCAACTAAAATTATCTACTTAAATTTATACATGTTTTCTCTTTATCTGGTTTATGTTTAGTGAGGTAAATATTGTTGAGAGTGGAGTATAAGAGTTTCACCGTTAATAAGCAGGGATTGAACAGGATTAAAAAATCTGGATTGATACCTCAATACCTCATTTATGTTTTTGGTTTAATATTAAAATAATCCCGAGTCAATGATATACTCATGCTTTATTTACAGGTCATTGCTTTATTTACACCCTGAAATTTCTACTCTCAGAATCCTATCAAGAACTAAATTTGAGAGCATGAAATGGTAATGGGCAAGAATTCAGAATTAATTCCCATTTCTGGTGTTGATTATGGGTTTAGCTTGCATTTTAAAGCAAAGTGGTACATCTGGTGATGGGAGGAGCAGGTCTTGGTCACATGAGGTAGGAAGATTAGAAAGACTTTCAGTGAGTCATGAGAGTGGGTCCATCTACAGATATATCGAGTAATTGCAGAGCGTATCTGTCTTTTAATTCCATTTTTTGTATAGCCTGCTATCATAGATGCTCTGACTCTCTGCTCTCTGTTGAGAAAGTAAGACAAAGTGTGTGTTCCAACACATGAGAGAAAATAGTGAGGGCTAGGGCTGGTGGTGTCCCTTCACTTGGAGGACCAATGAGAAGAAGCGGTAGACACTAGAAGCCCACCATTATTAAAAAATGGTGCTTGCCACACTTTTGCTACCCACCCACCTCCAATCCTCCCAAAGCAGGATGGTGTTATGGCACAGTGTTGAGAGTAGAAGATCCTGAGAAACTTGTCCAGAGCACAGCCCTGAGGAGTAGGCTGGAACTGATAGGGCTGGCTAATTTTTTATTATAAACTCAAGAGCTTATGTCACTGTAATGGGTTTGGATGAGGACACGGAAACCAAACAGTTGCTCCCTCTACCACAAAATAGTTGAAATACTATGATGGGTCAGACTTGGCCATGTATTCATCATTTCCCCTATCTCCAATCAAGTTCATTTTACCTTGAGACATTTTATTTTTTTACCTTGAGACATCGAGACCTTGAGACATTTTACCTTGAGACATTGCCATTTTTGTGTTTGCTGAACTTACATTTGGTAATAGATTAGAGCACCTGGGTGGCCCTGTTGGTTAAGTGTCTGACTCTTGATTTCAGCCCAGGTCATGATCTCACAGTTCATGAGATCAACCCCCGCATCATGCTCTGAGCTGACAGTGCGGAGCCTACTTGGGATTCTTTCTCTCCCTCTCTCTCTCTGCCCCTCCCCTGTGCGTGCGCTCTCTCTCTCTCTCTCTCTCTCTCTCTCTCTCTCTCTGTCTTAAAATAAATTAATAAACTTTAAAAAGGATATATATATATATATATATATATATATATATATATATATACACACACAAGCACAGTGTTTATTTACCAGTTGAGATAATCCTAAACTCTTGTACCATTTAATGGTCATAACTTAAAGTTTTAATCAACTAAGTTCTACAGGCTGAAGGAGTTACAGTTGGTCCTTGAAAATGGGTTTGAACTGCATGAGTCCACTTATACATAGATTTTTTACAGTGCAAGACTATAAATGTATTTTCTCTTCTTTATGATTTTCTTAATAACATTTTCCTTTCTCTTGCTTACTTTGTTGCAAGAATACAGTATTAATATATATAACATACAAAATATGTATTAATTGACAATTCATGTTATTCATAAGGCTTTTGGTCAATAGTACACTATTAGCAGCAGGTAAATTTTGGGGCAGTCAGAAGTTATACATGAATTTTCCACTGCATAGGGGGTCAGCACACTAACTCCCATATTGTTTAAGGCTTAAGTGTAATTTCTTTAATACTTCTTCAAATAGTGAGATATTTAAGAGCGCCAGGCCACTCCAAGACTGATTTACTGTAAGAATCCTTTATGAAATATAAATTCTTAAAAAATTCCAGAGAATAGGAGGCCAAAACAAGACTTTCTTCTCTTTCCAGAGTTATTTCAAGAGTACCATAAATGGTGAGCGTGGGTTTGTGAGGGCACATTTACCTGTAATAATCAACAGGCAAGTTTTCTTTGTTGACTGGAAACAGATGAGGCAAGCAGATGAGGCAAGCATTCTCTTGAAAAAGGGCAACCAGAGACAGATTATAGGACAGGCCAGCTGGACGGTTGCCCAGGGGTGTAATCTATAAGGTGTGTTAGAATGTCATTGAAAGGCAATAAGATGGAGAACATCTTATTTACCAGAATTCTCCTGGAGGCAGAATATGTTTTGTAGTTGAAAGAGATCCTCTGATAAGTCACTAGTAGTGTCGGCATAAGGGGGAAGAGAGAGAGAGTGAGGGGTGGGAAGTGGGGAGAAACCATGAAACTGGACACTAAGGGGCCTTCTATATAGGACAAGGTACAGGGCTTTTTAGTATTCTATCCAAACATAGACACACACGTACACACACACACACACACACACACACACACGCAATGAGTTAGTAATATTGGAAATTGCTACCAGCAGTTCTTTCCCATCCTTCTTTCATAAATCACTAAATAAATTTTAATAATCTTAAACTCTACACTAAATACATCTAAATATTAAATATTATTTAAAATATTATGCCTTTGTGAGGGAGGGGTTCAGTTTCAAAATCAACACCACCCTTTCCCCAAATACAGACTTAACAACTGATGGGCAGTTTCATCCAAAATGCATGAAAGCTTCTTGATTAACAGTAGTACACCTGATTTTTTCGTAAAGAATTTTTATTATTAGGAACAATATGCTGTCATATTCACCAGGCATTGTGATAAATCAAGGATTAAATAAAACGTTACAAGAATCATAGGTACCGTATGTTACGAGCCAGGATTCAAGTCCAATTCAAATCTGCCTGACCCTAGAGTCCTTGGCTCCTTGGTATTTTCAGCGTGTTTCGGGAAATAGCTTTAATGTAGGTACCATAACCCATCGTTATACTCTTTAGCACCTAGTGTGTTAGAAAGGATTATTTGTTTGTTTTGTGCTGAGCTATAGAAGTTAACTAAATAAAGAGAGGAAAATACACTGAAATGCCTTATAATATCCATGTTACAGAAAAGGCAGCTTTCATTTTCTAAAAAAACAATAGCTGGGTCCAAGATGGAGATGCTATTCATTTCGTCTCTGCTGCAGTCACTCCTTCTCTCCCCATCCCGTGTCCCTTTCGTTGTCTTCTCCCTCTCTGAAAATGAATTTCCTTTGCTCCATAGTCCTATAGCAGAAAAATACTGGAAGTTTTCCTTCCCTTCCTATTTTTTGGAACAGCTTCAGAAGGATAGGTATTATCTCTGCTTTAAATGTCTGGTAGGATTCCCCAGGGAAGCCATCTGGTCCTGGACTCTTATTTGTTTGGGAGATTTTTAATAATTGATTCAATTTCTTCTCTGGTTATAGGTCTGTTCAAATTTTCTAATTCTTCCTGTCTGAGTTTTGGAAGTATGCGGGTCCTTAGGAATTTGTCCATTTCTTCCAGGTTGTCCAGTTTGTTGGCATATAATTTTTCACAGTATTCCCTGATAATTGCTTATATTTCTGAGGGATTGGTTGTAATACTTCCATTTTTATTCATGATTTTATCTATTTGGGTTCTCTCCCTTTTCTTTTTGAGAAGCCTGGCTAGAGGTTTATCAATTTTGTTTATTTTTCAAATAAAACAACTCTTGGTTTCATTGATCTGCTCTACTGTTTTTTTAGATTCTATGTTGTTTATTTCTGCTCTGATCTTTATTATTTATCTTCTTCTGCTGGGTTTGGGATGTCTTTGCTGTTCAGCTTCTATTTCCTTCAGGTGTGCCGTTAGATTTTGTATTTGGGATTTTTCTTGTTTCTTGAGATAGGCCTGGGTTGCAATTTATTTTCTTTTCAGGACTGCCTTTGCTGCATCCCAAAGCATTTGGATTGTTGTATTTTAATTTTCACTGGTTTCCATATATATATATTTTTTCAACATTTATTTATTTTTGGGGGGACAGAGAGAGACAGAGCATGAATGGGGGAGGGGCAGAGAGAGAGGGAGACACAGAATCGGAAACAGGCTCCAGGCTCCGAGCCATCAGCCCAGAGCCTGACGCGGGGCTCGAACTCACGGACCGCGAGATCGTGACCTGGCTGAAGTCGGACGCTTAACCGACTGCGCCACCCAGGCGCCCCATGGTTTCCATATATTTTTAAATTTCTTCTGTAATTGCCTGGTTGACCTATTCATTCTTTAGTAGGGTGTTCTTTAACCTCCATGCTTTTGGAGGTTTTCCAGACTTTTTCCTGTGGTTGATTTCAAGTTTCATAGCATTATGGTCTGAAAGTGTGCGTGGTATGATCTCAATTATTTTATACTTATTAAGATATTTGCAAATGATATATAGGACAAAGGGCTAGTATCCAAAATTTGTAAACAACTCACCAAACTCCACACCCAAAAAACAAATAATCCAGTGAAGAAATAGGCAGAAGACATGAATAGACACTTCTCTAAAGAAGACATCCAGATGGCCAACAGGCACATGAAAAGATGCTCAACATCACTCCTCATCAGGGAAATACAAATCAAAACCACACTGAGATACCACCTCATGCCAGTCAGAGTGGCTAAAATGAACAAATCAGGAGACTATAGATGCTGGAGAGGATGTGGAGAAACGGGAACCCTCTTGCACTGTTAGTGGGAATGCAAATTGGTGCAGCCACTCTGGAAAAGTGTGGAGGTTCCTCAAAAAATTAAAAATAGACCTACCCTATGACCCAGCAATAGCACTGCTAGGAATTTACCCAAGGGATACAGGAGTGCTGATGCATAGGGGTACTGGTACCCCAATGTTTATAGCAGCACTCTCAACAATAGCCAAATTATGGAAAGAGCCTAAATGTCCATCAACTGATGAATGGATAAAGAAGTTGTGGTTTTATATACAATGGAATACTACTTGGCAAGGAGAAAGAATGAAATATGGCCTTTTGTATCAATGTGGATGGAACTGGAGAGTGT
Organism: Prionailurus bengalensis; assembly: GCF_016509475.1. Taxonomy (NCBI): domain Eukaryota; kingdom Metazoa; phylum Chordata; class Mammalia; order Carnivora; family Felidae; genus Prionailurus; species Prionailurus bengalensis. Next base: position 23,085,257 of record NC_057350.1, on the reverse strand, counting down.
TATGCCTAGTGAAATAAGCCATACAGAGAAAGACAGACACCATATGTTGTCACTCTTATGTGGATCCTGAGAAACTTAACAGAAGACCATGGGGGAGGAGAAGGGGAAGAAAAAAGTTACAGAGAGGGAAGGAGCCAAACCATAAGACACTCTTAAAAACAGAATAAACTGAGGGTTGATGAGGGGTCGGAGGGAGGGGAAAGTGGGTAATGGGCATGGAGAAGGGCACCTGTTGGGATGAGCACTGGGTGTTGTACGGACCGATTTGACAATAAATTTCATGTTTAAAAAACAAAGAAATATACTGTCAACTGCAGCCTGTGAGATGCTGATCTGGCCTGATTATAAACCCCTGTGGATAGAGCTTTGTTAGTGCTCTTTACCCTGAGTCCCAAGTCTTATACCTTTATACTGGTGAAGATTCAGAGAAAATGGCTTAACTGGACATTGTTGGTGGGGATTTAAAATGATACAGCCACTCTAGGAATTAGTTTGGTAGTTTCTTATACAACTGTATATGCAGTTAACCATAGGACCCAACAATTACATTCTTCAGTATGTATTCCAGGGAAATGAAAAACTTATACTTGCATGAAACCTGCATACAAAAGTCCATTGTAGCCTTATTTTCCCAAACTGGAATTAGTTCAGCGGTATTTCAACAGGTGAATGGTTAAATACACTGTAGAACATACATGCCAAGGAATACTATTCTGTTTATTTTTTTAATTTCTTAATGTTTTAATTAATTAATTTATTTATTTATTTATTTATTTATTGAGACAGAGAGACAGAGCATGAGTGAAGGATGGGCAGAGAGAGTTAGAGACACAGAATCTGAAGCAGGCTTCAGGCTCTGAGCTTTCAGCACAGAGCCAGACACAGGGCTCAAACTCACGAGCTGTGAGATCATGACCTGAGCTGAAGTTGGATGCTTAATTGACTGAACCACCTAGGTGCCCCATGAATACTCTTCTGTTTAAATAAGAGCAGTTGAATTTGCAACAGGTCACATGAATATCAGGTTTGTTGTGCTGAATGAAAAAAAAAGCCAGTCCAAGAAAGTTGTATCCTATATTATTTTATTATCTAAAGTTTTTGAAGTAGCAAAATTTAGAAATAGAGAACACATTATTGACTCTCAGGGTTAAGGATGTTGGTGGGGTACCTGAAAGAAGAGTATATGTGAGAATAAAAAGCAAGAGAACAGATCCGTGTGGTGTTGGAGGCATTTGGTATTGTTATGACTATGGTGGTAGATTTATAAAATTATACAGATAATAAAGTTGTAGAGAGCTTAATACACATACATAACACACACATCCAAATGGTGATAAGCTAAAATGATTAAATCTGAATAAAATAGGTGGATTGTACCAATGACAGTATCCTATTTGTGGTATTATACTATAGTTTTGCAAAAGGCTATCATCAGAGAAAATTGGGCATTGTGTATATGGGGTATCGTTGTATTACTTCTTATATCTTCATGGAAATCTTCAATTATTTCTGTTAAAATCTCAAGTTAAAAATGTTGATAACTGGGGGCTTCTCGGTGGTTCAGTCAGTTAAGCGTCTGACTCTTGATTTTGGTTCAGGTGGTCCCAGTATCCTGGGATCGAGCCCCATGTCAGGCTTTGTGCTGACCATGGAGCCTGCTTAAGATTCTGTCTCTCTCTCTCTCTCTCTCTCTCTCTCTCCCTCTCCCCCTCTGTCTCTCTTCCCCACTCATCCTCTCTCTCTTTTTCTCCCTCTAAAATAAAAAGAAAATGTAGATAACTCAGTAAATACTTGTTCCATGAATGAATAATGAGTAAACAATTTCTAGCTGTATGTGAATCTATAATGACTTAGTGGCTTACATTCTTTTTAACTTGTTTATTAATGACCTAAAATCACTTTTAGACTTCCTAGATACATTCATGATGGCAATAGCACATATAAAGGCAAGCATTCTTCTCATGTGAATAGTATGGATTTAGTCTATCTAACTTGTAACTTTAGTACTAAATTCAAAGTTTCCTAATACTGACAAAGGCTAAGCTACAGTTTTAAATATTTTAAAGTCATAATTTTTGGTAAATGCTTCCCACTCTTCAACTGATTGATAAATAACATTTTATACTATTACCTCATTTAAAATATTACATGTATTTCGTGACCTCCTAAAATATGCTAAGAAATCCTGTTGCTCAAACTCTGAGTGTTGCATGCTATATCAAGAACTTTCAAGATAAAAGCATTGGGGTGATGCTATTAGGAACAGCACTTCTGAGATGGGTTCACATTACGGCCTTTTTACACCTTTTACAGAAGAAGAATCTTATTCTTCTCCCCAGGGTACTCCATGAGCTCATTTCCATTTGAAATACATCTGTAAATCCTCAGGTTTCATATGAACATGGCTACCCATGATGTTAAAATGTCACCGCAATGTACAAATATCACATCAACTGACAACGTAACTAAGTGCACAGTAAGTGTAAACAAGGATTACATATCCTGTTCTTTGATAGCTTTTATTTTATTTTATTTTTTTTCTTTTTTTTTTTAAATTTTTTTTTCAACGTTTATTTATTTTTGGGACAAAGAGAGACAGAGCATGAACGGGGGAGGGGCAGAGAGAGAGGGAGACACAGAATGGGAAACAGGCTCCAGGCTCTGAGCCGTCAGCCCAGAGCCCGACGCGGGGCTCGAACTCACGGACCGCGAGGTTGTGACCTGGCTGAAGTCGGACGCTTAACCGACTGCGCCACCCAGGCGCCCCTGATAGCTTTTATTTTAAAAAACTGTCTAGGGGAGCCTGGGTGGCACGATCGTTTAAGCGTCAACTTCGATTCAGCTCATGATCTCGCTGTTTGTGGGTTCAAGCCCCGAGTCGTCAGCTGACCTGTCAGCACAGAGCCCGCTTTGGATTCTGTGTCTCCCTCCTTCTCTGCCCCATCCTGTTCTTGCTCTGGCTCTCTCACTCAAAAGTAAATAAACATTAAAATATTTTTTTTAATTTATAAAAAATAATTTAAAATATGCCTAATGTAAATAGACACACAATATTAGGGATGAGTGAAGGACGTTTCACATATTCTACATACAGACCTTTTGCTCAACTCAGATCAACAAAACTGAATAATTGACAACCACATGTGGGTAGCTGCCACTAAATAGACATGTGCACCTGAAATCTTGGTGATTTATTTGAGAGGACAATACCTGAAAATCGATTTCTACTTTGAGCTCAATATGCTAAGATATACGAAAATGAAACTCTAAGTGTTTTTTTCTGTTTTCCTTCCTTCTGTGAATGAATTTTACTTACACCAAAGATGTGTAGGAAGTGAAGCTCATGGTACTGTGTGGGTGCTTTTGTGCTTTCCACTTATTTTTGTGTAACTTTTCATTTTTTGAGAATTACAGTCTTTCCAAGTAAAGCGTTTTATGAAATGGGCTTGTGGGGTCCAGATTATTGAAATAAGTATGGTAATTACCCATACTTTGCATTCTTTAGTAATGTCAGTATTTCTAAATATTCAGCTCCAATTTTCTTTCCATGATATTTCATTTCTGTGAAGTACTTATTAAATTATACAACACTTAGTGAAAAGTTAATTTAAGTAAAGTCACATACTTAATATGGATGCCAAGACGATTGGCTATGTAAGTACAAAGTCTTACGATGTGAGTTTTTTTTTTCTCTCTAGTCCAAGTAATTATTTTTAATTCCTGAGAAATTCCTAGAGAGTTTTATTTTTTTGATACAAGATAATTTCTTGATATGATACAGGCTGTGCTCTCAGCACAAGACATTATGAGGAAGGGGAAATATTTACAATCGAGTTTTAGACCTTGTGGTATACTTGGGTATTTGCATTAAAGAATATCAACAGATTTATGACTGCCTCAAGTAAAGCAAATACGTTTGTAAAAAAAAAAAAAAAGAATAGTGAAAATAGGATTGGCTTCTTAGCGGGACTGAAGCTCTAATATAATTAATTTTAGTTTGAAGTATCACTAAAACAAACTCGTGACAAGAGGAATGTTGTAACTGGAAGTATGCTGGTTTCAGAAATCTTGAATACATTTAACAGTATGGAATGTTGAAGGTGAAAAGCTGGTACCAAAGTTTTACTGACCATTATAGTGAAGATCAAAACCTACAAAATAAAAAGCTGTAATGATGGACAGATTGTAGAGTATAAAGAACTTCTGTGGAACCAACTCCAGATGTTAACGGTATTCTAAAAGAAGCTCCATGAATCTAGTGAGCGTATGTGCTTAAGATTTTCTCTATGTGTATGTGTCCATTTTTCTACCAAGAGTAATACAGGCTGTATCAAAAGCTTTCAGGATAAAACAGTTTAGGCAATGCTGGATGGAACAGAGCCATAGAGATGTACTCACATTAAAGCAGCAACACTGTTAAGAGTGTTTCAAGAACAGACTTAAGGATTATTTTTAATTCAGTCAGTTCATTAAACAAAATTAGTATCTGTTAAATGTTGCTCTAATAAATAAAATGGAGCTTATACTTTGGTTCAGCTTTTCAAAAGGACATGGAGACAGACACAGATAGATATAGATTTATAGATGGGTAGATATTCTGGGTTATCAGATATTTGATAAGGATTATTTCCATGGAGGAAAAAAGAAAATCACTCTGATAACAAAATCTTTGATCTCTTTTTCCTGTCTCTTTCCGTTTGCATGGGAAGGAATAGAACTAGTTTGGCAAGGATATTCTCACTGAACCTGGAGTGAAAATTCAAGCTAAGCTGAGGTAGAAGGCTGATAAAGTAAGTCTTTTGATAACCAAAACAGGTATTTTCCATTTCCTGGGCCTCTGGGCCTCAGACCTGCTATATCCAATTTTAGAGATAGTCAAGAAATATTTAGTGGGTTTGGCTGTATGTCTGCCTCTGTGCTAAGGCATCAGGAAGATATCAGGTAGTCAAGAGCTAATTATCAGTCACTAGGATTTTATAACACCTGGGAAAGACAAAAGTAACAAAGACCAGATATATGAAAGGCACAGATTGAATAAATGGTGTATGTGGGGGTAGAGATGAATAAAAATAAGAGCATATGCCAGAAACGGCTGGGATTGAGGGGTCATAATTTAAATTTTTTTAATGTTTATTTATTTTTGAGGCAGGGAGAGACAGAGCATGAACGGGGGGGGGGGGGGGGTCAGAGAGAGAGGGAGACACAGAATCTGAAACAGGCTCCAGGCTCTGAGCTGTCAGCACAGAGCCTGACGCAGGACTCGAACTCACGGACCGCGAGATCATGACCTGAGCCGAAGTCGGACGCTTAACCGACTGAGCCACCCGGGTGTCCCTGAGGGGTCACAATTTAAGACCTTTTTCTTCCTCTGTGAATTACAAACGAACTGAAAATAAACATGGAGTTGGACACTGGAGAACAAAACTTTAGCTTCATCACTGCTAAAACTGGTTTGCAGGGCATGACCTAGATACATGGTCACAGTCTGGCTTCCTAATACTTGTTATCTGAGATGAACTTATTCATCCAAAACTATAGGACTGTTCCAGTGGGATTATTGTAGGATTGGAGGACACAGCAGAATGCACTATCCTACCCAGTGCGAGGCTGGACCACATATGCCCAGTTCCTTCTCACTAGCTTATTAATTCCGTCACGTCACTCTTTACTTGCTTATAATGATAAAGGGAGCGGATTGGAAAGGTAAACTTGTCCTGGAATGGGAATTCCTTTCCTCTAGAGATGTGAAGAGGAATTGCTTTAGGCTCTCCTCTATTAGGCATATACAGGCAAAACCTGGATAGCATAGACCAGAGGGACATCAGCCAAATCAGAGGAGAAAGAAGTCCAAATGTGTTCAGCAGGGTTCTACTGGTGGGAGCAGGTAATTCAGAAAACATGGCTGAAATTTACTTTATGATCACCGGGCAAGTGATAATCTTTGGCAGGCAGAAATTCCCCGAAGAAATAAAGCCGTTATTTTAAACTTGGAAAGACTACTGATGTGCAGATTGAAGGTGTAGGGGGTGTTCGTAGCACAAGGGAAATCCCGAGGGTGTCCAGCAGTTTTCCTCTGGGTAGAAAATACAGTTTCTGCTGTGATGGGGTGTGAATACAGACAGGCGAGAATTAAAGGAGTAGAGAAGAATATATATGACACCCAGTGACAATAATAATAATTTAACATACTACCAGGACGTTGATAGCTCAGTATGAGTGACGTCTGGGGAGAATCAGTGCTGAGGTAAATGATGTACGGTGGTCTACCTTTGTGTACAAAACTCTAGAGTACAGTCTGAACACAGAAATGTGGAAGGCAACCATCTGGCCTTGGAGCACAGAAATACTAAATACCAGCTGGTATATGTTGCTGATACTGAAGTTGTATTTAGATATACATTTTCTTTCTCTGATTTACTTAATCTTATCACTGTTGCAAAAATGGAGGTTTGTAAGGCACTGTAAAAATGAAAAGAAAATCTTAAACGTAGTTCCTAAGAGTGGCAGGAAGAATTCTAAAAATAATCCCCCAAGATTCTCATCCTGTGGCTCTTCAGTCAAGCATGAATCGAAGTATTGCTGGGAAGGGACTTTGCAGATGAAATAAGAGTACTCATCAACTGACCTTAAATAGGAAGATTATCCTGGTTCCAGTGTAATCACATAAGCTTTTAAATCAGCAGAGGAAGACAGAAGTGTCAGGTGGATGCAGGAGAAAAGAGAGGCAGAGAAGAGATACAGCAAAAGAAGGGGTCAGAGATTCAAAGCAGAGAAGGACTCAAGCACATTTGCTGGCATAGAAGATGAAGGAAGGGGACTACATCCAAGGAATGCAGGTGGCCTCCAGAAGATGACAATAATCCCAGGCTGAAAGCCAGGAAAAAAAATGGAAAACTCAGTTCTACAACCACATGGAACTGAATTCTGTAAACAACCTTAAAACCTTCCCTAGGAGCCCAACCCTACAAGCACCTTCACTTTGGCCTTGTGCAGAGGACAAGTTCTATGTGTTGCCAATACTTCTGAACCACAAAAGCTGAGAGGCAATAAACGCGTTGCTTCAAGCCACTAAGTTTGTGGCCATCTGATAGAGCAGCAATAGGAACCAGATACGTTGCACAAATGTATTTAGTATAGGCTCTTAGGTGGGGCCTTCTTGTGCTTTCAAGCATGGCCAGTATGCTGAACCAAGAGCAATCCAGGGCACAGAAAACTTAGTCACCAGATTCCAGCTAGCACGTATTGAACTAAAAGTAATAGAATTGTTTCGTACTGAAAGATTTGCAATGCGGTACACTTTCAGAAAGTCCTCTCGGAGTTCCAGTTCATTGCTATTCAGACTTTCATATAGTGGATTTGCAGTTTGGAAGGATATTCAGGGGCTAGAAGTTGTATGGAAATATACCAAAATATGTGGCCTAATCATAGCCTGCAGGGCAGACCAGCCCAGCTGTGCTGCCTCACTCACTGCATTGCTTAATTTGCTTTTAAAAGAAGAGCAGGAAGCTATGCTAATACTATCTAAATATCTAATATGGTTTTGGAAGTAAATTTGCTTCCAGAAGTTTAACAAAGGAAAATTTAAAAAACAAAAACCAAAAAGCAGTGGATGATTGTGAGAATCATGTTGTGAGTTATTTCTGTGAACCAAAACACCATTTGCTAGCCTTTTCCAGATATACACCAGTATATCAGTAGCCCAGATTATGGATAAAATTTGGAAGAATTAGAGCTGTTGATATGCAGAGAAAATGAGATGAGATCTTATAGAGACATTGTTTTTGATATCACATGCTATAAGCTTTTAGAGCATAAAATGGATTCAAACCTTTGAAGATCCTGTTATAAATAGTTATCACTGAGCTCTTGAGGTCCAAAGATTATAAGTGGTTTGCCCAAAATCAGCATCCTGAAGGTTTCCTTTTTGTTCTTAAATTTTTTAATGTTTATTTATTTTTGAGAGAGAGAGAGAGAGAGAGAGAGAGAGAGAGAGAGAGAGAGAGAATGTGAGCAGGGGAGGGGCAGAGAGAGGAGACACAGAATCTGAAGCAGGCTTCAGGCTCTGAGCTTTTAGCACAGAGGCTGACTTAGGGCTCGAACTCATGAACTGTGAGATCATGACCTGAGCTGAAGTCAGTCACTTAACCTGGCACCCCTGAGTTTCCTTTTTGATATTTTTGCCCCTATAATGCTCGTTAAAATGGTCTGCGCATTATCTTAAAAAGAGGGAGTAGCAACTTTTATATGGATAGCTCATAAGCAAAAATACGCCCATTTGCAAATAGCAGCTGTAATAAAATGAGACTGTTTACATTGCAGATTCTAAATGGAAGCCTCATTAGCTAATACCTATGTATTTTAATTCTGTGACTTTCTCCTAGTAGAAAACAAGAGAAACCATTTCTTTAAATGACACACAGCCTTCTACGTTTTCTTCTCCCCTAAGAAACTGCAGATGTCAGCTGTTTTATTAGGCGATACCAGTTGCCAACCAGATAGTGAATAGTTACATTAAAGGTTGCGTTAGAGAGAAAAATGCCCCCTTCCCTCACCAAAGATGTCTCTGTCCCAGGAACCTGTGAATATGTTGTGTTACATGGCAAAGGGGAAATAAAGTTACAGGTGGAATTAAGGTTGCTAATCAGCTGACCTTAAAATAGAAATATTCTCCTTAGAGCCTTCAGAAAGAAACACAGCCCTGCTGACACCCTAAATTTAGCCCTGTAAGACCTGTGTCAGACTTCTGACTATTCTGTTCCATCTGCCAGATCTATTTCCACTTAGTGATCTCTCGAAATAATTCCTCTGTACATCTCAAAATGTAATGTGTATAGGAATCCCATCTTATCATGTTAAAATGCAAGTTCTTTTTTAGTCTGGGGTGGAGCCTTGGGTTCCTCATTTGTAACAAGACGCTGATCCACAGATCATACTTTGCTACCTTGAGTCAATGAGTTTACCAAAGGTGGGACTACCCTCAAACTTCCAGCTGAATCTTACATAATCATTTCTCTGTATTTTTTAAAAAAACATGTTTTTTAATGTTTGAGAGAGAGAGAGAGAGAGAGAGAGCAAGCAGAGGAGGGGCAGAGAGAGAGAGGGAGACACAGAATCCGAAGCAGGCTCCAGGCTGAGCTGTCAGCACAGAGCTGGACGCGGGGCACATTTTTGGAAAATTCTTATATATGCTAGAAATTATAAGAGTCTAACTTACATATTGATAAAATAAATGGGTTTGAGAGGTTAGGTAACACGATGAGGATTAGAGTTGCCGGAGAAAATCTCCCAAAATATTGTGTTACAAAGTACTCAGAGTGCTAGTTAAACAAAACAGTTTGGCTACCTTTCTGAATTTTTTATACATAAAGCCTTTTGATAATTAGTGATTAGTGTTTAGAGATACGTACTAGAATATGAAATTTCTCTTGCATTGGAGCTTTTTAATCGATGTGCTCTCCATAATTCAGTACAAATTACAAAATCAAGTGAATGCCTCTGCTATTATGACTAAGTGCAAACATAACCACTTCCCTTTGAAAGTCTGCATTTGTCTTCACACATAGTCATTATCTCCAAGAAGAGCTATAGTTAGATGGTGGTAAAAGAAATAATAACCTTCTAGTAATTCCAGGAGATGATCTAAATAAATAGACCCGTATACATCACATCATGGTTTCCAATCATCCAGGGGCCTTTTAAAACCAGTGTGAGAACAAACTGAGCATTGATAGAGGCAGGTGGGTGGGGAGGATGGGCTAAATGGGTGATGAGCATTAAGGAGGGCATTTGATGTGATGAGCACTTGGTGTTATATGTAATTGATGAATCAGGAAATTCTACTCCTAAAATCAATTGGACACTATATGTCAACTAACTTGAATCTAAAACAAAATAAAATAAGCAAACAAACAAACAAACAAAAACAAAACAAAAAACACAAAAAACCCCACCAAAACGAAAAAGTACACATGTATTGTGATGAACACTGTGTAATGGACAGGATTGTTCAATCACTGTATTGTACACCTGAAACTAATATAAAACCATGTCTTAATTATACTTGAATTAAAGAAATAATTAAAACAATTTAAAAAAATTTTTTTAACATTTATTTTTGAGACAGAGAGAGACAGAGTATGAACAGGGGAGGGGCAGAGAGAGAGGGAGACATAGAATCCGAAGGCTCCAGGCTCTGAGCCATCAGCCCAGAGCCTGATGCGGGGCTTGAACTTATGGACCGCGAGATTGTGACCTGAGCTGAAGTCGGACGCTCAACTGACTGAGCCACCCAGGCGCCCCTAAAAAAAATTTTTAATGTTTATTTATTTTGAAAGAGAGAGAGAGAGCAGGGGAGGGGCAGAGAGAAAGGGAGACACAGAATCTAAGGCAGGCTCCAAGCTCTGAGCTGTCAACACAGAGTCTGATGGGCTCAAACTCATGAACAGTGAGATCATGACCTAAGCCGAAGTTGGATGCTTAACCAACTGAGCCATCCAAGGCGCCTCTAAAAAAATAAATTTAAATTAAAAAACATAAACAAACAAAAAACCAGTATTTAAGACTTGTTCCAAACCAGCTTAAACAGAATTTCTGGAGGTAGACAGAAAGCATTAGTAGTTTTTCAAAGCTAGAAGATTTTTCAAAGTAGATTTTTCAAATCCAGATGATTCCATCAGTCTGTCAGGTCAGGGCTGAGGTTCATTGGTCTGGAACTGCACTGCCTAATATAGTAACCGCCAGCCACATGTAAATATTGAGCACTTGACATATGTGTAGTTCAAATTGAGAAATGCTGAAACTATAAAAACACACCAACTGTCGAGGGCTTAATGTGAAAAATGAACGTAAAATGTCTCATTTGTAATTTTTATATTGATTACATGTTGAAATGATAATCATTTGGATATATTGGGTCAAATACTATGTTGTGAAAATGAACAGTTCCTGTTTCTTTTTACTTTTATTAATGTACCTGCTGAAAAATTTTAAATGATTTATGTGGCTTGCCCTTGTAACTTTTTTAATACTTCTATTCAGTCATCATCTAGAAAGTCATATGTGCTTCTCATCTGTTAGTCACAGAGCACTTCTCTTTTCTGCTGTTACTTCACTCTTTCTTTGAATGTAGTTCAAATGCTAGTGCTCAAACTATCCTAGTACTACTTTAGTAGACATTGAGTGAAGCAAGTCAGCTATCGTGGACATCTCTAAGCTTTTCCCTATGGATCTTTTCTTCTTTCTATTCCTCAATGAATATGTAAACCCCACAGATGATGAGGTCATTATTTTATTGTTTACAGTCAATAAAGTTTCACTGCATATCTCAGTATTATATATAGCAAAATCCTACAAAAATGTTTTTTCAGGAGACATTTTTCTTTAAATATAATAAGTGAAGAAACAGTGATTATTATGTACTGGTGAAATAAAATGGGAAAAAAATGTAACCTCCTTTATTTTGGAAAATGATCATGCCTTCACATATGCAAGAGGAATGTGGTGATCTGGGATCATTTGTACAATAACTACATTGTTTTTTTTTTCCACTCTCCTTTTTATCTGCCTTTTGATTTCTTCTCTGTTCTTAACTCCTTTCATATTTGTAGAGGAGTCAGAGAATATAAACCTTTTAAGACTGTATGTCATCAGGTGAGCTAGACAAATTAGTTATTCTTTTTCTTCTGTTGGAAGAGATCACTCCCTCAATCAGTTCCCTGTCACTTTCTGAGAAAATTTAAGGAAAATATTATATGCTCTTTCATTCTGGTTTTCACTCTTTTCTCTACTTTTTCTTTTGGGACATGAAGCTTTATTGATTCATGTGAAGCCTACCTCTCATTCTACATACTCTTCATTACTTACACTCTTTTAGAAAAGTAATTATTTTCCAAAAATACATGAAATATGGAAGTTTAAAAAGTATTTCTAAGAATTAAAATTATACACATTTGGGAGTATGTATGTATGACATACACACACATCTTTATCGTATTAGTAATGGTTCTCCACAGAAACAGTATAAGTATGATATATGTGGGGGTCAGTTCAAAATGGTGTCGTAGAAAGACCCTGAACTTAACCCCTCCCACAGGCACACCAAATCTACAGTTGCATATAGAATGGTTCTTTCCGAAAAAGACCCGAAACCTTGCTGAATAGCCCCTCCATGATGAAGGATGAAAAGGCCAGATCAAGATGGGTAGGTGGTGCAAGATGAGATCTCACCAGAAACTCCACCCCTGGTGTAGTGACTCACAAGCAGGAGGGATGTCACAAATATGGAACATATCCTTGAGGAGCAAAGGGCATGAGACCCATTTCAGGTAACCCAACCTTGGGACCTTCCCCAAAGAGATGAGCCCCTAAAACACCTGGCTTTGCAAACCAATAGGGAGACCTAAAAGCCTGTAGGAAAATGACACTCCTCTCTTAAAGGGCTTGTGTACTTTAAGACTCACTTGCCTCAGAACCTAACACAAAAGCAGCAGGTTGAAAAGTGCCTAGAGTATATGTGAAGGAGATGCATGGGCTCACCTTACAGCATTTGTTGGGCAGGCAGTGGTCTGTTAGAACTCACTCTGGGGACAGAAGTTTTGGCAGAAGTGATTTTTGCACTCTCCACCTTGCTAGTGCCTCTTGTCCTGCCCCTGTGCTTTTCTGTGGCCCTCCCTGCTAGACCCAGCAGGCAGTCTTGCCCCACCAGTGTGCTCTTGCACAACCCTGCCCCAATAACCCAGCAGGGGGGTAGGCCTGCCCCAGCCTGGCACTTCCTCATGGCTCATCTCTGCTAAAGTTGGTGGGCAGACTTGCCCCAGATCATGGAGGAACCCCCCCCCCCAAGTCCACCAAAGCCAGTGAGTGAGCACAATTTATACAGGGGACCCCCCTCTTGAATGCCTAGCCCTTGTGGCCAAAGAAGCTTGTGTTTCTGGGCCCCAGGGGACTGAAACAATTAGAGAGACTGTTCTTTGTAGATTACTATCCCCAGGGACCTGCATAGACAGCAGACTGAAACATACCTATTTTCCTGTGGTCACTTCTTCAAGACTGGGAAGGATAGGTTTTTTGTCTAATACATAGAAACAAATTCAGAGTTCAAACAAAATGAGGAAACAGAGGGATATGTTACACACAAAAGAATGAGATAAAACCCCAGAATAAACTTAATGAAACAAAGATAACTATTACCTGATAAAGGTTTCAAAGTAATGATCATAAAGATGCTTACTGATTTCAAAAGAAGAATGGATGAACACAGAGAACTTCAACTAAGATATAGAAAATATAAGAAAGTGCCAGACAAGGGCACCTGGGTGGCTCAGTCTGTTAAGATTGCCAGCAGATTTTTCAGCATAAGCTTTGCAAGCTACAAGACAGTGCTGAAAGGAAAAAACTTCCAGCCGTAGAATACTCTGCCTGACAAGGTTATCAGGAATTGAAGGAGAGATAAAGAATTTTTTAGACAAGTAAAAACGGAAAGAGTTCACCACTGTTAAACTGGCATTAGAGAAACATAAAAGGAACTTCTATAAACTGAAAAGGAAAGGTACTAAATAGTAATAAGAAATTATATGAAAGTAAAAATATCGCTGATAAAGGTAAATATATAATACAGGTAGTGGATTAATCACTTTAAGGTTAACTTAAAGGCTAAAAGACAAAAGAAGCAAAAATAACCATAACTGCAACAATCAGTTAAGAGATACACAAATTTTAAGAAAAAAGAGATACACAAAGTAAAAAAATAAAAATATGTAAAATGTGACATCAGAACCATAAAACATGGGTAGTGGGGGGGCATGCAGTAAAAATGTAGTTTAGAATGCATTCAAACTGAACTTACTATCAACTTAAAATAGACTGATAGGGGCGCCTGGGTGGCTCAGTCGGTTAAGCATCCGACTTCAGCCAGGTCACGATCTCACGGTCCGTGAGTTCGAGCCCCACGTCAGGCTCTGGGCTGATGGCTCAGAGCCTGGAGCCTGTTTCCAATTCTGTGTCTCCCTCTCTCTCTGCCCCTCCCCCATTCATGCTCTGTCTCTCTCTGTCCCAAAAATAAATAAACGTTAAAAAAAATTAAAAAAAAAATAGACTGATAAATATATTAGCTGATATATGTAAGCCTCATGGTAACCACAAACCAAAATCTTATAGGAGATTCACAAAAAATAATGAGAATTATCTAAATACCATAATTAATTATTTAGAGAAAACACTAAAGAAGACATCAAACCACAAAAGAAGAGAGAAAGGGAAGAAGAAAGAAAATTAAAAATGGTCATAAAGTAATTAACAAAATAGCATTAAGTGCATACCTATCTATAATTTAAGTGTAAATGGACTAAAATCTCCAAAGGACATATAGTTCCTGAATGGACTAAAAAAAATAAAAATAAAGCAAAATCCACTTATATACTGCTGCCTACTAGAGACTCAGATATAAAGACACAAACAGACTGAAAGTCAAATGGATGGAGAAGTATTCCAGGCAATTGGAAACCAAATGAAAACTAGGGTAGCTATACTTATATCAGACATTAAACATTAAAAAAATTTTTTTAAAGGGGACGCCTGGGTAGTTCAGTAGGTTGAGCCTCTGACCTCAGCTGGATCATGATCTCGCGGTGTATGAGTTCAAGCCCTACGTCAGGCTCTGTGCTGTCAGCTCGGAGCCTGGAGCCTGCTTCAGATTCTGTGATTCCCTTCTTCTCTGCCCCTCCCTGCTTGCACTCTGGCTCTCTCTCAAAAATAAATAAACATTAAAAAAATTTATACTTATATCAGACAAAATGGACTTTAAAACAAAGACTGTAATAAAAGACCAAAATGGGCACTACAGAATCATAAAAAATGTATTTGTAAGTATCTCAACACCCAATTTATTTAAAGCAAATGTTAACATGTAATACATATTTGTAATGTATTTGTAAATATTTAAGTACCCAACATAGGATCACCTAAATATTTAAAGCAAATATTAACAGATCTAAAGAGAGAAATAAACATCAATATAATAATAGTAAGAGATTTTAAGACCCTACTGATATCAATGGATAGATCATTCAAACAGAAAATCAGTAAGAAAACATAAGTTTTAAAAGACACAGTAGACAAGATGGATTTACCAGATACATACAGAACATTCCATGCCAAAACAGCAGAAAATACATTCTTCTCAAGAGCACATGGAACACTTATCAGGACAGATCATATGTTAGGCCACAAAACAGCTCTCAATAAGTTTAAGAAGATTGAAATCATATGAAGCATCTTAGGGCACAATGTTATGAAACTAGAAATCAATCATAAGATGAAAAGTGGAAAACTCCACAAATATGTGGAGATTAAACAATATACTACTGAAAAACCAATGGGTCAATGAAGAAATAAAAGGAGAAGTCAAGAAATACCTTGAGATAAATGAAAATAAAACATACCAAATTCAGTAGATGCAACAAAAGCTGTCCTAAAGAGGAAAGTTCAAGAAAAAAAATCAAATAGTCTAATTTCACACATAATGGAACTAGACAAAGAGGAGCCAATGGAACCCAAAGTTAGTTGGAAGAAAGAAACAATAACAGAATGGAAATAAATGAAAAAAAGAGTAAAAAAACAATAGAAAAGATCCATTATACTAGGAGATGACTTTTTGAAAGGATAAACAAAATTGACAAATCTTTAGTTAGACTCACTAAGAAAAAAGGAGGGCTCAAATAAAATCAGAAATGAGAGAGGGAAAGTTACAACCGATAACAAAGAAACATAAAGGGCCATGAGACTCATATGAACAATCATGCCAACAAATTGGACAACCTAAAAGAAATGAATAAATTTCTAGAAATACACAATCTTTCAACCCTACATCATGAAAGAAATAGAAAATCTGAATAGACCGATTACAGAAAAGAAAATGAATCAGTATTTGAAAACCTCCCCCTATAAACACATGTCCAGGACCAGACATCTTCACTGATGAATTCTATAAAACATTCAAAGAAGATTTAATACTTACCCTTCTCACACTCTTCCAAAAAAATTGAATAGGTTAAATTCTTCTAAACTTCTTTTATGAGGCCATCCCAGCATTACCCTGATACTAAAATCTGACCACAAGGAAACTACAGGAAAAAGAAAATTACAAGCCAATATCCCCATGCACATGGATGCAAAATTCTCAACAAAATATTAGTGAACCTAATTCAATAATATATTAAATATATTTAAAAAGATCATACACCATGATCAACTGGGATTTATTCCAGGGATGCAAGTATGGTTTAACATTCATAAATCAGTAACAGAATGAATGATAAAAGTATAACTATCTCAATAGGTACAGAAAAAGGATTTGGTAAAATTAATTATCCATTTATGACAAAAATTCTGAACAAAGTGGGTATAGAGGAATTTACCTTAACACGATTAAATCAATTTATGACAAGCCCACGGTGAACATACTCAGTGGTGAAAAGTTGAAAGGTTTTTCTTTAAGATTAGGAAGAAGAAGACAAGGATTCCTATGCTCTCCCCTTTTATTCAACATGGTGTTTGTTGGAAGTCCTAGCAAAACAATTGGGCAAGAAAAATAAATTAAAAAACGTTATATATTTTATTTTATTTTTTATTTTTTGGGATATGTAATTTAAAGGAATAAGTAAAACCTTGACTATTTGCAAGCAACATAATATTATGTACAGAAAATATTAAAGACACCACCAAGAAAACCTATTACAAATAATAAATTCAATAAAGTTGCAGGATACAAAATCAGTATACAAAAACTTTTTGCATTTTTATACCACTAAAAATGGACTATAAGAAGAGAAATTAAGAAAACCATCCCATATACAATTGTATTAAAAACAATAAAATATATAAGAATAAATCTAACCAGGAGGTGACTGAAAACTATAAGACATTTCAGGTGCTCACTGAAAACTATAAGACATTAATGAAGGAAATTATAGAAAGAAATAAATGGCAATATATTCCATACTTATGAATTGGAGGAATGTGTATTGTTAAAATGTCCGTATTACCCAATCTATAGATTCAGTCTATCAAAATTCCAGTCAGTGGCATTTTTTTTTTCACAAAAATTAGAGAACCAATTCTAAAATTTGTATGAAAGAACAACAGATACCAAATAGTCAAAGCAATCTTAAGAAATAACAAAGGAAGAGGCATCACACTCCATGATTTCAAACCATATTACTAAGCTGTAGTAATCAAAATGTTATTTGTCGTAAAAACAGACACAAAAATAAATGGAACTGAATAGAGCTCAGAAATAAGACCATGCATGCGTGGTCAGTTAATTTATGACAAAAGAGGCAAGAATATACAATGAGAAAAGGACAATCTTGTCACAATTGGTCTTGAGAAAAGTGGACAGCCATATGCAAAAGAATGAAATTGGACCACTATCATGCACCGTACATAAATATTAACTCAGGATGGAGTAAAGTCTTCAATTTCAGACCAAAAACCATCATGCTCATAGAAGAAAACATAAGCAGTAAGCTCTATGACATTGCTTTTGGTGATTTTTTTTCCTGGACGTGATTTCAAAGGCAATGGCAGCAAGAGCTAAAATAAACAAATGTGACTACATCACACTAAAAAGCATCGGCATCGCAAAGGAAACTCTCAAAAAATAAAAATAAAAAGGCAACTTAATGAATAGAAGATGTTTACAAAGTATATGTCCAATGAGTGATTAAGATCCAAAATATATAAAGAACTCATACAAGTCAACAACAGCAACAACAACAAATTATACAATCCAATTAAAAAAAACAGGTAGAGGATCTGAGTACACATTTTTCAAAAAAGAATGCCAATAGGCACATGAAAAGATGCTCAACATCACAATCACTACGAAAATGCAAATCAAAACCACAATGAGGTATCATTTCACAACTGTCAGAATGGCTATTATCAAAAAAAGAAGAGTGTTGGTGAGGATGTGGAGGAAAGGGAAGCCTTGAGCACTGTTGGTGAGAATGTGAACTCGTGAAGATACTATGGAAAACAGTATGGAGATTCCTCAAAAAAAAATATAACTACTGTATCATCCAGCAATTCCATTTTTGGATATTTATCTGATGAAAATGAAAACACTAACTTGAAAAGTTATATGCAATCCTGTGTTCATTGAGGAATTATTCATTATATCCAAAATTTGGAAACAGCCTAAGTGTCTATTGATGGATAAATGGATAAAGAAGATGTAATATATATTTAAATATATATATATATTACTTATATATATTTATACTTATTTATATTTACTTTAATACATATTCATGTTATTTATATTTATTTTGAATATTTTATGTATATTTATTTATATATCTAAAACTAAATAAAAAAAGAATATACTCGCTCATAAAAACGAATGAAAATTTGTCATATTTTAACATTGATGGGCTTTGAGGATATTATGCTAAGTGAAATAAGTCAGACAGAGAAAGACAAATACCAAATGATTTAACTTCTATATGGGATCTAGAAAGTAAAACAAACAAAACAAAAAGACACATACAGAGAACAGATTGGTGGTTGCTAGTGGGGAGAGTGGTTGAAGGATGAAGGATGGGTGCAATGCAGAAGGAGTTCAAGAGGTACAAACTTTCAGTCATTAAATATATAAATCATGGGGATGTAATGTACAGCATGGTGACTACAGTCAATAATATTGTATCGTATATAATGCAATTTTATATGGTGACAGGGAAAGACTTATTATAGTGATCACTTCACATTGTGTATGAATATCATATCATTATGTTGTACTCCTGACACTAATATAATGTTATATGTCAGTAATATCTCAAAAAATAGGATATATGTATGCATATTAATGAAAGAGATTTATTTTAAGGATTTAGCACATGTGGTCATGAGACTGGCAAGTCTGAAATTTGTAGGAAAGCTTGTTAGGTTGGGAAAAAGAAGATTTCTGTGTTATAGTCTTGAGGTGGAATTATTTTGTTTATTGAGAGTGTGTTTTTGCTGTTAGATCTTCTGCTGGTTAGATGAGGCCCACCCACATTATTGAGGATAGTCTTCTTTATTTATATCACCTAATTGTGAATGCTAATCACATTTATAAAATACCCTCACTGGACTAGTGTTTGGTCAACCAACTGGCACCATAGGCACCTAGCCAAGTGGACACATAATATAAAGTGTATATATATGCATAAACACACACAAATTTACATTTTATTTATGTCAGTATCTCTATATATTATCTATCTATCTATCTATCTATCTATCTATCTATCTATCTACCTACCTACCTAAAAGTTTATAGTGGAGTAGCTATATTCTGAAGTGATTGAAAGCCTCACATAATGAAGATATCTAGGGGTGGCTGGCTGGCTCAGTTGGAAGACCATGCAATTCTTGATCTTGGGGTCATGAGTTCAATCCCAATATTGGGTATATAGATTACTAAAAGTAAGTAAACTTAAAAAATATCTAAATGATTAGCTATCTTAAATTACACAAAAATCTATACAGACACACATACACACACACACACACACACACACACACACACACACACACACACACAAGCATATATAGAGTGGCTCCTCCTTTACTTAGAGGAGCCAGTAAAGTTCAGAATCACAGAAATACCAACTCTACATGGAAAATACATAATTCTATGTTCCCATTCTCTAAATAGATGGAGTCTGCATGAGAATACAATTAAACCAATCATGACTGATACATATTTTATTAAGTTAATATATACTGTTGGAAGTGAGTCCATTAGATAGAATTCAAAAATATGGGTCATTTAGAGAAATTTTTAGTAAAATAAATGAAATTTAAAATTTCAGTTTACAAATTTAAAAGAACTGTAGAATTGTTGGTAAAAATCACATATTTGGGGTAATTTATCAGTTATGAAGTATATAATTAAGAAAAATACTGAAGAAGTTATTACTTGTGAGTATTTCATAGGTACATAGGTCCTAAGTATAGAAAGTAAGGGCAACACAGGTGAAGGATGCTGTATCCACTTGGAAGAAACCACACAGTAGTAATGATTTCAGCTCACTAAGCAAGTCTAAAAGTTCTAGTTTCTAATCACTTCTCTCATTTAAATATCATGATTACATTAAGTAGTGTTCATTGGACTATGAAGTAGCTATAATGCATTTTTGATACAGTCTTACTCTAATGTCCACTGGCTTTTTATATATTTAGTCTTCTATCAATATATTTAGTGTGTTTATTTTTTAACTTTGTATTGTTCCCTTGCCATATAAGGATGTTTCTTTTCATTCTGGCTTATTTCTTCAGTATCATTCATATTTTTAACACTTTGGCTTTACAGAAGTTAGAAGCAGCGAATAAGTTAATAGATAGATCTGAACAGTTATATAATTTTATCCACTAAAACATTTAATTTTCTTATATCCTGCTAATGCCTATTAGAGCACATCATAAAATTCTTTTCATTAATGCCAATTGCACAAAAACTAATTGAGTGAATACAGTGGAAGGAAAATATAATGAACTAATTGATATGCAAATCATTAGCAAAGTGAAGCTAAAATATTTAAAAATGGAATAGCTTCATGATTCTTTTAAAGCAGAAGTTCATATTATACATACTCAACCAGAATCCCATGTATTTTCAACATCATCATGAAGAACAGAGAAACAGTGTTATGTTTTCAAATTGATGGCCACTCTATCTCTTTGATTCCCTGCCTCTTTGGCTGAAATCTTGACCTAAGCAGTAAGCTCCTGTTCACTGATTAAGTTGTGATGTCATTGTTGCAATACTGGTTAAGTAAGAAAAAAGAAAAGGGCCTGGCAAAAGTGAATTCAAGTCCTTCTTTTGATAGTCAATGACTGTGACTTAATCTCTCTCAAACTTTAAAAAGCCTAACCTGTAAAATAGGGAAAAGAGCATTTTCTACATGGTTGTGATAAAAGACAGTGCTGTATATAGTTGACCCTTGAACAACAACATGGGTTTGAACTTCACAGGTTCAGTTACATTTTTTTCGGTATCCATATAAGGTTATAGTATTGATAAATACAGTACTGTTAGTGTATTTTCTTTTTCTCATGACTTTCTTAATAACATTTTTCTCTCTCTAGCTTAACTTATTGTAAGAAAATATATGTGTGTGTGTGTGTGTGTGTGTGTGGTTGTGGGTGTAGTACATATGGCATACAAGTTATGTGTTGATTATTTATGTTTATTGCTAAGGCTTCTAGTCAACTCTAGGGTATGAGAACTTAAGTTTTTCAGGAGTTGAAAGTTATGTGTAGATTTCAACTGTGTGGGGTGGAGTCAGCACCCTAATTCCTGCATCGTTCAAGGGGCAACTGCAATTATTTTCTATAATAAATAATCTGTAGTGGTTATACTGATCTACATAGAAATGCCACATCTGTGTTATATTGTTGATGTAGCCATTTTTTACAAACCATATGCATATGTACAGACATGTCCTCTCAGATTATTATTTTAAAGAATATTCCTTGTATCTGGTATATAAACTTATCTATCATATAACTGTGATATGTGTTTAGTGGTTTATATGTTACCTCAATATCCATAACAACCTCAATGAGGTAGGCACTCCACTCCCTATTAATGATAAAGTAACTGATGTTCAAAGATGGTTAAGATCTCTAATCCCTTCAGAACGTAGTCACAATTCACATGTGAGACTGAATAGAGAGCCTGCATGGGAGCACAGTACTTTATTTTTCATATGCTACTTGTCTGTTGCTCTTCAACATGCCATCTGCTTCTACTAAGCCATTGACATTCTTCATTCAAATATTGCCAATATCTGAAACATCAAAAATCCAAGTTTTCTTAATCTTATTTTTTGTCACAAAGCCATCGTCACTCTGGAAGTCCTTCTCCTTTTTTTAACATTCTGCTATCCTACACCCCCTCGGCCCTCCTCTTCTCTCACTGGTAGTCTGATCCACTTGTCTCATATTGTGGTAGAAGAGGAATGGACTGTGGATATGGACCTGGGTTAGAATCCTATAGTCTCAGTTAAATCTCTATTTCTCAGCTATGTTTGCTCATCAGTGGATAATAATAGTACTTATCTTGCTGGATAATAATAGTACTCATCTTGCAGGGATGTTATGAAGACTGGATAACATTCATAAGACACCTAACATGGTTCATATGATACTTCAAAATTTGGTTGTATTGCCTTACTAATTTAGTTTTGAGAATGAGGCCATGAGATGTATGGGTTTTCTAAAGTTCAGTTCTGTCATGGAACCCTCTTCTCCCACACATTTTATTCGTATCTCTCTATTGTATAATTCATTGTAAAATAACTCATGTTTCTGTATATTATTTTATTTTTGACTACCTCTAATTATTCTGTTCTTATGTTCTAGATTCAGCTCTCACTTTCTCACTACTTTTTTGACTGTTGCACTAATCTCTGCTCAGTTTCCTTCATTTGTGTCATTCTGTACTCCATTCTCAAAATATTCCTTTTAATGCCTACATGTTATTTTAATGTACAAGTTACAAAATGGCCAGTGGTTATCGATAGCTATTTGAAAAACTAAAAATGTCTATCAAGATGTTAAATTTATTTGAAAATCCCTCTTAAATCTATCTTCCTGGTAAACATTGTATATTTAGTCTATTCTTGAAATCAAACCCATTTTTCAAGACTACATCAAATGCTTCTTTTAACTAAAATTATTGGAAATCCTTCTAAAGAGATGATGTTTTCATTACACATTATTATTTATTACATATTTTGTTAACAACTTTCCTGGAAGACTTACTCTAATTCTTTTTTGTTTCATTTTATACAACACACATATGTACATAGCTGTGTGAACACTTAGCTTCAGTACTATTCACTAAATTGTCTCGATTAAATGTCACATTGTGTTCAGTCACCTTTACATAACTTCATACATGGTTCCTGATTCTATAAATGATATTGAAAGTTAGGAAATTTCTAACATAATAAAAATATGCAAGCAGTAAAGCCATATTCAGCAACATTTAGTAGTTTTTAAAAATTGTGCCTTACGTTTCTGATTTTTTCCCTCTCATATCTCTGAGAACCATTTAGACACATCAGTGTCAGGTTTTTAAAATCTTGACCCTCCTGTTATATTCTCTAAAAGGACATACTTACTTTCTCATTTCTCAACAAAACTCAGATTTTTTTGTATATAAAGGAAATGGTGAAGTAGGATAAAAGAAAACATTGCCCTTCTTTCTTTCAAGCCAAATATACATGTCTTCAGATAAGTAATAGCCACCTTAGAGAGTACTACTATTTGGTTTTTGTGAGCCATGCAGTGCCTCTAAAGAATATCTAAACAGGAGAATATAAAGCTTGAATTAATGCACCATGCAATGTTATATGATATATAGAAAATTTTGTCAGTAGCATTGAAACAGCTTTGCTTTGCAAGTTCTTTTCAGAATAGAGCTTGAGTGAGGCATACAATTGAAAGAGATAATAGTTATATTAATGAGATTCAGAAGCTATGCTTTATCTCAAAACACTGCCAAACTAAATACAATGTAAACAGAGATAAAGTGACATGCTTAAAAAGAATAAAGCATAATCTAGAAGCAGAAAATAAAGCAGAAAAAAGCATTTGCAGTCATCACATTTCAAACACAATTGGAGAGATCTGAAATATAGCCCATCGGAAGGAGAAAGCAATCACTGAACACAGTGCATGGCAGGGTGGGGGAGTGGGAGATTCAGAGGTCTGTAGAACATTTGTTATCACACTGGAGCTCCAAAAGTACTTTTCTTGCAAAACCACTGACACCCAGTTTTCAATCCAGCCACACAAATGTGCAGCCATTTGAATGTTAGCACAGAAGGTCAAAGACAAAATTTCTCCCCATGGGTGTTATCAAATACTGCAAAGCCTTTATGACTTAAAGGTTTTTCACATCTGTTCTCATCTGTGAATAGGAAATGAATTTCTCCAAGAGAAAAACAATCTTATTTACTGTAACTGGCATAAAGTGGCTCTTTCCATTCTGCTTCGGATGCTACTGAATTTCCACTGTGCTTAAGATGTCGTAGTTGTGCCGGGAATATATAGGATGGTTAAAGATAATCTAGGTAGAATATAAACAAATGGCTCGATATTGTTATCTCGTATTTTCAAGCAGATATCCTTCACTTAGGAAGTATTTTAATTTCTTGTACAAATACTTGTTATCATTATAGAAACACAAAGATAGATGTTAAATTATCTTTAGAGGTAATATATAACTTTATAAAATTCACTTAACCATCTTCATTTTATATTTTGAATTTTCATTAAATCCAAAGAAAATTAAAATGAGATTAGCATTTACATAAAGACAGCATTATGGAAAAAATCCTATTTTTAATGCATGATTGGCAGGCAAAGACTGAACCTGGACAGATATCCTTGGGGAGTGTTTTGGAAAATTAATGGATTTTAAATATTTTATATGGAAACATTGTCAGTAATATCATCTATCTTAAATATGTTTAAAGTGATTAAAGCTGATGATGAAATAGAAAAGTTCCTTGCACATTGTCTTTAAGTTAAGATAATTAAACATTATCAATTGCAATAGAAATATACTAAGAACTCTGCTTCATTACATATTCATTATATATTAGAATGGCATCCACGAAAAGCTTGCTCCTTTGCACAGGAGAGTAAATCAATTTTGAAATTCTAGAAAATACTTACAGTCATCTGGAATGCATTATTTATTTTGAAGGTGATAAAATTCACATATAAAAAGTTTACAGACTCACTTAAGCTCACATTGTTAAAGTTATAGTTGGACCTTTCTACCTTAGTGTAGTAATTAAAATAATACTGAATAATTTATTACAGGTGTCAAAATATGTATGCATATTATAACACTGATACTAGATATGAATCCATTATAACACTGATACTAGATATGAATCCATTAATTTCCTTTTGATTTTCTTTTTACCTCATATTCTCTTTAATGACTTAATCTTTACTCTTAAACTTTGCCTAAACTTAAAATGATAAAATATACAGAAAATCAGAATGGAATTGAATTTGCAATATTGTTATTTTCCAGTAACAATATTCCAACATTGATTTTGAATGAGGTCAACACACTAAAGAATTTATGGATGTACTTATCTACTATCATCCATGGTAGCATTTAAATTAACTTTATTCAAGGACTTTAGAATAAGCCACACAAAGAGATAATGTTCATAGGATATGTATATACATTGCTTCAGACTTAATTTTGAATAAATAAAATTCAGAATAACACTCAGAAATTTCTGATAGAATTCCAAGTGCAAATAATGAAAAATAGAAGCATGAGAATTTTAGGAAAGGCAGTTTTTATGGACTAAATGCTATAAGGTCTACTGTTAATATTCCAGAACTAAAGATGTATAAAGTACCACCTAACGTAGAGAGTAGCAGGAAGGCAAATGCTCTGATAAGGTCACTTTGGGTTTGCTTAAGATCATCTGGAGATATATGTGTGTATATATACATATACATGTGCATGTACCTACACATAGATCCACAGCGATTATTATTCAGAGAGAACAACTTTCTGAAAAAGAAAATACATGTGTATTTATATCTGAAAATAATTAAGAGTAGAACATTTGGATCTCTGCAAAATGTAGTTGAATGACTTTAGGAAGGGCACTCATATAATTCAGTAACTGAATGATACATTTTGTTCTATCAATCTGGGTATTTTCACATTAATTCACAGATTGCAGAATATCCTTCATTCATCTCAGTGATGCTTTAAAAAAATCTGTACACTTTTCATCCAGGAAAAAATGATTCCATGATATCTATATCTTCTATACCTAAAACTTGATAACACTTCCAAATAATATCATCTCCATACTTGCTAGTGTCTGAAAGAGGTCTCTGCTTAGCCACCAGTTGTACAAGTTTTGTCCTTCCCAAGTTACCTGACCAGGGGAGGCCAGTGAGAGATTTTGTTCTGATCCCCAAACTTAGGATCTTGGTTCAGGGTCACATCAGCTGGAAGGACAGAGCAACTCTTTGTAATTTCTTTTCCCAGGAGTTGCATCTTTTTTTAAAATTTGTAAACCTTGAGTAATAGCGTCTGTCTTTGGATACTGTCCACTCAGGAATATTTGTAAGTGCTCCAGGAGGTATACACACTGTACTATGGCATTCCCTGGTTACAGAAATATGATTCAGTTAGGAGATGCTCTTTGGTTATCCTCTCATCATATACATTGTCCTGTCAAAAAATTAGAAGACTACTATTTAAAATCATTTATGATTCTTCATTCATTCAACAGATACTCATTGAGAGCATATTATTCTGGGTATTCTTGGTGAATAAATAGATAAAATACTTGTACTCATGGGCCTTCTACTCCACTAACTCTAAAGAGATAGTAAAGGTAAACAAGTAAGGTGTACAATGTGTTAAAGATGGTAAGGATTATTAAATATGGGGTGCCTGGGTGGCTCAGTCAGTTAAGCTTTCAACTTTGGCTCGGGTCATGATCTCACAGTTCATGAGTTTGAGCCCCAAATTGGGGCTCAGCTCAGAGCCCATTTCAAGTCCTCTATCTCCCCTCTCTCTATCCCTCCCCTGCTCTCTCTCTCTTTCTCTCTCTCTCTCTCTCTCTCTCTCTCTCAAAAGTAAATATACATTAAAAATAAATAAAAATAGCAAATTAGGCAAGCGAGAGTATGTCATGGAGGGGGTCAGGATAGACATGTGAGCAAATACTGAAGAAGTAAGGGAGTGATCAGTCATACGGCTGGATTGATAAAAGTTTTTTGATTTTGCTCTGAGTGAAAAGTGGAGCTGCTGATAAATTTTGATTAGATACATGATAATATCTAACTTGTGTTTTTAAGTAATTACTTTTTAAATAATCTTGCTGCTGTGTTGATCTAATTTCAGTTTTTAAATGACTGAACTTACTGCACTATTTATAATCGAATAGAATATTGAAAGAGGAAAACCAATTAGGATGTTATGGCACGTATGCAAGATGGGAGAGAATTGATTTATGTGAGAATTGTAACAGTAGAAATGGCAGGGAATGATCAGATCTAAATATCATTTCAAAGTAAACCCATTAGGATTTTCTGATTTATCACATGTCAGTTATGAAGGAAAGAGAGGATAAAGATTATGAAAATTATCAAATCATAGTATTTCTCCACCAGTTTCTATACTTCTTAAGGAAGCAGTATGTTCCACAATTCCATATACACCACACCACACCACAACTCCTATTACACCAAATTTTTACTGTTTATCGGTCTAGCTCTACTATTGTTTATAAAGAGGACCTGAAACTCATGATGAAAGAAGTACTAAATACTTGCCATGACCAAATCATGACCATCAGTCAATAAATATATGAAAAGATAAACATCCTCATCATGATCACGGAAATGTAGATTAAAATAGCAGTGAGACACCGCTCGAACCATGTCAGTTAGGTGAGAAAGTTAAAATATGTTAATGGAAAATGTTGGTAAGTACATGAAGAAGGAATCACTCTCATATGTTTTTGATGGGAGTGCAAAACACCAAAAACAATTTAATAAAAAATTTCTTTACTTTAACCCAGCACGTCTTCCCCTAGGTATACATACTATAGATTCTATTACACATCTTCTCAAGGAGGCATTTGAATATGCACCACATAATACTTTGTAATAGCCAAAAAAAATAATAGTAATAATCTTGATGCTTATCAACATGTGAACGCATATATTTTATTATTTATACAATGGAGTTCATTATTTATCCATTGTTATGTAACAACCACAAAATATAACTGCTTAAGACAACGTGCATTTAATTATCTTACAGTTGCTGTGGGTCAGGAGGCTGGCATGAGTTAGCTGAGTTCTCTGGCTCAGGACCTCTCGTAAGACTGTAGTCAAGATGTTAGCCAGAGTTGTCTTATTTCAAGACTAAAATTTGGAGAAATGCTATTTCTAAGCTCATTAAAGTATTGTTGGCAGGATTCTGTTCCTTGTGAGCTGTTAGGCCTAAAGCCTCAGATCCTCACTGGCTATTAGAGGCATCCCTTACTTTCTTGTTATATGGGTTTCTCCATACTGCAGCTCACAACATGGTAGCCGACTTTCAAACAAGTGAAAGGGTAAGAGAAGGTGAGCAAGAGAGAAGCCAGAAGCTTTGTAATCTAATTTTAGAAGTGGCAACTCGTTGCTTTTGATTTTCATTTAGAACAAGTCAGTAGGAAGCAGGGATCATTGGCATACATCTTAGAAACTATCAACCACAGCTTCTAAGAGCAATTAAAATATAGAACAATTAAAACATCTGATCTAATGCTGCAAGTGCCAGTCTCTATGCTTAAGAGCCAAACACATAATGTTATATGTTGGGTGAAAAGGACAAGGTGCATAAAGGTATATACAGTACAGTACTTCTGTAAAGCATAAATATATCTGAAACAATATGATAGATGATAGATAGATGATAGATAGATTGATTGATTATAGATTTAAAACATGTGGAAATATAAACACTATTCGGGGAAGTGATTTATTGTTTGTGGGATGGGAGGAGAATAATATCAAGCCGTGTAAACAGAATGGTTTAATTGTTTTTGTAAGAATTTATTTCCTACTCTGAATGTTAAGTATTATGTAATATCTATACACGTTTTATAGTAAGTCACAAAAAAATTGAGAACCTGCATTCTACTTCAAGAGGGGTTCAAACATGTCACAGAATTTTATTTATAGAGTGAATGGAAAAATCCTGCTCCCTACTGTAGGAATAGAATACAGCAAAATGTACGTATGTCTCATTCTTAGCTCCCTAAATGCATGGTATGTGCAAATTCATCACATCTTTACTGATTCTCAAAAGCCAGCCTTCGACTCTATTTGAGTCTCGTCGTATTCCACTTACTCCAGTTTGTTGGAACCAACTTGTTTTCTTGATCTGTTTTAACATTTTGACATGGCCACCTTATGCCAAAATATGAATACTGTCGTCAGACTTTTTTTTTTTTTTTTGGTCCCAATACTTACTTCTAGACTGACTTTCAACATGGAGTCCATGGGAATGCCCTACAGTCTTTACTATATTATGTTTCTCTACCTACAAATGTATTTATGGAAGTTTAGTTTGGAGAGATAAATACCTAAAGATATTTTCTTAAATTTGAATTGAATTCAACCAAAATTTCATATTTTTCTATTTTAAAGGGGCCACAGAACTTGTCTTGGGGTAAATCACTGTCATTCTGTCTGCAAAATGTCTTTTTAATTTTTTTTAGTTTTCAGGGCACAGATTACGGTTCTTTTTTGGGGGGAGGGCAGATAACTTTCAAAGAACAGACATAACAATGAGAATGACATGTAACTTTGTATTTATATAGAGGGAAGTTTCGTCTTTCTCAAAGAGAATTTTGTATTTTTTTTTAAAGTTTTTACTTATTTACTTTGAGAGAGAGAGAGAGAGGGCACAAACATGGGAGGGACAGAGAGATGAGAGAGAGAGAATCCCAAGCAGGCTCTGCACTGTCAACACGGAGCCCCATGCAGGGCTGGAACTCATGAACTGTGACATCATGACTTGAGCTGAAGAGTCAGATGCTTATCAGAGTGAGCCACCCAGGCACCCCAGGGAATGTTGCATTTTTTAAAGAAAGCTTAGTTTATTGACTGATATCTTAACCATTATAGTACTAATAACTACATTTCTATTGGCTTCTCTATTCTATGAACATTTCTAAGGACTTTGCAAATATAAATTTATCTAATCCTCATAAAATCCTATGCCATGATTCCGATAGATGAGAAAATGAATGTCAAGTTACTGTCCCAAGATCACATAGCTGGGAAGTGGTGCATTTGGCATTTGCATTCTGATCGTCCGTCTTTAGTGATAAGCTCTTATTTCATGATCTCATTCATTCTGTATATCAATCCCTTCTCTTCACACTATATCTGTATCTGTTCCATAACTAGTCCAACAAATATTTAGTCTTGTATTAGTCATTGTTCCTAAATTGGGAATATGGAAGCAATACAAGTTTTTAATCCTGTAAACAGTAAATTTACCTCAGATGTGTTTACAAGCTAAGGGATTGAAATGTATCTGAATAATCACCTAGTTGAGTTTTTGGAGATCATATGAAATTAAATCTGGAATAAAGACGACAAAAATAATACATCTAACATTTTTGAGTATGTTATTATATACCAAGGAACCTTTCTGAGAGTTCAGTTTAGGTATACTGATTTATTTGAAACACACACACACACGCACACGCACACACGCACATGACATAATTGTGATGATCGCCATTTAACAACAAACACTCTGAAACAGATATATTAACTAATTTGTCTAATTTGGGCTCTATTAGTAGTCATCAAATGCCATTCTTTTGCCAAATAAATAAATATAAAAATAAAAATATCATAATGAAGAAAATACTGTTTTATTTTAACAAAGCTAGAATCCATTAATAAATTAAAAGGATAATCTATGTTTATTTAGTCTGTATACTTTTAAAACTATTATTACTTTTAAAAGTTCTCATGAAACATTCTTTGATTTTGTTTCTTTCTTGGCCTCCAAGCAACACTTTGCCGTTGCAGACTGTGTCCGGCTCTCGCTTGCTGTTGATACCAGCACCATCTTGGTCTCCTATCTTGTCTCTCTTTCCCCTCCTTCCATTATGCTTAACATGTTTTTTTAAACAACTGTCTCACTCTTTTAATTTTTTTTATGTTTTGAAATTGTGAATGGTAAAAGGCAGTTTCATATTTGCTTTATTTTAATGTCCTTGCTTCAAAACATAAAAATTGGAAACCCTATGTGTCCCCAAGTTATTGCTTTGTTTTTATTATGTAAATTCTGCCGGACCATGAAATCTAAGCCTGCAGCCTAAAGATATCAAAGCACCAGCTTCCAGTCGTAGTGTGCTTTGATACTGAAAGTACAAATATTACTCTGCGATATTTTTTTCTTTCCCTCTACCCCTTTTTTCCCCACTCTCACTTGCTTATGATGAAAATTAGTAAGTCCACCTTATTCATCTTTGTAAGATTTTTGTTGCTAGTAAGGTTCTTATCCATAATCTGTCTTTTAAAATTTATTGTTAAAATTGAATTGTGTTGTTCTCCAAAATGTTTCCAGGTGATGTTACGATCAGAAAATTGGAAAATTACAGATTTAATGAAAGCTTGTTTTGGGAGTTTGTAATTTAAGAACATAAATATTGCATACAATATACTTAGTGGATGGTTCAGTAATATTCCTGAGAATACTTACGAAGTGGAGAACCATAGTGTATTCTTTCCCATTTTATGCACACAGTTGTAGGTGAGTAGGATATTTCAGTATAGCAAGAGAGATGAGAGAGGTGTGTAGTAATAATTTGTGCAATCATAAAATAGTTTTGAAGATATTACTCCAATGTGTTCTGAGTGCTAAAATTTTGACATCCCTACAAAATTGTCAAGCAATTAAGAATGATGGCAAGACTAGCAATTGGAAATTAATCATTGCTAAAAATGTAGAAGTGGTATATTGATTTGCACTAAGAAAAAATTAAAAGGACAATGCCAAAAGGACCTGGTTGTCTAACTATTGCAGCTATCGAGCTGATTTAGTAGGTGAGGGGGCAATAAATTTAACCAAACTTTTCGTAAAACAGAGATGTGCGTGGAACATCCAAAATCTTGCCTAATAAATTGAACTGCTGTAGAATTTATATGACAGTTCTCCCTTTTATAATTTAATGGGAAAAGTTCTGACAAAAAACTTACAGGAATATATGTATCATTATCATATACTTCCTGGGAAAACAGTATGAGACATGCAGTTTTGAAGAAAGTGACACACTATAAAATTAAATATAAGTGCCGAAAGACTTGGCTGATTTTACCTGTAACTTTATACTATAGCATGAGTGCATATTATTGTAGACCATTGCAATTTAAGAACTTTACTATATATTCATGGCTTAATTATTGCTAGAAATTATTAAAAGGGCAAAATTTATGGGGCACCTGGGTGGCTCAGTCGGTTGAGCATCTGACTCTTGGTTTCAGCTCAGGTCATGATCTCATGGTTCGTGGGTTTGAGCCCCACATTGGGCTCTGAGCTGACAGTGCAGAGCCTGCTTGTGATTCTTTCTCTTTCCCTCTTTCTGCTCCTCCCCTGCTCATGCTCTCTCTCTTTCTGAAAATAAATACACTTAAAAAAAACAGGCAAAATGTAGGAGTAAGTTAACAAATCTTGCTTGTTTCTAAAAACTTGAAAACATGAACCGATTGATGTAAATCTTAGAATCATTTTGTGTGATTTGAGGAACAATCACAAGAAGATACTATTTATAGATATTATGTAGTTCATGCTGTTTCCAACCAATGATCTTACATTAGTACATCACTTGAACAACTGTTGGGAGGCTATGAGTTACAAAAACTGATTTCTATTTCTTTAAGGGTTATATATAATTACCATTTTTCATAAATATTTCAAACGCATTTGTATGTTTTATGCCTACTTAAACAGCTTACACAGAACACAGTGATGAGTATTCTCACATCATTATAAAAGCCAACTTTGTTTATTGTAATGAAATTACGTTCTCTTGAAATTGACCAGTGTTCTCAGGTTGTTTTTAGCTTCTAACTTAGGAACGCCCTTCTGCATATCCACCTCATTCTTTTTATATGTGTAGTTTCACAGATAATTTTCAGCCTTTTCTTCCCACTCACACCTTGCTCTAGATTGTAAATCTGTAATGATACCTAATCCTTACAGAGGTTCACCAGGGGCTTTGGGACCTAATCCTTACAGAGGTTCACCAGGGGCTTTGGGATGGTCGAGGGCACTAGATTCCTGTCTTACACATAATCCTAGCATTACTTAAATATAGACCAGTCATGCACATCTGAAGTTATTATTAAACTCAAATTATATGACATAAATGTAAGAAAATAATTTCTGAAAAGGAAATATATACAAATACATGTTTATATTTAGTTCCCACTGGAAAATAAATTGAGATTGATAACTTAAGAGCAAGAATTATATTAACTGACAAGATCAATGTTACTCTAATTATAAAGTCTCAGAACTAAATACTTTTGTATCTCTTATTAGAAGAATCAGTCAGTGATTATTGTAAGTTGTACAGCTATGTTGGAATATAGCTTGAATTACCACCTGATGTGACTCATGTGTTTGGTATCAGAGGGCAGTCAGCTTCTCTCCTGGTAAATGGGGTTTAGATGATTTAGAAAAACATAGTCAATGATCTTAGGAAAATTAAACTCATTATGTGGAGAATTATTTCAATTAACAAGACTAATTTTTGCTCTATGTGTTAAGTATATAATGCATACATGTTTTTTTCCAGCTTTATTAAGGTAGCATTTGACAAATAAAATTATAATATATTTAAAATGTACAGCATGACAATTTGATGTATGTATACATTGTAAAAGGATTCTACCAATCAAGTTAATTAACTTATCCATCACCTCACATACTTACCTTTTTTGTGTGTGTGACAACATTCACATCCTACTTCTTTGACAAATTTCAATTATGGTGATATGGTGTTATCAACTATAGTCACCATGTTTTACATTAGATATTCAGACCTTATTTATCCTATAATTAAAAGTTTTTACCCTTTCACCAACCTCTTCCTATTCCCCTCTCCTCCAGCCCTTGACAACCACTTTTTTCCTCCCTACTTCTGTGAGTTCAACTTTTCCTTTCTTATCCCACATATGACACCATGCTTCTATTCTCTGTCTGGCTTATTGCAACTTAGCATAAGTCTTTCCAGGTTCATCCATGTAGTTGCAATGACAAGTTCCTTCCTTTTAAAGACTGACTAATAGTGTAGTGTGTGTGTGTGTGTGTGTGTGTGTGTGTGTGTTTGTACACCACATTTTTAATATCCATTCATCAGTCCATGGGCATTTAGATTGTTTCCATATCTTGGTTATTGTGAATAATGCTACCAAGAGCATGAAAGTGCAGAAATCTCTTAGATATAATGCTTTTATTTCTTTTGTATATATACTTAGAAGTATATATCCAGCAATTGCTGGATCATATGGTAGTTCTATTTTTAATTTCTTGAAGAACCTCTATAATGCTTTACATTTACTCCATAGTACTTTACATTCCTATCACCAGTGTACAAGGGTTTCCTTTTCTCCACATCCTCTCTAGTATTTGTTATTATCTTTTTGATAATACACGTTATTACAGGTTTCAGATATTATTTCATTGTAGTTCAAATTGCATTTCTCTGATATTAGTGATGTGCAGCACCTTTTCATGCACTTGTTGGCCATTTGTATGTTTTCTTTGGAAAAATGTATATTCAGGTCCTTTGCCGATTTTTTTAATTGGGTTATTTGATTTTTTGCTATTGAGTTGTATGTGTTTCTTATACATTCTTGTAAGTGTGTTGTATACATCTTCTATATCAGATATGTGGTTTACAGTTATTTTCTCCCATTCCATAGGTAGGGTGTTTTTTTAATGAAGAGTAATATTATTTTAAAAATATTTTAAGAGGGATTTTGTCTTTTAAAATCATTCCCTGGTGTAATAACAAGATTGTTTTAATTTTCCATAAGATCCTTTTCATCATTAGCCCTCTAGTCAAGTATTTCTTATTGTCAAGACACTGATATTAAGTATACTTAAATTTAAATTGGAATTGTTTTAATGTACTTTGTTTGGCAAATTAATTTCTGGTACCACCAACTATGGATAAAAATAAAATGTAAAACCACAAGAAGTTATATATGCTATATATGGAATTATTAATTTTGGTTATAATAAATATCTTTTTTGCTATATAGAGAGAACAACCAAAAAAGATAAATTGTGAGTTTTGTATTTGGTAATGGAAGTTAAATCTGGTAATTATGTCAAAAAACTATCATCAATATACATACCTGACCTGAAATAAAACATAATTTCTATATAGTGTAATGGAAAGTATATACTATATTTAATAGCATACATAAGGTTTATAATTTTTACACACAATGAAAAAAACTTAGGAATTATGATTAAATTGATGTGTAGGTCTAATATTTTAAAGTATCATGTATTCACTATTTCACATTGTCATAATTTATTTGATGTTAATTGTGAGTGTTTTATTAACATACACTTCTAGTAAAGAAAAGGAGGTACTGAGGGGTAGTTTTTAAAATACTTGTGGAGGTTTTACTAATGACCTAAAGTAAACTTACTAATATTGGAAAAATTAACAATCACCCCTTGAATAAAATGTATATTGTAAATTGCTAAGTAATTTATCTGTCCATTTATTAACAACATACTATGTACCAGAAAATCAGCTTGCTCAGGAGGTGCCCTGGTTGGTGCAGGATTAAGGTCGGACATCTGGCCTCATGAACTTTACACTCTACAAGCAATAAGAAAATGAGCAAATATGTGCAATGATGGGAAAACTACAAGACAGTGTGTGAGCATGCAGTAGAAGTATCTTAGTTTGGAGGCAGGATCAGGAAAGATTTCCTGTAGGAAAAGATAGCAATGGGCATGTGCATATGAAAGAAATTTAAATCAGAATTTGAATGAACTCTTCTTAAGAGTGTTTGAAGTGTTGGTTTATTCCCAAGGAAACTTTTTCTGTTAAAATACTATGTGAAAATAAGATGCTGATTTTCAATTCTATAATAACTTTTTTAGTGATGACATTTTTCATTTGCACATTATCCATGGTATGAACCATATGTGCACTTTTTTCCACCAGCATTAATGACCTCTTAGCCCAAGCTTTCCCTAAGAGTTAATGAGTATCTGGAGTAGTAGGAGCTTTTTAAAAGGAGTTGAGGACCTTTGATCTATATGGTCATTACCTTACAGGAAATGCCTGACCAACAGGTCATTATTGCTGTTATTGTGCTGAGAATTTAAATAAATGATGAATAAATTGCTCAGTAGATTCTTTTCCAATTCACATAGATATTTAGTAAAAAGTACATTGTAGCTAATGGTATTTTAGTTCCATATTTTACTTTTATAGTGCCTACATTTATAATGACATAACATCCTCTATAATATTTTCCAATTTTAAAAGTGCAACATTGCAGCAAAAGAGTTTTCTACATATCAATCTGGCAAGTTAAAATAGGACATCAAATTCAATTATTCAAACACCTTTAGTGTTAGATCATTTTATGGCAGGGGTATAGGAAAAAGAAAAGGATAGTTAACATGAAATATTGACATGCTTTGATAACAAAGATAAAAATAGCTTTACTGTTTTTATTTTTACCAATTTAAATTTTTATTAGAACTTAATGAATAAATGTTCACATATTTTATATTTTATGTTTTGGCAAGTTGGAAGTACTTGGGATTGAAACATTTCCAGAGGTTTGCAAGGAAATTCAATACATAGTTTATTTATACTCTGATTGAATAATATCAAAATTATTTATTATTTCATATGTAAATTAAATTGACCAGCATCAAAAAAATACATTAGTGTATGGACTTAGTCCACTTCATTACTTCTAGAAATTCTATTAAATTAAATTCATTAATCATGAAACTCTCTAGAGATATCTAAAATTATAAACTGAAAATGGTTTGCGTGCAAGTGGTCAATACACTTCCAAATCAATTAAGACCCTTTGTATTGAATGTAACAGAAAATTAAAATAAAGCTGGTGTCTATAATGAATGGAATTAATTGACTCACCTAATTAAAAGTGTAGCAGTATGACTGACTGTAGATGCACCTTTACCCAGCTGCTCAAACTCAGCAGAATATTCACTTCTCTATCTGCCTGCTACTGTTTGCTTAGTTCTTACTCTACATTCAGATGTTAGCTCAAAGGTCAGTACCACTTAGGACCACCTGTTATCAATCTCTATCTTTACTGGATTAAATCAAGTGCCCTTGTTATATGTTCTCATAGCCGCCTCTATTGTTTTTCATTGTATTTATTAGTAGTAGTAAGTGTAATGTCAGTAGAAATTTACTTATTATTAAAGTTTGTAAATAATTATTTCCTTGCCTGGCATATCTTAGGCTGTAGTCTGCACTAACTGAGTTTAATGAATGCTTCAATGAAGTCCAGCACCCATCACCATTCTTAACACGTAACATTGACTGTAAACATAAATACTGTCAGCGTTACTTTGTTCAGTATTTGTCATTGCATTGCTCTCTGCTGAAATTCTGCCTTCCATGAAACTTCCCTTATTCTCAAAACAAAACAAAAACAAATCTCTGTCTTTGAAACCCCAGGAGTTACTATCTGTCTTTTAGCATTGGACATGGTCAAATATCCTTTAGTTATTTGTTATGTGTTATTTACTCTCCTAAATCATGAGATTTAAATAGCATGAATTGTCTCATGTTTCAGCTTTCCATGGTGGAGAATTCACAGCTATAAATAAATATTTTGAGTTAATAAATAAATTAAAGATGTACTCCACTTATTTGACAGTTTGATGTTGTTTACAGCTGCCAGTGTTTCCTTGTATATGTGAAAGGGATCTGTATCTTGATTTGGGCACAAATCAGATTTAATCAAATTTGTGCAAATTACACCACACAGGACTGCCTGCTTTAAAAAGAATTATCCTCTAATAAAAAATAAATAACAAAATATAATTTTGTTATATAATGGTCTCCTCCATCCATTTGTAAGTAAAATGGAATGAGATAAACTCAGTTGTCTTTTATTATACCTAGGATCACATAAACATGAAATAGTTATTTCATAGGCTCCCTTTCCCAAGAGATAGAATCTCAGTAAGATCAGTAGATATGTAAGATCTAAAAAATCAAAGTTTAGCTAGATAATATATATGCAACATGGGCAATTACTAATTCCAATATGTATAAAATAAAAATGTTTCTATAAGTTTTCAAATAATAGTTCTTTAAAAAACATTTTGAGTTTTTTTTTAATATCTAAGAAACATGTACAGCCATTAATAGGTGAAAGTGTTGATTTTAATGAGTAAACTATTTCCAAAATAATTTATATCTTTCTATAAAAATTTATATCTTTATATAAAAGTAAAACTACTAAGTGTATATACATGTGTGTGTATATATATATATATATAAAGTGTATATATATATATATAAAGTAGTAGTTTTACTTTTATATATACTTAGTAAAACTACTAATTATATATATATAATACTTTATAGTTTTACCTTTATATATAAAACTTGTTTATTTCTGTATAACTGTTAAATCATGAATATTGTGCTCAGTTAAAATAATTATTGATATGAACTATTGAAATACTATTGTTTCCTATGTTTCTAGGCATTTTCAAAATAAAATCTTTAAATTTGGGAGCATTGGATTTAAGTTTATGACACTGTAGAATGTATAAAACTCTTAATTCAGGATTATTTGGGGCCAGAGCATATCAGATGACCTAATAAACACACATAATAATAGCAAACTCTCAGGTTCCAGCAATAATCACAGAAATCACTGTGTGTGTGTGTGTGTGTGTGTGTGTGTGTGCATTTTACAATTAAAATTTGGAGTCTTCATGTTTTCCCTGTCACCTAAAATATCATTTAGAATAATAGAATCTTTAATGTAGACACTGTGGCAGTTTTGAGATGTAGGACAGATAACTCGTGTTAAATACCTAATTCTGTTTTAGTACAGATTCTCTGTCTTATATGTCCACTTTCAAAGTTTCAAAGTTTGTTAAGGCCAAAACTGTTAACCTTAGAATTCCATCCCTTATTTATGTTTCTATCCCTGGTTTCTCTGCTTTCCAAGCTATTAATTACTGATTGATATTTAATCCTATTTCTGGAGGCACATGGTTGGTATTTTCAGGAGAATGAACAGAAATAATACCTCTGTAATGGACATGACTGCCTAATTCCATAATCCCTTCATTAGTCAGGCATCCCATTTAGGAGAGTATTTAATCCTGCAGAGAGAGCCCTGAGGGATCAGCTCATAGTGTCACTGTGGTTTCTAATTTTTTAAGATTTCCTATCATTACATCTTCTTTAGGAAAGTTCTAACTACTTTCTATAATAAGCTATGACAATAGGTAGGTGGAACATAAAACTCTTGGCATATTTAAATATTTCATAGCAAATGATGGTACATTATGGATACTGTGACCACTGTTTTCTCTTTGTAATATTTGAACTCTGAATTCTCAATTCCTGTATGAATCAGAACCCCAATTTCCTAACTTCTGGCAAACTCTCCATTTAAATGCTCTTTAGCTTGCCTTATAGCCCGAAGTTTATGTCTCTAAATAAAGGATTTCTCTTGCAGCTTAAGAATATCTATTTTATATACTATTGCCCACTTCAACAAAGCACATGTTCTACCAAGTAGTAATCAGTTCAAGGTTTACTGTTCTCCAGATTAATTTGAGACTTACCTTTCCAAAAATTGTAATAAAAGGTAACTTCTATTTGCTTTTATCCTAATGAAGAGCACTCTGCAAAAAATAGGTAACTTCATTCATCAACTCATGCAATATAGTTATGGTTTCAGTGGAGTTTTTAAAACAATATTAATATTTAGTATTGCTTGAAAGTTTTAAACATGATTAACCAGCCTCAGGGTGGTTCAGTTGGTTAAGTGTCCAACTCTTGGTTTCAGGTCAGGTTTATGATCTCGAGGTTTTGTGGGTTTGAGCCTCGTGTCAGACACTGCGCTGGCAGTGTTGAGCCTGCTTGGGATTCTCTCTCCCTCTCGCTCTGTCCCTCCCTCTGTCACTCTCTCTGTCTCTCTCTCAAAGTAAATCAATTAAACTTAAAAAATTAAACATTATTAAATACTGAAATGCAGATACTAAAAGAAAAAAAGGATAGAATTTTTGGAGGATCTTCCATTCCTTTGAAATATTTTATTCAAGGTATTTTAATGCTTAAAACATGATAAATTTGCAAAATGAATTACCTTCATGTGCTATGAAAGTTTGCCATAAGAATTGATCATTAGGACAAAACAAAAGAAAACTAGATGTGCATCTTTTTTGTTTCCATTAAAATGATACTTAAATTCATGTTTTCTTAGTCGAACAGTATTCTTCTGATACTATGCATTGAAAGTTTTACAAATCACTTTTTATTTTTTAAACATTTATTTATTTTTGAGAGAAAGAGTACGCAGGTGCACACAACAGCAAAAGAGGGGCAGGGAGGATCTGAATCAGGCTCTACACTGACAGCAGGGAGCCCAATGTGGGCTCCACTTAAACCAAAGTCGACTGCACAACTGACTGAGCCACCCAGGTACCCTGACAAATAGCCTTTTAATTATGCAGTAGAGTTTATTTTTTAATATAGAGATTGTAAGAGAAGACCAAATATATTATCGTATGTGAAAATACAAAAGCGGATCAAAATGAAATCATAGAAACATTTAAAATCATGAACATTTTAGTTTTGAGTTTACATTTAATTTTAAAAGCAAGTTTTTGTTTTTAATTGAATGAAATCAGGGTGTGTCAGTATTTTTTCCTTCTTAACATTAGCATTTGTTAACTCAGTCCTACCTCAAATCACCTTTGAAGAAGGTAAAACATGTAAAAATTGGAATCTTTAGTCGTTAGCCACAAACATTAAGGCAATGGTCTTTCTTGTAAAGAGTTGTAATAAGGTGGCCATTTTCCCCTGACATAATCAACGGGAAGTTCAGAGAGTTGTTTACCTCAATTTCCTAGGGTTGCAAAGTGGCAACTCCCCAAATATGTATTATAATACTGATAAAGACTTCAATCGCATGGCCTAATCTTCTCAGAGCAATTCCCCTTGGTGGGTCATTACAGCAAATAATGGAAGCATTTGTAATCTCTAGATAGAATTGGACTAAATGAAATTAGATTCCCAATTTTCTTCATAGGAGAATATTTCCTAATGTTGTCAGCATTTATTGAGCAATAAACTGGGGAGTTGACATTGTACAAAAGAGAGAGAGACATAGAGCTCCCCCATCTCCTTTAGCTTCTTCTCTAGAATGTTTGTTCTTTAAATTAAACATTTATGTGAAGTGTAAATTCAGATGCTATGCAAGCCCAATGCTAAAAGGGCTGGTGAGGGCTTTTTCCCTGAGGCATTTGCAACCCATGTTAAAAAAAAAAATGTTTCTGTATGAAAAGGGAGAGTGTGCATGCCATTGCAGTCATCTTCAGGCAAAGCTCATCCAAGAAGACATCTGGAGCAGAAAATTTTAAGAGAGAAAAAATGTGGTTGATGGCATGAACAGTAGGGAAGCAGTCTGTTACCCATAATCTATATATAGGGTATTATGCTTTGCAACCAGCAAGTGTTCATAAAAATTAATGATCTACCTTTAAAGAACTTATTGGACATTCTTGATAATGGTTCAGTGTTGTGATTGTTCAGTGTTAGGGTGGTGTTAGTAAAATGTAAAGCTTTCTATGATTAAGCATTGAATTTGCAGGTATCACATGGGAATCTATCTAATTATTAATGATTTTTTTCAAATTTGTATGTGATGTGTTCACGACCACAAATTAGGGACCATGAAGGAATAATATTTAGACACTGGTTCCCAAAATGATGGGAATTTTTTTCTGCTCTTACAGCACATTGTTTCATTAACCAGCCTATACCTATGGGACAGGGCAGACTTGAAATGAAAACATTCTAATGTATAAAGTATACATGATTTAATTTAAAAACATTTTATAGAAATGGGGCGCCTCGTTGGCTCAGTCAGTTAAGCGTCCGACTTCGGCTCAGGTCATGATCTGTGGTTCCTGAGTTGGAGCCCCTAGTTGGGCTCTGTGCTGACAGCTCAGAGCCTAGAGCCCACTTCAGAATCTGTGTCTCCCTCTCTCTCTGCCCCTCCCCAGCTTGTGCTCTGTCTCTCTCTCTCTCTCTCTTAAAAATAAATAAACATCAAAAAATATTAAAAACATTTTATGGAATAGAATTTTAAAGATTAAGTCAGAGATACTTTAAAATTATATATATATATAATTCAATATAAATTATATATATAACTATATATATAAATTAAATATAAATTATATATATAATTATTTATATATATAAATTAAATATAAAATTATATACATATATAAAATAAATATAAAAATTATCATATAAATTATGTATATAAAATTTCTATGATAATTTTTAAATATATATTAATATTACATGTAATACAAATATAAGCATAAATAAATATAAATTATTTAGATGATTTCACATTTTTTTTCCTTCCAGACAGCAATTGCCTTAGGAAAATCTGTGGCTGATTCTCTCTCTCTCTCTCTCTCTCTCTGTCTCTGTCTCTCATGCACACACACGCACACACACACACAAAATGACACTCTCACCCAGCTTCCATTTCTTCTAGAAGAAGTTTTGTGTTTTAGCTAATACATATTTTTAATATTGCAAAGTGCCTCTACTGAAGAAGTATTAAAAGTAGAGATAAAATAAAACTGTTTCAAATGGTACTGTGTCAAGTGCCCAACAAACTTCTAGCCATTTGTGAATTGTAAACTATTCCCGTTAATGGTCGCACACGTACCTAAAAGTAATGTGCGAAAGCATAAATGTTATCTCCCAGAAGTTTAGAAAGTTTTAATGATTAAAATAATGTTAGCATGCAAAAGTATTTTAGGTGAAGTCGCTAAAATTAAAATATTTTGAAAAAGCAAAATTCTACAATTCTGCATTAACTGCTTCCAAAAAGAGAATTGACTTTTGTGCACTGTTGCATATCCAGCCTATGGAAAGACTATTTTATTTTTCTCCTTCTTTATCTGAGAGTTGGTGTGGTTGAAAAGTGTACGTAGCCTAATTCTTGTTCTTATTCTGTCATTAATTATCTAAATTGTCTCTGGAGAAATTTCCTCTTACTTGAGTGACAATTTATCCTTCTGGAAAATTGTGCTCTTTATAATAGTTTATAAATTTATATTTTTATATCTACCATCTTCTATTTTTCCTACATCAATCCTATGACATTAGGGAATTATCATATCACCTAGGCTAAATCTGTGACCCATTAGGATGCCATGACCTGTTAAAAGTTTAAAATGAATGTGAGCAAGTTATTTATCTTGTATATATCAACTCTCATCTGAAGAAATGGGAATAATTATATCTATTTCATGGAGTTGTGAGGATTAATTGAGTTAATATTTATGAAACTTTTTGAACAGTCCTTGGCACAAATAAATACCAAATAAATATCATAATTATTATTGTGTTATTATAAACAACAGCATCATTAGCATTACCACGTTGCAGTTACAATTATTAGGACCAGATGTCTTATAGGACTGTATCATAGTGATTACATTAAAAGCCCATATAAAGGATCTGGAAGTTTTTTAAGAACTGTGACATCCTTTTTTTGTGCAGTATTATTAATAAATTCAGAACACACTTGGGACCAATGTGTGTCCCAAACACTTTCGGTTAAAAACAAACAAAAAAATCACCTGACTTTGATAATGTCTATACAACAATAGCAATAACAAAAAATGGTTTAAAAATATATAAATTGTGCTTTTGGAAATTATTTTTACTGACCTTAAAACAATCGTAGTTTGGATGATTTGTCTATGAGAAAAGCATTTTAGGGCACCATTCTAAATAATAACAAAAGTATCATTTCACGATTTATATAGGCTGGCCCTATTTAAACTTTGAAGTTCTGTGATGTGTTTCTCATATACCTGTTACTTTCCATATTTTATAAATTATGGAATTAAAACACATATATGCAAATTAACTTGGCTGAGCTCACTGAGGATGGGTGATGGAGTTTATGCTGTAACCCAGATTTATTCAGCCCAAGTCGCGTGTGTTTTATCCCTCTGCAGTAAGGCAGATGCTGGAGAGGGCTCTAATGACAAGCTGTCTGGGAAGTCTTGCCAACACCATTCATGTGAAGCACTTGCCAGGTTGTGAAGGGTTTATTTCAGGTAATTAAAGGGACTGAAATAGAGACTGGTTTAATTTTTAAAAATGTAACCCATGATTTTGTACAAAAACATGTAAACTTCTGAGTACCGCTGTTGACCAGAGTGCATTGTGCTTGTGGTCAATAAAGTTTGGTCCTGTGAGTTCAAAAACTGTCTTCATTACTTGGTTAGCTTCCCCCCTAATTGATGGTACAAGGAAAAAGAAAAAAAAAACCACACCACTGCTAATTGTAAATAAGCTCTAGCTAGAAATCTAGGTTGAGAGCTTGACGGATAATGTCATTAAATAAAGATTTGGAAATTATTAAAATAATAGACTTCAGAAAAAGACTGTCGAAATTAACTTATTCATTCAGTGAGCCATTATACAACAATTGTTGAGCACCAGTTAAAGTCCTGGAACTATTCTGGGTGGTAGGAATACAAAAACAACATAGGAAGTATATTGAAAAATATTTACTAGTTATTTGTTCTTAATATTTAAGTAGGAGATGAGGCTTTTGGAACCACCACCAAGGGAAAGAAGTGTGTAAGACGTGAGTGAAGCTTTGCCAGTCATAGAAGAAATGAGAATAGCAGGAGAAATGGTTGAAGAAAAGATATAGAGGAAGATAATTGTTCCCTGTATAGTTTAGAGACTCTTATTTCAAGTGAAAACAGATGAACTATCAGCTAAGGTGTCATAAATACCTAAATTAATACTTCATACAAAGAGATAATTGAGAGATAAAGCAAGAAATCTTAAAAGAGATCCTGAAAACCCACAGGGCAGATGCTTCCAAGGTTTTAAAAACCAAAGAAACAATTTAATGTCAGTGCAGGCAATGTTTGCATGAAACTCAGTGTCCCAGAGGTTCAATATTTCTA
Source organism: Prionailurus bengalensis (assembly GCF_016509475.1). Lineage (NCBI taxonomy): Eukaryota > Metazoa > Chordata > Mammalia > Carnivora > Felidae > Prionailurus > Prionailurus bengalensis. Next base: position 23,040,385 of record NC_057350.1, on the reverse strand, counting down.
TTAATAAAGAGCAAAAGTTTTAGATCTATAGGAAAGAATCATTTAGAATGCATAGATATGTTCCAGACCATTTGAGAAAGAGAGTTACACCTTGAAAAAAATCATAAAATACTATTAATTCTTTGTAGGGGAAATATTATAGCTCATAAAGTTTAGCAGAAGTTCTATTATTACTGATTGAAACGTGTTTGGGGCTGAATTACCTTTTTGGGGTTTTAAGAAGTACAGACATGCTTGGGCTTACAGTTGATGAGAATTTATTTTACTGTTAAGATATGTCGAAAAGTAAGTCTTCAAAGCTGTTTTCTCTATTGTAGTTGGCTACCTTTGACTTTGGCCCTGCCACTTTGTCTTGATATGGGTGATCATAGTAGTATAGTCATATGGTCATGTAACTTAGCACATAACTGAGGCCACTTGCCAGCACTCAGATGCTGATTAGAAGATGGGTTTCCATATAAATTGCTTATAAATGCCATAACTTGTCCTCTAGAATTGTCACAAAGTACATGTGTCTGGGAACAAATAGGGAAGAAGGGATAGGTCCTATTCAAGGAAAAGTAAAGTAGAGCCTGTTTTACACATTAAAAAAAAAAAAGTATGGGGAAAGATAGACAACAGCAAGGGTTCTAATTCCAAGATGCACATCTGAACCACCTAAGGAATGCCTTTTCTATCCTGTCCCCAAATTCTGTTTTAATTGATCTAGGATGGTTCCCAAGCATTGGAATATTTTTAAAGCTTCCTAGGTAATCTTATGTACAAACAGATTTGATAACCATTCGCGAAGATTAGAAAGAAGATTTTTCTGACTACCTATATACTAAAGTGAGACCACATCAAAGGTGGTGGAAAGTCCTAGAAGGACATAGGATATCCTATCTTCTGCATTAGAAGTTTCAGCTAGCCAGTGAAAAGAGTAAATTCCTTTCAATATGAAAGGAAATGTTTCCTTCCTAGATGGAAAAAATAAAACTCAATGAAAGGAATAGCAACACTAAAAATGATAGTTATTGGAAATATGTAGTTAATCTAGTTTTGACATCAAGTACACAATCTGTGCAGATTCTAATACCTATTGTAACCCCATTGTTAACTCAATTTTTAAAATATGATTTATTGTCAAATTGGTTTCCATACAATTTAAGCACATTGCTGCTTTTCTTCTTAGAAGATGAAATTTTGTTATGACCTCTAGGAAGTTTCCAGGGGGAGGAAAACACCTTTAAAATTTTTTTTTTGAATTGAATTTACATATCCCCTACACATTAAATGCCAAAATTATATATAAACAATAACAACAAGATAAGGACATGCTCTATCATGGTACTTCATTGAGCTCTCTTTTAACTTGGATTAACTGCTTTCCCAACTTCCCCCTTCAGTTGAATCCATGACAAATGATGTGCCTCTTCAGTGACAAGCAGAGCCATAAAAAGTCAAAATTCTTCATATCACCATTTGAAATAAGTTGAGAGTACCCTGGATCCAAGGAGAATATAGCCTGTAAGACTGATGATTGAAATAAGGTTGAGAAACATCTTGAACCACTCCTTATGTGTTTCTCCATGTTTCCATGGGCCAACCATATCATCCATCACAGCCATATTTCATGCACATGCATTCCTTCAAGCTTTAAGCTGTTTTCTCTGCCTAGAATACCCTTTCTCCCCTGTACCACTAATTTTTAATTCAGAGAATATCATAAATCTGTGAACCCTTTGTTATATACCACTGGTCCTTTGTGTTTCCATCAACTTTTGCGATTTTATCACATTGTGTGTTTATATTGGAATGATTGCATCTATGTTATATATATATATATATATATATATATATATATATATATAACCCATATTTTGGGGAGGAAGTTATTTGAGAACATGAATGTGGCTTTTTCCTTTGGTATAAGCACAAGTTTTGTCCCTGTTGTTGGGTGTACATGAAAAGTTGCTTTATCATCCGGACAGACTTGTAAATGGCAGAGAGCTTCAATGGCCAGATAAGCCATGTCTTCAGTAAGATTGCTAGGAGGAGACATGAAAATAATATGGGTCAGGGTATCTCTTTCCTTGGATCCAAATTACCAGAAATTGCCTCTTTAAACATGTGCCATAGTGTTTCATTGAGCCACTCCCCTAAAATGTAGCAAATACCAGAGCTCATATTTATTGCTTTATTTTATACCATTATTTTTCTAGCATTTTTCTTATGAAAACCTTATTTAGATTCTTCCTTTCTCTTTTTCTCCCTCTCTTCCTTCTGAGAGAGAGGGAGGGAGGGAAGGAGAGAGTGAGAAGGAACAAAGGAAGGATAAAAGGAAATAGGTAGATAGGTAGATGGTAGGAGGTGAGATTGACTTGATAGATGGCAGATTTGGTGGTTTTAAAATAAGCCCATAAATTCTTTCATAGTTCTCCTTTCAAATGATGGAGCCTAATTTTCTCCCTTTTAGAATGGATTGTAGTTAATGGCTCACTTCTGGCAAATAGAATAGAGCTGAAATGACAATGTGCTATTTTTGAGACTAGATGATAAAAGGCACTGAGACTTCTTCCTCACTGTCTCTTTACTGGATCCCTCACTGTGGGGAAAGTTAGCTGCCATGCCCTCAGGGGGCACACAAGCAGTCTTTGGGGGTGCTGATATAGCCAGGAACCAGGAAAGAGGTTTCTGGTCACCAGGGGTGTGTGTAAGTCATCTTGGAAGTGAATCATCCAGGTGACATCATGACTAAACCACATAAAACCTAGCCCAATAGACCACCCGACTTAGCCATTTCTGATTTCTTGATTCCAGAACCTGTTAGATAAATATTTGTTGTTTTAAGTTATTATGTTTGGGATAATGTGATTTGCATCAGTAGATACTACAGTAAATTAGAGACAAGTAGATGGATGATACATCAGAAAGAAATAGAAATATAAAAAGATAGGTTATTACAGATGTATACAATTCACAAATACATGTAATGACAGAGCAATAGCTACCTTTTTTTTATAAATTATTTTTGCCCATGAGGGTTTTTTTTTGTAATAGCCAATTTCACAAGTTCCAGCACTTCATTAACTTATTCTTTTAGTGACACCGTCATTATCTTCACTGATTTGAGCCACTTTAGCTTATCTGTCTAATGTTAGCATGTCTGTGATTGAATTGTCTAATCCCTCTATTTTATTTTCCCCAGTACATTCAAACTCGCTCCAGTATTTAACATCACCACTGATTTAGACATCAAACACGTGCATTCAAAACTTACAGCATACAAAGCTATAAGTCATGACCTCTATCTACTTTTTGGAGAATAATGGATGTAAACTTTACTTGTAGATGGGGAGACTTAGAATTCTAAGGCCACATAACTAGTATGTGACTGGTATGTGAATTATGGGCCCTGTTTTCATTGTACTGTCTCTATAGCAGAGTTTAATATGCTAAAGAACATTAATTAAACAGAGAAATATATTAAAGACAAGAAGAATTCAGAATGGGTCTCTGAATTTGATTTAAAAGTTAAAATCCACTTTATTTTGGAATATTTGCTTTTCACTAACTGTGCTTTTGATGAATGAAAATCTATCTAGGTATTCCTAAAATAATTATGGTGAAAGTGAAATATAACTACCCTGTAATTTATGATGAATTATTTTTTATTCCCTGAAGAACTCTGTGTTGAATGAAATGAGTCACCATATAATCATATTGTTTATTGTAACCAGTGCTTGTAGATTCATGTTGCCATGTAATTACAGTATTAAAATATAAAGTAGGACAAATGCACATTCATTCTTATTCACACCTGCTTTTCTTCGATCATCTTAATCGATGTCATTAACTCAGAGGAGAATTTTTTTTTTTACCACTGCTCATTACTGCGCAGAGGCTTTCTTTCTTCTTTTATTATAAAAAAAAACACATAAGTGTAAACTGACTTTAAAGTCCTAAGGTTGGAGGAAAGAATAGACAGAGGGGTGACAGAATGGGAAGGGAAAATTACACGTGTGTGTATGTGTGTGTGTGTGTGTGTGTGTGTGTGTGTGAGAGAGAGAGAGAGAGAGAGAGAGAGAGAGAGAAAGAGAGAAATCCCTGAAGTAAAGAAAGACTACAGACCATATTATCTCCATGTAAAGTATCAATCCTCCAGAAGTGAGAATCTAACTAATTTGCTGATCCATATGTTTAGTTCTTGCCTGATTTTTGACCCCTACCTCTCATAAAACAGCAATTTTTTCAACAGTGCGGTTGTGTAATGAGACCCCAAATTATGATCTCTAAGTCCCATTGCTTTCTGCCCGTTTGCCAATTTTCATCCTTTCACAATGTAAAGAATATAATTTTGCTTCTCATTAAACACTTGAGCAACTTTCCTTTTTTTCTTTTTATAATATTTTAGTGCTTTTCTTCTAAATGTTCTTTGATTCACAAGACAAGCCATCACACTTATGAGTTCTTGTTTTCTTATGAAAGTATAGAGTCCACTAAGATTCACAGCTTTCCTCATGTACAAAAAGGCTTTTTTCTCTAATTAGTAACAAGACTTTGATTAAACTTTCAGGTACTAAAACAAACAAAATCCAAGTGTCCATTGGGTTGATTGACTATATGAGGTAGAAAAATATCTTAGATAATGCTAATTTTCAGGAAAACCTTTACTGTTATTTCTCCTGATCTTCTAGCTCCTTTTGTCTTTTCCAATAATATGGTAAAGAAGAGAGATAATAATAATGTCAATAGCAGTAATAATAACAATAAGTCAAGGTGACAAGGTAATGTTACCTCAGATGTAAATCAAAAAGAATGTAGATTTTTTTCTGACTCTGAACCAATTATTCAATAACACCATACTCCAACATTTTCACATGGGATTCCACAAGAGAATTAAATTTTATAGAAAATGATTTGACTCATTCTTTCTTTTCTTTAAAGCTTATTTATTTTGAAAGAAAGAGGTGGGAAGCAGAGGCAGAGAGAGAGAATTCCACACTGACAGTGCACAGCCAGATCCAGGGCTCGAACTCACAAACTGTGAGATCATGAACTGAGTCGAAATCAAGAGTCAGATGCCTGACCTACTGGATCACCCAGGCCCCCCTGACTCATTCTTTCAAGCAAAGTATATAGCTAATGTCATTATTGATGCACGTGAGAAGAGTTCTTAGCTTGCATACAATACCTTACGGCACTGGAGCTTAATTCTCCTATAGAACTGTGGTTCAAAAGAGTTGTTCTACCTCCACAGTACCAAAAATTATCTGTTCACCCAACTTTCCTCCTTATTTGGCCAACCAGGGAAAGCAGTTGAAGTCCTCATTAGGGCCTCCGTCTTCAGTTACATTATGTTCTCACATTTCTGAAATTTGGATGTGTTGTGTGGCCAATGTGTATAGTCAGTAGAGTAATATTTTGTTTCCTGATACATTTTTGCTAAGATGATGACCTATCTTACAATAAATGTCTATCAGGGTCAAGAAAATTGAATACCTTCTTTTAGCATCCCATCGGTACCCCCTTAAAGATTTACTTTTCTCCCTCTGTCCTTTGGGACTAAAATATAATGTCCCTGAAGCAAACACGACTTTTTTTTCCTCCAAATAAAATGTTATAACAATTGTTAAAATTTAAATTGGATGGAATATTTATAATTGATTTTTTCTTCTGTTAAATTCTTTAAATCTGTGATTTTTTCCCTACTGCATGGATTATAGAATGAAATGACATCAGATTTAACACAACCAAATATATTTAATGGTTATAAGAGTAATGGATTAATATTGCATGGTTTTTCACCAAGTGTACCATGCCTCTCTGTGGTTTAGTGTGTGAATGATTTCGAGAACTAGTGCCCTAAGGCCTTTTTTTGTGTGTGTGTGCTGGTTGATAATGTGCAGTAATAGGTTCAGATAGACTAATTTGTGCCTAAGTGATAGCTAATATATCTTCCTCCCAGATAGTATTTAACTTGATTAAAATGGACAGGTCAACATAAGGCATTTCAAGTGGGAATTTCAAGCACCATTGAAAGCTAATTGGGCAAGGCAAAGCTTATAAGGAAGAAAGTATACTTAGAGTTGCCGAAATTCTAAATGGATGCTAGGAAAAATTATATTTGCATCACACTTGATACAAGCACTTTGGTCCTGCTCAGGGCATGCTGCCGAGGGAGCTGCTTCCTTTCCCTAGAAATTTTGCTTTCATTGTTCATTAGCAAATTGGAAAAACTTCCAATTGACTTATAGAATGTGACCATGTGTGCCGCGTGTTCAAAACTTGCATTTGATGGAGAGTGACTTCAGAAAATATAAGAATCATGATCAGTTTTTTTCTCAACATTTTTCCTAAAAGGAAAAAAAGATATAAGCAAACATATCAAGATAAGCAGCACATGGGTCAACAAGTCTGACGTTTATACAGACCCTGGCAGCTAACTGCATTAATGAAGAGAGGAAATGCAGAGACCCTTGCAAACCTGAGCATGAGTGATTCCCCAGAAGACATTCAAATTCACTTTTTAAAACAACACTGTGGGCCAAATAAGACATTCCTACTGGCCATCTTATATGGCCAGTCTGTAACCCGGGAGAGAAAATTTCAACTCCAAACTTTCTCTTAATTTGTGAATATGTTGTTAAGTATATTAAATTTCATCCGGTGGAATTGTAAGGTTTATTTTATGAGATGTATAAGTAACTATTAAATAAATTCCCCTTCTAGTATGGCTATATTTTATTCACAAAAACCAATTTTGATCATAGATTTTTCTCTACCGCTAATCAAATATTACATGATTATACCTGCTTATTGTTTATTACATAGTATGTCCTCCACTAGTGCAGAACTAGATTAAATTAAGTGCATGAATCTTTTTAATACCTGACTTGTCTATTCTCTCTAATGGGGAGAAAATTAAATGCAGTTTTTTGTTTTGTTTTGTTTTGTTTTTCTTTTTGATTATATGTCATTAAAAAAGCTAAGTGATCTTTCTCTTTCTCTAACATGCATTAAGTAGAATTACTCTTAACATATAAATTTATCAAACACTGGATCTAACTCTTTGTTTATAACCTATACAAATACAATTTTTAAAGAAAAAAGTTACATTATGGAAGATACCAAAATATGAGATGCACAGGAAAATCTTTTTTTAATATTTATTTATTTATTTTTGAGAGAGAGAGAGAGTGCATACCCATGCAGGGGAGCGACAGAGATGAAGAGTTGGATGCTTAACCAACTGAGCCACCCACACGCCCTCAGGAAAATCTTCCAAAAATGAAATAAAAATAAAACAAGAGTGACATAAATAGAACAGTTACATGGATTAAGTAATCATACTACTTTATATCAAGCAATTAAACAAATAAAAATATTCCCATGCCCAGGACACCTAGGTGGCTCAGTAGGTTAAGCATCCAGTTCTTGGTTTGGGCTCAAGTCATGATCTCACGGTTTGTGGGATCGGGCCCCATGTTGGGCTCCATGGAGACAGCACAGAGCCTGTTTGGGATTTGCTGTTTCCCTCTCTCTCTCTGCCCCTCCCCAGCTCACATATACTCTCTCAAAATAAATAAATAAACTTAAAAAAAATCTCATATCCGTGTCCTCTTATTGTGTTCTTAAACATGTGAGAAATTACACTGGATAAAGTAGTAGCCAGAATCAATTATAAAGTGAAAATGAAATCATCTTCTGTCAGACTTCCAAAACTTTTCTTTTTCTTTCTTCTCTCATTCCCACTCCCCCTCTCCTCACTTCCTTCCTTCTCTGCCCCTGCAGAGACATCATATTCCTACCCCTCAGCCAGGTCCAAGACTTCCACTTAAGTTCTAGCACATACTAATGTTCAGCCTATTTCTATGGCTTTAGAAGCATCCCAACAATTTAGATCTAAATTGTCAAATGTACCAAAACTACTGGAAAATGTCTTGTTGTTTTCCTTCCTTGTGTTCTTGATTTTGTTCTTTCCATGTTCTCGGGGTATTTTTCTTTCTCTCTGATTCCATTTGCTGAATAAGTAGCTTTTGTACTGCTTCTTCTAAAGTCCATCCACAACACTGTCAGTATTAACGTTGCCTTCTTTTTACTACTATCACACTTTGCTTATGCACGTTCCCACATTCTTTTTTTCTTTATTTTTTTTTTTAACATTTATTTATTTATAACCGACAGAGAGCACGAGCGGGGTAGGGGAAGAGAAAGAGGGAAAAATTGAAGCAGGCTCCAGTCTCTGAGCTGCCAGCAGTGCTTGGTACAGAGCTCACAAGCTGTGAGATCATGACCTGAGCAGAAATCTGATGCTTAACTGACTGAGCCACCCAGGCGCCCCCATTCCCGCATTCTTTTCTGAATATTAATACGGTTGGGTATGGCTCATGTTTCCCACTAAATTAATCATCATCTCTTCATTTTTTCTTCTCTTTAAATGTTAGTTTATGTTATCAAAAAATATGTCCAGAAACATTGAATACTAAAGAATCTGTTCGTGGCTTTTTTTTTTGCAAAAATTCCTAACAGAGTATGAAGACTTCATTTTTTGATGTATTAATTAACTTAATGTATTAATGATGAAGTTAATGAACTGATGCAATTACTTAATTTGAGCTTCAGCTGATTTATTCTTGTAATCCTAAAAGTACCTGGAACAATTCCTCCTTAATAAATACTATTTAACTGAATTTTCCCCAAATCAGCCAATCTTTAGAAAATTGTTGTGTTGTTATATTAGGACACTGTTAAAAAAATTGCCTATACTTTCAAACTTACAGATATCAGGAAACCAGCTTAGACACTGGGGTTCTAGAGCTCAGTAGTCAGCTGGCCAAGATTTCTGAAGCAGGGTTGCTCATGATTATGAGCTCAGGTTTTGGCATCAGAACTCAGTGAGATATGTTAACTCTCATATAAGGGAGGATACTAGAAAGTTTGAAACACAGAGGAATTATAAAACCCGAAACCTTTTCTGAATGCCAAATCCAAGAATCAAAAGGGACAATTTTAGGAATAGTCAAACCAAAAGCATTGATCAGAAGCAAATACCAAAACAAGGATTGAACTACAGGAGTTTAAAAACCAAGATAGTCCAAATTTATTTTTGCTTTTTTATCTTATTTATTTTCTTTAACTATGGGTCAAACCCTTTATTAAGCTTGTTCTATTATTATTAATTTTAATTCTTAGAAAGACTCTATGAATTCAGTGGTGTTCCTCTGCCACTTTGCAGATGAAGAATTTGAAACTAGGAGACATCAAGAAAGCCAATGGACACTTCGTAGCTATTGAGTGGAAAGACCTGGTTCTCTTAATCAAGTGTTGCCAAAACCTGAGCTCCTAATAATTCATGACCCTTCCTCAGAAATATTGGCCAATTGCCTATAATCAAAACTGTTATTTGTGACTTAAATTTTATTTGCTATATGGGCCATGTTTGTGAATGATGAGTAAATGTGATGTTGATCAGTTGGCATACCCTTTGGCTCATGTGCCCACCTCTGGAAGATCTTTTGAAAAGAGGTTGTGTTTGAAGACTTCACAATAACCAGTCATCTGGCCCATCATCTTCTTATCGTGCAAATTACTGAAATTGACCCTATTCTACTATGCAGTATTCTTCAGTTGCCCAGTCTAGGTTTGGGGTAAAGAGCAGGAGTGTTGGTATTCTGAAGTCTTTTGACGTTTGGGGTCATAATGTCTCTCTGTGCTTTTTGGGACTGGTCATGGCACTTGGCACTAGAATCAGGCTTTCCAGTGCTATAGCTTATCAGTAGCTTCCAGACTTCCCTGGGAGGTATGCCCTATATATTGAAGAGACTGGAGTGCTTTTTGTGTCTCACTTTGTTAAAGAATTTCCCTTCCAGGATCTAAGGCTGGCCATTTTAATCAAGCAGGGCTTCACTACGCTATGAACCCTCTATGCTATCTCTGCTTACTTCTGCATCCCTGGCATTGTGGCCGGGAGGGAGTAATTTTCTGCTAGCATTATATAGTCTGTCCTTCATCTGATGGTGTTTTAGCTTATGTGATAGAGTGCCTTTCAAAGTATTTGACTAAAACACTTTTATCAAAGTATTCTGAAGAATGGTCCATGTTTTTGTTTTCTCCCCATGGCACAGATTATTTCCATAATTAGTGTTTTTCCATCGCACTACTTATTTCTCGTATTAGTCTGTCTCCCACCTGCTGGAATGGAAACTTCACAAGGGTAGGGATGTCTGTCTTCTTCACAAATGTAACCTGACTTCCTAGAATAGTACTTGGCATGTAGTAAGTTCCCTGTTAACAGTTGCAAGGTTTTTGGCATAGGCTGAGCTATGCCCAACCTACATTAGACTATGGTGATTAGGCCTAAGAGTTTCAGGGTGTCAGACTCTTTCAGTAATTGCTATTTTCCCCAGAATATAGTTTCATTGAGAATTTAGCCCTCAAATATGGTCCCTGGTTATGACTGACACCAGATGAGTAAGCACTGAGGTAACTGCCTTATTTAATATATGTACGTAGCCCCACCTAAGTCAATATTTGAAGATGAATTTTCAGTAAGATAGGATAGAACAGGTTCAGATATGTCTTAATTCAGGCTGCTATAACAAATTACCATAGACTGGGTGGCTTAAGCAACAAATATTTATTCCTTACAATTGTGGAGGCTGAAAGTCTAAGAACAGGGGTGCCAGCACTGTCAAGTCTGGTGAGGGCCCTCTCCAAGGCTACAGACTGCCTACTTCTTATTGAATCTTCACATGGTAGAAATAGAGTGAAAGGGCTCTGTGGAGTCCCTTTTACAAGGCCACTGATCCCATCATGAGGGCTCCACTCACATGATCTGATTACCTCCCAGAGGCCTCACTTCATACTTCCATCACATTGGGGTCAACATATGAATTTTAGGGAAACACGTATCTTCAATCCATTGCATAGCAGACCAGGATAAGAGCAGAAATAATAGTATTTTCAATTATTAGATTACTATAGATGTTACTGGAGACCAGACTGGTCCCTTTCCCTGCATATAGAGGTCGATTATTTCACCTGGGTTGTGTAAAGTTGAGTGATGACTGCTTAGATCATCCTACATACACAAGAACTGTTGGATACCCTTGATTGTTGGAGTGTGCCCCACGTTCAGAGACTAAAATAGAGTCTTTCCTCCACTTGTTGATGACCTAAAATTCAGCCCTATACAATCACATACATTAAAAAAAATGTTACTTATTTTGAGAGAGAGTGTATGTGCATGCAAGTGGGGTGGGGGGACAGAGAGATAGAGAGCTAGAGAGAGAGAAGGGAAAAGAGAGAGAGGGGGGAGAGAGAGAATCCCAAGCAGGCTCTTCACTGTCAGTTCAGAGCCCGATGCAGGGCTCAAATTCATGAACTGTGAGAATATGACCTGAGCTGAAATCAAGAGTTGGATACCTAACCGACTGAGCCACCCGGGTGCCCCTAATCGTGTACATTTCTAAAGAAAGATCCTATTTGCAACTGCAGAAAACAAAGCTTCACACAAGTCCAATCTAAAGAACAAGTAACAATATATTTCAATTATATTATGGCTTCTTAGCCTAGGAATTCAAGTACTAACCTGTTAATGAAGAAGTCACTTCTAGAAGAGACTAGAAGAAGTCACTTCTGTGCATTGGAAACACCTGTGATCCCCATGCAGAAGAGACCCTATATATCTTGGAAGTCAGCTTCATGTAATATTACAGAGAGTGTCTTGACTTTGAATGGTGTGTACTCAGTAATGCTAGAAAAGCAGTAGTCCTTTGTTCTTTACCAGAAGCATCTTTGAAGATGTCTGTGTTTGTGTCCTCGTTTGGCTTTTCTGCATTGGACCTGCAATCATTCATCTTTTTAATCAAGCTGCTAATATAGAGCAGGACTCTGCAGGGATTTAGAATATCCAGTTCTACGAGTCATTATTATAGGCTTTCTGTGTGTAGGAGGTGAACTTCATACTCTTCCAGTCTTTCAGATAAACAAGATAAAAAAGAAACGACTTGCCTAGGATTGCCATTAAACTGTAAACACTTTGCCTTGTAAAATTAAATGATGGATTGAGTTAGAATACAACCAATTTCTCTGCAAGTTAGGAACAAAGACTGGTTACCAGAGTAATAACAGACTTGACAGCCAAGCACATCCTTTTGTCAATTAAGTGGAAAGTGAGGTAAACTGTACATAATTTAAAAAAAAATTTTTTTTTTTTTGCAACGTTTATTTATTTTTTGGGACAGAGAGAGACAGAGCATGAACGGGGGAGGGGCAGAGAGAGAGGGAGACACAGAATTGGAAACAGGCTCCAGTCTCTGAGCCATCAGCCCAGAGCCTGACACGGGGCTCGAACTCACGGACCGCGAGATCGTGACCTAGCTGAAGTCGGACGCTTAACCGACTGTGCCACCCAGGCGCCCCAACTGTACATAATTTTATCCCTCATTCTGTATGAGAGACAAAATCTTCAGGAACTTTAGAAGGCAGAGAAAATGTCCTATGGAATCCTTGTGGCTGTGATTAGAGCAGGTTACTTGTCATCTGAGACTGTTAAGAGCTCAAGAAATCTAACAGTGTCTTCTAAACTTTTACCAGAGCAAATGGTACAACAAATAAAATCAAGAATCTGGGAGCCAGAGATGTAAGAGAAAGAACAGGTAACTTGATTTTTCTGAGCCAGCTACACTAATACATACATAGTGGGGAGGGGCAGCCCACTTATATAAATTTTCAGTGATTGAGGGGATCTGTAGATATATACATCATTCTGTTATTCTTAGGTCCAGCTGTACGTTTTGAGCTCTGACCAGTTTCCTGACCACTTGGACTTGTTGTTTCTAAAGGGACTAACTGAAGAAGTGTTTTAAAAGAACAACTATAACGCAGTCCCATAAATTTAATTAATATTGAACAAGTAGACAAAGTTGAGCATTATTTGAGTTATAGGATATGTTTTTACTGTTAATATTCTATTTTAAAATATTTGTGTTCAAAATATACTAGTAAGTATGTGTATTCTATATATACTCTTTCTTTACTTCTGTTAAGGTTCTTGGGGCAACTGGATGGCTTGGTTGGTTAAGCATCTGATTCTTGATTTCAGCTCAGGTCATGATCTTGGAGTTCATGAGTTCGAGCCCTGCATCAGGCTCTGCACTGACAGTGGGGAGCTTGTTTGGGATTCTCTCTCTCTCTATTTCTCTGCCCCTCCCTTGCTTGCTCTCTTTCTCTCTCAAAATGAATAAATTAACTGTAGGGGGAAAAAAAGTTCTAAGCTAAGTCACAAAATATTAAAGTATAAAATATCTTTATCATCCCCAGTACTAACACAATTGCATGAGATATGGTTGGTTTGAATGAAAAAAGATTAATGAATAGGTGGGGGTGTTATTTTGGTTTTGAAACCTATCATAGAACTCATTGATACAGTAATAATTCAGTTTCTTTGCAATCAACAAATCAATCAATCAAATAGTATATATTCAGATTTGTTTGTTTCATTACCTGATGATAAAATAAAATGGTCTGATTCTAGAATATCTTTTAAAAATACAAGTAAAATAAGTACCCTCTCTTTCTTGAGGATGGGAATGAGTAATCACTTTGCATGTTTTTATTGGGAAAATTCAGATTTTTTTGACATACTGATTTTTAAACAAATATCCAACTCATGTATACATTTATTATTTAGGAAAGGAAATGGATGCCTGTGATGTTCCAGGGCATTTAATAAATTGAGTAAGGCATTGTCTTTTCTCAGCAAATTTGAATTAGAGATATGGCCATATAAACCAAAAATTATCTCTCAAATATGGTAAGTTAGCAAGAGTGGAATGATGAAGGAGCTATAGACACAAAGAGACATAGAGAGAGAGAGAGAGAGAAAGACAACCTAATTCTGTAAGGTGAAAGAGAACGGAAGAAATAGGAGGCCTGACATGTTGAAGAGGGGCTTCATGGGACAAGGTCTGAGGAGACTTCTTATGATCAAGCAACTTTCAAGGGGTCTAGTTGGAGAAGGAGTCATACTTACATGTGACAGAGCTTGAAACATATGACACACTTAAGTATTTACATTTATTCCTATACTAGTTTGGCAGAAATTAATCACTTCGATACTATTCTAATTTTTCTTAGCATTGATTTAGAAATTTGGTTACTGCAAGTGTGTTTATCACATTAAAATAAGATTTGTCGGGGCGCCTGGGTGGCGCAGTCGGTTAGGCGTCCGACTTCAGCCAGGTCACGATCTCGCGGTCCGCGAGTTCGAGCCCCGCGTCAGGCTCTGGGCTGACGGCTCAGAGCCTGGAGCCTGTTTCCGATTCTGTGTCTCCCTCTCTCTCTGCCCCTCCCCCGTTCATGCTCTGTCTCTCTCTGTCCCAAAAATAAATAAACGTTGAAAAAAATTAAAAAAATAAAATAAAATAAGATTTGTCATAACTATCCAGTCCATAATTTTCTGTAAATGGTGACTGAGTCATGACCTTTTTGTTGTTGTTGTTGTTGTTGTTGTTGTTCCAAAGGATAAAACTTCAAATTTTGCACTGGTTTTCCTGCCCCTCACCAGGGTAGTGGGTATCATGGAAATGAGCCCCGGAAATTTTTATATTATTTGTGCATATGTCAACAAGTTCCACAGACTGTTGAAGAAAATCCTTCCTGGGGGAAGAAATCTTTAGTACTTCAGTCAGCATTGTTGAATGGAGGGCTCTCTGATCTGAACGTTTGTGCCCTTCCAGAACTAACATGGTAGCATCCTAATGCCCAGTATATTGATGTTAGAAAGTGGGACCTCTGGAGGTGATAAGGTTTTGGAGGGTGGAGCCCTCTTGATGAGATTAGCATCCTTATAAAAGAGACCCCAAAGAGCTCTCCTTCTCTTTTCACACTCCTTTTTGTGTCTTCCATGGTCTGAGGTCTGGGAAAGGGCCTTTTCCAGAAGTACCACGACCTTGGACTCCCAACCTTCAGAACTGAGAAATGCATGTTTGTTGTTTATAAGCCACCCAGCTTAGGGTATTTTGTTATAGCAGCCTGAATGCACTAAGACAGAAGTGAACAAATGTTGCTCAAATACATACTGATTAAATTTGGATTGAATAAATAATTTCTCAGTTTATTTGGAAGGAAAACTATAAATACAATTTTGAATGGCAGTCTTAGTGTTGTGTATGCATGAAGCAGTTCTCTTACGTAAAACAAACAAAGGTATTAAATTTATCTTTGTGAGCACCTCTAGAGCTAATTAAGAGGAGGGATTACAGTGAGAGCAGTTAACACTTATTTAATATTTACCTTGTATCCGACACTTTACATCAGACCAAAGACAGAATCTTGGTTTATTCCCATTTATACAGTTGATTCAGTATCTTTCAGGTAAACTCTCAATCTCTTTTTAATTTTTTTCTTTTTTTAAATTTAATAAACATTAATAATGTTTATTTTTGAGAGAGAGAGAGGCAGAGAGAGAGAGGGAGGCACAGAATCCAAAGTAGGCTCCAGGCTCTGAGCTGTCTGCCTAGCACTGATGAGCAGTGAGATCATGACCTGAGCCAAAGTTGGACGCTTGACCGGCTGAGCCACCCAGGCGCCCCAAACTCTGTCTTTCCTATCACCTTCCCCAGATAGCATCTGGGTGTCTGATGTGGAGGGGAAACTTTCTTATGAAAACTTGTCGCTCTTGGGGGGAGTGGCTCTTAGGGACATGCTCCCACTCTGGTCCTTGCTTCCGCTACAGTTTTTATTTTTTGTTTTGTTTTATGTTGGTTTTTGTTTTGTTTCCAGCTCTGCTAGGGTTTCTGACCTTTGAACTGGTGTCTTAGATAAATTGCTGCTGAATATGTGGTTTGTACTTAGAGGTAGGTCAGGGACGAGGCATTCCCTCATGCTGCCTCAGCTCCATTTCAGTTACCTTTGGAGAGGAGGACTGCTCAGAGTTCACCCACAGTTTCTGTCCTGTTCCTGGCAGGTATGGGCCTCAAAGCCAGTTACTTACCTCTCGCCGGGGGACCCCCACAGCAAGCCTAATGACTGATGCCACTTTCTGCTATATGAGACTCCTGTGGGTTTGGGGACATCGTCCCACACCACACAGGAGCCAAGAACAACATAACAATACTAACTCTTATTCTCTTTACTGATTGTGTCACACTGAGTTTTTCTTGGTTGCCTCAGGCTGTTAGACAGTCACCATTTATGGACTTGCTCTTCACACCTAGAGCCTGTTCACACATAGAGCCACACAGAATTGCGAGCTCCATTTTTTCTGATTTCGGCCTTCCTCTCAACCAGTGGAAAACCTTTCATTCTGTTATGTTAGCCCAAACTAGGAAGCCACGCCATGGAAGAATGAGTTCTGGCAACTCCAAGTTTTACGTCTCTTTTCTGATTCACTCAGCTCCCTGGGAGAGGGGGTAGGCTATCTGTTCTCTTCCACCTGGAAAGGATTGCCCCCAAGTCAGTTTTTCCTCCCTTCTGAGGAGGGAAGCAGACTGCTCTTTCACTAAGTTTCCAACAAAATAGCACCAAGTATTTTGGAGATCTAATGTTAGTTCAGGCCAGGGATAAGTAGTTGAAGCACAGACCCACTTCTGCTTTATCCTGGGGACTTCCTAAACAGATAAACCTTCTGGACCCCTTTCCTCATCTGTAAACTGCAGTCACTAGATTAGGGATCCCGTAGGTACCTTCAGGCTATAATAATCTAAGACTGAGATGCTTAAAATACTTTCAGAAAAAACAAAAAACAAAAAACATGTTTCTTGGGACATCTGGGTGGCTCAGTCAGTTAAGTATCTGACTCTTGATTATGGCTCAGGTCATGATCTAATGGCTCTTGAATTCGAGCCCTGCATCAAGCTCTGTGTTGACACTGCGGAGCCTGCTTGGGATTCTCTCCCTCTCTCTCTGCCTCTTTCTCGCTCTCTTTCTCTCTCAAAATAAATAAATATATGTTAAAAAGGGTTTAAAAAAGAACACAAAGTTTTCTCTGTATTTAACCATCCAAACTAATTTGCTGTTTTTTAAATTTCTCTGGCTTTCCTTCCATGTCTCTATGAACACATTTAAATAAATGATTTGCAAAATATGCTTGCCTTTTGTAATACTTAATCTTAGTATTCAATATACACATCCCTTGTCAAAATTAAAGTTATTGTTGATTTGGGGGCCTAAAAAAACAGAACTGCTGTTGATATTTTTAACATTTAAATTCTTGATTTCATGAAAGTATAAACTTTCGTCTTAGTGAAATATTTTTCTTGTGGTTATATGAACTTTAATTATGTGCTCAGTTGAATCTACTCAGTGATTCCATACATGGTTGTTGAGTGAGCCACTCAATTAATGAGTAAATAATTCCATATATCTTTGAATTGTAAATGTCATTTTTATTCTAGTAGCCATTGTTACGCCATGCTATTGAAAACCTTGATTTTTTAAAAAAATTTTTTTAATGCTTATTTATTTCTGAGACAGAGAGAAACAGAGCATGAGTGGGGGAGGGGCAGAGAGAGAGGGAGACACAGAATCCGAAGCAGGCAGCACAGAGCCCAACACGGGGCTCGAACTCACAACCATGAGGCCATGACCTGAGCTGAAGTTGGACGCTCAACCGACTGAGCCACCCAGGCGCCCCGGAAAACCTTTAAAAATATTATGATTCATGACTTATAATGTTCTTTCAAAGTTGTTTATCTTAAAAGAGTACATTCCTATAGAAATATTGTGGACCCTATGACATACTGTACTCATGTTATAGTAATTTTATGATTTGTACCAACCAAAAGAAATTAGGATACTCTTACATTAAGGACATCTTTCATTGGTCCTTTATTGTAGTACTTCTAATTGAAAATATTTTTGTCCCTAAAGCTATGAAGGACGTGTTCTTGCTTTTTTTTCTGCACTGTTTCATAGTAGAATTTGCAACATCCTAACAGGTTTCACATTTTCTGACAATGTATATCAAGATATGCTGATAAGCACTGAAGTGTTGAA
This sequence comes from Prionailurus bengalensis, assembly GCF_016509475.1. NCBI lineage: Eukaryota > Metazoa > Chordata > Mammalia > Carnivora > Felidae > Prionailurus > Prionailurus bengalensis. Next base: position 23,022,403 of record NC_057350.1, on the reverse strand, counting down.
TGGCCAGTCCTGAGAAATGACTCAGGAAAAGAAGGAAGGTCAAACATTCTGGCGTAGCTGTGTTGTGACACATGTGTGATGTCTGATTTGTCAAGCTTCTGAATAAGGTTTAGGCTAACCTTAATCTGGAGAGAAAGTCCACACACTTGGAGTAGACAAAGCACTTACACAAGCATCCAGACACTTAAGAATTAGGCCCAGTGCAAACACTCTTCCTTAATTTAATTTATTACTGCATGGTATTAGCAGTGATTCAAAATTTCACACAATGTTCTATGCTGGTTTCATCAAGGAAGCTAATAAGTTACATGTCTAAGTGGTGTCTGTTGAAATAAACTTGGATTAGATGTAGAACTTGGACTTAGCAGCCACTTCACGATATTTTAGTTTTAATTAAATGTCACACTCAAAATAAGTGATGAGTGAGCTGTGCTTGGTTTGGTAATGGACTCCAGGACTACCTATTACGTAAGCAGAGATTTTTCATTCATCACTCAAATGACATTTTCCAGATTAATTGGCGTGAAAGGGTATTTTTTACTTTTATTTACATTAAGTGATTTAAGAAAAAGGGTTTATCTTAAAATATGGGACAGATGGTCTCATTGCTTCCTGTTTTATAAGTATTAAAGTAACAATTATTTTACTTTTGTTTATAAACTATTTTGATGAGTATGCTATGTGATGAAGTTTATTTAAATTTGGAGTTTCAACTTCTATATCTCCTTCTAACCTTGTTGCATGTTATTTCATTTCAAACAATGTATTTTAGGAAAAAAATAATTTTGTTTTCAAAACAAAAAAAATATATTTGAATCAGCATGAACTTCATTTCACAAACATTTCCTCTTTGGTATGATTTGTTCAGTTTAATTTCTTGGTAAGCCCAGGTTTTTAAATGCTTGACATGTGGGAGCATCTCAAAACATAAGTGATTGATTTTTGCTCAGTGTTGTGGTTCAGTGACATATGAGAGTGTAATGATCATCAAATACATTGCCTCACCACTGTGGTCTTCCCAAGTTCATCATTTCGTGACATTTCCTTACAAACGTTTTCCCTTTCACTTGTAGTTCTTTATTTTTATCCTTATTTGCCCTTTCTTTTTCTTCACACATTCTCTTTTTGAGTACCAGTTACTTTTTGAGTACCAGTCACTGGAATGACATTTTTGTACATTTATATTCACATGTAAAATTCATGTGTAGATTGAAACACACACACACACACCCCACAAACATAATCACTGAATAATCCATGGTATCAATACCTTTTACTCAAAAGCCACTTAATATGTCATTAATTTAATTTATGCAAATTTTCATAAATTTAGCAAGATATAGATTCTCAAAAATAGAATAATCTATAGAGAATACAAGTGAACTTAAAATTGCTTTTTATTCAGTGCAACCAGCAGAAACATCCATGGATAAATATTAATAAGAAATTTTCATTTGTTTTTGTTTCATTTCCCATCATATCACTTTGTTTATGCACACATTTTTTAAAGTTTTTATTTAGATTCTGGTTAGTTAACACACGACATAATATTAGTTTCAGGTGTACAATATAGTGATTCAACAGTTACAATACAGCACTTGGTGCTCATCACAAGTGATATCCTTCATCCCCATCACCTATTTTACCCATCATGCTACCCACTTCCCCTCTGGTAACCATCAGTTTCTTCTCTGTAGTTAAAAGCCTATTTCTTGGTTTGACTTTCTCTTTTTTTTCCCCTTTTCTAATTTGCTTTGTTTCTTAAGTTCCACATATGAGTGAAATAATATGGTATTTATCTTTCTCTGACTGATTTATTTTGCTCAGCATAATACTCTCTAGCTCCATCCATAACATTGCAGTTAGCAAGATTTCATTCTTATTTTTATTGTTTATTTATTTTGAGGGAGGAATAGGGGCAGAGAGAGAGGATCCCAAGTGGGCTCCATGCTGTCATGGGGTGCTGCCAGTGCAGAGCCCCATGGGGAACTCGACCTCAGGAACCATGAGATCATGACCTGAGCTGAAATCAAGAGTTGGAAGCTTAACCGACTGAGCCACCCAGGCACCCCAAGATTTCACTCTACACCACATCTTCTTTGTCCACTGATGAGTCAGTGGACACTTGGGCTTTTTCCATAATTTGGCTGTTGGAGATAATGCTGCTGTAGACACTGGAGTGCATGTATCCCTTTGAATTAGTAGTTTTGTATTTTTTGAGTAAATACCTAGTAGTGTGCACATATATTTATTATGGACTTTCTTCTGGACCAAACTAAGTCAGTGAGGATGCAAAATGGAAGCAGATTTGAGAGACATCCAAATGAAGAGTGAGTTGCATTTTATGAGTTTTATATTTATGAGAGAAGAGAGTGAAATAATCTTGGATATTTCTAGTTTGTTTGGCAAACTAGATTTAATAGATAATAATAGCATAACTTCAGATAAAGAATAATGAATGGGTTATGACACGAAGAGAATGATCTTGAGTTTTGTGATGATTTTGGAAAATATAAAAGTTTTTTAAGTAAATAAGTGTAGTAGGTATTAGCAAATATATTTCTGGGTCTCAAAAATGATGATGGGGGATACACACGAATTCTGTGTATAATTAACATATAGAAGAGGGGATGGTGTGCAAATGGAAGCTGAGTTTTGAGTGTTTACAATGGAGCCAGATTATAGTGGACATTTTTAGAATATGTGTGAAGGACATAGTGAAGTACTTAAGATCAAAAAGACCAAGCACGAATTGCTGATTGAAATCTGGCTTCACTATGTATTGCATGAGTGACCTTTAGCAACTCATGAAACCATCCTTTGCCTCAACTTTCTCACCACTGAAATAGGAATGAAAATAGTTCCTGCTTAATAGGACTGTTTAAGAATTAAGTAAGTTATTTTAGATACACTGATTAAAACACTGCCTAGCACATAATAAACATCATATATGTATTTGGAGTAGAAGAAAGTATATAAAACTCCAAGAGAAGAAAACAAAGAAGAGATTGCTAAGAAATATAAAGATTTAGGCTATAAGAAGAATCGATGTATTCAAAAAGACTAAAATAGGAGGAAACAGAAAAGTGAGCAGAGAATAAATATGTAGGAATCAAGGAATTAGACAGTTAAATTAAACAGCAGTGTCTCATCCTTCATTAAGTCAAAACTTTTAAAAGCTGAAAATTGTTATTGGATTTGAAAATTAGATGGTGTGATTGACCTTAGGAATGGAAAACTTATTAAGTGAATGAGGACAGAAGTAAATAGGCATAGAATAAAAAATGATTGGGGACATCAAGAGTTTCTTTCTTTCTTTCTTTCTTTCTTTCTTTCTTTCTTTCTTTCTTTCTTTCTTTCTTGTTTCCTTTCTCCCTTCTTTCTTTTTTCTTTTCTTTTCTTTCTTTCTTTCTTTCTTTCTTTCTTTCTTTCTTTCTTTCTTTCTTTCTTCAATAATGTGGTAAGACAAGTAGGATATACCATAGTAATTTGAGAAAAAGGCAAGGAAAGGGTGATTTCCCGTTTTATCTTATTTGCTTATTTTGTTTTGTTTTCTTTTTTGTTTGTTTCATTTATTATTATTATTATTATTATTATTATTATTATTAGGATGTAAGTGATTAAACAGTGTCTATAGCTTGGCAGGAAGGGGCCAATTGAAACAGAAGCATTAAGGAGGTAGACCAGTTGCTTTTTTTTTTTTAACGTTTTTTTATTTATTTTTGGGACAGAGAGAGACAGAGCATGAACGGGGGAGGGGCAGAGAGAGAGGGAGACACAGAATTGGAAACAGGCTCCAGGCTTCGAGCCATCAGCCCAGAGCCTGATGCGGGGCTCGAACTCACGGACCGCGAGATCGTGACCTGGCTGAAGTCGGACGCTTAACCGACTGCGCCACCCAGGCACCCCAGACCAGTTGCTTTTAAAAGGGCCCAGGTGATCTAGCAACTGCAAAATTTATTTTCCTAACTTAGGATAGGAAAATTAAATTAAAATATATCACAGAGTTGGAGAGGAATTATGCTAAAAAGCTTAACTTCATCTTGGTAAACTTAGATGAAAAAATTTATTTAAAAATAGTTTTTATAGGGGAGCCTGGGTGATTCAGTCTGTTGAGCATCCAACTCTTGATTTCAGCTCAGGTCATGATCCTTGGATTGTGGAATCGAGCCCTGTGTCGACACCCAGCCTGCTTGAGATTCTCTCTCTCTTTTTCTCACTTTCTTCCCTCTCTGCCCCTCTTCCCTGCTAGCGCTCTCTCTCCCTTTAAAATAAATAAATATGTAAACAAATAAATACATAAATAAATACATAGAAATAAAGTAAATAAAAGTAGTTTTCATAAAACATTCATAGCCATCAAATTTCCTAAAGTGATGACAGAGTATTTCTTTCTTAAATGCTTCAAAGGTTCTGAATTTTCTTGAACATTTTAAAAATCTAATAAACCACTTAGACTGTTGTCATGTAGTGATACAGATATTCAATACTAAAAAAGTGAATACGTAAACTATATACATAATTCTCTTAAAGCAGATATAGTTTTAAAATGTTTTCATTGAAAAATTGAAAAGAATCATACTCATTTGGTATAATTAACAGTTTGTAAGAACTTTCAATAAGTAAGACTCCTTGAGAGTTTCTGTGATTATTTGGTAAGTGCCTTAATTCTCCCAAGTTCCTTGATGTGGAGGCCAAGGTATAAAAATGCTTGCTTGAAAAATGTTACAAGTCATTGTACCAAGATAAATCAGTGCCTTAAGTTCTCTCTGCATGTCTGTTGAATTTTAAGTGGATCCAGCTTTGCTTGTGTCAGGCATGTAGTAGACTGATTAAGTTGTCAGTTTTTACTCCTCTGCAGGGGATAAACTGGCCATTTTAAATGCCGTTGTTAAATGTTGTATTAAATTGCAACAGGCTCTGGGGCTCCTCATGGAACTTAGAAATGCCAATGACTTCATTATATTTATATTCCTATAAATTAAGAAAAGCTCTTTTGAATATCTGCTATTTGATGTGAGTGCTTGAATTATAAATATTAATTTAAGCTTTGCTATGATAGCAGTTACCTTCGTTAAAATGTTGCCTATGTTCTATTTTGAGAAATAATTGTCATTTAGGAAATAAATTCTAGCTCCATATATTCTCTCCGTTAGCTTCTCCTGATAATTCTTTTTCATATTGGTGACCCTTGCTTCATTGAAGTAGAAAGGTCTTAACACCTTTGACTTTTTCCCTTTTTTGCCAATGTTCTAATTGATTACAGAGATAACTTCTATTTTGGTCTTTGTTGTAACCTCCACTCCTATATTTCCATATTCTTTGTCACCAGCAAACCCAGATACTCAACGTTACATGCCCCAAGGTGTTGGTCCCCTTAATTCAATTTGTCAGTTATCTTGTCTTCTTCCTAACCTTTACTAAATGCCAATTTTGTCATGTCAGTATCTATTTATAAATAATTAATGGAGAAAAATTTGAGGCTTGACATTTATCATGGCTTTTGAGATCCTCCAATGTCTTTTCAAAACTGTTTCCCCAATGATAATATATTACCCATATTATACACGAAGACAACTTACTTTACATTGATTTACTAGCTATTCTCTGAATGTTCCTTGAACACTTTGCCTAACCTACAATATCCACCATCATTATATATTCCTTATATGGAATGTCTATCTTCTTTCTGTTTATTATAATATTTATCACATCTCTTTGTTTTTTTTAAGTTTTATTGCCCTCTCTGCAGCCTTCTTGGTTATGAATCTCACTATGGCCATAATTGATGCAGGTCATCTTGTTTTATCATTTATCATTTTATGTAGTGGTAGTTTTTCAAAATAAATTGTAATTCCCTTGATGTTTGGAACTATGGTTTATTATTTTTGTATACCATTGCATTTAAAAGAGTGATTTGCAAAATGCGTGTAGTTAATAAATACTGATTTTTGTAGACAGTTTTTAATGTACCTAACTCTACTTTTAAGGTTGATATTACATGCATTTCTTTGAGAATGGTTCGCAGAAGACATAGATTTACCATGGCTCCACTCTTTCATCTGTGGGTTAAAGCTTTTCCTTACTTTGAGGATCTATTGTGAAGATACTGGCATTTTTTTTTTTTTTTTACTATTCAACCCCAATTTTAATAAAAAAGATGATTTATTGATTAATTTATAGGGAATGCCAATATTTAATCAGTAATGGTCCTTACATGAATTTAATCTATGAGATATTATACCCTTTACAGTTTTATTTAACATTACTATGTCTATTCAAAATTCATAAAAAAAGTAAAACATAAAAATCAGATTTTTCAGCATCGGTGAATGCCATTTTATTTTCAAATTCCATTCCTAAATAGAAATTTTAATTAAAAATCTTAATATTTTTTTCTAAATGAACTAAAAGTCTCATATTACGATACACATTAATTTTTTGGTGTGTACCTTGAGACAACAAAAATGAAAGAGAGATTAACTAGGTAGGTATTAAATATGTCAGCCCTGTCCAGTTTTCTCTGAACACAACTTTTGACACTACAAAACTTTAATTTTCTTCTGACATTTGGCTCCAAAATGAAACCATTGTAGGTGGCTATGGGTCAAGAATGATTACAAGAAACTCTGGATGTTCAATCACGAGAGCCACGAATAAGAGATGACCTTAAATTTTAGTTCTCCAGGTTTTTCCTAATATGCACGTGTTTTAATGTATCTGTAGAGGTCAATTAGAGCAAATCCAGCCTTTGGGAAATGTTTTAAACTAGAGAATTATGTATTTTCTTCATATACTTTAATACCTGAAATATAACGATTTGTCTAGTCACCAAAATGTCCGTGAAAAATATGGTCTTGATTAATGGGCGAATTGATAGTTTTTACTGAATGAAAAATTAACCACGTATTTTAATATAAATTAACTAATTAATTTCAGGCTCAATTTCATTTTATTACAATGAATAGGTTATTATTTATTATACCCATTAGCAAATCAGTGTAAAATTATCCAGAACTGTATTTGACATTTAAAGTGCTTACATCCTTCAAGTTTTGTCTTTTCTATAAACTCTTCCTCTGAAAAGCAAATTTACTACGAAGACAAGTGAGGGGAATTATTTAAATAATAATTGGCAGACATTTCTCAAACTGTCCGATATCTTTAAATTCAATTTAAGGCAATGAAGTCATTCTAAAATTTTATATTGTCAATATTGTCAGTGTTCTGTACCTACTGTACAAGAAGCCCTTGGTTTTTATCCATTATTCTGCCGTGTATTCATATTTTATCAGTTTAAGAGAAACAGAAGTGAGGTTGATAAGCCTCTGCCTTTAGAAATTTACATTTAAATAAGGTAGAGAATTTAATTAGCAATCATGTAGGTTTCATTTGTTTAGTGAAAATGCCTACTGACCAAAGGTATTTATTTGGTGATACCATAGAGAAGGCTATCAAAGAAGATGTGTAAAGTTATTGATATATTAGTTTTGCTTTGAAGATAGAATGTAGCCAGCTATGTGGATATGTGAGAAAGGGAGAGAAAGGCAGAGGAAATAGTTTGAGCAAATACACAGTTGCAGGAAAGTGGGTCCGTGGAGAGAGGGCAGGGAGAACTAATAATGATTGTCTCTAGCTGCAGAACATTAGGAAAGAGTAATTGGAAATAAACTTGGAAAGGTAGGTTTTCCTTCAATTAAAATTTGTATAATAATTAACTAATTGGATTAAGCAATCCACTCTGAGGACTTTTGAAACAAGCAGGTGAAATTAAACAGTTTTAGAAACTTATGCATGCAGCACCCTGAGAAATACTTCATGGAAAGAAAGCTTGAAGAGGTACAAGTCAGAAAAAGAAATATAGAATCTGATATATCACTCTCTTGGATTAAAATAAACATCTCACATTAAAATTAATGAGTCCATGTATTAGGGGAAAAGTGTTGGAAATAAATAAGAATGCATACAAATGATATTTCAGAGGCTATATCTCTAAGACTTGAAAATTCATTGATGATGACCAAAAATGGAATATGAACAGCAGGCATTTTTGGTGGAAGGGGAATGGGTTCAGTTTGCACATAGAAAATTTGAAATTAAAATACGCTATCCAACTGGATTCTAGCTGAAGTTTGGAAATCAGAGGACTAAATTTTAGAACAGCGCACACTAAAGATCCAAAGAGAAAAGGAAATAGGATACATATCTTAAAGGACAAAGAAGAGGGAGGAAAAAAAAAAAAGAAAGTGGAACAGAATGGCAATTCCCTTTTTATTTTCAGCCATGCGTCTTTTCTGCCTCCTTCCTTTCTATCTGTACGTATGCTCAGATCTTCCCCAATTTATAAAACCCCTGACCACATGCCCAGAATTGTGGATCCCCAAAGCCCCAGACATCTCTTCAGATTCAAGTTTACTTACTATATGGGCAATCTCAATGTACTTAACTTTTACAATTTGCCTCTGAGCCCATTACACTTAAACTAAATGCACCAAGAGGATTAGTTATTCTTCAGAAGGAAAAGTCCCCCTCTGTGAATTCTCATTGGAATTGGCCTTGTTTATATTTTTAGACATTCTCTTGTCCCTTGGTTCTACTAGTTTTCTTCCTATTCTTTCTAACTTCTGTGCTTTTCTTAATCTATTCTCCCTGAAATGTTAGAATTACTTGAACACTCATTGAGCCCCTATATGTACCAAGCACTCTTTGAGAATAAGGAATTATAAAAAGAAACTGGACCCAAGACCGAGAGGAGAGAAGAAAGCCATGTAAGCCAGCCTGGTTCCCAGAAAGGTGTCCTGAAAAAAAGGGAATTTATCCCTCAATGATGAAGAGTACAAGGAAACGTATTTTAAAGAGCTTAAACATGTACCACAAGTCTTTCTTGATAAATACTTTCTTTTCTTATGTTTTTGATTCTACATTTCATTTCTCTAGTTGTTTTCAACATAGTTAAGTTACACTTTTAGTCTAATTCCATTTTTTGAAATTTCGAGGGTCTGTCTCTCCTTTTGGATATTGTAATTGACTCTTGCTCATAGTGCCTTATTTGACCATGGTTTTTATAATGTTAGAATATGAGTTTAGGTTAAGAAGAACTTCATTTACAAAAATCTTAGGCCATGTGGAAGCGCCTGTGTGGCTCAGTCTAAGCGTCGGACTCTTGATCTCAGCTCAGGTCTTGATCTCTAGGTTGAGTTCAAGCTCCACATGCTAGGCCTGGAGCCTATTTAAAACAACCAACCAACCAAACAAACAAACAAACAAAAAAACAACTTAACTCTCTTTATCACTGCCTTTCTGCTAGTGGGCTGATTTATTGTATCCCCTTCTCGTTCCTAAGGGTGAATTTTATTCTGGTCCAGTGTTATCTGGTGTTCTATAGCATCCCCTTTTATAGACAAGTTTTGATCCTATGTTGGTACTATCTGTACACCTTTTGGTTACTACCATCCACAGATTGTCAGTAGCACTTTATACTCTGGCTTTTAGATTTTTTTTTTCTTCATTTTTTTCCCCCCTTGAGACTCCATTACTTTACTGAAAGCTCAGATAATGCGTGTCTGGAAGTAAGAGATGGTGGAATGGGTTTGGGATGTAGTTACATTATCTTGTCTACCATATTATTAGAAACACGTCTTTCAATTTGTATTAAACTATAATTCTAATTATCTTCTAACATGTTAGACTATTCAGCTATTTTATTTTCAAATTTGACAATAAACTTATTAAACAGCTCCTCTATTTTATTGCCATTGTCCTGGTTCCTTCACTTAATTTATTTATCTTGTGAAAATAGTGTTTATTCATGTTTCTTATGCAATATTTTTCCTTCTTTCATGGAAATAATTTAGTAGGTAGCCAAAATGTAGTTAATTTATATTTCTATTGTTACAATGACAGTATAGGATTTCAAATAAGATTCCAAATATTGGGCAAAAATTTTCTGTAGTTTTTGCCCAATGTGGTAGCACGTATATGGCCAAGAATGTAAATATGGAAGTGAGTATGAATTTATTCATTTACTTGGGAAATAAATTTCAACATGTTAGGTTAATTAAGTCCTGTACTTGGTCTAGTTGTAAATTGTATACTAATGTAACAGACATAATGTTGTTTGATTTTTATAATTAGATTGTATTTTATAAAAGTTCCATTTCTTTTTACAGGTAATAAAAATTTACAGGAAAATAGTTTCTGTTTGGATCATGTAGTTTATAGATCTTAGAATTTATGTTTAAAACCATACTTAATTATTATTTAAATTTTTTTTTCAGCTCTTCTTCAAGTGACAATTTCACTTAGCAAAGTAGAGCTTAGCGTGGGTGAATCTAAATTCTTCACATGTACAGGTATGTATGTGTACAAATATTTCAAGATGATTACTTGTTTTGGCTTTAATTAATATTATACATTGGCAAAATTTAAATAGTGCATAATAATTCTCTAAAAATAAAATCTTATAATACCACTGGGCTTCTGATGATGGAAGGTGTTAGCTAATAGTTAATATTTTACATATTAAAAACTATGGAGTTTATTTCTGTTAATTTCAAATTATTAATTTTGACCATCAAACTAGCTCACTTATTTTGAAAATAACTTATCAAATAAAATGTATCCACAATATCTTAAATAAATTCATATGCTATTCCTGTATTAATAATAATATTAGGATGAATATAAATATTATAACTGAATTACCTTTATAAATATGCAATGAATAAATTAGATATGGCACACTGCATTATAGCTATACCTGAATGAAAACTTTCAGACAAAGCAAATCAAATCTGTCCTTATGAAAAGTGAATTAAAGAAAAAGATATTTAATCAGCAAAACTTTGGCAAGAATTTTATGACTATTAATCAAAAGTATCATATATCATAATACCTGTGGGAAATTATATGGACCTCCTTTAGTTTAATCATGCACATGCAGAATTTTTTCAGAAGACATTTAAATACTTAAGCGACAAATTCTAATTTAGCGTACTGTAGAAGTAACAAATGCACACATTGTACTTCTATTTATATTCATCAAATTCATTTTTATGCATGCAAGCCTTCATATGTAAAGTTATGAGAAATATTCACATACGGTGGCTGGGGTGGCTCAGTTGGTTAAGCGGCTGACTCTTGATTTCAGCTCAGGTCATGATCTCACAGTTCACAGGACAGAGCCCAGTGTTGGGCTCTGTGCTGAGCTTGAAGCCTGTTTAGAATTCTCTCTCTCCCCCGCTCCCTCTGCTCCTACCCCATTTGTGCTCTTCTCTCTCCTCTCTCTCTCAAAAAAGATAGAAAGTTATAACATATTTATAAGTCATATATAATACATTATAATATATATTACATTATAGTATGTATATATAATATCACATCTTATGAAAAACTAGGAGGGCATGATTCTTCATATTTTGCCTTCCTAAAGGTCTAACTAAATTGATAGGTCTGTTGATACATATTTTTGCATATTGACAAGTAGAAAGGAAGACAGCAAGTGAGATATTGGTTCAATATCACTTATTATGTCAGCAGAGCTTTGGAATAAGAATGAAGATCATTGTTTTTAAATCTTATCCATATTTTATATACACAAATGCACAGATGCACATACATAGCTCGATTGTGTAACATATTCACAGAATAAATAGTCTAAAAATTAAGTTTGAAAATGACATTGTATTATTTTCTTAGATTCATTATATATGACATATATATAATATATATGTTATTTATGTTATATATATATATATGTTATGCACTACAAAATGTTATTACATCTGTAGGTATTACATAAGGTCAAAGTAAGGAATAATTTAAAAGAATGAATTAACATCATTCAATGGTACTACGTTTTGCTCTTAAAATAAGGCAAAATAATTAAACATCTTTTTTCCTTTTATACAAAGATGTATAACCAAGAGCCATATTGTTATTGTGGAAGCAGTCTTATATATGTTAAATACACAATAGTGAAACAAGAATCTAAAAATAAAGATGCTAGAAACACTTGCAACCCTTCTATATATATATATATATATATATATATATATATATATATATATAAGCATTCCGGTTTGCAAATATATATATATAATATTTACAAAATATATATATAATATATTTTATTACAAGGTTGAGTAAGTTGATATGACTCTAAAGTTTCCTGACACTAGAACATAGACATCTAAATTCAGTAAAACAAATGTCTTAAATTTACACTAAAAGGGAGTCAGACATTCAGAGAGCTAAATAAGATTATGTCATAAATAGAAAATGAATTTGTACTCCACATTTTTAAGAAAATAAAAACTGTAATGTTATTTATTAGTATATCCAGTAGTCCAGGCTTAATAAAAAATATGAAAAGTTTTAATGGAAATTATTTATTAGAGATGTCATCAAAAGAGAATCATGATAGGGTGCCTGGGTGGTCCAGTCAGTTAAGCGTCTGACTTCGGCTCAGGTCATGATCTCATGGCCTGTGAGTTCGAGCCCCTTGTCAGGCTCTGTGCTGACAGCTCAGAGCCTGGAGCTGCTTCAGATTCTCTGTCTACTCCTCTCTCTGTCCCTCCCCTGCTTGTGCTCTGTCTCTCAAAAATTAATAAACATTAAAAAGAATTTAAAAAAAAGAGAATCATGACTGCTCTATGAAAATCCAAAATAAACTCTCCATGAGAATAAAATTTTATACCATATTATCAAGAATGAAAATATCCAAAATATTTTGCAGAATGCCCTATATAATTTACTGTATAAAATGAAAGTTTATATTGTTCAGATTTGAAATGATGTTCATTTAAATTACTCATTTGTAGTTCTTTATGGAGATGGGAATTAAAACAAATACTTCCCCTAAATGAGTTATCCCGTAACCACTGTGGTTTTATACTTCTGTCCAGAAAGATCTGAAGATAACATAACTAAGATCCATTTAATATTTAACTAAATGTTCTTTCATACTTTTTGCTCAAGCATGTCTAATTTGATATGGAAAACACAATAATTTGTTTCTAAACCCATTTCTTGGGAAAAGTATAAGAAGGAACAATGTTCTTCAAAGTGGTCCTGCAGATGTTAGCATTTCCCCTTTATGCATTTCCCCTGATACTTTTGAGTTAATAGCACGTACCGCTTCCACAAATTATCCTTCAAGTAATTAGGTGAAATACATCCTTTTGGTCAGTAAAAGCAAACTTTGGAAGTTTCAGCTTTTACGAAGAGGATAATAACCTGGATTCTGAATTGGAAAACTTAAATAAATGTTTACCTTGTAATGATTTGGTTGTAATTGCCTAGCAGTATAAGTATCATTTCAATGCATTCTAATTATCATGTGATTAAATAGTTAACAGTTTTAGATTAAAATGATGAAACTATTCATTTTAGTTGAGAAAAGAGATTAGGGTTCCATTTTAAAAATAGTCATTGGCCTTATCTGTACAAGTTTAACAACTTGGGGAATTAATTCCAAATTCAGTATTATCAAAAGGCAAAGTTGATTTTGCGTAAGATTTACATTTTTATGAGCTGTGCTTTATCGGGGAAAAAAGTACTGTCTCCTGACCCTAGCAAAGAGACTTGGGAACAGGTGAAATCATGTTAGTAATTGTGTTTCTGGTCAGATATATCTATCACATATCATTTATGTCTGACACAGTGGCCAAGGCAGTTTCATAACTTAACTGTAGTAATAGTTCATAGATTGCTATGGTAAAGTTTCAACTATCAGGGCTGAAATTCCATACTGGAAGTTTCCTATAGAACTTTTGGGTTTTGCTTACGCAAACAGGGCTGAATTCTCAACATTGGATAAATAAGGATGAACATGTGTGCTAACATTTGTGTTTACTTTCAATTTTGTAAGATTTTGAGACTTCCAGCCTTCTCTTATTTACATTTTTTTTCTAAATTGTTAAAAGTTGTTACATAATAGTAAATGTCAATGCCAAAACAAACACTTGAGACATATTTTCAAACATTTCTTTTCCATGGCTCTCTGCAGCAATTGGTGAACCTGAGAGTATAGATTGGTATAATCCTCAAGGGGAGAAGATAATTTCAACACAGAGGGTAGCAGTGCAAAAGGAAGGTGTTAGATCACGATTAACCATCTACAACGCAAATATAGAGGATGCAGGGATATATCGTTGTCAAGCAACAGATGCCAAAGGACAGACACAAGAAGCTACAGTTGTATTGGAAATTTACCGTAAGTTATGCATTTATTAGTTAATTGAATTTGTGGTTGTATAAAAACTTGAACATAATGCATTTAGTAAAAATTAACACCCATTAATAACTATGTGCTAGATAATGTTGTAAAACCATTGCAAGTATCAGTTTATTTATATTTTGCCATGGTGCATCTCTAAAATGGAATCGATAATAGGAAATAGTTTATTATAAATATAGATGGAGCCAATTCTCTTGGTAAAATAATAGAGATGAAAATGTTTTCATGTTCTCCAGCCATTAAAAATCTATCGGGTAAATAGAAAACAGTAGATTATTTAGTGTTAGGAAATTTATCAGAAGTAGTTTTTCACTCTAAAATAAAAGGTCAGGATTAGAACAAATGACATTACGTATATGATAGCAGTGACCAGTCTAGAATGAGAATTGAGGGTCAGTGAACAGGAGTAGACACAGAAAAGCTGGAAATTCATCTAGTGGAGAATAATATCTAGCTGGATTCTTCACCAACAGAATTTTCTTTAAGATGATTTTCCATATTTACACTTGATTTTAAGAATTAAGATTGACAGTTTTCTATATTCCTTCCCCTTTCTTACATATAGGAATCATATTTTTTTAATATGTAATTTATTGTCAAATTGGCTTCCATACAACACCCAGTGCTCATCCCAACAGGTGCCCTCCTCAATACCCATAACCCACCCTCTCCTCCCTCCCACCCCTCCCATCAACCCTCAGTTTGTTCTCAGTTTTTAAGAGTGTCTTATGTTTTGGCTCCCTCCTTCTCTAACCTTTTTTTTTTCCTTTCCCTTCCCCATGGTTTTCTGTTAAGTTTCTCAGGCCACATAAGAGTGAAAACATATGGTATCTGTCTTTCTCTGTATGACTTATTTCACTTAGCATAACACTCTCCAGTTCCATCCACATTGCTACAAAAGGCCATGTTTCATTCTTTCTCATTACCATGTAGTATTCCATTGTGTATATAAACCACAATTTCTTTATCCATTCATCAGTTGGTGGACATTTAGGAATCATGTTTAAGAATACTATGAATGAAGCCTGTTGACTCCTTAGGGGTGAAACCAGGCTGTATCACTTAATTTTGTGGCCTTGAGCAATTGCCTAACCTCTCTGTCTTCAGTTTCATCATCTATAAAATGGAATAATAGGGGCGCCTGGGTGGCTTGGTCGGTTAAGCGTCCGACTTCAGCTCAGGTCATGATCTCACGGTCCGTGAGTTCGAGCCCCGCGTCGGGCTCTGTGCTGACAGCTCAGAGCCTGGAGCCTGTTTCAGATTCTGTGTCTCCCTCTCTCTGTGACCCTCCCCTGTTCATGCTCTGTCTCTCTCTGTCTCAAAAATGAATAAATGTTAAAAAAATTAAAAAAAAATAAAATGGAATAATAGTAGTATCTACCTCTTACATAGAATTGTTTTGAGCACTACATTAATTAATATTGTATAAAGTCCTTAGAAAAATGCCTCACAATTCATATGTGATAGTATTTTTACCACATATTAATGAAAAATATGTGAAAAATTACAAATTTTTGAAATAATAACTCATAAGGCACCCCCTCCCTACAGCTTTATTGTTATTATTATTTGGGAGATACGACATGAGAAAAAAAGGCAAAGTCTTCCCATGCTATGACTTCCTTTTTGATGTGCAGGGCAATTTTGGGGGATAGTATTGTCCTCATTTTTCCTGATTTAGACTCCCCCCACTCCTTTTAGTTTCTAAGCTCCTTAAGAAAAGGTAATATATTTGTTTATGTGATTCCTACTGCACCTATTTGATAAGTAGAAAAAATTAAATTGAAGCTATCATTTCATGGACATAATATTTTGAAAGATTTTTTATTACTTTGAATGATGCAAAAGAAGGTGGCTGGTGTTTTGTTTGTATACTAAAGAAATGACTTTTTTTTCCTGGCAAGAACAATGAATAACTTTTGTGAAAATTTCTCAACAAGCATAAATATCCATGTTCATTCATTCATTCAACACACTTACTGGGTATCTACTACATAACAGACAATATTCTAAGTCCTAAGGAGTAGTAACTAAAACAGAAAATGTCACTGGCTACTTGGTACTTATATTTTAGTGAGCGGAGAAACACAACCAATGAATGAGCTTAGAAAAATACGTGAATGCTAGATATCCATGCTGTAGAATTCTATAGTGAAGGAAATAAGGGGTAAAGAGAGGAGTTGAATGGGGAAGGGAGATGGTTATTTTACTTGTGAAGGTGCAGCAGAAATCTGAAGGGATTCAAAGAAGCACAGATGGCCAAGGATGAGAACAAACCTGGAGTGTTCAAGGAATTGCAAAGAAGACAGTTAGTCTGGATCACAGGGACTTGGAAAAGAGAGAAGATACTGGGATTGGAGTTGGGGAGCTGACTCCAGTTCACATAGGACCTAGTCTGGCATCGCGAGGACTTTGACCTTTCTTCTCGGTGAGATGGGAAGCTCTCGAGTAGAGGAATCACATTATCTGGAATCAGGTTTTAAAAGATCTAGCGTTAACTAATGATTTTATTGCAGCATCAATCCACACACAGATTTTGGAATATTTTGTTGGGAGAAGTGAGCAATAATACTTTTACGGTTTGTTTTACTTTCTTGATGCAGAAAAACTCACTTTCAGAGAAGTGGTATCTCCTCAAGAATTCAAACAAGGGGAGGATGCAGAAGTGGTTTGCCGAGTTAGCAGCTCACCTGCCCCTGCTGTCAGCTGGTTGTATCATAATGAGGAAGTCACCGCTATTTCCGACAGTTAGTATTTTGGTAACTCCCTAAATTATATGTTCTAATAATATTGCAATTTTTAAAGAGACTGAATCTACCTGACTGAATAGAGAAATTTTATTTTTTTTGATCTCAAGTATCAAACGGTTTTGAGAACCTTCCAGCTCTAAAGTAGGTATTGGCAAACCATGGGTCTTGGGCCACAGTCAGCCTCTCTGCTGTTTTTGTATGGTGTCATGGGATTACAGCCAATCCTGACCATTACACAGTTTGCATGGCTGCTTTGGGGACAGGGTTGAACAGCTGTGATACAGATGATGTGGCCTACAAAGTCTACGATACTTATCACTTGCAGATTTACAGAAAAAGTTTGCTTACCCCTATCCTATTCAAGAAAAACTTAATAAAAACTGTAGAAGGGTAATAAGTAAATGAAAAAATTAATCCTGATGCATTCAAATTCTATATATTACAGTTTATACATGATCCCATGGGCTACTCTGTAATCTTAAAATAATAACCATATGAATCCTATTTATTATTCTGGCACTGTTCTCTCAAAGACACCTACATGTTCTAAATATTATGGTATGATGCATATGGATAATAGACAGAAAAGTACATTCATTCAAATTGTCTTCATAATTTTGATTCAGACTGAGCTAAAATTCCAGAATAATATGACATCTGAAATTGAAAGCATAATTTGCTTACATTATGCTATTTTACCATTGTGCATTGGGAGCATTTTCAATTTAGAATATTTTTCAATGCACCTGCATTGCAGAGAGATACGAAATAATTGAATCTTTTTAAATACTTTCCATCTTGGATGATTCCGTTGTGTGTTTCTAAGAGATAAAACTTTTATAGCATAAAGGAGAGAAAGCAGATAGTATCTATTTTTGAGTATGTACAGAGAATGTATCATAATCATGTTTAATAGTCTTTTTTTAATTTTGAGATAATTTTTCTGGTCTTGGCATTTTCAGTGCTTGTCAGTTATCGACTAACTCTCTTTTTCTGTATTATAATAGGTGAGAAATGGTACTTTATTTCCTCTTATTTTATTTTAGGACGACTGCTTTATATTTTATTAACATATCACATGAGTACATTGTATAATGTATTTTCAGCTATTTTACCGTCAATAATAAAGAAAAGGCAGTTCTTGTATAGAAGTTAAATGACAATGTCTAAACATTTTCACATTGCCTCATCTTAGGCTTCAAGTGTACATCTGGTTTATTGTAAACCGTAATTACAAGAAGGTTTTGAAATGAATTATAGTTTTTATTTTTTTATTTTTATTTTTTTAACGTTTATTTATTTTTGAGACAGAGAGAGACAGAGCATGAACGGGGGAGGGTCAGAGAGGGGGAGACACAGAATCTGAAACAGGCTCCAGGCTCTGAGCTGTCAGCACAGAGCCCGACGCGGGACTGGAACTCACGGACCGCGAGATCATGACCTGAGCCGAAGTTGGCCGCTTAACCGACTGAGCCACCCAGGTGCCCCTGAATTATAGTTTTTAAAAGGCACATGGAACAAAAGCCTCAAAGCCAGGACTTATAGTCCAGTGTGATGGTGTTAGAGGAGCACTGCTTCTCTGCCACAACTCACACACTTTTCTCCAGTATGCAGGGACGGACGTATTTGAAGGTAGAATTCAATTATGGCTCTACTCCTTGGCCGTGATGCTTTGAATAACTTTTCTAACTGTTCTCTAATTCAGATTCTGTATGTGTAAACAGTGGGTTATTATCTCTATTTTAAACAGTGCTTGTGAGTTTCAAATAAGACTTTAGGCATATAATAAATATTTGTTAAATGAATGAATAAAATTTTTGTGTGTATATCAGGTTCTCAGCAAAATGACATTGATCTTTCTCCTTCCTTCTCATTGAGTTTTTAAATGTTGAGAAGAAGTTTTACCAAAATTATAGACACTCAGGTTTTATCTAGAATAAAAAAAATCCCATGTAAGTGAAGGGACTAGTCTAGAGTAAGCATGAAACCTAGTTCTGAATTGCATGGCAAGCAAAGAAAAGAAATGACATCTTTTTTTTTTTCTTTTTAATTCTAAGACATAAAGGAATTAGGTGAATTGTGAGGAAGGGCAAGCTTTTCTAACCTTTTAATATCAGAGGAACCTGCCACGTAGTTTATTGTTGGACAGCTTGTACATTCATAATGAATTTACAAGAAGTAATATTCTTCTTCTGATTATACCTTGTATGATCCCTTTATTAAAGCTGATGGAATAAGATTAGGTTTATAGGGGCGCCTGGGTGGCTCAGTCGGTTGAGCGTCTGACTTAGGCTCAGGTCATGATCTTATGGCTCGTGAGTTCGTGCCCTGTGTTGGGCTCTGTGCTGACAGCTCAGAGCCTGGAGCCTGTTCCCGATTCTGTGTCTCCCTCTCTCTCTGCACCTAACCCACTCGCATTCTGTCTCTGTCTCTCTCAAAAATAAAGAAACATTAAAAAAAAATTTTTTAAAGATTAGGTTTATAACCTTGAAAGGAACATATAAGGGGATTTAGAAGAATATGGTGTATCCAGGTAACTTTCTGAAGCCTTAATGTGGTGTGTGAGTAAAGTTTGCAGGCTCTAGATGAAATAATGAAGGCTTGGAAATGTCCATCTCATTAGCCATGCTTTTGGTAGCAGCTGTATGGCAGGTATTCTTAATTAAAATTCCAACAAAATATTCTGAGTGGAGGTCCTTTCCATGCTACTTGCTGAAAATAACCCATCTGCTAAATAACCTAAGCATTTAGGAAGTAAAGGTGGCATTTTGTTACAAAAGTTGAAAATCCTGACTTTTAGGATCCCTCAATGGAGGGATATGATATCGCAGATGCCTGTTTCAACCTCAGCCAGTTTGAAAGTTATTTCTAAAATATTCTAAGTGCTTTGATCATTGCCAAATGATTGCATCAAAAACTGTGGATAAAATCATCTTGTTCAATATTTTTTATGTAATCTTCCTCCAGTATAGAAATTCATTCAATTTTGAACTAGTTGTTGAAAACCTACTATGTGCCATCTAGCATGCTAGATGGTTGTTATTCATAGTTAACTCGATAAACAAGTCCACTGCCTTCAAATGCTAATAATCTAGTAGAAAAGATTAATAGAGAAATCAGTGAAAACAAAGTATGTTGAAGTCTATGAGAAGGAAAGTGTAATGATAGAAGATAATAAAGAAAGAATACCTCAACTAGTTAGGGCAGAGGTGGGAGTCCAAGATGCCTGCTGAATAGAGAAGTAACACTTAAGTGGTGGGGACTTGTCAGGAGGGAGATCATCTGCAGTGGCCTGGAGGTGAAAAATACCATGAATGGTGCTCTAGAACCTGGAATAAGTTTATTATAATGAAAATTTATGAATAAGTGCAACTGGAATACTTATACTAATAGATAAATATAAACTAGGGTTGGTCATAAAGAACTAATAAGATAGGAGACTGAAAAGGAAGGTTGAGCTGAGTCATAATGACCCTGACATCTCTGCTAAGGAATTTATCCAAAAGCAACATCACTAAAGCATTTTAATCAGAGCAGTAACATGACCTGATATGAATTTGGGAAGGATATTAGTGCTTCAGTGAGAAGAATGAGTTGGATGGTAGTCAAAGCAAAACTCTAGGCATTGATAACAGTTCAAACCCTAATGAAATAATTGCTGAAGGAGAAGGAGATTTAGACGAAGTAATGATAAAGGGGGAAGTGACAGGACATGGGATTTAATTGGATATGTAGATGGCGGGAGATGGAGAAGTCAAGGATAATTCAAGGAATTGGACTCGGGCAAATAGTTCAATGTACAGATATGCTAAGACAGAACTGGAGAGACCATATGAGAAATTTGAGGTGGAGATAGTACAGTGAATTTTAAGTTTGCTGAGATTAAAGTATTTCTAACCCTTTTAAGTAGGTACATCTGCTATACTGTTACAGACTTTTCTAATTCAGGTAATGGTCTTGTCTGAAGAAAAATTGTGAGACTCAAAATATAGATGGTAATTGAAGCCATAAGAGTAGATGAGACATATCATCAGTGGCTGGGGAATGAGAACAAAAGAGGGCTAGAAAATAATCTGCCTAAAGAAGCATAAAGCAGATCACTTACTGAGTATTACATTTTTTCATTTATTTTTTAATGCAATAATGAAATTAAAAAAAACACGAAAGTTCTGTATAATTGAGAGAAGCTAATAACCTCTAATAGTCAAATAGTCCTAATATCCATAGTTATGTGTAATTGATTGAAGCAGTGCTTTCTTCAAGTGTTTTCTACAAGCACATATTCATGATGTACTTCAGTTTGATAGTTCACTATATCATTCCATGGACTTGACACCCATATCTACAATTTGACATGCAATTTTCACATGGTTTGTTTTCTGTATGTAAACATTGGGATGTATTTACATTTAGCAGGTAACTACTATTTTTCTAATGTTCTAATAACTTCTCTCAGACAGTAGAAATACTATATTAAAATGGCCATTTGATTAAAAGTTTACAATTAGAAGAAAGATTGATTTATTCCTATCAAAATATGTATTATAGACATTCAAGTCATTTTCCTTTTTATATCAAATATTGCCTTCCTGATTAAAATAATTCTTCTGCTTACTAATTTTGTAACTAAGTATCCTATAAGTGTTAAAGAACATTATAGTTAAAGGATAATACATATTTTAGTAATTTAAAAATACTACAATAATCAAGGTATAATTATGGGCATCCCTAAGTTTGAACTATTACAATTTATAATTGCTTCTCATTCTAATTACCAGCCACATGCTCAAGTAGAGGCTCTTTTAATGGACTTTGAAACGTTCTTAATTTTTAGGCGTTCTGAGTTATTCCAGGACTTCTTGTGAGTTAAACTTTAAAATTTCTTGAGGATTCTTTTTCTCCAGGCTTTTCTTAGAGAAAAGGAAAATTTACCAGGGAAAGCGTATGTATAAAAATTTGTGTCTCTCTTCTTTGGGTCAACCTAAAGAAGAAATAAATATTATGGGAAAGTTTGTATAGTAGTCCCTCCATGTCCACAGGAGATATAGTTCAAGACTCTCCAGTGGCTACCAGAAGTACCAAACCCTGTATATACTTTTTGTCTAAAAAAATGTGCTTATGATAAAGTTTAATTTATAAATTAAGCATTTAACTTATAAATTAAGAGATTAACAGCACTTACTAATAATGAAATAGAACAATTATAACAATTTTATTGTAATAAAAGTTATGTGAATATGGCCACTCTCTAAAAATAGCTTATTGTACTGTACTCACCCTTTTTCCTTTGATGAGGCAATATGACACAATGCCTACATGATGGGATGCAATGAGGTGAATGACATAGGCATTGTGATATAGTTCTGGTAAGATGTCATAAGGAGGATCATCTGCTTCCGGGCCACGGTTGACTGAAGGTAAATGAAACTGCAGAAGGCAAAGCCATAAATAAGGGGGACTATTGTCCTTCCTGAGCTGAAATCATGTGTCTCTTGCTTTACAATCAATATTTTCTATTTCCGGGGGCCTCTGAATCTACCTATTAACGCTCTTTATTATCTCTTCCTTACCTGTATTAAGCGCAGTCTTCTCATATTCTGATCACTCTCCTGTTTGTATTTGTAGTCCAAACTAGAATTGATACGGCATTAAGAAATTGTATTAAGGAATCACTATGGCAAATGAATCCCAAATCTGAATCGAACCCAAAACAACATAATATAGCAGATTATGTCCAGTCGGCAGCCCCAGCCATCCATTCAGTGATCCAAGCTGAGGGAAGCTGTACCTTTTTCTCATGCGGCTTCCATGTTTACCCTACCTGTCTATCAAGCCAGCAGATAGAGCAGTAAACATTGAAATAGGTCCAAAAAGTAACCTTTAATGGTATAACAGTAAATACCCTGGAGGAGAGCACCTTAAACTAATGCCATTTCTACTTTACCAAAAGGTACAACGGGGTTGAGGATGTCTCTCTCATATTTACCAAAGTATCTCAAATACTATGCATACCAAAAAGATGATGTTCAATGATATATTAACTGATGAAATTTAAGATATTGCTTTTACAACATGTTTCAAAATGGACTAGATGTGAGAATATTGTTTACTTGATAAGAAGAGAAAGGGTCCTAACACTGCAACAAAATTGCCATGACTAAAAAAACAGACCAGACATTATGGAAAACATGTTCAGGCTGAGATGATGCCTAGGCTAGCCAGATTATTTTAAGCAATCAACTAATGCATGCCCTCTAACAGCCTATTTTTATGTATGTTCATGTGCATACGCTCATACACAAAATGGAATCTTGAAATAAAATTAATAAAGTCTAATCTATTCATTATTAAAGTGGATTATCTTGCATTTAGAAAAAAAATTCAAATAAATTCAAGATATGGCCATTTTATATGTCCTTTATGTGACTTGAATATTACTGTATCATTTAGCTTTCTCCTAAGGGTATACAAAATTATTAGTTTAATTATTGTGTAAGGAAGGCTATTCAATCAATTTTCTAACCCTTTTCCATCCTTTAGTTGCTACATATTTGCAGTCAAAATGTCTTCATGCCTGCAATATCTAATCTCTCAGCATTGTTCTTTTGTGTATCATTTCTGCATTCAAAGTACCAAGGGGAAAATAATAGCCTAACCATTTTATGTGGAAATAAAGTCTTGAATGTATTTTAGAAAAAAAGGTGTAACAAGGCAGTGTGGAGTGGAAAAATTGAAGCCATGAAATTACATTTTACTTTCAAATTTGAATTTGTTTGTTGATGAAAAGTTTGATAGTGTCAGACAAGTGCCATATTTTAACTCTTAGCAATTTAGAACATACTGGACTCTGCTTTCAATTACTGATATCATTTCCTCCCCTTTGCTTATTTTCTAGATCGCTTTGCTATGCTAGCCAACAATAATCTGCAAATTCTCAACATCAATAAAAGTGATGAAGGTATATACAGGTGTGAAGGAAGAGTGGAAGCTAGGGGAGAAATTGACTTCCGTGATATCATCGTTATTGTTAATGGTAAGCAGAGAATAATTTGTACATATTTTATTGTTGCATTTTAGCAATATTTTTATTAAAAGGGCAACCCTGTAAATACGGCACTTTAATAACCTTTTTGATACCTGGAGGAAATCTCCCCACCTCTATGATCACATCTGTTACACTGTCTATAGTCTCACGGGCAGGATCTGCGACTTATTTAACACTGTCATCTTCTTTCACTCTTGTACTCTGTAAGGGGGTAGTTGCCTTTTGCTGGCTTTGTAGTTGTTGAAAGAATGCCAAGTGAAACATAGTAAAGTGTCATACTAGATTTGACTTTTAAATTGCATGAATCACTGGTGGCTTAAACTAATCTATTTAACAGTTTTGTAGGTTTTCTCAAATTTAAATTTAATAATTGAATCCACAAGGAGATTAATAACTAAGTTTATGGCATCACGATGACATCTCTTCTTCCAAATTTGGCTTCTCCTGCTGTATTTTCTGCCTGTGTTAACATGACATTCTATGAGCCCAGAAGATATATTAATGTTATCCTCCTAGTGCCTCCATTTTGATGATCTAATCTATAGTTGACATATGCAACACACTTTTTAACATCTCTCAAATATATTCTACCATGATGCCCTCCATAAGAGTGCTGCCCTTTCAAATTGCTTTTCTTCTTTTTCTTGAATTGCTACAAGCTGTTTCCTCTTCTCTCAGTCCCATAATTCAACTTCTTCTCCATCCAACCTTTCACCACTTAAAATTGTCAATGCTTCCTGTTAACTTTGAGACAAAATTAAAACCACTTTTCATGGCATTGGATTTCTTTTATGGTCACCAACCCCTCTTCCCTAACATTCATTCATGAGCAGCCCATGCCTCAGCCATATGGAAATATTAGTAGTAACACTGCATAAAATGCACTTTTGGTTTTTCTTCTGTTTTAAAATAAAAAGTTAGTGGTACCTATAATCCCACAGGGTTCTATAAGCAGAATGTCATTTGTTGTTTCTGGGATAGACAAAATCTAAAATTAAGGAGTTAGCCACACATTTCCTATGAGTTGGGGCTGGGACAGGGAGGAATAAATCTGTGTCTTCTACATCCTTTCCCCATCCCACCACGAGCTAGCTCTCCAGTTCTTTAAGACTGGAGAACACTAGGAATCTCATATACCTCTGAAAGAGTTCACTGGTCTTTCCTTTTCTGCAATAAAGGCAGTTGAACCACAAAGTTCATGCTGAAAGACAAAGAGAATATTAAAACACTGCTATCTTTTTCTCTCCTTCTCCAAGTCTATAATTAATTGGGATTTGTGGATAATATAATGGAATAGAATAGGTGTTATGACAGGGAAGCTAGACAGGCTCGTAGAAATTGCACATGCTCATAGAGGAGGCCAAAGTGCCAGGCCTTCAGAGGAAAAGCTTTTCTTTTTTAGAGGTGTTGAGCCTGGTATTTATGAAGAGCACTATAGTCTGGAGATTTTGACCTTCCACACAGGTGGAAGATTTCAGTGCATGAAGAATAGTTTTAAAATGGAGGTTTGTAGCTATATCTCCATCTATTTCTATTATCTATGAGTATCTCTAAACTATTTCTGTCTTTATTATATACAGTACACATACATAACTTACATTATTTAGTTTAATTATTGACTTAACTTTCTAGTGTGCTTTATTTCCAAAATAATTTTTGTTGCCATATGTAAATATATTTTGTCACAAGCAAATACTGTGTTCAGTATTCTTTTATGAAAATGGAGATTATAATATTAGTATTATATGTAAAGTTTTGGAAGAAGTATATATTTACTATTAGATGTTATATATTCATATATATGTATATATATATATATGTATATATATATGTCAAATCAAGCCCATATTTTTACACTAAAACAGTAACTCAAATATGATATAAAAAGAAATGAGGGGCACCTGAGGGGCTCAGTTGATTAAGCATCCAACTTTTGGTTTTGGCTCAGGTAATGATCTCAGGGTCCATGGGATCAAACCCCATGTTGGGCTCTGTCCTGACAGTTTGGATCCTGCTTGGAATTCTCCCTTCTCTCTCTCTGCCCCTCCCTTCTCTCTCGCGCGCGCGCTCTCAAAATAAATAAACATTAAAAAAATTTTAATAAAAAAATAAACGATATCTGGCAGGCGTAGCATATTCACCCTTTATTAACTATTTTGCTATAGTAATTTTAATACAATATGAATATTAAATTAATATTTTAAATACTTTAACACATTTATAAATGTCCTAATCTGTTTCCACACTAGTTGACCTGTGAATTTTTATATATGATTACATTTATTTTGAAGGAAGCAAGTTGTTTTCAATTAACAAAGTTTGAATCTTCGAGTCCATCATGGTAAGCGCTCAAACTGGAATATTTTGTTCTGTATATCTATTCCTATTATGCCGGGGTTCACAAGAGGATAAACACTGGATTGTGTTCTTTTGTGCCACTCAAATCAATCCTGTAGGTAGTTTTCTGTTCTGCCTGCATCCCACTGACCCTCCCAAAGGGAAATCATTCTCCTTCCACATCCCAATTTCCTCTAACAGAATCAACTACAGATCCTAATCTGACCTTTGCTCAAACACTGCTTTATCTCCCCTCATTCTAATTAGTCACCTTTCCCCTTTATGGTCAAAAACTCTCATACCTTAGAATTCCTGGCATCACTTTTCTTCAAAATAACAGTGTTCACAAAAATCAACCATCGATTTATTCGCCTTCTGGATGATACGTTTGGACCCTGTCAAGGGAATGCATTGACTAATGCCACCAGTTCATCTCTGCTTTTCTCTCACACTTTGCCTTTATTTCAGACAGAAGAGTCATTCTGCTACAGTCTTACTGACTCTTGTCCTGTTACTGGCTCCTTTTAAATGTTGAGCTCTCCTTAAAAGTATCTTCTTAATATTTCTCTCTTATAAAACCTCTTGAAGGTATTTCACTGGAAAGTTTGAGGCTGCAAAAAATAACAATAAAATAAAAGCAATAGCTTTATCCACCTTATCTTTCTTCAACTACAAATATGACCTGTTCTATGACCTTTTCCTCAACTTATATTGAGAGCCCTCTCTCTTAATTGCTACTTATTTTTTATCATGATTTGGATTTTATCCTGGACCTCCTTTCTTTGTCTCCTTCCCCCTCAAGTGCCCTGGAATCCTGACCAAAGGCTCCAGCAACTATTTATGTATATTCACTGCTTCCTTGTGAGATCTTAGCTCTGGAAAAACCTCTATTCTTTCTTTTATTTTTTGCTCCTTGAAAATTTTTCCCTCGTGTTTCTTTTCTTCCAATGCATATGCTTTTGTTTCAATAAGTAATTGAAAGATATTTTTGCTAGGTTCCTCTTTGGTACCAACAATACTAAATCTTAGGAATTTTTTTTTTTCTTAACTCCCTCTATGACTTTCTTATCATATTTCTCAGTGCCTGTGTATAGTTTTTTTGCAAACACTTTCTTTCCTCCCTTGAAGAGGTTATGTATTACTGCTCATTGACATGTGGATTGTGGCGCTTCCAGTGGGAGAGTTGTGCACCCCCACCCAACTGATGAAGCCACTTGTCCTGGCCAGTGGCACGTATAACCAAACAATATACACTATGATTGAAATTAGGCTGCAAGAAGAATGATATGGTTTTTTTTTTATCATGTTCTTTCCTTCTGACATGAAACTAGCATGACCCCAAAGAGAGACTTTTCCGTCACCTTGGATACCACAATGAAGACATGTGGAGCAGAGTCACAGCTGATCTGCAGGTGCAGACACATAACATAAATAAGAAATAGAGCACATTTTTTAAGCCCTGAATTTTAGAACCGTTGTTTATTGCAGAAAAGCAGGCAAATGCAGTGCCAGTGCCCTTTTCCTACTTAAATAAGCAAATTAAATACTATATGACCTAGGGATACTTTTTTTTTAACGTTTATTTATTTTTGGGACAGAGAGAGACAGAGCATGAACGGGGGAGGGGCAGAGAGAGAGGGAGACACAGAATCGGAAACAGGCTCCAGGCTCTGAGCCATCAGCCCAGAGCCTGACGCGGGGCTCGAACTCACGGACCGCGAGATCGTGACCTGGCTGAAGTCGGACGCTTAACCGACTGCGCCACCCAGGCGCCCCGGGATACTTCTGAAATTACTTCCCTGAGTATGCTGCAGATGTCGTATAATCCCATTTTCTTCTTCTGATGGTGATCATTTCTTGAGATTTTCTTATCACCTTATCAGACAATTGGAAATCCAACTGAAGATTTTTGACTGCAGTTTCAGTATTAATTTATATTGCACTTGTGTATTGATTCAACAGGTACGTATGAAGTGCTAGCTATGTGTTTCACACTATGTTGTGCTCAAAATACTATCGGGCTTAATGTATCATCATTTCCCTCAAGGCATTTCGAGTTTTATCTTACTAAAATAATCAACTTTACTAAAGTCCCTTATTGTTTATGGGACAGTTGGATACAAAAGCATTTACTAAAGGCAATTTTTATAGATATTCACAGACTATTTTTTAATAAGAAGGAGCACCTAATGTAGCTTAAGGGGAGACTTCCTTGGTATTTGGGATAAATCTATTGGTGCAAAAGTGCTACCTTTTAGAACAGAGAGAAAGAGAGAGACAGAAGGACAAATAGAACAGATTGTGCAAAAACAAAAGTCGTATGATGTGAAAAATACCTAATAACTGTGACTGGAATGTGATATTTTGGAGAGTGATGGTAGTGTTAGATGAGATATAGCTGGAGAGTCAGAGGGTCAGATCATAGAGGACTATGGACTCTCTTCTATGAGGCAAAGATGAACTGACATCCAAACTAGAGAGCAAGGAAATTGACGGAATGATGGAGGCAGGGAGAGGAAGTGAGTTCAAGTGAGAGATAATTGGGGCTTGTGCTAAAAGACAAAGAAATGAAGGGGAAGGTATATAATCAGGTATTATTCGGAACAGAGCCTTTGTATCACATGTATGTCACAGAGGCTAGAGCAATCAAGGGTAATTTGAAGACTTTTAGTGTGGGTTTTAGGTTTCCAGCATACTAAATGCAAACAAATGTGACCCATATAGTGAGACTTGAAATATATTTGCTGAATTTGACCGTTATGAGATTACAAGAGACATTAGGGTCAATGATATCATCTGAATAGCCTGGACAAAATTCATACTGCAGTGACTTGAAGGATAAATGTACCTTTTGCATTCATTGAAGGATGAAGGTAGCAAAGTCACAACATTTGTTACCTCAGCTTATTGGGATCAACTGTTAAATGGGAAACATCACAAGGTTGAATTAAAGAATAGAGGAAGTGGTTGGACATTTATAAGGAACATATACCTTGCACATAAAGAGGATATCTTTTATGATGAGCCTGGAGGAAATGAGTCCAAAATGAGTTAGGATGTGGGTAAATTAATTCAAAGATGGGTCTGGTTGATAATTTGAGAGAAAGCTTGCCACATGACTTCAATATTCTATTTCTAATCACCTGTCTCTCCTTGATGTACTCTGGATATTTCTGAAATATTTCTCCACAGTTTTATGTGTTTACATCTGCTCTTTATTGGATTTTCAAGTAAGCTTTCTAACATGCCTAACAAATTTTCACAAATCTTTCATCAGCTGCCTTCCTTTTATTATTATACGTTATTATATTATTACACATTTGATAAATTGGCTGTCCATCTTTTCTATAAATTCCTGTACTCTTTTTTACTATGTAATCATATTATACACCCTTCCACACACACACACACTACTATAAAAATCTCAGATACATTTCTTTAAAAGAGGATCAAAATCATTTCTCTTTTTAACACATGCCCATTCTCCTTCATCAGGTTCCTAGCACTTAGTTAAATAAAATGCTCTCTAAAACTACTCAGAAAATGTCCATATAAAAGACAGACCTAGAAATAACTTTTAAATTTAAAATATGGTCAATAGAGAGTTATTTTTATAAAATGCTCTTTTAAAGTATAATGATTCATTATTTTCTGAATCTTTTGTACATTTGTGAAGAGTGATCCACTAATTGCCAATTCAAACTTGGGATAATGGAGGCAGGAACAATGTAGAGTGAAGGGAAAATACCTAGTAGTATAATTTTAAAGCGATTGTGTCTTTAGTCTTCCTTTGAACATTACCATTAAATCAATGGTAAATGACAATGGCAGAAGATATTTGTGCAAGTACGCGTCAGAATGTACAGTGAGTGCACTTTGTTAATGCAGTGGTCCTCAGACAGTATTCCTACCCATATCTAGCCATTTCTTAAAATTAAGAAAATTGGAAAAAGTACTTTTCTTTTTATAAAAAAATGAAAAGTCAAATTTTTTTCTCTTTAAATTTTATGCAATGTTATATAACATAAAGGAAATATAACAATATAAAATACAGTGAACTAGCCTCTCGTATGTCAATAATACAATTGAATTAATCATTCAGAGCAGTTAATTATTGCAAATTATGGAATTTCTAATTTTAGCAATAATGTATAATATATAATTCAAAGAGTCAATAAATAAGCATTTGTCAAAACCAGATATTTTATGATGTTAATATTTCTATCCTTAGTGATCCAATTAAGTTTAAAAGATTAAGAGTTTGGGGCGCCTGGGTGGCTCAGTCAGTTAAGCCTCCTACTTTGGCTCAGGTCATGATCTTGCATTTTGTGGGTTGGAGCCCTACATTGGGCTCTGTGCTGACAGCTCGGAACCTGGAGCCTGCTTCACATTGTATTTCCCTCTCTTTCTGCCCCTTGGTCTCTCTCTCTCTCTCTCTCTCTCTCTCTCTCTCTCCCTGTCTCTCAAAAATAAACATTAAAAATATATAAAAAATAAATGAAAGATTAGATAACTGGGAAAATATAGAATATTTTTTCTTTTTACTTTTATCCAGCATTTAGAAATTTCCATAATATAGAAAATATGATACATATGTTAGCGGCGAGGCCTGTTCCCCAGCCTTGGCTCTTGAGTTTGGCCAAAAAGAATTCAGAGCCAAACTCTTAAGCAAGCAGGTGTTTAATAATGGGCAAAGGGAAAGTGCACTCTCAAGGTCTGAGAGCAAGCAGGTCCAGAGGTGGCGACCTCACCAGGGGTCAAGATTATCTTTTCTTGTTATGTTTGCATATGTTATGAGTCATAGGGCTGTTTCTGACTGGAGTTGCTTTCATTCATCTAAGGGACTCCTCCTACCTGTCCAAAGGGAGAGTTCGGGAGTTCTTTGTCAGAAGTATCATGGCGGCCTTCCCTAGCTGGGAGGTGGTCAAAACCGCAAAGTAAATGTATCATAATGAAGCTATAGGTTGCTGTAGGACCGTGGTTATTGGGAAGAATGCGTATGGATCCTCCGGGGTCTTCCCCAGCTATTTGGAACTTTGTTCCTGCCTTTTGCCTTTTTTATCAGTCAGAAAAAACCTGTTCCCTGTTGATATGTAGCTAACTGTGCACTCTATCAGATAGAAATATAGATAGATAGATACATAGATAGATGATAGATCAATCATCTTTGGATATCTAGAACATTTCTCTTTGCCTATCTCCTCAACATAAATAGTTGGAGTGAAAAGTTAATACAGTTTCTTACCTTTTCTTCAATCTGTATTTCTCTTTTGCCCAGAATTTCCCAGGTACACGTAAAGGGCATAATGTTATGTTATAAGGCTGTAGAAAAAACATACATTTATTTTACAACCTATTTTCAATCTCTAATTATAAGAGAAGACAAAATTATCTCATTACTTGAATCAGATCCTGGTTGTGAACTCACCCATCCCCTGGCTGGTCATGTAGAGATTGGTCTTTGAAATGTTTCTCTAACATTTGGTTAATAATGTGAACACCATCATTTGTAAAATCAACAATGAAAATTTCAAGAAATTTATAGTGGCCACAAGATACTGTAATTAAAATATTTTACATTTCATAGAATCAGTAAAGTAAAAGACACCATCTAAGTATTACCTGACATTGTGCAGATGAATGACATTGAAGACAATTAGTGTCTAAATTACATTCATGATATTCATGATTCTGTTCTTCAGAATGTGCTGCACTAAAGGATAAGTTAGGAGGCAATGCCAATATTTTATTCATACTGTAAATTACTTATGATCTGTATGTCTTGATTTTACTTTTTTTTTTAACATCATATCCTATGGCTTTCAATGAAAGTGTAGGTATCCAGAACATGTATATTTTTAATAGGGAAAATAGTTGAGAAACAGAAAGACTTCCATTTAAGTTAGATATAAATTAAACAAACACCCAGTTGTAAGTAATATTAATTCCTGTACTGATTATATTTTTAAGTACAATATGGGTTCCCCCTTTACGGAGGTACATTTAGTTTTACTAAGATTAATGAGTGTACAATCTCAATGTAAAATGAGTATTCTATCTCTTACACACACACATGGACACAAACACACACACACACCAGCCTGATTTCTATTTTCCCTATAAGACTTAGTTCAAGTATCATCTAGCAAAATTTTCTTAATTTTATCTGCCTTATTACATGACTTCCTTACCTTGAGATCTCCTAGCACTAGGTTCACCTCTATAAAATTGTCCCAAGTTCGGATATTTGAACTGACTCCCCAGATTCCAGTAGAGTATACTCATAGAAAGGTCTTATTTTAAAGGAAAGAATATGATGCAGCAAGAGGACAATAGAACAAAAGTAATATTTTATAGCATCAAGAAATACCTTAGATTTCTCGATATAGAAAGCAGTCAACAACTTTTGGAATAGTTTCTTCAGTTTTTAATTATTTTTTACAAAAATATTATTATCCCAATGACAGAAGGCATTTTATTTGATAATTATCACTGTTCACCTTTTATTCTCCTTAGGCTTAATAATCCAAATGACTTTACTATTACTGTAAAGGCATTTGCCCCTTATGCTATCAATCTCCTCGTACAATTTCATTTATCTTGCATGTATTTTAACGGTTTATTGAGTTATATATATAATAAACTGCATATTAAAATGCTATGTGTATATATGTATATATGTATGTATATATGTACATATGTATGTATATATGAATGCCATATATATGATATGAACCAATCACCACAATCAAGATAATGAATATAAGTGAATATACTCATTCCCCACAACAGTTCTCAGAATCTGTATAAAAGTAATCATGCAGCGTATACACTTCTAAGTGACTTCTTTCACTCAGCAAAATTATTTGGAGATTCATCCATGTTGTTCCATGCAATAGTATTTCATTTTTTTTTAATTGCTAAGTATCATTCAATTGTAGGAATATTTCACAATTTGCTTATCTGTTTACCCAAATGACTACTTGGGATGTTTCAAGTTTTTGTCTTACAAATAAAGCTGCTATAAACACTTGTATGTAATTCTTTGCATGGATATATGCTTTTCTTTCTCTGGGGTTAATACCTGTGAGAAGTATGGCTGGATCATACGATATGTATGTGTTTAACCTTCCTTTTATAAAATCCACCAAATTGTTTTCCAAAGGGGTTGTAGTATTTTATATTCCCAGAAGCAGTGTATTGGCCTTTCAGTTGGTCCACATTCTCAGCGAAACTTCATATGGTCAGACCTTTTATGGTTAGGTAAGTGTGTGGTAGTTTCACACTGAGGATTTAGTTTACCTTTTTCAGATGACTACGGATGTTGAGTATCTTCTCATGTGCTTGTTTACCATGCATCAATATCCTTTTAAAATCTTGGGGCGCCTGGGTGGCGCAGTCGGTTAGGCGTCCGACTTCAGCCAGGTCACGATCTCACGGTCCGTGAGTTCGAGCCCCGCGTCAGGCTCTGGGCTGATGGCTCAGAGCCTGGAGCCTGTTTCCGATTCTGTGTCTCCCTCTCTCTCTGCCCCTCCCCCATTCATGTTCTGTCTCTCTCTGTCCCAAAAATAAACGTTGAAAAAAAAAATTAAAAAAAAAATCTTTAATCCACTTTTTTTAATGGATTACTTTCTTATTATTGAGATTTCAGTTGCCCTGACCCTAATCTTTCAGGGGAAATATTCACTCTTTCAATATTAAATGTATGGTTAACTGTAGCCTTTTCAGAGATGTTCTTTATCAGATTGAAAGTGACCTTTTCCTAGACTGGTAAGAAATTTTATCAAAAATTCCAGATTTTTCCAAATACTTCTTTTCTGAATCTAATGATGAGATAATAACATAATTTGTATCTTTTAGTCTATTAAGTTAGTGAAATAGATTGTTCAATTTTAGAATGTTAACTAACCTTGTATTTCCACATGGCCAAAATGTGTTATTCTTTTATATAACATTGGACTTAATTTCCTAAAATTTTGTTAAGAATTTTTGCATCTGTCTTCTTAGGAGGTATTGTTCTGCTGTTTTATTCTCTTGTTACACCTTTGTCTGATTTTGGTAACCAACATATTAATGGCCTCATTGAATGAATTGGAAGGAACTTTCTTTATATTGGGAAAGTTTGTGCTTGGTTTAATTTTTTTCATTAAATATTTAGTAAAAACTCATCATTAAAGCCATATGGATCTAGAGTTTACATTGTAGGAAGATTTTAAACTGCTATTTCAGTCTTTTAGTAGATAAATGCTATTCATTTCAAGTTATCTATTTTTAAGTGAAATTTTGTGGTTAATACCTTTCAAGGAATTTGTCCATTTCATCTAAGTTGCTGACTTTATTGGCATAAAATTGTTCATGATATCCTTCTATTATCCTGCTAATATCTTTAGAGTCTATAGTCATCTTGACTTTTCAGTTCCAGTATTGCTACCTTATACTCTCTCTCAGCCCCTCTTTTTCTGTCTCTCTGTCTGTATGTCTCTTGTTCTCTCACTTTCTCTGTCTGCCCCTCATTCTCACTCTTCTTTTCTGATCAGTGTGGGTGAAATTTTACTAGTTATATTGGTCTCTTAAAGAAACCGATATGATTTAGTGTTCTATTTGTTTTCCTTTTTTATTTTATCAATTTCTAATATAATCTTTATTATTATATTTTTTTCTTATTTTGGGTTTAACTTGATCTTCTTTTCCATTTTCTTAAAGTTACACCTGAATATACTACATTGAAACCTTTTTTCTCTTCTATGGCATATATTTAATGCTTGAGAATTCCCTATTTTTTAAATAAAATTTATTGTCAAATTGGCTTCCATACAACACCCAGTGCTCATCCCAACAAGTGCCCTCCTCAGTGCCCATCACCCACTTTCCCCTCTGCCCCAACCCCCATCAATCCTCAGTTTAAATACAGAGAACAAACTGAGAATTCCCTATTTGTACTGTTTTAACTTCATTCCACAACTTTTAAGATGTTGTGTATACCTTGGCATTCAGTTCAAATACTTTGCAATTTCCCTTCTGATTTCTTATTTGTCCTATGGGTTATTTAGAACTGTGTTATTTAGTTTTCAAGTATATGAGGGTTTTCCAGATATTGTTCTGTTGTAGTTTCTAATCTGGTTCTAATATAGTTAGAGAACACACTTTCTTTGATTTAGATCTTTCTTTTTTTTTTTTTTTTTTTTTTTTTTTAAATTTTTTTTTTTTTCAACGTTTATTTATTTTTGGGACAGAGAGAGACAGAGCATGAACGGGGGAGGGGCAGAGAGAGAGAGGGAGACACAGAATTGGAAACAGGCTCCAGGCTCCGAGCCATCAGCCCAGAGCCCGACGCGGGGCTCGAACTCCCGGACCGCGAGATCGCGACCTGGCTGAAGTCGGACGCCCAACCGACTGCGCCACCCAGGCGCCCCTGATTTAGATCTTTCTAAATGTATTCCCTGTGCAGTAGAAAAGAGTGTGTGATTTGCTGGCTTAGTTAAGAGTTTTAATAGTAATGAGTTAACTTAGGGTCAATTAATAACGTTGATCAAGTCTTCTTTATCTTTTTTAACTTCTTGTCTACTTGCTCTATTAATTATTGAGAGAGGGCTATTTAGTCTCTAATAAAGTTATAGATTTG
Source organism: Prionailurus bengalensis (assembly GCF_016509475.1). Classification (NCBI taxonomy): domain Eukaryota; kingdom Metazoa; phylum Chordata; class Mammalia; order Carnivora; family Felidae; genus Prionailurus; species Prionailurus bengalensis. The sequence continues at coordinate 22,986,410 of NC_057350.1, read as the reverse complement.
TCTATTTCTCCTTGGAGTTCTGTTAGTTTCTGCCTCATGAGTTTTGAAACTCTGTTATTATATGCATAAGAGTTTAGAATTATGTCTTCCTGATGAATGGACTGCTTTATCATTAGGAGATTAGGCAGTATATAGTTGGTTTGGTATTGTGGGTTTTTTTTTTTTCATTGTCAATTGTGATAGTCCTTGACTTTGTATTGGAGTGTTTACACAATTTATATTAAATACCTTATTGATTTAGTTAGGTTTAAATCTTGCTATTTGTTTTCTATATTCTTTATCTGTTCTTTGTTCACTTCTTATATTTATGACTACTTTATATTTTTGGAGTATTTTGTATCAATCAATTAATTTTCTATCTTGTCTCGTTAGCTATAAATCATTGCCATGTTATTTTAGTAGCTGATTTTCACAGTCCTCCTTCAAGTGATGTTACACTATTCACACATTGAATAACAGTACTCCCTTCCAGCTTTTGTGCAATTATCATCATATGTTTTACATCTATATAAATTATAAACCCCATATTGGTTTTCCATCTGTGGTAACAAATGACCACAAATTTGGTGGCTTGAAACAACACAGATTTATTACTTCATAGTTTCTACACAGCAGAAATCCAAGGAGGCTCAGCCAGGGTATACTCAGGTTATTATAGGTCCAGAATCAAGGTATCAGCAGGATTGTGCTCCTTGCTATAGACTCTGAAGAAGAATCTCTTCTAATACTCAGGTTGTTGACAGAATTTGTCCTCTTTCTGTTGTAGGACTAAGGTTCTAATTCCTTGCTAGATTTCACTCAGAAAAGGTTGTCCTTAGCTTTGAGGGGCATCTTTGGTCCTTACATGCAAGCTTCTTCCTCCAGTGCCAACAATGGTGCAGTAAAACCTTCTCAAACTTGGAATATTTCTGACTCCCTTCTGCTGCCTCTCCTTCTGCCTTCTGTTTTGTATTCCAACTGGAGAGAGCTCTGTTTTTAAGGGCTCCTGCAATTGGTCTCACCTGGATTATCTAGGATACTTTTCCCATTTTAATGTCTATAATTTGTGTGTTTTTTTGGGGAGGGGGAACAAGTGAGCAAAGGGCAGAGAGGGAGAGAAAGAGAGAGAGAAGCGAGGCTCACCCTAAGCAGAGCTTGTGTTTACCTGAAGCGGGGCACACAGGAGCTCACCCAGAGTGGGGCACCTGCTCACCTGAAATGGGGCTCAAGCTTACCAAGTGCAGGACTCAAACTCACGAACTATGAGATCATGATCTGAGCCAAAGTCAGTCGCTTAATTGAGCCCCACATATCTGTAATCTTAATTATGAACTGCAAATTCCCTTTGCCATTTAACTTAGCATATTTATAAACGGCTGGGTTTACTGCATTGATGGCATCGATATCTTTACAGAGGGGAATAATAGTGGAGAATAATAGCACCTTTCTCTCTTATATATGCACTTGTTTAAATTGTCAATGAGCTCTTAAGGGATTTGCATAAAGAAAGGAAAACTTTTGTATGATAGTATCACCATTGTTACCGTTTCTAGAGTTCTTCATTATTTTGTGTATATCCAGAGTTCCATCTGGTATCTGTTCCCAAATGCCCGAATGACTTCCTTTAGCATTTCTTGTGGTGCAAGTCTGCTAGTGATGATTCACTTCACCTACTGTATTTCTGAGAAAATATTTATTTTCCTTTCATATTTGAAATAAAATTTTGCTGAGTATAGAATTCTAAATTGAATGTTTTGTTTTGTTTTGTTTTCCTTTCAGTACCTTAAAAATTCTGAGCCATAAATAGCATCTTTGGCCAGAGTTATTTCAGATGAAAAGTTCATCCTAATCCTTATCTTTTGCTTCTGTTCCTAAAGTGCCCCACCCATCTAGTTCTCCTGGATTCTTGAAGATTTTCTCTTTATCACTTGCTTGAAGCAATTTGCTTTAAGCAATTTGGATATTATATACCTTGGTGTAGTTTTCTTCCTTATTCTTGTACTTGGGTTTTGCTGACAAACTTGAGTTATAATTTTTATCAAATTTGGAAATCTTTCCGTTCGTAGGTCTTCACATGTTGTTTTCTGTCCCACACAGAAATTTGGAACTCAAATTTCACATAGACTAGGCCATTTGAACATCCCTACATCTCTCAGATGTTATGTTCATTTTCTTTTTTTGCTTGTTACTATGTGGATAGTTTCTGTTGCTTTCTTCAAGTTCTCTTTTCTTCTATAGTGTTTAATCCACTATTAATCCTGTCTTGTGCATTTTGCCCTAAGATGCTATAGTTTTAATATGCATAAATTGATTTTTAAAATATTCTCTAAGTCTATAACATGATCAGTCTTTCCTCTAGAGTCTTGAACATATGGAATGCAGTTATAGTAACTGCTTTAATGTTCCTGTCTGCTAATTCTATCAAATGTGCCATTTCTGGGCCACTTTTGGTTGATTGTATTTTTTCCCCCTCATCATGTCTCATATTTCCTGCTTCTATTCATCGTGAGTAATTTTAAATTAGATGCCAGAATTTGTGGATTTTTACTCCTTTAATATGCTGAGTGTTTTTGTATTTCCTTAAATATTTTAGGTCTTTTTCAGGAATGCAGATGAATGACTTGGAAACAGTTTAATCCTTCATGCTTTTAAGCTTTGTCAGGTGGGACCAAAATAGTCCAGAGCTAATTTTGCCCCACTTGTGAGGTAAAATCTCTCTTAATTCCTTATTTCACATATTTTATGAGGTTTTTTTTTCTCATTTTTAAAGCAAAATTCTGGCTCATGGGAATAAAAACTATCCTTTTCTCTGTTTGAGTTTGGAAGTTGTTTCTCCTGAGTCTTTTGGGAAATTCTTTCCCTGGCTTCACTAGTTTCTTCTCATGGATGTACTCGGCAGTACTCATCTGGAAGACCTCAGGAAAACTCACTGCAGATCTCAGGAAGTCCTCATTGCACACCTGTCTTCTGTCTGGCTTTCTGCCCTTTAAACTGTAGCCTTCTTTGCTTCTCCCCAGAGCCTTCCCTGGCTCAATTCAGGAAGACTGCCAGACTCCAACTGGGCCCTTCCCCTCTGTACTGCAGCTTAGAAACTCTCTCTAGACAATTAGCTGGCACAGTAATAGGACTCACTCATTTCCTCTTGTATTTCAGAAATCACTGTTGACTACTTTGTTGACTGATTCACAATGTCTTGAAAACTATTGTTCTATGCAGTCCATACATCTGATTTCTTGCTTCTGTTTAGTTAGTAGGATAAATTGGGTACCTCTTTGTATATCTTGGTTGGAAGCTGACATTCTCATATATGTGTATACATATATACACATATATGAGATATATATATATATATATATATATATATATATATATATATATTTCAATGTAGCAAACAGAATTCTACAGAGAATGATAAGGATTTGAATAATGTTAGCAGTGTGTTTTGTTTAATGTGATGTTGCTTACTCATACCTAAATCCTGACCTCAAAATATTGCAGTCTCCCATTCTGTACCGAATTCAAAATCATTTTGTATCTGCAGATCCATGTCCAAATTTCATGTCACCCGCAGTTTTGTTTTGAAATTAAATTAATGAATTTAATCATACTCCAGTTTTGACAGTTGACTATTGATAGCATGGTATGACAAAGCTGTTCTGAAAGAGCCAGAGCCATGAACTGAAATGTGGCCAACAGTCTAGGTGTTTCATGAAACAGGAAGACTATAGAAGATGTGGAATATGCAGTCATGACAGATAAAAAAAACAAGCAGGAAGAATTAAAGGGGTTTTCAGAATACATTTGGCAGATCAGAGTAATGAGTAAAAGAAAGGGGATGAGTTTGATAAAGTAGGAACAAGAATACCTTGAACATGAGTCAAGACTCCCTCAGACTGGGAAATTTTTGAGATTTTTTTCCTGCTTCTGAACAATGAGGAACTGATTTCTCCAGGAGTTGTGGACTGTTTTTTATGTCATCTTATTAAATCTGGTGAATAATTGTTATACATGTAATTATATATTAAATAACACAGTTATTTATATTATAAAATTATTGTACTTATACTACAATTACATTTTTTTAAAAAACTCACTATGTAAATGTTTAAAAGTTTTCATAAGTTTGGTTCATGTTAACATACAGTAAACTTTACTCCTTTTTTAAACTTTTTTTTAAAGTTGATTTATTATTGAGAGAGAGAGAGAGAGCACATGCACCTGGGAAGGGGCAAAAAGAAAGGGGGACAGAGGATCTGAAGCAGGCTCCCTGCTGTCAGTGCAAAGCCCCTTGTGGGACTGGAACTCAAAAACCATGAGATCATGACCTGAGCACAAGTCAGACGCTTAACCAACTGGGCCACCCAGGAGCCCCAACTTTACTCTTTTTTTTTAATTTTTACTGTATAGTCCTGTGAATTTTAATATATGCTTAGATTCATGTCCCACCACTACAATCAGTAAACAAATTATTGCATCACCCCCAAACAAACAAAAGGGAAATTTCTTTCCCTTTGAAATTACATCTTCTACAACCTCTAAGCCACAAACAACCGCTAATTTCTTTCCTTCAGTACAATTTTGTATTTCAGGAGTATCAAATAAATGGAATCATCTAAAATCTAACCTTTTTGGAATATATTAATCCATTTAGAATAATAATGCCTTGAGATTTATCTAGTTGTTGCGTGTACCCACTTTTTGCAATTGTAAATCGAGCTGCTCTAAACATGTGTGCAATATATTGTGTGAGCATCAGTTTCCTTTATCTAGGGTAAGTACCTGAGAGTTAGGTTGCAGAGTCATATGGTAAGTGCATGCTTTTAACTTCATGGGAAACTGCCAAATCATTTTTCACAATGGCTGTATAATTTTGAATTCTCTCTAATAGTGTGTAAGAAGTCAAGTTGCTTCTCACTCTCACCAGTGTGGATCTTTTCAGGTTTTTGTTTGTTGGTTGTGTGTGTGTGTGTGTGTGTGTGTGTGCTTTTTTTTTTTTTGTATTTAATTCTACACTTCAAAATAGGTGTGTAGTGAAATCTCTGTGGTTTTAATTTGCATTTCTGTAATGATATTGTGATGGTTTTATGCAGTAGCTAATGATAGCTTGCACCTTTTCATGTGCTTCTCATTTCTATATCCCTGTATACTCTTCAGTGAAATGCCTCTTTGAAATGTCTGCATTTCAGACATTCTCGGTGGATTATTTTTTTTCACTATTACAGTTTTAGAGTTCCTTACAAATTCTATAAATGCAGTTTTGCCCTCCAAACAGCTTCTTTAATGATGTGTCTTTTCATTTATTTTGCATTTTTTTTCTTATTGTTGAATTTAGATTGTCTTTATATATTTCGGATATTATTCTTTGCTCAGACATGTGATTCAAAGTACTTTCCTCCATGCTGGGGTTTATCATTGCATTCTCTTAACAAGTGTAATTCAGAAAGCAAAGTCTTTTAATTTTAATTTTAAATTCCAAGGACTAATCTTTTATGGACCATTCTTTTTGTGTCATGTTTAAGAACTCTTCACTTATCCCCAAGTCACAAGATTTTTCTCCCAAGTTTTCTACTTTAATGTTTTCAGTTTACATCTTTGATTCATTTGGGGTTCATTTTTGTTTTTTTTTTTGTTTTTTTTTTGAACGTTTATTTATTTTTTGGGGACAGAGAGAGACAGAGCATGAACGGGGGAGGGGCAGAGAGAGAGGGAGACACAGAATCGGAAACAGGCTCCAGGCTCTGAGCCATCAGCCCAGAGCCCGACGCGGGGCTCGAACTCACGGACCGCGAGATCGTGACCTGGCTGAAGTCGGACGCTTAACCGACTGCGCCACCCAGGCGCCCCTGGGGTTCATTTTTGTATATGGTATGATTTCTATCCTCAGGTTCATGTATTTGCAAATGGAAATCCAATTATTTAAAAACCATTCTGAGGATACTATTGTTTCCTTTGCACTTCGCACTTTGTAAACTAAATTTTTAAAACTTTTGTTGTATTGTAAGCTTCTATTTATGGACTTTCTTTTCTGTTCCATTGACCTATGCACCTATCCCTGCACCATTATCATTCCTCCTCAATTGTGTAGCTTTTTACCCATACCTTAAAATCAGGGGGTATTATTTCTATGACTTTGTTCTTTTAGAAAAAACTTGTAAATTCTAGTTTATCTTCTACTTAAGCTTTAGAATTATTCTATCTTCAAAGTAATATACTGCTGGGATTTTAATGAGAATTGTGTAGTGTCTTGATAACAATTTTGGAAAATCTGACATTTTTTCTCAATGTTGAGTCTACAAATATACGGACTCTACAAATGGAATTTACAAATAAATGAAGGTATGTTTCTTCATTTATGAAGGTATTTTTTTTCAATTTTTTAACATTTTTGTAGTTTTTAGCATTTAGATGCCATATGTAACTTTTTTTTTTGATTAATCCTTAAGTGTTGTATTTTTGGAGCTATTGTATGTGGTTTTGTACATTTTAATGTTGGCTTCAGTTGTTCATTGCAAGTACGTATATGGAAAACAATTGTTTTTGTGTTTTTCTCATATCCTGTGATTGTGTTGTGTACATTTATTAGTTCTAGCAGTGTTTTTACAGATTCTTGGATTTGCAATGAATACAACAATGCATCTGCAAGTTGGAAGAAATTCATTTCTTCCTTTTTGATTGTTTGCTTTTCATTCTTATTTCTCACTTAGTACTGTGTTGGCCTTCAGTATGATGTTAAATAGGAGTGTTGAATGGAGACTTCCTTACTTGTCCCCAATCTTGGAAATAAAGTATTCATTGTTTTACCTGAACATCCATGTGTTTTGATTTGTTTTCAGTTTGTTCTGTTTTTCATTCTTCTGTTTACCCTTCCTTGCCTTCTTTGGATTATGTATTATTTAGTATTCTATTTTGTTTTATCTATTACGTTTTTGACCATATCTGTTTTTTTTTTTTTCTGGTTGTTCATGTGATTACAATGTTCCTGTTTATCTTTGAACCAATATTTTACTATTTCAATTGAAACGTAGAAACTATCACACTATATAGGTCCTTATAGGCCTCTCTTTGTCTTAGTTGTCGTCTGTATTATACCTGCATTCGCTGAAAACCCCATTACACAATGTTAACCTTCTATTTTGAACATTAAACATATCTTTACAAAGATATTTACCATTTCTTTTGTTCTTTCTTCATCCTTGAAACTCCCTTTGATAAAGTTTTTCTTTTGCCTGAAGAGTTTCCTTTTCTAATTCTTTTAAGATCAAACCTTCTAGTAGAAGATTTATTGTCTTTTGTCTGAGAATGATAATGCATTATTTTACCTGCGTTTCTGAAGGATATTTTTGCTGAACATGGAACTTTATTTTGGCATATTTGTCTTTATGGCACTTTAAAAATATTGTTTCCCCTCCTTTTGGCCTCCATGGTTTCTGATAAGAAATCTCCAGTTACTTGAATTGTTGTTCTCCTGTAGCTAATACATCTTCTGTATTTCTGTATGTTTTGTTTTCAGCAATTTGATTATGTTGTGACTGGATATGAACATCTTTGAGTTTATGCCATTTGGTATTCAAGTCCATAGCTGGTTTTGAATTTATGGTTCGATGTCCTTTGCCATTTAAGAAGTTTTCAGATGTTAGTCCTGTAGATACATATACACATGTATGCTTATATATGCATACATTTTTTATGGTGCTCTTTCTCCTTTCCTTCTTAGATTTGATGATATTTTGGTATTGTCTCACAAGTTCTTGAAGCTGTGTTCATTTTTTTCTTTACTTCCTCTGTTTTGAAGATTGGATAATTTCTACTGATCATCCTTTCATGTTCAGAAACTCTTTCCTCTGTCATATCGATCCAGCATATCCACAGTGTTTTATTGTTTAAGCGTCTAGTTCTAATATTTGTTTATTTTTAAATATATTGTCCATATTTGTAAGTTGTCTATTTCAAGATAGTTCATTCTTATTTCAGTTTACTCTTGCTCTTTGGAAAATGTTTAAAATAGTTGCCTTAAAATAGTTTTTTGATAATCCAACATATGTCAGCATGCCATTGGCATTTCCCATTAATATGAAATTTTCCTAGTTTTTCATAGGTGAAAAATGTTTAGATTATATACTGGATTTTGAATATTACATTATGAGATTCTGGGTGTTACTTCAGTCTATGGAGAATATTTATATTTTTATTTTCATAGACAGTCTGTTTAGGGGTGCCTAGGTGACTCAGTCGGTTAAGCATCCGACTTCAGCTCAGGTTGTGATCTCACGGTCCGTGAGTTCAAGCCCTGCATCAGGCTCTGTGCTGAGAGCTCAGAGCCTGGAGCCTGTTTCAGATCGTGTGTCTCCCCCTCTCTGCCCCTTCCCCACTCATGCCCTGCCCCTCTCTGTCTCTCAAAAATGAATAAACGTTAAAAAAAAATAAAAAAAAAATAACAAGTCTGTTTAAATTCAGGCCACATATTGTGATCAGACTTCTGTGGTTTGTGGATTAAAAATCAGTTACATTTTCACAACTTTTGCATGTGTACCAATGACCATTTCAGTACCTGTGTGGTGATTTATCTCTTTAGTCCGTTCTCATACTCTTGGTACTGTTTAATATCAGATCTACAAATGCACAGCTGAGGGCTGAGGCCCAAATTTCATGAATACTTGATGCAATTACTTTTCCAAGCTCTTTCTACTCTGTTATCCCTCCCATAGTTTCCTGTTCTGCGAGTTTCCAGGTTTTTTTTTTTTTTTGTATGTTCATTTCTTTATTTTGATAGAGCACAAGCATGGGGAGGTGAAGAGAGAAAGAGAGAATCCCAAGCAGGCTCCACACTGACAGCAGGAGCACTGATGCAGGTCTCGATCCCACAAACTGTGAGATCATGACCTGAACTGAAATCAAGAGACAGACACTCAACCCACTGAGCCACCCAGGTGCCCCAATGTCTTTTTAATAAAGATATTAATTGAAATGATTTATAGAAGCTCATTTGATTGATACTCATTTGTCATCCTAGTGTGGCTCTGAACATTTAGCTCACACTTTAGGAGAAGTTTAACTACTTGCTTAACTTTTGACAAGAGTGTATTTAAAACCATATGTGTCTGCTTTACTAAATGGGGCAACATTAAAGGACTTACAGAGGAAAAAAAGGAAAAGAGCCTTCAAATCTCCTTTCTTCCTGGCAGTCTATCACAGATGCAAATTCTGCTGGTCTTACAAAATTTGTTCTTTTAAAAAATATGTAATAGTAACTTCCCAAAATTACAAGCTATATAATCATTTGATGGTTTGTTCTGATATTTATTCAGATATTATAGTAAACATAACAGTGTTTAACACCAAGATAACCCTTTCTTCCTAACATTTTTCTTATCATTAGCATTACCTTCATTCCTGTTATATAAATGAGCCAAAGAAGACCCCCGCCTCCTATATTTGTCCTTAATGTTGATTTCTTCTTCATATTCAGAGCATGTTGGGACCAGTAGCTCAAAGCCTCATTAGCACCAAATTCAAATTTTTACACCCATTGTTTTAAATAATAGCCAAAATATGCATATTTTTAACATTTAGCATCAGTCCGCTTTGCACACCTTGGGAAAGTGCACTTGCACTCTGCTAGCTGTAGACAAGACAAACTCGGGGCCTAAACACGACCCGATGCCACTGCTGCCCTTTGGAGTTCTGCTGTGCTGCTGAGTGATGTCACCGAGACACCTAAGCCTCCCTCACAAATCCACTTCACCCAGGAGTTTCCTTGCACTCCTCCCACTCTGGGTGGTTCTCCCTCCCAAATATGCAGTCTCTGGAAGGGCTCCTGCTGCGAAGAATCCATACTTTAATGCGACTTGTCCATGCACCCCCCAAATAAAGCCCACTGTCTACTGCTCCCACTTTGTTGTCAGGTCTTTTCCTTGACCAGTCCTGAAATCCTTCAGCTGATCACATTTCCCAACAGCTTCATTTCTCCAGAATTTCTCAACTCTAGGAATAATGCTCTGAAACCTTATACATTTGGATTAATTTTAAACACACGATGGGTTTGATTTTAAATTATTTTTCTTGGCCATTTTATAAGATTTTTCTTTAAATGCTAATTTGAATTACCAAATTGTATTCTATCTCATTTTGTACCTCAGGTAACCTCAGAAGTTTTTGCCTTAGAACTCTTCATATTTGTAAAATTATTGTGGATTCCCCAAGGAATTTTTATGTAGGTCATATCTATTTATATGTGTCATATCAATAACATATTAGGCATTGAAATGAGAAGTTTTTAAAATGTTTGATTAATTTATTTAAGTTTTAAGATGTTAAAAAATAAAAATTAAATAAATTTTAAGATGTTGATTTATGAACTGTCAAAAATAATAAGTATGTTAACCTAAATAGCATGTTAAAGAAAATAGCAACATGTTGAGAAATATAGTAAAACAGTGGCTTCTTCTTTTTTACATTAAAAAATTTATGTTTGGGGTGCTTGAGTGGCTCAGTCGGTTAAGCATCTGACTCTTGATTTTGGTTCCGGTTGTGATCTCACAGTTTGTGGGATTCACCCCTGCATCAGGCTCTGTGCTGACAGTGTGGATCCTACTTGGGATTCTCTCTCTCTCCCTCTCTGTGCTCCTCCTCCACTCGCTGTGTCTCATTCCCTCTCTCTTTCAAAATTAATAAACTTAAATTTAAAAAATTTTAAAAATTATTATTGAGGTATATTTGGCAGACAATGTCACGTTAGTTTCAGATGTACACTCAACTGATTCAACAATTATGTACATCACTCATTGCTCACCATGATAAGTGTCGTCATCCTCTGTCACTATACAATGTGATTATGATATTAGTGACTATGTTCCCTGCTGTACTTCGTATCTCTATGATTTATTTATCTTGTAACTAGAAGTTTGTACCTCTTCATCCTCTTCATCTATTTTAGCCAACTTCCCACCCACCTCCCTTCTGGCAACCATTAGTTTGTTCTCTGTATTTACTAGTCTAGTTTTTTTGTTTGTTTATTTGCTTGTTTGTTCATTTGGTTTTTTAAATAGTTTAGATATAAGTGAATTTATATGGCATTTGTCTTCTCAGTCTGACTGATTTCATTTAGCATAATGCTCTCAACAGAGGAGTGCATTTATCTTTTTGAATTAGTATTTTCATTTTCTTTGGGTAAAAACCCAGTAGTGAAATTACTGGATTATATAGTATTTCTATTTTTAGTTTTTTTGAGGAAACTCCATACCATTTCCATAGCGTTTGTACCAATTTACATTCTGACCAACAGTACCTGAGGATTCCCTTTTCTCCACATCCTCACCAACACTTGTTATTGTCTTTTTGATACTAGCCATTCTGACTGGTGTGACGTGATACCTCATTGTGGTTTTGACATACATTGTGGTTTTGATTTCCCCCACGATTAGTGATTTTGAACATCTTTTCATGTGTCTGTTTGCCATCTATATGTCTTCTTTGGAAAAATGTAAATTCAGGTCCTCTGCCCGTTCTTAAATCAGATCGTTTGAAGTTTTGGTGTTGAGTTGTATAAGTTCTTTATATATTTTTCATACTAACCCCTTATTGGGTACATCATTTACAAATACTATATGAATATGTCTCCTCAGACAAAGAAAGCAAAAGCAAAAATAAACTATTGGGACTACATCAAAATAAAAAGCTTTTGCATAGTAAAGGAAGCCATCAAGAAAACAAAAATTCTCTTATCAGTTGCTGCATTCAATCTTTTGTAATATATTTTTGAACCTGAGAAAAAGACTTTTTTAGATCAGGAAATTATTGAACTTTTCCTCCATTAGCATAGTCCAGTAACTGGGAATGGGAAAATTGTGAGAATTTTGCAGGAGAAATTCGTTTTCACACAGATATGTGGTTGGTAAAATGGAAGGCATCATATGACCCCATGAATGGGTTTTGAGGACTTCTGGGGTCCTTGAAACATACTTTGAGGATTAAAGAATATTGCTGATCATACAGTATACTCGTAAAGCATAAAAATAGCCATGTTTAATCATGAAAATATCCTCTAATGTGTCTAAAATTTTCAGACTTTTTTTTTTGACAAGAGTTATCTTTCACATTAACTTTGGCCCTTTATTTAGTTATCGCCTCTTAACATGGAAACAAAAAGAAATTCAAAATAATGCTTTCCATGCTTCCAACTTTAATTTTTCACTTGGATTTTCTTTAATAAGGGTTACAATGCTTTTAGACCTATAGCTATGAATTAACTTCAGGAAATTATCTGAGAATTATTTCCTTTAACTTTTATTGCTTTATTTTCTTACTTGTTCATTTATATATTTTTTTCTGGTTATAAAAATACTATACAGTTGGAGTAGAAAATTGGAGTGATGACCACTGAGGGCAATTTGATTTAGTCTTCTTCAGTCAAGATTACATATTCGTTTAGTCTTTGACGTATCAATTTTACTTCTAGATAATTAATTGGTACATTGGTTGCAGTAGATAAGATTGTAGTAGATAAATATTTGGATATCCTCAGGAGATATAACATGTGGCCAATAGTTTATCCACAGGGTAGAAGACTGTGCAATATGAACAGTTTTGAGGAAGTACTCTACATAGTGACATGAATATATTCTTTACAGGCATTATTAATTTGAGAAAAGAAGCATGGTACAGAATATGGTATATTTTGTGGAAAGAAGAAGTAAACATAAAATTATGTGCTAATAGTTGCATAAAAATACAAATAACCAAGTGGTTAACAAGGAAAAGAGTAAGGTCTAGAATTTTCCTCTTAATTTTATTTTATTTTATTTTTGAACCTGTGAATGTGATCTACTTTAAAAGTCAAATTAAAAGAACATAAAAATCAGATTTATTTGGCAAAATTTGGAAAATATAGGAAAACATAAATTATACAATAAAGTTCTCATTAACATTTTCACATTGTTTTTATACTTCCCACTGAAAGCAGTATTTATTTTCCCAAATACCAGATATTTTTCATATTAGAGTTTACTAAGAATTTGAAATGCCAATGGAAACATTTTCCTTGAGTTTTTTTTTTTAATGAATATAATGGGCCAGTTTGATCCTATTTTGTAAACTGATATCAGATAAAACTCTTACTGTTTCACTCAGATAGGATTGATTTTAGAACTCAATACTCAACAGATAATTGTAATTATATTACAATTTTACTGTATTCCCATATTGCAGCATATGCCCACCAATTATTTGCCAATTCTCAATCAAGTACATGAAAAAAATATTGATTGGATTTTATGCAAGACAGTAATAAGTATGCTGACACTCCACATTAGAAACCACTGTTTATTTGAAAAGAACTGACTACAATGCTTAGTCTGCTGTAACCAAGAAGCTAGATTTTTTCCAAATGAAATTATACAATTAATTAGCTTTTCTTTATGTTAATCATTTGACATTCTGTATTTGTTAAAATTTTGTAAGTCTTGCATTCCAAAGAAAACTTATTTTTACCAAGTAGCACTTTAAATTGACCATCCTCATAAATATAAAAGGAAGGATTATTACAAATAACCAGAATCAATGAAGATTGAGAGGTGTGGGGCACCTGGGTGATTCAGTCTGACTCTTAATTTTGGCTTAGGTGATGATCTCGTGGTTCATGAGTTCAAGCCCACATCGGGCTCCATGCAGACAATGTGGAGTCTGTTTGGGATTCTCTCTCCCTCTCTCTATGTCCCTCCCCCTCATCTCAAAATAAATAAACATAAAGAAAAATAGAAAAAAGAAAAAGAAAAAAGAAAAAAAATTGAGAGGTGTTAGATGATATAATAACCTGTAAAGCAGAAGAGCAAAACAAACAAATAAAAATAGAACAAATAAAAAAAATGCACCCATGAGACATTGAGACATAATAAGACTACTGGAAAGTAATGATGATCAAAATCATGATGAGAATGCATTGTCCATAATTTAAATATCTTATTCCGTAGGGAGAGTCTACATAATATTAAAATATCAATCATTTTTTTTTACTATATGATATTATGAGCAATTAAGTATATGAAAAATTGCTGAAGAGGTAAGTTGCAGAATGAGGATACTTGCTTCCATATCAAAGAAGGAGTCTTAGAATAAAACTTAAAAAGATACAATTTTCTAGCATCCCTGAATAATATGAATCAAGTTTGCATAGGTGGCTTCTTGGTTGGTTCATTTTTCTCTCTTCAGTGCTTATATAAAGTAGAAAGAACCATGTGTTAATGAACTCATGGAAAAACCTGAGGAAAGAAATTAAGTTATGTTCCATATACATTGAGACCAACAATATAGAATGTTAAAAATACCAGGTACTTTAGGGGTGCTTGGGTGGCTCAGTTGGTTGAGCATCCAACTTTGGCTAAGGTCATGATCTCATGGCTCATGGGTTAGAGCCCCACTTCAGGCTCTGTGCTGACAGCTCGGAGCCTGGAGCCTGCTTTGGATTCTGTGTCTCCCTTGCTCTCTGCCCCTAACCCACTCACATTCTGTCTCTGTCTCCCTCAAAAATGAATAAACATTAAAAAATACCAGGTACTTAAGCATGAACATGGACTATTTCTTCTCTTGGCCAAGGACTAAGATAGCTTATGTGACTTTTTTCCCCCTTCTCTTATTTTTCATTTTGGTAAAAATCACATAACATAAAATTTATGATCTTAACTCGTTTAAAGTATAAGTTATGTGGAATTAAATATGTTCATAATGTGCACCATCCAGCACCATCCATCTCTGTAATTCTTTTCCTCTTGTAAGACTGAATCTCTATACCCATTTAACAATAACTTCCTATTCCCTTCTTTCACCTCCTGTCCTCTCCATATTTTCCCTGTTATTCCCCCCTCCCAAGAGCTCCTAGCAACCACCATTTCAAGTTCTGTCTCTATAATTTTGACTATTCCAAGTACATAATAAGTGGATTCATAGAATATTTGTCTTTCTGTGACTGGTATTTCACTTAGCATAGCATCCTAAAGGTTCATCCATGTGAAGTATATGTCAGAATTAACTTTTTTTTAATTTTTTCTTTTTTTTTTAATTTTAGAGAAATGGCAAGTGGGGGAGAGGAGCAGAGAGAGAGAGAGAGAGAGAGAGAGAGAGAGAGAGAGAATCTTAAGCAGTCTGCACACTCAGCACAGAGCCCAGAACAGGGCTAGATCCCATGACCCTGAGATCATGACCTGAGCCAAAATCAAGAGTCAGATGTTCAACCAAGTGAGCCTCCCAGGCTCCCCTTCACTTTATGAATAGTATTCCATTCTGTGCATATAACACATTTTGCTTATCCATTTATTCATTTACGGATATTTGTATTGCTTCCACTCTTAAATATTGTGAATAATGCTGCTATGAAGATGGCTATACCTGTTTGAGATATTGCTTACAACTTACCTTCCATGCCTCCCTGTGGAAGCTGCAAGCCTACCATAGACTCCAGAGATCCAAGATAGTTACATTAGACAGATTCTGTCTGTGCAATTGCTGCCTGGGTTGGGAGACAGATGCCTGGTGCTGACTATTCTACCATCTTTTCCAAATCCTCCCTTACGCTAATTTCTGAATGCCACACAGCCTTAAGAGTGCAAGCAAGGAAAAGTAAATAAGAAAGGACCATGAGTCTTCATGTTAGTAGTCCTCTGCCAGAGAGAGGACATACATGTGAATTTATTTGATGACATACATTTTGGCCAAATCTGATTAATCAATGCGTTATAAAAGAGTAGCTTTCCTGACAGTGGTGGTGATTGGGGATTGGGAAGTTGTTTTCCTTATCCCGAATAAATTTGGAGGGATTATTGTTCTGATCACCTTGAATCACGTGAGTATTCCATGCTTAGTACAATGTTCTTCATCTTCTGAGACATATTTAGGGACAGTGCATAGAGGAAGACTGCAAGACACAGAAGGCAAATGGAACCGCTGGATGTCATTGTTGATGCAAGTGAATTAGGCTATCAAATTAGAGGTTATCTTTGGTGCCTCTGCAGCCAGCAAAGGGAATTAATTGTAACATGAAGGTGGGCCAAAACCTTTGTATAAGTGAGTTCTGGAGCCACTTCCCTACACGTTCTCATGTGTCTTGAAGCTGAAGAATGAAAACTGAAATTTATCAGAAAGGATTGACTACATAATATACACAATATAAATCTTTGTAAAGTTATTAGAACTAGATATTTCGGATATAGTCAAATACAAAAAAAAGTATTTTTAAGAAGGTAAAATAGAGTAGAAAAAGCATACTACATATGGGTCTTATGAGACAAGAAATTTGGATGAAATATAATTGTAATCCCTTTTAAAATTGTTTAATCCAACTCAATAGCAAATTCTGAACCAAAGATAATATACGTAAAAGTGCTCTATAGTCTAACACAGTGGCTAACAAATTCCCTGCACATCTTGGCATCAGAACTCGTGAAAACTTCTGCAGGTTTTGAGGCTATTATCCTTCAGAGTAGTTCTGGAATTACTCTTCAAATTACTACTATATAAATATGCAATAGTAATATTGTTCTACAAGTGCACACTCTAAGTAAGAACACCCATTTCATTAGTAGAGCTACTGTATCATAACATGGAAACATTGAGATTTGTCAGTTCTTGCAGATCATCTTGCAGTTCAGTTTATAGAAAAGAGAATTATGATAAGGAACAAATAGTTTGTTTAAGCGAGTAACAGTCATAGGACAAGAACTGGAGCATGTGATTCTCCGATTGGAGGTGTTTCTATTTACACAAATACTTTGCTCTAGAGAGGATTTCTATTAAGAAGTACATTTTCATTGTAATTATTTAATGGTTAAAATATTTATTATTGTAATAAAAATAGTGACAGTGTTCTTGCACCTATGTTTATCATAAGAAAAGGAAAGGCAATACATTTTGATTAAAGTGTTCTTTTCCATAATTACAAAAGAAGGAAAACTAGATACAGAAAGTCAAATTTCAATGTATTTAAAATGCAGAGTTAATGTCTGAAAAAAAAGTCCATCCTATTGTAATACGTGTAATTATTATGTTATTTTAGAGACAGCATGTCAGATCATGTACCTTGTATTTAAATTCATAAAGGCAGAAACTTGATTTATTGTGCTTAATTACTAAGATACATATCAGCTCCTATCTGCACCATCAGCATCAACAATACAGCATGAATGCTGACCTGAATGCTATTGTAGAGATATTTAGTTATTATCACACTTTTTTTTAATGTTTATTTTTGAACAACAGAGTGTGCGTAGGGGAAGGGCAGAGAGAGAGACACAGAATCTGAAGCAGGCTCTAGGCTCTGGGCTGTCAGCACAGACCCTGTTGTGGGGCTCAAACCCACAAATGCAAGATCTTGACCTGAGTCAATATCAGATGCCTAACCAACTGAGCTACCCAGGCACCCCAGTTGTTATCACACTTCTAAATATGTAAAAGACAATTCTACTAACATAATTAATTTTAAGAGCATCATTTTGTCATTTAATTGAAAATCATAAAAGTGTGCATTAAATCAAAATTTATGCTGTACTTTGAAATTTAGTTTCTATTATGGATGCTATTGATTTGTTTATTGCAAACAGTACATTTTAGTAACAGTTTCAACATGTCCGAAATGTGCAGCATATACAGTTTTTGCAATGTAATTAGTTAGAAATTGGGGAAGCTTAATTTTTAAAATTGAATTGTTCATGAAAATCTATTTCATACTCTCTATGTCTTGAGCAGTTTCTCTTCATAAAATGTTCTATAGTTGTGTGAAGAAATTAAGTGCAGTTAATCAGAAAGAACATTATGGTGTGACACCTAATTTGAAAGCCCTGTCTTGAAGCGGTGAATAATTGCTTATAGAATTACATATACCGATGAGAACTCAAATAGGAAATCCATTTATGCTCCAAGTAGATCTCAGTATTGATGTAAGTCAGGAGAGTATTGTCTGTCTTTTTCTGAGAAATATTTCATAAAAGTATACATATAAATTGGTTAAAATGTCTACTTTCTTGTTTAGTTTGATAGATTAAAAATAGTACAATAGCATTAGAACGAATTATCTCATTATTGAAAATGGCACGCAGATCAGTGGTCTTAAAGTTATTTTACTGTGCAACCAAGTCAGTCCTGTTGATATAAATACAGACGTAAACAATAAACTTTTCAGGCTTAAAATTAACAACAACAAAAATTACCTGTAAGAAAGTCCCAATGGTGTTTATAAAATGTTTTTCATCTCTATTTAATCTGTGTTCATCTCTTTTTTCAGTGCCGCCAGCGATCACAATGCCTCAGAAATCCTTTAATGCCACAGCAGAGAGAGGAGAAGAGATGACATTATCCTGCAGGGCCTCTGGCTCTCCCGAGCCCTCTATCTCCTGGTACAGGTAGGTTACAGATACATATCCTTCTGGCTTGTGTCCAGGATCAATCTCATGGAAAAATATTTCTGATCTTATTTTATCAAGAATAAGAGCATTCTTTGGAGTTTCATTTGAAGTTTATGACAGTTTTGTTTTTAGTTAAATTGTAAAAGAGATTAACAGAGTGATTTAACCCAAGTCAAAGACTACACCCATTGCACTGGTCATTCTTTCTAGACTTCAGGTTTCCGCCCAAAATGGGCCCAGGACAGCCACATTAATGTTACAGCTAGAGACTATATGGAAATAGGAATGCTAGCATTAATGGCACCATTGTTGTATGTATATAAAAGTGTATTTTATTCAATTCAATTATATATTTTCTTTATGGACTACATTATTCAGAAAAAAAGCTAATTATGTGCAGTTAAATTTTCATAAATTTAATGTCATTTTTAAAAAGCTTACTTCATCAAATGAATAAACACTCTATCGTAAGTCCATTCTTTAACAGTTTACTTATATTTATATATTTTTAGAATTGTTAAATGTTACTTCATTTTTATTAACATCAAACAGATATCAACGTTGTCATTCTTTTAGGTTGTGGCTTTAACTGTTAAAAGGGAGTCAATGAAACTTTACAGATGGACAATTTTATAAATTCATACTAGTTATTAATTCGGGTTACTACTTAAGCATAGCTACAAATATTTATAGAATCTCTTCTGCACTTCACAAACCAAATAGTGTAAGAATAATCACAAGAAAACAATAAGTAAAAATATATTCCACATTGTCAAAAAAGGGCCAATTGTAAGGATTAGGTTTAAAAAAAAACTATTAAAGAAGAATAATTGCAATCCAATTTTATTTTATTCTGTCACTTCCTGAACATTTACTGATATTCTGCAAGTTCCAAACCTTTATCCATTTAATATAGCAGGTAGCAATAAACGAGATATTTCTTTAAATAGGTGTTTTTAGATGTTCTTTGCAAACTGATTCCTTTGTAACATAATGTTGGTATTTTTAAAAGGATTACACATCAAACATTAACATATTCACCCCAGATAATAATCATGTATCTCAGAGACTTCTGGTTTCTAGTGTGTATCTTAAAGAGTCAATATTACATCTAATTGCAGCACAGAAAAGCTCTTGGACCATTCATTACAATGAACAAATATTGTTCTAGAATCTCATTCTCATCATTGTATCTTTCCAGAGAGACTTCCTTCTGTTTAAATTTCTGTCTTAAAGTTCAACATTTGTTCAAAATTCTCATATTTAAGTGGAAACATAATTATCATACAGGCTAGAATAAATCAGATTCTGAGGCTAACATAATAAATCATTTAAATCTACATTTTTTAATCTTTATATCTTCATATGACATTAGTTTAATGTCTATAATAGTGTAAATAATAATTGTTCTATTCTCTGGATATTTAATATATAATGGGCGAATGGAAGTATATGGTAGTGACATTGACAGAGTGAAAATTAGTATTAGAAGGTTTTATTTTGACATATTTATGTAGGGCTATAAGCATGTTATCCTTGCTAAAAAAAAATTTTAAAATCCTATAAACATTAAGTAATGTAGGGAAGCAGCCCAGCGAGAAGGATCCAGACTACCTGTTGCACAGAGATACTATATCCAAAGGAAATAAGTGCAGCCAATAAAGGAAATAGTTGAGGACCAAACAGTGGGGAAAAATAAGAAGTTTTCACAAAGATAATCAGGAACACTTGGTGGCATGAAAGCTAAAGTGGGAGAAAGGGCAGCTACTCTAAAATATCTCTCCCCTGTGCCATTCAAATGGTTCTTCTACATCTGTTGAAAATACCATATGGGTTTTTAGCATTAACCCAATTAGATCAGTGAATTCCATTGATTTCCAAATGTTAAAATAATTTTGCATTCCTTGGATTACACCCACTTGATTATGCTATATTGTCCTTTTTATGTATTGCTGGAGTTACTATGCAGATAATTTGTGAAAATTGCCACATTCACGGTTATGAGAGATATTGTTTTATTGTGTTCTTATTCTTGACTTGTGTGGGATCAGGGAAACACTGAATTCATAGAATGAGTTAGGGAAGTGTTTCCTCTTTTGTATATAATACTAACTATTTTTTACTTAAATATTTGGAAAAATTTACAGTGAAACCACCTGGGTTAGAACTTTTCTTCTGTAGAGGTTTAACTACAAATTCAAGTTATTTCACAGATCTGGGTCTATCCCAGTAATACCTTTGTCTTTAGTGGTCTCTTGTGATGTATATCTTTTCAGCAATGTGTCCTTTTCATTCCAGTTGTTTTTACTAGCTTTAAGTCATTTACAGTATTCCCTTGCTATACTTTTTTTACTTTTCAAAATTTTTATTTAAATTCTAGTTAGTTAACATATAGTGTAAAATTGGTTTCAGGTGTAGGATTTAGTGATTCATCACTACACGTAACACCCAGTGCTCATCACATGTGCACACCTTAATACCCATCACACCCATTTAGTCCATCCCCACACACCTCCCTCTAACCACCCTGTTTGTTCTCTGTCGTTAGAGTCTCTTAATGGTTTGTTTCCGCCCCCCTTTTTTTGTTTTTGTTTTTTCCTTCCCTATATGTCCCTCTGTTTCATTTCTTTAGTTCCACATATGAGTGAAATCATATGGTATTTCTTTCTGTAATGGCTTATTCCACTTAGCGTAATACACTCGAGCTCCATCCATGTCATTGCAAATGGCAAGATTTCATTTATTTGATGACTGAGTGAGTAATATTCCATTTTGCATATATACCACAACTTCTTTATCCATTCATCAGTCAGTGGACATTTGGGCTCTTTTCGTAATTTGGCCATTATTGATAAGGCTGCTGTAAACATTGGGGTGCAAGTGCTCCTTCAAACCTGTTCTTGTAATGTTATTTTTGACATTGGTTATTTAGAATGTTGTTAATTTGTTTCCAAATATTTGAGTATATTTCATATATATTTCTGCTACTAGTTTCTAACTGAATTTCTTAATTGTCATAAAACATACTTTGTATAATATCAATTTGCTTAAATTTATTGGGTCTCATTTTATAATCTAAATTTTTAAATGTTCTTTGTGCACTTGAAAAGAATATATATTCCACTGTTGTATGGAGTAGTCTCTAAATATCAAATAGGTCAGCTGGTTGATTAATATTGTTCACATCTTCTATATCCTTAATGATTTTACAAGCATTGTCTATTTTTCTGTGCTCAGTTCTCTCTGTTTTGTTTCATGTCTTTTGAAGCTCTGGTATGTGTTTATACATTTATCAACATCATATCAATATTATAAAATTATTAAAGGAATTTGTTTAGGAATGAAATGATATCAGATAGAACTTTCAGCGCTTTTTTTTGTTTTTTCAAATTTTTATGTCTTCAAGTTCACTAAATTATATTGATATATTTTCAAAATTGTTGATTATTTTTCTTTTGTAATGTTTAATCTACTTTCAGATTCACCAGAGTATTTTTCATCCTTCTATTTTTTATCTCTACACATTTGATGGAGGACTTTATTTCCAAGGCAAATTGGTATATAGCATTATTAGTTTCAGGTGTAAATCATAATTTGATTTTCATATAACTTTCAAAGTGATCACCATAGTGAGTCTAGTTACCATCTGTCACCATGCAATTGATTCCCTTCACCCATCTCACCCACCCTCTAATTCCTTTCCCCTCTGATATCTACCAATCCATTCTCTGTATCCAGGAGATAGTTTTGTTTTATTTGTGCACTTGTTTTATTTTTCAGCTTCCACATGTAAGTGAAATCATATGGTATTTATATTTCTCTGTCTGACTTGTATCACTTAGCATAACACATTTAAGGTCCGTTTGTATTGTGAAAAATGGCAAGATTTGCTTCCTTTTTATGGAATTTTTCCAGTTTTTTTTTCTTGTAACTGATTTCTAGTGTCATACCATTGTGGTTAGAAAAGATGCTTGGTATGTGAAATATCTTTTTAAATTTATTGAGACTTGTATGTAGCCTAATGCCATTTATCCTGGAGAATGTTCCATGTCACTTGAGAAGAACATGTATTCTACTACTTTTAAATGGACGGTTCTGTTTATATCTATTAAGTCCATCTGGACTAATGTGTTGTTTAAGGCCAATGTTTCTTATTGATTTTATGTCTGGATGATAGATCTGTTGGTGTAAATGGGGTATTAAAGTCCTCTACTCTTATTGTCTTGCTGTCAATTTTTACCTTTAGGTCTCTTAATACCTGCTTTATATATTTAGGTATTCCTATATTGGGCACATAATTATTTACAAATGTTATATCCTCATTTGTAATGACCCCATTACCATTACATAATGCCTTCCTTGTTACATGTGTAGTACTTGTTTTAAACTCATCATTTTGTCTGATATAGTATAGCTTTGTTTTCATTTTCATTTGCATGGAATATCTTTTCCTATCCCTTCACTTTTTTTAAAATTATTATTTTATTTTAGAAAGAGAGAGAGAGCACATGTGAGTTGAGGAGAGGGGCAGAGGGAGAGAGATCATTTTTAAGCAGGTTCCATGTTCAGCATGGAGCCTGATGCTGGGTTCAATCTCTCACGACCCTGAGATCATGACATGAGCCTAAATCAAAAGTCAGATACTTAAGCAACTGAGCCATC
Organism: Prionailurus bengalensis; assembly: GCF_016509475.1. Classification (NCBI taxonomy): domain Eukaryota; kingdom Metazoa; phylum Chordata; class Mammalia; order Carnivora; family Felidae; genus Prionailurus; species Prionailurus bengalensis. Next base: position 22,963,386 of record NC_057350.1, on the reverse strand, counting down.
CAGGCATCCCTCTATCCCTTCACTTTAAATCTCTGTGTCCTTAGATCTGAAGTGAGTCTCTTATAGACAACACATCAATAGGTCTTGTTTTTTTTCCATTTAGTCACTTATATTTTGATTGGAGAATTTAGTCCATTTGCATTTAAAGTAATTATTGATAGGTATGTACTTATTGCCATTTTTTTCATTGTTTTCTGAATGGTTTGTAGTTCCTCTCTGTTCCTTTCTTTTTTCTCTTGCTCTCTTCCCTTGTGGTTTGATACTTCTTTATAGTGTTGTGTTTAGATTACTTTCCCATTATCCTTTGTGTGTCTACTAGGGTTCCCATATAACAGACAGTGTAGCATTTTATTCTAAGTTGATAGCAACATAATTTTGAATACATATTAAAGACTCTAGATTTTTATTCCCCCAACACATGTTTTATGTTTCTGATGTTATATATTACATCTTTTGTGTGTGTGTATACCTTAACAAATTATTATAATTATAGTTGATTTTACATTTGTTTTTTAACCTTCCTTGTAAATTTTTAAGTGGTTGATCCACTATATTTACTGTAAATTTGGCTTTTCCAATCAGATATTTAGTTTCATATATTTTCTTGTTACTAGTTAGTACCTTTTATTTTCAGCTTGAAGAAGTACCTTCAACATTTCTTGTAAGGCTGGTCTAATGGTATGAAATCACTTAACTTTTGGTTGTCTGGAAAACTATCTCTCCTTTATTTTGAATGATAGCCTTGCTGGGTAGAATATTCTTGGTTGGCAATCTTTCCTTTCAGCACTTTGAATATATCATGCCACTTTCTTTTGGCCTGAAGAGTTCATGCTGAAAAATCAACTGATAGTCTTATAGGTACTTTTATGATAGTCTTTATATGTATCATGTTGTTCTCTTGCAAACTTTAAGATTTTCTCTTTTTCTTTAACTGTTAACATTTTAATTATAATGTGTCATGATGTGGATCTCTTTGGTTTCATCTTCTTTGGAACTCTCTGTTCTTTCTGGGCCTGGATGTCTCTTTCCTTCCCTAGGTTGGTTAAATTTTCAGCCATTATTTCTTAAAGTATCCATTTCTCTTTCTCTTCTCCTTCTGGGACTCTATAATGTGAATGTTATGCCACTTGATGTTGTCCCATAGTTCCCACAAACTATCTTCACTTTTTAAAATTCCCTTTTTATTGTTGTTTTTTTAGTTGTTCTCTTTGGGTGAGTTCCACTGCCCTGTCTTCCAGGTTGCTGATGTGTTTTTCTGCCTCATCTAAACTGCTGTTGAAATTCTTTAGTTTAGTTTAGTGTATTTTTTTTAGTTCAGTTATTGTATTCTTCAGTATTGTGACTTCTGTTTAACACTTTCTTACATTTTCTGTCTCTTTGTTTGAAGTTCTCACTGTGTTCATCTATCCTTCTTCCAATTCAGTGAACATCTTTATGACCATTACTTTGAACTCTTTGTCAGGTAAATTACTTATCTCCCTTTTATCAAGGATTTTTTTTCTTTTCTGGGTTTTATCTTGTTTTTTCTTTTGGAGTGTATTCTTGCTTTCTAATTTTCCTTTTCTCCATATTTTTGTTTCTGTGTATTAGATGGAACAGCTACCTCTCCCATTCTAGAGGAGTGCCCTTGTGCACATAATGGAACTATGATTCAACCTTGCCTGAGTTCTTGGTTGACTCTTACACATTTGTGCTTATCTATGTAGCATAATTTATTTTTAATAAGGTAGAACCCATGGGTGGAATGGGAAGCTTGCTATTGCAGGGCCCAGGGATACACAGCATGTGGGAAGAGTGAGCCTGCTGGCTTCAGAGAGGCTGTGAGGGAGCCTGGAGGGAGCCCAGAACAGGAGTGAGCCAACTGGAAATAATAAGACTGGCAGAGCTCATGGGCAGGGCAAGCCAGGCAGCTGCAGTAGGACTGTGGGAGAGCACAGGGGTGGAGAAGCCCTACAACACTAGAAATGTTGAGTGAGAATTTAAAAATGGTGCCGACCAGCATCTTCTCCTCTGGAGAAAGTCCTTCAAGGTCCCTGTGTCTCCAGCACATTCTTGAACATTAGCTAATGAATCTCCATTGTATATAGAAAGGTGCTTTCAAAATTGCATTTTTTGTAGATTCCTGACATGAGTAAGTCTGGGTAAGACTTTTTTTAAAAGCAAACTTTTCATTTTCCATAGCCTTTTGGATGTCCTTGATGTAAGCCCTTTTGCTTTGCAGAGTCAGCTGTTTTTGGGTGTTCATTTCTACAGTGTAGGTCCCAAGGTTTGGGGGTGCCTGATATAGGGTATAAAACCTTCACTTCTCAACGAGAAACTGTTATTTTAACAGTATTTTCTCCTAACTTGATAATCTATGTCATTTCTAGATCTTTTTAATTGATTGAATTTTCTCTTTGGTATACGCCATATTTTCCCAGTTATATACTATCCTGGTAATTTTTGATTGGGTGCAGATATTAAGGATTTTATGTTTTGGAAGTGGTGATTGTTTTTGTATTTTCTTACTTTGTTTTTAGATACAGAAATAGCTTGGGAAAAATTTGATGTTTTGAAGATTGCATTTAGGCTCTTTTAGTGCAACTACAACCTGGGATTAATATGCTTCTGTGCTTGAGGCAATATTCTTCTAAAAGGGGTGACTTAACGTCCTGCATTTTAGGAAATTTCTCTACTCTGGATGGTTGAGATGCAAATTATTCCTGGTTCTGGGATTGTTGTGCTTTATCTTTTCCAATGGTTATTTCCCTTTCTTTGGAAGGTCTTACTGGCATGCAATTACTGATAAGTATTCAGTTAAAAATTGGTTAGGAACACATTGCAGATCTCTCTACTATCTTTCTTGTGTAGCTCTTTTTTTCTTACATTCACTGATCCACAAATTCTAGCTACTTTAACCACTTCCTACTGAGAACTCTCCCTAGCTGTGTTTGGGCTCTCCCTCTGTGAGCCACAGCCTGGAAACACTCTTCAAGTACCAGGATATGGTGGTCTTCTGAGGTCACTGTCTTGAGCTACTTGAAAACTATTATTTAATCTGTGTCTAGTGTTGTTTGCTGTTTACAATGAGAGGGTATATATGGTTCCCTGTTACTCCATTGTGGTTGAAAGTGGAATTATCCTCCTTTCTTTATCATTTCCACTAATTCCATAATTCCATGATTCATTCTCTCTCTCTTTCATCTCTCTGTCTCTCTCTCTCTCTTTAATCTACATCCAAGTTAGTTACCATAGAGTGCAACAATGATTTCAGGGGTAGATTCCTTAATGCCCCTTACCCATTTAGCCCATCCTCCCTCTCCTACAACCCCTCCAGTAACCCTCTGTTTGTTCTCCATATTTAAGAGTCTCTTATGTTTTGTCCCCATCACTGTTTTTATATTGATTTGCTTCCCTTCCTTTATGTTCATCTGTTTTGTATCTTAACGTCCTCATATGAGTGAAGTCATACGATATTTGTTTTTCTCTGACTAATTTCGCTTAACATAATACCCTCTAGTTCCATCCATGCTGTTGAGATTGGCAAGATTTCATTCTTTTTGATTGCCAAGTAATACTCCATTATGTATATATATACATATATATATATACATATATATATATATGTATATATATATATATACACACACAATAATACATCTTCTTTATCCATTCATCCACCAATGGTGATGGACATTTGGGCTCTTTCTATACTTTGGCTTTTGTTGATAGTGCTGCTATAAGCATGGGGGTGCATGTGTCCCTTTGAAACAGCACACCTGTATCCCGTGGATAAATGCCTAGTAGTTCAATTGCTGGGTCATAGGGTAGTTCTATTTTTAGTTTCTTGAGGAACCTCCATACTGTTTTCCAGAGTGGCTGCACCAGCTTGCACTGCCACCAACAATGCAAAAGAGATCCTCTTTCTCTGCATCCTCGCTAACATCTGTTGTTGCTTGAGTTGTTAATGTTAGCCATTCTGACAGGTGTGAGGTTGTATCTCATCGTGGTTTTGATTTGTATTTCCCTGATGATGCGTGATGGTGAGCATTTTTTCATGTGTCGGTTGGGCATCTGCATGTCTTCCTTGGAGAAGTGTCTATTCCTGTTTTTTGCCCATTTCTTCACTGGATTATTTGTTTTTTGGATGTTGAGTTTGATAAGTTCTTTATAGATTTTGGATACTAACCCTTCATCTGATATGTAATTTGCAAATATCTTCTCCCATTCTGTCGGTTGCCTTTTAGTTTTGCTGATTGTTTCCTTCGCTGTACAGAAGCTTTTTATTTTGATAAGGTCCCAGTAGTTCATTTTTGCTTTTGTTTCCCTTACCGCTGGAGACGTGTTGAGTAAGAAGTTGCTGTGGCCAACATCAGAAAGGTTTTGCCTGCTTTCTCCTCAAGGATTTTGATGGCTTCCTGTCTTACATTGAGGTCTTTCATCCATTTTGAGTTTATTTTTGTGTATGGTGTAAGACAGTGGTCCAGGTTCATTCTTCTCCATGTTGCTGTCCAGTTTTCCCATCACCACTTGCTGAAGAGACTGTCTTTATTCTATTGGATATTCTTTCCTGCTTTGTCAAAGATTAGTTGGCCATAAATTTGTGGGTCCATTTCTGGGTTCTCTATTCGGTTCCATTGATCTGAATGTCTGTTTTTGTGCCAGTACCATACTATCTTGATGATTACAGCTTTGTAGTATAGCTTGAAGTCTGGGATTGTGATGCCTCCTGCTTTGGTTTTCTTTTTCAAGATCACTTTGGCTCTTTGGGGTCTTCTCTGGTTCCATACAAATTTTAGGATTGTTTGTTCTAGCACTGTGAAGAATGCTGGTATTATTTTGACAGGTATTGCATTGAATATGTGGATTGTTTGGGGTAGTATTGACATTTTAACAATATTTGTTCTTCCTATCCAGAAGCATGGAATCTTTTTTCCTTTTCTGTGTGTATCTTCTTAAATTTCTTTCATAAGCTTTTTATAGTTTCATTGTATAGATTTTTCACCTCTTTGGTTAGATTTATTCCTAGGTATTTTATGGGTTTTGGTGCAACTGTAAATGGGATCGATCCCTTGATTTCTCTTTCTGTTGCTTCATTGTTGGTGTATAGGAATGCAACCAATTTCTGTGCATTGATTTATATCCTGCAGTTTTGCTGAATTCATGGATCAGTTTTAGCGTTTTTTTGATGGAATCTTTTGGTTTTTCCATATACTATATCATGTTATCTGCCAAGAGTGAAAGTTTGACCTCCTCCTGGCCAATTTGGATGCTTTTTATTTCTTTGCATTGTCTGATTGGTGAGGCTAAGACTTCCAATACTACTTTGAATAACAGTGATGAGAGTGGATATCCCTGTCTTGTTCCTAACTTTAGGGGGAAAACTCTTAGTTTTTCCCTATTGAGGATGATATTAGCATTGGGTCTTTCATATATGGCTCTTATGATCTTGAGGCATGATCCTTCTATCCCTACTTTCTTGAGGGTTTTTATCAAGAAAGGATGCTGATGGTATTACTATCAATGAGTTTATGTTTGTGCTTAATTGATTTGTATATATGGGAGCTTTCACATTGGGAGCATAAATGTTTACAATTATTAGGTCTTCTTGGTGGATAGAGCCCTTAATTATGATATAATGCCCTCTTCATCTCTTGTTACAGTCTTTTTTTAATGTCTGTAAGTATGGCTACTCCGGCTTTCTTTTGTTGACCATTAGCATGATAGATGGTGCTCACCCCTTACTTTCAATCTGAAGGTGTCTTTAGGTCTAAAGTGGGTCTCTTGTGAACAGCACAGAGATGGATTTTGTTTTCTTAACCATTCTGTTACCTTATGTCTTTTGATTTAAACATTTAGTCCATTGACGTTTAGAGTGAGTACTGAAAGATATGAATTTATTGCCATTATGTTTCTTGTAGAGTTGGAGTTTCTGGTGGATTCCGTGATTCTCATACCTATTTTCTTGTGCCTAGAAAAGCATTACTTAGAGAAGTGGTTTGAGTTTCAAGTATGAGCTTATATAATTCCACCAGAATTCTTTGAAAGTCTTTTGCACACATGGCATTCTCCAGAAGTGGATTGTGAATAATAACAAGTATATTCTATATCACAAGTTTGTTAAGAGAGAGGAATTTAGAAACTATTACTTTGGTTAGTTCCCTTGCTGATATTTTTAAATTAAGTTCTTGAAGGGAACATAGTCTTTATATACTTATTTCCTCTAAATCTCTTCTAGATCTACCCATCCACTGCAAAGCCCAAATCATAATTTTTCCCCATGAAAATTAGAAGTATTTCACTCATCTTTTGCCTTTTCTCCTACTACAGTAGATCCCTCTTTCCCCTACTTAACATACAAGAAGTTATGAATAAATTAATTAATGATATCTACCTTATCCTCTGTTACTGCCAGTCATATTATCAATTCTTCATGATAGGTAGCCATGTCTCACTCATTTGCCGTACTTCAAACATTTATCACAATATTTCACATGAGGTAGAGAAACAACCCTCTTTATGAGACAGAGCACTAGAATTTAGTTATTATGCTTCTTATATTACTGTGTGAACCTAGTTGTCTTCATCTGTGAATTAAGGGGTGTGAAAATTATACTTAAAATTTTTGTTTTCTAATCTGTGAATGATGGTGGGAGTGAAAATAGACATCTATGAGCTAATTGTGAGCTTTTAATCAGGTAGAATTTATAGGGAAAGTGTATTATAAACCACAGATTGCTTAAATTTCTATGTATTATTATTATTCTTACTGTTGTTTTGTTATACAAATTAGTAATTTCTACTTGGCTAGTGTAAGAAATATATTATATCACTAATTACTATGAAGGCTATATATATTACATTCTGGACAAAAATGCTGGAATATCATATTTCATTGTTGTTAGTTTTAGATTCATAAAATATAAAAATATATAAAAATACAGCAACATATATATCTATATATATAGAGAGAGATATCTATGTATCTATATATATATAGATATAGATATACATTTGCTTTTGGTATTTTACAAACCCTACTTTTGGACCCCACTCTTACGATATTTTTGCACATTTCATGATATCTTTAGAGATGTCAGTAGAAACTGGAAAAACAGATGCTAATGAGTCATAGAAAGATAAGTATTGTATTAGGATATGCACCATACCTAGCTTTCGGGTAAGTGAAACCAGAATTCACTGGAATGATCATTTAGTGTGTTGAAGAAATGTTCTCTCATTCTAGGAATTTTTTTAAATATTTTTTTCAGATATTTGTTTTTAATTTAAACTTGTGTAGACAAATAGATACCCCATCCTCTAAGGACAGATCCTAACATTTTATATCCATGGGCCTTGCAATCAATTCAATCATTCAAAATACCATTATACAAAAAAAATATAGAAGGAAAACTAAAGAGAACAAAGGAGGAGGAAGAGTAAATAAGGAGAATAAACTTGAATGGAAGGAAATATACATTACAAGAAGGTTCCACACATATTAAGGGGAACTGTGGAAATTGCTTAAGATTTAAATATATTTAAAATATTTTTTACTGTAAGTATTACAGGCGAAAATTGAAAAACATTGTTTTAACAGACAACACAAACTGGAATTGGAAGAGAGTGAAGACTATTTCAGTTCAGAAAGAACTTGGAAAATATTGAAAATTATTGATGTCTAAGAGGGAAGATATCTAAGAAAAGTGATTTCTCCTCATTAATGAATTAAGTCATCATATTCAGCATAATTTCTCTCACTGCACTTGCAAATAATTGTTTCATCTTGCCCCTTTATTGGTAATACTTATTTGCAATATAAATTGGTAATGTATTTAAATTGCATTTACTTTGAAACTTCTTTAAGGGATATTTCCATAGAAACTATATTAAATGTGTCCTAGGGACCTAGTAAATGTGCGTTGACTCACCAACATAAAAAGTGTATATAGAATTAAGATCAGCAACACAAAATTTTTTTGCTAATAAGGTAAAAATTGAACGAATGTGCTTTTTTGCCAAAAAAGTGTTATGATTTCAACATAGCTCAAAAGTCACTCTTGTCTCTAAATCCAAAGCAGTTTTCAAGTATAATTTTAATGCCTAGTAATTGAGTTTTCACTGAGCTACTAAAAGTACACTTGTGATTGGAATATAGCCTTGTCTATCAATAGCCATGAAATGATTGACAATGAGTGATCAAAAAATTGAGTACAATCTCCTTCTGAGTTATGACGTCAGATTTATGAAGATCAACCTCTGTTTTCTTCTTTAGGAATGGCAAGTTCATTGAAGAAAATGAAAAATACATATTAAAAGGAAGCAATACAGAACTCACTGTCAGGAACATAATTAATAGTGATGGCGGTCCTTATATCTGCAGGGCCACAAATAAAGCAGGAGAAGATGAAAAACAGGCATTCCTCCAGGTCTTTGGTAAGTATTATAGCATAGTGGTTAAAATTATGATGTCTAGAGGGAGGTCTGAGTCAAATTGTACTCTGTTACTTATATGTCACTAACTTTCCAAAATTAAATCTCATTTCTCATCTGAAATATATTTTAGCATTGCAGCTACCAGATAGAATTATTTTGAGAATTACATGAAACGATACATGTATATTCTTGTAAAATATTGGCTGACTCATAACAGAAGATGGAAGAAAATTCATTTAAATTACACATATTGGGATCCGTTACAATTTATATATAATATGGGTTGGTCTTCATAAATCTTTAAGTGACACATATTGGGATTAGTTGTACTTTGAATATACTTCAAAACAATACCTCTATAAAGCTATAATTAGGAAATGTCTATGTGTAACCATTAGTAAATACTCCTTTTTTTCATTTTTTTAAAAGGAAATATGAATATCTTCCATATTTACTAAGAGCCATATTGCCTTCTTTGGGGAATTTACAAAAAGTAGATAACTAGTAAGGGTTTTAAAATTATTATGATTGATTTAGCTTCCATTTATGTTTGTAAGAAGAAAAGGAATTTTTCTAGTGTATTTAGAATATATCATTGTCTTTAACAACCATAATACTAAAAATTAAATGCACTAATAATAATTAATATGTTTTCTCCATTTTTCAAAACACTTATCAAAATGATTTCACAACGAAGGGCAGGGAAAGGAAAGAAGGAAGATTCTTTAAGAGTAAGAAGGACAATGGTTCATGCAGAGGAAAAAGTAAACAAACTTAAAACTGTTAGAAATTATAGGAAGCCCTTATCTTGTTATAGCACTATTCCTCACTTAACAAGGTTGTTCTCTTTAAAACCTACACTAAATAAATGACTCAGTATAAAAATAAATTAATTAATTACAAATGATAGTTTCTGAGATAATCCCAAAAGGTAGATATTCTCAATTTGCATCAAAGAGCTCTTATGAAATATTAGGTTTTTTTTTATTAGGGTGGCAGTGAATGAGAACAGAGATAAATAATAGAATGTTTCTAATACTTTCATCTTTTCAAATAGAAAATACTGCATGGTATTCTACATTGCTGTTGTAATCACTTTTGTATAGTAACACTGAACAAATTTGTATTATGTTTGACACAAAATCAAATATATATGTAGTAGAAATCTACCTAAATCCATTAAAGTCAAGGGAGTAAACACTGAGTTAGTAAAAAGTATATATGCCATATTTCCTGTAATAGGAACCTAATTTTCTAAGATTAAAACAACTTATTTATATTACATGATTAATTCCATTTAAAGATTAAATAAACTGTTACTTTTTATGAAATAACAAGTGCTAGCTTTTATCCCTTTGTGGTGTACCAAAATATAAGTACAGATAATACAGTTTTACAATCATAAAGCTCTGTGGTGTCATGTTAATTTGTGGATAGACATAGTTTTTAATATAAAAATAATTTAAATTAGGAGACATTTTTCTCATTTTTGAAGTCATAATTATAAAGTAATTATTAGCCAAAATACCTAAAATATTGTTAAAATAAACTAAGGTAAAATAAATCAATTGGACTATCAAAAAATAACATGTATATATACTTACTTCATAAATATTTTAAATATTATGCATAATTATACTTCATACATATTCAAGATATAGTCATCATTTTCCTTCTTTGGTGAAATCATTTTTAGAGCATAAGAGATAATCACTAAATAAGCTGATGTCACACACAAACACACACACACACACACACACACACACAGAAACATAGATACTCTGAAACTTTTAAACTGGAAATTTTAATTTTATTGCATTAAGAGAGGGAAAAAAATTAAGTGTCTTTAAAATTGCAAAATTTTGAAAGGAATCATAATTTGTATGCTGGTTTCTAAGCCACTTCAAATTATTTTTCGGATAATCGATGAGAATTATTTTTAAAGTTTTTTCTTCTGTGCGTTCAACTGTCTCTTGGCACTCCTTTGAAGCAAAGCAAGCTGCAGGAACTGCCACAAAGTTGATAATTTTGTACTGGGCTCATGTGGACTCAAATGCCTGCCATGGCTTTTAAGTCTGAGTGGTAATATTTTCCTCCCATACAGATTGAGTAATGTATATATTCTTTACAGTACAGCCTCACATAATACAGCTTAAAAATGAGACTACACATGAGAACGGTGAAGTCACGCTTACATGTGAAGCAGAAGGGGAGCCTATTCCAGAAATCACTTGGAAAAGAGCCGTAGATGGCATCACGTTTTCTGAAGGCGATAAGGTAACAGGAGCTCAATATCTAGTGATTTTCAGTACCTTTGTGTTTTCAGAGTTTTTGCCTATTATTAAATCTCACCGTGGACTCCAGCTTCTCGAGTAACTTGTAGGAATACAAGAAATGGTTTAATTTTTAAAAGGGTAACTCCACCACAGGCAGCCTAAAAATAAGGTCAGGGGAGAAAAGAGTGAAAGTATAATATTTAAAGATGTTTTTCATTAAGCCACAAAATATTAGGTTATTGATATTCTTTTTTTTTTTTTAAGGTTATTTATTTTTGGGACAGAGAGAGACAGAGCATGAACGGGGGAGGGGCAGAGAGAGAGGGAGACACAGAATCGGAAACAGGCTCCAGGCTCCGAGGCATCAGCCCAGAGCCTGACACGGGGCTCGAACTCGCAGACCGCGAGATCGTGACCTGGCTGAAGTCGGACGCTTAACCGACTGCGCCACCCAGGCGCCCCGGTTATTGATATTCTTAAGTTTGCTTTCATGGACTTTTGGCATACTTCGAATCTGTAAATTTTCTTATTGCAATTTTAACATCCCCCCTCCTGTATCCAGTGTTGTGAAAATGGAAGTCATTTACATTCTCCAGATGCTGGTTGTTATTAACTCTTTACTCTGTAGAATTGTCTTCGTGTAGCAGAAGATTAGGTTGCTGCTTTCATATAATTTAGAATCTAAGAAAGAGAAGTAACTGCAACAGCATTCTGGCAGTTGTCATTCCCATGTAAATTGGTGACCTGTCAATAGAATGCATTCAGATTACTAAGAAATGAATTAGTAGGTTTTCATTATTGCTATTTTTCATAGTTACTGATATAAAACTCCAAAGTATAGAAGAAAGTGAAACAGAAAGAAAAGAGAGTGAATTAATGATACGATGGAACTGTCATTTGACACGTATGAAGGAGGGTAGGATTAAGCTTAGGTTTCTTTTCTCAATATTGAAGAGAAACTCCTTTAAACCTTTCATTAATTTAAATCAAGGTCTGAAAAACATAGTCATTTCTGAAATAAAAGTGCATTTGACTTACCAACAGTGATAGCAGAAAAATTTGAAACCACCTTATTTGAAATATACTTTCTGTCCCTCTAACACGTTATGTAATTTTTTAACATGCTGACTCCATAAATTGACAAAATAGCCATTTACTTGTTTATTTGCTATTTATTCTTTGCAAGAATTGTATTCATATATATGATATATATATGTATGTATCATATATAATATTATACATATGATATATCACACTTATTTACCTCATTTTCTCCTCATGATGGCATTTTTTTTAAAGTTTATTTATTTTGAGAGAGAGAGAGTGCACAAGCAGGGAAGAAGCAGAGACAGAGAGGGAGAGAGAATCCCAAGCAGGTCCTGCACTGTCAGCGTGGAGCAGGGCTCCGACCACGAACCCGTGAGATCATGACCTGAGCTGAAACCAAGAGTCTGACACCTAACCAACTGAGCTACCCAGGCACCCCAAATGATGGCATTTTTTAAGACCTTGTATCACTTTTGGTAATAGTTATGCTGTTTTTATTTACTTATTTTATATATACAAATTGAAAATCAAATTTATAAAATATCTTTTGGCAATCCAGAGAAATGATATAGAGTTTGCTTTCAATTTTTATTAACAGGAAATCATAGATATTATTATGGGACAGTTGCAAAATCTGAAAGGACTTATATTTTAGATATATAAAACTGTAGGTGATTGTTTTTATGTCAGTTAAGTATATTTCTTGAGACAAGATCACTCTCAAAATAATGATTTTCATATCTATAAAGCCTTATTAAATATACCTTCATATTCCTAACTCATGTTTTCATTATTTTCCTGACCACTCTAAAATTCCTAAGAGTTCTCATCTTAAAGGTAGTATTTACTCTTCATTTAATAGGTGTTTCTTTATGTGTGTACCAAAAATGAAAGATACATTATATTCAGTTATTTTATTAATGAAAAGTTAGAAAATAACCAGAAGGTTGTGATATTTTATTTTATAGTCTAAACCCCAGGCCACCCAAAACTATATACAGAAATTTCTTCTCTAGTAGTTATGAAAAATAATCAACTAGTTTTGTTTGAAAAGAACTTTCCTCATGGGAAAGATTTATTAAGGATTTGGAAAGTCTGGGACTGGTATGTTAGCAGACCTCCCTTCCCATGGAATAAATGTTAGGAGTCCATGAGAAGTGTTCACTGCCTAGCAAACATTGTGTTAATGCATCTTAATAAACACTGTATATATATTGTCTCAGTTTGTGTTCTGGTATCCTTATTACATAATAAATGACGCCAGAACATAGTGGCACAAAGCAACCATTTTCTTTTGCTTGTGATTTTGTGGATCAAGAATTTGGGGAGACTCAGCTAAGTGGATATCATGAGGCATTTCAAATATGCTCACATGTAGATGTTTTCTGTAGCTATAGTTTTGCAGAATGATTGAACTATACATATTAACATACCATAAAATATCCTTGCAAATATGGTGTCCTTCAGAAATTACAACAAAAAATATGGTGCTTAAACACAGAGCTCTCTTAAACTCATGACTATCTCTTCTAATTCACTTTAATGCATTTTGTCTACATTTAAAATAATATGTATAATTTTGGAAACTTTAGGAAATTTCAAAAGCATGTGTAATATGTAAGAAAAATAGTGTCCACTTGCTTTAAAAATATTTTCTTAATATTCATTGCTACTTCAAAATAATATTTTGTTCTTCATTTTTTTAATTTTTTTTAACGTTTATTTATTTTTGAGACAGAGAGAGACAGAGCATGAACAGGGGAGGGTCAGAGAGAGAGGGAGACCCAGAATCAGAAGCAGGCTCCAGGCTCTAAGCTGTCAGCACAGAGCCTGACACGGGGCTTGAACTCACGGACCGTGAGATCATGACCTGAGCCGAGGTCGGCCACTTAACTGACTGAGCCACCCAGGCGTCCCTTGTTCTTCATTTTTAAAGAAATTTCAGTTTTCACTAACTTTTAGTTATCCATTTATTGGAGATTTCTAAGCACTTTATTTTCATGCAACTAAAATATTATTTATAATTTTCCATAAAATATTGATTTACCAGGGTTATCCAGAAACCATCAAACTGACAGCTTGTTATTAACAGATTATCTTGTAGTCATCTTAAGATATATTTGTTTATAAAAATCAGAAATCCCTAGCTTCTTCATTTAATAGATGCTATATACATAATTTTAATAGTATATAAGTATGTACAATAAAGTTTAAGACAAAACCAAAGCTATCGTTGTGGAATATAAAATAGCCATGGATTAAAAGTTGTAAATTGTTTTGCAATTTACAAACTATGCAATCTAATTTTTTGTGTTAAAATCTTTATTTTTATTTATTTTTTTAAGTTTGTTTGAGACAGAGAGGGAGAGAGAAAGCAGCGGGTAGAGAGAGAGGAAGAGAGAATTCCAAACAAGTTCCACACCATCAGCGATGAGCCCAGCACGGGGCTCGATCTCACAAACCATGAGATCATGACATGAGCCAAAGTCAAGAGTCAGATGCTTAACGGACTGAGCCACCTAGGCACCCCTAAAATCTTTATTTTTAAAATAAAACCATGCTTCTTTCACAGAGTTGACCTGGGGATTATGTAAGATTATATTTGTCTTCAGCGTGTTGACATAGTCCCTGGCATTAAAATAAATACTTATCATTTATTTTAAAAGTTTCTTTAGATCATTCCTTATTATCATCCTTATTAATCAATACATGTTAATATGTGTAAGATTATAAATATTGATGAATTTGTATGGGAAGTCATGCAAAATGTCACACATCAAAGTTTAATCCTAATTTCGTCACTTTGATGTGTCATTCACTATATTACCTCTTATATCTAACCTCAGGTTTTGCATGTCTAAATCAGGATAATAAGACATACCTGGAAAAATATTTCTGAAGATAAAATGAGAGTTCACATAACAACATCCCAGATACAAATCAAACATCTTAAAAGTTTTTTTTTTTTTTATCTTGTCTTGGAGGTATCCAGTCGTTAGATATTTTATGCATGAGAAAATGATCATGTTAATTCCCTATTAATGACTGCTGTCACAGATCAAAAATTGTGTGAACATTGTCATATGTGCTGCATTGAATAACACGAGAACAGAATGGTGTCATAGTTGTTATAGTTTGTGCTTTTCTGCCATAGCAATATGTAGAAATTTACTATAGGGCCCTTCGGTAATTCAGTCCATTGAGTATCTGACTGTTGATTTTGTCTCAGGTTATTATCCCAGGGTTGTGGGATTGAGCCCCACGTTGGGCTCCAAGGTCAGCATGGAGCCTGCTTAAGATTTTCTCTCTCCTTTCCTTTTGCCCCTCTCCCCTACTCACATTCTCTCACACTAAATATAAAAGTAAATAAAAAATAATAAAATAAAATCATCTCTAGCACTATTAATTTAATGGCTCAGATACGAACTTGTCTTACCACGCTAAATTCCAGGTCTGGTAACTATATATCACATTCTGCTTGGAAGCTGAAAATGTCCAGAACCTGCATCTGAGTTTCATCTTAATCATTGTATGATTGGTGTCAATCTCTGTCTCTACAGGGAAGTACAGATGAGAGCTCCAACTTCCTATTTGGGATGAGGATAGATTCTTATGCTAAAGAAAGGCTGGTCTTTCTTCTTGGGAGACACAAAATCAGGACCAGAAATATCGTAGATTTCTTTGCACTCTCTCAGATCTGTCTTCTCCCCCACCCCTCAAGTTTCTTCTCTAGGAAGTGATTCATTATTTGCCTTCTTTTGGGCTCAGGTAGAACTCCCACATTCTATAGCAATAAATATTGATTCTAAATAGACTCACATTGTACGAAAAACTGAACAGGTCATTAAATAGGAAGAAAAAATGCTACATGTCACACAGCAAGATTACTTAACAGTGCTTTGTCCATAAATTTTCGAAATATGATTTCAGATTCATAGGATAAACCTGGTGTCTTTTCAACATTTTTAAAGAAAAATATTGTTACTTGTTATGTTAAGAGTAAATGGAAGTAAAAAGATCTACAGGGAGTGATTTTGACTTCTAGAATTCTTACAAAATAGTAAACTAACAGCATGCAATCCCATCTATATGAATAGAATGTTTTATGTAATAATTACAAAGTGCTTGTAATATTGTCTGGGAGATGTCATCTCACATGTGCCATTTATCCACTCCTAAGATACAGAATCTATAATTATTTTATTCCTGTTATACTTGTCCTACATAGTAAATTATAGGCCTTCCTCTACCAGAAATTAATCCCACCCTACACTGATAAGAAGTATTTGAAATGTATAGCAATAAGTTATAACTGTCTTAAGCAGAATTTCTTGAATTTCAGTCCCTTGGCAGTGAGCTTTTCTCTTTACTGTATGCATGGTGCTGCCTGTTATACTGTTAAACACTTAGTTTTCTTTAAATTAGTTTTTCATTTATTCTAATCCTAACCAAAAATACCTGTGGAATCAAAAGCATGGTGACACATTACTTATATTTTTAAATATCATTAAAATAAATACCAAACGATAAAATAAAAATTCTTGGGGCACCTGGATAGCTCAGTCGGTTAAGCATCCAACTCTTGGTTTCTCCTCAGGTCATGATCTTGCAGTTTGTGACTTCCCGTCCCACTGTCAGTGCAGAGCCTGTTTGGGATTCTCTCTCTCTCTCTGTCTCTCTCTCTCTCCCTCTGTCTCTCTGTCTCTCTCTCTCTCTCTGCCCCTCCCACACTCTCAGAATAAATAAATAAACTTAAAAGATTTAAGGGACGCCTGGGTGGCTCAGTTGGTTGGGTGACCGACTTCGGTTCAGGTCATGATCTCACAGTTTGTGAGTTTGAGCCCCGCGTCGGGCTCTGTGCTGACAGCTCGGAGGCTGGAGCCTATTTCAGATTCTGTGTCTCCCCCTCTCTCTACCCCTCCCCTTCTCATGCTCTGTGTCTCTCTGTCTCTCAATAATAAATAAACATTAAAAAATTTTTAAAAAATAAAATAAAATAAAATAAACTTAACATATTTAAATAAAATAAAAATTGTTTTTCCAAGTCATACCAAACTTAGTATGTGTACCTTCACTGGTACCACACTTTTAAATACTGCTTTTGTGTCAAACATACTTTGAATTAATATGATGCCAAGTTTACTTACGAAATTCTGAGGACTGGAACACATTCAAACATATTCTTACTGGGACAGAACCCATTCTCCATCCTCTTATTGTTGGATCCAAGCACTTCCCTCCAGTAAATAAATATGTTTCATTATTAATTAATGGCTAAAGAGTTTACAGATCATAGTAACAGAAACTCATGTAGTTTCAGTCCTTAATTCCAAGTGGTCTTTTCAAAATGATGCAAATAAGTGCAATAAATAAAGCAGAGTGATTAACCTCAAAACAATTTCTTCCTATTTTTGCTAAAGTAAAATATGAAAGTCTAGTCTTATTCTGTGTCTAGATCAATTAAAATCTTTGTTATTAAAATAATAGGATTTTCTGTTTTTTTACACTCATTTTGAAAAATGTATCTTTCTGGGTCAAAGAAAGCAACCTAACTGACTTTAGGTCCATATTGCTTTTTGTTGCTTCCAAGAGATGTATTTAAACTGAAATTTAAGATTAAAAAAAAACTAGGCATGAATAGTTTAACGTTTAGTTTTGTACTTACATACAAAAGTCTTAGTTGTACCAAAATGGTCATTTCTATTTTAATAGTGTGGAAATGGTGAGCAATTTTCTCCATGAATTTAGGCACTCTGCTCTGGTTGATACTTAAAATTCTCCTGCAGACTAAAATACCAGGTCTGAGGGATTTCTGGTGATTATAAGGATAGGCAGTTCTTTCACACAACTCCTTGAACAAAAATAGAACGTTGTAAATGTTATAACAATTTAGATATCTCAGCATATATTTATTATTACATGACTTCATTATTATTGCATGCATTTATTATTATATTATTTTTTTATGCTGTGGGATATTATTCTTTATTGTGTATGTACAGCTGTGGACCTAAGGCCTTTTTCTGTTTTTAAAAAATGATTTATTTAAATCCCTTTTAATGAAGGCAGAAGGTAATGAAGTGACTGTTTCACAACCCATGACAAGCTCCGCTAAAAATTCTTAGATCTCTTTGATATAAAAATATGAAGATTACATTAACCTTTTCTGTGTTTCTTTTCTAACTCTAAAGCAAATATGACTTCTTGAAAAGATAAATTGCAGAAAATGTAAGCAGTAAAATAATCTTTAAAATGATAGGATTTCATATGACTAATGTTTTCTTTATCACGTACCCAAATTCATTTAACAACTATCAACAAACACTACTGTTTGCATGAGCTGTGTTTGTTTGCAAGAACCATGCTAGGCACAAAGAATGCAGCAGTGAAAAGATTTTCCTGCTTTATGGTACATACAATTTAGAAGGGGAGATGGAATCAAAGCATATTTAAAATCCACAGTCTTTTCCTTATGAATATGCAATTTTGAATTATGCAATTTTCACATCCAAAATATCAACTTTGAGTATGTAAGTGAACTTTTACAAGGCTACGAATACAGCTTTGGCATATTTTTCTGTCCTATCACAGACCCAGATGGACTTGTTCTTCTGTGTGGCCTCTGTATTCACGCATGTTGGAAAGTAGGTCTACTCTCATCAGAATGTTTCCACTTGCAGCACTTGGGTGGCTTAGACAGTTTAGCATCCGACTCTTGATTTTGGCTCAGGGAATGATCCCATGGTTTGTGAGTTCAAGCCTCACAACGAGCTCTGTGCTGACTGCATGGGGTCTGCTTAATATTCTCTCTCTCTCTCTCTCTCTCTCTCTCTCTCTCTCTGCCCCACACCCCTGCTCACACTCTCTCTGTCTCTCTCAAAACTAAATAAATAAACTTAAAAGAAAAAAAAAAGAATATCTCTACTTAATTTGCTCCAGGCTGGTAAAAATTGCTTAGACTCCAATTTAAAAAACAAAAACAAAAACAAAATCAAAATAATGGTATAATTGGCAGCACCTTGGTATTATAGGGAAAATTTTAACATTTGCAACTTCCTTTTTCTCTTTAAATAGAAAGTACCAAAATGATGGGGGTGCCTGGGTGGTTCAGTCAGTTGAGCATCTGACTTTGTCTCAGGTTGTGATCTCACAATTTGTGACTTCAAGCCCCACTGGGGCTCTCGGCTGTTGGCGCAGAGCCAGCTTTGTATTCTCTGTGCCCCAACTCTCTCTGCCCCTCCCCCAATGTGCGGGATCTCTCTCTCTCTCTCTCTCTCTCTCTCTCTCTCTCTCCCCTCTCATCTCTCAAAAATAAACTTCGGAAAAGAAAAAAAAAATACCAAAATGAGATCAACAAATCCACAATTACTGATTTAAAAAAGAGAGACAATAGAGTTTCAAATACCTACACTTTATTAAAAACGCTCTAGTGAAATGAAAAACTAAAAGATGATGGCATATTTATAGCAGCGTCTTTAAGTATGAAGGACAGTATATACATATCTTTTGTATATCTTTTAAGTAGCTGTACATCTGGGCACATTTTTTACAGCTGTATTTTTATTGCTTTTATGATGAATTTTACTTTTACTTTTTTATCAAACCTAGGAGATGCATTTCAGTATGCGGTTATGGGCAATTCTTAGTACCTGATTCAAAGACCAACAAAACAAAACAAAACAAAACAAAACAGAATCACAGGAACAGAGGGCAAAGTGAGAACTACAATGCAAAAACCAAACGGGCAAACAAAACCAATAAAATGTTTTAGTAAATAATTGAAAGAGCAGTAATGATATATGTGTTCAAATATTTTAAAGACCACCATTCGTATAGTTGAACTAGCCACATTGCTTAATGTGGGTAATTGTATGACAAAAGAGTGGAAATTTTAGAAAAGGCATAGACTTTCCCTGAATCAGAGAATACAGATAATGAAGTAATTAAATTTCAAATGAGAGAATGCCCATTCTCTTAAATTAATAATGGATTAATGTTTTGTAGTGGTTATAACATTGATTCTTTTTTGCAGTTCCTAGATTTGCCATTTATCTGCTCTCTCATATCAGGTAAACTGCCATATTTCTCCGAGGTACAGTCCCACTGTTTATACACTAAGTCCCCATTAAGCTCTAACATTTCCTTATTCTGTAAACCTCTTTATCAACTCAGTAGATAATCACACATTTTTAATATATAGTTTCATTCCGATGCTAAGCCCTTTTTAAATTATTTACTAATTTTCAGTTTATGATTTTCAAATACCTTGGTATAGTGAGGGAGTGTGTTTGCAATTTCCTTTTTCTATATAGCTTTTCCATACAATTCAATTATGAGAAAAGTTAAGATTACCTTGGTAATATCTTTACATTGGGGAAAAAAAAGTCAATTTCTGATTGTAGAGAAGAATGTCGAAGAACATACTCCTGGCACCTGTAGATTTGAATGCCTGTCCCCCTCCCCGCCCTTTGGTAGAGATAATGGGCTGAAGGATTTTGTATTTGAATGACATTTTTAAGGTCCTTCTAATGCATTTTTTCATACTAGTGCTCTGAGAGCAATATTATAGGTCCCTGCTGGGCAATTGGCAAAATGGATACCTCTATTCCCCATCTGATGTAGGTGGTAGAATATAATTAGGCAGGTTGAAAATCTTCCTGGATGCTTCTGAGCTTGCTGAGAGGAGGGTTTTCAATCATTTATAGCTTCCTGAAATTTCTTTTCCAGCCCACAGCTTGAATAACAATTATCAAAGAAGTCAAGTCATAAGTTCAACATATTCTTTTAAAAACTACTTTTGAGAAAACTCTGTGAAACATTTTAAAAATAAAATGCCTTTGTTCTTTTTAAAAATACTATTTATTAATGAACTATTATTTTTTAAATGTATTGTAAGAATTTCCACTTGAAAGAAACTGTCATCAAGTTTGTAAGGTGATAAAATGCTAGTTCACAATTTTACAATAATTGTTTGGGGGAAAATGCAATTTATATACCAAAAGTGATTTTGCTATGGCTTTGTAGCAGAATATATTTTCTCATGCACGTACTTTATCCTACATCAAATTCAGTTGATACTTATTTCTTCATATGAAGCAATCTAGTACTATCCCTGAAAAAATATAAATATATTGCAATAAAGAAATATGGAGATGTCAGTGCACATTAATAGACTTAAAAATAAATTTTATGGTTTTTGTAAGTTGCTATTTAGTGAATTAATGTTAATTAAATTCAAGAAAAAAGATGAAGTAAATTTGAATAAATGCATGACAACTATGCAGTCATTTTGGTACAATTTAAAATAATACTTATGAAAAAATAAATTTAAATTACTGTACAAAAGACACAGCCTACCTGTGAAAATATTTAAGCACACATGTAACAAACAACTTGCATAACTTGTTTATGATAGGGGTTGGGGGTGGGACAAAAATCTCTTAGATGTAAATCACCTTGGCTATAATGTTGCATTGTCATGATGGACGCCCTGGAGCAGCATCATTACTGTTGTTTTGAAATCCACAAAATGTTCTTCTCTAGCTTTCTAAATCTCTTATCTCAGCTTCCAGATTATTTTTAGCTTCATATTTAATAGTGCATCTACTTATAAGAAAAATGTATCTGTCCTTTATCAAATATGTAGAAGCAATGTAACTCTAATATTTGTGGAATCCTACCATTTTTCCCCTAACCCAGACCACCCATCTTCCTCACTTCTCTTAATCCCCAGCCTAAATTTCATTGTCTATTAGTATAATTATGGCATTATATTCACTCCTCGATCTTTTTTGGCTTCGTGCAATATTTCTGGCAAAACACCACTCATGGTTTAATTAACCTCCATGTCTATTCCACACTGTGGTAGGACAGCTGAGCTTACCTGGAGGAAAAACCTGTCCTCATTCCTGAATGGTGTCTCTTTGAAGTTGTGGCCCACACCCAATGTTTGCACTTTGTGTCGTGTACCATTCATCCCATATTTTCCTGGTCCATTTTCTTGGCCAATTTTAGCTAACTACCTTATACATTTCCTCTATCCTCAAATTGGCAAATTTCCTCTATCCCCAAAAGCTTTGCTGATGACCTGCTTCGTGTTTTACTAAGAAATTAAACAAAGAAAACTTTAACATATGCTTACTGCTACATCTACACTCATACATAACCGGACCTGTATGTTACCATGAGTGAAATATCTGAGTTTTTACATGGATCCTAGTACCCTCTCTAACATATGATGGATTCAGGTCTCTATTCTGACCAGTATTTTTCCTCAGTCAGTACCTTATTTATCATTCCCATCAACATTCAAAAATAGTCTATTATTTTTCTTTTATTTTTAAGTATGTTATACATAACATAATTTATCTATAACATACATTTTGTATGTTTATGTGTAACATACACAATTCTTACTACACATACTCTTCATACATGGGAGTATATTTATGTGTGGGTAAATAGCATATAGACAGGCAGATGATAGAAAGATAGATAGATAGATAGATAGACAGATAGATAGATAGATAATCCCATATAGCCTCCACAGGCCATCTGATTCTCTATCCTCTGTTCATAGCAAAATCCTTTAAAAATGTTGTTTAACCTTGATCTAATTTTCTTCCTCCAGTTATCTCCTGAATAAAAACTTGGGTCCTATCACTCCACTGAAGCTCTCTGAAAAGTTTACCAGTAACCTTCATCTTCTTAAATTTAATGGCAAATTATCAGTCCTCATTTTGTTTTCTGCCTAGTAGCAGTAATGAACTGGTTATAAATTATCTCTTTTGCTTAAGGCATGTTCTTTGGCTTGCAGTATGCTCCTGGTTTTTCTTTTGTCACACTTCTCACTCCTTTCAATACCCTTTGATCAGTTTTTGTCTTCTAATTGACCTCTAAGTGATCAAGGGCCCCAGTTTGGGGTCCCGTCTTGAATTCCTTTTTCTATGCTTATTCCTTGGACTTTATTCAACTACTCTCATGGCTTTGATTACCACTTGGATCCAGTAAACTCTAAATTTCAACCAATGGACTTCTTCACTGCCAGACAGCTCCCTTTGGATATTAAATAAATAGCTTAAAGTGAAAATACCCAGTGCAATTTTGTATATGAACTTCACATTTGCTTCTTCCTTAGTCATCCCAACCTCATTAACTGGTGACTCTTTCCTTCCAGTTATATAGACTGAATATATTGGAATCATCTGTGATTCCTGTCTATTCATATACCCATATTCATTTTCTTGTTGCAAATCCTGTTAGCCAAATTTTAAATATATCCTAAACTTGATTATTTCTTAACACCCACCTATTAGTGCTCCGGTCCAAGCCATCATAACTGCTTGCCTGGATTGTTGCAATAACTTTTTAAGAGGTCTCAATGCATCCATCCTTGCCCCCCATTAGTCTCAATAGAAGAGCTAGATTGCCCCATTTGAAACAAGCAAGATAGGAGCACCTGGGTGGCTCTGTCGGTTAAGCCTTTGACTTCAGCTCAGGTCATGATCTCACGGTTCATGGGTTTGAACCCCGTGTTGGATTCAGTGCTGACAGCTAAGAGCCTGGAGCCTGTTTCTGATTCTGTGTGTCTCTCTCTGTGCCCCTCCCCCTCTCATGCTCTGTCTCTCTGTGTCTCTCAAAAATAAATAAACATTAAAAAACAGATTTGAAATAAGCAAGATAATATCACTCTTTTGTTCAGAAGCCTCCAATAGTTTTTCATATCATTTGGAAATCTATTACCTCCATGACTCTATATGGTAAGCCACTCTTCCAGTCTCTGTTATCTCCTTTTCCCCCTCATATCCTACTATTAAGATCAATTAGTTTCAGCCAAGTAAGATTTCATATTCCTCTATAATTCCTTGGATATTGCAAGTTTTTCAATGGTGTGTCTACTTTATTTACCTGGAACACTGACTACACATAGCAAGTCTTCAGTGCAGTGAAAACAATCACAAATCTTTGATGTACTGACTGCAGTTTCCAGTACTTTCGAGTCTTCTGAGAGAGTTCTTGACTGCCAAACTGAAGTCTATATGATAGACTATTGACTTTTAACAGGTATTAACTATGAATATATTTAGGTTAATTGTTGAGTTCTTTAGGTAAACTTAGGATGAAGTGCAGACCACTGTTCTTTCAATTACAAAATTCAAAGCCAGTTAGGAACTTAATCTATAGCTGCAACACTAGAGCTAATTTACTATATGGATATTTGCATTCACTCTGAAGTTCGCTATATCTAGAAGAGTCATAGGAACTGGATATATGGGACAGAATTTAAAAAACACAAACATGTAATGCTCAAGTAATAGTAGCGTATCTGTTGATCAATAATTTGAATGAATTGATATAATCCTTTGATTGCTTAGTAAGTTAATAATTTGTGTATCCTTAAATTAAAATATCTTTGGAGGCAAATGATAGAAAAGGTAATAATTAAAGGAATCCCATACACAAGATATATAGATGTAGAAGATTACCAAGCAATGGAATTGCACACTTTTCCTATGTGTACCATAGAGAAGATGTTAGAATTTTATTGAGGCCTATCTATGTCTTCCTATATTACAAGAATCATGCCTGGATGGCTGTTTAGATCAGTACCTTGAGATAGCACTTTACATATTTATTCACTAAGAGTATGCTTTTTTAGTACCTTCTCATAAAATGCTCTGTGGTATAATTATTTGACCTCTTCGTATGCCTGCATGTTCCAACACCTAATTAGAGGCTTGATGAAAGCTGTTTCTCATCAATTTTATGTCTTGTAGCAAAGGTAGTATAATTTCCCAGACCATCTCTGCTTCCTGAGTCTTTAGCTCCACCATACTTTAATGATAATGTTCATAATTTTTCATTATCTAATGATTTATATACATCAACTGTAAAGATTCATCACAGACCTGTCTGATCCATAATATGGATTGTTTTATACAAGGTATATAATATAGAAATATAAGATTCTTTATCTTCTCTTAAGGTTTTTGACAAATTTCACACTGTACCTTGTCTTTTCCGTGGTTTAAGGTGGTAGTATTGATCCATTTATACCATATTTGGGTACTGTTTTAATAAATCTTCTAGCTTTTGATTATGTGTGTGTGTGTGTGTGTGTGTGCGTATGTATGTATGTATTTGTGTGTATTTATGTATGTGTGTGTGTGTGTGTGTGTGTAACATTTTAACTCTCTTCCTCCTTTGCATTATCTTAATAACTTGT
This sequence comes from Prionailurus bengalensis, assembly GCF_016509475.1. Classification (NCBI taxonomy): domain Eukaryota; kingdom Metazoa; phylum Chordata; class Mammalia; order Carnivora; family Felidae; genus Prionailurus; species Prionailurus bengalensis. The sequence continues at coordinate 22,938,423 of NC_057350.1, read as the reverse complement.
ATCAAGTCCTTTCTGAAGAGTTCCTTCTCTTTAATTGAAGATTTCTAACAATTATATAAAGTTTCATTTGTATATGCAGTCTTTCTTTTAACTTGCCTATTCTTTATGGTAGGTTACTATTTACTATAAAACAAGCAAAATCCAAGCCACAAACAAAAGCAGGTCAATGGCATTTATATATTTGTTACATACAGTTTTAATTTTTAGCTATCTCTTGGAAGTAGGTTGTTTCTATGTATGTGTAACAAAATGATTTGATGAAATTGTGGTTTTTGGTATTTTGGTGTATGGTGAGTAGTTTTGGTTTTCATGTTCATGACTTATACAAAGCAGTTTCAATAAATACATACTGCTTTCACTGAAGATAGTTATGTTAATTATGTATGAGTTAGACAGCTTGAGAAGAGTTCACAGCATAGCTATATGGATATATATCTTTTACCTCCCTCAAACTGCTACCCAATGTATAGTTATAAACATTTAAATGAAGTATATTAATCACTCAGCATAGCTCTCTATTCATAAAGGAGCATATATTTGCTGTAATACTAAGGACACAGATAATAATAATTATATATATATAAAATTTCTTATGTATCCAGTGATGTAAACATTTGAATATGTATTTGTCATGATGTGATAAGGAAAACCATACACATATATTACCAGGGTTTTTTTTTTCCATTTTTTTTTTTGTTTTTTCAAGTTTTTATTTAAACTCTAGTTAGTTAACATATAGTGTAATACTAGTTTCAGGAGTAGCATTTAGTGATTCATCACTTACATATAATACCCAGTGCTCATCACAAGTGCCATCCTTAATACCCGTCACCCATTTAGCTCATCCCCACACCTAACTCCCCTCCAGTAACCCTCAGTTTGTTCTCTACAGTGAAGAGTGCTTTATAGTTTGCCCCTCTTTCTCTCTCCTCTCCCCCATGTTCAACTGTCTAAATTTTTTCCTGTGGTTGACTTCCAGTTTCATAGCATTGTGATCTGAAAATATGGATGGTATGATCTTAGTCTTTTTGTACTTTTTGAGGCCTGACTTGTGACCCAGTATGTCATCTATTCTGATGGATATCCCATGTGCACTCAAAAAAAGAATGTTTACTCTGCTGCTTTAAGATGTTATTTTCTGAATATATCTGTTAAGTCTATCTGGTCCAGTGTATCATTCAAAGCCATTGTTTCCTTATTGATTTTCTGCCAAGATGATCTGTCCATTGCTGTAAGTAGGTGTTAAAGTCCCCTACTATTATTGTATTATTATCAATGAGTTCCTTTATGTTTCTTGTTAATTGCTTTATATATTTGGGTGGTATCAAGTTGGGGGAATAAATATTTATAATTGTTAGATCTTCTTGTTGGATAGAACCCTTTATTATGATATAGTGCCCTTCTTAATTTCTTATTACAGTTTTTGGTTTAAAATCTCATTTGTCTGATATAAGTATGGCTACTACAGCTTTCATTTGACATCCATAAGCATGATAGATGATTCTCCATCCCCTCACTTTCAATCTACAGGCGTCTTTAAGTCTAAAATTAGTCTTGTAGGCAGCATAAAGATGGGTCTTATTTTTTTATCCATTCTGACACTCTATGTCTTTTGATTGGAACATTTAGTCCACTTACACTCAGAGTGATTATTGATAAATATAAGTTTACTGACATTGTATTACTAATTAAGTCATCATTTCTGGAGATTTTCTCTGCTCCTTTCTAGTCTTTGTTGCTTTTGGTCTTTCCTTCCCACTCAAACTGTCCCTTTTAATATTTCTGTGGTCACTAATATTTAGTGGTCACAAACTCCTTTAGTTTCTGTTTGTTTAGGAAACTGTTTATCTCTCCTTCTATTCTGAGCAACAGCTTTGTTGGGTAGACTATTCTTGGCTGCCTAATGTTCCTATTCAGCACATTGAATATATCATGCCACTCCCTTCTGTTCTGCCAGTTTCTGTGGAGAGGTGTGCTGCTAACCTTATTTGTTTTCCCTTGTAAGTTAGGGATTTCTTTTCTCTTGCTGCTTCTTTTAGGATTTTTTCTTTTCTCTATATTTTTTGCAAATTTAACTACAGTGTGTCTTAGTGTTGGCTGGCTTTTGTTCACTTTGATGGGAGTTCTCTGTGCTTCCTACATTTGGGTGTCTATTTCTTTCCCCAGATTAGGGAAGTTTTCACTTATAATTTCCTCAAATAAACCTTTTGGTCCTTTTCCCACTCTTCTTCTTCTGGGATTCCTAGGTACAAATGTTATTACATTTTATAAAGTCACTGAGTTCCTTAAGTTTACATTCTTGATCCAATATTTTTATTTCCCTCTTCTTTTTAGCCTCTTTATTTTCCATAATTTTATCTTCTGTATTATTGGTTTCTCTGCTTCTTCCAACCTTGTGGTCATTACATGCAGTTGTTTTTGCATCTCAGCTATAGCATTTTTATTTCAGCCTGACTAGATTTTAGGTCTTTTATCTCTGCAGTAAGCGACTCCCTGGTGTCTTCTTTGCTTTTCTCAACCCCAACTAGTGTCCTTTTGTTTCATGTTTTAAATTCTGGATCAGGCATATTATTTATATAAGTTTCTATTAAATCCCTGGCCATTAACTTTTCTTATTCTTTCTTTTGGGATGAATTCCTCTATCTTGGCATTTTGTCTGGGTCTCTGTCTTCTTCTGTGTGTTAGGAAAGCCTGTTATGCTTCCTGCTGCTGAGAGTAATGGCTTTATTAAGAAGAGGTGATATACTCTCCAGAGCCCAATGCTTCAGGAAGTGTCTTTTGTGTCTTCTGTGTGCAGTCTGCTGTGTGTTTTGGCTGCTCTTTCCCTCAGGTCAGTCCTCTGCAAGTTTCTCCTTTCCTGCAGTGGGGAGTGTATGGACCTTGGACAGAGTGTGGTGACTTTTAACTAGATGTGCTCTGGTCCGCTTGATAAAAGACACCTGGTTGAGTTGACATGGTGTGTGAAGGGAGATGGGGGTGCTTGTACTGGTCTTCTAGGGGAGAGGCCCACTATGCTGGTTCTCAGGCACACTTGCCCCAGAAAAACATCACCAGCAGAGTGCAGGGGATGGGCCTTGGTGAGGGCAGTTTAGGCCGCCAGTGTTGCTGCTGTGCTGCTAACTGAAGTTAGTTTATGCTGGGGGGCAAGGGACAAAAATGGCACCAGCTAGCTCTTTTGTCACTGGAGAGACAATGCCACCTCTCCCCAGTGTGCTCCAAGAAGAAGAAAATGTCTCTCCCAGTACTTCTCAGGGGATCCTCAGATCTCACTGTCTGTTCCCAAGCTATCTTCCCCCCTTCTCCATAGGAGCACTGCAGTGCCCTTAAGCCTTCACCCCGGCCACTCCATGGACCTCTGAAACACCAGTATTTGAGTCCTGCTGGTTGTGAAAACTCCCTATAATTAGCCTGTCTCGTTTTCCCAGTCAACGGCTTTGGGGAAGTGTTTTCCTTGTGTGATTCCCTGTGAAGTCCTCTCTCTCTCTCTCTCTCTCTCTCTCTCTCTCTCTCTCCTCTCTCTGTGACCAGGGCTCCCTCCACTTTTTATCACCTATGATTCATTTCCCCCCTAAACCACATCTCTGCACCTAGTACCTTCCATGATGTGACTTTGTCTCTCCCTCTAGTTGTGCAGTTTGTTCTGTCAGTCCTCCAGGTTGATTTCTTGGGTATACAGAATGATTTGATCTTTACCTAGGTGTATTCAATGGATGAGGCAAGCCTAAGGGCCTCCTACTACTCTGCCATCTTAGCTTGTCCTAGCTAGGTACGTTTTAATTTGTGGCATCAGTCTGATAAAAATGATGTTGTTAAGTGTGTCATGTTGTGTAATGAGAATTCTCGTATCTGTGACAAAAAGTGGTCACTAGAGGGTAAACGCATTGCATTTTCTGGTGTTAAGTGTGGCATTAGTGACAATCTAAAATACTTGTTAGAGCTTCACTTTTATAATGGATAAAGAAGGGCTTGATTTACACTCTGACTTTAAACGATGACAACAACAAACACAATTTATGGCATTATGGGAAACACATTTATTCCTGAGAGAAAAGAAACAAATGACGTGAGTCCTATGATTTCTCAAGCCTAATGTCTCAAGAGAGTTTCCAGGCTACAGCCAAGAGATGAACAATCTGGTTGTTTCTCTTTGTTGAAGAGACAGCATTCTGAGTTTGAGTGATCCATGGTGCTAGAATTCATAGGATGGGATATTAGAGAGGAGAGGGCTCTGTGGAGGAGAGAGAAATTCACACAGTCAGCTCCAGAGGTCTTCAGCACTTTTCCCAAGAGTCTGCAGCTGAGTACCAATAGGTGTATGTGTGGGAGGAGACTATTCACAGCCACAGAAAGAACCACTGGCATATTGAGCAATGTAGCTTTAGTAGTGTAGCCAAATTAGTCCTGAATTGAAGATTGCTTCCAACTCCCCTAGCAAAGTTCACAATTCTCAAAATAATAAAATTGTTTCCAAGGAATTTAACAGGGTCTCCGAGAAGAGACCAGACATATTTAAAAGAATAAAAAAAATGCTGCATTCAAAATGTCTGGCCTCCAAAAAATTTTGATATGCAAGATGCATAAAAGTAGAACTCATAGTAAGGAATAACAAATTAATCAATAGCAACAGATCCATGAATGACATAGAAGATGGGAGATAGGAACATTCACATTTGTGTTTTTTACATATACTGTGTATACTGTATAAAAGACAGCATGAGCATAATGAGGAGAGACATGAAAGATATACAACAAATTAAGTAAAATTCTAAAGATTAAAAAATGTGTGAAGTGAAAAAGATATGGGATAAGCAGCAGATTAGATACTACAGAAGAAAAGATTAGTGAAATCAAAGAATATAATTTATTCAAATGAATATAGGCAGGAAGCAAACTAATATATATTCTTTGAGTAGTCTTGTCTTTTTTTTTTTCCTGCAAGGACTGACCAGAGAAGACTAAGGATGGGGCCTTTATTTATTTTATTATATAGAACAAAGAAAAAATGTTTCCAAAATATTTTTAGTTTCTTCATACTGCAGTGGAAAAAAATCCACTATAGAACATCTTGCAGGGATTTATATAAAGATGTACTAATTGGAAAACATAATGACTATAGTTAGCCCTTATTGAATATATAGACTTTATGTCTGGTATTTTGTAATCATTTCATCTAACATTATTATACTACTTCCTATTTCGTGTGGTGCTGCTTGCTTTTAAAACATCTTTTATTTGTCTATAGTTTGAACTAGATTGCCATACTTCTTAAGCTGGTTACAACACTGATGATAATAACATTTCTCACGTACCTAGAACTAAGCTTGCATAATCTTATGCATTTCTAACCAGATGTGGGGGAAAGCAGCAAAGACTAAATGCCGTATACTACTCAACTTGTACTGTGATAACTCTAGCAAAACAAATGACATTGAAATCTCAGTGGCTTTCAATTTAAAAACTTGTTGGATTTTTAAGTAGGTTGCAACAGCACACCCTGGACTTGAATTTGGGTTCTGGTATACCAGAACTGTTGTAACAGTTCAGGAAATGGTCTAAAGGAACAGATCCATCTTGACCATGCCTTTTAAAATTTCCCATGGTAAGTGATGAACCACGGGAATCTACTCCCAAAACAAGAGCACACTGTATACACTGTATGTTAGCCAATTTGACAATAAATTGTATTAAAAAAAGAAAAAAACAAAATTCCCTATGGTAAAATGTATGATTTAATTAAGAACAAAGACAAAGAATAGTATAATGAAATCTCATGTGTCTGTTGCTCACCTTTGCCAGTTATTAATATTATGCTATTCCAATTCTAATATTTTTGATACTGTGCTTCATCTCTTTCCAATGGGCTATCTTTGTGTGAGATAGCAAGACATTTTAAATTTTGGATTAAAAAAAACATGGTACCAGATGACCTATGACTTCTTCAAAACCTTGAAATCATGGAATCCAGGCTTACTAGCAATTACTCACATGACTTTCAGAGCAGTATGATTGAATAACATGATATCGGTGTTTACGGGATAAGTTCAATCATGTGGCAGAAGTTATTGCAACACATCTGAGCATCTTGTAATAAATGCTGACTAACAAGGTTTAGAGTATCACATGCCTCACTTTTTCACATGTCTTTTTTGTCTTCTCATGGTTGTGTGACTAAATTTTACCTCAGCAGAGATGTAAATTTTAGATAGGAATGTCTTCTTGGCTTCTTTATTTCTTATCGATATTTTTAATAATCAATTGTTCTTACATTTCTTATTTTCCATTATGAAGGATACACGTGAACAAAATGGGAATCCAGAAATGACAGTGATCATCCTATTTTTCTTGGTTTCTTAACCTTGGAGAAAGCACTGGAATTTTACATACATTGATGATTTGAATCAGTGGGACTTTCTAGGTCCTGACTTTCTATGCTAGCCTCATACTTATGACTTAAACTCACATGTTCTGAATTTTCTGAACAACTTGATATCGAACATTTTGTTTTATTATCTTTAGATTTGATTAAAATTGCACATACAATTTCACAACAAAAAAATAAGTATCTTGTCAAGCAGAGTAGCCAACAGTTAAGCTAGAATTATGGTCAACCATACTACAAGCATATTCCCCTTAATTCTAACTTACTTTCTTAGAGGTCCAATCACAATGAATGATCATAATAAGTGACAGTAATATATACATGGAGTCAGGTTACTTTATATCACTTTGACTAGTATAAATTTGAGGGAGGTGATGCATAATCATTGGGATCTAAAAATTTAAGACCACTGAATGGTATCATAGAGTTCATATCAACGTAACAACTGCAAGACTGAACTTTGACCCCAGAGTCATGGGAGTTGAACAGGGAAGTTCATCCTAATGAAGATCAAGGTCAAGGATACATGCAAACCATCCACAAGTGTAATGGCAATTATGGACAAATTCAATATCTAGAGTTTTATTAGTAGTATTATGGATGTAATAAAATATAAATCCCATCTTTCAGTAATTATTTATATGTGAAATGTTTTATCATTTATCAGTAGAAATTTTATTCTTCTATAGTAGTTTTTTGTCCTCATTTTAATGTTGTTCTTTACTGAATATATTATGTTTTTATTGACAAAATATTATAAATAATTGGGATATAGTTCATAGGATGTGAGAAAAGTCTAGCAGCAGTAAAATACTGGTGAGTAAGAAGAAAATAGGAGAGTTATTATTTCTCTTTGAGACAGAATGCCTTCAGCTATCACAATGAAATAGATGTTGTATAAGCTAGTATATTTATCCCTTAGATCTGGATATCAGATGTTTTATGCCAATGTATTTATCGTGTACTAACAAGTCCTAAGCTCTTTACAAATATTCGCTCATTTAATCTCCATAGCAATATTATGAATGTTGCATTCTTATTCCCATTTTACAGAGAGAGAAACTGAGGTACAGCTAACTTAAGTAGCTAACTCCAGGTCACCAAGGTTGGAGGAAGCACAATCAGGATGTCAACTTCCCAGTCTGGTTCTGCAGTCTTAGCTGCTGTGTTATGCTGGCATTGGTAGCACATCCAGGCAGTAATAGAAAATAAGCAGGTCACATTCTGCAAACCGTTATTTTCACAATTGTTAGCTGGAACCTGGCTCATATAATTTTTTTAAATTAGAATCTCTGAAAAAGTTTATTCATCTTTCATTTTATATCGTTTTATTTTATATCATCTCAATTTTAAATATCAGTTTTAAAGTACTGAATATATAATGTGGAACAGATTGTGAGCCAGTTATTAAAATACGGGCACATATAGTAAAATATGCATATATATAAATGTATATATGTTTATGTACATAAATTTATATATATAAATATGCAAATATATATATATATATATATATATATATATATATATATATATATATAATCTTATAGACATGCAATAGTTTACTAATGACAGATAATACTTTCCATCCTGGGGTCTGTGACAGAACCTAGAAACACTCTTTTCCTCTTTCCTTTCATCACCACCTTTCATCCAAACATTCACTAAACACTGTTGATGCCTCTTCAAAACATTCCTAGAATTTATTCACTTCTCTCCATCTCTCCTACCCCTGCCTTTCCCCAACACCTTATCAGTGCAGTATGTTTCCCATGGGCCTCACTTCCCCCTCTTGAATTCATTCTTCACCCTGCAGCATGAGTGATATTTTTTAAATAGCAAATGCATTTGCCTTATAACCCTAAAACCTTTCATGTCCTTTTTCGGTTGCTTAGAGAACACCCAAAATCCTTCCTTTGTCTTTAATTCTCAATACTTTTATTTACAAATAATTCACATAGAATGAAATTCACCCATTAAAATGTACAATAAAATGCACGTTGGTATATTTCCAGAGCTGTGCACCTATCCACAAAATCAATTTTGGAGTATTCTCATTGTCTCAAAAAGAAATTCCTCTTCTTTTGACCATTACTCCCGATCTCACACCACCGGCCACCCCTAGGCAATCACAATACACTTCTGAATCTATAGATTTGTCTATTCTGGATATTTCATATACATGGAAGCATTCAATATGTGGCTTTGTTACTAGCTTTTTTCACTTACCCTAATGTTTTCAAAGTTCATCCATATTGTAGTTTGTGCAAGTACTTTATTTTTATTGCTATATAATACTCCACTGTGTAAATATATCACATTCTATTTATGCAGGCATTAATAGATGGACAGTGTGTTGCTTTAATTTTTTGGTTTTATTAATAGTTCTGTTATGGATGTTCACGTATAAGGTTTTATTGTGGACATCTATCTTTAATTCTCTTGGGAATATGATTGCTGAGTCATACGATAACTCTATGATTAACATTCTGGGTAACTGTTAGACTTTTTATCCAGAGCACCTGCTCCATTTTTTACATTCTCACCCACCAGCAGTGCATGAAAGTGCCAATTTGTCCATAGCTTCGCCAACACTATTATCCGTCTTTTATATACAGCCAGCCCCGAGGGTGTGACGTGGTATTGTGGTTTTGATTTACATTTTCATGGTAGCTAATGAATTTGAGCATCTTTTCATGTTTTCAGTGATCTTCCCTTGACTTCTGAGGCTTGTTATGGCAGCCTTGTCCCTCTCCAGACACTTTATGTCCCATCCCTCTCCACTTTATATTGAATATTACAGTTCTAGTGAGCTTCTGTCATCTTTTTGAATGATTCAGTTTCCCTTCTAGTTCAGGTCTGTTGGTTCCCATTTCCTTTCTACCTTTCCCTCTTTGTTGCTTGGCCAGAGCTGACTTCATGAATGTATGATGTGCATAATTGCGTAGAGCCTGACATTCAAAAGGGCCCTATATTTGCTTCCATATATTGCTGTGTTTGCCTTGAAATCCATGATAATTTTTGGATAAGAAACCCCACATTTCATTTTGCAGTAGGCCCTGCAAATTATGTAGCCAGTCTGGTGCCTGTCTTATCATTATTACTTATCCTTCAGGTCTCAGTTTAGACAGAGATACCTACAAGAGGTGTTCCCCACCACTGTAGACTGTATTATGTGTCTTCCTGTATTTCATCTATACCAGCATGTATTATGGTTTGTCATTTTTTCGTCTCAGCCTTTGACCTATTAGACTAAAGGCTTTGCCTTTCTGATCTATTTTTCTGTCCTCAGAAACCAGCATAGTGCCTGTTACTCAGCCTTCGTAAGATGTGTACTTCAACTACATAGTTATGGCTCAGGTGATGGGCCATAGAGGGAATAATTCCAAACATGAGCTCCAGGGCCAGACAGCCTCGATATTCAGTCATATCATTTGTAAACTGTTTGGAAACTGGGTATTTAATGTATTGTTTCCTCAATTTCTCATCTTTAAAGTGAGGATAATATTAGTCCAAATCTTATAAGAGGGATTAAGTGAACTAATAAATGTAAAACATTGAAAATAACATCTAACTACCGTTTACTATATTTGTTACCTGCTATCATTGTTATATTCCGTTTCTGTTTGCTGAATAAATTATTGATTCTATATGCAAAGAGAAGAGAAGGGCACTAGAACCTCGTGAAAAACTATGCAAGTTAAGGAGTTATACTGTATAGGGGCGCCTGGGTGGCTCAGTCAGTTAAGCATCGACTCTTGGTTTGTGAGTTCAGAGCCTCACGTCTGGCTCCATGCTCATAGTGCCGAGTCTGGTTGGGATTGTCTGTCTGTCTCCTTCTCTATCTTCCTCTTCCCCACTCCCTGCTCAAAGTATCTCTGACTCTCTTAAAATAAATATATAAACTTTAATTTTTTTAAGTAGTTACATTGTACACATTACTCTTCCTTATATGAATTTGCAATGCTAGGAAGAAGGTTAATTGTACAAAAGTTGTTTATGAAACCAAAATAGGAAGAAAATTAGGAAGCTGGGAACAAACCCCAAGGAAAGAGAAATTAATGCTAAGAGCAAGTATAAGGATCTTATAAGGAGGGAAGAGAATCTTTCTGTTTAAAATTCTTTACAGAAACTGTTCAACTGAACACAATGTTAACACAATTTTAGGAGATGAGTTTGAGTAAATTAATGCCAGTAACCTTTGGAAAGTGTTTTCTTGTTTATATAATTAGTAGTCATGCTTTGACATTACCTGTAAGTATTTGAAGTTGAGCTTAATTTATAGTCAGCGGAGATATAATGCCATTATGAAAAGGCAAACAGAATGTAGAATAAAGGGGTACATGTTTTCTGTATGTCTACATTTGTCTTGGGTTATATATGCTGTCTCTGCTTGTCCAACATGAGGAGATCGCATGTGCCCTTAACACTCTCCTTTGTGCTTGCTGGCTTCTCTCAGTTCCTTCATATGCTTTCTGGGGGCACAGGCTTGGACTTATGTCTGCAAAGCTGTTCCTCTTTCACTATTTACAGTTCATAGTCCACACTTTCGTTTTATCAAGGAACATGCCTGTGACTCTACCCTACCCCTCCATTTACTCAACCCAAGATAAAACTTGGGTGTTCCTGCCTGGAACCTTTCAGTTTATTTGTATTATTATTTTTTTTAATGTGTATTTATTTGAGAGAGAGACAGATAGACAGACAGACAGAAAGAATCCAAGTGGGGTAGGGGTGGAGAGAGAGGGATACCCAGAATCTAAAGCAGGCTCCAGGCTCTAAGCTGACAGCACAGAGCCCAACAATGGGCTTGAACTCATGGACCACGAGATCATGACCTGAGCCAAAGTCGGACGTTTAACCAACGGAGTCACCCAGGCGTCCCTATTTGCATTATTTTTAAAAATGGGTACCTGTTGTACTTTAATTTCCCAAAGGGTAAAAATTTTTCAGTTTTGCTCAGCATGTATCCCCAGTGCCTAAGTGCATCTTGTAGAATAATTGCACCAGAAAACAATTGCTGAATAACTAAGTGACATGATTCACAAATCTCGCAAAAGGCCAAAGGGGTCAGTGACTCCAAAAATTGTCAAAGACATCAGTATAAAGAAGAAGAAAGATTGGGAATACAGGAAACTCAAATGTGTTATGTACTACAATTGGGTTCTAAACTTGGCAATAGATGTCTAGTCAGGTAAGGTTACAAAAACAACTAATAAACAGGATACATTGTATAATTTCAAATATCCAACAATTAAAATTGACAACAAAATATTTGTGTTGGAATTAAACTCCAGAAGGTAGTTATCACAATGATTTTTCATTAAGTGATTCTTCAAAGGACAGTAAACTCTATCAATAAACATTTTATAAAAATATTGAAATACTCTTCAAATAAGCAATTCTAAAATTGACCTTCTGGAAAGGCAAAGAATATAGCATTAAATCAAATTTCAAAGAGTGCCTTTCTAAAAAGGATTGGAATAATAATGTATAGTCAGGCACTTTACTTTCCAATCATCTTACTTAATGCAATGATAGAACCTGAAAATACTAGACGGACAGCTAATATGCCCATTAACCTGTCTCAGTCAAATATCAGATGTCTTAAATGAATCTTCAGTAGGTGGTGAATCAAAGCCAAGATATAAATTAATTTTCTTTCAGAAATGTGTAATGCCTTTTTGTGACACAAAGAGAAAGATGTCCTTTGAAATGTTAGATATGAGAAGGAATGACTTTGGTCTTCTAGTATAAGTATTTGAGACAAATGGATATTGTAATTATTATAGAGCCAATGTCAAGTCTGAAAGTGACTTATGATTTCCCGGGGAATCACATACCTTCCCAAAGAAATTCTGTTCTTCCAGAATTTCTGTTAATAACTTCAGATACATTGAAAATAACTTTTCAATCTCCACATCTTTACTAATTTCATACTAATTTTACAAACACCAGTAGTTTTTTGCAAGTTAAAACCATATCATTTACAACAGGAAATAACAAAAGCACATGTTTATTTTCAAAGGAGATATATTTGCCTTTCAATTCTGTGAAAGAACAGTATTTTACCTAATAGAAAAATGAAGAATTTGTTTTGTATCATTAATAAGCTATTTTATCACATTAACAAAGATAATAAGTGCAAGTTGTTAATTCATAGTAAATAATAATAATACTAAATAATAGCTGGAGGAATATATTTCCTTTACTCAACCACGTTTACGTTTTCACTATAACTTAATTTGCCTTATAAGATATTAGAATATAATGGTCCTGTCCTTGGTACTAGTCCAGGTGACTTTAACATAAAGTACCATAAAAATAAAAATGTTCTCACCCTTGTTCAACTATAATATCACCCTACAGGATGAATTCCGAAGTTTCAATAAGATTAGAAAAGTAGTCCTAAGAAATGCACAGAGTTCAAAGTAGTAATTATAAGCAATTACTATATTGGCATGTTCTACCACATTTAATAATTATTTAAAATAGTCAACCGGGGACTGTTTTGAATATAAATTTATATTTTTCCAAGAAATTAAAAGAATGTGGGAGAATCCTGCCATGTAAATATGGAAGAGATAAAGAGGGAAAGGTTGAAACAGGTCTGTGGAGAGTGCTTATGGAAACAACAGTACATGTAATTCACATTAATTGGAATCCAAATTAGTGGTATCCAAATTGTAAAGTGTGCTCAGACAAAAAAGTGATGTCTTAGAAAGGTGATGTCATATGGAAGTACTAAAATGTCAGGTTGAGACACTGGGAGTTTATTCGGGTATCAGCACAATGTTATTCACGATCACAGAGCGCAGCAGATGTGAAACCTTCATGAAGTTGGTATGAGAATTAAAAGTTTGCTTTTTAAAAAACGTATTCTTAGCTACACAAGAATTTCTGCATCTGCAATGAGATTTTGCTAGAGAAACATGGGAAATAACATAATGCTGATGGCTTTTGCAGAGTCGGGGAATCTTTTTCGGTCACATTCACCCTGAGTGTGATTGTTCTCTTGAAATCCAGAGATGCGCGTGAGCATCCGTCCAACGCAGAGCACAGCCAAGGTTCCATATAGTAGAAGCAGAGAGCAGAGAGGTCTATGGAAACACGGTTGCTAGACATTGAAAATGATAATATTGAGCAAGATGATAAATCATTGTCATCATTTAAAATATAAATAGATAAAGGCTCAGAAACTGATCCAAGACTGAAGACACAGTCAAGCATGGGACATGAGAAAGAATTAGTATCAGTCATGGAAGGGAAGACAAGAGGGGTAGAAGAAGTTATTCTGGGTGATGGAGTGATGTGCTCACATTTGTTCGTGCTGGTTGGAGAAACACATAAAACAAGAAGGCCCTGAAGGAGAGGTATCTGGTCCTGTAACTCTCCAGAGAAAAAGGGATTCTGGATGGAGAAGGGTGACTAATGATCGCAAGTGTAAGGGGGAGGATGAGACTGTCTAGGACAGAGTACAGGGGCCTCCAGAGAGAGAGGAAGCTGCAACCCAGATTAAAAAGTAGACAGAGAAATGACACTGGGAGAAAAAATAGGAGAGTGTGGGTGTCCTGAAAGCCAAAGGAAGTCTGCACATAAGGAAGGAAGGATAGTTCAGTGAGATCCAATGATAAATAGAAGTGCAGTAAGATAAAGAACTCGGAATACCCACTTAGTGACTGAAAAGTAGTTACTTTGTATAACAAATTGGCCATTCTGCTTTTGAGTTTACTCATTCTAATTTTAACCTTTGTGAGTTTCTGCATTTTTTTTCCTTTTCTCTCAAGTAAGTAATTGGGTTGGCAGCCAAACATCTTAAATATTGGCAGAAGAGAATGCCTTCTGCTTGAAAACCTCACCTTACTATTTTTTAGCAATTCTTGAAAGTTGGAGAACATGTTTTTGGCCTAGAAATCCTGATCTAAGTTGCATAATACATTCCCCAGCATGTTCTTGTTTCTTTGTTTTTGAAGACCATTTTTATGATAATGATAGTAAATAAATTATGAGTGACTGATATGATTGTGTAGTAATTACATTCCTATATAAAAGTAGAAAGCAAAAAATGGTTGTATTGTGTCCCAAGCAATTTCATGTTTGAAAAAGAGCTTTAAAATAGTCTGTTGATATGAATACAAGAAAATAAACACCAAGTTTTAATAATACAAAGTGCACACATGTATTGAAATTTATTTCAATTTCAGTTACATAGAAAATTAAACAACCATTATGTTATTACATAATAACTTACATATTTCAAAATAAATGTGTGGCCTGCAGTGTTTATTGAGGCACTAAAACCTCAGACGTTGAAAATAATCATTTCAATAATAGTAAAGTACATGTTTCAAATGAATTACAAAATGACAAATTTTACTATATTTCCTGATTGTAGAAAGTAAAATTCAGTGAGTAAACTATCTGTGTTTTAACATGTGTGCTATAAAGGCATTTAAGTGATTTAGGAAAATAATTGTAGGGGCGCCTGGGTGGCGCAGTCGGTTAAGCGTCCGACTTCAGCCAGGTCACGATCTCGCGGTCTGTGAGTTCGAGCCCCGCGTCGGGCTCTGGGCTGATGGCTCGGAGCCTGGAGCCTGCTTCCGATTCTGTGTCTCCCTCTCTCTCTGCCCCTCCCCCGTTCATGCTCTGTCTCTCTCTCTGTCCCAAAAATAAATAAAAATGTTGAAAAAAATTTAAAAAAAAAAAAAAAAAAAAAAAAAAAAAAAAAAAAAAAGAAAATAATTGTAGTTCTACCCATTAGGTTGCACACAAGAATTCTTATTTGAAATATAATCTATAAACTATTGGATTATGAGCAATTCCTTGATTTGAATCAATATTCGTGGAGTACATGATTAATCATTTTTATGTTGTTTCCATTGACTTTCTAAGAGTGACTTTCATAGTGCTGTTTTTAATAATTTACCTGTGATAGGTACAGTGCTAATTAGGCTTATGAACGGTACTATTTCATTCATTCAACAATAACTATAAATTCCTCTTGGGCTTCAGTTGTCATACATCTTGATACATTGCCTTTACATGGTGAAATAGGGAACTAAGGTGAAAACAAGAATATCATTTTGACTGGTGAGTTTTAGCCAGAATTGAATAGGCATTGTTGTTTTGCTATGTTTGCAAGGAGCATAGTTGGAAGCCAACAAAGCCCTTCCTAGAAGAACATGCAAGGTTTTGAAAAAACAAAGAGCGCATTATATAAAGGAGGTTGATAAAACACGTGTTTAAGTTTTTACTACATGTCAGGTTCCCTATGAGCAAATGGGCAGGTAAAAATGGAAAAGCTAAAAGCAGTAAATCATAAATACAGAAACATGACTTTAAAAATCCTTAATGCAGGTAAGACTTTCTGTTTTCATTTATTGTATGTGTGATAAACGCCCTATGTTTGGTCATCATTTTGCACGAAGCAAGCGTAAAATCTTTCTTTTTCCTGAATCGATGCAAACAGAGCCCAGACGGCCGTATCGAAGTCAAAGGGCAGCATGGAAGCTCATCACTGCGCATTAAAGATGTGAAGTTGTCAGATTCAGGGAGATATGACTGTGAAGCCGCAAGTAGGATTGGAGGGCACCAAAAGAGCATGTACCTTGATATTGAATGTAAGTTATTTTCTTTTTGTCTGTTTATTGGAACAGCTTTTTCTGCTTTAGAAAGTATGCATTTGAGTAGGAAAATCAAAATACATGTGTAATTCATGATTTCACTATTTAACGCAAGCTCTGGAACAAATGCGGCCACCCAAAGCCAGTTATTAGAGACATCTAGTGGATGCTGTGGGACATTTCGCAGTGCCGTGTGTTGAATGCTTTTCCATACTGCTTAGTCTGAAAACTGTGATTTTCATTTTTCCTTTTTTTTGCAGCCTTTAACCCAAACACAATATACATTAAACTGCATTAGTTTTCAGTGGTTGTCAGTATCTCCTTAGAGTTTTATCTGTTTATTTCTAAGATTGATGGTCCTGTGTTTCACATATGTGGTTATTTTGTTGAGATATTTTGCATCCTTCTAAGATACAAAAATAGTGTTTTCAAAATGATTGAATGCATCAGCACTTATGTTTTATCGAAGTAATGTTTATTGTCTGGAAGTGCAAACGATGACAAGGAGAGATGTTAAATACATACAAGGGTTTTCATAATTTTGTGTGATTTGGGGAATATGAGGGCTAATGCGAATGCTCAATCCACCTTAAGTAATTGCATGGGATTTTAGAATAATTTCATATATATGTTCATAAAAAAGAAAGAGTTTTAATATTATTCTCAATAAATCATCAATTTTGGAGGTTTTCTGATGTTGAAGACATAGCTATCTTACTGGGAATGTATAAGATGCTCTTTTTAAATGAATGTGTGTGTGTGTGTGTGTGTGTGTGTGTGTGTGTGTGTGTTTTAATGTTAATTTATCTTCAGAGAGAAGGAGAGCAGGGAAGGGGCAGAGAGAAAGTGGGAGACAGAGAATCCCAAGCAGGTTCTACGCTGTCAGCACAAAGTCCAATGCTGGGCTTGAACTCACGGACTGTGAGGTCATGATCAAGTCAAAACCAAGAGTCACATGCTTAACCGACTGAGCCACCCAAGTGCCCCAAGATGCTCTTGTTGATAACACATTTCTATTGGGTAATTTATAGTACATTAATACTGACAGATTATGGGGGTAACTGTGAAATAAGGTGTATTTTCTTATTGAGAATATCTTTTGAAAGCAAATATTTTCTCAAGAACAAGCACAAATAATCCATATTATTTTCATAAATGTTCTTATTAAGAAATTCATGGAAAGGCCAATTAAATAATTCTAAAAAATTATGAAGTATATTAAGTAATTCTATCACAAATTACTGATTTCATTGCTAAAGTTAGGGAACCTCCAAGAAAGTCATTTTATTACTATCATACATCTTAAAAAAAGAAACAAACAAACAAAAAAGCCATGATATTATTCAGGACACAAAGGAAGAAGTGATGCTGATAACTTATTTAGCTTTCTTTTCTAATACTGTTTTCTGGTATTTTCCCATTATTTTATGTATACATATATATATATCTTTTTCATGTCAACAACACTTGTAACAAATTATAAACATTTCTCCAACTTTCAACATGTCTGTTTATATTTTGTAATCCAAAATATGTATTTTAAACCAAAGTTTACTTTATTATTTTTTTCCTTTTCTGTAATGTGGACCAACATAAGCAAAAATTTAAGAGTGCTGAAGCATGTTTTGTATTAGAACTGCCCAACCAGTTTAGAGAGGAAGTTTGTAGAATACTTCCAGCCCCTTCCCACTGTCCTAAAAAAAGTGATAAGCATCATATTCTCTTAAGAAGACTTAATATATAAGACTTTTTGTTTTACGTTTTGTAAACATTTAAAAGCTTTTTTGACATATCACAGAATTATTACGAAACCACTGCTCTAAGTGCCCAGAAAAGTGGAGCTCATGAGAAAAGAATATCGTTGATATTTCCAAAACAGGGTACGGCAGACTGGCTCATATAGACAGTATCAGGTTAACATACCAGCACTAGGATTGGTGCTGATTCATTGTGTGACCTGCATTCCTGGAACCTCAGTTACCATTTATGTCAAATAAGAAGGTTGAAGGAAGAGATTCTTGGGGCTTTGTTATACTCAACCATTTAAAAATGCTTTGACTCAAGCATACCCACATCCCTCAAAGGTTCCCTGTAGCTTCTTCGTTGTCCTCCATGCATGCCTACATACGTGTTCAGTATGAAATAAATTAAAAGTTAAATTAAGACCTATAATTTCAGTGTCTATATTTTAAAACCTCATTGAGAAAAGAATTTTAAAAAGCCATACTAGGTCAAACCTTGGTTCTTTTCATTAAGCTCTTTTAAGATTCGGAATCAGTACTGAGTGATTATGGACACAAAATGAATAAAATGGAACTCACGCTTTATTAGAACACTGGGGTTGACAGGTTTAAATCAAACCTCAACTTAAATTCAAATTTTAAAGTGATAGATGGAGAAAAATATCAAGATAATATGAAACACTGGTATATAATGATGTGAGATTTTTAGTTATTACTGATTTCAACTAGGTAGAGAATAATGGGATATACACAAATGATTGTGAACTGCAGTATGAATTGTATGTTCTTGTGACCTTTTAAGAAAATAAATATTTTAATACAAAAAAAATAAACCCCAAATACTCTGGTTTTCAACGACTGATGTAGTAAAGTACAAGTTGCTTTTGGTCACAGATGTATTACCTCTTTGCTTTAAAGTTTTAGACATTGGTCAGCCTGTTTCATTTTTCTGAAGTAAATGTTTGGAATACAGCTTATGAGCGAACTATATAGTATCTCTTATTTAGATTGGATAAAAAAAAAACTTGCTATGTAAAAGAATGTTTTGACAATTTTTTGAACATTCCTTGAAGTTGTGGTTCCTATCTTGTTGATGAGAAGCTGGCTAGGTAAATCTATTTTAAAAATAATAAAATAGTTTTTTTCAACTCTTAAATCATTCCTTTAAGATAATTTTTATTTCATTTTGTTGAAACTGAGTTTGATAGCTCTTAGAGCACGTCATCATTTTTTGCTTTTTAAAGCAATTTTGAGTGTTTAATTTTATTCTTCTTTAGTGGAAATAATTAAAAAAATATATATCCTCTGTGGATAATTTTATTAAAATAGAGTTGAACTGTAGTACAACGCCAATACATAAAAGGCAAAATGTGATCAGTTTTGACATATGTATGTGCCCTCAAATCTATTACAATAACCTAAACAAACATTTACATCACCCCCAAGAGTTTTCTCAAACTCCTTTGTAATGTATTTGCCCTTCCATTCTCTTCCCCAGGCAACTGTAAATCTACTTTCTATCATAATTTAGAGACACTTCCAGAACTTTTTATATATGGTATCATACAATATTATGTTAATTTTAACTTTTTACTAAACACTTTCAGTCAGTATGCATTGGTACACATGTGATGCGAAAATTTATAAGTTGTTCCTGTCTTTGCATTGTATGATTGAAACAGAGTTTATGTATTTAGTCACCTGTTGATGAGCATTTGGTTGTTTTCAATTTGAGGCGATTATGAAGAGCCTTGTGAACATTTTTGAACATCATGTGGACATACTTCTTCTTTTTTCTGGAATAAATATGTTTCTTTGAAAAGCAAAAGGTTTTAACTTTGCTCAAGTCCAACTTATCAAATTTGACTCATGTGTAATGTAATTCATGTTCCATCTAGGAAATCATTACCTAACCTAAGGCCACAGAGACTGATATCTAGGCTTTCTTTTTATTGTTATATTGCTTTACATTTTGCATTAAAATCTATGATCTATTTTGGATTCTTTTTGTGGAGTCAACATATATTTTTTTTTCATGCCTACATCCAAATGATTCAGCACTCTTTATTGAAAAGACTTTCCTTATCTTAGCTAAGGATTTACCAATATTGTTGATTTTACAAAATATTAGTTTGGGGCTTTATCAATTTATATTCTTTATCATAAATCTAGTTTCTAGTTTGTTGATTTGCATTTTATTTCTATTCTATATATTTTGCTCTTGCTTTGGTTTTTGGCCATAGATTCTTAAAGTGGAATATTAGGTCATTTACTTCAGATATTTCTTATTTTCTAATATAACCATATAAAACTCTAAATTTTTCACTAAATAATACTTCAGCGCAACCTGCAAATTACGATATGTTGTGTTTTTCTTGTCATTAGTTGAAAATATTTCCTAATTCTTCTTGTGATTTTATCATTAGTCCATAGTTATTTATAAGTGTTTATTTAATCTCCAGATATTTAGCATTTTCCTAGATTTCTTGCTGTTATTTATTTCTTCATTCAATTCTGTTTAAAATTACCCCCTTATATGATTGTTATTATTTTTTATTTATTGAGATTTGTTTTATGTCCCAGCATATGATCTATTTTGGTAACTACACAGTGTGTATGGAAAGCACATATATTCTGCAGTCATAGAATGATGTGTGTTAGAAATACCAATCAGATGGAGGTAGGTGATAGTCTTATTTAAATCTTCTATGTCTTTATTGACTTTCTTTGTATAGCTGTTTTATGAGAATGAGAGGTGTTAAAATCCTCTACCATGACTGTGAACTTTTCTCTCTCACTTTCCTCCTGTTGATTTTTGTGTCATGTATCTTTAGGCTCAGTGAGGCTGTGCACATTTACAGTTTGTATATTGTTTTAGTTTTCTATTTCTTCTATAACCAGTGACCACAAACTTAATTGCTATAAGCAACACAAATACGTTACCCTTCAGTTCTGGAAGTTGGAGGTTCAAAATGATCTTCACTGCAATGAAAAGTCAGTAGGGCTGTGTTCCTTTGTGGGGATTGTTTTCTTGTCCGTTTCAGCTTCTAGAATCTGCCCACATTTTTTGGCTCTTGGTCCTCTTCCTCTCTAAAGCCAGCAATGGCAGATGGAGTCTCTCTCACATCACCCCACTCTAATTCTGCTTCTTTTCTCACATCTTCTCTGTCTCTGGATTTCCTGCCATTACATGAGACCCACATTGGATAATCTAGGATATTCTTCTCAATTCAACATCTTTAACTTAATCGCAGCTGCAAAGTTCCTGTTGGAAACAAAGTTCCTGGTGTAACGCTCTTATAGGTTCCGCAGATTATGACGTGAATATCTTTGGGGGATAGGTCATTATTTTCTCTCCCACATAGGTCTTCCTCATGAATTCTTTCTTTTACTTTCTCCACTAATCATTTGACTTGATGTATTTTACCTAATATTCACATAACTACTCATACCTTCCTTGGCTTACTGCCTGTACACCCATTTTCATTTGCTTACTTTCCATCTACTTATATTTTTATATGAAATAAAAATGTGCCTTTTTAGGCAGCATATGACCAAATATTGCTTTTTTCATTCTTTGTGTCAATCTCTAGCTTATATTAGAATATTTAAAGTAAGGATGAGCAATAAATGGGCCAGGCAATAAATATTTCAGATTTTCCTGAGCCTTAAGTAGTACTTGCAAACTATCTTAAAGGCTTGTGCATTTCTTTGTTACAAATAATTAAAAATGTAAAAACCATTCTGAACTGTAAGAATACATATATGAGGTCTTTGGACTACATTTTGTCCATGGTTCATAGTTTGCCATAGTTCATGCTTCAGGCTATTAACTTTAATACTGTTATTGATGCAGTTTCATTTAGGTGTACAATTTTGTTTTCTGCTTTTTCCCTCTGTTATTTTCACATTCTGTTCAATTTTTCTGCATTAGTTTGAATTATAAGAGATTTTGATATTTTAATTTGTATGTTGGCAACATATGTTTTTTGTTTTTGTTTAAGTGATTCTCTAGGAATTATAATACAAAAACCTAACACTTCACTGTCTACCTAGAGTTAATATTTTGACACCTTATGTTAAATAGAGAAACTGCAACCTTGTCGATCCTTTTACACCTGCCCACCAGTGAGCTTTTTATTGCTGATTTCATATATGTTACATCTACATTCATTGAAATCTCAGCATAAATTATGGTAAGTTTTGTATTAAAGAGTCATAAATATTTTTAGGAACTGAAGAGAAAATAAAATACTTTCATTTACTTAGCCATTTTGCTCTTTCTTCACCCTTGAATATCCAAGTTTCTTTCTGATGTTATAGTCCTTCAGCTTTACATATTTAACTATTCACTGTTCTTTAGATTAGATCATTTTTCCTGTTTTCTCTTCAAATTAACTGATCTTTATTTCACCATCTCCTTTCTGTTCCTGAGCCCAATCAGTGAGTTAAGATATTAATTTTTTCCTAAATTTCTAATTTTGTTCTGGTTTATATTTTCTGTTTCTCTGCTGACATTTTTTTTAAAATTCTTATTCATATTATGGCTGCTCTCCGTTATCTCAATGAGCATCATTAGAATAGCCACTCTAATATCTATAAATCTAAAATCTGGTAGAGTCAACATCTGGGTCATCTTGAAATGCATTTGTTAATTATCTTTTCCCTTAGAATTGATCATATGTTCCTGGTTCATTGAATGTAAAGAAATGTTACATTGAGTCCTGGATACTGTAAATATTATGTTGTGCAGACTCTAAGTCTTTTGACAACCATCTGGAAAAAATATATTAAGCAGACATTCACTCCTAAGTCTGTGTTGCCTCCGGTAAGCAGTGACTCAAATCTCAGGTAACTTCCTAAAGACTTTGCAATTCAAGTTTGTTCCTGTTCCATGCATTCAAAGCTCAGGGTTTAGGCTGACTTTTATAGTTTTATATGCAGAATTATGGCCTCTCCTTCTGTGACCCCTATTTGGGATTCCCCCTCACTATTCAACTTATATTGGCTTCTTCCAAGGTACCGCTGTACTTCTGGACAGATTTTAGCTCCAGAATCAGGGTGAACCTCCTCAGCTATGGTGAAAAGGAAGTGGGAAACTAATTTTGATTTCCTTCCACAATCTCCTTGATTTTGTTTACTCTACAGAAGCCTTAGGTAGTGGTTTTTATGATTGTTTTTGTCTTTTTGTTTAATGTGTCATCTCTAGAGCCTTTAGTTATTACCCTTAGGGGAGATGGACAATCACAGATTTATACTGCCGTTATGGAAACAGAAATTTATAAATATTCTATTTTTCATACAACCTTAAACTATAAAAATATTTGGTATCCCTAGTTTCTGGAATTGAGATATGAATGTCTTAGTTTCAGTTTTGAGTTGTTTTTAGTACATTTCTTTCCTTCACTTTTCTTTTCCAAATTTCATTTGTTTTACGTTCTCAAATAAAACACTACACTGATCAAAGATTGTTTAAAATGCAAAGTCCTAAGAAAAAGTTGAGTTTCCGTTTTCCCATTCAGTATATTGATCTTCTGTTCAGTCAGTTTCATTTATCTACGCAAACCTTAATCATCCTGGAAAGTGTATTAAGTTGTCCATTTGTAAATCATTTCAGATTTTAAATTAAGATATAGGAGAGCTTTACCTGAGGTTTAAAGTTAGATGTTCAGAGATTTTAAGAAATTAATAGCATTTAAGAAAAATGCTTAAAATTGATGAAAATGATGGTGGAAAACTCTTTTATGATAAGTTCTGTAAGTATGCTAGTGAAAGATGAATTTATATGTAAGTAGAAATTAGCATAATTATTAATCTTAATCTCCTTAATTGCTAAAGTTTAGATTTTACCCTTGATATACAAATAGAGGAAATGCCACAATGTTATCATTTGTCTACAATGGTAATTGTAGTTAATTATCAGTTAATTAAATGCAGTTATAAATGTAGTTAAATAATGCAGTTAGCATTATTTTGAGGTAGAATGTTAAATGATCATTTGGAAATTATAACCATGGTCATAATTTAGTTAGGCAGCCTACTCTTCTTTTTCAATGGTCATCTTTGTAATGTAGTGTAATTGTATTATGAAATTTGGAACTTTTCTTACATTTAGGACACCACTATTGTAACAAATCCCATATGCTTTCATATTAGTAGAAGTTTTGATTGGGCATTGCACCAATAATAAGTAATAAAACTATCTAATAAGCTTATTTCTTGGTAATTAAAGCCTGGGTTGTTATAAGATAAGATATTTTACTTAGTAGCTAATTTATACTAGCAATAAAACTTTTAGAGCCTGACATGCAAGGCCATGAGATGTTATTGTTGTAAATAAATATTTATAAGTTATAAATGGTAAGAATATTTTTATTCTGCATCTTTAAATCAAAACAGTGTAGAAACCTTGAAAACACAAAAGCATTACACAGTGTCATAAACCACTGACCAGAACAATCTTCACTGCCTGATTCAAGCTGGTACCGTATACTCTTTCTAAGAGTGAATCAACAAGAATCAAGCCCTTTATAATTCATTCCAACCACATTTGCTGTAATAACACTAAACTTAAGGTGTTTAGGAGATTAAACCTCCTTTATATAAAATTCAAAACCTCTTTTATAGTTTATTTTAACAGATTTCTCGGGTTCCTGCCAGTTCACTTTCAACATTTCAAAGGCATTACCCTTACTAAGAAACATAGGTTGAACTAAAGTTCCAATTTATAGATCAAAGGAGATAACAGGCATGTGATATGTGGTTTAATAGAATAAGCACTGATTACATAGTACATTTGGTAAAAAATAGAATATCATTAAGTTTTGTGGCTATTGAATATTACCTATTAATTAGACTTAATTCTTTTATGTGATAGATTTAATTTAACAAAAGATAACAATGCATGTTAAGAAGTATTAAATTTTTCATTTACGTTTTTTCTCATCCACCTCTTTGTACCTGCTTTTATCTCTTGTCATACATAATAGCAATTTTTACACACATTTTCTCTTGTAGTATATTAGTGTTAGCAATACCATAAACCTTTTAAAGCTATGACAACATTAATTATTTAATCTTATAACAGACCCATGTTACTTCCATATTTACATGTCTTCCATAGAATTGATAAATCTTTGCTCTATCAGATAATTCTTTCCTTACGTTTAATTTTTTTTTTCAACGTTTATTTATTTTTGGGACAGAGAGAGACAGAGCATGAATGGGGGAGGGGCAGAGAGAGAGAGAGACACAGAATCGGAAACAGGCTCCAGGCTCCGAGCCATCAGCCCAGAGCCCGACGCGGGGCTCGAACTCACGGACCGCGAGATCGTGACCTGGCTGAAGTCGGACGCTTAACCGACTGCGCCACCCAGGCGCCCCTTTCCTTACGTTTTACAGTCTCTCAAGATAACAGTGATTCTAGAAGCTTGATCTGTTGCATGTACAGGATGAGGTAGATAATATGTGACCAGGATTTTAACATTTAAAAATTATCTTAATAAACACCTTGAAATTAGAAAACCTTCTTAGTCACAGTAGACACACTCATATATCTGTGATTGAAATCTTGTCTTATGACCTTAACTTTTACACTCACCATAACACCGAGTTTAATATAGAGGTTAAAAACGAAGCACATTTGTAGAAATCAGTTGGTTCTAGTGCTATACCCACTATGATCATTTCAAGGACAGTGTCTGAGAGAAATGTAAAGCTTATCTCTATATGCAGGAGATAAGAACAGAATATTAAGAGAAAAAGGTGAAAAACCTTTTACTGTTCAGCTGTATTTTTTTTTAACCCAAACTTAACATGTACCCCTTGGGAAAATTTGAAATACCACGCTCCTTATGTAAAGCTACTATCAGTTATTCTAGTCTTATCACATTTCATCTCTCTCTGACAGATATCATTTGATTCAAATCAAATCTTATTGTTCAAATGTACTTTAGAGATTGCGGTAATGAAAAGTTGTTCAGGAATTTTAGGAAATATCCAACCCTTGAGAGGACAAACCTTAGAAATGAACAAACAAATTTCAAACAAAGAAATAAAAATAGTCATATTGTATAGCTACTGGATTTATCACTGCCTCTTGGCACCTGCTTAACTTAGTTGTCCAGAAGTATCAAACTCTACCTCCAGTTTGCCATAGCTTGCTGTCCTTCCTTTGGATTGAAGACTTTGCCCCAGGAATTACAATTCTCACTAGCAAGTGAGTGTCTTAATTTGAGCTGCTATAAAAAATAAATATATCATAGACTGAGTGGTTTAGACACAAGCATTTATTTCTCACCATTATGGAATCTGGAAGTCCAAGATCAGGATGCCAGAGTGGCCAGGTTATTGGTGAGAGCTTTTTTTTCTGGTTATGTCTTTACATGGCCTCTCCTTGGTATATGCACACAGAGAGAGACACCTCTTATCTCTTCCACTTTATTTGAGGGCATTAATCCCGTGATGGGATTCTACTCTCATGATTTCATCTGTGAATTACTTCTCAAAGGGCCCACCTCCAAACTGTGTCTTTAAAGACTAGGGCTTCAATCTATGAACTGGGGAGGCATAGGGAGGATACGCATTCAGTCCATAGCAGTGAGCTTTGTGGATTTAACAGAAAGGACCATGTCACAGATGGAACTAATGCAGAATTTCACAGAGTGAAGCTGCCCACAAGACCTTGTGGCAGACTGTTTACAAACAATTTTAGTTGGTACAGGCTGCTATAACAAAGTGCCATAGATTGGGTGGTTTATAAACAACAGAAGTTTATTTTGCATGGCTTTGGAGGCTGTTAAGTCCAAGGTCAGTGAACCAACATGGTGGGGTTCTGGTACAGATTGCTGGCTTCTATTTCTATCCCCATAGGATGGAGAACAGAGCCCAGGAACAATGCTCTCTTCTGACTCTTACAGGGTACTGATCGCATTATGAGAACTCCACCCTTATGACCTCATCTACTCCTCATCATCTCCCCGAAGCCACACTTCCTAATACCATTATATTGGGGAGCAGAGTTGCAGCATTTGAATTGGGGAGAGCATAAACATTCAGTTCATAACAATGCTTCTCCACTTTCCTCCTCTTCCCTAGGATGGAGATTTACCTTGTTGGATTTATTACTTTATACCTTAGTCCATAATAGCATGGCCACCAAAACTTACGATATTGATTCTTGAGAAAGGCGGGTAAAACAACTCAAATCCAACCAGCCAGAACTCTGTGATCATTAAATCCTTTAATCCTTGGAATTCTATTATTTAATTTCAGTGGAGCAGTGGCAAGGACAAGTTTTTCCTAATATTATCCATGTATTGTTGACACCTATCTACTGACTTAAGCCAGCTTTTGTTTGTGATGATTTAAGCTAGATAGTAGTTTTCTAATATATTGGGCTTTACTAAAACAATATTTGAATGTCATAGTATTAGCGGCTATCCTTAAATTTTAATGAACCTGCTGGAACTAATCCTAAGACATTGGTTATTTAAATTATAGAAACTTCAGTTTCCTGATTTGTGAAGAGGAAGAAATGGATCTAAATTCATTATGTTACGAATTGAAGCATACTGAGGTTAGGATCTTAATTACATCTATTTTCACTCAAGAGTATTTATCAAGCATGTCCTACAAACCAAGCACTCTTCCAGGTGTTGGGTATAGAGAACCAAATTAAGCAAGCAAAAATGACTTTGTGAACTTTACATTCTAGAAGGGAAAACAGATAATAAACAAAACAAAGTAGCAAAATATATAACATGAGAAACAGTGAAAAGAGTCAATGAGAACTAAATAGAGCAGTGCATTGAGATACATCAGCAGCTAACGCCACCATAATCATACATAATAAACATTCCAGAACTCAGCAGCGCTATATAATAATAGTTCTCATGCTCAACGGCAATCAGCTGACATAGGCAGGCTTTCAGTAGGGAGCCTTGTGTCAAGCAGCAATCCTTAACTCCATGCTGTGGGTCCAGTAACACTTGTCACCAGGCAGAAGAGGTGACCCCTTACAGGGAGGAAGC
The DNA here is from genome assembly GCF_016509475.1 of Prionailurus bengalensis. Classification (NCBI taxonomy): domain Eukaryota; kingdom Metazoa; phylum Chordata; class Mammalia; order Carnivora; family Felidae; genus Prionailurus; species Prionailurus bengalensis. The sequence goes on along the minus strand of NC_057350.1, from coordinate 22,910,648 downwards.
CACCTCATGGTGATGGCAGAGGCACAAGAGAACAAACCCCATAATGGGAGCTTGATTTCAAGTGCTAGCTCATGTCACATCCAAAAAGTCATGTGGCTAAGCCTATCATCACTCCAGGATGGTAATGCGCTCCTATTGAGAGGGCTTCGGGAGCAAATATTTGCTAAATAAAATAAGCTATATCAGAAGTACATGCCCATGAGTACAAGATAATTTTAAAGTAATAATCGGGTTTGTGAATCCTGATTACAGGTTTATTTACATTTTTCTCTCATTTGCTTCAAACTTGCTTGTGTCATCACATATTGAATAAGAAAAACCAACATAATTTTAAATAAATTTTTTAAAGATGTTAAAGAAGTAAATGGTATTTTTGTATCTTCATTTAACAACCCTCATAATAATCACTCAGGTTAATGATATTTATTGTATAACATTAGAAATAGTGTATTATTAGTGCTTTTCAAATGCAAAATGATTGAAGGGATATACAAATATTGCAATATATTTAGGAAGATGGGATCTACTTATATGGGTCAGCATAGAAAGTATCATAAAATAACATATAATTTAATGCAATTGTAATTAAAAATGTGTCATAGAGACTATACAAATGAGCAGTAACAAAGAAAAAACAAAAAAATCCTCTTAGAAATGTAATATCATCACAATATTTTAAAGAACTGTAGTATCATCACAATATTTTAAAGATCTAGAAAGGAAGGACCATATTATACTGGTTCTGCATCCATACCATTTCAAAAACCTATGTGACTCACTTGACTTACTATATTTACTCACATAGATCACTTTATTTCATATGTTTTGGGTCATCCAGAGTGAAATGTCCTGTGTGCTCTCATATTGCTGATAAGAAAAAACTGTTTCTGCCCCTCTGATGCTTGTTAAGAGCAATTCACTCTTTAAAATATTTTTAGCACTCTTGGTATCTTAAAATGCTTCCTCGGTAGCAGGATTTCAAATATTACTTGTTAGATACAAGTAATTCAGTGATTATCCTGTTTGTTTAGGAAATCTTTGATTTATCTTGGGCTTGATAAAAAGTCTTCTAAGATTATAAGAACAATTACCAATGTAGTCAGCCTAATACCATAAAAGGTATTCTATTTTGAGATACTTTAATTTTTTTCTGTGATTTTCTCAAACTTCAATGTGATTAATTTTTGCTCCTAGTAGTCATGAGTCATCAATGCTAACATTTGATTTAACCATTTTTCTTGCCTTGAGCAGCATTTCACATTGTGATTGCTCATTTTAATTATTTTTTGGAAAGATTGTTATTTTACATTTTTATACAATAATAAAAATTAGATATATAAAATTCCAGATCATAGGCTCATAAACCAAGATAATAATTTCACTTGAATATGTACATATTTATTTTTAAATTTTATTTCAAATTGTTTGGTTTTGCACAGTGAAATATTATTTCCTAGAATGAGTAGAAACGTTTCCACTATAGTGTAATATGCACAAAACCAAAGCCAGTTATTTCTAATATCCCTTTTTCTAAAGTGGGGGGAAAAAGAAATAAAGAAAAGAAAAGAAAACACATATTTATGATTTTCCAAAAACTCTCTGGGAAATCCCAAAGATATATTTATATGTAGTAGATATCCTTAAATCTTAACTTTTCCTGTAAATTTACAGTTTTATTTTGGAAAAGCAAAATCAAAAGCACTTTCACTAATTTATTCACTTGGCTGAATAAAAATTGTAGGCGACTGAGAAGCAACTTGGTTACCTATTTAATAAGATTTACAATAAAACGTTTTAAAATAAACATAAAAGGTAAACAAAAAATGCTTCATTAATTAAATCTTTGCTATGGGTATTTTTTATTTATACTATGGTTTACAATGTGTTCTTATTTCAACGTTATTTTCATTTAATTTCTCTACTTCTTAAATCCATTAATATTATAAAACTGTTGATTATTTGTAATGTTATAAAACTGTTGATTATTTGTAATACAAATTTTGTGCATAATAGTATAGTACCAGCTATTTGATAATTATTGCCATATTCGTTCATTAATTTTATATTTATTTAATGCTTATCATATGCCAGGGGGCATATTGACCTTGGGTAAACACAATTAAGGAATGCACATTTTTTAGCTGAAAAACAAAATACTAAAGATGGAGATCCATGTCAATTTTATTTTAGGAGAAGCTGTATAATTTTTTATTTTGTTTACCATGATGCAGTGCTCTGAAAATATATCACATATGATTCATTTCTAATCATAATTCAAATTGCTTTTATTCAATTTGGCTGAAAATATTTTTCTATATTATGTATAATTAATTAAATTTTGATGGTAGTTTATCACCTCTTTAAATTAAAAAAGTATTCTAATCAAATGCACATTAAAAATATAAAATATATGTTAACATAAACGGTAGTTAAGCAGAATGAAATTGTGATCTAAGTCCAACTAAATAATACTGTGGTTATTTGATAGTTAAAAATATGTAACAATTTGATACCAATTTTTATTGAAGACATTTAAAGGAAGGTAGAAAAGGTTTACATAATTACCTATATTTCAGCCTTTCAATTAAGAGGTAATGAATATAAAGGTAAAATACTGACAATAAATAGTACCAATGTAATGTAATTGCAATTAAATTTGTTCCTTACATAACACGCCTAAACACTGATTGATAGATGATAAACACCACATTAACTATTATCATCATCATTATTTCTTTTTCTTTTTTTTTAAATTTATTTATTGAGAGAGAGAGAGAGAGCAAGCGGGGAAGAGGCAGAGAGAGAGGGAGAAGGAGTGAATCACAAGCAGGCTCCACATCATCAGCAGAGAGCCCGACCCTGGGTTTGGTGCACAAATCTGTGAGATCGTGACCTGAGCTGAAATCAAGACTGTGACACTTAACTGACTGAGTCACATAGGCGCCCCCTCATCATCATTATTTCAAATGTTGCTATTATTATTATTATTATTATTGTATTATGGTAATAATACTGAGAGTTTTTGTTATTTATAGAACAACTTTAACACTGTTATATCCGTATGACCGATTATTTTTCTTTTGACAACTTAGTAGTTTTTATGAAAGAGATTCACTTAAGCTTTGTTTCCTAAATTTCTATGTAGAATTGTGCATAATAATAATGTAGTCTTTAAAATGCTGTAGCTTTATGGAAAATTCAATTATATAAAGCATAAATAGAGGAGAAATAGCCAGAGGTAGTAAAATACCTTTATTTTGTAAATGCATTTATATTCGGATAAAAATATATTATATATTATATATATACAATATATATACATATATATAGACAATATATATGTATATATTGTCTATATATATATATGCACATACAATTTATGGAAAAATATTAAGACAAGAGAAAGAAGAATAATTCACGGTACTCCTAATCAAGCTTATATTATTATCAGTAATAATTATATCACTAATAGCAGTCAAATTAAAGAGAAACCCAATGTGTGCTAAGAAGTCTTACATAAGCATTATCTTAATATGACACTTACGACTCTAGAGTCATAAAATATGCTGAGATTTATGCATAACTTGGTTCAAATTTGGTACAGAAAATGCACATCCAACACTAGGGTTAATTGGCAATAAACGCACATCTAATTTAGTATTCCATGTAGCCACTAGAATTCCCATGATACATGGACTGAATCCAGTTAATTGCCATAGCTGATTCTGCCTATGAGTGAACATTCAGGAGAGCTGGATCTATAAAATTATTAATTGAATTATCCTCTAAAAGTGCCAAAGGATATATTAGTTTTTATTCCCTTGATAGATTCCCTCAGCATAAATCAAATGAGAAAATCCAATGACTGAAAAAAGCGTCAAGGTGATTTAGATATTAAAACAACATGTGCAGTTAATTCTTAGTTAATTTAAGGGGCTGGCTTCTTCACAAAATAAGCAATGAGTCCATGAAAAACAATGTATCACCACAGAATTAATACTGGATTAAAGTCCTAAATTCTGTGATATTAGGAAAATGAAACAAATGTTGGTATAGTTTTTCTCCGCACTTACCTGGATTTTCATTTATTGACTTAACTATTATTTGCTGGATATCTACTGGATGTGAAATATAAATTCAGGTGCTGTACAGAACTGTGAGAAAAGTAACATTGCCCTTGCTCTCATGGAACTTATGTGGGTTTTGCGGGGAGAATTTATGTTTTAATTTGGGAAATGGACACATTAAGATGAAGTATGTCATAGTGATCAGACAGATGGGAAGCTAGTGCAATGTGCTGAACGCAAGAAAGGGTCAGGGGTGGTGAGGGTCTAAGGATTGAAGTGGATTCAAATAGAGACAAAGTAGACAGGCATAGGTCAGCTGGTGTGAAATGTTATAAATCTTCATAAAAGGTTTTAATTTAAAAAGTATGAGGATAACCTTGTAGAAAGGATTAATCAGAATAGTAATTTTGTCTTTTTTTAAAGTTTATTATTATTATTTTTATTTTTATTTTTATTTTGGGAGACAGAGAGAGAAAAAAAGGAAAGGGAAGAGAGAGGGAGAGAATCTCAAACAGGTTCCATGCTGTCAGCACAGAGCTTGACATGGGTCTTGAACCCACAAACTGTGAGATCATGACCTGAGCCGAAACCGATGGATGGTTAACCGCCTGAGCTACCCAGGCACCCCAACATTGTCTTAAAATAGAAACTGGTTGGCTAGTAAGCCAGTAATGGCCAGGCCACACAATGAACCAGATAGCGGGAGAGAAGTGAATGGTATTTCTATATACTGTGATTTATTGGTGAAGAATGAATGTCAAACTTTTAAGAATATCCTATTTTATTTTACCGTGGTTCTTAAAATCTATATTAAAGAAAAAAATGGAAACGTTTATACCACAAAGTATGATGACTACAAGAAGGGTTAGTATTTCATGGCAGTATGTAAATTATTTGAAGAATGTGCAAGACAGATTTGCTCTGATCCCAAAATTGTTTTACAAGAGCAGTACATGTTATGCTATCAATATGATTTTTAAAGACAAATTTATTTTCATTGATTGTCAATCTTACCCTATTATGCTTTTCAATTCGATTCACAAAACAGATAGGGCATAGTGAGTTTGTATAGTGAGCTGCCTGATTTCTATTATTCATGAACCTGTGGAAATTCAGGTCAAAGATTTTTATAGTTCAGCTCCCAAAGCCTGTGTGTTGTGTGTCGTTATCAGCTTTGGCCAGCTCACGAGCAAGCTGACTTCAGGAATTCAGACCAGCACTCAGCAAGAATGTAAGACTTTACTCAGGTCACAGTTACCAACCACAAATAAACCATGTTCAGAAAAGAAGCCTTCAGAGCCTGAGAGGGAATGACAGGAGAAAGTGAAAAGCTTGTAGTAAGCAAATAATCAGGGAGGGAAGTTGTGCAGTGTTAGGAATGCATTGATGAGTGCCAGCTGCATGTTCAGCCCTAAGTCTCAGCCGTAAGGCAAAAAAAATTTAAAAGTACATTTTATCAAAACAGGAGTAACTTGGCACTAGGTCTGAAAGCAGTCTTAGAAGTTTCTTTAATGTCTTCTTGTATGCCTGGAACATACTTTTCCTGATCCCCGCTTTGAGGAAATGACAAATTCAGATCCTGACACACTCTGGTGTGTCTTCCTATGCTGGTAACTTTAAATTAGAGATTCACTTAAAGTTATGGATGTAAGTACTGTTGAAATGTTCTAGCTCAGCTTTTTACCTATACGGCTTCCATTTAATTAGATTTAAATAATTACACTTTAGAGATCTTTCCATTGTGGTGATAGATAGGAGAACATAGTTCTTTGATTTTTAAGACTTGTATTCATTTTACATCCAGTTTTACGTATTTTTCTTCTCACAGTCTGTGCAAAAATATAGTTTTATTAATCATGTAATTAGAAGAAGACATGGGAGCCTAAAAATCATGTACTTCCCAATATTTTTGCCACTGAGGAACTCACATGATTTTCTCACATGCATCCTTTGGTTTTAAACTTGTTAACTTATTAAAATGGTATTTACTAAAAGGATTATTCTTCATTTTCATTATAAGCATACATGCACATATATACATAAAATTACATGTATGTATGTATAGTTAACTACCAACCAGAGGCTTTTATAAACTTGAGATAATTAACATTATCCTGAGGAATTTATAATTTTAACCAAAAACAAATTTCACCTTTTATATGGTCCAATGCCTCTTTATATATGGTAAATATTATAATCCTCTGTCTATATTTTTAATTTGTCCAAGATTCATGTTTTCTGTGTTAATAAACTCCTAGAGATTAAAGAAACTAGTTCAACTATTAATTCTAAAAAGAAATAAAATTTAAAAAACCCAAAGCCCAAACTAATAAACAGAAAATCAAAGTGACACCGTTGCTATCTGGCATAGTTGGGACTTGAATCCAATGGCAGGCCTGACATTATTTCTAATGTAATATTTTACTTATAAACAGCAGCTGCAAAATTCTGGCTTCCACTGGTAGTTCATCGTGTGTGTGTGTGTGTGTGTGTGTGTGTCTCCAGATTCCTAATGTCAGGCTTGTTGTGACAACCATGGGAAGCAGGTAGCACTGTATTCAACACATTTTATATGCTCAAAAAATTTAGAAGTAAGGATCATGATCTTTGGGAAGTTTTCTTTGAGCCTCCCCTGCATATCCTAATTAGGCTCAGTGCTGATACCTTTCAGACAAGAACCTTACCCATTCCACTTCTATTGTGATACATATTGCCTTCATTATACTTATATATTTTTGCATCTGCCTGATCCCCTAGAGAATATTCCCTGTTGACATGAAACCCCTCATTTTAACAGTAATTAGTATAAAATAGACACACAATAATACTTGGGGATTTACTGCAGCAACTACCCTTCCCAAAGCAGTACATTCAGAATCTTTCAGAGGAACCCTTAGACATCGGATTTTTTCCCCACAAGCTCAAAATATGATATGATGAATAGCCAGGGTGGTGAAACTTTTATATGTAAACAGGTGTATCCATATTTGCTGACGGTTAGCTTAGTGTCAATGGACACAAATTTTTTTGACTAGAGATGGGCAATCAATTCAATGATTAAAGGACTGTAATATTTTGTTTGGCAAGGCACCCTATGATGGCAGGGTTTAGAATGGATGATGGAATAAATAGAAGAATAGATAAATATTAGCTAAAATATCAAGCCAAATACAACTAAAACGTAAATAAAATGTTAATTATTTATAGTAGTTTATAGAGTGTACTTAATTTTTAAGTTATTGTAGAAGTGTAACTGTTTAAAAGATAAAGTATAATATATGATACCACAATACTGAGAAAATTGAAAATGAATTTTGCCCTTTTGATAACACAAGAAAAAATATAATAGTTTTTTTTAACTCTCAAGCATATTACAAGTGCAGAAACTTAAATTTTTAAAATATGAAAATGAAACTGCTTATGATTCAACTCCATATAATTAATATCTCTCAACAGATAAACAGATGGCTTGAAATTCCCTTGAAATGATGCATATATGTGTTCACACTAGAAGAAATACATACGCGTGAGCACACACACATACACACACATAAAGGCTAGTAAGTTCACTTAACTTTAAAAAAGAATCAAATTTAGTTTCACTGTTGAGAGAGTACAGAAAGATACCAGTGTTTATGTTTGCTGCTTTTAGAGTATGGAGGATATTTTTACAATTATGTTTAGTTTAGTTATTTTTTTTGCTCTATCCTATGAATGATATTTTTAGTAACAAAACCCCCTTAGTTTTCATTATATTCTAGATAGAATATTATTCTATAAGAGGTAATATGTACTCAAGAAAACATACATGGACATCCAACAAAGATGGAAGCAACATAACAAATTTTCAACTCTTAATGTTTTGAAAAGTGGTAACAACCTAATTTCTTCATAAATGTCTTAATAAGAAGTTGAATATTGAGGTCAACTTGGGATATTCCTATGAATTTTCCTGATGTAAAAGTTACATAGTAAATACATTTTTAAATTAAAAAATATAATTTAAAAAGTGTTTTAAAAAGCAATTTTGAGGGGGACCCTTGGTGGCTCAGTTGGTGAAGCATCTGACTCTTGATTGTAGCTAAGGTCTTAATCTCAGGGTTGTAGGGTCAAGCCCTGTGTTGGGCTCCATGCTGGGTATGAAGCCTACTTCAAAAAAAGTAATTATTATATTTTAAGGCATTAGTAAATATGCTAATTTGGGGATTAAATTTATTCTTTATTGAGATGTTGAATAATACCTTCTGTTTATTTTAGCAATTTTATTCTTAATGCAAGACTTACTTCACTTGTCATGGATCAAGAGCAAAAGTGCTGTGGTTAGCATATTCATAATTTCTTAACCACAAAAGGGCTAGACAATAAATTTTGAGATTACCTTTTATTTATTTATTAATTTTTATTTTTTAAATAATTTTTTTAATGTTTATTTTTGAGAGAGAGAGAGAGAGACAGAGAGAGAGTCTCAGATGGAGCGTGAGTGGGGGAGGGACAGAGAGAGGGAGACACAGAATCAAAGCTGGCTCCGGGCTCTGAACTGTCAGCACAGAGCCCAATGCAGGGCTCGGACTCAAGATCTGTGAGATCATGACTTAAGCCGAAGTCAGACGCTTAAGCGACTGAGCCACCCAGGTGTCTCAAGAGATTACCTTTTAAATACCAATCTTGTATATAAGCAGTAATCAAATTTTATTTTATTTTTTATTTTTTACTGTTTTAAAATTTTTTTATGTTCATTTTTGAGAGAAAGAGAGTGTGAGTGGGGGAGGAACAGAGAGAGAGGGAGACATGGAATCTGAAGCAGGTTTCAGGCTCTGAGCTGTCAGCACAGAGCCCGACTGGGGTTTGATCTCAGGATCTGCAAGATCATGAGTTGGGCTGAAGTTGGACCCTAACTGACTGAGCCACCCAGGAATCCCTTATTTTATTTTTTAATGTCTATTTATTTTGAGAAAGAAGAGAGAACATGAACAGGGAGGGGCAGAAAAAGAGAGAGAGAGAGATTGAATCCCAGGCAGGATCTGTGATGATAGCACAGAGCCCAATTCAGGGCTCTATCTCATGAACTGAGATCATGACCTGCACTGAAATCAAGAGTCAGATGCTTAAACGACCAAGCCACCCAGACACCCCAACCAATCAAATTATATACAATAGTTTAACATATCTTATTAATTAAGAATAAAAGGTATATTCACATTTTCCAACTGAAGTTTAGAGCATTATCTTTGACTTTGTGATATTGAAAGAATTGGTTTACTTTTCTCTCTGTTTACAGTTTTAAATAAATTCATAGTTTACTATTTTAGTTTTTTTGTGTTTTGATGCTGAACTTGATGTAAGTGTATCAGTGAGTTGGTTCAAGTTACCCCAAATCATAAAATAAACTTGAGAGAACATAAAAACTTCAAGAAGGTGGGGATCTTGTCTTTCATGTTCAGCCTTTGATCCCCAATACACAGAAGAGAGCACTGGATGAAATCAGGAGCTATTTGTGAAATATAAATTCTACAACAAAACAAAATACACTTTATTGTCTTCTTGTCCTTTTTAATTTTATTTTCCTTCTTTTTCTCCTCTTTCCTCCTGCCCTCTTTCATTCTCTCTCCTCTTTCTCACCACTCTTTTTTGTTATTTTTCAATTCTCAGTGTAAGGTTAACTAACTCCTGAATTTTCATCGAAGCACTATCTATTCAAGGGTATGTTGCCAAAATGTGATTCTAGCCATAAAACCCTGAGTGCAGAAAATAATCGACATGCCCCAGAATACATTTCATCTTACATCTTAGCTCCTCATACCTCAGCAGAGAAATTGGCAAAGTGGTTATGATGTTAATTATCTCATTTTATTGACATCACCCTGAAATGAGTGTACCAATGTGCATTTGTTTCCATCAAATTTTTTTTCCAAATTCTATTACATGTTTCCTTTATTGCTTAAATGCAGCATACAGGACTAGTAAAATACTTCTTGATTACTTGGTATAATCACTTCAAACACTAATTTCACTATTAATGATCTATTAAAACCACTCTCTGAGAATGTACTTAGTTATTAATAGAATAACTGGCATAATGTTGTGGTTTCATAACCTGATAATAAAGAGCAAAAGATTACGGGTTGTGTCTGCCACCAAATATCTAAGAGTCAAATTTCCCAAGTATCCAAGAGTCAGATTTCTTGTGTGTAGAACAAAGATTTGTAGAGGACTCTCCGGTTCCTTTTTCAGATATTTGATGCTATGATATTTGTCCCAGTTCTGCATAACTTAAAATGACCATGGGCACGAAAGTATTACAAGTTTAACTTTGTTCACAGGTAAATACAATAAACACAAAGATCACTTATTTGTGTAAGGAGAACTTGGTGAATACACAAACAGTTGGATATAAATCTTCCCTGTCTCCCTGCGTGAAAGTCTGGTTGGGGTGAATTTCTTTATTGTGTGATTGATTGTTCAAAACTGTTTCATTCAAAATTATAGAAAATAATCCAATAGATTCTAACACCGCCATGTTTCTTTCATGTCTTTCTTTGCTTTTCTCTTTCTTCTTAAACAAAAGGAAACAAGTTTTCCTTTAATCGCCTTTTTTGGGGAATGTACTCTACCTTTTGTCAGAGAGAAACTATGTTGGCACTTAAAAATGTTAAGGTAGACTTGTATTTAAATTGATCGCAATAGGGGTCACGACTGTTCTAATGGGGGAGAGAGATTGAACTAAATTCCAAAGACAACAAAAGTAGGTGGAGACTTACAGTCATTGAACAGAATGACAGAAGTCAGTGGATGGAAAATTACTAAAAGAAACTTGATTACATTTCAACTACAATGTGATTCTTGCTAAACTAACCTGACAAAATTCTTATAAAAGTAAGCCACGTATATGGGCATTCAGGGTGGGTAATAAGGAACTTGACCAGATTTCAAAGATACTGAGATATCCAGGATAGAAAGATTTCCACTAAACTGGCTCAGGATTCTTTACTGAAGAACGCAGCCGATCAGGGAAAGTCCTGAGGATAAACCCTAGTCCTTATAAAAAGGCTTATAGAGGGGCACCTGGTTGACTCAGTTGGTTAAACATCCGACTTTGGCTCAGGTCATGAACTCTTGGACTCTGCTGTCAGCCTCTTTGCTGTCAGAGTCTGCTTCTGATCCTCTGTTCCCCTCTTTCTCTGCCCCCCACCACTGCTTGTGCACACGTTCTCTCTCTCTCCCTCTCTCTCTCTCTCTCTCTCTCTCAGAAATAGTCAGAGAAAGACTGATATCATATGTGTTCACTCATCTGTGGAACTTGAGAAACTTAACAGAAGACCATGGGGGAAGAGAAGGGGAAAAAATAGTTTCAAATCGAGGGAGGCAAACCATAAGAAACTCCTAAATACAGAGAACAAACTGAGGTTTGCTTGGGGGAGCTGGGGAGAGGGAGGAATGGGTGATGGGCATTGAGGAGGGCACTTGTTGAGATGAGCACTGGGTGTTGTAGGTAAGTGATGATGAATCATGGCAATCTACCCCTAAAACCAAGAGCACACTATAGACACTGTATGTTAGCTAACTTGACAATAAATTACATATAAAAAATAAAAATAAATAAATACATACATACATAAACATTTTTTTAAAAAAGGGTTATAGAAACCTGACAAAAGTTTTGTCAAGGAGGGCATTTTTGCCACTTTCCTCGGTTCTCATTGTTACCTGAAGCTTTCTGAAGGGACACTGCTACTTTTTCATCCAGCGAATGACGTATTTTATCGTGTCAGTATTCACGTTTCTCTGATTTTTTCACTACTTGGCTCAGATAAAAAAATGTGTTTTTCCCATAAAGTTATTTCTGTTCATTGAATTTTGTAGAATATTTTATTTTGGGCTTCACTAGGATTTGGGGGACATATAATGCCCTGAGAGATGTTTCCATTTCTTTATGGTTTATTGATGCCGTATTCCTCTCTCCTCCTCCTTCCGCCTGTTTTCTTAACTGCCAAAGTTTATTTGTTCGGCACAATACTTGAAGTCTTTCAGGATGTGAAAGGCCTACTCTTTAAAAAGGCCAATTCTCTGAAAATTACTCTTTTTGATTCTCAACATGAAATGTGGCTGCTTGTTTTTAGCCTGAAGCTTTCTCATGTTGCCTGTGCCAGAATCATATCTTCCTTCAAACAGTGACCCAACACCAATTGTTCGGTTTTATTAATGTGCCAATCTTGTGCTAGTGCGTATTGCTGCACTGGTAGTGTTTTGAGTCTACAAAGCATGTAATGTATGGGAATTTACTTTATGTTTTATTGTAGATGGAAGTTATCAATATTTTCTTGCCTCACACCACAAACACATTTTTTAATGTGCCTTTCAGGATAGCATGTATTGCCTGTAGCATGTTTGCATTCAACATCAGTGATTCCAAATTAAATTCCTACTGAGATCATCAGGCAGACAATTAGTAGCAATTGCTTGCTTTTGGAGAAAAATCAAATCTTGCCCTAAGTTTACGGTCAAATTATAATAATATAATACATATTTATACAGATGCCGCATCATGGACAGAGTAGACTGTGAGTCAGCCATCTATTAATCGTTCCATTAGCATGTATGATTTTCATATTGGGCTATACTTATATGCAAGTAAATTATCCATAAACCTTTCCTTAGAATATTATAATGTTAAAGAGATTATATTTCATATTTATGAAGAGTAATAAAATGTTTTACAGATAGAGCTGTATATCTGTATAACCTTAGCTTTTCACTCTGAGCGTCAGGAAGTTTGGTTTCTCTCACAGTTGTACCCCTAATTAGTTATACGTTCCTAGATTTTTCACTTCGTCTTTCCACGCCTTGAAAAAGGTCTTTTTTTTCTTTTTTTTTTCTTTTTTTGTTTTCTCCTTGAAAATACCTTCCGTTCAATTTAACTGAGCTGTTGAATTGAAAATTAATTGGCTGATTAATTTCAGGTAAACTTGATGTACGGTTTTTGAGAACTGAGTAAGCACCTTACACTGTGTAAGCTCTCAGGTATATAATTGTGAACAAGACATATCTTAACTTGTAAGAGTCAGAGCATTTAGTGAAAACCCAATGACATGGATCCGGCCAATGCCTGTGACCATGCTGAGGGAAAACATAGAGTCTGTGGGAGCACCAAGTACAGAAGCCCACCCCCAACTGAAGGTTGTGGACAGGCTGCGTAGAGGAAGTGTGGGGCTCAGTTTTGAAGACAGTCAGACGGGAAGGACGGGCACCCTGCAAGCTGAGGGTAACCATAGGTAGAGATGTCTGTGTGATATTTAAGCACACCTAAGGGCCAAGATGTGTTACTACTTATTTAGACAATTCTCTTTTGAGGGACATTAAGTTGTTTTGAGTTTCTGTTAAGATAATAATGTATTAAAAGTCCTTTATATAAACTTTGGATATTTCTATTTATTTTCTCTGGAGAGAAACGTAAGACCAGATTGCAGAATCAAAATTATAAAGGTTTTTAAGGCTCTTTATCTTCCTGAGGGGTTGTTCAAATTGTATTTACCTCAATAATGTATGATAGAGTCCACATCACCAACACGTTGCTAGCACTGAATAATATAATTTTGTTCCTGGGTTGAATGGCTATCTAATGAATGGCCTCTGGTTAAAATCACCCTAGATTCGTATCCCACACCTACAACTTAGTGCTAGAATAAGCTGCACAGCCCTTACTCCAGATCCTTCATGCTTCAAATAGGATAGCACCTTCCTCACAAGGTTATTAAAAAGATAAAACAGAATAAAATGTACAATCCTACTGTCTTACATGGAAAACATTCAATTAATATTCCATACCAGTATTATAATAATATTCAAATCTGTGAGATTGGCATTAAAAACATACACTAAAACAAATAAAGGACAAGGATTTTAAAATTACTTGTGCATTTGTACTATAAATTATAATTCTTATATATCAGATATATAATCTATTGATATAACAAAATTGGTGTAGCTCATTTTTAAGTAATTACAGGTAGTAAAACAAAACAAAACTGAAATTGATAGTTTGTGAAATGACACTAAGTTCTAAATAATTAATAACAATAACAATCAACATTTTCTACCAGCAACATTTTTAGCTACCACTTAATTTAGGATTATGATTTTTAGTAAAAAAATTAAAAATGAATTCTCTCAAATAATTATACAGTCAAGATACTGAAACTTGAAGAGGTTATGATTGGCATGGGGCAAGGCTAAAAACCACGCTTGTGTGTCTTCACAATTAGGTTATTTTGATAAAACAATATAATAATATTGTCTATTTTCTCTTAACTGTTTTTACAGAGGTCTGATGTAGGGGCCTCAGTTTTGACAGACCCTTAGAGGCACTGATTAATTTTCAAATCAACTTTGTCAATTAAATTAAATCATCTCTGGTTTCATTAAAACTGGAAATTATTTTTCAGGAAAAAAAAAAGTTTCTTAATTGAGATATTGACATTTCAATTTAGATTTTATATATGCTTCAAAATATCTTATAAAAGAAATCATATGAATAAGACAAGATTTAAAAATGACACATGACCACTGATTCCATTATCCTAAACTCTCACTTTATAATGAAGTTTGTTGTAGAAACAGATTTCATATACGTACATAGCTATTAATTAACTGGATAATTTTTTTCTCAGATTATTAAAAGCAAATTCTGTACACTAATGTTTCATGTTTTAATAATTGACAAACTTTGAATATTTTTATATTAATTTTAAAATTATTTGATGAAAGAGTCAAACAACATATTTTCATGAGTTCTGCTGTCACACACTAAATATATGAAATTAGAATTGATGTGGCTTTTTTTTTTGTAGTTGAGTAATAATTACTGTTGTTAACACTAATTGATTATTTACCTAAAAGAAAAGGTCTATAAATGTTACGTTATTTTGCTTTACAGATGCTCCCAAGTTTATATCAAACCAAACAATTTATTACTCTTGGGAAGGAAACCCGATCAATATAAGCTGTGATGTGAAATCTAATCCACCAGCATCAGTCCTTTGGAGAAGAGAGAAATTAGTCTTGCCAGCTAAAAACACCACTAATTTAAAGACATATAGTGCAGGGAGAAAGATGATATTAGAGGTAAGTCTTTATGTACATATGAATAAGTTGTATTATTTTAGCAGTTAACTACTATGTTATATTTTTAAATACCTTGATATAAATACACTTATATATTTCATATAATACATATACACATACAAATCTTATTGTATTTTTTTCATGTGCTCTTACTTAAAAAGGAAATTTTATGCATTTGGATCATGGCCCATTAATGATTAATTTCTCATAATTTACTTATGTAGGATTATGAGTGTATAACAAAAGCCATTATTTTTCATAAAGTAATATTTGGAAAAAGTCAGTTATATCAGGAAAAAATAGAGTGAGGGAATGAGTAATTCATCAGTTATGGAGGGCCAAAAGTTCAGTTTCAATGTTGATTGTAGCCATTGTTTTTGAGGTTATGCTTTGTTTCTAGGACTGGCATATGTTACTTCTTGCTGTTACATACTTACAAGTTTCTAAATAAACCAGATTTACTTGTTCACTGCCTCATTTCATTTTATTTTGTATATGTATTTTACATGTATACATATTTTATTTTGTTAAGTTTATTTATTGTGAGAGAGAGAGAGAGAGAGAGAGAGAGAGCAGGGGTAGGGGTAGAGGGAGAGGGAGAGAGAATCCTAAGCAGGCTCTGCACTGTCAGCACAGAGCCCAAGGCGGGACTCAAACTTACGAACTGTGAGATCATGACCCGAGCCAAAATAGAGAGTTGGACGCTTAACCAACTGAGCCACAGAAGCGCCTTTCATTTTATAGTTTAAATTAAGATTGTATATCATTGTTTTTATACTGCCTAGTGCCTGGGCTTTAAATTCTGTTTGAGTACACTACGTCTTATTTAGTAATTGCTGATTATGTGTATGTATCAATTCCCAAAGTTTGTGTTTCTATGATAATCAGGGACCCTTCCAGTTTATCATTCTTTCAATATAATTAGGAATCTTCCCCACCAGCCTATTTAGCTGAAAGGACACTATATTTTTTCCCTGTAGTTCAGTTTACATAAATTTTAAAGACGCATGGTTTAAAATAACATCTGATATCCAGACTGCATGAACTTCAAGGTGTTCTCATTGGTGCCTTGTTAAGTCTTCTACCTGGTAACTGGACTTAGTGAAATGTTTGGTTGATAGAAGGAGTTAACCATTACTTCCCCAATTATTTGGATAGCTGACTAATAAGCTACTCTGTCTAGATCCATTTCGGTTTAAATTGGTTCCTTTGTAACTTTATTAGAAGAACTAGCTATTGGTGAATTGACACAGAGGTCAAGTTCACAAAGACATTTGGGTGGATTTAACCTAAAATGTAGGTATTTAACCATAGTTAAAAACCAAGGTTAGATTTAATCTTAGTTTGGTGTACTGTGTTACTGTGTTTGGGCTGCTATAATGAATACCAGATTGGGTAGTTTCAACAAAGAAACCCTTCCCCACATCCACATTTCTGTAGGCTAGAAGTCCAGGAACAAGGTGCCAGGTTGTTTGTTTGTTTGTTTGTTTGTTTATGAAATCCCTGTCCTTGTTTGCAGATGTTCCCTCTAACCATTTACTAACATAGACTTTCCTATGTGCACATAAAGAGAGAGCTCTGGTTTCTTGTCTTTTTATAAGGACATTAAGACCCATTTTTATGACCTCATTTAACTTCAGTTATCTCTTTAAAGACCCTATCTCCAAATAACATTAGAGGTTAGGGTTTCAACATATGAATTCCATGGGGCAACACAATTCATTCCGTAACAGGTAGATTTAAGTTCATGTTCAAATGACAGACTAATCTGCAATTTCTGCTTTACATCATTTTACCAGTTTTCAGTTTCTGGGAGAGCTCATAATTCTCCATAGTCAATTTCAAGCAACATGTAATAAATCCAACATTTAAATATATTAATCATTTTATATTTAAATATTTTATTCATATAAAGCTCTCATGTTATTTAATCTTCTGCCCAAATGGCATTTCTCTCCATCCCAAAGTGAAAACTAAGCAATTTTTGTTTATACACAGCTGCACGGTTTGTTGGTTAAAGCATTGACCTTGAATATACACTTTTTATGTGCATACTATTTTCAAAAATTGAATTAAAATCATGAATAAATAACTAATGTATAACTAATACAATAGGAAGACAAAATAAAACAAAATAACAATAACTATAAAAAAGAAAAAGCAATGATAAGCATTACTAATCTTGAATCAATAACATATATAGTTGGTTATGATACTACATTTTTATTTTTTTGGTAATTATTATAATAGTCATATAATTGCTAATTCTTCACATGTAATACAATATAGAAAAATAGAGTTTGCAATTGATAACAAGTTGGTCAATAATAGATTTCTTGAATTGATTTTAAAGTTTTTCCTTTCACATTGAGTAAATATATATTTTCAATCTTTTAAATTTATGAATTTTAAGATGTAATAAAATATTATGTAAATCCTTTGGATTGCTGCCAATAAATTCATCTCTATAGCCCATCCATTTTTTTTTCCCTGAGTGCTTCCTGAGGTAATTGGACATATTTTTAATATATGGGCAAAAATTGATGTAGAAACTTTGTAATGGATTGATTGGAATAATATTGTTTTATTGTTCTCGGTTGTTTCTTAAGTAAAGTGCTAGCTATTAAATATATGATTTTTTCTCACAATGGAACACAGAGAAATGAAACCAAGTTTTTGAAGGTTTAGGAAAAAGATGATTGAATTCCCTTACCAACAATGTATTCCCAGCCCTTATTGATGTTCAAAACTATATGTTGTTCTATTATGTACTATGAAAGCCCAACATCTTAAGTAAACTTGAATTATTTTAATTGCATATTTGAATATGAAAAAGTGGTTCCATATGTAAGATGTTCCTAGTTCTTCTTGGATAAATAGCAGCAATAACTGGTTTATTTTAAATTTAAATATTTTTAAGTTAGTGCTTTATAATATACCTATTTGTACATTATTTTATTTTTTGATAAGATTACTTCTCATTTCATTGTGTTCAGATTGGGCATCAAGCCACTCTCAAACATTGTTTTCATATTGCTTTCCTAGAACACATCAAATATGCTGCCGGGCTCATGATTTGGTCAGGCTATATCTAGATCTGTGCTTTTCTTTTAAATAATCTATTCTATTAGGGGTGTTTTCTGTATTTGTTCATCATACAACATTATAAAGAAATTATTTCAGACAAAATTATGAAACTTCCATCTTGGGATAGGCAAACTCCCAGGAACAGAAAACAAACAAACAAGTGAAAAAACCTTGAATTGAGCCTTTTAAAAGTCGTTCCAATTAAACTGGTTATATTTAAATTACCTTTTTAATATGGAGGAGCTGCATGATAGTTCTCATACTTTGTCATGGCCATTCTGTCTCTGCATTGTGTCAGTTCAGTACACATTCTTTCCTGTGGACTATATAAATAACTCAAATGCTTGTAAAATGAAGAATTTTTTTTGTTGGCAGATTTCTTTCTCACTAGTAAAATTGTTTTAAAGTTAAATTAGCCTAGTTTATTAAAAACTGAATGTAAGAAAAATGAATATTTTAATCACTCAAAAGTACTTACATAAGAACTGTTAAAGCTTCTAATCCTTAAACTTATGATCTACTCCTAGATAGACAGCTAACCAGAGAATGAATAACACAGATTTTTTTTTTTGTACTCTTTCAGAATTACCATCTTCAATGGACCTCAAAATTGCACTTTTAGTTAATGGCCTCCCATTACCACAAAATCATTTTCCCCTTTTTGGGATAGAGTTGAAATTAACAGCAACTCTTGTTGTAAGCATATGCTCCCTTAATAATAGTTACTGGGATTGAAAATTGTATCTATTACTATCATCAAATCTCTTTTCTGAATTGATACTTCAGGATTTCGGTACATTAGAATTACAGGGTTGGTCCCAACGTTCAGCAATAGAATTCTGGAAGGTTAACTTAATTATGGATTTCGAATGTGTAGGGATTGAGGTCAGCTATTTTGCACCTAAACTGAAAGAGAATGATAAGAATTGAACATAAATGGAGGCGAGATACTGTTATTAGTTATCAAGATAATATGCCTGTCTACAGGGATTACTACACAAGGGCAACATTTTTCTTGCAAAGTACCTTCCTGGAAAGATTATTATTTTTTTTTTTAGAATGAGTCCTCATCCTTCATTAATATTTCATATTCAATAAAATCATGAGAGGGAAAGAAAACCGATGTATTTCCAACCTTTTTTGAACTTTAAGTCTGCCTGACTTGAGGCTAAAACAGAAAACAAAGAGTTAATTAATGCTTTGGGAACAATTTTCTGTTTTCAAGTTCATGTCTGCAGTGATTGCAGAATATATTTTTTTCAAAATGTGTACTACTTTCTGATCTTTACATACATTAATATCTAGTGATTTTTCTATTCAGTAGATGTAGCATTTATCTACTTAATAAATTAATAGCTAAACTATATTTCACCTAGTCCCATGGAAACACAGGTCTGTGGATTACATCTTAAAAGGGTGTGATACTTACTTGATACAGAAAAAAAAAAGAATATGGCAAGGAGTTGTAAATAATAGAACAGTTGTGAAGATGGTAGGCATACTAGAGTCTATTTTAAAACTGTTGTGATATTGTTTTAAAATTGTTCAACATTTATTATTATGATTATTTTAGATTGCACCTACATCTGACAATGACTTTGGACGATATAATTGCACAGCCACTAACCGTATAGGAACAAGATTTCAAGAATATATTCTTGCTTTGGCTGGTAAGTACAGCACAATAATTTATGAGATCTCATAAAATATTTCTGTAATCAAATAGCTTTACATTTTAATCAGTAATGATACAGGTTATTATTAGGAGGAATGAACCAATACTTAAAAATTTAGAACAGTTGCATCTGAGGGAAGATAGTGAGGACTTAGAACATATTTACTAATCAAGATTGATTTTAAACCTTGATTCGGATCCCCCAACTTTATGAGCGAACTGTCTATGAAAAAAAAAGAAGAAAATGTCTTAGGAAAGCAAATAATAGGGGCACCTGGGTGGCTCAGTCGGTTAAGCGTCTGACTTCGACTCAGGTCATGATCTCACAGTTTGTGAGTTCAGGCCCCTCATCGGGTTCTGCGCTGACAGCTCAGAGCCTGGAGCCTGCTTCAGATTCTGTGTCTCCTTCTCTCTCTCTATCCCTCCCCTGCTTGTGTTCTCTCTCTCTCAAAAATAAATAAACATTAAAAAAAATAAAGCAAATTATATTTTATGTAAAGTTAGAACCCTATCAAAAAAAAAACTAAAAATAAAAGACATCTTGATAGAAAACAAACTAAAATTAATCTGTTTTAAAATCTTAAAGCTGAAACTACAAATAGTAAGCTTATTTTTAAGGCGAATAGAAAATTTAGGATTATATAACTGCTATTGAAAATTGTTGCATTTTTTGTTTGAAAACATTCTAGTTATCCCCAGAGCTTAAAGATATAGAAATAATGGCATGTAGAATACAATTCATTTTAACTAGAAATCTAGTTATGTTTTTAGTTATATAAATAACAGTTATATATAAAATATACATACATATTTATAGAATTTGCTGTTATGTTTTACAAGACTGGAAGTCAGAAGATATACATTGTAGTATATTTTTTATAGCTCCTATGATACAAAAACTTGATTTATTGCATTTTAAGAGTAGGTAGAGAAATATCAAAAAATTATTGTAATATTATGTTTTAATAGAATACATACCTTCTATGAAAATATTTTAAACTGTTTTCTAAGTAGAGTTCCAGTATATAACTATAATTTTATATTAAATTAAGAAAGGTATTTATTACCACTGATATGATATGATACTGATATATATCATACTGATATGATTATATGATATAAATATACTCCTGAAGTAATGTTATTAGTTGTAAAGACCAAAGGGAAATTTAAAAGTTTACAAAACCTGGAGAGCCTGTGTGGCTCAGTCGGTTAAGCCTCCGACTTTGGCTCAGGTCATGATCTCATGGTTTGTGAGTTCGAGCCCCGTGTTGGGCTCTGTGCTGACCACTTGGAGCCTGGAGTCTGCTTCAGACTCTGTGTCTCCCTCTCTCTCTGCCCCTCCCCTGCTCATTCTCTCTCTCTCTCTCTCTCTCTCTCTCTCTCTCTCTCAAAAATAAATAAATATTTAAAAAAATAAAATAAAAGTTTACAAAACTAATCAATACTCAAATTATTATGTAACTGGAACCCGTTACTCTCCAAGTCAAGTTTTGTTACACTAAGGGAAAAGGACAAGAAGGGATTGTATGAAAGGTTCTCGGGGAAGGAAGGAGGAAGAAAAATATTGACATGAAAGAGAACTTAGACAGGAAGGGAAGGAAGGAGGAAGGGATAAAGAAAGGAAAGAAATAAATGAGTATTTATTATCTACCATGACGTTATTAGAAAATTAATCTCAATGAAAATCATGGGAAGTAGACTATCCACATTTAGGCATATGAATAAACCATTAACAAGCAATTATATTCTAGGAAAATGAAATGTGCTAAGTCATATCAAAATTCACTGATACTAAATTGATACTAAATTAGCCTCAGGAAACTAGATGAATTTCCTTGTAATTAATATGAACTTTTTATAAATAATAACTATGTATGTGACAAATATATATATATATATAGAATTATAATAATATTGATGCACTATTTTATGTGTTCTTTTTTACAGATCATATAAGTTTGTATCTATTAGGTAAACTTTGCTAATGACCAGATTTTCTTAAATTTTTAAGTGCTTATAATTCTAGAAAAAATATGAAAAATAGAACATTATATTCATAATGAATAGACATTATTAAATTCTCAGGAAACATTTAATATCTCACATTTATTCATATTTCACATTTCATACTGTAAAATTTTTCATTGAAAAATGAAAATATATTTGGTACTTATCCTTCTGACATGGGGTCTGGGTGTGTCTGATACCTATACTCATAATGAAAGTATTAACTTACTGAGTTTCCCTCAGCTTGAAAAATAGAAAATGTTCACCTCAGGTAAGAACTAAAATGTTATTGGAACTATTTATTGAATAGCACAATTTTCTTAATATTTAAAATTTTGTGATAAATGCATACCTAAAATTTGTTTCAGAAAGAGGTAGATTCAACTGAAATTGTAATGGAGATATAAAAATGAATTAGACCCTGAGCCTTACATGAGAAACCTACATTTAAATATCAACATTTATAAACATTATTCCTTTGATGGGACCTCTTTATTTAATGCTTACAAAATGTAGTCTTTCCTGAAGAATTTGAACAATGAAAATGTAATGTGATTTTAAATAAAATATAAGAGAAATGTTATGTAAAAAGTTAAATATTTCAAAATGGGTGTAAATATCACAGCTCAAAATTTCATTGGCCTGTCTGACCTAGTAAAAGTACAGATAATTTATTATATGGTATTTTATACTATAGCAGATTATTTAGATTCAAAGGGGCAATAAAATAAAGCAGCTAAAATTGCATATGAAATTATGTGCTACATATTCAGTGATAAATACAGGAAAAAGCTATCCTTTTAACTTCGTTTGTTTCAAAAATCATTTTTTCCCTTTTCTTTTCCTTCCTTCTTATCTTCCTTTTTTGCCTCCTTTATAATTAAGTCCTACATCAAAGTAAGGTAGACATCTGTATGTGGGTGGGGGCACAGCAGCCTGGAATAGGGTGTCATACCCTCAACGGTGTTAATAGACTAAAGGGGGCCTCAGTGGTCTAGTGTGGGATGTTGGAGTCTAGGCAGGTGAGAAGGATTTCCATGTGCCAAGACAGATACAGCAACCCAGAGAGGAGTATTGGAACCTAATCAGTGTTAAGGAGGGATCCAACCAAGTAAAAGGGTGGGGACAGCGATTCATGACTCATTTCTACAAGTGTATGGAGTAACATCAGTAAATATATAAAGTATAATACAGTATGAAGTAATCACCTCACCTTTAAAGTTGCAGATAAAGGACAAAAACTAGAATAACCCTGGGATAATAGTTGGGGATTGGAGTTACCAGTGTGAAGTCTGGTTTTAACGTATGTAGATAAAGATAGAAAGGAGAAAAGAAGTAAAGATGTGTGTGTGTGTGTGTGTGTGTGTGTGTGTGTGTGTGTGTGTTCAGCCATTTCTACAAGGAACTTCTTTTTGTCAGGAATCTTACTTAGAAAACAATTTCTGATCTATCTATCCACCAAGAGGACTTGGGACGTGTAACACCTCAGCAGCAAAGAGCATATTAGCCTGGTACCCACTTCTTGGTTTTATTTGTTTCTGAAGTTTATTTATTTATTTTGAGAGAGAGAGAGAGGGAGGGAGAGAGAGAGTCTGCAACTAGCAGGGGAGGGGCAGAGAGATAGGGAGAGAGAATCCCAAGCAGGCTCCCCACCACCAGCATAGAGCCCAATGTGGGGCTAGAACCCATGAACATGAGATCATGACCTGAACTGAAGTCAAGAGTCGGAGGCTTAACCAACTGAGCCACCCAGGCTCCCCTACTTCTTGGTTTCTAAATACCATTCTTCAGTAAAAGTAACCAGGGTTTCTTGTAAAATTGCTGATTCTAACAGTGGAACCAAGTACAAAATAAGCCTGGAAAAATGTGTTGTGCCAGGAGGAAAAGAAATTAAAAAAAAAAAAGTAGAGACATGTCAAAAACATCCATCAACCAATTTTAACAAATATCATAATACAAGTGAATTCAGCTGAGGGGCATCAATGGTTGCTAATGGGAGTACAATGAGAAAAAAATTAGTCAGATGACAAAAAAATAAATGGAAATGTTTTTAAAGTGTCTACTCCTCAAATTATTTTTAAATACAATGGAAAAATAATAACATTACGGTTGATAAACCTACCAGATCCCACTTTAATTAAGTGATCAAAATTAACATCACCAGTAATGAGAAAATTAAACTTGGGTGCTACCAGAAATAGGTAATGAGAAGAACACATAATAACAATTGTAATATTCCTGCCAAACATGCATAATCAGGATCTAGTATGAGGAAATGTAAGACAAGTCCAAATTGAGGTACCATCTACAAAATAACCAGCCTTCAAAGTATCAAAGCCATGCAAACAAAGGACTGATTGAGGAAACTTTCTAGATTAAAGGACAGTAAAGATAAATAACAAATAAATGCCATGCCTGCGTCTTTTGCTACAAAGGACATTACTAGGGGAGCACCTGGGTGGTTGGTTAAGCATCTGACTTGGGCCCAGGTTGTGATCTCGCAGTTTGTGACTTTGAGCCCCACATAGGCCTCTATGCTTACAGGTCAGAGCCTGGAGCCTGCTTCAGATTCTGTGTCTCCCTCTCTCTCTGCTCACAGGTTATGTTCACAAGATATCTTATGTGTATTTATTGGCCTTAGTTTCCTTCCTTTTTATTCTTTTTTTCTTTGAACATAATTTCATACTCATAGGAAATTTGTGAGAATAGTTCATAGAACTTATATTTTTTTATCTGAGCCATTTATCAGGGGCCAACTTCACTGTGTATTTACTGTATGTAACAAAACATTCTCCTTCAAAAGCTCTATAAAACAATTAAATTACTGTCTAATCCAAAGACTAAAATCCGATCCTACCTGTCATCCTAGTAGTGTCCTTCATGTTTTTTTAATGTTTATTTAGTTTTGAAGGTGAGAGAGAGTGTGAGCAGGGGAGGGGCAGAGAGAGAGGGAGACACAGAATTGGAAGCAGGCTCCAGGCTCTGAGCTGTCAGCACAAAGCCCGATGCAGGGCTTGAACTCAAATAGTACACTTAACTGACTGAGTTACCCAGGTGCCCTAGACATCTTTTTTTCTAAAATCTCTTAGTAAGTATGATGATAGTTCTTTTCTTAACAGTGGAGGTATAATCTTTGATTAAGTAGGATATGGAAGTGTGTGGTATAACAGGGTATGGACATTGGCATACAGACACCACTTATGTTCATGAGCTGGATATTTCACTTCCATGCCTCCCTCTTCATTTGCCTTTATGTCTTCTGGGAGAGAACAGTTTGATAAAGTTCTAGTGAGAAGAAAAATAGGAGTGATTATTTACATTGAATCGTGAGTAGTCATCAACATAATTCTCACAGTAGCTCAAAGAAATACATGAGATATTATTTATACTTATTTTAAAGAAGCAAGATACATTTAAAAATTAGAAAACAATATGTAAACACGTAATTTATTATATCTATTATGATGATTTCAATAATAAGAAGGATAAAATATTGGCTAGATCAAAGGTATCCTATGAGGGTCAGTAGGAAGGCAACATCCTTTTTCTTCTGCTACTATTTCCTACATGTGATCTTAATTGGCCAAGTCCTAGTAGTAACTGCCAGTTTTCTTTTTTCATTCTCCTAAATAACATGAAGGAACTTGTATCCATTTTTAAAATGATTTTTCTAAAATAAAACATATTTACCTGTGCTTGGATTAAAGCAGAAAAGCCCCGAACAGGTCTTTCTATTAGGCCCTGGTTTCATGTTTATGAGCCAGGATTGATTGAGTTCTCTTTGGTTTGTTTCCTATCTTTATAAAACTGTAATTATAAACCAGCCCGTATATGTCTTATAATCAGTTTTGTTATATTAACTTTTTACCAAAATACCAGGGACAAACACAATTAGATGAAGAGCGAGACATATATATATATATATATATATATATATATATATATTAAAATTGGCATACAGATACCACTTACGTTCATGAGCTGGCTATTTCACCTCCATGCCTCTCACTTCATTTGCCTTTATTTATTCTGGGAGAGAAGAATATATATATATATACATACGTGTGTATATATATATACACACGTATGTATATATATATATTTTAAGACTTCGTCATGAATTTTTTTCAAGTGTACTTCTTAGGTGATAATCCTTCTTTGTAGAAAACATAATTTCATTTTTGATTTAGATTCCTATCTTGGGGCAAAAAAATGTAAAGCACATTTAAGGCAAATCAAATTACAATCATATTGTTAACAATTATCATTCCTTCCTTACAATTTTCTACTTCCAGTAAATCATGTTCTGACAAGGCAGTCTACATACTCCTATGTATATAGTATAGTTTAAAGTTTTCCTCAAGACATTTAATCTAACTTTTAAACTTTATCAAATGATTCATAATCTTAACTTTCCTAATTCATTTGATGTTTGTTGTATTTCACTTAACTGTAAACTTTTCATATTAAATCTTAATATGATGAGCTCACAGTGGCTTCATTAATTGATATGATTTTCTGGTAAAGTCACCTTCTCCTGGGGACGTTGAGGAGATGGAATCTGCTGTAAGCTGTCAGGCAACACATCCCACATTGGCGAATGGGTGCTTCTGTCCTGAAGGGGGTTTCAATGCTCCCCAGAAGCCATTCCAAGCTCCACTTGATTAGACGTATGTGAAAACTAAGTGAGAAAATGAATTCAAAACACCAGCAAAGGTCATGTACTCAGTAAATACTAGCTAGCTACTATTATGGCCAAGCTGTCGTTCATATTGATAATTCATCTTTGGGTAAAAGTCAGTTTGTTAAATGCCTCTTTAGATATAATACTTAGATCCAGGAAAAAATACTTAGATCTAGACCTTGTAGAGTAATGCATAGTAAAATTTGATAATGGAATAATGACCTCACTTACTCTGGACACTATCTTTCTATTAAAGGCTACAAAAATTTCATTTGATTTTGCCACTTTTTTTCCTTCTAGCCTACATCTTTTTCCCACAGACTGTTCTTAAGTGAGTTCTCCAGTCCTGTGCCCCACAATTGATTTTTCTTTTAACCTCAGTCAGGACCCTGTACTTACCCCTATTAAATCTCATCTTGTCCATTGGGCTCATCTTTTTAACCTACTGAGAGACCCTGTCAAATCCAATGTCTAGCCTTTTTTCCAGGATTGACTTAATTCAAAAATATCATGAAGTGTGGTTATCTGTGTTTTCACCCAAGTCATGGAGAAGTCTATCAAGTCATTTTTGAGAATAGAGATCTGCTTACAGGCTAACCTGAATAAACTGAATAGAATTCAGTATATGTGGAATTATAGTCAATCTACTTGTCCTTATATTGGGATCATATTTTATCCAAACCCTTGTTACATAAAACTTGAAATCAGGTGAAAGTTCATTTGAAAACACACTTTTTTCAACTGAATATAAAGCCAGGTTTCTCTTACCTGATAGGTTTTATTATCTAGTCTGGAAACGTCTACAACAGGCTCCTTTTTTTCCCCTCAAAACTATGAGGAAAACTTTTGCAAGTCTTCAGAAACTATGTATGGCATCATCTTAATTTTCTAACAACCATGCTTCTCTGAAAATAAAGGAAATGAGATAGCTAGATCTCATTTTTAGGGAGTCCATACTTGTATCAATTTTTAATCATTGTTTCACGTACTCGACATATGTATAATGAGTTTCTAGTAAGGGTCAAACACTGTTTGAGACCTTGGGAATCTGAAGATGAGTAACATAGGGCCCCTGGTTTTTACATTTAAGTTAGAGTACAAAAGAAAAGGATTGCTGTAGAAGTGTAGATTAAATGCTTGGGAACACAAAATGGAGTTCTGTTTGGAATTCTTGGGGAAGGCTTCAAACAGGTGTCAACTTCTGAGTTAAGTCTGAAAGACTGAGTAGAAACAGGTCCAGTGAAAATAAAGGGTAAGACAGAAAACATCAAAGTGACTGTACAAAGATCCCATGCTGTGAAGTGGCATAGACTGTAGAGAAAGGGGAACCTGGAGGCTATATTGTATGAGGGGAGCAGCGGTGGTGATGAAAATAGAAAAGTAAGGTCAAATTACAGATCCCCTTTAAAACACCCATCATGTTCATGTTCTGCTACATCATGTATATAACAAGGGAAGTTTGCAGTGCTTTAGTCACGAAGCAGCATGATCCATTTATCTTGGTAGCATTATAGAGACTGATTTCAACATAGCATAGGGTATGGGGCAATTGCCTATTTCCATGTTTCTCTAAGTAGCCCAAAATACGTAAGCGTGAACTCAAACATCTTAAAGTATTGTCCACTGTTCCAGAAAGGGGGAATATAGAATATACATAAGTAGCCCAAAATACATAAGCGTGAACTCAAACATCTTAAAGTATTGTCCACTGTTCCAGAAAGGGGGAATATAGAATATACATAAGTAGCCCAAAATACATAAGCGTGAACTCAAACATCTTAAAGTATTGTCCACTGTTCCAGAAAGGGGGAACATAGAATATACATATTCTTTATAGGTATGTACCTATACATGTGTGACTGCATATGTATATAATAGGCAGATGGGTTGCTTTTCTTTTGTTCTGGTGGGTGTCAGTGTAAAAAAAGTAAGCTTTTATTTCCATAGTAAAAATATTCTTGTCTTAAGAAAATCATCTTGACCTTATAAATCCTTCTGGCCACTATGTCATTTCTCTGCACCCCTACTCTCCCTTAGTAAATAAACTTCACAAAAGAATCATTTATATTTTCTGAACCTAATTATTTTCCTCTCACCCTTCCAGTCAGGTTTTTACCTCTACTTCTCTTATGAAACCCGCTATTATTAAGGTATCTGTTGACCTTCCCATGTTCAATTCAGTGGTCCATTCTCAATCCTCAGACTTCTTGATCTAGAGGCAGAATATTACCCAAAAAGAAGTTGATAACTTCTTTCTCCTTGAACAATCTCTCCACCACCCAACATAGCTAGCATGTCACCATTTTTTCTGGTTTTCCTTCTTCCTCATGGGGCTTTGTTTGTCTCTTTTGCTAGTTGTTACAAATCTCTTTGACCTGTTAAAAGTCACTGTGCCTCAGTTTTTTGGATGTTTTTTTTGTTTCATAAAAACTCATAACCTATGCTATGCTAATAAATTCTTATGGATTTAAATACCACCTGTACTCTGTAACTCCAATATGCACCTTTAGCTTGGATCTTTTCCCTGAATGCTATGCTTTTGTATCTCCGTGTTTAATTCCCTCTCCACTTACATGTCCTGAAGTCAGTGCAAATGTCCAGATGCCCAGATATCCAAAGCCAGTCTCCTATATTCACCCCTATATATCTTCCTGTGGCATTCTTTACCATCTCAGCAAATGGCAACTGTCTTTTTCCAGTTGTTTGGACCAAGCATCCTTGAATCTACTTATTTACCCAGGCCCAACCCCTTGAGAGTTCTTGTTCATTCTACTGGCAAGTTATTTCCAGTCTCATTGCTCTCATGAAATAAAACTCTGCATTCTAGGCTGTTTGCATGTGAACAGGGGAGAAGGGCAGAGGAAGAAAGAGAGAGAATGTTAAGCAGGTGCCATACTCAGCACAGAGCCTGACATGGGGCTCTATCCTATTACCCTGGGATCATGATCTAAACTGAAATCCAGGGTCAGATACTTAACTGACTTAACTACCCAGGCACCTCTCTAGTTGTTTTTTTGTTCGTTTGGTTAGTTGGTTTGCTTTTGCTTTTAATATAGATCATTGCATAAATTCCGAAACTTGCCTTCCTGCTTTGGCCTATGCCTGCCTAGAGTATAGTTTAAATTAAAAAAAAAATCAAGAAGACTTATTCTTTAGCAAAAACCAAGCAAACAAACAAACATGCAATTCCTTTATGCTTAAAGCATTTCAGTGGTTTAATATTTTGTCCAGGGATGGAGCCATCATGATTGTAAAGGC
Organism: Prionailurus bengalensis; assembly: GCF_016509475.1. NCBI lineage: Eukaryota > Metazoa > Chordata > Mammalia > Carnivora > Felidae > Prionailurus > Prionailurus bengalensis. The sequence continues at coordinate 22,880,749 of NC_057350.1, read as the reverse complement.
CTATCAGACTTCTCAAGGTTTCTTCCTACCCTGCTCCCATTGGCCTCCTCTGACTTTTGTCTCTTTTTTCCACCTGAGTCATTCCCCTCTGCACAGATGGTCCCTCTCTTATTTAAAAACCCAAAGCATATCTCATCTTTATGCTTACTATTTTATCTTCCTAGCATTTTCATAAGCTGTTTTTTCTCTGTTAAGTCCTTGTTTAAATATTACTTTTTTATCAAAGATACTCTTGTTCACCTAATTTGAAACTATAACACTCCAACTCTCATGCCCATCCCCACCAACCCTCTCCCTTACCTGCTTAAATTTTGACCACAGTAATTATAATAAAAAATTAATATATATAATTACTTTTATGTAATTGGAATGTAACCACCATAAGAGTAGTGACTGATGTCTCAATTTTACCCCAGACATAGACAACTGCCTGGCTTATAGTAAGTTTACATGAATTACTGAATGCATCAGAGATTTATTATGTTTTATTTAATTTGCTTATTGGTCATAGTTGAAATGCCCACTTAATAATGGGAGATTGGAGCCCATGACTTGTGAGAAGGGTCGACATTTAGGTATTATGGAGGGAAATAATTTCCACTCGTACCTCAGGAGTAAATGAGCACTTCAGTGGAGAATATCAGAGGTAAAAGTGATATAATTAGGGAGAGATCCCTGGGTTACCTAAGCTTAATTGTTGGACTTAAAAGTGTAGGAACAAATAAAATGAAAAACAATTATTCAGAGACTTAATATATCCACTTGTATGAAGAAAATTTTAAACATAGGTGATCAAGTGTGGTGAAAAGATTAGTAGAATAATTATTTGGAGAAAACCAGAAAGGCAGTGAGATAAGAGGAAATGGATAGGGTTTAAGATGTGCTGAGGATTTGCTATGATGTTAGATTACGTTTACAACTGAAGTAGGAAAAATATGCACAAAATCTTGTTGGAAAAAGTGTGGGCGTCAGAGCAGAAGCAGATAGAACCCATCGCAACATAGTCCCTGAAGGGCGATGCATCGATGGTAATACTGCATATTACACAGGCTTGCTAAATCCAGGAAGATCGATCCTTCATGTGACAATTCCCTTAATATTTAGGACGTTTATCAGATGGAGATTGATGTAGAAACCAAGCAGAAAGAAACCTGTTATTGAGAGTGGGGTGGTTCTAGAATCATTGGGAAGGGAGAGGAAGGGGATGACGAGAGAGCCACCAGTGTTCTGCTTCTAAGCTCACAAATTAGCGAAGTGCGGTTCAGGGGTCAAGTCTGCAACTGCTAACCAGAGGTCAGGAAGCTGACCTACTGCCAAGCTACCACTGTACTGACTTCACAGCCACTCTGCTCCAGAAACTGCAGACAGGCTGTGGGGTAGGGAGTCCGGCTTCTGCCGTCCGTCATCCAGGGGCACCTCCTCAGAAAAGCAGGAATGGCGTTGACACCCCCTCAGCATTCTACACTGCTTGCTCGTACACCTCATCCTAAGTGCCTTCCAGCAGGCGAGTCTGGGAAAGGAAGAGTTAAGGAAGAGTTAGCCTTCCCTTTCTTATGATAAAGGGCAGTAGCTTAGATGATAAAAATGGATGTGATGTGTCAATAGAAAATGTCTAAGATACTTCTATTGTCTAGATTTAAAGCATATTTCTGGCCAAATACTCGCTTGAGTACTTCCACTTAAGGGAAGGTTGACAAATATCAAACTCTTCCAATTGATCTAAGTTTAGCAATACCACATCCTCATCTGTGGGGAAAGAGCTGAGTCAGTGACTCTGAGCCATACCTTAGTCACCAGCTTCCCAGCATTCGAGGAAATCTAATTCCCAGAAGTAAAGATGTTAGGGCAAAAATTAACCTGTTGAAATAGAGTGACAGGGAAGCAAAACAAGAGTTTATTGCCTGAGGAGAGAGTAGGACTGAAGAAAATTTGTCATGTGGGAATTATAGTTCGTGGTAATAAGTTGCCAAGAAAGACTAAAATTATAAAGAGAAGAAAAGGGAAGAGAAGAGCTATCTGGTGACGCAGTGTTCTGGAGAAGAGAAAAGGTAAAGAAATTCCCTTCAGAGATGGAGTGTTTGGTCTTCGAAAAGAGAAGGGAAGCTTTCCATTACAGGTTCATTCCAGAAATGATAGGGTACAATTTGAGACAACTTGCTTGATTACTTCTGTTTTCACTCTTGATATTGAGGTCTATTTATGTTTGCTGAGACTTGTGGATGCAGTTGAGGAAGAGAGTGTGAAGAGCTAAAACATATACACACACACTCACACACACACACACACACACACACACACACACAACTAATCCTTGTGGCTGTTGCTGTCTTCAACATATTATATCTCAGTTTATCCTGAAGCCTGAGGAAATACAGTTTTGTAATTCCATGTTTCATCTCACTTTAGACAGGTTTCTTTTTTTTTCAGTATTTATTTATTTATTTATTTATTTATTTATTTATTTATTTATTTTGGAGAGAGAGAACACAAGCAGGGAAGAGGCAGAGAGCGGGTGGGGGAGACAGAGAATTCAAAGCAGGCCCCAGGCTCAGAGCTGTCAGCACAGAGCCCGATGCAGGGCTCAGACCCACTCTGGACACTTTAACAGACTGAGCTACCCATGTGCCCCTCACTTTAGAAATGTTTCTAAAACATTTAGTCATCCGTGATCCATACTTTAATGTGTGCTTACATTATATTTACGAGCTCCATTCTTTATCTTCCACATGAGTATCTTTGGACATATATTTTCAGAATTTTGCTTTCTAGAGTATAGCCTCACTTTGGTCTCCTTTTTCTGTTAGGCAGAGGAACGTAATATTTGATGTATTATTTTGAATCTGTTTTCATACATTTATATATATATATATCAGATTGCTGTGCTCTTTTTAAAAATAAGGCTTCATGTTCTTCCACTTCATTTGCTAGTATCTCTTTATTTAATTCCATTCTTTTATTTATCAGAATTAAAGTCAGAGAATCAACCTTTTCCATTGTTTCTTGATCTATTACAAGATAAAATAATCACCAAGGCAGACTTTTTAGAAGTTTTTGCCTTTATGCTTTGACCAAACTATGGCTTTAGGTATATGCATAATATCAAAAATTTATCAACATTATGAATATACTGACAGCCTTTTTACAGAAAGGATAATGGAAAATAGTTTTTTTGAATTTCCAGTGACTTTTGTCCAGCAATGTATCCTCACAATAGCAACTTCAGTGTTGGCATTATTACCTTTTTTTTATGAGGAAACTAAGAGGCGATACATTTAGTTTGTGCAGGGTCCTCTGGCAACTCCTACAACAATCTGCTAAAGATTGTTTCTGTCCTACTCCTAGATTATGGCACCAATTCTTTGCTGTTACACACAGTTCACATTTCTAAGCTGAACCTCAGTGTTAGATCTATTACCTTAAACTGAAATATTGATAGGTGTCAGTGGATGCACAATAATGTAATAGAAGGGGGATAGTTATCAGGGAGGGATAACAAAATTATGATGACTAACACTTACTAAGTGCTTAATGTATCTCAGGTTCTGTTTTGTGTTATCCATGACTTGATACTCATAGCAACCTTAGCATTGGGTATTATTCCAATCTCCATTTTAGAAAGAAAAATACTGATGGTTGAAAAGACAAGATTTGTCCAAGATTGCAGCTGAGAAAGGTAGCAAAACCAGACTTTGGATCCATAGATTCTGATTATATATATCCTGGCTCTTCATCCAACTCTCTATTGGATCTAGTAGAGGTGAAAAGAAAGAATGAAGAAAGAAATGCGTGTTTGTACAGTTGTTCTATTCAGTCACTGATGGGTAGCATTCATTAATTATTGAGATGGAGGATGCTAAGAAATAGTTTAGAAAAATATGCTAACAGTGATGGAAGCTTTGTGTATGGAATTCAAGATCCACAAGCCCCATTTGAAACATTGGACTGTGTTTGATAGCCTTCTACAATATGATCCTCTGTTTGCATAGACCCAGTGAGGTTAGGTAATTCAGGATATTGAAAGCCAGAGTGAAAGGTCTAAGCTTCAAGGTATAAAGAGGAGGAAGCTTCTGAATACCCTGCTTAGGGAAGTGGCGTGAGTAGAGTGGTGCTTTAGAAAGATTGATTTTGCATTTACACACCATATGGATTGAAATTTGGTGGGATGTCCAATAGGAAAGGAAGCCAAGAGCCACTAATGGCATTGCAGGTAGAGGCAGATAAGACTTGGACTTCACAGTGGAAACAGGAAGTAGGAGATGAACACAAAAATTATGATGTGGGAATGATGGAAATAACTTTGACTTATTGTGTTGTATATAAGAGATAGGCTCAAGGATGAATGCGATTAAAAAACACTGGAGAGTGTTATGCTAAGTGAAATAAGCCATACAGAGAAAGACAGATACCATATGGTTTCACTCTTATGTGGATCCTGAGAAACTTAACAGAAACCCATGGGGGAGGGGAAGGAAAAAAAAAAGAGGTTAGAGTGGAAGAGAGCCAAAGCATAAGAGACTCTTAAAAACTGAGAACAAACTGAGGGTTGATGGCGGGTGGGAGGGAGGGGAGGGTGGGTGATGGGTATTGAGGAGGGCACCTTTTGGGATGAGCACTTGGTGTTGTATGGAAACCAATTTGACAATAAACTTCGTATATTGAAAAAAAAAAGTTACCTGTGTTAAAAAACAAACAAACAAACAAACAATGGAGAGGGTGAAGAATTAGAGACATTGATTCTAGGCATATTCGGCCCTATTCACTTGAATATGTTCTCTACCTTTGTATATTATTTTTAATTACTGAAATGTTTAATTCGTCATATATTTCCTGGGGACTGAGTATATTCCAGTCCCTTTTACTCACTCAGTGAGTGAGTGTGTGTGTGTGTGTGTGTGTGTGTGTGTGTGTACACATATACATAGAATAATTTGGTAGACAGTAAGTGGTTGGACATATAAAATCAGAATATAAAAGAAAAATATTTAGGAAGATATTAGTCATAAGCATGTTTTTCTTTTAGTCAGGTAACAGAAAGTAGAGGCCAACAAAAAGTAAATATAAATTGAAAACCAGAGTAAGAGTCAACAGGTCTGAAAATAGACTATCTGGCCAGAAAAAGATACCCACTGGCTCAAGTTTTGGTAGTGGTACCTTCATGCTAAGAAAAAAAAGCCTTATTTATCTGTAGTTGTATCATGTCAAGTGCACAGCTCAGCTGATACTGCATATGTCTGTGGTCAGAGTAAGAATCAAGGACCATGTCCCTTCCAAATGTGTGGACCCCTTCCAAATGGGCTCAAAGGTGGAGCCCAAGAGGTATCACATCTCTTCCTCCCAACCTTAGTACTTAGTACCTTTCTTTTTTTATATTTTTAGTTTATTTCTTTATTTTGAGAGAGAGAGAGAGAGAGAGAGAGAGAGAGAGAGAGAATCCCAAGCAGGTTCAGCACTGTCAATGCAGAGCCCATTGTGGGGGTTTGAACTCACAAACCATGAGATCATGACCTGAGCTGAAATCAACAGTCAGGCACTTAACCAACTGAATCATTGTTTTTTAAAAGTATCCTTAAACTGTAGATTATAATTGCCATTTTGTCCAATTTAGGCCTAGTTGACATTAGAGAGTCATGGGCATGGGGGTGAAGAATTGGCAGTCTTCTAAACAATCAATGTGAGTTCTTTATAGATTTTGCATACTAGCCCTTTGTCCGATATGTCATTTGCAAATATCTTTTCCCATTCCGTTAGTTGCCTTTTAGTTTTGTTGATTGTTTCCTTTGCAGTGCAGAAGCTTTTTATCTTCATGAGGTCCCAATAGTCAATTTTGCTTTTAATTCCCTTGCCTTTGGAGATGTGTCAAGTAAGAAATTGCTGCGGCTGAGGTCAGAGAGGTTTTTTCCTGCTTTCTCCTCTAGGGTTTTGATAGTTTCCTGTCTCACATTCAGGTCCTTTATCCATTTTGAGTTTATTTTTGTGAATGGTGTAAGAAAGTGGTCTAGTTTCATTCTTCTCCATGCCCAAAAACCAAATAATCCAGTGAAGACATGGGCAGAAAACATGAATAGACACTTCTCTAAAGAAGACATCCAGATGGCCGACAGGCACATGAAAAGATGTTCAACGTCACTCCTCATCAGGGAAATACAAATCAAAACCACACTGGGATACAACCTCATGCCAGTCAGAGTGGCTAAAATGAACAAATCAGGAGACTATAGATGCTGGAGAGGATGTGGAGAAACGGGAACCCTCTTGCACTGTTGGTGGGAATGCAAACTGGTGCAGCCACTCTGGAAAACAGTGTGGAGGTTCCTCAAAAAGTTAAAAATAGCTCTACCCTATGACCCAGCAATAGCACTGCTAAGAATATACCCAAGGGATACAGGAGTGCTGATGCATAGGGTCATTTGTACCCCAATGTTGATAGCAGCACTTTCAACAATAGCCAAATGATGGAAAGAGCCTAAATGTCCATCAACTGATGAATGGACAAAGAAATTGTGGTTTATATACACAATGGAATACTACTTGGCAATGAGAAAGAATGAAATATGGCCTTTTGTAGCAACGTGGATGGAACTGAAGAGTGTTATGCTAAGTGAAATAAGTCATACAGGGAAAGACAGATACCATATGTTTTCACTCTTATGTGGATCCTGAGAAACTTAACAGAAGACCATGGGGAAGAGGAAGGGAAGGGAAAAAAAAGTTAGAGAGAGAGAGAGGGAGCCAAACCATAAGAAACTCTTAAAAACTGAGAATAAACTGAGGGGTGATGGGGGGGGTGGGAGAGAGGGGAGGTTGGGTGATGGGCATTGAGGAGAGCACCTGTTGGGATGAGCACTGGGTGTTGTATGGAAACCAATTTGACAATAAATTTCATATTAAAAAAAAACAATCAATGTGTTGGTGTGTGTGTGTTTCCTTTCTGTAAACTTTAGATCAAACCTACGGGTGAAAAGAACCTACAGTTATAATCTAGGGATTAAAGAAACATGAAAATATTATAAGGTTTATGTATGGTGACATTTCATAGATTATTTAGATAATTTACAATTTTTATTTCCAGATAAGATTTTAATAGCAATATGACTTTGGGAGGCATCAGTATTCTACACATTTATTTCCAAATCTTTGAGTTATTCCATAATGCATTTAAAATATTATCTCCAAATAATTTACTGTTACTATTTAGAGCTGAAATGTACATTGATACATTTCTCTGCAATATTCACATCCAAAGACCAAAAACCTGACCTCCTGGCTCTTGCCAATACCAATTATAAGGCATATTTTTATGTGATCTACTGTGCTCTCCTTCAGCTTCAGCAAATAAGGGATAGTTGACTTTTGACAGCCATTAGAGATTTTTATATTAATGTTTGATTATATAGAATAGGGATTTGCATTTACTGTTACTTTCAATCACCTTTTTAAAATAAAATTATGTTCAAAGATGAAATGACTTATTTAATCATATTTTTATAATATATGTATATTTTTAAGTAAATTATATGTAATGTTCCAATTTTATGATTGTTTCCAATGTGGTATTGAAAAGAAAGAGAGACAGGTGCTCCTGGCTGGCTCACTCAGTATAGCATGTGATTCTTTGACCTTCCTTGGGATCTTGGGTTTGAACCCCATGTTGGGTATAGAGAAAAGAAAGATAAATTGAGAGACATAGACAGATCCCTTCAATGTTTAATGTGCCTCTAATTCTTCATGTTTCTGCACTAGTAGTTTCAATTCGTTAATTGCAATGAGAATTTTTCTCTCTTGTTTTTTGTTTTTCCCTCTTGCCTTTTTACCATTTTTGATACTTGTTTATAAAGTTTTGTATGCTGGAAAATGATATAAATTTTCCTTCAGGATACTTTACTGAACTTTAAATAATGTGAGTAATGAATTGATACAAAAACACACACAAGAAAGATTTTATAGCTATTTTTTTAAATACAGTGATTACAACTTAACTATTTCAAATAAAGGTTTATTTTAGTTAAATAATACATAAATGAAGCTAAAACGGACAGCTTGCAATTTTATTTCGTTCATAATGACATGTGTTCTAAACTTAACACTTTCCCAAAATTATTAATATAATTTGAATGAACAAGAAGAAAATAAATCTCAAATTTTCACAAAAGATAAGTATTTATACTAAAAATTCAATAAAGTCTGGTTTTTTCATATATATATAAATATTTTTTTTTTGAGAGACAGAGAGAGACAGAGTGTGTGCAGGGGAGGGGCAGAGAGAGAGGGAGACACAGAATATGAAGTGGGCTCCAGGTTCTGACCTGTCAGCACAGAGCCCAATGAAGGGCTCCTACCCATGAACGTGAATCTTGACCTGAGCCAAAGTTGCATGCTTAACTGACTGACCCACCCAAGCACCCCTGCTTCTTCTTCTAATTGTATCTGCATTCTCTCTCTCTCTCTCTCTCTCTCTCTCTCTCTCTCTCTCTGTGTGTGTGTGTGTGTGTGTGTGTCCTTCTCTCTCTCTCCCTCCCTGTCTCCCTCCCTCCCTCCCTCTCTCTCTGTCTCTCCTTCTCTCTCCCTCCCTTTCTCTCTCCCTCTCTCTCTGTCTCTCCTTCTCTCTCTCTCTCTCTCTCTCTCTCTCTCTCTCACACACACACACACAAGCTTGTTTTCCATGAATGCAAATAAAATCCTAATATTGTATAGAAAAGACAAGTAAAATTACTGCCCCAGTCAATGAGATTTGATATTGAATATTCTTTATTTGATATAGTTGTAAAGATTGACTCATGTATACTTTCTTGCAATTTGAAGACATCATTCATCAGTTTATGCAAGCTTTGTAATTCACATATATTAATGACATAGGGAGAAATGTTCCTTTATTCCTAATTTTCAAAATACCATAAATTTTAATAATGGCCATCCATATTACCTGGCTTATATTTCCTTTGTTTCTACTAATTTGTAGATGTGCCATCCAGTCCCTATGGAGTGAAGATTATAGAGCTGTCACAGACCACAGCCAAGGTTTCTTTCAACAAGCCGGACTCCCATGGAGGTGTGCCTATTCATCACTATCAGGTGGATGTCAAAGAAGTGGCATCAGAAACCTGGAAAATAGTACGCTCCCATGGAGTTCAAAGTGAGTCAGTGCTTTCAAATTGTGTTGATTAATTCAAGCTGACCTTCAGTGTGCTTGTGTGAGTGGGCTTTTATTTTTCTTCAATATGTCCTTTTTTTTTTAGTAGAGTTGGGAAGACATTTCCACTGTCCTATTCTTCTTGAGAATAACTTGAATAAAGAGTGGGAAAGTTTTTATCTTTAACAAAGATGGAAAGTTTCACAAAATCTCCAAAGTTCAATAATGGGGGGAAAGTTAGTATTTAAAAATTTGGTGGTGGGAAAAACAACTGCTGACATGTCATATTGGATGCCTGAATATTCTAAAATATGTGCTTGTTTTTCATTTATTAATAAGATTTCTTCCACAAGTAAGTGTACTTTACATGCATTTATGAAACAATCTATAAAAAGTCATCTGTCTACTAAAATTTATTTCAAAATTGTGTTTTGAAAACTCAAGTTATTACTACTAATTATGGCAGGTGGAATAATAGAATAAGCTAATTCTGAGAAGTTAAAACAATTTATAGCACTTCTGCTCACTTATATAGAATTTCATCATGTTGTGAAAATGTGGTTTGTTTTCCCATTAAAAGAAGAAACTAAAGTAGGAAATCATAGTAAATTATGAGAGCTGGAGTGTATTGATTGGGATATAGAACTACAAAAGGATAGTAAGGAAAATGATGAGTATATAGTAATATAAAGTATTGGTGAGTATATAGTAATGAAAATTATACTGTCCCTCCTGTGCTGGCCCTGGGCCCTGGCCTGATCCTAATATGTATGGTGTAAGGGTTCTGTAAAAAGCATGAGCTAGCTGTTTGTTCTATGAAGAAAAGAGTGAGCCCTTCTATGAAGGGTTGGCTTAGTGGACAATGGAGACAGAACAGATAAAAATCATCCTAGTTTCATCTGTGTTGGCACCTGCTTATTCATTTTTACTGAGAATAATAGGTTTTTGATAGAAGTGCCAGAAATATTAAACTGTCTTCAGTCATTTACCACATTCTTCAAGTAATGCCCCCCCCCAACATGTCAGCTTTTATAATTTCTTCTAATAATAAGAGGGTTTGGGTAGGTAATGTCTTTGTGCAAATGCTGTGTGGTTTAGGAGAGAAGATAGTGCCCCAAAAGAATGAGCTTGTGAGTTCTAGGATTCCAGGGGAAGCAACCATTACCCTAGATGCAAGAATAATATTTTTAAGAGAGAGAAAACAAAAGAGGGTGAAAAGGGAGAGACAGAAAGAGAGATGAATTATTTCTGACACTACAGAACATTCAAAGTGGGTGCTTGGGCACAACCCTGGAGACAAGTAATGTTAAAGCTGAACATTAGAGAAATTAAACTTGACAGAAGAGTACCACCACCCCTTACCCCTCCACCCTAGGGAAGAAGGTTAATAGATTCTTCTGAGACTTACAAAGTTGCAAAACCATGAAGAATTTATAATGGCTTTGATCTGACAGAGTTGTTCACGTTCAAAGACCTGATTTTGTTACTCCATATATCCCTATCTCAGAAGCAGATTTCCGTGTTTATAAAACTGATACATAATAAAGAACATTTGTTAATTTATAATGAGAAATCACTGTCTCGGAAATTAGACATTCAGGTATATATGATAGGTATATTCTTTACCTGTGAGTATTTTATGTAGAAAGAAAATGTGTCAGAAACCTGTTTGGTGAATTTTGAGTATCAGTCAGGGACCTTACATGAATGACAGTCAGTGCACTCAGCCTTGGATAGCTTAAAGCTTGCCAATGAGATCAGAATACTCATAGTTCTGGTTTCTCTTCCTCTTCCTATGAGAATGCTGATCCCATCATGGGGCTCCACCCTCATGAGTTCACTAAGTCTAATCACCTCCCCAAGACCCACCTCTAACTACTATCACATTACAGGCTAGGGTTTCAACATATGAATGGGGGGTGGGGCACAATTCAGTTCCTAGTTCCCAAATATTCATTCTATTTTAGTCACTCTGTTAAGAACTGAAAATAAATTAAGTCCATAGATTTTGACTACAAAATGAAGAATTTGGTAGTATGAATATCCTCTTACAGAGGATGAAGCTGAGAGCAATCCATATAAAGGAGAATACTGGGACTATAAAATTTAGCTTCTTATCTATAAGGTCATGTGGATAAATAATAGTGAAACTAAAATTCAAACCCTGACAGGAAATCAGATTCCAAAGGCAGTACTGTTGCCCGTTAGGCACCGTTTTTCCTTTATTCAGTAAAGAGTTACAAAAGTGGGGTGCCTGGGTGGCTCAGTCAGTTAAGCATCCGATTCTTGATCTCGGCTCAGGTCATGATCCCAGGGTCATGGATTGAGCCCCACATCGGGATTCAAGCTGAGCATGGAGCCTGCTTGAGATTCTCTCTCTCTCTCTCTCTCTCTCTCTCTCTCTCTCTCTCTCTGTCTCAAATAAACAAACAAAAAAAAAGTTGTGAAAGTGGAACACAAATTACTTCCCTGTAAAGTATGAGTATAGCCCATATGTATAATTTTAAGTATATATTTTTAAAAAATTACAATGTTTATTTTTGGGAGAGAGAGAGACACATAGTGTGAGAGGGGGAGGGGCAGAGAGAGAGGGAGACACAGCATCTGAAGCAGGCTCCAGGCTCTGAGCTGTCAGCACAAGCCCTAAGTGGGGCCTGAAATCACGAACCATGAGATCATGATCTGAGCCAAAGTCAGACGCTTAACTGACTGAACCACCCAGGCACCCCTAAGTGTGTGTGTTTATATATATATATATGTATATATACATATATATATACATATATATACATATATATGTATATATATGTATGTATATATATGTGTGTACATATATACATACATATACTTATATATGTATATATGTATATATGTATATATGTACACATATATATATGTGTATGGTGTAATGTGTGTGTGTGTTTGTTGCAATGTGTTTTAGATAGCTACTGGAAGGACTTCTATAGAGAACTGAGGGAGTAATTTGCCTACGTTAAATATGAATTAGAAAGCTGAAATATCACTGTCATTTAGAAATTTTTTCTTTGTAAATATTTTTACTTTTTTCTTACACTGGTTTTGTGATATCTATTTTAATTTGGTGGCTTGAGGTTTAATTACATGTCTTCATGTGGAGTTCTTGTTCTGTTTGAGGTTCATAATGTTCCTCAATCTAAAGATTGATGTCTTTCATCCATCCTGGAAAAAGTTATATCATTACATTCTTGAATACGAATATTGTCTTTTCCCTCATTTTCTCTACTCCCTTATTCTGAAAAATCCCAGTTATAAATGCTAAACTTGTTGTTTTTAGAAGTTAGAATACCATATCTCTGTACTTATTTTATTATGTTTCATTATTTTGCCATGTTATTATTCAGTTCTGCCTACCAGTTCACTAATTCTTTGTTCACTTATGTTTAAGCTACCATTAAACCTGTCTATTAAGATTTTAATTTAACAATCACATTAAAATTTTTTTTATGTTTTTATTTTATTTTTGAGAGTGAGGCAGAGCACAGGTAGGGTAGGGGCAGAGAAAGAGGGAGACACAGAATTGAAGCAGGCTCCAGGCTCCGAGCTGCCAGCATAGAGCCCGATGCAGGGTTCAAACTCACGGACTGTGAGATCATGACCTGAGCCAAAGTCGGATGCCCAACCAACTGAGCCACCCAGGCACCGCAACAATCACATTTTTAATTTATATAAATTACATTAGTTCGTTGTATGTTTCAACAGTATCTCACTCATGGTGGCTTGTTTAGTAGTATATTTTATGATTTTAAATTGCGATCTCATATTTTGCTAATCTTACTTACTTGTGTCATGCAAGGCCTGGGGTTTGGATGCAGTCTTCCACAGAAAATATCCCTTTACTTTGAACAGCTGCTCTGAAATTTTACAAAGGTGGAACCATCTTAAATTAATTTCTTGATTTGAGAGTTCCTGTGCTATGAGAGCAGATTTGCAGTTACTAATTTTCAAAGAAGTATTTATCCCACCTCCTTGCCAAGTCAAACAAATTTTTTTAGCCCACACTTTTCCTTTCTTCCAAGAACGTTGACATTCCTAGCTCCATGCAGGGGTCCAAGCCTCAGACCTCCCTCTTTCTTCTCTCCCCCATGAGGACACTGGAATCCAACCTTGTGTACTACAGATCCGTGCAATAGCTCTCATTGTCTGAGTACCAGTTGAGATTTTCCAAAGGACGGCAGTCACTTTACAAAAAAACAATTACATGGCTGGTCCTCTAGCTACAGTCTCCCCATCCACATCGTTTTTCATATTTCAGTTTTCCTTCCTTTTCTGTGATCTAACATGTACACCTAAAAAGATTTTTGAAAATGATATGTATAATTGTAACTATATTTAAAAGGCGCTCTTCTGGCTGTATAGGTAACGACACTGTTGAAATTCTGACGTTTTTTTAAAGAACATACATAGTTTTGAATAGGGAAGAAATGCTTCTTTTGCAGTTCACGCTAATCATTTTAAAGTTTGAGGAAGAATTTTGTAAGCATAATTATACTCATTGCCTTTGAGGCATTTGTTAGAAGATAGATTTAGATTTATCTCTGAAAAGACAGGGACTATAGTCAACATTTCAGCTACTACTTTTTTCCTTCAGCATAGATTTCTTTCTTTCTTTTAATTTACATGAGTTTAGTTGATGTTCAGTTTTTTTTCCTAGTTCATAAATACCCATAATCCATTATATACTACTCATGTATCTTCGTCTACCTAAAAATAAATATCATCTCTTGCTTGATTGTGGTGGCATAAGCAAGAAAATTTTAGGAAAAAAAAATCTCCTGTTAGTAGATTCTGATTCTAAATAATGCATTAATTAATTTCCTGTGAATTTCACTTGCTTACTCTGCACCTGGTCCAAGGTTTAGGGTACAGTTGCTGTCTAGACCAGTTATTATATTCTTCAAGGTTTAGCTGAAACCTTACTGATCATCCCAATCACTAATTGACCTAAAACTAAATTTCAAAACATGAATTGTGAACAAATCTGGTAACAACTTGAACTATTTAAATTTCAAATGGAAGTCATTTTGACATTTAGTTTTGAGTGAAAAATGTGTGTCACAGGTGTAGCAAGATTTTTTTTTTGATTGGGAGGGTTACATGGCATTTCCATTACCCTATCATTTAACACTTGGTAAGCATGTTCTATGTACCTCATTGGGCACAAATGAAGAGAAGATAATAATCTTTTAAAACAGGTACTCACTTTTCAGTATTCAAAACAAAAATGAAAAATTGACATTTTAAAATATCAAGTTATTTTTATCAGAGCATAAAACAATTCTCTCAAATAGCATAATTTTAATTTGTGAAATGTTTAGCCAGGTACAATCACACATAAACATCCTTTCAATCTCAACTGAGAGTATTAGATGCTCTGGTTTATTTGGACATAAGGTTGTAGTAGAATTTCTCTTTGTTCCTGAAAATAAGGGAGATAATTTTTATTTGAAAATAGTAGCATTTTGTAAATGGGAGATTCATTGGAAACTTACTCAAATTCTTGCCATTTTTACTAATCGAAGGGTGTAATAACTAACTACAATTTAGAAATGAATTCACAGTTGGACTTTACAGTTTTTTCACTGCATAATTTCACTAAACCTTCAATATTGCTTCACAGGATGCAATTGCAGTACCTGTATTTTAATCTATAGATGGTCATTTTAACCTTATAGCATTTAGTTTATGATTACACATTGTGATTAAGGTTATGTACCTGCTTCATTGCTACATATAATGCCAACATTTTTAATCCAGATTTTAATTTTAGCAGAAGTTCTATTTTAATTGAAACCTGAATAAAAAAAATCAATTTATATGGTAGAGAAATCCATTTTCAGCTTTGTGAAGAAGTGGCATTCAATAAGGATTTTTTTCCAAGATTGTTTTGAAAGATAGGTGTTTGGATTTACAAATTCTATGCCTGTGCCCGATAGGCCCACAAACTGATTTTAAATACAGGAGCTTAAATTGGAATAGAGTGAAGATTAATAGATCAAATACCAAGAAAGATTTCGATACAACTAAAGAGATGCTATGTCCCAATACCTTTGTCCCAAAGCGGGTGCCCTAAATTCAGTGGCACCAGCAACTCCCTTGGAATAAAGAATCTTTCTGGCTTGAATACTCCAAAACTGAAAGCTTAATAGTATTTATATTGATTCAAGCTGAAGCTCCACATCAACAATGAAAAATTTATTTGTTACATGTATGGAATTTCCATGTACCAACGACCCTATTACAGCACCTAGGTCCTCCATGTTTTCATTTTTCACTAGGAATCACCTCCATGCTCTGCCCCCACCCTCACATGCCCACTCACTTTCTCTTAGTGCAGCAGGCTTCATATGGCCTGTAAAGTGTTCTTTTACAGGATTTGCATCGGAAAATTATTTCTCTTTTAAAACTGGACATTAATGCCCTAAGGAGTAAGATAGAGTTGGGTGCTTTTTTTTTTTTTTAGTAATTTTTCCCCATTGCTTTGTATTAGAATTTCTTAATCAAATGTTAGCTTTTTTCAATTAATCCCTTCATGTTTCCTGTGTTTTCTCTCATTGTCTCTACATTTATCTTTACTCTCCCCTAAGGTTTTCAACACATATCTTTCAATTTACCTATAAGTTTTGAAAATTGTTAAATATTTTATTCTCTGGTCATTTCTCATCTCATTTATGCAATATAGTCTTTTCTCTCTGATAATTATCATGATATTTCATTTTCAGCATTGTTTTTGCTCCCTGATTTGGTTTTCTTTTCCTAGATTTATTTTGTTGTTGTTGTTTGCTTTGTCGCTGTCATTCACAATGGAAACGTTCCCCAAGTATTTGGTGATCCTTGCCTGGATAAGTGAAAGAAAAACACCCTCATCTCTATTTGTAAAGACAGTGTTTTCAAGCCTTGAGATCAGATGGGTTTCTAACTTCCCCATCAACAAGAGTCTGAGAAATGGTAACTATTTTCGGATATCTGTTTTGAGGCTGTTCAGTTAATACTGGCATACCTGGCTGTCAGGACACTGTGGAAAGGCAGCTAGTGTCAAATGGTGTCAGATGATTCCCACAAAATTTTATTCGGCACATCAACTCCATGTTCCTCCTGTTTAGAATTCTAGAGTACAAAACTTCTTTGGTCCCACTTACCAAATAATAGACCTTGCATCTTCTGTTAAGATGAGAGAGAGGAACTCATCTTCTCTTTAATCTGGGAAGAGGGCATGAGAGTACAATTGTTTAAATACTTGATGATCATTCAGTTTTATGCTCTCATTCATTGCACTTAAAATTTCTGAGATTTTCCTGAGTTCTGTAGGTCTATTAGTGTAAGTGTATCTCCACTGACTGTCTCACCCCTTATACAGATCTTCATAATTTTTGTTGTCATATTATATTTTTATATGTGGGACTTTTCCATTTTTAAAACAGTGTTAAATTAATTTGTTAATATATTGATGACGTAGCATTGAAAATTATGCTTTTAAGAAAAATGAGCATATCAGTGTTTCTTACTGAGTAATGATTAGTACCTGTAATTAGCTAAACTTCTTGCTTTGTAGTGTGGCTTATGGTCAAACAAATTCACATTTTTTCCTGGAAACTTTCTAGCTTCCTATGCACATTCAGCAGAAATTTTAAATATAAATTTAAGCTTCAAAACTTGGCAGTTTTCCCAATAATACCCAGAATAACAAAGGCCATCAGATGTGCACACAGTGTATGGGTCCATACATTGTGTAATATGCAACCATAAGAAGAGACATGTACATAGACTATGATATAAATGGTACCTGTTGAAATTATTTGATAATGCAGGGTACAGTAAAAATATAGTCCCTCTGTCCCAAGGGGGCTAGGAGAGAAAGGCAATGGTGCTCTGCCTGATCCTCAGAGAAAGCTGCAATACTGATCCAGGTTGGAGCCAGTGCCCTGAAGTCCCTGGCAGATGGCACACTGTGGGTTGACATAACCATCTCCCTGCCCCCAGTGTGACGCAGGTCTGCCTACTGGTAGATATTTTTCATTGTGTACTAGAACCTGCTAGAATCCAAAAGATAATTTTGATACAACCAGGTTTTTATTGGAAAACATGTTATTTGACACTCACTTCAAATTTTATTGTTCAAAAACCCACTAATTATGCAGTAAAATTCGGATTATTCAACAGTTCCTGGATTCTTCATTGATAATTGAACAACATATGGTAAGTATGCAATGCTATGTCTATAAACAGAGTGAATAATAATATAATAGGGAAGATTTCTTTCTATTAAATTATTAATTCATTTTTGTAGTGAAGATATACAAGATTGAACTACTTTTGTTCTGCATTGTGACTCAAAAAGAAAGTAACTTATTTCCAGTGGAAATATTTTATTGAAGTTATTGTCGATACATGTTTTTCTATGACCATTATTGAATATAAAACCTTTTTATTGTTGTTCATACTTAGAAAAGAAGGCCAGTGATTATTTAAAATACAGGATGAAAATAGCGAGAATGAGCATCACAACTCAACTAAAGTTAGAGTAAGCCCATACAGATATTTCTTTTTTTTAATTTTTATTATTTGTATTTGAAAGAGAGAGAGAGAGAGCATGAGTATGAGGAGCAGAGAGAGAGAGGGAGGCACAGAATCTGAAGCAGGACCCAGGCTCCTAGCTGTCAGCAGAGCTCGACTTGGGGCTCGAACTCGTGAACTGGGAGATCGTGACCTGAGCTGAAGTCCAGTGCTTAACCGACTGAGCCACCAAGGCACCCCCAGATATTTCTTTAAATCTGTTTTTTCGGGGCGCCTGGGTGGCTCAGTCGGTTAAGCAGCCAACTTCGGCTCAGGTCATGATCTCGTGGTCCGTGAGTTCGTGCCCCACGTCGGGCTCTGTGCTGACA
The DNA here is from genome assembly GCF_016509475.1 of Prionailurus bengalensis. Classification (NCBI taxonomy): domain Eukaryota; kingdom Metazoa; phylum Chordata; class Mammalia; order Carnivora; family Felidae; genus Prionailurus; species Prionailurus bengalensis. Next base: position 22,862,704 of record NC_057350.1, on the reverse strand, counting down.
GCTCAGAGCCTGGAGCCTGTTTCAGATTCTGTGTCTCCCTCTCTCTGACCCTCCCCTGTTCATGCTCTGTCTCTCCCTGTCTCAAAAATAAATTAAAAAAACGTTAAAAAAATAAAAAATAAATAAATCTGTTTTGTCATATTACGATGTGACCTAATGTGTGACTTTCCTAAATTTGTCAGGAGTTTTCTGTGTTGTGTTATGGTGCTACTAAAAATAATGAAATAAATAATTGATATGTCTTTGTTACTTAAAAACTTCTTTTTTTATTGTTGGGGTTCTTTTGGAACTGCATCTCAGATGTGCCTGCATGACATATGACATGATCATACTTTTAGGTCTTTCTGTCTTCTGTCTCCCCTCTCTACCAACCAAACACACAACGGTCCCTTTCAAAGTTTTATTTTATCTTATCATTGTGTGTGCTTTTGTCTGTGTTCTTAAAACACATATTATCACAGGGACGCCTGGGTGGCACACTCGGGTAAGCATCTGACTTCAGCTCAGGTCATGATCTTGCGGCTTGGAGTTCAGGCCCCCCACCCCCTGTCTGGCCCTGTGCTGACAACTCCCTCTGAGCCTGAAGCACGCTTAGGATTCTGTCTTCTTCTCTTTCTGCCCCTTCCCCGCTCCTGGTCCTGCTCATGCTCTCTATCTCTCTTAAAATAAATGCACATTAAAAAACTTTAAAAAATAAAAAAATAAGTAAAAACACATATTTTCACAAATTTTCTTTGTTTTATGATATATTAGCAAGCATCTTTTATAAATAATGAGTAAAAGGTTCATGTGGTTCAATGACATGAACATGATGGTTATTTCGTGTTCTCAGTGCTGTAATATACTAGTTCTCAACGAACTTCTTTGGCTACTAATTGTGATGAAATGGGTCTCAGAGGGTTTGGGGGTTTGTTTCTTTTGAAGTAATCTATGAGACATAACTCCTTTCTATTATGGTAGTGATGGTTTTTCTATAGGAGGATGTGTAGTTTTCCTGTCATTTTCCAATAGCTAAAAGTTATTGTAACATCATATTAAGTTACATTTAAGATTTTTATTCCCGTGTTTCTTTAATCCATGTTATTTACAGTTGCCTGGATGAAACTGCATTTGCATATATTATACTATTCAATTTTACTATTTTAGAAACAATTTTAAATAATCATTGTTTAGTATTAGTTCTAAACTACTGCAGTTTTTAAAATCTTAATAAATTCCGATGCTTTTAAAAAATTCTCTACAAAGAATATTTTCTACAATTACACGATTTCCCATATAAATCTGCCTGAAGAAAAATGGTTATCATTTTAATGACTATATTTCACATGGTTTAAAAGAAATAGACTATAAAAATCATCTGTCTATATTAAATACAAGTGCTCTAAAATCTTGTGAATTGCAAAGATAAGGGGATAAAAGTAATCCACATTAATTCTGTATTTTCAGTGAAAGGAAATTTCTTCTAATTTGAATGTAATGAAAGGACTTCTATATGTTAAAAATCAAAACAAGAATATATTGGACTATTTTCATTGTGTAAATTAAAAAAATAAACCCAATCTAAATTAGAAATTTATATAAAATAGCAGTCTTAATGAGTTTAAACTATGTAGATCAAAATACATAGGGAACGAGGGCAATAGGAAAACTGAGTGAATGACAGCTTTAAGTAAAATTATTTGTATGCTGGAAACTTACCCAGATGTCTTAATATGAAGACCCAAATTCATTCATAATTCTGTACTTTGCCTGGTTGCTGCTGTAATAATAAAAGAACTTCTATTCAAATAATTTTTAAATTTTTAAGAAAATGAGTTTTCTTTATGTGTTTTATTTTATTTTATTTTATTTTATTTTATTTTATTTTATTTTATTTTATTTTTAACCTGTTTTTATCATTGAGAGATTGAGAGAAAGAAAGTGTGTGAGTTGAGGAGGGGCAGAGAGAGAGGGAGACACAGAATTCAAAACAGGCTCCAGTCTCTGAGCTGTCAGCATAGAGCCTGATATGGGGCTTGAACACACAAACCATGAGATCATGACCTAAGCTGAAGTCAGATGCTCATCCGGCAGAGCCACACAGGCTCCCCTATGTATATAATTTTATAAATCAGAGAAATAAATGGTATGAAGAAATGAAACTAATTTATATGTGAAAGATATTTGTGAGTAGTGAGAAAAGAAACATGAATATTTCATGAGTGTTTTATAAAAATTTAATGTACAGGAGGATGGAGGTATTCATAGTCATTTGAAACTTCAAAAAAATAGACCCAGTTAACTGCTCAAATATACACTTTTTTGGATACTTTAATATTCAGTGTAAATATGATTTTTTCCTAGAATATAGCTCATAAAATTTTCTTATTTCTAGTGAAGAATAGCTGTGGGCTGACCATCATGGTTATTTTAATAGTGAATGTAACTGATACATAATTTTAGAAGACATGTTTTTACATTTTTTAACCTTAAAATTAAGAAAAAATTATGTTTATTTATATTTGAGACAGAGAGAGACAGAGCATGAGTGGGGGAAGGGCAGAGAGAGAGGGAGGCACAGAATCCTAAGCAGGCTCCAGGCTCCAAGCTGTCAGCACAGAGCCCGACGCGGGGCTCGAACTCACAAACCATGAGATCATGACCTGAGCCGAAGTCGGCCGCTTAACTGACTGAGCCACCCAGGTGCCCCACCCCTATAATTTTTTAAATCATGCCAATATATTCCATTTTAGTAAACATTGTTTGATTTTTTATTGTTAAAGTTCATTATTATGAACAATATTTTCTGTATTATAATACTATAATACATAGTATTTATATATGTATATATTTATGTACATAAATATTCTCAAAGTTTAAGGAGGAGTAAAGAGCTTTTTCTTTATCTGGTAAGTGTCTCAAGATTCTATTATTAGGAAGGTTCTAAGGCCTTCTTCAGTAGTGCTATCCTGTAGGAAAGGTTGAACACCATGGACTGGCATAATCAGAAATGGTTTCAGAGACTGACACTACTCTCGTTCTCTACTCTTTTACATCATGTGTGGCTCAGTCAGTTAAGCAACCAACTCGATTTTGGCTCAGGTCATGATCTCATGGTTCATGGGATCTAACCCCACGTTGGGCTTCATGTTGATAGCGCAGAGCCTGCTTGAGATTCTCTCTCTCCCTCTCTGCCCCTCCCCCACTCATTCTCTCTCTCTCTTTCTCTCTCTCTCTCTCAATAAATAAATACATTTAATAAACAAATAATCACTATTGTGTATAACAGTGATTTCTAAAATAGAATTCTAATTTTCCAGGATATGTAAAAGATCAGCCATTGGGGTCCATAAAGTAAACTGGAAAATATTTCCATTTCTCTAATTATGTAAGTTATGATTCAGGTAACCACATTTCAAAATGGTTGACTATACTCTGTGTGTGTGTGTGTGTGTGTGTGTGTGTGTGTGTGTGTGTATGCATGTATGCACATGCTTTATGTGTCCCTCTCCGTCTCTCGTACCAGGTCCCTAAATAAACACCTGGCACATCAAAGCCTGTCCACTCATTGTGTCATACATGCATTCTCTGTTCTGGCCATGCTTCAGTTTATGTTACTCCTACTCTTTCTTATCCTTCCTTCAAGGTCCAATATAAATTTGAGCTTTTTTACAAAGGTTTATTTATTTTTCAGTAGAAATATTTTTGCATTCTTTTGAAACTCTGTAGTCAATATTGCTTGCATTAGTATTTTCCAGCTTCTCACCTCATAATATAAGTATTAAGACATAAGTCACATTTCTCTATCTTGACTGCACATCTGAGAGCCTATATAACATGTTGGATGGACTTCTGAATCTTCTACATCACCTGAGATGAATAAATGGATCATTTCATTACTAAGCTTGTTTATACTCAATTAAAGTTATATAGTTGTTAAGTATTTCTAAGCATCTATAAATTATTACTGTATCTAGGCTAAGTTAAATGGAAACATCTAAGCAAGTTGGTTGTTTTTTCCTTTCTTTGAAATTTCCAAAGATTCCACAAGCTTTTCTAAGTACTGATGTTATGGAATTACTGTCTAATAAAACTTAATTCTATTGTATATTTTAAAAACTTCTTGTCACTTGCAAAGATTAAAAAAATATATAGGGGCATCTGGGTGGCTCAGTTAGTTAAGCATCTGACTTCGGCTTGGGTCAGGGTCTCAGGGTCCATGAATTTGAGCCACACACATCAGGCTCTGCACTATCCAGAGCCTGCCTGGAATTCTCTCTCTCTCTCAAAATAAATTTAAAAAATCTATTATAGCTTTTTAAAAGATAATCTACGTCTAGACATAAGCAGACTACTGAGAAAATGGAGACAGCAGCTTCTCTTTCTCTAAAAAAGCAGTCTTAATTGTTCCTATTTATTTTCTTCACACATCAGACCAAAGAGAAGCATCCAACCACTGTATGACATGTGCTCCTGCTACTGGCTCAGCTAACATTCAAGAAAGAAAGCCTGTATAGGTGGTAAAACATGTCCGTGCACTTCTGACAACTTGACATGTCAATGAACAGTTAGGGTATTTCTCATATCACCGAAATACTAGTATGCACTGTAAAGGTGCTTCCATTTGGAGTAATTTGCTAGAAATCTTCATCCTCACAACTGGGTCTTGTGACAGACACACACTTAGCAGGAACTTTGGATTTAGGGTTAGAGACATGTGATCTTCTGTCCAGAGTAGCATTGTTTTATCTCCCCATGTATTGGCGGGGCCACTTATCCTACATTTTATATCGTTAAAGTCTTGGGTACTATTGACATTTTAATACTTAAAATACTCCAATCTGTGCATAGGGGATGCATTTCCATTAATTAATGTTTCCTTTAATTTCTTTCAAAAACTTTTACAAGAATATTTTGTAGTTTCTGTTGTGCATGTCTTAAATTTCTTTTGTTAATTACTAAGAATGGTATTTTTGATGCTATTAAAATGGAATTATGTTTTGAATTTTCCTCTTTGGTTTGTTCATTGTTAGTGTATAGAAATGCAACTGATTTTGGGTGTTGACTGGATGTTCTCATTTTATTGGATTCATTTTTAGTTCTAAAAGATTTTTGTGGAATCTTTGGAATTTTCTACATGTAAGATCACATGATTGTGAACAGAGATAAATTCAATTCTTTCCTTCAAATTTAGATGCCTTTAATTTTGTCTAATTGCTCTGGCTAGTAATCTTAGTTAAATAGAAGTGGTGGAAGCAGGCATCCTTGCCTTGTTACTGTTTCTGGAGGAAAATATTTTAATCTTTCACCATTGAGTATTATTAACTGTATATTTTTAATATATGGCTTTTATTTTGCTGAAGTATTTACTTTGTATTCCTAGTGTTTTGAGTGCTTTTATCATGAAGAGGGTATTAAATTTTGTCGAATGCTTTTTCTGCATCAATTAAGGTGATGATGCATTTTTTTCCTTTATCCTGGAATTGTAGTGTACTACATTGTTTGATTTTTGTATGTTGAAATATCCATGCATTCCAGGAATAAATTCTTTTGGCCATAGTAAATGAATCTTTTAAAATGCTGCTGAATTTGGTTTGCTACGATGTTATTGAGGATTTTTATATTAATATTCCTAAAAGATAATGGTCTGCAGTTTTTTTAATTTATTTATTTACTTATTTTTCTAGTGTTTTTGTCTGGTTTTGACATCAGGTTAATGGATTAATGCTGGCCTCATAGAATGCGTTAGGAAGGGTTCTTTCCTCTTTATTTATTTATTTATTTTTTAGGAATTGCTGACAATAATTGCAATTAGTTTTTATTTAAATGTTTGATGGAATTGATCAGAAGCTATTGAGTCCAGGACTTTTCTTTGTCAGGAGATTTTTGATTACTGATTCAGTCTTCACACTAACTATAGGTCTATTCAGATTTTCTATTAACTTATGATTTCATCTTGGTAGATTTTGTGTATCTGGATATTTATCCTTTTCATCTAGGTTATTCAGTCGGTCAGCATACAGTTGGTCATAGTAGTCTCTTATAATGCTTTTTACTTCTGTAAAATTGGTAATAATGTCTCCACTTAATTTCTGGTTTTAGTAATTTGAGTATCTTTTTTTTTTGTCTTAGTCTATATAGCTGAAATTTTTTTATCTTGACTTTTTTGAAGAATTAACTTTTGGTTTAATTGATTATATCTATTATTTTTCTATTCTCTATTTCATTTATATCAGTCTTATATTTATTATTGTCTTAACTCTGCTATCTTTGAGTTTAGTCATTTCTTTTTCTAGTTCTTTAAGTTGTAAAGTTAAGTTGTCGATTTGAGATCTTTCTTGTTTCTTAATGTAAGCATTTAGAGCTCTGAATCCCTCCCTACTCCTGCGTTTGCTGTGTCTCATTAGTTTCTCATACATGGTGTTTCTGTTTTCATTCATCTCTAAGAATTTCTTTAACTACCTTTGTTATTTCTTCTTTGACTCATCAATTTGAGAATATAATGTTTATTTTGTAATTTTTTTTAGTTTTATTTATGTTAATGATTTCTAACTTTATACTGTTGTGGTCAGAAAAGTTACTTTATATGATCTCTAACTTTTGAAGTCTTTTTAGACTTAAATTTGTGACCTAACGTATTATCTATTTTGGAAAATGTCCTGTGTGCTTTTAAAAATAATGCATTTGCCGTTGCTTTTGGATAGTATTCTGTATATGTCTGCTAAATCTAGTTGGTTTATTTTGTTGTTTAAGTCCTGTTTCCTAACTTATCTTCTGTCTGATTGTTCTATCCATTATTGTGAGTAGCGTATTGAAGACTCCAACTACTATTTTTGAACTTTTTCTCCCTCTATTTCTGTCAGTTTTTGCTTCACATATTTTGATGGTCTGTCACTAACATGTAAATGTTTATAATTGTTGTATCTTCTTGCTGTATTGAAACTTCTATTATTGAAACTTCTATTAATGTACTTTTAGTCTCTTGTAACATTTTTTTTATTTAAAGTTTATTCTGTCTGATAATCAGTATAGCCAGCTCTGCTTTCTTAATATTTGCATGGATAATCCTCTCCATCTTCTCACTTTCAATCTATCTGTGTCTTTGGATCTAAAGTAAATCTCTTGTAGACAATATATAGTTGGATAATATGATTCAAGTCATTCTTCCAATCTCTGTCTTTTGATTGGAGATTTTAATCCATTTATACTTAACATAGTTACCAGTATGCAAGGACTTCTGTAATTTTCTACATGCCTTACAGATTTTTGTCCTTTATTTTCCATATTACTGTCTTCTTTTGCATTTAGTCATTTTTTGTGGTAAAATGTTTAAATTCCTGTCTCATTTATTTTGTGTATATCCTATGGCTATTTTCTTTGTGGTTACCATGGGGACTTTCTTTAACATCCTAAAGTTATAACACTTTAATTTGAATTTATATTAGCTTAACTTCAGTAATATACAAAAAATATGCTCTTATATATCTCCATCCCCATCCTTTTTTGTTGTTGGTATAAAAAAATTACATCTTTATGCATTGTGGGCCAAGAACATGAACCAATAATTCTTTCAAATGTGTTAATACCTTAAATTATGTAGAAAACAAAATCTGGAGTTAGAAACTAAAGTTACAATAATACTAGCTTTTAGAATAATATTTTTTAAAAAATATATAGTCTCTTAAGTTATGTAGGAAATCACCAGTGCAGTTGCAAATCATTGTTCCAGTAGTACTAGCTTTTGTAGTTGTCCATGTATTTACCTTTATTGAGATCTTTATTTCCTCATAAGACTTGAGTTATTAACTAGGTCTTTTTATTTTACCTTGAAAGACTCCCTTGAGCATTTCTTGCAGAGCGAGTCCAGCAGTAATAGAGTAACTCACCATTTATTTATCCAGAATGTTTATTTATCCAGAATGTCCTCATTTTTGACAGATAGTTTTGTCAAATATAGGACAGTTTTTTCCCTTTTAGTACTTTGTGGGTTTTTTTGGGTTTTTTTTGTTTTTTTGTTTTTTTTTTGTTTTATTTATTTTTGGGACAGAGAGAGACAGAGCATGAACGGGGGAGGGGCAGAGAGAGAGGGAGACACAGAATCGGAAACAGGCTCCAGGCTCTGAGCCATCAGCCCAGAGCCCGACGCGGGGCTTGAACTCACGGACCTCGAGATCGTGACCTGGTTGAAGTCGGACGCTTAACCAACTGCGCCACCCGGGCGCCCCTCCCTTTTAGTACTTTGAATAAACCATCCCTCTGCCTTTTGGCCTCCAAAGTTTCTGATGAGAAATCTGCTAATAATGTTATTGAGGATGTCTTGTATACAATGAGTTACCTTCTCGCTTGGTGCTTTCAAGATTCTCTCTCGGCCTTTAGTTTTTGAAAGTGGATTATGATGTGTCTTGGTGTGGGCCTCTCTGAGTTCATCTACTGAATGAACACATTTATCGACAAAAATTATTTTTAAGCTCCACAATTTAATTTTTGGTTTTCTTTTTTAGATTTTCTCTCTTTATTTTGGTCATACATTGTGTTTTTTATTGTTTTTGTTTGTTTGTTTGTTTGCTTTCTTTATTATTTAGTTCTTCTTTAGTTCTTTTAGCAACTTTAAAATGGTTGTTTCAAAAGTTTTTTTTCTAGTATATCTACCGTGAAATATTTTTCAGGGAAAGTTTCTGTGATTAAAATTTTCCCTTAAATGGGCCATAATTTGTTGTTTCATTGCATGCCTTGTGATTTATATGCTAAAAATTAGACATTTGATTTTAATAATATAACAACCCTGGAAATCAGTTATCCCTCTTCTGCAGTGTTAACTCTTTTTTTTAAGTTTATTTATTTATTTTGAGAGAGAGCACATAAGCTGGGGCAGAGAGAGAGGAAGAGAGAGAATCCCTGGCAGGCTCCATGCTGTCAATGCAGAGCCCAACATGGGACTCAAGCCTATGAATTGTGAGATCATGATCTGAGCCAAAACCAAGAGTCAGACGCTTAACCAGTTGAGCCACCCGGGGGGCCCCTTCCAGAGCATCAATTCTTATTTGTTATTCTTGCTTATTGCTTTTTAAAACTATTGTTGTAGTCTATGTCTGTGCCAAGGATCAAACTGACATGTAAACTTAAGGTCTTCTTAGGGCACTGGTTCCTTAAATACCCAGGAAGTCACTTCTGCCAAAAGGGGAAAGGCATACAACGATAAGGAGAGGTGCAACAACAATGGCTGCCCACCTTCTTGTCTGCACCTCTGTGATCAAAAGCAGCAACCAAAATCAGAGCAGGATCCCTGATATTTGAAGGAGGAGGTCCTTTTTACACACCTGACTCCCACATGCTGTGTGCAAGCCACTCTAGGAACATGTGCTCAACTGCCTGCTACTTGATTGGTCAGGGACGTGTAGCTACTATTGTGCTAACAGCTGAAATTGACCAAATTGACCACAATTTACTATCCATATATTCCCCCTGGAAGTTGCAAGCCTTTAACAGACTCGAAGATTCCAAAATATTTACATCAGACAGACTCTGCCAGTATAATTGTTGTCTAGGTGGAGAGAGAAGATTCCTTGTGCTTCCTCCTCCACTACCTTTCTAGAATCCTCCCTTTCCATTTATAACTCTTCACATTCATTGAAAATTTATATAGACACTCATTATTTCAGTTTTAAAATTCAAGATTCAGATGATTTCTTAAAATTTTCATGAGGGATTCCAGTGCAATTGTTCAGATGAGCATCTTCAGTTTGTATAAAGTATTCATAATGACATGAATTGTGCACATGAATATTTAGCAATGGAATTATCTGGCTTATGATTTTAATTCTCCAAAAGACATTTTTAAATGCTCTAAATCAAATAATTTTGTACTCATAAAAATAGCTGTATAGAAATGTAGTATATTTTCCTTAAATACTCAAAATATTTACAGGTAATTTTTTGTTACAAGTTGTGTAGAGATATGATAGATGCAAAATATGAATGACAAGCCTTCATATTAATTTACTTGAAACACTTAAATTTTGGTGGAAAATGAAATACATCCATATTAAACAAGATAAAGAAAGGAATACACATGATCCAGAATATCTGGATAAAGTAGAATGTTCTATGTCCTGAAATTCATTGAAAAATAGCTAGCAATTGATTAGAACTAATGGAGATGTCTGGATTATCTACAGAAAAGCATGGCTACTCTACGTGAAAGTATAAATAGTGTGAGTTTAAAAAAATAGTACATAACTTTCTTGAAAGTAGAGAAAGCAAACTTTTAAAAAAGAAACTGTGGGAAAAAACTGCTCAAGTTGCACTTGGTTCTGAATCTTACTCACATTCGAAGGGAATCTCTAAGCTGTCTGTATGGTTTGCTGTGTTGCATTTAACAAGAACACAAATGACAGAGCAAAACCAGTTCATTACTCATTATTTGGAAATGTGGCTACGAAGCTTGTGCGGGATATATGAAATACTCTGTTTGATTTAGTTTAAAAATAAATAAGACAGAAAAAATAAATTGGCCAGAGTGCACAATAAGCATAACTAGCTAGTAAATGCCTCTCTTGTACTGTGAGAGGACTCAGAATCAGAACTCCATGATCGGATAGTCTGATCTGACTTTGCTCTGAATTCTTCATCCTTGCGTTTCTGCCATTACAACGTGCACCTGTGAACAAAGGAAAAGTCGGGGGATTGTATTTGTCTTATAGTGCTGGGAATTTATGAAGATCATCAGCATGGGTTTACATGGTTCTTTCTAATGACAATCCAGAAACACATAATTCAGTAAAATATTCTAAGAAAGAGACTGTGTTCTCTAATAGCTTAAAATAAATCTTAAAAAGTATATACAGTCTTACCATTTTTGTTAGTTTATCATTTTTAGCCTTATATGTATTTAGTGTCTCTGGGAAGAGAATATAAATATTCCTGCATTCAGGTTAATGAAGATTTTTTAAAATTCCTTTTTCACAAATGGTTTTCTGTACTCTGGCTTTATAGGCCATAATACAGTCATGGGAAGATGCAATACTTTAACTCTAAGACAGAGTCTTGTTCAAATCTAAGCTTTGATACTTACTGGCTGGTTGGTCTTTCTGAGCTACCATTTATTTATTTATGAAGTGTGGAATGCAACCAAACTGTCCTAGTCTAAGTATGAAATGAAATACCATCAAATGGGATTTGAATAATGGATTTTCCCCCCATAAACAAGAAGTTTTTGTTGGAGAAGTAAAATGTGCTTTAAATGCTCAGCAATACAAGAGTGGAGTCAATAAATGACAAAGGAGAGCAACTATAGATTTAGCAGTGTCCTCTTTGGGCCAGTTTCTTTTAAAGTGATGTTTTGTTTGGCATAGTTTTTAAAATGTCAATAGAAAACTCTTTATTGAATTCTTACTTTGCATTCAAAATATGTAGGCTCTGTGAGGGCTGGAGACTCTCTCTCTCTCTTTCTCTCTCTCTTTATATATTTTTATATGTCTTTTACATGTTTTATATGTCTTTACATATACACACACACATATATATGTGTGTGTGTGTGTGTGTGTGTGTGTGTGTGTGTTGCTCACCGTATTCTTACAATAAAGAGCTTCCAACAATAAAAGAGCTAAGTACAAAAACAGGGAGCATAATCAGTAACAGAAAAAGTACGTAATTATTAGGAGGTTAAATAACTAAAATGAGTCTTGAATTTTCTTTAGGCATGGTGGGGAGACGTTTAATTTCAAAAGCTCAGCTCAAGCTCGCTACCCCTGCCAAAACAAACAAACAAAACAAAGCAACAACAACAACAACAAAACTTGTAGCATTAAGAGTTTTTTGGGCACACACATTTTGAACAATTAGTATATTTATAAGTAAAAAATAATACTATGATTATTTTCAATTGTTGAGATTTCGTGAGCATTTTCTGAAAACCTATTGTTTTAGACTATAGAAGGATACATTTGGTAATTATACATCTGTCATATTTTATGTACTAAGTGGATCCTGAAAACAAGTATCAATTAAACTTTTCTTGGGTGAGTAATTTTTATATGCTGAGAAATGTATTTGAAGTGAAAAAAGTATGAATTGTTTGTGAAAAAATATTTTTGAGGACTCTGTCCTGTTTTATTTATATATTTATTTAAGTTTATTTATTTATTTTGAGAGAAAGAGAGAGAATCTGAAGCAGGCTCTGATCAGTCAACACAGAGCCTGACATGGGTCTCGATTTCACAAACCGTGAGATCATGACTTGACCTGAAACCAAGGGTCTGACAGTTAACCAATTAACTGAGCCACCCAGGTGCCCTTAAATTGTCCTGTGTTTAAATCAAAGTTTTTATCCAGAGTATACTTCAAAGGGAAGACATTTGTTTGCAAGAGACAATATGTGCTTCTTGTGTAAAACCTTCTATCAGTTAAAACTCACTTGTTGAATTGTTTGTTTTTATGAATAGTTTATACTCATAATGAAAAAGAACATAAAAGCAGTACAATAAAGAAAAAATTAGGAATTTCATGACTGATAAGCTATGGTCTTAAAATAGGGTCATCAGTATACCGTTTTGAGTTGAAAGCCCCACACAAACCACATAATTATTTTTCTTTCTACTTTGCATCAATCTGTATCAATATGAATTATACATTACACAGAATTTGTTCATAGATGTTATATATATATATAAGTATATATCCATGCAAGTCATATATTATTATGATTCACTGAAGTCTTTGGGTACTTTTAAAAAGATAAGTTTATATTCTTTTGTAAGTAATGGAATCTTGAAACACAATATGATTTGTGCAAAAATGCATATTTTACTTTTTATTTTTTTAGTGTTTATTTATTTATTTGGAGAGAGAGAGAGAGTGTGGGCACACATGCGTGAGTGGGTGAGGGGTAGAGAGAGAGGGAGAGAGAGAGAGAATCCCAAGCAGGCTCAGTGCTGTCAGCACAGGGCTGGATGTGGGGCTCAATCTCAGACTGTGAGATCATGACCAGAGCTGAAATCAAGAGTCTGATGCTTAAGTGACTGAACCACCCAGGCGCCCTGCATATTTTACTTTTTAAAAGCAAATGAAAATCCAACTGAACTAAACTTCTTAAAACTTAAGACTTAAAAGACACACTTTGCACTGGTAAATGGAATAATTCCTCAAGTCATTCATAGGTATGTAGTGAATAACTGGAGTGAAAGTATTAAAAAAAAATTCAACATTATGGATAGAATACACTTTTATTTAAACCTGCTGCAAACTCTTACAGAAAGTCAGATAATTCTGTCAAAAAAAAAAAAGAGGAAAAGAAAGGTTTTGGGCTTGTTTTAATTGTTTAGAGAACAAAACCTGAATCTTAGGTGAGAAACTTCAAGGGATTTTGTATTTTCAGTTTTAACCGAGAAGATTAGCAGCAAGTGTAATTTTGAAACATCAGTCCCATCCTAGCTAAGCTTTGTGGTTTCTCATAGCTGTCTGACATGTTTCACAGTTCATGACAGCCTGAATAAGTTGCATTTCCAGTGGGTGATACAGCAGTTCCAGACCCAGGGAGTCCTTATCTGCTTACACTGACCGGCTGGAAAAGCCATGGAGAGGCCTGAGGTTTAAGAGCGCAAAGAGAGCATGGCTACATTTAATCTCACTTTAGAACTTGGCTCAGCCTAATTAGTTTGCAAATATGTAATTTATTTTGCCACAAGGGTCATAAATAGTCTGTAGCCTCTGGTTCTCTCGACAGCTGTAGGGATGGGATTTACAAGAATACATAACCTGAACAAACAAAAACTTAACTTTATTCAACTTCCTTTAATAAAGTCTGATTGATTCCCTTCTTAAAGGGAAAATGAAACTTCAGATTTTTCTCTCTAGCAATGCCATTCCCATACTTGCAAAAATAATGTTAAATAGTTTCTGTTTTCCTTCATTTGCCAGTTTAAATGTCATTATTTTTGCACACTTCAATATTTGCTGTACTTTTGCATGTATACCCAGGTGACAAAATGGTCATTTATGAAACTCAATTATATTTAAGTCAAGCAGCAACATTAAATTAATGAGGCAAACCAGATTCTTTATAGAACCTGTACCTGTTGCCATGTCAAAGAAAAATTCATTGTGGTGTATACTTTTCAGAAGAATTACATTATGATTTCCAAATCATGCTGACTAAATATAGCTATAAAATACCTTAATTTATGCCATTTGTCCTTAGAAAACTTTCAGTGGTTTGTAATCTAGATCGACTTTCACCTAATTTTCAAGTTTGAATTTCTAACAAATTATAAGGAAAGAACCCATCCCACACCTCAGTCTGTGGTTCTTTTGTTCTATTGTATGGGCACATTTGGGGAAAGAAAGTCTTCCATTAACTAACTTCATAATTTGAGGTATGACTCTATTATAGAGTATGCAGCCTTTCGTTTTTCAAGTGGTAGTTTGCTTTCATGCTCTACCTTGGTTATTCAGAAACCCTATGTTTGGTAATATGCCAGGAAATTGTGGATGATTTAATGTATATATCCTCTCATTTAAGAAAGGCAAGTCAAATTACAGATACGGGCTTTGCCTCCCCTGACTTTCTTCCGTTCCCTCTCTTTAAATTGGTCCCAATTTATGGAGTTCTTTCAATTTCACACAATAATCTTTATGTTCACACAATGTTAATACGCCTCATAATGAGGGTTATTGTACCAAAACCCTTACAGTCATAACTCAAAAACAGACTGGCTTCTTCTTGTATATAAACTTTCTAAAACTTGCTTCCATAGGTTGACTTCCGTGCCTCTCCCCTATAATTTTTGAAGGCCCTCTAGGAGGCCCCCCCATCCATTTTACCTTTGAGTGTTATAGCCCAGCCTTGTAATAACCGTGCAGCCGTCATTTAACCTCTTTGCTTCTTTCCTCTGCAAGCTGCTCTGCTGTGAAACTCAGTCAGCAAAGGGGAGAATCGTTTTTGTTTAATGTTTATTCATTTTGGAGAGAGAGAGAAAGAGAGATTGACAGAGCAAGAGAGCAAGAAATCCTGAGCAGCCGAAGAGCAGAGAGAGGAGGGCGGATTCAAAGTGGGCTCTGTGCTAACAGCAGAAAGCCCAATGCAGGGCTTGAACTTAGGGATTGTGAGATCATGACCTGAGCTGAAGTTGATGCTCAACCCTCCACAGATTGAACCACCCAGGCCCCCCGGGGAGAATCTTGTCATGGAGAACAGAAGACTGTGAGGAAACTTGGGAGACTTGATTCTGAATTGATTATAATGTAATTAAAGAAATGAGTTTCCCCTTTGGTAGAGATAGAGGGACACTCAAAGCTCCTCACATGCCCTGTGAAATGGTGAACAGAGGAGAATGGTGACATTTCAGGCCAGAGAGAGCTTTGACTAGAAATATTCAGATAATTCAAGTAAAATGTAGAGGTTTTTTGGGGGGAGAGGTGGGTTGTTGTTTCCATTGTTTAATCTAATAACCTCGATTTTCCTTCATGTGATGTGCTCTGATACTTTAATAGCTCTATTGTTATCTACTTTTAACCTAAAATAAGGAACGGTCTGATTTCCACACTTTTGATTTGCAGATAATTTTATTTACAATTAAAATTGTATGATTTAAATTCTGTTGATTTTCTTGCTGAGTTGTGTCAAGGCAAACAACCAAACATAAACATTACTAATTGTTCTCACCTACTCGGCTGAGTTAGTTTATCAGTGATCTTAAAATGATGGTAGTGGTTACCTTTACGTCACAGAAATATGGAGAGGCATAGCACATATCAAAGTTGTCTGCAGCAGTAAAGACGTCTATAGCAATCTCTCCTATATCATTTGTTGCATACTATGTAGATACCTATGTAAATATTAATATTTATAAGTAAGTATCTCTGAGATTAAATACAGACTATTTTGCCATTAAACACAGAGTCAAAGATGAACAACTTTGGAATATCCATTATTTTCATTACCTCACAGTCTCCATATAATATCCCTATTTGCATAGATCACTGATGCATAGTGATGATGATTTTACAGGTCACAAATTATTTTCTCTATACCTTCTTTCAGTTTATCTTTATACTTTTGTTTCTATGACATGTACTAAAAATGTCTTCCTTTATAAGCTGGGAGACTAACTCAGCCCTAGGAATTGGTGGAATCTCAGTCTGGTGGAATGAGGCTCAGAAACAAATGACTTTTTTCATGATTTTAAAGCATGCATCACAATAGTGTCTTCTTGCAAAGGTTTTTGTAGTCAGACTAATACCTGCATGCGTGTTACATGTCCCCATGCTACCCCAAGTCGTTCACCATAAAGGTAAAGTAAAGGATAATCAAACACTGGCTCCTCCCTAATATCACATTGAACACTGACTGGTCCATGACAATATTGACTGCCCAAGGGCCTAAGCATTTTGTTACAAGCCCTGAGGAACAAATACACTTTCATAAAGCTTTAAAAATCTCTGCAGAACAGTGAGCCTAGTTCACATTGCTTTCAAATTGGTTATATTTATTTACTGGAAAAATTGACAAGATGTGATGACTTTTAAACTCTTGAGTTCCTTATTATACTGACCTTGAACAGAAACTTTCTCTCAAGGACGGTAGGTTTCCACTGTCTCAGGATCTTGGCTTTCTAACTTTTAATTTGATTCCCTCCATAGTCTGCATGACCTAACCCACTAATCTCTCAGTTACAACTATTTTTCCCCTCGGACTAATATTATATACACCTTGATTCCAGGTCACTAATCAACTGGATTTGGGTTTCCTGAAAAGCTCACAGATTGTTACTTTGTCAGCAACAGTTGGATTCAAACCTTGGTCTTGGTTTTCCCATTTAATCTTGTAACTTCTAATTAGTTGGATATCCCTGACCATCAGTGTTTTCCCACAAGGCCTCCCTTGACTTTGGCACCAAATATTATAATCTGAGTCTTTGACAAGGCAATGCACTCTCAAAAACAAGTTCAGTTTTTTTACAAAGTAGAGAAATTGAAAAATACAAATGTAAATTTTGCTGATTGGGAATACATCTTTTTGCTGGTGTTAGAACATCTGTACTATATTAAATAAGGTCTGGTTGATATCTGGAATGTTTTTTTCCATTAATAGGTGTCTGATATATATCAGATACATGTAAAAATATATATATAATTTTTTATACTTTTTAAATTCTGTATTTTAGAAAAAAACATCTTTAATGTGCATTCAGAAACTTTTTTCTTTTCTGTAGTTTAATAAATAATTCAATGAAGATTTCAATAATTATAATCAAAAAGCTAAAGAGATGTCATGATAATGAATATTGGGGAAAATAATGAAACAAAAGGAAGTATCAAAACAGATTCATGATGTATATTCATATAATGTAGAATAAAAAATATTACCTAAAGAATCTGTGTTATAATGGAATTAGTTTTCAAAAATATGCTAATAAGTTATATTGTAATTTATTGAATGTATACCATCTTCAGTCATGGTTCATATAAAGCAATATCTCTACAAATATGATCCTTTTATGAAACTTTTATTTTATGATTGATTATATCTTCTATTATGAATTGGTCACTTGATTTATTATGTATACCAGACATAATTTCCTTTTGATTGTTTATCAAGGCTTTGCCACTTCCACTAATAAATGTTTGCACTCATTAGTGAAAGCAGTAAGGTTAGAGGCATCTATGGGATTTTGTTGGCTTCAGCGGAGGAATTTGTAAAAATATGAGATTTTGAAAACCGCAATTGTACCCAGATTTTTTTTTTTTGGCAAATTGAAGAGGTTGACATGGCCCAGGAGATGTTTCTGATAGCATTTACATTCCTGTACTTTTTCAGATTCTCTCTTCTTGGTGTCATGTTGAATCCAAGTCTAATAAAGTATAGTATTGAGAAGAAATTCAGAAAAAAATACAGGAGGAGACAGCCTTCAAACCAGCATTAAAACTAATTTAATTTGATTTGAGATTATCAAATAAATGATCTACTTTGGTGGTAGAGTCAGCTTTGTGACACTCTTCAGACATGAGTGAAACACCTTATACCGGAGGCCAGAGTTCTGTCTGTTGAATTCCATATCTCCATAAAGTTCCATAAAAACAATCCATTTAAAGTAGATAAATTATTTGGGATGCACAGAGTAAGGATGTTTTATTTATATCATTCTTATTTCTTGAATATACTGTTGAGTGTAAGTATCATAAGAGAAAGCTCAAATAGAGGTGAAGAAGGGGACTATTCACAAATCATTTCTTATTTGTATTTCCTATTTTTTCAAGTATTTTTTGGAAAGATTTACAATGAAATTATTCACTTACTTACTAAAAATTATTAAGCATAAGCACATATATATATATATGTACATGTACATATTTACATCCATATATATTTGTATTGTTTGTTTTTTGTCTTCCTCCTGCAGCAATGGTTGTTTTGAGCAACCTGGAACCAAATACAACTTATGAAGTCAGGGTTGCAGCAGTAAATGGAAAAGGGCAAGGAGACTACAGTAAAGTAGAAATCTTCCAGACATTACCAGTTCGTAAGTAATCATCTCTGTTTTGCTCTCTGTTGCCTTTCTCTTCACTTGCAAACTTAAGGGATTTTAAAATTCATGGAGGTGTTTCAATACTCTGGGGGAGTGAATTATGTCTTTGTTGAAGTGGTTTCTGAAAATGGTGGCATCTAAGATTTATAAAAATAACTTTGCTCTGGAACAAGGCAAAAAAAGAAAAGGTGTACTACAATAAATACAGCGAAACTACTCTTGGGAAATTGTCCCCATCAGCAACGTGTCCTATTCATTTGCTGTCTGATTAATTAGATTGTAAGGTTTAGTCTATAGTCTGTGAGAAAGCAAAAACAGTGACTATGTAACATGTCCAATATTCTATTCTTTTGATGAGACATGACTGTTGCCTTTATCCCATGAATTATATAGGCCCCAGCTGTGAGAAAGAGGCACCACTAAATAAGTCCATTACCATGGTGACTACAGAAGACTAGCTATTGTAGCCTTGTTCCTGCTATTATCCTGTTTGGGGGTGTTGTAAATCAGTTGAATTATACAAAGTTAAAGTAAATTTGAAGAGACTTCTGTTTCCTTTATGTTGAATAAATTATTTGAAAATGTGAGAAAATTTGACTGTGACTCAACAAACACTGTTATAAAATGCATGCATCACCCTGCTTGTTATATACACCTACTAGGACAGTCAAATTGGCCACAATAAATTATCATGCCCTTATTTGTGACCAACTCTTGGTTCTCATAAAATCTGTCAGATGTCTTCTCTTTTCTCCACGTCTGATGCCTATGTCTTTTTTCAGCCCCTCGTTATTTTCTCCCCAGAATGACTACTGATACATCTTGACTCACAATCATATTTTCAAGCCAAAATAATTCTGGAGTGACTTTACACAAATATAAACAGATCTATCCCTTCTTTTTTTTTAATTTTTTTTTTTTAATTTTTTTTTTCAACGTTTATTTATTTTTGGGACAGAGAGAGACAGAGCATGAACGGGGGAGGGGCAGAGAGAGAGGGAGACACAGAATCGGAAATCCCTTCTCTACCTATAATCCTTAACACCAACCTTCACCTTTGCACCTTCTGTCCACACACACATCTGCCTGCCTGACCTCCTCATACCTCCTTCCTCTGTGGCCGCAGTGCCATCTGCATCAGTAGATGGAACTTGAGTTTGGTCATACTGTTTTCTCTTTCCAAAGTACTGTGCATTCTCTCTTGATTCCTCTCTCCAGGTCACTGCACATCAATCTCCAAACAAGGCAAGACCAGCGAGACCTTGACTAACCTCTCCAATGTTTTCTCCTCTTTTAATTAGGCACACTACCCTTCACTCATAGAACACCATCCTTGTTGTTTCGCCCATAGAACTCTACTCTTTTACCCTTTTTAATTTTTTTTTATCTCTTCTTTAAAAAGTATCTCTTTTTCTTATCTAATCTCTTCTAATCTCTTCTTCTAATCTAATCTTCTTCTAATCTCTTAATGTCCTGCTGTTGACTTGCAGACCTCTGTCCTACACATTGAGACTTTAAGGGTCAGGTCTTAGTTTTATTTGATAATACCCATGTATTTTATCTGCTTCTCAAGATTTTTTTGAAGTTTAAATAAGATGATATATGCGGGGCACCTGGGTGGCTCAGTCAATTGGGCAACCGAC
This sequence comes from Prionailurus bengalensis, assembly GCF_016509475.1. Lineage (NCBI taxonomy): Eukaryota > Metazoa > Chordata > Mammalia > Carnivora > Felidae > Prionailurus > Prionailurus bengalensis. The sequence continues at coordinate 22,842,561 of NC_057350.1, read as the reverse complement.
TTCAGCTCAGGTTGTGATCTCACAGCTTGTGAGTTCGAGCCTTGCATAGATTCTGTGCAAAGCCTGAAGCCTGCTTCGGATTCTGTGTCTCCCTCTCTCTCTGCTCCTCCCCCTTCCCCACTCGCACTCTGTCTCTCTCTCTTTCAAAAATTAAAAAAATAAAAATAAAAAATAAAAAAGATGATATTACATACAAAGTACTTAATGTGTCATAATTATCCATTATTACTTCTTGATTGTTATTTATATTATTACTTTTGCATAAACATTCCATTGTAATTGCTGATAGAAACCATTATTTTAATCAATTCCTTTCTGATAGACATTACGTTTGTTCTGAACTTTATTTTCCTTTCAAAGGAAGTAGCAACTGTAATGGAATCACAAATTTAGTATATTGGGTTTTTTTTAATTTTTTAAATGTCTATTTATTATTTTTGAGAGAGAGAGAGAGAGAGAGAGAGCGCAAGAACGGCAGGGGCAGAGAGAGAGGAAGACACAGAATCAGAAGCAGGCTCCAGGCTCTGAACTGTCAGCACAGAGCCCATCATGGGGCTTGAAATCAGGAATTACGAGATCATGACCTGAGCCCAAGTCAGATCCTTAATCGACTGAGCTACCCAGGCGCCCCACAAATTTAGTATATTGTAAAGGTTATATATAGACATAAATATTTTAAATACATATGTTAACTGAAAATGCAGTTTCTGCTATATAATTATTATCTCAAAATGCTGTTATTAAAATAATATGATTACAATATTATTAAATTTATACTGTACAACACAAATGTTCTAAAATTCAATTTAGAAATTATACTAAACCAACCAAGTATAAAATCCATTTTATAATATTTAGGTTTTCCCATAATCTCTTATTAAGTCTTTTAAAGAAATTATTGTACTGCTTTTTACAGACATTTTAATTCCTTTATTGAAAATACATTGAATAGAAATCATGTCATGTCTTAATATATGCACACTAATTTAATTTATTTTAATGAAGAATCACTCCAAAATTCATCTATTTGCTTTGTTTCTATATGACCCTAGTAAAGACTATTTTATCATTTACTTATCATTTATTTATCATTTACTTGCATGTCAGCACACCCAACTGGCATATTTCCTTAACAATATGACTTTTCTCAAATGAACTACTCACTACATAAGGTTATAAACACCATATCAAAAAAAGATAACCTGCTGAGAATAAAACTAGATTCTCCATGTTTGGAGGCATTAAATCATCTTCACTGTATTCTGCTTAGTTTGTCTTGACATTCCTCTGACTAGACCAATACTACAAGTCTGTGTAACCTTGAAAACGAAAGCATACCCTGTGAAAGTTCCTCCGTATTACTATATTCATATCTATAGGGAATTGGAAGAAATAGGGGAAGAGGATGCCAGTGTTGCCGAAGGACATCACATAAGTGACACATAGCAAGGAGTTCCCATTCCAAATTGCCAAGCAGTGATGGCATCCTTCGTATAGAAAACTTTTATATTTCAGTAGATCCTGTTCATATTAAACATACAAGCATCTTTGTTATAAGACCACCTCCATGGGAAGAAACATGAAAGGCAAGTATATTTGTGAAGTCAGAAGAAAAAATATGTATATTGGATGGAACACGTGTCTATTGATTGGATACTATAAAATTTCTGTATTCAAATCTGTATCTCGTTAAAAAATACTCATTAAAGCAGATAAATAATAGCTAAACTATTATTTTTCGTGGTAAGTATATATCCTATATAGTTTGATAACTTCATATGTTTATAGTAATACATATATACAAAATAGTTGCCAAAATTACATTAATAAATAGTATTGTGCACTGTTAAGAACACGAGAAATAAAGCTTATGCTTGTATAATGCAATACTATTCTCAGAACATTTGCATATCAATATAAATAATATTTTGGTTCTCAGGTATCACGATTTTGTCATGTCACTTCTAGATTTGTGAATGTTGCTGTTTCTTGGGTGGGGAGAAAGGATCAGGGTTTTATTACAACAAAGGGCAAATGAAAAATGGTAAATTCAGGTTAAAATCATTTTTTTTTACATGACAGTGTTCTCTTTATTGAAATTCAGTTTCTCTAGGTTTCTGAGATACGTGTAAAAATCAAGGATGTTTTATTGCTTATTTAGGTGAACCAAGTCCTCCATCCATACATGGGCAGCCAAGCAGTGGGAAGAGCTTTAAACTCAGTATCACCAAACAAGATGATGGAGGGGCTCCTATTTTGGAATACATTGTAAAATATAGAAGTGTAAGTACCTTTTTTATTATCGTTTGTAAGATGTTTTCAAATTGCATTAAATTTGCATTTGATTCATTGACATATTGGGCGAGAATGCACATTAAGTAACAATGATAAACAGTTCTCATAGGAATTCGACTGCTAATTGTCCATTGCTGAAATTCATCATTGTAAATTGTGAAATACTTGCCTTTTCTGGGGTAAAATCGCATCATTGATCATCAGAATAATGACATGGTATAAATCTTGTGATTTTTAAACTTAGCAACATTTAAGAAATGAAGTAACATTTTCCCCTTGTTTTTCTGACAAGTTTAGCAGGATATTTTCATTTTCCATTCTGCTTGATATTAGTAACTTCAAGCTAAGCCCCTGTTCTGAATTTTAGCTATTGTAGGTAATTATTTAGCTATTGTATCAAAATACTTACTTTATTTTCTTTATTTTTATGAATTAAGTTATTAATGCCTTAAATAATACCCTAATTGTTTGGTATTAATCATTTCATTAAAAAACAAATTAACCGTAATCAACATTTAACAAAGTATGGCCACATTGAACTTGAGGAAGAAGGTTGTTTTTTTTTTTTTTTTTTTTTTTTCAAGTTTAATAACACTAGCTAAAATGGGATCTTGGACAGCTAAGACCTGTCACGGGACTTAGATGTGTAGGAGATAAAGAACATCTTCTGGTTGCAGAATGGTAAAGAAAGTAGCCCAATGGACTTTGCCTTTGGCTGAAAATTATACCAAAGGCCACTAAAAGTGACTTCTCTTAACAACTTTGCCATAAGTACCATTCATTATTTGTGTCTGCTGTGGAATATGTTAAAAGTGAAACAGGGGCGCCTGGGTGGCTCAGTCGGTTAAGCGTCCGACTTCAGCTCAGGTCACGATCTCGCAGTCCATGAGTTCGAGTCCCGCATCGGGCTCTGGGCTGATGGCTCAGAGCCTGGAGCCTGCTTCCGATTCTGTGTCTCCCTCTCTCTCTCTGCCCCTTCCCCGTTCATGCTCTGTCTCAAAAATAAATAAACGTTAAAAAAAATTAAAAAAAAAAGTGAAACACAATTTTAAATTAAATTTTGTGAAGTTTATTTATTAACATTTATGATGATCCCTATAATGCAGTGTCAATTTTATGTTTATGTTTACTGGACGCTTATTTTAATACTTCCCTAGCTTATTATAGTCTTTTAAGTAATTGCTCCTTAATAGTATATTGACATATCTTAACTATTTTCCCACAAATTCATAATTTTCTAAATTTAATAGTCTTTTTAATTCAAATATCTAAGTTTTAAAGGTTAGGTAAAAAAGGAGTTTGATTTTGAAAAACATATTTAAATAATTAATTTTAGACATCAGCCTTTAAATTTAAGATTAATAGCCAGGACCCCTCTTTGTTGCAGGTTTCATGCTGGGAATGATGAGCAGCTGTGGGTGTTTTGTGGCTAATTGTCTATGAAGGCTTCATGCCTCTACCCTAAAATAGCTCTGAATGGCTCACCAGTCTTTCTATGAATTTGATTGTTTCATGCTACTCAAGCCAGGTTTCATGGCCATTCTTATTTGACCATCTGGAAACTCTTTGGAAGGGAAAGAGTCTCTATGGGTCATAGGCCTGAACAGAATTCATGAATTGGACTGGGAGAATAGACCTCACATGCAGATTATGGCCCGCAATTGGACCCAGAAGAATTTATGGCATAAAATACAGGTGGATAATAAGAATTTGTAGGTAATCCCAATAAAATTCCATGGTGAACATTGAGATGCAATAAGGAGTTATAAAAATATGTCTAACATATTTTCTATAAATGTAATTTTTACCTAAAGGTGAAGTTTGACATATCCTTTCTGAAGAGTTGGATATTGGAAGGGCGCCTGGGTGGCTCAGTCGGTTAAGTGTCCAAGTTGGTTAAGTGTCCAATCCAAGTCGGTTTGGCTCAGGTCATCATCTCGCAGTCCACAATTTCGAGCCCCATGTCGGGCTCTGTTCTGACAGCTCAGAGTCTGGAGCCTGCTTCAGATTCCGTATCTCACTCTCTCTTTGCCCCTCCCCCACTCACACTCTGTCTCTCTCTGTCTCCTAAAAATGAATAACCATTAAAAAAACTTTTAAAGCTACATCTCCTAACAAAGTCACATTGGAGGATAGGGATTTAACATATAAATTTGTGGGGGGAACACAATTCAGTTCATAACAATGGTTACCTGTCATGAATCCTGTGTATCTCAAAGGACACAGTATTGGCATTTTGAATAGTAGAATAGTGGGCCATCCAGATATCTACCTCCCATTACAGAATGTTTAGTATCCTTGCCCCCACTCTTTATATTGCCAGTTGTGTCCCCGATCATTATTGAAACCAAAAATGTTCCCTAGAGCAGATTAAAATTGGAACACAGACAAATTTGATTTTCAATAAATTTGTACCTTCAATTCTTTTTCCCTTCTCTCCCCCTCCAAAACTAATAGTAGCAAAGCCCTGTTTCTGCTATTTACTAGATATCATTTTTTACCCTACCAGGAAAAGAAGGTTTCAGTCCCTTCTCAATTCCATCTTACTTCTGTCTTGCCATACACCTCCTCTTTCCAATCCCCAGCCCTTTCTAACTTTGAAAAAATGCTAGAGGGTTTGTTTTTAAATATCATAATGAAAATAATTGGTTGCATAATTAAAACATAGCTACCATTGACTGATAATCAATGACTGTGTTATCAGACTTACTAGTGCTTTAGGATGGAACACTGTTTTAGCAACAGAATTTTAGGCTCCTATGGCAAGATTTATAAAAGTAATTCCTCTCCATCCCTTTGTGTTTCAAGGATGGCATTTCTCACACTTGAATATCTATTTTTATTTATTTGTTTATTTATAAATAATATGTGTGTGTGTGTGTGTATATATATATATATATATATATATATATATACCACTAATAAAGTGAAGGGAAGTGGGAAACACAGTTATGGAATGACTAAGTCACTGGTCTAAAAGACACACTATAAGGAATAGTCAATGATATTGTAATAGAGATGTGATGTGTCTGGGAAGATGGTAGCTATACCCACAGTGAGCATAGCATAATGTGTAAACTTGTTGAATCACTATGTTGATTGAACGCCTGAGATGCATATAACATTGTGTGTCGACTGCACCAAAAAATAAAGTAATACTTTTTATTACTTTTTAATGGCAAACTGAACCTTACAGAATGTGGGTAACTTGATGGGCATGGGGAACAGATATCAGAACATAAGACTTTATAATCTGAAGAGTTCTGCAGCACTAAGGGTTGAATTAGAATCTGCCTATGGAGATTATATCAGCCCCTCAGACACTGTCCCATCTCACTTCAGTTAGCCAACTCTGTGCCTCCAAAGTACAGCCATTCTGATCTACTTTCCCTTTTCCATATCATTTATGGTATGCTTTCTACTCCCACACATTGAAATAGCTTCCATATTTCTACTTTTTTTTCCCTTCCTCTTCTTCCTTCTCCATCCTATAAACTTCAAGCTTTACAGGTCCAGTAGGAAATTCCATAATTCAATGTAGATTATGTTACTATAGCCAAACAATAGCAGATTTTAGGAAGGAATAGTTTTCTCCACACTTTCTTTCTCAACAGATTACTTCTTCACATTTAAAAACTTGCATGTTCAAGATTTGGTGGCTAGATATTTGTAGCAGTATTTGCCTCGGTATTTGCACTTGTATTGAAATAGTAACAATTTCAGAAAGGTTTTTAATCATCTGTTCTCTTTGTATGATTCCAAGCCACTTCATCTATTTGTTTGTCAAACTCCATGCATTCCACAGTGGACTAAACTGCAGTTGAATAACTTGAAAAATTATATATCCATATGCAGTGCGTGCTTTAATTGGATAACCTCTATGGAAACCAAATAGTGGAATTTAGAAAGTAAGCAACATCATAAGGATTTTTCACTTGACTGCTTGTTGGACATTATCTTTCAACTCCCCATGTGCATGGGACTAGATGTTTTATAATCTAGAAACAACAAGATCGAGTGTTGATTTCTAGCAAACACTGAATATAATTATTGAAGCTGCATTTCATGGGGATGAGGACAAGACAAATCATATCCTAATGTAGAGAATGTGTAACTTAATGTAGATGAGGAAACACATACTATTCTATGTTATCATATAGTAGATAGAGCACATGGCTTTGTTCAGTTACTCATTAAGAAGACAGAATTTATTAGAAGAGAACTAGAGTGGTAAAAGCAGAATTATATGTCTCTGTGGATTCTTTGGGAAAATTAATGTCTCTAACAGTAAGTCAGTAGGATTAAACCATGTATTTGGAGAATAAAGACAAGCTTATTAATCTCATAATGTGTTTGGAAAAATTAAAGAAGTTACCTTATGTACAGAATATTTTACATCTATTTTGTAGAGTCAATGTAACTCCATATAATTTAATAAATAGTTTTTTACATGCTTCCATGAGTTTTTCACTGTTTTCTTCCTAATTTGATGATAGCTATGGGATCATAACTATCACTTAGTGTTCACATTAAATAAATTTCCTGAGCTAAGAAGGGCTAAAGAAAATTGGTTGCTTAAAATCAATTGTGAAGAAGTTACTTTAGGGACTAGCAACAGTGCTCTAGCATATGCTTCTGAGTCTTAATTGACCTTCTTAAGCTATTTGGAGTCTGGAAGGTTGTATCTCAATGGCCATAGACAAGAAAAGATAATTTTGAAAAAGGTCTTAAAATAAAAAAAAAATGTAAAATTGAATTCTTGTTGTTGAGATAACTTATTTTCTGATTAATTATCAATAATATTAAGAATTTATGATTAACTTATGTTTAGGTGAGTACTCTGAAATTTATTTAAAACCATCAGTATAAGTTTGAAATATTTTCAAATAATAACTATGGGCATTAAAAAGTCCTAAGCTTTTTGATAATTTTTCTTTGCTGCTAGTGAAGAGGATGGGTTTTATTCATCCTCATATTGATAACTTCAAAAAGACTACTTGTTACCTGAATGAATAAATGCATCAATGAATCAATGAGTAAATAAGACTCTGTTGAACAATTTTAAGTAATTGTATAACTAGATTAATAAATATGAGAAACAATGGATGCAAGAGAAAAAAAAACTTGCACTGGGTGAATTTTTATGGGTTATGAGAACACAGAAGGTGATGAATAAGAAAATCAGATTTTAGTTTTCCCCAAAGAAACACATGGGTCATGGAGACTAGCAACAGATTAAGTAGTAGGGTCCAGTTTACAAAATTTTATCAAGCTTTAAGACATGAAACAAAGGCAATTTGAATCAGTTAGGATAATAGAAAAGAAAAATTGGAATTTTTAAAATATTTATTTTTGAGAGAGACACAGAGGCAGAGAGAGAGTGAGTTGGGGGTGGGCAGAGAGAGAAGGAGACACAGAATCCAAATCAGGCTCCAAGCTGTCAGCACAGAGCCCAATGTGGGGCTTAACTCATGAACCCCGATATCATGACCTCAGCCGAAGTAGGTCACTTAACCCACTGAGCCACCCAGGCACTCCGAGAAATTACAATCTGAGCCTATTATACTTCAATTAAAAGGAAAGAAAGTAGAATTTGAAACTTTACTAAAACTCTCCAAATTTTGTATCTTTTCAAATCACATTGGGGTGTATGTGTGCATGCATGAGTGTGTGTGTGTGTGTGTGTGTGTGTGTGTGTGTGTGTATGATTGCTAAATCACTTCTCTCATATTCAGAGTAATGCACGGAACTGTAGAGAATTCTGGGGCCCTTTGTAAAGTCATATAAGTATTGAATAGCTGAATAATTGCTACCAGGAAATCCAGGAACCAGAAACTACCTTATATGCAAACAGAAAATCTTAAAGCATAACACGTGGGAGTCACAAGAACCTTAAAATCAATCTAGTTAGTATAAGCTCACCTCCTCTATTGTCCTCTGTTATTATATTTATTTAGTTTTCATTTAAGATGATGTTGCCCATATATTTCCTGAGACTTCAAAAAGGATGAGTGAATTACTTCTTGTTATAAATAAAAGCAGTCAGGAGTCCTGTACAAAAAAAAAAAAAACACAAAACAAACAAACAAACAAACAAACAAAAACCCTCTTTTATCTCTTCTCAGTTCTCCTCTCCATACAGTGATGGCAAATATTTCCCTGTATGCTGATATTACGATTTTAAAATAACTATTAAAGAAAGCTCTTAACTGTCATTTGGCCCTATCTATTTTCTGAAAAAAAAAAAAAAGAAAAGAAAAAAAAAGATTGCTTAAGAGAAGCTATATCAAAACAAAATGACCATTTTTCTTTCAGTAGCTGCCCTTCAACATTTAATTGGCTTATTAATAATAGCCCTATTCAGCAAATCATCTCATTAAGTTACCTAGGGGAACATTTTGCAACTAGATTATCCTAAATTATTCCCTAGGCATTTAAATTCTGTAAATTAGGCACTCCACAAATGGATAATTGAGATTTTGATACCTAGGGGAGTATTTGGTAACACCCACTTTAATTTTTTTCCTATTCCCTGGGAATAGCAATTAGGGGATTAAAAAGCCTCCTTGTCTAATGTTGAATGGAAAATGAAATTGACTTAAATTGGGGGAAATATTAGAACTCCCTTTGGTTCCTTATGCCATCAGTCCAACTATCTAAAGTGATGGAGGGGCTTTTAATTTATCATGCTAAGGGCTTCAACAATTAAGAGTTAAATGATGGGTAATTCAAAAGAGACTATCTGCATGTCTTGTGCTTGTCAGGAAGTTTCACTTCAAATTCTCAATTCCCAGAAATAGGCTTTTTGAGGATTACGTGAAGGACATGAAGTCTATCCATCCCTCTGAAGAATAAATTTTATCCTGGGTAATCCACATCTCCACTAAGATTCAAAGTAACACTTGATTCTGAATCTTCACAAAAATATTCATTCTCACCAAGATGAGAATAAAAATAGTTACATAGAATTTATGAAATTTATTGGAATAAAATGAAGGCTATAGGGGAAACTCTCTACTCCTTTGTATACCTCTTGTCTTTATCTAACCTTTCAGTTCACCTGCTTCTCACCCCCTCCTTCCTATATACAGTGTAGAATAATCAGATTTTTATGTTATATAGATTTTATTGTGTCTATGTATGGATGTATATGTATATGCACATATATGTATAATATCATCTAAAATTATTTTTGAATAAATGTTTTTAGCTTTAGGTTTTTGGTCAATACTTACAGTGTTTTTACATTTACTGAAAATAATGAACCTATAGTGTGCATTTTTATATCTCTCAGTGGTTGTGCATCTTTCTGAGATTTTCAGTCATTGTGTTTATTTTTGCATCTATACTTCTGTGAAAGAAGATCGCTTCTTTTTATTAAGTAGGTTAAGACAAATGAAAAATGGCACTGGAGTTTGTTATTTCCATTGAGGGTGACATCACTTCCCCAGAGGAGACAATCCTAGTCCCTGTACTCTATTGAATTTCCCTCTTTAATGCTCCCAGAGCATCCTTGGTCTTTCAAAGAGCTCATGTCTTTATTTTGGACTGGCTTGTAAACTCCAAGGTGAGGGTATTGTATATGTCTTTTTCACTATTGTGTTCATAGTTCTAGTATAGCCCCACTCCCCAATAAAGGCTGAATGAACAATTGATGAATGAATTGAAAGGTGTTGGGAAAATCATGGCTATTTGGTACAGCTGTCCTAAGCATTTCAAAAGCACACACCTTACTTCTTTTCTTAGCCTTACTGGTCATTTAGTGACTTCCAATTTACAAATATCCTGGCCCAAACTATTCGGTTTTCCAATGCCTTTTCAGTACATCTCATAATACCTTAAATAGTACTGGAAAACAATGTATAAACTTAATCCATTGATAAGTTTCAAAAGCAAAGGAAATGCTTCTTGTTTATCCTAAACTTTTAGGTGCTTTTCTGAAACCCATGGCTGCATTAGGGGTGTTAGTATCTTTAGTTTTAGAAGAGATATCAAAATAGGCTTTGTAATAGGTGGTGCAAAATAAAAAAAAATAAAAAAAACTTCTATGTAACCAAAAATAATTAAGTAGGCAAATAGAATCATTGTATGGCATCAAAATAATAATGTCTTCTTGTCTCCTTTGAATGGATAATTCATGTTTGTAGTCCATCAGTTTAATGCAGTCATGCATTTAACTTGATTTTGGAGCATAAATCCTCATTTTTCATCATAAATGCGGGAAACATTGTTATGCTTTATTGTTAAAGACACATTGTAAAATATTGGCCCAAGATAAAGTAATACCGGGCTTGTCTCTGAGGTTAAAAAGATATAATATTTTCTACATGTCATTTATGTACCATCTATCTATCTATCTATCTATCTATCATCTATCTATCTATCTACCTATCTATTAATATGGCCAGGCTCTAATTTACTTCCAATCATGTCTCTGGGAAATTCAAGTTTACAATTGCAGTCATGATTTATTAAAGACATCATTGTAGAAAAATATTATTTTATTTTCATACAGTTATTATGAAAATAGGTTCTCCTTAATAATAGCTGTCATTAGTTAAGTGCTTATGATCCCTAAGGCCCTGTACTATCCAAAGTACTTGATTTTCCTCACTGCTCCCATATGAAAGCTGACAAAGGCAGCTGATTACTATTATTCTGTAATAGAGATGAGAGAAATAAAGCAAAGAAGTTAAGGAACTTGCCAGTGTTTAAATGGTTAACATGGCACAACCAAATGTTAACATTGTTTAAAATTGTTTAATTCATTAAATTATATATATATATACATATACATATATATATACTCTTTACATATATATAATCTTTATATATAATTCATTAAATTATATATATATGTGAACTCTTTCTGTGTTAATTATAATCATAGTATATTTTTCAAATAAATGGTAATTTAAATATGTTATTCAAAGCATTTATTTTAGAAAAAGAATCAGGATTTAAGTGTAGAATGTTCAAGGGGAGCATAACATTTTTTTTTCTGATGCTACTAACATTTTTAACAGGCAATAATTTTTCTTATATGTTGTTATACTATGAGTCTAAAACACCAGAATAATAAAAATACTAGTGGTAAATTACATATATAAAAAATATCCAGCCTACATTTTATGTCCCCCAACACACACCTCAAATTTTAAACAATAGTCTCTGGCAATTAATTTAATGGATATACTAGGCTTTTTCTATAAATCATGTTGAATGTTTTCTGTTTATATGACTATTAACAGTCAAAAAGTGGCTAAACAGCAAACTGATGTCTGTGAAATAAAAATAAAATCAACAAAGATGAATTATCAACCACTGAATTGTCAAGACTTAATTATGAAATCATCACCCTTTGGCTAAAATAAAAACATTACACTTTTTATAGAAAATTCTTAGAAATGATTTCACTGATAAAGCAACTTTATTTATCCCTGTCAATGGTAAAATATCTTTTTTGTTATTAATAAAACTATTTGTTCCACCTGACGATAAATTAAATTTTTTAAAAACCACAACTTTCGTGTATGGGTATTTACAAAATATATTTGTGTTGCCTCTACAGAAAGATAAAGAAGATCAGTGGCTAGAGAAAAAGGTTCAGGGAAATAAAGACCACATTATTTTGGAGCATCTACAGTGGACAATGGGGTATGAAGTTCAAATTACAGCCGCCAACAGATTGGGATATTCAGAACCGACAGTCTATGAGTTCAGCATGCCACCAAAGCCCAACATTATTAAAGGTAAGCAAAACTCTATGCTTTCTTAGGATGAAAACAAATAGGATACCAACTTTTTGCAACTCCTGTGGATTTTTCCTTAATATTCAATTAAGGAAAATTTTATATATCTTTGTATATATATAAAGATATTTTTATATATATTTCTTCTATAATTTTATAGAAGGAAGCGTAAATTCTGAGTTCCAATCATGATTATTGTGACATGTCTTACTCAAGATTTCCTAAATCATTCTTGCCACGGGGTTATTATTAACTTGTAAATACACCATGACAATTTCAGTGGTTGAAGTAGTGAGGAGAGAACGAACAGAGGGACAGGATGGAAGGTAAGAGTGAAGTGTCAAAAATCAACATGAAAGACTTCTTTTGAGACCAGAAAATCTTTTGTAAATAAGACAACATCTCTACCAAACACGTGAAGGCTGGTCCTTCACTTTTGGGAAAATGCAGTCAAAGATGATGACACCATCCATAACGGATCAAACAAGTTGAATTTAGAAAGATAGAATCAGTCACATAGTAAGGCAGAAACAGCCACAGAGGTAGCCCCAGAAAAAAACTATAACTAGAGTTTCAAGGAGCCTCACAACCTTGCAGGGCATGCTATATTGGTATTCACAGCACCCTGGTGGATTCTGCCTTTATTAAGTAACAGTGCTTCCGTGATTATATGCTAGCAATACTATCAAAGTCCACAGGAAAGATATTAACATTTTTTTTTCAGATACATGCTATAGAGGTAAAGATGCAAGAATTTGTCCTGATTTGTAGTCTTATTTAACTTTGAGTTGTCACATGGGTTATATTTTAACATTTATCAATCCTTTAAATATATCTATAATATTTACAGGTAAATTTTATGCAAATATGTAGAAATATACGTAACATACATATATTCTTCATATGTATATATGTAGAGCTGAAAGGAGCATATTCATAGGCATGGCTTATTGAAGTCATATTAGAGTATCAGTATTGGTACATAACATTTTTGAGACTGGGAAAAAATAAAGTTTGTCAGTTCAGTCATGCATGCTCTTTAACTCTTTTGTAACTTCAAATGGATATTAATCTCATTATTATGAATTTGTGATATCGCACATCTGTTTTTAATTGAAAGCATCTTTATACAGTTAATCTTTCTGTTATAAAATAATTACTGTTGCTTATATGTTTTAAAAATAATTGATATTTTGGCTTTGTATTGGTAACATTAATCAGTAAGTGCCTCCAAGTATAATTTGAAAGTAGGAAGTTGGGAGCATCTAGAACTAATTTTGATATCATGTTATAATGTTTTTTTTTAATTTACAAATCACTTTTGCATTTATTATCCCATTATCTCATTCATATATCTCTGAATCTGTATTGAACAAGGAAGGCTTATACTCATTTTACAAATATAAATTTGGAAGGTTAAGGGATCTGTTCAAGGTCAGCTACTTAGTCATATGACAAATCCAATACCCTTATAAGATGATAGACCCAAGAAGAATGGTTGAATATGCTATCGAGTTCATTGTCTCTGTGAGTTTGATACATCAATAACTCTACAATTATAATGTTTTATGTTTGTAATAACTATCCTCTATGCAAATATCAGCAACATAATATAAATATGATTCTGAATCTGAGTCAGAATCTTCAAAGGTGGGTTGCAACTGTGTATTCCCATTTTCCTAAATCTTTAATTTAGCTCATGTGTTTGGAGGAAATAATTGTTTTTATCAAGATAAAAATTAATATTGTATGAAGTTAGAAGGTGACATTTTAATAACAGTTTATAAGTAAAACACAAACTGTAAAACAAATAATCAATTTTAGACAGGTTTGTTTATATTATACTTCCAGAGTCCTTACTATTTTATTAAAAAAATATTGTTAATAAAAAACAAAAATAGGTATGGACAATAGGGTAAATAAATAAGAATATATATATATATATATATATATATACACATATATATACATATATATGTATGTTTGTGTGTTTGTATATATACACACATCTATACACACACAAACATACATATATAGGCACAAAAATATCTAAGATATATTATGATACATTTACTATAAAAACATATTTTATTCCAATTTCAGAATCACATTGTAGGCAGGCAGTACCTAGAAGGAAAATGGAGAGAATTATGGTTTATAGTTTCAGCTTTGCTGTTGTCACTTAATTTCTCTCAATATGCATTTCCTCATAGCCAAGCGAGTTACTTCTGGTTCTTCAATGGTAAAATTCATTCATTTGTTCCAGATATTTATTGGGGTTTCGCTTTGTGACAAGGACTGAAATGAGTATAAAGGAATGACCTGTGAAAAGTACAAAACTGGCCCCTGCCCTCAAAGACTTTACAATCTAGTAGGGAAGATAAACGTAAAATTAGCGTTAGAATGACCACTAAACAATTACAACTACGAGACAGGCTGGTGCCATGTGCTGCCATGAGGGGGTTGGCAATTATACCTAACTTGTGATGGTAGGGTAGGGGTTAGGTAGGGGCAAGGGAAGCGTTCCCTTAGAAAATACCTTTCCTGAAGAAACCCACAGGAAATGAGCCTTCTGGGGAAGGTGTCATATATAGAAGAAATCTCTAAAAGAAAAAATAAATTGATCTGCTTTAGGAACTGAAAAAACATTACTGAAGAGAACCTGGAACCGTGTAAACAAAGATAAGGATAGAGAGGGACCTGTGACCCAGATAATCCCAGGTCTTCTGAAAACTACATAAACACTTTTAAAAGAGATCCTGAAAACAGGAAGAAGTCGTTTGAAACAGGGGTGTTATATGAATAGATAGGCATTATAGACAGATTAATCTTGCTCATATGGATAAAAGAGATGGATAAACAGGAATGCTTGAAAAAATAATGATGGCAGTAGAAAAAGAAAGCCTGAATAAATCCTGGACACAATGTGTATTTAGGTTAAGCTTACATGTGTAATAGATTCAATTCAGTAGATATTGATGACTTTTGAGTTTCTTTTCAGTTTGGTATCCATTAAGTTTGAAATGTCAAGTAGTAGTTATATGTGTGTGTATAAAGATGAGAAGACAGTCCATAGCTTGGAAATATACATTATGATGATAACATTAACAGGTGAATGGTATTTGAGGCCTGGGTGAGGATAAAATCACACAATGAGTAATGCCTTATCTCTATGAAAAAGAGTTGATGTCTGAAATACTCATTGATGTCACCCTAGAAGGGTGATGAGTGCAGCATCGATGTTCAAGGTGTACTTCTTGGGTTACTAAGGAATAGAGGATTAAGAGTTGTGCCCAAAGGAACTGTGATATTATACAGGAAGAGGAAACCACACCACCATACCCAGTGAGAGTAAGATGTTGTAGAATTCCTGGAAAAATAAGAAGACTGTAGTTATGAAGGTGAGCAGAGAGGGGAGGGAGGGGAAACAGTGTCAGAAGGACTTTAGGATGAAAAAAGCTGGAATGTGTTTCACAGCTGATGAAGCAGATCATGTGGTCAAGGAGAAGTCAGACAAAGCTATCTGAGAAGATAGGAGACATATTTCTTCCCCCATTAAACTGTGTTGCTGATACAAAGCAATTAGCCACTTCCTGGAAAAGGAGAAATAATAAAAGATTAATTCATCTTTAAGAATCCACTGACTGCTAAAGCCTCGTGGAAAGCCACATTAAAGGCATGCCTTTATAGTTTAAAAATTGTTCAGTTTAGCTGTAGAAGGTTTCATGGGGCGGTTTTAAAGACTGTGATGGGTGATGGTGAATTTGGGAGCCTTTACACCTACAATATCCTATAGAGTTAGAATTACGTATTGGTAAAATGAGGAAAATGATCTTCATACATCTTCATCAAAGTTATTCTTGTGGCTTTATAA
The DNA here is from genome assembly GCF_016509475.1 of Prionailurus bengalensis. NCBI lineage: Eukaryota > Metazoa > Chordata > Mammalia > Carnivora > Felidae > Prionailurus > Prionailurus bengalensis. The sequence continues at coordinate 22,826,640 of NC_057350.1, read as the reverse complement.
TTTTTTATTCCATTTTAAAATAAATATTATAAATTCAAGCTCAAATCTGAAATGAGTTCTCTGTAATAAACTAACAGAACTTAAGTCTTTTTATTCAAGTTTTAGAAGATGTGAACTTTACAAATTAATTTAGTTTTAATTCATTTTTGGTAGCATACATTGTAAATTGTCTAAATAAGTTTATGGGCTTTTGAATTTAGAAAGTCATCGCTTATGTGCATTCCATGTATTTAATTTTTGGTAAGCAGCAGGCTAAATATAGAGTACATGTATTCATTGGGCTGAAGAGCTATTTTTTTTAACAATATGCTCACCTTAAACTCATATATTACATATTACGTTGATAATAATGGTTTTTCTATGCATGTACATTAGTGGATACCACATTTCTCCATAGTTTATTATTGTGATTTAAAAGATACTTTGTAATGAATAATATTTTCTCATTTTCACTCTCAACGTGTTTATTTTGAAAGATGTATTTGTTGATTTACATAGAAATAGAGTGCAAAATCACAATTGTATTCCCTTTTGGAATATTCATACAGCATAATTCCATCTCATTTATTTATAAACAATGAGAATATTGAATAGTTATGACAAATTAATTCTTATAAAATGATTATAAATCTATAAATGAGAACCTGATAAAATGACATTTATTGATTCATTCTGTAATTTTTATTACTAAATATACTACTCTTTTAAAAATCCTTGGAGATGAATTTATTTTGAAAAGCATTTCCCACCATTTCTTTTGGTTTATGACATTTTTAATACAGTTTTTTTAACCAAAAAAAGACCATTTTTCTTTTAGTAATTGCTTCCTTTTTCTGATTTTGTTGCTATGAATTGAACACATGTCTAATTTTAACATTATCAATATAATTTGATGACAAACAATTCCATTCATGCATTGTTTAGATCTGATGGTAAAACAATTCTATCCTCTGAATTCAAGCATGTAACGCATCTATGAGAGTTCCTCAAATATAAGAAGCTGACAAAGAAATTATATAAATCACCACCACTAAATAAATTGTTAAAAATGTTCAGGTGTGTGTGTGTGTGTGTGTGTGTGTGTGTGTGTGTGTGTATTTACATGGTGTTTTTCATTATACTTCTAATGAACTGTACAGTAAAATTATTTTGATGGCACTCAGTCTAGTTCCAAGCCACACTAGTATACCCTTGCAGTTCTGAATAACTCAACATGAACACAAAAACAACACATTCAAGTGCATGGCAAATGCAAACATGTTTTCTTAAAGTTAAATTTATGATCTGTTCAGAACATACATTAGAGAAATTCTAAAACAATGGTGAAATTAAAGTTCAGTTAAAATTGGAGAGACCTTTATTTTAACTATTTGGAAATCTCAGTCAATGCTAAATATTAATACTATACCCAAAACAATATTCCTTTGAATTTAGCACATAATGAAAAAGTATATTTTCATGATCCTTTGTTCTCAAAATTATTTTTAAAGTGGTACAATGACATATGTCTAGACCATGCTTATGGTCAGTTGGGTCAATGCTCCTTGCTTCTACCCTTATGGCAAATTTCCGTTATGAATATGTCATTTTCATGGATACATCTTGGTAGTTTATTCATTGTTAAAAATGTGACTACTTTTATTAAATATTTCTTCTCAGATATGATGGTAGCAAAAAGTAACATCTGTAAACATTATAGAATATGATGAGTTCATATTTACAGTAGCAATGTGAATTTACCAGTAGCACAGTGAAATGACAGGTGCCTTCTCACTCATAAGTTGTATCTTCAATAGAGAATAAATAAGATACTTATTTCTAAAGAATCAATGACAGAACAACTGTCTGATTTATGTGAAATAAACTTTATTAATATTGAGACTCAGTTATGTTTTAAATATGTGACAACTATTTAGAAAAGTTGTATACAGATTTTAGCCATTCTTTTTCTTGTATCAAAATAATTTTTTTGTAGGAATTTGTAATGGCTTTGTGTAAATCTTGCATTAATTATTTTCTCTTTTTTTTTCTTTCCCACTGTCACTTTTTTTCTTTTTCTTTACTTTCATGTTGTAACTCTACTCTTTTTTTCCTTAATTATTTTATTCTTATTCTATTTTCAAAAACAATTTCCGTCATGCAGATAAATGCTGTGAAGCGAATAAAGGCGAAAATGGAAGCCAGTCATGGCAGCTGAATGCTGCTGGGTTTTCTTTCATTATAGCCCTCAGTTTGTCTTGGATGTTTTAATGTTGTTGTTATATGATATTTACTTTTATGCCCTGCAAATTTACAAGGCTAATCTCATATTATGATGAAAGTTTTTCTGTGGTCCAACTAATTATGCATGTATTTCACTCATGAACAATTAGCCTATTTTCCCTTCCCCAAATTGTCAACCTTTAAAGTAGATAATTTGTCAGAAAATCACTGAAAGAAATAGAATCAGGATTGTTTCTTCCCGGATGCAGTTCATTGCATAACTTGCTTCATTCTGAAGTTTCCTTTAAAAGTTGACCTTGTTAAATATCATGTCACTCTTACTTGGAACTTAAGCATTTGCTACATCTAATCTTCTCTCATTTGATTATTTTGCAAAAATAATTCAATATCCATGACCATACATTGTATTTTATTATGTAGAATTGTGGATCTTTTATATTGGTTTTAATTGTTATTCTTTTAAATGTAAATTTCCAACTTTATGGGCGTTTATAAAATTTCATGGTGTTTACCATTTATATACAACAAAAGCTAATACTTTTATTATATTAGATATGTATCCGTACTGTGCTGCCTATTTTCATTTTTTTGACCTAAAATATCATAAGAAATAAAAATGAAATAGTTTTCTTCTTTTAAATTTGAACACTAACTTTAAAATATCCAATTTAGTAATTTAAATATGAATGTGTTTAAAAAGTTGCACTCTGTTCACTGGATATGGATTGTGCTATGAGTTGGCATCGAGTATTGATTTTCTCACAACATATATGCATACTTCTTTATTACAACTTCCTGGACACAAAGAGTCAGTTTCTTTGTAAAGACCAGAGAGAGAAGCAAATATTTTAGCTACTGCTTGCAAGAAGATGAAATTGAGATGAGGAGTTGTTACTACATTTTTCAGAGGAAGCTGTATTTGAGGGATTATCACAAGCAATGATTTTAGTGTTCAATTTTCATTCATTATAAAATGAGAAAAGTGTTTTGTGTTTTTCACTTCTAACCACACCCTGCCTAGCAAGTGATTCTTACGACTCATTCAGGACAATTAGAAAGCAAGCAGGTTTATGTATATGACAAGAGTGACCATACTAATGTGCGAAATTAAATTATTGGATTTTGGGCTTTGAGATTCACTCATCAGAAACTATTTTGTTTCATGAAAGTATTCTTTTACTCCTTAAAACAATAGCTACAGGATCCTATAATGTAAGATCTAAAGCTAGATTTCTCTTTAGTAGTCTGTCATTATCTTTTCTAAACTCTGCTGTCCACTGCTGTCCTTTTTTCTTCTCACCTAGCAACAGACCTTTAGAATGCAGGAGTAACCCAGCCACAGATTAAACATGCTTTTGCTTCCTTCCTTTCTCTTCCACTGAGACAAAGGAATATCCAGACTTATGCAGTTTGGGGAATGTTCTGTCTTTAAAAAGACCGTAGCCAACATTTTAAAATTATTAATTAACCAATTATAAGTGCATAGTATGTCTATTTTTGGAGAAGATATGTAGATTTGTTGGTTACTAATATGTAGAAAGCACTAGGAAAGAAAAGAGTTCCAATAACTCTTCGAGGAACAATATTTCCTGTTTACCATAATCTGACTGGACCTTTTCAAGAAGATAAATGTTTCCACAAGAAAGTCCAGTAGAAATTATTTAGGCTAGTATATGATAGCAACATAATTTTGTGGAGAATATGGAATATGTCTTTCATAAGATAACAGAGTTGATTTTTTTTATTTAACATTCTACGACTCAAAGTAACCAACAGTGGTATGAAGAATGCTCAAAGTCAAGTTTACATGGTACCTAAAGTGATATTTTGACAGTTGAGAAAAGAATTTAAAATTAAAAATTTATTGTCTCAGCATAATTATTTACACTTATTAAATTCTTCATTATTCTTTGTAAACATCTCAGTACAGATCAACTTTTTTTCCTGAACTATTTTTTAGGGGTGGGGAGGAGCAGAGAGAGAGAGGGAAAGAGAGAATCTCAGGCAGGCTGCAGGCTCCAGGCTCAGCACAGAGCCCAGTGTGGGGCTTGATCTCACAACCGTGAGACCATGACCTGAGCTGAAATAGTAGGATGCTTAACCAACTGAGCTACCCAGGTGCCCCAGATCAAGTTTTTAATCCTGAAATTAATAAGTAACATTTCATTTGACCAAATGTTATGATTAGAAGAGCAGTTATTTTACAGTTCTGAGATATGCATAAATTCTTGAAAATAGATCTTCAGACATCTTAACAACATACAAGCTCTATGTTTAGCTTATTTCCACGGGAACTAGGAAAGCACAACATTCTAAACAGTACAGCTAAAACAGTTCAATAAATGAGACCTTAGAGATTACAAATTATCTTCTCAGATTAAAAAAATCTTAATAAATATGCAAATGTTGCTAAATTATCTTTTTAAGTCTCTGAGTTTTAGTTTTGTTATATGCAACCATGTAATCTGACAGTCTAATTAGTATCTATCTATAGGTCTAAATAAAATAAAATCCTTTGCCTGAAACATATAAAATGTGAACTGTGTGTTAAGGTAAGTTTTATGTTAATCATTATATATAATCAGAAGTATGTGTCTATGTCTGTTGATGTGTATATCATGTCTCCAAATATTAAATCATTCCAGAAGTTTTTTTTGATCATATTATACCGGTTATAAATTTAGGTTGATTTACTTAAGGATGATTATTGTATCCGCATATGGAGCATGAGGATTAACTTCTTATATAAACATGAATATCTCCTTGTTTTTCTCCTCTCAGCTCTTTACTTGTCTATCTTCTTGTCTCCTTTTATCATTTAATCTTACTGTTTCCTCTACTTCAGACAAAACTCTACTTATTTCTCAGATCACTGGCTTGCCAATACCATGGGCCAGATATGCCAACAGGCTATGCCTAGGAGATAGCAGTAAATTCTTTCTTATGAAACTTCTTACATGGGCAATTTAGGTCAATGGCCATTTTTCATCCTCTTTCTTCTCATATTAGTCATTGGGAATAACTGTATTTTATAAATGCTACACTCCTACTGTTTCCAAATAATTACACAAATGAATATATATGTATTCATTAGTGATAGACATGGACAAGGTTAATATGCCTTATGGCTTTATTTTTTTTTAATTTCTCTTTTTTTTTTTAGCCTAAAGTATCTTAAGCGTTTTTTTAATGCAATAAATACATATAGTCTGGACATTGGGTTAACAGTTTTGTATAATTTTAGTTGTATATATAAAATGAATTCATGCACAAATAATTTTATTGCAAATCGTTTTTACTATTAAATACACAGAATTTTTTTTAATTAAGATTTAAAAATACAAGTACATGCAGTACTTCATAGGTTGTATAGTTTGAGTCAAATGGATTTATGATTATTCATTTATATTTAAGAAAATACAGTATGTAAGACATAATTAATCTTTTTGGGATCTGAATGAACTCTTTTAGATATCTGAAAAGTATTTTATTTCTTAATATGGTATACATACCCTAAGAATGGAAAAGTAAATTTTGAAATTACAAATTATCTTGGTGATTTAAGATATTTATATCACCAATACAATCATTAAGTAAGTCTGGGTTTAATTTTCAAGAATAGTTAGGTAATGTTACATATAATAATACTTTCAGTTTGAAGTAGTCGAGAAATCTCTCTAGTCATGTAAAATTATCAGAAAATTTCCACCTGTTTGGTTTTGGTTTAGATATTAGTAGCATTAAGAGCTTTAAATAGTGTGTTACAATACTATGTAAATAAATATTATTTATAATCTTCTTTAGCCCTTATATGGTAATTTTACTTAATGAATAAAGATATAAGATCATGAAGGTCATATCTAATTGTATCATTTTATGTATTTTATTATGGCTCAAAACAACCTTTGAATAAGTACAAATGAAGTAGGTTTTCTCTAATTTTGGCTTGTTTCCTTGCTTCCTTCCTTCTTCCTTTCTTCTTTTTTTCCAATTCATTCTCTCTAATATTCTCTTTCTCTCTCCTATATTCCCTTTTTTTTCCCTCCTCTTTGTCTCTATTGCTCTTTCTCTCTTTTTCCCACCCCCTCTAGGTTTTGTTTCCTCCCTCTCAATTTCTGACCATGAATGAATAGGGTGTATTTTTTCTACTCCTTTTCTGTTGATCAGCTGGTAAATTTTAAAATCTTAGCATTCGTGGTAGGGATATATATCAGAAAACCTTCTGAAAGGCTAATGCATTGAATGGATAGCTCAAATTTGCATATTTCACATGATTGGAGATGCAAATATTCTACAAACAGCCCTTGAAATCATTTCAATATAACTTGAAGTTGGTAAAAATTCCATTTCCAAATCAGCTGTTATGTCATAAAAAAATAGAGTATTATTTAATCACTATTAATACTATAATTCTAATTATATTATAATTCAGAAGATATTAGCAAGTAAATTTCAAGAACTAACTAAACAAACAAACCAAATATCTTTCTAACATCTAATTAACCTGATCTCTTCTGGTTTACTATTTAAATTGGTGGAATTAAAATTTAGAGTTAACTTTTTTTTAACTTTTAAATATAAAGCTGTAGTATTATTTCCTTCTCATTTATTGTACTTAAAAACTTGATGAAATACATAAAGGTTATAACACTATATTAAGCAACATCTCAATTCTTATCTAAGGTAAAAAAAATTCAGTAATCTTAAATCTAATTTAATTGTTCTGAAATAAGACAGAGATAGGATTTTAATACCAATCCTTTGTTTTCCAAACACCTTTGGTCTTATTATCTTATCTAAGATTATGAGCTGCTTAAAGATTTTTGGTAGTAATCCACTCTTCCTTTATGGCTATTAACTAATTTCACAGCCTAAATTGAAAAAAAGTGAAATAACTAAGGAAAGCACATATGTGTAAGAGTACTATATCTATGCTGATCTGAACTGCAAACTGATGTCCCAATGGCTTCGTTGCTGGACTTTTTTTTTACCTAATTTTTAAAGATAGGTTCATTCAAGTAGAATTAATTTTCATTTTAAGTATTAACTAATTGAATGTATTAAGTTTAGGTATATTGTAAAATTTCTTAATGTGTGTATGTTCAAGTTAAATTAAGTTATTCTTTATCATTCCACTTTAACTAATAAAAAGGATAACAGTTACACATTGCGAACACTGCATATATTAAGAGATGGAATCTTTTTCTTAATTATACCATATTTATTTTTATTCTGTATGTGTACTAAATGGATACTATGAAATAAATCTCTTAGCTAATCTTTTTTTTAATGCAAGCAATTAAAAATTGCTATTTTAAGTAACATCCATGATTCATGAACTTCTTTCAGAAGATTTTTATCTCACATCTTACACTGATTTTATGTATAACACTTGTGTTTTAAAGTGACTGTTTCTGACCATTTTAATTGCATTTGTTTTCATCATAGCTTATTTTCTTGAAAAAAATGTGCGTTATAAATGTATTGTCTTCAATATCATCTCTTATTTAAAACCCCGACATAATATCAGCACTATGTGTAATCCTATGCATGTGTTTCATAGTATATTAAATGTCATTTTATTTTCTGTACCTCTGTGTCTCCATTGTTGTAATAAAGAAAACTGAGGAAAAACTTCGTTATATGTGTTTTCTTTATTACTGGTACAAATCTTTTATGTCCTTGTGTGTTTTCATTTCTAACTTGATCAAATCCAAGGTCTCAGTGTAATAAATGTATAATCATTGAGTGACTTCTATTTGGGGATAAATAATATATCATCAGTAGACTCATATTGCAAAAATAATTTAGAAACACTACTAAATACTCTTTCTTTCATAGTAAACTAGTTCCAGAGTCTTCTTAGAAACGTCGATGACTAGTAGGAGGCCAAAGTAATCAGACATTATCTTAATAGAATGCAGGAATATAGTTAATAACTTTAATAATGCAAGAATTGTTAAATAGTTTCCATTGCTAGCAAACGTTTATAAAGGCAGGTATAAATACTTAAAGAGATTTTTTTAAATCTCCTTGGTTAATGTATTAACTGTAATTCGGTTTAAACATCATAAGAGTAAAGTTGTAGAGAATTACTAGGGTCCGCTTCTCATCCACACCCAAGGAATGAAACAAAAATGGCTTTGGTTTTATTTTTTAATGTGTACTGTGTCACATGCTGTGTGGAATGCCATACGTGCAATTTTTCAATCACTCCTCATAAAAACCTCTCGGAAGTAAGTATCATTTCTCTCATGTTTTAGATGAGAACAGTGAGTCCTAAAGAAGTTGAATAATTTGTGTAGAGTCACATTTAGAATCCAGGTCCTGTGTTCTTAATAAATCATTACATTTGTTTTTTGTTTTAGTACTGAATCTGAGTTCAAATGATAAATTTTTTAGTGTTTATTTATTTATTTTTTTATTTTGAGAGAGAGAAAGAGTGTGCATGTGTACAAGCAAAGGAAGGACAGATAGAGAAAAAATCCCAAGCACTCTCCACGCTGTCAGCACAGAGCCTGATACGGGGCTTGATCTCACTAGTCATAAGATCCTGACCTAAGCTGACATCCATAGTCGGAAGCTTAACCAACTGAGCCACCCAGGTGCCCCATAAATGATAATTCTTTATATGGAAGTTAAATTGTTTTTATAAAGTGAAAAAAATTGGTGGCTTAGACATAAATATTTATTTCTCTTATATAAACATCGTCAAGTACTTCATTGTCAGATAAAAATGAAATAGTACGGAAATTACAAAAGAGAAAATGTTCATTTTCAAGATATGCATTACTTTAAGGCACGCTTAATCTTTCTTATTTCGGAATAGCCCACTCTCAAATGTATATCTTAATATATATATACCGCCCATTAAAACATACGAGTATACATTTCAAAATGAAAATTTTTATATAGTATCTGTGTTTTGTTATAATTTCTGAACTTCTTTCAATTAAGTAGTTACAGAAGTTTTGTACAGTGTGAGAGAATGAAAGTTAAGTAATTTTTCTTTGTTGTTCTTATTTTTGTTTTTCTTGAAACCCCTTGACAATAAGATAGTATCAAATGGGAAGTATCTGGGAATTTCTGGACATTTTTACAGTGACCGTCACAGTAACATTACATTGATCTATTAGCTTTATATTATTTTATTGTTTGCTATTCTAATATTCTAATCAATACCATTATCTTATTAGGTCAACAAACTGAGGATCAGAGAAGCCAAATGACTAGTCATTGACTCTCAGTTTTCCTCTTTGTTTAATCAAACTGCACTGTATCTGAGATGGCATAACTAAATCCCTAGTCTATATTTATATGGTCTTGTGTCTTTGACCTAGTTCCTTTGATTTCTTCTTGATTGCCTCATAGGAAAAAAGGCCATGTGTTAACTAACCACAGTTCCCTCCGGTAATCATGGTACTTCAACAAGTCAGCTTATCTTTCTTTCTCCAACTCCTACACATGGCTGTTCTCCCATGATCACTGTAATAAACTCTCAGTTTACAACCCTAAAAGGATATCAAGTTAAATTTAATCACTTTATGATTTTTAAATATTTTCTGAAAGTACTTTATAAAATGACTTTTTTACATTGTTTGTAGAAATAGGTCATTTTATATTAATACGAAATATTTTTACCTACTGTCTAATAAAAACTAAAATAGATATTTCCATATCAGCATCTGCCCTTTCCATTTTAACAAATCAAAATAAATGGCTTCAAAAAAGAATTTTTATAGTGATTCTATGCTTGCTATTCTACTGATTTCTCATTTATTATTACAAAAAGAAATATTAAAATATTTTAAAATTCATAGTATAATAAATATAGACTTTTTTCCTGCTTAAATATGGTTAACAAGAGTAAAAATTAGCTCCTCAAACTACCATTTCTGTTTTGAGGAATCTATGAACAATAACTTTCAATTTGCTGTCATTTCTATATAATGTCACCAAGGCTAAGCCAGAAAGATATGTTACCTGGAAGGTTAAATGCAAAACTCTCTGATGTTCTTGAAAAATGAAAAGAAAAATATTCTGCTTCCCAGTGCTTATTGGTGGAAAACAGACGAAAATATTTTGGGGTTTTTATATACTAAGCCTGAGACTTACTGTCCCATCAGAGGAAAGTTTATTTAAGGAAATAGAAATATTTCTTTACAGCAAGATCTGGTCTGGTTCATTGGTGGGTCCCATCATACAAAAATAGGAAGTTGAAAATGTTTTAAGACTTTCGCATGTGTTAGTAATCATCTAAGGTGTCATTTTTTTTTTTAATGCTTATTTACTTTTAAGAGACAGAGACAGAGACATAAGCAGGGGAGGGGCAGAGAGACTGAGACAGAATCCGAAGGAGGCTCCAGGTTTGGAGCTGTCAGAACAGAGGTCAACATGGGGCTCGAATCCACCGACCATGAGATCATGACCCGAGCTCAAGTTGGACACTTAACCGGCTGAGCCACCCAGGGCCCCCCTAACATGTCATTTTTTTAAGTATTAAATGACATAAAAGATTGTGTATTGTGTTTATAGACATTCTCAGTAAATCCAGACCTGTTAGCCATTCCTTGGAAGATTTTAAAAGTAGGACACTGTATTTTTTTCCTCCATTTTTTTAGATACACTTTACTTTTTAGAGAAGTTTCGGGTTCACACCAAAATTGAGAGAAATCTACAGAATTCTCATATACTGCCTGCCCCAATACATGTATAGCCTCCCCCCCCATTATGAACATGGAGAATGGTACATTTGTTACAATCGATGAACTTGGATTGCCACCACTGACATCATTTTTACCCAGAATCCATACATAGTTTGCATTAAGATTTACTCTTTGTGTTGTCATTATATGGGTTTTGATGAATGCATAATAAAATGTACCCACCATTACAGTATTATACAAAATAGTTTCCTGCCCTAAAATTCCTCTGTATTCTGCCTTTTCATCCCTCTTTCTCTCCTAACCCTTGGGAACCACTGATATTTTTAACTGTCTCGATAGCTTTTCCTTTTCCAGAACGTCATATAGTTGGAATCATATGGTATGTAGCTTATTCAGATTGGTTTCTTTCACTTAGTAATGTGCATTCAAGGTTCTTTCATGTTTTTTTTTTCATGATGCAATGGCTCATTTCTTTTTAGCATTGAATAATATTACATTGTCTGGATGTACCAGTTTATCTATTTATCTAGGGAAGGATATCTTAGATATGTTTTTAAAATATATTTAAAGTCTGCACTTATATTTTAGAGTTGAAGTATCCTACACAATATATTATTTAGATGCACTAAATATACATGATAAGTGGCCCTACAAGTTTAGGTGTTTAATTATAAAAATGTAACTTGATTTTTTATATAATCTTAATGCAGAAATTGAAGTTTCTAAAACAGTATAGTAAGTGTCTAAAACTGGGCATTTTTCAAAACCGAATGTGATAAATTCCTTGGGAAATAATACCATTCACATTTTTCATTTATTGTCATATATTTACAAAATTCAAAAGTATGTATGTTTAATAATTTCATAATAGATTAAGAATCTTAGAATTTCAACAAATAATTTGTAAAATATTAATTTTAGTTTAATATTTTAAGGGTGACATTCAATTTTGCAATATAGTCTTTAAGAAAAAAGGTATTTTCTATTTTGTGAAGAATTTTACTTTATATGGGACAGCCTTTTAATATTAACAGAAAATACATTTAGCCAGTTAATAGTTGAACCAAGGAACTAAAATTTAAATTATCCAGTTCCTTAACACTGACTAATGTCTCTTTTGATCTTACTCATTCTAGTCAAAGAAGCTTCATTTCTTTTGTGCCAATAAAAACCTTCATTATCTTCGTTATCTTAGGAGAAACACCGTAAATCGCCTTTACCAAAAGAATCTGAATATGTATCATAAGACTTAAACTGCATATAGAAAAAGTATAGCGTTAGTGAGATAAGCATAAATTTGAAAAGTAACAGTTCAAATAAGTAATTATGACGTGTAAAATATTTTATATCTCTTCATTTCACTTTTTGAGAAGGTTATGCAGCCAGTGGTCTCTGTTCCAACATATGTAACAATTTGAAATGTCAGCTAGATAGGAGCATAGGTATTCTGTTGTGCAAAGACTTTAGCTGTTTCACAATTTGTCACGGTTTATCATTGCAACAGATTTATAAGGACACTTAAAAATATGCCTTTCTAAAGTTTTCAGCTATCTGAAACATTTATCAGAAAAGTGCTGTTATATATTAGTTTTTTGCCAATTCTTTTCCAAAATTAGTACGGCTTATTTCTTTAATTCCTTTTCTTACATTAAAAATATTGCGGGGGCGCCTGGGTGGCGCAGTCGGTTAAGCGACCGACTTCAGCCAGGTCACGATCTCGTGGTTCGTGAGTTCGAGCCCCGCGTCAGGTTCTGGGCTGATGGCTCAGAGCCTGGAGCCTGTTTCTGATTCTGTGTCTCCCTCGCTCTCTGCCCCTCCCCCGTTCATGCTCTGTCTCTCTCTGTCCCAAAAATAAATAAACGTTGAAAAAAAAAATTAAAAAAAAAATATTGCTTTAACTTTTTCGAAGGATGTGGCAAGTTTCCAACAACACTCCCATAGAAGAATATTAACTTTATATATTAGATTGTTTATTTTTACAGGAAACTCTTTTCAAAAGATAAATACTAAGACCTTAGGGGGTATTAGGTAGGTGTTAAAAAAAGTGAAGGTGATGAGCCACTTGCATTGTTATTCCATACAGAATAATTATTCATGATTGTAAATATATATGATAGAAATTATAATATTTATCATATACAGTCTCTATTTTTAAAATATATTAACGGATACTAATTATCTAATGCTAATTCAATCACTAATCATTTGTTATAGGCTAAGCCTATTTCCTACTTTGGACACCTAGCAGGCGTTGACAAGTCTGTGTGCATTATGGAAATAGGCGTGGAATAAGAAAGGGGGAAGCCTGGACAGACATTCTGAGCCATAATCCCAGGCCACTCTAGCTCCCTCCTGACCATTGCAACAGATTCTGTTTCCTGTCTACAACTCTCTACTATCTTTTGGGAAAAGCTCACTTTTGATGGTGGTGGTGTTTCTCAATTTGTTTTGGCTGATGTGTTTATATAGAGAGTTTTATAATTATAAATACCATTTATATAATATACATGTTTACAATTCCCTTCCCATTACTAAATCAAATATCTTTAACTAGCCAACTGTCCTGCCCCAAATCACATAGTAAAAATAGATAAATAAATAAATAATAAATTTTGTCTGTGCAGCCTTTTTACCCTACCTTCTCCCAAATAATAATTCCTAGTAGGGATAAGTGATTGAAGGGAAATTGTGATTATCATTGACTATGTGTGTGTGTATGTGTATATATATATTTATATATATATAAATTTTTATACATATATGTAAAAAATAGTTATAAATGTAACAGAACATTTTGACATAATAATCAAAATGACTAAAAAATGGAGACACAGTAGTTAGAAATAGGTGATGTAAAATACAACCTTCACCATCCCCCACTAAAGATATTTAGTAGTAAACAATAAACAATCTACATCAATACTGTTTAACTGACTACCTATGAAAGACATGACCACTTTATTAAAATGTACTGAAATAGCTTGAGGATTTAAAACATAAATAACAACAATAGGCTTTGTTAATATATTTGAATAATACCGAAAACCATTGATGAATTTTAATTATACTATTTAAAATCTGAAAACTTCAACCTTGTAATGTGTGGATGCACAAACAGTATTATCAAGGAATAAGAAAGCTAGAAAATCATACAAAAAGGAACTTCTGCATAAGTATTAATGTCTGATATGAACTTTTATAATTTGTTTTTAGATAATTTAAACAGGTCCAATAAGCTCAATACATGTTCCTTTAATACACAGAAAGTTACTTTTGTGTGATCCTAAAAATTAAAAATCTGTCAAACTGGTCACAATGCACTTACAAATAGGGCAATTTCATACAGTTATATACTTCTCTCATCATTATAACCTTATGATTTTTAATATATTTTTAAGGATGTTAAAATTTAAAATCCCAAAATTCTTTCCCCAAAATGCAATTCCTTATAAAAGACTGAAGTTTTCTTTTCACTGATAATAATACTCTTTCATAGCCATCACAAATATTACTAGCACCACATACTTTTTTTTCCTTTACATTGTTCATCGAAAACTGCATGCCAGAAATTACATGTTGTGCCCACACAGTTTTCATTCAGCTAGTTCACTAAGCAGTTAAATATCTGAATAATATGAACTTGAGTGAACTTGAAAAGTTGCTACTAACTGCATTTTGTCAGGAAGCTGAATGATGCAAATGCTTTCTTTATCTCACGAATACTATAAGCTGTCCAAGAGGGAACAAGATTTGACAGAGTAAAAGATTAGAACACAAAAGAAGTACAGTCTTTATTTTAGGGAGGAGGTTTTCATTCACTTAGCAATAATCTTTTGAAAATTTCAATCTTTTTTTTATTCCAGTGAAGACAAATGTGTCTAAAATGTGCAGAATAACCAGAGCCATAAAAGTAACAACAATGATAACAACAACAAAAAAATCTAATGGTAAAGAGGGCAAATGAATTACAGAAGTGAATACTAAAAAAAAAATGTGTATATATATATATATATATATATATATATTTTCCAGTGCCCAAACCAAGCAAAAATCAATTTCACCAATCATAGACCATAAGCATTTTTAATAATTCCCTTGCTTTCATTTTTTTAATATCACTCTTAACAAGGATAAATATAAATATATATATATATATATATATATATGAGAGAGAGAGAGAACGCGCAGGGGAGAGGGTCAGAGGGTTGGGGGATGGAGAAAGAGAGAAAGAGAGAGAGAGAGAGAAGGAGGGAGAGAATCCTAAACAGGCTCCATGCTCAGCATTAGTGGGAGCTGGGGCTCAATCCCATAACCCTGTAATCATGACCTGAGCCAAAATCAGGAGTTGGACATTTCACCAACTGAGTCATTCAGGCATCCCAAAAAAGACTTTAATTTGACATACAGAAGTATGGGAATGACCAAAAGATAATTTGCTATATGAAATATGAATAAATAAAGGAATAACATTAAACAAATCATGTTGAGTTCTAGCTACAGTGAAATGCACATCTAAAACCAGAAGAATGGTGGGGTGCCTGGGTGGCTCGGTTGGTTAAGCGTCCAACTTCGGCTCAGGTCATGATCTCATAGTTTGTGAGTTCAAGCCCCGCATCAGGCTCCAGATTTTGGGTCTCCTTCACTCTCTGCCCCTTCCCTGCTCTCTCTCTCTCTCCTTCAAAAATAAATAAAAACATTAAAAAAATTTTTAAATCAGAATAATGAAAATGATCTTAAAACTTAGGCCTTAATGAAGACAGTTTATCAAAAGCAGTAATAAAAAAACACATAATTTTTATTTTTATGCATCATCATTCATAAATGTTAGCAATATTCAAATCTTTAAGCTTCTAAAATCTAGGAAATTTTTTGGGTAAAAGTGGAGAAGTTCTAATTTTTTTTTTCTTTTTTTCAACGTTTATTTATTTTTGGGACAGAGAGAGACAGAGCATGAACGAGGGAGGGGCAGAGAGAGAGGGAGACACAGAATCGGAAACAGGCTCCAGGCTCTGAGCCATCAGCCCAGAGCCCGACACGGGGCTCGAACTCACAGACCGCGAGATCGTGACCTGGCTGAAGTCGGACGCTTAACCGACTGCGCCACCCAGGCGCCCCGAGAAGTTCTAATTTTTTAAAAAAACATACTATAAACAAATATCAAAAATAAGTTACTATAAACAAATTGAGCATAAAGTAATAAGTATTACAAATGAAATAACAACACATTTGGACAGTTCTTTGGAATTCCCAAACTGCTTTCATAATATGATTCTCAAAGAATACTTTAGCTAGGATATGTGAGAATTATTATGAACATTTTGTCAACAATGAAACAGAATAAAATTGTAATTATGATTTAGATATATCTAATTGTAGTGTGTGAGCAACAAAATGTATCAATACAGTGCATTGCATTGCACCTTTCAAAGTATAAATATGTTCTAAAATATTACCTTCTAATAATGTAAATGAAAAACATATACCTTAGGAGGGTACATTCCATTTTTTTCAAGGTGTATGGGGAAGTAATTTAAAAAGTGGCTTAGAGGGGACAAAGAATATAAAATCCAATTATAGTTGCTCTTAAGCTTTCTGTTTGATTTTTAAATGTGTTTAAATTTATGGAAAATGGTATGTTTAATCCTCCTTGCTGATGCAAAGAATGATGTTCTCCTTCTTTCTAATTAATGCAGTTAAAGGGGTATTAGCCAGACCTTTGAAACCTCGGAAGTTCAAGCCTTTGTTTCAAATAGGGAAATTAAATAGGAATCAAAATGGACTGAATCCATCAATTTGGGACGACCATCAGGCACCATAAATGCAGGAGGCCCATGGTCATGACACAGAAGAGAAATGTAGTTTCTGGAGAAATAGAAATAGTGTAACATTGTACTCAGAAAATATCAGTGGTTTTAACATTTCCCTCTTTAATAGTGAATTTTATACTATGAATAAATCAGAGTTTACTTTTTTTTTCTATTTGTGATTACACAAATACAAAAAGAGATATTTGGAATCAGTTTTTCTAAATACCTAAAATATATAAATATCACATTTATTTATTTATTTAATGTTTATTTACTTTTGACAGAGAGAGAGAGACAGAGCATGAGTGGGGGAAGGTCAGAGAGAGAGGGAGACACAGAATCTGAAACAGGCTCCAGGCTCTGAGCGGTCAGCACAGAGTCTGACACGGGGCTCGAACTCACAAACCGAGAGATCATGACCTGAGCTGAAGTTGGATGCTCAACTGACTAAGCCACCCAGGCGCCCTTATAAATATCACATTTATACCTGTATGCCTGATTCCCCATTTAGTTTAACCGAGAGAAGACTATCAAGTCCAAAGACAAATCTTACCTAATGTAGGTTCTGTTTAGCAGATCTAGTATTCACAGTAGGGAATAGAAAGTCTTGTAAATGCATAATAAGACATTTCTCTACACAACTCCATAGGGCTGGAAAATATTATTTTCTTTCTTATATTATGTCAAGAAATACAAAAGATTCAGCTTTGTGTGCACTAGGGGAATACTGTGATTAGACTTTATTTTCAGTGTCCCCTCATTTTTAAAATTGTGAAGCTTATTAAAAATTTTATATCTTTTTTTTTACATTTATTTATTTTTGAGAGACAGAGCGTGGGCAAGGGAAGGGCAGAGAGAGAGGGAGACACAGAATCCAAAGCAGGCTCCAGGCTCCAAGCTGTCAGCACAAAGCCCGACACAGGGCTCGAACCCATGAACCTGTGAGATCATGACCTGAGCTGAAGTCGGATGCTTAACCGACTGAGCCACCCAGGTGCCCCAAAACATTTTATATCTTTTTTTAAAAAAATATTTTTTTGTTGAACCAGTCTAGATGCTTGTCTCATTTCTATACTTTTGTTATTTCTGTTACATTTTTTTATTCTTTGTTAATCTGGGGGACCCTAAGGAAAAAATCACAAAACATAAATTTAATTTACCAACTTAAGATCATTTCCAAGTCTGTAAGTCACAGGTGATTTTTGAAAACAGTTTGTCTAACATAAGACAATGAGACACTGTGTGAAATCCTTAGGGATGGTAGTTGGTTTTTAAATTAGTGCAATGCCTTTTTTTTAAAGGATATATTACCCTAGAGTGTGCCTTCTACAATACAAGATTACCACAACTCTAGTGAAAGCCCTTACTATTAAACCTATGCCGTCGTTAATATAAAAACCTTAATCTTTTGTTCTTTATGTTTTGTGGAATTCGATGAATGAAATTAAAGTTTAGGAACTTATGCTTCATAGTAAAAAAGGACTTAAAAGGCTGTATAATAAGCCTAAAGGTTTATGTTAATATTTATTAGTTCTATTTTAGTAGATACATCAGGAAACCCATCTAGTTCTACACTAAGTTAGCAGGCACTTGATGAAAGTTTGTGAAACATAAATGGTTTGATAGTCCTTTTTTTTTTTTTTTTAAATTATGCAACCACAAAGTCTTTAGACAATCCAGATGTCTGATTTTACAGTAACTGACCATTGTGGCTCCGATGGAGTCCAACTGCAGAAAGAGGCCTCCTCCTCTTTTCACATAGCACATAGGACATGTACATGTAAACATGTACGTGCATAGAATACACCTAGATTTTCCATAAATCACGTGATGTTTGACAATGAGTTTCCTGAACAGGATGAGGAAAGAACACATAAACAGGAGACAAGTAGATCTCCTGAAATTGTAGGAGGATATTGCACCTAGCAAGGTTATGAGAAACACCCAAAATGGATGTTGAATGTCTTCTTGTTTTTCATACTTAAACTGTTTACTTACTGATATTTAGGAATATCTCTTATGAAAATAGCCACCACTCTTCCAGGAGCAAAAATGAAATTTCCATTTTTAAGACTTTTTAATTAAATTTTTTTTTTCTTCATGTCTATATTATCTTTCCAACTCTGAAAACCACTTTCAATCTATTTGGAGATTATATGTAGACACAGAAAAATATTTAAATAAAATAGTAAACTATTTAAGGAGTCAAAAACCAAGGCTAGTTGTGTGAATATAGTATACTCCTTCTTGAAAAACTAGTATTATCAAATCTAATAAATTTCATGGAAATTAATTCAGTGTTTTAGTAGTGAGTTAATTTCTACAATAGACACATGCAGACAGACATGCATGTGATAAATTTAAAATGCAGTTCTTTTTTTTTTCTAATTTTAACACTTTGATTTTATGTTTTTATTGCAATTTGGACGTGAGTACATAAAGGTCTGGGGACTTATATTGATTCACCTGTACAATTTCTAGATTTCACGGGAAGGAAGGGTAGCTGGGAGGAAAGTTATAGAAATTCAGTTAGACCATTTCTAATATTCACTTTGATAAAATATATACCAAAAAATAGATGTTTAAATTTTATAATTCTTAAATTATTTATTCTTATTAAATTCTAATATAAAATTAGAATATAAAAAAGGGTTTTTTTTCAAAGATCAATACAAAATGATCACTAAAAAGAGACCTAATAGCAGGAATATATAAATAAATGATTTCCATTGTTGTGTATCATTTAAATAGTTGTTCCTCCTCTAGCAGTGTAAGGGGAAATGGACATTTTCTGGAAGGAAACTACACACTTTAATTTAATCTCTATATTTTATTCCTCTCTTGATTGTTTGATGATGAATATACAACATAAATCTAACACAAGTATAAACGATATAAAACCTGAAGCTAAATGGTCTTCGTACTGATCTAATAGCAAAGGTTATCCAGTGACTCTGGCCACTGTACTCACTCAATTTTCTTATCTGTAAAGTAGAGCTGAAAACATTGTTTTCCTATGTGATGGAGTAATAAAAATGATCATAAAAATACCATGTAAGATAAAGCACATGTATAGGTATTCTGGAAAGCTAAAAAAGAAGAGTTGAATTTAAAACACTTTAGGGGCGCCTGGGTGGCTGAGTTGGTTAAGCTTCTGACTCTTGATTCTGACTCTTGATTCAGCTTGGTTGTGATTTTGAGGTGGTGAGTTCCAGCCCCACACAGACTCTGCGCTGACAGCATGGAGCCTGCTTGAGATTCTCCCTCTTTCTCTGTTCTTCCCCCACTCGTACTCTGTCATTCTCAAAATAAATAAACTTAAAAAAAAACTATAACTCTTTAAATAATTGTTATGCTCAGTTTCCTTTGGTTAAATAATTAAAACTATAATTATTTTTTTAAAATTTTTTTAACGTTTATTTATTTTGAGACAAAGAGAGACAGAGCACGAATGGGGGAGGGGCAGAGAGAGAGGGAGACACAGAATCGGAAGCAGGCTCCAAGCTCTGAGCCATCAGCCCAGAGCCGGACACGGGGCTCGAACTCACGGACCTCGAGATCGTGACCTGAGCTGAAGTCGGACGCTCAACCGACTGAGCCACCCAGGCGCCCCAAAACTATAATTAATTTAAAAAGAAATAATTTTCTGTATGTTACTGGGAAAATAAATCATTGCTAGTCCCCAAATCCTAGCAGTGTAATCTTACATATGGTCATGATTTTGTCTGTGAAAAAGCCGAAGACAAATAAACTTCCATACCAGAGTAAATAGGTGGCAGAAAAAATAAAATTAAAAACATTAGAAAATTTAACTTTCATAGTTATTGTAGCCTAATCTCATGGGATGTGAGAAAGTATTAGCATTTAAATATATTCATAAGCCAATTAAAAAAACACAGCTTTCAAAAGAAAATATTATTATATTACATATATTATTATATATTACATATATTACAAATATTATATATAATATACATTATTCAAAAGAAAATATTATATATTACATAAACCCACTTGATGTCCATCCTATCCTCTGCAATGACAAAAAAAAATTTTGGTTTTCCATAAAAATAACTTCAAGTAACCTTCAAAAATTTTAATCATAAGTTTAAAAGGTATAGTTTTGTTTCCCTAGAAAAAAAGTAATAGCTATTTTAGCATCAATATTCCTTTACCATAAGGTGCTTTACAAATATGTTTCTAAGAGCTTTTCTAAAGATAGAAATGAAGCAGATCAATATACTGGTTTAATGCTAAAAAGATCACAAATAAAATATTTATCATTTAAAAGCTAACTAGCCAAATCTACGGGGAAAAATGTGACTGTATTCTCAAGAGAATAGTGGTTAATAAGAGATAGTATCCCACCTTAGGCTGCTGATAAAAGAAATATGTTTACAGACTAATTTAACTTTATTTTTAAATTTTTTTTAATGTGCATTTATTTGGAGAGAGAAGGAGAGAGAGTGCGCTAGCAGGGGAGGGGCAGAGAGAGAGAGGAAGCAAGAGAAAGAATCCCAAGCAGGCTCTATGCGGCCAGCTCAGAGCCCAACACTGGACTCAAACTCACGAACCGCAAGATCATGACCTGAGCCAAAATCATGAGTCGGATGCTTACCTGATTGAGCCACCCAGGCGCCCCCAGACTAATTTCACTTTAGATGGTCTATTTTTTCCCCCAAAATCTCATTTCTTTAGAATTTTAAAATAGCAAAATAGTAGTGGTAGTAGTCATGTTGCCAATACTTGTTAAATTTTTACCTAGTGCTGGGCAGTAAGTGTTAGATGTATTAAGTACATTAATATATTCGCAACAGTCTTTTCCAAAAACCCCGAGACCTAGTTTGTGATTACTGCTGTTTCCGTAACCGTCCTCATTTGAATAAAGTGGCATCTCAGCCTCAGAGAAGTTAGCTGCCTCACCCAGGGATGTACAGCCGTATGTGATGGACCCCAGGTTTAGTGCATTGGAGTGAAAAAGCCAGTCTTTTCATACCTAAAAAAGGTAAATGAAGATTTAGTAGATAGATCATCATTGCTCTGTGGGATTTATTGCCTAGAGCCTTTCTGCACGTGAGAGGAACCTAACTAAAGTGGAAAAAGAGTGACCTTGAGCCAATATATTCATAGGGGCTCATGCCCAATCAGACACGTTATTTTTCAACTCATCTTTTCTGAGCTTTGTTTGATGAATCACATAAAGCATAGCAAAATGAACTCCTACGGATTTTGAAAAAAAATTGTCCTTATATGTAATCAAAAAAGTTCATAGGTGAATTGTCTTTATTATACTCTAATTGTACATTTCAGGTAAGAATCATTTGCATTTGAAAATGGATAATGGAAGAAAATGTGTAACATGATTTTTTCATTGCTTCATTTTTCACTGTTGTTTTCATATGTTTCAAGAAAGCATAGCTTGCTTAATATATTATTTTTATAGCATGAGACACTATTTTTTAAAAAAATCTTGCATATAGCCCTATTTTTGAAAATTGATAAATAATATTTAGAATCTCACTCTCCATATTTATATTGGAACTTTGCGGGAAAAACAAAAACAAAAACACGAATTTCCCTTGGCTCAAAAATGCTTTGCTCCCTTTAGTCTTTCCTCAAAGTGGTTTCATGTAATAAGAGAATAGTTCTGTGGAAACTAGTAATTTCTCTGGATCTTAGCTAGCTCAGTTTTCCTAAACCATCACTACCTACATAGTGTTAAAATTTGGTGGGTGAAGAAGATTCTGAAAATGGCATGGAAAAATTATTTTTCCTCCAACACAATTATGTGTTTGTTACTGTTTCTCTTTATCAGAAATAAAAGAACTATGATAAAAATTATACTTTTCTTGGGCATGAGAGGTGCAATTTGCTGATTCAATACTTAAGGAATTCTCATCTGTGACTTCATGCAGATGCTTAAAAGTACCTACGTGTTCTAGCACAGGTGAACTGCACAGTCGCCTGGGGAAAGTGCCAAGAATCAAGTCATAAACAGAATTAACTTTTTATATAACGTGTATTCCCTGAAGGAAAACAAAAAGATTAAATACATGTAGTTGTGAGGCTCAGTCATTCTGCAGAAAAAGAAACCAGGATTCAGACAGGTGTGCCATAATTCAGTACCAACTTGATTCAAAATAAGAACAATCATAGTGATTCTGTTAGAATAAAACTTCTTTAAGTCATTATTAAAATATTACAACCTAATTTTTAAAACTATAACTTAGAAAAACTTTGTTTTCCATGTGTATTTTTTCCAAAGTGGTTTTCACAAAACCAAGTCTCTCCCTGTGCGTTATTTGCATTCCACACCACTCACAGATTTAACAGGTCATTATGCTACTGAGGAGTAAATGTGTTTTATCATTAAAACAGATCGTTGTAATTTTATAATGTTATGTAAGCAAATGCTAACATAATTGTGCTGATTCATTTTGAATAAGTCTCTAAAATTGTCTTGTGACAATCTTATTTTCCCTCCAGGTAACACACAGTATGACCAGTTTAATCTGTTTCCATTGTGCTTATTTGTGTCCCAATACGGTTATAACTGCGTAGTCTACCCTCATATTCAACTACAGGCATGAAACACTTGATTCATTGTCACCACCACTGCTCTCCTTGCTATTTCTACTCTGTCAGTCAACGTATTTCATCCTAGTCCCCGTCACCTTTTTCATGGACTCTGTACGACATTCAGGAATTCCTGCAACCACATGCCAAGGAAAAATGACTCCCGTCTGCCCCTACCTTCCCATGTTATATTCCAGAAAGGTCATAAGTACAATAGCTCTGTAAAATGTTGCCTCTAATCTAATATGATGTGTTAAAATATTAACTGAAAAAATACAAGCCATTTGTTCTAAGATGATGATTTTCAAAGTATTCACATACAGATATTTTAAAATGTATTCTCTGTCAAAACAAAGTGCTTTGAGCACACAGAATTTGCAAGTTTAAGACTTAAAACTAAAATAATTCCATATAGAACATTTATTTAACCCTCTCTTACAGTTAGGGATGTGATAAAATTCATTATCTTCCTCTGAGGAAATCAAAAAGTACATTGGAAAGAAGAGTTACTTGAGAGATTTTTTTTTAACCTAAATAAAGTTTGAAAAAAACATTTCAAGTCATTAACATGTCAGTTGCCTAAAATATTGTTTGAACGCCGGAGAATGGTTCCCAACAATTATGAAATTGAAACCTGCCAGTGACTATCACTTTTTCCTGTCTCTTTGGTTATGATTAATTTTCAACATAACTGTCTATAAACTTTTCTGATTTGGAGCTTCGTAAAAGTTTTGTTTTTGTTTTTTTTAAGATACACTTTTTAATGGTCTTGGGCTTGGAGCAGTCATCGGCCTGGGAGTTGCGGCACTCTTGCTAATCCTGGTGGTAACAGACGTCAGCTGTTTCTTCATCCGACAATGCGGGTTATTGATGTGCATCACGAGGAGAATGTGCGGGAAGAAAAGTGGCTCCAGTGGGAAGAGTAAAGAACTCGAAGAAGGAAAAGCAGCATACCTGTGAGTATCAGACATTTGCACCGAATTCCATTACACAAATGCTACAATCGAGCTTGAATACTTCATTCAGTGACTTCGTTTTCCAAGTGAAGAGCTTGACCATAAGACTGTTGGACACGGTAGTGTCTGCTTTCTGATCTTAAACGACCTTCAATATGACATGTTATAGAGCCAAATGCTTTTGAAAACAGACTATTAAAACTTTTTTACAATGGGGTCCACGCAAAAAAATAGATGATTTAAATACAGATAGAAAAAATAAATAACTATGGATAGAAAGATACATAATGGTACAAATGCATTTGTGATTTCTTCCACCATTTTTCAGTTTATGTTGAATAAAAGAAGGACATCAACAGCAAAAACGTGGTTAAACTGAGTAAAATCATAAATTATGACAATTCCTACAAGTGTATGAAGTGACTCCGTAGAGGTTTCCAGATTGTCTGTATAGAAATATTCTACGTGCCATGCAATACATTATTGCAGATTCTGAATTTACTCTCAAGTTTTGATCAAAAGATGATTATATGTTAGAATTCGGAGCTCTCTGAGGCATCTCAAACAATTAGACAGAATATAAATTCCACGGAAATACACAGAGCTGAATACTGTAGACTCCTTTGAATACGACTGAATACATGACTGTACTGAATATAAGCCTCCTTTGTCATGTAAAAGAGCAACTAAGAGATTTTAATACTTTTGTTTTGTTTTGTTTTGTTTTGTTTTGTTTTGTTTTGTTTTGTGTGTCTTTTGATAGCTTTGTATCTAATTTAAAAAGTACAAAAGGCTCAGTGAAAAAAGACATTGGAGAGGGCCACCTGGATGGCTCAGTTGGTTTAGAACCCAGCTTTGGTCCAGGTCATGACCTCATGGGTTCTTGAGTTCAAATCCCACATCGGGCTCTCTGCTGTCAGTCCGGAGCCCGCTTTGGATCCTCTGTTTCTCTCTCTGTCTGGGACCTCCCGCTCAGGCACTTTCTCTCTCTCTCAAAAATAGATAAAAAGAAAATTAAAAATAAAAGGTTGGAAATAGGCACACTCACATATAAACACACAATGTTTATGTGTAGATATAGGTGTATTTGTATACATATACATATGTGTGTATATTAAACCCAGCAATCAAAAATAAGCATTCTTAAGAATTAACATTTGCTTTACTTTTTAAACTTACAGTTTTTCTGTATATAGTTTTCTAATAATTCATTATGAATATTTTTAAACAGACAAAAGAGGTGAAAGAATTTTATAGCAAACACCCATTTAACAACCACTTGGGTTCTACAGAAATATTTTATTATATTTCTCTTATTACGTAATTTTCGATCCTTTATCCATTATTTTCTTTTTGCCTTTCAGAATACATCAGTACACTTAGCCCTTACACAATGCAACTTGCCTATCATTGCATACCAATTTTATGTAAGATTTGCATAACACAAAATGCACAAAATGTTCCCTTAATGAATTTTAACAAATGTTTATATCTGTATAACTCAAGACTTATCAATTTCAGAAACTTAGCATCATCCTCAAAATTTCTGGGACCCCTGGGTGGCTTAGTTGGTTAAGCATCTGACTCTTGATTTCGGCCCAGGTCATGATCTCTTGGTTTGTGAGATGGAGTTCCATGTGGGGCTCTGCACTGACAGCATGGAACCTGCTTGGGATTCTCTCTCTTTCTCCTTGCCCCTGCCCCACTCACTCACACTTGCTAGCTCACTTCCTCTCTGTCTCTCAAAATAAATAAACTTAAAATTTTTTTTTCTCTCATGCTTTTACCCAAACAGCACATACTACCCCACCCCTGCCCAGGCAATTACTATTCTGATGTTTTCACCATAAATAATTTTTAGCTGTTATAGAACTTGATATAAATGGATTCCTGTAATATTTACTCTTATGTGTCTGGCTTCTTTCATTCAGCATCACATTTTAGGATTCATTCATGGTGTTACATTTTTCAGTAATTCATTTCTTTTTAAAGTTGAGTTATTCTGGGGTACCTGGGTGGCTTAGTTGGTTAAGTGCCCAACTTCGACTCAGGCCATGATCTCACAGTTTGTGAGTTCAAGCCCCCCACCAGGCTCTGTGCTGACAGCTTGGAGCATGGAGCCTGCTTCTGATTCGGTGTCTCTCTCTCTCTTTGCCCTTACCCTGCTTGCTCTCTATCTCTCTCTTTCTCTCAAAAATAAGTAAACATTAAAAAATTAAAGTTGAATTATTTCTATATGTTTTTCTATGCATACATTTAGGCAAGTATGATCATGCATTAATTTCTAGGTTTAGCAATATAGGAGAATCCACTCTGCATGGCTGCATTGTTTTTGTTTTTTAATCTCCACACCTATTTCAATCCTACTAAACAATTTGTCTATGACCTTTTCTTATGGATACCCTTTAAGGGATATTTTCACTTCATGGGATGCTAAATTAGATAGCCTACATTTTCATTTCAAAAACATTAGATTCATTTCACAATCAAAATGCCACCTGCTTACTTGTTGGAAACAGAACGCAACAAAGAACAAACAGAAATCAGGCTCTACTTCAGACTTGAATGGGATATTAACGTGTGTCAGAGTAAACATAGTGGGATCTATTCACTATCCAGTATCTCTCGCTTTCCTTATTAGAACATATTCTACTTTTTCATACCTTGCTGTGCTTCTGCATTGTCTTATTAACTAAATAAATATATACCAAACTTTAGTTTATTTTTCACATATTGAGAAAACAATGTACTATGTAACATAATTATACATATCACACATGTATACACACACACATAAGTCAAAGCTGAATTTTATACATCTTCGTTCTTGGTGACCCATTGAGCAAATATGTACTGGATGAATACAAGGTAACAGGCACTTCTGTACAACCTAACAATAAAATGGTGACCAAAGCAAATACGATTTTTATTCACATGAAACTCTTGTTTTGATTTACCAAGACAGATAATAAGTACTAACTAAAAAAGAAAGTGTCTAGTAATAATAAGCACTAAAAATAAGCACTAAGCACTAAAAAAAAAACAAGAAAGAAAAAAGGAGTGACAAAAAGGAGTGACTACAGAGAGGGTCATGAAAGGTCTTGCAGGGGAAGGGAACATTCTAGAAGGTGGAACAATTAATACAAAAGTCGTTGTAACAGGAATAATCTTACAATGTTAAAGGCCAAATGAACATGAGTGGTGTGAGGCCAAGAGGGTCTGGTGCAAATGTCAGGCTGGAGAATTATCTAGGTACCAAAATATTAAATCTTCAGTCAAAGTAAGGAACATTGTTATTTCTTTTAATAGAAAGCTCCTGAAAGTTTTTAAAGATTACTTGTGAAGAATGAATTACTCAAAGGTTGGTGGTGCAGAGGAAAGATTTAGAACCGGAAAGACTGAGTGGGAGGGTCTTGGAATACTACACATACAAAGTTATAGTCTTTTGGACCAAGGTCGTAGTACTACAGGCATACTAAAATGTACAGAATTTAGATGTAGCTGAGGTAGAGTCAACTACTATTGACTGATTTGGCTTTAGAGTGAAAGAAAGAGAGAAATCATGTTTTTATCTTAATTAACTGGAGAAATATTGGTGACCATGTGCAAAACAATGAGGTACATTCAAATTCTGGTATTTATTTTTATTTCACTCCGTTAATTGATATTTTTTCCATCAACACTTCTGTTTGTAAATCCTGCTGAGTTTAATTAACCTTAAAGATTTGGGAAGACGAAAACACAGGGTTCATTCCATCCTTGTTATCCATCATAACTTTTAATATCACCATTTCCTCTGCCTTGGGAAAAGAGTTTCAATGCCCATTCAAAAATTCGTTGTACAAATCTGTCAATACTTTATTAAATATTATAAATATTATACAAAATCATGATGACAAATAGAATGTAACTGATTGGATGGATTGGCTCCCTACTGACCCCTAAACATGATCCAAAGCATTCTTAGACTAACACTTTTATGTTATCACAATTATAAGACTGTGCAGATGTATTACAAAATATGTTAGTTACACAGGGTGTTCTTTTTTAAAGATTATCAAGTTGCAGAAAAGAAAAATTAAAGTCAGTGTCATACAGAATGACATTCATGTAAAGTTCTAGAATATTCCTTTGTTCGCCTCTTGTAAATTTAAATTAAACTTACATTTATCTTTCATTCTCATTATTTATCTAGTAAAATGGTGAATGATTTTTATTTTATCAAACAGTACTTCTACTCTTGTTTACCCAAGCATTAATTTATACCAATAAATATTTATTCAATATCTACATAATCAGGCACTATTCAAAGGCCCAGAGACGCAACTGTGAGGAAAAGCAAACTAGTCCCTTCCATCATCTAGCTTTTAACTCTGCTGGGAAACACATTTCAATGAAGAAACAATCAAATAAATGAGGAAATAATTTCTGTTATATATGCTATGTAAGAAAAAAAAAACAGAAAGAATTTTCCTGGTCAGAAATACCTGAGCAGGTTGTAAAAGAACTAGCCAAAGTGTGTGTGTGTGTGTGTGTGTGTGTGTGTGTGAGAGAGAGAGAGAGAGAGAGAGACAGAGACAGAGACAGAGACAGAGATAGAGAGAGACTGTGTGTGTGGAAATGGCTTCTCAATGGGCAGAAAGAGAAATACCCAAATCCATCCCCTTTATTGCCACATGAGAAAAGAGAAATACCTAACTCAGTTCACTTCTACCATCCTGACCCTCTCAATGGGGGGGAAATCCAAGAAGTCATTGTGAAGGTCAGCCCAGGGGTACAGACTTACTAAATGACCGACACATAAAGACAGGATGATTGAATGCCCCCTCTCCACATCCCACTTTACCATCACATTAGTGGAGACCTGTGTTTAGCAGTTTCTTCTGAGTAGTACATCATGTCCCAGTATCAAGAAAAAACTTGAGGCAAAAATCATTTTTGAAGAGGTGAGCTAGCATCAGGCCAGATTCAGAGAAAGCAGGGATGTTGGAATTATCAGACTAACACTTGTTTTGAAATATATGATTAATATGGTGAGAGCACTATAGGACAGCATGAAAGAAGAGATGGGCCATGCAAGTAGAAAGATGGAATTTCTAAAAAATTATCCAAAAAAATATGCCAGAGATCAAAAACATCCTAATAGAAATGAGGAATAGATTAGTAGACTAGACATGGCTGAAAAAAGAATCTCTGAGCTTTGAGAAGATCTTAATAGAAAATACCAGAAACAAAACAAAACAAAACACCTAAAATAAATAATAAATAAAAAAAACAGAACAGAAGAAAGACTGAAAAAAAAATCTAAGAACTATGGGACAACTACAAAAGGTGAAACATATGTATAATAGGAATACCAGAAGAGGAAAGAACAGAAATATCTGAAACATTAATGACTAAGAACTTCTCCAAATTAATACATGGCATGAAACCGCAGGTGCAGGAAGCTCAGAGAACATCAAGGAGGGCAAATACTCCAAACCAAACCAAACAAAACAAAAAAAACTGTACCTAGTCATATAATTTTCAAACTGCAGAAATTGAAAGATAAAGAAAAAATCCTCAAAGAAGCTGGAGGAAATAAATACTGTATCTATAGGAAGTAAAGGTAAAAATTACATCTGACTTATATACACACACTGATATGTACACATTCATATGTTTATTATCGCAGTGTTTCCTCACATAGCAATGCAGCTTCAATAATGTACCTTTGTCAACATGTAAATTTCCTGACTCATTCTTTTTATTTATAGGTAATATTCCATAGTATCAGATACCATAATGCATTTACCCACTTTTCTTTCGCAGCAATTTACATGCAACTTTCAATATTTTATCATATTGAAGTATAATATACTGTTTTGAAGTTAATTTTCACATAAATCTTGTAAATGTACACTAACTCCTAGATATGGGATGTAGATAAAAACTGAAAAATATTGGCAAACTACCCACAAAATCTATACCAATTCGTAGTCTTGATTTTTATTGAGATGAATAATATATATTTTGAGATATATAATCTATATATAAATAATATATATTTTATAAATATATATTCAATAATATATATTGAATATATATATTATTGAATATATAGAGAAATAATATATATTTCTCTACAGCTTCTCAAATATTAAATATTATCAATTTTTTAATTTTTGTCAATATAATAGTGAAAGATATCATTTAAAATATGCATTTTTTTTTCTGATCCAAGTTAAGCTGAGCTTACTTAATTTTGCTTTGGTCAACTTATTTCTTATGGGAATTTGTTATTCATGTTCTTTACACATTTTCATGGAGTCGTTTATTTTTTCACAGAGTGATTTAACTTTTACTTAAAAAATTTTTTTAAGTGTATGTATTTATTTTAAGAGAGAGAGAGGAGGAAGGAGGGGTAGACAGAGAGGGGGAGAGCTGGAATCCCAAACAGGCTCCACATTCTCAATGCAGAGCCCAACGCTGGGTCTGAACCCTCGAACAAGGAGATCACAACCTCAGCCAAAATCAAGAGAGGGTGCTTAATTGACTGAGCCACCCAGGCACCTCTCAATTATTTTTTAATTATATAATTTTTTGATTTGTATTTGATGTTGTATTTGTCGCAAGTATTTTTCCCAGTGTATCCCAAAATTTGGGTTTTGCTTATGATTCCATTAGTTATATGAATCTTTCCATTTTTATTCAAGAATTGATGAATTTTTATAAAATATTTCTTTCTTGATGTGCTTGGAGATATTTTCATTTTGTTTTTCTTTAATCTGTTGAAGTTACAAGTGTTAGTAATGTATTCCCAACATAAATCCTACTTGCTCTCCCAGGATAATGAAGACGGTTACTAATTAAGTGCTGCATATAGGCCCTATTTTAAACACTCCGAAGAAATTAGTTTGCTGTCTCCGTTTTATTGTACAAACAACAGGACACGGAAAAGCTTGTGCAGTGAGTTAGAGCTATCGGTTTGGCTCCAGGGAACATGTCTTAACTACTCTCCTATACTTGTCATTTTCTGCTTAATAATCAGTTCTAGACACATGGCTGGAGTGTATTCATTTTTTATCAGTCTATACATTGTGAACTTGTCTATAAATTGTGGCATATATTTTTATGCCAATTCAAACAAAATATTGCCTTCCCACTTTTTATAATTCTACGGTAAATATAAGTCATAATTCTGGCATCACTTCAAGTCAAATTAAAAATAATTTATATACTATAGGAATTAGACTCATGTAAGTTATGTGTGCTTCAGATATTTTCACCTAAGGGTAAGTAAAAGATGCACTTTATACTCCTTACAGTATTTATTGCAATAGAAAATATTGGAAATAACCTAAATGTCAGTCAGTTGGACACTGGCCAAATATATGGTGGTGCATATATACATTGGCATAATATGCACCATGAAAAAGAAAGAGGCAACTCTAACTGTTCTTTTATAAGCTCACACTAATGTCTAGTGTCATGCTAATCAAAAAGACAAAATTAGGGGCGCGTAGGTGGCTCAGTTGGTTGAGCGTCCAACTCTTGATTTTGGCTCAGATCATGATCCCAGGGTCATAGGATCAAGCCCCACATTGGACTCTGCGCTCAGTGTGGAGCCTGCTTAAGATTCTCTCTCACTCTGCCCCTCTCCACCACTTGCTCTTTCTCTCTAAAAAGAAAAAAAAAAAAGAAAAGGCAAATTGTATTCAATTCTTATGTACCATTTGTGTGAAAATAACTACCTGCTTTTATACGCATATATGCTAATATATGTATAGAAGGGATGTCTCTGGAAAGCAATATTTAAAAACGTAACAGTGATTGTCTCTTTGATAGGGAACTAAATATCCGGTAAACAAGGAATGGTGGGGAGGTGTACTTTTCTCTCTATATCCTTTTGTAGAATTCTATGTTATATGAATAGGCTAGCTAGTTAAAAATTGTAAAGATCATTAAAATAAAAATAAGGGGGCACCTGGGTGGCTCAGTCGGTTAAGTGTCTGACTTCACTCAGGTCATGATCTTGCAACTTGTGGGTTTGAGCCCCTCATTGGTCTCTTTGCTGACAGCTCAGATCCTGGAGCCTGCTTCCGAGCCTCTGTCTCCCTCTCTCTCTGTCCCTCCCCCACTGGTGCTTTCTCTCTCTTTCTCTCTCTCTCTCTCTCTCTCTCAAGAAAAGAATATATATATATAAAACAAAAATAAGGATTTTTAAGACAACTCACCATTTCTCATTGCTATTTAATTTCCTTTTAGTAGTGTTTATTTTATCATTTCTAGTTTGAAGTTGTTTGTTTACATAGTATTTTCAATAGGGAAGATATAATTAAAGTCAAATTCACTCTTTTCTACTTCATTGAAACCCATATATCTTCACCTATTGTTAATATAATTAAAAATAAAAGCCAGCCTTTTGAATCACTTTTTTGCTCAGAATCATCAATGACCACATTTTTTCAGAGTATCATCCTCTGTGTCATCAAAAGCATTGGTACCATGAAGAATTTTTTTATTTTTTAATTTTTGGTAAAGTTTAATTAATATTTTGAGAGAAGGAGAGAGAGCATGCTCCAGTGGTGGAGGGTAAAGAGAGAGGGGGAGAGGGAGAATCCTGAGCAGGCTCCAGGTGTCAGTACAGAGCCTGATGCGGGCCTCAAACCCAAGAAATGTAGGATCATGATCTGAGCCGAAACCAAGAGTTGGATGATTAACGGACCAAGCCATCCAGGCACCACTCATGAAGAATTTTTTAAAAGGATCAATTGAAGAATAACAACAACAGCAAACAGAACAACATAAAACTAAAATTTAATGGTAGTGGACTCTTTACTCATCTTTACTATTATGTAGGTCTTGCTTACGTCGAGTCCCTATTCGGAAAATGTTGCTGAACGTGTCTGAATCACCAGTTCTTCCAGGCATTTGTATTTTAGACTTATAAAGAATTCTTCACTATTAACACTAGCCAATAGAGTTCTAGATCTTCTTCTATTTTTACTGACATCCATTCTTCGGCTTTTGATGTGTATGTATGTGAGAGACCTACATACTGAGAGAGGAGTGATATCAAATGTGCCACGTGATCAAAAGTGTTTTATCATTCTTAATACTTCCTGTTCAAGTGTCAGCACGTGTGAGGTCTGTTAAATATTTGTGCCATTGTTGGGGTTTTGTTGTTTGCTTTGTTTTGTGTGTACTCCTACTTTACTTGATTCTTAACTAATTTTAACGTCATATATCTGCCATTACAGTATTAAATAGATTTAATGTACCCAGAGTTCCACATTATATCCCTCCCTCACCTTGAACCCCTGACAACCATTGATCTTTTTGTTTTCTCTGTAACTGCTTTTTTCCCAAATATTATGTAATTGGGGTTACACAATAGATAGCCTTTTTCAGAGTGGTATATTTTTCTTAGTAATATGTATTTAAACTTCCTCCATGTCTTTGGGGCTTGATATTCCATTTCTCTTTATTGCTTAATAATATCTAAATGTACAGATATACCACAGTTTGTTTATCCATTCACTCTTGAGAGACATCTTCATCGGTTCCCATTTATAAAACTTCTGTAAACATTTATGTGCAGATTTCTGTGTGGGCCTAGATTTTCAATTCATTTGGGTAAAGATGTTAGAGTACAGTTGCAGGACTGTGTGGTAAGACCATATCCCTGGGTAGAAGACCGCTATCTCTTTCCTGACGTTTTGTTTTGGTTTTTTTCTGTTTTATTTTTGCTTTTGGATGTGCTCTATCATGATAATCTGTATTATGAACGCATCATTTCTGATCTTTACATCTCATTTTACTCTTTGTCATCACTGAATGCCTTCCTTATTTTTTTGTTCATATTTTGAGGTATGAGACTTTGCAACAAACGTTCTACTTTTCACAATTATGAACAATTACACTTACTCTCTTATTATAAAAATCCAATAAAGATGGCACGGATTTGAAATTACAAATGAAAACATCATGCGTACATGTTATAATATTATTATTATTTAAACTATTTTATTGAAAACATAATATGTTAAGTCAATATATATTATAGTTAAAATCATTCATATAAATTCATAGAGGCATTTAAAACAACAAAATATATAAATTTTATCTTCCAAATTTTAATATAAAAGCAGTATTGCTGATGCTATATTTCAAATAAAAAATTAAAACATATGGCTAGTTAGGGGAAACAGCTACTTCATGTCATAATTTTATTTAACAAAATATTTTTAATTTATTTCCCGAAATAAACTGCACAATCACATTCAAAATTTGGACTTTTCTATAACAGTTTTGATGAGAAAAAGCATCTAGACAAAATGGAATTTCTTCTTTCCACTTTTTTCTGAGTGAAAATTACATGATGAATTTAAATGAAAAAATTCTTAGGGATATTCTTTTATTTTTAGTATTTATTATTGAGAGAGAGAGTGAGAAAGCACAAGTGAGGGAAGGCAGATAGATAGAGAGAGACACACAAAATCTGAAGCAGCCTCCAGACTCTGAACTGCCAGCACAAAGCCTGTCACGGGACTTGAACCCATGAACCATGAGATCATGACCTGAGCCAAAGTCGGAGACCCAATCCACTAAACCACCCAGGTGCCCCTTTTCTTATTTTTAAAATTTGTTTAATGTTTATTTTGTAGAGAGAGGGCACATGTGTGAGGGAGGAAGAGAGAGAGAGAGAGAGTGCGTAGGGGAGGGGCAAAGAGAGACAGAGAGACAGAATCCCAAGTAGGCTCCACACTGTCAGGACAAAGCCCCAAGTGGGGCTCGATCCCATGAACTATGAGATCATGACATGAGCCAAAGTCCTATTCTCAACCAAATGAACCACCCAAGGACCCCATAGTATTCTTAATATGAGCATGCTGGATTTGAGGAAGGGATTAGTGGAGATTCTAAACTATGTTTCATAATGCATCAATTTTTTCATTATTTGGGTAAGGTTTTTTGTTTGGTTATTTTTCTAGGAAAGATGGATCAAAAGAACCAATAGTGGAGATGAGAACAGAGGATGAAAGAATTACTAACCATGAGGATGGGAGCCCAGTAAATGAGCCAAATGAAACCACACCATTAACAGAACCTGAGTATGTAGCTTCAAATGCTTAATTATTTTTTGATAAATATTTGTAAAACGGTAGCATATATTTACAATAATATCATTTGTGGAAAAGTATTTCTCTTTCAAAGAAAATACATGTGAATATTGAAAATCCATTTTCTACCGAGACATTCCACATGAAAATTTTGTATGGATGCCAGAGAAAATCTACTGTTCAAACATACAGTTATAATTTGATGTAAAAATGTCAAAAAGCTGGAAGGTTTTAGAGATGGATTTTCTTACACTTATGTTACTCTTTAAGAAAGTAATACTTTCAAATGCGTTTTTAATTTAAAATAAAAATAGTGTGAAATATACAAAAGTCTACTTTAAAAAGAAAGATTATTCGTTAGGAAGGAGACTAAATAGTGTTAAATTGTCTATCATTTTAATGTCTATATAGGAAATGGTGCTTGCTCTCCATTCAAGATTATATTATTTACTTCTTTCTACACCTATTAGAGCTCCGTTATAGCCATAGCAGATATTTCAATTCAAAGATGATGAACATGTGCAAAGATGATGTTCAGGCACATGAAAGTTAAAACGATTAAAACCAAAGGCATTATTAAGGAGTGATAATAGTATTCTATGGAATCTATTGGATACTAACAAAAGCAGGGCTATCACATTATTCTTTAAATTCTGCTCACTAAAATGACTTTTAAGTTTTATTTTTTTATTTTTATTTTTATTTTTTATTTTTTATTTTTTTTGTTTTTTTAAGGATCCTTTTTTCTTTAGCAGCAAACATTCCCTTGCAGAGAAATTTGATTTAAGCTTCTCATCCTAAATCTGCATATGAGTGTTGTCACAGGTGAAGAAAATAACTTTTTCAGAAATCCCTCCTATCTACTCTCAAGGGGCTGAAATAATTACAATTTAGAGAAGTACAAAGCACTACTTTGCTGCTAAAATTTCAGTATAAATCCTCAGGTCATGTCAGTGACTGCATTTAGAGATTATTACCTTCTATATTGAAGTTTACTCTTATAGAGGCAGCTTTTATGTGGTGGGTACTATATGTTTCCCCATCAGAAATCAGATGTATTTCAAATGAAGCAAAATACTACACAACAAAACAAATTTCTATCTATTAATGAACACATTCAATGAGAGATTGGTGTGTGTGGAAACTAGCCAAGAAATGTTAAGGACTTATAGTGTTATAAAACACTGTAAGCGATAAATCACTATATTCTACTCCTGAAACCAAGACTACACTATACATTAACTAACTTGAATTTAAATAAAATCTTGGAAATAAATAAATAAATAAATAAATAAAATCTTTAAACTTCAAAAAAAAAATTCCAGCTAAAAATTATCTTACACGTGACAAGGCTATGTTTTGCAAAAATAAAACAAAAAACAGAAAACAAAAAAGATGTTTTAAGAACTACTCCAGTCCTCCATTATTGAAAAGAAATACTCAATATAAAAATAATAGAATTAACTATAATCTAAAAAAAAACAATTTAACAGAAACTTAAGTAGTGAAAAATTAGATACACAGAAATTCATCATCCAAGAATTAGTTGAAAACACTGGTGAATTACAAACTCCATATGTAGTTCTTTAAGTAAGAGATATCTTAAGCATTATGCTAATCATCCACGCTCTAAATTTCTCTGTTTTGCTGCTAGAAGTGACCCATTGTTTTTATCTTCTGTTGTCAATGTGCAGTACTTGGGAATGGGAGAAGGTAAGAAAGGTAATAGCACTATTTATAATGCACATAGAAGAGCCTGCCCTCGTGGGTACAAAGTAGAAGCTATTTCATTCTCAGCAGTGAGCCATAGTAGTTTTTACCTGTGACTTACTTTTGGTTAGTTTTCACATAATAGCTTTGATCTTCAGAATACAATGGCTTGCTCTTCTCCTTCAAAAATAGAAAAGAAATTATAAGTAAATCCCAGAGAAACTAGTATAGTAACATTCACTACCCCACAAAATGGCGAGGTTAAGTATAGAACCAAATTTGAATTTTTGTTGTTGTTGTAGAAAAAATATTTTGTCAAGGGAGGGAATTTGACCCCCAAGGTTATATACACAAGGCATAATAGTAAACCAGCTCAAGACTGGTAGAAAAAAAACTGTAAATCTTACATAATTGTCATCACAGTAAGATTTGTGAAGCTGTCTTAATATTAAGAAATAAAGGTTGTTTTGCTTCATAGGTTATAATTGAAAACAACTCTCAAAAATATGCTCATAGATGATACAGAAATAACACAAAAATAATAGTGGAAAGAGACCAATTAAAGAAAACATATGCAGTAACTGTAGAGAAGTGAGAAAATGCTGAAATATATTTACTTTCATAAGTTCCAAAGAATAGAGCTCATTCACCTAGCTTTTGAAGTTTAGATGTAACAATATGGCAGCGACTATTCATTGCTTTTATCTACAAAAAACAAAAACAAAAAAACCCGATTTAGGTACTCGTAATTCATCTAGTTGACATATAAGATTATTGGCTTTTTGAGATTGCAAACAATTATATTTTTCATATCAATAAGTGATTATCAAATCTAGGCCACCCTATGGTGAAAGTTTTGGTACATCTAAATCCACAAGTATATTGTTTCATTCATCACTCTGCAGTATGTCAGATCTTTAAAATAGACAATATTGTCTAATTATTTACTTATTTTTCTATCAATTTGCTATTACTAGAACAAATCTTTTTTTTCATTCTAATAATTCTCGATATTTCCTTCTGTAAAACAGTAACTTAAATATTAAGAAATACCACTTAAATTGCCTTAGAAAATGAAGTTTATTATTTTTCTTTTTTCTTCCAGAAAATTGCCTTTGAAAGAAGAAAATGGAAAAGAAGTCTTAAATCCAGAAACTATAGAAATTAAGGTTTCTAACGACATCATCCAATCAAAAGAAGATGACAGTAAAGCATAACACCGAGATTACAGAGGCTTAAACAACACTACAAAGAGCATTTGGATTGCAGTGACCCTATGACCAAAACTATTCCATTGACCTTAATTTCTTGGGAAACTTCTAGCTTGGAATAGCTTGTACACATATACATATGATGAAATATTCCTGCCCATGGTCCATTACCTTTTGTTGTTGTCGTTGTTATTGTTGTTGTTTATTTTTTTATGAATTTCAATATAGAGACCTGACTGGCACCACCTCCTGGGTATCAATTTAATTCTGTGATTCAAGTACTGCAATTTGTTATACAGCTGAAGTGCTCTGTTTCTTAAGAACTATATATTTCATCCAACAACCTCTCCAACACATAGGGGTTTAAGAAAAAAAAAAAACACGAAAGAAAACAAAATCTTTGTGAGCTAAATGTGTAAGAAAGCCCTGCATGTTTTTAATCTTATCTTGGGCAAATAGATTATTAAAGTGGATTTCAGTTTAAGATGAAAGCAGTTAATAAAGGTTACACTTTTTATCAGGAGAATTTCAGGGAACTTGGGCTTGAAGGAGCCAGTTATCTTTAGCAGATATTAAAAATTGAGAGAAACTTTGGAAATTTCTTTTTAAGTTATAATTACAGTGCTATTTCAATGTTCATTTTTGATAGACTAAAGTGCCAGATAAAAATTGTTACCCATCTGAAAGAATATTTGTGTGTATAATTAGATTAGAAGGATTCCGTAAATCTCTATCTCTTTATATATGCCATAATCACTCACTATGGATTACACAAAACAATAAATGTATTGCAAGTGAAAATAACATTGATTTCTGCCCTCAGCTTCAAATAAAGTAAATTGAAATGGTAACAATATCAATGTTGTCTTGATATATTTATAAATCTGATTATCTTTTGCTTTTTAAATAATTTTATCAAAAAAATTAGTCATTAGTGTTCAAATACTTTAAACTCAGATACATTTTTTTGACCATGATTTTAAATAATCTTTGTTTAAAACTTTATTTTGCGAATGTTATAGGTCAGTCATTAAATGTAATTGGCAAATAGAAATTAAAATCCTTAGTGGTTAAATTAAGAAGAAATTAACATTTAAACATTCCACAAAAGTGTCAGTGATAATCGATTGAATTGTCACTGTTTTTCTTTCGGATGTTGTAGCTAGAAGCCATTTTAAGGTTTTGATGAGCAACTTTGGTTGGAGAAATTCCTTGGCTATTCAACACAGTGTTTCTAACATGACTTGTTAAGGCCTATACCAGAATAAATACTTATTAACTTCCAAGCTATGCAAACTCCCAGAGGTAAAAGCCTGAAACATGATTTTCACTTATATGGGAGGTAAAATAAATGTATCTATGGTTATAAATATACATACCAGTTGGGAGCAGGTTTTAAATTATTTCTTACCCTAGAGAGCAAAAGGTTTCTTTGGGCCCCGTTACATTCTTAATCTTTAGTATTTCAGGTGGTATTATGGCTCAGATCCTGGCTGGTTGGGGAATGCGTACCAATAGAACATTGGAGGAAAGTTTCCACAGTGAGGAGCAACTTGCTTAGCATGTCTCTCTATAAAGATAATTTGATGAATATTAGATGTAATATTAATGCTACCCATGGACACTTCTATTTACAAAGTGTTTGAAACTGTCAGGCAAGGAAAGACAACTAATTTTACAAAACTTTAGTTATCAGCAGGGCAGATCCTGCCCATCTGCATGTTCGTGCACTAAATCTCCAGTGTCCTTAGCATAATTCACAGGATTATAGTGCAGGAAACTCTCTTAGCTATTTTTTTTTTTTGTCTGGCATATTTTCAAGAAAAGGAATTCCTGGGCCTACCTAGGAATTTGAGTAGAAATTATCCACCTGGTCTTTTGATGGATTTGACTGTTGTTATTTAAGTTATGTTTGTCTGATCACCTATTTGCTTTATTTGACGGTTTTCCCCCCTTTTGTACCAATGTGCTATAACTAGTCAAAATACTTGAATTTGTTTGTGCAAAGTAAAGGGGCTTAGTAAAGTGTCCATGAAGCAATAGCCATGAACGCTAATTTTTCCTGGGTAGGGCTACATGGTTTTAAACTAATAATGGTGAAAGAATTAGAAAACCTGGGAAACCAGTTTAGCATGTTTACTATTATTATATTTGTGCTACTTTAAGAGCAGAGAAATCATAATAAAGAACGAATATTTTTGTGTTTCCTCAATCTGAAAGTTCTGTTTCTCTCATTTCTATGGACTTTCCACGTAAAGGCGTTTACTTAAATATTTCTTTTATATAAATATATATATACATATACATATATATGCTGTTAAATTTCTTGCCACTAATGTGGAATAATGATCTGAAGTTAGCAGATAATTTGAAACTAATTGTAGGCAGATTGTTTCAAGTGCACTGTTTCAATTGTCTGAGTGGTCCTTATCTCTTGTCCTTGAAATCTATGCCATGCAGGAGCAAGGCAATACTGTGATTTAAAAAAAAAAAAAAAAAATTAACATTTCAATGGAATGCTCCAACTTAATCTATTTGTAAAAGTCTCCAAATAAGCGATGCTTGTAGTAAATTGTAAAATATGAGTAGAACTGAAATAATCTGTTCTTATTTTTCATTCTTATTCTAGATTAAACATACCATATAACTGTATAAATGTTATTTTTACTGTCTGAGAGTACTCTTAAACGTATAAAATGTCAAAGGAGTTGACTGAATAAAAGTAGGGTTAAATATTCAGAACCCTATTCTACTTTAAACAAAGAAGAAAAACATCACTGAAAATATTGGTATTTCTTGATAGGTTGCTTAGGTGCAATTAGGCAATGACAATCTATATTCAGCAACATGTAAGAAGGAACAGTAATATCATTTTTGACGCGTTTTGTCTTTTAACTGGCACAAACTGATGTGTCGACACATTTTACAATGATCTGCAAAAGAATTTAAGCATTGTGATTTCTAAAGATTTATTTATTATTTTTGTGGGTTGACTTATTGCCATTTTATTGATGCTAATGTCTGACATTAATGTAATGTTTCTCAAAATTTCCCTTAATATTTAATATTAATACCTATAAAAGCATTTTTCAAAGGTTATTTGATCCAGCAAAGTTTACATGAATCTTAGTCTTTGATTTAAACATTTATATAAATAGGATTTTATTGATCAAATTATTTATTTGAATGCCAACAATTAATTGTAACTTTATAATCATACCTTTATTTTATGCTTCTTATTTAAATAATTAAGATATATTTGTGCCTTTGGATTAGCATGACATTCTGCTTTATTAAAAGAAAAAAAAAACAACTGCAATCTTTATTGATATATTTTGCTCATATCTGTGACACTTAAATTGTACTGTCTTATTTACATTTAATCAAGAAGCTCAATTCAAATCACTTTACTTGAGTAAAATATCTAAATATAAAAAATTATAGTGTGTAACTTATTTCTATTCATGACAATTCTTTTGATGCACACAAAATATATTTCATTTTGTCTGTACTGTTGTTCTAAGTAATAAATACGTTCCAGATATTGTTAAAATTGTGTTTTACTGCTTGTTAGACAAAGACAACAGATGACTTTTTAAGATAGGATAAATTATTTTAGTGTTGCTTGGGTCTGCATTATCCTGATGTATTTATCCTGATGATTTATTTGGGGATCATAGATCATCCTTTATTGTTGATGATAAGATAATCACTGATAAAAATATCTACAACTGAAATGATAGAATACTCTCCATTTCTTAATTTGAGAAATATAGGAATAGCATATTACAATTACTTATTAACATTACAATGGTCTTTTTCTTGAAGAATAATGTGAATGCTCAATTTCAATTGCTCACAATTGATTGTGGAGTTCTTTCTCACAATCATATCAAGAGTGCTTACTTGACAAACTTTATGAGTACATGAAGATATTTTTAAAATGATTTTTTTGCATTATTTGTCTTTAGAGAGGAAAGGTTCTCATTTTCTAACTCATTCTTTGAAGCATTATTACATTGTCTCTTACGCTGAAATTGCATATGGAAGTATTAGTATGCTAAAATTAAACTGTGGAAGGTCACAGAAATGAAGTACTTCAATCCAAAAATGGAAATCTTTCAAGAAAGTATTCTATTCATGGGCTTAATCACATTCTGAGATGAAACAATTATATGTGTAAATGGGAAACTTACAAGAGCCTAGATATAGTACTTGCTGAATAAATATAATTTCCAGGTCCTTCCTTTCCCTTTTTTAAAAATTGCATTTACTCGTGTGGATGCAGCTGTTTAACAACATTATACAAGAATGCTAATAGATTAATTATTTCCCCTTGTAGACTTTTGTATTATATATAATCCTTAATATTTATTTGATAACACATTTAATATTCTTAAAAAATAGCTCATTATTCTCTATAGAATTTTATCAATAACTTAAATACCTTAGCTGGTAACACCACTTTACTTTTTTTATATAATTTTCAGGTTGGCCCACATCATGTTCATAATTATAAATAAAAAAACTGGTTATAGAAATTTAATATTGCCACTTTTTTTTTCTAAAATGAAAACACAGAAAACACACTAAAAGTAGCATCTGGTTTTAGCCCTCCTTGGAAAAAAAAAAAATTAAGCAAATGACTCGGAGCACTTCAAATCACAGCCAGGGATAGGAGAATAGAGGAACAAAGACTGAGAATCCAGAAAGGCAAACTGAACTTCGACGTTTGAGACAGATAGGAAGGACATCAGTGGGAGAAGTGCTGGACCAGGGACTAGGAACGCTGATTAGGTAAAAATTGAGGCCAATTGTACTGATGCGAACAGAAAATGTACTGAAATCCAGAGGAGAAGAAGTTAACATAGACAGAACCTAAGACTCAATTTTGCAGATAGGATTTTTTTCGAGAACCATATGCATTATATAAAATAAATGATACTGTTAAGCGCAAATATATTTGTTCCAGTTCTTAAAGGAATGTTCATGGTTTAGCATTTTTGCTATAAACTCTCTTAGGAATATGTGAACTTCTTAGAAATAAAGGTTAAAAAACCTTTTTTTTTTCTTTTGGCGTATGAATTCTATGCTGTGTTCAGTATTCATTAAAACATACTTTTATTTTCTTTAACATATATATCCATTCCAATTCTATACTCTTAAGTTAGCTACCACAAAGTTTTCTTATTATTTCAATATGGTATGTCCCTATGAAATGCTGTATATATATGTCTAAACTGTAAAAATTATACTGCAAATGTTGAAGTTTTGTATTTATGAGAGACATTGAAAGTATGGATTACAGTATATCAAAATTGTCACTCTTCACCATTTGTATATTAATAGTAAAGATACTTTTACTTTAATAAAGTGTTGCATTTATGTTTATTTTGAATAATATCTCTGCAGTGAGTGAGCTTATGACTTGACAAACATTTTCATTTAAAATAAAAAATTCCAAACCTATCTCTATATATTTGAAAAGAAAAGAGAATGCTTTCTGCCACTTTGCCTTACCCTGAGTCCCAATCTTTTGGTAATAAACAGTCGGTAACAGTGGTTCTCAAAGTCTGATCCCCAGACCAGTAGCATCAGCAGCACCTGGGAATTTGCTAGAAATAAATGTAAGTTTCTGGACCCCACTACACATGTCCTAAATCAGAAGAATCTGGAAAGGGCTATGGGAGTTTATGTTTTAACAAGACTTTCTGGTGATTCTGATGCACACAGAAATTAGAGGTTCAGTGGGTTGGAGACACATTTTGAGTGACAATCTAGAAGTTAACAACTTCTAGTTCATGGGGAATTTTATTTCCCATTATTATATAGATTATGTACTTGCAGGATTTCATGAGTTATAAAAGAATAAAGCTAACCACTCCTCACATGCTTATACAAGGTGTTTTCATTTTTTTAATCAGTGTAAAGTTCAACTTATTCTTAAATGAAAAAAAAAAGTAAATATCAAGTTTTCACAAGGGAGCAATTTTTAATATCATCCATACAAATATCACGAAGTACATACACATATAGAATAAAAATAACATTAAATACGTGGTCAAGAGTGAAAAAAAATAACATTAAACAGGTGGATATTGTGCTTGCTCTGTCAGTATCCTATATTTAATTAAAAGAACAATGATAATAAAATACAAAACATACCATGAGAAAGAGGCTAAAATGAAGTCTCTGATATATGATAAAAATGGATCATGTAACTTTGTTAGTATTTTAGAGAATTTCTTTTATTTCTTTCTAACATAAGCCATTGCCTACTATAATTCTTTTTATTTGTAATATAGGTAATGAATACATTCTCCTAAGATTCATGTCATATATGGAGTCAGCACTTTAAATTTCGCTCTCAATTTCATTAACTTTTCTGAATGAATTTTCAACGTACAACTTAGAATGTTCTCAAATCATAAATAATATTTTTATTTTATGTGAAGTGTCTCATATATGTATGTGTCCTTGGCATAACTTTGCTTTCTAAAACAAAATACACAC
Organism: Prionailurus bengalensis; assembly: GCF_016509475.1. Lineage (NCBI taxonomy): Eukaryota > Metazoa > Chordata > Mammalia > Carnivora > Felidae > Prionailurus > Prionailurus bengalensis. Next base: position 22,781,873 of record NC_057350.1, on the reverse strand, counting down.
ATTTGGGTATTTTAACTTTCCTGGATAACTTAACTTACCTTTCTCAGACAGAATTTTTTGTGGGGGACATAGGGGAGGCAACTATACTATTGTACTAGAATAATATTAAATTTGCTCAAAATTTAATTTACTCTGTCTTTTTATTAATGCAGCAGGCTATAAAGGCAGAGGTTTCCAGTATTAACATATCTTAGTATTTGGAGAAAAAAAATATTCACCTGATGATTCAGTTCATATCAACGTCTCTTCTTTCACTTCCAATTTCCACATTCCCCTCTACAGATCATTTATCTTCCATTATCTGCCATAGCACAAGCATGAACCATGCCTAAAATGGCCTGACAAAATTGAGGTATATAGAAGAAGGAATGATTGCCAAAATCAAACCAATCACATTGAGAATCAAGCAACTACAAACATTCTTAGAAGAGTTATTTTATAAAAGGAGGGGTCTAGAAGGAAGGCATAATATTCCCCCTTATGAAGGGGGATGAAACATATACTAAAGATCACTCAGTGGGAGTTGGGGAAGATGGACTATGTGAAGCTCTCTTGCCAATTCAAATGGAAACATCCCTTGAAAAGCATAAATAAAATTTTCACTGATTCAAAAAACCAAGAGATCCACATATGTATTCACCAGAAAAAAAGATGAGACAAGAATGTCCCACAAAGTTGCAGCAGGGATAGAACTGACATCACTAAAGTAATATTACACAATACATAGAAGCCAGATATTGGAAGTAGAATATGCCTGGGTTCACATTCCAATTCTACAACCCATTGCTAGCTCTGAACTTAAGCAATGTATATAAAAATTTAAACCCTGATTGAATCATCTGTAAAATATGATTCTAAAGTGAATAATATTCATTTCCAAGAGTTGATGTAAGGATTTATTGAGATAATGTTTATAAAACTCCTTATGCAGTGTCTACCACACAGAATACCAATAAGTGGTGGCCATGATTATCTCTGTATCTGTCATATTTCAATACTGATTTTTTTTTTTTTTTTTGAGAGAGAGCATGCAAGCAGGGTAGCAGAAGGAGAAGGGAAAGAGAATCCTAAGCAGGCTCTGCACTGTCAGCACAGAGCCATGTGTGGGGCTCGAATTCATTAACCATGAGATCATGACGTGAGCCAAAATCAACAGTGGAACACTTTAACCGACTGAGCCACCCAGGCGCACCTCAACACTGCTTCTACTAAGTTGTGTTAGACAGCTACTTCCCATCCTTTAGAGAGTGACCATAAATAAATCATTCCATAATTCATTAAATTATTTATCAATAGGTTAAATTTGAGTCACTGAAAAAGTTGAAAGCATGATTTCTCCTTTCATTACTTCTTCTTCCGTTTTAATTATCTTTTGTTGAATACCAAATCAAGCCAAAGTGTAATGGCTTACACGGTCAACAATATATTATTTTTCATGATCATATCGATTAACTTGATTCAGCTTGGTGATAATTTTACTCCAAATGGTATAGCTGAGTTCACTTATGTGGCTACTGGTTTCTAAGAGGAAACCTTACACATGGAAGCCTTGGTGTATATACATGCTTGACAAGACTCTGTTGCATCACACTTAGAATATTCGACTGGTGAATAAACATATAGGCAATGTGTGACCATAACTGGGTGTGTCAACAGCATGATATATATAAGCAATATTCATGTTATAAGTATGGAAACATCCTCCTTCTGTCTCCTAAGGTTTCACATCTTTTCCACATGCAAAATTTACTTATCCCTTTCCCAAGACTTCCAAAGTCTTATTTCATTATGTTAAGAGAATCAAGCTTAAATTTCGGACTTAATTCAACTAAATAAATTTGAGGTATCAGTAAGACTCCTCAGTTATTTTGTCTTGGGTGTGCTTTTTCAGTGCAGAGGCCTGGGCCCTCAAAAGACAGTTTAACTGCCCCCCAGAAACCTCTACAGACAATTGTGAGACATGAGCAGAAAAATAACACTTGACATTATCATTTAAGAGAAAGAAGGAGGAAATACAGGAATTCAACGATTACAAGTCTATAGAAATTTCAAAATCCAACCAATCAAACGTTACCAGTTCCCCTTGCCTCCAGCCTAAGACACTTTCCATGGCTTGGATCCAGTTCTACTCGCCCTGGGTATGGTTACTAAATCCATTGTTCTCAGGGGCTCTTAGGATAACTCTTTGAGGAAATTGTGTGTGATTGTAGCTGAACAAATTTCTTGTCTTGCTTTCTGGTCAGGTATATCTAGTACTTAGGAATGTATTTTAATTTAAACCAAGTCCCATTAAGTTCAAGCTGATATAACTCCTTTAAAAACTGTGAGGTTTTTTATGTATCAAATTATAACCACTGCATTAGACAAAATCCACCTTCTCAAATCTCTTTAAAACAGTCTCCTCTCTACATTAGGCTGCAAATTGAGGTCCTATTGAATACTGCCCTTAAGTTTCTTAAAAACTCATTTGTCTAATTAAGAAAGCTTACAAGCACTTCCCTAAGTTTCTATGTGACCTAAACAAAGGATACCCTTATTGTGATTTTGACCTCAAGACTATATTTTACTGACAATAGCCTAATTTGATATTTATCCTTATGCCATTTATTACTTTGAGAAATTTTTGAAGGCTATAAATGTGGAAGGAGGGAACAAGTCTTGGGTACAAATTAATTCTTCTAAATTCTGCTTACAACTTGAGCATATATCTTGTTAGCACATCTTTCTCTTGAAAGAGCTTATCATCCCTGAAAAGAAAAGAAAGACAGTTATCTCATTCAGTATGCTGCCTGGAAATCTCCTTAGTCAGATTCACAAACTCATTAGATACATTTTCCGTTTTCCATTTTATCACAGGTAACAGCTTCCCTAATTGTTCTGTCTGTATAAAACTTGGTTATCTTTGTCTCTAGTCTCTAATAACAACTGTTTTAGTGCACTTCATAGTCTCCTTACCCAGTTCTTTAGCTCCTATCCAGTCACAAAGGTAAGGACAGAAGTCTCAGGTTTTGTTACAATAGTCACCCACTTGCAGGTACAATTTGTGTTTCGCTAACCTGAGTTGTATTGTTTCCTATTGCTGCTGTAAGAAAGTAAAAGGAAGTTAGTAACTTCAAAACAAAACAGAACAAAACAAACAAGAGACTAATTTATTATTCCACCGTTGTATACGTGAGGCTCTGATATGGGCCTCACTGGGCTAAAATCGAAGTGCCTGCGTGATTGTTAATCTGAAGGCTTCTAGAATGTCTTAGTCAGTTCAAGCTACTATAACATGTTACTATAGTATCCATGGCTTAAACAACATTTGTTTCTTACAGTTTTGGAAGCTGGAAGTCTGGGATTAGGGTGCCAGCAAGGATGGGGGCTTGGTGAAGGTCATCTTCCTGGTGATGTCCTCACGTGGCCTTTCCTTGGTGTGTAAAAGAAGAGAGAGAAAGAGGAAGAGAGGGAAAGAAAGGAAGAGCAGGGGGAGACCTCAAATATAATTCTCTTTTTATGAAGGCATTAACCTCATCACGAAGGCCTGACTCTCATGACCTAATCTAACCCTAATGACTTCCCACAGACCTCACCGCCAAGTACCATCACACTGGGGATTGAGTTTCAACATATAAATTTGAATGGGATAGAAACATTCAGTTTATGATTGCCCACATTCCTTAACTCATAGTAACCTTCCATCTACAAAGCCAGCAATTACATAACTCAGATCTCTGTTTTTATCAACATGCCTTCTCTGATCCATGCTCCCTGCCTCCCTATTTCTTGTTAAAAAGCTCTGACATCATATTGTGTCCACCTGGATAATCCAACATAATGTTCCCTTCTCCTCATTCCTAACTTAATCAAATGTGCAAACTTTTTTTTTTCTCCCAGATAAGCCAATATATTTGCAGATTTTAAGGATTAGAACCTAGGCATCCTTTGAGGGCTATTATTCTGCCCACCAGTCTACGTTATAAACCATTGCCAAATATAATGGCAAAGCAACTACACTATTATATTAATGATTTTTGTGTGTAGATTTTGCTCAATTTGAAGTTCTTTTGCCTTGTTGATGTGCTCAGGTCAGTTACACAGCTGCATTTGGCTGGAATCTCAGGGGAAACAAGAATGTGGAAAATGGCTTCTCTCCCTCTAGGTCTTTCTCTGCAGAACCTCAGATCATTCTGCAGTCCCATCCAAAGATCTTTAGAGTATGGTGAATGGCTTTCAAAAGGGAGTTTTTCAGGAGTGCAAGTTCCAGTGTGTAATTTTTTATCAAGCCTCTGTTTGCACTCCTCTTGTTAATATGACAACATCCAAAGGTTGTGCTCACCCAGCCACTGTGAGAGGATTTCATCAAGAGGCATGATGGATTGGCAGTGACCGATAAAATACATCATACCAAACAGTGAAATGGCTCAAAATACTAAAGTTGCAATAGATAGAAAGGTTTTACACTCAGAAAATCACAGTGAATGAAATAAATAATACAGTGTATATAGATACTCGATGCCTCATTATTAATTCCTATTATTTAAAAAAATGTTTATTTATTTTTGAGAGAGAGAGGGAAACAGAGCACGAGTGGGGGCGTAGAGCGAGAGGGGGACAGAGTATCTGAAGCAGGCTCCAGGCTCTGAGCTGTCAGCACAGAGCCTGCCGCGGGGCTCAAACCCACGAACCGCAAGATCATGACCTGATTCGAAGTCTGATACCCAAACGACTGAGTCACCCAGGTGTTCCAATTCCCATTATTTTTATAACTAGAATTCTGATCAACAGAAAGGTGAAATGATTTTTCTTCGTTTTATATATCTGAGGAGGGACAGAAACAAGATTCAAATTCATGTTAAGCCACTTCTATTCAGATTTTTTTCCATTAAGCATCACATATCAAGAAAAAATATATATTAATATATTTAAAGTTAATCTCAGGGACACCTAGGTGGCTCAGTCAAGCATCCAACTTCAACTCAGTTCATAATCTCACGGTTTGTGAGTTCGAGCCCTGCACTGGGCTCTGTGCTGACAGTGTGAAGCCTGCTTGGGATTCTCTCTCTCTCTTTCCCTCACTCTCTGCCCCTCCCCCACTCATGCACACACTTTTCCTCTCTCTCAAAATAAATGAATAAAATTAAAAAAAATAATCTCAGAATATAACTGGTTTAAACGCAAGATCTTCAGTCACACTCTCCACATATACAGATTTGGCAATAAAGCAATATTACTAGAATCAACTACATAACTTTAAAATATACATGATGATAATATAGTAACTGTAAGAAATAAAATAAGTATAGTCTAAAAAATATAAGGAACAACATTACAGAACACATATTAAAGCTTCGCTTTTTTTTTTAACATTTATTTATTTTTGAGACAGAGAGAGACAGAGCATGAACGGGGGGAGGATCAGAGACAGAGGAAGACACAGAATCAGAAGCAGGCTCCAGGCTCCGAGCTGTCAGCACAGAGCCTGACGCGGGGCTCGAACTCGTGAACCACAAGATCATGACCTGAGCTGAAGTCGGACACTTAACCGACTGAGCCACCCAGGCGCCCCTAAAGCTTTGTTTTTTAAAATTCAGAGAAAAAGTTATCAACCTCAAATAAAATTGATTCAAATAATCACCTACCATGTTTTTACTCCAGAGTTGTAAGGAACATTCAAAGTCTAATTGTGCCATCTAAGAATGTTTGAAAAACTGATTACCTTAAAATAATCAGTAATTTTTAAAAATTAGTAATATTTTAAAGGAGAGAACTGGCTACATTTTTACAGTCTTTGTTCTATCTCCTGTTGACAAGAAATTATTCATAGGTCACTAATAAAAAACCATATATTTATAATAATCTATGTTTCTTGGAGATTTCAAATTCATTTATCCAGATTTTAAAGTATCCTGTACCTTACAAATTTAGCAATAATTGTGGTTTTCAATTGTTCATCAATAGGTGAATGAAAAATCAAATTATTACAGAGAACACACTTCATATGGCTCAACTACTTTTAAATGTATTGAGACTTATATTATGACACAAAATACCATCTATCCTGGCAAATATTCCATCTAAATTTGAAAAGAATGTGTTTGGTGCTGCATTTTTGTGGAGTATTCTATGAATATCCATTATGTCAATTTGGTTGATAAGACTATGTAAGGGTTCTATATCCTTACTGATTTTCTGTCTCTTGGTTCTATCAATTACTCACAGAATGGCATTAAAATCTGCAGTTATATCTGTGAATTGGTCTATTTCTTCTTGCAGTTCTATCAGTTTCTGCTGCTTTTGTTTTGAAGCTTGTTATTTTATATAGAAATATTTAGAGTTGTTATGTCTTCTTGATGAATTGGCTCCTTTATCATTATGAAAAGATTCTACTTACTTATCCCTTATAAAATTCTCTGTTCTCAAACCTGTTTTGTCTGAAATTAAGATAGACACTATACTGCTACCAACAAAAGGAGAGAACGATCATGAACAATGCAGCAATAAGCATGGTAGCCGTGATATCTTTTTTGATATCCTGCTTTCATTTCCTTGGGCTACATACCCAGAAGTGGAATTGTTGAGTCACATAGCAATTGTATTTCTCAGTTTTTGAGGAACATCTATACTGTTTACATGGCGGCTATGTATATTTCCATTCCCACCAACAGCGGACAGTCTTCCCTCTTCTCTACATACTTGCCAACACTTGTTATCTCTTGTGTTCTTTGTTACAGCCATTCCAACAGGTGTGAGGTGGTATCTCATTGTCGTTTCGATTTGCATTTTCCTGATGATTCATGATGTTGAGTATCTTTTCATGTACCTGTTAGCCATTTTATGTGTCTTCTTTGGAGAGATGTCTATTCAGTTTCTGCACCCATTTTTTAATCAGATTGTTTGTTTTTGTCACCGAGTTGTAGGATCCAAAATATGGAAGCGACTTAAGAATCCAACTTAAATGAACAAAGAACATGTGGTATATAGTACATAGATAAAATACCTATGCTCAATGGAGTATTATTCATCTATAAGAAAGAAGAGCTTTCTGTTATTTGTGACAACATGATGGACCTTTGAGGGCACTGTGCTAAGTGAGATAAGTCAGGCAGAGAAAGACAAATACTGTATGATGTCAGTTACATGCAGAATCTAAAAAAGTTGATCTTGTAGAAGCAGAGAGATAATGGTAGTTATACCTAGGGATTGAGTGGGGAAACTGGAAATGTGTGGTCAAAGGGTACACACTTACAGTCACATAAATAAGTTTTGGAGGTCTAATGCCCAGCATTGTGGTTCTAGTAAAAAAAATACTATATTATATACTTCAAAGCTGTTAAGAAATTAGATAACACAATGCACACCTTAAACTTACAGAATGTTATATGTCAATTATATCTGAACTTAAAATAAAATAAATATTGTCACAAACAATATACATGATTCTCAAAATTATTTTCTTGCGTGAAAAAGTCCAGAAACAAGAGATCAGGTTTTTAAACCTGATCATTTATTTAAACAAACAAAAAAAAAAAAACAAAGAAAAAGAAGCAAAACTTTAGAAAATGTAATCTAACCCATAGTAAATTAAATATCAGTGGTTTTCTAGGCATGGGGAAACTGGGATGGAATAGAAGGAAGAGATTACAAAGTGATACAGGACAAATTTGGGAGGGATGATACATATACTTATCCTGATTATTTTGATGTTTTCATAGTTACATTCATTTGACAAAACTGGTTATATTGTATAAATACACACATACACTTTACTGTTTACTAATTGTGCCTTGATAAAGTTGTTCAAATGAAACATACATTTCTATGGCTGTGATCAAAATATAACAAAATTGTGCTATGTAACACTTGATGAGGTTAAGTTGTAACTTCTCCAAAAAAGAATATGTATTTTACTGTGAAGATGTAAAACATTATTCATCAAGTGCCCTTCAATTTATAGATGGGAAAATCCAACTACTAAGAATAATTAATGAAAGGTACTATAAAACATTACCATAATTTGGTCTTTAAATTCACTTTCTTTGATATCCCATCGGAAAAAATCTTATTTTATTTAAAATTCTAGCAATTAAGAAAACTGAACGTCTTTCTTAAATAAAGTGGGATACTTATTTTATAGTTTGGAGACATTTTAATAGCTATGGTGGAAAATTAAGTTTTAATTAAAGTAAATAGTGGCTGTAACTTAGAAATTATATTTAAAAATTATGATTGTGAAAAGAGCACCATCATCACCTAAAACCAAAATTGAAAAAAAGGAAGTAAAATAAATGACCTTTGTCACTTCATTAAGAAAGAATGAATGGATGAGAGGTGCTTTGTTGTCTCAGTTGGTTGAACATCTTGGTTTTGACTTAGGTCATGATCTCATGGGTTTGTGAGATAGCATTGAGCTTTGTGTTGGTAGCATGGAGACTGCTTGGGATTCTCTGTCTTTGCTCCTCCCCCACTTGTGTGTGTTCTCTCTCTTTCTGTCCCTCTCTCTCAAAATAAATAAATAAGTTTTTTCAAAAAAAAGGAAAAAAAAAGAATAAATGAATGACTCAATGATTGAATGAAAGCTAATAGACCTAACTGTGAAATGCACTATAAAACTCCTAGTAGGGAACATAGGAGAAAATTTAGATGACCTTGGGTATGGTGAGACTCTCTATATATGACACCAAAGACATGATCCATGAAAGAAATAATTTATAAACTGGACTTCATTAAAGTTAAAAACTTCTGCTCTGTGAAAGACAATGTCAAGAGAAGAAGAAGAGAAACTATAGACTAGGAGAAAACATTTGCAAAATATGTATCTGATAATAGACTATTAAAAAAGAAAAAAAAACCTCTTACAATTCAACAATAAGAAAACAAACAACTTGTTTAAAAAAAAAGGACTGTACTAACACAGACCTCACCAAAGAAGATATATAGATAGCTAATAAGCATATGAACAGATGCTATATATCATACATCATCACGGAATGCAAATCAAAACAGGAATAAGATACTACACACACCTATTACAATGGCCACAAATCTAGGACCCTGACAACACCAAACACTAGTAAGAGTGTGGAGCAGTGAGAATTCTCATACAATGCTGATAGGAATGAAAGATTGTACAACCATTTAGGAAGACAGTTTAGTGTTTTCTTACAACACTAAACATAGTCTTACCATATGATCCAGTAATTGTGCTCCAAGGTATTTACCCAAAGTAGTTGAAAATATATTTACACAAAACCATCCATGTTAATTGGCCACTTTATTCATAAATGCCAAAACTTGGAAGCAACCAAGATGTTCTTTCTTAGGTGAATGGATATCCAGACAATGGGATATTATTCAGTACTAAAAGTAAATGAACTATCAAGCCATGAAAGTAAATGGAGAAAATTTAAATTCATCTTACTAAGTGAAAGTAGCTAATCTGAAAAGGCTACATAGTGCATGATTCCAACTTTATGACATTCTGGAAAAGACAAAACTATGGAGACAATAAGAACCTCAGTGGTTTCCATCTATGGGAGTGAGGAAGAGATGAATAAGCAGAGCACAGAGAATTTTGGGCATTGAAAATACTCCGTATGATACTATAAAAATTGACTTACGTCATTATATCTTTTTCTAATTCTGTAGAATGTACATCAAATGAGCCTGAAGGTGAACTACGGACTTTGGTTGATCATGATGTGTCACCGTAGATTCATGGTTGGTGACAAATGTTCCACTCTGGTGAGTGCTGTTGATAATAAGGGAGTCTCTGCATGTGTAGGAGCAGGAAATGTATAGGAAACCTCTGCATCTTCTTCCGAATTCTGTTGTAAGCTGAAAATTGCTCTTAAAAAAAGTCTGTAACAAAACCATACCTCAGGGTACAGAAAAAGTCTCAACAAATTCAAAACAATTGATGTCATACAGTGTGCCTTTTCCAACCACAAGGCTATGAAAATGTAAAACAATCACAGGAAAAAATCTGGAAAGAAAAGAAATACATTGAGGTTAAGTAGCATGTTACTAAACAATGAATGAGCCAACAAAGAAATCAAAAAGGAAATTAAAAAAATACATGGAGACAAATGAAAACACAAGAATCTAAAATCTTTGGGATGTAGCAAAATGGTTCTAAGAGGGAAGTTTATAGCAATACCGGCCTAATTCAAGAAGCAATCTCAAATAAACAACCTAACCTATCATCTAAGGAGCTAAGAAAGAAGAACAAACAAGACCCAAAAATAGAAGGGAGGAAATAATAAATATTAGCGCATAAATAAACAAAATAGAAACAAACCAACAAACAACAACAACAACAACAACAACAAAAAACGAAAACAAAAACAAAAACGAGAATAGATCAACAAATCCAGGAGCTGGTTCTTTGAAACACTTGACAAAATTGATAAACTGCTAGCCAGATGCATCAAAAAATAGAGAGGACTCAAAAAACAAAATCAGAAATGAAAAAAGAGCAATAACAACTGACACCACAGAAATGCAAAGGATTGTAAGAGAATACAGTAAAACCCTCGTTTGCAAGCATAGTTCCTTCTAGAAACATGCTTGTAATCCAAAGCACTTGTATATCAAAGCAAATCTCCCCAAAAGAAATAATGGAAAATCAGATGATTCATTCCACAATCCAAAAATATTCATATAAAAATGATTATATACTGTAATATGATACAAAATAAAGAAAATACAAAATATAAAGAAATAGAAACAAATTAACCTGCACTTAACTTTGAAAACCTTCGTGGCTGCTGTGAGGGAGACAAGAGGCAGCGGGGTTATTGTATAGGACGACTTTCACTATCACTAATGGAATGACTGCTATCTGTTGGCTAAATAGAATCTTTTCTTTTCCTGCACTCTTAACAAGTAACCTATGCAATGACACTTGCTTTTGCCTCCTTTTAAGGATTTTTCGCAAATGTGACATTGCATTGTCCTTGAACTGATTCATTGATTGCACTGCTACAGCCTTATTTGGGTGGTGCTTTTCTACAAAAAATTGCAACTGTTTCCCACATTTTGCGTATCTCCCTAATCTCATTTAAAGTGAGGGACTCCTCTGCCTTTTTCTCTTCCTCCTCTGCAGACAACATGCAGACGTAGAATTCTTATAAAATCTTGCAATTTTGGCCACTTGCATACCTCGCTTGTAGTTCTCAATGATTTCCTTCCTAACTTCCACCATAATTATCTCCTTCTTCTTCCCCCCTTCCTTCCTCTCTTTTCAATCTTTTTCTCTCAAGTCAATCATCCACTCTCATGGATGTTGACTACAGTACAGTATTAATAAACTCTTGTCGTATACCGTATTTAATGTAACTGCCAATAAGGCAGCAGAGGAAAGGGTCTATATCTGCAGGCAGCCTGACCTCGAATGAAGCAAAGAATTCTTAAGCTTACTCCTGTATGGAAAAGCAAAGGACTGTTCACCAGTGCTTTGAAGTGACAAAAAATACACCAGTTGTGAGAACCTTCCAATGTTCTGAAAAATCACGAATTTCTACCCAACACTGTGGCCTGAAACTGATCATTGGAGCTTGGGAGACATCACCCACAATCCCACAGACTGAGAGAGAGACAGAGAACAACACCGACTCAGTTGTGATCATGTGATGTTCAGTGTCAGGTACTACTCATACCATAAGACATTGCTTATTCAGCAAGTTAAAATTTATTAGAAATATTTGCTTATCTTGTGGAACACTCATAGAACAAGTCACTCGCAATCCAAGGTTTTATTGTACTTGGATTTTGGCAGGGAAAATCAGGGTAAATACACTTTCCTCTTAGATGTAGATGTTAATCCCAAAAGTTAGGTCTCAATCTTGCAATCACATCTGGTTTCCTGTCTGAAAAAGGTAACCTAAAGAAACAGAATCAATTGATGGAGAAAAAACAAATTTAATGACATTTGTTGAAATTGTACAAGAAGTTGTGCCAAAGCTATCCATCCCTCTGGAATTTTCAATTAGTAAAGTTAACACATTCCCTAGCTTAAGCCAGTATGAGTAAGGTCTTTTTATCTGTATCCTAAATATTCCTAAGTAATGCAACGATTACAATGTACTTTCACTTTTATTTAACTCATTTTCTACATCTTTCCTGGTAGATTAAAATTTAAAAAGTTTGGGTCTAATTTAACTGTACAGGTTTCTTTGTGAGGTGTGGTCAATTGGTAATAACTCCTGAATATAATTTATCTCTTCCCACTAGCTATTTACTTACAGATAGGGTACCCCAGGAGGACCCATAAAAATAATGATCACTCTTCATTAAGAGAATCAGAAGGAAACTGGGCCATCTGTGATGTTCCCAATGGTAAATAATAAGTGGATGTCAAACAAATAACAATGAAAAGCCCCGGCAGGGTTTTTAATGTTCTGATAATAACAGAAGCTGTGAGTGACCTATGTTGTAATGGCCGTAAATGATCATGACCATGAATGAGTCATTAAGGTTTTTGCTATTCAAAATTTTACTCTAAATAGAGGACATTCCAAGATGGGAATGAGGTTGAAGGAGAGTATACTTGAATTATAGCTCATAAAATTTTGCTACAAAAACATATATCAAAATTGAAGCATTCCAAATTATCAAAGATAATTATGCTGTCTAAATTCTTAGCCTTTCCAGATTTTCAAATCTAAAATAACTGAAAGATTTTTAAAAAAAAAACTATCAAAAAGCTGTTTTCTGGCTCCAGTTATATAATTTCAGATGGATATTTCTTGTAGATTATTAGGTAGGTCACCAATGAAAACTGACGTGTTCTCATACTTTATGTGTCTTCATACTGTCACATAGCCAGAGCAGTGTCAAACCCATTGACAGGTTTTTATTCCATGGAAAAACTAAATGGTCACACTCACATTTTCCACAGTGGTTTCCCTGAAGTTGTGCTCAGTAGCAAATCAAGTACATTATTTCCATTGCCAGCAGTGAGCTCATTTGGAAGAGATTCAATTCCATGCCAAGGACAATAACCTTCCTGTTCAGCCTGTCCATTTCAGTCCCATTTTGTGGTAGCCCACCCAATCAGTCCCACACACCACAGGCTGATACATACAAACTGTTAATGCCTAGCCTCCCAGCTTCTTCTCTACCCATTGTCCCAATCTCTGTATGTCTCATTCGTAATGTAATCCCTATTCTATTGCCTACACCACAGACCCTCTCAAGACATTGCCTGCAGTGATTCTTCTGTCTAAACTATTCTTCCTTTCTTCTCAATTGTAAAGCCCCTTTCCCTCTTTTATGAACTGGCTCATGTCTTAACATCTATGTATTTCCTTTCCTGACTCAGTCACTTCCTCCCTCTTCTCCCATTGTACCCCTCCATGCCTTTATTTTAATTATTTGGTTCTGATTCCTCAGCAGAATGAACTGAACAAGAAGAAGAATTGTTCATTTGGTATAGTTTCTTTGAGGATTTGTTTTTCACAAGAAATCTTTCTTTAATGGGTCAGTGACTTAAAAATGATTCCAAGACGATTCTAGGGGGCAAATCCTTTCTAAAGCTCAGAGATAGTGTAAAGGATGTCTATGAAACCTAAGAAATTATCCAAAAATACTGTGCATGTTTGCTCATGTACACAAAGAAACAATCATTTGATCAGACAGATTCTCAAATGTGTCCCATGGACAATAGAGGTTGAGGACCATAGCTCTAAGGGATTAGGGAAGAAAGATGAAGAAATAATAGGGAACTCTTCTCTGTTATATTGTCCACATATTTTCTAGAATTTCTTCTTTTATTTCAGTGTGGCAAAATACTCTGCATTATTCAAAAGGTAAGATGCTATAAATGTTTGTTTTTTATTACTAAAAAAATGCTTCATTTTCTTGTTTGTGTTCCTAGACTCTAGATTTTTTTATCCTGTGGGTTTGGAATCCTTGACATAAAAATGGTCTATACACCCCAGAAATGTAGGGTGAGAAAAACATTACTGAAAAAGAGGTTAATCTTACCAATCTAAGAAAAACTCACAGACATAGACACTCAAAATCCTTGAACCACGTAGTTTTTTTTAACGTGCTAATAATCAGTTATGAGTTTGTGCAGTTGTTTCAATTATTGGCTATTAGAATGTGGTTTTTCTCTATAGCAGATCTTGACAACTATTAAGTTAAAATTTTATGCAATGAACTATACGTAGACCCAAAATAAAACAGATAAAAAAATATTCTTAGGCTTAAGGCCACATGTAACACCAAACACATGCATTAATTATAAACAAAATCACATTCTCAATAAAATTTGAATTAGGGGCAGCAGGGTGGCTCAGTTGGTAAAGCGTCTGACTCTTGATTTTGGCTCAAGTAATGATCTGACGGTTTGTGAGTTCAAGCCCTGCTTCAGGCTCTGCAACTACAGTGTGGAGCCTACTTAGGATTCTCTCTCTCCCTCTCTCCCTCTTTCTCTCTCTCAAAAATAAATAAATAAACTTAAAAAAATTGAATTAGCATCATTACATTGATGTGATTGGTACTGTTGATTTATTGAAACTAATGTTGGCGTTAGGTTTGGCAGTAAAAAGGGTCTTTTGCATTTCACTTCTTTCCTTGATCATCGCAATTCAGAAGGTAATATACCCTTCGAGATGTTTCTATTATTGTTATGGTTATATAACCTTTAAAAATTAGTATTTATCAGTTCCCCATATCTTACAGGACCAATAATATACCACCAAATATAATGATTTTACGTTAATACCATTTCTAAAGAACAGTTACGTGTTAGTAAGTAAAAGGACCATAGTCAGATACACTTGAAACGTGAAGGTTTCGTTGACCTGCTTTTTTGTTCATTCAGTTGTTTTGTTTTGTTTTAGTTCAGTATGTCCATGCTAGTTTGCACTTTAGGATAACTTAAATCTCCTCCCACTTTCACTTTTCCCCTCAATGTAAACCACAGTGAAATCTTTGCTTAAATTCTGAACCATAATATGATTTTACTTTCACTTGCCACAGACATGCTCATGTGCAAAAGCAAATAAATACAAAAATCCTATGGGCATGTTTGTTTATGAAATTGACATCTAGTTGATGCAGAATATTTTGACAGATTTTTTCAAGATTAGCATGCAGTTTAAAACCCATGACCAAAAATATAGTATCCCTCTGTAGACCCTTAGAACCCTGTAGAAACCTGTAAGAAGCACTTTTGTAAATTAATAAGTTAAGTCCTCAGTAGAATCTATGAGACATGTAGTGACATCTTCACTTTATATAGATTCTAAAATAAAGATTTGGATCAGTTAAATATGTCACAACATCCCACCACACAGCGATAATCTACAAAAGCAGGATTCAGAGTCAGATCTATCTAATTCCAAGGGCTTAATTCTCTCCATTACTACTGATCAACTTCTCCTGTTACCTATCTTGATATACACTTAGTAACATTTCACTACTTTAAGAAAAGCAGCTCAGCAGTATGCACAAGCCACCAGACATTTGTGAATATTATATTAAATTCCTACGATAAAATTGACCAAAATCTTTCCAAGAGCCACCAATTATTTCTGCAATAACCTCTCAAAAGTTAAAAAGAAAAAAAAGTATTTAACTCAGCAATGCCGTCTCAGTCATTTACTTCCCTTTTAGCCCCACAGTGATCTAGCTTATAGCTCTTTTGACTTGAATTCCAAAGAGAGGCCTGAGATGTGAAAAGAAAAAGAGGTCATTGAAATCTCTATACTGTACAGACATGCTATGATCAATAGGACTGGGAATTCCTGACAGAGAGTAGAAAGTGAGTGAAGAAAGCTTGAAATTTGGAAGAAGTTGATTGCTTATCACAAACTTTTGGTTATTCATCTTGCCGCCATGTTGTGTAATAATCGTACCCATCTTTTCCATTTTCAAAGAATGCAATCTGATTTTTTTTAAGTTATTCTCCTTTATTCATTGAGGTTATCAATCAGTCAGTCTATACTGCCACCTGTGTTTTTATTTTGACTGAATTTTTCTCTGTGTTTAGCACCATTACACTGGGCATTTCTGTGGTGAATCTGAAGTGGTACAAATGCAATAGGAAAGCTGTAGCAAAGGCAGAGAAAATTTTTGAGATATTATTTGATCTCAGTGGCAGTCAATTTGATAGCTGGTATTTAATGGAAAATAAGTGAACATTCCTACCCATGACCTTTTCACTTTAAAGTGAATTACTGTTATATAGTTCCCGTCATTAGTTTTCCCTCTAATCTTTTTTTTCTCATAGAAAAGCAATTCACTTGAATAAAATCCCATCTTTTCTGAATCTCAGCATATATTCTGCTTGACTGTGGGTATTCAGTATTTTCTTTTCCTATAACTATTTAACATGGGTGTTCTTAAACAGCCTTAGGATAAATGTTAGGGTTGTAAAGATTTAAGTTTAGTTTTGTTTTTGTTTCACCCTTACCCTGCTGGTAACCATTTTTCTTGAAGTTGGAAAATCCATTCCTTTAAAATTAAAAGGCATTCACTCAAAACAATGTTTCTTAACTTTTGCTGGTATGGTTTATACCAATTATACCTTAAAGAGTATTAGGACAATTCAAATTCAAATACACAACAAACAACTAAAGAAGTATTGAACAGACATAATGAATTAAAATATCTATTTTAATACCTTATTTCATGGAGTATTTGAGACTAAATTGACAGTCAATTAAAAATGGAAAGAAGCTATTCTACAATGTATAACTTGAGAAAAGAAAAATCTTACTGTAACGGAAGAAAGTTGCTAAATTTTTATAGGAGCACAGATTTGTTACAGGAAAAGTGTTTGACTTTCTCCACACTGTAGATCAGAGTCCCAGACTCATGTCACTAGCATGTCCGAGTGACCAATTTGAGAGGCTACCACGACGTGTATGGGTCTGTAAGAGTGGTATAAGTCATTAGGGGCCAAGTTTTCAATGGAGAATAAAAACAAAACACAACAATAAAATCCAACTACAATTTGTTCTACTTTTTTTTTTTAATTTTTTTTTCAACGTTTATTTATTTTGGGGACAGAGAGAGACAGAGCATGAACGGGGGAGGGGCAGAGAGAGAGGGAGACACAGAATCGGAAACAGGCTCCAGGCTCTGAGCCATCAGCCCAGAGCCTGAGGCGGGGCTCGAACTCACGGACCGCGAGATCGTGACCTGGCTGAAGTCGGACGCTTAACCGACTGCGCCACCCAGGCGCCCCTGTTCTTTTTATTATCATCATATGTTGACAATTCCAGTGATAAAATGTTCTTCAAGACAGGGCAGATTGCTCCCATGGCCTCTCTCCCTTGGTATGTCACTCATTAGGGGTCAAGAATGGAGCCTGCCATGTGTGATTCAAGAGTGCATTTGATTATAAAACAAAAGTGGAATTCATGGACCCTGTAGTCATTTTTTTCTGCTTTCCACTCTCCTGGGTTGAGAAGGAAAGAGCTGCTGTTTTTTTTCCCCAGGTGTTACTTAAATGGATTTCTTAAAAGTCCATTTTATCTTAATAAGGATAGATAGGGCTAAAACTTGAAGTAAAACTGGAACCTTGAGAAATTTGTTCCAGGGAATTTCTTAAGGTACTAATTTCTTAAAGTTTATTTCTTTGTTGGTTACTGAGATGGAGAGTTGGGCAAAAGAGAAAATCAAAAAAAAAGTTTCGATCTTGGATGAAATTGCTTCCCAAAGGGCTACAAAGTTACAGGTATATTTATGCCATTGTTGGCTTTGGCTCATAAAGTTTCTCATTCTCTGTTAACCCCTTTCTGGTGTTCAATTTATTTCCCCCTTTCTTTCACATGAGAAAAAAGAGTCACACACTTAGATTTAGGACCAGTAGTAAGAAATAAATCTGAGATTTTACTTTAATTAAAAGGACCTATGCCTGCTTACAATTTTTTCTTTCTACATGGAGTGAAATTCTATTATCATGGATGCTAATGGACAGAGAAGTGGAATGTGTGCATTTGAGTGTGGGTGCATGAACAAAAACATATTAAGTTATGGTTTTATATTACTTGGGAGGTTCTATATAACATTATCCATTATAATTAGATATCATATAGAGAAATTAAACTTTTAAATATGTATTTTAAATATATATATATTAAATATATATTTTCAGAAAAGCAAAGATCTTTCTGGAAGGAAAATCCATGACTCTCTTTTTTATTCTTCCCCGAAGTGATTTTATTTTTAGCAACAGTATATCATTTTTTCTCAAAGTATTTATGACTCAAAACAATTTCACTCAAACATTTTTAAAATATTTATTTTTATTAAATTTTTTTAAAAAATTTTATTTATTTTTGAGAGACAGAGAGAGAACACAAGCAGGGGAGGGGCAGAGAGAGAGGGAGACGCAGCATCCAAAGTAGACTCCAGGTTTTGAGCTGTCAGCAAAGAGCCTAAAGCAGGACTGGAACCCAGAGCTGCAAGATCATGACCAGAGCCAAAGTCGGATGCTTAACCGACTGAGCTGCCCAGGTGCCCCAATGTATATTTATTTTTGAGACACAGAGAGACCTAGTGCAGGCAGGGGAGGGACAGAGAGAGAGAGACACAAAATCCTAACCAGGCTTCATGCTCTGAACTGTCAGCACAGAGACCCACGAGGAACCTGAACCCATGAACCGTGAGATCATGACCTGATCTGAAGTCAGACAGTTAACCAACTGAGCCACCCATGACTCAAAAGAATTTCAGAAACCATCTATCTATACCTAGAATGTATAAAGAGGGAATAAGGGGGTGCCTGGGTGGCTCAGTCAGTTAGGTGTCTGACTTCAGCTCAGGTCATGATCTCACGGTCCTTGAGTTCCAGCCCCGCATCGGGCTCTGTGCTGATAGCTGGAGCCTGAAGCTTGCTTCGGATTCCGTGTCTCCCTGTCTCTCTGACCCTCTCCCACTAGCGCTCTGTCTCTCTCTTTCAAAAATGAATAAACATTAAAAAAAATTTTTTTTATAGAGGGAATCAGTCATTCAAACTATTTGATATCATCTGTGATGATATTGGAAATGTTCTTGCTGTCCAGTACAAGAACCACTTGCTGCATATGACTACTGAATACTTGTAACTAATATGGTTAAGAAAAATTTTAATTTTTTTCATTTTAATTCATTTGAGCTTAAATTGCCACAGGAAATTAGCTGCTACCCTATTATTCAGTGCAGCATGTGATGCTGCATTTAAAATATGCTGGCTTGGAGTGCCTGGGTGGCTCAATAGTTTGTGTCCAACTTCAGCTCGGGTCATGATCTCACGGTTTGTGGGTTCGAGCCCCGTGTTCCGCTTTGTGTTGACAGCTCAGAGCCTGGAGCTTGCTTCAGATTCTGTGTCTCCCTCTCTCCTTCTCTCATGTTCTGTCTCTCCCCCACTCGTGTTCTGTCTCTCTCTTTCTCTGTCTCTCAAAAATAAATAAACATTAAAATTTTTTAAATATACTTGCTCTGTGAGATGAAATTTTTCCTTGCTATTTAGAAATACCAAGAAAAGATATTACTTTCCTTTGTAGATTTAAGTCAATATAGACTAGACTGTTCAATTAGCCAGTATTCCCTCAAGTTCGGGGTATGAACAGAACAGGTATTAACAGAACAGGTATTTGATTTCATATTTTGAAGTCCAGTGCTGCTTGGTGGATGTGCACAGCTGTGTGCTACGCCTAAGAGATAGAGGCCAGTTCCATCCTAACAGCTCAACTAGGTCATCTCATGACGTCAAGGGCTGCAGCACGGGTGAAAAAAATGTGGGTAACTCACAAAGGCTAAAAATGAAAGAATTGACTCCTACCAAAAGTGGCACATGCTACTTTGCCATTAGTCAAGATAGTCACATGGCCCCAGTGAATATCCAAGAAGGTTTGGACTCTTCCCAGCACCCAAAGCAGAGAGAGCAGATAATGGTGAGCAAAAGTAGTCACTATTGCTCTGTATTTCACCTGTGTGACCTTGGATGCATTAGACTTCCAACTTCCAGTTTCTTTATCTTCTTAAAACAGGAAGATTAAAGTTGATCTCATAGAAGAACCATGAAGACTAAATAAGATAATCTTACGGAAATTGCATCACACAGAGTCTGGCTCATAGTAAATGCACAATAAAGGTTAGTTCTATAGCACTTTTAGGCCATTGTTTATTTTTTTATGCAAGTTTTTTCCCTTGGCTATCAGTTAAAATGCATGCACATACCATAATATTGTCTATTTTCAATTTCACTTGGTGTTATATTTGTACATTTTTTCCTAATAGGATGAGAAGATTATTCAGTGACAAAAAAATTAAAGGAAACACGAAATATGTCTTATAGAATAATTGTTGGCACACAGCATTTATTACCTATAGTATACCTCCTTAGGAACTTAATTAATATAGAAATGCATTTAAAACTTGAAAAAATACAACAGTGTAATCTCTTAGTTATACTATCTCTTAATTGTAAATTTTTCATAAATCTGAAATACTCTGCATCATAACACCACACAGTGTTTTCAGGCATAGTGTGGGAAACTTTGGGGAGGGAAGCAAATGGAAAATTAACCATGTATAATGAATACTTGAGCAAATATTAGAATGAAAATATGTTTACATAGCTAGAGGGCAGGTTTCAGCTGCTCCCAGGCAT
Source organism: Prionailurus bengalensis (assembly GCF_016509475.1). Lineage (NCBI taxonomy): Eukaryota > Metazoa > Chordata > Mammalia > Carnivora > Felidae > Prionailurus > Prionailurus bengalensis. Next base: position 22,761,277 of record NC_057350.1, on the reverse strand, counting down.
ATTTAAATTATGCATTCTTATTTTAGAGGATATTTGACCTTTATATATGTGTGATTTTGGAAATGACTTCTTTTCATGATTTTGGTAAGAAAATGCCCTGTGTGTTCTTATTTGATTGTGTTTAATCTGATTCAAACTAGTATTCAATAATAATAAGGCTGCTTGATGAGTGTCTTTCATTTTAGTGATAATTCAACAGCAAGCTGGTTGCATTCTTTCATATGAATATGCTAGAAAGACAAAAAGCAGAGAAGCTCATCTTGGTTCTTGAGACGGACTCCTTGACCAGTGTTATGTCTCATTCATGCACCATGGGAGGTAGGAACTTTAGTCTCATTATGCCGAGGATATTCAGTGTCTTCTGGTGAGTGTTTGATGAAAGTAGCATATTGTGGAATCACCCTCCATAGTTCTCTCATACCCACTGTCCCCTTACACACACACACACACACACAAACACGCACACACACCTAACACCTACCCCTTTCTGTATTTTCTTTCTTTTTACATTTCTCTGTTGTAGGTCTTAGAATGGAGACTGCTGCCCTACTGAGACACAGACATATTCCAGAAGGGCCTATGTTATTATGACATGGCACCAGCCACCATTCTTTCATTCATAACTAGTTGGAGGCTAAGATGTTGCAAAGAGTTAACAAAGTCTGGTGCAGACAGCCCATCTTTTATATGACCCATTCCATTTCTCATAAGCTGTTATCTTCTGCTCTCCTACCCCACATTTAGCAACTCTTACCATACCCAAGCTTGAGAAAGAAAGAAACTAAAAATATGGCTCTAGTTATCCGACGCAGATTTTACAATGTCTTCACCTACTAAGATTTCTATCCCTTTCAGTATAACATTTTTAAGCAGTATTTCCCAACATATAATTAGAACTTGGAATTTCATAAAGCTTAGTAAATATAATTTTAATAAAAAGAACTTAATATTTATTTAGAGAAAACTGAGCCTCCCAGATGCCACTTTATTTTCTGTGTGTATTTGCATGCATGTGCAACTTACCACTCCTATGTAATCATCTTGTTATGTGAACCCCTGCATTTGAAGCAGTGAGCAGGGAGACTGTTATTAACAAGAATTAACTTTTATTTCAAGTTCTTGTAAAAACCATCGTTGTGTCTCTAATTCTCTTGTTACTACTAAAACTAATCAGGATATGCTTTTGTGTCTACCTCAAAATTAATTGTGAAGTTATGTACGGCCCAAGGAATCTCTCATTTGTATCTTTTCCAGGTGGAGATCTTCAGATTAAACTATATTCTTGAAAGCTGAATTTCATGGTTGCAAAAGCAAGGGGGAAAAAGTAAACAAATCTACCATAAAGTGGACAATGCTTTTGTAAGAATGGGATTGATAGTATCTGATGAAACATTTTAGCAAAATATGCCTTTCAAACCAGTCTATTCTGACACAAGTTTCTAGGCAAAATTACTCATTAGCATTTAATCAAGACAGTCCTGGGCCTTGCATGTGCCTCCAGCAACTGTCAAGATACTGTATTTAAATGATGAATAAAATGACAATTGCAACAAAGGTTCTTCATAGTCTGAAGTGTCAAATTTAGAACAGAGTATAAACTGTTAGTTCTAGAGTATGTGCGTATGAGCTTAATATTTCCCTGTCAAATTCCAGCGCAACCTTAACATCTATTTCAGAGTGAGAATTATACAGAACTTAGATTTAAAAAGAGAAATAGTTAAATCCCTTTAATGAAAAAGATGCATAGAGTATAATTGTTCATAATAATATGCATACTTTTAGCTCAATCTGTTTTATAGCTATTAATAAATAAAAATATGAATATGTATAAATTACATATCAGACTGGGTTCAAATATCTTCTCTTTGCCTTCTCAAAGTCTCATTAAATGTCATACCTTCTAGGGGAGCCTCGGTGGCTCAGTCAGGCAAGCCTCTGATTCTTGATTTCGGCTCAGGTCATGATTTCACAGTGGGTGGGATCGAGTCCCAGGTTGGGCTGTGTGCTGGAAGTACAGAGTCTGCTTGGGATTCTCTCTCTCTCTCTCTCTCTCTCTCTCTGCCCCTCCGCTGCTCGCACTCTCTCTCTCTCCCTCAAAATAAATAAAGATTAAAAAATGCCAGAACTTCTAAAGTTTCATGAAGATAAAAAATTATGCTAAATGCATTTGATGTGTATTTTAAACTATATTAATATGCATATATACATGGAATATAGTTCTATATTTTTACACTATTGATGAACTAAAGAATGTGTGTCAAGCAAAAGTTACTTGCGGTTAACAAAAAGCATATTATACACCTTAAACAGAAAGTTATTAGTACAGGGAAATTGGTAAACACAAAAATGTTGGAAAGCTTTAAGTTGGGCCACCAGTCCATGACTCCCAAAGCTTTTATTGAAACCATCATAACTGTTGCATGCTGACTCCAGGCACTTATTTCTTGCTGTGTGGGCCCCAGAGCAAGTGTGTGTATGCTTGCATTCTCAGGAGCAAAACAGATGGCTTGAGCACCCAACCCATGTGACCCCGTCAATTCCCTTTTTCATATAATTTGTACAACCCAAATTGTAAAGGAATTTCAGAAATGTTGGCTTTTGTTCATTTTGTGTTTCACTTTCTAGCCTCTGTCCTACCGGAAGGCATGGTTGAGAAATACTGGCCTCCCTGCTCAGAGGAGGCCAGTATTGTATTTTCTATCCAGTCTTACCTGTGTGACACCAAATGCTGAACCAGTTATTTGGAAAATTGGGGGGAAATGGACATTAAAAGGGAGCCCACTGGCAGATTAACTGCAGCACAGAACATGAAAAGAAAGTATAATTCTGTAAAAGGAAAAAAAAAGGGCAATTCTTTTTTAAGAAGAACTAGAACAGACATAAACTCAGAGTAAATAATTAAAAACAGGGATGTGACATGGGAAAATAATAAAAGTGTTACATTAAAAATTGAATTGACAATTCTGGTTCGTGTCAACCTTCTGCAACTCATAACTAAAGCTGACTCTATTTTAAGGATGCCTGCAATATGTTCCTTTAAGGGACACAGATATAGGTTCAAAGTTTACATTTCCTTTACTATAAATCCAGTCCTATAGTCTGATTCTAAAGTAATCAATATTTACATATTCACAGTGTTGGAAACACCAGCAATGTATTTTTAATGTTAGAAAGAATTTATAGTTAAAAAAGAGAAGCATAATTATAGTTTTAGAGTAGGTTACAAATATTATATTCTTTCATAATACAAAGTGTAAATATTGGAAGTATGACATTAGAAAAAATTCAAAATAAAGACCCAGGTACTAATATTTTATGGGGGGGTTGTTAGTACATCCTGCCTAAAAGTTATTATATATTACAATATAGAATAGTCATAAAACTATGTATCAGAATTAATAAAAACAAATAGTATTAACAGAAGTAACTTCTATGAATTGAGGTTAAAGATAGAATAGAGGACGAAAGACTTTTAATTTTCATGCATACGGTATATCTTATTTGTGAACTATGATAATCCCAAGCCTTCTGGTTGCCACTGAATTCTCAATTATTCCATGATTTATCACCAAAAGTTCAAGATCTATTTTCCCCTTTTATGCTGACTCTATCCATTACACAGCATAGATATTTCAATATTACCTGAAAGTTGTACTTGGATCCTTGCTGTTTTTAATCATTTATGTTGGTTGACTGTACCTATTGCTTGAATTTAGTAACTGCTAATATGTGTGTGGATCCCAAGTCTTTATGTCTAGTTCACTGGTTTCCCCTACACTTCATACTCAGATATAAAGCTTCCTGCTGGTTATCTCTATCTGGGTGACCCAAGGGCATCTCAAATGCGTCATAACCAATACTGGCTGTCTCAGTTGTTGAAATCACTAGTGATCTAATAGAGCAAATGATCTTAGTGGATACCTCTCTCATTGAACCAATCCGTCAGCAAATCAAATTTGTTTGCTTTTTTTCCATGCAAATATTTAATCCCGCCCCCCCCATCTTTCTTCTTTGTGTTATTTTAAGCTTTCATGTATTCTGGCCTATAACCCCACAGTAGAACCCTGCCATATCCTCTGCTTTCAGCCTTCTTGAACGCCCCATTTTCAACATGGTCATCAGAGAAACTTGCCTAAAATGAAAATCTAACTATACTTCTTCTCTAAAGCTTTCAGGGGCTCTAAATCTTTCTGGGGCTCCCCTTCACCTAGGAGGTATGGGCAAGTATGTGACTTTCCATATTATCTATATTTTCAGACACCTTTTAAATTTCCTCCTTTGTATTTTCTATTTCCACAATCCCAAATCACTTGCCATCTCCTCCATATATCCAGATGCCAAAATGTTTCTTTTCTTCATAATTTGCTTGCCCTCCCACTACGCTGTTCCTTGGACATGGCCAGTGCTTCTCCATGCTTAGTAGTGTATACCTTCTAAACACATATCATCCTGTAATTAGTACTCATTGCACTTTCCAGGTTGTCTTAAAATCATCTCTTTTTTTGTGGGTTTGTTTTTCAGGTAGCTAGATTCTTGGGGTCAGCATCTGTGCCTTAATTACCTCTTATCCTAGTAGCACATCAAAGAAATGCTTGCCAAATAAATGAATTAGTGAACAAATGACCCATTAATGATTCTTTTATTGGTAGGCATAGCATGCCTCTTAAGTGTCAGGAGAGATGTTCTTGAATTACCAGTATTGCTAAGCCACCAGTGTTGAAAAAAAAATCATAGCTAATCATTCCAAAGAAATCATTTCCTAAAAACTGAAAATGTTAACTGGTATATTTAATGCAGACGAGGGTAAACATGAAGCTTTTTCTCATTTTGCATGTTGCTCCAGTCCTGAGAAAGATGTTTCTTCAAGCAGGTGCCTCCAGGTGTCAGCCTGCAGGAAGTCATTTAAAACTGGGGCGCACCAGGGTAGTTTCCATGGAAGCAGAAATTAACCCCCAGGAACCTCATATGTTTTAAGAACCTTCAGGAGCACATCTGGTATTGCCTCCATCAGAGACAACAATTGAGGCAAATTCTTATTATAAAAGGCAAGTAGAGGAAAGAGCAGCCACCTTAAGCATCATTTCCTATACTGCTATGCATCTTCCTTTGAAGTGGTATGTGTTTTATATGAATATTCAGAGTAAATAGCCACCATTTAATGTGATTTTTAAAGTGTTCTTTTCCTGAATCATAGATTATTTTGATTTAAACTATTATATAGTAGTAATAAATATTGAAGATTGATAAACACATTTTGTAGAACAATTTATCCATGCTGTTGCTTCTTGCACAAATGTTTTTTTTAATATTTGTAAAAATCTCTAGTCATATTTTCTCAGGAAAGGTATCTATAACTCAGAAAAATTGGACGAAGATGGTACACTCATCAGGAAGAAAAATAGTACGGTCTAACCCTCCTCATTGTTAGGAAGAAGTCTTTATGGATCGTATTTAGTTTATTTAACAATCTGTGCCTGGCAGGGTTATAAGCGTTTTATAAATATTAACTCATTTAATATTATGCATTTGTAAACATTAACTCATTTAATCCTCACAGCAACTTGGATAGAAACAATTATCATCTGCCCCTTCTCACATAACAAGGAAACTCTAGCAAAATGTGCTTAAGAAATTTGCCCAGATAATGCAGTTAAAAAGTTTCAAAGCCGAAGTGGTTGACCTTTACCCATCTGGAATCAGAGTTCAAGTTCCTAACTGCTGTGTCAGGTTCCTAACTCCTTCTTGTTTCTGCTGAAGATAGAGTAGATGGAGATCTCAATAAGAAAAGGCTAAGAAGCCCTGTTTGGATATCATTTCATGCAAAGATTTAAGGTTTGATAAGAATGAAAAGACTATGACTGGAATTCTTGTCACAAATTCTTCTACAAGTATTTGTTCCTTGCTTTCATATGGAATCTCCAACTGTTTAAACTTCCCTCTTGGCCTTTTATTTCTGTGACATTTACTGGAATAACAATGGATAATAAACTTCTACAACATAAAAAAAATAATTTTGCTTAATAAGCAAACCCAAAGCTAAAGCTGACTCACTTTCACATCTATTTCAAAATTGACAATGAGAAGTACAATTATGAAACAAGATTTTTTAAGGAGAACCATGTCTCTTAACCTGTATTGTAAATGTCAATAAAAAATATTACTAAATAACATTAAATTTAAAATATTTTTTTCTGGCTATATCCATTAAAATGTTCCAGGAGCAATTTCAAACCCATGATTCACCTAAGAATCCAGACTCTTGTTATTCAATACTATTTTTCCACTAAACGGAATCATGACCCCCTGGAGAAATGAATTCATCATGTTTGGAGTTGAAAGTTATAAAGTAAGCTTGGAATGCATTGCTGTTGGAAAGTAAGACAGCTTTCAAGTTTAATTGGTTCGTGTTGAAGACCCAGAGACTAAATTAACAGAGGGTCATATTGGCTAAGTGGAAACAACTTTAGATCAAAAGAATAGAACTCCATTGATAGAGCTCCTTCTCCACATAGCTATCAGTCTTAAGGCTTTAGTTCCAATCCAGGAGTGACAGGACACCAGAAACGTTTATACCATGTAGCTCTGTGTTGCAGAGGCTGTATTCTAGCAAATGCATTCAAGTGCACTGGAGTTCACTTCCTCCACAATGCCCAAAATAACCTGGCAGGCCAATAAAACTGGATTCCAATCACCCTGACACGACTCACACTTAGGGTAAAAGTTCAAGACTGCACCTTTTTCTCCCTAATATAAGGAACAAGTCAAGGATATTTGTTATCACCACTTTCTTCAATAGTGTACAGGGAGTTGTACCCAGGGAAATTAGACAAGGTAATGAAGTAAAAGGCATTGAAATTGGGAAGGAAGAATTAAAACTATTCTCACACACAGCATCATATAAGATCTATCTATCTATCTAGAGAAGTAGTGGGGAATTCTAAAGAATATACACATGCAGACACATAGGCATATACACATGCACACATATTAGAAATAATAAATGCTCTCAGTAAAGTTACAGGATGCAAGATCACTATACCAAAGTCAATTGCATTTCTATAGGCCAGCAATAAAAAATGCAAAAATGAAATAAAAACAATAATACCATTTACAGTCACATTAAGAAGACAAAATATCTTAGAAAACAGAACAAACTCAAGACTTTTACATTAAAAACTACAAATCATTACTGAAAGAAATTACAGATCTAAATAAATGGAAACACATTCTGTTTCATCAGAAAGCAATAGTGTTAAAATGGCAACATTCCCCCAAATTATGTACATATTCAATACAGTACATAGCAAATTCCTAGGTGTCTTTTTGTTTTATATATAAAAAAAATGATCCTAAAATGAATATGGTTATACAAGTGTTATGAATTGTGTGCTGCTCAAATTTATATGTTAAAGTCCTAACCTCTTTTATCTGAGAATGTGACTGTATTTAAAGGTACGGTCCTTAAAAAAGGTAATTAAGTTAAAATGGGTCATTAGGGTTGGCCATAATCCAATACTAACAGTATCCTTATAAGCAGGAGAAATTTGGACACAGACAGACATAAAAAGAAGACCAGGTGAAGACAATCTACAAGTAGATGGCCACCTGTGAGCCAAAGACGGCGATCTCAGAAGAAACTAACCCTGCTGATTCCTTGATTTCAGACTCTAGGTTTCTGAATTGGAGAAAATAAATTTCTCTTCCTTAAGTCACCTAGTTTCTCACACTTGGTGATGGTGGCTCCAGCAAATTAATACAGCAAAGGACATAGAACAGCCAAACAACCTTAAAAATGAGGAGAATTGGAAGACTCACACTTCCTTATTCCATAACTTACTACAAAGCTACAGTAATCAAGATAGCGTGCTATTGGTTTACATGAGATATGTAGGTCAAGGAAATAGAATTGAGAATACAGAAATAAGCCCTTATATTTATAGTCAATTGATTTTTGGCAAGTGTATAAAAATCAATTTAATAGGGAAATAATAGTCTTTTCAACAAATGATATTGAGACAAGTACATATATACATTGAAAATAATACCGCAGAATGTTTTTTAATGTTTATTTCTTTATTTTGACATAGAGGGAGTTAGAGAGTGAGCAGGGGAGGGGCAGACAGAGAGGGAGACAGAGAATCTGCACTCAGTGCAGAGCCTGATATGAGCTTGAAATCAAGAACCATGAGGTCATAGAAATCATGACCTGAGCTGAAATCAAGAGTTGGACACTTAACCAACTGAGCCACCCTGGTGCCCAAACCACTGAAGTTATTTTTCATACCATTCACCAAAATTAATAAAAAATATACTGTAGACTTAAATGTAAGAGAGAAATTACAGAATTTTTAGCAAAGGAAAACTTAGGAGTAAATATTCATGACCTTGAGTTAAGCAATGATTTCTTAGATATGACACCAAAAGAAAAAAAAGATAAATTATCTTCATCATAGTTATAAACTTTTATGCTATCAAAGAATTGAAAAGGCAACGCACAAAACAGGAGTATGTATTTGAAATTCATATCTCTGATAAAGGGTTTGTATCTAGGGAAAAAAAGATTAAATAGTAGAAATATAAACAATACAATTAAATACGGACAAAAACCTGAACACAGATTTCTCCAAGAAGGCATATAAATAACCAATGAGCACATGAAAATACACTCAATATTACTGATCAGTAGGGAAATGTATCAAAACCTTGAAATGGTATATCAGGTCTTCTATGATGGCTTTAGTCAAAGGCAGGTGTTGAGGATGTAGAGAAAATGCTATCCTTATGTATTTCTGATGGGCTTTGGAAATCAAAGGGTTTTGAAAAATATTTTGGCAGTTCCTCAAGTGGTTAAACGTAGTGTTACCATATAACCTAGGAGTTCCACACATAAGTCGACCCAAGGGACATGAAAATATAGCCATACAAAAACATGTACATGAATATTCATAGTAGCATTATTTATAATGGCCAAAAAGTTGAAGAACCCTAAATGTCCATATGAACAGAATGAATTTATGCATAGATAAATAAAATATGGTATATCCATACAATGGGAATTATTTATCAATGGAGTCTTGATACAGGCTACACTATGGATAGACCTTGGAAACATTGTGGTAAATGAAGAAATTCAGTCATAAAATACCACATATCATATGACTGCATTTATCTGAAATGTCCAGAATCAGCAAGTCTACAGAGACAGAAAGGACATTGGTGATTTACTAGGGCCAAGCATTTGTAGGACGTGGAAGGAAGACAGGGAGAAACTACTAATGAATATGAGGATTCATGTTGAGGTGACAAATGTACTCTAATAGTGGATTGTCATCACTATTGCACAACTTTGTGAATATACTAAAAAACATTGAATGGGTTTTAATGTTTTACCCTTTAAATGGGTGAATTAGGTTACGTGAAATATATCTTACAGAAACTCTTCATAAATTATATTTTTTAGGACTATTTAGAGTGGAAATTTTAGGTTTAAAAGGAGAAAAATACTAAATTATTAACTTACTTAGGAGCTTGAGTCTTCTATTTGACAAAATAGGTGGAATAACCTAAATTAATGAAGGTAGGGTCATGATCCTTCCTGTATTAGTAAAGGTTCTCTAGAGAAACAGAAATACACACACACACACACACACACACACACACAAAATTGGATTCATATATATATATACATACAGTTGTATATCCATATAGATGAGAAAAATTGACATATATATTTATATATAATATTTATAAATACGAATATATAAATTATATATAATATACCTATATTTTATATAGACATATTTTATATATCATATATATGTTATATGTATGATATATATAATATAAATAAAGATATTTATTATAAGGAATTGACTGACATAATTATGGAGGCCAAGAACTCTTAAACACTGCCATTTTTAAGCTGGAGACCCAGGAAAGAAAGTGCAGAATTCAGTACAAGTCTTTTAGTATTATAGCCTAATGAGCATGTGCTATACATGTGTGGTTTTATAAATCCACAACGGGAAGAATGACAAATATTCACAGTCGTCCATAATCACAAAACTTATGCCATGGACCTAACAGTTTAAATTTCCACTAACAAATACTGTTTTTCTCCCTCGATGCCAAACTCGCTTATTCTTTTGAACAAATAATTGTGACTCTCCTTCACTTCATACACACACAAATCCTCTTTTAAACAAATGTTTTACTGTGTTTATGTTTTCAAAATATGTCTTTAAATATATTTTCAAATTATATTTGACTTTATTCTGTCTCTCTTTTTTCAAGATAAGTGCTTTAAGTATCTTTTTAAAATCTACATGAATTTGATTTCATTTTCTGGTGCTTTTGATGTTGTCAAAGTGTATACTTGGACACTTTTTAAATATATAGTATCACTTTTTAAAATATGTAATATTAGTCAAACTTTATATGTAATATGTTATATGTAAAATATGTAATATTAGTCAAACTTTAAAGTTTGTATACTTTGGAGTAAAAGTGCCTCGTTTCTCTATGGATCCCAAAATTACTCAACAAAGTAGGAGGTGATTGAAAGCATCTTGGCTTTTATCTATGTATAAAACAAAGAGCTATAGTAGTGGTATGTCAAGAAATCATGAAGTAGCATCCCCCTTCTGGCCTTTGGTTATTTAATGTCCACCTGGATTCTTCTGCATACAGGGATCTCTTTAGTTATCAACAGAAGTCATATATATATATATAATATATGTGCATGTATATATGGACACTTTTTATTGTATGTATATAGTATATACATATATATAGTATATAAACATTACATATATATATACATATATATATTACATGTATATATATGTATGTAATATATGTATTTATGTAATATGTATATTACATGTATATATATACATATATATAAACAAGAAAGCAAATTACTTTAAAGTTTCCCATGGAAGGTAAATGTGTCATATATATATATGTGTGTGTGTGTGTGTGTGTGTGTGTGTATTTCCATGGGAAACTTTAAAGTAATTTGCTTTCTTTTTTCTGAGAGAGTGAGCGCATGCAGGCCGGGAGGTGCAGAAGGAGAGAGAGAGAACCTTGAGCAGGCTCCACACCTAGCCTGGAGCCCAACACAGGGCTCGATCTAATGACCGTGAGATCACGACCAGAGTCAAAATCAAGAGTCAGGTGCTTAACCAACTGAACCACCCAGACACCCCTAAATTAATTTACATTTATCTATCTATCTATCTATTATTTATTTATTTGTGTGAGAGAGAGCGTGAGCAGGGGAGGGACAGAGAGAAAGGGACAGATAGAGGATCTGAAGCAGGCTCTGTGGCACCAAGCCTAATGTGGGACTCAAACCCAGAACTGTGAGATTGTGCCTTGAGCCAAAGTTGGATGCTCAACTGGGTGAGCTACCCAGGCACCCCTAAAGTAATTTACTTTTAAAAGTTAGGGAAGCATCATTGTCATGGAACAGTCAGGTATAGGAATACTATGCTGCTTCAAGAAGTTAGATGCCTTCTGTCTTCCTGACAGGACAGAATGTCATAATCTATTCATTCATTTCTGTATCCGTTCCTGGATATATTCAAAAGCATTCATTGACTATTAGTGAATAATCACTCTGTCAGCTTAAAGCTAAGAAGCCATCTTCCTGAAGTGAAGGCCTAGTAGAAGAGATAAGCCAATATTTAAAATTTTGTTTTTGAAGCATGCAGTGGGGATTAAGAATAACTCTAATAACTAACCAGTTTAACCTTAAAGATCATCCAATTAAGGTATTAAAATAGGCTTTTTAAAAATTTTTTTTTTAACGTTTATTTATTTTTGGGACAGAGAGAGACAGAGCATGAATGGGGGAGGGGCAGAGAGAGAGGGAGACACAGAATCAGAAGCAGGCTCCAGGCTCTGAGCCATCAGCCCAGAGCCTGACGCGGGGCTCGAACTCACAGACCGCGAGATCATGACCTGAGCTGAAGTCAGACGCTTCACCGACTGAGCCACCCAGGCGCCCCTAAAATAGGCTTTTAAATATAATTCCAAAACCCCTTCTATAAAAATGCTGTATTTTTATCAGATATAAATATATTATAAAGAGTATATCAAATTTGTACACAAAACAAGTTTCTAGGTGTATGTGTTACCTGAGTTTAAAAAATCCTTGATGGGGGATCATATTTAGTTCTCTTAAGAGGCTGATTCTGTTATTTAACTGTGTTGGCAAGACAAAGTCCCTTTAATGTCTTCATTTGTGTCAGTTAAGGTAACTCCCAGTGGATGTTTATAATACTCGGTTGACTGTTCTTGTGTATGTGCTCCATTGACTTGGCCTGTTCAGTACTACTGCTCTACCATTTTTACAATTATTATCAAAGCATTAATTATTAGAAGAGTGAAATGTATCTGCCTCTCTAACTAGAAAATAAACCTCCGAAGAGTAGGTCATAGACTGCAACATGCTATATGTTCAAGCAATATTTATTTAATAAACCATTAACTTAGCTGACTGCATATCCTGGTGGTAGTTTTCTGTTCTCTGACTGAGACTAATCAAATGTCTTCCCAGATGTTTATACATTCACATACTGATTTATGCTAATCATGCTTCTTGTTTAATTCGTCCCCTTTTCCACAGAAATAAACGTCACTTTCTTAAGTTACTTGTAATCAATTCTTCTAGTTTTTAATTACTTTCTTTGCCCCAAAGTGAAAGTCTCATTTCTGAAAATGATGTATTATGCTGGAATATGCTTTATCAGTGTATGTAAGTTTAATTAAAGTAGAGAATGCTAGGTAAGTTTTTTTGTCAAACAAATTTGTTAAACATAGTGACGTTTGAAGCCACTGGAAAAAAATTATGTACTGTAATCTTTGATTCCGAGGATTCTACTATTTTTTTGTTTTGCTTTCAAATCGGTTTATTTTTAAAACCTAGTTGGAAATAATGCACTGATATAATTTTAAGCTAAGGCAATTATAAATGTCTAGGGTATTTTAACTAAACAGTTTAAAATTTGTGACTATACTCTCCATTAAAATTCTAATAAAATGGTATCTGTTTCATGAATATAAATTATTATAAACTATATTGCTTTACAGTTTTGTGATATTAAATTTTATGCATGCTTGTCTTATTTAAAAATATTTCTCAGGTTTGTAAAGTATATAATTTTTTTCTAATGTTTACTTATTTTAAGACAGAGAGCAAACATGCATGGGAGAGTGACAGAAAGAAAGGGAGAGAGAGAATCCCAGGCAGGCTCTGCACTGTCAGGACAGAGCCCAGCACAGGGCTTGAACTCACGAACCATGAGATCATGACCTGAGCTGAAATCAAGAGTCAGATGCTTAACCAACTGAGCTATCCAGGCACCCCAGGTTTATAAAGTATATAACAGTTCCCAAAGTTTGGTATATAAGAACATTTATTGACTAATGGGGATCAGACTTTTAAGAATCCTTTTTATTCATTCATCAAATTCAAATTGAGTAGTTATAACAGTGCAACTTTATGGTAGGCAGAGTAATCAGGATTTTTTTCTTTAGAAATTACAATGTCAAATTGTATCTTTATTAATATGATGCAATTATATGTTTAGTTTGATCTTGAATTGTAGAAAACAAATATATGAAACACAAAATCATAGACAGTAAATGAGATCACTTTGTCTTACCACGTAGAAGTTTTATTTGAATAACAATTTATATAATGATAAATACTTTTTATAGGATGTGAATCATGAATTTAAACTTTGTTGTCAGTTTTCATTTGAGGTAACATATCCAGTATAATTTGGAAAGTTTTGACTTAATAGCTTTTGATATATGTAATGTGAGCTAAGGCACACAATACGTGTTATTTTGTTTATATGTAATTAATTTATTATATAAGAAACTAAGGAACATTTTATTCAATCTCTTCCATTATTTCCATCTTCACTGCTGTATTTTACTTTCTAATCATCTTATCTAGACTTATATATTATCTACTTTCTAGATGATATTCATCAACATCTCCAGTTATATATTTAAAACAATCTGACAGCTCTTCAATGCTATACCATTAATTTACCCCCCACCCTGATTTCCCAGAGATAGTAAATTCTATTCCATTGTCAGATCTTCCTTGTGTTCACATTAATGGTAGTAATGTTAAATGCTCAGAAAGAAGTCAAAATTCAATAGAATATTAAACAAGGTCCTTTACAAGTTAGTCTGAATTTACTTGACTAACCTAAAATCTTCCAATGTTCCATCCCAACTTTCTTACTATCCCTCCAAATCATGGATTGAGACATCAAGTTGAGGCTGTATAAGAAGTTGAATTTCAGGTTGCCTGGGTGGATCATTTGGTTAAACATCCAACTTTTGATTTCGACTCAGGTCATGATCTCACTCATTGTCATGAGATGGAGCCCTGAGTGGAGCCCCACACTGGACTGGGTGTGGAGCCTGCATAAGATTCTCTCTTCCTCCCCAGCCCCACCCCTCCCCTGCTTGTGCTCTCTCTCTTTCTTAAAAAGAAAAAGGAAAAAAAAAACAATTGAATTTCTAGAAGAGCTTAATTTAGTTGTAAATGCCTTTAATAAGATAAGGGAAAAGCAGGGATCCCAAATGAATTTGGGTCAATAGAGTAAATAGGAGTCAAGCTTTTATGCATAGGAATAATTTAAAAACTCAAACAAGATGATGGAGGTGGAGACTAGAAGATGGTAACTTGGACATTACAAGATCTAGGTCAGCAAATCTTTACTTGGCTGCAAGTAATCACAAAATAACAGTAATGACAAAAGCAATAAAAATGGCCTACGCAATTTTTATAAAAGCATTGTCTTATAATTGGAAATCCAAGGTGGAGTGAAAGTGAGATCAATTGCTTGGTAATATCATAAAGGGTCAGATTATTTTCACCATCTGTCCATCCTATAAGGGAGCAATAGAGAGTAATTATCTATGTCTGGTTTCCTTTCTTGTCACAAAATGAATGCTTATTATGACCATAACTACATGTTTCATTATTCCTACTCAACACGCAACTTCCCAAAGTTTATGACATCAGCCAGACTTGTTCAGTTTAGGTCATGTGACTTCCCTGGGACTAAAGGGAGTCACCATCAGAATATCATGCATTAATTTGCTTAGAATAAGATGGATACAGCTCTGTAGCTCAGGATGGAGCTCCTGAGTCATATGGGACACAGGGACAGTAAATGAACAAATTAACTTCCTTTAGGAATGAAAGGCAAAAAACGTTCTATACAGGCATTCAACATTTCCAATACAACAAATATATGTGTCATTTGCAGCTAATAAACACATATATAAAATGAACAAACAATATATGACTAACAAGTTGATAACTGATTAAAATAAATAATAAAATGGAAATTAAAGAAGCTTACTTTTAGTAAAGAAGCTCAGAAGGTTCAGAATGAACTCCATGGACTATATTACATTTGGGGAGATTTCCTGTACTGTTTGTAAACAGATGGTGCAGTAAAACTGAAATGATAACACCTCTGGAGTCAAACCAATGTGGGTCAATTAATTAGTCAACATTTATTATCTGTACAGCTTCTCTTGAGTAACTTATTCCTTCTCTGACTTTACGGGTTTTTTTTTTTAGCTGTAAAATCTTAATTTTGTATGAATAATGTTGGTGTGAAAATGGAATGGAAGAACGTATAAAATAAATTAAACTCAGATCATTCCTGTCTTTAGTCTTATCAAGGAATTTCCTTGTCTCCTCTAATGTATCAGTAATCTTCAAGACACAGGTCAAAATCATTTATTTTAACTGTCTGCTGCAATGGATTGCAAAAATGACAACTATCCCTTTCCCTGTATCCATTCTCCTTTGCGACATGTCTTTGCAGCTCTTTCTTTCAAATGATAGACTCCATTTCCCCACCCCTTGAATCTGAGTTGGACATTTTAGACACAACATCATGCCAGTTCCATGGGTAGGTTTCTAGAGTCCTTTCACGTTTCTGCATTCTTTCTTTGTCCTCTGTGAGTGCCACGTAAACAAGTCTGGACTGACACACTGAACAAGGAGTGACCCATGGACCAGAATTGAGGCAGCTCAATTTCTCAGTCGAAGCCTCAGATATGTGTTAGCCCAGTCAAGAGTAATATATCCAACATAGGGCAAAGCCAATTGCTAGCTGCTTTTCAAACTTGAGAGCTGAATGCATGCGAGTTGTTTTAAGCCACTGAATATCAGAGTGGTTAGTTTCATGGAAATAACTAACTAGTCCTCATGTCCTAATGCACATTTATTTATTTATTTTTTTTACCTTGGTAGGCCAACAGTACATTGCACTCTTTCCCTAGCCACTTATCACATTACTCTTTGACTTGTTTTTCTTCTTTTGCGAACCATATATACCACAAGCACAGGGGCCGCTCCTTGCTCATCTTTGTAACCTTATAACTAGGTTCAAGGCCTGGCCAAAAAAAAAAAAAAAATAGAGAGAGAGATATGCAGTAAATACTATTAACTGGTGAATTCAGTCAAAGTGTCCAGGCTATTGGTAACACATTGGCAAAATTTAAGGTACCTCTAGTTTCCTTAGCTTATCCAGATAATGCGGTCATGACTTGCTTTATGTTCTCTCATAGCTGCAGAGGCAGGAAACATCCTGAGAGATTCAGTGACATTTGCTATCCAAACATTTTTGTTCCAATTAATAGTGGTGTTTCTCAAAGGGTGTGCAGCACAAATGAGTGGTCTCAGAGACATTCTCTCCCTGGGAAAACTGAAGTGGAAAATCAAAATATGCCATGGTTTTAATGAAAAACAGTTCGCATAACTCTCAGTAGAAGTAGAAAACTGGGAATTATATTGTGAAATAGAGCGTGTCAAACACAATGTGGCCATTGCTCTCAGCTATTTTCTCTGGAATAATTCAACAGCAAAATCAATGAATTGACCGATTTATCTCTTTAACAAACCTGTAAGGATTCCATGATTTGACAATGTTACTCTTTTTAAAAAATCTCTTTCTTTATGTTTCATACCTATTAGCCATAAAGCCATTATGATTTAAGTATATTATATGTTACATTTGTTACCATTGTATAGGAACTCAGCACTTAACCACATCTACACAGACATCATAATATATTTGTGAAACTCTCTCAAGTGCATAAAATGTCATTTTTGTTATCATGATGTCAACAATCCGGGGAGACATAGCTTCAGAGAGAATTACTAATTTCATTTTATATTAGAGACAGAAAAAAATGCAGAGAATTAATGTATTAAATTTCACAAAGTAGTTAAGAGTCAGGATTAGAACCAAATTCTTACTTCAAGAGCATTGTCCTTTTTTGAAAAAAACAAAAACAAAAAAATGAAAACAAATTTGATTTTACTTCATTTATTTTCAATGTGAATTTCTGTATTATGCTCTCCTTTCTTCTTCCTTTTACCCTTGAGGACCAGGTTACTTATTTGACCCATAGTTTTACTTTAGGGCACCAAAGAGAGTTATGGAAGCTTCTAAACCTGATTTCCAACGGTAGCAGCTTTGCACAGTGAGGAAGTCATTGCCTGTGAATAAAAACAACTTTAAGCAGGATCATGAAGTGTATACATCTCTTGGTTTCTCAAATAAGTAAAAGGAATTTGCAGTCTTAGGTGACTCTGGGAATTCTCAGTGCCCATATGCGATATTACCTACTTATGGTCAGATATACGCATTGGAGAAAAATTATGCTTTAACTTCATCACATATTGTCACTCCCTCATCCATTTAATCAATCTTTGCACAGTGCCTGTTTCAGGTGCCATGCTAAGACCTGGCTACATGGGTGTATACAAAACCAACATGGTGCCTGGTTCATGCAGGTTACACTCCAGTGGGAGACACATATTTTTAACAAATAGGCACACAAGTATGAAATTTGACATTGTAATAAAAGTTTTGGTGTAAAGGACAACAAGGTGCTCTATAAAGAAACAAAGAGAAGGATGGATTGAGAGATAATCAAAGGATGAGCAGGCCAAGGAAAAGGAAGAGTGAAATCTGATAGATGGGTTAGAGTTTGGAGCTCTGAAGGGCTGCTAGAGGGACAGGAGTGAATCTAAGAGTGCCAAGAGCTAAATTTTGGGAAGGTGGGGAAAGCTAGGTCATATAAAGCCTAGAATATCAGTTTTTTTCTAAGAGGATTGAGAATCCTTTGGATGGATTTTGAGTTGAAGAATGATATAATCTAATTTGTTTTGGAAAGATCACCATTGCTGCTACCTGGAAAGGGTTGACAAGAATAGAAATGGAGAAATGAGGTAGACAAGTTACCACAGTAGCAGAGGCAAGAGGTTTTGTTGACTAGCACTAATCTGGAACCAAGGAAAATGGGGTGAAGTGTACATGGTTTTGTATTGCTTTGGGGGTAAAATAATATAATAATAATCAATCAAGGTGACTGCATATGGGAGTTTAGAAAACAGATATGTCAAAAATGACCTGTAGATCTGTTAAAAGCATGCCTTCTATCTTTAATATTTCCAGAATTCCTACGATAAATGGGATGGATATATTTAGTGAGCATTCAACTCAAGACACATGCTACAACATGGGAAAACAACAACAACAAACTTGAAGATGAATAAATTACACTAAATGAAATAAGCCGGTCACAAAATGACAACTATTGCAAGATTCCATTCATTGGAGGTATCTAAAGTAGTGAAATTCAGAGACTGAACGTAGAATGGTGGTTGCCAGGGGCTGAGGGGAGGAGGGAATGGGAAGTCAGTGTTCAATGGGCACAGAATTTCAGTTGGGGAAGATGAAAAATTTCTAGAGCTGGATAGTGACAATAGTTTGCAACAATGTGAATGTACTTAATGTGTACTGAACTTGACACAAAAAAAGATTGAAGTGGTAAATTTATGTTATATGTATTTTACTGCAATAAAAAAATTAGAAAAATATTGAATTCAGCAAATCAGTGAGTCTTCTTACTTGAATGAATTCATGAAAAACAGGCATGAATATTTAAGAATGTATTCCACATCAATTTAATGTATAATATATCAATGTGTGTGTGAACTAAAGTATAATGTAAGAAATTGGGCATCATTGCTTAGGCTGCATTTTGAATTTTATTCAGCAATGCTCTAAGGATGTTTTGCATGCTCTGTGTGTCAGGTTTTAGGCATTGTCTTATTCTTGTTAAGATCTGGTGTTCCACTTTTCCTCATTTTAAATAACTTTCACCTGACTTTCATTTCCATACCAATAAGTTCATTCTAGCAATAAAATTTTATTGTCAGTCTTTCCAAGTTTTTATTTTCACCTTTTTATGAATACTATCAGGAGACAAGGAAGAGCTTTACCCTTATATACCAACGTGCCACTCAAATTTATTTCCTAAAGTTAATCAAAAAGTTTTGGAGGATTTATTTTCTCTTGTGGTTATTCAAATGTGTCAATTCAGTAACATATAGGTGTTCTAAAAATTCAGCACCACGAAGACCTTGTTAAAGCCATTGTAATTATTAAACTGAGTGAATCCTGGGCTTTTTGAATGTAAAGAAGATATCTGTACCCACCCCCAGGCAGGTTCAATGTTTTACACATAATGGGTGCAGAAAAAGACTGACATAGTGAATGTGTATCATCGCCTGTCATCTTTTGATTAGCCCTCTTCTTATATTTGCTTAAGCTCCCATGTTATTCAACATAGAGGTGAAGTAACTGGAAGTCTCAGCTTTTCGTACAGCCAAGATGTGGGCACACAACGTGTGTTTCCTCTCAGATGTGCCTGTCTGACACCTTAAGTGAGCAATGTGAAGGCGCAAGTCTGAATCCAGCCATCCTTTTGCTGGAGCAAACGATGATAGGAGTGTCTGATGTTAGGGAACAGCAGTGGTTACAGGTCAAGAGTCAGATGCTTAACTGACTGAGCCACCCAGGCACCTTTGATTCTTTTTTTATGACAAAGAAACAGATTGATAAAATTGAGAGAAACATTTGTTCAGTAGTCAGCCAGTTATTTATCAATCGCATTTGTAAATGGCATTTATCATTCATACATTCAGTCATTCAAACACTTATTCAGTACCTACAATATCCCAAGAACAGAGTGGGGTGCAGGGTAGGCAAAGACTAATAACGTAATTCTTTGCCTCAAGAATATTTAAGTATAGGGTGCCTGGGTGGTGCAGTCGATTAAGCCTCCAATTTTGGATCTCGGCTTAGGTAATGATCTCACAGTTCGTGGTTTCGAGCCCCACATTAGGCTCCGTGCTGCTGGTGTGGAGCCTGCTTGGGATTCTGTCTCTCCTATCTGCCCCTCCCCCACTTGTGCTTTCTCTCTCTCAGAATGAATAAGTAAACTTAAAAAAAAAGAATGCTTAAGTCTAGCGAAGAAGACTGAGAAGTCAATGGACAATCATAGGAATAGTGAGGTGAGCATTATAAATAAACAAATAGAAAGTGTTATGTGAGAATACAAGAGGAACACTTTTGCTAGGCTTGGGAGATAAGAGAAGGCTTCTGAGAAAAAATCAGTGTTTTCCAAAATTTGGTTAATAGGTTACCTACATTAGAGTTACCTGCTGGTGCTTAAACATGCCAGGTTGTTTCTCCTGCTCTATATCTACTGTATGCAAATTTTTGTTTTTTTACTCAGGAATCTGCATATGGAGCCAACATCCCAAGAACATAAGTTGGGAAAGAGAAAGAAATGGATCTGGAAAGCTGCCTGTGCGAAGTCCCCAAAGAGGGAAGAACAGCTGATTAGTGTCCAAGACCAAAGATGAAAAGGTACAGATAGCGTCAGGCATCTCTAGACTGATATGTTCTGCCACTGAAGTAAAATGCCAAAGTTTTGTGGCAAAGAGGTCTGAATTTTAATCTTCCACTAAGTATACTGGCTGTATTGTTACGGTTTTGCAAGCTGATGTTTCTCTACCCCAACAAAAAGGACAGTGATACCAACACATCAGAAGATGATAAGGATTGTATAAGTAAACTGACTTTCAAAAAAGGTTAGCCTTGTTACCTTGATATATATTTTTGTCAAAACGAAATGGATCTTTTTTGTTTGTTTGCTTCCTTTACAGGTATTGGTCCTCAATTGTTAAATATCAGATGTCAAAGGAAGGTACCACTAATTCACCATATGCAATGCACAGGAGGGCAGCTGCGTAGATGGAAACTTAATAATTGACTTTTAACAGTAGTCATGATAGTGGTTCACTCCTTCTCGAGTCATATTTAATATTACTGAGTTCAGATTATATTCTACCAAAGAAACATAGCCTTTTAAAAAAACATATGGAAATGTGTTTGCTGATTATATGAATATTGGCTCTGATCTAGCTTTCAAAATATAGCAAATGAGAGAAAGACATATTGGGCTAAATGTCAAAGAAAATATTTTAAAATGTATTGGGAATATGTTAGCAGATGTTTCCCAATGTTTAATATTGTTTTTGGTGAAGCTTAGAGTTGGCATAATATTTTCACTCAGATCTAAAGTGCTTTGTTCCTAAGAAAATAGAAAGTGTATCCACCTCTCTGATTATGACCCTTTTGTTACTTTTTTGAATAAAAGAGAGAGGACTAGAACAATTATGCTTGAAATCACTCTTTATTGAAGCTTTCCATTTTGATATTTCACGCTGCCCTTGTTTTCTTGATTTCCCATGAATTCAGATATTATTTTCTAATTATGGCAGCACAATAACAGCTGAGCTATCGCAGTCTTTTCCTATTACTGAGTTTGGTAAACAAGGTATTCATGACTTCAGCAGATGTCTCTGATGCTAGACACTTTACTTCTTTCTAAGCAAGGGAGGAGTGAGCTATAGACACAACTCCATCATACCAGGAACAATGTGTTAATTACCTAGTCAGTAGCCCCAAGAGTTTAGCCACTACTCATCAACCATGAACTATTTTCTCATTAACCATGTTGGCTGTGTGCTCCTTTAAAATTGTTTTCATTTCTCTTACCTTGTAGATCATTGTGTAAAGCTTTCAATGCAATTTAGTTGTTACTTAACAGTCACTCCTTCTTCATTTTATATTATTGCTTTTAATGTGATGCTACTTTGTAAATGTGCTTGTTAACAAATATTCGTTATGGGTCTTTTTGATTTAAGACATAAATTGATACGTCTTCTTATTGTCTGTGATTGTTTTGAGACTCTGCTTTTATTACCTACTGTCCGTAGACAAAAGTATGTATTTCTTGCCATGTTATGCAAAGCCTTCCATGATTCGATGTTAATCAGCCTTTTATAGATAGACCACATGTCACATCCTTTACAAACTGACACGAATCCTAAGACATGCCTATATTTTCTTAGCTTCATGTAGTGATCACTCTGTTTCTTCCCCCCATGACAGATACCCATATTTTCATAATTTCCATTTTTAAGGCTATTGTAAATAGTATTTTTGTATTTTACTGCCTAGCTCTGCCTGGCTTCCCAGAGGTTTTATAGAAGGTATGATGGCTCCCAGCATGTCCATCCTGTGCCAGGAGGTGGAGATTCGTTTCCGGTTCCCCCACTATTCTCCATTCGTTCTCACTGGAGCCACATGGCACCAGTAAGAAGCATGCCATTCACCACGGAGATATGGAAACCCACTGCATGTGTATCACCTTCAGGAAGTGGTTGGCAGAGTTCTGTTCTGATGGGAGGCAGCAAGAACTGAAGCAGAAACTCCTGCAAATTTCTCTTTTCTTTCAAGGGATATCTATGTGAGCCACCTTTTCTGGGGGCAGGAGCTGATGCTGGGCCTGGCCAGAGGCCAAGAGCCCTGGCTCCAGAGTTGATCATTCACCAGGACTGAAAGGGGAAAGCCCAGTACAAGGGTCCTTTTTCCAGCTCATTAGGTTTTAAGAGAAGACAACTGTAGTCTGAATAGTTTATTTTTGCTTTTGTTTCCCTTGCCTCAGGAGACATATCTAGAAAAATGTTTTGAGGGCCAATGTCAGAGAAATTACTGTCTATGCTCTCTTCTAGGATATTTATGCTTTCAGACCTCACATTTAACTACCTTAATCCATTTCACATTTATTTTTGTGTATGGTGTAAGAAAGTGGTCCAGTGTCATTCTTTTGTACGTGGCTGTCCAGTTTGCCCAACACCATTTGTGAACTAAGTGAAGGGGATTAAGAGCACACTTATCATGATGAGCGCTGAATAATGTATAGAATTGTTGAATCACTGTATTGTACACCTAAAACTAATATAAAACTGTATGTTAACTGTGCTGGAATTAACATTTAAAATATGTATAAAAATAAGGTAAAAAGTATGTTTTTAAAGAGAGAGAGAGAGAGGGCTGTTGGACATGCTAACACCATAGAAGTGTAAATCCTGCCAGGAGCTGTTTTTGATGGGAATGTGTCTTAAATCAGTCCCCTTTGACCTTCATGTGGCCTTCATTGTTTGGGTTATTTTAACTTAGCCGTTTGAGGGCAGTAGGATAATTTGAGCTTACAATTGTTGGTATCCCTTAAAACCACATGTGTTTATGTTTATGTTTATGTTTATGTTTGGAGGCAAGGGAAACAAAAGCAAAAATGCACTATAGAGATTTCATCAAGATATGCTCCTGCAAGCGAAGGAAATAATCAACAAAACTTACAGGCAACCTTCAGAATGGGAGAAGATATTTGCAACTGACCTATCTGATTAAAAAAAAAAGGTTAGTTTACAAAATCTGTAGAGAACTTACCAAACTCAACAGCCAAAAACCAAATAATTCAGTTTAAAAAATGGGCAGAAGACATGAATCGACATTTTTCCAAAGAAGACATCCAGATGGCCAAGAAACACAGGAAAAGGTGCTCAACATCACTCATCTTCAGCAAAATACAAATCAAAACTACAAGTAGATATTGCCTCACACCAGTCAGACTGGTTACAATTAAAAACAAGAAACAACAGATGTTGGCAAGGATGCAGAGAAAAGGTGACCCTCTTACACTGCTGGTGGGAATGCAAACTGGTGTAGCCACTCTGGAAAACAGTATAGAGGTTCAAAAAGTTAAAAATAGAACTACTTTATGACCCAGCAATTGCACTACTAGATATTTACTCTAAGGATACAAAAATACTAATTCAAAGGGACACAAGCATCCTAATGTTTATAGCAGCACTATCAACAATAGCCAAATTATGGAAAGACCCCAAATGTCCATTGACTGATGAATGAATAAAGAACATATTGTGTATATATACACTGGACTATAAGCCATCAAAAATAATGAAATCTTGCCATTTGCTATGACGTGGATGGAGCTAGAGCGTATTATGCTAAGTGAAATCAATCAGCCAGAGAAAGAAAAATACCATACAATTTCATTCATATGTGGAATTTAAGAAATGAAACACATGAACATAGGAGGGAAAAAGAAAAAGAGGCAAACCATGAAACAAATGCTTAATTAAAGAGAACAAACAGAGGGTTGCTGGAGCGGAGAAGGGCTGGGGGTGAGTTAAATGAGTGCTGGGTATTAAGAAGGGCTCTTGTTATGATGAGTACCAGATATTGTATAAGTGGTCAATCACTAACTTCTATTCCTGCAACTAATATCACACTGTATGTTAATTAACTAACTGGAATTTAAATAAAAACTTGGAACTACAAAAAAAGTATTTCCTATATAATGAGTTTTTTATATTAATTTTCAATTTTACAAATTATGCTGAATATGCCCTTAAGTAGTTGTACCAATTTAGATTTCTGCCTGACAATAATGATCTTACCATAGCTTAATATTCAATTCTTAGTATTGGCAGATTTTAATTATTGCTCAATTTTAAAACATCTTAATTTTGAAAACATTTCACAAAATGTGATACCAAGGATCTCATTGTGGTTTTAATTTTAATTTCCCTGGGTGCAAGTGTTATTTCCTAAAATTCTGTGATCACAGAAATAGATAAATTCTATTTAGACTAATAGACAAAAACAAATTTTGCCTAATAGACAAAAACAGTGTCATCAAAACAAATGAACTACAGCTACATTATAAACATGGATAATTCTTAAAAAAATAAACCTTTGATTTAAAAAAGGTATGTATACTTATGTATCCTACTGTCTATATAATAGGGTACCATTTATATAAAACAAAAACAGGCAAATCAAACCTATTATGGTTTATGGATACATTTATAAATAGCAAAAATGGTTACTTCTTGGAACAGTGGTTAGGGGCTATCATTGAGGAGGGGTACATAAGACTTCATTCGATTCTAGAATAGTTTATCTTGCAGATGGGCTCACAGGTGTTTTGATTTTTACTATAGCTTTCCAGCTCATATATATTTATATTTATGATGAAAAAATATGGATTTCATATAGGTGGTTGCTATTTCATTCTCTGATCTTTCCTTTTTCCCTCCAAGGCATAGAAGACAGAAAATGAGCAGTGCCTAACTCCATTCCATCATTAACCTACTTGGTCTGAAACACCACTATCCCTTGTGTATTGTTGCAATTGCATGACAAATGGTCTCCCTGCTTCCTCCCCAACCTTTCCTTTATGTAGTCTATTTCATTTTTAAAATTGCCATTCTTTCTTCAAAAATTTAAGTCAGATCATGTAATTTTTCTATTCAAATTCACATTGTGATCAATGTGATCAATTCACATTCCAATCCAAACAACAAATATATTTCAGATAATGGCCATAAGATGTTAATTCTATCACCTTACCTCTTACTACTCTATGATCAGAAATACAGGAGAAGAACGTAGGGCATTTATTCTAGATGTTCATTCTGCTTGGAACACTATTTCCAAAGACATGTGTTTAGCTAATCCTCTCACCTCCTTCATGTCTTTTTTCAGACCACACTTTCTCAAAGGGGTCCACCTAAATCATTAATTCAATGCTCTAACTTACTCTCCAATGATACCACCTTGCTACCAATCTCTTCTCATTATTCCACTTTCCCTAGTTTCTTTTTTTAAATGTTTATTTATTTTTGAGAGAGAGAGAGAGACAGTGTGAGCCAGGGAGGGGCAGAGAAAGAGAGAGAGACGCAGAATCCAAAACAGGCTCCATGCTCTGAGCTGAGCCTGATGCAGGGCTCAAACTCACGAACCATGAGATCATGACCTGAGCCAAAGTCTGATGCTTAACTGATTGAGCCACCCAGGTGCCCCTTCCCATTTTCAATAGCACTTTTCAATTATAATACGTTCCACAATTTACTTATTTACTAGGTTTACTATTTATTATGTATTTCCTTCCATTAGAATGTAAGCTCCCTAAAGCAGGGAATCTTTATTCAGTTCAACAGTGGTCTCAAGTAGCCAGAATATGTGGCATTCAATAAATATTTTGTGTCATGAATGCCTAAATAAATAACTGAGAGAAGAGAAAATGTCCATATTCTAACTCACAGTTACTCTGGGTAATTTCTCATGGAGGACAAATCAGGACAATTTTGGTGGTGCTATATCAATATTTTCTGTGTGCATATGTTTGTGTATCCTTACAAGTTCATTTGGGTAAATTTGCCAAAAGTCAATATGTGTATTCTGCATGATGATGCAAATCCATGAAGGTATTGCTAGGTCTTACAGCAGAGACCCGAAGTCCAAGAACTCTACATTTGCATGAGAAAAGTTCCTTCTCTAGAGAAGCCCACAATTACTATATACAGTAATGATGCCAGGAAGTATTAGCCTTGGCTCATCACCTTGTTTCTGATTAGAATTCAAAAGAATGCTGATCCTAACACAGTGTAGAAAACATGCACACACCACTTCTAATTACATCGTCTAAAGCAAATCTTGTACCCATGCCTAATTTCATGAGAGTAGGAAAATGCAATCCTATTATGTTCCAGAAAGATAACTAGAAATATTCGGAACCATAATAATGACCACCTAACTGGCCTCACATAACTCCAGGCATTCTTTCTTCCCTCATGCCCACTTTCAATGTTTCTTCTCTAAACAGCTGGGGAGGGCAAATGGATCAAGTTATGAGTATCTGGTGTTAGCCAGATGAAAGGAAAGACTTGTACATCTCTGTGAGATTCACTCTTACGTACTAAAGACCAATGCCAATCCAAAATATCACAGCCTTGAGTACTCTGGAAATTGCCTTTTTGCTATGATTATAACTAGGAAGGCTTCTAACCTAGCAGTGGCTATTCCTGAATTCCTCTTGAAATTACTTGGAACATTTGTTATAGACCTTTAGGTATCACTTTAGGAGATCAAGATTGAGGAGATCTGAGGTAAATATCATGCATACATGTTTAAAATGAACATATCCTCCAATGTGTGTGGATGTTACTATGCGCAGACTAGAATTTGCATTAAAAAAAAAGTTGAAAGTCTCAAGCTTTCCTGCATTCCAGAAGACTGATTCAGATATAGCTTGGGGTCAAGGAATCAGTATTTCTAACTAGTTCCTCAAATGATTCTGTTCATCTAATAGACTTGATAACTATCAAGTCAACCCACTATTATAGAGGAAGAAACTGGCATCTAAAATGAGTCGATCCCTTGTCTTGAGGCTACATGAGTAGGTGCAGTGTCAGCACTACATCTAAAGATGATAGAGAATATTCAAATTGAAAAAATATAAAGATAATCTAGTTGCCTTACTTTAAATGAAAAACCTGAGTTTCAAAAAAAATAAAGTGACTTACCTTCAGGGCAAGGAGTTTTCAACTCCTGAGTCTTAACACATGGGCCACAAGGTATTTATGACTAATTGTGAATTGGTGTTTTCTCCCTTTCCTTTCCTTTCCTCTCCTTTCCTCTCCTCTCCTCTCCTCCCATCCCTCTTTCCTTTAATGGTCTTCTGTACTACAAAACTGTTCTCAATCACTTGCTTGCTAGATAGAGGAAGGATTTGAGTCCTGGGCATCTGTCCTGAGTGGCAGAGATAGTTCACAGGGCTCTTGCCACTCCTTGGGGCCGCAGCCTACTTTGAGTTCCAGCTGCTGCCTATGGATCAAAATTGTCTTCGCAGCAGGCTGTGAAGTCCCAGTTGTTTGCCATTTCCCCCTTGAATGCTGCCATTGCCCAATTCTTGGTGCTTTTTAGGCCCAACACTTCCAACTGCCATTTGCTGCTATTGAAGGAAGGAAGTTTCCAGATTGATTTAGTTGAGTATATTTTGCTAATCATTATGAAAAAGTAGGAAATAAAAAGTAATTGACATGATAAAATTTAAAACATAAGAAACTTTGCAAAGTTGTTAAAGTCATCTTTTCTGGTCCATAATTGCTGACCTATCTTCTAAAGAAATAAATTGGAATCTCTGAGATTTTGCACCAAATTGTTACATACGATGAAGAGACTCACAAATGGTGACCACCACATCCCAGTTTCTCAGGCAAGACTAGAAGGCATCACGCACTTGTTGATAGGTATCTCCTCCTCACATCCCTGTGCATTTGTGAAGATGTACACCTTAGGTAGCATTTACCTTGTCACATCCTAGCATGTACACATTTTCATATAGGATAGTAGCAAAATCTCCAGCATGCTAACTTCCAGTGTATTGTTCAGTTTTTTATATCCTAGAAGTTATCGGAAAACACTACATTAGTGAATACTAATATATGTTTTTTCAAAAATTAAATTACAGAAAAAGATATTTGAAGTAAACTTCTTTGCATCTCAAATTATCTTTACTATTTCCCACTTTTAGCTTCTGTAGAATAAGCAAAATATAAGTGAAACTAAATTTCCAGGTCACTGCGTCCTTTCTGAGGGATCAGAGCTGTGCTGGAAACCTAAATACATTCCCTGCCTTTGTTTCTGCACTTCATTGACATTCTGTTCTAGATTTTTGTAGGCTCAGGACTTCAGTTAAGGGAAAAGGAAGTTACTGAGGGGCGATAACAGTAAATACCATAAGTCTATCTATTACAATTCATATCAAAAAGTAGTCCCTTTAATTTTTTTTAATGTTTACTTATTTTGAGACTGGGGGGTCAGAGGGAAAGTGTGACTGGGGGAGGGAGGAGAGACAGAGAGAGACGGACAGAGACAGAGAGAGAGAGAGAGAAAGAGAGAGAATTCCAAGCAGACTCTATGTATGCTGTCTGTGCAGAGCCGGAGGCAGGGCTCAAACCCACAAACCATGAGATCATGACCTGAGCTGAAATCAAGAGGGGCAAACTTAACGGACTGAGCTTCCCAGGCGCTCCACCCCTTTAATCGTATATACCTTATTTCACTATGACAGATATGAATATTCTTTTAATTTATAAATACTTTAGTTGATGTTTCTACTAAACAAATAATTTGGGGCACCTGGGTGGCTCAGTCGGTTAGGCATCTGACTTCCACTCACGTCATGATATCGCACTTCCTGCGTTGGAGCCCTGCCACCGGCTCTGTGCTGACAGCTCAGAGCCTGGAACCTGCTTGGGGTTCTGTGTCTCTCCCTCTCTCTGCCCCTCCCCCACTTGTGCTCTCACTATCAAACGTAAATAATAAAACATTTTAAAAATTTAAAAAAAAGTTTCAAACATGCACACGTAACGTCATTGGTGTACCATTTGCAAACCTAAAGAAATGTTCCTAATAAAATTTTAATATCAAGTTTGACAATTATTAGGTGTCCTGAGAGCAATTTTTGCTGTTTCAAGTGGAAAATAAGAAGGGAAATTATTAAGAAAAGGGTTACTCTTGATTTTCCTCTGAAAAGGTGATGAGAACAAAAACTGATGGTCTTGTTTCACTGTGATTAACCGAAAAGCAGACCCATTATTTACAGTTGCCCCCAAGGCTATATTGTAGGTTAAGCCCATTTTTGTAAGATTGTCTTAATACAATTATTCTTATTTTGCCATTTTGTGGAAACGACTAATCCATGTGTCCTAAATGAAAAATATCTACACAATTACCTAACTGCCTTTTCAATCTTACCTGCTGTTCCAAATCAGAGACTCAAACACCTGATGCCTCTCTGAATTAATACTATAATTTTACTTACAGAGAAAACTATCAGAAGTACCAATTTAATTATTGAATATCAGCCAGTTTTCTTTCCCTTTTTTGCTATAGAGATATTTTACCTCTAACATATAAAATTATTCAGATAAAAGGAGTATTCTTTTCCTTACATAATTCTTAACATCTTTATATTTTGGCCAAAACTGGACTAGCTACTCTCACCCAAAACAAAACTCCTTCTGAATGACTGACAACTTTGTAGACACAGCTGCAGTGTATAATGGTCGTGGAATTGATTACTTAATTTTCATTTTATTACAATTATAAATATCTTTGGAGAAAGGTAATTTTCATAAAGATAAATCATTATGCATTCTTCCCTTGATTTAATCAGCATTTGTTTTAGTTTGAAACACCAGTGATGCATTTACTTTAGCCAGCAACTAAGTAGCATTAAGCAAAAGCACTCTGCATTATAAAAGCTTTCAGCATCCTCTAACATTAATGCAATTAAGAATTTCCAAAATGCTCCTGAATATCAAGACTTCCAGTCCCCACCATTAGAATTCTCTCTACCGGAGGTTGGAGAAGAGACTGAGCCTCTGCTTTTAATAATTGTCCCAAATTGATGGTTTGGGGAATTGTGTTTAGAGAAATAGAGGTTTTGAAATCCAGTGGATTGAAATGAAACTTTACTTTTTAAAATCTGAAAGACTACCTTCTCTATCACTTGAAATCATGCCAAATTTTTCCATGATAAATAACTTCGTTACCTATATTTTCTGAACAATTCTAATTGAAAGTGTTTATTACTTCGCCTTCCAAATACAAAGATTGAATTTCATAGACCCGTGAAAATTTTGTGATTGTTGAGTGGCATTTAAGTAAATAAAATATTTAAATTCATTTAAAATAGAGAAAAATTTTAAATGAGACATTTAAAGTAGAGGGTTTTTTTTTTCTCCCTTATATGTTCAGTGACCGCGTTCTTAAATCAAATGTATATGCAATATACAAAGTTGTCTCTCAGAAAGCAATCAATAGTTGTTTCTCAATTGGAAGTATTTTAAAGAAAAATACATTTCCAGTGTGTAAACCTGGGAGTAATGCCTACAATGGTCATACTGGGAAACATTTGTTTAGGTGGTAAAAATCTCATTATCTCTTTGAGATTGAGATTGGCTATAATGAAATAGGGTAGTTTATTCCTCAGTTTTTATTTATGTTCTAATTTTCAGTACTTATAATCTCATCACAAGAGGCCATAAGCCATTACGATATCTTCTACACCCAAAAAGATATAATGATAGTTGGGAGGGGACAAACTAGTAGAAATTTAGTTTTAAGAAAATCTATCAGATTCAGTCATGTGCTCCTGTAATTTTCACTTTCTCCTCCTCCCAGTCCCTATTTCCTCCATCCTTCTAGTTTCTCTGTAAATCTTTCCTCTTTGAAGCTCTGCCTCACCAGGAAAAGAATGTGGGCATCTTCTTCCAGGAGGCAGAAACCCAAGGATTTGGAAACTGATTTGCCCCATTCACTGCAGCCACAATCTGTGTATCCTCAGCCTGCTCACAGAGCTACAGTGAGGAGCAGACACCACCTAAGGTCCACTGAGCACGCGGCCCGCTGCAGATATATGATTGATGAAAAACCGTGCTGCTTTAAACCTCTACGTTCTGTGTTAGCTATGCAGCCAGCAATAGCCAGGGGGGGAGGGCTTCAGACACCAGAAGCAGAGTTGATGCAGGAGATGATGCCACTGGGGACAGAGAAAGTGTAATCAGGAAAAAGAAAAAAGAAAAAGAAAAAGAAAAAGGAAAAGAAAAAGAAAAAGGAAAAGAAAAAGGAAAAGGAAAAGGAAAAGGAAAAGGAAAAGGAAACGAAAAAGAAAAAAGAAAAAAGAAAAGAAAAAAAGAAGAAGAAAAAGACACAGATTAATGAGAGAAGAAATTTTTAGCTTAAGTAATTATGGAGATACAAAGTTAGAGAATAAGCAGTAAATTTCCATAAACTTTTATCTAAACTGTTAGGGTCAAAGGTGTATGGAATATAGAACTGGCAGACCTTATAAAGTTATTAGAAGGCATATATGGTATGTTTCGTAGCATTTTTTCAGCACAGTCCAGAACAATGTCTCACAATACATTATTCTGAAGCAAAACAAATAAATATTCCCAATAAATAAAGGCTATAAAATTCACGTCAGATCAAGTCAGGTTTTGCTTCCAAATGAGTTATAAAAAATATCTTTGTTTTTAGAGATATATGAATTTCAGAACTACAGATGAAGGTCCTGAAATGTCAACATAGTAGAGAATTAACAAAAGTATGACAAATTAGAAGACTCATTGAATTGGATGTTACGACTAAAACCTTGTTGGACTAGCTAAGGTAAGAAAATGGAACTAACAGATATGCTTAGTGAAAATTGATGAACTAGTTAAGAAAGGATACCCACCCTCTCCTCTCTAAGTAGGAATTTACACTTGGCCCCACTTCATGCTCCTTGCGATTTTGTTACTTAAGAAAAAAAAAACTAGATGGAAAAGAAAATTTCCTGCTCTTTCCATGCACATAATTAAAGAGATCTGCAAAACCCTGGTAGAGTGGAATGTGGAATAAAAGGAAAGTGCGAAAAGTGGGGGAGTAATTCCACTCCAAACTCAGTTGTATGCCCAGGGTCCCTGAGTGGCATTTCAGCATGTGTTTTTTTTTTTTTTAATATGGAATTTATTGTCACATTGGTTTCCATACAACACCCAGTGCTCATCCCAACAGTTGCCCTCCTCAATACCCATCACCCACCCTCACCTCCCCCCCACCCCCCATCAACCCTCAGATTGTTGTCAGTTTTTAAGAGTCTCCTATGGTTTGGCTCCCTCTCTCTCTAACTTTTTTTTTTCCTTCTGCTCCCCCATGGGTTTATGTTAAGTTTCTCAGGATCCACATAAGAGTGAAAACATATGGTATCTGTCTTTCTCTGTATGACTTATTTCACTCAGCATAACACTCCGGTTCCATCCACATTGCTACAAAAGACCATATTTCATTCTTTATCATTGCCATGTAGTATTCCATTGTGTGTATAAACCACAATTTCTTTATCCATTAATCAGTTGATGGACATTCAGGCTCTTTCCATAATTTGGCTATTGTTGAAAGTGCTGCTATAAACATTGGGTTACAAGTGCCCCTATGCATCAGCACTCCTGCAGCACGTGTTTTAAAGTAGTCTTGAGCTCACAAAAGACACAAAAGCATCATTAACTCCAGAAAGGTAACTAGAAAATGGCAGAAAACAGAATTTGGCAGCAACTAGAGGCTCAAAATATGGATTTTTATTCCAGCCCAATTTAAATCCATCTGATTATTTAATAGCATGTTACAAACCTAATTCACATCTTCACTGGAGATTTGTATGCCAACAAGAGTAGTTCAGAACTAGTTATTAGGCCCATATTTCATGGTCTTTAAAATAATATTTTAAAAGTTCTATAGATTCAATTCCCATCCTATTATAATATCCATTATCATTACTATTATTATTAATGATATCATTGGAAAATTTAAAACCTATAGAATCATTTTGAAATGGCACTAAATGGGATAACATACAAACTTGGGAAATTTTCAGGTGCTGTAAGTGGAAACTATATTTCAGTAAATAAATGAACATAGAAAATTATGTCTCATCTTACTATGGTCCATTTCTTCGTTTAATAATGACATGTTGTTGACTAGATGAATAAATGATACATCTGCTTTTGACCATCTATTAATATTGGACAGCTGAAAATTTTTTCTTTAGTATTTAAACTATATGGATTTGAATGCCTATGCTTTTCTGTTCTTCATTTTTGGTTTGTTTTTTTCCACATTTTTGTTGATATGGTTGGAATTTCAAAATTTTATGTATTAATAAAGTTTTTATGGAAGCAAATAGAAAATTTTTCAGTCCATACTTTGTATTCATTATTAAGTCCATTCATCAAACTAGTGTGAGCTTTTAAAACTGTATATTTCCATGCTTTCTTGGCTATGCTGTTTTCTAACAATTCATTTCTATGTACAATGATTTTTTAACCATTTTACTGAGTTATGATTGAAAAGCAAAAAAGTGTATGTATTTAATGTATACAACCTAAAGGGTTTGGGGATAAGTATATATCTGTGCATCTATCACTGCAATCAATGCTATAAACATATCCATCACCTACAAAAGTTTCCTCTTACTCTCTTTATTTTTATTATTTTGTGATTTAAAAAAACACTTAACATATAGCAAATGTATATACAATATAATTTGTCTATAATGTAGGCAATATAATTTGCTAACTACACGCATGCTTTACAGTAGATTTCTAGGACTTACTCATCTAGATACAATGTTTTAAATCATGTCTGTTCAGAGTTTTGACTATATTAAAATCCAAAGTAAATATGATATCAAGTGCAATGCTCATATATTAAAGCACTCAAAGCACATTTGATATTAAAATGTGATTATTGCATATTGATTCTCACATTACCATTTTCCTCAAAGTTGTTAATAAATTAAAAGGCTCTCTACTGTTTCTTTTTGATAAAAGTTTGAGAATATTTTGGGATTCCTTCATAATATGAAGAGCTTTTTTTTTTTTTAATTTTTTTCAACGTTTATTTATTTTTGGGACAGAGAGAGACAGAGCATGAACGGGGGAGGGGCAGAGAGAGAGGGAGACACAGAATCAGAAACAGGCTCCAGGCTCTGAGCCATCAGCCCAGAGCCTGACGCGGGGCTCGAACTCACAGACCGCGAGATCGTGACCTGGCTGAAGTCGGACACTTAACCGACTGCGCCACCCAGGCGCCCCAATATGAAGAGCTTTAATAAGTTAGCTATCCTGGTACTGTTTTAGAAATGTTATTATTTCAAGGAGATAAATATATTCTAGGAGTCTGTTTAAAATATGAACTTAATTCAAAAGGTATTTGATTTTTATAAGAAGCTAACTATATGGAAAATTAATCATTCAAGATATCAAGGACTGAAAAATGACAATTCTAATTTTTGAAACTCAAAGATAGATCTTCCAAATAGATATAAGATAATAAAGAATAGTAATTATAAACAAAACAAAAACATTAAGACTTATCTAACTTTGCAGTTGGACAAAAGAACAAATCAGGAATTAAGAAAAAAATACATTATTATTAACATCTAAGGATAGCATAGTTTTTTTAAGGTTAAAACTTAAACTTAACAGTTTTTTATTTTAAAAATCTTAATTTTTTAAAACGTCTGTGTATTTATTTTGAAAGAGATAGAGAGAAAGAGAGCATGGGTGTATGAGGGGCAGAGAGAGAGGGAGAGAGAGAATCCCAAGCAGGCTCCACATCATCAGCTCAGAACCTGATGCCAGGCTCAAACCCATGAAACATGAGATCACGACTTGAGCTGAAATCAAGAGTCAGATCTTTAACCAACTGAGCCACCCAGGCACCCCAGTCTTAACATTTTTATTTCCAATGTGAATTTTGTTTCCCACCTCCCCCCTCAGTGTGAATTTTGATTTCAGATGGGTGTTTTCCCTAAAGATGTGAAAATGAACTTTCAAATTGAGAACAGATCTTGTCTAAGAGATATCAAAACTGTATTTTACATGTTATTATATCTGATTATAACCAGTTGAGACTCATAAAGTATAATAAAGTACCATTAAGTGTTAATAAATGACACGGACACCAGACTCTTAGGCTGATGTAAAGGCTCCTTCCTGCTCAGTGAACAATGGTGAAAGCAAAGAGAAAACCTTGATCCCCTCCTGCTTCTGAGACAGAAGTAGGTCCAGTGTTACTCTGATTTCACAACTCCATGCAGGGACCCCATCGTTCATCTGAACTACTGATCTAGAATTCTTTTCTTTGAGCAGTGTTTACCCTCTGAACCACTTTTTTGTAGCTCAAGGCCTGTGAAGGATGGGTCAAGAAAGCTCTCATCTGTGACTTACTTATGACTTATTAGTGCTGCTAAACTATAACTGTAAGAAGAAAATGTATGGATTTCATAGAAATACCAAACGAACCTGTGTTGAATGTTTTAACTCATTAATTCATGTGGAAACTAGGAAGATATAAAATTGATTCAAAGAGAAATTTGAAGAACAGTCATGTCTATATAGTCTAAAACAGATTTACTATTAGCTGCAAAATAGTTCATATTGCATAGGGAAATAAAATGCAAATGCAGTAATTGGGGTCATGTTTTCTACAGAGTAGAAGTCAATTGTGTCTCCACTTAAAAAAATTTTTGCACTTTGCAATGGATAAGAATTACTTGCATTTCCATTCATTTTCTACAATTTAATTTCCATCCTTACACAGTTATAAAATAATCTACTCAATCAATCAATCAATCAAAGGGCAATCAAAGGTGAAAACAGATAAAATTCAATAGCCCTTTAAGGACCATTAGACAATGTCTAGAACCGCAGTGAAAGGAAATCCAGTAAACTTATTTGTCATTTACACATTGTGGAAAATTTTTTCCTGAGAGTCTTCCAGTTGTGTCCAAGGCTGAGGTTTTCTTGATATGATAACTCTGGTTTGACTATCTTCATGCTTTATAATCCTCCACATGCTGTAAACAATTGTGATGCTATTCTAGAATCTCCCACCATAGAGATTTCAATACACAAAATCAATATATTATTTCACAAGTTTGCTTTTATCTCAAAATATACTGTGCATCATAAAGGTAAGTACAATTTAATTTCAAGAAATATATACTTCCAAAAAATTTGTAAAAAAAGCTCTCAGGAATGATATTAAGTGCAGTCAAGCATTCTCAAACCTAGAACTTGAATTAAAAACGCAAAGGGAAATCTGTGCTTTCAATTCTTAAGTAGGATCAGAAGTGACTGGATAACTCAAAGGACAGCAGGCATACCATCCGGGGCTAGAATTAATAGAAAATAAAGGAATGCATTTCAAATACTAAGCATTTATTGACTGTATGCATTGCTTGGCCCAAGTTGTATCCCGATGAATAGTTGGGGAAATAAAGACCTGAATGCTCTGGGAGAATACAAAAATGTAGAAGTGAATATCCTTAATGGCTAACAGGTGTTTTGAGGAAGTAATAGGAGGTTATTTCAGCCCTAGGTGTCATGGATTGGAAACCTAAGGATCCTTAGAGTTACAAAGTACCATTATAAAATAGGCAGCTGTTCTATCATGAGTGGCAAATGAATAGAAGGGGTTTGTATGATGAGGAAAGAATTTTAGCTGTACAAATAGTGGTGACAGAAAGAAAAGGAAAAAATATAGTAAACACCACTCTCAAGGGAAAAGCACAGAATCAATAGATTAAGTAGAATAGTTACCATCTCAGAATGAAGTCTTTATGCCAGTCTATGCTTGAGCCCTTCGGTAACCTCTGTAGCTTCTGAGAATTCTAGATTGTGTAACTTTCCCAAGTCTGTGTCTTATACGGAGTCTATTTAGCTATAGTGACTCAAATGAAAACCTTTCATTTCTAGAGCAAAATACAGATAAATAGTATGGGTCCCTATCTTTAGTTGTCCTTAGATTGGATAGGGGATACGGTGGAGAGTAAGGTAGATGAGTAGATGAGTGTGTGTGTGTGTGTGTGTGTGTGTGTGTGTGTGTGAATGTGTACATAGAGAGAGATAGACACACAGAATGAGAGACAAAAAAAAAGGGAGAAAGAGAAGGAGGAGGAGGAGAAGGAGGAGGAGAAGAAAAAGTAACAGGAGAGAAAAGAAGCAGGGAGGGCAAAAAGGCCCCAGAAAAGCCATTTTGATATGGCAGAGAATGGATGCATGTTTCCACCTAGAATCATAGCCCCCGATACATCTGAAGTGGGGGGAGTACAGGAGGAATGTCAAACCTGTGTCCTTTGGGTCATGGGTTTAGGTTACAGGAATCATAAAAACGTTCGCCATATTATGTAAGTGTGCTTGTGCTCTTAAGTTTGTAGTTTAAACCCCAGTTGAATAAAATCTGTATTTTTTTTCTTCTTTCTTCTGTTCTTTTGTCCTATTATGAATGTGAGTTCAAAACGTTTTATGTCCTTAAAGACACTTTCCTCACTTCTGGCCTTCACAGCAGATAATTTTAGAGGCTATTTCACTGCAAAGAAAAACTCTGCCTTGTGAAATAGTTCAACTCCCGCCATCCAACCACCACCAGCTGCTGAACCTACCAGCTCCAGGGGAACCGACGGCACCTAAATTTGTAGAAAGGATTTTAGTTGAAAACAAATTGATCAAAATAATGAGCTGGTCAAAATAATATACTTATCATATGTTCCCTCTCCTGTAATGGTAACTTTTAATGGACGAGGACGTTTGTGTACTTTAAGTTGTCATCAGCATTTTAAGCCATTTGTCTAATAT
Organism: Prionailurus bengalensis; assembly: GCF_016509475.1. Taxonomy (NCBI): domain Eukaryota; kingdom Metazoa; phylum Chordata; class Mammalia; order Carnivora; family Felidae; genus Prionailurus; species Prionailurus bengalensis. The sequence goes on along the minus strand of NC_057350.1, from coordinate 22,722,957 downwards.
ATTCAAATTTATCATTTAAAAATTTAAATGTATTTTTAGTCAATTATGTCTACTCTATTTTATGGCAATATTTTCATAACATTTTAAATATTATTTCCAGCTCTCAGCAATTTTTCAAAAACAAATTTGTGGAAATGAATGTTGTAATCATCAAAATTTGTTTAAATAAATTTTGAGCAACCAAGGTAATACAAAATTTAAAACACTAATAAATATGTTGGTTATTACTTATATATATATTTATATTGTTTTATATATATATTACTTATATATATTTATATTGTTTTCTATATATATTATTTTATATATATGTATATTGTTTATATATATATGTATATATATATATATTATTTTATGCAATAATTTGAGGCCCATGTTTCCTATTTGGTATTTGGCCATGGTTATACTTTTAATAATTATAGGAAAATATATGAACAGTTCTTAAATTAACATAATTTGCTAATTTGTTTGATACAATCATTATTTGCAGTTACACTGAGAATTGAATTTCTATGGTTAAGAAATGTATCCAATATTTGGAAATAAGCAAGAAATTAAAATGTCTCTGGTTTGTAAACAGAATAGTATTCTAGGTTGAACTTAACAAGCTTTAGAATGAACTAAGTTTTTATGTCTGGATATTTAATGGATATTAATTTGTAAAGGCAAAGGATAACATCTGAGTAATATTTTCTGCATCCAAAACTATATGCAAGGACATTAAAAATAAAACAAATTTCACACTGATACATTCTCAGATCTTTTTTTTCCTAACAGAATATAGGGGGGAATGTAGAAAAAACTAATATCTATTCTGTGAATTTAAAATGATTGATGGCTTTTCCTCTGGTTATTAATAGGGCTGTAAGAATAAATCTTACAATTCTCTAAGGAATCACTAACAGTTAAAAATTTACGCTATGAAGATTTTTCATTGTTATAAAATATACATAATATAAAATTTACCATTTTGACCATTTTAAGCCCACAGTTCAGTCTCATTGAGTGATGTACACAATACATTACATCACCACTACCCATCTACAGAAATTTTTCATCATCTGAAACAAAACTCTGTACCAAAACTCTGTTGCTAAAAAACAACTCCTCATTCCCCGTTCCCTTCAGGCCCTGCTCACCTCTACTGTACTTTCAATGTCTGCAAATTTGACTATTTTTGATATCTCACATAACTGGAATTGTAAAATATACCACTTTGTTGTCTGCCTTATTTCATTTAGCATAATGTTTTCAAGGTTTATTTGTATTGTAACATGTACCAGAATTTCATTCCTTTTTAAGGCTGAATATTGTATTGTGCATATATATATATCACATTGGCTTGTCCATCCATCTGTTAATGGACATTAGGGTTGTTTCCACTATATTGGCTATTGTGAGTAATGCTGCTCTGAACATTGGTTTGTAAATATCTGTGGGGGCAGGGGCTAGTCATAACACCACAGAATTTCCTACTGGTTTGAAGCTCACTTTTTCTTGATGAAGCATTTGCTTGATTGCTGTAGAACTTTCATCGTTCTTCAGAGATCCAATAAGGTTCATAAAGTCAGTTTCTGGTTGTTTTTTGATGTTTCTATTGGAGAAAAGGGGCTTGGAACTCATAGTCCATTATTTTGTTCTGAAAGAGAAAGTCTTGTGATATTATGATATAGAAAACAAGTTACCTTACATTTAAAAATATATTACACTTATGATATGTCTAGTATATAGATATATTTAACAGGCTGTTCATAAACCAGAGAAGTTCTCAGTGTATGGAAATAGTGCCACAAATTTTGTTTTGCAGAACCGTGTAAGGTGGATGAGGAAAATACTATTATCATTGTATCATGTATAAGGGAATTTAGGCTTAGAGACAAAATGTGATCTACATAACTCCTAAGTGGTGAAGTGAAAACTTGAGCACATGCTGTGTGATGTCTTCCTGTCAGAACATTTTTCAGCAGCCTTCTTTAATTGGATTTTTCTGTTTGAATTTACACACTCAAATGTTTAGCCAAAACTTTTCTGTCAATTCTCATGACAGCCACCAAGATATATTCCAAGGCCATAACCATTAATTATACAACCTTCTTGGTCTTCCTAGGCCTTAAATGAGTTATGGAAACATGAATCGCGATGGGATTTATGATTGTTAGTGGTATCAGTAGTTTAAAATTAAGTTCCCGTTGCCTCTGCCTATTGAAAGGTAAGCACTTCCCCAAGTCTTTGCCCAATTCTAGGTAAAACTCAGCTCTCAGATTTGGACCAGGACCTGGATCACAGGCAGCTGGAGTAGTGGGTGAGGTTTGGCTTGGCAGTCCCTGGATGGAATAAAGCAACAGGTGATTATATCAAGCCTAAGTAAAACTTCAATGTAACGAAATGACATCATGTATCCTTTCTTCTTCACTTTACAACATAAATAGGAAAAAATATGCTTCAAACAGAAAATGATTTTTATTTCTAATATTCTAAAGCTGAGATCAATCATGTGTGTTATAAAAACCAAACTCAGTGCCCTCTCTATTGTCATTTTAATTGATGCCTTTGGTTTCTGAACCATTGTTTCCTTTGTTTCTCCTTTTTTTTTTCTGGCCACCTATTCTCTGGATATATTGCTGACTCTTATTCCGCTCACACACCGGAATTCAATGATATTTTTTTTAGGCTTAATTTTAATAGTCTTCTCATCTCTCTTTCATGATCTGCCTGATGATCTAATCTCATTGTCTCAACTGTGATCTACTTACTGAAGTTTATAAAGTCTTTCCTGAGATCTAAAACTGTAGTTATTCATTCTCAAGTTTATTCACATTATGTACTCATATAGAAAGTATTCATCAAGCATCCTTTTCAAGTGCATCTCTTCAGTATTTCCAATTTGATGCTCCAATAAACTTAAATTCGGTGTGACCTCCTTCCCTGTATTTCCAGTGCACTCCCTTTTAGTTTTCCTTATGTCTATTACTAATATCCTTATGAGCTGCTTAACATAGAATCCTAAATTCCTCTTTTCTTTCCACCCGAATTGAGTTGATATTGTCTCCATCTTATCTCCATTTCTTTTAAATAGTAATCATTTGCCTTGTAGAAAAGACTACTTACAATAAACAACTATTAAAATTATTTTGAACTATTAAGGCACAAACAAGCTGAATCATGAAGATGTTACTAAAAATGTGTAAAATTTGGGTCCGAAATTCACACCTGAATAATTAGAAGTGGATTAGTGTCCATAAGTTTCATGAAGTGTTTCAAATATCTTAGATCTTAGAGCCCTTTTTCTAAAATTCTTATAGAACATGCTAGGATAGCTACAAAAAAATTAAACAAAAATCCATCTATCTAGAGGCAATGTGTTTGAACTTCTGGAACCAATTCTTAAGTTATTCTTCTTGAGGTTTCATTATATTGTTTAAAATGGCACTGAAGAATGAATAAATGGAAACAATAAGATTTTGCAAGAGTGAAAGCATTTATGAAACCGTATAACTGCCAAAGAACATATTTTAAAGCATCTTAAATGGTTTGATTAATGAATAATTTAAAAAGTCATTGTAGCTAACTACTCCATGTTAAATGACCTTTATCCCTTGGGCAGCTGATAAAGAGAGGTTCAGCTTTAAACAATATAAATTGAATTAGAAATTCATATGCTTATCCCAAAGTCATCCATTTTATGAACTGATTACCTCTTTTTTCTCTCTGTAGATTTATTTATGAGTTTTCATACAGAATGAATCATATAATGACTGTGAGAAATTAAGAAAGGAGTATTAGAGGAGGAACTTGAAATAACCCATCCATGCTCATAGCAAAAACGTCTGGATCCCTTGAAGTTGTGTGCCTAATTTCTGCACATGTCAAACATTTCTGTGTCTGTGTCTTTGCTCAACTATTCTCCACATTTAGAATTTGCTTTTCTGTTTCCATGTCTAAATTCTTATCTCTAAACACCTAACTCACAGATGACCAATATTGTAAAACTTACCCTGATTCTCTTATTCATGATTAATGCATCATCACTTCTATTCATTCTATCCTATAGCACTTTCTCTATAATGTGATTACATGTATCAATATTGATGTGCATTACAACTGGTAACATATACTGATATAAACCCTATATATTCAGTAATATTTCCATTCTACCTAATAAAGTGTTAGCTCATTGAGGTCAGAGACCAACTTTACCAGTGTTGTATCTCCTTGGAAATAGAGAGATTTCAAGGGTTATGCCTTGAACATAATGATTGTTCAAAATTCTTTACTTAATTGAATGTACTGCCTCATAGTATTAATTTATCGCTCAAAGAAACTGAGGTGAAACTCCAAAACTTCCATAATCTGAATTAAGCTTAGTTATAGATATATGTTTTGGTATTACTCCTTATAGGTATCTTTTTGTTTAACTTAAAAATAACAATTTATCCTGAAAAAGAAAAACAAAACAGGAGGCATCACAATTCTGGGTTTCTAGCTATATTGAAAAGCTATAGTCATCAAGACAGTATGGTACTGGCACAAAAACAGACACATAAATCAGTGAAATGCAATAGAAATCCAGAAATGGACCCACAACTATATGGTCAACTTATCTGCAACTAAGTAGGAAAGAATATCCAATGGAAAAAAAGATAGTATCTTCCACACATCATGTTGGAAACCTGGACTGCAACATGTAGAAGAATGAAATTGGACCACTTTCTAACACCATGTACAAAAATAAATTTGAAATGGATGAAATATGAGACAGGGAATCATTAAAATCCTAGAGGACAACTTAGGCAGCAACCTCTTTGATCTCAGTTGGGGCAACTTCTTACTAGACATATCATTGAAGGGAAGGGAAATGACAGCAAACATAAACTGTTGGGACCTCATCAAGATAAAAAGCTTCTGCACTGTGAAGGAAACAATCAAAAAACCTAAAAGACAGCCTACAGAATGGGAGGAGATCTTTGCAAATGACATATCTGACAAAAGCTTCATATCCAAAATCTGTAAAGAATTTATCAAACTCAACACCCAAAAAGAAAATAACCCAGTTAAAAATGTTCAGCAGACATGAATAGATACTTTTCCAAAGAAGACATCCAGATAGCTAACAGACACATGAAAGATGCTCAACATCACTCATCATCAGGGAAATATAAATCAAAACCATGATGAGATACCACCTCATACCTGTAAGTATGGCTAAAATTAACAACACAAGAAACAACATGTGTTGGTGAGGATGCAGAGAAAGGGGAACACTCTTGCATTGTTGGTCGAAATGCAAACTGATGCATCCACTCTGGGGAACAGTATCCAGGCTCCTCAGAAAACTAAAAAAAGAACAACCCTAGAATCCAGGAATTGCACTACTAGGTATTTACCCAAAGGATAGAAAAATACAGATTTGAAGGGGTACATGCACCCCAATGTTTATAGCAACATTATCAACAATAGCCAAACTATGGAGAGGGCTCCAATGTCCATTAACTGATCAATAGATAAAGAAGTTGTTATGTATATACACAATGGACTATTAGTCAGCCATCAAAAAGGTGAAATCTTGCCGTTTGCAACAACATGGACAGAGCTAGACTATACTATGCTAAGTGAAATAAGTCAATCAGTGAAAGACAAATACCATTTCCCTCATATAATGGAGTGTAAGAAACAAAAGCAGTGAACACATGGGAAGGAGGAGAAGAGAAGAAAGGAAAACAAATCACAAGAGACTCTTTTTTTTAAGTTGACTAATGTATTTTGAGACAGAGAGAGAGGTAGGGACAGAGAGAGATAGAATCCCAAGTAGGCTCTGCACTGCCACCGTGGAGCTGGATGCAGGCTCACAAACCACGAGATCCTGATCTGAGCTGAAACCAAGAGTCACTCAACCAACTGAGCCACCCAGGTGCTCCACTCAGGTGCACCAAACCATAAGAGACTCTTAATGATAGAGAACAAACTGATGGTTGATGGAGGGAGGTGGGTGGGAGACGGGATAGATGGGTATTAAGGAGGGCACTTGTGATGAGCACTGGGTGTTGTACGTAAGTGATGAATTACTGAATTCTATTTCTGAAATCATATGTACTGTATATTAACTAAAATATAAATAATAATAATAAGTAAACAAATTTAAAAATAAAATAAATACAAATAAAAATAGCAGTTAAGAAACAGACTATTATACTTAGGTCTATTGCATTTTCTATTTATTTCACCTAAGCATATATTTATATATTTATTATTATTCTGTATTAGTTATAAGAACAACAAAAATAAATGTATAAAAACCGCCTATGCATAAGCACACAAAAAGCTTTCTTACACTCCTTCTGGATATTAAACACATTCAGAGTCTTCCTGTGGTGATGAACTCTCCAGCTGGACATCTACTGAAATAGAAATGACTTTAGTTTAATTAAAGTTCCTGTTGACACAGTTGTTTCCAAAACATAGGGAAATCCTTGTGGAACAAGCAGTGGCCATCCTACTTATTTTAATAGCTAGGATTTTATTCCTGACAGGGTTATCTACTGTTCACCTTACTTTTAACAAAGAAATCACCTCCAGTGGGCTACAACTCTCTTTTACAGTTCTACAGATTGGAAACATGGATATTTATTGCAGTTAAGGAACTAAGAATTTTAAAGAGGCACTTTGCCAAAGCTGGCTGATAAATGACCTCATTCTCCTTCAAGTTTATTGTCAACATCGTGCTGTGCTGGCGCTCCAAGATGCATGATGCGGTTCATGTCTTTCTGCATGAGTTTCAGGGGCACAGCTCTCAATAAAGAAGTGTGCCTGAATGGCTGATTTTATTTGTTTACCAAAGACTGTCTCTTTTATAATTCATCAAAGTACAAAAAGAATATTCTAAACAGTTTATAATAATTATAATTTAAAATACCAATACATAGACTTTCTTTCTCTGCTCAGGGTGGGTGGGCTTCATGACACAACCCATTCAATTGCACGGAATTCCACACGTAACATGGCCCTGTTCATGGTGTTATGTTGTGTCATCACTATCTTGAAATTCTCAGTTATTTTTGAACAAAATGTCCTTGTAATTTCATTTCATTTCATTTCATTTCATTTCATTTCATTTCATTTCATTTCATTTCATTTCATTTCATTATTTTCAAATGTCTGTGGTTATCATGGCTTAGAATGTATCAAGAGGTTTGGGATCCCCAGGCTGACAGATATAAACCAATTAGGTAACCCTTCTATATTTCCAATTCCTTGAATTGGCAGTTTCTATACCATGATCTGGAAAATTGTATTGGAAACTTTTATCTTAGCCGTAAACACCACATCCTTTTTTGTTTCTTCTCCGAATGAAATTTTTGAAGCTCAACCTCTGAAAACACTAAAAATTATAGCTGGTGTTGCTCAGGTGTGGGTTGAAAGGAAAGGTTGGTCCACTTTTCTCTGGGCACAGAGATGGGGAGGATAGTTTCAAGACCACGAGGCACCACAAAGGAGCCCACATAGGAGGCAAAATATTGTTTGAAAATCAAAAATCAATGGAGGCCAAAGTTATTGGAACAATTGCACGTAAGTGAAAGTCTATTAATATTCAGAACCAAAACATTTATTTAGAGGACTAAAGACACATTTAAACTGAATGGGACTTAAAAAATATAGTGGTCTTGGATGCTTGATATAAAACACAACAGGATTTCTGAAGGCTTAAAATGTACTGGGAGCTAGAATTTTAAATCTCAGATGATTTTTTATCTTTACTTGAGAATATGGAGTATAATTGATTATAATGCATACAATTACAAAATGTACAGATTCTAAAATATGGTCATGGTAGTTTTGAATTTATCAAGGAAATATGACACATTTCTTAGTATCAGCTTTCAGGTTATTCCTATGACCTCATGTATGGTTGTGTAAAATTTTTTTATTAGAACTGGGTGTATGATACAGACACGTTGCACTTTATTGGAATTAGAAATGGCCCAGACCCAATGCCGTTAATGGCAGCTCAACGAACTATTCCATCATGAACGGTCTTAGAATATTGGTAAACATTGCTCGCATCCAAATTGAGCTTCAGACTCAGTATCTCATTATATAAATGCAAGGCGTGAATTTTATGTGCCCAAACCATGTCAAGCACTATTAAACCAACAAGGGTATAGAGAAGGAACAATACAGACCTCTTGGAAACTCTCACTATTGCTTTCAGTCAGGAACCTAGAGGTGTGTAGTTTCAACAGAGAGAAATGCAATACTTTTTGAAAGCTGTCACTGATCAATATTCTAAATGCAGACTTTTTAGGAAAACACAACACATAGTGATCCTTTTCTAATATGCTTATCAAAGTCATATTTCAACATTGGCTGTGCTCATTAAATTTGTACTTGAATATAAATGTTTGAATATGCATTTTTATGTGGAAAAAAACATCTTTAAAAGAATCTAAAGTGGATTCAAGGACACACTTTGCAGTTGATGATTTACTAACTAGAGATATGACATTTTGATGATCCCTCAAATCTGTGTCCCAGGAGACCCATTGCCCTTTTAAAGTCATGATGTGTCCTAATGCCTCAGTAACACCTGGGCCTACCGACTGGATTTTTTGAGTGATAGAAATTATACAAATGACATCAGTTTTCCTAAAAGCTGACTTCAGGAACTTTGAAGGCCTTGTCATCAGTGGGGAAAATACTGACCAAATAATGATCCCAGAAAATTTTGGACTGGTAGAATCATTCAGAAAAATATCATTTGACAACAAATGAGGTAGTTAGGGTTCTCATCTGGCTCTGAGAATTCTCTGACTCTCATTTATCCTTTAACAGTAAGAAATCTATTCATTCCAGTGTTATGTCAACAATAGAGTCCAATATTTGATAGTTCCTTTTCCTTTTTCTTAAAATAAATAAGTACTGGGAATGAATGTATATCTGGTCAGATAAAAGTGGTCAGGATGAGCCAGTAGCAAAGGCCTGAATATCAGAAAGGTAAACAGGGTAGGTATCTCTAGACACATATATTATGATATGGAAGCGACACCCAATGGAGCAGGGCCAACCTGGGTTAATGTCATGACCCTACCATTCACACACCTCTTAAGAATAAATTACTATACATTGTTGAGCCTCATCTTATGCATTTGGAACAGGAGAATCGCAACATCTTTATAGACAGTAGGATGGATATTACATGATCTGGTAGAGAATCTGGTACTTTGTAATTTCTTCTAAATTTTGGTTATTGTTACTCGCTTTTCAAGGAAGAATATTCCTTATATATCACAATTAATAAATGTCCATAAAATACATGTTAGCAAAAACTTGAAGAAAAGTTTTATTAACTCATTCTTTTTCTGATTCTGGGGTGAAATTCTTTGATTTTCTTTGTTTTCTGTTGTGTGAATTTTAGTAAAATAAGTATTAGCATGGATTCTGGGCCTAGTCTGTGTTCAAATCTTGACTATACCGCTTTCTGGCTGTGTGACTGTAGGCAAGTTTATTTCCGTTGGATTGTCTTGGCTTCCTCATACATGAGTGAGATCACTATGGGTATTAAATAAGTTAATGAATTAATCTTTAAATAATTTAAGATAGTAGTTAACATATAAAAGTTCTATGTAAATAGTAGCTATAATTTTTCAACAAAAATATTTTGGTGGTATTTTGAAATATTCATCTATATTTAATGTTGTAAACACTATTGCATACAGTTCTTGTGCAGATTGTTAATATTAAAATATTTATTAAGATCATGTAAATTAATTTGTTAGAATATTGGTGTTATGATGGCTTTATATTTTAGAATTAAAATTTTCAGAGTTAGTATAATAGATTCCTTTTTTATCTGAAAACATATTGCTTTTTTTTTTAAGTTTATATATTTTTGACAGAGATAGAGAGAGACAGAGCATGAGTGGGGAAGGGGCAGAGAGAGGGAAACACAGAATCCGAAGCAGGCTCCAGGCTCTCAGCTGTCAGCACAGAGCCCAATGTGGGGCTCGAACTCACGGACCCCAAGATCATGACCTGAGCCGAAGTTGGACACTCAACCGACTGAGTCACCCAAGCGCCCCATGAAAACATGTTGTTTCTTAAAGTCAGTGTGTATACACAAACATGTATATTTTTATTTTATCTTATTCTCCTTTCAGTTGTAAATTTTCCTGTATATACTTTCTTTATTTGCAAATGCATATTTATGTACTTAACCTCATTTACTCTTACTTTTCCCATTGATCAAAATATATACTTGAATCACTCTTCAAATACATATAATCAATTTAGGGTTTCCTTACTTTTTTTTTTTTCAGTGATTTATTACTCACACACATACCCAGTGCTCACCACAAGTACCCTCCTTAATTTCCATAAACCATTTGGCCATTTCCCACTCAGCTCCCTCCAACAACCCTCAGTTTGTTCTCTATCACTGAGTCTCTTGTAGTTTGTTTCTCTCTCTCCTCTTCCCCCCCAATCCCCGCCCGTTCCCATGCATTCATCTGTTTTGTTTCATAAATTACACATATAAGTGAAATCATATAGTATTTGTCTCTTTCTGATTGACTTATCTTACTTAGCATAATACATTCTAGCTCTATCCACATCGTTGTAAATGGCAAGATTTCATTCTTTTTGATGGCCAAATAATATTCCTGTGTGTGTGTGTGTGTGTGTGTGTACCCCACATCCTCTTTATCCATCAGTTAATGGACATTTGGACTCTCTCCATAGTTTGGCTATTGTTTTTTTTTTAATTTTTTTTAATGTTTATTTATTTTTGAGACAGAGAGAGACAGAGCATGAATGGGGGAGGGTCAGAGAGAGGGAGACACAGAATCTGAAGCAGGCTCCAGGCCCTGAGCTGCCAGCACAGAGCCTGACGCGGGGCTCGAACTCACAGACCGTGAGATCATGACCTGAACCGAAGTCGGCCGCTTAACCGACTGAGCCACCCAGGCGCCGCTAGTTTGGCTATTGTTGATAATGGTGATAATGCTGCCATAAACATAGGGGTGCATGTACCCCTTCAAATATGTATTTTTATATTCTTTGGATAAATACCTAGTAGTGGAATTGCTGGATTGTAGGATAACTCTGTTTTTTGTTTTTTGAGGAATCTCCATACTATTCCCCAGAGCGGCTGCCCCAGTTTGGATTCCCACCAGTGATGCAAGAAGGCTCCTCCTCTTTTCAATACTTGTTGTTTCTTGTGTTGTTAATTTTAGCCATTGTGACAGGTGTGAGGTGGTATTTTATCATGGTTTTGATTTTTATTTTTCTGAATTCCAAAATAATTTTTGAAATGTGTATTTGCGTGGGGGTGGGGCTGTGGTGGGAAAACCTGGGGTTTAACCCCATAGAAATGAGAAAGTGAAAAGGAGGACCTACAGAAACTGAACTGTGACAGTCACAGCAGGTAACACACCCGTTGATGTCCTCCTGCATATATTCTGGAGTAAATACCAAAGGTGTGGTTCAACATTTCCAATTCAATGATTCCACAACACCTCTAAATCAATATGGATGTTTGACTGATGTCTTCAATTAGAAGGGTTTTGGTTCTGTTTGGTTTTTTTTTTTTTAGCCTTTTAGAGAGAAAGTCAACGTAAGTTATTTCTTGTTAAAAAGAAATGAATTTTCTTAATGTTTATTTTTGAGAGAGAGAGGGAGACAGAGCATGAGAAAGGGAGGGTCAGAGAGAGAGGGAGACAAAGAATGCGAAGCAGGTCCAGGCTCCGAGCTGTCAGCACAGAGCTTGACATGGGGCTTGAACTCATGAGCTGTGAGATCATGAACTGAGCCCAAGTCAGACACTTAACTGAGTGAGCCACCCATGCACCCCAAAAGAGATGAATTCTGAAATAATATCCTCAAAGAAATTTTGAATATTCTTTTATCACCTGAATAAAGAAAAGTCAACCAAGAAGGATTGAAGATGAATATAAAATAGATTTAAAGAAAACAACTAAAGTGTGTTAAAGCTTTCAGTTTTTTATGCACTGTATGTTCACCTAACACATTTTTGTTGTTATTGCTGTTTGATACTTAAAAGAGTTTCATGAGTTACATGCTATTAACCTTTCTTCAGAGAGGAGACATTTGAGGTAGAAAAAGTTAAGTAACTTTTGTCCGTGACCATAACTTCTTATTAAGATTTCAGCACAGTATTAAAAATGTCTGCATAGGTTTACATAATTATATTTTATTTATATAAGGCATGTTCTAGTTCCTCCCAGGAAACCCAAACTCAAATGCTCTCAAGGTTCTAACAGATACCATCTAACAGGTAGCAGCTATGCTCACCACAAGTATGGGTACATTCTGTCACCATTCAACACTGTTGCAATCCCACTGACTAGTTGTTGTACTTTTTATTCAGGTGATTTACTCATTCCACAGCTGGAAGCCTGTATCTCCCATTGTCCTTCACCCATTTTTCCCAACCCCCAAGCCCCCTTCCCTCTAACAACCATCTCAGATGTACACTTCAAGTGGGTCAATTGTATAGAATGTGAATTATATCTCACAAAAGCTGTTACAAAAAATTAAGACAAAGTAAATGAAAACAAAAGTCTTGAATTTTGTTAAACACATGTCCATTCAATTTTGATAAACATACATCTTGTCCTCAGATATTACAGTAAAGAATTAAGGGAGGCATCTGTGCCTACTTTCTGCATGAAAAAAAATAGCAATAATTTTAAATCAAGACCAGTCAACACATTTTTCCCCCTTTAGCCATGTTCAAATTCAAGGTGCCAAACAAAGAGAAGCAAAAAAGTGGATTTCATTAAGGTGGTGCATTAAAGAATACAACAGAGCAAGAGAAAAGCAAGCAAGTTGATGGTGTATGCAAATAATTAGTCATGATCAGAACATGGGATTTGGGACTTATAGGTAATGCTAAAATCAAAGCTTGGTCATGAGAGTAGATCGTGGAAGGGCAAGTTTGTTGAAGAAGAAAAGACTCCTTGAGGCCAGGAATCTTAGAAGAAGCATTGTAGATACTGAAATCACTTGGAATTTTTAAAATTTTATACAAATTATCTTGGGGAGAGTACCAATAGGTTAGGAAACAATTCTAAAAACAAAGGTAATGGATTTGAATAGTATAATCACATAAAATTCAAAGATTTTTAAAAATAATTATCTTTTTTACTTTTTCTTTCTTCCCCCTTCCTTCCTTCCTTCCTTCCTTCCTTCCTTCCTTCCTCCCTCCCTCTTGCTTCCTTTCCTTCCTTTTCCTTTCCTTTCCTTTTCTTTCTTTCTTTCTTTCTTTCTTTCTTTCTTTCTTTCTTTCTTTCTTTCATCTTTCTTTCTGTCTTTCTTCTTTAGCACATTTTCAATTGTAATTCTATCCCTGCCTTTTGAGATATATATCTGCCAGCCTCCTGTCAGTTTTACAACCTAGGAATGTTTTTCTCAAGAACCTGGGAGCCGTTCCTTTGAAATCTATTTACCAAGAAAGATAGTGCCCCGTCTCCCAGTGTCAGTGGGAAAGTTTGAGTCTAACTAAGGGGCAATTAGCAAACACAGATACTCTGATCACACTGAGAGCCCTGCCCCCTGATGTCCTCCAGAACCTGTTCCTTAGCTCACCTCAGGTTTAGAAATGCTCTCAACCTTTTGTTTCCATGGAGTTATGTTCACTCTCTCTCCCCTGTTGCAATAGTCTTGAGTAAGTCTTCCTTGCCTATTTAAATCTGTGCGGTACATTTTTTAAAGATAATTTGTAAGCAACTGCATTGTTTTCCACCTTAAAAAGGAGACTTCAGGGGCGCCTGGGTGGCGCAGTCGGTTAAGCGTCCGACTTCAGCCAGGTCATGATCTCGCGGTCCGTGAGTTCGAGCCCCGCGTCAGGCTCTGGGCTGATGGCTCCGAGCCTGGAGCCTGTTTCCGATTCTGTGTCTCCCTCTCTCTCTGCCCCTCCCCCGTTCATGCTCTGTCTCTCTCTGTCCCCCAAAAAATAAATAAACGTTGAAAAAAAAATTAAAAAAAAAATAAATAAATAAAAAGGAGACTTCAGGTATGCCTCACTACAAAGTGCTGACAAAAGAGTTCTTGATAAGTTATCGATGGTCAAGTTGAAATTTAAGCACAATTACCTCTGTTTGCCATCCATACACCTCATCACTTACAGAGACCTTAGCAGGAACTGGAATGCAAATGAAGTTCTACCAAACCTCTCTGCCTTATAATAATGCTGCTTATTTTAATAAAACTGATTAATTAAAAATGGAAACATCCAATGTAAATATTGGAGCAAAGGTGTAACTCCAAAGTGAGCCAAGTACTGAGGGTGGCAAGGAATTTCTTGGGGATTAAACATTGTTCTTTTACTCCCATTTCTTGCAGAGAGTGAATATCCAGCATAAAATTCAATCTAGCACAAGCTAGAAACAGCCATTAGACACCAACAATCATATTGCACTAAGTTGACAAAGAGTCACAAGTTTATTATGTTTCCTCAAATATTGTAACAGATATATGTTTTCCTTAATTTTTCTCTTGCAGAGAAAAATCTATCTATATGTATGTCCATGTTGGAAAAGAGAAGAGAAGAAGAAAGAAGAGAGGCCAAGGACCTTTCTCAATTTTCATGGAGACAAGTTACTGACAAGTCAAAAGTATAAAAATACAAAATGGAAAAAAACTAGGGTGAATGAAAAGTCTTTATCAAACGCTTATGTATAGTATATCTGTTCAAAAATACTTTAGCATTTTTACAAAATGCATAGGTTTTACTTTGCAGCAAAGAAAATTTAGGGGTGCCTGGGTGGCTCAGTCGGTTGAGCGTCTGACTTCAGCTGCTGTCATGATCTCATGGCTCGTGAGTTCGAGCCCCGCGTCAGGGTCTGTGCTGACAGCTCAGAGCCTGGAGCCTGCTTTGGATTCTGTGTCTCCCTCTTTCTATCCCTCCCCCACTCATGCTCTGTCTCTCTTTCTCTCTCAAAAATAAACAAACATTCAAAAAAATTAAAAAAAATTTGAATGTTTCCACTCACTCTCATTCCTTCTAATCTGTTGAATCAAAGCCATAAATCACTGTAAGGTAGTTGAGGCTCTTTCTTTAAGTTACTTTATGTTAAGTTTCTCCTTGATTACTGAAAAAAATAATTTTTTAAATGCTTCTTTTCTTTTAATGTTTTTGTTTATTTTTTGAGGGAGAAAGAGACAGAGCACAAGTGGGGTGGGGTGGGGCACAGAGGGAGAGGGAGGCACAGAATCCCAAGCAGGCTCCAGACTCTGAGCTGTCAGCACAGAGCCTGATGCAGAGCTCAAACTCACGGGGCCGTGAGATCATGACCTGAGCCCAGATCAGACTCCTGGCTGTTTTGGAGACACTACCTTGCTTGGTTTAAATAGCCCAGAGCACTCTGGAATTGTATACCAGGAATTGTATACCAGGTTACATACATACATGTATACATACAGGAATTGTATACCAGGAATAGGATAAGAGAATATTGCCTACAATAATGCCACTAAACCAATCCCTGAAGTTTCACATGTAATATATTTGCAAATACCTAGGAAGAAAGATTACAGCTCCAAAATTTCCACTGATTACATAAAATGGGGATTTTCTTTTCTTTTTTTTTTAACGTTTATTTATTTTTGAGACAGAGAGAGACAGAGCATGAATGGGGGAGGGGCAGAGAGAGAGGGAGACACAGAATCGGAAGCAGGGTCCAGGCTCTGAGCCGTCAGCCCAGAGCCCAACGCGGGTGCTCGAACTCACGGACCGCGAGATCGTGACCTGAGTTGAGGTGGGATGCTTAACCGACTGAGCCACCCAGGCGCCCCTAAAATGGGGATTTTCTTAAAATAATTTTTTTTTTTCAGGGGAAACTGGGTGGCTCAGTTGGTTAAGTGTCCAACTTTGACCTGTTTTGGATTCTGTGTTACCTCTCTCTCCACTCCTCTCCCCCGGCACTCTGTCTCTTTCTCTCAAAAATAAACAGTAAAAAAAATTTTTTTTACTATTTAAAAAAAGAAATGAGCTATCAAGCCATGAAAAGACATGGGGAAATGTAAATGTGCATCACTAAGTGAAAGAAGCCAACAAGAAGCCAATCTGAAAAGGCTATATAGCTTATGGTTTCGAGTATATGATATTCTGGAAAAGATAAAACTGTGGAGAAGATGCAAAGATTAGTGTTTCCTAGGGGTTAGGGGAGAGGGAAAGATGGATAGGCAGATTACAGAGGATTTTTAAGGCAGTGAAACTATTTTGAATGATACTATAATGGTGGACACACATATTTATATCTTTGTGAAAACTCATAGAATGCCCAACACCAAGGGTGAACCCAAATGTTAACTATGGACCTTAAATGATAATGATGGTTTGATGTAGCTTCATTTTTGTACAAATATACCACTATGGTGGAGGTTTGAGACAGTGGGTGAGGTTATGCATGTGTGGGGACAGGGGGTATATAGCTACTCTCTGTATTTTCTGCTCATGTAAATAAAACCTCTCTAAGAAATTACATTTATGAATTAAATGAAAGTTATTTAACCTCTCCCAACTTCAGTTTTATCAAATGTAGAAGGAAGATAATAATACCTCCATTTCATAAAATAGTTATAAGGCTAAATCAGCAGATTTCTATTGCTTAGAACACTACTTGTCTTTTGAGTACTGGGGTGTTAGCTGTTATTAGTGGTAATGTATCATTTAGATTTACCACCTCTTCTTTCCCGTTTCTATGATCTTAGTCCTCAAACACCTGCAATTAATCTATGAAGTAGACTGAACAGATACCCTTAGCCTCCCCTTTTACATCAGGAAACAAAGGTGAGAATTCAAATAAATTCTGTAGGATCATAGTTCAGACACACACAAGTTTGTGATTCATTAGTCTTTAGACTAATGGTATCAGTAAGGAAATTACATTGTATGTTCTTGAGAGAATAAGAGTGAAAGATAAGTAAAATCTTAGTACAGTAAAACCTTGGTGTGCAAGCATAATCACGTTCTGGAAACGTGATTGTATTTTAAAGTACTTGTATATCAAAGCGAATTTTAAGAACCTTTGGCTCACTTGTGATCACGTGACCTTCGGCCTCATGTACTACTTGTATTGCAAGACATCACTCGTTTATCAAGTTAAAAGTCATTAGAAATGTTTGCTTGCCTTGAGGAACACTTGCAGAACGAATGTTACTCACAATCCAAGGTTTTACTCTACTTTTTATGAAAATAAGTCGGTTGACCTTTTAGCTGCCAATGAAAAGGCCTTAGAACACCTAGCGATCCCCAAACCCATTAAGAACAATGGCAACACACGGTATGCCTTGAGACCGCTTCATATATGGCTGCCCCTGTGCTCTACACAGCTACCTCCGGTCTCCATGCTCTTTGAAGGTGACTTTTCCATATTCTGCCAATCGCCTTTCAGCTTGACCATTAATTTCACACTACACAGATTTTGAGTCTCTGTCCCCTCCAGGTCCATTGATACCTTTCCTGCAGGTGGATGCCCATGGATTTAGATGGGAGAGAACAGGCCATAGAATCCAAGGGCTTTCTGCCTGTGTGAAACTCTCAGCTCGATTCATGCAGAGCCTGGTCTCAGCTAAAGACCTAGAGAACCCTGACTTGTCTCTGGTTTCAGCTAAAGAACCAGAGAACCCTGAGCCGTGAGCATGCTTCAGAAACCACAGAGGTGGCTCAGGCCAACCTAGCGGATAAAGTGGCTGCTTTGATGTAGCCAAGTGAGAGGGAGCCACACACAGGGGTGCAGAGTTGAGCAGGGCAGGGCAGTGTATGAGCCAGCGGAAACCCATCCAGAGACTTCATGAATAATCAACAAAGTGGAGAAACACTGGTAGGTTACTTAATGCGGTTTATACAATGTAATTTCCTTTGTTTTTAAAACATCATGAATGTTGATGAAATGCCCTTTTATTTCACATTTAAGCTATAAAATGTCACCACCATTTCCAGTTTATTAGATGATGTGTTTCTTTAAAACTTTTGGTTTCACAAATATCATGCTCTGTTGTTGCATAAGGTCAGAATTATTTTCTGCCTGTTTATATGCAGTTTGACAAACTAAATCAATTTTTGGTCTTTAGGAGAATAGAGCCACAGCTAATAGGTTAGACTCTGTGTGCATAGCATTTTTTCATAACCGATCCTTATACTGAGTGAAGTGATACGTATTGAAACATCTCCCTATCATAGGCTTTCACACACAAGCTGGCATAAGATATGCTGATTAATTATTGGACCTCCTTTCCTGTAATTCTGCATTATCCACAAATTTTTATTGAACTTCTGTTTTGCACAGATCACTGGCTTGGTCTCTGGGTATGAAAAATAAATATAAAATGTAACCTTCTATAAAAGCCTAAACTACTGTCTAGATGAGAAAACCCATGCATTCATGAACCTATGTGGGTAGATAGAGTGTAGTTATCGTCATGTAAAGTAAATGCTAAATGTCAGAGGCTACAGACCAAAAATACAGGAGGCTAGAGGAGGGGTCTATGGTGGAAATCTGTTTTTATCCACTCAGGTGGTTTTACGAATGTACCTCTGCCCCTTCGGACCATGTGATATAACAATGAATCTCCAAGCCCAGTTGTATGTACAATACTCCTGCCTGGTTAATTAGCATATCCTTCTGCTAGGGACACTGTCTCAAGCTGGACCAATGAAAATCTGCTTCCTGATTTACTGGACCGATGTAGATGGAACTATTTCTGTGCAGGTCATAGACTAGTAGGATTAAGTCATGGGTGTCCTGATCATCTTGGCCCCTCAATTAGACGACCCTTCTGGGAATAAAGCTAAGACAAAGAAAATAGTATTGAGAGATGCAGAGAGGTATTCCTGGATCTAAAGTCTTCTATACCACGGGACTTTCCCAGGGATGTTGGCCGAAAAACTCCTTTTATTCTTATATCAGTTTAAATTGAAATCACAAAACCAACCACTACATGAGTCCTGATTCACACAGGAGGAGTAGTCACTTGATGGCTGAAATGGTTCAAGAGGACTTCTTTGGAATGATTTGAACGGAATCCCGAATGCTGTTTAAAACTCAATTGAGAGGGAAGGATGAAAAGGATATTTAAGACAGGGAAAATGTAGAGGGCAAAAATCCATAGTGTGAAGTTTAAAGTCTAATTTTGTATAATATAGGGTGGCTTCATGTATGTAAAGAAACACAGTTTTATAAAAGGGCAAGGACTCAGTTGAGCAAAATTAGCAGTTGGTAGATGACCTTAAGGGCACTCATATTTAAGCAATGGAATAGCGAAACTGAAATTATGCAGGAAGCCTATAAAGAGGAATACAAATAACCGATAGAGAAGGGAAAACATATACATACATATATATATATATATATGCTTTAGATATATAGACAGATATAGATATAGTTATAGATATCAGTAATATCATCCTGTCTCTGGCCCTGCAAAATTATATGGGTGATGATACCACAAACAATGTAAGACAATTGCCAAAATCCCCTCCCAGATTAAATTATCATTTCTTTTCACATTTATTTTAGCAGAAGCAACACATTCAAGTGAGTTTGTAAAAACATAAATGTTACCAAGGTTTATATTAAAAATTGCCTTTTTGTCGGCCTCTGTCTTGTTAGCCTCTCTCCTCCCCACACTTCCACTTAGAGAAAAATACTTTCATGTGTCTTTATATATCAGCTTCATATTTCTATGTAATGTTTATACTGTTTCATCTTAAATTTTCAATTTCAGACATCATCTCTTGTCATCCTGCCAAGTTGACATCCACTCCTACTTCTCCTCAAATAGAATCTTTTGGTCACATTATGAGTCAGTGTTTATTTGGACTATGTGAATATTTAGCTTATGTCAATACTGTTCTCCACTGAGTCACGTAGGGCTATGAGTATGATGCATTTTTTTTAAATCAAATAGGTTTCACTTAATCTGCTCCATTAAGCCTGTCAAATATATATATATATATTTTTAGGAATATTGCTTCTCAAATGCTCAAATATATCAGATAAACTATCAACTTTGATTTTCTTTCTTGATCTTCCTGGAATTCTCTATCTTCTCTTTTCAATCTCAACCTCAAGCTTCATGTGTTCAGTCACGGTTTCAGGGTACCTGATATACCCTCACGCTAAACGTTCTAGGCTTTGACGGGGACATTTTGCTCCTGAATTGTTCCTTCCCTTTCTCTGCTAAGTCAGAGAAAGTCTCTAATGCATCTGTATCTCTTTCAAAAATATGTTGAAATCTCATTAGGGTTTGTATGTATTGACTTTCACTTTTTTTTTTTAAACTTCTTTTCTATATTTTACGTTTGAGTGGGAGAGGAGATAACACATGTGGTCAAACTACCTTGATGATCTAGAAATTCCCCCATTCACTTTAATCTCTTTTGTTCCTGCCTCCATATCTCTGAATTTTATATTCTGTATTCTCTTTGGAATATGAAAGGTTTTTTTTTTCAATGAATCTTTGAAACAATACAAAAGCTTCTTTTATCTCTTAAAGCCACTTCTTGGTATTTAGTGTCATCCCCCAATGCACTAATTTTTGTCCCTTAAATTCACCACTTACATTCCCCAGAATCCCTGCATTTCATTTTTGTTAAGAATTATAAATAACTCAGAAATGATTTTCAGGTGCCCATGCTTCTGCTAATAGATTTTAGTAACGTCTCGGACTTGCTTTATAGTCCATATAAGAGTACATCAATCACTTTGAAAACTGATTATAGAATGATGCCTATACTTTAAGCATCTCCTTAAAATCAGTGGCCTGCATATATACACAGGTATCTCAATAGGTTAATAAACATTTGCCCTTAGAAAACAGTCACCCCAGGGGCACCTGGGTGGCTCAGTTGGTTAGGCGTCTGACTCAGGTCATTATCTTGCAGTCTGTGAAACCGAGTCCGGCGTCGGGGTCTGTGCTGACAGCTCAGAGCCTGGAGCCTGCTTCAGATTCTGTGTCTCCCTCTCTCTCTACCACTCCCCTGCTCATCCTGTCTCTGTCTCTGTCTCTCTCAAAAATAAATAAACATTAAAAATTTTTAAAAAAGAAAAAGATAGAAAACAGTCACCCCAGAAGACCATGGTATATTATAACTTTAGCTGTTGGCAGTTTGAAATGTGAAAACTTGAGTAATAATAGGTTCAGAAGCTGTTCTTGTAGTCTTTCTAATGGTCTCATGCTACCGGATAGGTTCACTATCAATCAGCTAGAATTGACAACCTCAATTCAATACAATGGGCATTGATTTTACCCACAGATCTACTATGGGACCGAAATGCATATTTTATTTTTTATTTATTTATTTTCCAGAAATGTAAATTTTAGATCAATCCTCCTGTACATTATTTCCTTCCCAATGACAGCAAAAGCAAAGACAAAATAAGGAAACACCAAAAAACCCTCACATCTAATTTAACTAGAGAAAAAGTTTCTAGATGTGCAGCTTATTTTTAGTTGCTATGGTCTTGTGTGTCTTTATTCAATGACACACTCTTAGTAATTTACTCTTAATCTGTGTGTGTTTAGTTTTTTTAAAGTTTTGAAGTCTCTCTTTTTTCTTTTTTTTAAATTTTTTTTTTCAACGTTTATTTATTTTTGGGACAGAGAGAGACAGAGCATGAACGGGGGAGAGGCAGAGAGAGAGGGAGACACAGAATCGGAAACAGGCTCCAGGCTCTGAGCCATCAGCCCAGAGCCCGACGCGGGGCTCGAACTCACGGACCGCGAGATTGTGACCTGGCTGAAGTCGGACGCTTAACCGACTGCGCCACCCAGGCGCCCCAGTTTTGAAGTCTTTCAAGTGCTTTTGAGAACTCCCCAAATTCTAGCTGGCCATGCCATTGGAGACATTTATCGGGAACTGGCAGTATAAAGGAGACACAGTCAATCCTCATGATTCTTAGATTTCATATTTGCAAATTTGCTGACTTGCTTAAATTTATATATATAACCCCCAAATCAGTATTCCCAGCACTTTCAAGGGCATTCACAGACATGCTCAGAACAGCAAAAAATTTGATTTGCCCAGCTGACATGGAACAAAGCCACTCTGGCTTTACTGTCAGCATTCATACTCTAGACAAGGATCCTTTCCGTGGTCTGTTTAGTGCCATGTTTTCTGTATTTTTGTTTTTATTGTTGTTGATGATGATTTAGTTGTTTATAATGACCACTGAACATATTATTAAAGTGTGGTCTAAATTTCCTAAAGGCAAGGAGATTATGATGTGCCTTACTGATAAAATACATGTGTTAGATAAGCTTCATTCAGGAATGAGATATACTGCTGTTGGCCTTGAGTTCAGTGTTTGTGAATGAGCACTATACATTAAATAAAGTGTCTTTAAACAGAAACACACAGTAAAAAAAGGTTATGTATAAGGTTGATGAACATGTTTTGACCAGAGTCTCACAGTTTCTTATTCTATATTTTCCCTAGGAACAATGGTTCCAAGCTTGCTAAATCAGTGTTCATAGAGACTTTATAATTATCAAGAATATTGAGAACAGGGGCATCTGGGTGGCTCAGTTGGTTGAGCGTCTGACTTTGGCTCAGGTCATCATCTCTCTGTTTGTGGGTTCAAACCCCACATAAGGCTCTGTGCTGATAGCTCAGAGCCTGGAGCCTACTTCAGATTTTGTGTCTCCCTCTCTCTCTGCCTCTCCCCCACTCATGCTTTCTCTCTCTCTCTCTCTCTCTCAAAATAAATAAACATTAAAAAAAAATAAAAAAATAAAAAGAATACTGAGAACAGACTGTATTTACTTACTAACTCAAAGGATGACTATTCTAATTGGAAAATCTTGTGGTAAAAGCTCCTGTGTAGATTTCAAGTCAAGGGTGGATAAAGAGGTTGCCCTTGGCTGCTTTTTACTATTATACTAAGACACAAGATAACAAAGTTAATAATTCTATTTTCATTTTCATTTGTTCACTTTTGTTAAGAAAATGATTAAACAAACAGTAGGTGATGCAAAGAAACTTTATTTAACAATTACTGAAAATGCAGTCTTCATTTTGAGAACTGCAAAAGGAGAGAAAGGCAGGAAGCTTTTATAACATAAAGAATAACAAACAAGGAAGAGACAAATAGAAACATCTGATTGGCCACATTGTCAACCTTGTTTGGGGAGAGAAGGAACCAGGAAGCAAGTGTGGAGCCCAGAGTTGGCTTTGTGTCTGGGGACTGGCTGACTGGCTTTACAGCCCTACATTTCTAGTCAAGTGAAGACTTTTCAGGGACATGAAAGTTATCTGAGTTTCAGTTTGCTGATGTTCCACGTGGGGCAGGAGCAGTTCCATCTTGGCTTTCAAGAGTTATTTCAACACTTTCATGGCCCATAGGTGGGTGGAAACGACAACAATAACAACAAAAAGGAATGACCCAAGTGTCTTTCTTAAAGTAAAGCCGTTTTTTGGTTCTGTTTATGGCATAAACATGTATATAATCTTAAAAGTGTATATTAACTTACTTTAAAATTTATTTCTTTTGTTATTTGACGCCTGTAGTTATCGCAATATCTGAACTTCTAAATTTTTTTAGAGTTTATTTATTTTTGAGAGAGAGAGAGATAGTGAGTGGAGGAGGGGCAGAGAGAGAGGGAGACACAGAATCTGAAGCAGGCTCCAGGCCCTGAGCTGTCAGCACAGAGCCCAATGTGAGACTGCAACTCTCAAGAGCGAGATCATGACCTAGGCTGAAGTTGGATGCTTAACTGACTGAGCCACCCAGGTGCCCCTGCAGTATCTAAACTTCCAAACTGCAATGCTATGTTGTTTATCAGCCTTAATAAAGAGTTCTGAGTTACTTGACTGGTAAAACCAACTTAAACCTTTATAATATTTCTGTTTTTTTCTTGAAAAATTCTAAAATTTTAGTTTGAAGTTCTAGAGACTAACATATTGAATATAAAGTACATTATTAATTGATGCTGATACTTTGCAAACCTGAGTGCATTTAGCTATCATAGCTCCTCATATCCGAGTGATCATTTGAGTTAAAATAAAACAGGCTATAAATGAATGTTTCTAATTATTTTGCCACACTCTGATTTTTTTCATCACCAGGAATTACAGCTGCAGCAAAATAAACTACAGCTTAATATATAGATAATAAGATAGTGATTTATACAGTCATGTGGATTTTTTTACGCTACTTTGAATATTTATGTACTTGGATACATTCAAATCAGAGCCTTTTTTTTTTTCAACTTTACCTGTAAATATTTGATTAAATGACCCTTGCCAACTATACAAGCCTTTATCTTGTCAGCTCTATTATCAATAATTAAGATAAGACTGACCCTATCTTGCCTCTCCATTTCTGCTTTGGTGGCAAAAATTATTTTTTTCCTTAAAAAATATCTTCCCAGTTGCTGAAGCAGAAAAATTATTTTATTTCTACCTCAGTGGAGCTTCTGTTTTGGAGGTTGAAACACCTGCTATGCATATATTATGTAAAGAACATACCAATCATTTAGAATGAAAGTTTGAATATAAGTGCCAGACGTTACTGAAATCCGTTTCATAATGTGCTTGTGTATCATTTTCATTGTTTTACTATTTTATTGCTACAGAAACAAGCAGGCATATATGTGTGTGGGTGTGTGCTTGTGTAATCAATGGTTGAGAGTAACAACTAGTGATTAACATAAGCAAATAACCTTAGTTTTTCACCCATGCTAACACTAGTTGACAAAAATTCTACACAAATGATGTAAAAAAGTCTCTACTCCTCATGTTTCTGCTGCATTCTATTTGCATTGAGGTATCAGCATTTACTCATTGATGCTTTTCAAATTGTCTTTCCCTCTCAGAACACAAGGCTGAGAGTGCTCTACGCATTTTAAGGACATGCAGATGTACTCCACAAACCTCAACTCAAATAGAAAGTGGAGACTAGTAGCAAATGAAAAGTGGAGAAAGTGAAATTTGACCCACTGCCCAAACCTTGTTAATTACTCCTTTTATTTCAATTGTGATCATGAGGTTTCAAGCAACTTATCCATCCCAACCAGCTCTGTA
This sequence comes from Prionailurus bengalensis, assembly GCF_016509475.1. Taxonomy (NCBI): domain Eukaryota; kingdom Metazoa; phylum Chordata; class Mammalia; order Carnivora; family Felidae; genus Prionailurus; species Prionailurus bengalensis. The sequence continues at coordinate 22,697,918 of NC_057350.1, read as the reverse complement.
TGATTGATATTTATATATGCCCTGGTCTTTCTCATCTTCGTTATCTCCTCATTTTTTTAAGTCAAATATTTGAAAGGGTGTGTATATATATATATATATATGCATTATCTCCATTGTAAACAATCTGTTTCAGTGTGGATTACATTCTCACTCATCTGCAGAAGGTGCTATCACAATTGTTAGCAAACATTGGAGATAGGGTCCCGTGTTTGATCCTCACTAAAGCTCTCCTTGAAACACTTTTTTCCCTTGTCTTTTATGACAACATATCTCTTCTGGTTTTCCTCCCACGTCTCCATTGTGGGGAATAAGCTTAGGAATTCCTTGAGCTTGTACTGATGGGTTAACAAGGCATAAAGAAATAGAAAGCCACAGGATGAAAGCATCCAAGATTAGGTAAAAGAGATTAGGTAAACAAGATTTTTTTTTGTTTTGTTTTCGAACGTAATTAATGTCATACACGATGCAAAAGGAAAAGGACAGTCAGTAAAAGGTATAAAGTTGAATGTTGTTATTGTGTCTATGCTAGAAAGGTGTCTGCACTAGTGAAGCATCTGGGTTGAAGGAAGACTTAGGCTTGAGGGGTGATGAGCTAATGTTAAGGACCTGAGTTTAGTAAATAGTAATAGAAATGGAAAAAGGAGTTAGATAAGTAAATACTTTTGAGTATGGTGTTTGTGGCTAATAGGATACGGTGGTGCGGAGTAGGCCTGGAGGTCTCAGCAAGTCAAAAGAGCCGCTGTCCTTTGCCAAAAATCAAAAAGCAAAAGACAACAACAAAAACCCCCATTCCTGATTAGATTTAGTGTAATGTTCTTTAGCAATGCCTAAGAAAATTACAGTATCCTCTCTGTCATCAGTTAACCACTGCGTGTGTGTGTGTGAGTGTGTGTGTGTGTGTGTGTGTGTGTGTGTGTAAGTATATGGGTGTATGAAGGTATATGAGTATATATGACTATACATGAATATATATATACACATACACTCATGCATATATATATATATATGCTTAATACATAGATTATGATTAGAACACTCGTTTCTCTTGGTCTTCCTCAGTGATCTACTGCTTTCTAAGATACATTGAATGTGGAAAGTATAGTTCAGAGACAAATTGGTCAATAGTTTCTGAACAGATCAAACCTAGCCAAAATTTGTTAATTTCTTCATACCTTTCCAAGTCTGATGATAGCTGGTAAGTCAAAACTTGTAAGTTTCATTTATTTTCTAGACTCAATAATTACCAAATCATCTTTAGTAAGTTATTGAGCCTAAATTAACACTCTGAGCATCCACCCACATTTGTACAAACATAAAAAAATAAAAATAAAAATAAAAATCTGTTTGGATAGCTAGCATAAATGACACAAAATGTAAAACTAGTGACATAGTAATTGCTAGGCTAAAGACTGAAAATTGTTCAGACTTTGATGCTTTTGTTAACCTTTCTGTTACATTTCTTCATATGTGGTTATTGTCTTAGTTGGTGTTGCTATAATGAAGTACCATAAACTGAGTGGCTTGTAAATAATAAATATCATTTCTCACAGTTCTAGAGTCTGAAAGTCCAAGATCAGGGTGCCGGCATGGTCAGGTTCTGGTGAGGGTCCTTTTCTAGACTGTGGATTGCCATCTTTCTGAGTCCTCACATGACAGAAAGAGGGTGTGAGAACTCTGAGTGTTTTTAAGATGAGGAGATTAATCCCATTCCTAAGGGCTCCACCCTCTGACCAAATCACCTCCACAAGGCTCCACCTCCTCACATGATGAATGGCAGTGGAGGTTAGGATTTCAATACTTGAATTGTGGTGTGGTGGGGAGACACATTCAGTCTTTAGCAGTTAGAATTTGTATTATAAACTTGTTAAAAAATATGTGAATTGCTATGAATTCCCTTCAAGTCTGCATCATTCATCAACAAGGTGAGTGATAAATTTAAACAACTACATTTACATATCTCATTGTATTGACATTTGTCTTCAGAAAACAGTTTTATGAAAAATATGATCTTTGCATTATAATAAATATTTCATAGGAAGTTAAACAAATTTCTCAATTCCAGTAATTATTTTGAGTATTCTTAAGAGAAATTTCAGTAAAAAAAAATAATAGAGTTCTTATTTAACATGGACAGTTTCTTTAGATTTTCACTCTAAATCTGTTTTTATTTTGTCCCTACTTACCAGAGATATACATAATCTGCAGTCAAATATAGAAATGTATTAATATTATTTTTATTTAGAAAATAATTATTTTCCAATATACCAAAGAAAAAATTATTTGAGCATATTTTAAATTAGACCATAGTTTCTTAAAAAAATTGGTTTTTAATGTTTATTTATTTTCAAGAGAGTGAGCGAGACAGAGTATGAGCGGGGGAGGGGCAAAGAGAGAGGGAGACACAAAATCCAAAGCAGGCCCCAGGCTCCAGGCTGTCAGCACAGAGCCCAATGAGGGGCTTGAACTCACGAACTGTGAGATCATGACCTGAGTGGAAGTTGGACGTTTAACGAACTGAGCCACCCAGGCTCTCCAAGACATAGTTTTTCTTAAATGTATGGGAAAGTTATTGTGACATAGTGAAAGTGTGGTCAAATATGGTCTTAGTTCTGTAACTATTGTCTTATGAATTATTGGTAAGTAGAAAGAATCTGTTCAATTAAGATGGGCAGATTTTTTTTTCTATTTTTTTTTTTTGTGTGTGTGTGTGTCTCAGGAATTGAGAAATGCCAAGACATAAAAGATTAAAGGATAAAAATCCATGGTCAGAGTCCTCTGATTTGAATTTCAACTCTTCCATTTGTAGGTGGGTGATCATGGAACATTCCCTTCCTCGTTCTGAATGTTAACCACCTCTAAACCAGAGACCAGTATAAGGCTGTCACAGGTCTAGTGAGACTTTATGTGAAATAATTCATGGAAAATACCTATTACTCAACAATGTTTTAAAAGGTAGTATATTATAAAAATCTATAAAATTTTTAGCTTCTTTAAAGACTAGTAAAATATAACAGGGTAAATAAGAATATTGAACTAATGAGATTCTACTTCATAATGGGCAAATGAGTATTTTCAGTGTTGACCTCTTCCCAGCCCTCAGATTTCCTTAGATATATCTAAGCCACCCCAATCAATATTTAACCTGACTTTAATTTACATAAGAATTTATATAGGGAAGCCTGGGTCCCTCAGTTGGTTAAGTGTCCGACTTCAGCGCAGGTCATGATCTCATGGTTCATGGGTTCGAGGCCCACATCAGTCTCTGTGCTGACAGCTCAGAACCTGGATCCTGCCTTGGATTCTGTGTCCTCCTCTCACTACCCTGCCCCTGCTTGTGTTCTGTCTTTCTCTCTCAAAAATAAACCGACATTACAAAAATGTGGAAAAAAAAAGAATTTATATAAATGAAATACGTAAGATACACTTTTAAACAGACAGCTATGCTTTATATCTTAAGCTTTAGTAATTACCAAGAATTTAATTTCCAACGTGGCGTAGATATTGACATTTAAAGTGAAGCAGTCACATCACTGCTTTCAACATTTTCAATGAAATAAAAATACTATAGTGATTTGATATCCACTAATATCCATTTTTGAAATCTATCAACACTTTTTGTTTATCAGAAATTTTACATTTTTTTTCCCTTCTAAAACCAATTCCATTCAACTCCCCACACTTAACTTATACATTAAGGTGATATATTTTTTGCTAGGAAGATTTTTATTGATTTAATTTAGTTTTGTGACCATAAGCCTCTCTAAATATTGAAAAATTCTTTCAGGAGTGTTATTGTGGGTAATTATTAATGCTGATAAATTATGATGATAATTAATAGCACCTAATTGAATTGACAATATAAATTTATTCATATTTTCTTTTTTTAAGTTTATTTATTTATTTGAGACAGAGAGAGAACAGAAGAGGGGTAGAGAGAGAGGGAGAGAGAGAGAATCCCAAGCAGGCTCTGTACCATCAGCACAGAGCCTGATATGGGGCTGGAACCCATGAACCGTGAGATCATGACCTGAGCTGAAACCGAGGGTAGGGCAGTTAACTAACGGAGCACCCAGGCACCCCTATTCATATATTCATAAACAACTTTTACACATATGTTTTTTTTGTGTGTAAAACATATCACTTCATGAAATATATTGGACTTTTTTATTATATTAAATCTATTATCTACGCACGAATCATTTATTGTTAGGATGAGACAAAGTTTACTATAAAATCTGTTCTGACTATATTTTGGTTCATTTTTAAACATGTAAGTATTGAAATACCTTGCTCACATAAGTAAGTAGATAGGAATAGGGTGCACTGGTTGTGATAAGCGTTGAGTAATATATAGAAGTGTTGAATTGCTACATTGTACACCTGAAACTAATATAACACTGTAGGTTAACTATACTGGAATTAAAATAAAAAGTAAAAATTTTAAAAAGAAAGAAAGAAAATAAGAATTGGCTGTGAAACAAGGAGGAGTGGTAATCTAGCAATATCATTGAATTATTTGAACTCAGGGTGTATGCAAAAGTCTTGCTATAATTCTTCAACAAATATCCTTCTTAAATGATCTATCAGCTCACAATTTATGTAAATACTCCATCAATTTGGTTGAAGACAGTTCGTGGAAAGTCTCTGGTCTTTCAAAATTATTTTTATCTTGTCATTGGAATTCTTTGTTTTCTCAAAACCAATAACAATATTCTAATTGGTCTCTTGTAATGATACCTCATGTAATGATTACCTCATAGATTTGTAATATTCTGGAAGAGTTACCACTATAGGTTTAGTGCTGGGATGGAGGTATTTTATTTTTAAAAGTTTGGAGAATTTATACAGTAGTGGGAAATTAGACCTGAAGCTCCGCCAAAGACTCTTAGGGAAGATTTAATGTAAAATATGTAATTCTTTAATTTGTCAAACTATCTGTACTCACCTATCCTTGAATGCCTCTGCATACTTGAGTGGTGCCCCAAAGCCAGGTGGTCAACCCCTAATCTGAGGAACACCACCACACAAGTTAGCCAAACAGCTTCACAAAGGATATTTTGAGCGCCTCTTCCAGATTTCCATTCCATTCCTGGTCTCCCTTCTAAATAGGAATTCTGGAGACTCAGAGGGAAATTAAAAAGAGAGAGAGGAGAGAGAGAGAGAGAGAGAGAGAGAGAGAGAGAGAGAGAGAGAAAGTCTATAAAAGCAGCTGATGTATAACTTTTTTTTTTAATCTTACCTAAATTTGTTAGGGTTTTTTTTTTCCTCCCAAGACTGGATATTCTCTTGGGGCATAGTCTCTTTTGTGTACAGAACAGTTTCTTATTTTAATTTCCTACATAATTTAAAACTTGATGAATTGATTTCATTAGCACATTAAGTCGGCACAGCACTCACATTGCCCATTTCTCTTAACACAAACTAAAGTGAAAAAACAACCTCTGTTGTTGTTCGAGATTTCATTTGGGTAGATTGGGTTCTGACTGATTGCCTGCTCTTCATTACCTCATCACAAGCTGCATTGATTAAGATGAAAGTAGCTACACTTCTTACATCTTCTTAACATCTTATTTAAAGCTTATTTCAAACTTTTATTCATTTTGAAATTGTGCACTACACATACTTGGAAATAGTTTCCAAAAATTCTTTAAGCCTATAATGCATTCACAAGCTCTTGATTTTCACCTTGCCCACACTAATGCCTTTCATCCAGGGCAATTTTTAAACATCAGCTGCATTCTTTATCAAGTGAAAGTTGCACACAGCTGATAAAAGCAAAGATCCGTGGCTCATTTCTAAAAGACACAGGTAGTTTTCTTGTCTTATGACCTGTACCATAATGGTGGACAGATTAGGTTTCATTCAAATGGATATCTGTCAAGATCAAGGACCACAGTCCAAGATCTCCTCTAAATATAAAACTCAAAGGGTACCTTATTGATCTGGGGGGGGGGACTAAATTCTGATACTTTGCATAAACATTATGTTTTAAATGTATAAGGGGGTGGAAATTTTTATTATTGCTATTGAAAAGGGAAAAGTTTAAGCAATCATATGTAGCTTAAAATCCTGATATATTTATCATGAAAAATCCAAGTCATAATAACACATCATAAAGAAAATACCCTAACAGTGGCAATCAAACAGTTAAACTTTCAATTTTCATGTGTATGGTGCAACAATACTGAACAATATGTAGGATTAAATAAGCATTTATTATATACTGGGCTCTGGGCTAAGAATTTTAACTCCACTATACCATTGAATCATAACTCCATGAGGCATGCAGTTTTTAATTGGCGCTTGACAGAGGTTAAAAGAAGACACAGATAAATCCAGGGATTAAGAGGTATACACTTCCAGTTATAAAACACATATGTCACAGAGACTAAAAGTACAGCACAGGAAATATAATCAATAATATTGTAATAGTGTTTGATGACAGATAGGGACTGCACTTATGGTGAGTAATGTATAGAATTGTTGAATCAATGTGGTGGACATCTGAATCTAATACAAACTTGTATGCTAATTATACTTCAATTAAAAAGGAATTTAAATAGAAAGGAGGAGAGGTAAAGAGTATAAGCAACTAAAATGAGTACGCTTAGATTTTTTTTCTTACCATGTTTTATTGACAGAAACAATAGACCCTTCTTGAGCTGCTAACTTGTTTTCTAGGAGCAGGGCTTAAGAGGTCTGGGGCAGCAACTGCTTCATCACAAATTCAGTGTTGTGGTGATTCCATAAAATGTTACACAGTTGAAAGTTTGTATCAACCGTGTTGAAAGAGAAAAAAAATGCATTCTCTTTGAAAGCAAATCTAACAATAGAGAGCAAACGATGACTGTAACTACTCCTTGAGTATTCCCCTCACTCCCCGCGTGATTTGTTGATTTACAACAGTGGCACTTCTTTTAGATATTTTTCTTGAAGTTCAGTCAAATGTATCCACTTGGTTGGGTTAGCATTTGGAGCAGTTTCTCTTATATTCATTAAGCTGTAATCTTACTTTGTGGGGCATAGTTGGTGGATCGGTAGAGTTGTGGTGGCTGTTAAGGTGGGAACTCTATATGAATGCAGGAGAAGCTATAGCACAAAGAAGAGTTCACAAGACTTTAACACAGATAGTGTGGTAATGAAAAAGACTAACAGAGAGACACATTGTGGAAATTCATTAGTACTGAAAACACAATCGCTAAAGCACTTTGCCGGAACCCATACCTCATCAAACTCCATTTCAGTTCTGGATTCTGGACGATCACACAGTCAACACTCGCTGAGGATCATGCAACGCAAAACTGTAAGGAAAGCCTCTGCCCTCCTAAATATATAACCTACTTACTCTTTTACAAAGACAGCTTTTACGTGCAGCTGTTTTATTGTCCTTCAAAATCTTTAAAACAAAATTTTCTGGGGCACCTGGGTGGCTCAGTTGGTTGGGCGACTGACTTCGGCTCAGGTCATGATCGCACAGTTCGTGAGTTTGAGCCCCACGTCGGGTTCTGTGCTGAGAGCTCGGAGCCTGGAGCCTACTTCGGATTCTGTGTCTCCCCTCTCTCTACCCCTCCCCCGCTCATCTCTGTGTCTCTCAATAATAAATAAACGTTAAAAATTTAAATAAAATAAAATAAAATAAAATAAAATAAAACAAAATTTTCTGTGTAAAAATATTTAATACAAAAGATGATATACATGTTTCTAGTGAAAAGATATCCAGTTTTTCCTTCCGCAAACAACCTTACTTTTTGATTGTTATCCCATTTCAGAGATGATCTGACCAGAACATATTCATAGCTGTTTCATTGTGAACTTCGGTGGCAAAGATCAAATCAGATTCATATTTAACTGAAGACCAGACAGAGTAGAGACTGCTGGTATCCAACATCAGACCATGCTCATATGTAACTCAAAACCAGAGACCCAGTAGGACTCTGCAACTGGTTTTTGAATGAATTAGCCCAGCTGCTTTCATGGTACCCGACAGTTGTTACTCAGCAAATGAGAGTTTAGCAGGAAAGAAACATAAATTATACTGAAAACCTACCCTGTTGTCCACAATGTATGTAAGTAATGATTTAATTCTACCTTTAACGGTGTAGTTCAAAGATTCTTAAGAAGTTATACACGATGCCGGCATTGATGGATCCAGTGATCACACGCAAGTTTGACTTCAGAATCCATTCTCTTCCATTGACCTATGATTTACTCTCTTAATAATTTGTCTCTTATAGAGAAATATGGGATATTGGAAATATTGTTATACAAGTCTTCTCTCCGTATACTGATAAACAACAATGCACATCCAGGTAGGTTTGCTCCTACCTGATTCCTATGCCCAACAGTTTCACCATGCAGCTATTATATAAAATCAACATTCATTCATTTGCCCCACCCTACAATTTTTTAAAATAACCATGAATATGTCAAGATATTATTGAAAAGGAAAAGAAAGAGAAGTTATTTTAATACAGATGCTGCATTACTGCAGCATGCTATTATGTCCTCTACTATAATCCTTTCTTCATGCACGCATATATCTTTTCTGAACTTTGAGAATTCCTTGAAATTAAAGGGTCTTCCATGCAAGATGAGATAGATGGGTCTGTGGAGAAGTTAAAAATTAGGGTGATTATTAATTTTGGCCCAGATTCTCACACTGTATTTCTAGAAGAAACCTAAGCCAATATCATAATTCTCACAAGGTTGAAGTTCAACCAGAGCAAGAAATTGATCATAGACATGTTCAATCACTAAACCTACATCTTGACAGAATAATGATGTAGATTTCACATTTCAAAAACGGTATTGCATACCAAGTATAAATTCTAAATTTATTCCAGAAACCTTGAGCTCAATAATTTAAGAGCAGTGTTACCTAGTAATTGGAACTAAAAAGATTTAACATGCTGTCTTTTAGTTTTACTTATGCAGGGCAAATTATTTACATCACTTGTCTCCAATTATGTAGGCTGACTTATAAGGGCAGCGCAGTTTTTCAGCGCTGCCTCTGGGAAAAGAGAATAAGCTAAAAGATAAATTTGGTCTGGAAACTCTATCTTGTAGAAGCATGCCGGCTAATGCAAAAATTAAAACCTGATTTTAATAAATAGTGTACGTGATTAAGAAAAGCAAGGATTTTATAATGTCAGCACTCTTATTAAGACCTAAGACCCTTGTGTTTTGTACTCCATTGTCATCTTGAACTTGTAGGAATCTGAAGATTAAACATGACTTACAGAGCTGTAAAACAAACAGAATCCTTCAGGGTTGTTCTCCTACCCTTGAAGTCAGAAGCTGATTTTTCAAACAGGGGCGTGAAGAAATTAAACATGACCTGAAGCATGATAGAACAATACTATAGAGATAAACACAATCCCTTCTGCTGTACCAATTTTGCTATGAGTGATTCAAGGCAGAAACGTTATAGAGCCGAACATGGTTGTTATGAAATTGCAGATCGCTTCAGCAAGAGAGAAATTCTGTGGGTTTCTAATTGTCTTTGAAGAGACTTAACTTGATTTTTTTCCAGAATGTCTTTTTTTTTATAACTGATGCTATTAACCAGTTACATAATTTAGATTAACGAGAGTGTGATTTTTTACTTCGTGACAATCTAGACATATGTATTATTAAGCATTTCTTAATTGTTTAATGAATTTAAGTATTTAGCGATGATTTATTAAAGTATGGAGTTTTCTGTAGTTTTTATATATTTATATAATTACCATTTTTGCCCAATTGATGTGGCTACAAGCCCAGCTGGATTGAAAAAGAAATGAGATGAAACAAAGGTGTTGGCACACTCACATAAATGTTTTTTGGTCACGATCATGAAAATAAAAAGTGAATATATGGAATTTTTGAAAGGACAGTTACAAGTAATTCTAAAATATCAGCTTTCTTCAATACATTTTTTTCTACAATGCATTTTTTGCACTCAGTGTCCAATAAAACTGAAATTAAAATCTCACTAATAATTTTCTTCATCTATTGTTATAAACATATAAAATATTTCACATAAAGATTCTTCATATAATTATTTTTTTTAATGTTTATTTGTTTCTGAGACAGAGAGACAGACAGAGCATGAGTGGGGGAGGGGCAGAGAGAGAGGGAGACACAGAATCAGAAGCAGTTTCCAGGCTCTGAGCCGTCAGCACAGAGCCTGACACGGGGCTTGAACTCACAAACCGTTAGATCATGACCTGAGCCGAAGTCGGTCACTCAACCGACCGAGCCACCCAGGCGCCCCTATAATTCTTAAATAGCTCCAACACTTTTCTAAGGGATTTAGTATAAATTTGAAGCCCTCACTCTATTCTCTTTGCTATTTCCTGTGCACACGTGTCAGGGGGAGATTTCCATTCTGACTAAAGCTTACTGGAAGGTAGCAAAAATATGTAATATAATAAAGTGGGGATTGGAATCCCAAGGCATTGACACCTACATAGAAATATTTTGACTTGGGACACCTGGATGGCTCAGTCAGTTAAGCGTCCAACTCTCGATTTTGGTTCAAGTCATGATCTTGAGGTTGTGAGACTGAGCCCCGTGTCACATCAGGCTCCGTGCTGACAGTGGGAGGCCACCTTGGGATTCTCTCTCCCTTTCTCTCTGTTCTTCCCTTACTCATGTTCTCTCTCTTTCTCTCAAAGTAAATAAATAAACTTAAAACAATTATAGGCATTTAAATGACACATAGTTAATGTGTATTGAAATAATTGAGGGAGACTCTACAGGATACAATGGTCATTAAAGAATAGAATTCATAAAAATTGTGACACAAATGAAAAAAGAAAGCATCAGAAACAAAGTTTCAGAGTTCAGGATAAGTTTGTGATTTGATCTCGGTGTCAAATACTCACCTACTGAAATACTGAGAGAAGAAAATAAAGCATATTCTACACTCACATCTTCCCCGTCATTGCCCATATATCTGACCTCTCCTCTCCTTTCAGCCTCCTATTATGCTTCTCTTTCAAGCTTTGCCATTATAAATTATCACGGGTGAGGGTTTCCAAATCTCTGCTTTGCTCTTTCCAAGTTTGTAAACAATGTCTATGCAGTATTTCTAAAGTGTTAAAGCGGCAGCTCACTTCTGGCTTGCTCTTTCTTTCTTTCTTTCTTTCTTTTTCTTTTTTCTTTCCTTTTTTTAATGTATATTTATTTTTGAGAGGGATATAGCATGAGTGGGGGAGGGACAGAGAGGTGGGGGTTGAGGGGGTGGAACAGAGGATCCCAAGCAGGATCAGAGCTGACAGCAGGGAGCATGATGCAGGTCTCAAACTCACGAACTGTGAGATCATGATCTGAGCCAGAGTCCAAAGCTTAACCAACTGAGCCACCCAGGTGTCCCCTGGCTTAGTCTTTTGTGAATTTCCACAGATATGAAATTTCTATAGGCTCTTTCTCAACAATTTTGTATTAGATAGTTCAGTTGGAAATTTCATGGAATATTTCCTGAATTAAAAAGTGGTTTGTAAACACCAGTTTCTTAATAGCAAAACCAGCTGGGAAATACAAAGAAAGAGTTCTATTTCATTTTATTTGAGAGAGAAAGACCTTGTGTGTGAGTGGGGGAGGGGTAAATGGAGAGAGAGAGAGAGAGAGAGAGAGAGAGAGAGAGAGAATCTTAAGTAGGCTCTATATTCAGCACAGAGCTCACAAGGATCCATCTCATGACCATGACATCATGACTGGAGCCGAAATCAAGACTCTCAAGCTGAACAGACAGAGCCACATAGGCACCCCAGAAAGAGTTTATTTTAAATGACTTGCTTTATCAATAATTAAAACTTGTCCTGAAAGCTGTCTCCTGAAAGTTTGTCCTACTGTCTCCACGTAGTAACAAATGAGAAATGCTATAGACCTTAAAATGGAAGCAAGGGAAGCAGGGTATAAGAAAGATTAGGGAGAGTTCTTAACCAGAAGCAGCAAGTTGGTTTACTCTTCAACAGCTCTTTGATTAGGGCACCCTGGAAGCGAGGCAGCAGAAATATCAACCATTTACCTAGCAACATCGCTCTTTCCATTTGGTTTGACATTAGAACTTGAAAAAGTGCCATCAGGCTAAGTATTAGAGAAAACAGTGGAGGATCTGACTGAATAAATTGAGGTAAGATGGAACAGATAAGAACAATCTCTGTATTTGGTGATTGTCGAGTTTAAGGAACTTTAGTTGAGGTTCCTGGACAGGTCTTGTCTTACCTTGTTATGTTTTAATTCTACTCCTGTTCAGAGACCTCTGCGTGGAAAGAATGGTGTGCCCTCTCTCGGAAGGCGTAGTAAAAGCAGAGAGGAGATGGCCATATGTCTGTTAGAGCTTTCCAGGCAGTTGTGATAGGACCTCACCTTTCACTAAGAATCACTGCAAAGTATCAAATTGTGGACATTCTATATCCAAATTATAACATCAGCCAACTTGTTCTTCATTTATTTCTAAATTCTCAGATAGCTAAGTCAGGATATTGTGTTGAAAAAAAATGCATTTATCTTTTCTTATGTGTGTTAAAATGACAGCAAAGGACTAAGGACAATGGGACTATCGAGTCACTGCATGACATAGGGAATAGCACCTGAGAGATTTTCAACAGATTAATAGAATTAAGACAGAAGACATGAATTTTGACTGAAAATGAAAATGCAAGCCCAAATGAAGTCACAGCTTGAAACTGTTTGGATATGGGAGGTCTGCTTCAGAGGAGGGGGGCAGTCCTACCAATAAAATCCGGATGAAGCAGAAGCAAACACCATGCATGAAAGTAGTAAGAAGTGACACCCAAAGACATAAGGAGATTCCATACTAGACTTAAGAGATTTTCCAAAACAGAGAAAAGTAGAAAGTAGAGCTGAGAAAAAATATCAAGCTTTATTTCTTAACTATTTAGTTATGTATTTATGTATTTATGTATTTATTTATTTATTTACTTATATTTCCACTGATGAATAAGGATCTATGCCTCTGACTGAAAAGGTCTATTGATTGTTCAAAACAATTATGGAACAACTACATAAAGACTTAGGCAATACATAACACTGTGGGATTTCCAACTTCTTACGGCCAAGAGATGACACATTGGATCCAAACAGTAAACAAGAGACCAGTAAACAGTAACAATTGTCAACCTGGTGGCATGTATTTTACCAGTAACAAGAGACTAGAAGACAGTGGAGCAAAGATCTCTGAAAAAAATAGCTATTTATCCAAATTTCCATATTCCTCCAAACAATACATCCATTGAGGATAGAAAAAAAAATTAATAGGTGAGGACTGAACATTTTAGAAAGAAAATGGAAATCATGAATACAGGAAAAAGAAGAACAATGAACCAGGAAAGCAGAGCAGAAAATTCCCTGGTTGATTTGATTCAAACGAAGGTTCTGGAGAGTAGTATTTCTTGATAAAAATGAGGCATTGATGGAAAGGATATATGGCTGCACACTCTGAAACTCTTGGGGATAAGTTAAAGGCATCCTGTATGGTACCAAAAACAGAGATTTAACATCCTTTGTGTCATTAACGTTCTCCATCAGTGACATTAGATCCGAAGTGTAACAACTAAAATCCTTGCTCACCCTCTGCTCAATTCTGAAGAATATTCATAGTCATAGGAAAGCAAGTGTCTTCTGTTGGTATGCATTTTTTTAGAATCTCATCTCATGGACACTATCTGGTAAAATAACTGTGGCTTTAGTACAGAGTAAAAATCTTCCCAAAGTTAATGAGATAGAAATGAGAGCACAGCCAGCTGAGTATGACAGCTGTAATTAGGGGACGGTTGTAAGGGGACAGATGGAAACACAAATGTCTCCTTTCTTGAATTCTCGAACGAGAATTCTAAAGGTACTGCTTGTGTGCTAGAGGGAACATAATTGGGACCAAAATCTTGAGGGGATGGAAGAGGGGTGCTTAGGTACGATCACAGAAGCATCAAGAAGGGTTATATACAGATAAGCAGTTGTAGTACAGGGGGACAGGGAAGTTGCAAACACCTACCATTTTTTGGAACTTTTTTCCGGGTCCAATCTTTCAGAAAGTTTTCCTGGTTAAGATTCAGCGCAATGATGTGCAGACAGCATCAATCACTGTTCTACAGAAAAATAACCAAGGTTCAAGGAGATTAAGTAACCTGCCAAGTTTATGCAACTGTAAAGAGATATGACCTGGGTTTGCATGCATTTCTACTGCTTCCGAAGCCCCTATTCAATGTTCTGTACCATACTGCTTTTTCCATAGGTCACCTCTTTAGGAAAAAGTGCTGAGCCATAAGTCTAGACCTTCTGATTCTAAAACTGGTTCACTTGCAGCTTTGCAGTTGCAAACTCTGAACCAAGTCCTGTTGAGTTACGTGAGAGAGTAAAGGAGGAAAAGGATGATCAAGGATTAAAAAAAAAAGTCCATGCTTTTATTAAAGACTCTAGACTGTAGCCTGAAATAATACCAATGCTGTTACAATTATAGGAAATCAAGAAAGCCAAAGCCAACCATTAACTATAGTAAAACCTTGACCTATATAATGAATTCTCTCAAGCTTAGGACAAGAGAGATTGGTCCAGAGAAAGAAATGAGGCAGTATTTCCTTTCAAAAATGTCTGTGACACTAATACAGATTTGTGAGATAAGAATTATACCTTTGTGTTTATTCAAAAACCTGTGTAAAAAAATATTTTGTATTGACTTCTGTGACTTCATATGTTTTCTTTTTTGTGAAAATAGATTGAAATGAATTTTGTTAATAATTCCTAATCCTACTATTTTCAGATTATCTTTTAGAAGTAATTTAAAAAAAACACTGCCTATTATTTCCATATTACAATATCAGGAAATAATTTAAAAATACAATTGTTCATTCTGTGATACCCAAAACTATGTAAGTTTTATTTAGAGTCTACATGATAATATTCCATTAACATTTAAATGTCAGAATTCCTATTTTATTTCAAAAATGAAAATTATGACATCCATATTTTTTTGTTTATTTATTTATTTTGAGAGAGAGATTGAGAAGAGGAGGAGCAGACAGAGAGGGAGAGAGAGAATCCCAAGCAGGCTCTGTGCTGGGGCTCGAACACATGAACTGTGAGATCATGACCTGAGCCAAAACCAAGAGTGACACACTCAACCAACTGAGCCACCCAGGCACCCCATCATCCATATATTTTTTTTAAGTAAGTACCATTCAAAGTTGGAGTTCATATGTTGGTTTGACTATGGCTAATTGTGCTTCCAGTACTTTTAAATATCCATATAAATCAGCTCCAGAATAAAGTTTGCCTTGCCAATAGCACTGTCAGTATCTTACCTGTAGGTAACAGACAGTTTAGTAGAACTTCCCTGCAGCATGTACATTCTAGGGGGAAAGCCCTCTTTTTATGCAATTTAGGCAGAAATGGGAGCTCTGAGATGAGGCAACAATGTCTTAAAAGTAATCACTGTATATATAAGATACATAGAGTTAACAAACAAAACATTTAAAGACCTCTTGTAAGTCAATAAATAATAGACAAACTTTCTAGTGAAAAAATTGAGCCTATAGTTAGGCCAGACAACACACAAAAGAAAAACTTATCAGGAATAGCACATACATTATTTTGAAAATCCAACTGGAGATCCAAGAACTGCAAATAAAATGGCAATGAAATAAAACACCAAGCAAGTGTCTTGTGTTTAGAAAATAGTCCCTTCAACTAGGAGTTTAAGTTTAAATTGGTATAAACTTTTTTTAAGTTTATTTATTTTTAGAGAGAGAGAGAGAGAGAGAGAGAGAGAGAGAGAGGCAGATAAAGAATAACAAGTAGGCTCTACACTCACAGAGTAGCCCCATGGGGGCCTGAGCCTACCACCCAGACATCAGGACCTGAGCCCATATCAAGAGTCAGATTCTTTTACTGACTCAGCCACTCAAGCACTGAAATTAATATAAACTTTCCGATGGACAGTTGAAAAAGGTTCATATTGCATTGAACCAGACATTGGAGATGTCTTAGAAAGCCTTGACTGCTAGTTCAATCATCACAATGTTGAATAAACTGACAAAAATTAGAAAGCAGTTAATGTCCAACAGAAAGTGATTGATTAAATAATCCATTAAGTGGAATACTAATAAGTCATTAAAATAACATTATAGATGTAGTAGACATCTGTTGTAGCTGCTGGAATCACATCCATTTGACCTTTTTTTCTGGTTACTCATACTAATTAGCCTTTTCATACTCCCACCTCTCTTCCTGCCACCCACAGAACGGGCAGAGTCCTGAGGAGAAGTGTCAAAATGTCCTCCACTCTCTTGTATCTTGAGTGGAGCGACACAGGCATTCAACACCTAGAGCTGATTAATCTCAACAGGGGAACCTAAGACTGAGTGTCCCTTGGTGTCTGTTAGTTATATCCTTGAAGCTTATCCATTTTTTGTTCTATATATGACATGTGCTTAGCTTCTCTGTAAGTTCTATGAGCCAGACTATATACTTAAGATTGTTTACTTGTTTACTGTGCCATACTTGTTTCTGTTGCTTACTACCAGACAACCTGAAATAAATTAATAAATCATATATATTTACTGAAGAAATATGGTCACCAAATAAGCATATTTTATGCTTGTTTTACTGCTTGTTTATTTGGAGAGCAAATACACTGAAAAGAAAAATATGGGTTTAACTAACAAAATATAACAAATATATTTAATTAATAAAGTAGAAAAAACAACAATATATGTTTAGTATATTTGGTTCAAACATAATAAATATTGGACATTACAGGTCCAATAATTGTATTTGAATCTACAATTATCTCTAAAAATTATTTTTTAATGTTTATTTATTTATATTTGAGAGACAGAGAGAATGGGGAAGGGGCAGAAAGAGAGAGAGAGAGAGAGAGAGAGAGAGACAGAGAGAATCCCAAGCAATGCCCTGTCATCACAGAGCCCAACACAGGGCTCGCACTCATGAACTGTGAGATAGTGACCTGAGTTGAAACCAAGAGTAGGATGCTTAGCCAAATGAGCCACCCAGACAACCCTCAATAAAAATTGTCTATTAAAATGTCTTGTAAATATATAAAATATGTACAAACCCATTTATAAGTAGAGAAATGCAAATTAAAATGAGTAAGACACTATATTATACATAATATATTGGCAAAATAATAAGGTTTGAAACCGACCGTTGGTAAGCGTGTATTATTTCATAGTGTGTGTGTGTGTGTGTGTGTGTGTGTGTACCAGGAGGCCAGGCATTACATAGACAGGTCCTCTGCTCAGAATTTTCACAGTGAAGGTGTCGGTAAGTCTGGATTCCTTTCTGGAGCTTGGGATCCTCTTCCAAGCTCATGTGATTATTAGTAGAATCCATCTCCTTGATAACTATACAAGTATGGCATTGCTTTTCTTGCTGGCGGGCTATTGGGAACTGCTCTTAGTTCCCAGAGACCATTCAGTTTTCTGTCATGTGAGCTTTCTCATGACAGTGTGCTTCTTGAAGACTAGCAGTCTCTCTGGCTTAGTCTTCTAAGATGGCGTCTTGTATAACATTACACAGTCATAGGGGTGACTATTTCACCACCTTTGCCATATTCTATTGGCATAATCAAGTTAAAAGTTTCCACCACACTCAAGGTAAGTGGATTTTCAAGGGCGTAACACATAAGGGGTCACTCTTTGTATGTCCACTACAATGAGCTGCTTTATGTAATTACTTGTTTCAACATCTCACGAGCCCTGCTATTAAAATAACCAAACTGGGGGATGGGGTTAACAAATTCCAATTTATTCATATTAGATTCAGTCTTGCAATTTGACCATGCTGATCACAATGAACAAATTAAATAGTTTCAGGTCATTTGAACATGTCATTGTGGAAACACGCATGGAGAATCCAACTTAATATAAAATACTAAATTTAGAGAGTGTTCAATAGTGTGAACTATCTTGGTCAGGTGATATTAACTTTGCATGATCCTCTCTAAGGTGGGGAAAAGAAACCCTCTTGAACTGTTCAGAAAATATTTGATTTGAGTGTGTAATAATAAATGTCCTTCAAAAAGAAATTTTGAGCTATTTTTGGAACTAGTTTGAAGAAAGATAAGATTCAATCAATCTTACTTGAGGCTAGAGAGAGATTTTGGTTAAAATAATACAGGATATTCATATCCATTCTATATTTATATTTCCCTGAGCTAAAAATCAATTTAGCCAAAAGTATCATGTTTATTTATACATGAAGAAGGATATGACATAAAGACAAATATAATTCTGAACCTCATGTTTCAGTTTTTCAGAGTAAGCATAAAATATACAAATGGAACACAAATTTGAAAATTTTAATATTTAATAAGAAGTATAACAATTTTTGAAGCAGATATTCTACCTTAAGGGCTTGTGTAAAATACAAAACTTAATAATTATTGAGATCTAGCTGAGAATGTGATAAAGCAAAAATAGGATAAGGAATACTCAAAGAAAAATGAAGGTTGATATATTGATTTTAGTGCCTATAATTACTCTAATCAAAGTTTTATTTGGTGGCATTAGCAAAAATCACTTGATGTTCTAGTTTCCTTTACTATTGTCATTTTTAAATGGAAAAATTCTAACAGTATTTCCTTGTAGAGCTTACTTTTATATTTTTATTTGTTTTATTTAGATTACACAACACAAAGTCAGCAATTTGACATACTAATTATTCTAACTTATGATTTCCCCCCTGGATTTTATTTTAGTATGTAACATATAAACTTTTAAATCAATATATTTGTCATTTTTATGCTAAGGATGCATTTATCAAGTATTACTTGATATGCAAATATCAAGTAATTTTGCCTTGCAGTGTTTGAGTTTGTTTGTCTCTTTGAATATGGGTTAGCCAAAAAAAAAATTATGTAAAATATGAAGAATGATATTATCGAGGGGAGCACTTATGCTATGCATAGCTGAGACTGGCTGCTTCTATAATATTATGCTGTTCGTTATAGAAAATAATTTTTGGAGGACAAATTGTTTGAATACAGATGAATAAGTATTCATAATAAAGGTAACCTACAATAAGAGTTTAGTCACCAAGAATTGAAAAAGATAAATACAGTCATATTATAGTCTACAGATATTCCATACATGTGCATGCTAAGACTGAATACTGATTTTCTTTCAAATCATGTAAAAACAATTCACAAAAATATGAACTAGGATTCAATGCAATATGAAGGAATATTGCTTCTTAACATAATTGAGATGTTATCGGTGGAAATGCCCAACATGGTACAGTTATAACACAGTAAAGTTTCAGTAACACTTTCATCCCATAATAGGTAACAACAACTGCATGAATGACTATACCAAATTTCCTGCAAAGACACGAAGTATATTTGGTGAAAGTTTTAGTTAAGCTGCAGGCTGAACTGACATGAGAATGCTGGAAGGAATAGAAGTTCAACATGCACAGGACCATATTCTAGGAAGACAGGGAGAGAACTCTTGAAATGGTTCTGAAGGAAACTATTTGCACAGGAATTTTCAGGGAGTTTAAAAGGTACAATTCCAAAAACATCTCTTATATATTCCATATGGCTTTAACTTCATTTAGGAAGACTTTTGGGTTGACCAAATGTATCTGTTGTCCAACACTAAAGTCTTTCTCAGGACATAGGACTTTGAGTGCTCAAACAAGGAAAATCCTACCAAGGCAGGACTAGTAGATCACCTTAACTTTGGTTCCAACTGTACAAAGTATCTTGGAATTTTTGCAAGAAAAAAATGTATGCCCAAGCTCCTACCAACTGATTCTATTTAAATTCATCTGGAATGGGAGTCCGGTATTGTTTCGTTTATTACTTTTCTACAGTTGCCATTACAGATGACCACAAACAGTGATTTAAAACAATGCAAATCTATTACGTCACAGTTCTGTAGATCAGATGACTTCGTTGGTCCTTAGTCTGGTCAGAATTTCAAAAGACCAAAAGGTGTCAGCAGGTGTATGTTCATATCTGGAGATTTTGGGAATGAATTTCTTGCTCATTCAGAATGTCGACAGAATTCAATTCTTTGTATAGGTAGGACTGAGGTCTTTGTGTCCTTGTTGGCTCTAAGCTGTGAACTATTACCAGATCCTAGAGTCCTCTCACATTCCCTGGCTCATGACCCACCTAACTCCATCACTGGACTGAGTCCTTTTTATGTATCAAATCCCTCTGACCAACCCTATGCTTAATCTCTCTTGCCTATTCTTCCATATCCATGTGACTCTTCCTCCTTCTTCAAATCAGAAGGCCCATGTGATTACATTGAACCCACCTGGATAGTTCAAAACCATCTCCTTATTTTCCTTTCCCCTATAATGTCCCTTCATTGCAGTATCTAGATTGGTGTTTGATGAAATAACCAGGGGTTGGGAAGTTGGTGGGAATATTTTTAGAATTCTGCCTACTACATTTTGTTTTAGGTTTTCTGAGGTATTCTATAGTGCAGTCAGTTTTGAAACACATTGGTAGGAATGCGTCCCTCCTATCCCCCTGACCTCAAACACTTCTATCCTTCCACAAGAACTGAGTATACCCAATATGACAGAAATTAAAATATCTCGGGACTTGTGGGTTCAGTTGTATTACATTCCAACTGCTGTCATAACAAGTTTTTACAAACCTAATGGCTTCCAATAGCACAGATTTACTATCTTACATTTATGGAGGTCCAGACGTCTAAAATCAGTCTCACTGAGCTAAAGACAAGTGGCATGACTTATCAATTTTGTCCATAAATTTTACCCAGATAAATAAGGGTGTAAATCAATAAACAAGTTTACTTTTACTCAGGAAATTCTTACAAGCTATTTTTTTTTTCCAAGCAAGGAATTAGCTCATTTGAGCAAACAAGTCTCCCCTCAGGTAATAGGCTGTAAACTGGCCAAAACCCTTGCTTATTAAACACCAATTTACATTGCAAGACCCTCAACTCACTGTTTCCATTACTTTTAAATTATTATGTCATAATCTTTGCCCAAACCCAATTAATTCTCCTCTTTGAAGGAGGGGAATAATCTAAAGTAATCTGACATACCTGCTTTATCTCAGACCCCGATAACCTATAAATGTCCTCCTCTGACCATCCCCTTCTGAGACACTGCAAAGACTCTTAGACTCTCTCTCTGTAGTAGGACCAGTAAACTTTTTCTGTTGCTTTTGTGATGACATCAGCAGTCGACACTTATTTGACAGCTTGACAACTTACACTTATTTTATACACTGCAAAGGTAGAAATGTTTTATTTTAGCACTTAATGAAGAAATGGAGTCTCGGAGAAGGCAACTGATTTGTACCATAACACTCAGGTGAATGATGTGGAATCAGGTTCTAATCCATGGCTTGACTCAAAGTTCTCCAATGTGTTCAGTCATTTCAATGCCCTACTACTTTTTTCTCCGTATAGTTAAGCTTCTTAAAAAACCCACCCACTTCTATGCGATAGAATAATTCATTTTTATCTCTCGTTTTCACCATTCTCTGAGCATCCGCCCTACATTTTCAACCGCCTGCAGGACTTTTCCACTTGAATGCTTTTCCATCATCTGACCCCATTTAACTGACACCATTTAAACTAAACTCTTCTACACCAAAAATGTAATTCTCTGGACTTCATTATGATACAGAAATTTGACAGTGGTTTTAAAAAATCTTAAGCATACATTTCTTGTCTCCCCATTAACATTGTAAATGTCCTGAGGAGAAAGATCTAGTATGATACTTCTCAATACTGTCTTCTGTGCTAAGCACAGTGCAGTGTGTGAGGCAGTCAGTAAAAGGGAGAGTAAGGGAGGGTATCTAAATTGAACAGTGAAAAATGATTGAGCTATAAGTCATTTTAATTACTACATTAAATTAAGTTCAGTGTGATATTTAAAATTACAATTCAATTTGATTCAATGGTCATGAGCTAGCATCACCAGGGGTGCTCAGGAAAAAAAAACCCAGGGGTACATATAAAAGATAATTATTATACCTTCACCCCTAGGCAAGCGGCTCTCAGGTTTCTGGTACCACACAATGAGTTCTTGACGTGATGCAAGGTGGGGAGAGGGAAAAAGGAGTCGGAAAGGTAGAAGCTTCTCTTTATTATTTTTGTTTTCTCTCAGCTTAAATGGTCTACAAAAGAGGGCCATTTCATTTTCAAGGATATTTGGAGAGAAAGCACTTTTAAAGAGGGAAGAGAAAGTAGAACACTAGAAAGGGCCGGAAGGATTAAGACCAGCAGTGCAATCACAGGAAGAAGCGTCTAAAATTGCTGAGCTTTCTTCCCCAGAATCACCTCAGTTGACTCCGGTGGAAATGACTTAAGCAAAGGCAGTCCTCCATTACCCAAGCTTACAACTTCCTCTCTAAGGACTGACGGCAACGAATGCAACAAAAATCATGTACGAGGGAGTGCAACACTGTCCAACACCAGTGCTCTGTATCCAAGTCCCAGCGTTAGTGATGAAGGAAAATCAGGAAATCAAATGTAAAGATTTTCTCCCTTTGACTGAATCCTAGATAAGCTTGAGCCAATAACTATTAGGTCGGGGATAAGTCTCATGATGCAGCCCTCATTTTCATTCACATTTTACTCCATAAAATCTTAGTAAATGTTACATGCTAGATATGCTATCGATATTGTGGGCACACAAAGGAAGTTAATACATAGGGTTTGTCCTCAGGGAGATACATTTGTTTGTAGATATAAGCCATTAATGCTACGTGGGAATTCTCCGATCCATGCTCCTGGGTGATTTCATGCTTTGCCCCCTCTTCTCAAACTTTCCAAAGCTCCCCCACCATCCTTACTCACAGAAGATAATCTTACTTCCTATTTTACTGAGAGAATATGAACAAGCTGAAGAGAACATTCACATGTTCTGACCACAAAATTCACCCACCTGCTCACAGGGTGAATACACCAGGTTTAAACAGCACCTGTTCAGTGAGCATTCCCAAATACTTAACCCTACCGTAAACTTTCCCCTGAACTCCAGACTAATACATCTGGAAGCTTACTCACCATACACACTTGGATGTGTAAGAGACATTCAAACTTTAGTGTGTCCAAAAAAACCTTCCAATCCCATGCTAAAAAGGGAAGGGGTAGATTTATTCTTCCAATTACTTATGTTTTAAACCTTGCATTTATCCTTGATGTCTCTTTTTATCTGATGTCACACATCTTGTCCATCAACAAACCCTATCTAATCTGCCTTTGAGACATATCCAGAATCTATCAGGTCCTACTGTTCATCTATACAACCCAGCCCTACCCCGGCATCATCTCATGTATATAACTGCAGTAGGTCCTAACTGGTCTCCCTATTGGGCTCTCTGTGTCACTGTATTTTTGTGATAACACTATGGAGTCCTAGAATTCTAACTTCAAACAGATTTCTCGATTGTTTGGAAAGTAAATTTGTCAATGTAGGAAGCTCGAATGTATTTTATTCAGGAGTTGGCTGCACTGATTTATACATCTTACGTACCGGACATGAAATTCTTGAGCCCCACTTGTATTCTTGCTCTGGATCCCCTCATGTTGGGTGCAAGTCTGTCCACTCTCCTCTGACCCCTTCCCTTCCCTACGCTGCTCTGTTTTTTTCTCAAGCATGCCAACTTCATTCCTACTCCAGGACCTTTTCACTCGCTTTTCTTTCTGCTTTGGATGAACTTGCACACACACTGTACTGAGACTTCTTCCAGGCTCAATTTTCACCTCATTCAAAAGGCCTTTTGCACACTCATATGCATCTCCATCCCTGTATTCCCTTTCCTCCTGTTTGCTTATGTTTGTTCTCTACAAAAATACCACCAGCTAGCTTTGAGAGATGTAGCCTGTGTTTATTGTCTGTCACATCCCACGTGAATGCGAGCCCTATGCGAGCAGGGACCTGATCGAACTGATAATATTCAGCACTTGGAATTAGTGCCTGCAAACCAGTGGAGCCACAATAGCTACAGGTTGAATAAATGCAAACGATTCCAGAGTTGGGTATTTCCTCTCTCTGTGTCTAGAATTTCTATTTTCTCCTTGATGTAAATCTGCCCCAACCCTAGTAGACCACCAAACATGGCCAATTTTTTCTGGGGTTAAAAAGATGACTAATAAAGGTTTCTGAGTAATAGAATACGTGAAATTTTATGGTAGGATGAGTCTCGCTAATGTTTTCCGTTGGAGCCCTTGACGATTTGATATCATGTGACTTTTAGCCTCAGAATTACGTGCAAGCACACAAACACACACATACACCCAGAATACTATAAATTCATCTTAATTTCATGAACCTTAAACTCCTTATGCGACTTTTAAGTAACAGTGACCTACTTTTGCCCTCACATGCTTTAGTTAAATAGGCCACAGTCCTGGGACGTATACTCTTTTAGCTCAAGCGCGTGAACATGAGTATACTGTAAAGAACCCTAAATCACAATCCTACAAGTGCCTGTAGTAATGTGATGCTTACTCTTTCCCCTTCTTTTCTCCCTTCTATAGAAGCACGTGGCTTAAAAAAATTAAGCCTCTGGGGGCACCTGGGTGGCTCAGTCGGTTGAGCGTCCGACTTCGGCTCAGGTCATGATCTCGCCCTCTGTGAGTTCAAGCCCCATGTCGGGCTCTGTGCTGACAGCTCAGAGCCTGGAGCCTGTTTCAGATCCTGTGTCTCCCTCTCTCTCTGCCCCTCCCCCACTCTCACTTTGTCTCACTCTGTCTCTCAAAAATAAATAAATATAAAAAAAATTTAAAAAATTAAGCCTCTATTTAATGCATACTCTAGGTATGAATTTTCAGCCATTTTAAATATAAACTCTTATCTTTTGGTTTATATCACTAGTGGGATTCATCTATTTTAAAGTATGATTTACAAATGCAAATCACTTCTCAAAAGACATCATGTGTTATGGGATAGTATTTGTGGATATTAACCAGTATCGTGCTACGTATTTTGTTCCCTTTTCCCCAATCCTCATTCATTCAATGACATTGTTAGTTTGCTTGCAAATCTAGAGAATTTACCCACATATATGCTACGCATGTTTGAAAATTAAGTGTCCACTGTACAATATGGAACAAATGTCTCTGTAACATTATGAGAGTGTTGCCATTTGAAGCTTTGCAAATTTGATTAACTTCCGGCATTTCTACAGTTATAGTTCTACTTTATTCTTAGGATTGTAAGACAGTAAGGTTAATTTCAATTTTCCCAACCAATGCCTGATGTTCATTCCTCAGTGATGTGAAGAGTGAACATATTTTCCAAGGGCCAGGGGGGTTGTAATGTTATAGACATACATACCGATGTTGATACACTTATCTTGTTTCATTTATGTTGGCAGTTTCTTCAAGTGGCAAGATATATACTTTTCAAGATACCTGATTTTCCTTCCCATTCTCATGTTTCATAAGGACTAAATCAGGTAATCTGGATGATGACTTAATTGCCCTGCTGAACTAGAGATCAATTTTGGTCATCTATCTAATCTTGCAGAATGCTGAATTACTCCCAGTTAAGTTTAATAAACTCCTCGGTTGTGTGTGTGTGTGTGTGTGTGTGTGTGTGTGTGTGAGAGAGAGAGAGAGAGAGAATCTATGCTCCATATACTTAATACAATTTTTTGATTAAAAGGGACATTTTGATAAAATCATTTCATTATAATAAATATTTTGTTGCTCTCAACTGGCATATGGAATACAAATTAAGCTTTTTTCTAAAACTACTATCTATCGTACCTATAGGCTAGTATCTCTAGCCTGAGTGTCACTTATGAAATATGGTATAATACCCTCTGTTAGTAGAGCACAGGCTTTGAATTCTTTTCCCCCAGAAGTTTGACGGTTGGCATGAAATCATTCATATTATCTTGGCCTAGCTACCAAGAGGCAACAAACACTTACTCATAAAACGTCTGGTTGACATTAGTGTTGCAGCTGGAGGACAGGATAGGGTGATGCTAACTGACCCATATGAGAATTGGATTCAAGAACTTAGTTGCAGTAAATGCGAAGGTGTCATTTACTTAATTAACTAGTTATTCTCTTGATAGTATTCAAAACCTGCATGCATTGCCAATCATAACTCAGATGCTGCCTCACTCACTTTTGGCCTTTAGCAGGAGCATGTCCTCAAAAGGTGTTTTAGAATGTATTGTAATATGTACAGTTTAAATAAGTGTAAAATTATAAATGTCTTTATATAAAGTACTTTAAGGAAATAGCCTTAAATATGTTTCCTAAGGGTAACATACATGGTGAGAGCCCCCAGAAGAAGCCCAATTTGCAGAATCTGTGATTTCAGACATGTCAGCAGAGGTTTCAGTGATTGAAATCATCAGTGTGTTTGAGAAGGTGATGGAATTCATGGGAATCATGTGACCAGACTTGTTGAGACTGATGGTCAACTCTTTAGGCCTAGACACTCAGGAAAACGTGGACACTAAGGACCTTCTCTAATACCTGGGACACTGTACTGAACGTGGAGGGAATCCCCTCTCTTCTTCCCACCACCAACCCCAGAAGAAAGTATTAGAACGAATTAAGATAGAGGCTGCTTATGAAGGCCAATAGAAGATTCTGAGTGCAGCTTTGAGAAGTATTGCTTAAACGATCTTTCAATCCAGCCTACCAAGGTAACTCTTAACAAATCTTCAGGAGGGGGAATATGTGATGAACTAAACATGTAAATGGAATAAAATAAATGCAATATTTGTGGGTAATGTAAAAAATGACAAGACAAAGTTCTTTGGATTTTATGTAAATTTTTTTATAAATTACTATTTTCTTCATTGATGATTCATTTTTACAGAAATATTGCCACTATGCTCATTGCTCTTCCACATTAACCATCACAGAATGTAGGTAAATGAAAAAAGCCTTTATAATCGCAAATGTGAATTTAAGAATGTAATGCATTTAATGTAACACTCTTTATTTAATAACATTTTGATTACAGCATATTCTTTAGTGTTGATCATGCATAATTATATACATGTAGTTACACATATACAGCAGTATCATACATAACAGAAATCTAGTAAACTAAAAGTGACAATGGATTATAGGCAAATAAGTGTTATTGAAATGCATTATTAATAAAATTGATAAAAGAAAATCCCTCGGGTGGGGGTAGAATCCCTTGGCCATTAACAGTCTAGGTAAAACTGATTAAAATCAAAATACTTACAGATGATTTAGTTATTTAGTGCTATAATTTTTGGCATGTATATGAAAATCCAACTATAGACATTTAGGTCAAAGATTTGTTTTTTGTTGAAGATGTCAGACTGAATACAATTTATATGTATCTCTTTTTTAATATATGGATTAATTTAGTGGCTACTTGAAAAACGTTAATTTGTGCCTTAGCTATGAACAACTGAGTTTCTCCTATAAGTGTGTTTATTGATGTGGATGTAAGTTGCATTTATAGAGTCACAAAATATTTTCTAGAGTGGAAATTATGATTTGTTTACTAACTAAATCTTCTCAGCTTTTGCGGTATTTGTTGGAAGTAGCAATAATTCTTGTCTTTCTTCTCTCTTTGTGCTTTAACAAGAGATTATTTTTGTTATGTTACGATAGCTATAATATCAGTTCAGGTTTAGCTGGCTCCTCTTACTGCAATGGGGTAGCGGTGTCTCTACTGAATGCACTGGTACAGCCAATTTGTTCCTGACAAGCTAGCTGACCTAGAAAGAAGCACTTTCTAGAAAGAAAGTGCTTCTTTCTAGGTGAGCTATGGGGACCATGTTAAGTGGAGTGTTTTAAGAGATCTACCTATTTTGTAGATTTTTTTTCCTTGATGGATTATCAGTATCTATTTTTCTTTCCGTGATGAAATAGTCAATGATAACCCAAAATTTTGGGTTGCTCATGTAAACGCATCTTGATTAAAGAAGAGCAGCTTATAATCAGTTGTTCCGTTAGGGTGAGGAGCAGCTGTTAAGTGTTCCAATTGCTTATCGAGGTATAACAAACTTAGAACCTAATGGCTTCAATACCCACCATTTCCCTATGAATGCTTATTTTCTACATTTTGAATTAGAACCAGGACACAGAGGGACTGGCTTATCTCCCATGGAAAGACGCCAATGATTTGGGGAAAATCAACGATCTGGAGACTCCTTTGCTCCCATATCCGACGCCTGAGTGGGATGATTCCAAGGCTGGGATCGGCAAGGAAGATGGATCAAAGCACCTATAGATGCCTGTCTTTGAGGCTGGAACTTCTCCCAGAATGGAATTTCGATTGTGAGAGGGTACATCCCAAGAGAGACCATGCAGACAGCCAGTGGAATAGGATAACCAGGCGGTAGCTGCCCTTCTGAGGTAGAGCCTCCCGAGTGTTAGAGCACCACTTCCTCCATACTCTATTGGTTGAGGCTGGCGCAAGCCCATGCGGATTTTAAGGGGAGGAGACAGAGATCCTACTCTTGATGGAATGAATACCAAACACTTTGGAGCCATGTTTGAAAACTGCACTGGGTCTGGTGAGACTTGTGAGAGAATAAACCAGAGGTAGTTCCTTAAATAGACCAGAGTCTGAAGTAGTGTCCTAGCCAGCATATTTAATCTAGATAGCCTATATCTAGGAAAAAAATTATATGGTAGGGTTGGGAGACAAGTAAAAAGATGTGTAGGAAAGAGGCAATAAAGGCGAATTCTCCATTTTTGGTTTTATTTAGATCCACATAGCATATTGGTAAAACACTGGGCGTATTGGCTTTACTCTTTATGACAGCACCATAGTGATCCCTTTTTTTTTTTTACCCAAATATATATGTTCTTTTAGCAATTTTTTAATGATTTCCTTTTATTGTGAAGTTTCCCAGGCAATTGCAAGGTGAAAAGGGAATGAAAGCACATATCTATACATTTAATGTAAAACATAAAATAACAAATGGATGAATACAGACACACACACATACACACATACATACACATATACATACGTTAAGATGGCCTTTTAAACTTTAGTTAATGCTTTCAGAGAATATTTTTCTTCTGAATTCAGGGGAAATTTTAGTTCCTTGTTTCACTTAGAATAATTCAAAATCATCATTATGAAAACATTCAAAATCAAGCATCATAGGAATACTATGAGCGTCGTACTCCCTTATATACATTGGGAAGAGTAAAAATCTATAACATAGATATCAAACAATTGCTATTTTAGAAAAAAGTTCAAATATGCTGATAATACCAGCTTTTAAATGTGCTGGTTAATGTGCTGGTAAGTGTCTTTTACAAATGGGTAGGAAATGAAAGTTACAGACAATGAAAAACAAAGCTGATTTTTTAATCTAGTAATATGAAGCACTTTTACCATTACACTCGTAGTCTGTAAATGATAACTTGACTACACCTGAATGATAACTGGTGCAAAGGATTTCAGGAAAATTTTGAAGATGCCATATCTCATGGATTGTTCATCAGAGAGGCTGATTATGCTCAATTATTTTCCATAAATGCAAGATTCAGGTTCGTACACATAAGAGAAGGAGATTGGTCCCAGTGTATAAAACGGAGTGTTGTGCTCATTTGGGATGATTAAACTTGGTGAATAAAATACACTCAACACGTAGTAGATGCTCAATAAACTATTAATTTATTCATTACACATTCATTATATAGGCTTAATATAATTTATCTATGTTTCCTTAAATTTCTATTATTAAAAATTTTGCTGTCAAAGCTTTAGAGCTCATAATTGATCTTCTCAACTGTCATTAATTCTGTCGTCAAGGATTTTGACTAACATTTTATGAAATTCAAATCAGCGTTATAATTCTTTGAAGAATTTGATTTTCGTGCTACCTTCCCTTTATGTTTACCCATAATTGATCTTTCTTTCTTGACAGCATTTTGGGGACATTGAGTGGCATCTGAAGGCAGTGATGACAGCATCTGGAGGAGATTTACAGCACTTAACCTGTCAGAGATTCGTCCTTAGAATTAAAGAGGAACAGGTTATCTTTAGAGCTCAGGTCTCATGCTTAGTTACATTCAAAATATCTTGTAAAATTAGTTTCAATGTCAGCATACTAATGCCTATGTCAGCTTTTTAAGAAAGAGTGGCAATGATATACAGCCACCTAACTGACTGGAGACTATAAAATAGATGGACTGGTCAGGTTTAATCCTAAGTAACCTTTTATCCAATGACAGTAATTACTTATTTGAACCTTTAATTCATTTAAATTTGCTTGAACTTTCGAGTGGCTACCCACATATTTTCCCTTTTGACAGATAAAATTAAATGACTAATATGTAGAACAACCTACCTAATGCTGTGGTGTGATTGACACTTAAAAAAATCATAAAGCACCTTTCAGTTTTCCAACTTTGAAAAGCTGAATCTTTAATAAGATCAATTTATATTTGTTACTTTCTTACACAAATTTCACAGAAACATCCTCTAAACTAAAAATTCAGAATCCATGAATGAGATTCCAAGAGATTCTAGAAAATATGAACATTTCTTATATATATGCTGTTTGGGCGAAGTTCAAAATCTCCATCATATTTTCAGATTTGTGACTTTGGTAAAGTTATGTTACTGTCACTGCTTTATATGACATTTAAAGCATTTGTGGAACAAATAATAAAATGATGACCCTACCAAAAACATATCGCAAATGTATGGCTCCAGTGAAAGAATCTAATACAAATCTCTTCTCAATTCCCCCCCCCCCCAAATATACCATTCCCTAACTTACTTGTATCTCTTAAAATTGTCGGCTGTCTTTATTGACATGAAATCCTTTGAAATAGTTCGCTTTAAGTGCACTGCTGAGCAAGAGTAGTACAAAAGGTCTTATTTGGCATTTGGACTTGTGTCATTTCTAAGGGGTTAACATGTCACTTCTTGATTAGGCTCAGTGTGGAAAACTTGGGAATAACGACTTTGTCCTTTAACACCTTACCTTGAAATGTGGTGGGGCAACCACATTTCCATTCAGAGTCAATGCTAAGAAAGCTACTATAATTGCAGTATATTTGAGAGCTTTATATTAGTTGGTATGGGAGTGACTCTAATCTGTGAAACTTCCTTTTGGTCGCACTGAACTACGTAAACACACTGCACCGCCATTGGTGTGTTACCATTGCTTAAATCTGCTTCTGCGTTACCCTGGAAATTTCTCATTAACTTCACTCCAGCGATATTACTGCTACATTCTTTCCAAGGTTATCAATTCAAATTTGTATAAGTTAGAGTCAGTGGTCATCCAGATACAGCGTTGGGGACTCAAGGCAGGTTCATTAAAAAACATGTTAAATCATATATGATGAAGTCTACAATTAACTGCTTACTTTTATTTCTTAGTTATTACTGGCTAGCATGTTTTCCTAATTCTGATACGAATTCTAGGTGGTTCTCCGATGTCATAGGCTATAAGAATAAATGTAAATTATTGGGATCCACCTCAATTTTCTAATTCAATGGCTCAATGGGTGCAGTCCAGGAATCAGCATATTTAGTAAACTCTGATTATTCTGCTTCTAGTTTTCCAAAGACCTTGCTTTGAGAAAAATTATTTAAGGATTTAAGTTGGTTCCCTTACCCGAGCGATTGTCTCTTTTCCCCATGCTTTATGCAAATCGCAATCAGTGGACATATTTAAAAAATCTTATACAATTATGGAGAAAAATGGAGGCATACTTTTAAATCTGAAGATTCCCGTTTTTGTATGTAAACTTTAGTGACCATAAGGTTACCAGTTCGTTTTGCATTTTCCCTACTCTTCATATTTTTCTCTCATGGGCATTCCGATTGGTTGTCATTTAGAATCAGAAGACATTGAACTTTATATTGGATATTATATTACTTTATACTGAAGTAACTCACTTCACAGATGAAGAACCTGTTTATTCAGAAAATATATGGCTTTTGCTTTAAAAGTAATGACAAAGGTGACTGGGTGGCCTAGTCAGTTGAGATCCAGCCCTTGATTTGGGCTCAGGTCATGGTCTCAAAGTCATGGGATAGAGCCACGTTTAAGACCGTCGGCCCCTCTCCCCCACTTGTGTTTAATCTCTCTATATCTAAAATAAAATAAAAATAAATAAAATAAAAGTAATGATTTAAGATAATTTAATTAAAAAATTAGACATATGTAATACTTGTTCTCGTATTAGAGCTAGTACTGACACTATTTTAGTGCATTTCTTAAAATAAATTTCTTGCTAAACAAGAACTTTGCTCAATAATATTTGGCTTTATTTTTCATTTTGAATAATGTATGCCTGTTGTAAAAGTAAAAATCATACAAATAGTCTCAATTGAGGAAAAAAAAGAAAGCTAAATACTTTTTCCTATTTTTCAAATGTTAGTGTTCATAGGTAAAAAGTATTTTTTGGACCTATTGATGAAATACAAATGATATATTTATGTATTCATATTTATATGTACATATATAACACACATATCTGTATGATTGTCCTATAACTTGTTTTATCTAATAGTATATCATTGTATTAAGCCAATATAAGGATCCTAAAATTAAACCATTGTTTTCAACAGCATCTGGCACATAAAAATCATTAATAAATATTATATTAAATATACTGAATAAATCAACCAATAGATGAATGTGTTGTCTGTCAGTTCCTACAGCCCTATAATACTTTTTGTTTATGGCCATAAAATTTTTCAATCTATGTATTTAAGTGGTAATATTTAAATAAAGTTGGATAAAGAATAACTAGAACAAAAAGTTCAGTGCACATTTTTTCTTAAGGAAAATAATAAATTCTCTTACTTCTCCTTATTAGGAAAAAGAACAGGAAATTACTTTATTTCATCAGAATAAGTATCCATTATTACATTGCCTTCTAAATATCACAAGAAATAAAAGAAGCTGCCATATATTTACTTCCCCCCACATGTATTCACCTGTGCATAATAAATGGATACAACTAAAATAATGAATAACTCTCAATGTACAAAACTGGAGACATCATAGCATATTTATTTACTTGCCAAACATCTATTAGATATGTACATCAAGCATCTAGTGTGTGTGTGTGTGTGTGTGTGTGTGTGTGTGTGTATGTGAGTGACATAACAATCTATAAGACAATGCAACCCCTACTTGAAAGCATAGTTGTTTCTTTCGGTTTTTTATAAGGTACTCTTAGATGCTCATATAGATTGTGCCATAATTGTATAACTTTGGATGGTAAGTAGTTAAGATGTTTCCTGCAAAGCTAATGTTGCCAAAGTTACAGTCATAGGGATTAAATCACCCAATTTATTGATAAACCTAATCTTCAAAATGTATTTACCCCCAATTTATTTACCCTTAGGACATGTGCTTCTGAGAACTAGGGATTGTTCATTCATTTTGCTTCATACCCATCCCCTAGTAACCCAAATTCTTGCTTTTCTGTCCCTTTTATCATGCATGACCAATCTAAATGTGAATAATATATAAAATGTCTCCTCATGGCCAATAAATAGATATCTTCTTACTTTCAGAATAATCTTCCTGCTAGCAGCAATTAATACTTTCTGTTTTTCCTTCTCTCTATTCCTTTGGCTCTTATTCCAGAATACTTGATGGAAACTTACTAAACCTCTTATAAGCTTAATTTTCTCTGTTTACAAGTATGGAAAATAACAATACTGAGAACTAATACTGCCTGCAGACACAGCATATCTGTTAAAACTGAGAATTAAAGCTGCCTACGTTTTGCTATTTGTTCCAGGAAATTCTTTCCCTGGAAGACAATTCTTTAAGTCAGTAAATAATTTCATTGTTTGTTTCTGGAACTTCTCAGAAATCAATTTATCTGAAGACAACCTACTCAAGTAATTCCCATCTCAGGACAGCAATTAGCTTATCTGGGTCAAAAGCCCCCTTTGAACAATAACTGTTCAAACCATTAAATTTTGGAACAAACCTTTGTTCACACTCACTTTCAAGACTCACTGTGCCCATAAATCCTAAAAAAACAATTATTTCATAAAATTTGCTCACTTCAATCAATGTCCACATTGATAGGTCTACCTTAAAATCTTACTCCCAGACAGTGAACACCTAGTATTATTTGACCCATGGCCGCACCACTAAGATGCATCAAATTGATGCCTTATAGGAGCAGACAATAAACTCAACTTTGAGTGATCACGCTCTGATGATCTTCTGGAGACCTATGGCCAACAGTCCTAGAAGTCCTGGGAAGATGGAACTGAGTCCCTTTACCACTGCTGTTCAATACCCCTGTTTCAGAAATGACTTGCTTCTCTGAGGTCTCTCTAAAAGTAATGGAGACTGATGATTTAAATGGGGTTGAGTTCTAATTTCCTATCATCCATTTCCCAAATTCTGAGTTTATTTTTTTCCCCTGGGAAAGAGAACCTTTTTCAACAATTCTCTAATTATATAATAAGATTTGCACATTTTTATTCTTGGTAAAAATGTCTCCTTTAACTGACAGCAGGTTGTAAACTCAGCTTTGGTTGATGAACAGGTTATTCTGATCTTTTGGGGAGTCAAAATCTAAGCTGCCTATGTCATAGGCTTACCATAAATGTGGGGGGAAAAACACATTTGTCAGTCAAATAAAAAGTAGTTTTAAAATTTTCCCTAGTTGTGATCAAATCCTTCTCACCACGCTATCGTGTTTTCCCTTTTGTTATCTAAGATTTCTTCTTTTGGTCTCATTTTATAACACAAACTATTTTTAGTCGAATATTATTCTCAATATTCACAATTGAATAGAAATGTCTTCGTATCTGTGTTGAAGCAGTAATTAAAGAGAGTAAGTTTGTGGATGTCTTCTGAAGTTTCCAAATCTCTCTTCATTCACTATTTTTCCCCTCTACTACAGTTTTTTTTTATTATTATTTCATGTTAGAGCTCTTAGCTTGTTAATTTCTAATTGTACAATCCACACAAATAGTTGAAACTCAAATCTTCCCCCAAATGAATTCCTTAACAAATGCAATTGCTTTACCTATATGTCAATACCTTCCATGGCTTTCAACATAAAAACTTATTTTTAAGCTATTTTTTTGACTAAGCCTAAGAAAGATCATCTGTAGGTTGGTTAAAGTCTAATTGTGTTTTGGCAGACTTCAAGAGAACGAACAATCATCTCTGTTCCTCATATTCAGTCTTGAGTAATATCCTTTAGTTATTTGCTTCTAACAATCAGTACATAGCAAAGTTGAGGAGATGTCACTTCCCAGATGTTTTAGAAAAAATTGTAACATCTGTATTGCTAGCACACTCTTCCAATTGCTTCCCCAATTTGTTCTTTGATGAAGCAAACTGGCATGTGAGAGGGCCCACCCAAGTATCTTTAAACCACCTCAGGCTAACAGTCAGAGGAAGCTTCCATAGCCACAGAAACTGATATAAGAAAGGACTCAGGGGGCACCTGGGTGGCTCAGTTGGTTAAGCGTCTGACTTCCGCTCAGGTCATGATCTCACCATCCATGAGTTCCAGCCCCACATCAGGCTCTGTGCTGACAAGTCTGAGCCTGGAGCCTGCTTCAGATTCTGTGTGTGTGTGTGTGTGTGTGTGTGTCTCTGCCCCTCCCCTGCTTGCACTCTCTCTCTCTCAAAAATAAATGAACATTAAAAAAAGAAATAAAGAAAGGACTCAAGCCTACAATCACTACCACTTCTGAGAGTTGGGCATGTGTTTGCTTTTTCCAATGACAGTTGACCCCGGAACATAGTGGAGTTTAGGGGCGCTGACCATTGTGCAATTGAAAAGCCGCATATACAACACCTGAACCCTCCAAATTTAATTAGAAACAGCCTATCATTCACCAAAAGCCTTACCAATAAAAGTCAATTAGTACATATTTTGTATCTGATGTGTATTTTATACTGTATCCTTATAAGAAAGTAAACTGGAGAAAATAAAATGTTATTAAGAAAATCTCAAGGAAGAGAAAATACAATAATACTTTACTATATTTATCAAAAAAAAATCACATATAAGTGGACCAGAGTTCAAACCCATGCTGTTCAACTGTAGTCCCTTCCAAATTTAAGTCTCTCTTGAGTTCATCTGATTGGCAAACCAGTGCTATATATCTGAATGTTGACACCAATAGAGGCTGATACTTTCAGTTTTTTTGAAATCAGTCTTGAGTTGATGGGACTTCCCTCAGTAAAGCCAAGATTTAAAGAAACAAAAGCACACTCTTTAAAGAAATCTTTAATGAAAGCACATGTCCTGAAACACATATTTTGTTGTTTACTAGAAATCTTCTGTGTGGAAAAACTAAGGGAATTGAGCACCATCCAGAAACAGTAGATACCACACCAGTTATAACACTTTAATGCTATGAGTGCAATTCAAAATTTTCCCACCTTTCCAATTATCAATTTTGAGATTAGAAAAGGAAGGAAAATTTTTTACATTCAAAAGCAAAAGAAATTACAGTGCCTAGTAATATGTATTTGGAAAGTGATTTAACTGTACATGTCAGAAAGGGTGAGGACTGAAGCAATAAGGTAAATCTACATCTGAAAAAATATTTAAATACTCATTTTCTTAAAAGGGAAATTTCAATAATGGCAAAGTATACTTCTGAGATATTTAAATACATATTTGAAAACAAAGTGAGTCACAGTAATTGCAAAAATAAGAATACAAAATAATCAAAAGGAAATAAAACACTAAAGGAGTAAAAATCGTTAAAGATATATTTTGATGGTTTAGTTACATATATCACAGTGTTCTGCTGATTATAAATAGGGGGTTTTCCCTCATTGTTGGGCGGTCAAACCCTCATTGTCAACTACATAAACTCCCATATGATACAAAATATTCAAATCACATCTAGTTTTCTCAGTAGTTCTTAGTGAGAATTCTACCTCCAAGGCTCGCTTGTTCCTCTTCTAGTTCCAACTATTCTTTTTTATCTTCATATTTAGCCAGAGTTATATTGCAATTCCCTCTGTACTTTCCTGGGGTTTCATCGGAGTATACATTACTTTAGGGCACAGAATGAGTCTCATCCACCTTACATCCATACTGATTGCCAAAACCCGAAGCTAAAAATCATGGAATGCTACAGAGCTTTCTGTGGGCAAAAGTGAGACTTGACATTTCACATACGTTTATTTGACAGACTAAACCATGTCAATCTATGAGATAGGAATACTAAAATTTGTTTTAGATTAGAATATCTACTGGAGGAAAAATTAGTATTGAAGAAGTGATATTTTGAATGCTTTACATTTTAAGATGTTGATTAACATGATATTAAAATGGAAAGATGAACTTTAGTAATCAATCCTTAAAATAGCTTCAAAGAAGAGAGATAAGTATTTGAAACTTTTGGTATGCATAATAAAGGGCCTGTTTTTTTTTTTCTTATTATGCAATAAAGAGGTTTAAATAAACCTTAATATACACGATTTGTCTGGAATTGTTTTTCCGTCATTTGGCAGTAAATTTTTTTAGAGTAGTTCTTGCCTTGTAACAGTATTATTTTTACATATAGGTATGAAACTAGAATGTACATAAGACCCTTCTGTCTTATAAATGTTGTCTTTAAAATGCAAAACCCTTTATTAGGTCACTTACGGTAGTAAGTAACTAATAAATACTGTAAAATACAGTTTAATATATATCATTGTTATAGGGGGTGCCTGGGTGGCTCAGCTGGTTAAGCATCTGAATCTTGATTTTGACTTAGGTCATTATCTCGTGGCTCATGGGATCAAGCCTCATGGTGGGCTGTGACAGCACGGAGCCTGCTTAGGATTCTCTCTCTGCTCCTACCCCTCCTCTCAAAAATAAATTAAAAAACATTTAAAAAATAAGAAAATAAAATAATTTTATATTTATTAAAATTGTCTTATTTCCAAGAGGGTAAATATTTACTAATCTATTCGTTTGCATATTTAAGGACTTTAACTGTGCATGTAGGTCAACAGTCAACTTCCCAAAGACGCCACT
This sequence comes from Prionailurus bengalensis, assembly GCF_016509475.1. NCBI lineage: Eukaryota > Metazoa > Chordata > Mammalia > Carnivora > Felidae > Prionailurus > Prionailurus bengalensis. The sequence goes on along the minus strand of NC_057350.1, from coordinate 22,659,984 downwards.
AGAGTCACCCCAAATGTATTGCTTACTATAGTTTGTAATCTTGATAGCATACAGTGAGGAGGGGTCAAAGCCAGGATATTTATAAGAATTTCAGATTGATTTAAAGTGGATTTTAAAAATTAGACTCCCAATCAAATTTTGTGACGTAATAGTGCTCAGAATAAATCAAGAGTTCTGAAATAATTTTTTAAAATTCAACAATCAATCGTTCTGAGAAGAGGACTATTACTCTGGTATTTGGATAAAGAGATATTCAGGAAGTTACCTAAATAAACAATAATGTTATATGCAACCTCATCTTTCTGGTGAGAAATGTCCCGGAATAGTACAATTGATTTGACATGTTTTTTTAATTAGTAAATTCAACTTGATGGCTGTAGATAGTTTTCTCATGAACCTGCTGTCTTAATATTTAACCTTATGGAGGCAACTGGCTGTTAAGAGTAGAAGACCAGAACTGTGACTAGGTCAAGATCACATAGAGAAGACATAGGGCCAGGCAAATATTTGCTGGGCCTTATTTATATATGGCCAATATGAATTATTGTAATTCGTCAATTAAGTTTTAAAATAATGAATGGGAAGAGGCACGGGCATACTTGTTTATTATTCAGTCAGGGCCTGTGAAGATGCTTCCGGTGTTCAGGTACATTTCTTCCTTTGCTGTATGGAGACTATCGAAATGTGTATATGTGTATATAGACATGCGCATGCACATGTGTGTCTGTGCATGTGTGTGTGTGTGTGTGTGTGTGTGTTTGTCATTTGTAATGTTGTTGGCTAATTCCATGTCATCCATATTGAAAAAGGACAGTGCAAAGCCACTGCTTTGTATTAAAACTAAATGAATGTTTCCTCACGGTTTCTTGACATAACATTTTATGCTGGTTACATCACTACTCATGGTTCTGCATCACCCATTGTGCCACCTGTTAGTATTGGCCTCTCAGGACTCACTCGTGGTTATTACTCTGCTTCCTTGATGACAGTGAATAATGCAAATCTTATTCACTGTATGAAAGAGGGCACACAAGGGCATTTACTGCCCACCAGTTTTCCTGGGACTAATGTGATGCTGAACCCAGTCAGTACTGAATAGTACTGCGAGAGGCCTTTGGAAGCTCAGTTTGAGTAAGGACCTTCTTCATCTTCATTGTACTTGGAGCATTTTGCTTTTATTCTAGTCCACAACTTTTGTACATAGATTACTTGAAAGATCAAATCAAATATAATTTTTATTCATTCCTTAGATTCTGACAGATTCCTTTACACTGGGTATAATGCTTGTGTGGAAACTGGAAGCGCCCCCATTTTCCTGTTCAAGAATGGGAAGAAATAGCTCTTGAAACTAGTAGTTTTATTTCTTCATAGCTTTATACTGCTACATATTATGAGTTTCCTTCTTTGCTTCTCTTCCTGTCTTCCTTTCTTTCTTATGTGACTAATGTTTTAATAAAACATGTCTATAAAATAAAAGAAATTGATTGAAGATGGCAGAACAATATGATTTGTCAAAAGGATAGAGTGTTAAAAATTATCTAAAATCTGGAAACAAGGAAAAATTGAATATTTGCTATAATGTTCTTTTAGTGTTATAAATTGGGTTTGTTCCAACAGGTCTGTCTAAGAACTATTTGGTTCTTAAAGTATAGTGTGGAGGTCCCAAGCCCTCCCCAAAATCCTTTCAAACATCTCTGTTTTCCTACTTACCTTTCCTACTTCATAGTGGTGTGAGACTGATTTTTCTTCATATATTTCAAAGTAAATAATATATTACATCCTATGGAATGCAGAGGCAGAAATAAAAATCCTGCAGCTTTAGGGGCGCCTGGGTGGCGCAGTCGGTAAAGCGTCCGACTTCAGCCAGGTCACGATCTCGCGGTCCGGGAGTTCGAGCCCAGCGTCGGGCTCTGGGCTGATGGCTCGGAGCCTGGAGCCTGTTTCCGATTCTGTGTCTCCCTCTCTCTCTGCCCCTCCCCCGTTCATGCTCTGTCTCTCTCTGTCCCAAAAAAAAAAAAAAAAAAAGAAAAAATCCTGCAGCTTTATTCTTAATATTGAAAAGATTTGCAAATAGATATAACGTAATGTTACACTTGCCACCAGGTTTTCCTTTTTTTTATGGAAATATCTTTATTTTTCAGGATACTGTATGTTATTTATGTTAATGTTGAATGGATTTACTATTTTTAGATGAAATATTAAACATGTCTAAGGATTTGTTAGGTTTAATTTCTAATATGTTAAATTTCAGCAACTATAAGCTGCAAGAACAAAACCCATTAGTATCTTTTTTTTTAATATTTATTTAGTTTTTTGAGACAGAGAGAGACAGAGCATGAACGGGGGAGGGTCAGAGAGAGAGGGAGACACAGGATCTGAAACAGGCTCCAGGCTCTGAGCCGTCGGCACAGAGCCCGACGCGGGGCTCGAACTCACAGACCGTGAGATCATGACCTGAGCCGAAGTCGGACTCTCAACCGACTGAGCCACCCAGGGGCCCCAAAACCCATTAGTATCTTGAATGTTTTTCTCTGTGTAAGTTTTCAATAACTTTTGATATCACAAAGAGTTACTGAGAACAGCCTTTTAGGGACTCCAGCTGTAGAAGAATATAGCTTGTTTGATGTTACTATTTAGATTGAGGCTTTAAGATTACACATTGAGTCATATACTTCTGTCTGTAAGAAAAAGTAATTCAAAAGATATGGTTTAATTGCACTCTAAGACACACATTAACCAATTTTGTGTCTAAACTAGCAATACTATCGGTTTACTTATTTATTTATTTTTGTCTAGACAGAATCAGTTTCTCAAGTGCTCTTGTAAGCAGCTTTACGATCTTGCTGGCTCCCTCATTTATAAGTTTATAAATCTTTGATATGTGTTAAATCTATACCTGGATGGAAATCACATTTTTAACTTTTTGGAAATATACGTTGATAGCACGTTAACTGAGTCTTTATATTTTACGAGAGTGGGAAAGATCTTATTATACACACTCACATTGTAATTTAGTGTGAGTCCATAAAGGAAATTAAAATATGATGTTTAACAAGAATGCCTGGGTCTCTGGTAGCATATAAGGAACATATCGTTTTTTTTCTTAAATTCAGGTTTATTGCAAAGTGCAGTCTTTCAGGACATGAGATAAATATCATCTTCACAAAGTTGAATCTTAGAAGTCTTTATTTATTTGTTGGTTTTGAATTTACTAAATAACATTTTGGGGAAGGATTGGTTAAAAGTATAAAAATATATTCAAATCTAAATGTATTTTCAAAAATTGGTAGTAGTACATGCAAATATATGAACATAGAATAAGGAAGCCTACAGATTTATTTTGTCTCTCAGTAACACTCAGTTTAAATTTACACATAATACTTTGTGTAAATTGCTTTGAACATTTGAGAAACAAACTAACACACAAAAAACCCAGATGGATAAATGTGATCATTCTTAGAAATTACTATTGTAGCATGAGTCTTTAAAATTCTGATATTCTATGGGGCGCCTGGGTGGCGCAGTCCGTTAAGCATCCGACTTCAGCCAGGTCACGATCTTGCTGTCCGTGAGTTCGAGCCCCGTGTCAGGCTCTGGGCTGATGGCTCAGAGCCTGGAGCCTGCTTCGGATTCTGCGTCTCCCTCTCTCTCTGCCCCTCCCCCGTTCATTCTCTGTCTCTCTCTGTCCCAAAAATAAATAAACGTTGAAAAAAAAATGAAATAAAAAATAAAATAAAATTCTGATATTCTGATATGCTGATAATTCTGATATTTGGTGAAACATTTTTGCCAGGTTGGGAAAAATCTGTTTATATTGCTTGTGCAGGTACTACATGTCTGGCAAAAAACAAATAAAGAAAGAAAGAAAATAAAAAAATTAAAAAAATCTATGAATCAAATAAAAATATATTTTTTTTAAAAAATTAATGTTTATTTTTGAGAGAGAATATATTTTATGCAAGCAGGGGAGCGGCAGAGAAAGAGGGAGACAATCAGAAGCAGGCTCCGCACTGTCAGCACAGAACCCCGGTGGGGGGCTCGAGCTCGGGAACTGTGAGATCATGACCAGAGCTGAAGCTGGATGCTTAACCGACAGAACGACCCAGGCGCCCTCAGATTTTCTTTAAATAGACAAGTAATCAAATATTTAATGAACATAGGCTGTGAGCTAGTACTAAAAGTACTGAATAAGTATATTATCAAAAATATTTACTTAATTTCTAGAAACTAATATTGTTTCCAGTATTTTTATATTGATAACTTGTCCAAGCATTAATCTACTTAAGTCAAACTGAATCTAGTGATATGTATTTCTGCACATTACTCAGATTTTGAAAATAATTAAATAGCTAAATAATCTGTAGCAAATAGCAAGACTTATTTTCCTTTATTTTTTTAATTACTAAATATTTCATGAGCACAAGAAGTTTTATCTTGTCTCATGCACTACACATGACCAGGGAAAGAAGAAAGGAATTTGTGTCTGCTTTTGACAGATTTACTGTAGCTCTGACATAATATGTGATATATGAAAATATTTCAATGTGTTTTAAAACTGGAAGAAAAATTAAATATTACCAACTCTACATTATTTTTTCATGACTGAGAAAACTAAAGCCCAAAGTGTTTTAATGACTTTGCCTAAGAGTAGACAAAATATTTATTCAGTGGCAGAACTGAGATTAAAACTCAATTTGCATGACTCTGAGTCCAATTCTTGGTTTGCTACATAGTATTGTCCTACAGAAAAAGAGAACAATGGAAAACAGAAAAAGTGTGTTCAATATCAATATCTTAGCAAAATGGGTTATTGGCAATAACACTTAAGGAGAGATAATCTCTTCAAGCAAGTTTCCGTGTGACCCTTCATTATAAGTGATAGAGAGATTTATAAAAGAGATTAACCACCTTTTTAGCCTCTACTGGAAGGAGTTGCCATTCATTTGCCAATCATGCAACCAAGAAGAAATGGTTAAGAGAATTAGTATATAGTGAACAAGAAAACTTGAAAGCAAATTAAGAAAATAATAATAACGTAAGTAAAATAGAAGAATGTGTACAGCATGAACCCGAGGAAGTTTTCTGTCTGAGATAAGAACATTCAGGGAAATTAGATATAACTTAGAGGTACAACAGGAGGCTGGGTGGAAGGACTGGTGGGTGTGGTGACCAATGGAGATTTTGCAAGATTGATTGCATAAATCATAGGAAGATGGCTGTGATGGTGGTAAGAAATGATTATAATTAAAGCAGTAAAATCTACAAAATGAGAGATGAAAATAGTGAGGTTACCAGAAATTCAATATGCCGCTAAAACTCTTTTTTCCTCCTTGTTTTTTTGTTTAAAAGGAGTAGCTGTTTTACAAACAGCCTTAGGAGTTCACGTTGCTTCTGAAGGTGAGCCATATGTGACTGAGCCATCTGAGTGAGGAATCTGGACGATCTAGAGATAATATCTTAGAGTAAGAGACCTCTTAATAAGCATAATTGCTTCAGCAATATGTTCAGTTAAATATATATATGTATGTGTGTATATATATATATATACATATATATATAATTTTGTAATACAATTATTTCATGACATTTTTTGATGTAAATTTTGGATGGAAGTATTGAAGTTATTTTTTACAGTTACTTTTTACATTTGCATTTTTATCACTCTGTGGTAAATGTCTCTAGTTCATGTTTCCCCAAGTGCTGGCATAGGATGACAATGGTGAGAAGAGATAATAATGCCTTTGGACCAAAAAACTATCGTATATGGGTTATTCAGGGTAAAGGACAATCAAACTTTTAACAAAAGTTAAATGGCAATGCAAAACTACTGGCATTGCAGAGAAAATATGAGGAAAGGCAAAAATTGAGCACTTACTCTGGAGACATTAGTAGGACATTTATAAAAAGACACGTGATAAAGTTGGACACTTGAGATAAAGAAAACAAAACAAAACAACAGATGAGAAGACAGGATTGAAGTACAGATTTGTTTATTCCATGATTTTAAAACCATTGTTGCTATCGTTGAGAGGGGAGGGGTGAAATGCCAGGGGAATGGATATTAACAGACAAGGAAAAAGTGGACCAAAGTTAATCCCGAGATGCTCAACACTAGGAGGTAAACATGGAATGAGAAATTAAGCATCTATATATCTTTCAAGACATTCACTTTTTACTAAGCCTGGTCCACACATATGCATGGAGACTGTGTATAGAAACCCTGGATTTGGAGCCAGAGCTTGTAGGTTAAATCTTTGCTTCAGTCTCACCAGCTGGTCCTTTTTGAGCATGACTTGTAACTATTCTTGGGCTTGAGTCACCTTATTTGTAAAGTGAAAATAATAATACCCATCCTTCTGTACTAACAGTAAATTAAAAATTAGGGCTGTAGTTTATATAAGTTCTTAATTCAGCCTTAACACAGGTTAACATAAAACACAGGTTTTATAACATAAAACACAGGTTTTATGGAGTGGTTTGATTAGAAACTACATTTTCCACTGATCTTGGAACTTTTAAGACAGTGTTGGTAAGCTGGATTGGGTCACCAATAAAATCCATGCATTTCCTATTTACTTTAGTAGACAAGAGTAGGAGCTGAGACAGTGAAGACAATTGTCAATGCCTTTGTGTTCCTGGGGTGAGGCATAGTAACGTTGCTACAAATAGGAATTCAGCCACCTACCACACATCTGAAATAATGGCTAAGAAAGGAGACGACTCATTTAAAGGTGAGCAATGGAAAATTAGGTTGACTGATAAACAATTTTCAGCCTTAAAATAACAATCCAACAATCCAACAGTTCAAAAATCAAATCTCCATATCTAAAAAGTAAATTAACATTTTTTGAAAAGATCTCTAAACATCCTGAGTATGGAAAAAATAATCTATCATCCCCCATTTATATGTAGGGCTTTCAGATAATGGAATGCAATACCCTTAAAAGAGAAATTCAGATTAAAGTTTCATCTCTTATAAACTAAATCTTTTATCCCAAAATGAAAGTGTTGCATTTTTCAATGAATGTGGTTTCTTCAATATTTAGAATTCAATATCGGCGAGAGCTGAATGAAAAGGAGCTTAATTGCTAGAAGGACAATGTGTAACACGGAATGGAAAGGAATAAGATATTTGACTCATGCATTTTCCGTCAATTTCAGTGGATCTCTTTTGTTATGATTATCTTTAAGCCTCTAGGTATTTTTTTTCCTGTATATCATAAAATCTTTAATTAATCATTTGCTGGTGCATTTGAAAAATGAAATGAATTAGATTTCAGCTCTGAATTATCCATGATAATGGAAGAGTCACATATAATTTAACAATTATAATATGGAGGGAATTGGTAAATATTTTTGCAATAAAGTTAGATACAGAGACTCTGTTCAACATGCAACTGCTTACCCGATGCATACACTTTCAGCTAATCATTGCTCGGCTTTTGTAACCAGCTCCTAACTGCTTTAACTTCATTCCTGTGGTCGGATTCCCAAAAACCAAGAAGTTGGAAAAGCAGCTTATCTCAAAAGCCATATAAGCTCATGGGATTTTTCAAAACATGCTTCATCATCATTATCTATGCTATCCTTTGGTCTCTGTCTCAATACGCCAATCTTTTGTGAAGATGGCTTACTAAATGAATTCTATCTCTCTGTAACTGGAGGATATGAGGTCAATATTATCTATACTTAAAGAAAAGTTGCATTTCTTATGCCTTAAATCTCTCTATCAGAACATTTTACTCTCTCACACTGTCGTGACCTTTGCTCACATATGCTCTTATCACATGCATGCAACACTCTCGGTTATGGGTGGGTGTTTTCCTTTATTTTTAACTGATAAGTCCTTGTTCATATTCTTAAAATAAATATAAAAGAATTTAAAATAAAATAAAAATAAAAATAAAAGAGCGTTAAAATAAAATAAAATAATATTTTATTTTGGAGAGAGAACTGATTTCCTAGGTGCTTACTTTTAAAATATGTAGTCTAATTGACATGGTATTTGATGTTTAAATTTATACAATATATATAACTATACATACATGCGTACATACATGGAATCAATCTATTTCTGACCTTCTCATAATGAGTTCTTACAGGAATTCTAGCTCTGTGTGTGTGTGTGTGTGTGTGTGTGTAATATCATTTTTGGATAAAGTAAACACACTTAAAATTCCCAAATGTGCAATGTGAGGTTGATGATTTCTAGCAGGTTTGTTTCCAGGCATTTTGGACATGTAAATTTTCTTTGGAGAGGGTAAGTATAAACACCTGACAAAATTCTCTGATTGGAGCAAATGACACTCTACCTCAGCCATCAACATCTTTTCTCTTTTGTAAATTTAAGAGAGAAGACGAATGGAAAGAATTTAAAACTAGTTCTTTGGTAATTAGCCATGACTAGAGCAATTCAAATTCACAACTTAATGACAATTTTGAATTGGTTTACATTACTTAAAGCGAAATGTTCTCACTTGGATCTATCATCCATTAAATGAGACATATTAATAAATGCTATTTTAAAAAGCAAAGCTTAATTGAATACAAGGTACTTATAGAAGATGGGTTCATCTTGCTGAGGGCAAATTTCACTGCCTGCTGGAAAAGGTGTATTCTCAAACTCAAAAGAAAGAAGAGGTTTTTAGAAACCACCCTCCAGTTTCCAAAATGAACCAGATACAATGGCCATTTTTTCCAGCCTAAGTGACAGGCAACTCTATCACATCTTTGTCCCTTCTCTGAAAGACTGCCCTGGATTCAACTATGTATCCCAATAAAATCTATGATATATAAAAGCCATGTAGCCTTCCCTTCATAAGGAGACAATAAAGTTTTCACCTTTTTGGATATATGTTCTTACCTCAGAATGTTTACAATACAAAATACGAAATACAAATACGATAATATAAAATATGAAATACAAATATGACAATACAAAATATGAAAAATAGTCTTACTCTTCCATTTTATGTAAAAAGGTTTTTTAGGTTACAGAATTTCTGAATTAAAGTCAAAACATTTCATGTCCGGGGCGCCTGGGTGGCTCAGTTGGTTAAGCGTCCGACTTAGGCTCAAGTCATGGTATCCGGGTTTGTGAGTCAGAGCCCTGCGTCGGGTTCCATGCTAACAGCTCAGAGCCTGGATCCTCCTTCGGATTCTGTGTCTCCTCCTCTCTCTGCCCCTCCCATTCTCATGCTCTATCTCTCTCTGTCTCTCAATAATAAATAAATGTTAAAAAGAAATAAAAAAAACCATTTCATGTCTATATATTATTATATAGAGGTGATTTATAGTATGGTTCAGTTTATCTCAGAAAGGTGGTGTATAGAAAAATATCTGCTTATAATAAGCAAAGCATAAAAAATACATTAAAATAAAAAATAAAGGTTTTCTATAATGAAAGAAATAAAATAAAGGGGACTTCTGTAAAAAATAAGATCCTTTAAATAGTCCTTGTTTTGTACATTTTGCTTTGGAGCCATGCAGATATTTCATATGACTATTAAACAAAATTAAATTAAAAATCCCAAATAATACAAACAGTAAAATGTAACAAATGCATATAAATATGCACAAAGTTGGTCATATCCACACGGGTGGGAATTATGCCAAATGGATTTCAAACACAGTAATGTGACTAAATTTGTAGCAGAACCCAAATAAGTGTTATAAAAATATTAATTTTTTTCAAAAATCATATTGCTTAAAGTAGGGTTAATATTTCCATTCTGAGATAGCTGTATGTATTGTGAAGTATACAAATTGAGTAATTATGTAATATTTTATTTCTAATCACTCCTGAGGTCCTATAAGAATGACCTTCCCATCATAAGTAAAGGAGATACAAATATAAGGTAAATAGATTAAATGAAATTCCTATCATCTGGCATTTTAAATAAATATTACCATGAACTCACTATGTACTTTATCTTGAAAAGCAGCAAACAATAACAAAAATTTTCTAGCACTTTACTAAGAAGACCTAGAAATAATGGCTTATCCCCTAGTGATAGCATGTCTAGGCAGTACCCAGATAGCCTTTCCACAAAAGGTGAGTCAGCATATGGAGGAGAAATGTCTTATTCTAGCTGTGGATAATATAATACACAAGATGAGTCCCCACATCCTAATATCAGATAGCAAGGAAGCTCTGGAAAAATGTTAGTATCATTTCAAAAAAAAGTCAGCAACCTAAGGGAAGCAATGTCCACTGGCCAAAGGTAGCTCACACTTGACATCACAAAAAAACAAAAACAAAAACAAAAACAAAACCAAAACCAAAACAAAAACAAAAACAAAACCATCTAATGTATTTAGACCTATGAGTTAGTTAAATTTTTTAAAAATTCATTTTTGAAACTTGAGGAAAAACTGTGTTATTAACTGCTAATTTTTTTTAAAGTATTTCAGCATTTCTCTTAAAAATTGTATTTGCTACTGGGTAATCAAACAGCAAATGATGGGAAACTTTTTTTTTTCACAGAAATTTTCCAGGTAATACATGAAGAATGAACAATTGGGCAAGGATTTTTTTTTCAATCTTCAGTGAAGTAATGATTTTATGCATTAATCACCAATCACCAATAGTTGCTAGCATCATTAAAAAAAGATGACCAGAACATGTGTGTCGCCTGATGAAAAATTTGTGTCCTTGTGGTAGGGTCTCCTCCTTAAGGAGAGAGAAAAAAAAAAAAAGAGGTAACTTCAAGGTAACCTGGCGATATGCCTATGTGACAACATCCCTGAAGATCTTGTAAAGTGAGACTGCTTTATCAGACTACGTATTTGTGTGCGTTACCACATATGGGAGACAAAGAAATAGAAAATGTAGAAAAAACTATGCCACATGGCTTTCAGGGCTCAGTGCTTCCAGAACGAATAAAGTTGCTTCCTGGAAATAAAAGCTTCGGTGTCAAGACTCTCTCTGGGAGAATCCTGCTACATCTTCTGTTGAAAACAAAACAAAACAAAACAAAACAAAACACACACAAAAAACAGCATATACATATGTTATAAAATAATCTTGTTAAAAAAAATCAAACCTGAATCTAGATTTCATCTACCAATACATAGGGTATACCATGAACAGAGGAAGCATTTCATTACTTCACCGCAATATAGTCAGCAAAATTCAGAATGTGGGAAATCCTGCAGAGCAAAAACTTTAAAAACAAAACAAAATGGAAATAACACAAAACGCAAGAACAGTTGAATCAGCAAATGAATGAAAAGGAGAGAAAGGGGGGAAGGAAGAGAGAGAAAGAAGAGAAAGAATGAAAGTCTGTAGAGGAAAAGAAACAAAAAAATAGCAACTTACATATATTTTAATGAACTGTTAAAAAATTGTGCCACTTATAGAATGATTGGAATTCGAATACTGACACTGAATGTTCAAAGTATTTGCACATATTTTAGGTGTATTAAAGGTACTGTGGTTATATTTTTTAAACGGCTTACCTTTTAAAGATACTTACTTAACCTGGCACCTGGGTGGCTCAGTCTGTTGAACATTCCACTCTTGATTTCTGCTCAGGTCATGATCCCAAGGTCCTGGGAATCCAGCCTGCATCCTTTCCCTGATGGGTGTGGAGAATGCTTGGGATTCTTTCCCTCCCCTCTGCCCCTCCCCTTCTTCCACTCGTTTGTTCTCTCTCTCTCTCTCTCTCTCTCTCTCTAAAAAAAAAAAATATATATATATATATATATATATATAAAGAAAGAAAGAAAAGATACATATTTAACCATATGAATAAAATGCTATGATGTATCTAATTTGCTTTATCATAAGAATAAAGGTAAGAGTGGGTGGAGATATAAATGACACATGAGTTGAGAAGAAACACCACCATAAGTGGATAATTCTGGCAGCTGAGTGATGCACCCAAGAGATCTATTACATTATTGAATCTACTTTTCAATTAGTGGGGAAATTTTCCATTATAAAAATTAAAAACAATGTTAACATTTAGAGAAAGTGAGCATACTTGAGCACTTACTTTAATTAAGCAATTTCTATGCACTTATTTGGAGTAATTTAAAGACACATTCTGCTTTCAAGAACAACACTGTCCAATGTGATATCCACTAGTCACATATGAATACCGAGCCCTTGACATGTATCTAATTTAAATTAAGATGTAAATTCACAATACATTTCATATACAGTATAGAAAGTACAATATCCTATTTATAGTTTTTATATCGATTACATGTTTAAATAATGATATCTTGAATATATTGGTTCATGCAAATATCTTAGTGGATGGATTTTCTTAATTCTTTTAACTTTCTTAATGTGGCTATGAGAAAATTTAAAATTACATGTGTCACTTACGTTGTGTTTCTACCGTATAGGGCTATTCTAGATAAAATAGGAAGACAAGTTAAGTACTACTAAGGACTCTTTAAAAATTAGCTTTAATGGAGCACTTGAGTGGCTCAGTCAGTTAAGTGTCTGATTTCGGCTCAGGTCATGATCTCACGGTTCATGAGTTCGAGCCTTGCATCGGGCTCTGTGCTGACAGCTCAGAGCCTGGAGACTGCCTCGGATTCTGTGTCTCCCTCTGTCTGCCCCATCTGCTGCTTGCGCTCTGTCTCTCGCATTGTGTCAAAAATAAATAAACATTTTTTAAAAATTAGCTTTAAGATAGAAATATACCTGATTTAAATATGCAGATAATTGGGGCACCTGGGATGCTCAGTTGGTTAAGGGTCTGACTCTTGATTTCAGCTCAGGTCATCATCTCACAGTTTGTGAAATTGAGCCCCGCATCTGACTCCACTCTGACAACATGGAGCCTCCTTGGGGTCCTCTCTCTCCCTCTCTCTCTGTCCCTCCTCAGCTTGCTGAGCAGGCTCTCTCTCTCTCTCTCTCTCTCAAAATGAATCAATAAACATTTAAAAAATATGCAGATAATTATAACTGGCTACGGTATTTAACCCATCAAGAAAAACAATAACAAATAGCAAATTACTTATTCAGCTAGCAGCATGTACTATAGAGAAATGAAAAAAAAAAAAAGGAATAAATTCAAAGTCCAGAATAAAATATTCTCTGAACATTGTTAATTTCCTGAATGTTATCATTTAATTCAGTGTAGAAAAATAAAATATACTTTTGTTAAATGTTATTTTTTAAGTGATTGATCATTATTGTGCATAATCACAATTTTAACTGGGAAGGGTTTTCAAAAAATTTTTTTTAATGTTTATTTACTTTTGACAGAGAGAGAGAGAGACAGACTCAGCATGAGTGGGGGAGGGGCAGAGAGAGAGGGAGACACAATCTGAAACAGGCTTCAGGCTCTGAGCTGTCAGCACAGAGCCTGATGCAGGGCTTGAACTCACTGACAGTGAGATCATGACCTGAGCCAAAGTCGGGACACTCAACTGACTGAGCCACCCAGGCACCCCATTAACTGGGAAAGTTTTATTACATCTTAGAGAAACACTAAAGGAATTATAATATCCAAATGTTACAGAATTATGTTTAAATATTTAGTATTGAATATTTAAAAATTTCTTTCTATGTTTAATATTTTGTCTTAAGTTTCATCTGACAGCAGCAATTAAGATGAGATTTTGTTACTCAGTGAATTTTATTATCATTAAATTTCAAAGCTAATTTGGAAAAGGAGTAAAGTGAAACATGCAGGTCCAGATAGAAAAATGCCTTGGCCATATCAATTTCTTTTATTTTTCAAGAAAAGAACTTTTAGAAACTATTACCAGTAGATAATTATATAAAAGAAATTTTTTGAACTGAATAAAACTTAGCACCTCATAATAATTATGTATCATTACATGTATCTACCTACTTTAAAAAAACAATTCTTACTCTTTCCTCCCAAAAAGGAATAATTCGAACTTCTTTCTCTCAAAAAGGATAAAATTCATAGTGCTTTTTATTACTTTGTTACTTTATTACTCTCTTATTAGTACTCCTTTGTTCATGGAGGTCATATTGGATTTGGTCTCGATTGGGTCTGAATCTTAATTCTATCATTATTTATCTGCTTTTTCAAGTTCTCTGACATTCTTAGTTCTGAGTAGCTTTAAAATACTAGGATCATATTATCTACTGCGGTTTGTTAGGAATATGTGAACCCGAGAGACAGAGTATTTTATCATTGTGACATCTAACTCCATACAAATTTGAGATAATAGATCTTGTAATAAAAGTTATGTGAAAGTGGTTTCTCTCTCTCTCTCAAAATATCTTATTGCACTGTACTCACCCTTCTCTTGTAATGATGTGAGATGACACGAGGCCTACAGAATGAGATGAAGTGAGGTGAAAGGCACAGCCATTGTGACATCTCTTCGACTACTATTGACCTTCTGACCATAGTCAGAAGAAGGATCATCTGCTTCCTGAGTGTGGTTGACTGGGGGGGTAGCTGACACCTCAGAAAGTGAAATGGTGGATAAAAAGGGTCTGTAATCAATATTGGCGTGCATGCCCATTTGTTTGTCTAAAATTTTTCAAAGATAATTCACTAGCAGAAAGCAATGGTATAATCAAGCATCTCTGGTTTTACTACAACACAGAGAGTACGATAGGAAAAGATAGGATTCTTTAGGCAGAGAGGGAGAGGATAGGACCTGAGGTCCCTGGGTGGGGAAAAACAGGTATTTTGGAACAATGCTGGGAGCATCTGACCATAGCAAACTCTCTCAGGCATAAGGTTCCTCATGAGAATATAACACACACCACCTAGTCCCCCTTGGGTTTCCTTCAGGAATTTGACAAAAGACCTGTTAAAAATAGGTAGCAGACAATAAAACATATGACCCACAGGAATGATAGGGCCATAGAACATCCCTCACGAAACAGAATCAAACCAATCAGGAATGGACAACCCCGCACCTAGAGTTATCAAGCCAATAAGGGTAGGACCTGAGAAGGAAGGCGGGGGAAGAGAAAGAAGGGCTGACCAGAAACTTACAAAACAAGGACCCTTGCATTGGTCATAGCACTCACTTTCGAATGCCTCTTCTCTGTAAAGAGGGCTTTCATTCTATTTGTCTTTCTGATCTTATACTCTAATAAACTTTTGCCTGCTGCTCATTTTGTGTCCACCTCTTCAGTCTTCAAAGTGGTGAGACCATGAACCCCAGGTATTGAGGGAAAAAAAAAATCCTGCGACAATAATATGAGTCTCGTGTTTTCCGTGCATGGATGTTAAGTCTTTACAGGTTAGAGGATGGGCAGTATTGAAATCATATCCTAATGATATATGGGGCCCTTGCCTTGTGGAAGACTATTAGACAATAATAGATGACTAAATAGGGCATTTGTAAATGGAAAGAGAATATAAATGTGGGCTTGTCTAATCACCTATTATGTAAATAAAAGTAAATTTGAATATCTATCAGGATTGTGTTGTAAAATGGAGGGGATAAATTCTAGTGGCTAAACTACCTCAGAAGACAAATCGCCTTGCTTATATTTTATTCTTTTTTGGACATGACTGCACTGCTTAATAGAATGGCTGAACTAGGGAATTAGGTGTAGGCTGCATGACTGACTGAATAGAAAAAGTGAGGTCACATTTTTTTTATCCACTGAATATGTTCTACATACTTCTTTGAACAGTTATGCTAAAAATTTTCCATCCAATATTTACCCCTGTGCATTGCTGAAGGACACAGGGAATACTCAATTTTTAATTTAAAAAGTTAATTCAACATGATTATTGTTATGTGATTCTGATATTTTCTTAGGAAAATTCCTTTCCTAAGGAGTAATAAAACTAGAAAGAACATTTCAACTTCATTTATATCAGCTTCTCACATCATTCCCCTTTGGCACAATCAGTATAAATGAGTCTCAATCTATTTTGGTTTCCATTGGCATAAAAAAAGGACTAGCAGTTCCTCTCTGGCAGCCAGCAAAACAGAAAACACACAAAATCAGTTCTTAAAATTTAAAGTGCTCTTTTTTCTTGGCAGTTGTAACTGTAACTCACAGTTCAGGAGTGTGGTGAAAACGTAGGTGTGACATATGTGTGACATATCATTGTAAAGTTGCTTGCTGAAGAACATCAACAATTTCATGTACTCAAGACTCCTTAAAAAATAAAGCAAACCTAGAGAAAGTTCATTTTCTGTTCTAGATAGTTTCTCTAATTTCTTCAGGTATAATCCCAATCCTAAATAATAGTATAGGAAGTGTTTTCAAGGAATGAAGGAAGGAAGGCAGGAGGGCAAGAAGGAAGGAAGGAAGGAAGGAGGAAAGGAAGGAGGGAAGGAAAGAAGGAAAAGAAAGAAACTACATTAAATAAATTAATTTAGGAGGAATTACAAGGGCTTACAAGGGCCTGCCTGCTATTTCCAGATTCAATACAGTCTTCTGGATCTTAAATTACAAAGCATCAACTTGTGGAGGAACGAAAAAGAATCTTCAGTGTCAGATCAGACCATTTGAAAGAATGGATCCTCCCAAGAATGACAATCTATAATTAATGCCAATCATTTGAGGAAGATTAGAAACTATACACCAGCTTAAAAGAAAAGTGATTTTCACCCACTATTTTATACAGAGAAATTCTGATTAGATTCAGTGGAAAAGCATATGTTGGGGTGGTAAAGATGAGATGATGATGATGATGATAGTGGCAATGGAGGTGATGATGATGGAGACTGAGAGCACTCCAGAACAGTTTGAGTAAAAGTGGTAAAAACAATCAAAGACAGGGCGCCTGGGTGGCTCAGTCGGTTAAGCATCTGACTTCAGCTCAGGCCATGATCTCATGGTTTATGAGTTCGGGCCCTGCGTGGGGTTCTGTGCTGACAGCTCGGAACCTGGAGCCTGCTTCGGATTCTGTGTCTCCCTCTTTCTCGGCCCCTCGTCCACTCATGCTCTCTCTTTCTCTCCCGAAAATAAGCCTTAAAAAATAAAAAAGACAATGAAACATTCATTTAGTTTAAAATAATAATTTATTTAAAATAATAATTTAAATAATTCTTTATTACGATCTTTTACTTCCTTGAATGACTTTCATTTTCTTGTACTCGCCCCTAATAAACATTCTTTAGACTATGAACAAGTATTTTTCTTTGTGTCAGTGCTCATACTTAGCTCATGAGTACAGCTGGCTGTATTTACTCAACTGTACATCGAGTTTCCAAATTAAGTTTAGTTTAACACTTATTTAGGCTTTAAACACTGCTTCATAGCTCCTACTGTATTTTTCTGGTTAGCACAGCCTGGAACCCTCCAAAACAACATATTCTACATTATTTTCCAATTATCTATTCCCATGTAACAAATGATCTCAAAACTTACTGGTTTAAATCAATAATTTCTCATTAACATGTCTCATAGTTCTGCAATTTGCCTCTGCTCAGCTGAGTAATCATGTCCTTTAGTTGTAGACAGATTGTGTCCCAGGATAGATTAGTCTGAATTCTTAAGTGTGCTGCACATTCAAAGTGGGTATCTAACTTCGATGCTTCTTTCCCTAGCTCTCTCTCAACAGTATCTCATTCCCTATGGCCTCTCCTCATGGCTTTCCCTTCGTACAGCATGCTGGACTCAGGACATCCATACATCTTATAAGGAGCTCGCTTCCAAGAACGGGAATCAGAAACTGAATGTCCAATTAAGGTCTATATCAGGAATGGACACATTATCTTTTTGCCTGTATTTTATTAGTGAAAGCAGTCGGTCTGTTCAGATTCAGAAAGGCTAAGAAATAGATTTCAATTCTTGAGGGGAAAGTGGTCATTCCACAATGAGAAGAGCATATAAGGTCAGAAATACCATTGTGTGTGTCTTTAGATAGCTCTCTGCCATCTATTCACTGTCTTCAAATACATGAACTTCATTTCTGCTTCCTTCCTCATCTGCACACCAAAACTTTTCTATATGCTCTCACTTCTTACTTTACAGACAATATTGAGGACATAGGTGGTTGCAGCCTCAGATTTCAACCGCCAGTTCTACAAGGATATCTGTATCTGTACTCTTTTTCTCTCTTACTATAGTGTGGCAGAATCTGCTTGTGATAAAAGCTAAACCCTCCACACCTGCTGTGGATTTTATCCCTGCATTCTTTCTTGGTACCTCATCATTCCACTTCACTTCTCTCCAAGATCTTTGATTCTGCTCTTTCTACTCTTTAATTCTCTGTTCATATAACATGGTTCAATATTCCCCATTGTTAAAGCAAATAGGCACACGTTCAACAAAACAAAGCAGAAGTTTGTCTGTGGTCAATATACTCATTCAGTATCTCTGAGGATAGAATCTTGCTTTCACCACAAGACTTTTTTTGGAAGAGTCATCACCATTCACTTCCTCTGTGCACTCTATTCTAGAGGGGCTTGTCAAATGTCAAAATAGAGCTTTAGTCTGTAAGTCCAAAGAGTACTTTTTAGTATATCATATTAGACATCTCAGCTGCCTTTAACACAATAGATCATTTCTTCTGGCTTAAAATATACTGAAGTATTTCTGTTTCTGCTTCAATATCTCAAAATAATTTTAGGGAAATAGTTCTTTCTGAATTTAAATTTAAATTTGACTTAGAACCTAGAGAAGAACCTGAAGACAGAAGCGATGACCATGTTCTCCAATGGCTTAGTCAGGCCAGGTTCGCTATATCCAGCTTATCCTTTAAAATGAGTTTATCCCAGAACTTTCCTTAACATCTTAATAAAATTCTAGCTGTCTGTCTCCACCCGCCCTTTGGACAATTTTGAATCACAGTTTAAGTTAAGCTTCTACCAGTAATGTACTGAGGGAATACAAAATATATTTTCATAAAGATATTGGAAAATAGGAACATTAGTCATTCTAACCAACTTCCAAATTCTTAGGGTAAGAAACAGTCCCTTTGAAACAAATGTGTTTGGCCCCATAATGAACAATACAAAGTTTAATATCTAATACATTGTCTCAAATGGGAAAGTAAAAATTAAAAATCCATCAGTGGGGTGTCTGGGTGGCTCAGTCGGTTAAGCGCCCGACTTTGGCTCAGGTCATGATCTCATGGTTCATGGGTTCGAGCCATGTCAGCTGTGCTGACAGCTCAGAGCCTGGAGCCTACCTGCTTTGGATTCTGTGTCTCCCTCTCTCTGCCCCTTCCCCCACTGGTGCTCTGTCTCTTTTTCTCTTTCAAAAATAAATAAACATTAATTTTTTTAAAGAAAAAAAAATCCATCCATGATTTGATCTTTGTTTTTTTCATAAGTTGTTTAAAATTTAGCTATGGGAATAAATTCATGAGCCTTCAAACAATTCTAGAACTATGTTTACAAAGGGTTGATAACTCAAACATGGCTTTAACCATTCCTCTCTTGTATAGTTAAACAAAACTTTGTGGTATGCAGAATCACTCTGACCTATATCAACTCTTTGATTTTAATGCTTTGCTGCAATTTCAGCAGGTGGAAGTACATATGAAGAAAGAAACTCAGTACATTCTCTTCTCTGAAATAGACTGTGATTATAAGGTGCCTTTTTGGTTTTTTTAGAATTTAGAATATAAGGGAGACAAATACAAGCTCAGTTGACTGGCTATTCAGAAATACCAGGAAAGATCAAATATTTAAGATCATCACTGAATCATCTTGGCCTGATAAAATATGTTTATGAGACCAGGGATGGTTAATTTTATGTGTCATCTTGATTGGAACACAGGATGCCCAAATACCCTGCTAAACAGTATTTCTGGGTACCTTTGTGAGGGTGTTTCTGGAGGGAGATTAACATTTGAATTGGTGAATTGACTAATGCAGATGACTCTCCCCAATGTGGGTGGGCATCATTCAGGCCCTAAAGGGCATGAATAGAACACAAAGGCAGAGGAAGTCTGCCTTCCATTCTCCTGGTTCTCTGGCTTTCAGACGTGGACTGAAGTCTGCATTATTAGTTCTCTGGCTCCCAGGCCTTCAAATGACACCACCAGCTTTCCTGGGTCTCCAGCTGACAGATGGTGATTGTGGGAGTTCTTAGTCTATATAAGCCAGTATCTTATAATAAACCTCATTTTATACGTATATGAAATATAATCCCATTGGTTCCATTTCTCAGGAGAACACAAATACCAGGGCTCAGTGGCAGAGGATGCTAACATTTGGCTAATTATTACTTTTATTCAAGGATCAGTGGTGATATTATAACATATAAGTAACACTTCTAAAATATTTGTTTTTTTTTAACACCGTACCTCTAAGATGCTGCACATATGAATCAAAAATTTTATGATCCATTCAATTCTAGATCATTATTTGTGTGAATTCTGTCATATCACTTATTCTATTTAAAATAGGGTGCTCTAGTATATTGGCAGAGTCCACATGTGTCTATGAACACAGGGCTTAAAGAATCAAGAGTTCTACAGGGTAGAAACCTCATAAATGACAACAAAATTGTGAATTTGTTCATGAAAAGAAATTTGGGATATAAAGAAGACAACGATGCAAAATATGAAAAATACTGATTTATATACAGTGTTTTGTGTTTTCACATTGCTTAAAGCTACATCCTTTAAGAATATAATAACATCTATAAAATTTATGTATGGTGTATACTTAGAATATATCCCAAAATACTACAAGTATATACTTACAAGTCTTTTTAAAAAATTTTTTTAATGTTTTTATTTATTTTTGAGACAGAGAGAGACAGAGCATGAGCAGGGGAGGGGCAGAGAGAAAGGGAGACACAGGATCTGCAACAGGCTCCAGGCTCTGAGCTGTCAGCACAGAGCCCGACATGGGGCTCGAACTCATGGAATGTGAGATCATGACCTGTGCTGAAGACAGATGCTCAACTGACTGAGCCACCCAGGCGCCCCTATACTTACAAGTCTTAAAAAATGCAAAGGCCTTCAAAAAGTGTGAAGAACTTGAAGAGTTTTTTCCTAATATAGATTCTTTACTTTATATGAAGAAATTATATATATATACACATATATATAATCTCAGAAATATAATATATATAGTGTATAATGTAAGTATAAATAAAATTATTTGGTGTTTATGAATATCTAAATTTGTGCTATGGCTAGGCTCAGGTCACATTTCTCCAATATTAGATTTTAAAAAACAATCATACAGAGAATAATAAATTATTTGAGCTGTCTGGGAACTTTTAAGGTATACAATAAAATGTAAAATCAGATGGGAAATAATTGATTTGGTAGGAGAAGAAAGATATAAGGCAAAATAAAACTTTACCTACCTAATTTATATTTAAAATTTTATGAACCTGTTATGCAGTAAGTAGGAAAGCTTAGTCTATAGGTATATTTTTTCCAAGTGACAAAAATATTAGTTAAATTTATATTATTTGTAATTCAAATAGCAAGTAAAATCCTTATTATTATGTATCAGACAATGAGTCTGATGCGGGGAATAAGTCAATATACAGTTATTTTGTGTAATAGTTAAGAGTAAATGCTCTATTGTTTAAGACACTTAGTCTGTGGTATTTTGCTATGGTAGCCCTCAATAAGTAATACAGAGACACAGAGTCATTTCTAATCTTCACATTTTTTAAATTTTTTCTCCCTTTATTGTATACCATCCTTCTCATTTATCACACCTTCATGTCTAACACATCTGATATTTTCTTCATTACACCATGTATTCTTCAAAAGGTTATTATCACAGTTCATCAGTTTCTTTCTAGTCTTGTCTTCTTTTTCTGTCCATCTTGAGTTCTGTCAGTCAACTTACTCATAACACCCTTAATTTTTCTCTGGTTTTTTTTTTTTCAACGTTTTTTTTTATTTTTATTTTTGGGACAGAGAGAGACAGAGCATGAACGGGGGAGGGGCAGAGAGAGAGGGAGACACAGAATCGGAAACAGGCTCCAGGCTCCGAGCCATCAGCCCAGAGCCCGACGTGGGGCTCGAACTCACAGACCGCGAGATCGTGACCTGGCTGAAGTCGGACGCTTAACCGACTGCGCCACCCAGGCGCCCCTCTCTGGTTTTTAATTGCATCAATCTTAAAATTCCTTACATTTAGACAGCCCTGTTCTGATACCACTGCATCATTAAAAGGTTGTAAGAAAAAGCCTAAAATGAATGATGGCTACTTAAATTCTTGTCATCCAGCTTAAGATAATTCTTCATCATTAACTTTTACTCATTGAAATTATTTTCCCTAAGACATAATGTGGGTTCAGCTTTCAGCTTTGTCCAGCAAAGCCGAGGACAGCAAAAAAGATTACTCAAGACTCCATGCAAGTCAAGAGAGGTGAGAGGGAGGCTAAAGGAAGCCTCCCCAAGCTGCTCTCAAGTTCCCATATTTATTAGGCATACATTACAGGGAAAATATTGTGCAATATGTCAGTGGGCTATGTGCCAGTAAGAAAGTATAGAACGTGTGCAGAGAAAGAAGTTAAGGCATCCCAGAGACTACAAAAGAGCAGATGCAGAAAACAGTGGGAAACAAGATAAGATATTCCACTGATAACATGGTCTAAGGAATTCATGAGCACAAGAGGGACCCACCCCCTAGATATATATTTACTAGATGAGCAAAGCTTGCCCGCGGTTTTCAGCAAGGCAAGAAAGCAGTGGTCTGCTTTGCAATGTATTTCCTATAATCTCTTAACCCAGGACATAGCTGTTTTGATTTCCTACAACCTAATCCAAAGGGGTTTTTAAATCTTTTTCCACTTTTTAAGCTCCCTGATAGTTTGGTTTGTCTTCTTGATAGCTTCATCTAGCACATTGTATGAAGGATTCTCTCTAAACTGACATAAATACATACATACATGCACACCAACACATGTACACAGCACTTGCGAATTTCTTTTCACAGACCTCATGGGTTTTGTATGGACTGTACCTTCTACCCACCATATTTATTTTGGTTTCCCATGACTTATTATGCTTCATTACTAGTTGCTCTTTATTTCGCCTTTACACAGGAATTACTCTATTAGAGTATATCATTGGCTTTCAATGTCAACTTTTCTGTAAAACTGTTTTTCCTATTCTTCTTTTGAGTCAACACACAGGAGCCATGGCATGTCCCTCCCCACTCTGTACCCAGTCAGGTAAATTATTCTAATCCTCTGGCTAGGCCCAGTGGATGAGGCTCACACTTCACTTTGTTGGGGAGATTAGTTATCCCACTTTCTCATATCAAGTGGCCTAAATTGCTAATGAATTGGAAAAGATGAAGGATATGTTTAATATAAATGTTTACAATTTCTTTATGCCTCAGAATTCCCTTTATCTTCATCCACCTTCTCTTTATTCTGATCTTTCTTTACATAGAAGTGTCAGGGCCTTTCCAAATTTGAGAATATATGGCAGATATGCTATTTTCACCATTTCCTTTCTGGGTGCTGATATGGATTATGTAGCAGTTGAAGCAGAAACATGCAAGCGTAAAGAAAGAAAAAGGGAAATAAAGCTTATGAAAAAGGAAGACTATATATGAAAGGTATTTATGTAAAATAGTTAAGCATCAGATTATACATGTTTTAAAATTTTTCCTCCCTCATAATACCTGTTATAATGCCTTGTACATTGTAGGTACTCGGTAAACATTTCTTTCTTTCTTTTTTTTCCATTTATTTATTTACTTACTTATTATTTAGAGAGATAGATGAGCAGAGGAGAGGAGCAGAGGGAGAGAGAGAATCTTAAGCAGGTTTCACACCCAGCATGGAGCCCAATGCAGGGCTCAATCCTAGGACCCTGCGATCATGACCTGAGCCAAAACAAGAGTTGTACACTCAACTGACTGAACCACCCAAGTACCCCTCAATAAACATTTCTTAAAAGAATACAGAAATTTACTGTGCAAATAATCAAAAATTTTCTTACATAGTATCTAATAAAATAACATCATTTAAAAATTAAATGTACATTATTAAAATATTTCATATTAAAATAAATTCAAAATGGATTAATGGCCTAAATGTGAGACCTGAAACCATAAAAATCCTTGAAGAAAACACAGGTAGTAACCTCTTTGGCATTGGCCATAGCAACCTTTTTTCTAGATGTGTCTCCTGAGTCAAGGGAAACAAAAGCAAAAATAAACTATTGGGATCTCATCAAAATAAAAAGCTTCTGCACAGTGAAGGAAATAATGGACAAAACTAAAAGGCAAGCTACAGAATGGGAGAAGATATTTGCAAATGGTATATCTGATAAAGGGTCAGTAACCAAAATATATAAAGAATTTATAAAACTCAACACCAAAACACAAATAATCCAATGAAAAAATGGGCAGAAGACATAAGCAGACATTTCTCTAAAGAGGACATACAGATGACCAACAGAAACATGAAAATGTACTCAACATCAGTTACCATCAGGGAAATGGCTAAAATCAACAACACAAGAAACAGTTGGTGAGGATGTGGAGAAACACTTGTGCATTGTTGGTGGGAATGCAAACTGGTGCAGCCTCTGTGGAAAACAGTATGGAGGTTCCTCAAAGAGTTAAAAATAGAACTACCCTAGTATCCAGTAATTGCATTACTGGGTATTTACCCAAAGATTCCAAAACACTAATTCAAAGGGATTCATGCATCACTATGTTTATAGCAGCATTATTTACAATAGCCAAGATATGGAAGCAGCCCAAGTGTCCATCAACTGAAGAATGGGTAAAGAAATGGTGTATACATACAATAAAATAGATTTCAGTCATACAAAAGAATTAAATCTTGCCAGTTTCAACAACATGGATGGAGCTAGATAGTATAATGTCAAGCAAAAAAGTCAGTCAGAGAAAGACAAATATATGATTTCACTCATGTGGAATTTAAGAAACAAAACAAACAAGACACTTAATTATAGAGAACAAATTGATGGTTATCAGAAGGGAGGGGCTTGATGGGGCGCCTGGGTGGCGCAGTCGGTTAAGCGTCCGACTTCAGCCAGGTCACGATCTCGCGGTCTGTGAGTTCGAGCCCCGCGTCGGGCTCTGGGCTGATGGCTCAGAGCCTGGAGCCTGTTTCCGATTCTGTGTCTCCCTCTCTGTCTGCCCCTCCCCCGTTCATGCTCTGTCTCTCTCTGTCCCAAAAATAAAATAAACGTTGAAAAAAAAAATTAAAAAAAAAAAAAAGAAGGGAGGGGCTTGAGAGAGATGGGTTAACTAGGTGATGGGGATTAAGGAGTGCACTTGTGATGTATGGAGGGGTTGAATCCCTATATTGTATACTTGAATATAACACTGTATGTTAATGAACTGGAACAAAATAAAAACTTAGGGGCACCTGGGTGGTTTAGTTGTTTGAGCATCTGATTCTTGATTTCAGCCCAGGTCATAATCTCACAGTTCGTGGGATTGAGCTTCACGTTGGGCTCTATGCTGTCAGCTCAGAGCCTACTTGGGATTCTCTCTCTCCCTCTCTCTCTCTGCCCCTTCCCTGCTCTCTCTCTCTCTCTTTCTCTTAAAATAAATAAGTGACCATAAAAAAAAGACAACTCCATTACTCAGACTAAAGGTAAACATATTTCTTCCAAAAATTCTTAAAGTCCCAGAAGATAGTGAAGAGTGCATTGTATTTTCAAAGCATGTTTCATTTGTCACATAAGCTATGTATGAACTTAGATGTTTTTTTTTTTCCTCCCTTCACAGCTATTAAGAAAAGACATTGGAAATATTTTTAAAGTGTGCTTTATCATTTTTGTCTTTTCCAATTCTTTTAAGTTATGATGCATGTTTGTTCATCCTAAGTAAATGTATATATTTTAACAGAAGCCATGTTGATTGACCAGATTCTGGTCTTCACGTTGTATTTCTAATGTTGCCTCTCTATATACATCTCGCATCATAAGCATTGAGAAAACAAACAAGAAAAGTTGAAATGATAATTTTTAGTTTTAAATTGTGTGTGATCTGTTGCAAAGTAAAACTTATTTTGTAGCTTATGTCTAAATCAACAAACTTCGACCAATATAGACCGTGATTTGACCAGGTTTGGGTTTTCCCCCAACATTTATTCACAGAAACAGAGAACTTCTGGAGAACACTTTAATTATGAAACTTTTGAGGACATTTCAAGTGTAAAAATTGTATTTACTTGATAAAGCAACTGAGGCATAGCAAATGACTCATCCGTCAATACCACACCTGAAGCGACAGAGCTCTCTGCATCCCAGATTTCGTGATGTCTAACTACTGTACTAACTTCTTTGCAAAAAATATTTCTGGGAAACAGTATACCCAGGCTCTATATAGGAAGTCTGATTTATAACATGTCAGACTAAGGAATTACGCTTTACAGAACGTTTTTTTTAACCTCACTGTTAACTTAAATTTTTTTCTGCTTTCATTTCACTAACCTCTTCCAAAATTCTCAATATATAAATTCTCTCTCTTTTTTTAACGTTTTAAATGTTTATGTATTTTTTAGATACAGACAGAGAGACAGAGTGTGAGTGGGGGACAGGCAGAGAGAGAGAGAGACGGAGACAGAGAATCCGAAGCAGGCTCTAAGTAGGCTCTGAGCTGTCACTATAGAGCCCTATGTGGGGCTTGAACCTACAAACTGTGAGATCATGACCTGAGCTGAAGTTGGATGCTTAACCGACTGAGGCACCCCGGTGCCCCAGTATATAAATTCTCTTAGCCTCACTGTTGAACAAGTGTCTGTCAGTTGATGATGTCATTATTACTATCACCAGTATAACCAATATTAAAATTTAATTTAAGGAGCTTGCTTTCAATTGTCTGCAAGCTATTGGCATGAGATGTGTTCTATTTAAACTTAATTTAATATACTTAAAGCTAAAAATTAAATGGGGTTGCAACCTATCAAATATAGTTTCATGATTTGCTCACTCACAGTTCTTTTTCTTTTCTTTTCTTTTTTTAACATTTATTTATTTTTGAGACAGAGAGACAGAGCATGAACGGGGGAGGGTCAGAGAGAGGGAGACACAGAATCTGCAACAAGCTCCAGGCTCTGAGCTGTCAGCACAGAGCCCGACCTCACGGACCGGGAGATCATGACCTGAGCTGAAGTCGGCCGCTTAACCAACTGAGCCACCCAGGCACCCCTCACAGTTCTTCTTCTATAGATGAATCCAGAACACACAACATGAGATATATTAACTTTTATTTAGGAAAACAGGATTTTCCGTGGCCTTGCCAGTCTCTGAATATTCACTAGGTTATACCTTTGGCATGATATAAGACCTGGGACCCACTTCTCCATCAAAACAAAGTCTCCAGGAGGGCGATTCCTTGTCTGCCCTGTTTCTCAATGTTTTCTCTTTGCCTGAAAAGTACCTGACTATAGTTATCTCTCAATACCTATATGTTGAACGAATGAAAAAAATTAATAAGTGAAGGCACTGCTGTTGTGTATGAAGCATGTTATGTGTTAAGGGATATAGGCATGCACTTGACTGGTGATCATGTATAGAAATGGTATACTGGCACTTTATGATATATTACCGACCACTTAATTTATTGAGATCACGTTTTAATTAACATGATTTATAAAATTAAAAAAAATAGAATATTAAACTAACCTGATGGGGCATATACTTTTTAAACAAATTTTAATGTTTCTGTATTTTTGAGAGACAGAGAGAGTGCAAGTGGGAGAGGGCAGAGAGAGACGGAGACACGGAATCTGAAGCAGACTCCAGGCTCTGAGCGGCCACCCCAGAGCCTGATGCAAGGCTTGAACCGGTGAGCTGGGAGATCATGACCTCAGCCAAAGTCGGACGCTTGACCGACCACGCCACCCAAATGCCCCAATGCAGCACACGCTTTTAAGCCTCATATCACATCACTGGTGCACACCTCTGGTTTCAGCACAACTTCGATGAAAATATCCTGTAGGCTGACTATCCCACATGAAAAGTACCATGTCCCATTTCTCTTTCTACAAGAAGACTTTTTCTAAAGTTGAACAGGTCACTCAGCCCTCCTGAAAGTGCTATACAGAAGTTCAGGGACATTAAGGCCACTAGGAAAAACCTTGTTTCCTAGGGATAAGAGTCAATGGATGAATGTGCCAGTCTCCTGTCCTATGCAGGACAATTCTAGAATCTGCTCTATATAGTTCTTTACAGGGTCCCCCAGGGATTGAGGCCCAGATGCTCACAGCAATAATAGTGTCACACCCACATTGGTGATGGGCGGGGACAGTCCGCTCTACATGCGTGTTTTAGGTTGCCGCGTAAGAGGGCACACGACAGACACCCTTAAAGGGCTTCTTGTTTCACTTCTATTTTACCCTCAGATCGACCGTGTCTACTTCAGAATCACTCCCTTTGCGGCCCTTTCTGAACCTCTAAAACCCAGACAGTTTGCCTCCACATATTGTTTTATCTCCTACTACTTATATCCCCTTGATATGAGGAACACTTAGAATCATAAATTATGGTGTTGGCTTCCCTCAAATTTTGTTTCAAATTTCCACTGCGTTTTAACTGCCTCAGGCTGCCATGGATTTTTCCTTCTTCCTGATTTGACTATTTCAAAGAAAGCTCTTAATCCATTTCTGTCACTCCTGTGCCCTGTAGATTATGTTCCTTCCTGGTTTACTCTGTCTGAATTTAGCTGTTTTTTGTTTTTTTTTTTAACCCTGAACTTTTAGAAAATACTCAGATACACTCTATCATTCACACGAGACCAAAAAAAATACTTTCAAAATTCTTTCTAATTTCTCTCAATGCAACGTATTGCTCCTATGTAAAAGGATTTAATACATCCATTTGTATTTACCTCTAGTGATTATTTTTACTATACCACAATTATTAATAGCACAAAACCACTAATTCTGAGCCAAGATATTTCTGATTAAAACCTCCACAAGTCCAGTTAATTTTTTAAATTATGTAACAATATGACTAACTTTGCCTAACTTTTCAAGGGTGTTATGAATTGGTGGCATGTGGAATTCAATGATTTTTTCAGATTTGTAGTAAAAGTACAAATTAATGTATTACTACGTCATCATCTATTTTGAAGACAGAGACTGCAGCGTTTTCAGAAATACAGTGCATGGACTAATTGTTGGCTACATTTCTTCTTACTCTTCTCAGAACAAGATTGTGAAAGCTTAGGTCATCCTTTATTTCCAGAAGGCCATTATCCATTTTCCACTACTGATACATTTTTAAGACTAACAAGACTAAGAAAGAATTTCCCAGGCATGGCACGCTTCCATAAGTATCCTTTCTATAATCCCACAAGGATCATTTCTCATTGCACTTAGTGGAATGTGACCCATCAATGGCTTTTATGTTGTTGCCCCTTTTCAATGCTCAGATCATGGAAGAGTTGGCAGCGCCTCTCCAACTTCTATTTAGTCCCAGAATTACTTTCCAAAATATACTCACAAACTTATCATTTGAATATTTAAAATGATGCACTTGAAAATTTTCAGCCATCCATACATTTATTTATTCAACAGCTATATATTCAATCCCTATCATATGTCATGTTTTGCAAACATTTGTAAGCTGATTGTTGAACGTTTCCTATATTTTTTATGGAAAACTATAGAATACTCACAGAGTGAGAGGATGGAAAATGAGAAGGAAAGAAAATTAAAAATGAACTCATTCAATTTCCTTTTTTTTCTATTGTAATAAATTATATCACTGAAGCCCATATAAGTAACTTGTCCAAAGTTAGCCAAATCAGTTACAAACTAAACAATAAAAAAAATCCCCAGATCTCCTAATTCCTCATCCAGTTTTTTTTATCTTTCTTTCTTTTTGTTTTTTCTTTTAGAGAGAGCATGAGTGTGGGAGAAAGGCAGAGGGAGAGAGAGAATCTTTTTTTTTTAAATGGTTTAATGTTTATTTATTATTGAGACACAGAGAGAGACAGAGTGTGATCAGGGGAGGGGCTGAGAGACAGGGAGACAGAATCTGAAGCAGGTTCCAGGCTCTGAGCTGTCAGCACAGAGCCTGACGCGGGGATCGAACTCACAAACCACGAGATCATGACCTGAGCTGAAGTCGGACGCTTCACCAACTGAGCCTCCCAGGCGCCCTGAGAGAAAGAATCTTAAGCAGTGTGGAGCTCAATCCCACCACCCTGGGATCTTGACCTGAGCCAAAATCAAGAGTCAGAGTTTCAACTGACAGAGCCACTCAGGCACCCCACTCAATGTTTTTTCTAATAATACAATACTTTCTGAATTTGGGCTGAATTAAATCAGTAACAATCTTTTTATTTTAATCATTCATTCTTTCATCCATATAACTAGTATTTAGTGGGTGGCTCTCGAATGACAAATCTATCATATAAACTTGGCATTACAGACAAAATCCCCTATTATCACTGTGACTCTTAACTAACCAAATAATATACTATGTCAAAAGACTCTATGTACTATGCAAAAGGACATGGGACAGATTAAGGGACATTTAGAGTGCAGAGAATGAGTATAGAGACTGCTGAAACTTGAAAAGTGTAGTCCGTAACCTTCATTTAAGAGGTGAGATTTTAGCAAAGAATAGAAAGGTCTAAGAAAGTTCACCAGGTGGACATTTTGGAAAACAACATGTTGGGCAGAGGAAGTAGTCAGTACAAAACTCTTAAGCTGTTCGAGAACAGCCATGCAGAGGCCAATGTAGCTGGAGCAAATAAGAGCGTGTGACACTTATTATAGAAAAGGAGATCAGAGATGGGTAAGCTTGGACAGAAAGGGGCCTTTGGGTTATCAGAAGGAATTTGTATTGTACTCTGATGGAAATGAGAACCACAGCAAAGTTTTAGTAAAAAGAAGGGCATGACTTATGCCAATTGTTTTATGAAGAACAGAACTTAAAGTTATAACAGTGGACAAAGGTTCACCAGTTTGGTGGCTCCTGAGGTAACCCCGGCCCAGCCTAGGGTGGTCAGATCGGAGGGCTGCATTTTATGGGGAGTTCTGACTGTGAAACAAGGAAATATTTTCTTCCAACAAAATCATTGCCAAAGGAGTTCATTTCTGCCACTATGGAAGAGAGTTCTCTGGTGATACCCCAGGTGCCAAAAATGGATAATGAGACTGCCCAAAAAGTGAAATAGCGAGTACAATGTCATCCAGATAGATGCAATTTCTAGATATAGGAGGTGTAGGTCCAAGGTCAGAGAGACTTTCATAGCTCTGATCTTGCTACAATGAGGGATATGAGGAAAACATAAGACTGCTTTTATTTACTTCCTCTAGAATATTACCCATACATCTTTTTTTTCTTTTTGAGATACGGTTACAATCAACAATTATATGCATTTAAGGTGTACTACTTGATGATTTGATATGCAGATATGTTGTGAAATAATCATCATAAGATAATTAACTTATTTTCACTTTACATATTTACCATTTTCTTTCTTTGTTAAAACAATTTTACAATTTTTAATTTTTTTATTTTTTAAGTACTCCTCACACCTGACATGGGGCTCAAACTCAAACCCTAATAAAGAGTCATATGCTCCACTGACTGAGTGGGCCATTTTCTTTCTTTTCGAGTGTGTGTGGTGATAACACTTAAGATCTTTCCTCAGCTAATTTCAAGTGTACGACACAGTTGTTAACTATAGTCACAACGCTGATCTCTAAATCTTATTCACATTGAGTAACTGAAATTTTGTTCCCTTTGACCAACATTTCCCCATTTCCCTGACTTTTAGCCTCTAGCACCTACCATTTTACTCTCTGATTTTGTATCTTTGACTTTAAAATTATGCATGTAAGTGAAATCATGCAATATTTGTCTTTCTCTATCTAGCTTATTTCATATAACATAATGTTCTCCAGGTTATTCATGTTTTTACGAATGGCAGAATTTCCTTCTTTTTAAAGGCTGTACAACATCTCTCTGTGTGTGCCTGGGTGCACCAGTTTTTCTGAATCAAGATGAAATGCAAAACTTGAACAGACCAATAACAAATTAAAAAAGACAAATAATAAATTTAAAAACGTATTTTGATTTAAAAAATTATATCAGTAATCAAAACCTCCCATCGAAAAAATAGTCCAGGACTAGATGGCTTTATGGGTAAATTCCACCAAATATTAAAAAATATATATTATCAATTCTTAAATGTCCCAAAAATAAAAGAAGAGGAAACACTTTACATTCATCTTATGAGGTCAGCATCACCCCA
This sequence comes from Prionailurus bengalensis, assembly GCF_016509475.1. Classification (NCBI taxonomy): domain Eukaryota; kingdom Metazoa; phylum Chordata; class Mammalia; order Carnivora; family Felidae; genus Prionailurus; species Prionailurus bengalensis. The sequence continues at coordinate 22,627,923 of NC_057350.1, read as the reverse complement.
ATACCAACACCAGACAAAAGCACTACAAGAAAAGAAAACTACAAGTCAATATCCTTGGAACACAGAAGCAACAATCCTTAGTAAAATACTAACTAGCAAACCAAATCCAAAAGCACATTAAAAGGACCATACGTCATGACCAATTGTTATTTATCCTTGAGATACGAGGATAGTTCAACATATGCAAGTCAACCAATGTCCTTAAATCTTTACACATATCCGTAATGTTTTTTTCCCTGAAACCCGTGAAACCAGTATATTTTAGAATTTAGAATTTTAGAGATATTTTCACATATATTATATATTTAACACACCTAGTGAAGTCTATCATCAAGCATAGTGTCAGGTTCACAGAAAGTCATATGAATATTCACACTAAGTAGGAAAGAAAAACTGTAAATAACTTCAAATCTAGTCACATCCTAAGTGCATACAGAGCAGGTCAAGTATTACTCCCTATTGAGTTACAAGAATACTTCCCAGTTTTCAGGAGTTTTTGGATTTTCTAATCTCAGATAAGTAATTATGCATTTGTGTTTTATCATATGTTTTATCTCAGTTGCTGCAAATATATAGTCACTTAATCTTAAAAAAAAGATTAATAAAAAGCTTCAAATATACTTTGCGGTGGATGCCCTTAAATTAATGCCCACAATATGTGCTATCTTGACATATGGTAAAACTAAGCTGCAATGATGAATTAAAAAAAAAAAAGTAAAGATTTTTGGAATAGAAATACTTTGAGGAGACTGAAGATTTAGCTGTCAATTCTAAAAAGAGACTATATACAAAAGCTTAAGTTCTCAGATTTTTATCTGATCTAAATTTTAATATTGACAGAATATACTATCTCTAATGTGCATCTGAGCACTGGTTGAATAATGAAATGCACATAAAATCTAAGACATGTTTAATTGAAACTTGTTCCCATTTTCATAGTTTATAGGACGATGTGTTTCTGGCAGGATGAGAAACATAAAACACACACAGACATTTTGATATATTTTTTCATTGATGTCCAGAGGATGACTTCACAATGTATTTTATGTTGCCATAGTTTTATGGCACGGGAGACACTTGTTTTCCATCACTTTTCTGATGTATTATTCCAACCTGAACAGAGAAAGTTCAGTAGTTTCCACAAAAACATAATTCACTTGCCATTAGATTTACTGAGGGAAAGAAACTGCCTATTACATGTGTTTAATTTTTTTTTTTTTTACATTCTGGGTTATATTGCTATTAAATTTAAATATTGGAAGGTACTCTCATAAAACATGGTGTGATAAAATATTTATTTCATTAATGTTTTCTACCGGTTTAATTTGGTAAATGTTAAAAGCTATTTCAATTATTCTTACTTTTAAAATACAATGTTTTGTTAATATTGTGAGCAGTGAAAACATTCAAGAAAAATTTCCTTCCCTTTATACATTTTTATAAAACAATACAGAAAAAGTAGCATTTTCTTTCACAGCAGGAACTAATAACATATTTATTTTCTTCCTGTAACATAAATTTATTTCCCAGAGCCCTCTAGCAAGAAAAAGTTTCAGCAATAAAAAGTCTCAATTTAGTCATGTCTAAAACTCTTCCTAATATTCCTTAAGTCTCTGGGAAGAAAAAGCAATGCAAAACTGTATCAGAGATATGTATTAGAACATATTTTAAGTCTGTCTTTGCCTGTATTTGTCTCAAGGTCATTATATGATGCTAAAACTTTGTTTATCCTTAATAGGTATGCTCATTATTGCTCTCCACACATTTTGGCTGCAAACATATTTACCAAGTGTTGTTTCCTATTTTTTCTCAGAATTCGCAACATTTTCTTCCTTTTTTATCTAACCTTTGCCCTCTCCATTGACACTAGTCTTAGAAAACTCTATATGAGAATATCAAGAGCATTTTTATATGAGTTCTGCCAACTTCATTTTGTAGTCTAGAAGTTCTGTATCTCATACTTAAAAGTGCTTGGAAACAGCTGATGCATCCTTTTTTCAAGATGATGCTAAAAGTCCCATCTAATTTAATGGACAGCACAGTTCTTTACAAGTTATGTTGTAAAAATATTCATTAACATTGATGGAGAGTGCTACTCAAACAGCAAAAAATGTGTCTGTAAAAGCTTATTAAGATTCAGAGGCTCAAATAATGCAACTTAAGAGTTGAAAAACTTCAGTGAAGTTCAACTGCAAGGGTTCTATCAAATGCACATTTCAAAAATGGAATTTTCTATAAATATGATTAGTTTCTGAGTAACAATTTGGTTGTTGTGGTTTTAAAAATGTAAAAAAAAAAAAGATTTTCACTTTGAAAATGGTATTCACAAAATGGCATTTGATTTGCCTGGGCTGCACAGCTAACAAGAAATTAAATTGGTCTTGCTTTACCCAGAAGTGTAGTGTAACATGCTATTTAAAATTGCTTTACACTAAGATATTTTACTTGAACTATAAAAATGCTATTTCAGGCTTTCTATTTCTCTAATATATTTGTAATATGGAGTTTCTATATAATCTCTCCTTTTAAAATGATATTTTGGAATCTCTATTCTGAGACCATAATATGCATTTTCTTTTCTAATGAATGCTTAATTATTAATAACTATGTCTCAATATTTACCTACATGCCACTGCTCACTTATGGAACACATGTAAATATTTTGGAGACCAAATAAGTGGAAACATAATTAATATTATATATGACTAAATGTCACATGTTTGGTTACTTTTGGGGAAAAATTGTCAATATTTTGTTGCTGTGTGGTAAAGACCTTGTTATGAATTAAAATGTGTTTTGTTTTGTTTTGTTTTGTTTTGTTTTGGTTTTTTGTTTGTTTGTTTTTGTTTTTTTTTTATGAAATTTATTGACAAATTGGTTTCCATACAACACCCAGTGCTCATCCCAAAAGGTGCCCTCCTCAATACCCATCACCCACCCTCTCCTCCCTCCCACCCCCCATCAACCCTCAGTTTGTTCTCAGTTTTTAACAGTCTCTTATGCTTTGGCTCTCTCCCATTCTAACCTCTTTTTTTTTTTTTTTCCCTTCCCCTCCCCCATGGGTTCCTGTTCAGTTTCTCAGGATCCACAGAAGAGTGAAACCATATGGTATCTGTCTTTCTCTGTATGGCTTATTTCACTTAGCATCACACTCTCCAGTTCCATCCACGTTGCTACAAAAGGCCATATTTCATTTTTTCTCATTGCCACGTAATATTCCATTGTGTATATAAACCACAATTTCTTTATCCATTCATCAGTTGATGGACATTTAGGCTCTTTCCATAATTTGGCTATTGTTGAGAGTGCTGCTATGAACATTGGGGTACAAGTGGCCCTATGCATCAGTGCTCCTGTATCCCTTGGATAAATTCCTAGCAGTGCTATTGCTGGGTCATAGGGTAGGTCTATTTTTAATTTTCTGAGGAACCTCCACACTGCTTTCCAGAGCGGCTGCACCAATTTGCATTCCCACCAACAGTGCAAGAGGGTTCCCGTTTCTCCACATCCTCGCCAGCATCTATAGTCTCCTGATTTGTTCATTTTGGCCACTCTGACTGGCGTGAGGTGATACCTGAGTGTGGTTTTGATTTGTATTTCCCTGATAAGGAGCAACGCTGAACATCTTTTCATGTGCCTGTTGGCCATCCGGATGTCTTCTTTAGAGAAGTGTCTATTCATGTTTTCTGCCCATTTCTTCACTGGGTTATTTGTTTTTCGGGTGTGGAGTTTGGTGAGTTCTTTATAGATTTTGGATACTAGCCCTTTGTCCGATATGTCATTTGCGAATATCTTTTCCCATTCCGTTGGTTGCCTTTTAGTTTTGTTGGTTGTTTCCTTTGCTGTGCAGAAGCTTTTTATCTTCATAAGGTCCCAGTAATTCACTTTTGCTTTTAATTCCCTTGCCTTTGGGGATGTGTCGAGTAAGAGATTGCTACGGCTGAGGTCAGAGAGGTCTTTTCCTGCTTTCTCCTCTAAGGTTTTGATGGTTTGCTGTCTCACATTTAGGTCCTTTATCCATTTTGAGTTTATTTTTGTGAATGGTGTGAGAAAGTGGTCTAGTTTCAACCTTCTGCATGTTGCTGTCCAGTTCTCCCAGCACCATTTGTTAAAGAGGCTGTCTTTTTTCCATTGGATGTTCTTTCCTGCTTTGTCAAAGATGAGTTGGCCATACGTTTGTGGGTCTAGTTCTGGGGTTTCTATTCTATTCCATTGGTCTATGTGTCTGTTTTGGTGCCAATACCATGCTGTCTTGATGATGACAGCTTTGTAGTAGAGGCTAAAGTCTGGGATTGTGATGCCTCCTGCTTTGGTCTTCTTCTTCAAAATTCCTTTGGCTATTCGGGGCCTTTTGTGGTTCCATATGAATTTTAGGATTGCTTGTTCTAGTTTCGAGAAGAATGCTGGTGCAATTTTGATTGGGATTGCATTGAATGTGTAGATAGCTTTGGGTAGTATTGACATTTTGACAATATTTATTTTTCCAATCCATGAGCAGGGAATGTCTTTCCATTTCTTTAAATCTTCTTCAATTTCCTTCATAAGCTTTCTATAGTTTTCAGCATACAGATCCTTTACATCTTTGGTTAGATTTATTCCTAGGTATTTTATGCTTCTTGGTGCAATTGTGAATGGGATCAGTTTCTTTATTTGTCTTTCTGTTGCTTCATTGTTAGTGTATAAGAATGCAACTGATTTCTGTACATTGATTTTGTATCCTGCAACTTTGCTGAATTCCTGTATCAGTTCTAGCAGACTTTTGGTGGAGTCTATCGGATTTTCCATGTATAATATGTCATCTGCAAAAAGCGAAAGCTTGACTTCATCTTTGCCAATTTTGATGCCTTTGATTTCCTTTTGTTGTCTGATTGCTGATGCTAGAACTTCCAGCACTATGTTAAACAGCAGCGGTGAGAGTGGGAATCCTTGTCGTGTTCCTGATCTCAGGGAAAATGCTCTCAGTTTTTCCCCGTTGAGGATGATGTTAGTTGTGGGCTTTTCATAAATGGCTTTTATGATCTTTAAGTATGTTCCTTCTATCCCGACTTTCTCAAGGGTTTTTATTAAGAAAGGGTGCTGGATTTTGTCGAAGGCCTTTTCTGCATCGATTGACAGGATCATATGGTTCTTCTCTTTTTTTTGTTAATGTGATGTATCACGTTGATTGATTTGCGAATGTTGAACCAGCCCTGCATCCCAGGAATGAATCCCACTTGATCATGGTGAATAATTCTTTTTATATGCTATTGAATTCGATTTGCTAGTATCTTATTGAGAATTTTTGCATCCATATTCATCAGGGATATTGGCCTGTAGTTCTCTTTTTTTACTGGGTCTCTGTCTGGTTTAGGAATCAAAGTAATACTGGCTTCATAGAATGAGTCTGGCAGTTTTCCATCCCTTTCTATTTCTTGGAATAGCTTGAGAAGGATAGGTATTATCTCTGCTTTAAACGTCTGGTAGAACTCCCCTGGGAAGCCATCTGGTCCTGGACTCTTATTTGTTGGGAGATTTTTGATAACCGATTCAATTTCTTCGCTGGTTATGGGTCTGTTCAAGCTTTCTATTTCCTCCTGATTGAGTTTTGGAAGAGTGTGGGTGTTCAGGAATTTGTCCATTTCTTCCAGGTTGTCCAATTTGTTGGCATATAATTTTTCATAGTATTCCCTGATAATTGTTTGTATCTCTGAGGGATTGGTTGTAATAATTCCATTTTCATTCATGATTTTATCTATTTGGGTCATCTCCCTTTTCTTTTTGAGAAGCCTGGCTAGAGGTTTGTCAATTTTGTTTATTTTTTCAAAAAACCAACTTTTGGTTTCGTTGATCTGCTCTACAGTTTTTTTAGTTTCTATATTGTTTATTTCTGCTCTGATCTTTATTATTTCTCTTCTTCTGCTGGGCTTAGGCTGCCTTTGCTGTTCTGCTTCTAGTTCCTTTAGGTGTGCTGTTAGATTTTGTATTTGGGATTTTTCTTGTTTCTTGAGATAGGCCTGGATTGCAATGTATTTTCCTCTCAGGACTGCCTTTGCTGCATCCCAAAGCGTTTGGATTGTTGTATTTTCATTTTCATTTGTTTCCATATATTTTTTAATTTCTTCTCTAATTGCCTGGTTGACCCACTCATTCGTTAGTAGGGTGTTCTTTAACCTCCATGCTTTTGGAGGTTTTCCAGACTTTTTTCTGTGGTTGATTTCAAGCTTCATAGCATTGTGGTCTGAAAGTAAGCATGGTATAATTTCAATTCTTGTAAACTTATGAAGGGCTGTTTTGTGACCCAGTATATGATCTATCTTGGAGAATGTTCCATGTGCACTCGAGAAGAAAGTATATTCTGTTGCTTTGGGATGCAGAGATCTAAATATATCTGTCAAGTCCATCTGATCCAATGTCTCATTCAGGGCCCTTGTTTCTTTATTGACCGTGTGTCTAGATGATCTATCCATTTCTGTAAGTGGTGTATTAAAGTCCCCTGCAATTACCACATTCTTATCAATAAGGTTGCTTGTGTTTATGAGTAATTGTTTTATATATTTGGGGGCTCCGGTATTCGGTGCATAGACATTTATAATTGTTAGCTCTTCCTGATGGATAGACCCTGTAACTATTATATAATGTCCTTCTTCATCTCTTGTTACAGCCTTTAATTTAAAGTCTAGTTTGTCTGATATAAGTATGGCTACTCCAGCTTTCTTTTGGCTTCCAGTCGCATGATAAATAGTTTTCCATCCCCTCACTCTCAATCTAAAGGTGTCCTCAGGTCTAAAATGAGTCTCTTGTAGACAGCAAATAGATGGGTCTTGTTTTTTTATCCATTCTGATACCCTATGTCTTTTGGTTGGCGCATTTAATCCATTTACATTCAGTGTTATTATAGAAAGATACGGGTTTAGAGTCATTGTGATGTCTGTATGTTTTATGCTTGTAGTGATGTCTCTGGGACTTTGTCTCACAGGGTCCCCCTTAGGATCTCTTGTAGGGCTGGTTTAGTGGTGACAAATTCCTTCAGTTTTTGTTTGTTTGGGAAGACCTTTATCTCTCCTTCTATTCTAAATGACAGACTTGCTGGATAAAGGATTCTTGGCTGCATATTTTTTCTGTCTAGCACCCTGAAAATCTCGTGCCAATTCTTTCTGGCCTGCCAAGTTTCAAAAGAGAGATCAGTCACGAGTCTTATAGGTCTCCCTTTATATGTGAGGGCACGTTTACCCCTCGCTGCTTTCAGAATTTTCTCTTTATCCTTGTATTTTGCCAGTTTCACTATGATATGTCGTGCAGAAGATCGATTCAAGTTACGTCTGAAGGGAGTTCTCTGTGCCTCTTGGATTTCAATGACTTTTTCCTTCCCCAGTTCAGGGAAGTTCTCAGCTATTATTTCTTCAAGTACCCCTTCAGCCCCTTTCCCTCTCTCTTCCTCCTCTGGGATACCAATTATGTGTATATTATTTCTTTTTAGTGTATCACTTAGTTCTCTAATTTTCCCCTCATACTCCTGGATTTTTTTATCTCTCTTTTTCTCAGCTTCCTCTTTTTCCATAACTTTATCTTCTAGTTCACCTATTCTCTCCTCTGCCTCTTCAAGCCGAGCTGTGGTGGTTTCCATTTTATTATGCATTTCGTTTAAAGCGTTTTTCAGCTCCTCGTGACTGTTCCTTAGTCCCTTGATCTCTGTAGCAAGAGATTCTCTGCTGTCCTGTATACTGTTTTCAAGCCCAGCGATTAATTTTATGACTATTATTCTAAATTCACTTTCTGTTATGTTATTTAAGTCCTTTTTGATCAGCTCATTAGCTGTTGTTATTTCCTGGAGATTCTTCTGAGGGGAATTCTTCCACTTGGTCATTTTGGATAGTCCCTGGCGTGGTGAGGACCTGCAGGGCACTTCCCCTGTGCTGTGGTGTATAACTGGAGTTGGTGGGCGGGGCCGCAATCGGACCTGATGTCTGCCCCCAGCCCACAGCTGGGGCCACAGTCAGACTGGTGTGTGCCTTCTCTTCCCCTCTCCTAGGGGCGGGATTCACTGTGGGGTGGTGTGGCTCGTCTGGGCTACTTGCACCCTGCCAGGCTTGTGATGCTGGGGATCTGGCGTATTAGCTGGGGTGGGTAGGCAAGGTGCTCGGGGGCAGGAGGGGCAGGCTTAGAATGCTTCTCCTTAGGTGATCCACTTCAGGAGGGGCCCTGTGGCAGCGGGAGGGAGTCAGATCCGCTGCCGGAGTTTGGCTCCGCAGAAGCGCAGAGTTGGGTGTTTGCGCGGAGCGAGCAAGTTCCCTGGCAGGAACCGGTTCCCTTTGGGATTTCGGCTGGGGGATGGGCGGGGGAAATGGCGCTGGCGAGCGCCTTTGTTCCCCACCAAAGTGAGCTCTGTTGTCAGGGGGCTCAGCAGCTCTCCCTCTGGTTGTCCTCCAGCCTTCCCGCTTTCCGAGCAGAGCTGTTAACTTATGACCTCCCAGACGCTAAGTCGCGCTTGTTGTGGGAACACAGTCCGTCAGGCCCCTCCGCTTTTGCAAGCCAGACTCGGGGGCTCTGCTTGGCCGGCGAGCCGCCCTCCGCTCCGGCTCCCTCCCGCCAGTCCGTGGAGCGCGCACCGCCTCGCCGCCCTTCCTACCCTCTTCCGTGGGCCTCTCGTCTGCGCTTGGCTCCGGCGACTCCGTTCTGCTAATCCTCTGGCGGTTTTCTGGGTTTTTTAGGCAGGTGTAGATGGAATCTAAGTGATCAGTAGGACGTGCGGTGAGCCCAGCGTCCTCCTAAGCCGCCATCTTGCCGCAACTGCAAAATGTGTTTTTTTTTAATGGATTATTTTTATGTCTTTGGAGCAAAACGGGTACTTCTCACATCAGTTCTGCCTACCATATTGACGCAATTTTTCTTTTCAAAATATAAATAAGGAAACGGTTTCAGAGAAGCTTAATACTTAAAGACAGAAAATAGTAAAAATTCCCAACATTGCTACATAATTAAAAATTGAACTAAAATTATATATTGTTAGGGGCTTACATTTTTCAAAAGTCAGTGAAATACTCTTTCTTATATCTGTAATTAACAAACAGCAACACTGATGATCAACAAGCCTTCTCTCTCTATATTTCTGCAAGAAATGATGAAGAACATCTTTAAAAATATTGGATCAGAAATCACATCATAACAGAAAGTCGTTCTCCTCAGAAAACAAATTATTCATGAGGGACACAGAGGATCAAGTAATGGCTTAGAATATAAAACCAAATCTCTATCAACAAATTTATATTTTGGAGAAAGTAAAATCTTTCCCTATATATCCCATTATCCATTAATCCTCTAATTACTTATAACTCTTTAGTTCCTTTTATCAAAGAAATTCAATGTGGTTTGTTTATTTAGTTTTCTTATTTAAACTTTTTGCTACTGGAAGTAATTCAAAAGGTTAATCAAGGAAATGCCATTATGGTGATATCGTGTTGTTCACAAGTTTTAGTTCACTGTACAATTTTAAGTAAAGACAAACCACGTTACATTTTAATATTAATCAAATTCCTACTTAAATAAACCTAAGATGTCAGGATAGTTCTCTTAAAGTTACGACCAGTTTCTCTCCAGAAAGATCATAAAGTGACATTAAGAATGAAGAACTACGGGGTGGCTCAGCAGGTTGAGTATCTGACTCTTGATTTCCTCACAGGGCATGATCCCAGGGTTGTGGTCATGGGACCGAGCCCCATGTTTGAACGTGGGGGCTGCTTAAGATTCTCTTTGTCCTTCGGCCTCTCTCCCTTACTTGCACACTCTCGCTCTCAAATAAAAAAAAAGGGAAGAAAAAGACAATTATTAAAAAAATGATAATAAAGGGGATTTTCTTTGTTTTCCCACCCCAACAGATTTCTATCATCCTATTCCCATGCTATCTTTTCTTGCATATGTGCAATTATTGTAAATATTACATGAATATTGAAAAATTAGATCTACTTAACATCAGTAGAGGACAATATATCAAAAAAATAAAAAATAAAAACATGAAGAGGGAATTTAAAAGCATTGTTCCTATGCTTAACAATGGATTTAAAAAAAAAACGCAATGACAATGACAATAACACAACAGATCTCCCTGTCTATTCCTTAAGCACACACAGAACTTGGAAATAGAAATATTAAGTTGTCAGAAGCAAGTAATCTCCAAAAAGAGTAGGAATCTGTTACCACAGAGATGAAAGGAGCCAGTTCCGCTAACTTTTGCACTAAAGTATCTGACTTGTTTACAAAAGCCCTCCACTCTCCCCTAGGGTAACACTCAGCATATCTGTGGGTGGACACCTTGTGGTGGAGTATAAAATTGCTGATGAGGACTTTAAGAGACAAAACAGATGAACATAAGGGAAGGGAAACAAAAATAATATAAAAACAGGGAGGGGGAAAAACAGAAGAGACTCATAAATATGGAGAACAAACAGAGGGTTACTGGAGGGGTGGTGGGAGGGGAGGTGGGCTAAATGGGTAAGGGGCATTAAGGAATCTACTCCTGAAATCATTGTTGCACGTAAATTTTAAAAAATAAAAAATAAAATTAAAAAAAATAAAGGAGAAAAAGGCAATGTAGTAAATAAAAAAATATGGCAGTAATTCAAATATCCATAAATAATATTATAGTTCTTCTTTGAAATACCACATCATATACCTAATTGTGTTCACAGATGTAAAAAATTTTTACAATATTTTCCTAGGAGCAAAAAAAAAATTGAAGAAAACTATGTTTGCACGTAGTTTATTGACACACTTTTAGAGTGCATACTATATGAGAAATACACTGTTGGGAGAGAGGGTGGTTTTTACTTTTTATTTCATGCCCTTCTTTACTGCCTGGCATTTTTCAGTTTGCATACATTACATTCATAATTTAAAAATAAGTAAATAGAATTAGATTAAAATTATATATATTTTTAGTTAATCAGAATATAAGTCTAAGAAAGTCATGTGTATTTCTTTTTGGATATATTCTGCCTTCTTTGACAGCCGGCCATCCAATCATTGTGTTTATCTTTACTGACTCCATCCAAGTAAAAACTCAACCCGTTACTTCCTTTTTCTTTTAAGTCCCCACCTGTCAGCATTGATGACAGGCATCTCATAGTAGTTTTGTTGGTTCAAAAATCTGTTTTTCCAAAAAAAAAAAAAAAAGAAAGAAAAAAAAAATCTGTTTTTCCTTCTTTTTTTCCTAATACGAACTTCAGTCCGCTATCATATACTGTACTTTAGTTCCATCTTTTTTGGTAATCTAGATTATGATTCGCTCTGTTTCCTCCTCTGCTAAACAATGATACTGAACATGTATGGGAGAGGATATGTCAATACTTTTACTTCCTGCCTGGGATCCACAAATCAAAGTGACATTTTGAACAGCTGTTACTTTTTCTGAACCAGCAGCTTGGCAATAAACTAGAGATTTTCTGGTGTACTGTACATCCAGTCAATTATTTTAGAATTTGTAATATATTGAACTATTTTCATAATACATAATACATTATCTGTTTTTCTTGTACAAATAGTTATTCTATAAGTGTGCATTATACGTTAGACTGTAAGTGTGTGCACGTGCATGCATATGTGTATCTCAGGCTCAGTGTCTTCTGGCCTTAAGTTTTGTTTTCCATGTAATTAAAAATTATGAATTCCGAGGGTCAGTGGCTCTTACATTGGTGTGTTTTTCTAAAACAGCTAAGTTCTGGTTGTACTCTCTGTAATTTTCAGTAGCATTGAAAATATGACCCCCAAAATGTTTTGGAATAAAATGTGCCTAACAGGAAAAAAAAAAAAGTTGCTGATGTGTGCATGGAAAATGCTGTTTGGCTCCAAATATCCAGGATGGAAAAGGGTTTTAGGTATTCTTAAAATTCAAGAAAACAAAGAAACAGTTCTTTGAGAACTGCTTCTGAGATGGCAGCATGTATTTAAGTCTCTTCTGTTATCAGATTTGTACCTCTGAGTATATACACATATATTGCTTTCTGTAAACAACCTACTTTTTCTCCACTTTCTACAATTTGTTTAAAGAGTACAGGCCAAAGCCAAATCTGGTCTTGTTAACCTGGAAATACTTCTGCCTTATCTGGAAATACTCTTAATGACTTTTATAACAAAATGGTTTGACTCTAAATGCAGTTTTAAGAACTTCTCCTCAAATTAGGAGGGCTTCAACATATGAATTTTAAGGGAACACAATTCAGTCCATATATCATCCAATCTAACATCACAGAAGGATACATAATCTTAACATTAATTCATTAGCAACCTTCATCTTCTTTTCCAAATTTTTTTCATTTATAATATCATTCCAACAAATATTTAAGTAAATACCATGTGCTTAACATTGGGGATATAGAGGAAGAAAAGAAAAAAAAAAACCTGACTCTCCTGGGTTTTTTTTTTTTGAGACTGATACTCTTGTATTATTTATGCTTAAGAACATGTATTTTGCTGTCCAACAAACATACATTTTGGTATATATTCCAGGTACATGAGTGTGGGCATGTTGCTTAGTCTAGTTAAGCCTGTTTCTCCACTGTAAATTTGATAGTATTTATCCACAGAATCATCAACAGAATTCAAGGTGACCAAGCACTGAATGGCATGGTTCCCAGCAGAGAACCCACCAAATCACCGGTAATAACCTTCATTGCTATTTTCAAGATCACTCTGGGGCTCGCATTCACTCCACTGTGTCATTTTGCCTAAGTGTTAGTCACTCTTTTTCTCTACAATGCTATCATTTTTTTCCTCTATATGAATATCTATCCTGGACAATATATTTTTTAAATCGGTTTGTCAGACCAATATTTAAGAAAGATACTATCAAGGGGTGCTGGGGTGGCTCAGTCGGTTAAGCGTCCAACTTCAGCTCAGGTCATGATCTTGCGGTTCATGGGTTCGAGCCCCACGTCTGGCCTGTGCCAACAGCTTAGAACCTGGAGCCTGCTTCAGATTCTGTCTCCCTCTCTCTCTGCCCCTCCCTTGCTCGCACGCTGTCTCTTTCTGTCTCTCAAAAATGAATAAACGTTAAAAAAAACTATCAAAATGTTTATTATGAATGAGTGTGATTCAAAAAAGTATTTCTTTCATCCTTTTCTATTCAATAAAATTTTATTTAATTCAGTTCCAGTTTTTGTCTTTATAGAATCTCATGCTTTTTTTTTTTTTTAACTATTGGGAAATCATTCATCATAATAAAGTCCCTCATGCTGCTGTTTGTTCTTACTGTCTTCCAAACTGTAAAGTTTGGGGGAGATGGCCTGGACACCATCATCTGCAGAACCCAACTTTCAGTCACCATCAGTATGGTCACACTTACTTACCTTTCCTGTACAAATCTTTCCTTTACTAATTAACCACTAAACAAATTTTTTCCCTCCTCTGAATCTGCCCTACATTTTTTTTTTTAATTTTTTTTTTTAACGTTTATTTATTTTTGGGACAGAGAGAGAGACAGAGCATGAACGGGCGAGGGGCAGAGAGAGAGGGAGACACAGAATCGGAAACAGGCTCCAGGCTCTGAGCCATCAGCCCAGAGCCCGACGCGGGGCTCGAACTCACGGACCGCGAGATGGTGACCTGGCTGAAGTCGGACGCTTAACCGACTGCGCCACCCAGGCGCCCCTGCCCTACATTTTTGACAAAGCTCCTTGATGCCGAATGTAAACAAAACAAACAAAAAAACAAAAGCAAAAACAAAAAAAAACCACAAAACAAAACAAAACAACAACAAAGAAACCAAACAAAAAACAAAAACAGGGGCGCCTGGGTGGCGCAGTCGGTTAAGCGTCCCACTTCAGCCAGGTCACGATCTCGGGGTCCGTGAGTTCGAGCCCTGCGTCGGGCTCTGGGCTGATGGCTCAGAGCCTGGAGTCTGTTTCCGATTCTGTGTCTCCCTCTCTGTCTGCCCCTTCCCTGTTCATGCTCTGTCTCTCTCTGTCCCAAAAATAAATAAACGTTGAAAAAAAAATTTTTAAACAAAAACAAAAACAAAACCAACCAAAGCACTGAGAATATAATTTGGGAATCACTGCATTATCTGAGGGCACCATTTCTTCTCAGGATTCAGCACTATATTTGCTCTCCCGGGAGTGGTGCCACTGACCTTGGCTGGTTTGTCATCTACTGTGATACAGCTATGTATTTGTCACAGTTGCACATCTTAACGTTTTTGCATTTTGAAATTTATTTTCCTCTCTAGTTATATTTCCCTAATCTTCTCTTTAATGCATCTTGTTCGGGGTGCCTTTACACTCCCAGAGGTCACTTTAAATTGTTATCATAGTCTCTTAGTTTCAAGCTACTTCCTTTTCCCCTCTTGCTGTTTAATGCTATCTGAAGACTTAATGAGCAGAGTTGATATTCTATCATCTTGATTCCAGAGTTCCTTCTGTTAAATGATTCACAGCTGAACACTGTCCACACACTTCTAGTAGAATTCCAATTTTGCAATTATCATTCTGGTTATCTTTAATTGACTAAAGCCTGGAACTTAAACTCAAGGTTTTGCTTGAAGACTTCTTCCACTTTGTCTACAAAATTAAGTCTAATTTACCTTTTCTAATATGCTTTTCAGGGTTTTTTTTTTTTTTTTTGCACCACTTTTATCACCTGTGAGCCCTGAACTGGAAAAGGGAGAAAACTGGAAAAGATGGAATCATTTGAATTTTTTCTGTCATATTGAAGTCCAGAAGTTGGCAGTCCAAGACTGGAAAGTTCTGTCAGGGGTCCAAGACTCATGATACTTCTCTATTTTCTTATCCATTGAACATGCCATTGCTTTGGACACTGGAATGCCCCCGTCACCGAAGGATCTGCTTTCCCTGTCGTTGATGGGCTGTTGGCACATGGTTGCCAACCACTTAAGGGGTTGTTTCAGGAGAAAAGAGCTGTCTTTCCCAAGGCCTCCTGCCTTCCCAGGGTTAGCCACAGCCAGGGACTGATCAATACAGGAGTATAAAGACCATACCGCTCAACCCATCTTGAGACTATTTATGAAGGACAACTCCATCTCCATAAATGTCATGAGATTGCTGGAGTCTCTTATGGGATCCCCAACTCAGTTCAATTTGTCCCTCTGTCCAATCCTCTATCCTTTCTCTACCTTCTACTGTGGATGATCTGAAAGGTATTCTTAATAAACATCTTGCATTCCAAACTGCATTTCAGTATCTGCAACTCAACCTGTGAAGAAAGACTCTATTCACATAGATTCTCACAGTGTATGATAGCCATTCCAGCTGTAACTATTATGGACAAATTCCAAACTGCATAAAGGACAAGAAAAAAAGAGAGAAGTTTGAGTCATCTACATTTCAGTAAGTACAAAGGTTATGCATTCTTATATCTCTAGGGTCCAGAACTTAGTTTCAAAACTATACCTATCTAAAACTATACTCAGATATGTATTTTTATTTTGATTGGCTATGTGCCCAGATAGAATAGTCTCTGTAACATCTCCCTCCTTCCTTCATTATGAGAAGCTATCTTAAGCCGTAGTTAGAAATCTGAGTGATGTCCATGAATTCAAGTCATGGGTAGATGAAAAATGAGGATGGTACAGTCTTCAAATCATGACTGAGTGCTATTATTTTTCCACAGCAAAATATGACAGCATCTTATTTGTCTAAGAATTTCCTGATGGTGGGCACTATTTTTTTTGCTTGTTTTGAAAATATATTTTTTTTAAATCTGGGTACTGATTATTTTTTACAAATTGTGTCAATGGGTTCTATTCAATATACTTTTACTTATGACATTCTATGTATCGAGTGCTATGCTAAGCATTTCCATAGATGGAAAAGATTTGCTGGAGTGACTTTAGAACACAATTCACTTTGAACTCTTGGATTTTCTGTTGTCAAAAGGGAAAATATTTTTCTCAGAATATTTATTGTTGTGCATGCTTATATCTTATACCCATGCTCTATCTCGTGAGGGGCAACAATACCAGTTGAAGAGATATTGTATAAACACATGAAGCGTTAACTATCAAAGACAACAGTACTAATAGCCCAATTAGTGGTACATAGGCATTGAGCCTCATGTCTGGATTAGGAACTGGAGCAAAACTGAATTTGCACATTTATCAGGCCACAACAAGCCTATGCCAAAATATGTCCCAGCTTCTGTTTGCCAGTCTTAGCGATTGACTTTACTACATTCTCTGAGCTCCAACATAGATTATGAAAATTATTATTAAAAATCTCTTTCCATTTAACATTTCATGAAGACAGAAATCCTTTACTGGTCCATTTGAGAATCCATTCAGTCTTTCTTAGATTTTGCCATTGACTGCCTGTTTAGTACAACAATTAAAGGAATATCTAATAACTTTATCATTATAGTGGGATATGATTCTTATTTTTTAATTTTAAAGGATTGAAGTGATTAAAAACTATATTCTTACTAAAAATGCTTTAGACAGAAAGCTGACTAACAGATGTCACAATCTTTATTGAAAATGATTCTCATCTTGACATTCTAATACACTTCCTTACATGTCTATGCCATTTTTTTCTTCTCAGTACTGTGCTTTCTTTCATTCCATATTCTCAACAGGTTAATTTACCAGCTACCTTTCTGAAGCCGTACGGCTCAAAAATTTTTATATACCTACACCATATTTCCTACCAAAACTTCCTTTATCTATAAGGTTGTCCATGTTCTCCAATGGGAGGGGAATATGGGGTTTTCTCATCTCATTCACTCAAGTCTCAAGGAACACAATCCATTTACTGTTCCTTCCCCACTTTTATGCTTTAATTCATCTTTCTTCATTAATTCTTTCTCCCTGTTTCCAAAGTTGTTCTAATTTGTTCTATCCCCAGAATTATTATTTTCTTCAGTTCTGACCAGCTCTTTAATTTCTCTTTATCTTTTTTTTCTTTCTCTACAAACCTCTTGAAAATGTAAAGAGCTTGTCAATTTCACTAGCTCATCATTCACTCCGTACTCAAACCCCTGAAACCTGGTTTATATTAGAATCATTTCTCATCTCTGCAACCATTCCTTACTCCTGACTGACTGCTTCCTGAGTTGCCTTGGCATTCTACTCTGTTCCTTTTGTAACTTCATTTTTGAGATTAAATTAAACAATATATGAGGTTAAATAAGGTAATACATGGGACAAGAACTCTAGCTGTAAAGTATAAAATAAATATAAAAGTAACGAATTATTAGAGTCTATATTATATTTGCAATAAGAATTATTTTTGTTAATAGTATTATTATTTCCACTTTCTCAGTTTAAATATCCTCTCTAGTAAATGAATTACAAATGTCAATTCTGATTCCTGTACTAAGATTGAGTCTCCTATCTTACTTTTCTTCAGGTGCAATTTCTCTTTGGATGACATACCTTCAAAACCTCAAAAGTAGCATATGAAAAACTTTTACTCACCTTCGTTTGTTAGGGGAAAAGTTATGAGACACCATTTGCTTTCTCTACCTTTTCTATTTCTAGTGATAGTTCTCCCAGTCATAAAACTGGGATGTCAGCTTCTCCTTGGATTTAAAAGCTAGCACTCTGGACCCAAAGTACACGAGCTTACTAGCTAATTATTAGTAAGAAATTTACTTATTCTGTTTGTTCCTTAGTTTCTTCATCTCAAAAGTGGGCTAATAACAAAAACTTACCTCACATGGTTGTTCCGTGTATTACATGCATTGAAATCTATAACACTTAGGGAAGAGTATAGCATACAATGAACATTATATATGAGTTCGTCGTTATTATTTCCTTTCTTCCCTTATTTAAGCAGTCACAATCCTGATAATTTTCATTAGTAAGCTTTATGTTCTTGTAAAAATACAACTGAATTTATTTTGAGAAAATATGACCTGGTCCCCATCCCAATACTTTCTGAATTTTATGGCAAATCATCTAACTTTAAAGAAAGTTAGTTTTATTATGCATAAAATGGCAAGACACAAACAAAAATGAGTGTCCTTATTCTTCTCCTTTAAGTTTCAAACAAAATTCTTTGTTAAAATGTGTAGACATTTTAATATTCTATGTTGCATATATCTCCCTTTTTATTAATATTATTCTTAAGCTATTTTCAAGGCTTATTATCTCATGATTTAGGACAAGAGACTATGGAATAACACTGTCTGGTTTGGAGTCTCAGCTTTATCACCCAATATTAAGCCACTGCAGGTGAATTATTCAATTTACCTGAGCTTCATTTCCCCCTCTATAAAATGTTGCCAGTAATGGTCTCTTTCCTATAGGGATGTCAAGAAGATTGATTAGGTAGTCAAACACAACAATGTCAAGCATATAGTAAATATGCATTGTGATTCTTCTGATTATCATCACGAACACACTTCCATGTTCCTTCTAATCCATTTTCAGTATATGCTAAATAGAGGTTTGTTAAATCAATGAACATGTGTGTATAGTTATCAAACAGGGCTGGGTGGAATTTCTACTTTCTCTATTTTCTTCTCTTTTACCAATTTGAGGATCACCTATATTATATTTTAATATATATATAACTTTTGTTAATTTTTCTAATGAGCGTAGGGTTGATGTAAAAAAACATATAAAGCAAATGCATGCATTTAATTTCTAGAGTCAAATCATATTGATGAGTGCCCTCAACATTTTCAATGTTTTAAGAGTCCTTTAAAAAGGGAACAGAACCCTTGGAAATAATGCAGAAAACTCTCATAGTAAGTAATTATTTTTAATATAAATGAAAAGCCAATTGCATTAATTTAACTGAAAATTATTTTAACACCATTCCATAGAAACCCAGTAATGTATTGCTCAAATACTTTTTTTTCTGGGTTTAGGAAGAATATTACATGAGTTATTGATAGTTTAATATGTTGGAAATATGTGATCTATTTGACATAAAAGATAGAAAAGGTCACATTTAAATTGAAAAATTATTTTAATGAATTATTCAAATTTTAATTGATTTCTAAACTTGCCTGTAAATCATGCTGTTTTGCTTTTCTTTTATAAGCTTTCTAAGTGGTGTATATTATTTAAATTATATCTCATTCATCATGTATTAGCCAAAATACCATATATGTATATTGTTGAGGTCATCCTGCATCATTAGGAACTAGTCAAACAAGTAAGTTTAATTATTTTCTAATCGTGGCTAGGTATGAGAAATCCCACTTCTTTTTACTCATTAAGCCCTAAAGTTTTCATATTATAACAACTAGCAAATATTTTCTCTGGCTGAAGAGAATTAAATAAAAATTATATAAAATTACATTTAAAATACATAAAATACTTTTTCCTTCTTCTCCTGCATTTGTTTTCACCGATACTCAGAAATTTGAAAAAAAATGACATTATCATTTTTATTTACTGATATATTGCAAAAAAGAAGTCACTGTCAAGAAAACATCTGATTTAACCTAATTTTGTCTCTTGCAAGACTTTACTTTGTTTTATCACTTTAGTCCATGAATACTCATGTGAATTTACATATGCAAAGAAAAGAACAGAAATCAGTATCACTCAATAAACCAGTGACATAGAAAATTATTAAGTTGGGGCATGTGGGTGGCTCAGTTGGTTAAGTGTCCGACTTCGCTCAGGTCGTGATCTCACAGTTCGTGAGATTGAGCCCCACGTAGGGCTCTGTGCTGACACCTTGGAGCCTGGAACCTGCTTCGGATTCTGTGTCTCCCTCTCTCTCTGCCCCTCACCCGCTCACACTCCGTCTCTCTCTCTCTCAAAAATAAATAAACATTAAAAGTTTTTTTTAAGAAAATTATTAAGTAATTTGGAGGTATACATGATACTGATACTGATTACTTGGTCATTGCAGAATTGTTTAATGTTAAGATTATTAATATTTTTAATATAGCTTTTCTTAAAATATTTTCAGCAAGGTAGAAAATATTATTTTTATTTTGTCTCCATTAATTATAAAATAATGTTTTCCACTAAAAGCACCAATATTCTTTGGAGAAATGGCTGATTTCATATTTAGGTGAGGCAAACTAGAATATGGGCATGCAATATGGTGTTTTAAAAAGCAAGGGAGTATTCAAAAATTTATGTGCATGTGTGAAAAGGGCAAAAATCTGGTTCAAAGGTATTTCCATAAGACAACTTTAGGACAGATTGTGTACTGAAAGAAAAAAAGCACCGAACGAAATAAGAAAATGATTGATGTTAACAGATTTAAAAAGTTTGAATAACAAAAGTTTCCATGGATCCATAATAATACTTTAACAAGGAAGGAAGAGTAAAGAAAAAGCTCTTCGTTGCTGAACAATGAAAGCTAATATGAAGAGAAAGAATAATAAAATCGGAAATATCATTACCTTGCCACCATCTATGTAATAATCATCAATGGAGCTAAAAATTGGGTAAAATGTTATTGGATACCAGGATATTTATAAGATATTTACAGTATCTCATAGTATCACCTAACGAATTACTTATTGATAGCAAAAAGAAAAAAAATCCTTTACAATGGACAAATTTGATGAACATTTTATCCAAGTGATTTAACTTAATAAATATTAGGACACACTAATTCTATATACCTACCTACTACATATGTTATGCAACAAAAATACATACTACCATAATGTTACTTGCAACAAAGTTTAATAAGGTTGTAATCATGAGAACAGATCATCCATATCCAGGGTGTGTGATATTTCATAAGAGACTGAATACACAAATGGACAATGTCTAGGCCATACATGAAAATAGAATTTTGACCCACAATCTGGAGCAACATGCTCTGTAAGACAACTCATAATCTACAGTAACCAGTCTATCTACCATATCTCTACAAGACTTGTAGAATCTTGAACTTGTACAAGACTTGTAGAGTCAGAACATTTCTTTACCAAACAACCTGGGAAGTCAAACAAAACCTCTATAAAATTTGGCCCCAAAGGGCTAAAACTGATTAATAACTGACAGCTTCCCTAATTTTTTACTTCCACTTTTAACTCAGGGTTAATAGGAGAAAGCCAAATATGTACCCTAACTGTGGTAGGGTCCCCTCCCTAAGGAGAAAAAAAAAAGTAATAACTCAAGGCAACCTGGATATACATATACATGACAACATCCCTCACAACCTTGTAACATGAGACCACTTCATCAGACTGAATGATTGTTTTACCATATATGGGAAACAAAGAAATAGAAAATATATAAAAAAAAAACTATGCCATGTGGCGCTTGGGGCTCAGTTCTTAGGGTATGAACCCAACTGAGCTGGGGCCGGCATGAATACAGTTGCTTCCTGGAAAGAAAAGCCTCGGTGTCACGACTCTCTGTGCAAGAATCCTGCCACATAACAAATTACACAGCATATCTCTGTGTAGGTAGCCCAGCTAAGAGCTTCCTTAGGTAAATGCCTCTAATCGGGCATGAAGCCGTTTCTTTTTTCCACTAAAATGCTTCCTCACTCATCTGCCTGCCTTTGAATCTGCCAGAACACAAATGATGGTGATTGATTTCCTTGTACAACAAGCTCTGAATAAACAGATTTTGCTTATTCTCATTTGCATGGTCCACTTATTTCTACATATAAGGCATCTGGCCTGAACTCTTCAACAATATCAGTATCTCAAAGGTAGAAGAATATATGGGTTTTATTTTATAGTAGATACATAGAGTCTTTGGTTGTATATTGTGTGGGTTATTTTTTAATATTTCAGCACGTATGTTATTGTGTGTGTGTGAACGTGCATTTGTGTGCTTGTGTATGTGCATTCAACTAGAAGGAGACAAATATTGCAAAGAAATAAAAATTAATGGATTAAAGTTGGTGAGGGACAGGCATACACTCATTTTATAGGTTTTAAATATTTACAAATAAAGACATGGGGGAAGGAAAATGTAATGCTGTGGGAAAGGGAAAGTTAGTATATGGGAATACTAACTGCTCTTTATTAAGGGACTGAAGAAAATGAAAAATACATGTTCATAAATGAGGTTAACTATTTTTATTCATCTAAACTCTTTCTTTGATTCTGGCTGAGGTCTGATCCTATGTTAGCTTACTTAAGTGAAGTCATTAGATTTTAATAAAAATTGTCATTATTTATACATAGTAAATTAGTCATATACTACCAGAGGGTCAAATGATCCATTTCATGAAAAATTTGAAATTTGAGTGTGTTTATTTACTTGTCTATAAATAGTTGTAATAAGCAAGGATAACTACAAATAATTAAAACTAAAAACATGACCTACATTTATATATTTATAATAGTGATTATTGTTTATTTATAATATCTCAGGTAATGGTTTACCTGCCCAGTAAAATGCTTCTTAGTATTTTCTTATTTGATGTACTAACAATTTATAGCTTATGGTATTTTATAATTTATAAATTGTTTTTATATACCACCATGTAGTCTACACTATGCTAGGCTCTAGTCATTAGAAAAGGGGATTACCATTCTAGTTCTTGTCCAAAATGCAAAATCACAACCCAATCCAAGAGACAAGTCTACATCCAAAAACCATCTAAGTCTCAGTCTCTGTCTGAGCTGAAAGCAGTCTGAGGCTAAACCACCCTGGCTTAATTGTTCTAAAATTTAGGTGTTATTCTTTTCAGGTTTGGCGAGGACAAAAATCAGGAGAGAACTGTCACTGAAAAGATAATTTGTTAATTGCAGCTTCCAAGATGGTGGGATATGCCATGCCCATGGGGAAACACTAGGATTAGTAAGGAGGCAGAAGAAATGGGAAGAAAATGTGGCAAGGTCCTTTGTTGTTTCCGTGAGAAAGAATGGGTGAGGCAGATAAGCAGGTATAGGATTGGCTAGTTTGAGTAGTTTGCAGGCTGGGGGATTTAAGGGCTGTCCTGAGTTGTCCGGTTCCTGACCCTGGGGTGATTAGGACAGGGGATTATTAACCTATAGTGAAAAAGCCAGATAGCAAATGTGGGGACAGGGGGAATACTGAGTATGGATTCGTTGGCAAGTGAATGGCACACTCCTGGGAAGTTGTTTGTTATTTCTCAGGAATAGATAACCTTGGGGTGGACAGTCCTCTCTGGTCAGTGCCAGGTCCAGATGCCAGAGCATCAGAAATATACAAAATACAAAAATACATAGTTAGTAGATGAGACCCATAACCAGAAGATAAAGTTGATTTTAAAACATAGTCCAGATGGCCAACAGGCACATGAAAAGATGCTCAGCGTCGCTCCTCATCAGGGAAATACAAATCAAAACCACACTGAGATACCACCTCATGCCAGTCAGAGTGGCTAAAATGAACAAATCAGGAGATTATAGATGCTGGAGAGGATGTGGAGAAACGGAACCCTATTGCACTGTTGGTGGGAATGCAAACTGGTGCAGCTACTCTGGAAAACAGTGTGGAGGTTCCTCAAAAAATTAAAAATAGATCTACCCTGTGACCCAGGAATAGCACTGCTAGGAATTTACCCAAGGGATACAGGACTGCTGATGCATATGGGCACTTGTACCCCAGTGTTTATAGCAGCACTCTCAACAATAGCCAAAGTATGGAAAGAGCCTAACTGTCCATCAACTGATGAATGGATAAAGAAGATGTGGTTTACATACACAATGGAATACTACTTGGCAATGAGAAAGAATGAAATATGGCCTTTTGTAGCAACGTGGATGGAACTGAAGAGTGTTATGCTAAGTGAAATAAGTCACACAGGGAAAGACAGATACCATACGGTTTCACTCCTATGTGGATCCTGAGAAACTTACCAATGACCATGGAGGGGAAGGAAAAAAAAAGAAAAAAAAGAGGTCAGAGTGGGAGAGAGAGCCAAAGCATAAGAGACTCTTAAAAACTGAGAACAGTCTGAGGGTTGATGGGGGTGGGAGGGAGGGGAAAGTGGGTATGGGTACTGAGGAGGGCACCTGTTGGGATGAGCACTGGGTGTCGTATGGAAACCAATTTGACAATAAATTTCATATTAAAAAACATGCATAAATATTTTAAATTAAGTATAATTATGATTAACAGTTCTTTTAGAAACTACCACTTGAAATACAAATGCTGGGGCGCCTGGGTGGCGCAGTCGGTTAAGCGTCCGACTTCAGCCAGGTCGCGATCTCGCAGTCCGTGAGTTCGAGCCCCGCGTCAGGCTCTGGGCTGATGGCTCAGAGGCTGGAGCCTGTTTCCGATTCTGTGTCTCCCTCTCTCTCTGCCCCTCCCCCGTTCATGCTCTGTCTCTCTCTGTCCCAAAAATAAATAAATGTTGAAAAAAAAATTAAAAAAAAAAAAAGAAATACAAATGCTTTAGATTCTAATTGGTTTCAGATTGCAGTTTAAATGCTAAAAATCCTATTTTATAACTCTTGTACATTTTATTTATTTTTTTTTTAATTTTTTTTATTTTTGACAGAGAGAGACAGTGGGGGAGGGGCAGAGAGAGAGGGAGACACAGAATCTGAAGCAGACTCCAGGCTTTGAACTGTCAGCACAGACAGCCCCGACGCGGAGCTTGAACTCACAAACCACAAGATCATGCCCTGAGCTGAAGTTGGACGCTCAAGCGACTGAGCCACCCAGGCGCCCCACTTTTGTACATTTTAGTGTGGAAATAAAATTCAAGTGTGATAGATTCTCTTTAAGTATTGCCTATACCTTTTACTATTATATGATTGGAAATGAAGGAAAATAATGGAATTCTCATCCTAATCAAATAAAGTCATTGAGAAACCTTACTCTGTAGCTCTTAATCTATTAGGGCAAAAGACATGAACATTTTTTTCTGAAAGTTAAAAATCTCTTTAAGGGGATAAGAAACTAATGCATGACAATTAACAAAACAGTTAAATGAAAGATTAGGTATTTGCAATTGGAGAGTAAAAAGTGTTTGTCTTTATGTGGTTTTTCATTAATTTGAAAATTAAAAGAACAGCAGGATACAGAGAACAAGTTAAAATTGGAGTCAGATTGCTTGAAAGAATGGAAGGATTGTGATTGACAGATTATAATAGTATGTTCAGCAAAAAAGAATGTTGGTGAAAAAATGTTTTAAATGATTCAAGGGCCCAGGTCATGATAAAGGAAGGTAAAATGGTATGTAAAAATTTCAATATTTTTTGTGACAATGAATGAAAATATGTTGAGTGGCCATTAAAAATTTAATCCTCTTAAATATGTTTTTTTTTAAATTTCATTTATTTATTTTGGATGAGAGAGAGATTGAGGAGGGGCAGAGAGAGGAAGTGAGAGAATCCCAAGCAAGCTCCACGCTGTCAGAGCAGAGCCCCATGCAGGGCTCGATCTCACAAACTTTGAGATCATGATCTGAGCTGAAACCAATAGGCAGATGCTTGACTGACTGACTCACTTAGGCACCCCTTAAATATCTGGTTTTTTAAAAAACATTTATATTTTGTTTCGTGAAGTCTCTTTTGGGAGTAGAGTTGGAATAATAATCATTTAGGTAAAATATCATTTTAAAGGTGTAACAGATGTTAGGTATGTTAAGGTTTCTCAAATTATATATCCTGTTTTTCACTTTATATGTTACATGGTCTGGTTTCTTGAGGTAGTCTGGCTTTATTTGTAGATAGATCGCTAAAGCTACATAACAGTAGGACAACATAGATCAATGCATTTTACAGACCTGCTTTCACACTGGACTTACACATAAACAAATGAATACCTTCGTAAGAAAAACATCATACCTAATGCACATATGGCAATACACTCAGGGTAAAATTTTACTTTTTCCCTCTCTTTATGCACAGAA
Organism: Prionailurus bengalensis; assembly: GCF_016509475.1. NCBI lineage: Eukaryota > Metazoa > Chordata > Mammalia > Carnivora > Felidae > Prionailurus > Prionailurus bengalensis. The sequence continues at coordinate 22,602,229 of NC_057350.1, read as the reverse complement.
CACATGATCTAGTACTTGGCAATATTTTTAATAGTAAAGCTCTGGATATTTTTCTGCAAACTAGATTGTTGCTATTTGTGTGCTAGTTTTGTGTTGCCTTGCAAACCAGCTATTTTTATACGTTTTATTAGCTTATAATCTGGCTTCAGAAATACTAATTCAACATATAATGAGATTAAAACATAGGAGTATCACAAATCTTTAGAGACCCGAAAAAACTAGAAACGCCATTGCAGAAAGTCACTGAAACCATTCGTGTGGAAAACAGGAAGTAAAAGAAAAGACTACTTGTTGGGTTATGGAAATCAAAAGACCACGAAGAGCCTTAAAATTTGCCTTCTGCTATATTAAGTATTATTTTTCACAAGATGGCGAAGTCAATAAACAAATCAAACCCAGTTTATTAGGAACTGACGCCAGGTCTGCAGAACTTGAGAGTGAGATACAGTTGGGTTTAGAGGTTAGCCCAACACTGCAAGTCCTACGAAGTGTCACTCGTATCCCTGAGCTCCATTTGCCTGTCCATAAAATGGGGTTGTGAGTATTAAATGCCATGATATATGTAAATCATCAATGTCATGTCCAGTGTCTCAAAACACTGGTTCTTTTCTTTTTTCTAATTTTTTTATATCTTCATTTAATTTTGAGAGAAAAAGACACACACACACAGAGTGCAAACAAGGGGGGAACAGAGAGGGAGGGAGACACGAAATCGGAAGCAGGCTCCATTTTTCGAGCTGTCAGCACAGAGCCCAATACGGGGCTGGAACCCAGGAACCATGAGATCATGACCTGAGCTCAGGTCGGATGCTTAACCAACTGAGCCACCCAGGTGCCTCAACACTGGTTATTTTCAAATAATAATGATAATGATCAAGGTATTATATCCAAACTCCAAATATCATCTGTTACACCTCATTACTGTTCAAAGAACTTTACATACGTTGACTCATTTACTCTTTACAATATAACTATCAGGTTAATATGGTAATTATCTCCTTTTGACATGGAAGAAACCTGAGACCCAGAGTTGCTAAGTAATTTGTTCAAGAGAGTAAGTGCTGTAGTCAGAATGTGTACACTCTGGCGGGTTTCAGTATCCAAGCTCTGAACCACTATACCATAATGCCTGTTTGCCAAAACTAAACCCCTGTCGCCTACAAGGTGGAGGTGATTGCAGTCCTCCGGGAAATGTTAACTAGTAACACTGAATATGGCATACCATGTGCTGGCAGTACCTGTGGTCAGGCTGTAGCTGAGTTTGAGTGCCCCATGCGCTGAGCTGGCTCCAGAAAGCTTGCAAGAGGAGTGGGGGTTGATGAGCTTTGGGTAAGAAGTAACTTTCAGACAGTAAAGGTGACAGAAATGGGGCCCAGGATATTCCCATTAGGGAACCCCTGAAACAGGGATGGCAAAAGAATAGGAGAGTTGTATTTAGGGGCCGACCCACATAGAGATTTTTTTTTTTTCTTTTATGTCTAGGGATCGTGGGAGATTGATTTGGAAATGAAATCAAGGAGCAGACTGTGAATACCGTGAGGGTACACATTTGGATACGATATTGCAGAAAATGGAGAACTGGTGAAAGAAGTAACAGCAAGCAAGTATTTTTGAGGGAAGTTAACCTGACAGTTCTTACGTGCCTTTTGGGGGAAAGTCTATAAGGACTGGAAATTATTAAAGTGGTGAATGTAAGAATCTAAATATGGGGGTAGACGCAAACTTTTTAGAAGGAACGTGGATGCTTTAGTAGAAGAATGTATCAATAGTTCATGAGAAACTATTGAAATCTGTGTCTAAGGAAAGTGAGTTTTTAGAAGTGGTTTCTGAGGTTAACTAACTGGAAGAATATGGTACTATTGAAACAAACAGGATTCTTCAGTTCTACTGTGAAAAACTGGCTGATACCATAATACAAAGTTGTGTTTCAATTGAAAGAAGAAATAACTAATGATAATAGAACAGTATCAAGGAGGAGGTGTGAATTTTTATCTCACTAGAGCTTCTGAAAGTTCTTTTTCACTCCTTCCTTCTTTCCCCCTTTCCTCAGCTCCCTCTTCTCTCTTTCTTTATTTCCATTTTCCTCCTTCTCTACCTTTCTCTCTTCCTCACTGTTTTTAAATATTTTCATTTAAAAAAAATAAATACTCAGTAAGCGCCTATTGTGTTAATGTTTTTGTTTTCTTTCTGGATCAACAACAATCTTATGAATTAGCTTACCAGTGGGATTAGGTTTTTAAGTTTCAAATCATGAAGGGAGCTTGTTCAGTCTGATAAACTACCACTCAATTTACGTAGATGATGAAAATATCACCTTAATTATTGGGATAACTTTGAAATGAATGTATGAGTTATTTGCTGCAATAAATAAACCTACATAATCAAAACTGTCTATGGCCTAAAGGTTATTACAATCATATATCAGAAGTAAAGAGAGAGGGGAGAAAACCGTAAGAGACTCCTACATTATAACTAACTAGAGACAACAAACTGAAGTTTGATGGAGGGAGGAGGGGGTGGGTGGGTCAAACGAGTGATGGGGCCTAAGGAGGGCACCTGGGATGAGTACTGGGTGTTATATGTAAGTGATGAATCACTAAATTGTACACCTGAAACCATTTTTACCATATATTTTTCCTAATTAGAATTTAAACAAAAATTTGAAAAAAAATAAATTAAATTAAAAAAAAAACTACCCTGGCTAAAGAAAAATAGTTCCTAAAGGCGGATGTTTACTTCAACTTGTTTCAATCTAGAAATAGCCTCTGATCCTATTAAAAGAAGTGCCACAGCAGGGGGGGGGGGGGAGGAAAGGACGTGTACATAGGTGTATATATGTGTGGGTGTGTTTGATGAGTGTGTAGGGACCCAAAGCTAATTATCATATTATGAGTCAGTTCTTTCCAACGGCTGAGACCGGGGCTTGATGCCGTTTTGAACTTCTTTCTGCCCATTTGAAATAAGTTTATCAGTTTGAACTCACGTTTTCTTCTTCAGCCGGTTTTCCGCCCTAACTCCCTACTAATGTATGCAGTATTACTGATATTCTCTTTTTTCCCCAAGTTTCAGTATGTTTAATGATTCTGTCTATACTTGCTGAGCTTTAATCACTAACATTTGAGGACCATATGTTTCTCCTCATCTTCCTCCAGGGTAAAAATTTTAATGTCTGTGCTGGTACATACAAACTTTTCTCATCGTTGCCAAACACATTATAGATATTAGAACTGTGTGTAGCTCATGTTCCAGTGAATTGAATTAGTTTATCAGCTGAATGGTCACTTTTTCATTTGTTTTGTGACAGAGAGCTAAAAGGTTTAGGTGACTGCAGACTGAAGGTGAATTTAAGAAGGACGTACGATTTAAGCCTTGTAATATCACAGAAAATATGATACATTTATAAATGTAGCTGATTTTTGTGAGTGTGATAAATATTAACATATTTTTTGTTCTCTTGGTAACTCACTCTGTATCACGCAAAGTATTTAGGCTATTTTATAGCCAATATATTGAGGAATGGATGTTTTCAGCATTAAGCAGATAAGGATCACAGATAACCTTCCAGGTATTTCCAGTCCCAGGTGGCAGAGAAGTCAGAGGAGATGCCCATAATGTTAGGTTTGTTGTGAAAGTAGTAGCAAAAACAATAGAATCTGAATAAAGTCAGCAGAGAGGAAAGAGGAATGTTTCAATGACGAGCTGACTGGATCCCTGACTGAAGACCAGACGGGATGAAGAAAATCTAGCATTCTCATGTTTGGAGATCATTTCAAGGGTTAAGTGAACAAAACACCATCTGGGCACTGAGTAAAAACTATAGATGGAGTGAGTGAAAGTCTTCAACCCCAATGTTATGGGCAATCAAAATAGAAAAGTAGAATAATTGGGGAAAATATATTATTTCTTTTACACACTTGAGTTTGGGTTGATATTCATACCTACAAATAAATCGCAAAAGAAAAATATCAATAGGCCCATAAAATTTGTATATTTCCTGACATCTTTTTTTTATTAAACTTTTTTTAACGTTTATTTATTATTGAGAGACAGAGAGAGACAGAGCATGAGCAGGGGAGGGGATGAGAGAGACGGGGAGACACAGAATGTGAAGCAGGCTTCAGGCCCCAAGCTGTCAGCACAGAGCCTGATGTGGGGCTCGAACTCACAAACTGTGAGATCATGACCTGAGCCGAAGTCGGAGGCTCAACCGACTGAGCCACCCAGGTGCCCCAATTTCTTGACATCTTTTAACCTGCTTCCACTTTGACATATTGAGTTACTACTCTCCAAAAATATACTATCCTTGCATTATTTAACAGTATCTGCAGTTTTTATCAAATGACTGAACTTCTTTTTCATGTAGGTACTAAACATTTCTTTTTAAAAATTTTTTCAGTGTTTATTTATTTTTGAGACAGATAGAGACAGAGACAGAGTGCAAGATGGGGAGGGGGCAGAGAAGGGGAGGGACACAGAATCCAAAGCAGGCTCCAGACTCTGAGCTGTCAGCACAGAGCTTGATGCAGGGATGGAACCATGAGATCCTGACCTGAACCGAAGTCAGATGCTCAACCAACTGAGCCATCCATGGAGCCCCTAAACATTTCCTAAAGTAAGTATTTTGGCTTCTCTTGAAATGTAAGTCATTTAAGTAGTAATATTTACTGTGAAAATTTTGTTCTTTGGTGTGATCAAACTGACTTATAGCTTAATCTTGGTTTCACTTCGTAATCCCTGTGACCCTCTTCATTTACCTCTTCTGGCCTGTTTCCATCTCTCTAAGATGATCATGAATACAACACGTCACAGCTACTTTTTTTTAGTTTCATTATAAAACTGATAATCATGGCAGAAGTGATACTAACCACAGTTGTGCAGCAATAACAGTACAAATAGCAGCAAAACATTGAAGAGAAAGAAACCAACTGAGTGGAGCAGGCATTATGCTAAGCATTTTCTCCATGAATTGTTTTAGGCCTTTTCTATTGATTAACTTATTTAATATTCACAGCAACTCCTGGGGTAGGCAATATTTTCGCCCATTATATAAATAAGGAAACTTAGGTTCAAAAGATTAAGCCACTTCCTCTACCCAGATGATGCATGCTGGCTGTAACTCCCATTCACAGCTGGCCCTTGCAGTCACCACACATGATGCAAGGGGGACAAAATTAGGTAGCAAATGTCAGCTCTTTCCCTCTACAGCTCTACCCTTTACAGTTGTTCTCAAACTTTGGGCCATCAGAAATATGTGAGGGACTACTTGAAACATCAGTTGCTGGGTCCTTCCTCTGAGTTTCCAGTTAATTAACACTCAAGAGGATGCTCAAGAATTTGTATTTATAGCCAATTCTCAGGTGGCAATAATGCTGCTAGTTCCAGGATAACTCTTTGAGCATCACTGTTCTAGAACAGATATGTGGAGAAACCCATTAAGGTTATAAAGTGGCCTTATTGAAGGAAGTGTATTTGCTACTTATGCTTGGATAAGGTCAGACTATCATCTAATTGCAGGATATCATTCACAAAATATTTCCTCTGGTCTGGAATTTCACCATTAGAAAACCATTGTTTTCCACTAGCATATTTTCTCTTGTTAAAGGGAATTAATATTTTGAGAGGGATAGTGTCTGTTCATTCATCTATGACCACTTCGGTGGACACAAATGCAATACAAAGATGAATAATGTATGGTCCCTGCTCTTTAGGACCTTACTATCTACAGAATGAAACTCAACCTATAAGCAAATAATGCATCAAAGCATATAGACCTCATTCAAAATGTCAAAAAGTTCATTTATGGCACCAAAGCAGAGGATAACAATTCTACTCATGTTGGAGTATTGTGTGTGTTGGGGGGGGGGGGGGGGAGTTGAAAGGTGAACAGCAAAAAAAAGTTAGATAGAGGAGTTGATGTTGCAGCTAAGTGTTCAATTCCAAGAAAGTTTACACTAGTCAGGGCACAGGGCTTAGGTTGGTGAAGCCTGGGCTAGAGGGAGAGTGACAAAGTAGATTACTGAATAACTAGGCAGGTGCCAGGTTAAATATGGTGTAATGCCTCCAATAAAGCATTTGGACCTCATGCAGAACACAATAGTGAATTTCTAAATGTGTTTTGAGCAGGTGTGAAATATCTGCTTTGTGATTTTATTTTAGTTTGATATTTTGAGAGAGAGAGAGAGAGAATGTGAGCAGGGCAAAGGGGCAGAGGGAGAGAGACAGACAGACAGAGAGAATCTTGAGCTGGCTCCATGCTCAGCATGGAGCCTGACCCAGGGCTCAATCCCACAACCCTGGGATCCTGACCTGCATCAAAATCTATGCTCAACTGACTGAGCCATCAGGAGGCTCCATGCTCTGTGATTTTAAAGAATACTCTGATGACAGTTTGCAGCGTTTACTGACCAGGAAGCAGATGGAGGTTAGTAGGATTAATTTTGTTAATGAAATAATCCTGAGAAAAGAGGGGTTCCTCCAATAAAGAGGTGGTAGTGTGTATACATCAAGGGAATGAATTTGACAGATAGTCAAGAAGTGAGTTAACAGGGCTTTTTTTGTTGTTCTTAATTGCATGTGATTGGTACAGCTACAGACTTAATAAAGGTTGAATTAGCCTCTAGCTAAGAAATTATATAGATCAATGTTTCTCAAACTTTTGCGTACTTGAATAATTTGGAACAACTTTGAATAAGCCTGATACCCAAGCCACATCCCTCACAATTAATTCAGAAGTTGTGGTAGGAGCAGTATTCCCCAGGTGAGTCCCAGTGCAGCCCAGTTTGGCATCCGCCAAACTATAGATAATAGTGCCGTTTCCTAGATAGGCTACAGATATGTAATGTGGATGAGAGTATGTCAAAAAGCATATAAAGAGAAAAAGGGTTAGAAAATATAATAAATGGCGTAACAATAGAATAAATGGCCCTGGAGGTGATGAGAGAGGGTAGGAGGTAGAGTAGAGGTGGAGATACTAAACTTCAAATTTAAGGGAGCAAAAGGAAAGGAGGTAACACATGCCTTAGATATGAATAGTCCCCACTAAAATAGCAGGAAGCTGGAATGCTCATGCCCAATAGCCTCCAATCCCTCTCTTAAGGAGTGGTTGTGCTATCTCCCCAGTGACAAAACGGAAAGAGGAAATTGGGGTAGAGAGCTTGACAAAATCACTTGCAGCTGTGGAATTGCATAACTGGGAATGCTTGGTGAGGGGGGCGGGTAAAGATCAGGAATTTCTTAGGGGGAGAAATCATTTAAAAGAAGAGAAAAGGTCACAGGCAAATGACTGTTTTCTATTGTTTGCTCTGCCCATGGACATTTTTTCTACTTGTGGAAACATTCCCTTTTAAGCACTACATTAAAAAATGTCGTCCAAAAGGGCTAGTATCCAAAATCTATAAAGAGCTCACCAAACTCCACACCCGAAAAACAAATAATCCAGTGAAGAAATGGGCAGAAAACATGAATAGACACTTCTCTAAAGAAGACATCCAGATGGCCAACAGGCACATGAAAAGATGCTCAACGTTGCTCCTCATCAGGGAAATACAAATCAAAACCACACTCAGATATCACCTCACGCCAGTCAGAGTGGCCAAAATGAACAAATCAGGAGACTGTAGATGCTGGAGAGGATGTGGAGAAACGGAACCCTCTTGCACTCTTGGTGGGAATGCAAACTGGTGCAGCCACTTTGGAAAACAGTGTGGAGGTTCCTCAAAAAATTAAAAATAGACCTACCCTATGACCCAGCAGTAGCACTGCTAAGAATTTACCCAAGGGATACAGGAGTACTGATGCATAGGGGCACTTGTACCCAATGTTTATAGCAGCACTCTCAACAATAGCCAAATTGTGGAAAGAGCCTAAATGCCCATCAACTGATGAATGGATAAAGAAATTGTGGTTTATATACACAATGGAGTTATATGTGGCAATGAGAAAGAATGAAATATGGCCCTTTGTAGCAACATGGATGGAACTGGAGAGTGTTATGTTAAGTGAAGTAAGTCATACAGAGAAAGACAGTGACCATATGTTTTCACTCTTATGTGGATCCTGAGAAATTTAACAGAAACCCATGGGGGAGGGGAAGGAAAAAAAAGAAAAAGAAAAGAAAGAGGTTAGAGTGGGAGAGAGAGCCAAAGCATAAGAGACTCTTAAAAACTGAGAACAAACTGAGGGTTGATGGGGGGTGGGAGGGAGAGGGGGGTAGGTGATGGGCATTGAAGAGGGCATCTTTTGGGATGAGCACTGGGTGTTGTATGGAAACTAATTTGGCAATAAATTTCATATAATAAAAAAAAAAGAAAGAAAAAAAAATAAATCCACACTGAAAAAAAAATGCCGTCCATAAGAGAGCTCTCATATACTTATATATCTCGTTTTTGTGTCAAATAGTATGATCCAGAATAAGTACCTGACCGTCAAGGTCCAGTTATAGCCCTTCCCCAAGACTTCTGTAATTTGGAATAAGAATAAATACAAGTCATTCCTTCTCTAATACGAGTAGCTATTAAGGGTGAGACTTGGACTCTGTGAGAGTCTTTCCTCACCATGTGGAGCTGATGGTCTAAACTCAGAGTGGAAGAAAGACACCAGACAAATAAAAACAGAAGAGAGAATCAGAGGAGGAGAGTTATTAAGGTGCTCCAGTTCCAGCCCTGACCCTCCTGTGTTGTGATTGTCCAATCTTTCCTCTAAGTTGGAAGTGCACTGTGGTATCTTGGTGTCTTTCAAGAAATAATTCTTTTTGTTGCTGTTTTTTTTTAAAGATAGCTGTCTAACAAAAAACGTACCCTATAAACTTGTCAAGTGAAAACTACATTTCCTTGCAATAAATTGGGGCCATGCCCAGTAGAATGTGATTGGAAATGCTATGTGTTATTTCCAGGCCAAATGAATTAGGAAGCATGAATGCCTTTTCCACTCTCTGTTTTTCTTTAAGCCTGGATGAAGACTGATCTGAGGCCTTAGGAAAATGCAGAAGAATAGCCTGCCTCCTTGGGATTTTAAGTGTAAGAAAACAAGTTATATGAATGCAACACCTGCAATAGATTTTTATGTGATAAAAAAAGAGTTCTGATCATGTTAAGCTACTAAAATTGTAGAATTTGTTAGTAATAGCAGCTAGTGTTACTCTAACTTCCTAAATAATGCGCTAAGAAAATATGATTTGGACCTATATAGATGATAACAAAGAATGCGAGTGTGGTAGTCATTGTCTTGTTCACTAAATATTAACAGTCTTTAGGAAACATCATACTCTAACCGGTGCTCTTGTGAGACAATATGACCAGATCTGACCAAGAGTTGTCAGCTGAACTACTGTATATTACATCCCTGTAAAAGCTTTAATTTGCAGTGTGAAACATAATTGCACTTTTTCTTTTTCTTTTTTCCTATTCTTCCCTTCCTTTGGTGACTCTAATTACATTACACATTTGATCCCAAGAAGTTGTTAGCCATCTCTGGTTTTTTTTTTTACATTACTATTATTTTTTGTGTTAGCGTTTTGTTTTAGAAAGTTTCTTTTGCTATGACTTCAAATTTACTAATTTTTTCTTCTGCAATGTCCATTTGGTGATAATCCTACCCACTGTATTATTTTTTATTTTGAACGCTCTAGTTTTCAGCACTCAAAGCTTGATTTGTTCATTTCTTATATCTTCCATGGCTCTCTAAAAATGTTCATTCTTTCCTCATGTTTTTCACAATATTCATTGTTTGAATATCTGAAATACAGTTATAATAACTGTATTTAATATCCTTATCTATTCATATGGCATATGTACCAATTCTATGTAAATTTCAAATGGTAGATTGTTGTTTTCATTATGTATAGAATATTCCTACTTCTTTGTATTGGATGCTTTGTACTTTCCTGGATGCATTGTGTGTGTATGTGTGTGTGTGTGTGTATGTGTGTGTGTGTGTGTGTACTCATATAGATAATTTTGTGCTTTGTTCTAAAGTGCATTGAAGTTACTTGGAAATAGTCTGATCTTTTGAGCATTTGCTTTTAAATTTTGTTAGCTTGGACCAGAGCAGCATTTATCTCGATATTCAACCCAGTGTCTCATGAATGATGATGATTTCAACTCTGGCAAGTGAGTATGGTCACTATTCTCAGCCAGGTCTCAAATCATCATTTGCTCTGACCCCTTCAGGTTTTTCTATCCTAGCCTCCTGTACCGTTTGTTACATATCTGATAAATACTCAAAGCCCATCATCAGCAGTTTTCTGGAATTCTCTGTGTAGTCCTCTCCCCCTTGGTATTCTGCCTTGTCAATTTCATCTACTTCTGCCTCTCTGCAATCCCAACTCCATCTTTGCCACTCAGGGAATCCATTAACTGGTATCCCCCATTTTGCACTGCAATGTAGAAAGTCTCAAAGCCTGAACCAGTTACATAATTTCCGGGCCCAGTATAAATGGAAAGTTCTCTTCAAATATTATTAAGAATATCAAGACAGTGACAGCAGGCATTACACCAAGTGTTTGACTCTGTGCAACTGTGCAGGTTTCATGGCCGTGAAGCCAGCATGCTCAAGGCAATAATTTAGTACAATTGTAGTGTTCTTCCAGTTTGTTTCCTATCTCATTGATTGCTATCCTTCATTGCTGATTGTCCAATGTTGTGTTTTTTTTTAAAACACCCTTTCCTGTATTTTGTTCTGATTTTTAGGTTTTTTAGATGAAAGAGCAAATCCTTTCTTTGTTATTCTCTCTTGGTCAGAAGTGAATTTCCCTTACTAATCATCTGACTGGGAACTTCTCAGTTAGATAGGGGCCTTTTATATTGAGATAAACTTAGTACATCAACTATTTCTTTTGGTTTTTATCAGTTCAATTTATTAAGTAATGCTAGATGATAAATAATATAATTTTTTAGTGTTGCTTTAAAATCTGATATATATATGTACATATATATACACATACATACATACATACATACATATATATGTACATATCTATACACATACATACATACATACATACCTGTATGCTTTGCAGATACTGCATTTTTTATAAATCGAAGGTTTAAGACTTCAGTGGAGGAAGTAACTACAGATGTGGTAGAAGTAGCAAGAGACTAGAATGAGAAGTGGAACCTGAAGATGTGACTGAATGACTGCCATCTCATGATCCAACTTGAACAGACGAGGAGTTTGTTTTTATGGACGAGCAAAGAAAGTGGTTTCTTGAGGTAGAATCTATTCCTGGTGAAGATTCTCTGAAGATGGCCGAAATGACAACAAAGGATTTAGAATATTATAAAACTTAGTCAATAAAGCAGAGGCAAGTTTTGAGAGGATTGACTCCAATTTTGAAAGAAGTTCTACTGTGGATAAAGTGTTATCAAGCAGCACCATGCATGGCAGAGAAACCGTTTGTGAAAAGAAGAGTCAATCAATGCAGCAAAATTCACTGTTGTTTTGTTTCAGAAATTGCCACAGTCACCGCAACCTTCAGCAACCATGACCCCGATCAGTCAGTAGCCATCAACACCGAGGCCAGACCCTCCACAAACAAAAAGATTACAACTTGCTGAAAGCACAGATAATGGCTGGTATTTTTATTTTTTTAAATGTTTTAAAAGTTTATTTATTTATTTTGAGAGAGAGAAGGGGAGGGGCAGAAAGAGAGAGAGAGAGAGAGGGAGGGAGGGAGTCACAAGCAGGCTCCACGCTTTCAAAGCAGAGCCCAACATGGGGCTTGAACCCGTGAACCTGCAAGATCATGACCCAAGCTGAAATCAGGAGTTGGACACTTAACTGACTGATCTACCCTTGGTTAAATTTTTACATTCAGATTGATGCATTGTTTTTTAAGGCATAATGCTATTGCATACTTAATAGACTACAGTGTAGTGTAAACATGACTTCTATATGCATTGGAAACCAAAAAAAAAATCATTTTGCTTGCTTTTTTCTGTAATCAAATCGGCAATATCTCTGATATACTCCTGTACCTGAATTATCATTTCTGAAACACCTATCAGAATTGCTTATTAATGGGATTTGTGTTTGCCTGTGATATACTTTGAGATTTCTTGCTGAATCATAGTATTTGGTGTTTTTCATGTACCTAGAAGAAAATAGCAGACTTTTTCCTGATATGAGCAGATATCCTGGGTGTCTCGTCTTGGATGCTACCTTTAATGCCAGAGCACAAATTGCAAGTTTCATTTTCCACAGGAACCTGATAGATGACACAAGTAAATATTGGGGATTAGTATAAGATTCTAGTTGCAGAGGGGTCTCTGGGTGATTGAGGAATAGGTATGCAAGGAATGTGTAAACCAGCATTTCTTCTTGCTTTGAAAGAAACTACAAATTGTAGCTGTTTATGTGATAAATAATAATAAAAATATTGTATAGGCCCCAAATATATGATATCCATATTTTATTTTTCCTGCTGATTTGTTATATTTTAGGATCCCTGGCTTAAAGCATTGTTATTTGAAATTATTATTGTTATCTTTATCAAGGAAAATCTGTTCAAAAAGGATGATATAGAAATGTACAATAACCTATTAGAATAAACCAAAAAGACTCTGGTTGAAGCTGTAAGGGTGTGAAAAGAGGTTAGTAAAGACAGCCAACCATACCTCCATCGCAGATTGTCGATAGTCATGGGATAAGAGTATATAGAAATGTTTTCTAAGGAATCAAATAGAAAAATATTTGAATTTGATGAATGATTAGTTTCTTTGTTTCTTTGTTTAGCCAAGGACTGTAAAATGTTAAATTGAAAATTCTTCTTTCCAGTAGGGTAACCACTAACCACATGTGGTTATTAGGCCCTTGAAGTGTGGCTAGGATAAAATACAATCTGCACACAATATTTCACAGACATACTGAAAAGAAAGGATAAGATGCATTAATAATAATTTTTAATATCTATTACATGTTGAAATAATACCATTTGGGCATATTAGATTAGGTGAAATACATGATTAATATTAATTTCACCTTCTTTCCTATAACTTTTTAGTGCAGCTACTAACAATTTGAAATTAAATATATTTCTCACATTGTGTTTTGATGGTCAATGCTGATCTCAAAGCACTTGGGCATTAAAAAACATCAAAGAATAACAAGGCATAGACCACGGTGGCAATTAGCTGTTTGTAAACCCTCAGTTTTTGTAAAGATTGAGCCAAAAGTTTACTTAGAAAGGAAAATGCTCTAAAGTTATGGCTACTATTGATCTTTTCAAAATTTTAATGAATCATCAATAAAAAGATGGATTTTTTTCATCTCTGCTTATTTTCAGTAACTTTGTTATTTTTAATCCCCTTGTTTATTCTCTATGTATGTCATTTCAAACATTTTTGTTTATCTCATTTTATCTTCATAATAACCCTGTGTGACAAGACAGAGATTACCTCCATTTCATCTTTACATTTCCTTTACACATTTGCCTCTATCTAGGGAATAGAGCAGCTTAAAGAAAATATAAACTCCGAGTTTAGTCATTCATTCAACATTCACAGTCAATGGCTTCTTATTTTCATGACATTCATACACTTTTGAAAAGCTGACTGTCCTCAATATCATTCTTTTGGAGTTCAACATGCTACTTCTCCATCTGCATGAATCTGCTCTACTTCTCAAGTTATCATTTCACTTTGGATATTTCGTTTCACTTTGGATATTTCGTTTCACTTTGGATATTGCATCTGCGGCCTATCGGAGACAATGGCACTGCAAAACTCCTCCTTAGAAACACCGAAGACAATGATTCCAGCCCATGATAGGCTAAGAAGGATGACAGTATTATGACGTCCAAAATTTGTCTTTCCTTAATTAATGCCTCACATCTCAGGTAAGTTGGCTGTGGGTCTAAACCATGGTCTGCTTCATGGGAATAATATGAAGTTCTAGTTGTGCACAGTTGAACTGAACCATTGAAGGTGTGCTCACAATTGTCTGCTGACGGTAAGATGTCAGTGGTGTTAGCAAACGCATTTTTACGTGCCAGATGACCTTATGTGAAGTGTTCTGAGAAAGGGAAAAATTCTAGCTAGACTATTAATGCGACTACAAATAAGTTGCCCACTTTGGACTATCAGTGTTACGGGATACAGGATGGACATTTGTGAACTTCCTTCTGCCCTGTGTTTCTTTCTACTGTATTTGTAACTTTAGGGCCATGCCTCTGTGTCATCATTACTTTGAAAACCTCTGTGTTTGTTCTCTAATAATGCTGTAATAAATTATCAAAAACTATTTGGCTTAAACAACACACATTTATTACCTTGCATTTCTGTATGTTAACTGTTTGACATGGGCCTCGCTGGGCTAAAATCAAGGTGTTGGCATGGACTACATTATATCCCAGAGGCTCTTAAGAGAATCTGTTCCTTCATATTCCACAGCTTCTAGAGTCTACCCACATTCTTTGGCTCATGGTCAGCTTATTTCCTCTTTAAAGTTAGTGCCCTTGTCCAACCTTTCTTCCTTAATTGCATCTTCCCTCTGAACCCAAATGGAAAGCTTCCTCCCTTCTTAGCATTCATGTGATTATATTGGGCCCAGGATAATCTACCCATCTCAAAATCCTTAACTTAATCACATTTGCAACATTGCTTTTACCATAGCATGTTAATAGATTCTGGTGCTTAGAAGGCTGTGGGCACCTTTTGAGGGGGGACACTACTCTGCTTGCCACAACCTCTGCTGCTCTGAGTCTTTCTCCAGGACATAAATCTGTTAAAAGCAATAATTTCTTTCCTTTCCCATAGGTATTCTGCCAAAGAACACATTGCAATGGCATAAAAATATTTCTGCCCACATATCAACGAAAAACCTTTTTACAATTAGCTTATCTCATTATGATTTCCTTAAATCATCTAATCTTCCATCCAAACCAACCAAGGCTTGGATTTACACATTAGCAAGCATACATCAGGAGCAAGATTTACCTTCCTTTATACTTTTTTCATCTTTTAGCTATAGAAGATTTTATGAATCTGACATTTTTACTTTGCTATCACTGACAAAAGCATTTAAAAAAAATTCCAAAGGATAAATCCTATTTAAGGTCCAAAATAAAGGAATTAGGAAGACTCCTTTACATCTCCAGTTGAATTGATAATTAAAAATCTTTTTAATGTTAATAGTTGAGACAGAGAGAGAGAGAGAGAGAGAGGGAAGACATGAGCAGGGGACGGGGCAAAGAGAGAGAGAGGGGGAGACACATCATCCAAAGCAGGCTCCAGGCTGTGAGCTGTCAGCACAGAGCCCAACGTGGGTCTCGAACCCCTCAACCTGGGGATTGTGACCTGAGCCGAAGTCAGATGCTTTACCAACTGAGCCACCAAGGCGCCCCTGAATTGATAATTTTCAAAACTAGGTAAATATGAAGCCATCAGTAATTAAATTTGTTCAGTGTATAGAGTTCTCCAGAGAAATGGAACCAGTGAACTATTAAGAAATGTATATATCTATCTATCTACCTATCTATCTATCTAATCAATCATCTAACTAAAGAAAGATTTGTTTCAAGCAATGGGCTCACACAACTCTGGGGGCTTATTTTGGTATGTCCAAAATTAGCAGGTAAGAGTTGAAGCTGCAGGCTTAAATTCAAAATCTACAGGTCAATCAGCAGGCTGGAAACTCAAGCAGGGTTTGCACGTTGCTGTCTTGAGGAAGAACTTCTTCAGGAAACTTAAGTCTTTCTTTAAGGCTTTCAACGAATTGGATGAGTTACACTCACTTTGTGAAGAGTAATCTGCTTTACTTTAAGTCAACTGAGTGCAAATGCACAACTACATTTACAGCAAAATCTAGACTAATGTGTAACTAAACACACACATCACATTTGTTAAACATCACATTTGTGTCAATTCTCACGGAATAAATGCTTCATCTGAAGGACTCGTTATTTGTGTCATGGCATTTAAATTAAATATTTTCTTATATCTATTGATTCAGTCGCTTTCTATTGTATTACTCTATGTAATATTGTATTAGCCTATCTCTATGTATTACTAGATAGGTGTTTACAATATAACATTTTATATATAAACATCTAGATATCTACTAAGCACTGAACATAAGGCATAAGCACATAAAGATGAATGAGACACTGACCATCAACTCAAGAACATTGATGTCTAACAAAAAAGATAATATATGTACAAATCATCACAGCACAACATTCTTGGCTCTAAAAGGAGAATGAATTCAGTAGCAGGATTGCAGTGTGAAAGAGGTGCTCATTGACACAGTTTAGGGAGTCATGCTTGAAGGAACTAAAGAAACATAGACCAAATGGCTTTACATTCTGTTGCTGTTCAAACAGCTTAACATGTTGCTATAGCTTAAATGCAGCGCAACACTAGGAGGGTAAGTGGAGTCATACTGTGAACAGCCTTGAATGTCAGACTACATTTCGTCTTACAGGAACTAGAGAGCCTTTAAAATAGTAGCTTTTAATTGGGAGAGTACATCAGATTTATTTTTACAGTCCTTAAAAAGGCCACTTCCCTTTGAAGAAAGGTACAAGCTACTTGCTCCACGCCCCCCCCCCCCCCCAGTGTTTCTAAAGAAAGAGAGCATGGAGATCTTCATTCCCAAATATTAAAAGGTTGTGAATCAGATTTAATTATTATTATGGCTTTTTCATAGCATGCACAGATGATTCTGATTTACAATGCTGCCTTAGAACCATAGCATTTAAAGATGATAAACAAGGGGAGAAGAATACCTCCTGTCCTTTGTCTGTGTTGGTGCTTATTCTAATAGATCTAAGCCACAAACTACAGAAAGAAAATAATTCCTTGTTAAAGATCTCTCTATAAAATGTTGAATTATATTTAATGATATAAAGTTTTTAATCATAGGTGATCTCATAAGGTTCAGATATATTGAAGTATTCTATTAAGCATCAGGCACATTAATATATGAGTATATTAATTTCTATACTGCATAACAAATTACCACAAATTAATATAAAATACATTTTATGTTATATTAACATAATATAGATTTGGTACCTCACAGATTCTGTTAATCAGAAATCCTGCTACAGATGAACTGGATTCTCTGGGTGACAGCAGCCTATGATACGCCCCAAGTGCTGGCCATGGCTGCATTTTCATCAGAGGCTCTACTAAGACGTGACCCATTTCCAAGCTCTCTCAGGTCATTGGCAGAATTTATCTTCTATGTCTGTGTCCTGATCTTCTAGGTTTTTAGCTGGCTATCTATCAGCTGCGGACTGGTTTCAGCTCTTAGAAACTATCTGTAATATTTTTGCCAAATGGCCCTCTCTGTAGACCCTCTCACAAATTCCAGCTTACTTTCAAATATAAGAAGGGAGAATCTTTCTTTTAAGACTGCTAAAACTATGAAAGAGGTGTCCCATCCTTTTGGTCATCTTATCTAACCTAATCATAAGAGTGGCGATTCATTACCTTTGCCACATTCTGTGTGTTAGAAGCAAGTCACAGGTCCCACCTGCAGCAAGGTGAGGGGCACACACAAAAGTGTGAACACCAGGAAGGGGGAATAATGAGGGGTCCCCCAGGATGGTCTGCCACAGTGTGGTGTACAAAAAGTCAAGTATAAATCTTTTGGAAGCTTCCAGATCCTCTTGAAGCATTCTGGATCAACATGTAATAGTATTGTCAGAATGCATGAATAGATTGATGTGTTAAAAAAAATGCCCCAAATACTACATTCATCAAATTACTAGGAAAAGGATGAAAGTGCAACTTTTTAGTGCAAAGAAGCATAAGAAGGATTAGTAATCAAGGAGGATTTGTAACAAAAATCAATACAGATAACTGTTGTTTTTCCTGAGTCAAATTTAGGCTATTTTATTTTATTATCTTTTTTATTTATTGTTATTTTTAAGTAGGTTTCATGCCTGGCATGGAGCCCAACACGGAGCTTGAACTCACAATCCTGAGATCAAGACCTGAGCTGAGACCTAGAGTCGGACACTTAACCCACTGAGCCACCTAGGCACATCATGGGCTATTTCCTATTAGATACCTTTCCTAATATAGGCATAGCTTAATTGCACAGCTTGGAAGATATCTAATGTAAAATAACACATACACACATATCTTAAAAACACACATATATTTATACATATATATTCTTAATTCCTGAAAGCACTGAGATGGAAAACTTATCTTGTTAGTAAGTAGGTAATTCTATGTTGAATTGTTGACAATCACAGATTGCATTAAACATATGAAAATTCAAAACGAGGCGTATAATGAGCCCACACATGGCATTTTTGTTACAGCAAGTTTAATAAATCAATCTCACACTCTCTGCAGGAGGGCAAGAGTTTCCACATCTCTGAGTCCTTTCGCGGATGACTTAAGTTCAGTAGGATGACCCCTTCCCCAGGCAAACTTACCAGCAAACAGCTCATGAGCTATAGCCCCCAAAGAACAATGCATCACTTCACAATGAGAAAAGGTCCAGAGCAAATGACAAGGGCCTGGTCAGGCTTCAAAAAGGACTGTAGTTATAGCCAGAATTACATGATCGTGGGTCTTACGAGTGTTTTGCATCAATGGAAGTATTGTGTTGCTAAAGATAACTCTCATTGGAAGGGCAATATTTGCAGAAACATTATTGACAAGTTAAAGCTGTTCAGGTCTTCTCCTGGAAATGCATCTTTTATGTTATTTCTACAGTTATAATCTGTGGATCAAAATTCCCATTTCGTGTCTACCACCAAATTATTTAAACCCTAATTTTGGACAGAATTTCAATCTTTATATGAAGCAGTAAGCTGAATTATTTCTCTGTTATTATGATTTGTATTCAATGATCTGTTTTTGTTCTACTTAGAAAAAACTATTTAATGAAAAATAACAGAGAAAAAATAGGTATGGTGTTTTATGCATTATTTTGCCAGCAAACTTTTTGCTATCTCTTTGTATTCTGATGTTATGTATTTCCCCTTTCAAGACCTACCTACACAACATAAATACTCCTAACTTATTCATATCACTTAGTCTTGATCAGTTTCTCCCACTCTGCCTTTCTGACTCTTCTGGGCCTACCTTCAAATGTAACTAAGATAACCATGTGATGTTTTAAAATGTTGACTATGCACTGAATTGAACAGAATATTTCTAAAACCCAATTTATTGAGCTTCTACATTAGTCTTTTAAAGTTTTATACAGGAAAATTCATGTTATCAATTCATAAGCATGCACTTAACTGAAAAGTATTATGTCTGTCTCCTGATTAGGAACTAAGCTTGAAATATTTTCCTTTAATAGGCAGGTTAGAGTGCACATATCTCCTGAAAATATGTTTAATAGCAAAAATTTAAATAATTGATTAACCAAGCACACAAGCAAATTGCTTCACACATTATTTCTTTTCCATTGTGTAGAAAGTGCGTGACTCAGTCTTTGAAAATTTTCTGACTTTCATCATATACAGCATGGTTTATTGTAACTAATACTTGACATGAACTCTATTGACAGTAATCTCCTAGTACCATAGTGGCCATCGTAAAGACTATAACCCGTTGGTTCCTTCAATCTGTCATTTATTAATGTATATAACATTAGTAGAGTATTATTGTGTGCCTACAATATTACACAGAGTATGAATCAGACATACTGTGAATGCAAAAGGGATGTAGTATAATAAGAAACTACATATTGAGAATTCAAGTTCCGTTGCATTCTGGACATGTAAATATTTATGTCTGCTCTCCCATATGCTTTTGTGATGGAAGTTTCCTATTTCTGCTTCTTCCCCACCCCTCATCCTTCCAGCTCCATCTGCCTCAGTGGTCAAACTTCATACTATATGACCTAGACTTTCCAATTCATTGTCATGGAGATTTGATCAGATTTCATCATGAAAGCATTCAATTTCTAGGCACCTACAGTTTATGCAGAATGGACTTAAAAAGGTGATAATAACTGAGGACAGTTTCTGACACAGAAATGCAAGCTAAGCCTATGTAAAGACTTTGAGTCATATAAAAGTTTCTGAAAGGTCATTAGATTAAGTTAGGCTGGGGAAGCTATTACGGACCATGTTTCCTTGCATTTGGAAGAGTGCATTACTTCCTGTTAGTACCTGAGTGACATTGGATATGTTGAGAACTGTGATAGGTAAACTGGTATTAGTTGGCCTGGGCCAAATCTGTTAAGCAAAAGAATCCTCACTGATCTCATCACCTCCAAGTAAACAGAGCTGGGAAGACTTTATAATCCTGTTGAATGTGGGCTGACTTTGGGGGGAAGTTGAATTACCAAAATATTCCAAGCCTGATGATCCTTGTTTTGTGTGTTATTCATACGGGAAATAAAGTGAGACTCCCCCCACCGTGTCATTTCTAGGCAAGAGCATAAAGCATATCCTCTGTAAATGAGGACATACATGAGGAAAATAATATTTGCCATGTGATTAAATAATTGATCAAATTTATTATCACTAACAAATGGTTGTTTGCTTTAGAATGACAGTCAGAAATTTCAGTGATGTGTTAGAGTGTGGTGTATTGATTTTTTCAATGGGGAGTACAACAATGTCTCTATTCCATGTGTTCTTTGTATAGTGTGACTTATGATAGGATCTGCTTCCTCTCCCCTTGAAATTGAATGGCTTTTTGTGACTACCCAAGCATTAGAGTGCCATGCCCATCCACCATAGTTTTGTGGGATGCTTGATCTTGAAAAATGAGAGAGAGTCCATGGAAAGGCTGTGTGCATGAGTTTTGGCTAGCAGTGTAGATGGGATTCCAGCAGCTCAAGTTGAATTGCTTCAGCTGAATCTCTTGAATTAAAGACAAGGTACCTGCTGAATCCCATCCAAGCTCTGCCGAAAATACAGATACATGAAAAAAAAATGATGAGTAAATAACTGTTGTTCTCTTAGTCTGCAAAGTTTTGTGATGTTCCTATGTAGCAATGAATAAATGATACAACCGGGAACAAATGTATTGTGCTGTCCTTGATCTTTTTTACATTCTTTTTATAAATCGGACTTACTATTACAGTTTTTCTGCTTTTATCCTAATACTGTACTTAAGCAGGGCCAGTGGTGGCTCTATTTACTGTTTATTTATAAGATTCATGAGAACTATAAATAATACCAGAATAGGGTTGTGAGTGAAGTAGAAAATTAATGAATACCATTTGGAAATTTTAGACTCTAAGATTGGTAGGTTCCTTTAAAGACACTGTGTGTCCTTACCTCTGGATTGAATAACACATTGTATGTCTGATCAGACTCTTTGTATGGTGGATATGAAGGTGGCTATGGGGGTTGTATATGATGGTTAGACCAAAGTTAGCAAACACCACCACCTTTATAACCGATGTCATGAATATCAGATAAATAAAAAAACATTCATACAGGGGATGAGATATTTTGGGTGGGTTGGTGTTCATTTCACCCATAGTTCCTTATCATGGAAACTTTTGATTCATAGCCCATTTTTTAGCCAGGCATACTTGGTTTGTACCACATAGCTAATGATCTGGAGTAAAAGTTGTAAAGCAAAGAATCCAGAAGCTTCTCTGTGAACTATATAGACTTTGTGACATGTTTCATAACAAGATTAGCCGTATTGTTCTGATTATCTTTTCTAAAAATTGAACAAAAAACATGATTTGCAAAAGTAGCATTGGAACTAGAGAAGGACATATTGAGTTTTATGTATATCAAAGTAATGGGGTTTTATAAAGAGAAGAAAGAGACACTTTGGGCAAACAGAAACAGTAAGACATATTTAGTTTCAGGTGCACAATACGGTGATTCATCAAGTTTGTACATAATGCTATGCTCATTGTAAACATAGCTACCATCTATCACTATACTATATTAAAATAAAATTTTTAATAAAATAAAATTACTTTCAGCTCTCAAAACCCTTAGATTCTAAAATAAAATTATATTTAAATTAAAAAAAAGTTTGTTTTCAAAAAGAAAAGCAAAAAGATTATTAGAATATGGATGTATCATGCAGAGCAAGGGAAAATAAACAGAAAATCATGTTGTTAAATTTGCCATTGTGACCTTGAATCCAGATGAGTTATAAAGCTAATCCTGATGAAGGCTGGCTGTCTGTGACTCATGTCTTTAAATCCCCATGAAAACTACCTCTTCCTTATTGTACCATCTGAATTCTTATAATACTCATCTCTGTCACCAATGAACACAGTTTCCTGCAATCAAAAAAGCTAAAGAGAAGCAAGAGTATACTATTGCAAATGGGTTCACAAAAGACACCATGATCAATAAGGGGCAGGTGAACTTCATTAGGATAGACCCTTGAACTGAGTCTTCAAAGGTGAGTAAATGTCCAGTGGTGGAGGAAGATATACTGTCAAGGGGAAATAAATAGATGAAATTATGAAACATTCAGATTTTAAAGGTCTTCAACTATTTTCGAATAGCCAAAGCAGGAAGTCCCAGATAGGACATAGTAAAAGAGAGGTTGGATGTCGAAGTAAAAGTCTTTTGATGGAGGCACATATATAGCTCATTCTGCAAAGTTTAGATTTGATATTGAAGGTAATAAAAAGTTACAAAAGACTTTATTCAGTACATGACATAGCTGGATTTGCATTTTAGGAAGAACATTTCAAGGAGAGAAGGATGAAAAGCAGGGAGGTCAGTGCATATACAGCTGATAATATTAACATAGGTAATACATGACTCTGATATGGAGAGCAGGCACAAAAAATATTAAGACTTTATAATCAACTGAATCTGATTACTGATTAGATGTGGAGAGTGCAGGTAATAAAGTCTAAAAAGTCTCCAAATGAATTATTTTCCTGCTAATGGACAGAAAGGTTAAAATTGGGAGGGCAGTAATAGAGTCAGTCTTTGTCTGAGTTACGCCTGGTCACATTGCACCTCTTAATCTGGATCCTCACACCAAGGGTCTTGGACATATTCTCGATGTCTCTTTCTCTGTTACAACAAGTCTACAGAGAGAAGATATTATGATTATATGCCAAATTTCACCGACTTTTTCATCTTTACTGTTACATCTTAGTCTTCAAAAACACTAACTTCAAACTGATAAATTGATGTGTGTGTTAAGAGTTATACCCTTGACCATCAAGTCAGTGTGAGTGAGAAAACCAATGGAAGATTTCAGGCAGAAATTCAGGTTTCAGGCTGACTTGATTTTGCTGGTATGGTAAGTCTAAGTGCAGGGTGGCAAGGAGAGAAATAGAAAATCATTTCTGTAATGTAAACTAAAGTTGGTTGAGTGTCTTTTTCTTTGCTGAATCAAACCGGGTTCTAGTCTCAAGGCATTATCTTTGCATTTCCTTTACATGAAAGGTCTTTGCCTCAGATATTCATATGATTATCAACAAGATCACAGGACTTGACACCCTCCTCAAGGACTCCCTCCTTCAACATCTTACTCAAATAGTTGGGAGTCTTGTCATTCATTGACCAAAAGTTCTGTTGTGGTTTTTCAAAGTACATAGTACTCTCTGAAATTATATTCTTTCTTTCTTTCTTTCTTTCTTTCTTTCTTTCTTTCTTTCTTTCTTTCTTTCTCTTTCTTTTTATATTCTGTTTTCTTCCATTGGAATGTGAGGCCCATGAAAACAAGAAAATTATTTTTCTTGTTGACACTGTGTTTCCATATTCACTATAGCACTTAGAATGATATATGTATGTGTGTATACAATACAAGCCTCTGAATAGATTAACAAATGAAAGAAAATAAAATCTAATTTACATTTTGTGAGAAATTTGCTTAGATGTAACAACTGAATGAGACTTTCCAAGAAAAAGAGTATTGACCTTGAAGATAAGGGGGGCTTTTGACATGCACTGGTAATTTGTGGGTTGACAGTAAATAAAATTATTTATTTATTTATTTATTTTTAATTTTTTTTTTTATTTTTTAAAACTTACATCCAGGGGCGCCTGGGTGGCGCAGTCGGTTAAGCGTCTGACTTCAGCCAGGTCACGATCTCGTGGTCCGTGAGTTCGAGCCCCGCGTCGGGCTCTGGGCTGATGGCTCAGAGCCTGGAGCCTGTTTCCAATTCTGTGTCTACCTCTCTCTCTGCCCCTCCCCCATTCATGCTCTGTCTCTCTCTGTCCCAAAAATTAAAAAAAAAAAAAACTTACATCCAAATTAGTCAGCATATTGTGCAACAATGATTTCAGGAGTAGCTTCCTTAGTGCCCCTTACCCATTTAGCCCATCCCTCCTCCCACAACCCCTCCAGTAACCCTCAGTAGAAAGTGAATCATAAACTTAAACTTGATGAATAAAGAAATTGAAAGAAATAAGTTCTTGTTGAGTACCATGTACTGTGTTAGGTACTTAATAATTATAAACAAGCTTCAGAGAACCATGACATGCTTTTCTAATTAATTCACATAATTATATATTTTGTATATAAATATAGAGCATGAAGAGTGAAATTGTTAAAATTGATGTACTTACAGAACAGTGGAAAAAACCACATGTAAAACACAAAGCATTTACCAAATTCAATATTGACACATATTTATATCTCTTTTGGCACGACAAATGCAAATGTTATTTGCATTTGGAAAAAATGGTTTTGAATATATTGGTCACTAACCTATAAAGTAACATGTCTTTGTTGTTTTATACTTACCTGCCATCCATAAACCTAGATTTGACTAACAATAATAATTTCCACTGTTAAAATGCCTGAAGAAGCATTGTTAATGTTAAATTATAACCAGATACTCATACTTACATTGCTAGGCTATCAATAAAACAATTCAAAGTTTATAGCACACTGGCACATTATACCTACTGTTGCTATTGTGACATATTATGGTATCTCGTGCTATATCATACTGTAATTCAGACATTAACTCATGTTACTACTATTCTTTATCTAGAAAAAAGATAGTATTCTCATTTCCTCCAAAAGCTGTAATTTGCATATTTCAGACTGCAAAATGTATCTATTTCCACAGTACTAGCTCCAATTATTTATTGGGATTCTTCATAATATACTAGTAAACATATTTTAAATTAACTTGAGAAAATAAGCAAATACATAAATAAAAGAAGCAAAGAGCTGCAAGTTAATGAAATTCTAGAACATGGAGTATGCTATTTTAATAGAGCACTTGCTGTATAATAGTACTGCTGTTCTTCTTCATCCGTGTTCCTCAGGCTTGATGGGGACGGTGGTGTTCACAATATTATAAGTAGGAAAGACAATTTTGCTTTTCCTCCTCAAACTTTTTTTTTTAACTTTAGTTATTCCTTTTTGAGAGAGAGCAAGCAAGCACAAGCAGGGAAGGGGCAGGGAGAGAGGGGGAGAGAATCCCAAGCAAGTTCCTTGCTGTCAACACAGAGTCCTACGTGGAGCTCGAACTCACGAACCACGAGATCATGACTTGAGCCAAGATCAAGAGTGGGTCACTTAGCCAACTGAGCCATGCAGGTGCCCCTCTCCTTAAACTTAAAAAAAATATTCCTTAAAGATAAATTATTAGACAAAAGAAATGGAGTAACAAGAAGTTGTAGGAAGTAAAATTGATTCTTTTGGGATTCAAAATTATATATAGGGTTGAAGATAGACACATAGCACCATCACCTTGAACCACACAGACCCACATGGACACACATCACACACACCACACACACACACACACACACCACACCATACACACACACCCCATCACATATACATACACCCGCACACACATACAACACACATGCACACACATCACACACATATACATCCCACGCAAATCACACAGACACACACACTATAAACACAGATCACACATACAGCCTATATCTTAAAAACATTGTATTCTTATAAAAAAAATCTATACCTTAGAGAAGATAAACAGTTCAAGTGTGGTCCTCCTATCAATATATACCTAAAGGAGTGCTTTTTTTAAAATTTTTTTTTTCGTTTATTTATTTCTGAGACAGAGAGAGACAGAGCATGAGCGGGGGAGGGGCAAAGAGGGGAGACACAGAATCCGAAGCAGGCTCCAGGCTCTGAGCTGTCAGCACAGAGCCTGAGGCGGGGCTCGAACTCAAGGACCCCGAGATCATGACCCTAGCCGAAGTCAGTTGCTTAACCGACTGAGCCACCCAGGCGCCCCAGTGAGTGCTTTTTAAAATACACTCTCTGGGGCGCCTGGGTGGCACAGTCGGTTAAGCGTCCGACTTCAGCCAGGTCATGATCTCGCGGTCCGTGAGTTCGAGCCCCGCGTCAGGCTCTGGGCTGATGGCTCGGAGCCTGGAGCCTGTTTCCGATTCTGTGTCTCCCTCTCTCTCTGCCCCTCCCCCGTTCATGCTCTGTCTCTCTCTGTCCCAAAAATAAATAAAAACGTTGAAAAAAAAATTAAAAAAAAATAAAATACACTCTCTGGACGGTTAGTGGTATGGGGAAAAAGGTAAAGTGATGTGATGAGGTGCTTGCTGACTTACCACCTTATGATTACATGACAGGTGAGATTTTATTTACTTGATATTTTGGTCATCAAGGATCCCCTGTGAAAGAGGAGTTTCATGGCTAAATACAACTGAGAAGCACTGAAATAAGTTATTTGTGGAATTCAACGCTAACATGTCAAACAGCCTTGAGACTAGAGATTCAGTATAAACGAGTAGCCTCGAGAAAGGATGCTAATGTATATTGCAAACAACACACTCAGTTTTAATGAGGAAATAACATATTTTAGGAGGAGGGCCTGGAAATTTAATTAATTAATTAATTAATTAATTAATAGATTTAGTTGCAAAACTTCAATCTCTGTATTAATACCTCCATTTTAAGAATGAGCTGGGGATTCACAGGAGTAAAATAAAATACGCAGTGATACACATTGGGTTGTTCGAGAGAGGATTGCAAAGCAGCCAAAAACACGTCATAGCCTATTGTCTTTTTACCACACTGCCATGAAATTTCATAAAGATCTCAAAAATTTGGGTTAGAACACTGAAGTATTGGATTCAACTATATGAATGGTCTCTATGCTTTTTTTCAGCTGTAAAGAGACTGAAGTAATTGCATAAAGGACATATCTACAGAATCAGAGAACAAATAACAGAAAATGCTTCACGCACTGCATATTTTACTAGAGGATTTACATGCCTTCTGTTTGTGGTTATTGGGCACAAAAATGCATGGAGAAGACTTGGAGGTTTTCATAAAAGAGCAAATACAACATAATGGAAAGTGTGACATATAAAGAAAGAGAAGAATTAGAAGTATCTTTCCTGAGAGGCCCACGCAGATTTAATATCTGTCCTCAAACACATGGAAGGTTGCGTTTATTAGAATGGCTTCAAACAGCTTTACAGAGGAAAGCAACGAAAATAGCAGCTTCAAAAACTGGATGCCGCATGCCCAATGCCTCCCGGGATAACTATAACTAAATCATTAGAATTGAAATGTTTTCCTGTTTCTAGAATTCTTCAGAGAAAAGAAAAGATACTGAAAAGGATATATGGAAGCGAATCTAAGACTGTAGATGAGAAAACAGATGTTCTGGTTTTAGTTTTATCACTGCCTGTGTGAATTTGTGTTAAGATGTTTCATTGTCCTGAAGTTCATGTACCTCATTCCAAAAAGGATAAAGATGGACCACAGTGGTAGCTTTTGATCCTTTTGAGTCATGGACATTTTGCAAATTTGATGAAAATCATGTCTCTTCTCTTCAGACAAATATCTTGCTCTTACAATTTTACTTTTTTTAAAAAAAAATTAATGTTTATATATTTTTAAGAGAGAGAGACAAAAAGTGAGCAGGGGAGGGCCAGAGACAGAGGGAGACACAGAATCCAAAGCAGGCTCCAGGTTCTGAGCTGTCAGCACAGAGCCCGAAGTGGGGCTTGAACTCATGGACTGTGAGATCGTGACCTGAGCCGAAGTCATAGGCTTAACTACTGAGTCACCCAGGCGCCCCTACAATTTTACTTTAAACTTCAGGAATATAGTAATGCCCTGAAGCTTATTCATGGATAATCTCCAGAGATCCCTACTAGTTAATAATTTCAGACTCAAAATGTACAATTGCATGAAATTCTAGAATCCCTCTTTTGTTTATGTGTTATCACTATCTGGAGTTTACGTGTATTTTTGCAGATATCTCTTTTATCTAATAATAGGAGCAAAGTTTCCCTCATCTTATGTAAGGAAGAATAGCAAAATAATTGCTAATAATCTCCTTGGAACACAAAGGCAGAAACACTGTCTACTTTTACTTGCATTGACTGCCTTAGCATCTGGCATATAAATTGACATAAAACAAACACATGCAAATCCTTAAAAAATATTTGTTGCTCACATCTCCATGGTATCTTATTCTGATTAAACACTATGTTTTTTTAAGAGCTATATGACACAATTATAATAATTCAATCTTCCTTTATCAAAATTAATCCACATCTCTTAAAAATAAAAACACTGAAAACATTGTCTTCTATCCTTACATAATAAATTGAATTTGAGGAGCCTGGGTCACTCAGTCGGTTAAGCGTCCAACTCGATTTTGGCTTAGGTCATGGTACCATGGTTTGTGAGATTGAGATTTGCATCTGGCTCCATGCTAACAGCACCAAATCTGCTAAGATTCTCCCTGTCTCTCTGCCACTCCTCTGCTCTCTCTCTCTCTCTCAAAATAAATAAACATATAATAAATAGAAAATCAAATTTCAAAATCTGTCATGTAAATATTTAATCAATATTTTCCTGGATCTCATTTAGTTTAACCCTTTAATTTGAAAATCTCTACTCCACTATTTTCTATGACGTTATGTTATTGTATTTTTCTTCCGTAATCAGATTACTTTCACCCTTAATAGGTACTTATCCTTCTTTTGTTTCTTACTTTTGATGTTTTCCAAGGGTGTATTTTGGACCATCATTTTGTTTTGACCTTTTTCTTTTTCATAAAGAGTTTATGCATTTCCACTTATTTTTTTTTCTTTTTACCACATTTCACATTTATATTCCAAGCCTTGCCTTTTTTCACTTTAACTCTGAAAATATGAACTCCACATACTGCCAAAATAAATAACCAATGGTTTAGCACAACAGATGCATATGCTCTGCTCTTTGCAATTTGAAATCTTGCTCTTGATTCTTGATTTTTCCCAAAGTGGTTCCCGTGTTCTCAAGGAAGATGCTGTTCTTCACAGGATCCTCTTCATTTGCCTGTCCTCAGTAGGAAAGAGAGAGAAAAGAAAATTTAAATAGACATGGAAGAGAGCTACATGTTTTCAGTCCACACTCCATTGGCCAAAACCTGATCTCATTGTCTCACATTTCCAGAAGGTGGGGCAGGGGGATGGGAAGCTGTAAGGGAGGCAGGGATTACTTAGCTTTGTATCCAGGAAGAAAAGAATGATTTGGTAAACACTCGGGGGACTCTTCGCAGTCTTGCCTCTTCATCCTTTAGTTAGTTCATGTCCTTCCCATAGTGGTTGACTTCCAGGCTTATTGAAGGCTTTGGTCAAGAAAACCATTTAATCCGTCTGCCTAAATCTTCAAAGAGAAATGTGCCTTGATTAAAAAAAAAAAGTATCGTATGAAAAATGCAAAAGGCCATAGATGTTTGGAATTAGGGCCAATCTTAGCAACTGAGACTCTTTGAAGTATAGAAGGCATCTACTTTCAAGAATTGCAGAGTTAACTACCAAATTGAGATCATTTCATTTCTTGGGTTCCCATTGTAATGATAGCCTTACCAAGATAGCCTTACCATTTCCCTCAGCTTTAATAAAACTGGGACAGGCTTCTTACTGACTTTAGGCTTCTGATGTCCCTTTTCTTAGAACATTTATTTTAGAAAATTTGTAATTGAACATTCTTTCTCTACCTTTTGAAATGTAAATCTTTCTAAAAAGTCTCTTGCCGATTTTATAACCAAGGACTATGTTTCTTAAAAAGCTAGGAGCCATCCTTTTGAAATGTAATCATTAAGGAAGATAAAGCTACCACCTTCCAGTCTAACTCCAAGTTATAAAACTCCTTCTTGTCATGAACATAGGAGAAATTTTCCTTTTTTTTTTTTAAAGGTAAAGCCAATTAGCAAACAGAAAGACTACTACCCTTTAGTCCACATCTTAAAAGCTCTCCCATCTTTTTTTTTTTTCCTTTTTTCCCCAACAGATTTGAATTCTGATTGCACTGTGTTTTCTCTTCACAATTGCAAGAGTCTTTAATTGTCTTCCTTATCTGTTCAACTTTTTAGGTTTAATTTTTCTGTTTGTCTACTGCCTGAGAACACTCCCAAGTCCTGTCTCAAACCTTGATCCTACTGCTTACTTTACTTGCTTCTCAGACTTTTGCTGGTTTTAATTATTCGTATTACCTTGAACTTTATTTTTGATCTATTCTATAGCTGTTTCTATTCACTAATCTTGCTAAGTCTACCTTAGGGGTTCAGTAAGCCACCAATCTTGTATATAACCAGGCTTGTGATGTTGCTAGCAGTCTTGCATTGTCCAGACTCCCTTCTATCTCACGCCAGCTCGTCTCTGAGCCAACCGTGAAATCTGCCCATTCATGACTCCAAACTTCCTGCCACCCACCTCTGCAGAGTTGATCTTTTCTTATTCCTGCCATCTATTCAGACTCAGGACAGTTCTTGAATAGTTACATAGATGTAAGTATATCACTGCTTTCATGCTTTCCTACGGTTTTTGGCCTTGTACGACTCAACTGATTGCTTTATTAAGCTTAACTCAACATATTTTCTATTTTGTGTTAGCTGCCCTGCCTTACCTGATGCCTACAGGGGTGATGGGTAAGGTGCTGGGGTTCAGCTTTCTCAGTGCAGTACGTTTATGTACCTTTCCCACTTCCAAAGCCACACTAATAGCAAACGTTTTCCTAACTTTTTTTTGGGGGGGAGGGGTTTACTTTCTTTAAATTAGTGAACCTTCCTTAATTTTTTTTCATGAACTAGAAATAGAAACAGAATATTCTAATTAACTGAAAAAGATCCTGGTTTATAAAAAGTGACAAACTTAAGCCACTAGTATTATTTAGTGGGGTATTACTATATTAAGTTGGATTCCTTTCTTATTTCCACTGAGTTTTTTTTCATTGAATCTCTGGCCTAATGAGTAAACTAATTCATAATTCCCTTTAAGCATCACAACAAGGGCCCTCTCCATCTTTTATTTTTTCTGACACCCTTACTGTAGACCTTGAGTCTTGGAGTTTTAAGGCAAGTACAAGAAAATAAAACTTATTTTTTTTTTATCAGTAATGATAAAGGTCAGCATCTCTTGGAAAATACAATGCCATAATGTGTCAATCCAGGACAACATATCCAGATGAACATATCTTTGATTATTTTTTATTATGATAAATTCCAATTGTTCAACAGGTAGGAAGAATAAGGTAATAGCCCTCCAAACATGCATGATTCAGATGGAAAATGACCAGCATTTTTCTGAATTTGTTTTATCTTTTTTCAGTTTCTTCCTTCTTCCCTTATTTTCTTTCTTTTTCCATGATGGGGCATTTCTAAGCCAATCTCAGAACTTCATAGCCTTTCACTCATTGTATGACTATAAAAAATAGGGTAATATTTTCTTATATAATCTCAGTGCCATTATCATACCTAACAGAATTTATAATAACTCCTTAGTATCCTTAGTATTGGATCTAGATGATGAATTCTTGGCAGAATTTATTTGAACTTTCCTAGAGATTGTCACAAGGTTAGATTTAAAATGAATTTTCTGGGGGCGCCTGGGTGACCCAGTCGGTTAAGTGTCTGACTTTGGCTCAGGTCATTATCTCACAGTTCTTGGGTTCAAGCCCCTTATCGGGCTCTGTGCTGACAGCTCAGAGCCTGGAAGCTGCTTCAGATTTTGTGTCTCCCTCCCTCTCTTCCCCGGTCCTGCTCATGCTCTATCTCTTTTCTCTCTCAAAAATGAATAAACATTAAAAAAAATGTTTAAAATGGATTTTTGGGAGGTCTAATGAATGTAGTGGCATTCCTGGCTTATTTGACAGCCAGAATGGATCATTTTTTTCTTTTGAAGTTTTATTTATTTATTTTGAGCAAGTGAGAGAGAGAGAGGGAGGGAGAGAGAGAGAGCATGTGCAAACAGAGGAGGAGCAGAAAGAGAGGAGAGAGAGACTCTCAAGCAGGCTCAGTGCTGTCAGGGATTGAATTTACAAACAGTGAGATCATGACCTGAGCTGAAACCAAGAATTGGATGTTTAACCGACTGAGCCTTCCAAGTGCCCCAAGAGTGGATCATTTTTTAACATCCACCTTATCTACATGACACGATTTTTTCAGGAATAATAATAAGATGAAACAAGTGGCAATAATGGGGCCAGAAAATTGCAGAGCAAGATTTTTATTTTATGGAACTTCATATAGATGAAATCATGGCAGGAAAACAAACAAACAAAACAAAACAAACAAACAAACAGCAACAACAACAAATATATATATATATATATATTTATAATAAAGAGGAAAATAATGGATACTTTTTACTTGCACTAAGAATTTTTTTGGGGCGCTTGGGTGTGTGGCTCAGTCTGTTGGGCATCTGACTTCAGCTCGGGTCATGATTTCCTTGGGCTCTGTGCTGACAGCTCAGAGCCTGGAGCCTGCTTTGGACTCTATGTTTCCCTCTCTCTGCCCCTCCCCTGCTCATGCTCTGTCTCTTTCTCTCTCAAAAATAAACATTAAAAAATTCTTTTAGGGGTGCCTGGGTGGCCCTGTCAGTTAGGTGTCTGCCTCTTGATCTTGGCTCTGGTTGTGATCTCAGTTTGGGGGTTCCAGCCCCACATCGAGCTCTGTGCTGATGGTGCTGAGCCTGCTTGGGGTCCTGGCTTTCCTTCTCTCTGCCTCTACCCCACTCGTGCTCTCTCTCTCTCTCTCTCTCTCTCTCAAAAAATAAAGAAATTAACTCCAAAAAATTTTTAAAGAATTAAAAAAATCATTCCTATATGTTCATCTGTTGCATTGATAAATTATAATTTTTGTTTTTTGAGGCTTAAGTTATACAAATTTGTCCATGACTTTTTAAAAATTGATCTTCTTCATGCCCAATAGGTATTATCAGCAGAATTATCAATCTTATTTCTCTCCTTGTTGTTCAAAGAATGATTTTACTAATTTTAATTTTGAAAGCTTTTTAATTTTCAAAAGTATTCTTTCACATGCAGCAACCTATGCAAATTAAGAAAAGTCTTAAATGCAAGTGTTTCAGAGATTCATAAAACCTATTTGGGAATCTATTTTAGTTCTTTATCTTCATTCTCATAATTTTCCTATTATAATATCTTAAACAAAAAGTAAACATTATAAATTTCAATTATATTTATTAGAAACTACTGAAGTTATTTTTCTTTTATAATAATTATTTTAAATGGCTGAATGATAGTGAATATTGACTTTATTGATTCATTAATTTAGAATGAGTATCAGTTCTCCATGAAATAATCAAGACAATACAATATTTCTTTTGATGTCTTTGACAGTATAAGATGAACATCTTTTATCAGTTCTCTGGGCATTCTTCTTTGAGATTTGATTCTACTGTACTTTGGAAGGTTCCATTTTCTTACTTGTGTGCCTGCATAATTAATATCGTACTCCACAATTTCCATGCACCGACTTTCAAAGAATGATTTCAAAGCTTAGTGTTTCACTGTACGTTCTTTAAGGCTGATTCTGGCTGTTTGTGAATACCTTTTGCTTCTGATTAACCTCATTTAAAACTTAACATTGGGGGAGAAAGATAACTCACAAAAGAAGAATTGCATACATCTCCTGCAAAAAATTATATAATATTTTGAGTTTGGAGACACAAAATGCACTGAAAGAAAGAAGGTCAAAACAATTATGAATTCTTAGAAACTTATTCTCAAGGTGAACATGCTGAACTGAGTCTCGGAGCACTCAGAGATGTCTGTATAACTGTAGAAATTCTCTGTATTAACTTTCACGTAAAAATACTCTGTATTAGTGTTTATTAAAGTATAAGTATTACAAATGTAAGAAGCTGAAGCTCACAGAGATATTACTGAAACTAAACATTAACTGCAGCAATTGTTTAGAACTTAGGCTAATGAAAGATATTTTCTGAAATTATTTGGCATTGTTGGGTTTTGGTGATGATAAAAAAAAAAAGAAAGAAAGGCTGACTTTCAGTCAGTGTTATTATTGTTTTAAACTCCTCAGGGTGCCTGGGTGGCTCAGTCAGTTGGGTAAGTGTCCAACTCTTGATTTCCGCTCAAGTCATTCATGGTCTCATGGTTCCAGAGAGCAGAGAGGGCAGAGTCAGCTTGGAATTCTCGCTCTCTGCACCTCCCCTGCATGTGCACTCTGGTGTTCTCTCTCTCTCTCTCTCTCTCTCTCAATTTGTCTAATAAATAAAAAAAATATTTTAAATAAATAATAAATAAACAAATAATTTATTTCTCCACAGACACTGTACCCATCTGCTTATTGCCTTTCCCCAGGGTAAACTGTTCCCGCTACCCCACTCTTGTCATACAACTAAATGAAGACACATAAGCCTTGTGTTCACTGAGGGAAGTTGGAAAAGTTAAATTAGGGCAGCTAGCTTCTCTCTCATTCAGCCCTTGCAAAAATCCCTGTTGCTGCCTTACTTCCTCCCTGAGTCCCCCTCTCACACAGAACCCAGACTTTGTAAAAACGAATCTGTTTACAAATCCTCCAGTTGCTTTCTTGTGCTTGTAGAATAATGTTTTTAATTCGTTAACCCCATCTGGTATTTGTCCCTGACTGTCGCCGCCCCCCCCCCCCCGCTACAGTCCTCACCAGCCTCACCAGCTCTCAGAGAGGTCAGCTTGTCCCTCTTCGGCCAGTGCGCCAGATCCTTTCGCACCTATGAGCTCTTGGACATGTTGCTCCATTTTTAATTTAAAGCTCTTAGTGATTTTGAGTAGAGACGATAAGATTTTTTTTTATTTTAGATCCAGAAAAATACCTGCTTATCTGAAAATATTCTTGACTCTGTCATGCAGAATGCATAATTCTGGGTCCACTTTTAGGCACATTTCTAATTTCTCATTAAAATTTCTAGCGTGAGAAATATGCCCACCATATGTTAAGTAAGTGCTTATTGTTGAAAAAAAAAGTATAAAATGGGGTTCTACCAGAGTAAAACACAGATCTGTCATGAAAATTTTCAAGATATAATTTAAACACAAAAGTCAGTAACTATGTTCAATTATATCTTTAGAGATGATTTAATCTAAAACTTATCTATCTTGAAACGTTTATTTGCTCTGTGCTGTTAGAGCAAATAACTTGAGATCCCTTATGATTTTCTATACTTTATTATATTTCTTATACCTGTGTTACTACCAGCCTCCTCATTACTTTCTATATACCTGAATTTATACATATATATACTTATACATATATATAAGTATATAAAGAAATATATATTTAGAGAGAGGGAATAAGTCTTCTGTGTACAGAATTTGTATCTATGACTAAAATTCATCAAGGCTAGAACGATTTCAATGACCAATATCTTAGAAATTTTAAAAATTGAGATGTATATTTTATTATTAATGTTGAATTTCCAGCTTCAAAACATGCTTAACCTAAAGCAAGTTTTTAGAAAAATAACTTAGAGCTAATTTGGGTGGAAAATCATAAAAGTTGGATGAATGTATACATTCACTGTCAGGTATTTCTACAGCACCCAATGCACGCAATGTACTTTGCCATGTGATGTATTCCATGCGATGTATATCATGAGATATATTTGCCTTGTGCTATATTCAGTCATACAAGACAAGGTGACTGTGATCAAGGAGCTCACAGAATAGTAGCATTCGAGATAAATATGCAACTATCAACATTATAGTTCTTCTGTCACTGACTTTGGAAAATGTTTTTAGCATTCTACTAATCTTGTAAGGAAAAGTGTCACTTGATATTCTAATGTGCTCTAATATTGATGCGCTCTAAGCTTGCTTAGGGTATATCTCCATAACTGCAGGGAACTCATTTTGTTATAGCTGCATTATAATTATATAATTCACCAGTGTGAGCTCCTTGAAGATAGAGACAATAGATTTATAATTTTCTCTCTCTGAGGCCGAAAATCCAGTGCATTGTGTATTGGTTATATGATTATTGAATGCGTTTATAATTATATGGTAAACACCCTATATTACATGCATTTCCTTAGAGAAGATGCAGTGTGTGTATTTAAAAATCTTTAAGCATTGCTTTTGTTTGTGCTCTCACAAATTCTAGAAAACTTACATTAATGTAAAGGATTACATTTTCCAAAAAAAATTAAAAAAACAAAACAAAACAAAGCAGATTCGTCATAACTTTGCCTCTCAGGGCTTTAAGAAAAACAACAACAACAACAACAACAACAGTGTAGTTTTGCAAACATGGCCAGGAAAGATTTTGATTTCTCTCCAACTGAACGTTATCATTTCCATCATGTCAAGGAAAATTGTGTGTCTTATCAGTCTCTCAATTTTTTTCTGAAGATATTGATATGTGAGAAAATGTGAACCATAAATGGGAGAGATTATTGTCAGTTAGCTGTAGTTTCTTTTCTTACCTCACAATTAGAACAGTGGTTAGAATGAAAGTGTTTAAAGGCACACAATGTCTGTGATTTAAAAATTGAAAACTTCACCACTTAGAGAATATAATGGACAAAATACACTATCTTGCAGTGGTATATTTTATACTTTTGTAAGTATAAGAAATAATTTTATAATCATGTAAAAGATAAAATATAAGCATATAGAACATAAAAAGTTATGCAAAAGCCAAATGTAAATATACATTTCTTCTCTTTTGCATGTTTTTTTCTGATAACTTCTAACACATTTCATGCAATGAGCATTGGGTTACAGATGTATTGTTTTGTTTTTCATTTTAATATGCAACCAATATTCAGTGCTCACTTTCAATGTTTTGAGTATAAATTAAGTAAAATATGCCACATTTTTATTTTCAGCAAATTGATTCTTGTGATTATCCCTTAAATTAAAAAAAGTATGCCTTTTTGTTATCCTGTATCTCTTAATAATTTAAGGATCATGATATCTTCTGAAATTTTACTGAAAACTATTGACCTTTTCCTCACCAGTTAGCAGAAATGCACATAGACATAATTCTTCACAAGCATTGTCAAGATACACAGTGAAACAAAGCCATTAATGAATCCCTGAAAATCCTTGGAAAAGAAGGTAGCAAAAGACCCTTCTAGTCCAAAATATCTTCAAATTAACCCCAAGCAAGTTTTATTAACTATATAATTTACAAGTAATCTATTTTATTTGTTACTGGTTTATTATTTGGGGGAGATATATAACTATATTTAAATGGTGTTCAACAATTCTTAATTATTTCTGAATGTACCCCAACACAGGCCTTGTTACATGATATTTCCCAGGTTCCTCTAGGTATAAATTATCATCAGATTATACACTCATATGAGTATATGTATAGACATGAAAATAAGCATGCACAATCTATGCCATGCTAGGTTCAGTGATGATGGTTAACCTCCTGCTTAAAGTTATTATGGCCTCCATTCTCGGTAACAGATGTTAACAGGAAATAATGGAATTTTCCTGATGAGATAGTTTGGTTTTAGAAGTGTTTTCGAAAACAAGTAAAGTGCAAAGTTTCACTAGGCCCCTCAAATAAAAATGATGTAAACCCACAGATGACAGTTTAATGGGTTTGGGCAGGAGGATGGGGCTATATAATATCAAGATAGATGGTGTTGAATCTCATGGATAGATTCGGTTACTGACTCTACAGATCAATAATGGCAATCATGATGATGATTTACGGTTAGGGAAACATATTTTGGTGGTATCAAGGGCTTGTCTGACAATGCATATTCAAAAGACATATTGAATGCCCTGAAATGTTAGCCTTGTCACTGATGATTCTGGTATTTTTTAAATGCACTAAAAAAGACTTTTTTTCTTCTTTTTAAAAATATTGAGCTGCATAAAAATATTTAGTTTTACCAATTACAGCTGAAGATTTTAGTGTGTTTCAAAATATGACACTAAGGTTTAATTGTGTTTCAATCAAAAGGTCTAATATTAACCTCTATTCTTTTAAAGGCAAACTCACTGTAGATTAGGAAATAAAATAGTTTCACCTCTATTTAGTACATTCCAAGGAGGAAAAAATGACATTGAAGGATTTCCATTATAGTAAAATTGCACAGTGATATATTGTGTTGTATTTGGGGAGGGTATCAGGATTGCATAAAACTGGACATCACTGCAGCTGTTAGGAAAACAATCATTGACATCTTTGCTATAAGAAAAATGGCAATTTTGCTATGGAAATTGGTAAAAATACAACTAATCAAAAGTCACTTTCAAGGTATTTGAGAGTCCCTCCCTCTCCCTCCAAAATAACAAACAAAAGAATCTTCAGAATTTGATTTTGACATACATATAACAAATATAATGATCATAATGTTACATAATAATGCAAATATTAGTTTAAATATCTGCAGTGAACTCCTATCATGTGACATTGCAGTTAATTTTCTTCTCTGTCTGGGGCTCTCCTCACAGAATGGAGTGAAGAGATGTGGCTGAACATGTGTACCACAGAAGATTTGTGTTTTTTTGTTTTGTTTTGCTTTTTCTGGAAAGTACCAGCAGAACTTGATCCCTGAGTCTAAGCCTTGTAACTTCTATCAGCTCACCATTTCTTATCTGTGCCTTTGTTTCCATGTCTGCAAAATGTCAGGCAGTATAAGTAAGGGAAACAAATGCACACTTCCAATGTTATCTCAATGAAGGACGTCAAGTTGCAAATAAAAGAAAAACATTTACATCATTCGTTGGATTCACTATGACATGATTAAAATGACTTTGTTTTTCCTAATAAAAATACTCAATGATTTGTTATAAGATATTATTTTATTATTGCTTTATGATTTTTATAGGAATGCCAATAATGTTTACCTTTTCTTGATAAGAATCTTTATTGTTATATATCTCCAATATCTATAATAATCTTCATTGCATGTAAAGACCTAGGTTTAAAATAAATGTATTCCTTCTTACTCCTTCATTTAAATCATTTCCTGACTCACCAAACATACCCTTCATTAATCCTACATACAGTTTTTTTCAACTGTTCTTCATTACTTTGATGGTTCCTTTCTCTTGCCTGCTAGGTTTAATGCTATCATCAGTCATAAATAATAATCATCCCTTACCTATGTCCCCCAATCACTTTTCCATTTCTCGGTTTTACATACTGATTTTGAAAAACCTGGTTAAATTCACCTTCCTGACTGTCCCATGCCTATATTGCATGTAGCTGAATGTGGCTGGAAAGTAGTTTGCAAACAGATTCTCAATTTCCTTTATCTACCCATTCTCTCTTTCTCTTTAGTATTCTCAAAGCACTTGCTTTCAACATATTATGTAATCTGCATATTTGGTTGCTATTTATTTATAATAATTAAAGTATTGAAAAATAAAGTATTAAAGACTACTTCTTTTCTTAGAACATACATCCTTACAAGACCTGGGATCTTTGATGTTTTGTTCACAGATATATATCAAGTCTGTGTTAGACATATGTCTAATATGTTAAACATTCAAAGATATTTGCTGTAAGAATATACATAATGTGTTTTTTAATTTACATCCTCATCTTCAGATTCTCTACACTGTAGGAAAATTGTTTTATTTTGGACTCACTGAGATTTCCCAAATCACATCTATTTTTATGTGCATATGTGTATGTGTGTGTGTTTTGCAGATAAAATGTTGATTAACGTTTTTGTTCTCATTCACATTCTCCATCCTGGTTGAGTATATTGCTGTTGAAAACTCTCACAGAATAATTATAATGGGCTCTGAACAGGTTTTCTTCTTTTTGATAATATGTTGCTTCTGGGTCACATCCTTTTCCAGAGATACATGGTGTCTACGAGAGATAAAAGTTCTTCAAACTATATGACGGCCAATTCCGAATTGCAGTTTTAACCTTTTACTATAAAATGCTTTTCAATTAAATTTCATCTTTCAATGTCAATCAATCAAATATTGTAATTCCTTCAATCCCATTAAGTTGCTAAATCCCACTAAATTCTTTTCGTACTTAAAAAACTGATTAATTTCTGGACTCATAAATTCCTTGGTCATTATATAGTGAGGGGACAATTTGGCTGATAATTCTCACTTAAGGGATGAGGAAACTGAGGACTTAAAATTTTGGAAACTAGTTCAAGGTCACAAATATGATGTACTTTATACTTTGAAATGGTTCCTGAGACTTTTATTTTCAGTAGCTTAATATAAAACATTTCATGCATGCAAGAAATTATACCTTCATATCTCTTTTGGGAAAGGAAAAATTACAATTGAAAATATTTCTCATTCAGATAGCCTTGATTCTATTTGACATTTTAACTGTACTATCTTTAACCCATATAATGAATGGATTAGGTAATTACATTACTCTATAGATTCTATTAGCATAGGCAGACATTAGAATTTGGGAAACCAATTTGGCTGGTAAATTAGAAGAAGAAGTTAGTTGGAATAGCCTGAGGAAAATGAAAAATAGAATTTCTTTTACGTTAAGTCACAGGTTACAAAATTAGAAGTCTACATTGTTCTTTGTTAAAAAACCTATCTCATTCACATTATAATACACACTACTCCATTTTATACAAATTCACTGTAGAATATCATATTTTTCCTTCTTGTTACCTGATATTATAATTCTCTCCCTTTAATGTATTTAATAAAATGGTTGAGATTCCATAGTTCTTTCTCATGTTCTTTTTTATTATAATACACCATCACTTGAGAATGGAAACTAGATGAACTCCACCTTTAGGATTTTTTCACCTGAATGTGCACATCATATGGTAAAGAGTAGCCCACTGGATCTGCTGGCTTTGGCCACATCTGTGATGATCAGAATCACCATATGCTGTTAAAAGATACCGATTACTTGGTAAGTATTCATTTGTAAAATGGAAACCTAAGGAAACACAGGAAGGAATTTGAGATGTTTTAAAATACCTGAATAAGTCTTGGGGTGCCTGAGTGGTTCAGTTGGTTAAACCTCTGATTCTTAGTTTTGGCTCAGGTCATGATCTGGCTCCTGAGTTCAAGCCCTGCCTTAGGCTTTCTCCCTCTCTCTGTGCCTAACCTGCTCACGTGCGTGCAAGCATGTGTACATGCACTCGCTGTCTCTATCTCTTAAAATAAATAAACTTTTTAAAAAATAAAATAAAATACCTGAACAATTCTAAATGAAACTTATACTTCAAATAATAGTCATAGTGCCCTTAGAAAACTTGATGTTATACCTTATATGAGATTCTCTTCTGCCCTTAGGAAAATCTTTACAACTCCATAGTTTGATTTCTTATCACATCAAATGAAGGACACCTAGTTCACAAAATGTAAGCTCAGATATGTGTTTGACACACATACAGTGACAGAGCTAGAAAGACCCACATTAAAAAAATATATATTTAGGGCACCTGGGTGGATCAATCAGTTGAGTGCCCCATTCTTGGTTTGGGCTCAGGTCATGATCCCAAGGTCTTGAGATCAAGTCCCGCATTGGGCTCTGTACTGAGCTTGGAGCCTACTTAAGATTCTCTCTCTCCCTCCCTTCACTAACGTGCATGTGCGCACTCTCTCTTTTCCTCAGAAAAAAAAATAGCTACTTCTAAATATAAAAAGATTTTAACTAAGAAAAAAACCTCTATAATCTCATAATAGCTATTATTGAGTGAGCATTAGCTACACATTTCACTAATAACTCATTGGTCCTCAAACTATCTATACTAGGAAATTGAGACTTAGAGAAGCCTAATATCATGACATGCTTCAAATCTGGAGCCAGGAAGTCTGAATTCAGAACCAATTTCCCAGTGGTTTGTGAAATCATAATATAGGCCAAATAATTAATATTTCAAGCTCAATAAGCATTTTCATAATTACTTAATTAAAAAAATAGTTTATTTTTTGAGAGAGAGCAGGAGAGAGAGAGAGTGAGCAAGCAGGGGAGGGACAGAGAGAGAGAAGAAGAGAGAATCCCAATCAGGCCACACACTGTCAGAACAGAGCCTGATGTGGTCTCAAACTCATGAACCATGACATCGGGACCTGAGCCAAAATAAAGAGTTGGATTCTTAATGGACTGAGCCACCCAGGTGCCCCATACTTTAATGTCTGTTTTTACTTAATCTTTTGTCTTAGTCTCACTCATGTTTAAGACAATTCCAGAATTAAGATTGTTTAGAATTATTGAATGCCCATATCTGGTTATAATTGATACAAAAAGCATAAATAATTGTATTAGCAGTCTATGCTGATTAGCAGTATTCTTCAACAATGTCTTGACTAACACTATTTTTACTAGTCAAGCATACAATATTACAGATGACTTAACAGAAGTGAGAAAAATTCCTTAGTGTGTAAGATGCTTAAAAGTTCATTCTTACCTAGAAATTATATACAAACTCATTGTAAAATAGTGAACATTTGGTAATCTCAGTAGATCAATTAACCTAATTACTTTAAAAAAGCAAATAGTTGTTTAACTACTTTAGGAGTTATTTTAGACACAAGCTTGTTTAAAACAAGTTATGAATTAAATCTGTATCTAAAACTTATTAAGTCTATGAAAATAACCCAAAGTTCAGATCTTGAAGCTAACCATGTAGGCTAATAATAGGAACTCTCATATGAGCTACAAAGAATTATTCAGAGGTAATCAATAGTATCTGGAATTTCCAATTCCTTGGAAGAACAACAATATGATATTATTTTCAAAGGTCCAGTTCACTTCCAGAAGGATTCCTGACATATTTCTTTTCTATGGTCGTTATATACTTGACACTTTGGTACAATTTTTGTTAAAGCAGGGGATTGTTCTACTTAAAGGAGAGAGTATAATTGGATTATTTTTACAAAATAATATAGACAATTTTAAGTGCATATGTAATTGTTAGTGGATTAGTTATGTCATCTAAACTTTTTACATCCTTGCTGTTATGTACATTTTACATTGTTTTCTTTTTAGTCCATTTCATTTTGTTAATTAATTATTTATTTATTTATTGATGCATTTATTTTTGAAGTGCATAAGAATCAGATTTTTTTTCCTTCATCCTCGTGATTCTCACTAAGTCATTGTGGGATGTGAATCAGTAGTTTGCATTCTTAACAAGTTCCCGGTGATTCAAGCAAATTAGGTATTGTACTTGGAGAAACACTGACAGTATTTTTTATTTCCAACACACATAACTATAAATATGTTTCTAGGAAGCCTTGGTGTTGTCACAAAAGAGAGAGTTGCAGAGCGCAACTGGAAAGCTTTGCTTGTACCACATTTTTTATTGTGTCATTGTCTAAAGCAAGTCGCATGGCCAAGCCCAGCATCATTGAGAAGGCACTACCAAAGAACATGCATAAAGAGAGGGGAATTTTTGCTTTGTTTTGTTTCCTTTTGTTTTGCACATGGACCAAGATGGCAGGATAGGAGGATCCTGACTTTCCCTCTTCCCACAGATGCACTGAATACACAACTACAAATGATCAATTCCCTCTGAGAGAAATCCAGGTGCTTGTTGAATGAATCCAATATACCAGGTGACAGAAAACATCCATATTGAAACAGGTAAGAAAGACTGAGATACATGATAACCATAAACCCCACGCCTAGCACAGCACCTTACAATATATAGGAAATCCAAAACTCCAAGTTTTCCGTGAGGAGTAAAGGGTTGCACTGTACATATAGCACCTAAGCTTTTAAGACTCATCACTTTCTTCAACTATCCACTCCAGGCTCAGCATAGAAGAAGTAGCAAAAATGTCCATCTCCTAGTCTTTCCCTGGAAGGGAATTGACTACAACTTTAAAAAGTACCTACCTCAGGGTGAAGCTTCTAATCAGCCTACATCCAAGAGCTGGTTGAGATCTTCTCGGAAGCCTGAAAGAGCCAGTGGGCAATCTCCATGCCTTCTTTCTGTCTCACTGCAACAATGAAACCAAGTCACCAGCCTCTCCCTGTGAGGATCTTTCTCCACAAATATAGCACTCCAACTTTTAAGGCTGCCATCAGGAGTTGAGCCCCCAAATTACCTATGTGTGAACCAATAGGTCTCAGCTTTCATGAATCCCACAGAACCAGAGTTAGCAAACAGACAGTTTTTACATGGGTGTGTGAGCATTTCCTGTAACGATATGTACATGTCCCTCAGGAATATAAAGAACATTCCATCCAGAGCAGGAGAATATACATTGTTCTCAAGAATACATTATTCTCAAGTGCACATAGAACATTCTCTAGGACAGATTAATGTTAGACCACAAAACAAATCTTAATAAATTTAAGAAGATTGAAATCATACCAAGTATCTTATCCA
This sequence comes from Prionailurus bengalensis, assembly GCF_016509475.1. Lineage (NCBI taxonomy): Eukaryota > Metazoa > Chordata > Mammalia > Carnivora > Felidae > Prionailurus > Prionailurus bengalensis. The sequence goes on along the minus strand of NC_057350.1, from coordinate 22,557,849 downwards.
ACCACTATGGTATGCAACTAGAATTCAATAATTAAAACAATTGAAAATTCTCAAGTCAATAGAGATTAAATCACATGCTCCTGAACAATCAATGAATCAAAGAAGAATCAAAAGGGGAAGAAAAAAATATCTTTAAAGAAATAAAAATAGAAGCACAACATACCAAATTTAAGGGAGGCAGCAAAACAAATTTCTAAAAAGGTAAGTATACATCAATAAACATACTCAGAAAGATCTCAAACAATTTAACTTTACTCTCGAGGAACTATAAAAAGAAGAACAAACAAAGCCCAAAGTAGGTAGAAGGAAGGAAATAACAGATATTGGAGTGGATAATAGTGAAAAAAAAACCCGAAAGACAATAAAATATATCTATGAAACTAAAAGATAATTTTTTTTAAAGATAAACATTTATAAGTCTTTAGCTAGACTAACAAACGAAAAGGAGAGAAAATCCAGATAAACAATAGCAGAAATGAAAGATGAGACATTCCAACTGATACTACACAAATACTATGGATCATAAGACATTACTATGAGCAATTATATACCAACAAATTGGATAACTTAGAAGAACTAAATACGTTCCTAGAAACATACAACCTAACAAGATGCTTAACCAACTGAGCCACCCAGGTGCTCCATAACATGGTTTTATATAAAGAGAATCCTAAATATTCCACCAAAAAGGTTAGAAATAATGAATGAATTTAGTAATGGTGTATGATACAAAATCAATATACACATATCAGCTGTGTCTCTATATACTAAAAACAAATTATCAGAGAAAGAAATTAAGGAAATAAACCCATTTGACAACAGTATAAAAATAATAAAATACATAGGAATAAATAGAATAAAGGAAGTAAATGTTCTGTATATGGAAAACTATAAAACATGGATTAAAGAAATTGAGAACACACAAATGAATGGAAAGGTATTTGAGTTTATGGATTGGAAGAATTAACATTGTTAAAATGCCCATACTACCCAAAGTGATTTGGGTAGTGTAGATTTAATGCAATGCCTATCAAAATTCCAAAGGCATTTTCCACAGATATAGAAAAAATATCCCCAAATTTGCATGGAACCACCAAAGACCTCAAATAGCTAAAGCAATCTTGCACAAGAAGAACAAAACTGGAGGCATCACACTTCTGAGTTCAAACAATATAACAAAGCTACAGTCATCAAAAGAGTATGGTATTGAAATAAAAGCAGACATAGAGATCAATGGAACAGAATCAAGAGCCCAGGAATAAACCTACACATATGGTCAATTAACATTTGACAAGGCCTCCAGAATACACAATGAGGGAAAAATAGTCTCTCTAATAAACAGCATTGATGAAACTGAATATCCACATGCAAAAGAAAGACAGTGAGCTCCTAGCTTAACACTGCACATAAAACTAACTCAAAATGGATTAAAAACTTGAACTTAAGACATTAGACTCTAACACTCCTGAAAGAATATCTAAGGGATAAGCTTGTTGAATTGGTCTTAGTAATGTTCTTTTTTGTTATTGTTTTTTTTTTCACCAAAAACAAAGGAAATGAGAGCAATAACAAACTAGTGGGACTATGTCAAACTAGAAAGCTTCTTCACAGCAAAGAAAACCATCAACAGAATGAAAAGGCAACATATGGAATGGGAGAAAATGTGTGCAAACCATACATCCAAAGGATTAAATGTCAAAAGTATATAAGGAATTCATACAATGCACTAGCAAACAAACAAACAAAACCTGAATTAGAAAATGAACAGAGAACCTGAATAGACATTTTTTTCCAAAGAAATGATACAGATGTCCCAAAGGTATATTTATGCTCAATATCAGGGAAACACAAATCAAAACTACAATGAGCTGTTTACCTCATTCTTATTAGTATCTCTATTATCAAAAAGACAAGAGATAAGAAGTGTTCCTGAGGATGTGGAGTAAAGGGAATCTTTGTGCACTTATAGTGGGAAGGTGAACTGGTAGAGTCACTATGGAAAAGTATAAAGATTCCTCAAAAATATTTAAAAAGAACTATTTTATGATTCAGCAATCTTACTTCCAAATATATATCTGAAGGAAATTAAATCGCTACCTTAAGATATTTGTACCCCCACATTCATCGCAACATTCTTTGTAATGGCCAAGAAAAGAAAACGACCTGTGGGTCCATTAAAGATGAGTGAACAAAGAAAATGTGATATCTGTATTATGGAATATATCAAGCCCTAAAAAAATGAAATTTTTCCTCTTCAGACAACATGGATGAACCTGGCAGGAATTATGCTAAGTTAAATAAGCCAGACAGAGAAATACGAGTACTTCATTTTATCACTTACATAAGGAAAAAAAAATGAACGTATAGAAACAGAGTAAAATGGTGTTTGTCAGGTGCTGGGGATGGGGGAGAATGGAGAGAGCTTGGTAAAAGGGTACAAACTCTCAGTTATAAGATGATTAAGTTCTGAATATCCAATATATAGCAGGTCTATAATTACTAATAGTGTCTTATATAATTGAAATTTTCTGGAAGAAATCTTAAAAGTTCTCGCAAACAATGGGACAAAGGGTAACTATGTGAGGTGATGGATGTGCTAATTAACTTGATTGTGTCTTTCACAATGTATGGGTATATATTTGAGAAATAAAGAGTTGGTTGTGTTTTTATGTTGTAGGTTTGGGGATGGCTTACAATGAAGCAGACGCTAAAGTGGGTATCTGAGCTCTTGGTGAATCAAGAAGTAGGACCAAAAAGTTGACTACTAGGTATCTTGTGCTCTGGGCATGTGCACATGTGTGCATTTATCAGTAATGATTTACCATTTCCCTTCATGGAATTTACCGTCGGATATGATAAGGTGGCCAGGCAGTTATAACTGGTTTGTGAATTTTGGTGAGAAACGTTGAAGGGATAATTTAGAATGTGGGAATATTTATAATGATCCTCCTTATACAAGTTAAAGTTAGATGGCAAGGACTTTTCTATTTCATCAAGGGATGTGCAGTAAAATTTTGCACAGCTCTTTAATGTCAATTTGCATCATTAAGGAAAGAATGGGAATATGTTAATTATTTTGCGAATTATTTTTCTATGTAACCACATTCATTTCCATTTTGGAGTGAGGCTCCAAAACTAAAATTCAAGCTTACTGTATTCAGTTGTGTCCTAGGTGACCTTATTTAATGCATGGTTATAATTATACTGAATAATCAATGGAAAAAACAGGAAACTTCAAAGTCTAATGAATAGAATACTCTATGGTATTTAAGATAAAAAATGACTAGCTTTTCATTTTTTTTCCTATGCTTTTTGCAAAACTAATTCCCACCTTTCACCTGCATGAACTCTAACTGGGATACATGATACACTTTTGGCCATGTAGGTTAGTTCCATTAAAAACACCATTGCTTACAAAGTTATAGATTTGCACTTTCCATCCAACACTAACTACTATTGATTTTTAAAATAACTTTGCCATTATACAGGTTGCTTTTATACTTCATCAAGACAGGACTCCAGGTCAAAATGATGTCTCATGGTCTTTTGTTAGGACAATTAATGGTCTCTGATTATATCCCCTAGTCTGTTGTGATAATCTAACACTAAAAATAAAATTTTAAGAATTACCAGCTTTCATTTGTACTGAAAGTTTTTCTAGAAAAACTAGAATATTTAGACCATTTCTAAAAATGTTTTCCAAAAAAATATGGGTCAAAGAAAATTATAGGTTTAATTCATTCAGAATTCATCATAAAAGATTTTTTCTTTACTAACAAGCCAATAGCTCTAAAGGACAGTTGCTGGCTTCATGGTGTTTACTGAATAGAAGAAAAGTAATTTTTTGACTCATCAGTATTTTACAAATCTGTGCAAGTGGGTGATGATAGAGAGCAAGGGCAAGAATTTTCCAGTACATATTCCAGAAAACACTAAATCCATAGGTCATTTTGTAAATGTTCCTCTTAATGTAAAGATGTAGAAAGAAGTTTAAAGCAAACAAAAAAGATCGTCTCTGTGTTAGATTACAAGTACTATGTAAAAATCCAGAGTCTGATTCACTAAGCTTTTAGCTGTGACTTCAGAATATTTAGTTCTCAGACATCTTTTGGTTTCCCAGGCCCATCGACTTTCTGGAGCCATGTGTCCTGCTTTCATATCCATTATAAATTATGTTTCTCCTCCTTTTCTCCACCTTCCCAATCTAGTCATGCATGTAATATGTACTTATTAATTGCCTACTTTTTGTCCGCAATTGTGCTAAGCACAGTGCTAAATATTGTTAATTCTGGTTAGATCTAATGTCTCTGATAATGAATTTTTCAACATTGCCTGGACATGAGCAGCTTCTACTACAGTTACACTCAGAAACCATGAAAGAGGTCTCCAATCCTCTTCCAATGATAATCATATAGCAATGAACTCGAGAACTTGGACTTTGAAAATAGAAAACTCTGGTATTGGGGTGCCTGGGTGGCGCAGTCGGTTAAGCGTCCGACTTCAGCCAGGTCACGATCTCGCGGTCCGTGAGTTCAAGCCCCGCGTCAGGCTCTGGGCTGATGGCTCAGAGCCTGGAGCCTGTTTCCGATTCTGTGTCTCCCTCTCTCTCTGCCCCTCCCCCGTTCATGCTCTGTCTCTCTCTGTCCCAAAAATAAATAAACGTTGAAAAAAAAAATTTAAAAAAAAAAAAAAAAGAAAACTCTGGTATTAAATTCTTACGTGACTTAGTAACGCGTTAACTTGGCTATGATGAAATGTGTTTGCCATGGTTTCCTCACCTGTATGTTTTGAGTTAGGACAGGTTATAGAAGAGACTCTAAGGGTTTGGGGGGTGATAGTGAAGCAGAGCCCTTCTGTAGCCCTCACACCTTCTTGCTGATCCGTTAACGCATCGTCATGTAAGACAGCAGCTTCCCCTTCCCCTTGTTCCTTTATGGCTTCACCAACTCATAAGTTGGGCATGTGTTAGCTCTGTGATGGAAAGCCCGCCTCTATAGAACACCCACAGAGCTAAGGGTAGAAGAAGCAACCAAAACGGACCCAGGTTTTAGCTTTTCTTCATGGGCTATACGTTGTGCTTTGGGTTCCATTCAGTGCTTGTTCTCAGTCTGACATCAGCCTTCCCTTCCCTGCTGACTGCCCCCACCCCCACCCCACGCTCTCTCTCTCTCTCTCTCTCCCCTTCTCTCTCTCTCGTAAATATGAACATTCATATTGTTCATATTGTTCATGATTGTTATTAGTAGTACAAGTTGTGGAGCCCCTGGGTAGCTCAGTCAGTTAAGCTTCTGACCCTCGATTTCAGCTCAGGTCATGATCTCTGTCTGATTCATGGGATTGAGCATGGTGTTGAGCTCTGTGCTGACAGTGCAGAGCCTGCTTGGGATTCTCTCTCTCTCTCTCTCTCTCTCTCTCTCTGCCCCTCCATTACTAGTACTGTCTCTCTCTCTTTCTCTCTCAAAATAAAGTGAATAAACTTTAAAAAATTAAAAAAAAAAGAATGTAAGTTGGTACTACTTTAAAGGAAGAGAATATTTCAATATATATTAAAACAATACATGTATTTACATTTGGATCCAGAAGTGTCACTTTTTAGAGTGAGGTCATATCTCCAACTATATGAAAATACATATACAACAGGTTATTGATTGCTACATTGCTTAAAAGGATGAGATACTGGAGGAAAATACATTCAAAAGCATAGAATATTGGCTGAATAAACTATGGTATAATTACACACTGGAGTCTATTCAGTTAGTAGAAAAACAAGGAAAGCCTACACTAACTGATATGGAGTAATTTCCATATAATGTTAGGTGAAGACAACAATAATAGAGTATGCACTGTATGCTAACATTTGCATTGAGAGGGAGATTAGGAAATATATATGTATCCACAACTTCTAAAAAAAAAAACAAAACCTAAGAATGATTGCTCTAAAACTTCTCAGATCTCCCTTTTCTTCTTTTTGATATAGTTTTGTCATTTGGATCCACATTAAACTTTTATAGAGCCAATAAAATAAAAATAAATGAGGTTTGGGGAAAATCTTTAAAATGGAAAACAAATTAACTTAACTGTATTTCAAATGACTAGCACAGCCAAACTGAAAAGTGGAACAAAGAAATAACTCAAGTAACTTGTAAACACATTGTCACAGTACTTTGACAATAAAGCCTTCGGTATAAAGACAAAAAAAGAAAATAGATTTTTTTTAAAGGTTCTGAAATTTGCTTGGCAAGCTTTCTGTATTGGCATGGATTAGTAAATTTGAAATTGCCTTCTGTGTATTGGGAGACTGACAAAGGAGAATGCGTACTGTGGACCACAGTAACAAGATGTTTCCCTTTTGGGAAAGGGAGTAGCAATACAGAAAGGGGTTGGACAGAGAGTAGATCTTCTAGTATGGAACTGGAATGGAAAGTATCAGCTTGTTTAGCTAATGAGAGGACAATGTTCCTCATATTTCAACCCAAAAAGGGTGATTCATCTTATCCTCCCTCTTAAACGTTACTAATAAAAAGTATTGAACGATTCTGGAAATGTTTTAACCCGTGGAGTTCATTTTTTTTTCCTTTCCGGCATCTCCATCTTCCAACGTAAAACTTGAATAAGAAAAATACATTAGAAATCTATTATGCTCTCTCAGAGTATGTGGACATCGAAAAAAGAAACTTATTTGAGTTTGTGATCATTTTGTCTTTTATTATGAGGCAAGTTAGTAGAGTGACATTTATTTCCAATTTAGTACACTCGTCCCAGTAGACTGATGGCACGGATGCAGTTGAAGCCTTACTTTTGAGGGTTAATATTAAATCATCATTCTTATATTCTTCTTCCTCATTAGATCAATAATGCAAAAGGTCTAATGTGATGTCAAAGGACTTGCATTTACCAAACTGGAAATATCTTGTGACACTCCCCCCACCACCTTGCCGCCTGTTTTAAAACATTACTGAAGGAATTTTATTGAATCAATAAATACCTTTAGGAGATTTTATGAACCAAGTTAGCATACAACTTGAGGGAAATACATGGATAGTTGGTAAATAGAATAAAACATAATAAATGTAAGGTTATGTAACACTAAGTTCCTTTCTGTCTTATATTAAAAATTGAACATGTCTAAGATTTCAGAACACATATATGATGGATTTGAAGCCTCTATTAAATCATAATTTACTAGATATGATATTGATGTTTAATACACACTTAATTATTTTAAATCAACTTTGCAGTGACATTTTATTGAAGTTACATTTAATTTTCATTTATTAGTTAGATGATATTCAGTGTGGTGCCTCTAGTCTGAAGCAGTTGTCTGAAATCTGTTTGGAAAAATATAAAAAATATCCAGCAGACCTCAAGCCATCCCCCAGTTTTGCCATTTATTTTTGGGATTACGTTTAATTTCTCATAAATGCCTTGCCTAGCTCTATGACAGTCGAAAAAAAAATGTTCTACTGTTTCCTAAAAGCAGCTTTTTTCAATTAAGAATCTGCCACATTAACAGCTATACAACTTTTAACTAATTAAACATGTTATAGCTTTAATGAGTTACTAAGTCAGAAGATGTTTACTGAAATAATATGCTGGGAAAAGTATATTTAGTTATGACTGTTGTGTTGTTTAAGCAAGGACAGACAAACCTGGAATCTCTTAAAGCCATAAAAACTGTCTAAATTTGTACTTTGTAATGCTCCGTTTTAGGTAAATTACAAATATACACATTAAAATATGCCCAAGTTTGGCAGGTGCTTTTTTTTTTAAGTTAAGTATATAGCAACCATATGACAGAGGCATTCTACTACTAAGTTTTATTCAAGGGAAAAAATGAGGAAAAGTGTATCTATACAAAGACTTGTACGTTTATTCATAGCAGAGAGAGTTTAGTTGACAAAAACAATCTAAATGTCTATTACCTCACGAGTGAATTGTGGTATGCCAGAAAAAAATGGAATTTTAGCTATAAAAGTGGATGAACTATTGAAATAATCAATACCATGGATGAACCTCAAAATAATTATGTTGAATGAAAGAAACCAGGTCTCCCCTCCCCTCCAAAAGGATACACACCATATGATCCCATTTATGTAAAACTCAAGAAAATGCAAACTAATCTCTAGTGATAGAGAAGGTAGATAAGTGGTCGCATGGGGATGGAAAGGTGAGGTGGGGCTGAGAGGGAGAAAGGCATTATAAAGTAACATGAGGCATTTGGGGGGATCATGATATGTTGACCATACTGATTATGCTGTAGGCTTCACATGCACATTGAATCTTATGATACCTTGCACTTTAAATTTGTGTAGTTTACTGTATTTCAATTACATCTCAAGAAAGTTCTTAAGAGATGAAAAAAGGGTATTTTCTCCCTTATTTTCAGCTGAGACCTGCTGAGAACCTACAGTTTTAGGAGATTAGGAGTCCTTCTTCTTTCTTCCATCTAATATTTCCCTTTCAGTATAAGATTCCTGGCCTTTCCAAAGCTGATCTAAGAGAAGAGGTGAAAGTAAAGCCAAAAGGTTTTACCCAACATAGGTATTATCTTAACATGTCTTTGCTGACAGATTGTAGTGCTATCATGGTCTGTGGTCATGTGTTCTATGTTGGGTCCCTTCAACTGCAGCTCTTTCAATGTAGACAATGCCAATCTTTCATTTGCATATGTTCAATCCCAGCTTCTCTTTTGGTATTTGAAGATACACTCCATTTCTTTCTTCTGTGGACATACCACTCTCTGGTAGGATTTTTGGGGAAATGGAAACATTTCAGAGGTTGTTGGGGTTCACACAACTTTGACTGACTTGGGAGAAAAGTGCTGTTCATTTCCAGACACAGTCCTGGGCTAGTCAGGCCCCTACCCTTATCGGTGTCAGACGTGGCTCAGACATCAGCCCCTTGCATCTCCAACAGTAGGAGACAAATAGTAAGATTTTCAAGTGGTACTGTACCCCGTGGACTTGAGAAAAGTGGCCTGCATTCTCCACCTTGCTGTAGAGTAGAATCTACAGGCCTCTCTGATGCCATTTCCCTTACAATATTCTGACCCTTCTATATGTTAGGTATGGTGAATCCTCTAACTGGTTGTCAGCCACCTACTATAAAAAGTCTTCTTGGATGGGGTGCCTGGGTGGCTCAGTCTGTTGCACGTCCGGCTTCGGCTCAGGTCATGATCTCGCAGTTTGTGAGTTCAAGCCCCACGTCGGGCTCTGTGCTGACGCTCAGAGCCTGAAGCCTGCTTCGGATTCTGTGTCCCCCTCTCTCTCTGCCCCTCCCCTACTCATGCTCTGTCTCTCTCTGTCTCAGAAATAAATAAACATTAAAAAAAAAGTCTTCTTGGAGCTATGTCTCACAAGCTACTCTGGAATGTAGCATCCATTAATTTTATGTGTCAGACAAAAGTGAGTTGGGAAAACTTCCCTCTAACAACCTGTTACAGATTTACTGACTCAGAGATATTTATGGAACATTAACTCTTTGTAAGACACTGTATGAGGTTCCGCAGCAAATAAAGAAATGAGAACAAGCATATGTCCTCAAATACTTTTTATAGACTCTAATATATAAGTACAAGAGTATAATTCAGATAGAAAGCAGTGTGCCCTAAGAGAGACACAAATAATGTATGAAAAGGTGCTTTATTATGGATTTGTAGGATTTGGAATAGTGGAGTAGGGAAATTTTATATGAGTAAAAGATAATTAAAACTAGGGAGTATGATACTTTATAAAAAAATAGCCCTTCATCAATGGTTATTTCCATTAGTATAATAATTCAGTTTAAAAACCTTAGACTTCATGACTTTGGTGTTATCCAAATATCTATTAGTATGTTTCTTAATATATTTGAAATGAGCAAATTGAAATATTTATGTGCACATTAAATTCTAAAACTATCATAAATCACAGAATTTCATTTACAGTTTATTAGTGAATAGATTACCTCCTATGCTTCCTGGATACTTTCATATTGATCAGAGAGTTAAGAGCCAGATAGAAATGATACTTACACTTTATAATTTGCCTTTAATCGTGAGGGTTTTTTTTTTATTCTACGAACAACATAAAGATATCTTATTTGGTTAAAATTATGCCATGTCATGAAAAAGTAGACATTCTGAAAGACGATAAAAAAACAAAAGAAAAGACAACATTGTATAATAAATCTTATACAATTAAAGTTCCTGCTATCTCCATATGACTGTATGAGGGTGTTTATGAAATAGTAACATGTAAATCAAGCTTGAGATACCAGGTATTTTTAGGGTAACATTTTTTTTCAGTAATAACTGTAAGCTGAAATAGAATGGTGTTTGGTAACAGATGGCAAAGTAAATGATTTCCCAGGACCCTTATGTGTCCTGGGAATATGTACGAGGGAGTACATATTCTATATAAGGAAAAAATAATCGATCAAATGTGCGGGTGTGTAAACTTGTACATGTTCTTCCATATCTGTGTACACACATTCTTTCGTGCCCCAACCACAGGCAATGGTGGTTTTCTTGGCCCCTCCCTACCTCTCTGTGCACAATTCAAGTGTCTTCTATTGGAACGCAAGCCACTGTGTTATTTAAACTTGATTTTGCTCTCAATGTCATCATCAAACACCTTCTAACTTCTGTTATTAATCTCATGTGGTCCTTTTATTTTAAAGGAAGATACAGAGAAATAGTAACATTAAAATCACAGATTTAGTGATGTGATGAATACTTTGACCTATGTAAACACCATAAGCTGGTGTTTATAGTTCATATAGCAAGTTTGTAGAAGAATAACTATACCTAAGCTATGAATATAGTTGCCATGCTAATTTAGGGGTTTAAATGTTTTCGTTATATTTTAACCAAATAATACAATAATAAATGAATTTGATAAACTATTGACATTTGCAATAGTGTACAAAATACGATATAATTTTTTAAAAATTATTTACATAGTGTTTTAATTAGTTGAAACAGAAAATTTTTAAATGTTTGGTCTTTTTAAAGAATAATATATTTCTATCATTCTTCATGATTTAAAAACACTTTTATATATTTTTCTAGTTGTTCTTTACAAGAAAGTAGACAATAGATTTCTCATAATTTTAAGAGGGTGCTAAGAAGCTCAGAAGAAAAAAAAAGATCATTATTTGTCTTTGGACTCCATGCATTTTGCTTTTTCTATAATATTTAGACATGTTATAAGGATATTCAGATATAAGGAATATGTATATTTTAAACAGGTGGCCACCTAATAAAATTTAAAAACAAAACAAAACAAAAACCAAGCAAACAATAGAAACTAAAAAGATACATTTGTCTAAAAAACTATCCAAAGTATAAAATCAATAAGAAAAGTACGCTTGAAAAACAAATTAGGATGTGAGTGTGACCTAGCTGTGACATCTGTCACCCCATTGATCGCCAGGGTTGATTCAGCTGATCTGGCTGGCTAGGGGGGTGTCCCTTCCTCCCTCACTGCTACATGCTTGTCCCTCCTGAAGCAACAGGCTGGATCGAAGAGGATGACCTTTCCTGATAGAGGAGGACAGTTCTGCCAAGGGTATGCAAGTAGCTGTGCTCCCCTCCTATTACCTCCAAACAAGCTCTCCAGGTCCATTTGTACAATATGGGCTGGTCAGGCTTCCAAGACTCCAGACACATCCAAATGAGGAGGTGCATGTGACAGTCTGCCTTTCTTTAAAAAAAAAAAAAGGAGAAAGAAGAAAGAAAGAAAAGAAAAGAAAAGAAAAGAAAAGAGAATGAAAAGGAAATTAATCCTTAGTATGGGATTAAAATGTATGCTTAAAAAAAGTAACCTCTTGAAACTACAAATGGAACAGACCTGGAAAGTCAGCGCCAACCATAAGCTTGAAAGAATGTTCTCACTAATCAAACTTCCTGGATGTAGTAAGATTTACTCAGGAAGTGTAGTTGTTGGGGCGTCTGGGTGACTCAGTGGGTTAAACATCCGACTTCAGCTCAGGTCATGATTTTGCAGTTTGTGAGTTCGAGCCCCACATTGGGCTCTGTGCTGACAGCTCAGAGCCTGGAGCCCGCTTCAGATTCTGTGTCTCACTCTCTCTGCCCTTCCCCAGCTCTTAATCTGTCTCTGTCTCTCTCTCTCTTAAAAATAAATAAATGTTAAAAAAAATTAAAAAAAAAAAGAGAATTGTAATTGTTGCATACTTTCCTGAGAAATCCAGTCTAGTTGCTGAACGAAGTCTAATTACACATGAGCAATATAGGTTTACTTAAGAGTGGCTCTGGGACTTTAGCATGGAGAGAGAATAATGTGTGCTAGTATCTAGAAGGTAGAAGCTGACCTAGTTATTAAAGATCAATAGTAGCTGGATTAGAAAAAATGAAGAGAAAGGCAAAGTGACTCATGAATAAAGACACAACAATGGGTATGCAACGTGGTGAAGAGATCAGTATGACTATAGAAAATTTATTTAGAGGGGTATATTAGTCTGCTCAGGCTGCCATAATAAGATGTCACAGGTTAGATGGCTTAAACAACAGAAATTAATTTTCACACAGTTCTGGAGGCAAGGAGTTCAAGATCAAGAGACCTCCCTTCCTAATTTATAGATTGCCACCTTCGCTCTGTGTCCTCACATGACCTTTTCTCTGTGTACTGAGGAAAAGAGACACCAATAATAAGGACACCAATCCTGTCAACTAGGGACTCACTCTTATGATCTTATTTAACCTCAGTTACCTCCCTAAATGCTCTATCTCCAAAAACAGTCACATTGGGAGCATGACTTATTTCAACAGATGAAGTTTGAAGGGATACAATTCAGCCTATAACAAGGAGATACAGATATTAAGGTAAGGTGGATGTTAGGCTTGTACAAGTACATTAGAGCCAGATTTCATGGGAAAGTTTTACGCTCTTGCTCTGCCCGTGGCTTTAGAGTGGATACATAAGAGTGTGTGTAGGGGCAAGATATTCGCATACATCCACCCTGCTGCTAATGGGGTATGTGGTCTTTTCATTCACCTGTTGCTGAGTAGAATTTTTTCATAGCACCATTTAGGTATTCCAAAAAATATAGTTTCATTAAAGTCATTTCCATTACTGCTGAGGACAGGGGAGCTTTGAAAAATTACGATTAAAAGTAAAGAAGCAGGGTGCCTGGGTGGCTCAGTCGGTCAAGTGTCCGACTTCAGCTCAGGTCATGATCTCACAGTTTGTGAGTTTAAGCCCTGGATTTGGCTCTGTGCTGAGCTCCAGCTCAGAGCCTGGAACCTGGAGCCTGCTTCGGATTCTGTGTCTCCCTCTCTCTCTGCTTCTTCCTTACTTGCACTCTGTTTATCTCTGTCAAAAATAAACATCAAAACTTTTTTTAAAGAAGCCTGTTTTCATCTTAAAATTGTCTCCTTTGGGGAAAATGCCCAGTCTTCCAGGGATTCTTCTGCTCCTCAATATGCCTGAAGTGCAGAGGACTGCCTGTGTGCTTTCATGACAAAAAATGAGCCTAACCTCTGATTAGACCCTTCTGCTGTCCTCTGGGTACTCACTGGCTTATACATTGATACTCCATAACATTGGGTGTCTTACTGCCATTTATGGTGCAGATTATGGCTGGGAAGGCTCATCTGTGTCCTGGCCATAGTCGAAGCTTGCTGGGACCTTCTTTTAGACCCATCCCCATCACAGCTTTTGCTGGTACAGTTGAACTCTGGAAACTCAACATGTTGTCTGTTGGGTACTTGCCCTAAGCTCTTTGAACTGCAGCCTTTCCCATGGGGTCATCATTTCTCTCAATACATTAGATCTACTGCTCTCGACTATCTCTGTTCACAGTGGCCAAAAATGGACTCAGATACAGTAGGAATACTCTTAAACATCCCTCTGGGTCTGAATAAGTCAAGCACCATTTATCTTCTCCTAAAATTATACAGATATTGGGCTCTTCTCAAGGTCATCTAGAGTCCCTAAATGGCAATATAAACAAAAGCCCTTCTGGGCTCAATTGTCTCCTCCATCTGGGGGCATTTTGTAGTGTTGCGATCCTCTTCTCTATGAAGTTATAACTCAGATGAGTGATCAGGGAACTCAAGTCTCACTGCTTGTCATCTTTCTCCTTCCCCCTCTATAAGCAAGGAGTTTCTCTACCCAGGAGGTACTGCTTGTCATATTCTCCTCCTTCCAAGGTGATACTCACACCTGCCCCTTTTGTAGGATAGACAAAGGTTTAGATTCAGGCATGTGTAATTGTGTGGAAGAAATTCTAACTATGAAATAGTTAGAATTCATTGATTTAATGTTTTCACAGTGTTATTTGCATGTAAATTATTTTACACATTTATTCTTATAACAAAAATGTATTGAAAGTCTCAGTGCTAGTACAAAATGCCAGGCTATCAAGATAAGTAGTGACTCGCATAGTCTAAGTTCTCAGTGAGTTTAGAGTAGGATGGGGAAGACAAAAAGAAAATTACCAAAGAGTATTATAAATGCTACAGTAGAGGAGGATGGGAGTATCATAGGAGAAATTGTCAGAGGGATGTCGCTAGTATAGGCAACTCACCTTCATGTCCAGGAATGAAATAAGGAACATCTTGCAAGCACCCAGAGGGGTTATGACCCAATATGACAGTTAATAGGGAATGGTTTCCCATAGGATATAGTGAAGCAATGCTACGTTAGGATGATTAATCTGATGGTAGAACATAGATGAGTTGGAGAGGATAGAGACAGAGATAGAAGACACTGTCAGAGCCTCAAAATTGTTGATGTATGAATGAATTGAGAAGAGAGACTCCTTTGGAAGGAGGATGCTATAAGAGTTAGAAAAAAAATTTTTTTAAAGAACACTGAAGATGGTATCTATGGCCAATGTGAAATCTGCAGTGAAATGTCATGATAAAAAATAATTTGATAAGGTAATGAGGAATATTAAATAAAACAATTACGGAAGGAATAGACAGTAATCTTCCTGCTGTTCTACATCAATCAGTTTTTATAATTGTCTCTAGTTTTAGATATTGAACTTTAAAAGGTAAAAAAAAAAGATGAAAGAACAGGAGATGGTCAGAGAAGAAGCAAAGATAATTAACCTTCTGGCAAATAGAAATTAAATGAATTAGATTTGTTTAGCTTAGAGAAAGGAAGGACAAGGCTGATCTGATTATAGAAATGAGTCATTCACAGAGTAATTAGGAAGGAGATGCAGTTTTCCATGTCCCCAGATGACTAAACAATAGGAAATAGACTTTAATCCAGAAGTAAGTTTATTTCCAGATATAAATGGAAAAAAAGGACACTTTAAAATTTACTGCAAAAAAGCTACTGTATAGCTTCCTATGTTTTTGTAGGTTCCCACAAGAGTGTCATTTCAGTTTATTAGCATGTGTCTTTGCTGACTGTTTACTTACCAGTTAGGGAGGGGAACTAGATGTGCTCATGGGTCTGTGATTTAAACAAATTTGCAACATTTTCTTAGCTCGACTTCATGGATTTGTTCTAAAAATTAATTTAAAATAATGTAACTGTCTCCCACTATGCTACTTTGAAGTCAATAGCCTCCCCATAAAGTGTAATTTAAAGAGAGCCTATAAATTGTTTTACTTTCTTATTTTACTACAAACAAAAATTTCAAAATCCATTCACAACAAATACATAATTAATCAGAGAGTTTTCAATAATTTTACAACTCTGTTTATGATTTCGTCTTTTATATATTATGTGGTAAAAATCTCATTTTTAAAAGAATTTTATTTATTTATTTATTTATTTATTTATTTATTTGAGGGAGGGAGAGAGAAAGAGAGAGAGAGAGAGAGAGAGAGAGAGAGAGAGAGAGAGAGAAGCTTAAGCAGGCTCCATGATGAGCATGAAGCCTGACACTGGCTTGATCCCATGACCTGGGATCATGAACTAAGCCTAGATCAAGAGTCAGCCACCCAACCAACTGAGCCACCCAGGCACCAGAAAAATCTGAATTTACCCCAATTCAAGTGGATATTTTTAGAACATTCTAGGAAGTTGAAGATCTGATTAATTGTATGTTTCTTTACAAATACGTCTAAACTTCCTGTACCTGTCCATAAACTCTTAAAGTTGTCTGCACACAAACTGGGCATAATCTAAGGTCAATGGGAAAAGAAGTATCCTTTCTTCTAAGAGGAGAAGTATCAACAAATATGAGGGAAAGTTATTCACTACAATAACAGAAATACATATTTTGATGAAGATACTTTTAGACTGTACGTAAAATATATTCATTGGAGACTTCTTTAACCTGTATTTGTAAAGGTGGAGTGCGTGGAGCAGGTCAGATGTGTTCATGAGTGGCAATCTCAAAGTTTAGATGTCCTGAAAAGGAAGTTGAGTTTGAGTGATAGTCTTGAACAATTAGGCCAGGGGGAAATTGACTAGTATGTTTCTGGAGAAGGTAAGGAGTCAGGATTACACGGTTG
The DNA here is from genome assembly GCF_016509475.1 of Prionailurus bengalensis. NCBI lineage: Eukaryota > Metazoa > Chordata > Mammalia > Carnivora > Felidae > Prionailurus > Prionailurus bengalensis. Next base: position 22,541,429 of record NC_057350.1, on the reverse strand, counting down.
TCTGGTAGGCAATAGGGAAGTGACAGAAGCTTGTTTTGACATGCATATGGGCTTACTATTGGTGCTTTTTCTTATTTTAAACAGTGAATGACAGGGGCGCCTGGGTTGCTCAGTCGGATGAGCGTCCGACTTCAGCTCAGGTCATGATCTCGCAGCTCCTGAGTTTGAGTCCCCCATCGGGCTCTGTGCTGACAGCTCAGAGCCTGGAGCCTGTTTCAGATTCTGTGTCTGCTTCTCTCTCTGTCCCAACCCACTCGCACTCTGTCTCTGTTTCTCTCAAAAATAAATAAACATTAAAAAAATAAAATAAACAGTGAACGACAGTAGTATCTTTGTTTTTAAGGAATAACATTTTGTGTCAGTGGTGGTTGGTTTGAATCCATGATTAAGAATAAGGTGAGTATTTTAAAAGAAAGTTGAGAAATCATATTATCTCACCTAAAAGGAACTACAGAACATTTCACACAAGAAAGATAAGCGGAATTATGGCGGCAGATAATTTGGAGGTAGAATTGACCTATTTAGTTAACATTTTAAATGTGGAAGATGCCATGTCCTAATAAATGATGCACAAAGCAAAGAATAGCCTTTTTTACTAAGAAGTTTTCCTCTAAGGGTCAAAAGCTTACAACCATGTGAATTATAATTACTCTTGATTATTAGATAGTGCAAACATTTTTTACAGAAATGCAGTTTGTGGGTTTAAGGTATTAAAATATTTCACTCTACTTAGGCGTTACTCGAAGTGTGGAACTCCCTTGAATGTGATAAATATTAATGCCTGGACTGCTTTGCATTTGGGTTTGCCATCAGTTAGCTCACTTTATTATTTGCACACTAAATTGAGGATGATTATATTAAGAGCACTTCATCTTTTCATTATCTTACATTTATTTGACTACCCTACTTGACAACCTCATATTTAATTGAAATACCAATTGAGTCTGAGAGTTGAAAATAGAACTATTGTGTATTTCTTTGTTGGGAACATTTTTTTTTTTTTAGATTGGTAGTTTCTTTTTTCTCTGCCCTTGTTTTTCATTTACTTTTTATTTTCTTAATTTGAGGAGGAAAAATTTAAGTGGGTTTAATAAAATTATATAAATGCTCAGGAGACTCTTTTCACCAACATTGGGAAAGTCTTCTTTCCATACGTTCTGCAAACTTCAAAATAAAAACTCAAGTTTGTAAATAAAATGTTAAAAAATTTTAAGTTTATTTATTTATTGTGACTGAAAGATGGAGAGGCAGAAAGAAAGGCAGAGAGAGGATCCCAGGCAGGCTCTATGCTTTTAGTCCAGATCCAATGTGGGGGCTCAAACTCACAAACCATGAGATCATGACCTGAGTTGAAATCAAGAGTCAGATGCTTAACCAACTGAGCCACCCAGGCACCCTTGCAAATAAAGTGTTAATCACTGTTTTCCAACTGAAGATTTAAAACAATAATTTGAATATTATGTATGTTACCATGGTGTAAGAATTTCTCCAAGACTTTTAGACAAGTTTGATAATTCTAAGGTACAATAGCTCTGTTTTATTCTTTTCACTTAAAATTGCCAAAAATCACAATAAACGTATTGATTCTAATTGGGAAATTTAAGGACTTTATTTTAAGGAAATACAATTTAAAATGTGTGACAGCATGGTTTACTATTCTTGTGGTGATTTCTTGGCTTCTTTTCAATATACCTCTGAATTTTAAATAATAAGCATGTAAGAACAAATTATTTCTCAAAACCACATGTTATTAATTTTGAATATTTAATTCTAAGTGGAATGCAGAACTTAAGTGAATATCTTGCATTTATAAAATAATTTTTATATTTAAAAAACAAATATGAATCATTAGCATGTACAGAAATTTAAAAATTGCACTATTATATTTTACAAATTTAATGTATATTACACATTCAAACAACAATATTAATAATACCTTAGAGATACAATTGTATATCTGTAAAAATGTTTGTATTTTCTATTAATCAGGAGCAATTATAATTCACATTAATATAAGTACTCGTATTTAAAATATTTAAAGTTTAATGATGTATAGTATCAATTATATAGTGTGTTTATGTTAAATTTACCAATTTATTATACAAAAACAAGCTTTTTGGAGTTGTAAGTCAATGTAAGTTCATTTATGCATGTCGCAACATTTTTTTAAAATTTGTTAACCTGTTACTATAAATTATTACCTGTTTTTACTTTTATTATTTTTTACAAAGCCTTTTTTTCACATTATATAAGGAGACCTAATCTCATGTCTGTGTAATATGATGAATTAGCTTCATTTAACTACATGTTGTGAGAAAAACGAGCTAAAACATGATCAAAGTTCACATTTTTGAATACAGGACTTTTTAGCATTAATGTAATCACGTTCTTTTTCTTCATGGTGCCAGTCTGTTTAATGGATTTTAAATATTTATCATATTAACCAATTGCTTGAATAAACAAATTCCATTAGTGGTTTTAGATTTGTATAGATATGTGTAGACTATGAGCCATTCATATCCTGAGACAGTTATAGCCAAACCATTTTAATCATGTACCTCTATTATCAAAATTTTTGAGTTTATGCCCCCCTAACAAATGCACACTATTCATTTATACTTTATATATCTATATTGACATACTGACATATAGGCATGTAAATTATTAAAAAAACACAAAATTGAAATTTGAAAAATCTTGTTTTAAGAGAATAGTATAAACAAGCAATAATACTTACATGATTTGATATTTTAATTTATATCGTTCCTTACTGACACACAAAAAAATTCCAATGCAATCAATTACTGGTATCGATTGCTCAGTAAAATTTGACACTTCTCAGCACTCAGTCCTTAACAGCTTTGTTCACAATAATAGCTTAACAGTATTATTAACCATTATCTCAAGGCATAGCACACAGTTAGATGGGAATTAACTGCACTTTTCCAATTGTTTTCAGACCATTTCTGTGTGTGTCATCTTTCTTTTCAACCTTATTACACTGGCACTGTTTTATCCTGTCGCTGCTGACAAAGTGCTTATGTTGTAAGAAAAGCACACACTTTGCTATTTCTTCTTGGCAGCCACTTGTACTACTCGCGATATCTTCAATTCACGGTTCTTTGTAGGGAGATTTTCTCAGCTGCTTGTCCCCTTCAGACTTAGTTTTGTTGCAACTAGAGAATACCATCCAGAAAATTCCCGAACCCGAAACAGGTATGTCACAACGCACAACAGCCTGTTCAGGGGGAAAAAAAGGAAAATATTCACGGTAAATCCCTTCTGGTTGAACTCTGACCCTTTCCCTCAAGGAGAATGTTGTACCCTGTAGGCCAATCCTCCATCTGTTGTTAGATAGAGAAGATCGGTATTCACCCATATTTTATATATTAATATAATTACTTTATTTCTCTATTTTTAGATGTCATTTATTGAAATGTTTCCTTCTTGCACCCTGATGGATTATCTTGCTCACCTCCTGTGAAAATACATACACCTCACTTGAGAGACAACTAATTTAGGGAAAACGGAGAACAAATTAATGCAGCCAACCAAGGGTATATGCCAAAATTTTTGAATTGTATCTGGAGACTTTCAAACAGACTTAGCAGGAGATCTAGTAAATCAGCTTTCGGTAATTAGGAAGTTGTCTAATTCCAGACTTGTTATGGATGTGGACTAGTTATTCCATTCTGCTGCTATCTTTGGATAGAATGTAGTGAACCAGTTCCAGAAAACTTCACATCAAATTATCCCATAATGTGTGACAATATTTTTTCACGTAGATAAGCACCTAGAGTTGTCAATTTCTGTCTCAAAGAAGACACAGTGTGTGATTTTTAGTTAATTTAAATTTTAGCTTAACTACAAAGGCATACGGACAACTTGGGATACTCTCAGCATATGCGTGGACTCCTAATTTATTCAAAAAAGTATTTGTCCACACACCACACATATACTGAACGTTCTACAAATATCTGGTACTTTGGGGGTGCCTGGGTGGCGCAGTCGGTTAAGCGTCCGACTTCAGCCAGGTCACGATCTCGCGGTCCCTGAGTTCGAGCCCCGCGTCGGGCTCTGGGCTGATGGCTCAGAGCCTGCAGCCTGTTTCCGATTCTGGGTCTCCCTCTCTCTCTGCCCCTCCCCCGTTCATGCTCTGTCTCTCTCTGTCCCAAAAATAAATAAACGTTGAAAAAAAAATTAAAAAAAAAATATCTGGTACTTTTGAAGAAATAAAAATGTATTTTTTTCCTAAGGAAAAAAATGTAAAAAAAAAAAAAAAAAAAAAAAGGGAAAATTCACCTGACCTAACAGAACACTCAGTTAAGAAGAAAACAAAGTCAAATAATAAGCAGAGAGAGATTGGTGTTATGTTCTATGAGGTGTTAAGCAATAGCATCTCCAAGAAAGTGATGTTGGAACAGACCTGCTGGAGGGGAGGGAGAAAGACTAGCAAGTGTCCAGAGGAAAGGCATTCCAGGCAGAAAGAAGAGCAAATGCAAATACACCAAGGCAAGAGTGAACTTGGCAAGAAGGCCTCCAGGCTAGGGACGGGGAGAGTGGTAAGGTGTGAAGGCAGAAAGGAAAGAGAGGGTGGTGAAGAACAGATTTACCAATGCCTGTGGGATAAAGATTGTGGATTTTTATTTAAAGAGAGAGAGACATGAGAAGGGACAGTAGGGGTTTGAACAGAGAGATATGATATTACATGGATATTTAAAAAATGCATATCATTCTGAATTTGAGCTCTACAGTAAGAGTGGAAACCTGGAGAGTAGTTAGCAGGACACTGCAACAGGAGAATTAGACAGTGGTTGCTTAGAGCAAGTCAGTAAACTGAAGACCTTTAGAATTGATTGAATTGGATCTTGGCAATATTTCAAAAGCATAACAGACTAAGACAGACTTAAGAGCATGTTCGCTGGAGACAGACTACTTTGGTTTAAATCCCAGAACTGGCTGTTTCATGTTTTATAGCCAAGTGCTTCTTAAACTTACTATAATGCCTTGTCTATAAAAAATGAATAATTATGCTTCCTACCTTGCTTATTGTAGAAATTCATTGTTAATATGTGTGTGTGTTTATGTGTACATAGCAACTAGAATTGTGTAATCACACAGTGATCATTTAGTTTTCGTTACTAATATGTCAGGAAGGAGAAAGAGGTGAGTCCGTGATGAATCCAAGGTCTTGGTAGGAGCAACAGGAAGAATGGAGCTGTTATTTCTTGAAACTGGGACAATTGACTGAGAAGTAAGTTCAAAGAGAATGAAAACAAAACTGCAGATTCAGGTATGCTAAGACTGTGATGATCCAGAAGCAAGAAAGTGAGTGTTTTGGGTGGGTATATTTCAGATAGTAGATACGGACCAAGAAAAAAATAAAGTGCTCAAAATGTAGGAAGGAATCAGGAAAAGTGGCTGAAAGGTAAAGTTAGAGGAGAATTAGGAGGGCCTAGGTCTTGGATACTAGGTAGAGAATATGCTTCTAGAAAAGGAGCGATCCACTGTGCCCATTGTTTCTGGTAAGTAAGATGAGGACATACACGCGTCCATTTGATTTAACAACAAAATTTCATGGGGCACTTTAGCTTAATCGTTGAAATAGCTGACATGACTGCATTTAAGAGAGAGTAGGAGGAGAAATAGTGGATACACAAAATGTAGACAACTGTTGGGGGAGTCTTACTGCAGAGAGAAGTGAGCAATGTGGTCGGTAAGAGAATGTGTGGCCGAAAACATTTAAAACTGTATTCTGCATTCAGTTTTAACTAATAATAAATTTAACTGGTAAATAAATACAAAGAAAATACGCAACAAGATAGTTTGAGAGATGATAATTTCACTGCAAAAGTGTAGGATTTGACCTTTGGCCTTTGGCCTGGTAATACAGATAAAAAAATTAAACCAACAGGAAAACCAGAGTGTGAGTATAAATGCAGGTAAGATGGGTAAACAGATCCTAGAAATTTGTTATATTTTATTTCTGATTTATTATACTTTCCCAATTTGTTATTTTTTATTTGTTTTTAATTTTTTAATGTTTACTTTGGAGAGAAAGAGAGATAAAGCGTGAGCAGGGGAGGGGCAGAGAAAGAAGGCTCTGAATCCAAAGCAGGCTACAGCTTTGAGCTGGCCACACAGAGCCCCACATGGGGCTCAAACCCATGAAATGTGAGATCATGACCTAAGCTGAAGTCAGACGCTCAATTGACTTAGCCACCTAGGTGCCCCCCCTCTCCAGTTTTTAAATAGGTTTCTAAGATGAAAGACAAGATGTGATATAGTCCTTGAGGTTAGAATTGGAGTGTACATAGACAAAGAACATTAACTAGGCTCTCAAGCAGGAAGAAAATTGAGCTTACTGGCCATGGGTTAAAAGTGAGATCAGTCAATAGGGGTATGTGTTTTCCACCAGCCACTTTAACTTGCTCAGGTGCAGCAACAGAACAGGTAGAAAATCAGATTTAATTAAGGTTAGCATCTTTCTAAGATAGAAAAATTCAGGAAAAGAAAAAGGAGAGCGAGAAGGAAATTGCAAGTTCATGCCGTAGAGTAATTATAATGAAACCAAGTCAGGCAATAGAGAAAATAAAGACATGATGGGGATGAATACCAGTTGTAGGTCAACTGATTGACTTACTATTCTCAGATGGAAAAAAAAATAGGTGTTGTTGGAATTTTGTGATAATAGAGTGAAAATGAAAAATAGGAGGCAGTGGTTGGAGAACAGAATGGTTGAAGCTGATATTCAGGAGGCAGTATGGCTGCTGGAAATAACAAGACGAGAGCATGGCCACAGAGTAAATGGCTGAAAGTCAAGATCATTGGAGTTGAAGCATTAAAGCAGTTCTGGAGTTAAGGGATTAAAAGGATTTTTAATAGTAATACCGAAATCACCAGAAATTTTAGTGAGAATTCTATTGGGGAGATGGTATGACAGGTGCTGTATCTTCATACAGGAACCTTATGGGAAATAAAGTCAGGCTTGGCAGACTGGGTTATTTTCCCATAATTTTAACAGGCAGTGAACAGGATTTTTATCATTTTGGCGTCAGAAAAAAGTCAAGACGGTAGAGGCTATCTACGGTGGACATAGTTTAAGTGGCTAAGGCAAAACATTCCATCAGAGAGACTGTAGAGGAGACTATAAAGGGGAAATTCCTGTAAATGGTTACTTTATTAACAATAATACCCTAATTCTTTTTCTCCATATATCACTTGACAGTTTTTAGAGCATTTACCCTGATTTCATTTGACCTTTACAACAACTCTGAATAATGTGGAGACAGTTTTATGCTTAGAGTGGGGGGCGGGGTGAGAAAAGAAGGTTTGAGATGTTAAAAGTCTAGCTCAAAAACTTATTATTACTAAAAAATGGAAAGCTCAAAGTTTTCTCAGTAAATGCATTGACCTTTGCTCTGAAATATTATGTTTACATCATTTTTAAGTCAACGCTTTTTACATTTTATAGCACTTGACCTCAAGCTAAGTAGAGTTAGTGGTGTTCAAATACACCACACTAGGGTGTTAGAAACATTTATGACATTTCAGGGTAATTGTAGGACTCAGCTTATTCTCTCATGAAGATTCCATGAAGAAGCAGAATAAATTTTGACACATAGATAGATAGATAGATAGATAATCTGAGAAGTATACCTACCTTATAGATTGAGGAGGATATTTATGAAACAATAAAAATAATCTCTTTTGAAATTTTACAATATAATTTTAAAAGTTTAGATAGCAGATGATTATTAGAATACTGGCATCTTTATTATAGTATTATACAGTAGTGAGTATTGTGCTGCAGAATCGTGTTATATACTTGAAAAAATTTATATTTTTGCTTTTGAAAAACAGCTGCAACTTCAACCTTTTTCAGTATGCTACAATTTCCGGCTACTTAGATCATGTGCTTCACAGAATGACTTGGGCACTTTCCGTCTGTGATGTGAGCAATTTACTGAATGAATAGAAACTTCAGATTGTTCGTCTGTAAATTAAAAACTGGGGATAACAGCGTATAACTCCAGGGTTGTCATGAAGAGTAAAAGAGAGAATGCATGTAATGTTCTGAATTCTATGACTTTGTTCTAGTACTTGATAAATGGCAGTTGTTATTATACTAATACTTATTCAATTTTTTAAAATTTCTTCCTGCCTTCAAAGTTGCAAAATAAATCATATTTTGATATATTAACTTTTTTACATGATTAAAGCACATGCTTGAGCATAAACTATTTCTCAGCAATTTATAATTATTGCCATGTCTTTTGGTCTGGTAATTTTAAATCTGACTCTAGAATCATTTTTTTAATGCTTCCTCTATTTTAACATACATATATTTATTTTTCCTCTTTATACTAAAAATACATTTTAGCACTGGAATTAACTTCCAGCTTCTTCTGGGTTTTCATTTCCCTTGGGTGAAATTAAATGAAGACAAAAGCAAGTCCAAAGTAAAGTATCTGGTCTTTGGGTGTACTCCAAGCGATAAAAAATCATAAATGTGAGGCAAATCAAAGGGTAAAATAAGATGTGAAATGAATTCTGATATATCAAAAATCACAATAAATGTGAACATAAATAAGTTTTCTATTTAATAAATTGAATATTGGGAACTGGTATTTTCTGTTGGTTCTCCCAGAAGTGGACTTGAAGACAGGATTTAAGTACTTGTAATTCATTTGGTGTTTGCAGGAACACAAGCAAAGAAGTGGGGGCTGGGGAAGCAGTCAGCAAAGAATATGCATTCAGTTGCTAATGAACAGAACAAGTAAAATTTTATCTTAAAAACAAACAAACAAGCAAACAAAAACAAACAAGCAAACAAAAACAAACAAACTGTGGGAAACTGCATAAGACATACATAACATCCCACTAGAGGACTCAGGGAGCCGGGGTATATATACCCACTCTGGAAATTTAGTGACCAAGAGCTGTCTCTTAAGTTGGGTTTGGAAAGGAAACATTTCACTTTTCATATCCAGGAAAGAAACTTTCAGTTTTCTTCGACGTTTGATATTTATAGTTCAAAGTCTTCTGATGTTGAATCTACTGTATTAGTTACTGCGTGTGTATGTGTTTGGGGGTGGGAGGGTAAGGTGGTACTTCCGTGCTATACCCAATATAAACAATCAACATACCCAGAAGATAAGACCACACAAATTTATGAAACATGGAAAATATACTCGCAAAAAGAAAATGGTCAAACCAGTAAATAATAGCCCAAAGGAAAAAAATAAATAAATAAGACAAGCTGGTAACAATGTATTAAAACATATCAGATTGAAGTTAATATCCCAGATTTTAAACTCATTCCAAACAATTATGCATCTCATACTGTATTTTCAAAATATATAAAACCAAGATAAAATACAGGATGAAAGTATATTGCCAAATCTACCATTCTATTGGGGAATCACAATTTCACTATGATTGATACAAAACTTAGACAAATTTAGTGAAGACACAGAGGGGATGAAAAGACTACAAATAAAATCTGTCTAATAAATATCCACTATAGCTCCACAAATAAAGATACATAGCATTTTAGGCATTCATACACTCATATCAATCTACCTCTCAAATCACAATTTCTACCATCAAAAAAAAGCTATTTAATGGAATTATTGTATTGAAAAGAAGACACGATTTAGATTTATGGGTGAAGGTGATGAACTAGGTTGAAAATCTAGAGTCTGGTAGAAAAAGTAAACAGAAACAAAGGATATAATTAATACCTAAAGCCACATCAAAAAAAAAAATTAGAAAACAGGTCTTTGTCTCACCAAATTTCTAAAATCAGAGTTAATAGAAACTATTTCATACACTTTTTTGTAAGCGGATGAGACCTTTTTTTTTGGATGAGACTTTTGACTAAAAAAAACCATAAGATTTTTAATTCAGTTTATCATTTTTGAGACCCATTCCAAGCAGTTACAGGTTATGTGAAATAAAGTTACAATAAAAACTACTGTATGGAACATTAGGCTGAAAGATCATAGATTGGACTCAATATATTCCCAAGTTTTAATCAACAGGATTGTGCCTTGATCTAGAAAGATAAAGCATATTCTTATTTTACATATTAACATCTCTGGCATGGTTTCATCAGTGTGATTATGCAAACCTTGTCTCAGACCAAAAGTCAGAATGAGCTGGACTGTATTTGAAGTAAAAATAGTCTCAGATTTTGCAGAATTTTGTAGGCTAAAGTTTTTTGATATTAGAACCATTTCAATAATTAGGATATGTATTATTTTTGAAGTGAATTCTTATTCTAGGCTAGAAAGAAGATGTTTATAAACATCTTCTCGATGAGATAAAAGCTCATCACTAATGTAGATATTAAGAGAAATAGTTATTCATGCATTCATAAAATTAAATTCACAGTACATGTTATCAGGACATACAATCAAAATAATCAAGGTATGATCTGTGGATTAGGATTTGGCATAGAAAGTGATTTAAGATACAAAATGAATGATGACCATAAAGGAAATGTACAAAATAAACGAAGCAACATATGAGGAAGTAATTTGCATGGATAGAAATATCAGACAATGGGCTTTACTATCATTATCTGTCAAAATTATTTTAGTGTGTTTCTCATAAAGTTTGAGTTTCAATGAATAAAAAAAGCACATTTTAGTGCAAAGGTAAGCCTTACCTTTGGTGATGAGAATTTTTAATTTCTTTTATGGGTTAGAGAAAATAATATGTTTATCATACAACTGGTGATATAATTTATGACTGTCACATATAATAGCATAATTCTCTAGTCTTATTATTCAATACTACTATTTAAAAACTGTGTTGGCATCTTCTATTTTATTCCTATCTGATCATACATAGAGTTAAGAGTGAGAGTCAATTTTAAAACTTACCAAATGCATATGAAAAATGTGTGAACATAATTTGAGACAAAATAAACTCATATTTTAAAGGTAGTGGGCAGAGATTTAGAATACAGTATCCTTCAGATATCTCCCCTCCCTTTATAAAGTACAAAAAAAAAATTACTAAAGGGAAGAGAGAGATTTACTTTTTTTTTGCCATATTAATTATATGATTATATAGATTATAATTTGTTTATATTAGTTTTAAATTGGGGCGCCTGGGTGGCGCAGTCGGTTAAGCGTCCGACTTCAGCCAGGTCACGATCTCGCGGTCCGTGAGTTCGAGCCCCGCGTCAGGCTCTGGGCTGATGGCTCAGAGCCTGGAGCCTGTTTCCGATTCTGTGTCTCCCTCTCTCTCTGCCCCTCCCCCGTTCATGCTCTGTCTCGCTCTGTCCCAAAAATAAATAAAAACGTTAAAAAAAAAAAATTTAAATTTAACAAAACACATGTAGATACTTAAATTTAAATAAAGAATATTTTAAATTATCAAACAAATACATATGAACAAACCCTTTCTATATGTAGTCTTTAAAAATAGCTGCCTTCTTTAAAACTAACTGTATTAAAGCAGACTCTTATTGCATATAGTTACAATTTGGTAAATTTTATTTACTTCACAGTGTATCGATTTTCTCAGTAATTGGTAAGATATTTTCACTTTCAAGAAACAAATATCTAAATCAAAATGATTTAAGCATTTTAAACAAATTTAAAGAAATTTGTTATATTACACAGCTGCAATTTGGAAGTAGGCATTTCAGTAGTTCATAGCTTATTTTCATCTTTTTATGTTAACATTCTGGGAGTATTGGTTAGTCTTTCTCATGGTCACAAGATGGTTGCACCAGCATCAGGCATCACATCACACACCAATAACCAAGTCACTAAAAGAACTGTCACTTCCTTGCATTTCTTGAATTAGGAGCTAAAGACCTATGCCAAAAAGACTTCTGACCACTGCAGACTTGCCCCATTTCTCACTGTTCAGCATTCAGTCACATGTCAGTCACTGGAATTCATTCATGTGCCAATCATGGTGATACCACTATGGGATCATTGTGGAACTATGGTGACACAGTTTGTCTTTCCAATAAGATTTACCAAAGTCCCAGAGGGTAGGTCTGAGTGCTGGACAGAATGAGAACTGTGAACATAAGAAGAAGAAAGTAGGGTTTCTTTGAAGGCTATCAGCAGTGATATATACTGATATATGTGAGCAGAGCATATGACATTTTAATAAAAATTAAAGAAATAAAGAATAGTAGGAAAAAATTCTAATAAAAGGCAACCTATTTATAGGTGTTGTTTCAGCCTCAAATGAATAGATCACAACATAAACAAAAAGTATGTAGTAGTCAGAATCATGCATTCACAAGATTAAATTCTGGATGAATCATTTTCCTTTCCACCTTCTACTCAATAATCAACTGACCCTGTGTCTAAACCTCTACTTTGGCTTCAGCAACCTCATTGCTGGTCTTTCTCCACTCAATATAAAAGACCACTTGCTAACGGTGTCCAAGATGGAAAAGCAAATCAAATCATTACAATTTTGACACATTTTCCTGCCTTTCATAAAAAGGAATTAAACTACTATATGGGATTTTGGAACTTGAGCATATATTCTCTATTTTTCTAGTAAGATTACTAGATGTGCAAGTGACCTGACCACGAGAGCAATGGTAGCCAATTCTAATATTTTTAAAAATGTGTAGTAGGTGTTTTCCAAGAAAGAATCCTAATAAAGCATTTTTCTTAAATTAAAATTGTAGCTGTGCAATTACATTCTGGTAAGAATCCCATATCCTGGCAAAATGACTCAATTTACTGATAGAACTAAAGTTCTCACACTACGGGAATATATAGATATAGATCTTAAGATCTTCAATCTTTTGGCATTCTCCACATTGAGGAAGACAAGTAACAATCGTGGTTGTCAGTTGAAATTTGGAAAATAGTTTTGGGTGAAGGGGCAAATACAGACAAGCCTGTCTTCACAGATTTCTGGGTCTACAATACACGGTACTTATGTGGCTGAAAACCCTAAGCCTGTAATTTAATTTAAATTATCAGTAGTGGGTAATTCTGTTAGCTGCCTAGCAGAAGAACATTCAACCTCTGTCTAGGAAAGCAAGACATCTTCCATTATGTTGTTGTACAGCAGGAGGGATGAAGAATAAGAGAGCAGAGAACATTAAATTGAAGACCAAATACTTCGGGTTTAAATCATGGTTGGAGGGAATATTTGGACATCATCATTCACAAATGGAGCTGATTGGAAACAGATGGACACGATACTACTAAATTGTTTTAAATAAATTTTATTTTAGCCTAATTTTGGATATATAGAAAAGTTGCAAGCAGAGTAGAGAGTTCTCCTCTACCCTGTACTCATTTTTCCTTGTTGTCCACATCTCATATTAATGTGGTACATTTGTCACAGCTAATGAAATATTATTGGTATATTTTTATCTGCAGTACTTTATTAAGATTTTGTAGTTTTTTTAATAGTTGAGTTTTTATTATAGTGGCTATAATTACAGTGCTTATTTGTTGAAATGAAAACTGAAGACAAGTACACAAAACAGTTGATTACTCATGGTGCATTGAAAGCTGTAGGAGGTTCCACATCACATAAACCAGTTCTGATGATTTCCCCAAGCTAAAGTTGAACAGCTCCAGCTTCTTCATGTTTACCAAAAAGTTCAGAAGAAAAAAGTAGCGGTCGCCCTTTCGATGGCAAATCTCACCCTTGCAGGCTGAAAGAATAAAAGCACATATAGATGGGGGCTCTGGGGGTGCGGGCAGCCCAGGGAAGCCGGGGAAAGGGAAAGGCTGGGGGCTCAGGAGTGGTGGCCGCAGCCCCCAGCCCATCTCCTGGGCCGCTGGGTGAGCACAAGTGTAAGCACAAAAGCTAAGGGATGCGGGATGACCAGAGACACAGCGAATCTCAGGGATCCTAATCTGAGCACACAGAATGGATCACAGGGGAGGAGCGCTAGGCTGATCCCACACAGCCACTCCTGGAGATCGCCGTGTGCCTAACATCCCTTCTCAGTACCCAACGGTGAGTTGATTCTCTTTTTACAATAAAAAAACAAACAAAAACAAAACAAAACACCAAAAAAGCAAGCTGAGTAATATTGCATAGAACTACCAGAAAACTGCCTACTTGGTAACAATAATTATTTACAGTCAATAAAACCCGCCTGCAGGCTGCGCTTGCACATCTGCAGCAGGGTGCGGTGCACTGACCCACCAGGGACACCGTTTCCGCGCTCACACCACTGCAGAAGAAAGCAGGGTGGAAGGAATTAGAGCAGCCAAAGGGAAGAGGAGGAGCGTGGCTCACTTCTGGTTCCGGAGCCAATTGGACAGCCAGTCCGCTCCCTCATAGAGCCCCTGGGCGCGGGTGGCACAGGTGTCCCGCAAGTAGCAGTTCCTGTGGTGCACACCCAGGTTCTCTGTGATCTCGGCCACTTTCACGGTGTTGGGGAGGTCCTGCTTGTTGGCGAACGCCAGCGGGATTGCGTCCCTGAGCTCGCCCTTCACCAGCATCCCCATGAGCAACTCACGGGCAGGGTTCACGAGCCCTCTGTTGATGCCGCCTGCCCCCAAAGACGAGACCTGGCGTGCTCTGGAAGTCGTGGCGCCACAGAGTCTGGATCTTGTCCTGGCGCGCGTTTCCCCACACGGTGAAACCGACGTTCTTCTCCATGGTTTCCACACTGAAGCGTATGGTGGGGATGGTGGTGACGATCCCACCCAGCTTCAGAGTGGACAGCATGGTGGGCTTCCAGCAGCATCCAGGCCCACCATGAAAACGCACATTTCCTTTTTGCCAGAAAGGCCCTTGAAGAGGTTAGTGAAGATATTCTCCATGCTGTAGACGGGCGGGACCGACCCTGGCCAAGTGAGGCTGCTTCTCCAAGCAGGGCATTGATTTCGCTCCCACTAACGTTTTACAGTGTTTAATCTCATGGATCTTGTTTCTGTTCTAGCATCCTATCCAGTATATCCGAGTACATTTAGTCATAATATCGCTATAGGTTCCTCCAGATGGTGAACACTTTCTCAATCCTTCCTTGTTTTTGATAACCCTAACCGTTTTGAGGAGCACTGGCCACGTATTTGGTAAACTCTTCAGTTTAGTTTTGTCTGATGTGTTTCTCCTGGCCAGACTGGGGTTATAGTTTTGTGGGATAAAGATTACAGAGGTAAAGCGCTGTTTTCGTCATGTCATATCAAGAATACATACAGTCAATGTAATATTTCACTGTTGATCTTTTATCACTTGACTAAAGGAGTGTTTAAACGTCAGCTTTCTCCAGGGGCAAGTTACTTTTTTTTTAGTCTCAGCTTTCCTACTCTTTAGAAGTAGGTTGCTGTACACATCACGCACTTAAGGGGTGGGGACTTCAAGTTGTCCAAGTAATTGTGTTGGCAAAGAAATGGAGAGCTTGATATGCAGAGGCATCGTATAACTAATAAACAATCTCCAATAGACCAAGCCAGCACTAACCTCCCAAGGGAATGTTCTCCAATTTCCTCTTAAATGTGACCTGGGGCATATCGACACAAGGGAAAATTCCCCAGAGGCGGAGCTAGAATGCACATTAGACCATGAATAACAGAGTTGTTTCTAAAGTGCTGTGTCCTACCCAGTGACATTTGATAAATGCTTTGGCTAAGGCTGACCATGTTTCTTCTTACTTTTTCCAAATGAATTTTTATTGCAGTGTTCCTATTCTTAATCCATATTTCAACATGGTGTGTATATAAACATATTATTTGTCTCTTAGTTGTCTAAGCTAAATGTCCATATTGAAACTTGCTGAACATTATTCATTCTTCATGGTTATTTAGTTACTATGTTAATTTAAGATTTTCTTGCTGGAGAAAAGGAGTCTGTACCATGAATGAGAAGTGAGTGCGTGGATATTCGGATAGCCACAGAAATAAATTAACAACAACAAAAAGGTCCCTTTATGTCCTTTCATGGTAACAAATCTTGATTTTTAAATTTTATACTGAGTATATCATTATCTACAGAAAAGGATAACATTTCCTTCACTCCCCAGCATGTAGATATGGTCGTAGGACTAAATTCTCTCTGATAAGATGGAAGTTCAAAAATATTTTTTATATGTATTCAATTTCAGGGTTTTCCCATTAATTAAATGGGACTTGCCTGTCACCCTTGACTTCCCTGCCTTCTTTCTGTATGGAACAAGGATGTTTTGCAGAACTGTTTTCATTTATGTGGATGAGGGCAACGTGTGTGGAATGGCGAAACAACAACAAAAAATTAATAGAATTTAGTTTAGAACAAAATTTAGACAATACTATAGAATAGGATCTCCACTGAATGGAGATTGTAAGTGAGAAAAATAAACATTTGTCTTTTATAAGCAATAGATTTTTTTGGAACACTGTCTCATATAACCAAATTTTACATTAATTAATACAACTGAAAATCGCTTCAAAAGTGCATGTGACAGGGTGCCTCTGTGGCTCACTCAGTTAAGTGTTGACTCTTGGTTTCGGCTCAGGTCATGATCTCATGATTTTGTGGGTTTGAGCCCCATATGAGGCTCTGCACTGGCAGTGCTGAGTCGGCTTGGGATTCTCTGCCTGTCATCTTCTCTCTCTGCCCCTCCCTGGCTTGTGCTATCTCTGTTTGTCTCCAAATAGATAAATAAACTTAAAAAAAAAAAGTGTATATGGCTGTTTAAAATCAAAAAAAATTAAAAAAAAGGAAAAAAGTACATAATGAATTTGGATATTAGTAAGTAATATATAAGTAAATAAGGAAGGTTTTTTTCAGATATATAACCAAATTAACATAGAGCTCAAAAACAGACCCATGAATATTTAAAATAACACATGAGATATTTAAATAGTTAATTAAATTAAATATTAAATATTTAAAATAATAATATATTATTTATAACATAATATTATATATAATATAATATTATATATAACATTTAGAATATTTATAATACATATAATATTTCAATATTAAATATTTAAAATAACACATTAATGAGAAAAAGATAAACTCTTTAGTCACTGGCAGTGGAATTAATTATAAATGTGGAAAATATTATATTGGGCTTATATGCACATGAATTCCAGATGAAAAATAACCTAAATATGAAATACAGTAACTCAAAGCTTTTAAAAAAAGATATAGGTGATTAATGGCACACTTTTAGCTTTAAAATATCTTTGAACAAGACAAAAAATGAAATAGAATTTGAAAGATTGATAATTTGGGGGGCCTGTGTGGCTCAGTCGGTTAAGTGTTGGACTTTGGCTCTGTTCATGATCTCATGGTTAGTGGATTTGGACCCACAGAGCCTGCTTCAGATCCTCTGTACCCCTTTCTTTCTGCCCCTTACCTGCTTTTGCACATGCTCGCTGTCTCTCTCTGTCAAAAATAAATAAACATTTAAAAAATTGATAATTTGGAATATATAATTAAATTAATATTTCTGTTAAAGTGTCTCATGAAAAGATTGCAAATATGCTCACAAACTTACAAATTTGTTGAAAGTCGAAACCAAAAAAAAAGAAAACTTTAGAATATAAAATATATGAAAGAACTCAGGCAAAGATAATCTGCTGAAGACATTGGAGAGACATCAACAGACTTTTCACCGAAGGAAAACATGCCTAACCTCAATAGTAAGCAAAGAAAAGTAGATAAAATCACAATAAAAAATCATTTTATATCTAACACCAATTAAATGGCCTATAATAACAAATGTTGGTAGGGATATAGTAAAATGCAAACCCTCATAACTACCTGTGTAAGTTTGGAAACAAAAATGAGAAGAGAAAGAAAGAAAATCTTTAGAAAGCAGATTGGCAACAACCTAGAGAGTTAAACGTGTACATATTTCAAGACCCACAAATTCTGCTCTTGTTGGATATATAGATACAGGTATAAATATAGATATCAGCATGTTCAGATAGATCTATTGTATCTATCATCTATTTATCCACCTACAGCCTAAACTAGAAACTTCCGAACAATTGCAAAAGTCTATCTTCCTCTCTTTCTTCCTTCTTTCTATTTCTCCCTCTTTCTCTCCTTTCCTTATGTCTTTCCCTCTCCTCCTTGCCCCTCCTTCCCTCTCTTCTTCTCTCCTATCTACTCATCCATCATTTTTATTTAATTAACACACACTTATAGAATACTGGTCTGCAAGCATTGTTAGAAGTATAGAGTATAGTACAATACTGCATTTGATCATCACAGCTTAATGAGTTAGGTACAGTTATCATCCCTGTTTTTCAAATGAAAATAAAGCAAATAATTGATGGCAGCTTCTGAAGGAAATACATTTTTTTAAAAATCTGTTCTCACTTTTCTAAAGGCTACTATATGTGACATACATAGAAACAAGTCTTCCTTTGTTTCAAATCCTTCATTTACTATCTATAACATTCTTACCCTATGCTTCACCTGGCATACAATTTAGTTTTCATCTTAAAACTTTCTTACTTAAAATTTCTTTCTTGGAATCCCAATGTACCTCAAGGTTTTTTGTTTTTGTACTTTCTTCTTATAGAATGTATGACAGTGATAATGTATTATACCCAAATGGAATATGAATATAGTAATTTGTGTTTATCATTATTTTGTGTGTATTAAATACAAGTATAATATAAAGTATGATATGTATGCATTAGAATATATAATTGTATTTATATAAAATGTATAATAATGTACTGAATAATCATAAGATAATGTAAATAAAGCATGTATTACATGTGATTAGTCTGTCTGACACCCGATTATAAACTCCATAAGAGCAGGTAATATTGTTTTAAATGTTACTCTCTTCCTATTGGCTAGCATAATGCCTATACAGTAGAGGCACTCAATTCTCATGGTGTAGCTAAACACTATAGTCACTTTCTGGGATTGTACTCTCTTCACTGCTCTTTTGGAACCGCCCAGTGACATACCAAAAGTGGGTGATTGCAGTTGCCTCGACAAAGAGGACTATTTCATCACCAACATTGTTTGGAATGGTTGACACATGATGACAGTGTAAAGCAGAACACCTTTTGGCCTATTTTACTATTATTTATAAATTGTCTGCAATGCAAAGCCCCACTGATTGCACTCCGGGCAAAGCCTTGGCAGGCCTTTCCCGTTCTACTCTATCATCCTTCCATCAGTCATGCTGGATGTTGTAGGTTGGAAAATTGATGCATGTTTATAGAATATGCTTTTTATGTGGAATTTCAAAATTGGAACTGAACATACCTTCTTAAGTGTCTCACACTATAAGGTAAAAGCTTTGGTAGGGGTACCTGGGGGCTGATGTTAGAAACTAAGCTTTCATTCTTGTGACAAGGTTCCATAAGCAATGAAGCAACAGTGAACAGAGAGGTAGAGAGGAATGCAAAACTTCTTCCAACTATTCCTGGAACTGGGATGTTTTTATATAATTGAGTTCCTTGGCAGTCCCCAATATCTTCACTCAAATCATTATTTTGATTCATATATTTTAAGTTGGGCTTTGTGACATTTGCAACTCATCTTCTTTATCAATAGAACATGGTTTGGGCTCTTAACAAAATAAATCATAATGCATTAAAGATAACAACATTAAATTACACATAACGAGAAGCCAAAACATTGGCTCTTCCAAAATTGATTCAAAGCCTCAGTAAGCCCTAAATCACCCAGGTTCTTGCTCTCCACTCTTCTGCTCCTGGTACTGGTATCTTCCCTCATAGTTGAAATTCAAATGTTCCATCTGAAAGGCTCATGATCCAAAGTTAGCAGCTTTCCAAGCAAGAAAAAGATGTTTTCTTCTTTCAACACCCACGTTTATTAGAGTGAAAATCTTTTTCCAAATCCCTCTCACCTCAGTCTTATCACACAGCTCATTGGTGAAAATGGAGTTGCTTGGTCACTATTAATAGTGGCTTGGCCACTATTATCTGCAGGAAGTTTGGGAACACACACTTCAATGGTCTTCAGTCTTTGTCATGGAAGGTTGTTTTTTTCAAGAAGGAAAGAGGAGGAAAATGGCTCCTCAGGAGACAAGTATCTGGCATTTATATGTTAAAATACTATGTAAGAACCCTTTATATTTAAGATGTTGAAGGAGAGAGGTTTTAATGAGGTTGATGACTCCTCATCTTCCACAGCTCCCTGAAACTTCTATCTCCTTATATGTAAAAGATAAAATATTTCCATTTGGTACATGAAGATTGTGACCACTTTTTACAATTATGTATTTATTGAACAGCGTACCTATTGGAATTTCTGAAGGAACCAGATGGCACAGTGAAATCGGGAGAATTTCTGTACCCGATGTGGATGAAGCATAAATAACTGTGCAGTGATCTGGGCTTGGTAACAATGGAACAATCATCAAGCCACAACCCTGGAGAAAAGAAAGAGAGCAGTAACGATAACTTAATAGAAGAAAATTGTACAATATAGGACCTTTTGAGGGTAGCAGTGACATTCAATTAAGATATACAGTCAGTTCAAAGCAACCTCAGAGGGAGGGAACCAGAGGCATGAGTACCCTGACCTCTCTGTATTTCCTTTCAAAGCGCCTCACTGACTGAGCCCAGGGAGAGCACCAGAGTTCAAGGAAGCTCACTGAGGTAGATAACAGGGGTCAGCCTTATGTGGAAGTGAAGGTAGAGAAAGCTGGAGAGTGAATTGAAGGTAGCAAAGGGATGATATATTGCACAAGAAAGACACATGCGTGGTGAGAAATTCAGAGGAAGAAATGTCTATGTATCCGTGACTGCTATTCTAGAAGGAACCACTTTCAATAGAGTTTTGTATTCTGACATAGATATACTGAGAAAATAAACTAGCTCCCAATTTTTGTCTTACAAAGGTAAAAGTTGACTTCTTCAAAAAGACATGTGAACCTAGATTAAGTGCACAGAATTCTAGATATGTTCCAAAAATATATACATAATGATCTGTGCTAAGTATTTGAATGAGTAATTCAAATATGAACCATAGCGATGCTTGATTCAAACCCATATTCTTTTGCCAGTGACTTTAATTTCTCCAAATCCTAGTATAATTTCATTGGGATTAATCTTGCTAACTTTTAATTCTTAATTACCTTCTTTTTACTCAGTTTTACATTTTCTCTCTATCCACCACCATACCGTATTATGTCCAACTCAGAGCCCTTTTTTCGTTTTGATGGTTTGGAATTTATTTATTTATTTATTTATTTATTTAACGTTTATTTATTTTTGAGACAGAGAGAGACAGAGCATGAACAGGGGAGGGACAGAGAGAGAGGGAGACACAGAATCTGAAACAGGCTCCAGGCTCTGAGCTGTCAGCACAGAGCCTGATGCGGGGCTCGAACTCACGGATCACGAGATCGTGACCTGAGCGGAAGTCGGCCGCTTAACTGGCTGAGCCACCCAGGCGCCCCTGGTTTGGAATTTAAACATTGCATTTGTAATCTGCCAGTAGTTACATTTAGTGTACATATTTAAATATTTTTATATTCAGTGTCTCCAGCCTTTGGCTATAAAAGAGAAAGAACTCAGCAAAATTTAAGACCTAGAAAACACACTTTTTTTCATATTTTCTTTAGTGTTTCTATCTAGAAATATTTGTTTTAATGGCAGACATTGGTAACAATTACTATTCTTGCACATAATAGTTAAATTACTACGATAGTGCAGTCTTTTTTGTGTTAATCCTTTTATTTTATTATTTTATTGTTAAGTAATTTCTACATTGAGCATGGGGCTCAAAGTGAAGACCCTGAGATCAAGAGTCATCTGCTTTACCAACTGAGCCAGTGAGGTACAGCATGTACTGATCATTTTTGTCACCTCACTCCTTTTACGTAAGGTCACATCTGCCAAAATCTATTGTTAGATTTTTTTTTATTTTTTAATTTTTGTTTTAATGTTTATTTATTTTTGAGAGAGAGAGGGAGAGAGAGAGAGAGAGAGAGAGAGAGAGAGAGAGAGACAGAGACAGCACAAGTAGGGGAGGGGCAGAGAGAGAGGGAGACCCAGAATCTGAAGCAGTCTCTGGCTCTGAGCTGTCAGCACAGAACCCGACGTGGGGCTCGAACTCATGAGCAATGATATCATGACCTGAGCCGAAGCTGGATGCTCAACAGACTGAGCCACCAAGGCGCCCCTATTATTAGTAGATTTTAAAGTGAATGTATGTTGTAGGTGAGCATTCCGCATAGTTATGTATTTGAAAAATGCCTTTATTTACCCTCAGTTATGACTACTTATATACCAGGACAGAGAATGTTTTGTTGACAGTTGTTTTCTGCAAAATTTAAAGATTTTACCCCAATGACTTCTGGCATATATTGATGATAAAAACAAAAACAAAAAAACCCCAACTTACTGTCAATCTAATTATCATTTTATTTTCCAGGATTTTTTTTTCTTTTCATTTTTTTCCTGTCAGCCCTTAAGACTTTACTCTTCATTTTTAGCTGTCTTCAATTTTACTGAAAAGTGTCTTGGTATGTTTTTATTTGTGTTTATAATTCCCAGCATTCAGTGTATATTCTCAATTTGAAGTTTCAAAGCATTTATTTTTTAAGAGAGAGAAAGAGAGCATGTGGGTAGGAGAGAGAGGCGGGGGGGGGGGGGGAGAGAGAGAGAGAGAGAGAGAGAGAGAGAGAGAATCCCAAGCAGGCTCCATGGAGCCTGACACAGGGGTCAATCCTATGACCCTGGGACCATGACCTGAGCCAAAATCAAGAGTGGAATGCTTAACTGACTGCACCACCAGGACCCCTGCATAGCATTTAAAGTCAGAGGAAATTCTAGGTTATTTTTACCTTCGCATACTATGTCTATGACATTTCCTCTATTATTGGCCTCTAGAAACCCTATTAGACATGTGTTGTTTTAAAATTTTGCTTATTATTCTTTATTTTTTTCCCTCTTTCTTTCACCATGTTGATCTTTAGGCAAATTCCTCAGAACCGTCTTTTGATATACTAATTCTTTCTTAAATTATGTGTGTCCTATAGCTTTTTCTACTCATTCTTTTTTTGTTTTCAATTGAATCATCATATTTTCTCATTTTGAAGATTGCTAAGTGCAGTTGATAACTACATGTATGTATGTAATTTCTACATGTTTTTCTTTTTATTAATGTTCTTCAATTTTTTATCCTTGAAAGTATCTAAAATATTTATATTAAAGTCATTTTCAGTTTTCTCTGTTTTCATTTTATCTAGCATAAATTCATCTTCTAATAGATTTGTTTGATTTGTTTTTTATATTTCCTTTAAAATTTTTTTTTTTATTTTAGAGAGAGAGAGCTTGAGTGGGGTAGAAGGACAGAGGGAGAAGGAGAGAGAGGATATTAAGCAGGTTCCATGCCCAGCATAGACCCTGATGTGGGATCAATCCCATAACCCTGGGATAATGACCTGAGCTAAAATTAAGAGTTTGATGCTCAACAAATGAGCCACCCAGGCACCCTTGTTATATTTCCTGATATCAATTTGAATTTCCAAATTTCGGGTTGCAAGTTCATGTTAAGCAAGGGTTCTTTTTATTTTTGTTTAAGGTTCTCTCTCTCTCTCTCTCTCTCTCTCTCACTCTTTTTTTTTTTTCTTTTAGGTTTAGTTATTTATTTTGAAAGAGAGAGAGAGAGAGAGAGAGAGAGAGAGAGAGAATGAGGAGGGACAGAGAAAGAGGGAGAGAGAACCCCAACCAGGCTCTGCACTGTCAGAAGGGAACCCTAGGTGGGGCTTGATCCCACACCTCTGGGATCATGACCAAAGCCTAAATGAAGAGTCAGATACTTAACGGACTGAGCCACCCAGGCGCTCCTAAATTTTTCTCTTTTAAGTATGTGTGCATATATGTGTGTGTATGTGTATGCTCACCCTTCCTTATAATGCAAATTTGTATATCATACTTAACATTTCTCCTAACCAGAACCAGAACTCTTTATATGGTTGGTTCAAAGTTCTGTCCCACAGTGATATCCATGCATAACCTAGCCAACATGGTTGGCTGCATGGTTGTACCTACTTCATTCATTCCACTTAATTAAGTAACCATTTTATATAAATCATAACTCCATTCAGAACATTCATCACAACTTTTTTTCATTTCCTTTGAGACTAGGAAACTAATTTGATATCGTTATTTTACACAGTTAACCAGGTCCTGCATTTCAGGGAACTCTTAATTCCTATTACCCCCACAGAATCTTCACTTCCTTTTTCTCTGCTTGGTTTCTGGCCCTGAAACTAACAGGCTTGTATATTTAAACCTGTCCGTTGCTGTATGTTTGTATTCTGTTTGCTCCTAGAAGATGTTTGTTTTGAACTTAGATCATTTCTTTAAATAGTCTTTTTTGTAGTTTTCCTAATATCATGAAGTGCTTAGAGTGAAGTCAAATTATACCTCTTGATTCATTGTTTATTGGCTAATATTTTCTTTCTAAGTGAAAAAAAATATATAATGAGATTAAATATGTTAGTCTACTTATTGAGAGAAAATGTTTTATAAGTAAAACTGTGCAATGCTCTGTTTTCTTTTATAGATAGATGAAGCAATTACCCTTGGGAACTCTGCTACTTAATCCTGTGAATGGATGATATATGAAACATAGCTTCTGTAATGAATAAGATGTTAATTATGGAGATTTACAGATTAAATGGGAGAAAATGTATTGCATTTGGCAATGTAATGACTATAATAGATATTTAGGGTGATGCACTACATATATTATTTCTGCCAGGTATTTTTCTACAGTGCTAAAGAATTCATAGGTAGATAAAACTTATTGGGTCACCTGGATCATCACCTTGACATGCAGGGTATTCTCCACAGTATATTTTTTAGCATTTTTTCAAGTTTTAAATAATATAAGCTATCATTCTTTAAAAGTGGCTCTATAGCCAGAGCAAAGTAGTTTTTTTTTTTTTTAATATTGATAATAGTAAGTCAAGTAACGGTAGAGAAATATCAGACTATACTTTCTTCTCTCAAAATTACACTGGTGGGCACAATAGTTGTGTCTATTAGCACACAATCACTCATTCATAACTTCAGATTTAGAAGAAAGTCTTAAGGTAAGCAGTTCTATTGTTTCCATATTTTTGGCATTCTTTGTAAAACACCTCCAATAAGTGGTAACACAACTTTAGTATCTACATTTTCAATCAAATTATACCACAATGGACTATTGGGGGAGGGGCGAAATTATTAGAAAGTATTTTTTTGCTACGACATCTGTAGGGTTTTTTTTTTCATGAAACTAAATAGAACACCTCCAAGTCTTTGTCCAAATGTCCTCCCTTCAAATATATGTTTATAAATAGTCTCTCCTAAGCGTCTCTTCTTATTGAACATCTTCATTGGACCCCCACAACTGCATTTCATGGCTTTAATTGTGCACATAATTCTTATACTTCTAGAGATAAACTGCTTTAGTGTGTCAGCATTTTTCTTAATGTATTTCAGGAACAACTAACTTATCACAATATTCCAGGTGAATACAATCAGCACAGAAAATAGTGCTCCTATTATCTCTCTTGCTCTGTACATTATGATTTATTAAATTTAATCTACATTCTTTCTAAATAATCCCTATTTTATAACATTCTAGATTTTCATCATTTCTTTTTTTAAGTGCCCCCAATGTAACCAGCCGATGTTGTTCTGCCATCTTGCACATAATCGATATCAAGCTCTGTCTAGTGAAGAGTCTAGGCTGAATCTTCTTCTCCTGTGAAACTCAGTCTACATTTTGCCTCTTCACCAACACTTTGTCTTCCCATAATTCTCAGACACATTTGGCATCACTTTAATGAGCTTACCAAATTCATTCAGTGCCTGGAGATGGTGGTTTTCATCTCATTCCCAAATTACAGAGAAAATGGACTGAAAATAACATTTGAGGACTTTATCTTATGTTTCAATTTGGTTTTTGACCATTTCTTCTAAGCATCAGAATTATGGCTTCTCTGTTTTTTCCCTCCAGATACAGCCAAGAGTTTCTGTCCCTGTCTTCTGTTTTTGGTAAGCAGTAGTTATATTCTAAAGTTGAGGTCTCCTAATACTGTATTATGGACTCCTGACATTTTTATTTTTTCTTGCATATGAACTGTCTTTCCATTTTTCTTAACCTTTAAGTATGTTAATTTTGGATTTTGATCTTAAATATGTTAATATCATAAAATCATTTTCATTCTCACTTGGCTCATTTAAAATTATGTTTTCAGATTATAATTTTCAAAATATTTAAAATCTCTTTACGATTTAAAAAAATTCAGACCTTGATTTAATAACTGCATTTTCACTGGTTTAAGTGTAGGATACATGTCTAAATCATTCATTCAGAATCACTAATTTCAAGTAATAGTGCTTTCATTTTACATTTTTACCAGACAATTCATCTTTCTTATTCAAAGTTAGTCTAGTACAATCATAGCCCTTATTGCCTTTACAATATTATGAGAAATAAAATTTTACACAAGAAAGGTAAGCAGTGTACTATAAGTTCTTTAAATAGAGCACTCTAGCACTTTGATGTCTTACCACTGTTATGCCTTATCCCTATTCTAATTTAGTGATCTTCATTGAGGAGATATTCCTCGTATTATGTTACCAGTTTGTGGTGTTTGCCCATTATGTTATGCTACTGCTGGTTCTTTCCTTTTTGGGTGGAGGGGAAGGTAGGTGGGTTAATTAACATCCCTCTCCTTGAATCATCATTTGCCATGAGCACATACCTGTTTTCTCTTATGGGGAGTGTGGGAAATATGGGGATGAGGGAACTAAATCTACATTTAAGAGATAAAACACCTTGGTATTTCTGTTTTCTAGTGGTTTTATTCTGTGCTGGTATATCATCTGTATAATCTCCAGTATTGCATCCATTGTAGGATTTGTTTTGTTTGTCTTCTTGGTCTATATTCACCATTTTAATCTAAATATGTTGAATGGCAAAAAAATATGTGCTTTTTACTGATATGCTCTGGTTCCAAGAAAAGTTCAGGATCTTAATAGGGTCTTAAACACTTGAAAAAAGAGACAGTTTTCATCATATTTTAGCCATATCCCTAACATTAAATTGAACTAATTTTGAACTAATTTTATCTATTGATAAATTTGAACTAATCTTGAACTAATTTTATCACAGCTATTAATGATATTTTATGCATTATTAGAACTAATATATGATGATGTGGATTATAATTCCTTTCCTTACATGAATGAAGTTCAGGTTTATATTGAAGCATACAGAGACACAGAGTGGGAGGGGGATGGGGGGAGGAGGAGGGGAGGGGAGAAGAGAAGAGATACCAGTTTATTTTCCTATAGAGTCAAGTCTACCCTAGGAAGACAAGGTGAAGATCCCTAGTTTATAACCTTTTCATTTATAAACAAATTCTGAATGTTTACTCCCCCTTTGAAATGTAAACATATACCTGCAGGAAGATAACACTTTGTAGGTCTCTGGAGACCTACAATATCCCTTTAACTCTGCAAGGCTTGTTTTTGTTCAGCCCAGAGTCTTATTCAAAGTTATCTTGGCCCTTCCAAATTCATGGAATTTTATAATTAATTTGATAATTTCTACCAAAAAAAAAAAATGTCTGATGAGATTTGGAGATTGTATTAAATCTATCAACCAGTCAGAGGAGGGGGATTAAATATGAACATTATTTGAGGCTACTCACCTAGGAACAACATGTATTTTTCTATTTCTTTAGGTCTCTAATTTCTGTCAGCAAGCTTTATGGGTTTTAGTGAAAAAGTCATGTATGTTTTTCAGACTTATCCCTAAACATTTTATGTTTTAAAGCCTTTTTAAATGTATTTTGTTAATTAATTCTGATTTTTATGATCAGTATATAAACATACAATTGATTTTGTAGGTTAGTTTTGTATCCTATAAACTTCTAAACTCACTTACTAGTTTTTTAGTTTTAGTACCTTTAGGATCTGAACAATTTAGAGGAAAAGGACATTTTTCTCTTTACCATAATGCCTTATATCAGATTATCCTTTATGTTTCTAGATTTATGAGTCTTTATTATGAATAAATATTGGATAATTTCAAACTTTTTTTCTGCATCTCTGAGATGATCTTATGTTTTAGCTTTTGTTGTAGTTTCTTTTTTTTTTAAATGTTTATTTATTTTTGAGAGAGACAGAGACAGAATGCAAGTGGGTTAGGGGCAGAGAGAGGGAGACACAGAATCTGAAGCAGGCTCCAGGCTCCGAGCCATCAGCACAGAGCCCGACATGGGGCTCAAACTCCCAAGCTGTGAGATCATGAACTGAGCCGAAGTCGGCCGCTTAACCGACTGAGCCACCCAGGCGCCCCTGTTTTAGTTTCTTAATATGGCTAATTACATTAAGTGCTTTTAAGAGTGAAACCAAATTTGTATTTCTAAAATAATGATCCTGGCGAGTATCGTTTTTTAACATATTGGGTTCTATTTGCTAAAATTTTGAAAAACATTTTCTTGGCATCTATATTTAAGAGAGTTACTGAACTGTAGTTTTCTTACAATATGTTTGGTCTTTGTTTTAAAGTAATGTTGGTCTCATAGAATGAGCATTCCATCCTCTTCAAATATTATGAGTTTTTGTAAAAGTGCTGTTCTCTCTTCTTAAAAGTTTGTTATAATTCTCTAGAAGAACAATTTAGGCCTAAAGTTGTCTTTATAGAAAAAAATTTCACTGAAATTTCAATGTCTTTAGTTGCTGTAGAATATTCAGGTTACATGAAACACACATTTTTCCAGGTCTCTTTTATTTGTTAAGTGTATTTCTTCTTTAGTAAAGTTGATCATGTTTGACATTCAAGGAATTTAAAATATGAACTTAATTTGAATTTTTGGAATCAAGTTGTTCATAATATTCCCTAATTATCTGTAAGCATCTAGAGTTTTGATAACTTTCTGAATCCTTATAATAATGGGTTGTGACTTTGTTTTTCCTAAGCAATCTGGCTAGAGAATTGTCAGTTTTATTCATTTTCTCATAGAATTAGTTTTGTTTTATAACTATTTCTTTATTTTTTATCTGTTGTCTATTTCATTGATTTCTCTTCTGTTCATTATTATTTCCTTTTCATTGTTTTATTTTTTTAAACAATAACAAATCCTCTTTATAGTTTAGAGTTAACATTTAACTTTTTAAACTCACACGGCATTAATTTGTTATATGATGTGAGGCAAGGACCTAAGTTATTTGTCCAAATGACTAATTGCCCTGATACTATTAATTAAATAATCCATCTCTTTCATATTAATTTACAACTTAAAAATATCACTTTATTTCAAAAAATAATTCAATAAAAGCAACTAACCTCGGAATATAATAAAAAACCTTAGAGTTTTAGAAACCTATTACAACATTTTTATCTATTCTTTCCTTCTTTCTTTTTTTTTTTTTTTTTTTCAACGTTTATTTATTTTTGGGACAGAGAGAGATAGAGCATGAATGGGGGAGGGGCAGAGAGAGAGGGAGACACAGAATCGGAAGCAGGCTCCAGGCTCTGAGCCATCAGCCCAGAGCCCGATGTGGGGCTCGAACTCACGGACCGCGAGATCGTGACCTGGCTGAAGTCGGACGCTTAACCAACTGCGCCACCCAGGCGCCCCTCCTTCTTTCTTTTTAATGCAAATTAGTTTTTAATGTTTATTTATATTTTTATTTTGAGAAAGAAAGAGAGAGGGAAAGAAAGAATCCCAAGCAGGGTCTGCACTGACAGCTGATCCCAGAAATCCTGAGATCATGACCTGAGCCAAATCAAGAGTCCAAAGCTTAATTGACTGAGCCATCCAGGCTCCCCTTTCTAAATCAAAATGCCAAGAAAACCAAGTTTTGGCAAGGATGTAGAGAAAAAGGAACCCTCATGAACTGTTGGTGGGAATGTAAATTGGTAAGTCACTGTGGAAAACAATATGAAGGTTCTTCAAAAATTAAAAATAGAGATACCATATTATCTGATAATTTCACTACTGGGTGTTTACCCAAAGAAAACAAAATCACTAATTTTAAAAGATATTTTCACCCTATGATAAACACCCTACGTTCATTACAGCATTATTTACAATAGCAAAGATATGGATGTAACCTGTTCATCAGTAGATGAATGCATAAGGAAAATGTGAATGGAATATTACACAGCCACAGAAAAGGATACGATTGTACCGTTTGCAGCACCATGGATGAACCTAGAGAGTATCTTTCTAAATGAAATAAGTCAGACTGAAGAAGACCAATGCCATATAATTCCACTCATAAGTGAAATCTAAAAAAAATGATAAAATAAAAAGCAGAATCAGACCTATAAGCGCACCTGGGTGGCTCAGTTGGTTGGACATCCAACTTCAGCTCAAGTCATGATCTCACAGTTGGTGAGTTCGAGCCCCAGTTCAGCTCTCTGCTGAGAGTGTTAAGCCTGCTTTGGATTCTCTGTCTCCCTCTCCCTCTGCCCTTCCCCTGCTCATATTCTATCTCTCTGTTTCTCAAAAATAAATAAATAATCATTTAAAAAAATCAGACCTATAAATACAAAGAACAATAACCTATACAAAGACCATACAATAACAATAACAATACAAAGACCTATAAATACAAGAACAAACTGATAGTAGTTGGGTGAGTGGAGGAGGTGAATAGGGGGTTGGGCAAAATGGGTAAAGAGGAGAGAGAGATACAGGCTTCCACTCATTGCTTTATTTGGTGGTTTAATTTATTTTCCTCTTCTTGTATCTTAAAGTCAAAGCTGAGAGTACTGTTTTTAGACTATTTTTATTTATTGCCATGAATTTTCTCTTTAGTATTGCTTCAGAAGCATCCCACTAATTCAGATACATGTGCTGTTTATTTTTCTATAGTCAGAAGGAATACTTCATGTGATTACAATCCTCTTTAATTTATTGAGATTTGATATACAGTGCAACTTGCTAAATATTTCACAGGTACTTCAAAACAGTATGTGTTTGCTGTTACAGGTTGGAAAGTCTGTCATTGTCAGTAAGGTCAGATTAGTTGGTAGGGCTGCTCAAGTCTTCCATATTCTCAATGATTTAAAAAAACACATTGGGGGCATCTAGGTGCCTCAGCTGGTTAAGAGTCTAACTCTAGGTTTAAGTTCAGGTCATTATCTCATAGTTCGTGAGATCAAGCCCTGCTTGGGGCTCCGTGCTACCAGCACAGATCCTGCTTGGTATCCTCTCTCCCTCTCTGTCTGCCTCTCACTCACGTGTGCATGCATGTGCAATACTCTCTCTCTCTCTCTCTCTCTCTCTCTCAATAAATACATAAACTCAAAAAATAAAAATTAAAAAAATTACTTTTTATTTGAGTATAGTTGACACGTGATGTGACATTTTTTCAGCGTAGTGATTCAACAACTCTATAGGTTATGCTTTGCTTCACCATTAGTGTAGCTACTAATTGTCAACATGCAATGCTATTATAATATTATTGACTGTATTTCCCTATGTTGCGCCTTCTATTCCTGTGACTTATTCATTCTGTAACTGGAAGCCTATACATCCTGCTCCTCTTCACCCATTTGGTCCAACCTCTCAATTGTCTCCCATCTGGCAACCATCAGTTTGTTTTCTGTATTTATGGGTTGTTTCTGTTTTTCATCTGTGTATTCATTTGTATTGCTTTTGAAGTTGCACATGTGACTGAACTCATGATGTTTGTCTCTCTTAGTCTGATTTATTTCACTTAGCATAATATCCTCCAGGTCCATCCTTGTTGTTGCAAATTGCAAGATCTCATCCTTTTTTATGACTGAGCTCTAAATATATACCATGACTTCTTTATCCATTGATTTAATCTATTTGTTCTCTCAGTTGTTGGAAAAGGGAAATTGAAAGTTCTAACTATAATTATGGATTCCTCTGTTTCTTCTTGAAGTGTACTGACTTTACTTTCTTGTACTCTGAAGGTCTGTTATTACATGCATGGACTTGTAGGATTATTATATCGTCTTGATGAATTGACCGTTTTATTATTATAGGATGATCTTCTCCATACCCAGTAATACTTTTTGATTGGAATTCAATAGTATTTGATATTAATATGGTAATTCCACCTTTCTTTTGGCTTCTTATTAATTTCTCTTTTTCAATCCTTCTACTTTTTTATATATACTTGTGGTTTTATATTTGTAAGTATTTTTCCCTTATAGGCAGCATATAGTTGGAGCTTGCTTTTTAATACAATCTGAAAACTGTCTTTTAATTTAAGTATTTAGACC
Organism: Prionailurus bengalensis; assembly: GCF_016509475.1. Classification (NCBI taxonomy): domain Eukaryota; kingdom Metazoa; phylum Chordata; class Mammalia; order Carnivora; family Felidae; genus Prionailurus; species Prionailurus bengalensis. The sequence goes on along the minus strand of NC_057350.1, from coordinate 22,509,254 downwards.
ATTAAATTTAATATGTTATTGATAGAGTAAGGTTTATGCCTTATATCACACTATGTTCTATTTGTCTTGCCCCTTTATTCACTTTTTTCTTCTTTCTCTACCTTCTTTGGGTTAACTGAGTATTGTTATGTATGCATTTTATCACCATGATAGCCTATTCAGTTTTATCTCTTTGTTTTTGTTAGTTTAGCGATTACTCCATCTAAACGCAGTCTGGTTTCGAGAGTTATTATACCACTCTACAGAGTTTATAAGAACCATAAAATAGTATATGTTCATTGTTTTCCTTTCTAGCCCTTATAAAAATGTTTCCATGCATTTCTACATATGTGTATGTATTTTAATATTACATGTGGGTATGTATTTGTATACATGTGTGGATATACAAGTGAATGTTATAAAGCCCACGATCCATTATTATTTTAAGCAGTAACTTATCTTTCAAGAGATTAAAATAATAAGAAGTATATCTCATTTTTTATCCATGTAGTCCCAATTTCTGGTGTTTTACATTCCTTGTATGTAAATCCATATTTCCATCTGGTGTCTTCTTCCTTCTGCCTGACACATCTCCTTTAATATATCTTGTAGTCTGTGTTCTAATAATAACTTATTTTGGCTTTTGTGTGCTAGAAAATAATTTTATTTATTTATTTTTAACATATAATTTTTTACTCAGTTATGTACTTATGAAATTATGTATTTTGTGAACTCATCACTCAATTTCTCCTAGAACATATTCTGAAAGCACATGTAATATAAAGACAAAGCAACTCATGAAAAGGGGTACCAACAATGCAAACCTTACTGACTCCTTGAAATCAAGGTCTGAAATTGGTTTCCTATCCTGAAGTGAGATGGGAGAAAAAAGTAGCAATGGATTTCTGGCTGGTATTATTATGTCATAGGTAAAATTCACACTTAATGAGGTGGAAAGAAGCATATATAGCCATGTATCCACCAGTTGAATATATTATATATCTGGAACTGCAAATTTATGTATTTTAGACATTGTCATTTAATATTATATATTTAATTTCTATTTTAATTTCCCAAGTCTTTGGATAGCTATGCAGCATTTTGTGTAATTTTAGCTTGGTCTTACAGGCAATTGTTTTTCTTTTTTTTTTTTTTTTAATATGAAATTTATTGTCAAATTGATTTCCATACAACACCCAGTGCTCATCCCAACAGGTGCCCATCACCCACTTTCCCCTCCCTCCCACCCCCATCAACCCTCAGTTTATTCTCAGTTTTTAAGAGTCTCTTATGCTTTGGCTCTCTCCCTCTCTAACTTTTTCAGTTCAACTTCATGTAATGAGCACTTCAACCAACTCAGAGTTTCTAATTAAAATATATGAATTAGTATATACACATAAATATATATATATATTTTTTTTTCTATTTTTATGGAAACCCTAGTTTTAAGCTAACTTTTCTTATCTCATTCACAATGAATTAAATATTATTCTTGAATTTCCCTTTCTGCTTATGTTAAATAAAATAATAATCATAAATTTATAGTGACATTTTGTTGTATAAGCCAGACTTGATATTTAGATCAGGTATTTTTCTAATAAAGATGATCTAAGTGCGTGAAGCACCTTGAGTTTTGGCCAAATATTTATATTTTATTTATTTATAATATTTGAATATATCTGAATATATACTTGAATATATATTTGAATATATCTTTGAAATTGCTTTCTATATGACAGAATAATTATATTTTTTAAAGTGTAATGGCATAACCATGAGTTTTTATTTCTTGGAAGAAAAAATTAGGCACTACTCAAACCAAAACTTGAATTAAGGAAACTAAGATAACATGACACATAATGAATCCAAAGAATATTTATTTATTTATTTATTATCTTAGAGAGTGAGGAGCAAGGAGAGGGACAGAGGAACCAGGAGAGAGAATCTTAAGCAGGCTCCACATTCAGGTGCAGAGCCCAACATGGGGCTTGATCTTATGATTCTGGGATCATGACCTGAGCTGAAATCAAGAGTCAGACGTTCAACTGAGTGAGCCATCCAGATGCACCCCCATAGCACTTTTAAAGAAACAAAATGGTTTTCAAACTTGCATAGATTTAGATATGAACTGGTAACATACTAAGATAGAGTACCAGAAAACAATAGTAGATAAGTAATATGCTTCATGATGTTGCTTTTACATGTAGACACAAAAGAAGCATAGAAAAATGTAAATCTTCATCTCTGGCAGATTGTGTGCTTTTTCACTAAACGTTCACTACCCTTATGGGCTTCTGGGAAAGAGTATACATCTCCACCCATTGGTATTGAGCTTACAGATATAAATTGCTTTGACCAATAGTATTTGAAACTTAAAACACTCCACATCTACGTCAATTATTTACATGATTTGCGTGGATTGACTTGATCCCTCGAGCCTTTTCCCTCTACCATGAGAAGAATATAGTCCAAGTGACACTGCTCCATCCTCCTGAGCTTTGAAATCAGAAAACTAGAGGATCAGAGCCAAATTCAATTCACATCTGGATCAGAACCACCACAGCCAATCTATAGGCATATGGATGAGAAATAAATGATGGCAAGTGTAAGTCATTAGAACTTGGATGATTTTTGTTTCTTTATTACAGCAAGATCCAACTAAAACCCATCCAACACTGCCCAGAAGGTTTTAGCCCACAGACCTCAATTATTCCAGTTTCATTAGCAAGGGTCTGCTTAATGCAGAGAAGGATACATCCAATTATTCTACATCATTTCCTCTTAATGCTTAGTTTGTTTATTCCTCCTTGTTTTACTTACAGTAGGTCAACAACAACATACTAAATATGATCTGACTACCCAAAGAGCCTGCATGAGAAGAATAGACAATTTAGTGTCACATATGCACATGTACTTTTCCTTTTTCGTCTTACATAGGTACAATTTTTGCTCTATTACAGTGTTACATACTTGAGAAATGAGTTTTCCCCAAGATGTATGTATGTATGTATACACACACACACACACACACACACACATACATCTCCTCTTAGTGTGCTAACATTACCATTCAAATCAATGTTTCAAGTAAAAATGTATTTCTAATATTTATAACATGTAAGTATAAATTATTATAAAAATAAGTTCTGTTAACATTATCAATGGTAAGTCATGTTGATACCATGAATCCTTGAAATGATGTTTTGAAAATTCCAGTTTACCTTTACTGTCTTCTTCCCCAAACCATACAGCCCTACTCTAATTCTTAAAAAAATATCAGACAAAACAAAATTGATAGTCAAAAAAATGTCAGATGTGTCTCCTCAAAACTGCCAAGTTCATGAAAAACAAGTACATTAAATTGTCAAAAAGATTTTAAAGATATAAGACAACTAAATATAATGAGGTATCCTGTATGGAATCCTGGAACAAAAAGAAGACATTAAGTGAAAACTAAGATCATACAATAAAATACGGACTTTAGTTAATAGAACTGTGTTCATATTTGTTCATCTGTTTTGAATAATGGGCCATATTAAGGTAAGATGTCAACAATGAGATAAATGGGGTGCAGGATAAATGGAATCTCTCTACTATCTTTGAAGTTTTTCTGCAAATCTAAAACTTTCTGAAAATGAAACATTACAAAAATAGACAAAAGTATTATTTGTATAAGGTGGAGATTTAGTTTATTTTCATGTATAAAAAAAGAGAACATATTTCATTCTCTACCAATTAATGTTTAAAAAAATAAAAAAATAGGAAGACAAACTATCAAGACAATTGCTTAAATAAGGCAGAGATTTACAAATAGGAATTTTACATTCTTGCAAGGTTCAGGTAACTTTCTTTTTTCTTTTCTTTTTTAATTTTTTTTCTATCTTTCTAATCTCTACCCAATATGGGGCTTGAATTTAGGACCTGGAAGTCAAGAGTTACACATTCTTCTGACTGAGCCAACTAGGCACCCCTTAGAGTATGTTTCTAAGATTAAATCATTCTGAAATCAGATACATTTTTGCTCAGTTCCTTTCTTTCTTTATAAAGCTTGTAAATAGAAAAGACTTTTAGAAGACAAAGGAGGATATATTTTAATCATTGAAAAAGAAAGGGTCTGAGAGCTGGTGCCAGTCAACAGTCATGTTGTATTTGAAATGGTATTATATTTAAATTAATGTATATACAGATTGTCATTGTATTTTAATTTATGTTTTTACAGATATATTAACCTAGGGTTTTATTCCAGATAGATAGGAAAACCCATAAACAAAGCAGACTGACTATACTTTAATCATCTACACAAAATTAATAGACTGCTTATAGTGTGTCAGAGAGAAAAATCAAAGTTTTGAAAAAATGTATTGCATATACTTCACATCAGAAATATTGAAGCCTATAAAACACTCATAAAAAAGATTATACATAAGCTATAATATTCATGAAAAATGAAATATATTTAGGACACATGTATGGCCTGTTATTTACTATAGAATATAATACCAAATATTTTAAGGTGTCTCCATATGTAATTAGAAAAAAGAAACAACCATGTAAATCAGGTACTTATGGATTAATGATTTACATATTAAAACAGTTAACTTTCATTTCTAGACCATATATATTTCTAAGAAAATGTAGGAAAACAGATTATTATATGCGAGATTATTTTCTCAGATACATAGTGGATTTAATTTGAAGATAGGATATTGAAATAAAACCCAACAAATAGAATCTTTGACTTTAATGGGGAATATAAACAAAATAAAGTTACAACCTACTTTAAACCTGACAGTTACAGAATTGTGATGAAGATCCTCCAAAATTGACCTTTTAGTTTGTTGAAGTTGTCAGTAAAAATTCATGATGATTATGATATTATTAAATATTCCAAAGCTATGCCCAATTAATTCTAAAATCTCTCTGCTTAGTATTCAAAGATTACATCCTTTTTTATGTTATATTATTTACAAAAGACACAGCATAAATTTATGAATAAAAGTATACATCTTCCAAAATTATATAAGCTACAGTTGACCAAACATCATGTTTTGGTTTCTCTCTCTCTGTCTCTTTCCTCTTCCTCACCCTCTCCCTCTCCCTCTCTTTTTTTTAACATTGTCAGTGTTTGGGAAACATAAATACATTTTTCACAGGTCAATAAGCTGCCATTTCATTGTAACATCTTAGATGATTCTGCAGCTGGGCACCCCATTAGGCAGTTCTGCACAAATACTCTGTGATGCATCTTATATTACATGGCTGAAGCTGATATAAGTATTATGTTCTACAAATTACCAATTTTCTAATTTGTAATTGGACTGATTTAAAATAAGCGGGCAAAGAACATTTTTAATTAATTTTTAAAATGTTTATTCATTTTTAGAGAGAGAGGGAGACAGAGCATGAGCAGGGGAGAGGTAGAGAGAGAGGGAGACACAGAATCCAAAGCAGGCTCCAGGCCAACTTGGTGCTTTCAGCGCAGAGCCCAATGTGAGGCTGGAACTCATCATGAGATTATGACCTGAGCGGAAGTCAGACACTCAATCAACTGAGCCACCCAAAACATTCATACTACTGTATTTTCTTATTATATAACAAATACTCTAAAATGACTAAATAATATTTTATTAACATCACATTTGTGTTTCAGGCTGTGAGTGTTGACTGAATGCACTGAAGGAATTATGATAGTGTAATACGCTGTCTTCTTTGAGCTTTTAAATATACTTGAAGTGGTAGTGTAAGAAAAAATTATAGTTTTTAAATTCTCATAATCTATACTGTGATTAAAAGAAATACTTGAAGGCATTTCAACATCAGGGACAGCCAAGGTTATGGGCTATTATGTTGCAGTACTCTGCATCCTGCACGTGTGGCATCCCTCTCGAAGGACCAGTCCCACTTGTCTAATTGATATATGAAGTCAAATAGCTCCCCAAAACATTTTGTGAGTTCATAGTCTCCTCCCCTAGTCCTTCCTCAAGGAAGCACCAGTTGAAATATCAGCAGTGCAGTCCATGTTCTTACCTTACCAAAAAATGCTGTCATTCTGTCCCCTACCTGAAAGCAGCAGAGCCTGGTTATGGTTGGGTTACACAACTCTCCACCTGCCTCCTCCACCTCCCCAAAGACAGAAACTTAGACATAATCCTTATTTCTTTCTCCACACCCTCCAAGATTTGGGGTCATTACACATAAAAGTGACTCAATTAATATCCTTCGAGACAATAAAAAACATAGCCCCAATTTCATACAATGGTCCTGATATCTAGACTTTCCATCTGACAACACGTGAAGTAATTTACAATCTTTAACATTTACTGTTTTCCATCTGCCATCCTGCTTGGTTGGTATCAATTATTATCCATTACAGAGTATGATATAACCAGTTTTAAAAGGTAGGATCGTCTCCCAAATTATGTACTATTCTATTAACTTACCAAACAGTCCATCTAAGATAATATGCTGGTTTTCTCCTTGAATAATAACGCTACATATTCTTCATGAGAAGTAAACAGGATTTAAGTAAACCATTTCTACACTATGGAAAAGGCTCTCAAGACAATAACACGATGTTAGGAGTGTGAATGGACCTTCATCAGGGTGATCTTAAGTTGCCTCGAGAGGTCCTTATCTGATGCTTCCTCCCACAACAAGCCTTATCTCTCACAATCCTCTATGTCACTGCTTACACGTTGGGTCATCAGCTAGGACTTTCTGTACCCACCTTTTACAGGACACATCCCCCATGCCCTATCATTATCTGTTATTACCTTTAATTTTGTAAATTGTATTTGTTATCTACAAAATCTACTTTTTTTGTCAATTTATTCTTGGTCTTTCCACCAAAATGGAAACTACATGAAGACGTGAACTAATGCCACAGACTGCATAGCTTACAAATAACAAACCTTTCTTTCTCCCAGTTCTGGAGGCTGGGAAGTCCAAAATCAACATACAGGCATTTTATTCCTCATCTCATATGATGAGGACCCTCTTCCTGGTTCATAGCTGGCACCTTCTCATTGTGTTCTCACTTGGAAGAAGGGGCTAGGAATCTCTCAGAAGCCTATTGTATAAGGTAATAACCTCATTCATGAAGGCTTCACCTTCATGACTTAAGCACCTGCCAGACTCCCCCCCAATATCATTTTTTGGGGGTTAGGATTTCAACATATAAATCTGGAAGGCATAAACCTTCAGACCTTAGCATGGTCATACACTCTTATAAGATGACTGGCCTTGTGTTAAGCCACATGTCTTCCAATTTCAGAGAATAATGCCCGCCCAGAATGGAGATCATATGACCATATATCCATTTTAATTATTTGATAACATGGATAAGTTATTGGGAAGAATAAGCTCCAAATTTGTGCTTCCGTATGTTAATCAAAAGTTCAAAAAATTGTGAAAGAACAATTTCAAAAAATAAAGAGCCAAACATATCTCTTACACTGCTAAGGGTTTTCCTTAGATAAAGTGAGGAAATTTCAACATCACTTTCTGCAGGATTCCAACACAAAAAATATACACACGGAGTAGGCAAACTGTAAGGCCAAAGCATGCAATGCAAACTAGAAAACTTGCCTGTTTAAAGAGGTAGCAGAAACTCTAGGAAGGAGAGCCTGATTGCTAGGTAGGAATGAAGGCTAAGTGCTGTCGTATCTTCCAGTTTGGGAAAAGAAGTTTGAAATCTGGATATTAATTTAATATCCCCAGAGATTCAAATTTTGGAAAGTAATTCTAAACTGTTTAATTAGCTCAAAAAATGTTTGAAGAGGACCCACAGGTCGTCAGTTGTTAGACACAGAATTCCATGTACTGATAATCCTAAGATCCTTTGAAAATCATTTTAACTCAAACACATAAGATTTTGAGAGCTGTTATAAGAATTCATATTTGAAATTCATTATTGTGGTTATTACTGAAACAATAAAAATGTATTGCTTGTAGCCTTAATATGCATTCTATGGAAAATTGAACTCAGTCCTTAAGTATTTTTCTCCCCAGATATTGGTGTATTTTCATTATAAACACTATGTATTAGTAATAAAGAATATTCCATTGTTCTGGCTGCAGAGAAGTCATATCCTTTCAACTCAAGCTAAAATATAGATATCATGACATAGATTTTTGATGACTTTAATTTATTATATCACTAAATTCTAATGAAACTTGAGATATACTCCAAATAAACCCCTAAGATGATATCCATGTTTATAACATTCTTATCTACAATGCAAATATCTATATCATCTATCTATCTATCTATCTATCCATGTATAATGTGTGAAATACAACTATGAAGTATGGTCATTGTTTTCCCCATGTTTCATGTTACTCATACCCAGAAAAGTGCCTGGTACATGATAAATACTTGATACATAAATGAATAAATGAATCCATTAAGGTATAAATTGGATGCTGACAAACTATTTTAAGTAACTTACACTAAGTAGTTATTTGACAAAAAGCCTTTTGAATTTTTGATATATGTGTCTTAATCCTCATCTTACAAATGATAGAAATGAAGCTCAAAGAAGTTATAAAATGTTCATTGTCACACATTAGGTGAATAATATATAATAATATACCTCTCAAACCCCTGTGCTATTTCCGTTATTCCATCATTTTATTGTCTTATTATTTTTATTTCTTTTCATAATTTTAAAAATGGACTTAAATGACATATATTAGTTTATTAATGTTTATTAGTTTAAATTACATATATTAGTTTATTAATGTTATGTCTAAAACATTGAGAAAACATGTCTCTTTAACCAATCTTTCTTAAAGAGCAATTACATTAAATAAATTAATAAATAAATAATCAGTAGCTTGGATGTTAAAGTTCGTGAGAGTAATAAGATGTTGTGCAAATAAGACACACAATTATTACTATACATTTTATTTGTCAACAATCCTTGTGTTTTTAATAAGTTGACCAAATTTTTCAATCTATAAGAATAATGACAGGCAATATGTATTTGTGCTGCTTTCACATATCCAGTGCCTATTAGGTTTATAAAATTGCTATTTACAAACAAAAGTCTTTTTTTTAAGTTTATTTTAAAGGGGGGGGGGGAGAGGGACAGAGAGAGAGAGGAAGAGAGAAATCCCAAGAAGGCTCTGTGCTGCCAGCGCAAAGCCCAATGCAGGGCTAAAACTCATGAACCTTGAGATCATGACCTGAGCTGAAATCAAGAGTTGGATGCTCAACCAATTGAGCTACCCAGGCACCCCCAAACAGAACTTTTAATATAATTATATATTTTAATTTCTATGTTGCCAATTTAAACTAGATCCAAATTCTAATTAAGATTACCAGAAAGGTCTTGAACCAGAATTATAGATATTAATAGTTGCTCTGTAGTGAATGACATCGTGGTAGAGAATGTATTTGGAGAGTGCGCCACTCCTAAATCCCTTCCTTTAAACTTTATTGCAATGGAGAAGGAGATCCTGAAGCTATAGAGACCCGAAGCATTTTGGTTGTAGAAAATCTGAAGCATTTGGTCATCTGATGTTGACTCAAACATTATTTTTATTTTCTTATTTTTAGTAGTGTTACAGGTCTTTGGATATTTCCAAGATGAGGGTGGGGGGTCAGTTTCAAGAGATGGTTTCTTCTGAGTTTATTTTGGGTTTTTTTTTGTTTTTTTTTTTTAGTTTTTTTTTTAACATTTTATTTATTTTTGAGACAGAGAGAGAGCATGAACGGGGAAGGGGCAGAGAGAGAGGGAGACACAGAATCGGAAGCAGGCTCTGAGCCATCAGCCCAGAGCCCGACGCGGGGCTCGGACTCACGGACCGCGAGATGGTGACCTGAGCTGAAGTCGGACGCTTAACCGACTGAGCCACCCGGGCGCCCCTTCTGAGTTTATTTTGTGATGCTAAATATATACAGAGTGCTTACTTGTTGGTGTCATAGATATTGTGAAAAATGAAATTTATTTCACAGTGTTTAATTCCTATCTCATCATCATCAAATTCATTTTTAAGTTATACTTTTACTGCAAGTATTTGAGAATTTAACGATAAACTTGGGATGTGCATTTTTTATGCAAGGAGATGCTATTGAGTCAACTTAAAATTGTATATATCTATCACTAGACATAATTTGTGATCTTTAAAGATTTAAGCTGAAAATATATCTATTTCTCTGAACAGAAAGCCAATTATCAATTTAAAAAATAAACCTGCATTTATGAAAATATTTAACATGTATAGTATAAGATTTCCAAGTATTCTAGAAATATTACAAACTAACAAAATAAATATGCCACTTTATTTTTTTTGAAAGTTTATTTATTTTGAGAGAGAGAGAGAGAGAGCACGCAAGTTGGGGGACAGGCAGAAAGAGAGGGGGAGAGAGACAGAGAATCCCAAGTAGACTTTGCAAAGTCAGTGCAGAGCCCGACGTGGAGCTGGATCTCAAGAATGGTGAGAACATGACCTGAGCCAAAATCAAGAGTTGGACACTTAACCAAGTGAGCCACCCACGCACCTGGACATGCCACTTTAAACATCCACTCTTAATCTTGAGAATAAGTATAGAACACTGTAGAAGCATGGACTCCAGAGTCAAATTGCCTATTTAGGCCTGGTTTTGCTACCTACTGAGTGTATGAATATCATCAAGAAAATTCATCTATGACTTATTCTCCTCATCTTTAAAATGGAAAAAAAAAAACACCTGCAAAGGAATTTTTTTGAGGACAAAAGAAGGCAGTGAAATTAAACTCCAGCATTTGACTTATGCCTGTTACAGAATGATCATTCACTAACTCAGTCTTCAATGTAAGTACCCTTTAGTGGTACTCACTAAATTCCATTTGATTCTGTAATATCCAGCACTCTGAAATGGGGTCTGGAGTGGATTACTTTCTGTTTTAATATATATGAATGTTGTTTGGTCTTAATAGGATCAACATTTCATTCCAAGCAACACCTGCTCTTCTAAATTTTACCGTCATTAAGTTTGAAAAAGAATGGTCAATTCCTCTTTTTTATTGACCACTTTTTTAGCACTTTTGACCTTGGGTTAGGAACCATTCAGAGTGCCTTGGATATGTTAACTCATTTAATCCTCAAAAATAAAAAGTCTTAAATAAATAGTATTAAGTATACTTAACCAATGAGTAAAACATGTGTCAAAATAGTTAACAATTTACTAAGTGTTATACAACCAGCAGAAGGTAGACCCAGAATTCTGAACCGGATTTTTCAGACATGACAGCACATACTCTTTATCATCTCCTTAGATTTAGTCTGATTGAGCATTTGAGGTGCAAGACTATAGAAAAGGTCCCTGCTACCCAAAAGGTGATAAAGGTTAAGAGACACAATCAACCTGAGTAATTTAGAATATGTATGAAATCAACACTAACTTTCTTCTCTTCACTATGAAAGGAACTGTTATGGACTGAATATGTGTGCCCCTCCTCCCCTTAAAATAATACTTTTAAGCCATAATCCCCAGTGTGATGGTATTTGGGGAGGAGTGTTTGGAGTTAGTTACTTTTGATGGCTGGCGGTAGCCCGGAACCAAATCTGCTGATACTTTGATGTTGGACTTCCCAGTCTCCAGAGTTTGGTAGAAATAATTACCTAATGTTTCAGCTACCCAGTCTATGGTATTTTATTATAGCAGGTTAAGCTAAGCCAGGAAGCTATTACAACTTTACAACTATAGAATCTGTTAGATTCTATCTTCTCTACCCTTCAAAACTACATTATTATTGCATTTTGAATGTAGCACTTGCCCTACCTCTTCGGACACTTTTCCTTATTTGTCTCACAGAAAGATTCCTAGCACATGGTAGATATTTAGTAAATATTGTAATTTGTTACCTTCATCTGCCAAGTTGCAATTATTTCCATGATTTCATTCTCAAAATATCCCACTTACATCTGAATTGATTTTCCTGTTTCTCTCCCTGCTACTATTTCCACTCTATCAGGGGTTACAATTTTTAATACAAACTCATTCTTTCATTAGTGTGAATTCCACTGTCAGGGAACTTTCAAATTGATAGTGTGGAAGCTGACTGTTCTCCTCAAGGCAGGCTAATATAATTACTGTCCTCATGGGTCACAGTTCCACCATTATAAATCACATTTTCCTGCAGGCTCCCTAGAAAAATCTCCATTGTTCCTGGAGTAAGTTGACCTCAAAGTATACAAATGCTCAGTATTATTTTTCTGAATGAAAAAAAAAAATTACATACTTTTTATGAAACTGATGTTACAGTAACCCAAATCATAGAAGTAGAATGATGAATGCTACTTTTAATAACAATATTTTGTACGACTTCTAATCCTATTTTTTTCACATACATTCATCATATAACGTTCATGACTGTCACGGAGACTTCAAAACACTGATATGATAAATATTAAAGAAAATAAGTCTCCTTGAGACCATTGAAGTACGCTATCTGACTTTATCACTTGGCTGAAATAGCAGCCATTGTGCCCTCAGATTACAGATCCCATGAGATCATGGCACGCCCATGAATGATTTGCGCTCCCTCCACCAATTTTGGAAAATAAAACCTACACACGGAATATTTAATCTTTGATCTGAGGATCTTATCATCACAATAATACACAGATAATCCTTTTTTTTTCCCCCAGCAAAATTTACAGAGTATTGGAGATTAAATTAGGTAGCACAACTGCCAAATTATTCTTTGGTTTATGTAGTAAAGCAATTTGAGATTCATTGCTGATTTTATAGATGTACTGTTTAATATTTTAGGACAATATCTGCTGATCATACTCTCAAGTTTATAGAATGCTAAATAATGATCAATGTGGTTACTTTAAAGTATATACTTTAGCGGTGCCTGGGTGGCTCAGTCCGTTAAGCCTCTGACTTTGGCTCAGGTCATGATCTCACGGTCCGTGAGTTCCAGCCCCGTGTCGGGCTCTGTGCTGACTGCTCAGAGCCTGGAGCCTGTTTCAGATTCTGTGTCTCCCTCTCTCTCTGACCCTCCCCCATTCATGCTCTGTCTCTCTCTGTCTCAAAAATAAATAAACGTTAAAAATTTTTTTTTAAATAAAGTATATACTTTACTTTTAATTTCGGGAATCAAAAATCTATTTAATTAATTTTTTTCTAATACTGTTTGCAATTTAAATGGGGAAGTAAATTGGCAATTTTGTTTGAAATGTCTAGTAAGTTCAGAATAGGATAACTAAACATCTGTGTATTAAAAACTGTATGCTAAAAATTCAGATAGGTGAATTATTTGTAAGAGTAGCAGAGTATAGAGAAAGAACACTATAATAATTTTATAAAACCTTTACCCCTTGGAATTTTTCCCAACATTAACATGCCAACTTAAACTTAGGGCTGTTATTCTTTTTTTCTCATTCATCAAATCACTAATAAATATGCCATTTCTTAATTAAAAAGTCTAAAGTATATGACTTTGTTTATAACAGACAAATATAATATTTGAGAGGAATAGCTTTTCAAAGCATGAAATTCCTTAGAGATAGGGCAAAGAGGACAAATAAACCTCTTACTTTTTTGGATGAATTTATTGCTTCAATCAATTGAATTCATTTATCTTAAAAAAAAAAGAAACTCTGGTAAAGGGTAAGCAGTTTAGCTCATTTTACATTGAGAAGTTTACAAAAGCCATCATGCTGGCCTACAAAGAAACATTTAATTTAGTGAAAAAGCAAAACAGAAATCATCTTCACCAACAATTACTGCAATTTTCATTGAAATATTGGAGAAGTTTTTTGAAATAATTAAAAAAAAAATTTTTTTTAACATTTATTTATTTTTGAGACAGAGAGAGACAGAGCATGAACGGGGGAGGGGCAGAGAGAGAGGGAGACACAGAATCAGAAGCAGGCTCCAGGCTCTGAGCCATCAGCCCAGAGCCTGACGCGGGGCTCGAACTCACGGACCACGAGATTGTGACCTGAGCTGAAGTCCGATGCTTAACCGACTGAGCCACCCAGGCGCCCCCCCCCCTTTTTTTTTTATAGGATAAATGTGTATCCCTGCCACGGTTAGGCAATGCAATAGAATGTTGTGCAGAGAACATCCACTGGCCTTTTAATTGTGGAAATGGGCTGTATATTCTCCAGAAATGTATCTGTAAAATACAAAAAGTAAAGCTAAAGGACTACCTATGTCAAACAAGTTAGAGACATATTCATTTGCTCTTTAAATCATTTACAACTGGCGATTCTCATGATTGTAATGTGTCATTTGCAATTATAGTCAGCTTTTTCATTAGGTTTTCAGACTTAATTTCAGAAAATGAATTCATATTTAAATCTCCGAGCACCTGGTCTATGACTAAACCATGCATCAATACAAACTATTGGACTGTTTGACGCGAGAAACATGCTTCTGGATTTAGTTGGCATTTTGTGACTGTGGGTGCTAATTGTTAAAATGGCGTGGCTGCCTTGATTCACTGACGATGCGTCAATGTATTTAAATGTTCTTTTTAGCTACATATATCTTACTATGTATTGGGTATGAGTTTTTCAATGTGTTCTAAAGTTTAAGCAAGGTAGAATTTTACAGAGTAACTTAAAATACTTTAGGAACAGGTATCTTGGGTCCAGTGTTCTAAATTTATTTGATCATTTTTGTAGGGACTTCAGATGCAAAAATTTGGATGAAAAAGTCAGTGGAAAGATCTTTGAGACGTCTTACAAGTAACAATAGAATATTGGTTTTGAATGGTTATGCTTAAAGATATATGTGATTTGTTCGTCAACAAATCAATAGCTTCTGTTTCCATTTATAGCATCTATAATTTCAGTTCTCTAAAGAAAAATATATACCTATTTCCACAATTGATATATTGATTAAAGGAGTAAGACAATGATGTTTTTAAACACCTTCTAGCAGGTAGTAGCATTAGCAGCATAAGGTAGATCTTATTTTTACTAGAGTACTATTTATAGCTGTCTAGACATAACCATAAAAAATACTTTCAAATGTTCTCCTTCTGAACTGTTCCTTTATTCATCACCCTTCCTATTCAACATGTGGTTCCAGGCTTCACAGCTCACCATCACTGGGAAGCTTATAAGAAATGCAGAATTTCGGGCCTTCTCAAAGACTTATGGAGTTAAAATATGCATTTTAAAGAAGATTCTTAGGTGATTCATATGAGCATTAAAGTTCAAATAACACTGATGTAGACTACCTTCATACTTTAACAGAAGGAATCTTCATATTGATGAATTTGGGGGTAATGGTGAAGTGTTCTGGAGCCAATGGCCAAGAAAAAATACTGAAGACATCTTTGGTGCAAAAAGGTTATTTTATTAAAGCACGGGGACAGGACCTGTGGGGCAGGAAGAGCTGCACTGTGGTTGTGACAGGTAACTTATTATATACCCTCAGGTTGGGAGGGGGTTAGGGATAGAATAAGTCTCTAAGGTATTTTGGAAGCAAGGTTTCCAGGACCTTGTGGGGCTAGCTGTTGCTAGAGAAACGCCATTTATCACCTTTTAGTAAAACTTGAGTCATGAGACCCTTCAGATGTATATCAGGGGGCCATAAGCTTGGAGTATGATTGCCAGCATACATCTTGGGGGAATTGATATACAGAAAGTTTCCAAAGGAATTTTTATATGTTAAAGTAGACTTGTAAGTTCCTGGAGGGTCAAGATAATGTTAAGGCAAGATTCTCTTTTGCCCCCAGCAAAGTGTCATCATTGAGGTAGCTGAGCTCCTACAGGGAGAACACTGTTGGTGTCAAGGACTTATCAATGGGCTACAGGCAGTAAGGGAATTTAACTTTTCATTTGCCTTAGTTTCCCACATCACCTTGGCAAGCATTTAAACCCCTTTTCTTAAACTCAAAATGGATAAAGGACCTGAATGTGAGACAGGAAACCATCAAAACCTTAGAGGAGAAAGCAGGAAAAAACCTCTCTGACCTCAGCCGCAGCAATTTCTTACTTGACACATCTCCAAAAGCAAGGGAATTAAAAGCAGAAATGAACTATCGGGACCTCATGAAGATAAAAAGCTTCTGCACTGCAAAGGAAACAATCAACCAAACTAAAAGGGAACCAACGGAATGGGAAAAGATATTTGCAAATGACATATCGGACAAAGGGCTAGTATCCAAAATCTATAAAGAGCTCACCAAACTCCACACCCAAAAAACTAATAATCCAGTGAAGAAATGGGCAGAAAACATGAACAGGCACTTCTCTAAAGAAGACATCCAGATGGCCAACAGGCACATGAAAAGATGCTCAACGTTGCTCCTCATCAGGGAAATACAAATCAAAACCACACTGAGATACCACCTCACGCCAGTCAGAGTGGCTAAAATGAATAAATCAGGAGACTAGATGCTGGTGAGGATATGGAGAAATGGGAATACTCTTGCACTGTTGGTGGGAATGCAAATTGGTGCAGCCACTCTGGAAAACAGTGTGGAGGTTCCTCAGAAAATTAAAGATAGACCTACCCTATGATGGAGCAATAGCACTGTTAGGAATTTACCCAAGGAAAATACCCAAGGAATTTACAGCTAAGTACTGTAGAAAGGAAGGAGTAAAAGCTGGGGAAACAAGTTCACCCTTGGGAGAAAAACAAACAAACTTTTCTCACTTTGATAAATGTGACGGAACAGCTAAGTACTCTGATACCCATTCCCTCCTTTCTCTTAAGTATAGAACTTTACTTCTGGCTCTAATAAGTTCCTCCCTTGTTCCCATAATGGGAATCACCCATTACTGTTAGGAGTGATGATACATAGGGGCACTTGTATCCCCATGTTTATAGCAGCACTCTCAACAATAACCAAATTATGGAAAGAGCCTAAATGTCCATCAACTGATGAACGGATAAAGAAATTGTGGTTTATATACACAATGGAATAATACTACTTGGCAAGGAGAAAGAATGAAATATGGCTTTTTGTAGCAACGTGGATGGAACTGGAGAGTGTGATGCTAAGTGAAATAAGTCATACAGAGAAAGACAGATACCATATGTTTTCACTCTTATGTGGATCCTGAGACACTTAACAGAAGACCATGGTGGAGGGGAAAAAAAAAAAAAGGTTAGAGAGGGTGGGAGCCAAACCATAAGAGACTCTTAAAAACTGAGAACAAACAGGGTTGGTGGGGGGGTGGGAGGGATGAGTAGGTGATGGACATTGAGGAGGGCACCTTTTGGGATGAGCACTGGGTGTTGTATGGAAACCAAATTGACAATAAATTTCATATTAAAAACAAAAACAAAAAACTTTTCTTTGTTCTTGGGTAGCCCAGAGTGTCTGAGGAATATCACACATATTCCACTGGGCGGGGGGGGGGGGGGGGGGGGTTGCTGTTAGCTTGTATTTTGTCCTCAGCTTGCCCCACTCTCCCTTATCAGTGGACTTCTCAGCTTCCATAATCCTGTTAGATGTTTTCTTTGGATACTCTAATACACAAGGTTTTCGGAAAAAGAACTGTAGAAAGGAAGGAGTAAAAGCTGGGGAAACAAGTTCACCCTTGGGAGAAAAACAAACAAACAAACAAACAAACAAAAAAACCCCCCAAGAGATGACTAAAGATAATGGGAGTAAAGGTAGATGAAATGGTTATTTAAAGAAATTCTGCAGATGTTCCTATAGGACTGGGCGCTAATGTCTATGGTAAATTAAGGGAAATACAGAAGAAAGGTTAACTACAGAGTTTTAATCCTGCTTGAGGAAAAAAGGTCAGGCCGATACCAGAAATCAGAAAAAGCATCAGATTCAGTTTTGGACACATTGACATGAATTCACCAACACTGGGATATTTAGATGTCTGTGACCATAAAATAATGATGAAAGGGGGAAAAGATTTGATGGTGTATTTGAGAGTCATCACTACAGAAAACAAATAGATGAAACTGTGGACGTATATGAGATTCTAGCGGGCTGAAGGGGAGGAGTTAAAATACATTTTACTCTTCCTTTGACATTTTCTGCCTATGATGTTATCAGCATCCCCATCAAAATTCTCCTTGATTATGGGGCACCTGGGTGGCGCAGTCGGTTAAGCGTCCGACTTCAGCCAGGTCATGATCTCGCGGTCCGTGAGTTTGAGCCCCACGTCAGGCTCTGGGCTGATGGCTCAGAGCCTGGAGCCTGTTTCCGATTCTGTGTCTCCCTCTCTCTCTGCCCCTCCCCCGTTCATGCTCTGTCTCTCTCTGTCCCAAAAATAAATAAACGTTGAAAAAAAAATTAAAAAAAATTCTCCTTGATTATGAACTTTATTTCATCTATTTATGGAATTATTTCTTTTTTGCACAGTGAAGCAAGTTGCTAAAAGCAAGCTTTTCTCACTTTGATAAATGTGATGGAACAGCTAAGTACTCCGATACCCATTCCCTCCTTTCTCTTAAGTATAGAACTTTACTTCTGGCTCTAATAAGTTCCTCCCTTATTCCCATAAAGAGTTTCTCCAACTTGCTTTGCACCTCTCGCTATCGTATAATAGTTTTTATCAACAAGATAAAGGCAGAAGTTTCGAGGAGCCCTTCCAAGAGAGCTCATCAATTCCACGTGAACCTCTGGTGTTTTGTCTTCTTACTTTGGAAGAAACACCAGCTTAAAGGCTGAATCTCTAGCAGACATGTTGCAAGTGTGAAAATAAGACTCATACCAAAAGGATGGAAACAAAAGGCATCAGGAAGGAAGAAGTGGCTTGCTCTGAAATCCAGTCGGAGCCATAACATCAGTCCCAGATTTCTTTTCTTAAAAAGTTCCTATAAGTGAAAACAACTTTAAAATTTGTTTAAAGCATTGCTTGGGGGTTCATTGCTTCTCTCGCCCAAATGCAATTCTGAACTCATTAGTTCAATTAGTTCATTGTGTCTTGACCCAGTTTTAGTCAATCTGAATGATTTTATATCATCACTGGCAAGAAAGAAAGAAAGAAATCTTTCTTGAGGAAAAGAAATCTTTTCCTTTTAAGGGAAAGAAATTTTAGTGTAGATGATGGTGAGTTTCCTAATCCATGCAGCTTAACAATATATGTTAAACAAGGGGTAGATTTCAAAGGAAGATTTGGTTTTTAGATGACAGGTTTATTTATCACTTTAATATTACTTCAGCTTTCTGTTCCAATTGTCTTACATTGATAGGAGCTAGCATGAATTCCATGTTAGCAACCATAGCATCAATCATAGGTACCAGCTGAGAAAGCATAACATCCTAAAGACCCTGGATTGCATATTCCTATCATGCTGGTCTAGTGCAGTGTGAAATGCATGCTGATCCAATAGGGGATGATAAAAAGCAACGTGATTAACTAGTGATTTATATCCTTTGAGATAGACAGCATATAGAAAATAGTGACTAATGGAGGATCTAGTGGGACTGAGAAACATTATATTAAAAATAGAAACCCTGATTACCTTATCCTATGTAATTCATCATTCTTGCCCTCATCTCTTATCTCCCCTTCTCCCTGCACAATAATCAGTGATGCAAAAAAAAAAAAAAATTACACCACATACTCTTAGGACAATTCCAGTTGTTACTCTTAAGGAATATCTAAAATCCGTCAAAGTGGACTTTGCAAATGATGACATTATAAAAATATTCAAATTGAGGGGCGCCTGGGTGGCGCAGTCGGTTAAGCGTCCGACTTCAGCCAGGTCACGATCTCGCGGTCCGTGAGTTCGAGCCCCGCATCGGGCTCTGGGCTGATGGCTCAGAGCCTGGAGCCTGTTTCCGATTCTGTGTCTCCCTCTCTCTCTGCCCCTCCCCCGTTCATGCTCTGTCTCTCTCTGTCGCAAAAATAAATAAACGTTGAAAAAAAAAATTTAAAATAAAAAAAAATATTCAAATTGAATAACGTATTTGCCTTATCCATTCAAAAATCCAAGGGAAACAAAATGGAGAGCTGGTTTATTAATGTTTCATGGGATCCAGGTTGCAAAAAAAAAAAAAAAAAAAGACACAACCATTATAAAATATTTGAAGAGAAGCTTAGAATCATCGCAGAAACTTCTGGTTGCCTGACCAGTAGATATTTACTTCTTTGCTGGAAAAATCAAATTTTTGTGTTCATCCTTCACTAACTCAGTAGTTACCTGTCTCCAGCTCTGGGTTTCATACTCAATCAGTCAGAACCAATTACTTAGGTGCCATTCTTATTTCCAATGATGGATTTAGGCATTGACTTGTGAAGCAATTCTAGTCAATTAGATAAAAAGGCATGTTTCCCAGGAACCTCCAGGATAGGTTTCTATCATGTTTTTTTTTCCCCGTTCACATTTACTGTTCCTTTTCATTTCTGGGTGTGTTGGCTGGAACTGTTGCAGGTTCCTTGCATTTTGTGTGGAGTTAGCCTGGGAACAAGCCAATATGCTGAGTGGCATCACAGGTTCTCAAAGGTTCATTGGTCCTTCAGGAAATAATTTAGCAGCTAAACTCACAATCCTGGAGACTTCTACATCTAGCCCTTTATTTGATGGCAAGATGATTTCTTTCTTATATTTTAAGCCAAACAAGTAGGGTTTTCTGTGACTTGCTATTTGTTCATAAAAACATTTAAGAAAATAAATCTCAATTGATGTCTATCCTGGGCATGCCTAGTATTATTACAAATTTCTTGTTTATGCTTATCTAATTTTTAACATATTTTATATATTATTTAATATATATTATATAAATAAATATATTTTCCATTTTGTATCAACTAAAGGGAGATACAGAATATGCTGGGGTAAAATCCTCATTGGTGTTTTTAAATTGTGGTCACCTGAGTACTAATCCCTGAGGTTAAAACTTTAGATTTCTGGGCACTCTGCCATTATTATCTGTATTAGCATATTTAAAGATAGTAACCAAAAATTTTAAATGAAAAAAAAGATGCTTCCTTAGTTGTTTGAGAAACATTGATAGATATATACTCTTAAGTATTTCAAAATCTGAGCACCTTTGCATCTTCTCAATTAAATAAAAATCTTGTGACTTAAAAAAGAGAAAGAATCATGTATTGATAACTTTTACACATAAAAGTAATATTTTAAAAATTTAGATGAACTATTGTAGCCAGAACCCATCTTTATGTCAATGTATAAAGTGTTAAAGAAGACTTTTTGAAAACACAGTCTTCAATTCCATTTCCCAAGCTGAAATATTATTAATGTTTAAATTTCCTTTCATGTCATTTATTTTTATTTTTTAAATAGGCTTCACGCCCAGTGTGGAGCTCAGTGTGGGCGGTTGAACTTATGACCCTGAGATCAAGATCTGAGCTGACATTGAGAGTCAATCACTTAACTTGCTGAGCCACACAGGCACCCCTTCTTTTCTTATTATTTAATCATAATGTTTTCTGAAAGCAAATGATTATGTCCCTCTAATAATAAAACAAAAAGTATTTTTAAAATGTTAAAAAAATCTGAGGCCCCTGAGTGGCTCAGTTGGTTAAGCTTCTGATTCTTGATATCTGCTCAAGTTGTGATCTCAAGGTCATGAGAAGTCTTGATCTCAAGGTCATGAGATCCAGCCCCATGTCGAGCCTATGCTGGGCTTCGTACTAAGCATGGAGACTGCTTGGTATTCTCTCTCTCCCTCTCTCTCTGCCCCTTCCCCACTCGTGCTTTCTCTACCTCTCAAAATAAACATTAAAAAATACAAAAATAAAATGTTAAAAATATCCAGTGGCATAAAATTGTCATAAAAGCCATTTTTTAAAAATTCAAAATCTTATTTTAAAACTAAGTAATTTTATAAAAGTTAGCCCTCTTCAGTCCCAAAGATATGTCTCACACTAAAACTCATGAACATAGCTAGTATCAGCATAAGTAGTGTTTAAGAATTTATTAATCTTACTCTTAACTACCTTAATCAACTCAATACACTTTCAAAAATTCCAAACAAATTGAATTCATACTATCTTTATAATAGATAAATGACATTAAAGTTTTCAAGTGTTTACATTGTTAGAAATGAGATCAATAATACAATTCCCGAAGGATATAGCATCCCATTTACAAGCACAAATGAATCAATTTTAATGACGGTTAATTCACAGAGGATTTAGATCACTGCAACTGTGTTGTTGCACCTGCTGGCTTCCTGAACTAATTGTAGAAGAAAACCCATTGTATTAAAAGAGGAAAAATGAAAATACTAGCAATGATCAAAGAAATGTGCTTTCTGCCTGGGAGTCAGACCCCACACCTGAACTTCATCATCTGCTTTTTGGTCTTGAGAGCTGACCCTGGGCACAGAGAGTAAACTCACTGCCCTTGATGCAAACTTGAGAATTTATGTGCATTCCTCAGAGATACAGCTGCAGAGAGGATTTGAACATTTGCCATTCATAACATGCTATGGTTAGTACTTGTAATCAAACCAGTTTAGCTGCTGAAGATTAAGGCCACCAAAGTCATTAAGAAAGATGCAAAGAAACAGAAATTTGGCACGTCAATAATATTCTCTGTCAAGATGTTCCACGGTAACGATTTGTTGTGATACAGCAACTACCACATCACACCTTAGGATGTCTTTGTGAATCGGGTCTAAGGAGAATTTAATATGCAAATATGCCAACAGAATTGAGGATACAGCACATACCTAGTGCATAATGTTAAATATGCATGAAACATAATGTCTTCATGTTTAATTCTATTATAATTTGGGGAGTTATATTTGCACATTCAAATTTTACATTTCTACTTTTTTATTATTAACATACAGATGTGAGAGCAATTTTCTGTAGCTACAATAACGTAGCCTTTCAAGGCTTCTTCCCTAACAAAGATGAAGTTATTATTATGGGATATAACTGAAGTAGCCACCTTTCTCTTGATTCGTTAGCACATAATATGAATTTCTCTTAATATTTTTATCAAAATTATTTATGCACAATATGTGCTTAACAATCCATAGTGATAAGTCAAAATATAAAAGGGCATTTTACCATAAACATAAAAATGTATTCAACTTATTTCAAGGTACATTAATCATTTATTTAAGGCCATCCTCATAAAGTTAGGAAACTAGCTTATTTCTATTGTTCTGTAAGATGAGTTCCCTATTTATTAGCATTTTTAAATTGGGTGGTATTGTAGGGTTTTTAATGGAAATATACAACTAGATTTAATATATTTTTAATTAGTGTACTTATTTTTCTCATGTCCAAAATAAGAGATTAGTCTTGTTCCTTATGGAAACATGATACATGTTCCCTGAGGAAACTTCTAGAGATCAGTTATACTCTGGCACATATTGCCACATAGCAGCATAAAAGAAAAAATATTGTTGATCAATCAATTATTTTGTGAATGATCATAAGTGACCATTCACTTTGGTTCCTAATTATAGGCTGCTGATATCCAGATATTCCTTTATTATTCCAATTTAAATACCAGGTTGATTAGCAAAACGTTTAAGATAAACCATGTCCCTTAAAAAAATACTGTAGAACTATTGGTGATGAAATCGAGATGAAAACATACTTTTTACATATCAAAAGCCTGATTAACATAAGATGTATAGAACAGCTAGCCAACCTCAGCCTACAGATCAACTCATAAATCAACATAGACTATTTTTACTAGAATCACTAACATCAGTGCAGTTGTGAATTTAACATTGATTTATTTATTTATTTTTTATTTCAAATATGACAACCACCAACCCTTGGGTTTCCGATTTATGAGGCAGCTGAACATAGTCACCAGAAATTCACAGCAAATGTATCAAAGTTCTCAGTCCACCACAAACACATTTTTCTTCCTTCTGTACCTGTTATTCTTTAGGGTAACCCATTCAGGTCTCTCAACCCCAGCTCCTGTTCCCTGAAGACCAAACCTTTCCCTTCCCATCCAGATTTTCAATGACAATTTAATTTTTTTTCTCCCATTAAACCTCCCTCATGTCCCAGCTGTGCTGGTTTGTTGTTGTTGTTGTTGTTGTTGTTGTTGTTGTTTTTCTAAGCTCTAGTACATATTGTTTGTACCTCAGCTTTTGGCAGAAAATTTATACTTTCATCAGTATTACCAACTCACAGAAATAGAACTAAGCACCTGCTGTGAGTCAGAGATTTGAGATCATTTCCCACCCCCTGGCTACATACTGTTTCAGCCTAGGGATGGTAGGATGCACAGTGGGCATGGGGCTATTCACCCCTATCTTAGATACCCTGGCCCTTAGATATCTTGATACACTGGCCTTACCATGCTCAACACGCACACATGTGCACACACATGCATGCATGCATATTTACTATTGTCCCCACCTCTCCAAATGTTGGGTTCATGGGTGAGGATTAGAAATTACACATTCTCACATGGCAGGCAATGTAGAAGCTAGCATTGGCTTAGTGGCTGATTTCAGCTTTTTCTTTTTTCAAAGGGCCTTTTATAGCTTCCCTAGATCCCTCATTTGCCAAAATTCCAACTAATAGTCTTTTGATAAGGAAGCTACTTTTTCCAAGTCTGGCTGTTTACAATTCTCCTTCTACAAAGACTCTTTCTGATACAACACACTTACAGAGCACCTCCAACCAAACCACACTCCCTCTCTCCTTAAGCCTCTTGATCGCTTATTCATTTTTGCTCTCATGATAGGATAAAAGTGCCAACACTAAATTTAGCATTTATTTGCAATTCTTTGCAATAGGTTGATTCAGCAGGCCATACCTTTTTTCTTCAGTGCCTGAAAGCTGCCAGCACCAGGAATATATTATAAAACAAAGGAGAAATCAAATCATGCCCTCATTGAGCTTAGACATTTTAAAAATAAAAGTTAAATACATCATGTGCCACATGGCAATAAATGCTAAGGAGGGAAAGTAAGCAGGAAAGACAACAATAAGATGTGTATTTCCATGGGTGGGTGCAGTTGAAATTTTAGACAGAGGTGTCCAGGGCCAACCTCTCTGAGAACATGACCTTTGAGTAGAGACCTAATGAGGAGAGAGAATGAATGTTGGTGATAAGGGAGAAGATCTTTGCAGACAGATGATAGTATGTTCAAAGTGCCCTGAGGTAAGAACATGCCTGGATGTTCAAGGAATCTTGCAGAGGCCAGTGTCAACGCAGTGGAATAAATGAGATAAGGAGGTGGAGAAAATTAAAGTGGTGGTGTTGAGAAGTACCCTTTGCTATTAGGAAGCCTTTTGGACTCTATTTTATCCTGAATATAACAGGAGACCACTGGAGGGCTCTGAGCAAAGGATGAAAATGATCCTGTTTACGCTTGAACACGGCACTATGATTGCTGTGTTGATAGTACCCTGAAGAGGGCAGAGGGAGGAACAGGGACACCAGCTATCAGACTCTTGCAATAATTTTGAAGAGAGACAATGTGACTTGTACCGAGATGGTGACAAGTGAGTGGATGAGAAGTCAAGTTTGGGGTATGTTTTAAATGTGGAGTCAATCTGATTCACTGAAAATAGACATATATGAACGAGAAGAGTCAAGGATGACACGAAGGTTTGTGACTTCAGGAAGCAGAGTAACAGAGTAAGCAGCAGGTGAACTTCACAGATTGCAGGCGTGGGCTTGGAGGGGAGGAAATATGGGAAAACACGTAAAGTCTGGAAATCAACAAATAATTCTGCATCTCAAATGCTCTCCACCACCAAGTGTTACTATTTGTTCTCAGGTTTATAACCACAATAGAAAATTGTGATCATAATTTTTTTTTAAGTTTTATTTATTTGGAGATACAGAGAGGGTGAGGAGGGGCAGCGCGAAAGGGACAGAGAATCCCAAGCAGGTTCCGCATGGTCAGTGCAGAGCACAGTCAGTGCCTGGCTCAAACTCAGAAACCATGAGATCATGACCTGAGCCGAAGTCTAATGCTTAACTGACTGGGCCACCCAGGAGCTCTGTGATCATAAATGTTCTGATACAACTTTGTTCCTTGTATGTTTTTAATTTGATCCTAAACTAAAAGAAAATCTGAGATTGATATTCTTTACCCTTAGTTTAACAGATTAGGAAGAGGAAACTCTAAAATGTTATGGTTATTTTGTCCTTTCCAGTAACAGATTAAACTGCTTACTTTATGTCCCTTAGTGACAGCATAAATAGTAAAAATCAAAGTGTTAATTAACAATCAAGCCATTTTTGAGACTCAAAAACCTTTTGAAAAAAGCAAAACTCATGTTCTACCTTCTTCTCTTTTAACTAAGATTTTTTTAAAAAAATCTGGATCACAAGTGCTTCTACGTATCTAGAAATGTACAGAAATTTTATTTTTATATACACCAAAACAGTGATTCAGCAGTTGCTCCCAATGGTCTCAGATTAGAAAAAAAATTTTTTTGTTTGTTTTCTTTTGTTTTTTCTTGTGAGTTACACTTAAATTTTTCTTTTACCTAATATAAGCTAAACATCCAAGAAAATCTTTACTATTTTACGTTCTATATTAATAAGCCTTGGATTCAATGATACACAGCGTTTAAAACTCAGTAGTTTTCATTATATTCTCATGCATAGCAAGTGAGGGAAATGCTTAATCTGCAGCTGGACTGTGTGGGGCTGGGCCGGGCCAAAGTTTTGTCTTCTCATTCTAGGACCTAGGATGAAGGAGAAGCTCCTCCATTGATCAAGCTATTCTTATGGGTGAGTGCAGAAGCTGGAAGTGGTGGGGGGAGGCAGACCTGAACCACACAAGTACATTCACAGCTGTAATCTCAATGTGACTTATGACATGTTTATCCACATTTCATTGAGCAATTCAAGTTATATGACCAAACCTGAAGTTAATGGGGCAGAAAATGTGCTCCCCCAGCAAAGCATGGCAAGAGTGGCAAATGTGATCCAATTGCACATTTTATTTTAAAAATATTTTACTCTTAATGTAGGTTTGTCTTCCTGGCTATAAATAAAATCAACTTTTTCTATCTAACCTCAGTTTTTGCGTGTCTAAATCAGGATAATAAGACATACCTGGAAAACATTTCTGAAGATAAAATGAAAGTACACATACCAATATCCCAGTTACAAATCAAACATCTTGAAAGTGTTTTTTTTTTTCTCTTGTTTTGGAGGTATCCAGTCTTTGGATATTTTATGCATGAAAAAATGATCATGCTAATTCCCTATTAATGACTGCTGTTACAGATAAAAAAATTGTGTGAGCATTGTCATATGTGCAGCAGAACAATTGAATGGTGTTATAGTTGTTATAGATTGTGCTTCTATGACATAGCTGTATGTAGAAATGTACTATAGGGCACCTGGGTGCCTCAGTCAGTTAAGCATCTGACTCTTGATTTTGGCTCAGGTCAGGATCTCACAGTTCATTGGATAGTCCCTCGTCAGGCTCCACGCCAACAACATGGAGCCTGCTTGAGATGCTTTCTCTCCCCCTCTCTCTGCCTGTCCCCTGCTCATAAACACATGTTATCTCTCTCAAAATAAACATTTAAAAAGTAAATAAATAAAATCAACCCAGAAAATCAAATCTACAATACCAATCTCTCTTACTGAGTATGCACATCCATCTCCTAATTACCTCCTGCTCTAAAATCAAATTAACGTATTAAAAATCAATTACTTTTCAATCACATATTGAATTCATACTGAACAAGTTGGTAGAGGCCCACGTCTGTTTTATTTTCTTCAGTAGTTGCTGTTGTTATTTTGATGCTATTAACTTGTAGCATGCTCCATCAGACAGAATCTCCTCAAGTCGTGAAGATCTTAGGCGCTTTGTCTGCCCAGGAATAGTTTCATGTCTCCATGGTTGTTGAGAGATTTTTCACAAAGACAAAAGACCACAGAAGGCCACAAAGGAAATAAATTATTGAATTTTATAAAATAAAATAGCTCAAAAAAGCTGGATTTGACCGAGTGGGGGGGGCAGGGGAGAGAAAGGGAGAGAGAGAATGCTGCACTGTCAGCACAGAGCCTGGTGCAGGACTCGAGCCCACAAAACGTGAGATCATGGCTTGGGACGGAATGACAGAATCAAGATTCAGCTGCCCAACCAACTGAGCCAGGGCCCCAGGAATCTCTTGATATTCTTCTATAATACTGGAGAATAGATTCTTGCCATTCTGAGAGATAATCCTGAGAGCATCCTATCTCTGAGATAAAGAAAAAACCAAGATCATGCCAGGCAATAAAATCATGTATTTTAGAACGAGCACAATTACATTATTTTAGGTACTACTGGGACAGGAAAAAAGTTACTGGAGCATGAGACAGAACTGAATTCTTTGGATATGAGAGGGATAAATTGAGCTCATGACCCATCAGTTTGAAAAACAGTGTTTTAAATAATTTGTTTCACTTCTTGGTTATGAATAAAGAAACAAAAAAAAACTGGTTTAGAGAGAAACATGAATGTATGAAATGATATTTGCTATCTCAGTAAGGGCTGAAGACTCAGTTTTGGAGTTTATACAACCCAAAGTTCTACTCCAACCCTATGGCAGAACTATTCTCCAGGCCCATAAGCACAAACTGCTGAGCTGGGTGCAACCAGCTCAGTTTGCATCACAGACACCGAACAAGGTGCCTTGTCTTGGGAAGCTCTGCTTCTACGGTGGTTGAAAAGGCACAAGGAGGGGTGCCATTTCTTGGCATCTCCAGTTATTTTTTATTTTTTTATTTTTTTTAATGTTTGTTTATTTTTGAGAGACAGAGAGCATGAGCGCATAAGCAGGGGAGGGGCAGAGAAAGAGAGAGAGAGAGAGAGAGAGAGAGAGAGAGAATCTGAAGCAGGCTCCAGGCTCTGAGCTGTCCGCACAGAGCCCTATGAGGGGCTTGAACTCACAAGCCATGGGATCATGACTTGAGCCGAAGTAAGACGCTTAACCAACTGAGCCACCCAGGAGCCCTACTGGCATCTCCAGTTTAATGAATAAAAGGCTCACGTGGGATTTCTGATTGTTGGAGCTCATTTCACATGGCTGAGTACTGATGGATAGAAAGCCTAGTTAGATGAGGTTCTATCTTAGGCAGGGACAGATTCTCAATATGATCAGTTTCACCAACAACACAGGAAGCATTTCTAAACCTTGTAGAGCACCATTAAGGGTGACTGATATCAGTATCATATAATTCAGAAAATCTTCCCTATATTTATAGATCTTTACAAAATGACATTCCCCAGTCTGGAAATATACAAGAAAACCACAAAATTAACTAGTAAAATATAATACAGCATAATATATTGGATTTGGCTGAAGGATTTAATCCTGTGTACAATGTTACTCATTTCCCATTGATATTTTCAATGCAAGCATTTTATGATCCTTTACTTTACTTCCCTTCACAGAAACTACATCTTTTATAAATTGAAGCTTTGTGGCCACCCTGTGCTGAGCAAGTATATCAGTGCATTTTTCTAATAGTATTTGTTCATTTTGTGTCTCTGTGCCACATTATGGTAATTCTCACAATATTTCAAACTTGGTCATTATTATTACATTTGTTAGGTTATCTGTGATCAGTGATTATTACTCCCTGAAAGCTCAGATGATGGTTAGCATTTTTTGGAAATAAAGTATTTTAAATTAAGATCTATACATTTTTTTCAGACATGCTATTGCACACTTAGTGGACTAGAGTGTAACAAGGACATAACTTTTATATGCACTGGGAAACCAAAAAATTCACTTGTCTTGTTTAATGGCGATATTCAGTTGTGGTGTTCTGGAACCAAACCTGCAAAGCTCTAAGGTATGCCTGGAATTCATTCTAGTTAATGCTGTTTTTAGACAATAGGAGACAGTCCAATTTAAAGTGTGATAACTACAACATATTTCCCTGATGACATGTATTATGCCATCCTAAATGACACAATACATCTGCCAAATCAATTATGTTTACCTGAGACATGCATAACAAATGAAAACAACTTTGTACTCTAAAAACGTGTTTACTCCTTTTCCACTTTACAAATTATAACCTCTGTTAAGACATTTGTTTCATCTGGATAGTTTTAGCATCAATTACTTTTAGAGAGAACGTGGTAATGATTGTAAATAATTGTACAATGAGAAAGGAAATTACGTATGAGATTATTATATAGAGTCTCATATCACTCTGTGATGTATAAAACTGACCATGTGCTGTGTGTAAAAGGTAGTCTAAATTATATCTGATAAAACATAAGCAATCCATATCTTCCTGATGTTTAGATGCCCCCATACTCTACAGGGGCCTGATCAAAGAAAGCAAGTTTTTTTCACTCTAAGTTTAAAACCAAAAGAACTCATTCTTCTGTAGCAGATAATATAAGAAAATTTAGATTTCCTCTCCAAGTGTAAACCCATTACTAGGGAAGGAAATTTTTAGCACAGAGCTCTACAGAATGGTAGACTCCCTTGTTAAAATAAATAAAATGGTAAGATGAAATACAAATGAGATAATAAGGAGGGAACGGGCCATCAGTTAATTACAGTTTTGTCCTCTCAGCAAATTTTTACCCATGATGAGACTTGGCATTTATGTTCAATATCCAAGATTACTTTTCAAATCCCTCTTCCTTTGCTTCCATTTATCAGTCCTTATTAGAATCAAAACTTACCTCCTAATTCTTCAGCTAATGGTCTTCTCAAGCAAAAGGTTTTACTACATTAGTGAGGTCTGAGTGTATCTACACTGGAGAAACATCAAAATAGACTGTCCCATTCAACAAAACACTGTTTTAGGGGAGTAGGAAATAAGAAATTGTTGTGAAAAGGAAACAATTATTCACTGTGTTTTTTATACCTTACGTTGTAGATTATATATTACATATATATATTATATATACGTATATATAATTCTCTTCTCTGAAAAGAAAAGACAACAAAAGAACTGTGGTTCTGGGACTTGAGATGTTCTCAAACTGAGATGTCACTAGGAAAACTTTTATTGATGGAAATACATGTGGATCTCTTTATGTGAATCTACCAGTTTTTCCCCATTAAAAGTCAATTCACAGTGAATACATCGTTATGAATAAATATTTATATCTTCTCTGTGAAGCTCCATGTAATATTAACTAACCTCCTAAGAAAATTTAATGGTCTGCCAGCTGTCTACTCTATCACATTCTTAAATGCTCCATTTGGGGGTGTTACAGCCACCATAACAATATAGAAATGTTACCTTTGGCTTTCATATATTTCTAAGTTGTGTAATCTGTGTACAAAATTTTTAAAAAAGTATCCCCATCACCATAATGAGGGTATCCTGTGATAAAAGAAGGTTAAGTCAGAAAACCTTAAACTACTTTTAGCAAACGTCCTTTGGTGTACTGAATCTTCTACAATATGGTGCAACAGAATCTGGGTAATATCAATGGGAAACATCCAATATGGTGAAATAAATGGACCACACTACTGGATCAGTAATTGTGGTAGGAGGAGAGTACCAAGACTCTCAATGACTCCTTCATGGCATTGCTCTATAATTACATGCATTATTCTCCTTTTCAGCTAGATATTTAAAATATGTACACACAAACACACAACACCCAAACTACGGCTTACTAATTGGAAGTTTAAGCTTAATATTGGCTTTGATATTTTTGTCACATACAGTTTGTACTCTTTAAAAATGTTAAAGAAATACAGACAATGTGGACAAACTCATAAATAAAGAGAAATAGTCTCAGACTACTCTCACTTCTATCACTTTTGAATAAATCAGGGCTGTCTCACAAATGTTCTTTTAGAAGTTTTACCTGCATTTTTATGGAAACCTAGTTAGTGTCAAACAGCTGAAAAGGTGAATATCTGTAAAATGTAGGAAAATGACTTTTGTGTATTTATTCTCATATTTTGGGGACAAATATATTTCTAGAAAGTAATTTTATATATTCTGGTTTAATATCTGACTGTATTTCAGGATTTTCACGTCTCATGTTGGTCTTTATATCTCAGCCTCAAAATCATAAACATGAATTAGAGTCAGAACATTTTCCCAGTTCCTGTCCTTGATAATGAGTAATGTCTATTACTTTCCAGGCTTCTTCCTTCCCTTGGAAAGGAAAATGCTCTCAGACATTCTTTTTTTTCCTTTAATACTGATTTAATTGGGCCAAAGAGAGGTAATTTGGAGTCTTTGTACACTGTCCTAATCAGTTTCTTCTAATGCACTTTTATTTCAATTCTGCTCTACACTTCTTCTTATCCACAACTTTTAGGGATGTTTCTAACCCAATCTTGACTAATGGATTCTTAGGGTCCACCCCTGTATCATTTACTCCAGTCTAATTTTCCACTGGTTATGTGGCCATTGCTAGGCATCATGGACAACTCTTTTTGCCTTCAAATCTGACACTACCTGTATGAGTCTTGTTTTCCTTATTCTACCATAATTTGTGATGGAACTGTGGACCGACTATGTCTTCTACTCTGACCGCTTTCTCTTGACATGACCTCTATTTTCTGACAATACGGAACTCCTGCTGGTGAGTTCTAGCCTCCATGTGATTGTAGCTTCTTAGGTCAGTTGAGTTCACCAAATATTGTTAAGCATTTAGAAAGTGCCCAGTGCTAAATGTAAGGGAAACAGGGACAAATAAGACACCCTCCCACTTGTTAAGGGACTACTAATTTGACTGTGAGGAAGAAAGGAAATTGCAAATCAATGTAAGTGCCACTTAATAGTACTGATGATTTCACTATTGCTTCTACTCCAGTGTGTTCCAACCCTCATCTTTACTGTCCCACAATCTACAGAGAGTTATTGTGGACAATCTGGACTACAAGAATTACTTATACATGAACAAAAAGAGGTCCTGGCCTCTGATCTCTCCCACAGATCATGAGTGTCTCATCTTCTACTGTTTCCCTCTTATAAATCCTACACGGTATTGACCGCATGTTCTCTGCCTAAATGTAGAAGTAACTAGGCTTTAAAGAGTAAAATGGACTTTTCTTTTTTGCACAAGTCTCTTTTGACATGCTTTCTTCATGTAATAAATCAACAAATTTTCATCTGGCTCTTTACAAACACTAAAGTCCATGAGAAGATCTACATTTTATAGAAACAAAACAGAAATTCAAAATTGATAACTTCCAAATTGCTAAATATCCCGTTATGGACATTAGAGAATCATACTTCTTACTTACAAATGCCACAAAGGGCAGGCATCACATTTTAATTAGTATCCAAAGCATATAGCATATAGCTTCTTTAATTTTTTTCAGCATAGTAAAATAGCATCAGATAACTTCTTCATTATCTATAATTTACCCTCAAATAGCAAACTTGTATTCAAGTCAGGGCATTTCTTCAGTTCCTGGTTCTGAGTATATCTATTATACTTTCCACACAACAATTATTGCTCATGAATTTTTATGAAAGCAACTTAACAATATATTATAACTGAGTCTGTATGCACACAGTGAATTGGGTAACGGTCACACTCACATATATAATGCAATTTATATAAATACTTCCACCTAAGGCACCTGACTATTTCAGGTCAATATCCTGGCTTGAGTTGCAAAGAATTTTCCAACACACTATTTGTCATGATCTTAGTCTTATTTAGTTTCAGAATGTCATGCTTTTAGGTACTTAATAATTAAATATGGATGATACAACACTCCCTGGTGTTAAAATGGTACACTGGACTGTAAAATTCACAATAAAGACACTAAAAGTTAAGGTGACAGTCAAGCCAGATGGCTTCTCTGATGTTCTAAAATACACGTGAAAGATTTTATTAATTTAATCACCATCTGGGATATAGTTGAAAATTAGCATCTATGGGCGGTTAAATCCAGATATAATCTGGATGTGACAATGTGTTCTACTCCAACTTCTGCTATTTTTCTCTTTGGTGACACTGTGTGGAATCATTTTAGTTCTTCTTTCCCATGTGCGTGCTTAAATAGGATACCTGACTTCTGCCAGATGATATTGTTGAAAGCTGTTGAAATTGAAAT
Organism: Prionailurus bengalensis; assembly: GCF_016509475.1. Taxonomy (NCBI): domain Eukaryota; kingdom Metazoa; phylum Chordata; class Mammalia; order Carnivora; family Felidae; genus Prionailurus; species Prionailurus bengalensis. Next base: position 22,475,420 of record NC_057350.1, on the reverse strand, counting down.
GAGAAAACATTTATGTATATGTCCATAAGGTGATAATGGATTCTTACACAAATCCTAGATCATTGCGTCATGAAATCTACTAAGTTACACGCTTTCAAGAAGTAACATCAATTTGATTTCATCTTCACTGGCTTCTGAAAGTTTTAATATCAAATGTAAATTTTCAAATAAATGAGAAAGGAATGATCTTCCAAAATAAGTGTATACCCAGAGAAGTGGATCACAAGTAATCTTTTAAATGACACTGCATCCTTGGGCAACCAGGTCAACTTTCCTTCGTTGGAATTCAATTTCTCACCTAGGAATTTAAGATAGTATAGGTCCAGATGACATTAATGCTACTAGACCAGGGATTGGCAAAGTATGACCCCTGGGCCAAATCCAGTTCACAGCATATTTTTCTACTGCCCTAAGGTAAAAGTTGCTTTGTTACATTTTAAAGGGTTATAGAAGACAAGTAAACAAATAAACATGTAAGTATTACAAAGAAGAAGATCAAAGAGAGACTATATGCCAGCAAGGATATTTTCCTATCCTTGGATTTATTAGGTGTATTCTTCGCCACCTCAGATATTTACTATCTGGCTCTTGGTAGAAAGAAACCCTTACACTAGATTATGAATTACTATAGAGATTCGGTCTGTTAGCCTCAACATTGATTCTGGATTGCAGTAATTTCACAAATATAAGAAACATGCATGAAAAATCACCCTGCATAACTATGGCAGAGTTCTAAATTGAATAGTGCTAAAAGATCAGTGTAACTGACTAATATATCCAACCATTGATAATGTTAATTAAGACTAGGTACTTGGAAATCCAGCGAAGTAGATTTGTTGGGAAATTTAAATTAATTGTTAATATTAATTAATTTTAACTATTTCATTAACCTAAAAATAATACCCATGTCTTTCTAAATGTAAAAATCAACAATTTTGTAGTGCCTTTGAATTTTATAAACTCCATTTACCTATGTCTTCTTATCTGATATTGACAAAGATCCTAGGTTTCAGTGTTTTTATAAAACTAACTTAAAGTCACAGAACTACTTAGTGATAAGCCTTGAAGTTAATTATTAATTCAACTTTCTGTCTCCAACACCCATGCGCTTTCTTCTCATGCACCCTGATCAGGGTCGCCCCTGATCTGAAAAAAAAATTAAAACAAACAAACAAAACAAAGAGGAACCTCCAAAATAACAATTTTATCAAGGGAAAGAAAAAAGAATTTTCTTATGCATATAAAAATGAGTGGAGTTAATAGCGTACCAACCTCAAACATGGTGTAAATAAATAAGTTAATCATTTTTACTTAATTAGAGTTTATTTTTCAGTTAATATAACTAGAAGCTGGAAAAATGGAGTGAAAATGATAAGCATTAGGTTATAAAATAATTCCATTTTTAAAGGAATTTAAAATTTATAAATCTGTATCCTATATATTTCTACTCTCAGATGGAACAGATTAAAATAGTAAAATAGTAAATGGCTGTGAAAGAACAGAATTAAGAAATTTGTCTAGTTCTTCTAATATCTCATAAACCTGAAATATATAGTGTAAAAATACCAAAGGTATGACATTCAAATTTTTCCTTCAATTTCCCATTTTTTGGCTAAACATCTTCTTTAATACAAATAAAATATAAATGTTCCACTTAATTCAAATCATAAATATAATATATTTTAGTAAAGGGTAAGGAATTACATTTCCTCATTGATATTCATTAACTTAATATAATGTAAAAGTTAAAGTATTTCTGAATCATGTAGACATCCTTTTTACCACAACCATTAGGTTTGGTTTGTAAAACTATAGCTTTATTACTCTACTAAAATCTTTTATACAGTATTATATAATATGGCACTCTCTAGTTTTCCCTGTGGTGTATAATCTTCCACACTTTTAGGTTTTTATAATCTCACCGAGGAAAACACTGTCCAAGTTACTGATTCTTTTTTAAATACAAAATTTTAAATCTCGATAGCAAATACACATGATGAAATAACCAGGCCTTTAAACAGGCTATTATAGATGTAATACATTGCATCAATTCCAAACCAGAACTCCCAACCTTAAGGTAAAATCCTTCCCTAGATCAGTAAGATCAGATCTCTGAAAATTGTTTTTATTTGTGGTCTTAGGGTACTCATCATGAATTTTCTACTAAGGGAATTCATTATCTTATATTTCAACATTGTATTAAGAGAAAGTATTCAAAAATTGTATTTCACAAGCCCAATCATACAACATTTGCCAGATAACCAGCTACCTCCCATGATACAATCCAAGGAAACTTTCAAATATTAATTTTGGAAACCAAAGCAGAAAGTGTAAGTCAATTCCCAAAGTTCAAGTGCACCTTTTAATTTCTGTGACTTATTTGATCCATAAAGACCTTCTTGAGCACAGCAGAATCATTACTGTAACTTTCCTACCATAACCTCAGTGGAAAATCAGATGACATGATTCTATCACTGTAACAATAATAGAGGGTCAACTTTGGCAGTTTTGTTTTATTTTTTGTTTTGTTTTGGGGGGTATTATTATTATTATTTATTTTTTGCAATTGTTACTCTTTCAAAGACTAACCATTCTGCCATTGCACTTGGCATCAGCTTAATTCTCTTACTTGTAAATAGAAAGTTATGACCTAAATAATTAGGTAATATCCCTACAGGACTTATCTACTCAGGGAAAACATAAAGCAGAATAAATGTGTTTAATTATAATTTGGTCATGCCTAGACTATCACAGCCTGCTTATGTTTTTTATTTCACTATAACTTGCACAAGATTATGGCAAATAAATGAACACAGTGACAATTTCAAATGGTCCCAGCACACAAACTGATACATTTCTTTGGAGAAGTTAGCAATTTGGAAAGACGGGTATGTATTTAAAGATATGATACATTCAATTATACTACAAACACGTTTTCACTTGATCTTAGCCAAAGGGCCGAGAAGTGATTACAAACACATTTTCACACGCACACAAATCATCCAAGGTATAAAAGAAGTCTCCATTTCTTAGCTTCAACACGTTTCTTCTCTAGAGGAGTATAGGCTTCCTTGTAACATTCACAGATAAGTCAGTCTTATCAGCATCTGCACTCTAAGAAGTCTGGTCACATCTAGGTCGTAACTCTAAGACTGCAGGCTCCAATATTACGAGGAGTGTTTTTAGTGCACACCATCCTTACCATATACCAACAGTATCATCTCAGGCACAATTAGTTCATATATCTGAGCTTCAGTTTCCTTATTTGTAAAACGGATTTGACAATATCATGCTCACAGGTTTGTTGTGGGAATGCATGAGATAATTCATGTAAAATATTTGGAGTAGCTCTTGTTGCAGAATGCGTACTTAATATATAAATGTTGCATGTTATTATTATTATTAACTTCCTGTTATTTATTTGCCAGTTTATGGCTATATACATCTGGCTGTATGAAAATTTAATCCCAAGGCATTATCATTTCTAAAACAGCATTGAACTCTCCGCACATAAGTCTTTCCAACCCAATTTCTGAGGCGTTATTCTTGCTGCCCCTTGTCTCTTTTTGCCCTTGCAAAACACTCAGTTTCAGGGCGCCTGGGTGGCTCAGTCAGTTAAGTGGCTGACTTCGGCTCAGGTCATGATCTCATGGTTCCTGCCCGCATTGGGCTCTGCACTGACAACTCAAGGTCTGGAGCCTGCTTTGGATTCTGTGTGTGTGTGTGTGTGTCTCTCTCTCTGTGCCCCTCCCTCACTCGCGCTCTGTCTCTCTCAAAAACTGAATAAACGTTAAAAAAAAAATTTTTTTAAAAAAACACTCAGTATTATGTCATGACATGTTGAAGAGGCAGATCAATTTAATTTTCATTCAAGTCCACTTTAAATATATACAGATATTCCACTATAATTAAAGTGCTATCAATTAGTAAATAGTATCATCTCTGGCTGTTTCTTCCCCATTTTTGTTAATAAATCTAGAGTGTGGAGTATTATTGGGAAAATATTATCACTCAATAAGTACGTGTTGGATGAATAAAAAACTTACTACTTTAATTAAAAAATGTGTATATTAGAGCTGAACTTTAAGATACTAGAAAACTACAGGCCCCCCTTTCCTGGTCCTCTACCATCTATCAATCCTATAAAGAGGAAATTATGTACATAGAGTACCCTAATGGATATGCCATCATCAATCAAACGAGTTGATTAATTGACACAATATTTAAGTTAAACTAAGCTGAGTCTTCTTTAGCCATAATAACTTAAGTGCTAAAAACATTCCTTAGTCTTAACACAGTACTTAGTATTTAATGGAAATTCAATTAAGTGCAATTTATTTCCTTGTAACCTAGATATGAAATCTTCCTTCTGGCTTATGTATAATTCTCCCAAATACTCGTTGCCGCAACTGCATTCTATTAAACACGATGGCTTAAAATGCCACCTAATAGCGTAAAGATCTCTTAGGGTCAAGTGAAGTAAAATGACAAAGGTAAGTTAATTGCAGGTCTTGGCAAAGTTTAAAAAGTAAGTTGTCTGGGTGCCTGGGTGGCTCAGTTGGTTAAGTGTCTGGCTTCACCTCAGGTCATGATTTCACGGTTCCTGAGTTGGAGCCTTGCATCGAGCTCTGGGCTGACAGCTCAGAGCCTGGAGCCTTCTTCAGATTCTGCATCTCCCTCTCTCTCTGCCCCTCCCCTGCTCGTACTCTGTCCCTCTCTCTCCCTCAAAATAAATAAATCTTTTTAAAAAATAAAAAAAATAAGTTGTCAAACAGTAAATTATGTGGTGTAAATTTCCATCAACTTTAGAATATTTTTAATAAGAGTAGTAAAAATTCTAGTATCTTAATAATTATAGTCCTTTTTATCTTAAGGACATTTTTAGAAAGTAAAAATTACATGAACAAAGATGTCAATTACTACAGGATCAAAAAGAATGAAATACTGGGAATGATAGCTTTAACTAAATGAATATTCATAAATTGTTAGAATATTATGCAGCATATACAATTATAACTGAATATGATAACATGTGGAAAATATTTATAATACACTTTCACGTAAAACAATGCAAAGTGCAAAATGGTATGTTCTCTCTGATTAAAAGTGTTCAACTTACATTCTTAAAAACTAAAGTTCTGGGGCGCCTGAGGGGCTCAGTCGGTTGAGCGTCCGACTTCTGCTCAGGTCATGATCTCACGGTCCGTGGGTTCGAGCCCCGCGTCGGGCTCTGTGCTGACAGCTCGGAGCCTGAAGCCTGTTTCAGATTCTGTGTCTCCCTCTTTCTCTGACCCTCCCCTGTTCATGCTGTCTCTCTGTCTCAAAAATAAATCAATGTTAAAAAAAAAAACCAAAAACTAAAGTTCAGAAAAATATTTTTTTTCAGATTTCAAAAAGATTGCTCAATTCCCAAATGCTGATTTTCCCATGTAGGGGATGACTGGGCTTCTGACTCTGCCAACACTGATGATTTGGAAAAGGAGAAGCTGATTCATTCTTCTGTGTTACAATGAGAGGCGAGAGGGATGTTCAGTTTCTCTTGCAAATAGAATTAGCAACACAATTTTCTTGGCAAACAATCAGCTGGCATCAACTTGTCCAAAGGGTGTGGATCTTTATAGGTGGTAGTTAGGGATTTATGGTGTTTTCGACATTTGTTTATTACCTTCTCCCAAAAAATGTAAAGTATGGCACTAAGATGACAAAATTATACACACACACACACACACACACACACATATGTATACATATACACATATATATATATTATCATCATGTGATCTAAATAATATTCATGTTAAGATGATCTAAACTGCACATTAATGAATCAATCCCGATAAGACAAAATATATCTTGGAAGAAATGAGTCCTCATAATTAAACATGCAGTTTATCCATGGAGTATATTTGAAGAGCTATTATCTTCACTCTGGTATACAATTTAAAATTTAACAGACAAGGGGCACCTGGGTGGCTCAGTCGGTTAAGGGTCTGACTTCGGCTCAGGTCATGATCTCAGAGTCTGTGACTTCAAGCCCCATGTCGGGCTCTGTGCTGACAGCTCAGAGCCTGGAGCCTGCTTTGGATTCTGTGTCTCCTTCTCTCTCTGCCCCTTCCCCACTTGTGCTCTGTCTCTCTCTGTCTATCAAAAATACATAAATGTAAAAAAAATTAAAATAAAATAAAATTATAACAGACAAGCAGAAGTTCTCCAAGAGGAAGAACAGTGGGATTTGTAAACGTAATCATCCCATGTTTCGTAAATAATAAAAACAGAGCTCATATAATAATAATAGCTAAGCTTTCTTAAACCTTTCCTTTTGATAGTCACTAGCTTCATTGTTTTCCATGTGTTACCATATTTAAACTTCATAAGATCTTTTAAAAAAATTAATTAATTAATTAATTAATTTAGTGTTTATTTATTTTGAGAGAGAGAGTTAGAGAGCAAGTAGGGGAGGGGCAGACAGAGAGGGAGACAGAGAATCCCAAGCAGGATTTACAGCTGACCGCACAGAGCCCAACGCAGGGCTTGAACTCAAGAACTGTGATCATGACATGGGCTGAAACTGAGTTAGACACTTAACCTACTGAACCATCCAGGTGCCCTTTAATTTATTTATTTAAATTCAAGTTAGTAAACTTCATAAGATCTTACTGCAATTTTTATCTCCATTTTACTTAGGTGGAACCTGAAGAAATAACTTGCCTAATACGTCCGCTTCAGAAAACCAGATTTTCTTTGTTGAAGGGCAATTTCTCCAGTAAAACATTTTACTTTGTAACAGTTGTTACTGTTTATAAAGTCACATGCTTAATCAACAAAGGCATCTAGGGCTAGATTCAATAGTTCAGTAAAAATTTACTTAGATCAGAGGCCAGGGATTCACTGTTGTATATGACATCTGTCACAAAATTCTTAAGAAAAACATTAGGATCCAAATGTGAGATCACTGATATCTTTTTTGTGTCATTTTTAAAAATGTGTTCTCTATGAACACAAATATTCTTTTAGATTTGGAGTCTCGGGCCATGTGTAACACCTTGGCATAAATGAGAAAATAAATTTAGAATGTCACAAGCTTTTTCATTGTATTGATCTCTTATTTTCTTGCAGAATACCCAGACTTGTAAAACTGAGAGAAGTCAAGGAAAATGTCAACCTCTCAAGCTACCACAACTAAGGAGTGTAAGACCTGGGATTTGAGCTTATGGGTATTTGATTCCAAGTCTGTCTTTAACCTAGTAGTATTGCAAAAGGAAAGTTTCATAAAGGTATACAGAAAGAAGTCATAGGAATTGTTTGTGGATTCACTTGAAGGGGTGGGGTAATAGGATTGGTCAGCAGAGCCTGAGGACTGAGGAACAGGTAACAAAATCATTCACCTTTATGGTTAGATCTGGCAGTGGGAAAACCAATGTTAGCTAACGTATTAATAGCTTACTATGATCAAGGTTTTAAGCAGACCCGAAGATACAGTTTTCTAATTTTTTTTTAATGTAGTGAAAGCCTGCACTGCACAGAACAGAGATATGGATAAGGATTTAAGGAATCTCATGCATTTATGTATGAATTATAATGGAATATACAAGAAAGATAGCATCTTCAAGAAGGTAAAAAAATAAAAGAACTCAAGAATATTCAGTTTTGAACATTGTATGCTTTCTCTCTCGAAGAAAATATAATATCTTGTTAAGCTGTAAGGTTTGTTCAGATAAGCTCTAATATATTGCTTTTTCTACCATAGTGTCAAGATCTTTTTATGTTCTTAAGACAAAGACATCTAAAGACTCAAGACTTATTTTAATATATCATTTTGAATAGAATATTCTACCCCAAGAGTTAGAGATCTGTATATACTACTATTAGAGAAGATGATTGAGAATGTTATTCTACGAACATCACTTTCTTCATTATAGTCTCTTAATTTCATGATTGTTATGCCATTTTTATTGTCATTCATGTTTAAAATTTGTTTTAAAAGTAACAACCTAGTTATGAACCGTGTGAAACACTGTTTCTTGTCTTGACATAACGTCCGTAAATAGAATATAAAGCTCTTAAAACACCTTAGGATCTAATTCCATGAAGGTAGAAATGAGACATCAGGGATTCAACCCAATGGTAAAGAAACAAAACAAAGATAGATTTAAATGTTAAACCTCATGAAGTCAAAAACGTGCCAAAGGACTTTTTCATTTACGATACTTTTATTTCTCCAAGCTTATGTTCATCGACCATCTAATAAAACCTGAAGAAAGCAGAAATCTGCAGTTTCTTTGTTCTTGTGTATTTGGGGAGCAGGAAGAGAAACTAAAAAGCCAAACACATGTCATATAAAATTGCAGTCACAGAGCAGAGGTAGGGTATAATATAGCAGGACTTATGTATTAAGTAGGTTACTCAGTTATGAGTCACATAGACGTTTTAACTAAGATACTAAGAACATTTTAATCTAGTGTTGGGGGATTTCTGACTGGTGGCAACCAAAATATTCCTGCTTCTGCACTTTCTTTGTGATGAAGTCCCACCAAAGTTTGATTACCTGAGAATGAGGAAGGCTTTAGTATAGCGGAAAAATGATGAAGACAAGATGGCAAATATCAAGATAAACAAGGCAAGCAACCCAAATAAGGAAGGCGTGAATAAATTGAAAAGTGGAAATATGGAGCAGGGGAGTGAACAATGAGTAAATAATGAAATAAGGATAAAATAGAGAGGACAAAATAGAGTCTTATGATGTTTCTTTTAACAAATGTATGTGAAAAATCACATTTTTAAAGAGAAAGTGATTACCACGAACCTCCACATTTCTTGAAGGAACAAATGAACTACAAATGTGGAATTGAATGTATATTAGAGAAGGAAGTAGGGATTCTGCTGTTATGTTATTAACTTGATCAATAACCACAACCACACAGATAATTTAGCACCACCTTCACCCTCAATTCACTTTAGTGCTTGTAATCGCCTATTGATTGTTAGCTAACCAAATAATTACAAAGCTCCACTTTCTATCTATTGAGTAAACATAATCTCTGTGGCAACTATGGCGTATTTAAAATGGATAAAAATGAATCTAATAAATTGCAAATATGCAAAGTACGATCAATTTGAAAATTCAGAGTGTCCTTAATTATTTAAGTAGAATTATATTATAATTAACTAAATATCAAAATAATGGAATCAATAAAATGCCCAAAAGGGCATTATTTACTGTGTCATTGTCTACTCATATTGGGGCATTCTTGTAGAAATGAATAAAATCAAATACTTCTGCTCAATCTGAATTATTCGCTGTGACCCCTAAAATACTCCTTAAAAATCAAAACATAAAATTATTTACTATAGCAGAGATAACATATAAGTTTCTTCAATCTCTAGTGTATGCCAGACACATGCCATTCATTTAGGGATAATCTCTATCTTCTAATTTCTTGAAGAGTTTGTGTAAGATTGGAATGATCAATTCTATGAATATTAAGTAAAACTCAGTTGCAAGCACATTTGAATGTGGTGGGGTTCTTTTCAATGAAATATTTGAAATTACAGATTTAGTACCTTTAAATAAATAGAAATGTTGGGGTGCCTGTGTGGTTCAGTTGGTTGGGCATCTGACTTTGGCTCAGGTCATGATCTCACAGCTAGTGAGTTTGAGCCCCATGTCGGGCTCTGGGCTGACAGCTCCGAGCCAGGAGCCTGCTTCAGATTCTGTGCCTCCCTCTCTCTTTGTCCCTCCCCTTCCTGAACTCTGTCTGTCTGTCTGTCTCTCTCTCTCAAAAATAAACAAAGATTAAATAATTACAAATGTTTTGGTTGCTTATTTCACACTGAGTCTGCTTTTGGCGAGTCTTAATTTTCTAAGAATCTACATATTTTATCTATCTTTTCAAATATATTTGTATGAAGTTTTATATCATATCTACTATATTTATATGTACTATTTTCTTTTTATTTGGTAATTTCTCCAGAGATTAGATGGTCAGTTGTTCAAATAACCAAATTTGAATGTGTTACTCTTCTTCCTACAACTTGTTTTCTTTTAATCCATTTGTGTTTCTTTCCCTCTTATGTTATTCTCCCTCTCTTTTTTATTTTATTTCTTTCAGATTTTTAGTTTGTTGCTCACTTTCTTCTTTGGGTGTTTACTTTGATCTTTTTCTAATCTTTTAAATTGATTAGTCAATTTATTAATTTTTAACCACTCTTCTCTAAATTAGTTCTTCAAGTGAAATTTCCTTTTAGGTATTCATTGACCCATCTTCTATATTTTGACATGATTTTTTTTTAACAGTAATTGTAAGTTATGTCTAATTTCCATTGTGAATTTTTCTTTAAGCCATAAATGTGTTGAAGTATGTGTGTGTGTGCATGTGTGAGTGTATGTGTTTTAAATCTCAATCTATTTGGTATAGTTAATCATGTATTTTTAAATTTCTAACTGGATTCATTTAGTTAGAGAATAATATGAATTATTTCAACTTTGTTTAGGCTTGTTTGTGACCCTTCATATGTGTATTGTTGGTGAATGTTCATGTTTGTTGGGTAAAAATGCGAGTGCTTCTATGTTCTACAAATGTACAAATATATTAACTGGGTTTTTCAAACATTTCATTTCTTATTTTTTTTCTGTATTTACCAATTACTGAGAGACATGTGTTAAAATATCTGCAAATAATGGAGAACTTTTTTAAAAACTTTGTTTAAGTTTGTGTACTTATTTTGAGAGAGACTGAGACGGCACAAGTGGGGGAGGGGCGGGGAGAGAGGGAGAGAGACAGAATCCCAAGGCGGCTCAGCACTGCCAGCTCAGAAGAACCCGATGCAGGGCTGGAACTCATGAAACCGTGAGATCATGAACTGAGCCAAAACCAAGAGTCAGTCGCCCCTAAAGGACAAATTCTTCATTTGGCCTTGTAGTTGTTTTTATAATGATAGTAGATTGCATCAGTAACTTTCATTCTTCAGTTTTCCTTGAATCTGCACCTTTGTTGTGTGCCCTACAGTATTCTCCCACTTGACTCTGGAATTTGTCTTTTTTGGTCAATGGAGTTTTAGCAAATCTGACATGAGCTTGAACAGTGCTCGTTTCTTGCCATCTGCTGATTAACATGAGATCATACCCAGGCCAGTCTTTTGGACACTTTCTAGCAAGATCATCCAGACTAGCTGGCAGTAGACTGGTGACCAATTACATGAGAAAATTCATTTGAGACCAGAATCCCTGCACAGTAAAGCCACACTTAAATAGCTGACCTAACAATCATGAGCTAAATATGTATGCATTTTTGAGTGCTTCTGACATTTTGTGTGTGTGGGTGTTGTCACTTATAGATTTCTTTTTAAAGAAATACAATATTTTAAACTTTTATAGCTACAAATATGCCTTATTATTTAATTGGGGATTGAGATTTTATTCTTATACAAATATTATCTTCAAAAAAGTAATGTTTGGGGTGCCTGGGTGGCTCAGTGCAAGTGTCCAACTCTTGGTTTCAGCTCAGGTCACGATCTCACAGTTCATGAGTTTGAGCCCCGCATCAGGCTCTGTGCTGACTGCTTGGGATTCTCTCTCTCCCTCTCTCTCTCTTCCCTCCCCTCCTTTGGTTTCTCTTTTTCTCTTACATGTTCAAAAAATAAACTTAAAAATTAAAAAAAAAAGGAAAGTAATATTTGACTTTATTTTTTTTCTTTTACGTTAGTAGTTGCTTACTAAAATGCTTTTTACTCTTTTTCTATTTAATGCCATTTCTATTTTTTGTGTATATTTTTCATATAATATGTAGTAGAGAAGATAGTGACTCTCAGTCAATAGAAATTCTTGTCTTATGTTGCCTTACATGTGCTACTTGTAAAATGGAGAAACCTGTGCAAATAACATATAGAGTGAAACAGAAAACGGAGGTCTGCTACTCAGTTGCAATTTAATTTTATATCTTATTTTCAAGGATTCACAAAATACCAACATTCTTTCAGCATATTTCTTATTTGATAGGCTAACACTAGACTCCACACTAACTGAGATAACTCTAAAGTTATCTCATGCATCCCCATGACTGTATATCGCCGTGGAATACCCCGTGGAAGCTTTGAAAGACACACATATATTGTCACTACCTCCTGCTAGCTTTAACCTACAGGAAAGAAAGGGTTAACCAGCTACATCCAAAACCAGCACCAGGAGCAGGGTGAGGCAAGTGAGGTTGCCCCCAAATTTAGATAAGTGATTTAACTAGATGAATGATATTTTAATGCCATATAGTTTTAAAAATCAAAATTAATGCAAATAGCCATAGCAAAGAAAATATCTACATTTTAATTTTATTAAAAAATGTTTAAAGTTTATTAATTTTGAGAGAGAGAGGAGTGAGCAGGAGCGGAGAAAGAGGGAGAGAGAGAGAGAAAATCTCACGCTGGCTTTATGTTGTTAGCACAGAAGGGGATGGGGGCTGGAGCTCATAAACCAAGAGATCGTGACCCCAGCCCAAAACCAAGAGTTGGATGCTTAACCGACTAAGCCACCCAGGTGCCCCTGTATTTTAAATTTTAAATAAAGACAGGATCAGATAATGCTCAGAGCTCTCAGAGTTCTCACTTTTCCTACATAAATATCACAAGATCCTACCCCAACTGTTACATACAGAACAATTTCTGGAGCAGTATTAGATTGTTCTTATGTATAAAATACACGAAATATTTATGTTGAGAATATGAAGTCTAACACTCTCCAGTCTCTGGAGATGCAAATGACTGTATGCTTGAAAACATGGTTTAAAAGTCTTTGACTCTGGAGTGTTTCCTTCATAAGCCAAGCTGGGCTGAATTTCTTTCTTTCCTCCTTTCTTTTTTCTCTTTCTTTCTTTCTTTCTTTTGTTCTTTCTTTCCTTCTTTTCTTTTATTTACTTTTCCTTTTTATATTCTGAAAGTCTTTTTATTGATTTCTGAGTTTAGTTCATTTATTATGATTTCTGATCTTTCAGTTTTCAGATTTAATCTGTTAACTTTTATTGTGATTACTGGTCTTTTTGGGCTTATTTCTAACACCCCTCATGGTATTGTACCTTTTGTGTTTTATTGATAATTTTTGAACTTATACTGATCATTATAATTTTTCAAACACTATTTTCAGCAATTATTTGAGGCCCAGATTAAAACTGGTCCCTCAAAATAGAATTTGTGTTTCTTTCTGTTTCCAGAGCCATTATCAGCCATACAACATTTTAATTCCTCACTTAATATTTTCAGACCTGCAAATGGGATGAATTCCATCCAAAATCTATGTTGAGCTACTTTGTTATGGCTTCTCAGAAGGGATTTGTTTTTTCATTCAATCTAGTACTACAGCCAAGATTCCTTGCTGTTTTTTTCTGTTTCATGGATATATTCAGACAAACTGGAGGTATATTCCTTTTGTGCCCAACTCTAATTGGGTTGATTCTTAGTGCTATTAATTTGGGGATTTCCCAGGCATTCTTGGGCATTTTCCTTCTTTTCTTGTCCTATACAGGCTAAATTTCACCAGAGTTTTTCCAAAAGACACAGGGAGAAAGATTTCCTTTGGGGTTTGCTTACTCACCAGGGATCCAACTTTTACTTTATTATTGGCCTCGGGAGACATCCTACATTAAAAACAAACAAACAAACAAACAAAGCAAACAAAGCAAACAAACAAAGGAACAGAGGGCACCTGGGTGTCTCAGTCAGTTGAGCATCTGACTTTATTTCAGGTCTTGATCTGGTTCATGAGTTCCAGCCCCACATTGGACTCTGTGCTGACAGCTCAGAAGCTGAAGCCTGCTTCAGATTCTGTGTCTCCCTCTCTCTCTCTACCCCTCCCTCACTCATGCTCTGTCTCTCTCAAAAAATGAATAAACATTTAAAAAAACTAAAAAGAAAACATATAAGTGATGTATTTTGAATACCATTTTAAAATATTTCATCTGACGATCTAATTCTCTTTTAAAAAGTTGCCTTCATTAAATTGCTTCTCAAATTTTTCATACCATGGCATGCATAGAAAATGTTAAAATTATATGACATGCTGAAGAAAATAAGTAAGTTACTTGATGTTAGAGGCATCTGGCTTAATATTTCATATCCCACTTAGCTAACTAGGTACCCAGTGGAGATAAATATTTTTGTGGACTTTTTACCCATTTGTGCACACTTGTAATTCAATTGTGGAAAACAAGGTCGTAGTAGCATTATATGGATTATGAAGATTTTTTTTTTAAGTGTAGCACGTTTTGTTTACCACCTGGTTGTAATATGTAAAAGTATTCTCTACTTTAATTGGGAAAGTTGCTGCAACTACAATTTTTTCCGCTGAAAATTATTGATTGGCTCAAAACTCATACTCAGGGACTAATAACGTTTAGTAAGACACTAAATAATAAAATAAAACACTGTTGGTATCACATTAAATATACAAAAAAACTGTTGCAAGAAATAATATATGAAATCAATGGTACACGAGCACTGCCCCATACCATTTATCAAAGTCTGGTTGTTCTCTAGGTACAAAGAGATAACTCTGTTGTTTCCCAAGGGTATATAAGCAGAGCACTATCTAACACCAGATGAAAAATAAATGTACCTATTCAAGTGAAAAAGTGTGGCAAGTGCATCTGTTATTTATGACACCAATTATTTCATGAATTTGCTGCTTTGTTTTCAATATAAAAATGACAAACAAGGGCCATAGAGCATTTCTATATAACCCATGTCTATGTATGTAAATCATAATAAAAATTGGAGAGATTCATGTGGATAATTCAAGCCCACAGTGCCATTTCACCTAAAATTAAGGGTAAATAAGTTAAGAAAACAGAATTTTATCATATAACTTATTATTTTAATCTTTAAATTTATAAACAAAGATATGTAGTCAGCTGAAAAAATTCTGTTTCATATATATAGTGCCTCCAGAAATGTTATATAATTTGATCTGTATACACACACACATACATGCATGCCCACACACTTGGAATTTGATACGTGTGTGAGAAAATAAAGCTCTGAGAGATAATTGCATGAAGTCAAATACCTAAAATAAGCTGCTGAATTTCATGACCATTTCTGCTGGACTACAAGGACATATTCACCTTTCCCTATCATGCTATATCATTAAAATGGAAATTTTACGCTGGATGATATCACATTATAAATTAAGGAGCTCTCAAAATGAAATGTGTTAGTCATTATGAAATTTTCCTTAACATATATACAAATTTTATGTATTATTAGAAGATTTAAATAATGCTATACTAAAGTTTACATGTTTAAATTTTTTATGTTATCCTCTATATTTAATTAACTTCCAGGTATGCAAATTTTATTTATGGATTGTTGATGAACAATTTTGCTTCCTGTAAGAAAGAAGTTAGATTGTTTTGTGTTGGGAATTAATTTACACAGAGAATTTTTAAATTTATACCCCAAATCTTGTCTGTAAAATTGTTTCCTAAAAGGTAGTTACTACACATAAAACTACTTAAAAATAATGAATTTTCAAAAATGTGTCCCTGATAAACCATGGGATTGTGGTATTCTTTATGAATAATTAACATACTTTTTTAAGTTTATAAAGAATTGTCAATAGGAGAGATTGTGTATATGAAACATATGGCAGGAGCAAGAAAGAGCATAATCTATTAATTAATATTTTATGTAACGTTAATTAATTGTTTACATAATAGTAAAATAATAAAATAAGTTAACGTGTTCACTATTTCTTATTGTTACTTATAATACTCTAAGTCCATTTCCTCAAACACATTTAAAATAAAACTCATTTTCTTGTCTATCTTTCCTTATCCTGGTGTTTTACCTCACCTTCGACTGCTCTGTCTTCCAATTTTTCAAATGAATTTTGCCTCTGACATGTATTCTTTCTATAAGAAATATGGTGCTCCTTGAATTGATACTTCCTATTTTGTTATGAATGTCAATGCTTCTAGAATAGAGCAGTGGCTAGTGTATATACAACTTTGTAGCTCAGAATCAAAAATATTACTCATGGTCATGGCTAGATCTTACAGGCAGTGGTCTAACTGCATGCAAAAAAATGCCCAAATATTGTTCAGAATAGTTTCATCTTTGATATCATGTTAAAAGTATCCCTATGTCATTATGAGGAAAGTGAGAATTGGTTCCTTCTTCCTGACAAGGCCCATAAAGATTTTAATACAGAGACAAATAAGAAACAATGAAAGTGAATCCAGGGCCACGCCTAGAAAGAGAAAACCGGAGTTGTTTTTAAGAAAGGACAACAAAGTGAGTAGGAAAGAGGGTCCGGTTGCTGAGCCTGTTGGCTCATCTTTTTTTCTGTGGGCAGCATTTAGGGTAGCTGTCCCCTTAGGTTTTGTCCTAAGGTGTTCACTTCCAGAGAAGGTGTTTTTTTTCCTACACTTATTTTATGTGCATTTCTTTTTATCTAACCTAAGTAGTTTCTTTCTCCAGTTTTTCTTTAGCACACCTTTCCTTATTAAGAACACCAGTGACAGGCCAATATGTGACCTGAATACTTAGCAAGATGGTGAAACAAACGTGGTTCTTCAGAGCCTTCTAACACGTGGTGAGGCTATGCTCTTTTGAAATAAAGTTTCTTTTTGGTCAATACTTCAGGACAGCCTACTTTAGTTTCCAGCATGACTGGTATACCTCTCTGCTGTTAGAGAGAAATAACCCCTAGATCCCTTTTCCATTTCAGTGGAGATAACGATGCACTGAAATAGCTCTCCTGTGTACCTGAAACCATGACATTGCAAGGAAGTTTATATTTTAAAGCAAAGAAGTTACATTCCATTAGGTGTTAGTATCTAATAAATATGCAGTGCACTGAGAGTCTTCCAAGAAAGATAGAGAGTTGGGGCATATTTCCAAAATTGTTTGACAGCCATTAAAAGTGATATAAATCACAATAAAATAGAGATGAAAACTTCATCTACAGTAAAACTAGACAAGTTCCCATCATCATCCCATACATTTAAATATATCTACCTATTACAATGAAATTTAGATGAAGCTGAGAGAAGATCCAGGAGCTAATACTCAATTTTCTGGCAAGTGGGGAAATGCAATTCTAAGACAATACGCAAGATGTTAAAAAAAACAAAAAACAAAAAACAGTAAGATTTCATATCTTGAAGAAGCAAGAATTGAAGCCCTGGACCCTGGACAGAATATCGAGAACATAAGGAACAAACTAGTTGGAAATTGGACTTGCAAGGAGGCCAAGGGTAGAATGACATCATCAAACACTGTGCTTTTCAGATTTTAGCGTGCATCATTATGATCAGAAAGGCTTCTTCCACGGTGATTATTGGATCTCACTCCCAGAATTTCTGATTCAGCATGGCAGGAGAAGGGCCTAAGAATTTGCTTCTCTAAAAAGTCCCCAGGTGATACCAAAGCTGCTGTTCTGGGACTATACTGTGAGAACCTCTAGTATAATAAATGACTTAAGTTGTTGTGGTTGATGTGGTTGTTAGTGTTTAAAATATTTTTTTTAGGGCAGTTTTACGTTCACAGGAAAATAGGAAGGTATAGATGTTTTCCATGCTCCCTACCCCCCCAACACGCTTAGCCCTCCCACATTATCAACATCCCCCACAGAGTGGTACATGTGTTATAATTGATGAACCTACATTGACGCGCCATTATCACCCAGAGTCCATAGTTGACATCAGGATTCCCTATTGCTGTTGTGCATTCTATGGGTTTACACAAATGTATAATGGCATGTATCTATCATTATGGTATCATGCAGAGTAATTTCACTGCCATAACAATCCTCTGTGCTTACCCTCCAGCCCCTGGTGACAATTCATCTTTTTATTGCCTCCATACTTTTATCTTTTCCAGAATGTCATGTAGTTGGAATCATATTGTATGTAGTCTCTTCAGATTGTTTTCTTTCAACTAGCAACATGCATTTAAAGTTTTTCCATGTCTTTTCATGGCTTCGTAGCACATTTCTTTTTAGCACTGACCCATTTTCCATTTTCTGGATGTAACACAATGTATACATCCATTCACCTACCGAAGGACATTATGGCTTTTAAAAAGGTATATTGGTTTTGTCTTCAGCCTAATTTCCCAAGGAGAAAGAAAATGGTTTGAAGATGAGGCAACATGGTCACTCTAATAACTATGGATGGAAATGTGAGGCTGGCACACTGAAAAAGCTATAGGACTCAAAAAAAAAAAAAGTCAAGTTTGGTATCGTGTTGTGATAACTTGGTGTTGTATAGTTAGGTTAAACGACATTCTTCAGACTTTCCATCCTAGTATGCTTCCAGATAAGTGCAGGCTATGCAAATATGTATGTCAGTACTATTTTAAATCTAACCTAAATATAACCATTTTCACCAACAGACATTTAAAACTATTCTAATATTCCAAATTATAAAGGACATATTCCACCAAACAATCATTATTTTTTAATACTATGTAGTAAACTCTCAGACTTTCAGAGGAGTGGTCAGTGTAAAATATGAGTGAACGGGAGAAGAAAAAATAATTAATTCAAAAATCCCTGCCGTATCTCATGTTTCCCAAGGGGGAAGAGAAAGTGCATTAAGTTGAGTTTTTAGGGAAAAAGATAGCATTTCCTGAAATTAGAAAGAGGTGAAGTCTTCAATAATTTCCAGGTCATAAACAAACTTGTTAACTACCAACGAAGAATTAATACTGAGAAACCAGGGAATGGAGTAGTAAAGACCCTCTAAAAAAACACTGAAACAAATTAACCTCGATCACTTAAACCCACTAAGGAAACAAAGCTAAGCAAAACAAAACTGTCACAGTATTAGATGCAAGTAAGTTTTACTCAAATTTCAAAATATTATTTTTATAGAAAAAAAAGAGGGTAATTCAAAGGCAAGCTAAGTCATTGATTCACATTGTTTCGAAGTAAATACATTTTACAATTTGTGTTTAATTTACTAATGTCTTTAAGAACTCTTACGTCATAAAAAAAACAAAGTGGATAAGTTGTTTTTAGTTTATAGCATCCTTTTTCTTGATATTTTCTTCCTTTTCAAGTTAAAAAACAAATAACCTAAAGTAGCAAGAAATGCTAAAAATATATTAATTCATTAAGGTGTTACATAGCTTTTTGGAAGATCTCAACTTACTTGCCTAGTTACCCTCTCTTGTTTTCTTTGTCAGAGGGTTCCCTCCTACTTTGCTTTCCAACATTGTGTATTGGTAATATATACTTAGACTCACTAAGAAAACTGATGCCTTAGGTTGTATCTGCAAACAGAGTTAGAGATTTATTTTTTTATTTATCCTATGACGTACATGCATACACACACACACAGAAGTATCTATCTAAATGATATAAAGTGAGAAAAAAAAGAGCTTTCTGTTGCTTTTGAGTACCATTACTTAATTGATCACATCAGACTAGAATTTACAGCAAAATTGAAGTAGAAAGATTTTAGGTAGGTTAACAAAAAAATAAAAACAAAATAAATACAGTGATGTTTGAGACAAAGTACAGGTGCCATAAGATGAAACTAAGGTAAAGGATAAGATTGATTCTGATTCTAGAAACTTAAAAAAAAATTTAGAGCGTGGGGGTCCTGGTTGGATGGCTCAGTCGGTTAAGCATCCCACTCGGCTCAGGTCATGATCTCATGGTTAGTGGCTTGGGGGCTCTGTGCTGACAGTGAGGAACCTGCATGGGATTCTCTCGTAATAATTTAGTGACTTTTTAAAATCTTTGTCCGTTTACAATATTAGCATAGTTTTTCTCAGGCTGGGATGGAGTGGGTGGGGTGGGGCACGGTTATGGAAGAACTGACTGTAGAAAAGAGGAAGAAATGGCAGATTGGTTCAATATATATTTTTTCCCTTCTTGTTTTAGTCAACTGAAAGCCAAATGATTTATGGCCCTTCATATTTTCATTTGTGGCTTTTCTCAAATTTACCTAAGCTCTGTGTTATTCTCTGACAACTTAAATTGCTTTGAGAACAAAATCTATTTAAAATACAATCATATTATGACTTATTTGACAAAGGCATGTGAATGTGACAGGGACATCAATAGAAATTGGTAGCTTTACTGAGAAAGTTCTCTCATTCTAAATAACACAAGGCAGGGATAGCAGCCTCATTGGATCAAAACATGGTCAGAATTGTAACCATACTCCACACGTCCATGCCTTCACAGGTATTGAATAAGCTCTTCAGTGTGCTTATGACTACCTATCTTTTTTTGCCTTGAGAACTGAAATGAGGCTTTCGGCCAAATGCTATCAAGCATGGTGCTCTGTACTATTGGGTAATAGGTGTGTAATATTAGATATGTATTTGGTTGAAGATGTAATTGATTGTAATCAAGTCAGCATTACTAAGTAAAAATGTGGATTCTCCTTAAAAAAAATCCAAATGCTCTGATAAATAAGTAAAAGAATACATTGTATTGTTCATTCTCTAGGAAACAGACCTTCCCGGTGACATGTTCACTGAAACAACACTTGCTGTTCCAAACTTTGCATCACCATACATCCGAGGAGTATTTTAAACTCTAACAGATAATCAAAATCTGTCCAAATGTAGTGATAACTCCCTCCCATTCCCTCCATACAATTGATCTAGAGAAGGAAAGTTGAAATACGTGGTAAGTTATTTTAGAATAAAGACTCATTGGGTCACCCCGATGGCTCAGTTGGTGAAGCGTCCGACTTGAGTTCGGCTCAGGTTATGATCGCATAGTTTGTGGGATTGAGCCCCACGTTAGGCTCTGCACTGACAGGCTGGAGCCTGCTTGGGATTCTCTCTCTCCCTCTCTCTCTGTCCCTCCCTGGCTCATGTTCTCTCTCTCTCAAAAATAGATAAATAAACTTAAAAAAAAAAAGAATAAGGACTTATCTTAAGAAAATGTAAAATAATCTGACACACACACACTCACCCCTCTCACAATAAATGTACACTCATCGGGACACGTGCCAGAGTTGGAATAGCAGTGTGTGTATTATATAATATGTGATTTTCCTTTAAAATCATCTTTTTCCTAGCTTGATAAATTAACTGCAATTTAGAACATATCTTCTAGGAAAATGTATTAGATACAAAAACAACCAACTTGCACAGTGATTTCTTTTCTTTCATTTTCTTTTCTTTTGGGATACAACCTGTGTGTATTTTGGAGATTATCAACATTCAATTAGCTGACTGATCTCAATGAAAAATGTGCTGTGTGTGAAAGCATCTGTGTCCTTACGTGTGCTCCCAATACTCTCCAGAGGGATTTGTTGTCGTTGATGCCTTTGATGTGCTCTTTTGACAAGTGTGCATGTAGAGCACACATGAGTCTCGTACTCTGCCAGTATTGTGCCTTCAGTGTTATATGCAATGAGCCTTCCCTTGGGATCGCCATCTAATAATGGATTTAAGAATACAGCAAAAGGGCCATGATAAGTCTTGGTGTGTTAGGCAAATAACACATTCCTGACCACTCGAGGGTGCATGCCAATACCAAGTGGTTTCAAAGAGCAAACCTCTTTCAATCTTCCAGAATTAAAAAGGGGTGAGTGAAATTTGATTCTCTGCTTCATTTCCATTCTGTAACTGTGGATAAGTAGTTTAACCTTGCTTTTCTCCTCTGCAAAATGGAGATAAGAATACCTTTAATTTCTGCTTACCTCACAGGCTTGTTGAATATATCAAGTATTTTTTCATATCAAGTATTTTTATTGGTCTTGTTGCTAGAGTATTACTAATAGAAGTATTCCTAATATTGCTAGATGTATTTCAAATATCTTCTAAATAGCTTTGTAACACCTTAATGTACTCTTTAATCCACTCTAATCCACAGATGCATCAATGAAAAAGGAATGGGCAAAATGGTGAGAAAGAGAAAGGAGAAGGAGGAAGGGAAGGGAAGGAATATCAAACAGATATATAAAACCATACTCACAGGTTCTGAACAAAATGCAGCAGCAGGAGCCTGGAGAGGTTACAAAATATCCCCGTGTCACCCTGTTTCTTCAACTAGCCTCTTTCCTTCCAGCTCATCTAATTGGGATATTGTCAGCAAAAATAATTTTCCCTGGATTTTTATGTGTGCAGTGTGCATTTGAATGAATGACGATTTTCTCAAAGTGGGTAGGTAGCAAAGCCAGAAACCACGTAGTGAAACATTTATAAATCACTCATTATGTGGAAAAAAGCAGGCACCCTGGAAGATGGAAACAATTGCATCTAACCCCGATAACAGAATGGGTTATGTGCACCCAAACCTTTCTCTTTAAAACAAAATAATAAAAATGTGCTTTCGAGGAGATAAATGACTCCCCAGAGAGGGGCAAAAGACATATTGCTCTGTGAGCTCTAAAACATTAGTTATAAGACAGAAAGATTCTTATCCCTGTAATTCCCTGAGGAGGAAAGGCGCTGGGGAGTAGAGAAGACAGGCACAACATGAATTCAGGGAACATTTTCATTTCGGTGAGCATCTGCTGACAGATAGTAAATCCAGTGATAACTGTCGTGCAGCGTGGGTGCCCTTCTTTCTAGTAAGCATGGTGCGAGTCCCTTATCCCTCCTGGCATCATTGTTCTTATTCCAACTGAGCAAAAAGGGGAATCAAAAACTATAAGAGAAGCTAAAAGGCACAGAAAAATGTGACTATTGAAAAGAAAAGCTATTTCTAACAAACCTATTTTCTTTGAATGCAATTAACCCTTCCCATTTTATAATTTCACAATGTATAGAAGGCTTTATAAATATTCTGAAATTTCTTACTGTAAATTCAGATGGGCACTCTTTATCTATATACTATTATTCTCAAAAGAGACAATGAAAGAACCTAAGAAGCAATAGTCACAATAATGATGTTTCTTTGGATTCTGAAGGCTTTATGGACAAGAATTGCTTAGAGACAAATGTAATTACTTGTTTCAACCTGCAAGTGTAAAAAAAGGTCAGAGACATTTTAGATTTACAGTTAGATCCAGGCTATTTCTGAAGAGCAAAATAAAAGTATCTTTCTCTCTTAAATATATCTATTATGTTTGTTTCTTAAAGTGAACAGAATTCTGGATTTCATAAAACATTCATTTATATTTAATATAATGAATTATATTTAAATAATGAATTATATTGGGTATAATGAATTAATGTTGCAAACACTGATAATAATGATTAATTACTAATTTAAACATTTATCCTTAGGGCACTTCCAAAGCAATCTAAATACACAGTAAAAGCAATAAAACTTGATAGTGGACTATAGGATTTCCTACAACTGGGAACTATCCAAAATTTATTTACCGGGAGTCTTCTTGGATCTCATAAAAACAGCATCATCCTAACATGTATGAAAATATTACATAATTATTCTCCGCCAAGGACTGTTCTAAGTGCAAATTTATCCTGACACCTCTGAGGAAATACCGTCATCTCAACTCCAACATAACATAATTTTTCTCTCTGGTAGAGGTAGTTTTAGTTTATTGATTTTAGCAATTAAAACATATGTCTTCAAAAAACCTGGAATAATTGAGGGTTGGCAAGGTCAAGAAGTATTTTGTCAGTGAAGATTGTATGTATACTGCTGAGACTCACTGCCAGAGTTAATTTTTCTCACTGACTAGTCACAAGAAATTATTTAAATATTCGATTGTGTCCTTACCATGCTGTACAGCATCAGACAGTACTTTTGGACATTTCCCAGAGTATGAATACCAATGCTCGTCATCGATAAATAACACTTGTTAGCTAATCACATACTGTCAGGTCATGTGTCTGAATAATTTACTTTGTAATTTTCTTACTTTACCCTCAAATTAAAACATAGGAATGCATATAGTATTCCAGCCAGTCAACTTAATGTGAGGTGATAAGTTAAAATTAATTATCTACCATGTAATGGTATTCTAAACTCAAATGAGTTTGGATCTAAAGATCCATTTAATCCAAAGATTTGCAAGCATTGCATAAATATGGGTGATTGACTAATGTATTCCATACATGTTCATATATATTAAATGGAAGGTAATGTATTCTAAACATATACATATTTGATTGCATATTTTTTTGCAAGGGAATGTCATGTACAAAGACAATGAGGTCCACATGATGCAAAGATGACCCACGGGTTATCACGAAAATGTACTAGCAGAGAAATAGCAGAGTGGATGCTGTTTCCCAAATATTCATTATTCTACAACTTGGCCAGAAATCCTCTGTGCTGCATTGTCAGGGTTGTGACAGAGATGCCTGTCTACAGAAATCCTTGTTACAGACGCTGGCATAGTTGTAAAATAATAAGGCCTGCATTAGCAAGAGCATCCATATATGTCAAATGCCATAGTACAGGTGATAGTTGCACCTGTCTGATACTTCCCATATTTTCTTTACATGATATAGAGTTTAAGATTATAAGTGAATTGTTGCATCTGGTTTGTCATTCCTATTATGTTCTTTAGTATCCCAGTGGCCTAACCTTAGAATTAAGCCATTACTTTTTGGCTTATGAATATATATCTTTTATTTTTAATTTTTTTTAACATTTATTTATTTTTGAGACAGAGAGAGACAGAACATGAATGGGGGGAGGGCCAGAGAGAGAGGGAGACACAGAATCTGAAGCAGGCTCCAGGCTCTGAGCTGTCAGC
The DNA here is from genome assembly GCF_016509475.1 of Prionailurus bengalensis. NCBI lineage: Eukaryota > Metazoa > Chordata > Mammalia > Carnivora > Felidae > Prionailurus > Prionailurus bengalensis. The sequence continues at coordinate 22,450,788 of NC_057350.1, read as the reverse complement.
ACAGAGCCTGATGCGGGGCTCGAACTTACGGACCGTGAGATCGTGACCTGAGCGAAGTCGGACGCTCAACCGACTGAGCCACCCAGGCGCCCCGAATAACACTTGGGGTGGTATGGTTTTTGGCTAACAACAATTTGAAGTTGAGACTATTAAGCAAAATACCTAATGCCATAGATATCAAAATAGCCTGCCTCCATATTATGATGACTGCTGAATTCTATAGGGTATTGAAGGCAGACTATTTTATCAGTAAATGATATTGTATTTTTAAGCATCAAGATTTGAGGGCAAGGGCCCATTGATCTTGTGATTTAGCTACACTAGTAGGCAAGTTTGTCTCTGTGTCCAATGGGAGAGCAGACACCTGTAGGTAACAGAGACTAAAACTTTAAAGGCCAATATGAAACCTGAATTGGAGACTTAATTATAGAATGAGAAAATCAGATTGATAACATTAGATTTTCCTTTTGTGAACTTTTTCTATTAGGGGGCAGGTACAGTCTACGTATAGACATCCAGCAGCAGAAAGAGTTGTGGCAAAAGTTTTTTGACAAAAGTTTCAATCTACTGGGAAGTTAATCCAGATATTTGCAATTTCATGGGGTTTGAAGGAAATATGAGATTCCAGGGAAGGGCTTGAGTTGTTTGGATTGCTTTCAAGGCTTCCGGATGTGGACACTTCCATTCAAATTTAGCTACCTAGTGTTTTGGTATAGAGGCTAGAATAAAATTTGCAGATGTGGGATGTGTTTTTTCCAATATCCAAGGAGGTCAGTTCAATTTTGGGTCTTTTTCTTGGTAGCTGGTGGTTGCAGAGGCAAGAACACATTTTTAATATTTCTTTGTATGACTCTCCATAGGATCACTGGTATGGTGGGGACTTGAGCTTTGTCTTCATTCAGAGTCACAATTAGTCATTTGTGCCAGGATGGCATGCAATACAGTAAAAATAGTTTTCTCAGTAGAGGTCATTACCAAAAAACTGCCACTGCAAGGGAATATCTCTATGCCCACCAAGAGTTCATCTTGTAGTTGGGTTTGTTCATCTCATTAATGGCCTGTTATTGGAATGCCTTTCCATGTAAATGGAAATTGGCTTTGGTTTTCTTTCCAGTGGATATAAAAAGTAAAGCACCAACAATATCTAAGGACATCTACAAATGCCAATAGTGGCAGCAGAAGTAACCGCTATGATGTCAAGTAAAACGGGAACAATAGCAACTACTTTCTTGTTTATAAACTGTGTATTCATTGTGTTTTTATCAGTACCCTAGACTTTGGCCAAAAAATACATATATTTTGTGGTTTTATTTTTGTTTCCTTTGGTTACCAATGTTTTACTAAGTTTATTTTCCTTTTTGACAAATCCACCTTGTTTTCGAATAAACTACTTGTTTAGAAGTTTTAATGACAGACTTCTCTGCCATTGTTCCATCTGAAGCCTGGACCAGTCATTTCTGAGGTCTTATTGGTTCTGGGCTAGTGGAATCTGTGGGCACCCTGCCTCCTCTTGAAATCTGAACAAATATCTCAGAAGCTCCATCTGAGGACTATGGGCTAGTGGACACTATTACCACTGGGTCCAGTCCCGAGTTACAGGTTACCAAGCCACAACACTTCCTGGTTACTTGTTGTTTTTCCTAAGGGATAAGATGGCCAAGTGAAAATTTCTCACTTCCAAAAAAGAATGAAAACAAACAAACAAAAAACAAAACAAAACAAAAAATAAAAATAAGAACAAAAGCATGGCACCAGGATGAGTAGAGTGTGACCTATGTTGAATGCCAGTTTTCTCCTGTCTTTTGAAACACACTGCTAGCCTCATGGTGCAGCTATAACACACATTTTATTGGACAAAGTTCATCACAGTGGTTCAATATAGTGCATATTGTCCTCCTACCTCATTATTTCATAGCCTCTGGCATACTAGTGTATAATTTTTCAGAATTTCCAACTGCGAGGATCATGCCCAGGCCAGCAGACTGGATGTGAGACTGAGAGCACCCCAAGGAAGAGAATATGCCCTGTTCCTACCCTGTGTTGCATATCTAGAGGGTATGCCAAGAAGTGTTAAGTATGTCTTTTTTCCACAGAAATAAAAAAATGTATCAAGAAATTCCCAGGCCCAGGAACATAGGGAATGTGCATATCAAGGAGCATGTCTACACATTGAGGGCAGAGGGGTTTTGCATGGAAGGAAAACTGAGATCAGCCAGATCCTTTGTCTCTCTGCAGAAGACCAGTTGAATCATGTCAACTAAACTACTCACATGGGAAAGAAAGTATCCTCCAGAGACATTAAAACATTTCCTCATCACATATCTGTATTTCTTCTGCATTTCTTATTATGACTAAAAACAATCGTTAAAATTGTTAAATTTTAACAATGGTTAAAATGGTTAAAAATGTTTTAACAATGGTTAAAATACATTATGTTTGAATTTTTATTCATTTCTGGTATATTAAGAGGGGTTTTACACTGTATTTGACCTCAATATTTGTTTATATATGAATAGAGCTCCTTCCATCTTCCATTTATTTTTACTAAGTCCAGGTCATTTGTTATGCATCAGGCAATTTTGCAAGGTTTTGGGGATCATAAAAATAAATAAAACTGATTTCCAGACTTTTAGAATTTTAGAATTATGTGGGACTCAGCCCATAAGGATATAAGAACCACACACTACATGTGGAATAAAACATAAATTACACAAATAGCTTCAACACCTTATTATAGTAGAAATGGCCATAGAATATTGTTTATAATGAAATAAAGAGTTATAGACTCCTTCAAGGAGAAACAGGGTGTCAATAAAGTCTTAAACACAAAAACTAACACTTGAAAAAGGAGTAATACAAAAGAAAATAGCCACTAATTTAGTCTGTTTGAGTTGGGCTTCTGTAACAAAATACCATAGATTGATGGCTTACCAAAGAGCAGAAATTTATTTTTCATAGTTCTTGGAGGCTAGAAGTCCAAGATCAGGGTACCAAGATCAGGGTTCTGGTTAAGGCCTTCTTCTGGTTCATAGGCTTCTCTTTGTACCCTTACAAAGTGGAAGGAGTTGGAAAGCTCTGTGGGGCTTCTTTTATAAAGGCAGTACGCACATTTGTAAGGGTTCTGCTTTATGAACTAGCCTGACCTTCCAAAGGCCCCATCATCTTTGGGATTAGGATAGCAACATATGAATTTTGGAAGGACACAAGCTTTCAGACCATAATAGGCACTTTACAGGTGGATATGGTTAGAAGTGGAATTTCAGGTTGAGAAGCAGTATGCATAAAAACATAAAGTTGCAAGTAAACAGGTCACTGGGGGAATTTAACAACTTCATAGAATGTCTGAAGCACATAGTGTGCAGAGAAGACAGGGATAGAGATAAAATGAATGGATACGGAGGTGCTCCATCGTGCCTTCCTAACTTCTTCCTAATTTCTGCAATTTTGAGTTCTATGTCATAGTCAGCCACTCACAGATTGGATAGAGGGATACAAACAGGATTGTGTTTAGAGAAAGCACAAGGGAGGGAGGATTAAAAAAGATGAAATTAACATTGTGGAGACTGGTTAGGAAATGACTGCAGGAGACTTAAGGAGTTACTTCCATTTCTATCACAATTGTTTTTTTTTTACCATCTCCTCAGATTTTAACCATTTGTAACTTGACTTCTGTTCACAATCCAATTCAATCTGAATTACTGGAACCCTAGAGCCAAAGTTTGAAGGGAGAGGCAGACACAAGGAATCAAGAAACAAACAAGGAAACAAACAAATATAAAAAATAATGGGAAGGACATTGCCAAAAAGAAAAATATGGAAAGTGGCCTGGAGTTTTAAAAAAATCAAAGCTAAATTCAATCAATGTAAATAAATTAAGCCCCAAAGAATTATGGTGAAATATTCTTAACTTAAAGAAATAGTGCTACATAAGGGAAAGTGGGTGATGGGCATGGAAGAGGGCACCCGTTGGGATGAGCACTGGGTGTTGTATGGAAACCAATTTGACAAGAATTTCATATTAAAAAAAATTTAAAAAAAACAGAAAAGAAACAGTGCTACATAAAATATGTGCATGCATCACATTTACAATCTGCTTCTTTTAATACAGGAACCACTCAAGTGAAACAATATCCTTGCCACAGCACCATTGCAAGAACTTATCAAATAGCGGATTTGCCACTTCAAAAATTCAAAATTCCTTCTAAAGTCCGAAGGCCTCTAATCTGCTCTGAAGGTATAGATCATCTTTACAGATGTGGCTGTGATGTGTTGGCCATTTTTGCAAGGAAATCTTCCTGTAAATACCGTGTGTCCTGATTTAGGTGGAGATGTCTATCGTGGTTTAAAATTTCAAGGTTATTTCTTGGGGCGCCTGGGTGGCTCAGTTAGGCATCCGACTCCGGATCTCCACTCAGATTATGGTCCCAGGACTGTGAGATCAATCCCAGCTTCCAGCTCTGTGCTGACAGCGCAGAACCTGCTTGGGATCCTCTCTTTCTCTCTCTCTACCCCTTTCCCGCTCTCTCTCTCTGTCTCTTTCAAAATAAGTAAATAAACTTAAAACAAAAAAAAAAAGGTATTTCTTCGTAAGATTTTCCTCTGAAATCTCTTCATGGTCAGCAGAACCTCAGGGTTCCAGGTGCAGTATACCTGCAGACTGATGTTTTGGCTCCCCCTGGAGGATATTAAGAAATTAATACGCTATTGAGTCCTGGCTAGTTACCCACAAGCAATATAAAGAAGGTTGAAAGGATAAAATGAAGTAACCACAAAAATCAGAGACTTGTGATGATAGAGGAACTGGTCCTGGACTTGTCATACTCAAAGCTGGACAGAACATTTGAGACCACTATCTTCAGTCAAAGAAAAACATGCAATAAAAAACTGATCACTGAGTGTGGTGGTTGGGGGTGGGGGGGGTCAGGAGGTGAATCTCATTTTCACCCGGGCTTCTTGCCTGATGAAAATCTTCCAAACACAGAACACTGGAGTCTTAGCAGAGCACGGGTGATACTACTGAACTCAAGAGGCAGAGTTCAGAACAGCAACCTGGAATCCTCAGGGTGTGGCTCTGTAGAGTCTCTTCACTTCAAAGGTTTGGGGATGGGGAGGCAGAAATCTACATGAGGGCTTCCAGCAAATCTTTGGTGAATGCTTGGCTGAGAAGGTGTAGGGTAAGAAGGCAAGGGTTTGTTTACAACAGAAAGGTTGTAACCAAATTAAGAACAAAGGAGCAGGGATGAGAGAGGTCAAACAGTGCTGAAGGATATTAAAGATTCAATCCTGCCTGAGGGGTGAGAGCTCATCAGCCACTCATTCATCCCCAGAGCCTGACACCAGAGACAATGGGAAAGCTTTGATTTGGGAATAAGGACTATGCCCAAAAGATATACATTAAAATTAGACATGATTGGTTTAAAGTAAAAGAACACATCACACAGCCAGTAAGCATAAGAAAGCCCTAAGGCTATATTATCAGACAAAAGAAACCTCACAAAAAATAACAGAGGAGAAATAAAAAGTGACCTTTCATAACGATAAAGGGGAGATTGATTAGAAAGACCTAACAGTTCTACGTGTGTATGCACCTAACCACAGAATTTGAGAATATATGAAGCAAAAACTACAGCATTAAAGAAAAAAAAAAATAGACAAATTCTTCAACTTAACTTGACATTATAATGTAGCTCTCTTAGTAATTAATAAAACAAATAGACAAAAATCTAGCATGCGTGTAGGAGATCAGAGCAATACTATAAACCTGTAATACTATTTACAAAAAAACTGTACCCAACAGCTGCAACTGCAACAAACAAGCATGCTTTAAAAATTCACATGGTAAAGACCATATTCTGACCCATCAAATCAGGTTCAATAAACTTCACAACATACAAATCATACACAGTAGATCACCTGACTCAAATTATTAAGTTAGAAATCAACACAATAAGAAATAGAAAATTCCCAAATTTGAGGGAACATCCTCCCTTCCAAGTCACACATGAGCCAAAGGAAATGTCCAAAGGGTAATTTAAAAATACTGGAAAATGAATGAGGAAAACCCCCAAATATCAAAATTTGTAAGACATAAGATTAGCAGCCGATGCAGATTGACACTGTAAATGTCTATACTTTTCAAAAGAATAAATGTTCAAACAATCATATTAATTCCTACTCAACCAGATTAAAACAAAGAGCAAATTAAATTTAAAATAATAGGCAGAACAGAATACAAGTGGAAATAAAAATCAAAGAAATAGAAGGCAGGAACTGAAAAAAAAGTAAAAGGTTGATTATTTCAAAGTTTAAATAAAATTGATAGACCAAAACCAAGATTTGTCAAGGAACTTAAAGAAGACAAACACAAACACCATAAGGAATAAAAGAGGAGTTATCATTATTGATCATAGAGATTAAAATGAAAAGGAAAGGAAAGCTTTATGGTAATATTTATTACGTAGATGAGAAAAAATTCCTTGAAAAACATAACATAGCAAAACTAATTCAAGAAGCAATAAGGAATCTGATTAAATTTTTTAAGTTTATTTATTTATTTTGAGAGAAAAAGAGACAGTGTGATTGGAGGAGGGGCAGGGAGGTGGGGGGAGAATTCCAAGCAGGCTCAGCACTGCCAGCGCAGAGCCCGATGTAGACCTTGGACTCATGAAACCGCGAGATCCTGAGCTGAGCCAAAACCACCAATCAGACGCTTAACCAACGGAGCCACCCAGGTGCTGGAATAAGGAATCTGATTAAAGAAACTGAATTCATAATCAAAACCCTCCCACAAAAAATATTTCAAGTGTAGTGTCAGACATTTAATACATGGAGTGAAATATAGGGACTTCAAATTACATTTAGTTCTTTTTAGTTTCACCACTTACAAATTGTATTATCTTGAGTATAATATTGTGTTATAATTTATGCTTCAATCATCAGATAGTCATAAAACTCATAAGAAGGATAGTATGCTGTCTTCAGCAGTGTTTCCCAGAAATGCAGAACTACAGAATGTGACCATATTGGAAACTGGGCAACTGATGTTAAGTTAAGTTGAAATCAGATTGATTAAAGTGTACCCTAATCCAATGACTGGTGTCCTTATGAGGAAAGAAAACAGAGGGGTGTCTGGGTGCCTCAGTCTGTTAAACGACCGACTCTTGGCTCTGTGATGAGTATGGAGCCTGCTTGGGATTCTCTCTCTCCCTCTCTCTCTGCCCCTCCCCACTCAAAATAAATAAATAAACTAAAAGAAAAGAAAAGAAAAGAAAAGAAAAGAAAGCAGAGACAAAGACAAAGAAAAAATATTATGTGTCTATCTAGGCAGAATCTGGTGTGATTCAACTACAAATCAAGAAAAAACAAGGATTGTTAGTAACCACCAGGATCTAGGAAGAGGCAAAGAAGGGAGGATGTGACTCTCCTGATACCACACTTTAGGACCTTTATCCTTCAGAACTGTGAAAAATACATTTCTGTTGTTTTAAGCCACACATTCTGTAGGACTTGGTTATGGCTCTCCTAGCAAACTAATAATGATCTTTGCGGAGAGAAGGAGGGGTGATGCTGTAACACAAACCTAAAAACGTAGATATGGCTTTGGACTCAGGTAATGGATAGAGCTAGTAAGTGTTTTCAGATGTTTTGTAGAAAAAGCCTGGATTGTCCTGAAGGGACTTTTGGCAGCAATACAGTCAGTAGAGACTGTGAAAGCTTGAAAAGAGGAGAGCTACGGAGAACTTTCTCTCATCATCTTAAAAAATACAAATATCATTATGAACAGAATGTTGGTAGAGCTACGAATGTTAAAGGTGTTTCTGGTGATGCCTTAGAAGACAAATATTGATATAGTATTGATACTGTTGAAATCAGTACTTGGCTAAATTGTATTCTAATGTTGGGTGGAAAGTGATGAACTTGGATGTTTTTTAGAGTAGATTTCTAAGCAGATTGTGGGAGGTGGAGTATGCACCTTACTGCATATAGTAAAGTGGGAGAAGAAAGAAACATGTTGAAGAACTTGCTAAGTAAAGAAGAGCAAGTAGTTGATAATTTGGAAAATTCTCCACATAACCAGATAACACATATCCAATACATAATATATATTAATTATTCAGGTGGGACTCCTACAAGAATATTGAATCTTAAGTTATTTTCCCACAAAACCTTATTGCTCTGTTTATGCTTTCCCCAATATTTCTTCCCTCTGTTGTTCAGATTTGGTAAATTCTATTGATCTGCCCTCAAATTCAATGGTTGTATCCTGTATTTTCTCCCTGTACTATTGAACTCTTCTAGGAAGTTTTTATCTGTTATTGTATTGCATTTTTATGATTTCCATTTGGTTCTTTTTCAAACTTTGTACTTCTTTGCTAATGCTTTATTATTAAAAAAATAGTTAATGTTTATCTATTGTTGAGAGAGAGAGAGAGAGAGACCGAGAGAGAGACAGAGTAAGAGTGGGGAAGGAGCAGAGACAGGGAGACATTAAATCCAAAGCAGACTCCAGGCTCTGAGATGTCAGCACAGAGCCTGACATTGGGCTCAAACTCAAGAACCGTGGGATCATGACCTGAGCCAAAGTCAGACTCTTAACCAACTGAGCCACTCAGGTGCTGCTGCTAATGTTTTCATTTTTCATTTGTTTCAAGGGGATGTGTAATGTATTGTTGAAGCATTTTTATTAGTACTATTTTAATATCATTAGATAATTCCAACATTTGATTCATTTTGGGATTGGTATCAGGCAAATGCCTTTTCTCCTTCAAGTTGTGATTTTCCAGATTCTAGGCAAAATGAAAACAATTTTATTGTATTCTGGACAATTTTGAGCATTATATTAGGAGACTAGAGTCCTGTTTAATTTTTTAATTTGGCAGGCATTCACTCTGTTTAGGTTTACCATACAAACTCTGGCCTATATTTGTAGGCTGTGGGTCCAATGACTACCTGATTTTTAGAATCTTTGCATGGCTAGTTTAGTCTCCTTGGTTTTGTTTTGTTTTTGTTTGTTTGTTTGTTTTTGCTTCCAAGAGGGCTTCCAGAGTCACAATTCCTGGTGCTCAAGTGGACAAAAGGTGTTTAATTTGACTGGGTCACAGTGGGGAAGGTGCGTTTTTGGTCTGTGGTGATTAAAAATGCATCAGGAGCTGGTCTGCTTGTGGACAGATCACTTTGCTGCTGCCCACTGGCCACCAGATATCTCTAGGTGAGGGAGGGGAGACTCAGGCCCAAAAGGACAAAATATCTGTTCTGGGTGAGGCTTCTTTTGGTGGTGGGAGCCCCCTTGCTTGTAGGAGACAGAGACGTCGTCCCTGGCTGGATGCTTGTTTTGGTAGATTCCCACCTGCTGGTGACCCCAACTGCCTGGTGCTTTTGTGTGTGTTCCTTGTCCCCACTGAGATCATGTGGGGTAAGACCATACTTCCCCTGGTTGATCATTGTCAGTGGAGTTTCTATCAATCTCTCTTTCCAGTACTGCCTTTCCAGTACTCCCATTTGATCTAAATGAGTGATGAACACACCTGGCCGCTTCTACTTGCTAAGTTGGAGGGTGGAGAACAGCAAGTTTGAGTCACCTCTTCTGCTGGGTGGGTTTTCACAAGACACACTATGCTATTCCTCCAGTTCTGGAATCTCAAATCAGTCTGCCTTCCTTTGTCCACTTTTTAAGTTCTATTTATTACCTTTGCATTTATTTTTTAATTACCTATTGCATTCATCATAGGGTTTACGGTTGTACCAAACAGGGAGCAGCGAGGAGAAGATGAGTGTACACCATCTTGTCTGGACCATAATTTTATATTTACAAGTATATTTTTATAACTTGTAAAAAGAAATAATGTCAACACTTCACAAATTCTTTCAGAAAGTAGAGATAGAGGAAACACTTCTCAATTGATTTTTACAAAGCTAGATGAATCGTAATAACACCTGACACAAAGATTTTTTAAAAACCTGAAAATCAAAACAAATGACCTATAAACATAGATGCAGAAATCTTCAACAAAATGCTAACAAATCAAATTCAGTAGAATATGAAAAATTTAATAGATTTTCACCAAGAATGTTTTATCCTAGGAGTTCAAGTGAATTTCAACATTCTAAAAATCAATCACTATTTGAATACGTTACCAGAATAAAAAGAAACAAATCTTGGCATTATTTCAATAAATGCAGATAGAAAAGAAATCACAAAGGGATACATAGAAAATTAAAGAAAGGGATTTAATGGAAATATTTTACTGATGATCTTGTAACTGGGTTTACATTGGCTATCATTGGCTACTAAAAAATAATATCTTCTTTATGGAGATGGCTAAAAAAAATCTAGACAATAGAATCAATGAAATATAGAATTCAATTTTCCTGATTCTATCACCTATGAGTGATAGAATACTCACTGCAATACTAACATATTACTTAAGCTTTCTTAATTTTACTTTTGTGTGTGTGTGTGTGTGTGTGTGTGTGTTCATAAAGCCTCCATAATTAGTGTTCCATTCAGGATTTTTGGAAGAATTAATGCAAAATGTATGCAAATGTCTTAAGTACATAAGTACCACTTGCTCAATAGTTTAGTGTTATTGCTGGCTATTTTTGTTATTAATGTCAAATTTATAATAGGTAACTATGTTTATAGAATGATCATGTGCATGAATAATTGAAGAAGCAGATAATGTAATTTAATCCTAATCCCACTGTTCCTTTTTAATTACTCTACAGGTGTATAACAGCTTCAAGATGTATTTAATCCAATAGAGATTTTACTCAGATAAAAACACTATCTATTGAATACCTTCTCTGTGCCAGGCATTGTGCTAAATGCTGGGGATACAGATGCATCCCCTGACTTCATTCCTAAAACTTAAATGTCTAGTGGTGAAAAGTAATAATTAAATGAAAAACATTGATAGAGTATGATAAATACTCCTGTAGAGTATCTAATCTAGTCTGGAGCTTCCCAGAATTATTTTTGAAAGTGATTGGAAGAGATCTGAAGTAGGATAGTAGCAAACGGATGGGTGGGAAGATTTCCCCAAGCACTGACATGCTCCTGGTTTTCTGTGCATGGGAAGTGCCTTGAGGCCAGAAAGGAAATAACAAAATGCACATAATTGCATGATTATTTGATGATCTATGGCAAGAGAAGAGCAGTGAGGTTTCTAAGTGGGTCAAAGACCAAAAAAGAAATTGCAAAGTTGCTACTGACCTAACTGACACAAATCATCAGAAACATGACAGAAATATGGGCCTAGAACATGAACAGGGAATTCATAAATTACTGTGAAACATGTTCATTATTGAAGAAATGAAAAACAAACTACAAATATGATACTTTATATAATCTGATATCATATATATGCTAATATAATGTACAATATGATTGGGTAAGCAATTACTATATACCATGTTTTAAAGACGATAGGATACTAGGTTATCATTAGAAAAAATAAGATAAAATTATATGTGTCCATATGAAAAGGTCTTCAAGATATATGACACACTGAAAAAACCCTCAAAGTATATATTTAAATATATAAATAACATTATGTACATGTGCACATATTTTATATATATATGTGTGTGTGTGTGTGTGTGTCTGTACATGTGTATACTTCTCTGTGCATACAATTATAGAAAGATATTTAAGAAAATTTTCAAGAGTGTTCACTTCTAGAGGACTGTGTCTGATACTTTTCTGGTAGAGAGAGAACTTTACTTTTCATTTTAAAATACACCTTTTTAAACTATGTTTATATGTTTGACTTTTTTCAAGAGAAATACTTTTAATGGTGAAAACGAATGCTGAAGAAATTAGGAAATACAAGTGTACTCTTGAGTAGTTCTGTTAAAAAGAAATTGAATATAATCTTCAATATAAAATTTGATTCCACCTAGTTATAACTTCTTGGAAATATATTGAAGAATTTGATTATATTCAACCTGTTCCCTGAAATTAATATTCAGAAAAGATTTAATCATATTTGGGGAAAATAATATTCAGGACCCTAAATATAGTTATACCTCTGATATTTTATTGGGCTTCAAAATTGTTTGCTTATTCCTTAGTAAGCATGGAAAATCATTGTTACTTTTATGGATTTGGGGTTTCTCATATGTAAAATAGAAACAATAACCCAATGCACTTCAAAGTGTTGAGGGTTGATTGTATTGAATTAAAAAAATTAATGTTTTGGGGCGCCTGGGTGGCGCAGTCGGTTAAGCGTCCGACTTCAGCCAGGTCACGATCTCACGGTCTGTGAGTTCGAGCCCCGCGTCAGGCTCTGGGCTGATGGCTCAGAGCCTGGAGCCTGTTTCCGATTCTGTGTCTCCCTCTCTCTCTGCCCCTCCCCCGTTCATGCTCTGTCTCTCTCTGTCCCAAAAATAAATAAACGTTGAAAAAAAAAATTTTTTTTTTTAAAATTAATGTTTTTATTTATTTTTGAGACACAGAGAGACAGAGCATGGGCAGGAGAAGGGCAGAGAGAGAGAGAGAGGGAGACAGAATCTGAAGCAGGCTCCAGGATCCGAGCTGTGAGCACAGAGCCTGACGCAGGGCTCGAACTCAGGGAGTGTGAGATCATGACCTGAGCTGAAGTCGGGCACTTAACCGACTGAGCCACCCAGGCGCCCCAAGATGGTACTGAATTTTAAAACTGCTCTAAAAAATTGAGTACAAATTTCAAATGATCTGAGAAAAAATAGTAAGCACTCTATCTGGAACTCTCAATTATGCTTGAGATAATTCATATTATTGATGCTAATATTACCTAAATGTATTTTTTTAATGTTTATTTGTTTTTAGAGAGAGAGACAGAGACAGAGACAGGGCATGAGTGGGGGAGGGTCAGAATGAAAGGGAGAAACAGAATCTGAAGCAGGCTCCAGGCTCCAAGCTGTCAGCACAGAGCCGGCTGCGGGGTGCAAACTCATGAACCACTAACTCGTGACCTGAGCCGAAGTCGGACGCTTAACAGACTGATCCACCCAGGCTCTCCTAAGTGTATTTTTTAGCTTTGATGTGTACTTAAAAATAAAATAAAAAAATTGGGGGCGCCTGGGTGGCGCAGTCGGTTAAGCGTCCGACTTCAGCCAGGTCACGATCTCGGGGTCCGTGAGTTCGAGCCCCGCGTCAGGCTCTGGGCTGATGGCTCAGAGCCTGAAGCCTGTTTCCGATTCTGTGTCTCCCTCTCTCTCTGCCCCTCCCCCGTTCATGCTCTGTCTCTCTGTGTCCCAAAAATAAACGTTGAAAAAAAAAATTAAAAAAAAAATTTAAAAAAAATTAAAAAAAAACCTTCAAGCAAATTAGACATAATGCAAAGATATACTATTTTTTATAACTCAACGAAATTATGTACTATAAAATTAGCTTATGTAAAATTAATTAATTGTAAACAATTATACTTTTAATATTTTTGCTCAATTATCATTATAAAACATTAATTTTATGTGCAAGGGACCCGTGACTTTTTTACAGCAGAAGGCACAGCTCTTTCAGCTTCTGCAGGATTAAAATGCCTCCTGCAATATAACCCTACCGTCTTTTCTCCATACTTCACTTTTAGTTGTTAACCAGAGTACTCTAGAAGCCATAGATCTTTACTGCCTCATTGAGCTGAACCAGTTTTGAATGGCACTTAGACACTAGCTGATCCAGATAAAAGTGACAAATTATTGCTGAATGAGCACATGTAAACATTAAGGAGGAGGGAATCAACATCTTGAGATGGAAGGTCAAAAGAAGAAGTATGCAAGAATGGCTGTCCTTGTCATTCTTGAAAAGAGTAATCAAAGTAATGTTACATGAAAATTGCATTATTTGTGTAAAGGGATTTAAGAAAAGTTAATACTGCATAGTTATACTCACAAGTAGAAACTAAAAGAGAAATTCAGGTAAGATTAGAGTGATACATTTCATGCCTTTTCCTTCTTTTGTTTTATAGAGAGAAAATAAATAAAAATAGGGTGTAAATAATGTAAATCTCTTGTTGAGAATACCTTAAGATATTTGCAGTTATTTTGAAATATTTGCCTTCCTGATCGAATGTTACAGAAATCTGTATAAACTTTAACAAGGTTGATATGACTTTGTTTTGAGCCCTGGACTTGCTGACCTGAAACAGAACAAAGATGTAGAAATGACATTCACACCTCTTAATTGGTATCATTAAGAGAATTTTTTTTTCATGCCAGAGGACAAAGTGAGAGACCTCCTTGAGATTACTATGCTCTTGGGAAAACTGAATCTGTCTCCTAATGAGAACACAATGCTTGTAATTCTTAGAAAGAACCAGTTAGCATTTGGTATATACTTTAAAACAGATATTCTGTTCTGAAAGTATTCTAAATGGTTTCAGGGTTCCAGAAGGGAAAAAAAAATCTGTGAGAGAAGTTAAAACTGTGTATGCTAATTGAAACGATGAGGGAAAATTTGAGGGGGTTTCGTGTGTGTGTGTGTGTGTGTGTGTGTGTGAATATGCATCAGTGCATGGGAGTTGGATAAGTGTTTAATGAAAACCTTGTGATTTATTGTAATGTATGTCACACTAAAAACTGCTATCTACTGAAAATTTGGCATGAAAATAGGATGCTAAATGTCAGAAATTTAAAGTCATTTTTGCTTTTAAATAAGTGTAAGTCTTGAAAAATATGCTTAAGCAAAAATGAGTTTATTATATTTGCACATATCTTAACAAGGTATTTTAAAGGATTATGTGAACTATTATTGCCCAACCTATTCATGATCCTTGATTTTCCCTATGTGAGTATGTATGTGTGTATGTGTTTTTAAAACATAGGGTGAGACTCCCTACCTGCCGCCAAGCAATTATTTTGTACCAGAAGCATCTGTACACGTTACCCAAAAGTGTTTGTGACCATTATGTTCACTGTGTTCAGTTTGGCAACATCCAAAGAGTATGTGACCATTGTGTTCAACGTGTAAGTGAGGACCTTCTCTTCTCTGGCTTTCACTCTTCCATTATATTACCATGGTGTGTGTTCAATACAGTTAAGGATGTGTCCCAATTTGGGGAGTCAGTGGAGTCCTGAAAATATGACTCCCTCTGGCTCATAGGACTTTCCTCTTCTAAATTTTCAATAAAGAAGAGTTAATTTGTGACAACATAGGAGTATTATGCTAAGTGAAATAAGTCAGGTTGAGAAAGACAAATGCCATATGATCTCACTCATATGAGGAATCTAAAAACAAACAAACAAAACAAATGAGTAAACAAACAAAAAGTAGAATCATATCTATAAGTACAGAGAACAAGCTAATGGTTGCCAGAGGGAAGAAAGGTGGCAGATGGGCAATCTGGGTGAAGGGAAGTGAGAGATACAGGCTTCCAGTTATGGAATAAGTCACAAGAATAAAAAGCACAGCATGAGGAACATGGTCCATGATATTGTAATAGTTGTACGGTGACAGATGGTAGCTATATTTGTGGTGAGCATAGCATAATGTATAAACTTGTCAAATCACTGTTGCACACCTGAAACTAATGTAACATTGTATGTCAACTGTACCGAAATTTTTAAAAAGTTAAAAAAAGTTCACAGAGTGCTTTCCCTGTATTTAAAGATTATGAATACTCTTGGTTGAACCTCAATTTAGAATCAAAATTTTGTTTTATTCTTTCGGTTGTAAGATGTTTATATCATAGGTCACCTCCTATGACATGTTATATACTAGAATGGGATCTTACCTAAATGAATAAGGCATAGTTCTTTGCTCAAATATTTACCAGTGTCCTGGGCGTGGGGGAACAGCATGTGCATTGATAATTAAGAGACAAGGCATGCTACGCTTCAGCCATTTATAGAGGTGTATGGGACGATGGAGGTAGCACATATTTCTGAGCAGAGAGAAAACTGGAAAAAGTGTCATTGCATACCTTAACTTGAGCTTTGAGGATATGAATTAGGTGAGTTAATGGAGGGAGGTGATTCCAGGCATAACCTTTTCAAGGAATTCTATGGAGGATGTCTACACAGAATGATAAGAAAAGTGATGGGAGATAAAGTGTGAAAGAGCTCCTGAGTGTCCTCAAATACCACCCGAGCAGGTTTGGACATTATCCTCTAAGGACAGGGGTAAGAGAAGGATTTTAAGTAGCAAAGTGGCATGGTTAAGTTTGGGTTTGATTAATATTTTGTAAATTGCATGGGTAGGAGAAAGACTGGAAGCAGGAAAGCAACTGTACTAGTGTGATAATAAATGATGAAAACCAAGTCAAAACAATGACCGTGGAGATGGAGAAAATCTGATGAAATTGAAAAAAAAAATCTCTATTTTGGAGGTCAAATCAATAAAACTTGGTGACAGAATAATGAGTTTCATCAATTTGAAGATAAGGAAGGTATTCTAGGATAACTGTCAGATTTCTGGTTTAGATAAATGTGTAAATCTGGATTTGTGTTAAATATGTATAAATATTTTTGGAATCCTAGAGGGCGGATAAATCACACCCTTATTTATTGCACAAATTAAAAATCTATTGAGGGGCGCCTGGATGGCTCAGTTGGTTGAGCGTCTGGCTTCAGCTCAGGTCATGATCTCACAGTTCCTGAGTTCCAGCCCCTCATCGGGCTTGGTGCTGACAGCTCGGAGGATGGAGCCTGCTTCAGATTCTGTGTCTCCCTCTCTCTGCCCCTTCCCTGCTCATGCTCTGTCTCTCTCTGTCTCTCAAAGATGAATAAACGTTAAAAAAAATAGAAAAAAATCCATTGAGATAATTATCCAGGATTCAGAAAGATAGAGATCAAAATGTCGATTTCTGTTACTAATTAAAATGCACAGTTAAATATGGGGACAATCTTTTAATACTCTCTTGACTTAGTTAAATTGATTCACACCCACATCTGGTGTTAGGTCAAATTGGACAAGAAAGGGCTTCCTCTGTCTCCCCTCAAGCAAGTGCCTCACTGCATAGCAGGATAGCAAAACAAAATATTCCTTTTCTGCAACAAGCAAGATTCTCAAAAATAGAAGATCAATATCTGTTATATTATTTGCACACATACATATATGTATATGGACATACACATATGGATATCTATATACACACACATATGATTTTATATAAAAATATAGTTTTATATGAAATATGCTCTAATATTGCTACATATATTTCTACATAGGTACATTATTATTTGGTTTTACTTTCATTAGGTGATAGAAGTATTGTCATTTTATTAAATTGATATGAGTGTTGTGGCTTATGAGAAAAGTTCTTTATAATAACCCACTTAAAATTTAACATATATAGGGGCGTCTGGGTGGCTCAGTCGGTTAAGCATCTGCCTGTTGATTTCGGCTCAGGTCATGATCTCTTGGTTCATGAGTTCGAGCTCTACATCAGGCTCTGCACTGACAGTGTAGAGCCTGCTTGGGATTCTCTCTCCCTGTCTCTCTGCCCCTCCCCTACATGTGCTCTCCCTTTATCAAAATAAGTAAATAAACTTTAAAAAAAATAACAGATACATAAATATGTGTCTTCAGAATTTTAAAGTCTTTTGAATAATGATGTTGTATTTTCCAAAGTTAATATAACTTAAGTAAGTTTTAAAGAGTGCTTTTCACTGAGTTCTTCCACAGCTACAGATATAGATTGGTTTATTAAAGAAGTGCAACATATTTTTCCTATGTCACATTGATAGTAAAATTGAAACCCTCTTATGCATAGAACATTTGCGTTGAATCCCAGCAAGTTCATATCCTACCTTGGATATTTTAAATTGGAATTTGTGACTGGATGTTACCTTAGTTCTGTGAATGGTATTGACACTTGAATTTTTATAAAAGAATCAGGAGTGAAAGATTCATTGTATGCAGACATCGCTCCTTTTTACGAGCTGTCTTGTACTGGATGAACTTATCTGAACTGATTTAACAGAGCTGGGTGGAAAAATGCACGGGCTCTGATATTACACACGGCCGCATAGATGCCTTTTAATTCAAGAGACACAATTAAGTTTGCAACAAAAATTACACTTTTGGCTTATTTCTCATTAACCAAATAGATTTCAACAAGCAAGAACCACTTGTCTGGCTTTAGAATTGCAGGTTCCCAAGTTCTCAGTTAATAGTAATGGAGACCTAAGTCTGGAGAGAGGCACACAGTTGCCTTCCTACTGGCTTATCTACTTCAAGTTGTTGTGTTTAAATAAAGATAGACTTTAAATTTTCTATAATTCTGCTACTTGTCTTCATATATATGAAATGTATGAATCTTATGATTCTCATCTTCTTTAGCTCAGTTTTTATCTCCCTTTCATGTTTTCTGGCATATCCATCTTTCTTGCTTTTCCACTGTCCTCTTCAGCCTATGGTGACTTTCACCCCTCCTACCATATGCTTTGCAAAAGTATTTTTTCTTTATTTTACTCATCCATGTTTATCTTACCTGTTATACAATTAAATTTTGTCTCTCAAAAAGATATGTTTAAGTCCTGATTCCAGGTGACTGTAAATGTGGCCTTATCTAGAGAGAGAGTCTTCCCAGATTTAATGATGTTAAAATTAGGTCATACTGCACTAGCGTGAGTTTGAATCCAATGACTAATGTCCTTACAAGAAGAGGACATTTTTCACATTAAAGACAAAGAGAGAAAAGACCAGATGAGATAGACAGATTGGAAAGATGCATCAAGAAACACCAAGCATTACTAGCAACCACTGAAGCTAGAAAGAGGTAAGAAATGACCCCTTGGCCTAGAACCTTCCAAGAGAGCACAGCTCTGCCTTTCAGGCAGACTTCTAGCCCCCAAAACTGTGAAAATAAATTTCTGTTGTTTTAAGAGACCCAGTTTGGGGTAATTTGCTACTGCCACCCTAGGAAACTAATGTGTTTATCAAACCATACTTATCAAGTTTTCAGGGATTTTTGCAATTATGTTAAATAAACTGCTTAGTGAAACGGGCAAAATTAATATTACTACACTGTTATGATTTTCCCATTTCTTTCATAAAATGGATATAAATTCACAGACACACCCACATATATTGAGATAAATATTGTTCCTCTTGTTCGAGTTTAGTATTATTGATAATAAGAACAATGTCAAATATATATTTGCCAAGTGAGTACAATTTTGGCTCAGTCTTATATATGTATGTATTCAGGCTATTATTCCTCAATATTACCCTACTCAGTCTTTATCTTCATTTTGCAGTTCCTAGCTCCCTCTTTTCAGATGCTAAGCAGGACAATGGCTGTTGAGGGACTCATTTTCCCTCTGCCTTTTGAATACATATCTGAATCAGCTAGTTTCACTTTTGCTCCCAGCCCCGTGGTTACATCTGTCTGCATATGACTTTACTTCATGTAAAATTAAAATGAATTCTGATAGATAATAAAAAGTTTCTTCCTAGTGATGAGCTCTGTCTTCCTTCTTTCCTTATAAGAAAGTTATTTTGGGTTTGAATTTTAAACCTCAAGTGCCTTATCTTGCTCACAATAATAGACACGTTTCTCTGAGGCTATTTGGGGGCCAAAAGAAAACAGGATTGAGCCAAGGGTCGGTGTTACAGGAGAGTTCTCTGCAGTTGCTCTGAATGTGGAGGCAAATGGTCAATAAAAGTCTCCTGAAGAATATTTGGATGGAGGAGGCCAAGGAAATTCTGCATCTTGGGATGGTTTGAGCTAAGTGAAGACTGACCTGAAGTGTTTGCTCACGGAGCTTTGACCATTCTTGTCTTTTGTCCAGCGCGGAAGTCCATTCTCCTCATGTGACTCTGGATTCACAAATTCCTCTTTCTACTCCTAAACTCCCAATTTAACAGACCAGTTTTATCTACTCTAGAGCTAATATTAATTACCTGTGAGGCTACTCCACCCTACTCTATTATATTTTGAGTGATTTAAGGTTTTGAAACTATTTCTATGTATTTTTATCAATATAAACATGCAAATTTATAATTTTACATTTTTGCAATGAATACTTATGAACTGCATTAACATAATGCTCCACAGTGCTACAGGGAGAAAAGGAAAGAAATGATCCTCCCCGAATTGAGAAATTTCCTGAAATTCTTCTCTACATGTAGCTATTTTTTTTTCTTCTTAAAAAATGTTTATTTATTTATTTTGAGACAGGGAGAGAGAGAACAAGCAAGGAAGGGGCAGAGAGAGAGAGGGAGACACAGAATCCCAAGCAGGCTCTGCACTGTCAGTGAGGAGTCCCGGGTGCGGCTTGAACTCACAAACCATGAGATCATGACCTGAGCCAAAATCAAAAGTCACATGCTTAACCAACTGAGCCCAACAGGCACCCCTACTTGTAACTAAATATATTTCTAATTTCCCTATTTTATTTATTATAATTCATTTGTTTTCATATTCCAGTAGACTATAGTATTTAATACTTAACTTAAATTTGAACTTCTCCATACCTCAGGAGTAGTTTTGACACTAGGGAAAAACAAAATTGTGTAGGATAAAATACATTCTTACTACTATGTCTATCTCATCACACTCAAATGCTCCATTTAATCCCAAGGTGGATTTTTTCTGAGGGATAAAAAATATCTAGATAAACTTTTCTAGGACACTATTTCTCTTATAATTCCATCATTTTAAATTAGAAAATGAAAATTCTACTCACTGGAGACAACTTTAGTAAAATCTAATGAAATTTTAAGTGGATTACGTTCAAATAGATAAGATTAAAATATATTTTATCCCTTAATAATAACAAAACAATGTCTTTTGTTGCTTATGTTTGTGGTTCTTTACATATGAAGAAAAAATATGCAGGTATTTAAAATATTTCAATGTTTTCTGAATTATAATTTAAGAAATATGTGAGCAAGGCATGGGGTAAGCAATCTAAATTATTAAGAAAAATTAGTCTTAACACTCAGTTTCTAAAATCTTTGATAAATAATAGTAAGTCTTCAAAGTAGTTGAATGTATTGTTCACACCCCACAACACACCCTACTTTGGTTGTGGTTTTCCCTTTTCTTTTTTTGGCCATATGTGTTTACAGATAGAAAAATAAAAACATTCTAACCATTTTGTTTCTTGGGCTCTATTTCTGATTTTTATAGTTTATGTAAAATCTTTTATAGTTTATGTAAAATCTAAACACTCTTCAAGGTGTTAAAATGCAATGGCCAAACCAAACAAACAAGAAAATACTTTGAACTATCTTACCTAGTATGTAAAAGGTAAATAGAGCATTTTATTCCAAAAAAGACAAGTCTTTATTCTGTTTCTCAATTATTATAACATTTAACGTATTGCTTTTGCTGAATTGTGAGCTTTTTCAAACTGGAGATGTTTGATACTTTTCCAAGTTTTGTTCAAATTAGTTTGTCTGGATAGCAGATTTTGATTTGGTGGCAAAAAGGATAGATTTGTGTATCTACATACATGTATATCTACACGTACCTATGTAGATATGTGTATATAAATACAGATCTATATATCTAGGTACCTAATCATATGTACATTAATGATTAGATATCTACATATATAGATAGGTAAATGTTGGGGCGCCTGGGTGGCTCAGTCGGTTGAGCATCCGGCTTCGGCTCAGGTCATGATCTCACAGTCTGTGAGTTTGAGCCCCGCATCGGGCTCTGGGCTGACAGCTCAGAGCCTGGAGCCTACTTCTGATTCTGTGTCTCCCTCTCTCTCTGCCCCTCCTCTGCTCATGCTCTGCCTTTCTCTCTGTTTCAAAAATAAATAAAAACATTAAAAAAAATAAAAAAAAAGATAGGTAAATGTTAGATATATCTTTATATATCTCCCAAACAATCCTTTGCCACCAAATCACAATAAAAATGGCTATATATATATATATATAATGTATATTGCATATATATAATATGTTGCATGTGTATATATATTATACACACATACATTTTAAGGGATATGTGTAGTTATATATATATAGAGAGAGATTTATGAAACAGTTTTACTATATATTCATAATAAATTCTTTTGTTTTAAATTTTTTTTAACATTTATTTATTTTTGAGAGACAGAGAATGAGCAAAGGAAGAACAGAGAGAGAGAGAGAGAGAGAGAGAGAAACAGAATTTGAAGCATGTGCAAGCTCCAAGCTGTTAGCACAGAGCATGACACAGGGCTTGGACTCCCAAACTGTGAGACCTTGACCTGAGCTGAAGTGGATGCTTCACTGACTGAGCCACCCAGGTGCCCTGTATTCATAATAAATTCTAATCAATGCTCAAAAATGTGAGCTTTATTTCCTAAGGATAACCTACTATGTTCAGGCATGGTTCTAGGTACTTGAGGCTTCTCAGTGAAGAACAACAAATAGAGGTCCACCCTGAGACATTCTAGAAGGTGAGAGAATCCATAAACATAACATGTAATAAGTAAATCATATGGCTTACTACACGCTGAAAAAATTAGAGGGAAATTGGAGAGAAGGAAGCAGGGTTTGGTGAACCTGAAGTTCTCATGCCCAAGAAAGAACAGTTAGCATGAAGGGTGAATGCATGGAGGGTGTGATGGCTCATTGACAAGGTGAAATTTGAATCAAGAATTGAAGGATGTGAGATGTTAGTCATACAGCGTTTTGTGGGAGAACAGCTAGAGAAAAACTCTTACATAAAGAAGGTGACTCTCGAGTCAGAGCAATAGCAGGTCAATGGTGAATGTAACCAAAATAGAGTGATCAAGGACCTGATTAGAATAAGGTGCAAGAGGTAACGGGGTGAACTCTAATAGAGCCTTTGAAGGTTATAATTAAGACTGACCTTTTATTATGAGTGAAATAAAGAACATCTACAAATTTTTGAACAGATTTACATTTTTAAAAAGTTTCATTCTACCTGTTGTATTGACAACAGCGTTTAGCAGAGCCAGAATAGAGGAAGATGTGTTAGATATTTTGGTGAAAGAGTATACTGGCTTTGGAATGGTTTAGGACATCAGAGATGCAGAGAAGGAGTGAGACACAGAGCTTAACCAACATGATTTCTTGATGCAGAGATTTCCTGACTGGGTATGGATGCAGCATGTGAATAAAAATATCATACAATTTTTTTTCCACACTGGAAACTTTTGAAAGTGGGACAGGATGGCAAAATAATTAAAATGATATATTGAATTTTTGAAAGTATTTACCAGCAATTGTTTTATTGACTGACAAATTGTTTTCATGATACTAGTGGGCCTGAGTTACAATTGTATTGAAAATATTTTAGGTAAAAACTCCTTTTAAATAAGTAGAATAGATATATACACCTAAAGCTAAAATAAAAAAAAGAATGTTGTTTTTAAATTTTTTTAATGTTTATTTATTTTTGAGAGAGACAGAGACAGAATGTGAGTGGGTTAGGGGCAGAGAGAGAGGGAGATACCGAAGCAGAAGCAGGCTCCAGGCTCTGAGCTGTCAGCACAGAGCCCGACGCGGGGCTCGAACTCACGAGCTGTGAGATCATGACCTGAGCCAAAGTCGGACGCTCAACTGACTGAGCCACCCAGGCGCCCCTAAAAAAAAGAATTTTAAATTTACTATCTGAACATTAAAATATTTCATAAGCAGAATAATTATTCTACATATACTGCCATATATTTTAATCAATGTCTTAGCTGTGTTTGTCTATATCACCTTCATTTTTAAAGAGTATCATTTTTAAAATATGGTGTGATTTTTATTTTATTTTCATATAATTTCCTATAATCTGCTTCAACGTTGCATTTTTGGTTAATGAATTTAAAATTGTGATACTCAGTTGACTCTATTCTTTGCAACACAACAAACTTAACTGAGAAATTATTTTTTACAGGAACTGAGATAACTGGTAAACTCACAGAAAATTCTGCTGGAAGACATTTTCTATTCAACTTTATTTTAAATATTAATATTTCAGTCCAAATATTTGCCTTTACACATGGTGCCATTTTTCAAGAAAGAGTTTTTCAAGACAAAACTTCTCAAATAACTTCTACTATTTGGATATACTGCTAAATGAAGACGCTAAGAAATTTTCCCAATTTCATTTAATTCCAAAACTACAATATAAACTAATGCAGATAAAAATAGGAGCTCCAAGCAATAATTCTTCCCCCAAATCTAGATATTCCCTTTTTATTTGCTTTAATAGATATTTTTGAATTTTTTCATTTGCAACAATTATTTTCAGTAATTGCATTTTCTATCACTTTCAAAAGTGAAGATTTTGAGGTGTTCATTTATTGAATACTTTGATTAAAGATTCATAACTAGTGTAGAAACATAAAATAAAAACTTACTGGACTCATTTGTGATAATGTTCAAAACATAATAAGATATATAGGTTGATTATAAAGTGATTCTTCAAAGATTTCCTAAAATTTGCTTCCTAATGAACAGTAAAGTATATTTGCATGCTAAAGACTTTTTCTACATTCAACATGAGTTTCATCACAAAAAAATTTTGTACCTCAATCCTCTATGTGTGTATATTTAAAAACAATATAACAAATTTAAAAAAATAAAAAATAGCTTTAGTTTCGATTGGCAAAATATTGATGGATGTTTGAATACAATATAAACAATGTTTTTCATCACAATGAATTTGAAGTACAAGTTTCCTACATAGATTTCTTTATGTAGAATTTGGATTATTATCAGAGACTAATAATTTTATCTCCAATCCTGAAATTTCAACTTACAATTTACCATAGTGTTCAATATAATTTCTAATATATATGTGACTGAATATATTTCAAAGGTTTTACTTTCACTGAACTGTGTAAAAAATCCATTATTGGAATTTACTTAATTCATTTTCCATTAAAGCACCTGATGATGGTGAGAGCATCATTTACCTGTGAAGTTTGCTGGCAAAAAAAAACAAAACAAAACAAAACAAAAAAAAGAACAAAAACAAAAAACACAAACTAGCTTATTAATGGATGTCACTTAATTTCTCATGTACAACAGAATGTTTGATTTTAAAAATGAGACAAATTAATTCAGGAAGCCAATCATTTGATCTTAATAAAAATTCTTGCTTCACAGGGTGACATGTAAACATATCTTCTGTGGCTAGATTTTTAAAATTTCCCCTTTTAAGGATAAGCTTGGGAAAATACTGACTTTTCAAGCAGAAACTGCTATATCTTGTTCCTTTTGACTTTCATGTGGTTATGGTATCAGCATGGTACTCAAAGTGCATCATAAATATCAATGATGATACTAAGGAGATTAAATGCTCAACATTGATTTTCTCAGGAAACAAATTTAGTATTCAATTTTCCATTTAATATGCACTTTACCTTTATTTGCGTTAATTGCTGCCTAAGGACTTAAAAAAAAAACTTGAAAAGCATTCCTAATACAAATACTGAAGGTTTAGGATATATAACAACTGAGAAAGCAATGAGTGTTTACACTAATCTCTTCACATTTGACATACAAAACTCATCCTCTATTTGCAGTACATATTTTATGCTTACTTAATTGATTTTTTTTCTGTTTCTCACTGGCTTTCACCAACTGGCAGCCTAAAGCTTATAGGCTTTGATAAACCATTGGCATATTGGCTTGGACTAGTGACTAGTAAGGACAGTTGTGTGGCATAATTCTTCATCTATCACCGGGAAGGCCTTGGCTGCTTTTTTGCCACTTGTGCCTGAGAACTGCTTTTTGTTTTTTTGTTTTTTTTTTTCCTTTACTCACTGAACATTCTGAATGGTATGCTTGACAAAGAAATGTTCATTAAGATGAGTCCAGAAAGCTTTGAGAAAAGAGAGATGAAATTATCAATACACATCTTTGATAACACATGTTCAAATGAGAACTGTTTACTACACATGCATCTCAATCACTAATAGATGAGATCATGGTAGAATCTGTAATAAACAAATATGCAGAAAGCAATCCACATTGCCTTAACTTAATGGAACTATTAGTAAGATTATTTTATTAAAAATAAAAATATCACTTGGAAGCTAAATTGGAAAAAACTGGGAAAACAGAAACAGATTGAGAATGCCTCAGGCTAACCAATTTGCATGATTACACTTGGTATGAAACAAAGAAACAAGTCAAAGGAGAGTTAAAGATTTTATATATATAATATTATATTTATATAATATTATATATATGTATTAAATTATATTAATATAATATATATGTATTATATATAATGTATGTGTAATATGTATGATATATATGTTAATATTATATGTATAAAATTATATATATATATACATATATATTGCAGAATATATATTAATATAGAATGGGTGCTAAGAATAAAACTAGAGCATGGGCTGTCAATCAAAGAGCCTCAGCTGATTAACTCACTTGAAAAAGAAACAATACTCTAACCAAGTAGCCAACCATCTGTGATGCAAAGATAGAGAAAGGGAGTGAGATGTCCTCTGGCCCAGAAAACTAAGTATATACTCTGAATCTATATTTTTAGTGGAGTTATTAAATAGATCCCAATAATTCCTTACACAATGGGTGAAAAACAGTAACAAAAATAAACCAGGACTTTGATAGGAAGCAGATGTCCTAAGAAACATCCACAAAGCAGGTATCAGCAATGTGTGAATAACAAACAGACCTTGGGGAGGAAATAACACAAAAAATATTATTTGGACAAATTTACTGCAGTAAATTTTATGTTTTATTTATTTATTTTTTAATTAAAAAAGTTTTTGATAGAGTGAGAGAGCACATACAAGCAAACAGGGGAGGAGCAGAGAGAAAGAGAGAGAGATTGAGAGAGAGAGAGGGAGAGAGAATATTAAGCAGGCTCCATACTCAGTATGGAGCTTGATGCGGGGCTCAATCCCACAACCCTGAGATCATGATCTGAGCTGAAATCAAGAGTGGGAAACTCCAGGGATTGAGCCATCCAGGTGCCCATGCAGCCTTTTACTTTTTAAATAATGACTATGTGATTACCTGGAAATCTCAGCGGTATAACAAGTAGAGAAGAGGGGTGGGAAATAAAGAAGGGAGGGACAGAGAGAGAGGGACCGATGGGATAAATACAAAACATATCCCATTTACATATTGCAAAATGCAGCATCCAAACAACTAACTTTAGAATTTGATCTACTATCTGTGTACAGATGAGGTGAAGTGTTCTCATTTGTTACACAGTATTGATAAATCCACTTTAGCAATCACTTTCTACTTGTTAACAATATACATTGTATAAAAATACTTCATTTTATACATACATTGTATAAAAATGTTTGCTGTGGTCCATGCCTCCATAATACCATGTCTCCTCACCATTCCCAACCCACATATGTGCAACATCTCAACCTCCTGAATTTATTTTAATTTTCATCTTTATAAGTGAACTTTATACCTAGGAAACTATTCTTTATTTGTAAATTTGAAAAGTCATCCACTGAAAATAGCTTTAAAAATTTTGCTTACTTGAAGGAGTAAGCAACATTTATTTATATATTGAAAATTGATAGGTCATGAACAACTCCATAAATCTCATTCATAGAATAATTTGTTTGACTTGACCTCAATGTATTTGCCTTTTAAATGGTTTACACATTTTCATCTAAACACACTAGAAACATAGTGTGATTATGTAACAACCATAATTCCCTTTTTCCATTTTAAAACCTTGAGTATATAAGCACACATACAAACACCATTGCAATTACTTAAAATTGCAACATTATCCAAAATGTCAATATCATAATTGTGCAAAACTATGAAGGAGCACGATATCCACATTATAAATGAAATGATGGCATTTTATATTAATAATATCACTACAGCAGTTGTATAAAGATTGGATTTCTCACCATAAAGATTAAATCTTCATTGTACTGTGGCAAGTAGCAATGAACTGGTAATTCATCTACACTTCCTTTCTTCAAATATTAGGATTTATTACCACAGAAAATAGGGCTTGCTAATTTTTCAGCCAACCACCTGTAAAGTAGAATTCATTGAACAGACGTGATTTTTTTTTTTTTGCATTGCTCTTTAGCTATCTTCATTATCTCTATTTGAAAGACAGCATATTTGGAGAGCAAGACAATTATATGGTTCTCTGAATTGTGTAACTTGTTAAAAACAGCAGTTTGCTGACATAAAATTAATTTTATATTCAGTGTATAGATACAATCTACTGGAATGTAGTTATATATTCAACAGTTTAAAAAAATTGGATACCTGCTTAAAGGGCCTGTAGGAAGGATCTACATCTTAATTATATAATTATAGAATACATATAATTATTAACTATGGAATAATTATAGAATATTATTTAAAATATGTTGTAAATGAGAATTAATGGATCCATGAAAGTGAGGACAATATCAGATTCACTCATTATTTTTTCTTTTTATTGTTATCAGTTTGGTTTTGCTTCGATTAGTGAAGACACCTAGTTAATAGTAACAAACAAAATTGAAGTTTATTTCTCTCATAAGCAAAGTTCACATATGTACTGAAGTTCTATGAACCATAGTGATTCTGGACTTTCTTGTTTTGGTGTGCCATTCACAGAATGCAGTCTCTGCCTCATGGTCCAAGACAGTTACCCCAACTGGAGCTGTTATTTCAATATTTCAACCAGCAACAGGGAGAAAAGAAGAGGAATGGTTTATGACCTCTCTGTTTTTCAGACACTTAGTAGGATTTATACATAGTATTTCCACTGACATCATTCAGATATGAACTGAGTCAATGGCCAGTGCTAGTTGCAAGAAAGAGTGGAAATGCTTAGGTGTCCACCTGTCCAGCAAAAATCAAAAGTAATTAATATATTAGGAATATTGGAAACACTAGTCACTTCAGATGGTACAACTGTTCATGATGCATTCCCAGTGCCTCACATAATGGTATTAATAGTGATTAATATACAATAAATATTCAATAAATAAATTGAATAGACCAGATTAAAAGACCAGGGCTCTAGGAGTGCCTGGGTGGCTCAGTCAGTTAAACATCTGACTTCGGCTCAGCTCATGATCTCACAGTTCGTGAGTTTGAGCCCCACGTCAGGCTGTGTGCCGACAGCTTGGAGCCTGGAGCCTGCTTCAGATTCTGTGTCTCCCTCTCTCTCTGTTCCTCCCCAGCTCGCACTCAGTAGAATAGAGCACACTTGAACAGGATTTATGTGTGTATAATCATAATTGCCTTCTTGCACAGAGACTCTCCCTTGACTGCTTTGAAGAAACAAAAGGGAATTCTGGGAAGACATAGATGGCAGGGGACCGAGAACGGCCTTTTGCTGACAGCTAGCAAGAAGCTGAAGCTCTCCACAAGGAACTAAATGCTGCCAGTAGCCACATAAGCTGGTTCCCCAGCTGAACTTCAGCTGAGGCCTCAGCCCTGTCCAATTCCTGATTTTAGCCTTGTGATATGAGACTCTGAACTACAGGATCCAATGTCATTCTTGATAATAATGACAGCTAATGCACTATGTTCTTTTCCTATGTTATATCACTTAATCTTTATGAGAATGCTGTTAAATTTTTATTATATGTGCATAGGAATTTGCAAACAAGGAAATTGTATCATAGCGAGATTAAGCAGCTTCAATCAAATAGTTATCAGTGAATATAGGCAACGCCCAAATCCATCCAAGTCTGCCTTCAGAGTCGAAGGCATACATTGATCCTCTGCCAAATCAAATAATGATCTCAACATATGTATTTTTGATCACTAATTATGTGCCACTCTCTATTTTAGATGTTAGTAATATAACAGAATTAAACAGACATTAAGACGTTAGGTAGATGAAGCAAAACCACCAAAGAGAACTGACAATTAGCTGCCAAAGAAGAAGCAGGAAAACCAATTAAAAATGGTGTTCTATAAGCATGATGAAATTTTGACCATCTTTTTCTCTGTTTTTGGTAGGACATGTCAGATAAAACCAAGACTTGGCCATTACATTATTGAAATGTGAGTCATATTGCCCTTATTAAGAGCAGGATTGGTGCAATAGTATGGGTGAAAATCTAAATGAAATAGGCTTAGAAAGGCTTAGAAGTGAGAGAGACAACTCTAAATGAACTTTGAAGAAAAAGGAGAAGGGAAATAGCATAGCAGTAGCTGGGAGGGAAAGAATGGTCATGAGAGAGATTTTTTTTTTTTTTTTTGCTTCCTTTAAAATGGGAGACATAAAGACTTGTTTGTATGTTAAAGTTAGTAATACCCAGAGGTGGGGAAATGTTAATGATTAGGAGAGATACAGGCAAATTGTTAGCATTGTCCTTGAGTTGCCAAGAGCAGACAAGTTGTAATGCCAAGAGTGAAGAGCTCCCTTTGGATGAAACTGGGTCTTAGGAGTCAGATTACATAGGTAGATTCTCTTTGGTGCATGAAAAGATACATGTTAGTTTGGGTAACTTCTGATGACTTCCAAGTAAGTGAAGAAATACTACGAAGATTGGAGAGAGGGCAGAAAAGATTATAAGAGACATGAGAAAATACAAAATAATCATTCTGAGAGTCAACTGAATGAGAAAGATTTAATTGTCAAGCAATGTTAAAGGCACTTTCAGATTAGGGATCATGAATTTAAAATGCAAGTCAGTGTATCCCTATTTTCCCTCCTTTTGTATTAATTTTTCCCCTCCTTTTGTATTCTGAGTTATGAATGTAGTGTGTAATATGGGGGAGTTATATTTAATCCTGTTTGTTTTTCCTAGGCAAATAAGATTAAATGCAAGGGAAGCAATGAAATTGATAGTTTATACAATTATAGCTTACTATGAAATAAAACTTGAGAGAAAGCACACAAATACATGACAAGATGAGTGGAACGAAGGTCTAGAAGATTTCTGGAGTTGAAGCATTAGTGAGAAGGCGGAAATACAAGAGATATTGATCACGTTCTCGTGTAGGGTCAGACAAAAAAAGTTTGGGGTACAGTGGAAAAAAATAGTTTATTGCAAGAGAGCAGTTGCCCAAGCTTCAGGTCTAGAGACTTGTAAAAGGGCCATGTAAATGTTAACTGAAATTACTAACGTCAAAGTATTTTGGAAAGAGTGACAGTGAGCCAAGGGAGAAATGAGGAGAGGCTTAGAGGTTTATGAATGTTAGTGACAATGAGAGGTTGTGTAAGGTATAGCACAGTGGTTCTCAAAGGGTGGACCTGCAACAATAGTATCAATGGGACCTTATTGGAAATGCAATATTCTAAGTCCATGCAAGACTGCTAATCAGAAATTCTGGCAGGCTCAGCTGTCTATTTTAACAGGTCTTCCAGGTGATTCTGATGCATGCTAAAATTTGAGTGTCAGTAAGATAGTGTGATGACAAGAGATATGAAGCTGGAGATGGTGGGAGCAGGGTCTAGAAGATTGGTCTAGCAGTAGCCGGGAGGAGCAAAATTGACAATTAACACCCATGTAGTCAGAAGCCTGGGTGACGACGTGGGCTTGTGATTAGAGTCTGTGGTGGTATACAGGGGGTGGTCTTGTAAGGACCGAACCCTTAACTTGTGGAATCTGATGCTATTCTAGATCGTGTCAGGACTGAGTTGAATTATACTCCACCTTCAGGTCTGGTGGACTAAGAGGTAAAACATAACCTAATTTGTAATGACTATAGTTAGTAGCCTTCGCTGGCTCCTTATTCTGCACTATGAAATATGTAGATTGCTTTACATGGATGATCTGATTTGATCAAAACAACTACTCGATTTGGTAAGCCCCATTTTACAACAGAAACTGACATGACATTATATTAAATGATTGCTTCAGGTAATATGGTTAATGTAGTACCTTGCTTTCTTACTTTTATATATGTTAATATCAAATAAAATAATTTATTTTTCCAATCTTGAATTCCGGTTGTATGACCACCATAAATTCTGCTGCCATTCATTGTGAAATTACTCTCTGTGATATTGTGATTTATAAATAAGATATATTGAGTCATTCAGATGACCAAAATAATTTTTTCATACTTATTTGGTCTTGCATGTTTCCTGTTTTATAGCTCCCCAAACCCTTGGAATTTCCTAAGCCATAACAGCAAAGGGAGCATTGTCATCATATCTGTTCTCATGTCCTCAGTTCCTGAAATTACTCCAAAGTCATAAAAGGTGAAATGGGTGTCCCGTTATTTATAACAAGCTCCTTTTCATCACAACTGTGTGTAAGTTAACAAGGTGACTTTTGGAAATTCCCTGAGGATGGGGGCTATTTGTTAGGGGAAACAACTATGTGATTAGCGGGCTGGAACTTTTAGTCTCACCCCCAGCCTCTGGGGAGAGGAGAGAGCCTGGAGGATGAATCAATTGCCAATGGCCAATTATTTAATCAATCATGCCTGTGTAGTGAAGACTCTATCAAAACGCAAGAGCACAGGGTTCAGAGAGCATCTGTGTTGGTGAACATGTGGAGATATAGTGATAGTGGTACTCTAGGAAAGGACGTTGGAGCTCCAAGCCCATATGCAGCTTGCCCTGCACATCTCTTCCAGGTGACTGTTCCTGAGTTATATCTTTTTATATAAACTGGTTATCTAGAAGGTAAAATGTTTCTCCGAATTCTTCGAGTCACTCTAGTAAATGAATGGAACCCAAGGAGGGGGTCATGGGAACCACTGATTTAGAGCCATTTGGTCCAAAGTCCACGTGACAACATGGACTTGTGATTAGAGTCTGTTGGAGGTTGCTGGTCTTGTAGAATCAAACCCATGGCCTGTGGAATCTGATCCTATTTCTGGGTAGGTAGTGTCAGAATTGAGTCGAATTGTAGGACACCCAGCTGGTGTATAGAGAATTGCCTGTTGATGGGGACTCCCCACCCCCCAACACACACATACATGGGAATTAGCTGGAATCAGAACCCTTTCACTATGCCTGGGTTGCATGTTCCTGGAAAAGTCCACTGGGTGGTGTTAGAGCTCCCCTAACTCATCTTTAATGACCCTTCTCAAGATTCACTAGCATAGAAGCACCTGGGCGGCTCTGTTGGTTGAGCATCCAGCTTTTGCTCAGGTCATGATCGCACAGTTTTTGAGTTCATGCCTCACTTTGGGCTCACTGCTGTCAGCAAGAAGCATGCTTCAGATCCTCTGTCCCCTTCTCTATGCCCCTCCCTTGCTTGTGCTCTCTCTCTCAAAACTAAAATAAAACATTGAAAAAATATTCACTAGAATAGCAGGATTCCTACTGGGATCTGCTGGCTTACCTGGTCAAAATCTTCACATTTATCTATGGTACAGAGAGTTATACTTGAAAGCCAAACAACAACAACAACAACAACAACAACAACAACAACAAAAACGTGGCAGAGTTTGATTGAAATATCTGACCCTCATTAAAATGATTTTTCTATTATACACCCCACTTCTTCCGTTGAAGAATATTTAGATGAGGGTACTTATGCTATGTTTAATTTCTCCTTGTTCAGGCTTGGTGTTAATTGATGGCTAAAAATATAATTTTCCAGAAATGTACCACCCCCAGATTCCTTCAGACACACAGGTGCCAGAACGATCTATCTAAAATGCACAACTGATCATGTTACTTCTCTGATTGAATCTTTAAAATCTCCTATTGCTTACAGCTGTGATTTTTGAACTTTTTTTTTAACACTCAGGAAAATAGCAGAGAATGCTACATAGTCTCCAAAATGGGCTTCTTTTCTTTCTTTTTTTCCTCCTTTCCTTTCTCCCTGTCTCCCTGCTTCTATTCCCTCTCTCCTTCTGTGTGTGTGTGTGTGTGTGTGTGTGTGTGTGTGTGTGTGTAATATATATATATACTATAGGGGAACCTGGGTGGCTCAGTTGGTTAAGCATCTGACTTCGGCTCAGGTCATGATCTCACAGTTCACGAGTTCAGGTCCCATATTGGACTCTGTGCTGACAGCTCAGAGCCTGGAGCCTGCTTCCAATTCTGTGTCTCCCTCTCTCTCTGTCCCTCCCTGGCTCACACTCTGTCTTTCTCTCTCTCTTTCAAAAATAAAGGTAAGTAGATTATTTACTTACCTTTATATATACCTTTATAACAAGGCTGTTAAGAAAGTAATGCCTTTTTCACCCCTACTCATTTATGCTATGCTAACCTGAAACCATCACTGTGTTGACTCCAGAAACATTGGTGAAAACTATGGTTCTTAAGTGACTCAGTGGAGCAGAGCACTGTCCCATTCCCAGCTCCCCCGGGCACTGCTCAGGAATCCCATTTTTGAACTTTACGTGAGTGAAAAGAAAACTTGTATTAGGTGAACACATAGGTTTTCGAGGATTTACTTTTTGTAGACGCTTGATTTACTCTAATTTACATAATCTCTTAATTTAAAAGTCCATAATGCGCTATGAACATTTCACATTTTGTATTCAAATGATCTATTTATGAACCTGTTCCAGCCATAAGACCATGAGATCTTGATAAAAAGGATGGTATTTGAGATTCATCCGGAAGTATCCATTGATCTCTAAAGCATAAATGGGAGTAATATCTAAGGTTGAATCTACGTGGCTAAAGTATTTTGCCTGCTTATATCAAATGAATCTGTAAAAACAATCCGGCTGCACAGTTTAAAAATCTTTAGACTTGTGAAACAGAAATAATTTATACATCAATACGAAAATAGCTTGTTTTATTTTTTAATTTGTGTGAAGCTTTGGAAATACCACTAGAATGTAACTGCTTATTTGGAAAGCACCATTGCTTTAAAAGCCATTGAAAATTACACGTTTTACTTTGTAATCTCAAAAGAAGCTTAGAATGATACAGAAGGTTATACTTATATTTTTAAGATGCAATTATGTCCTGCACTTCTCTTGGTTTCTTTAGGTGGTTAACGGTGTATCTATGTGAGATATATTAACCAAGGTAGCAATTAGGGTACTTCAAGATGTCATTTTTAAATGGGTGAGCAATCACATGGACAAACACTTTACAATCAAAACCTAATTTACTTACAGAAATCAATATCTATGTCTTTTTTGCCTCTAAGTGGTTTATGGAATATAACCTCAACAAATTGTAGAAATACAATCCCCACAGCACATTGCAGCTATCTTTAATAAAAGCAATACATGGCTGGTAAAAGTTAGTCTTTATTGAATAACGTTCACACATAAATTTCAAGTATAATGAATTTGGGAGTTACTAGGAGGAAATAAGAATTGACCTCTTGATAATTTGTCAATACCCTTATTTTCATTAACTGGATATTATTGAAATAATAATTTTGACCCCAGGACCTACTTTTTAGGTAAGAGATTAACAAAGGCATTTATTGCTATTTAACAGACAGGCCCACAGCCCAGCTACTTTGATTCCCTTATAATGCTCACTAACAATGATATTCAGTGGCTGTAGTGTTACTAGTAAGAAATAGCTTGCAAATTTATAGAGTTGTTTCCAGCTGTCCTAGATATTGGAAGGAAAGTTTGAAGACTGCAAGAAACTCATGTCTTGTATTCCACTAGCATTTCAAATGATCATCGATTATTCAGTGAAGTGAAACACCTCTTTATAATTATCTAATTTAGAACCTATTAAAACAGATATCAGGGGCGCCTGGGTGGCTCAGTCGGTTAAGCGGCTGACTTTGGCTCAGGTCATGATCTCACGGTCCGTGAGCTCGAGCCCCGCGTCGGGCTCTGTGCTGACAGCTCAGAGCCTGGAGCCTGTTTCAGATTCTGTGTCTCCCTCTCTCTGACCCTCCCCGTTCATGCTCTGTCTCTCTCTGTCTCAAAAAGAAATAAACGTTAAAAAAATTAAAAAAAACAGATATCAGCGTAAGATATATTTTGAAGTTCTAATATATACAAAATCTTCCACAAATTAAAATTCCCTTTAAATCAAGAAAAATTTCAAGATTTTATCAAGAGCGGTTTACCATCTTGGAAACTCTTATCCTCAAGGGCAATACTGCTTGTGCCATTTGAGCCACCTATGACACCTACGTCGGTCTAAAGAGCTGTAACATTCTTCGCAATTCTACATACAACTGCAAGCACCTGGCATCTTCATTGTGTCTTGCGGTGACTTACTCCCGTTCTTTTACAGACTAAAATGAGCCTTAATTTATTGTAAATTACTTCCCTTATAATTTCTTTTTTATATTACACTTGTAACTTTTGTTGATATTTTTAAATGTACGCTTAAGTAAGTGAACAGCTATATGTTTTATTTCAGAAGTAAAAGGCACATTATTAATATTTGAGTTATGGTTTTTTATTTGGTTATGAGACCAATGTGCTACAAATTAAAGCACTTCATTTGAATTCCTGTTAAACATGTGTTTTCTCATCATAGAATGTCTCAAATGGAATTATAGATAAAAAGGTCCTTCTGGGGGCACCTGGGTGGCTCAGTTCTTTAAGCATCAGATTCTTGATTTGGCTCAGGTCACAATCTCACAGTTCTGGGTTCAAGCCCCACATAGAGCTCTATGCTGACAGTGTGGAACCTGCTTGGGACTCTTTTTCTCCCTATCTCTCTCTGCTCCTCCCTGGCTTGTGCTCTCGCTCAAAATAAATAAATAAACTTAAAAAAAAGAGGAAGTTCTTTCTGTATGTGTTTAGGAGATATGGTTATTAAGTTGAGACTAAATAGCCCCATGATATGATCTAGACTGGAGAGGCTAAATGTATATGTCTCTAATCTTCATGAGGCAGTGTGCCTTCATTCCTCTTTCCTACATCTCAATTTTACATGCCTCTTTCCTAATATATGTTAAGTACTTATTAGTTTTTATCAAACAAACTTATTATTTGGGTAATATGAGTTTTATTATAGTTTAACAGAACTAATCACTTTATAATCTCTGGAAGAGTAAGTTGTTAATTGCAATACTAACTTAATACATATCAATTATATGTACTTTGTTTTGTTTTGTTTTCTTTACCCCCCATCATTGTGTTTGCTCATGAGCTGTCAGATCTTCTTTTCCTGCTACATATCGGACAGGTACCATAGAGGTTCTGACAATTTGGGCATAAAACAGTCCATAAAGTTCAAATTTTTTAACTCTGCGTTCACATTCTTATATTTTCTTGCCCATTACTACCTCGATTTGAGGAATCTGGAATGGGAAGGATAAAAATTTGATTTTTTACTCTGTACCATTCTCTCTTT
Source organism: Prionailurus bengalensis (assembly GCF_016509475.1). Taxonomy (NCBI): domain Eukaryota; kingdom Metazoa; phylum Chordata; class Mammalia; order Carnivora; family Felidae; genus Prionailurus; species Prionailurus bengalensis. The sequence goes on along the minus strand of NC_057350.1, from coordinate 22,413,766 downwards.
CTTTGGGTATTTCTCTTTTATTGGATTGGAGACTGGGAGTATCTTAATCCTTTCAAGCTACTATAACAAAAATACCATAGACTGGGTGGCTGATAAACAGCAGAAATTTATTCTTCACAGTTCTGGATGTTGGAAATCCAAATGAAGGGGCCAGTAGATTCAATGTCTGGTGAAGGCCTGCTTCCTAGTTCATAAAAGGCCATCTTTTCATTGCCTTTACATAGGAGAAGGAATAAGGGAGATTTCTGGGGTCGCTTTTATAAGGGCCTAAACACCTCCCAAAGTCCCCACCTCCAAATACCATCATATTGGGGGTTAGGATTAAAATATATGGATTGAAAGGAAGCACAAACTTTTGGTCCAAAGCAGAGAGGGAAAATGAGGGGATACAACTGTTGTTTTATCTAACTATTGCTCCTGTAATCACCTCCAGGTATGGGTGAATACATGAGTTCTTTTCTATGTCCTCCATGGAAGGGATTGTGGACATAGGGGTCCTTGCAAAAAGGATGCTGGCAAATTATTCCTGTATTTGACATCTGCCTCTGTAGTCTCTGATTGGTTTGCCGCACATATCTATTGGTCCAGGAGAAAAAAGAAAATGGGCAAGAGGTAGCTGAGGTTACTGGAGGATCACTGAATTATTTAGGTTTACAACTCTTAACCCTAATCATGAATTCCTCTATTTTCTGCTTGCAAAATTGGTGAGTGGTAGTTTCATGAAGTTCAAAGCAGGTTCTGCTAACTCTTATAAATAATAGAGAAATGTGTCTTGCACTTCTCTTTAAAATGTAGAGGCACTAAGGTGCAATTGGTTCAGTTTTGTGGATTCAGCCACAATTCTAAGACAACAGGAATTTACTTCCACATCCTCTCACATGCATGTAGATATTTGTTTCTAAGCTTTTTCTTGACTTTTGACTCTGGTTAGGAATAGTTTTGTGTCTGTAGTTCTGTTGCCTGCATGCAATGTAAAATCTGATTCATTAGAGCTTATATTCTATATGTATTTTTACTCTATGTAGCAAATTCAGGATCAATATATGTTTGGCTTTTTTAAAACTAGTTCTCCCACTAATTAAAAACATTTCTTTTTATTCTGTTGTCTTTTGCTGGTGTTGTGTGTGCTAGAACCTGTTCGTACAGACTCCTAAGAGTCAATTATAGCAATTTCAGGCATTTTGCTAACCAGTTAAACATAGCCACTATTAAATATTAAACAATATAAGCTTACAAATAAATAACACTAAGAATTCTTCATCTATAATTATTTTATCAGATTTTACTATTTGACTCAAAGTTATTTAAATATACTGGTGTGGTGAAATCTGTATGCTAAAAATACTATAAAATGTTGTGCTATGATCTCTTCCCAATTCCGCTTTTAGTGACATCATGTCAGTAGTTTGAAATTGGCTATGGTGGGAGTATTTATACTGTGAAATTAGCAAACGTACAAATCAGGGCTTACTCCCCTCCTTCCTCAGAGTAATTGCCAGCACACCACTATCAGAAGTTATTGCTGTCCAATATAAATAACCAGGATATATAAATCTTATGTATTGTGGTAGTCATTAACTAGTAGTTAGTACAGTTAGCTCTGAGTTAAAATTGGTAATGTCTATAAAACCATCCCCAAATTCTAATTATCAACTATACAAACCTGTTATCTCCTTTTTGACATGCTTTCCATGTTTAGTTTTTTCTAATGATGTTTAGAGAAGTCCACATTTTTCACATACATATCAGATGTAACTTGCAAACATTTTTTTTTTCTCGAATTACGGAAAGGTAAATTTTCTGACACAATGTTACAGAAAGTTAAATTTTCATGGAGGAATTATTGATCTTCTTACCCTCATGCCATTATAAGCAACTGATAATAACACAAATTTTGAAATTCTCAAGCTAAAATTAACATGCTGTATGGTTCATAATTTTAGGTATTTATTTAGCCAGTCATTGGTGCACTTAACTAGTTTCACATCTCTTTTGTGGGAAAAAAGAACCCTCACTTTGTCTGACAGTGTATCTTTAGCCAAACCTGCCCAGAACTTGGGCTAGCTCTCTTTCTAGGCTCCAGTTCTGAGCATGCTCCTTAAAAATGATCTCCCACCCAGCTTCTTAAGAAGCATAAGTAGACATACAGATAAGGTATTAATAGAAAATATTTTGCAGTAAAGGATTCTATCTCTTTATCTAAAGGCTACCATAAGAATTTTCTTCACACAATAAAGCAATTTACTAAAATGATGTTATGCAGTCTCCCAAAAATAACCTTGCAGTGATTTTTACATGATCAAAAATCATGTTAATAAAGAATAATGTAAAATCCATTCTTTATCACAACAGTAGTTTTAATGACATTACTCAATATACTCCTCCTTGTCAACATATGAGATAATGTGTGGTAATTGTATTTGAGATCACTGTAATAGGTTAACTATTTACTCCTTTAAGATATCTGTATTCCTCTCTTTTTACTAAAACCAATGAAATGGTTACAACTCCACTTCACTTTGCCTTTTGGGAAGCTAAAATTCAAGCAAGGTTCACTTAATCAATTTTGCAATATTTTTATAGATATACTTTCTCTCATTCTTCATATTCTGTCCTTATTTATCTTTTTTCTTGCACTAAGGGTGTATTTCTGTTAATAATTTTACTTTTTTTGGGGCTCTGCTTTTGTTCTTATCATTCTCCAAATCTTTGTGGAATAGGACTGTTTATAAATAGGTGAAGTATTATATAAAATCACCCCAAATTTTATTCTCATGTTTTTATATTTTCTCCCTACAGAAAGTGAAGTGCAAATCAAAAAATCAGATTAAGTAAAAGGAAAATGCAATAAACATTTGAATGCTTGCTTTAGTTTAGCAGCATTAGACCTCCCTATATTTTACTGGGTGAGAAAATCACACAGATGGATAAAGCAAGAGTGGCAGTGTATCTAATGACAACATTTTTTTTTCACCTTGGCAAATGTCATTTGAAGAAAAAAAAGTGAGTAGATGGACACAACCACTATATTGAAAATATATATGATTTTATGATTAGGAATAGAGCTCTCTGAAGTGTACCACGTAGGTTAAAAAAAGCAATGAGCAAATATCACTTTGCATTCTTGACTTGCATTATCTAAACAACAAACTTACATAGGGAAAATGTATTGACCTTGACAATTGTAAGGATGTGTTTTGAATTCATATTACAGTCTTTAAGAAGTGGCTTTTTTTTTTTATCATCTAAGATGTCCTTTGGGAATCCTTACGTATTTTTCCAACTGGACAGTTAATGTCATTGATGTTCTTCTCTTGTTTAGCAGAGACCTTATTTATGGCCTTAAGTAATGCTACTCTAGAGTAGAGTAGTTGTACTGTGATATATTGGGGCAGCTTGTCATTTCTATATACAAATATTCCTTTCCTATGATAACACCTTCATCAGTTTACTGGTTTCAGCCATAGTAAGAAAATGAGAAGCAGCAATTAAAGTTGCTGGGGTGAAGAGAGAATCCAATGTGTGGTATATTAATAGTGCATCAGTGCAACACTGAATTGTGTAACAGATGCATTTGACAATGTAATTTCTTCCCAAAAGACAGTTTTAAAAGATGAATGATTCACCAACATTCATCTTACAGTCATGATGGAAGGATTTGATTTGCTGTTGCCCATTTTCTTTATTCTGATATTTTGTCGTATTTCTCTTGATAAAAAATGTCACATTAATTCTCTTTCTACCTTGAATAGCGCATCATTTAAATTCTATTATTTCCTTAGATGACTAGCATTTCAGAATATCTGCCGCTTTGCTGAGTGTTGTCATTTTCATAAAGTGAATTTTTCCTTTGGAAGAATACTGTGTATAAATCCACTCAGTGTACCTGAAAGTCTTTATTTAGTGTTGGTTGAAGTTACCCTGATGTTGCCATGTTTACAAAGGAGGTTTCTACCTGAAGTGACATTTTCTTCAACAAAGATTCAATAACTTATGTTGTGTTGGTAAATGGCTTGATTTATTTTACCACTTACATAGTAAAAGCTTTGATTTAGAGAGTGCCTCTTTGCTATATTGTGGTATAGAGGATACGGAATTTATTGCAGCTCTCTCGATTTATAAAATACACAATGTTTAATTTTAAACAAGCTTCTGTTATTTTCTTGTAACCATGATTACCCTTTGGCAGTTCAATGAGGCACTAGGAAGTCATAACTTCTTTATTATCTCACAGCAAAAAAAACTGCTTTTATCCAGAGAAGACATTTTTTTCAGTAACTTCTTTAATATATTTTAATAAATTAAGGAATATTGAAATATGTTGGCATATCATTCTGAAAAAAGTAATTAAATATTAAGAATACAAATTAAAATGCAACTTATTTCATTCAACCATTCAGATATTAATTAAAAGCCTCTTCTATGTCAGATACTATTCTAAGCATTGGAGAAACACTAGATATTAAAAATAAGAGTGGTTTTAAAGCGAGTTTATGCTTTTGTGGGTTTGACAAATAAACAAAGAAAATGGTATATGTCAGCTTGTGAAAGGAGCTCCAAATAAAAATAAACAAGGAGCTAGAAAGTGACAATTTTGATGGGTCAAGAAGAAGGAGTTCTAGTTTAGAAAGTGAAGTCAGAAGACCCCTCTGAAAGTGAACTTTAAGCAGAAAGCCAAAGAAGGTAGGGAAATAAAGCACAGATATCAGACCGCAAAGTTCCATGCTATAGGAATATTAAGTACAATGAGCCTGAGCTGGTGTGAGCTTAGCAGGAAGCCAGTATGGCTGGAGCTTTTGGGAAGTGAGAGTGTTTAGGGGTGAGTTCAAAGAGGTGGCTGAGTTAGGAGAGACAAAGATCATTCAGACCTTTTAGGTCAGTTAAAGACTGAGTTTTAAGCCAAGTGTGGGATGAAGCTTTTGTGGTTGTTGAGCATAATTCTGATTTTTTTTTCTTACTTAAAAATTCCACTATTTGTGCAAGATATTTCAGATGAAATATTTAGTAACATATTTCAGTATGTAAGCCACATGACTCAGACCACTAAAATGTTAATATATTTAATAAGCCATCAAAAACATTAAAAAGCCTTGACAAATGCTAATGAGATTTTTTTTAATGCAGTAAAGTAAGTTAAACATAAAAGGCACATTCAACACATTAATATGAGTAAAAATGAATGAATTAAATTAAATTCACTTTGGAAACTGGGAAAAATGGATTTAATTTATGCCAATAATACAATCACATTAAAAATAACTCAAAATTATTCTAAGAACTTAAATAAAAATAAGTAAGAAAAATAGATTTAACAAGTAATGTAAACATTTAAGTCAAGAGAAATGAATCTAAGACACTTATCCTGTGGAGAATTTAAAATTTCAGAGATAACAGGACAGACAATATTTGTAACAGAAAATGCTCCTACTATAGTTATAATCTTAGGAGTAGACACAGAGGAGGAAAGGAAGTCCTGTTTTAATTTTTAAACATTAAAAATAAGAAAACCCGCAAATTTTTAGACCAAAAAATAAAAACAGTCAGGTACAGAAAAAGGAAGAAAATCAAATTGGCCTGCAATATATCTTCACGACTAAATGCAAGTAGACAATGGAAAGTCTTCAGAAATCTGACACATGTTGTTAGCCAAAAATGCTACACCCAGAGCAGATATCTTGACTTGAATGAAAGTAAGATGAAGACTTTTAGAGATCCAGAACTCAGAAAGATCACAAACAGAACTCTCCTATAATAAACTACTTGAAGTTCTGGGCTAAAATAAAGAAAGGTATATCAGAAGGAAATACATTAAAATTCTGCTTTGAGATTTCAAACTAAAAAAAAAATACATAGATACAAGTCTCATAATTGGTTTAATTACATTTAATGGGTTGATTTCATCTTTTTACTTTAGAAATTATTGAACAAACTTAGAAATGAAAGTTATGAGAAGCCTTCATGGCACACAAAGTTTGGAACAGATTTCCCACCTATAAGCATATATAGCTCCTTGAACTTCTTATAGTCCTTACATAGAATCGCACTGAAAAGTCTGATGGTGTCTCCACTGGATTATAAACAGCCTATCTTATTGGTGTCTACTGGCATCTAACACAATGTGTGTTTCAAGGTAAGCCATCAATACATGGGAGTTGAAATAATTTTTGAACAAACAAATTATAGTCTGGTAAGAACATGCCTACTTGATATTCTCTTTTATTTTATTTTATCCTTTTAAGTTTATTTATTTATTTTGAGACAGAGAGAGAGAAAGAGAGAGAGAGAGAGAGAGGGAGAGAGAATCCCAAGCAGGGTCCACACTGTCAGCACAGAGCCTCACAGAGGTCTCAAACTCACGAACTGGGAGACCATGACCTGAGCCAAAATCAAGAGTCTGATGCTTAACTGACCCAGGCACCCAGGCGCTCCCTTAGTATTCTATCTTAAAACTGAAAATGTATAATCAGAGATTATATGTGTGACTTTTATTATTTTTACAACATTATTTTAAATAATCTATTCTTTTAATTTTCACTTGCATTCATAAATATTTACCTTTCCATACTGGACCTTTTCCACTGGTTAATTCTATGCTTTTAAAGGCAGTATAAAGCTTATATTTTATTCTTTTAATTTCCAGAGGCATATGGATACAGCAGTCTCAGCCTGCCATCAAATATTAGTTTTCACACTTCTAACTCCCAAAAAATTCACTGACCTTGTGTTCTTTTTCTCTTTTTCCCCCTTGCATTCTTTTTCAATAGCTAATCCTTTTGCCCCAAATTTGACAAAGCTAAAGTGTTTTATTGTAGATTTCAAATATATTTTTATTTAAATTTGTAATATTTAGAGACTACAATATTAAAAAACAAATGCATAAAAACCCTTTGGAATAAAAGACCATGGTGTCTTTCTTAATACAATACCTTTAAGAAATTTAGAGCTCATATGGGTGCCTGGGTGACTCAGTTGGTTAAGTGTCCAACTCTTAGTTTCAGATCAGGTCATGATCTCACGGTTTGTGAGTTCAAGCCCCACATCAGGCTCTGTGCTGGCAGTGTGGAGCCTGCTTGGGATTCTCTCTCTCTCCCTCTCTCTCTGCCCCTCCTCCAACTCATATTGTCTCTGACTCTCTCAAAATAAATAAATAAACTTTAAAAATATTAAAAAAAAGAAATTTAGAGATTAATAAAGATAATGGGCTCTATTAGTGTTACTTTTAGTGATCAATTTATCAGTATAACTCAACAGACATATAAAATAAGTATATGTGATGGTAGGAAACGATTTGTATTATACAATCATATTCACATGAAATTATGTTCTATTTTAGCTTACTTATCAGTCAGTGTACTCCAGAGAACCAATAGGTTCTCATATATATGAGGAGATTTATTATAAAAAAAAAAAACTGGCCCACATAATTATGGAGGCCCCAAAATCCTATGGTCTACTGGCTGCAACCTGGAGAATCACAAAAGCTAGTGGTATAATTCAGTCTAAGTCTGAAGGCCTGAGAACTGAAAGAGCCAATGTCCAAGGCCGGGGAAGATGGATGTCCCAGCTCAAGCAAAAAAGAACAAATTCCTCCTTCCTCCACCTTTTTATTCTACTTCAGCCTTTAACAAATTGGATGATGCCCACACCGGGGAGAACCATCTTCTTTTATTTATTCTATAGATTCAAATGCTAATCGCTTCCAGAAACACCCTCACAGACAATGTTTTGCCAGTTATCTCGAAGCCCAGCCAAGTTTAACACATCACATATTAACCATCCTAACTCTCATGCTTTATTTTCTGTTACGATTTTTCTTGATGCTCCTGTTGAATGAGTTCCATATTGAATATTTTGCGAGGTAAAATACTGACTGATTAAGGTACTGAAAAGACCAGTGAAGATAGAGTACACTGAAGAGGAATGTACTTTTAATTGTAATTTCATATATTTCTGAGAAAGCATGCATAATTTGAAATAAATAATGGTAAGGTAGTTGAATAACAATCCTCCAAAGTATCCATCTTCTTATTTCTAAAAAGTATGAATATTTTGCCTTGCATAGCAAAAGGAACTTTACATGTGATTAAGCCAAGAGTCTTGTTTAGGGAGAGTATCCTGGATTATCCATGTGGGTCCAATGTAGCCACAAATGTCCTTCCAAGTGATTGAGAGAGGCAGGTGGGGCAGAATCAGAGGGAGATTTGACGATGCTACCTTGCTGGATTTGAATGTGCATATTTTGAAGATGGAGAAGGGGCATGAGCCAAAGAATACAGACAGCCTCTAGAAGGTGAAAAAGACAAGCAAAGAGTTTCTCCTCTAGAACATTAGAAGGACACAGGTTAGACCTTGATTTTAGCCTGCTGGGATGCGGGTAGGACTTCTGACCTCAGAACTGTAAGATAATTCATTTTCATTGTTTTAAGCTTCCAAATTTGTGGTTAAATTTTTTCCAGCAGTAAGAGGAAACTAATACAGTTAACAAATTAATGTTTGTCTTTGGAGGAGAATAAAATCACAGGCTTGGTTCTTACTAAAAAATGCTGTACCTTTATTTATTTATTGGTTGCATCTTAACCAACACAATTTAATTTTCATCCTTTTATCTTATATATTTAAGAAATAACTTCAAAAGACCTAAATAAATTGCTGCTGTTCCTCTAGTTTGCAATGAAACTGTAGTGGTCAGTAAAGAGAAGGTCTCTAACTCTTGTCACCTTAAATTTACTCTGAAATTTCTTTTCCTTTATTCCTGAATCAGTACTTGTATGACTGTTCATTTATTTATTAAACATCGTCTTATTTCCCACACAAACAGTTGGATTTTTTATCCTTCTCTCCCTTTTCTGTTAGAAATGTACCCCTGCTGCCATTTCAGAATTCAAGTTCAACATGCATACAACATTGATCCTGGTCACAAGTGATGTGCAATATCAGTTAGTGAAACCACACATCAAAATAAAAAGAAACCAGTGAGCAAGAATTCTTCTGTGCAAAACCTATAAGGTAGCATTAACTTGACTTAAGAGCATTCCAGGAACGGAAGATCATTTAAAATTGTTAAAATAAGACTTGGTAATTTATCTTTTCCCCATAAGGTTTAGTGCATTTTCGTAGATGAAGCTTAGAAAAAGGAAGGGAGCCCAGACTAATAGTTGGGGCCAACCAATACACCCAGCGTTCCAGTCATTAAAGTCAAGCCATGGGTGACAGAGTATTGTCTTTCTGCTATTGTTATTACTATTATTATTAGCGGGGAGAAGATGCACACAGACTTCAAAGCTCCCTCTTACATAGTCCTCACAGTCTCCAAAACTGCCTTAAACTGTAAATCACTTTTTGGGGGCAAGGGGATGGGAAACCTCTTAAATCCATTTATATTGACTTATTTTAAGTCTGGCCTGACATTCATTTGGCATTTTTTCTTATTTTTGGATTTTTATAAAACTTAACTAAAAAAAACCCAAAAGACAATTATCAAGCAGATTCTTTTTGCTTTTTTTTGCTATAACACATGTGATTTATAGACAACTAATATTCTTACGATGCTTGAGTTATAACAGCATTTTAATTTTTTTTATATTAGAGAATGAGAGTGTGAGTGTGAGAAAGGGGCAGGGAGAGAGAGAGAGAGAGAGAGAGAGAGAATCTTAAGCAGTCTCCACACTCAGCACAGAGCCTGTCACAGGGGTCCATCCCAGGACTCTGGGATCATGACCTGAGTTGAAACCAAGAGTTGGATGCTCAATCGACTGAGACACCCAGGTGCTCTTATTTGCTCCTAATTCCATTTTTGAGGGATCTCAAAATAATAAAGCAAAATAGTCAATGTCAGAAACATCAGACAAATAAAAATATAAAATTATATATAATGTGCTTTTACTATTTCACTCATTTCTTTATTCAAACATCTTTATTGCACATCATTCTAATTCTTCACCTTGCTATCTCTATTTCTTCTTCCTCTATCCTCTGTCTTTCCTGAGTCCTTAGGAAACTAATAATCATTTTGTAGAAATACAGATGCAATAACTTAATTACATTTGTAATAAAACAATGAGATTACACAACAGGGGACATAATATATTTTTGGCAGTTACCCCCTTGTAACATTCTATCAGGAATGAGAAGCCCTTCTATGTATTCCAGACAGGAAAGTCTTGAGTGGAGAGAATTATCACTTTATGCAGTCATTATCATGACAAACATCAGCACAGGTTCTCAGTCTGCAATACAAAAGTGGCTCTTCTGGTGGTTCTCAGAAATAATTGCAAACTTGGGATACTTTCAGAGCCTCTGGCTTCCAACAGTATAGCTTGAGTGTTATTTGGCCCACATAAGCCTTTTTTGATTTCAGGTTTCCAATGACCACAGAAACCAATCCACCTCTAAGTCTTTATCTTTACTATTGACTTCACTCTGTTCAAGGGCTAGAACAAGTTATAACTTAATCATTCATTTCCTACCTGTGTCTCATTCCAGTCCTTCAGAGTGACCACCTCAGGGTCATAACGCTATGACATTTCCTAGGTTAACATGTCCTCCTTGCTACTAGCAATGGCATCCTGTTGCCAGCTGACAGGTGACTATTGCAAACTGAAGATTTGCTTTCTCTGCTACTTCTGCTACAATTGACTTAGTTTAGGAACCTCTGAAAAACACATAGCATCAATTCTTTCCTGAGAATTGTGTCCAATCAAGGAACTGCTTGAAGTAGAAAGTGTCATGTTACTTGGGAAGAGAAAGGTGGATGACAGTATTCATTAGCTCAATATTCCCTTGTCTTTTAAAAGCATCTGTTTGTCTTATCCTCCACTTGTCTCAACTGTTATCAGCCTGTTTACTGCCCTTAATTGCTTCAAAACGCAATCATTTAATTTGCATTATTTTTCCTTTCAGGCATGTTCTAAATATTATATATATTCTTTTAATTTTTTTAGGAATAAGTCATATTCTGGAGTAACTGATTTTTCAACTAATTTGTCATTAATGTAAAGTCATATTACAGATAGTGTGTCCAAATAATGATAATACAGTTATAGTACCTAATAACTAAGTGAATAATTTTTACAGATCGCATGTCCAAATAATGATAGTACAGTTACAGTACCTAATAACTAAGTGTATATTTGTTCATTATCCATGACATCCCAAATTCAGACTATCAATGTTATGAATATAAGGTTAACGTAAATATATTTATGGATCGATGAAGTTATACCCCTTTCTAATACATGTAAGTTTGCTTACCCTTTAATAAAATGGAGAGGTCAAAAATAACTTTGCTATGTTTTTCATGATTTTAAAACAAAATAGTCAGACTCCATTATCTGGGAATATATTAATAACTGAATTTATATTCCTGTTGAATGAACTCAATTTTATTCTACGAAGGAAAGCTGTATCACTTTAGGAAATCTTCATAAACTAATAGCAAATGGTATATTTATATGAAAATATTAAATGAAATGATATACATTTTGCTAAATTTTTCTAATCATATACTTGCAAAATATCACATGAATATGAACCTATCTGCTAAAGTTGCTATTATGTTGGATTCTAAAATGAAATTTAAATCTTCTCCTAAAATCGTTTCTGATATCTAATACATCTAGATTCAAGTCACACAAAATTAACCAATAAAATGAATCTAATTTAGGGCTGGGATTTTATATAAACCTATAAAAATCCAGACTTATTAGGAAAAATTTACCCATATTTTAAAATCCTCTCTCCTTAGCCTGATTACTCTAGTTCATACTTAATTCAGCACATACTGGTCAGAGGTGAGGGAGTGGGAGTTCCATTCTCTTGGAATACCAAATAATTGAATCCTATTCCAAGAATGTACATCCTCACGTGTAGCATAATTTCATCAGAAAGGACAATTTAGCTTTGTTTTAGTCAGATTTGGAACTTTTTTAGAAGGTACTTTCTCACACAGAATCTGATCTACTTGTTAGAAGATTAGCAAGGGAGTGTATGATGTCTCAAAAGTCGCCAGATATCATTAGAGGCTCCAACAAGTCATAATTAACTTTGTGTTTAAAAAAGAGAACAACAGGGTCACCAATAACACATTCTGGGCAGGCAGCCAGGACACTACCATGGGAGTCATAATGCCTAAACATAAATTGAGTAGGCTGGACTTGTGAAGTATACTGATCAGGACCAAGGCAACTATTAACATGACAAGGAAATAACGAAATTTCTAATAAAATGAGCAGATGTCTTGGAAAGACTGGAACATTAGCCTTCAGTTTAATAGCTATAGCATATATACTCTCAAATGGACACGACCGTATTTCAACAATCAAACCATACTAAAAGTCAAGAAGTAGTTTGAGCCTGAGCGTGGCATAAAATCAGGAGGCAGGGTCCCATGGGGCAAGCATAAAACTGGCAATATAGTGACAGAGACGACAAAAATAGGATGAAATTCTTATTCTTTGGGCCAATTTCTTTGGAATTCTTTGGGCCCATTTTTAAAAATTCCCACTAGACCCAAGAATGTTTCATTTCTACTTCGACATTTAATAGAAGCAAGCTATAGTTTAAGAAGCTGTACTTTAGCTCAAAATTGTACACTAAAGAATTTGAACTCCCTTTGCCTACTTTTTCACAGAATTACTCTGAGCAGTCTCTCATGTAGCTCAACGAGCTTTGTTTGCAAGTCTTCAAGCCAGGTAGGACAGAACCACTTGTTATTACATGAAAAAGATAGAAAATCAAAAATTTTCCCCATCTTACTTTTTCCCTTAAGTTTTGGTTTTTGGTCAGCTGGCGTGGGGGGCATGGGGTTGTGGGGGCATACTTTTTCCTTTCTCTGTCTTTCCTCTGCACCCCTTCCATCTAATCTTCGTGTTTGGCTATTTGTCTACTGTTCCACTCCTTCCTGATCTCCCTCATTGACTAACTTCATGCTATACTATTGTCATGGAAGGTACGCCCCCACTAACCCACACATTTCTTTACTTTAACAAGATGACCACATCAGGCAACAGCACTGAAAAACAGACTTATTTGAGAATAACTGTTGTAAGTATTTTGCATATTAAGAAAAATAAAGCCTTGGACTCAGAGGCGGTATCAAAACCCCAAGTAGCGTTTATGGTTTTTCACTGGACAAAAACTTCTTCTCCAACCAACAGCATCTGTCTCTCTCTCTCTTTCTAGTTCTTTTAAACCTCTTTTTTAAATGAAAATATAAAACATATACAAAAAAGTAGAGCAACTTTACATGAATCCTTATGTACTTACCTTTCAGCCTCAACAATCGTCAGCACAAGCTTGATATTGTTTCATCCCTATTACCACCCAATCTTCTCTACTGCATTATTTTGAAATCCCAGATATCAAATCATGTGTTCCCTAAATATTTTGAAAGACTATTTTCTTTTAATATCAAGACTACATATACTGTTTAACCACAGATTGCCTATATATTACCTACTAATTTGTAATGTAATTAATTGTAATTGCATACAAATACACAAATAGATATCCTCTTTAATGAATAAAATGTAAGTCATATAAAATAACAAGTATAAAACAACAGGATAAATGACAGAAGTGCCTGAATAAGAACAGTGATTTCTGTGTAAAGCTGGTGGAAATCTCTTAAGCTGCCTGTACTTTTACCTACTTTTTAATGCTCACAGTGGGAAGCATCACCTAATACATATTAACGTTTTGGGTATCATTCAATGAAAGAGGATTTAATATTATAAGGCAAATTATCCCATATTTTGACTTAACACAAAATCTGTAATTCAAATGAAGGAAAAATAAACAGAGTTCACAGCCAAGTTTACATAAAGTAAATGTAGAAAATTCAAACACACTATTAAAAAGTCAATGTTATTGTGAAGTATTTTTTTTCTCTACCCCAGAGAAGTATAATACCATTGTGTTTATTCTACTTATGGCAAATTGTTCACATAAATTTTCATTAGGGGCTTCAAAATTTTTTTGCTCTCTGGAGCATTAGTTTGAAATAAGTAAAAAAAAAAAAAGCAAAACCCTTATATGCAAATCTAGAACAATTCTGAACAAACCAAATGAATGATGTGTCTTGAAAAATGCTAACAAAAACAGAATGAAGGTAAAGCTTATCAAGTACTGTGGTTTGACTCAGACATGCTATAAATTCTCCTGTTTTATCATGCAAAATTTATAGATTATCAGAAAGTAATAAAGACCTCCATTTTCTTTGTGAAATAATTAGCCAGTAAAGAAAGCCATCAAATCACAAGAGAATAAAGAAAGAGAAGAACGAGAGAGAAACTACACAAAAGCCAGGGACCAATTAACAAATGGCAGTGAGTAAATATCTATCAATAATTAATTTAAATGTAAATGAAATAAATTCTCCATTCAGAAACACAATGCCTGAATGGATAAACACAAGACCCATCTACATGCTGCCTATAAGAGACTTACTTCAGAAATGAGGAATGAGGACACACACAAGACTGAAAGATAAAGAAAGATATTACATGTGAATGGGAATGAAAAGAAACTTGTGGTAGCTATACTCACAGCAGACAAAATAGACTTTAAAGGAAAGACCATAATAAAAGATAAAGAAAGGCACTACATAATGATAAAGGAATCAATCCAACAAGAAGATATAACATTTATAAATATATATGCATCTAATTTAGGATTACCAAAATATATAAAGCAAATATAAAGGGACCTATAAGGAGAAACTGGCAGTAATACAATAAAAATAGAGAACTTTAACATCCTACTTACAACATTGGATAGATCATCCAGATAGAATAAAAAAATCAATAGGAAAAGAGTGACCTTAAACAATACATTAGGCCAATAGACTTAATAGATCATAGAACATTTCATCCAAAAGCAGCAGAATTCTTCTCTTTTTTTTAATATGAAATTTATTGTCAAATTGGTTTCCATACAACACCCAGTGCTCATCCCAACAGGTGCCCTCCTCAATACCCATCACCCACTCATCCCTCCCACCCCCCATCAACCCTGTTTGTTCTCAGTTTTTTAGAGTCTCTTATGGTTTGGTTCCTTCCCTCTCTAACCTTTTTTTTTTCTTCCCTCCCCCACGGTCTTCTGTTAAGTGTCTCAGGACCCACATAAGAGTGAAAACATATGGTATCTGTCTTTCTCTGTATGACTTATTTCACTTAGCATAACACTCTCCAGTTCCATCCACGTTGCTACAAAAGACCATATTTCATTCTTTCTCATTTCCACGTAGTATTCCATTGTGTATATAAACCACAATTTCTTTATCCATTCATCAGTTGATGGACATTTAGGCTCTTTTCATAATTTGGCAGAATTCTTCTCAAGTACATTTGAAACGTTCTCTAGGATATATCACATGTTAGACTACAAAACAATATCTCAAAAAATTCAAGAAGATTGAAATCATATCAAGCATGTTTTCTAATCACAATGGTATGAAGTTAGAAATCAATTTTTAGAGAAAACTGGGTAAAAAATATGGAGATTAAACATCATGTTACTGAATAACTAATAAGTCACTGAAGAAATCAGAGGAGAGATAAAAAATACCTAGAGACAAATAAAAACAGAAATGTGACATACAGAAATCTATGAAATGCAACAAAAGCATTTCTAAGGATAATTTCATAGCAACACAGGTCCACCTCAAGAAGCAAGAAAAACCTCAAGTAAACAATCAACTTTAAACCTGAAGGAACTAGAAAAAGAAGAACAAAGAAAGCACAGAGTTAGTAGAAAAAAGAAATAATAAAGATAGAATGGGAAAAATTAAATAAAGACTTAAAAGAAAATAAAAAAGATGGGTCAAACTAAGAGCTGGTTTTTTGTAAAGATAAAGTTGGCAAGCCTGTAACTGGAATCATCAAGAAAAAAAAAGAGTGCTCAAGTAAATAAAATCTGAAATGAAAGACAAGTTACAACTGACTTGGGAAAGTACAATCATAAGAAACTACCATAAATGGAGAGACTGGTTGACTCAGTCAGTTGAGTGCCTAACTCTTTCGTCTCAGGTCATGATCTCATGGTTTCTGAGGTTGGGCCCTATGTCAAGCTCTGCACTGATAGCATGGAGCCTGCTTGGGACTCTCTCCCTACTGCTTACTCATATGCTCTTGCTCTTTATCTCAAAATAAATAAACGAACTTAAAAAAAACACTATAAACAGTTATAAACAACAAACTGAACAACCTTAAGGAAATGGATAAATTCCAAGAAATACACGATCCTCTATGATTTTGTGTATCATAAAAAAATCTGAATAGACTGATTTCTAGTAAGAAAATTGAAACTGTAATCAAAAAACTCCCAACAAACAAAAAGTCCAAGAGAAGACAATTTCACCAATTAATTTTACCAAACATTCAAATAAAATTTAATACCCATCCTTCTTAAACAATTTCAAATAACTGAAGAGAATGGAACCCTTCCAAACTTGTTTTAGAGGCCAGTTATACTCTGATATCAAAACCAGATAAGGAAACCATAAAAAAGGTCAATTCTAGACCAATATCCTTGATGAACATAGATGCAAAAGTCCTCAACAAAATACTGACCAATCAAATTCAACAATACATTAAAGAGGATTATACAATCCGATCAAGTGGGGTTTGTTGCAGCTACATAGGAAAAATTATTTCCTCTGAGGAAAAACATGTTAACATATTTAGGATTAAAATTTAATGGTGTCTACAACTTATATGTAAATGGCTTAGCAAAATGAAAAAAATATGCATATATGAAAGAGAGAAAGCAGAAAAATGTAGGCAAATATTCTTGTAACTTTTCCATAAATTTGAAATTCTTCAAATAAAATTTAGGGAAAAATAAGAACAAGGTATACCTTGTTACGTAGGGGAAGACAAGAGAATGTTTGTGAATGCCTTAACGTGATTGATAAATATGAAATGCTAACAAACTGCAATCCTGCTAGGCTGTCTTGATTTTGCTTTATAAAAGTTGTAAAAATGGTGACACTCAAAAATATGCTGAAAAAGTTAATTAACTAAAAGTTAAATGCCAACATTGAATTGCTATGTCTCTCTACTCTATACACATACTCCTATAAACGGTAGGATTTTGAGGCATTATTTGGTACATAAAATAATACTTCTGTTTAATATTATGTGGTACTTTTCTTTGATTAAACACTTCTCCACACATTTGATGAAGAACATAGGGAACCTCTATTACTCAGGTGTCTTTCATTTGTCCTGTACTAGAGGCTTATTCCTGCTAGGGAGATTAGCTTTGCATGGTTTAGTTCACTTCCATAGCGGGAGCCATAAATCCATCAAAACACATAAAAGAGACCGATGGCATCCTAATTAAAGCTTGAATTTATGGTAGAGACAGTCTTCTCAGGGAAATTCTTCATGAAGCAACAGAGTAAGAAATGCTTATTTTTATCTATTAAAAGGTTGTTAAGTTTATTTTGAAGGCATAAAATGAAGATATAAGGAACGTGCATGTAGTTACTATACGAACTCTATTACGAGCTAGTAGCAAAGGTATGATATTTGGCACAAAGAAGTGGGTCATTAAAGAACTATAAGAATTATTGTTTATAAAATTGTTGATGCAAAGGTGATCCAAATGATAAATGGGGGAGTGTTACCACTGACAGAACACTGATGTCAGTTTAGACGTGAGTGGAAATCTTGGTGCTGTAAGAGACTGTCAGAGCTCAGCAAGGCTCCTTTTCAAAGAATAAAATATGTATTTGTTTTAAACAGAAATGAGGCAGGAGATCCTTAGTGATGTTTTTACCTCTTTTTCTCTCAGAAATAAGTCTCAACGGTGTGGGTGGAGCTGGAGAGTATTATGCTACCTGAAATAAATCAGCCAGAGAAAGACAAATACCATATGATTTCCCTTATATGTGGAATTTAAGAAACAAAACAGTTGAATATGTGGGAAAAAGAGAGGTAAACCCTAAAACAGACTCTTAAATAGAGAACAAAGACGCAGGAGGGGTGGTGGTGGGGGATGAGTTAAAGGGATGATGGGTATTAAGGAGGACACTTGTGATGAACAGTGGGTGTTGTGTGTAAGTTATGAATCACTAAATTCTACTCCTGAAACTAAGATTACACTGTATGTTAACTAACTGGAATTTAAAAAGAAGTTTGAAACTAGAAAAAAATTAGTCTGACTCATTTCAATTTCACTTTCTTCTTAAAAATGATTATTTTATTTATTTTTATTGAAGTATAATTGACACACAATATCCTATTAGTTTCAGGTGTACACCATAGTGATTCTTTATTTTTATACATTATGAAATGACCCCCATGATAATTCTAGTTACCATCTGTCATCATACAAAGTTATTACAATATTATTGACTATATTCCTTCTGGCTATATGTTATATCCCACAATTTATTTGATACCTGGTATTTCACTCTTCCTGGAAGTCTAATACAACACTCAACAAAATAATAATAAAAAATACAAGGCATTTTACAAAGTCTGGTATAACTGAAAGTTGGCTGTAACATCCTGCAGTCAACATTAAAAATTAGTTCACAAATGTGTGGTTAGATGAAACTACAGTATGTGTGGAATCAAAGAATAAAAACCTTGGAAATAAATGGGCATATATTACTTGTGCCCCAAAAAGTAAAAAGAATATCCACAGGTATGGAAATTTTAAAAATCTGGGTCACCTGGGTGGCTCAGTCTGTTGAGTGTCCGACTTCAGCTCAGGTTGGGATCCAATGGTTCGTGAGTTCAAGTCCCCCATCAGACTCTGCTGTCAGCACAGAGCCCACTTTGGATCCTCTGTTTCCTTCTCACTCTGCACCTCCCTTGTTCATGCTCTCTCCCTGTCTCTCTCTCTCTCTCTCTCTCTCTCAAAAATAAATAAACATTAAAAAAATTAGTATCAACTTATTTGGCAAGAGAATAGAGTAACATGATTAAAAGAAAGGGACCATGTTTCTATGTGAATTCAGTACCATTGGGTCATCAGATTGTATTCCTTAAACATGTGAAAATTTTGGTTGTCAATGATGCTTCAGATAAGCTGGGGGCAGGGTTGATAAATGAGGAGAATATAAAGGCTCTCCTCTCTCTCTGGTCTCCACCTTGGAGGATGCATGGAGAAGGCCATCTGCAAACCAGAAAAGTGCTCCCACCAGACACCTGATCTACCAGTGCTTTGATCTCAGACTTTCCACCCTTCAGAACTGTCAGAAATAAATGCTGTTTGAGCAAAATAAACAAACATCCAGACAAAATGAATAAATGCTATCATTAGGTGTGGGCAAAGCTACTACAAAAGATTGGGAAAGGTCGTTGTCAGGGACTGGGGACCAGGAATGTGGAGTTATAAATTTGTTTTTTAAGCTTATTTATTTTGAGAAAGAGAGAGAGAGAGAGAGAGAGAGAGAGAGCGAGAGTGCACTAGCACGGGAAAGGCAGAGAGAAAGGAGAGAGAGACACAGAATCTGAAGCAGGATCCAGGCTCTGAGTTGTCAGCACAGAACCCAGTGTGGAGCCTGAATTCATGAACCATGAGATCATGACCTGAGCCAAAGTCAGACACTTAACCAACCTAACCGTCCAGGTGTCCCCAGGAATGCAAAGTTATTATTAATGGGTGTGGAGTTTTGGTTTTTAAGATGGAAGGAATTCTGGGGATGGATGGTGGTGATGGTGATACACAATGTGAATGAAATTAATACTGTTGAATGTGCACTTAAAATGGTTAAATTGGTAAATTTTACATGTATTTTATCACAACTAAAAAAAAAGAAAACAAAAAATTGAGTTCACCCAAGACATACTTTGTTCATTTCTTTGAGTTTTTTTTTTTTTTGGATCACCATTTGAAAATATATCAGGTTGTATATTTCATTTTTTCATTAAGTAGCTAACAAATTAATATACTAATCTGAAAATATCAGTGTCAGTGTTGAATAAATATAATGTGAAGTTCAATTAAAAATGGCCTGCATCTCAGATATCCATTTGAATTAGTTATCTGCTCATTCCTGTGTTTAATGCTTCATAGTTTTAGTGACTTCTGTTATTAAAGGACATAGTATCCTACATAAAACATCTTTTACATTTGGTTGTGTGCTCAGCTTTAAAGGAAAAACATATTTTTGAAGCCAGTTGTATATCTCATGCTTAGGAAAGGCTATGCGACTTAATTGCTCCCGTGAGAGACTACTGATTATTTGAGAGAGATGCGTATGTTCGGATGCTTTAAAAGTGAAGGTTTACAACTGTCAAATTCAATACATATTTCTAAAAAGAATACAAATAGTATATATTAAAAGATCAGTTTCTGTTAGTGGCAAAATCATCGATTTTGTTACTGTGAATATGACCAATACCGCTTGTTTTAGAGTGGAACATTACAATTACGTTTATAGGTAAGTCAATCCTTTGAATATCTATCACTTCTAAAACTGAACTTGAATTTTCATTTTCATAATCTCAATGTAAGACATGACCTAGAAATATTTTGCAATTTAGAGAGATAATTTGTTTGTCAAATATAACCTTTAAATATTTTGTGCCTGATAATACTAACAGCTCTCACGATAATCACACTTACTATAATTGACTCCCATTTGCTTTGAATGTGTTGTTAGTATTACCCAGCACTGAGTGTTGATGTGTAGGTGTGTCTGTTGTCTGCATGTGTGTGTTGGGGGGAGTCCCTGTCCATGGAAGTGAATTTGTCATAATTCTTGATCAAAACAACTCATCCTATGCATAACCTGCTTTATTGTTAATTATTTTCACGATGCAATAAGAACCTATAAAACTATTCACACCCACAAGTTAAAGTGTTGGGATGTGGAAAATTTATAGATACATCTTCACTCTATTCCTTGTGTCTTTATCCCACCCTAACTTTTGATAAGATCATTTTCTGAAAGCTGATACTAATAATCTTATTTTGTTTTTTTAAATGAAATGTATAGCATTCATACTACTTACAAGGTAAAATGTTTTCTTTTAAATTATTTTAGCTCATATATACTATGACACAGCTTTAAAATTATTTTGCTATGAATTTTTCATTTTAACTATTATATAATATAGCATGGCGATAATATATCATAGATTAAACATCCACTGTTCTATGTATGAGTACCTAGGTTATTTTCAGGTTTTACCTGTTTTAACAATTGTTCTCTTGAATATTTTTATGTTTCTTGTTATATTTGAAAACAAATTTCTTTTAGAAACAGCCTTAGGATAGTCTTCAATGATATGCAGTATTTGATTTTCTATTTTAGAAATCATTAGCAATGTGTTTCTACAAGCAATTTATAAAATAAATCAATAGATGATAGAGAGATGATAGAGAGATGATAGATAAGAGAGAGACAGATAATAAAAAGGAAGAAAGGATAATAGGAAGGAATAAGGGTGATCACACAATTTATTTTAGAAACAGGCACTTTTGTGAAAGGAAGGAACTCTGTTATTAATCAGATAATTAGTAATAATAATAATTATTACTATCATTATTAGTGTTCCACCCCAACAGGTATACACTTGGAATGTCCTAAAAAACAAACAAATAATAAAACCCACAGCAAAACATATAAAAAACAACAAAAACGAGGTCTGTGATTAAGATGATTTTGGACTGGTCCCACCATATTTATGTAATGCCCTTAAATATAAGCTTATATCACTTAAGTGTTTTTATGGTTTTATGATAGCAAAAACCCAAGTTTCAAGAAAGGAAATTTGGATTGTTATTTGAATGCATCATCACCAGATCTTTAATTCTTTATTCTTTAAGCTGTTCATGTGCACATGATTTGGTAAAAATTAAATACTAGTTTGATCATTTTTTTATCATTTGTTTTTGCAAATATGTTCTCTAACATTGAATTCCAGAAGACTATTCAATAGTCCCTATTTGAAATGGAAATAGTCCCTATATCAATATAGGGAAAATACATGAAAATATAAAAAAAAATTAAACATTTCACTAAAATTCATGCCTATTGGTTTAATAAGATCTCAATAAAATCAAATGGAGCAAAAATTTTCTTTTAAATCATTTCTGAATCTTTACAGGGTAAAATTCTTAACTGAAATGTTAGCACCATCTTTATTAGCAGTGGTGTTAACATAATCAACTTTTATATTTCCTTCTATATCACAGAGAATTCTTAACTTTTAATTCCTGGTGTTAAATTTTCAGAAGCATGTCCTTGAGGAAAAGACATTGTATTAATTCACAGTCAGTATCACAAGTAATTTAATGGTGATGTCAGTGTATTTCCAGTTGCTCTTTGCCAAATAACCAAAAAAAGTCACACCATGACTAAACTATAAAGAAAAGGTAATAAACTTAGTAGATAGGGCTACAACAAGCACTTCATAATTTTCAGCAATGTAAAAACATTTTGTTGTAAGGTCTTAAAATCTGTGGGGACAATAGGTAGACTGCTAATTGAAGGCTTAGTGTGAATTTCCCAATATTATTCTATTTTCCTCAGTAGTCCTTAATCAGCTAACCTGGTTTTTGTTTATGTCTATTTGAGTATCTCTTACCATCTATCTTATCTATCCATCTATCTATCATCTATCTGTCTGTCTGTCTATCATCTATCCATCCCTCATCTATTATTATTATTTATTATTATCATCATCATTACTATTCTTATAATCTGTCACCTATCATCTATACATCTATTCTTTATAGTTTTCAAAATAACAGACAGCATGGAAAAGTTTTTACATTAGCAAGCAATATAGTAAAACTCTTGAGTTCAAATCCTGGCTTTGTCACTTTCAAACTATTAGAGTTGAGCAAGTCACATGAACTATTTATTAGTTTCTTTGTGCTACTATAATTTCAAAAGACATTGTAATAGTGCTTCCCCTATGTGGTTTGGGAGAGGGTATTATAAACCATTTCATAGAAAAGAACCAATGTAATAACAACTAAGTTAGCTGTCTATGAATAATAGGCGTTCTGTATCTATAATGTGCCAAATCTTGTTTTAAGCAATTTATATAGTTTATTTGTTGACATTTAAAAAGAGCACAGATGTAACTGACTAGATGGATTTGACTCCAAAACCAGTTTGATGTCAAAGCCAGTGCTCTTAACATCCTTTCTATGTAGAACAATAGTAGCTTAAGATTTCAGTTTCTGTTAAAATCTTAAAAATGATGTTATAATAAACAATTTTGTACTCTTGAACTAATGTGGCTTATACTCTAGTTCTTACTTGGTCCGGTTCCCATATGATCTCAGCTCTCATAAAGTGTTCTAAGTCTTTGTCCACCCACTGAAATCAACATTCAAAAGGGCTTTGCTTAATGCAATTACTCCTTGGGACTACTGTTATAGGTCTTGCTCATCCTGAAGCTGTGTCTAGAGGGAATCTAAATATCTTTGGCCACAGAGGGATATGTCCTGCTTGGAAACAGAGCCAGAATCTGACTGCTTTTTTTGCACTGTCAGATCAATTTCTGTTAAATCTTTTAACCGTGTCTTCGGAGCAGTATGTCTGAGAAATATAGCTCATTACCTTCGTGACCAACGTAGAGTAACCTTGTCTATTTCGCAGTCACAAGACAGTCATGTTCAAGTATATTAACTATGCTAAACTTGCAAAAATGTTTCACTGTTTTCAAACAAAAATCATTTGGTTTCCAACTTAAGGTCATATGAAGAACAGTTATCATCATTAGGTAGAGAATTCTAGCTTTTAGGATATTTCTTAATCAAAGTTTATGCCTGTTCAATCTTCCTTGTGTCTACTCTCTACTTGTAGTACACACACACACACACACACACACCCCATAGGGAATTGAACAGTGTCTTCTTCGGCACAAAACTCTTGTGTAAAACAGAAGCTGTAGCACAATATATTTTTTTCTTCATGATTTTCCTCTTATAAGTCAAGTAAGGAAGGACCAAAATGTTTACCAGTCATACTTCTAAATAATTAAGTTCTTGACAGCAAGACAAAAGATCAGATCTCTCAAAAGTATTTAAAGTGTTCAAATTTGTATTACTTCATGAATCCACAGAAAACTCAAGAATAATGCTTATATAAGGGTGCTGTGATGGCTTGTTCCCAATACACATACATGTACTGTGAGAGAACAGAGAAAATGGAGAAAATCCATCTTTTTAAAGAAATATGTAATAATACATTTTGTTCCAGGAGTCCAACATTTTATTCTTTTTCTTTTAACAAGTATTTTTAAATGGACAATTTTTATAAAATGTCTTTACAGTCTAAGACAAATTACATTCTAGAGTTACAAATAAATATTGGAAAATGGCTTCTTTTATATATAGGAAGTCACCAAAACATTGATATTGAAGCCTGTTTTTATTGGAGCATTGGTGCTAGAGGAAGAAGGGCATGAGAAGAGAAAATATATTCGTGGGATCCTTTATAAAATATCTCTTCTAGTATGAGAAAACAACACACAAATATGAGAATAACACACCACCTTTGAGAGTCTTGATAATTATCATTAATGACCCAGAATTTAAGAGTCATAAAACTTCCTACACATGGCAGGAAGACGATGAGTGT
Source organism: Prionailurus bengalensis (assembly GCF_016509475.1). NCBI lineage: Eukaryota > Metazoa > Chordata > Mammalia > Carnivora > Felidae > Prionailurus > Prionailurus bengalensis. The sequence goes on along the minus strand of NC_057350.1, from coordinate 22,389,207 downwards.
GATCAGTAACAAGCAAAGTTCATTGCTAGAGTTTCATAGAATTCCCAGATATATACCATGAGTCTAAATTCATCTTTGCAAGCTTGATCAATAACATAAAGTTATATCTATTTGTTAAATTCGAGTTCTCTGTATTTATATAATCTGCAGTACTATAGAACTTGACATTTTGACAAGGGAAACAAATACTAGTGTTTTAATTCTTGCTTTATTTCTTGGGAGAAAATAGGCAGTGTGGAATGCCAGATGCAACATTTTTCGTAGTTTTATTTCTTTCTGAATAAGCTCTCATCTCCACTTTCTAACTGTTTGAAATTATGAAACTAAAATCTTGACAATTTAGTGCATTTTTAATTTTAGTTTTATTAAATTTCTATATATTTATCATGTATTGAAAAAAGTATCTTAGATATCTGATATCCATGTAAATGGTATACTTAGTATATTTAACACATACACATATAAACCAATATTAATAAAAAGATGTGAAATGAAACTATTGCTCTTTTCTAGGAATATTGGCTATTCTGCCAAAGCAAAGCTGTATATCTTTTATTTTTTTGTTATAGTTAATTCCCACTTTTGTTCTGTTTAATTTTGTTATTAATCACAGTCATTGAATTCTTAATTTTCGTTATATTTTTTCCTTTTATGTACTTATCCTTATTTTTAATATGCTACATACTTTTTTATAGTATTCTCTTTCCTGAAGATATTTTAGTCTTGTTTTTATTTTTTATGGATTATAAACAGTTCTTTTATCATCTTTTTAAATTAAGTTTTGAATTTTAATTCCAGTGTAGTTAACATAGAGTGTTATGTTAGTTTCAGGTGTATAATGTAGTGATTCAACAATTCTATACATCATTACTCAGTGATCATCATAATGAGTATACTCTTAGTCCCTTTGACCTATTTCATATTCTATGTATGATAATTCTAATTTGGAAGCCAATGCATGACTATTACTGCTACTTCTTGATCATAATGTTTTCTCTTTTTGATTTTTTTTACCTCAAGCCTCTGGTTATCTTTGACCTTGTACCAGCCATTTATTCGAAAAATCATTTGTAGAAATAATTTGAAGTCTGGTACAAAATATTCTTTTGCTGAAGAGAATGTGCTGTTAGTCAGGAATCCAGCATCTACCAGGAGTCCATTTCCTACTAGACCAGAGAAATTTTAACCCAAATTCAAGAATTGAAGCTCCTCAGACCTTGTAGAACTAATCAGACCTGCAAGCCCATGGAAGACTAACTTCATTCCCATTCACTCTTATCCTTAGGATATAGTCTTCTAGAGTCCCAGATTTGTGTTTCATATGTGAATGTGGGTGTGTGGAGACTTGGGGTCTCAATCTAGGAGTGCTTTGGGCCATAACTTCTGTCCCTTTTAAGTAGCTAAGCTAACTTTCAGCTATTTTATGACTGTGTTTTTTTCTTGTTGGTAAATACCCTGAGGACAATATTGATTTTTAATGCTAGTCATTTTTCTGGGTTATCATATTTTCCTGAGTTTTGGGTTGGCATACATTTCCTTGGTGATCTTTTAAAATAGCAAACATGATTCTCATGCTCATTTGTTAGACACATCACTCCACTTTTTTTAGGCATTGAACTTAAACACTGTAAATTATGAACATACCGAGGAACATATAAGCACCATAACACAAACAGCTTCAACTGCTTATACTTTAATCTTAATTCTCACCATTATACAACCTTAAAGTCCACATGATTACACAGAAATGGTGGAATTTTCCTAAATGGATCCTGCTCTTTCTTATTTTAGTTTGCTCATGTACTTTTTCCTACCTTGTATTACCATGTCTTTATCTCTGCTTGTTAATTTCTAATTATTTAGAACAGTTTATATAAATATTTCACTATCCTTGTCTATTTATAATTGTAATTTGAATAACTTTCTTATTACTTCACATTAAATTTTAAATATTACATATTTTAAAATTTGTAGCAAATATTTTTTATCAGTCATATTTTGCAGGTTATCTTAATTTTTCATTAAATGCATTGTTGTTAATTTTATTAAATAAAATTTTAGAATGCTATAATTTTATTTCCAACTTACAAATTTGATACATGAAACCTAGAAAATATTTTAACATATACTTATGATTTCTAATGATCTGAAAATGTTGTATTTGTTTTTTTATAATATGGTTTTCAGTGTACTTATACATCATATAAAATTCACTTATTTTCTTTAAAATTTTTTAAATATTTATTTACTATTGAGACAGGGAGAGACAGCATGAAGGGGGGAAGGTCAGAGAGAGAGGGAGACACAGAATCAGAAACAGGCTCCAGGCTCTGAGCCATCAGCACAGAGCCTGATGCGGGGCTGGAACTCACGGACCGTGAGATCATGAACCGAGCCGAAGTCGGATGCTTAACTGACTGAGCCACCCAGGCACCCCTAAAATTCATTTCTAAATGAATGTACAAATGTACACTTTTCAAATTTTTTCTCCAATGGTCAACTGATACACCACACTAATGCTTTCATTATTCTTACATTTATCATTCTTCTATACCACATATTTTTCACAATATATCTTACCTTAAATTTAAAAATTGTTCTTTGATCTCATATTTATTGAGTCATAAATGAGAAATATCTAGAGAGCAGGCACTTAAAAGTGACATTGTATATTCATTGATGGTTTTGCTGTTTTAAAAAGATTTCACACTACTGTTTCACTTATTTCTACCAACAATCCTATGTGGTAAATAGGAAATATTTTATCCTACTCATTTATGACCCCAAATTAAGATTCAGCACGTTAATTGGCCTGTCCTCAATTTGATATTTTGTATGCGTTGTACCAGGAACCAAACATCATGGCCTAACTTAGTAGGGTCTAGCCCACCCTTCTTTCTACTTCTCCTGCTATCTGTATAACAAGAGACTTGTGAATAAATTCACTTGATCAAAAATTATATAGAATACCTTTTTTTCCACTAGCCTCCTGTGAATACAACAAATAAGAAAATCCTCAAATATTAATTTCCCTCTATCTTATTCAATGTGATTTCAGTGTGAAGTCCTTCTTCATTTGAATGCTATAGTCTGTTTTTTATTAGTTTGGAATAAAGTAACTAGAATGTGACTTTTATTCCACAGAAGGAAAATGAATACATAAATGTTCACACATCATGTGGTTAATAATGTTGAATTTGAAAACAGTTGCTGACCTATTTTGATAAGCCTGAGTTATTGTTATGGAGCAGAAAGAATAACATTCAAAAGAACAAGCTTTTCCAATTTGTCCTAATTATAGCAAAACTTTAATTTGGTCTAACTACATTATTTATATTCTTTTATAACTTTTAATTTTTTGTAAAAATGTTCACTTTGGTTTTTTGAACTCTCTATTCTTTTGAAAAATAATCTTACTTTTGTGAGTATCTTGATTTCACATAAATAATCACATGTTGTAAGAAACAAATAGCTAATAAATATTTTTACACTTTCCTAGTAAATGCTATATGTTTAAATCTGTAAAGATCTTGGTAAAGTCAAATATTAATTTTACTATTTTGATGATAGATGTTCAAATGTGAAATATGACATTTGTGAAAATATTGTGTCACAAAATTTAAATTATTTCTAAAGAAAAAAATACAAAGTAAGACTGTCTTGTAATATCCAAATATAACATTTAAACTTTTTCTTTGTCATTTGGACATGTAGTCATTTGCAAAATGAAAGGACCTCAAGATGTGTATAGCACTGGAAGGATTCCTTTCTAGTCGCATTAGACTATTTTTCTCTTTGCTTTCAGTTCATTAGTTACTGCTTTCACAAGGGCGAGAATTGCACTTAAGGAAGGATCTCCCATGATTACCTAATCAAACTCTCAGAGAAAAGACCTTCCAATACCTCTGTGATGTTAGCTTTTTCTTCGGGAAGGAAAATGTATTAGCTCATTCCATTTAAAAAAAGACACTTACTGCTAGAGTACTTTTCTTCCGTAGTTAATTTCCATCCATTCTCTGCTGTAATAGCCTTTCTACATCTCAGTCCACTGGTGGAACTGGAAAATAGCTGATTAGGGTGATGCTCCCCTTTTCGTAATTTTGCATGTGCAAGGAAAGAGTTGCCATGATACTCCTAGCATTCTTCCTTGTAGACTTAATGGTACTAATGTTTTTCTCTAATAGAACCTTTTAAATCTTATTGCTCATCTAGTGACATGTTCTAAAACCCATTTGGAAATTGTGATGAAGAAATGCGCTGGGAGCTTTAAAATAGGGTTTTAAGCCAAGCCTTTGCACATGGAAGCAGTGCCACAAATGAAAGCCACAAGCCACACTCCTTCCATCTTTAACAGCGCCCAGAAGTTTTGTCAGAATGAAATTACGAGGTTAGAAATACAGTTCAATATCAGGCAGCGTCTATGCTGGTCTTAATCAGAGGCAAAAGTTTCCTGTAAGCTTCAAACACGTTTTGTGTTTAGATTTGAAACGTATTCACCCAGATGGGGCTAAAGCTAGCAAGGTCGTGACCTGAGAATCAATGGTCAGTTTAGTGAGGTCTGTTTAGTACTGCTCACTGTGCTTGACCCATAAGCCTCATTCGTGTGGGCCACCCAATCCTCTTTCCCATCAGCTCTCAACTGTCTCAGGTGGACTTGACCTCTCCCCTCACTAGCCCTGCCTGCAGTTTTCACTTGATCCTTCCATTCTTTTATGCTACTCAGCTCTTCATTTTTATTTACCCAAAATATGGCAGAAAATAATAGATGTGGAAAGATACAAAACACCTAAATACAGAAACAGTTGCATATTCAAAACTAGTCAGAAATGACATGAGGTAAGCTAATCGGTGAATAGATGCCAGGGTCTCAGAAGCATTGGCATGAGGCCAATATTAATTATCAACAGCAGTTTCACCAGAATTAGAAAGCCATACCATTGATATTCTCTTTTTCCTGAATTATTTTTATTATATTTATTATTATAGTTATTTTTTGTCCTTCCTATTTGAGAAACTGCATACAAATTATCATTGTGACATTATTGCTACTTTAGAATACACTGGTTCCTTTCTTTACAAGCTCATCACCATGACTCATCTTGAGCAGTGCTAACCTGTTGCCACTTACACATTAGTCTGAACTCGTGTATTCAAAAAGCAGGGACCATACAAGTACCAGAGACAAAAGCAAAGCAAGGGTGTCAATGATTAATTACATAAGCGAGTCAGATTGAAAAACTGGACATCAGTGGGGCGCCTGGGTGGCTCAGTCAGTGAAGTGTCTGACTTCGGTTCATGTTATGATTTCATACTTTGTGAGTTTGAGCCCCATGTGGGGTTCTGTGCTAACAACTCAGAGCCTGAAGCCTGCTCTGGGTTGTGTGACTCCCTCTCTCTGTGCCCCTCCCCTGCTTGTGTTCTGCTTCTCTCTCTCTCTCTCTCAAAAATAAATAAACATTAAAAAATTTAAAAAATAAGTAACTTGGACATCAGTTAAAAAAAAAGACTTTAACAGTGAGTAAACGTCTTTATCAAAAAAGAAAAAAAAAAGACTACTCTTCATGACCAGTTAATTTCACAAAATATCCGTGGATAAAAATGAGTATGCTGAAGCAAGATCCCAAGAGATGACATCCTGAGGAGACAAATGTGGGGGTCTAAAGGCAATCATTAATACTGAATGTTCCTATTTGATGATGTTTTATCTCTATCCTGCCTTTTCTATAATGATATAAAATGATTTTTGGATGTTAATCAAAGGTAAAATATTGTGTATAATTTTTTAATGTAGCCCCTGCAAGCGTATGTCTAAGACATTCATTCATGCATTCACCTGCTTATTCAATAATTATTTCACAAGCATACCCTAAGTAGTAGAGACCTTAAATGTAAAAATAAGAAATAGCCTGTTATATACGAAAGATAGGTACAAGAAGATCAACAGGTATCTAGGTATTTAGAAACTGATGGGTAGATACCATGGTATATGAGTACCATGTATGTAAGAATGTGGGAATTAACAGCAAATTCCTCTAACAAAGGGAATTGTGGTCTATTTTAACATTCATCTTATTTGCATAGCATCAAGAACTCCACCTCAGAAATACATTTTAAAGTGAGACTTGAGACATTTCACTTACTGTTAGGTTATAGAAGGCCATGGATAAACTTCACTCCTACAAAAACCAGTAAGAAATCACAAAAAGTCATACTTTTCTTTAAAGCCATAATAAGGATCTGTGGACACAGGGTAATTAAAAGAACTAAATTCTAGCAGGGGGTGCCCTTCCTAAGTGAATAGGGTTATGAGACACTTTTACATGTAGGTCCAGTTGCTAAGGTTGAGTTAAAAACAGATATAAGAGCCAAACGCCTAAGAAAACACTTGAAATAATAGCCACATTTTGACCAAATCTGAGCTAACATATTGGGTTGGAATTTAAAGGAATCCCAAGCACACTGTTAACTCTTTTCAACAAGTAATTTTTTATGGGAATTTTCTGAGTGAGGAGAGAATGGGACTAGTCCAGGAAAATGAAAAAGCAATCATGTGTTCTCAAATCCACTTAGGGTCAATAAAAAGAAGCTAAATAAGTTTATTAATAAATACAAAGATAGTGGATGATAAGGGAAAAAGAAGATGTGAACCCAAAATCTCATATATCCAAGAAAAAGATTTTTTAACAGCAAGTGTTAAATAAGCAGGTTTTTTGGATGAAAATCTTAAATAACTTGTTGCCAGCATACCTACATCACAAGAAAAACTAAAGGAAGCTCTCCAGTTTAAGGGAATATATCAAATGACATATATTTATAACAACGAATATCAGAAACAGTAAATGTGTGGGCATAAATGAAAGTTCATTTTATCACGTTTCTATTCATCTTTATTTTATGCAAAGGATTATTGGTAGTTTAAAGCAAGACAATGACAATGTATTATGAAGTTTATAACATGTAGAATTAAAATATAAGGTAGCAGGAGCATATAGGGTGAGTGGAATACCCACTTTTTTATGGGATAGCATAAGATTATTTGAGTGTGTATTGATTTGTTAAAGGTGAATATTGTAATTTCAAGAGAATCTAGCAAAAACACTTGCACAAATACATAGGAAAATAATTTGCTATAAAGTTGAGTCTCTTCATTTTCCAATTATCTTCCCTTCTATTAATGAATAATTCAGTCTTAAAACTATTAGATAGATCAGAAGGAGCCAGGGATCAATTTCTGAGTCTAAGGAAGCTGTCGTGTCCCAGAGCAGAATGTCAGGACCCAAGTGGGCTGGGCATGGTATCCCCATGGTTGGCCTGATGACTCAGACCCAAGCATGGTGCAGAGGTGTGATTTTGAGTGTGGTAAGGGATCTCTAATATAAAGGGTTTCCATGCAGGAGGACTTCCCACGTGGGAATTGTGAGCTTGAGTGGGACAGCTAAGGCATCTCAAGTGAGAAACCTACCACGGGAAATCAAAGCAGAAGAGAGGCTGAGGAGAGCTTCTACCCAGAGGATGGTCCAGCATTGGGAGGCAGAACCTAAATGTGAGCCAGGTATCCATGCATTAGAGCTCTAAAGTGTAGTGGGTCACAACCTGAGTAGTTTCAGAAGGATACCCACACGGAGATAGGACAGCATGGCTGTAGGGTGTTAGAGCCAAAGCAGTGAGAGGAGGTAATCATCAGTGAGGGTAACTCAGGGAAGGGTTTAAGCCTAACTAGAGTGAGAAGAGCATTGGTGAAGCAACAAATTAAGGAGATGACCTTCCCAAGATGTCAGCAAGGTGGACAGAGCCTCTATTCAAACAGACTGATAACTTTGAGTGAGTAGTTAAGTCCCCAGGAGGATGAGGAGGGGATTTTCATGGCAGGCCTGGTGTGAGGTATTGGAAACTGAGCAGAGTGAATAGGGAGTCAGAGTACAAACAGCAGTAAAGTAATCTGCTCAAGGAGGAGGGGGGAGTCAGAGATATATTGACTACATAAGGGGGATTGATCAAATAAGTACATTTATTAAAAATCATCAGGTCATACTTATCACTGGAAATATGAAGAAGAAGAAAAGTAGAATGAACCCTCTGTCTTTAGATGAAAAGCACTGATGTGAATTCATGCTTTTTAAATTAAAGACATTATTTTTATTATTAAAAATTGTTTAATGTTTATTTATCTTAGAGAAAAAGAGAGAGAAAGAGAGAGAGTGAGTGAGTGAGCAGGGGAGGGGCAGAGAGAGAGGGAGACACAGTATCAGAAGCAGGCTCCAGGCTCCAAGCTATCAGCACTGAGCCTGATGCAGGGCTCACAAACTGTGAGACCATGACCCGAGCAGGAATCAGATGCTCAACTAACTGAGCCACCCAGGTATCCTAAAGACATTATTTTTAGAGTAGTTTTAGGTTCATAGAAAAATTGAAAGATAGATGTAGACATTTCCCTTATTCTCCCTGCCTCCCTACATGCATAGCCTCCCTTATTATCAACATTCCCCAGGAAAGTGGTACATTTATTACAGATGATAGATCTACATGGACACGTCATAATTACCCAAAGTCCATAGTTTACCTTAATGTTCATTGTGTTGTATATTCTAAGGGTCTGGAAAAGTGTATAATGATATGTATCCACCATTATGGTATCATACAGAGTATTTTCACTGTCCTAAAACTCATTCTTTTCAATCCCTGCCAACCACTGCCCTTTTAGTGCCTCCATACTTTTACCGTTTGCCAGAATGTCATACGGTTGGAATCATACAATATGTAGCCTCTTTAAATTGGCTTCTTTCACTGAATAATACACATTGAATATTTGCCCATGTCTTTTCATGGCTTGGTCACTCATTACTTTTTAGCACCAAAATGTTCTATTTTCTGGTTGTACCACAGTTTATTTATCCATTAAGCTACTGAAGGACATCTTGGTTGTTTCTAAGTTTGGGGAATTCTGAATAAAGCTGCTATAAACAAATGTGTGAAGGTTTTTGTGTGAATATAGGGTTTCAACTCCTTTGGGTAAATATCAAGGAATGTAATTGCTGGACCATATGATGACTGTTCTTAGTTTTGTAACACCCTACCAAATTGTCTTTCAAAGAAGCTACATAAGTCATTATTAAGAAAATTAATGGGAGTAGGATCTGAGAATTTGAAGATAGCAATGTAGGAGTAAAGTTAATTTATAAATGTTGATGTCGGAAATAAACACTAAAGTATTCGGGGTAATAGGTCATTACTTGTGATGGTTTCTTTGAGTCAATTTGTTTAAGCCAAACTATTAAGTTGGAAGGGAGGGCTGCAATCACTTTGTAGCCAACATATGCCTTTTCCCAGTCATTCAATTGAATACTAGACTAAGGTAATAATAAAGAATATTGCAATGTGAAGTCTGTAACTAGTTGACTTAAGTCTAGGAAGATAATCCCTTTATGACTACCTTTGGACAAAATCTTGAAATGGAATTCTAGACTCCTTGTGACCTTCCCTTCCTGCCTACCTGCCTGTGGATTTCAGACAACTTTAGGCAGCCTCCAAAATCACAAAGCCAATTCCTTGGAATGTATTTCCCAATATCTTTATCCTCTACTGGTTCTGCTTCTCTGGTTGTACTCTGGTTGTACTGGTTCAAATGGTTCAGGAAAAAAAAAAGTTTTCCTACACTTACTGTATACTTTAGTATACTTTATACTGTATACTCTATTACACTTCGTGTAAATTTTGAATGTTTAAGGGATTTTAAGGAAAGCCCAGAGAAAGATAAATTGATATACTAAGTGGAACTTAAAAGAAGTTTGTTGGGTGAAGGCTATTTCAGACAGAGGAGAGCAACAATAATAAAATAAAGTATACACTTAATCACAGGTGAGCAGTTTATTATGCCTATAGTGTAATTTTCATGAGATATGTGGGCAAAGCAGAAAATGAAACCTGAGAGCATGGTTGGGACCAGATATTGATGAACAGTTTACATCATGCCAGGGTATTTGTAATAAAATCTAGGAGCAAAACGAAGTTAAAGAAGATAGGTAATTGCTGTTGCAGTATAGTCTATTTGCAGAAAATGACTCCAGTATGTATGTGGCCAGGGCAGGAGGGGTAAGGTGGGTAGGGGGTAAAAAGTAAGGTCTTCCAGCATTGGAAAAAGAAATTTAATGTTGTTAACAGAATAGTACAAAATCCTACTCAGGAGACAATGAAAGGTGAGCTTAGACAATGATGCAAGTTATTACCAAAAAGGGTCAGTTTGAGATGGGAATTAGCATAATTTACAGACTAATGCGGAAGGAAGTGATAGAAACAAACGAATCAATGATGTCTCCAAAAGCTTCAGTTTGAAAGTAACTGATTATGCCATAGATAGAGTAATGAATTGCAGAAAAGCGCAGAATCCAGCCAAGATCATAAATAGTTCAGTTTGGGCCATGTTTGACTTGTGTAAATGAGTGATGATAATTTAACAACGTATAATGTTTTAACCTACATGTTTGAATTTTCAAAAGGCCTTAAAATTCGGGTATTATCAGGAGAGTGACACAACTATTGGAAAGCATGAAAATAATTGAGATCACAGAAAATATGGTATTTTTATTTTTGTTCTGTTTTTTAGTGGTAGTTTTAAACAAGAGGGGCGAAAGTTGCAAAATGTTTTCCCTGAATTCAGTCTGATCATAACTGGAAAAAATGGTACTTTTATTATTTTGTTTTTTTCAATGGTATTTTTAAACAAGAAGAGAGAAAGTTGTGCAACGTCTTCCCCAAATTCAGATGATCATAACTTTGAACGTGTCATTATTGCCCATCCTAACAGACATAGAGGTGAGAAGACACAGAAGCAAAGACTTGAAACTGCCAATCCCAAACATGTGCTTTTTCAGAATAGTTTTCCTAAATGTTTTCAATCATGAATACACTTAAGCATGATATCTGTGCACAAGTAATTAGGAGATGATTGTTGCTTTATTTGATATATCTCTAAATGAAGTATTCACGGATATTTTAGATTAAAAGTACTTGCAAGCCTTGGAAATATTTTTCTGCTCTCTTGTAATTAAATATGCAAAACTTGTTTCTCTTGGTCTCTAGGATTCTTTACTCTTTGCCATTTTGTGACATTTTGAAAATAGTATACCAAATAGAAAAGGCATGATCTGCCCTTTAGAAAACAATGGCACAAAATGCTTATATTTTCAAGGCTGAACGAATGACTTGAAATGGATGAAATCTGTTCTAAAGGAAGCCGATATATCATAAGGCACAAAACACTAATCTAATTGGTTTTGGGATGGTTTGTTTCTACTGATTTTTTTTTTAATAAATGCTACTTTTTCCTAGAATATGGCAACTCTTATTGAAAAATCCTTAAGTAATCTGTACATTACTTGGAGCTAATGCAGGGTGCTATCTTATTTCCGAGTCAGAGCATATGACAGGCCTCCACAGTGGAAAAGGAATTTTAACTAGCCTCTCCCTTTATATTTTGAGATAAATAATCTATCAGTAAGTATGTGATAGTTCAGGAAACACAAATTCACAAGGGGCTTATTTGGATTTAGAGTAACCGCTGCGGGTTTTTGTTTTTTTTTTTTTTTTTTGACCTTGTTTCTCCTTCATACAATGTGGATCTGAGTGTTAAGTATTCCATGTGCTTCCGAACTGCAACATAACTGGTTGTTGAATGAGGAGAGGATGAGATGTTGTATGTAAAACATTCAGATATAGATGTTCTTTTCATTATTGTCACAGCTTCCACATTTTAGAAGACAGTCAGCTTCGTTGGTGTCAATACCAATTACAGTGATATTTGATTCAATCTCCTACCTGATCAATTGTAATGTTCAGACCATAATCCGATTTACTTCAAGATGTTGTTGTGATAATAAATTGTAGTTTTAGATATGAAAGTACTTAGAATATATTCAGCACTTGTCACATACTATATTTTCTTTCATTTCCAAGTAACTTAAAGTTGAGTTACTTTGCACGTACCTAGATGTCAGAGTCAATGAAAGTGTGTATTTTTGAAATACATAGTAAAATAATTCAAAAAGTATTTTAAACGTGAATGATATTCAGCCATACTATACAGTTATAACTAAGGGTGAGTTGGTATAGAATTAATATACTGGTTGCCTAGTTTTTTAGGACAAACATCACTAATCATGATTCATAAATCGGAAGCTGTTTTTCACTGACAGTATCCTAACGATACACAAAGCAGTCCCCTTTTGCTAAAGTATAAAATACCTTGTGTGATATGCCTGTGTAATTCTCTAGGATAAATTTATAAAATTTTCTCTAGGCTCCATTTCTAACACTTTAAAAATATTGCCTTTATTCTCTGTCATATAACTTGAATTGTACAGAAAATTGTTTTCTAACTGTATTCCAAATTCTAGAATTCGGGATTGGCTATCTCCTCAACATTTTCACAATTAAAATACCTTTAATTTTTTTTAATTGGACTTTAAATGAAATGTTGTCAAGTCATACCTAGCAAATTTTTCCATATATTATTTTTTTGCATGTTAGACATTCTTAAATCAATATCCTCAAATTTGGGTCGAATTTGTATTAGTAATTACTTAACATTATACAATCTTGTCACTTACACAGACTTTCAAATGGATGAGTAAAATACACAAAATTAGTTTTTAAATATATGTTATATTTCAGATGATATAAATTTATTTGAATATAAATTTTATTAGATAGGTTGGTAAGGTATTATTTCTATTTCATAGATGGGTGTTGAGACACCAAATAGTTGGGGTACCTGTATATAACAATTTAAAAATAATAAATGGAAGACTTATGCTGAATTTAAAAGAATATGACATAAAATCATACCATAATTTTGCAATACTACATTCTACTGATCTTGAAAAGCCTAGTAAAACAGTAAATAGTTCACAGCAATAGTAGAACAGTAAATAGTAAAGAGTACATAGTAAAACAGTAAATAGTTCACAGTAAAAACCAAGTAGCTTTTTACTCAATATTCTTAATATACGTTTAATCATGAATACATCATCTATGATCGCAATTGTGCACTTGAATCCAGAAAAGAGTTGAGAGGTGTGATTTGATGAAAGCTGTTCAGAAACTTTTCTGTAAGAAGTAACATGTATTGTATCAAAGGAATACATAAGTACTTACTATCAGAAACAATAGCTTCTTCCCCTAGCCCCCATTTCCCCTCAGGATTGTTACATCCATAATTTTAACAATAAACTTGAATGTCTACTTCTTAATATTTCAGATTAACACATAACTATTTTTAAATATTTTTTAATGCTTATTTTTGAGAGAGAGACAGAGAGACGGAGTGTGAGTAGGGGAGGGACAGAGAGAGAGGAGACAGAGAATCTGAAGCAGGCTCCAAGCTGAGTTGGCAGCAGAGAGCCTGATGTGGGACTCGAACTCACAAACTGTGAGATCATGACCTGAGCTGAAGTGTGACACTTAACCGACTGAGCCACCCAGGTGCCCCAACATGTTCACTTTATGCTATAAACATAATGGTACAACTAACGTAATATCCATTGTTTATCTCATATACCCATCCCATAGTTTGATATATACGTAATTATATATCCTTTTCAGCTGAAAGCCTTTCGTGAAATTTCGTGCAATATGGATTTATTTATGAGTTTTAGATAATGATTCATCTTAGGAAAAATAAAGATAAAGAGAAGCATCCATTCCCTCATGCTGTCATTCTCTTCTCTTTTTGTAAATGTTTTCATATTCATGAAATGTTATATTCTATTCTATGGCAATAGTTTTTCTGGGTCTTAGGTACAGTTGATTCTAAAAATTAAAAAAAATAAAATTCACTTACATTATCGTAGCAGTATATATATAATTCACTACATAGCTAAAGGAATATTAGTCTACTATTGCAATGCATGGACTGTTTAAATAAAAATGGTCTCTGCTTGACCAATAATGATAGTCTGATTCCAAATTTTTGGAGCATTTTTTTTCTTCCATGTTGGGCTTTTTTCTTTTTTTTTTCCTTTCAAAATCCTATTTTTCATTTTTGTTCTTTTACTTAATGTTCTAAAGTTTTACAGAAGTATATGTAAGCATGGGTCCAGAATTTATCCATTTCAATGTTTGTTGGGCAGCAGTTATCACTTTCCAATCTAAGAAGGTTTCTTCAGTTAATTTTTTTGATGATTTCTATATTTGCAGTTTCATAGGACTCATATATCCCTAGCTTACTTTATATCCTTATTGTTTTTACATATTTCCCTTATATTTTTTATGATTCTTATGTCTAGATACTACTCTAAACATTTCAACAATATTTTGTAACTTCTAAAATTTCTACATGCATACATACATAGACATATGCATGCATTTGTTTTTATAAATATTCCTTATTTTGTACTGTATTGTCCTTCATGGCTCTGGATTTAAACTGTTTCAGCTCAAGTTCTAGTTCTGATTCTACCTATATGCCTGGATTTGTGCAAAATACTTATTTGACTTCTGTTTGTGCTTTAATTTCTATATTGATAAAACAGATAAGACACTATCTGATAAGTTTCTTGTGAGTAATTAGTGAATGCATACATATAAAACTTTAGAAAGCATTATGAATAAAATCAACATATTTGTATAGTTATTATAATTCCAAGGTCACTAATCAAGAGTTGTTTTTTTTTTTAATTTTTTTTTCAACTTTTATTTATTTTTGGGACAGAGAGAGAGAGAGAGAGAGCATGAACGGGGGAGGGGCAGAGAGAGAGGGAGACACAGAATCGGAAGCAGGCTCCAGGCTCTGAGCCATCAGCCCAGAGCCTGACGCGGGGCTCCAACTCACGGACCGCGAGATCGTGACCTGGCTGAAGTCGGACGCTTAACCGACTGCGCCACCCAGGCGCCCCCAGAGTTTATTTTTTTTTTCTTTGTCCTATTTTGTTGTCATTATTACTCTTTTTCAGTTCTTTGAAATTTGTTTCCCCTGGAGTCTTTTACTCAGTTCTTACAAGAAAGCTCTTTCATTCTACAGATAGTAGTTGCATTTCTCTTTACTCCTAGCTGTCTATGTTTAAGAGCGCAGATTTGGGTATTAGTTGGAATGTTGCTGTTAGCGGTAGACCGTAGTGCTGCTACAATAAAAGGAAAAGTGGATAAATTACAAACATTATTGTTTTGCTTATTGGAAAGCCATGGAATAAGACAGTTAATGAACCAAAATTCTACTTAGAGGTAACAACTCTTCTCTGGTAACAAATTTCATTTGTGTTCCATGGCTGTATAACAAGTGATCATAAACTTCATAGCTTAAAACAATATATTTATTAGCTCACAGGCCCACACTACAGAAGTCTAGGCTTGACTGGGTTCTCTGTCTATAATCAAGGCTATAATCAAGGTATAGGCCAACATAAACTCTTTCTAGAGACTCTGGGGGCAAAATTACTGGTAAGTTCATTCAGGTTGTTGGAAGAATCCAGTCTCTTCTAATTGTGGAGCTGAGATGTTGGTTTTCTTGTTGGTAGTGAGTCAAGGACCACTTTCATTTTCTAAAGATACCCTCAAATATTTCATCTCAGCACTACGTGTCAATGTGACTTTGACATCTCTGCCACGGAAAACCAGCTTCATACCAACTCCCATTCATTCTTTATCTCGGGAGTTCTTCTGCTAGTAGCTGATGAAAACTTTCTGCTTAATTTAAAAGACTGAACCAACACTTGATTAGATTAAGGCTGTAGGCTTTTTGCATTGTAGCTACTATGATGCATAAATAAAACATGTTTATAGATATTAACATATTTACAGTCTATTTTGAACTGCTAACAACTTAATTTGATTATATACAAAAACTCTACTCTTCTACTATACCCCCTCCAATATTTTATATTTTTGATGTCACAATTTACACTTTTCTGTGTTGTGTATCCATTAACAAATTATTGTAGCTCAAGTTATTTAAATGCTTTTATCCTTTAACGTTTATGCTAGAGTTAAATGATTAAAAGTTTACCATATTAGAGTATTCTGAATTCAACTATACACATACCTGTATCAGTGTGTTTTGTATTTTGATATTTTGTTACTCACTGGTGTTTTGTTTTGTTTTGTTTTAGCTGAGAAAACTTTCATCATTTCTTGTAGGGACGTCTAGTGATGATGAACTCCCTCAACTTTGTTTCTCTGGGAAAGTCTTTATTTTTCTTTCATTTCTGAAAGACAACATTACTGAGTAAGGTAGACTTGGTTGGCAGATTTATTTATTTATTTATTTATTTATTTATTTTTCTTTCAGTGCTTTAATTATATCCTCCCTTTCTCTCCTAACCCATGAGGTTACTGCTGAAAAATCCGCTCATAGTCTTATGGAGGCTTCATTGTATGTGAAGTATTTTTTTCCTCTTGCTGCTTTTAAAATTATCTCCTTGACTTTGATTTTAAACAGTTTTGGTGTGTTTCTTATAGAAGATTGTTTTGTTTTAAATTTTGGGGAGACTTATACACTTTATGAATTTGATGTTCAGATCTCTCCCCAGATTTGGGAAGTTCTCAGCCATTACTTATTTATATAAGCTTCCTGCCCTCAAATTTCTACTTTTTAAAAGTTTTTATTTAAATTCCAGTTAGTTTGGTGTTTGATTCTTTTTTTTAAATAATTTTTATGTCTCTATTAAACTTCTCATTTTGTTCATGTATTGTTTTCCTTAGTTCATTGAATTGTCTGTCTTTTCTTGTAGTTTACTAGGTTTTCTTAAAATAATTATTTTGGATTCTTTATTGGACAAATCAAAGATCTCCATTTCCTTGAGGTCAGTTACTGGAAAATTATTGTATTTCTTTGATAGTGTATGCCATGTGTCCTTAATTTTCATGTTCCTCGAAATCTTATATTTCTGCCTTCACATTTGAAGAAGCAGTAATCTTCTCCAGTTTTTTACTGACTAGACTTTGAGAGGGAAGTAAACTTCATCAGCCTCGTTAGAGATTTGGAAGCCTTTTTAGGAATTTTCATCTGTATATACCTGCTGCACATCTCTTTATCTGTATATATCTTTCTCCACAATTCTTAAGGTTGTATGCCTTCTCTCAGTCCAGTAAAGCCAGGCCAAGTTCAGATAGCCTCCCGTTCACTTGCTTTCCTTAGGGAAGTGCTGAATGCTCATTTGTGTGCTCTCAATTTTGCAGTCAGGCTGGCTTTTGGAGGATGGTCACTAGCAATCTGCAAAGGCTCAGACTCAATGCCATTAGGAGTGTGCACCAGTAATTGGCCATGGACTGGGGTAGGGTATGTGTAGGTGAGATCTTTTGAGCATTGATGGTATTTGTGGGATAATTTCAAAATCTGCAAAAAATACCATCCCAAGCATCTCATGGACAGGTTTCCTAGGATCTGTGTCATTTTGATACTTTCCAGGGGCCCTGGCTCCTATTCTCCCCATTCCTCCCCACCCTCCAGTCATGCATCAAACCTCAGCTTTCTAGATAATGAGAGAAAGAAATGTGTTTCTTTGGTATCATCCCACACATACAGGGAAATCCAACACTCACTCATATATTTTCATCTATGTATAGTGGTACCTCTGTTGGAAGCCAAAGTACTTAACTTTGGAAATCCTGCATAAGTTCATGGTGAAAAAATTATAATTATTTTTATATTTATATGTTTATATTATATATCTGTTTTATGTTTATTTATTTTTACAATCATTCATATTCAATTAATGATTGATGCAAAGATATAGCAATGGTATTAATGTAGAATAATAAATAGTATTTACAAAGGAGGAAAATGGACAAATGTGTGCAACTGATGTTAAGAGGAGACCAAAGTCAAACATCATCAAATATGAATGGTAATGATTTATTACTTTATGAGTGAAAGTACACATGAGTTTTATTCTACAGTTTTGTGGGAGTGAGAATAATGACTTTTACCACAAAAATGATCAATTGTTTCCTTTTCATGCTTTGAACTCTCCAGAAGAAAGAAGAACACTGTATTTGATAGAGTACATTAATAATACACTCCACAGCTATAATTAATGGGTGTCAAAAAAACATTGTCACTGGATAAAATTGTTAAAAAGTCAAAGTTTATCTTTAGTGCACCAGCATTTTAATTCCATTGCTATAAATGAAAGCTTTAGTTCAGGATCGACTGCATTGGATCCTTTCCTATACTTTTAAATTCCCTATTTCCAGTTTCCTCATAAAAAGTCTTCTCTGAAGTCATTTTCCTCATTAGTTGTAAATTATTATAGCTCAAATAGCTACAGCTCTCAGGGGTTGTTGGATTTGAATGGGTGTAACAAATGGTTGGTAAACTAAGAAATGTTTTAAACTAGAGAAATGAAATCAATGTAGAAATTCAAATGTCATGAAACTGCTTAGATGAAATAGGGCTGAGAGCAAGGTGGAGTTCATTTTTCAATCACAAAATCAGATCCTTCATATTTTTATAATTTTTAAAAAAATAAATATCATCTTTTAGATAACAGGTACTTTCTACATATAGTAAAATAGCTAATAAGTCCATATAGTGGATTAAATTATTGCTTGTTGAGAACTGGTCTAGAATTAATGTGAGATTTGTTTCAAAACAATTGAGATCTGTAAAAATACAACATCTCAATTCATGAATCATGCCATTTATTTATGTTTTATATAACATTTCAAAATAATGTTTGCATTTTTCAGTGTATACATTTTCTACATATATTGTTAGATATGTTTTTGGATATAAAATGTTTTATAGTCTGGGGCCATCTCTTTTGTGGAAAGGAAGGGAGAATGAATGGTGAACTGCCCTGAATCAATGTCAAGTTTCAGCAGCACAGCAATGGTAGGTGCATGACACTAAGAATGAGGCGATTCTCAATATATACCCTAAAACAATGCTGTCCAATAGAAATATGACAGAAACCACATACAATTTTAAATATTTCAATTGCTCCATTAAGAAATTAAAAAGCAAGAAAAAGCAGCAACTAAAATGAATTTGAATTCTACATTTTGTCAACCCATATAAACAAAATATCATTTCAACATGAAACAAATATAAAACTGTTGAGTTACTCACATTCTTTACTTCATACTATGCCTTCAAAATCAATTGTATATTTTATACTTGAAGCATATTTCAATTCTGATTAGCAATGTTTCAATTGCTACTTGTGGCTAGTAGACACTGTATTGGACAGCATAGTTATCTACCAGTGGAGGTCATCAGTAATTGTGCAGAGACATAATGGAGTATGATTAACAAATATTCTCCTTACTATATTCCCTGAGTGAAATTAGGATTGATGTTAACCTGTCATAATTACCCAACATGTTGGGAACATATCTGTGTTTTACAAAATTAAAATAGCATGATGTTTCTTTTTTTTTTTTTTAATTTTTTTTTCAACGTTTATTTATTTTTGGGACAGAGAGAGACAGAGCATGAACAGGGGAGGGGCAGAGAGAGAGGGAGACAAGAATCGGAAACAGGCTCCAGGCTCTGAGCCATCAGCCCAGAGCCCGATGCGGGGCTCGAACTCACGGACCGCGAGATCGTGACCTGGCTGAAGTCGGACGCTTAACCGACTGCGCCACCCAGGCGCCCCAGCATGATGTTTCTTGACTTAAAAATCTTATAACTGTTCAATAGAAAAATTAAAATGATACAAAAATATGAAGACAAAGTAAAATAAGTGAAAATCTGTAAACCAAAGATAACAAATTAACTATGGTTAATATTTTGGTTGATATCCTTCCTGATATCACTGTGTGGGTAAAAATGAACTATTCATGTATTTAATTTTCAATAATATATGTAAAATCCGTGAATTTATGAATATTTACATCTTTTCACATTTTTCCAAGCATGGCATCGGGAACAGAGAACATTTTAAGTGATTTAAAATAAGTACCATCAGTAATTTAGTGGAATGAGGTGATCTGTCTAATTTCATAAATTGTTGCTCATCCCATTAATGAGGGGGAAAATGCCATTGAAATAATAAGTGCTTAAATCAAAGCAGTAAAAGACAACTTTTCAGTAAAACCCCCTCACAGTGGATATTTCACTTGGTGCCTTGAAATGTTTGACCTTTCCCAAATCTGTCCCTATCCACATACCATCTGACTTAGAATACTGCTCCAAAAATTAATAAAAGTTAACTATATTAGAATGAAGTTTCCACGGGGGCTGTCCTTGATCTCTCTCTCTGTCTCTCTCTATTTTCCTCTGTGTTGCATCCTCATGTAGATATTGCCTAGGTATTACAAGAAGGAAATAAAAAGAGGCTACATTAAAAGAACAAGTATGCCAAAACTAAAATTACTTTTCATCAGTGCACTTCCATGAATTGTCTAAAGCATTTGCAAAGCTGCAACTTTGGCAAATATTTGCCAAGTGAACTGATGGTATCAGTCCGTACTTGACTACAGTTATAATGCAGATACAGCTTGCATCTAAGAGAATGAGATGAAGTTCCCATTTTCTTGGACAATGTAATTTACCAAGCATAACTTCCTTGCTCTATAGCACTGCCACAGCTTTTCAATGGATGTGTCACATTAATTAAAGTGGAAAAAAATCTGTGCAGCTTTGAATAATGTTTTTCCAACTTGACTGGATAAATACTAGAGTTAATGAGGTCCAGGTATGTCTCCAATCCCACGCAAGACTGCTGTCATCACATCAGAGGAAAATACTCTCTACATGCTATATGTCATGTTTCTGATCGACCACAGCACACATGCATGTCTTTGGTTGCAAAGTTGACAATGAGGAGGGGAACTGGTAAGGGGACAGAAGAAAAGTGTGACTTGATTTTAGGTCTTTCCCCTAGAAGCATGGGTTTATAGAAACCTCAAAACAAAACTAAACAACCATCAAAACTAACAAGCTATGGCCACCATTACCAACAGTAAAAACACCTGTTCTGTGAATCATAAAACTCTGTTAATCAGAATCTCTAATCTTTCTGTGCAATTCCAGCTACCTGATCTAGCCCTGTGCTACTCATGGTGTGGTCAGTTGACCTAGGCAATTTCGATCTGTCATCAGTCTGTGATAACATAAGGACAGATATTAAGAAAAAACAGAACATTTTTAGTAGTATAATAGAGTCATTTATGACCACAGGATCCAATAATTTTTTAATGGAGTCTGGGTTGTATATTTATGATTTTAGTTTAATTTTTCTAGTTATTTACTTTTTCCATATTTTACACATGTGGAATTAGAAATTAACGGTATAGCTCTTCTCCCAGACAGTTTGAGAAGAATTTGTCCAGGCCACTGTCTTGAAAAACTCTGTTGACAGACTAGGTCAAGACCTCAAATTTATCATGGCACTAACCTGTCAGCAGATAGGTGGTATATTTAGGAAAGGGTACAGTTTGTTAAAAGTCAGAAATGCTAGTTTAATCAATTCATTTATTCTTTAACTTCAATTTTCACCTTGTCCCCTGATGGATTTCATGTTTGTCTCAAACTTAATGAGAGATTTTCACTAACTATGACGTAGACCTGTATGAGAATATACGCTAAATGAAGCTTGCATGCATAGGTTTCAAATATTTCTTTCTTGGCCCTCTACCTATTTCACGAGGATATTTGATCCCCTAGTGAATTTATTTGGTCTATACATTTTAATGCTACAAAACGGACACTAATGACATTGACACCATTCTTAATTCCACATTTAGAATGCAGTTAGTGTGCTCTTAAACATATACTCAGACTAAAGGAAAGCATGTTTTATTTAGTATATATCAAGGCAATCTAGAATAGTTCTCAAATATGCCACCATTGGGGTCTCTTCTGTTAACTAGTAATAGACTAGTTATTTTTCACATACTACTTACTTTTAAGAAATTATAGGGAATAAAAATCCTTGCTTTCTAAGTATTGTATCACTCTCTAATATTGAACTACTTAATAAAAAAAACTTAGCTTAAGTTATCTTGTTTATTTGGGATTCCTTCATTAACCACTTATGTGGCCAATAAAACAGTATATATGTTTTCATAACACTACCATTTATTTGTTCAAAATTATTTTTAAATACGGTGCTGGAAACAGGGATCTTATGTAAGTGAAATATTTATAATCACATGCACTAATGAAACAATCTAAAGAAGAATTTACATTTGTTTTATTTTTTAATTTTCTCAGTAATGTAAAAAGATAACTTAAATAAAAAATATATAGATTAGTATAAAACTGTTTTTTTGCAGAAAGAATAATACATTTCATTAGGTAGATATTAATAAATAATACTTTTTATCATTTTAGTCATCATCACTGTTTAGAACATAGAATGAAAATTTCCAAGTAGTCCTACTATAAAATACATTTCATCATTAGTAACTGTAACAACATTAGTAATTTCCTTTTTTCTTAAGTAAAAAGTAATTTTACATTTTTTTTAAATTACAAATTCTATCCCTGCATGGGAAAACATATTTGTTTTCTAATTCTTCTATGTCATATTTTTGTATGATTATGCTCAATAATCAGTTATTTTTCAAATTAACAGGCTTTTTTTTGCATCTTCTGCTGTACATAATTTGTATGCTTTTAAAATTCAAAATAGATAATAATCTAAATATCTACATTTCCTTCCCGTCATCATGAACTAAGTTATATGCTGCCTATGAAAAATAAAACAATACAAATTATTTAAAAGTAGAAAAATAAGAGTAGCTGATGATTTCCTAGAGTTCACAAAACTTTTTTACACTACAATTTTGATAGATTATGAATCAGTAAAGTAAGTGTATGGATATGTATTTATCAGTGAAAAATGTATTCATATATAACATATTGGGGAACCTGTCAAATTGAACTCTTATTCTTTTTCTTAGTTTAGAAAGAAACTCTCACCCAAGGAAAACAAATGTAGGAAATATTGGTGTCTGTGAGGCAGTGTAAGGACATCTCTCCTCTTGTCTCTAAACTATGATAGCAGTTCTTTTAAAGTTTTGACTTACAAGTTCTTCTGTCTTCTGAGCATTATGGCTAGTGTATAAAAGTTATGTATTTTATTGAACTTTATATCCCAGTAGAAGATTTACATTAGAAAATATTAAAATTAATTACTTATATTAGGTCTTGTAGTTCAAATTTATTAGTAGTATGATCAGTACTTGTAGTAATATTAATCATAGTAGACTGGTAAAAATATTGATAAAAGTGTTAGTGATAGTAACTGCTAAGAATTAGGTGGCTACTCTATGACTGGGACTATACTAAGCTTTTTCAGTTTATTATCACATTTAATCCAATAGCAATATGTGGGGCACATTATCATAGAAAGAGAAGCTATAATATATTTGAAGGAATGCATCTAGAATAAACATCAGGAAGACTGGCAACCCCAAGGAAGATTTATATTTGCTAGATATGGTTGGCTTGGTTGAGACTGGGTGGTAAGAATATTTTGAGACTCGGGAAGGTTATGCAGACAATGAGTAATAGAGCTAGTATTCAAATTCAAGTATCACGGTCTAAAGTCAATGCATTTAAATCGTCAGCACTTTTCACACGGTTCTCATAGATGTTAGCGTGCTCTCATAGTTGTAATTCTGGAATCGCATTGCCTTGGTTTGAATTTTGGTCACACTATTTCATAATCAGTAGTGTGATGTTGGATAAATCACCTAATCTCTATGAGCCTTAGTTTCCTCATATGCAAAAGAGATACTAGTAGGGCCTCATTGATAAGGTAGTCACAAAAATGATACGTGTAAGTAGACAATATGTTTCAAGAATTTCAACCTGTGTTTGGCACAGAGTAAGCACCTCACTTTCGTTTTCTTTTATTTGTTTTTATTTTTTTTAACGTTTATTCATTTTTGAGACAGAAAGAGACAGAGCATGAATAGGGGAGGGTCAGAGAGAGGGAGACACAGAATCCGAAACAGGCTCCAGGCTCCGAGCAGTCAGCACAGAGCCCGACGCGGGGCTCGAACTCACGGATCACGAGATCATGACCTGAGCTGAAGTTGGCCGCTTAACCAACTGAGACACCCAGTCACCCCACTCACCATCATTTTCTAAGGCAAGATTTCTCATGGTGAGGGCTGAAAGCTTTAAATAGGTTTATAGTTTATATGATTGCCTGGCTTATTTAGCAGTTTGTTTTATTAGTCAAATAATTGCATTTGCTTAGACATAAATAACTAATACACTAAGACATTTAAGTACATTTTACCCAGATGGAAGGAATAAATATACAATAACTTCATTTTAATGTTGCTAGCAAATAAAGGTGAAATACAAGTAAAATCACAAAATGATGTGTCTAGACATTTATATCATATTCTTCTAGCCAGATGTTATTGTGAAATTTTAGTAGCATATATATTATCTGGCATAGGTGATTCTGCAGAAAGCAATTGTCACTACTTGTCAAATTATCAGTTGTTAATGTGCAAAATAAAATATCCAGAAGAATGAAGATGGGCTGCATAGATGTTCTTTTAAGGCAACAGAACTGGCAACCTTACTGTGAATTTTTACCACCTGAAGTGAGTGTGTTTCTAAAATGTTGCTTATGGCATTCCACATGAGTAAGTGAAAACGTGATGTTACAAGGTGACAGCATATTTGCATTCCTGATGCAGCTGTCCAAAATAAACATTTTGAAATATATTTGTGTAGGTGTGATCTTCCTGGAAAGGGATCACATTATTTTCTTGAGTAATCAAACAGCAAAACCGAGGGTCTGTTGTTAGAGAAGAGAATATCTACTTCAAATCTCGGTAATTTCAATAAGATCTGTCTTTACTTAAGGCTTTTGCAGAACTAATTTAGCTATGTTATAAGCTGTATTATGTCCTTCCCAAAATTTGTACGTTGAGGTACTGATCTCCATTACCTCAGATGTGACTGTTTTCAAGATAGGATCTTCCTAGAGGTAATTAAATTAAAATAAGGTCTTTGGGGTGAGTCTTTATTTTTAATAAAGATTTTTTAATGTTTATTTATTTATTTTGAGAGAGGAAGAGAGCACAAGTGAGGGAGGGGCAGAGAGAGAGAGAGAGAGAGAGAGAGAGAGAGAGAGAATCCCAAACAGGTTCCATGCTGTCAGCACAGAGCCTGATGTGTAGCTGGATCTCATGAACTGTGAGGTTGTGACCTGAACTGAAATCAAGAGTTGGATGCTTAAGAGACTGTGCCACTCAGGTGGCCCTTTGGGGTGAGTTTTAATCACATATGACTAATGCCCTTATGAGAGGAAATTTGGATACAGATGTGCAAAGCAAAGATGATGTGAAGACAGAAGCTAATCATCTACAAACTAAGGGGAGAGGCCTAGATCAAATCCTTCCCTCAGGGCTCTCAAAGGAACAAGACTGGTAGTCACCTTGATTTTGGACTTCTGCCTCCCATTAGCACTGTAGAAAAATTGACTTCTGATGTTTATAAGCCACCCACAGGGTAATACCTTCTTACAGCAGCCCTAGCAAAGTAACACAGCCATATTAAACTTTCACTAACACTTACTTCACAATTTTCCACTCTGCAATCAGGTATGAGCCTTTTCTATCACTCTTAGAGGAAGAAAGTAATTTTAATTCCAACATTTCAATGTATCAACTATTGTTTTTGAGTTTCAGCAGAAGAGACTAGCAAACAATATACAAAAATTAAAATTAAGGGGCGTCTGGGTGGTTCAGTCAGTTGAATGTCTGACTGTTTTGGCTCAGGCCATGATCCTAGGGTCACGGGATTAAGCCCCGTGTTGGACTCCACACTGAACTTGGAGCCTGCTAAAGATTCTTTCTCTCTCTCCCTCTCTCTCTCTCTCTCTTTCTCTCCCTCTGCCCCTATCCCCACCTCGTACTCTCTCTCTCTCTCTCTCTCATTCCCTCTTTGTAAAATAAATAAATGAAAAATAAATAAATAAAATAAAAACTTGTGATACTATTTAAAAAATTAAAATAAGTATTGATAATCACTTTCACAAGAAGGAAAGAGTAGGAGCTTCTATTTGAATAACAATTACCAATTT
This sequence comes from Prionailurus bengalensis, assembly GCF_016509475.1. Classification (NCBI taxonomy): domain Eukaryota; kingdom Metazoa; phylum Chordata; class Mammalia; order Carnivora; family Felidae; genus Prionailurus; species Prionailurus bengalensis. The sequence continues at coordinate 22,363,213 of NC_057350.1, read as the reverse complement.
TTACATTGCAACTTAAAATTGTGGATCTGGAAGTATGTTTTAAAAAGCCCTGCTAGGTTTTTTTGGATACCTCAACTGTAATGTTCTGGGCCCAAAGCTGGGGAGAGTGGGTTACATGGCTCTGATTCTGACTTCAAAACTTCTTTCTTTAATCATATCTAAGGGACCCACTGAAAATGCCAGCAATTCCTGTTGTTCTTGTTGTTATTGCTGTTGTTTCAAATGAAATTATCTTGGGCAAGCTCAAATGGGTTGAGTGGCCCTACCTCACATTTCCAGGAATGGCCCAAATGCAAGATACTGTGAATAAACCAGTATGGGACAAGTTCTCTTTCCTTAAATAATCCATCGTGTAGTTGACAAGATAAACAAATAAGCAAATAAATTATAATATATCATGATAAATGTAATGATACCTATGTCATATTGTAGCAGTAAAGAGGAAGGTGAAGGATGAGAAGTCTCAGAGCAGAGAAGCGAGAAACCATTGGCTGCTTCTGATTTATGAAACCCCAGGGACATTCGTGACTGTTCAAGTCCAGGTATGGAAGAGACTGCTTGTTCCTCATTGCCTGGCCTCCCCAAGAGAATTTCTAACCTTTGTTCCAGGTTAATTTGGACACCTCAGGGAAGCCATGATTTCCTACCCTACAAGTTGGGCTGGTATTGAAAGCAGCTTATTACATTCCCCTGTTATGTGTGATACAGCCCTTTATTCTACAGCATTAATTTTGATAAATTGAATCTAGATGATTGATTAATTACATATCACAAATTATATATTTCAAACTGCTATTGGGTTTATGCCTAACAAAAGGAAACTACACCTTGAAAGTCAGAAAAGCCGAAGGAATTCACAGATCCATCATTGACCTGGTTGTTCTTCTAGTTTTTTTAGAAGTTGTAAACTAGGTTGCAACAAAAATAGAGTAAAGTCAGGTCCAAAGATGATAGAGATGTGTTTACAAATTGAAGGGAGAAGAAGTGATCGGTTTTTTATTTTTTCAGTTTTGACCTTTGTAATTTGGATTTTCTTACAGTAATGAATGGTTAGTACTGAAATCATTGAAAAAAAATGGCTATTGTGTGAACGGCTCCTCAGTTTCTTATTGAAACAAAAAATTGTATGGTCTTTGTAGATCATATAATTTTTCTCAAACACACAGCTCAGATATTATCAGAGAGAATGTGTTTTCCTTTTTGTAATACAACATTCAGATAGATATAACTTATCTGAAATGTACATAGGTACACAACACATAAAATCAATTTTGTAAAATAAAGACTAATGAACAACATAAAAAATGCAACTACAAGAGAAGAAATGTTTAAATATAGTAAGTCCTACATATTTCTATATTTACTAGTATCAATCACTAATATATTCTAAAGTTTTCTTACCTTGGAAATTTTGACTTTAATAGGGGAATATGTGTGTATATATATTTATTTATATTTTTATTTTTATTCATTTTAATATTTAGCTTTAGTATTTTCTATCCTAGAAAAAGAAACATCATTTCATTCACTTATTATAAAAACTGAGGTTTTGTGGTCTGCATAATTTTACATAAATACATTAAATTTGTGGGTGTATATTGTTGCAATATATTCACTATATTTTAGAATCATATGTATAGATTTCTTCTAACACAATTATCTTAATAAAAAACTTTATGTATTTGACTATAATTATTAATTAACCAAGTTAGAACTCTTTCTTATAAACTAGATCAATGCCAAGCTTACTTTGGCAATATAATGTAAATTATTGATCCACTTAGATTATTTCAAAACATAAAATATATTATTTTTAACATAAATAACCTAAATAGACTCTTTTAGATTAAAACTCAGAATTTTTGGTTTTATTAAGTATTCAAATAATTGAAGCCAAAAGGTAATATTATTTATTTCACTCATAATATAATTTCTTCACTATATTTTATTCATATGGTCTCAATGTGGCAAGAAAATTATAGGCACATACATTTCCTCAGAAAATGTTTTTTCCAATGAATATTTTTGTAATAATACAGGATAAAATAACTTTTATATACTTGAGTTTTAAATTCTAGGGCCCATCTTTTAACATAATTATTTCAATGGCATTTACTTTATCATTATTTTTTTTAGTCTCTAGATTAGACCCAAAAATTGTGTAAAGTTTTATAAGCTTTAGCTTTTAAAAAAATGTTTATTTAGTTTTGAGAGACAGAGAGAGAGAGAAAACATGCAGCAAACAGGCAGAGAGAGAGAGAGGAGACCCAGAATTCCAGGCAGACTGAACTATCAGTGCAGAACTCAATGTGAGGCTTGAACTCACAAACCATGAGATCATGACCTGAGATGCAGGCAGACGCTTAACTGACTAAGCCACCCAGGTGCTTCTATAAGCTGTAACTTTATTGGAGAGTAATAGGATTGGAGTGCCTATACTAGAATACAAGCCAACTGTGTGTCCCACAGATCATCAAAACACTGGATGGACAAATACCGCGGTTCTCCATGGTACGATGAGAGAATGGAATAATTTCTGCGTATCCTTTTCCACACTAAGTGATACATATTGTACTCTGGGTCCTGGTACATGAAAGGGGGATCCTACAAAAGGACACACCTTGGATGACAGAGGTATACCTATACTATCTTCCATATAAATTTAACAAAAGTACATCGATCAAAAATGTATCCTTATATATAAGAAGCAAATTAAATTGGTTAGAAATTCTCCAGCAAATTCAGGGTACACATAAACACTATTAGGATGAACGTAAAAACAAATAAGGGGTGCCTGGGTGGCTCACATGGTTTAGCTTCTGACTCTTCATTTCTCACGGTAGTGAGACAGCCCTAAATCAGGCTTGGCACTGAGTGCGGAGCCTGCTTGGGATTCTCTCTTTCTCTCTCTCAAAATAAATAAGTAAAACTTTAAAAAATAAAAAATAAAAACAAAACTAATACCAAACTAAGAACGTTGTATCAGATCCAATTTTAGCGCCCCTGGCACCTGCTATCCATTTGGTCCAAATTAGTGTGGTCCCAATTGGTCCTTGGGCTTTGGCAACTTGCTCAGTAGAGCTCTGCCTGCCTCCACCACTGCTTAATGTTCTAGCAATACTGACCTTCTTCACCTCTCCAAAGAAGGTCCAGACACTTCCCCTGTTTGCAGGAGATAGGATATCTTTGGGTCAGTCAAGATCTGGATTTCAAAAATGAATGCCATGAGATTTCAGCCCACAATTAAATATTAGTATTTAAGCTTCACTTCAGGCTCCATTTTCTAGATTATCTAGGTTATAAAACATCTCCTTCTGGATAAAACTTTTATCACACTTTTTAAAAAATAAAAACCTCACTAGGTATAACTTTGGTATATAGATATAGCACTTGATTTATATGAAATCATCTTAATCAAATATTTATTCTGTTTGCATGTAGTTCAGAAGCTATTAATTTCCCAAAGGTAAGAATTTGTTTCATTTAAATTTCTATTTTTCTACCCAAATAACAACAGGGGCAATTATAGTGATACTAAAATACTATATTAGGAGCTAATTAGGTGCCAGGCTATTTTTCATTTAATTTGAGTCTTTATATCTACTCTGTGAATATATATTTTAAATTCCTAATATTTCCCTTGATACATCATTTATTCCAATAAATATTTATAATTTATTTAATGGTTTTGTAATCTAGCCTCTGTGTGTGTGTGTGTGTGTGTGTGTGTGTGTGTGTGTGTAACTTTGCAAGTCTATTACATTATGGCACACTTTAACTGCCAAACAATCACTGCAATTTTTACTCAACATAGTGAATATAATCTGGAAAATTTAGGATACATTTTTATAATGTTTCTGGCTGGGCTGTAAAACTTCAGAGAAAAATTAGGATAAACCATTCATGTAAATTCCTGAGAGTAAGCAATACTTTAGGGAACAAACCAAGCATTGTTTTCCTGAATTCACAACAAGGTGAGTATCTCCAATGCAGGATCTTATGGAGGAATGAGCAGTGTAATGAATGTTAATGACAACTTGTAGTATTCTCTATAGTGGAGAAAAGGTTTAGGGAATATGCCTTCATCTTTCAATTCCTTTATCTCATTATCTGTACAATAAGAAATTTGGACAAGATCTTCTCTTGGGTCTACTCTAGTTACAAAGTTTGTAATTTTAATGGAAAACAATTTAAAAATAAATCAAAGTTTGTTCTAATGAATATTATTTCAAGTTACATTGAATAGTTTAAATGAATAATATTGTATTAAAATGATCCCAGAGGACATTAATGACAAAAATGGAAGGAGGAAAATATCATTGTGAAATTATAAAACAATTTTTCTTCTGTTATTATTCAAGGTCTTCAGTTACTATTTTCCATTTGATCTGACTTCACCTAGGTCATTATAAATGTCTCTTTTTTGTATGTTTGCATTGTTTTATTATTTCAAGTGTTGCAAAAAATTATAGCAAATAAATCAATAAGTTTGAACAGTTTTAGAATATGTATTTTGATAATTCTGCATCTACTGCTTGTATAGCTTTTTCTGACAATGATTATAAGTAGACTGGAATGATCTGGGAGACCAGCAAAGGCCCTAGAGAGTAACTGAATTAATTTTACCTAGTGTTGTAATTTCTCTTGGGAGTTGTTACAAAGGAAAAGGCAATTCACTCTCTGTCCTCTAATGTAGGCCAATTCATAAGTTAAAGATACATTTTGGGGAAGAAAGAGTATTAAAAGTAAAGTAAGCTAAATCTGCAGCACTAACTGATTGCCTTGTTGAAAACAACTGAAGGTAGATTATAGTGAAAGCCCCACAAAATGTGAAAATCTATGTTACAAACTGTAGATTATAAATATATACAAAATGTTCTATGTCTCTGCTGTGAATTGACTTCATAGTTATTATTAAAGAATATATCTTCACATATTGTCTCATTATTTGTGCTAACATATTGAAACACAGATGTCAGTTGTATGAATTTGTCCTTTAACATCTACATCAGATAGATTTGGGCTCTGTTTGCTTAGGAGAAAATTCCACACCTTCTCAATATTTCTATGAGTCCCATGAATATTTCATGTTCATTTTGTAACTCACAATTTTACTTTGCGGAATCTTTGGGAGTTATGTATCTTATCATATCACTCTGACCCAGGTATTGTCATTCTGAGTCATCTGAATCCAGAAGAATAACTAAGACTATTTCTGTTATATACACTAAAAGCAAGAACACAAACAACTTTAAAAAAAGAAAAGAAAGAAGAAGAGAAAAACAAAAAATTCAAGTAAACAAAACCAATAAAGAGTTTTGGACTTTAGGGGTACCTGGGTGGCTCAGTCAGTTGAGCGACAAACTCTCAATTTTGGCTTAGGTCATGATCTCACGATTCCCGGGTTCGAGCCCCAAGTAGAGTTCTGCACTAACAGCCCAGAGCCTGCTGGGGATTCTTCCTCTCCCTCTCTGTCTGTCCCTCCTCTGCTTGTGCATGCTCAATCTCTCTAAATAAATAAATAAATAAATGAATAAATAAATAAGTAAACTTAAGAAAACAAAGAGAATTTTGGACTTCAGAATTCATCATACAACTGGAAAGATCTTTAAAGAGAATACTGTCTAAAGAACTGTGACGTGTCTGTGATTTTGCCCTACTTGTAAGCAAACAATTTACCTTGCCACAGCTTCATGGGTGCTAGGAGAAGACAAGGGCTTATTGGTTCAGAGAAAAGAAATTTATTTCTCAGCACACAGCAGGAGATATGAGCTTCATGATGGCATCAATTCCACTTGCCTCTCTCGTTCCACTGGGGTCATGCAGTGGTTGGGCCATGGATGCTGTACCCTCAGTGGCTCTGGGCCTTAGCCAAGGAGGCCCAAGTGTAAGAAATGCCAATGACTATAAGAGGGGGGCAGTGTAAAAAACCTGTCCAAGCTTTGCAACACAAGGAAACCTTAACTTTCTTATCCTGGAAAGCAAACAAATCAGTCCTCTGTTCTGGAAGGAGAGAGTATCTCTACTTTTCACAGCATTTGCTATACAATCATCCTTGTAATCGCTGTCCAGAACAAAAGCTATCAGTGACTCCACTTAAAAGAAATAGAAAATAAGAGAGACTATGAAGCACTGTCTCATTTCATAATAGTACAGTTATACATATATAAATGTTATATACTTTTAATACAAAATAATATAAATATATAAAATATAAAGTGTTATAGAATGAAGAGATCACTTCATATAAAATGATCTGGGAAGGATGACTAATTCACCTTATCACTCTCGTTTGTTTCTTACTCTTCTTTATTCTATCCCTCCAATCCTTTTCACTTCTAATATTAAGAGTATTAGTTAATCTTGCACTCAGTGACTCAAGATCTCAGAATCACCCAAAGGGATAAAATAAGTTTTTATTAAAGTGACTACTGTTTCAGGATAAAACACTTTCCCAACTAATAGGAAACTATTTTTTTGCCGTAATATTTCAATAATATATTTGCTAACTCTAGAGGGCAAAAATTTGTTATTTATTTCTGTAGTACTTCAAGAAAAAACAAAGAAACATCTATAGAGATTATTCTCCTAACATTATACAGTCAAAATACATGTGTATGTAAATAAATGCTGGAGACCTTCAGCTCCTGAAATGGACTGCTAAATCATAATCTTCAGATCTACCCTACAGTCTACTTTGTAAAATTCATTCACCTGTAGTAGGATTAATACATAAAGGAAAAATAAAAGGGACATGAGTCTGGATACTCCAAATGCATAGGGACTATGCCCAAATTACCTAAATTAAAAAAATTCCTTAGATAACTAGCATAACTGGCATTAGGAAGTAGACATTTAAATAGTAAAAGGAAAAAAAAAACTAAAATAAAATAAATATAAGTAAATATATATATGTGTGTATATATATATATATATATGTATACATATATGTAGGCAAATCAAGTATGTTAAAAATGTGTAATTAAAACAATGTGACATGAGATGTCAAAGCAAATTTTTTTTAAATTTTTTTTTTAACCTTTATTTATTTTTGAGACAGGGAGAAACAGAGCATGAATGGGGGAGGGTCAGAGAGAGAGGGAGACACAGAATCTGAAACAGGCTCCAGACTCTGAGCTGTCAGCACAGAGCCTGATGAGGGGCTCGAACTCACAGAGTGCGAGATCATGACCCGAGCTGAAGTCGGCCGCTTAACCGACTGAGCCACCCAGGCACCCCCAAAGCAAATTTTTAAAGAAAGTCATGGCGTGCCTGGCTGACTCAGATGGATGAGCATGTGACTCTTGATCTTGGGGTTTTGAATTGAGCCCATGTTGGGTAGAGATTGCTTAAAAAATAAAATCTTATAGACAACAAATAAAATAAATAAAGTCAACTATTTTATCCATAGAAGTATATTATATACACATATAATATATGTATATAAATTCTGAGAAAGAGACACAGATACCAGATGAACCCCCAGTTTCTAAGTACCAATGGGTAGTGTTCCTAGGAGAAAATATTTGTATATATGGAGAGAAAACATAAAAGAAAATCAATAAATAAGTTTTAGTTTCTATAATTTAAATCCTTAGTAGTTTTTTTGAAAGAATCAAGAGAAAAATGGATTTTTATAATAATACAAAATTTTTAGTTGTCCTTTGACACATGTGACACAGCCCTATATCTTATAGGTGTAAAACAATTTTAAAGATATAAATATATTTTAACAGCTAGTTATATAAGAAAGGTCTGAATCACCTCTAAGTAATTTACTGTTTCTTCTATTTAATTGTTTTATAAATATATATGCTTAAAGATATCTTTAATACAAGACATATTATTAGTTATTGTTATAATAACTATATCCTAGAGTGTCCCTATGGCATTTATTTTTGTTTAACATAAATATTATCTGTAAATCACTAAAAACCTTACGAACAATATACTTATACATCAATTTCTGGATTCATCATCCGACCATGTTAATGACATGCTCTGTGATCTTAGACAAGAATGTTTCTACATTTCGTTTTCACATTTCCTGACTAAGGATAGTGGTGAACATGATGTCCAAGTGACATTTGAGTTTTAAAATTCCATGTCAATAACAGAAATAAGAGCCACCTGCTCTCTAAAGCAAACCATTTCAGTCTAATTTTCATGTGATGTGACCTCTTCCACATTACCAAGAAGAAGCCTCCCATTCTTTATTTTTGATTTAATAGATGGGTCACATTTGACCAATAAAACCACGGGGGACAAGGTTGTAATATCATACATTAAAGCCACCTGAGCACACTATGGCTACAGGGAATGGTTTACTTTAATAACCTTTTAAAAGGAAAATATAAGCAAAAGAAGGACAAAGAAATTGGGTGATTTAACAAAAATGATTTAACCATAAAATCCCTATTAAAAGAGATACTAAAGAAGAGGGAGCTACATATATAATTAATCTTAGTTTCCTGGGAACTGTAACATTTCTTTTGCAGAACTACTTTATTTCATTTCTTTCCTTCAATATGTATTTTAAAACATAATTTCTTATTAAATTTAAAAAATAAACTTCAACCAAATATATATTTTTAAGATATCAGGTGATATACAGCGAATCTGAAATAATATTGTTTATAGGGGCGCCTGGGTGGCGCAGTCAGTTAAGCATCGGACTTCAGCCAGGTCACGATCTTGCGGTCTGTGAGTTCGAGCCCCGCGTCAGGTTCTGGGCTGATGGCTCAGAGCCTGGAGCCTGTTTCCGATTCTGTGTCTCCCTCTCTCTCTGCCCCTCCCCCGTTCATGCTCTGTCTCTCTCTGTCCCAAAAATAAATAAACGTTGAAAAAAAAATAATATTGTTTATAAAACAAAGCAAAACAAACAAACAAGAACATTTTAATCCATTATGGCAACAGGGCAGCTAACACCTCTGAAATATTTTAAATGACCTAATGATATCAAGTAGAATTTTCCTTAAATTAGGAGACCGTTTAATATGCAGCTAACACACACAATCTTAAAAGCTATTTCTGAGGATGTTGAGATAATGGAGAATTAGATGTGGACCCTGGAAGGACCAATAATCTACAATATCTACCATTTTGCTCAGCTCCATTTTCTGTGGTAGATGTGACTGTCTTCAACCCCCTCTCCTTAAAGAGCTTAAGAAATTTGTAGGGGCAAGAGTGCCTGGGTGGCTCAGTTGGCTAAACATCTAACTCTTGATCTCGGCTCAGGTCAAGGTCTCACAGTTTGTGAGTTCGGGCTCTGTGCTGTGCTTGCTCTCTTTCTCTCTCTCTCTCAAGAATAAATAAACTTAAAAATTTTCTAAGAAGTGCATTAAAGAAATTTATAGGGGCAAGAAAACCATTCATTAAACTATGTTTTTTAATCTCACAAGAAAACCAATGTTGAAAATTTTACTTAGAACTTTGATAAGTAGCTGAATTTCCAATCAAATACCAACACTAAACAGACAATTTATAGAGAATGCCAAGTGATTTTTAAGCATTCCTCCAAATCAAGATCAAAAGAAACTTCTAAAGAGAGGTATATTTCTTACTGTATACCTATCAGGGGAAAATATGTCATAAATATTTGGTCTTAGAACCTAGAGTTTTGACTATTTAACAATGAAAGTGTCTTGGAAAGGAAAAGCAAGACGATAGCTTCTTTCCAAAAAGGCACACCTTGCTCAAATTAGGATATACAACTATTTCTTTTTCAGAAATAAGGCATTAAAACCTTTTAATTGAGGGAATATATTGACTATATACTGCATTCTAAAATATTTTGCTTAAATATTTTTTTCTTTAAATAGTTTCAAGTGAAAACTTTCAAATAAAGATGGTAAATTTATCACATATATTTTCTTTAATGTCTTCTTAATTCCTATTAAAAAAGACAACAAAAATATCTGAAGAGGGAGGAGGCATGCATCACACAAGGACACAGGAAATAGAAAAATGTCAGGCTGACTTTTTTCTTGAAAGTGGACCAGCAAACAGATCAGTAATAACTGACTTGGACTAGAATATAAAGAGAGGGAAAAAAAAAGAATAGGAAGCCTAGATGTTCTCTGAGTGCCCTGTAGAACTTAGGTTAAGCCCAGATTCTCACCACACCAGGCACCCTCAGTATGGCTGCAGGATTTAAAAGAGGAGGAATGTTTGAAAGATACAGGTAGACTTCTAGAGAATTCCGCACCAAATACAGCCTTAAGGAAATCAGGCACAGTTGAGGTGGGAACACCATATGGAAAACAGAAGAACTAGAAGAAAATGTATTTATTGAATGACGTGGCCATTCTCCCATCCCTATTCTCTTGCCATGCCCCCAGGACTCTTACACTCAAACTTTCACCCCTTATTAAGAAGAATGATAGATTTCTCTATAAGAAAAACTAAAAGTACCAAGAAAAGACATCTAAATAATGGCATTTGTTCTCCCAAAGGAAAATCCAGTAATATCACCCTTAGATTAAGGCCTTGCTGGAGAGTCTTGGTGGCTCCCTCTGTTGAGCGGCCTGTTTCAGATTCTGTGTCTCCCTCTCTCTCTCACTCTGCTCCTCCCTCGCTCATGCTCGGTCTGTTTCTCTCTCTCTCTCAAAAATGAATGATAAACAGTAAAGAAAAATTAAAGCCTTGCTGTGCATGTAGAAGTGAACAGTAGTCTTGCTTAGTGTCTTACTCTTTATCATAAGCTGTTAGCTAAGATCACCAGAAATTAAAGGAGAATATAGACTATAATGAAAATCAAATTAAGCTAAATCACAAGTGAATTGCAGCAGATGGTCCAAAGAAAAAGCAGGAAATACATATAAAGTCACTGTCTTCACACCCATGTATCTAAAACAGTATGCCATAAGGGAAAACACACACACACACACGCACACACACACACACACACTCACACAATTGATTTAGGTGAAAATGGTAGTAGACATGATGTTTGAATTATTTCCAAAGCAGGTATTTGAAATGATATTTTTTCCAACATATAAACATTCCTAGGTCCCCCCTTAACTCAATACAATTTATTAAAATTATAAGTAGAAATAAATGCACAACATACCTAAAACTTTTTAATGAATTACACTCTAGAAAAGTAATTTACTCACTATTCTTTGTTATATTACTCAACACATGTTTGAAATTATGTTCTTAAAATCATGCGTTTTGGTCTTATTAAGATATTATTATGGAGCTAGAACTCTATAAATTCAAAGATGAAAAAAATCAAGTAATTAAATAACAATCACAATATTACTATGGGATTAACATTTTTAAAAGATCAAACTGAGGGCATGAATTACACATTAAGCAGTTTTGTTTGGTTGGAGTTATGTAAAAGTATATAAATGCATCATCATTTGCAAATAGTGTGATTTGCTTTGCCAAAGAAAATAATGGAAGTTCTAAGTTGGTTTATTTAAATTCTGCACTTGAATCATAATGGAAGTATAGAGCATACGCTAACTCTGAAAAATTTCTAAGCTCCTATATCCTTACATTATACATTGGTATATTTCAAGTTAGTGAGAAATGTTAGCTATATTAATAAACAACAAAGCCAATTTACATTTATGCATGCAAATCTTTTCTCTTTTCAATGACAGCTTAAAATTGTCTTCTTGGAAAACACCATACAATTTAATTATTATTAAACGCAGTTAGAAGGATTAGTTAGTAGAGAATATAAATCAACAATTTTATTAGAGCATGAAATTAAGTACCTCATATGCTTAGATACAAGCCCCAAGAGTTTAAAGATGATGCTATTGACATATCAGTTTGTTCTAATATAAGTGATTCGTAGTTGCACTTATAGAAATGGTTAGAAGGGTCTGGTAGTATTAAGTGCACACACCAAATAATTCTATTAAAATTTTTAAATGGCCCGAGCTTATATTGATTTAACAGCTCAATTCCGTATTCTCGTTTATATAAAACACCCAGGCTGAATTTTCATAACCAGGAGAAATGAGGGATTGAGATAATTATCCCAATAGCTTAGACTAAAAGTCACACTTGGGGTTCCAGGGAATTGAAAAGCAGGAAAAATTTATACTTTGATTCAGAGAAGTTATATTCTATGCTAATTTCCAAGTTAATATGATCAACTCTTTTGGCTCAGATGTTTCTTCAAAAACCTCAGGAGAGGGAAGGAGAAAAGTAATCTTTGGAGCAGGCATGGCAAGGGGGATGGGCAACTATTAAGTGATTCATATGCTCTTAGTCCTGTGTTATAGTGAAAGACTATATATTTTATTCTTTCTGTTAAAAAAAAGTCTAATAGCAGTGCGGCTCACCAATATGTCACATATCTTACAAAAAAACACACATAAATTCTAGAAATACAGAAGAAAAATCGAAGATCTCCACACTGAAGAGAATAAACCAGATGTAAACATGGATTTGAGTTTTTATATCTCAGTTTTCTTGGAAGATGATCTCTTCATACTTCAAAGTAAGTTAAAAATTTTTTGCAATCTTCTTTAATATTATTGTTTTGGCATTCATAAGTCAGATGCTCCACTACTTCCAGACGAGGAGGGGAAATTTCCAAATGGGAAATTAACATAGAATATTATTTCTCTGAATCAGAGTATAACAGACTATGGAAGAGGAAGAGGATAGGAAGAAAAAAGATGTAGAGGGAGAAGAAAGAAAAAAAATCATTTCCTACCAAGATGATATATAGCTATTGTATTACCCAAATTGATTTACAAACACTGTAATACAAACATCAGTTCATAGCTTCTCAACTTGACCTACTCAAGTATATTTTTCTAAATAGCTAGTGGATTAACTTTTTAATGGTGGCAATAATATTTTAGATTTTTTCTTTTTTATGATTAGCCTTGAATTTCTGGGAATCTTGTTAAAAATATTATAAGTAGATTTCAAGGCACACGCCTAAATAGGATCACAGATCATTACAAAACATAAAAGTCAATTATCTTTTTAACCAAGATGGCCATAAGAGATTCTACAAAAGGTTACGTTATTTTTTTCTCTTGAAAATTATGTCTAGATATGTCAGATAAGTTCCCAAGTATGAGTGATCACTTAAACTACAGAGTAAACAGCTAATGGGGTGGTAGTTAAAACCATCCTCCCTAAACTAGGGCCAGCTTGCATTGAATACCAATCTAACTGTGTACAGCACACAAAGACAGAAATATGTGTTTTGAACCAGGTTTTGATTTCAAATTTCAAGTTATAAAGGAAAAAAAATCTGACTGCTTATATCTTAAACCTGATAAATTAAAAATTAATTGTAATATTTCAATTTTCAATAAAATCACAAATTCCATTTGTGTTGTTCTGAATATTTTCTCAGATCTTTAAATTATTTGAGTAGCCATCTATTACACTGGGTCGGCAGACTATTATTCTATTCAGAGATGTTTTATGAATATATTGTTTCAAAATTTAGGCCTCATTCAAACCTGCTTAATTTATTTGCTTGTGATTTATAGTTTTCAGACATTAAGGGAACATCAAAACATTGGTCATAACTGAACATCAGAGATATTGGAGTCAGTGAAAAAGCTTGACAAATCCCAGCGGAAACCAGTGTAGGAAATTAAATATGCTTCAGGCAACAGTATTTCTCCATTTCAAATGAGAACTTTTGGATGAGTTTACTGTTGTCAAGAAATTGAAATGTTGAAAATATAACACAAACTATGTCAATTGGCTCACAATACTTTCATCTAAATACAGTAGGATATTTTTCATCTCTTTGTTTATTCCTTTTTTAAGAATAATAGTAAAATAAAACAAAAATGTAACCATTTACAGATCTTTCAAATAAATAAAAATCCATCATCACTGTCTGAACCTGGCTTCTATGTCCCAAACTAACTTCTAATCACATTCCCTAAAATCCATTTTCACTATTCATTTTTTTAAAATTTTTTTAACTTTTAATTATTTTTGAGAGGCAGAGAGAGACAGACCGTGAGTGCAGAAGAGGCAGAAAGAGACAGAGACACAGAATCCAAGACAGGCTCCAGGCTCTGGGCTGTCAGCACAGAGCTCAACATGGGGCTCGAACTCATGAACAAATGTCCTTAAGTTCTCATACCCTATTTGCCTGGAAATTTTACTGTATCTTTTTACAGGGATGGCTCCCTATATCAGTAAGATGTGTCTTACTAGTATAGTAGAAGTGTGTCTGCTACCACAGTTAGAGTGACTTCTTCATTTACAATGTTTCACTTGCCTGCCTCTACACTATACAGCACCCAGCATAGTCATGGTAACAATGTAATTTCATTAACTTGTTACATGACTCATGATCCCATTAAAATCAGTTTCTTTAAGAAACGAGTTTCCTAATTTCCTTATTCACTATTATCCCCAACACCTAGTACAGTGCCTGCCACCTAGAAATTGTCGATAAACATTTATTAAATAAATTAACTACAAGTGCTCAGAATTTTTTCCAATAAAATGCCATCATTTGTATTTTTATTGTTTTATTTCACGTATTGAAAGCATATATACACAATTGAAAGTGATAGATAAATAGCTGAGTAAACACGTTTATACTTAAGAAAACAACACTAGAACTTTTGGAGTCTCCTGCATGATCCTTTCAAACCACATCACCTTCCTTTTTGCCAAGAGGGGATCAACTTCCGACTCTCTATACGTTAATTACTGTCCTGTTTCTCTTTGTAGGTTTTGCTTGTTTGCTTAGTTTTTCCCTTTCTGTGGACTCCCTAGGAATGGAACATACTCTAGATTTGCCTACAACTTGGCTTCTTCTCCCAAATCACAATATATCTGTCCTAACATATATGTCTGTGCCCTGTTCTTTTTCATTATCGCATAGAAATCAAGTCTATAAATATATTTCAATCTACTGGCAATCCTATAATTGATGAGTATTGATATTTTGTGACTTTTGTTTTTGAAATTACAAAACCTGTTGTTTTGAACATCTGGTTGCCTTACACATACGAACAAATCAATCTGGTGTTTATACCTAGGAGCTGAAGTTCTGTGAATGTTCTTTGTATATGTTCACTTTTATAATATATTTGGGCTTTATAAAACAAAAATACTGCTCACTTTAGTTTTATACTAAATACATATTTAAATATAGGAAAATGACAAAGAAACCAGGGCAAAATGTAATTCAAATAATTTCACTCCCTGACTCAAAATAAAAATACAAATTTTAGTGTATTTTTTTAAAATTTGGAATACATCGATGAAATACATGAGGAAACACTAAAGAAACAATGACCAATGTATAACTACTAAATATCAAAAGGAATGTACTGTTGAAAAATGTTGACTTCTAGTCTTACACATCTTCAATATACCATTTGTATCAGATGCGACACTTTGGTGGCACTTTTACGGCTTGTTCTTTTAAAGGAGAATAAATACACGTGGCAGACATAAATATTTAGAAGGAATTGTAATATTGTCCAAGATCAAATTTTTGCTTTACGAGTAATTAACATTGGTGTGAAAAAGGGTGAAAGAACACTTAATAACTACAAGATCAATTTCATGAAGTAACATGTTTTCTTATATGCCTATACAAAAATAAAGTAAGTTGTACTAAAACCATCTAAGAATTTAAATTTGTTAAATTGAGCATTTGAATTTTACTTCTATAGCCCAATACTTTTATATTGCTCTAAATGAATCGTAATGAAGGGGAAGGGTTTTCAAGAAATGTATTTATGCTTTTTCAGATAAGTGTTAGTGTTGATATTTGGTGCTAAATGTATCACATACAAACTTAAGCTGTTGAAAGCATCAAATATGTTAAAATTTTCTTCCCATGCACTTATTTTTCTGAGCTATGTTAGAAGTGAATGTTGGGTTTTGTTAACAAGCAAATTTGCATCTATAGTCTATTTATTCCTAAAATGTAGAAGTTGTGGGCTTACCTTTAGAAAGCCAGTATATCTGATGCTTTTTTGGAATTCTCTCTGCCTAGAAAAATCTTAGAAAAAAAATTAGCAGACCATATTGCTTTGTGGCAATAGTAATTGTCTTTAAAGAAGTGTGATTTGTTGCCTTCTTTTAGTGAATACCTAATGGTGGGTATCTCCAGAAGGAGATAAGCCAGAATTAGGAGTTTAAGATATTTATTAGGGTCAACACCTGTGAAAAGAGTGAGAAAATGTAGGATGGGGAGAAGGACAAATCAGAGCTGTGGAAAATGTACAAACCACCAGCAGAGAGCATGGATTGAGATTTGCATATGACAGTCATCCCCCATGAGGCCAAACTAGCCTTTATATCCCCACCTAGGTCAGACTGTGGCAAGGATGTGACTTTAGGCAAGAAAGGTATCTGCAGCTTTGGAAGATCCTGAACTGACTGATGGTTGGTTAGAGGCTTCTACTGACTGAACTCCCTAGAACCATGGAAAATGTTTTCCCTTAAAGAAGGAAAATGACAGTACATCTTCATGTCAACTGCAATCTAATCCTTGGGCCAATCATTTCCTATTCTGCATAAACATTCAAGGATCCACTCCACCACATATATGGTAGCATATCTTCCTAGGGAAAACTTAGAAGAAGGAAGTCTGTGACATTAACTCTACCTCTGACACTGTAGGTGGTCTCGGAACTATAACTGATTCTATTTATCTTCCTCTTTGATCATCCATTCTAGATTCTCTTCACTTTAAGCTCCTGTTTTGGCCTCAGTTGCCTACCTAGTGTGGTGACTTACATCTTGATTCATGAAGAGCCCTAGCCTCTTATCACCATAATCCCTACTGGTTGCTTTACCTGTCCATTTCCATGATGAATATTTTAGCTAAGGGAAGGCTTCAAGTAAATCACCTGGTTTCCACATATATCTTTCCATGCTCTCTCTGTGCAAGAGCAACCCTATTTCCTCCTGATGATTGGTCAGGTATCCCTACCAAGCCAGTGATTTCTCTTCTACTTACAGATCCATATACCCAAGGTATATGGGTATATAGGCACCAGTCATAAAATATAATTAAATGAACTTTTGCTCTGTATCCTGAAGAAAATATACTCCATTTAGAGATTAATACCTCTACTCCTGCAGAACTCCAAAATGTAGTAATAAGTAACACAAACCCAGTGGGGCACTGGGAGTGATAAGTGGGGGCACTCATGTTTCTGTAACTTAACCCCAGACCCATGGTTGCTGTCTACTGAGAACACAATGTCTTTGTTTCAATGTGTATTCCTTATCCAGAAGGATGGCATTCCATCCTTGCCCAGTATTAACTCCAGATTGGTACTTCATCTGTGCAGTCAACAGGCTACTACAGTGCTTATCAGTGTAGAAGCTTCTGGGTGGTGTGATATGATCAGTGAGTACCATAGTCATAAAATCCTTCCCCTCATTTTTTGTCCTAATACATTTACTGTAGTTTTATGTGATATTATATGAGACCTCAGGCTAGTAACACTCAGATATTGGTACTGGCTAAGGATATGCATGTGAGAAAAGAAAACCACTATGCAAAATTTATGTGTATTCTTTTTTTTTAAGTGAGAGAGAGCATGTGTGTGTGCAGGGGAGGGGCAGAGGGAGAGGGAGTGCGAGACTCTTAAGCAGGCTCCACACCCAGTGCAGAGTCTGACATAGGACTCAATCTCACAATCATGAGATCATGACCGGAGTCGAAATCAAGAGTCAGATGTTTAACCAACTGAGCCACCCAGGCACCCTTATGTGTTTTCTTATGAGAATAAAGTGCTCACCAGTCCAGAGTGGAAAGAACTGGTATAAGTAACATGTCACTAAAAGGTCATCTCATCTTCTTGAGATTGGAACCTTGGTTTTTCTTGTGGCCGGAACAGACATTAGTGGTCAATAGCCAGAACAGTCATGCACAGGTTCTCATGCTTAGTCTCCATCTCTACTGCTAATTCCACGTTGTTCATGTGCTCATCATGCCAATATTAATGTCACCAATGACTAAAATGACAATAGATGGCATGAACTTTCCTGGGTATCTTTTCTACTTGGTTGTTTAGTGCCTGTACTGTGTTAATATCCTCTCTGCTGAGTGTTAAAAGGCGATAAAGATCATCCATATGTCTACCTAGAACTCCTTGTTTCTGTTATTCCAATAATTTTCATTCCGGGCACCCTTAACTAGCCAGCCAGGCCAAGCTCCTCTTAAAAGAGTCTATTTACGGTTTAGGTCATGATCTTGTGGTTCATGAGTTAGAGCCCTGCATCAGGCTCCTCGCTATCAGTGTGGAGCCTGCTTCAGATCCTCTGTCCCCCTCTTTCTCTCTCCCCCCATCCCCCGCTGGTTCTTTCTCTCCCCCTAAATAAATAAATAAACAAACAAAAAAACAAACAAAAAAATTAAAAAAAATATTTAAGAAATTAAAAAGGATCAAGAGAAACCAAAACACATTAAGAGGAACAAAGGGGGGGGTATATTCTGCTAGATGACAAAGTTTATTGTAATCTACAGTAAATAAAGAAATGTAGTATTAGCAAAAAGGCACACAAAATAATGGAATAGAAGAGAATCTCTAGGAAAATACATACGTACAAATGGCAGTAATTTATTGTAAAGTAGAAATGTAGGTACAGGATAATTTCTTAAATTACTACCTTGGATCAGTAGAATAATGGCAACCCTATCCCCCCACTCCCCCCACCACCATGATCAGGGTCAATTACTCTTGACAATATGTTGGCTCCTTTCCTTGCCTATTGATCTCTGGCAGCGTAGTATATGATAGGATTAATGGATCCCATGGTCATATCCCTACTGTTACATTTCCTTTGCTATAAAATAGTTCTTTTGGTCTAAAGAATGGTTTTGCAAGATCACCAAATTGGAGGTTCAAATTTACAACAAATTATTTTTGTACTATTAGGGGCCAAGTCCTTGAATAGAAGACAATGCAAAACTGTATTATAATAATGAAAAATCAAGTCTGCTTCCAGATTGGGAGTATCCAATGTAATCAAATATTCATTGAATATAGCAGGAAGTTCTCCTTAAAAAAATGGTGCCATATCAAAGATACTATTAGTCTCTGTTTCTTGGAGATTTGTTATTCCAGTAGCAGCATTAACTAAATTAGCTTTCATGAGTAGGAAGATATGCTTTTTGAACTATGAATAGCCTCTGTTTGATACTTTGTCTACTCCATGTATGCATCTTGGGCTATGGGGTAGCCAACAACAGCATGGCTAAATAGAAATCGCCAAGTCATTGTTTCTATGTGGTTGTTTAGTGACTAATTTTTCTATAGTGGGTGTTTACTGGCTGAGTTAAAATGCAATTCAAAGAGCTTCATAACTTGTTCTGACTCACACAGATCCTCCCTCATGTTGGTTCCACAGGTATAAACACTTAACCTCAAAATATTTCCACGCAGGTTCTTCACCAATCATGTAAGTTATTTCTCACTATCCACAGGCATTTCTTCTTCCCTTGGGCCACTTGTATTTCTGCACAAATTGGATAATCAGGTGTGCTGCCTGAATGTCTGGTCTTTGGGAGGGTTTTCCCAGATATCAGACTATGAATCTGGGAAGCAGGGGGTTTATTGCAGAGTTCTCTTATAACCACGGTCAGGGTTTGAGGGAAGTAGAATGCAAAGAACCGAAATGTTGAACTAAGGTGCAGTTACAAAGAGGATCCAGATAATCCTACAGAAATAATTAAAATTGTGATGTGACTTCAGAATGTTTCCTATTGAGCAAATGGGCCTGGAATTTTTAATCATAAATGGATTTCTAAAAGGATGTAGACTTCCCCCATGAGGGAGCACAATGTGAGGGTGACAGCTCCCCTGTGGAGATTGCATTTCCCTGTGATGTCAGCAGTAAACACTCCCAATGCCTGGGAATAGAGTGTCTACCCAGGAGGAAGGTTATGAGAATCACAACACAGCATCCACATTAAAAGGAACATTTCCGTATATAGGGATAATGTGTTGAAAGGCCACCATGTAAATGGAAATAGTTCTGAAGACTGCTGACTTTTTGAAATACTAATTCTGTAATTGAGTGAAGGAATGAATGTAAAAGCACTTTGGATATTACAAGCATCACACCGATATAATGTAATATTATGTAAATAACACCTTCAGGGTAATATCTATCTTTATTTAACTGATGTACTATTAAAAAGAACCTCTGTCAGCAGGCATGTGATTTAAACCTTTGTGATAAAGACTTATAAAAATGTAAGAAAAGAGTACCTTCTTTGCCTGCTTAAAGTGTGGCAATCCTCCTTTAAGATTTTTCATAAACTAGGAAAAGGCAAACTTTTCAGGTTCACCACAAAGTTTGGCAGTGATGAAGAAAGACTTCTCAAGTTTTTAGGACATCTTATATCAGTAGGATACACTGTTATAATTAGTGAGCTGATATAGGTGTATTATTATTAACTACATTCCCTACTTTATTCAGATTTCCTTAGTTATTACCTAGTTCCATTTTGCTGTCCTAGAATCCCATTCAGGATGCCACATTAGATTGAATCACCATGTTCCTTAAGCTCCTCTTGGCTGTGACAGTTTCTCAGACTTGTTTTTGATGACCTTGACAGTTGTGAAGAGTACAGTTTGCTTACTTTGTAGAATGTCCCTCACTTGGAAATGTTCTGATATTTTTCTCATGAATAGTCCAGTGTTATATAATTTTACTAGGAGGATGATAAAAGAAAAGTGCCATTTTCATGATTTCATATCAACAGTACCTACTACCAACCTGAATTATTATTGCTGATAGTATCCTTGACCATCTGGCTGAAGAACTGTTTGTCAGTTTCTCCACTGGAAAAGTATTCTTCCTTTCACTGCTTTCTGTGGTGTACTCTTGGAGAGAAAGTCACTATGTGTTCCTCACACTTAAGGGATGGAAGTTATGGTCCCCTTTTCAAGAGCAGAGTATCTGTTTGAAATTCTGACTCATCAGACATTTGCCTTTCCTTCTTCTTCCTTCCCTCCCTCTCTTCCTCCGCTCCTCCCTTTCTCATTCACTCATTTATATCTGCATGGTATCATCCATATTTTTTTTTCCCCCTTGGGCTATAATACAATACTACATTGTTGATTTTTGCTTCAGTTGTTACAGATTTCACCACAAAAGGATTTCTATTGGGTCCTGTGTCTCTTTGATATACAACTATCATTGCATGGATCTAGGGTTTTGTCAAGCATTTTATTAGTTTCTGGCACTACAAGATACTCCAGGCTTATTTTGGATATCTCCGCCTCACTCTTAGAATCAGGCATTCTTTCTAAGACGCCTAGCTCCTTTTACTAGAGAATGGTATTTGAAATCAAGATCTGATATCTCAGTGTACTCATTGTTACTGGGATGTCATTGCTTCTACACCCTCTCAACTGAGAGAATAAGGAAGTATATGTGTGAATACTAAACTGTGCATATACTGTAAATATTTAGATAAGTAAATATATCTACGTATACAAGAGTTAGTAGAAGTCTAACTACAATTCATTACCACATGGATTTTTTCAGCCTCCTCTCCTAACGTATCTGTAAACCTCCACTCCAGCTGTAAGAAACTCAAATCGCACCATCTGTCATTGATTTATTGAATTGATCAGTTCCACTCTACACATAGAGCAGTATCAGAATTTTTAACCAATATCCTCATGGACACAGCTTTAACAACTAGAATGTAGTGATTAGTTCCTTTTACCTTTAGTCTAACAGACTCTACTTATTTCCAGAATTCTTTAGGTCAGCACCTCCTTCCTCATCACTTTCCATCAGACTGTACACACATTTGTAACAGTTTTATGACATTCTCCATTCCATCTCCAGGTCCCCTGGTATCCTAATTTGTTTTTTTAATTTCAATACATTAGATAAACTTTTTATGCTTCAAAATTTTATGAGCTTTGACAAATACAGTGTCATGTATCCACAATTAGTGTCCTACAGAATAGTTTTATCACCCTAAAAAATCTTCCATGCATCACCTAAACCCTCCCTCCTCACCTGCAACCATGGCAACTACTGATTTTTTTTAAATACTATCTCTATAGTTTTGTCATTTCCCGAATGTCATATAATTGGAGTCATACATTATGTAGCCTATTCAGACTGGCTTTCCTTCACTTAGCAATACGCATTAAAGATTCATTCATATCTTTTTGTGGCTTGATACTTCACTTAACTGCTGAATAATAGCTCATTGGCAGATGTATCACAATTTCTTTATCTTTTCATCTATTGAAGGACATCATGGTTGCCTCCAGTTTTTGGCTATTGTGGATAAAACTGTAAACATTAACATGCAGGTTTTTGTGTCGGGATTCATTTTCAGATCACTTAGGTAAATACTTAGAAGCACAATCGCTGTATTGTAAGGTAAGACTATTTTCAAGAAAATGCTGAAATGTCTCACAAGGTAGCCTGCATTCCCACTGACACTAAATCAGCGGTATTGCTGTTTGTTGTTGTTGTCAGGTATTTGGGATTGTGTCATTCTAATAGTTGTGTGGTCATATTCCACTGTTGTTTTCATTAGCAATACCCTAATGAGAAATGGCATTGATCACTTTTTCATATGCATATCTGCCATCTGTATATATTCATTGATGAGTGGTTATGTTTAGATTTTTGCCTGCGTTTTAATTGGGTTGTGTATTAGTTTTCCTGGGTTACCATAACCACGTACACAGATTGAGTGTCTTAAACAACAGAAATGTATTTCCTTATGGTTCTGGAAGCTAGAAGTCCAATATCAAGATACTGAAAGGGTTGGTTTTATTCCGAGGCTCCTCTCCTTGACTTGTAGGTGGCAATCGACTCTGTGTATCTTCCTATGACCTTCCCTCTGTGTGTGTCTGTGTCCTAATTTCCACTTCTTATAACAACATGTGTCATATTGGATTAGGGCTCACCTAAGTGACCTCATTTTAACTTAATTACTTCTTTAAAGACTCTATCTCCAGATACAGTCACATTTTGAGGTACTGGCAGTTAGGACTTCAACATACAAAGTTGGGGGAGTGCTATTTAAATTATATATTTCTCCTGTGTGAGTTTTGGTGGTTTTTATTTTTTATGTGAGGATCCATTTCATCTAAATTATCAAATTTATGGGCACAGAATTGTTCATAGTATACCTTTATTATCTTTTTAATGTCCATGGGATCAGTACTGATTGACTATTTCTCGTGTTAGTAATTTGTATCTTCTTCCTTATTCCCAACCCCTCCTCCTTCTCTTCCTCCTTCTTTCTCCTCCTCATTCTCTTCCTCCTTCCTGTCCTCCTCCCCTGCCCTACTCTTTTCCCCTCCTTCCCCAACTCCCTCCCTTTCTCTCTCCTTCTCATAACTCTCACTTGTTTTGGTTAGCTTGTCTAGTATTTTATCCATTGTCACCATCTTTTTATGAAACTAGCTTTTGATTTTCTTTATTTTCTCTATTGATTTCCTGTTTTAGGTCTAATTCATTTCTGCTCTGCTTTTTATTATTCTTATCCTTCCTTTGAGACTAAATTGCTCTTCTTTTCCTAATTTTCTAACATGGAGGATTAGTTTATTGATTTTCCATTTTTTCCAGTATATGAATTCAGTGCTATAAAGTTCCATCTGAACACCGCTTTTGCTGCATTTACGAATTGGGATTTGTTCTATTTTCATTTTAATTCTAAATAAGTTTAATTTAATTGAGGCTTCTTTGTTAACCAATATGTTATTTAGAGACATAGTGTTTACTTTCCAAATATTTGAGGATATTCCATCTCTCGTATTAAATTCTAGCTTAATTCCATTGTGAACTGAGAAATACTTTGTATGATTTTTCTTTATCTCAGTTTGTTAAGATGTCTTATGATGCAGAATTTGGTCTATCATGGTGAATGCTCCATCAGAGTGTGAGAAGAATGTATATTCTGCTACTATTCCAATGGAAGAGTTTATAAATATCAAGTAAATCATGTTGATTGATAGTACTGCTCAGATCAACCTTGTCTTTATTGACTAACTGCCTGATTGGCCTATCAATTACTGAAAGAAAGGTATTGATTGAAGCCTTCAACTGCATTAATGGATTTATCTATTAGTCTTTCAGTTCTATCAGTTTTGTCTCAAATAATTTGGCCCTTTTTTGTTAGGTACATACACATTTAAAATTGTTATGCTTTCTTAGAGCATTGAAACCTTTATAACTGCCTACTTTTTCTGGTCTGTAATTAACACAACTATTCCAGCTTCCTTTTGACTTGTGTTAGCATCATGTATCTTTCTCAAAATCTTAACCCTAAACCTATTTGAGTTTTGTATTAAATGTGGGCTTCTCATGCACAAAGAGACAAATCTTCTGTTTTTTATCCACTCTGACAAATTATTCCTTTTAATTGATTTAAACCATTCTTTTATTTGTGTGTTTTTGTTTAAGACAACAGAAATGCATTCTGTTGGGGTGCCTGGATGGCTCAGTTGGTTAAGTGTCCAACTTCAGCTCAGGTCATGTTCTCACGGTTCTTGGTTTGAACCCCACATCGGGCTCTGTGCTGACAGATCAGAGCCCGGAGGCTGCTTCTGATTCTGTGTCTCCCTGTCTCTCTGTTCCTCCCCTGCTCACGCTCTGTCTCACTCTCTCAAAAATAAATAAACACTAAAAAAAAAAAAGAAGAAATGCATTCTGTCACAGTTCTGGAGCCCAAGATTCCATCAAGGCCATGATCCTTCTGAGACTCTGAAAGGAATCTTTCTTTTCCTTTTCTTTCCAG
The DNA here is from genome assembly GCF_016509475.1 of Prionailurus bengalensis. Lineage (NCBI taxonomy): Eukaryota > Metazoa > Chordata > Mammalia > Carnivora > Felidae > Prionailurus > Prionailurus bengalensis. The sequence goes on along the minus strand of NC_057350.1, from coordinate 22,338,492 downwards.
GGGTTGTCTTCGACCCATAGTGCTCCTTGGCTTGCACTTTCATGATCCCAGTCTCTGCTTTTGTTGTCACATGGTATTTTCCACTTCTCATAAGGATGCCAATCATATTGGATTAGGATCCATATATCTTCCAAATATGGTTACATTCTAAACCATTCATGTTTAAAATTGATATTGATAGCACTGAGTCAATATGTACCAATTATTAAAGTCCTCCATCTTGTCCTTTATGGCATTACCGTTAGTATTCATTTCACTTTTCCATATGATCCCCCAATACATTGTTATTTTTTTCAATAGTTACCTCTTAGGTAACTAATAATGAGAAAAAGAAATGATTTTACCTTGCCTTCAATTATTCTTTCTCAGACACTCCTTCTTCCTTTTTGTCGATCTGAGTCAATAAGCTATATCATTTTCCTTCTCCGAAAGGAACTTCTTTTAACATTTCTTTCAGGGAAGGAATGCTGGGAATGAATTCCTAAGATTTTGTTTCTCTGAGAAAGTTTTGTTTTTCTCCTTTGCTTTTAAAGGATACAATTCTAGAATAGTGGTTTTTTGTTTTTGTTTTTTGTTTTCTGTCAACATTAAAGTATTTCACTCCACTGTCTTCTTGCTTGTGTGGTTTCAGATGAAAAGTCTGCACTAATTCTTATCCTCTTTGTCCCTTAGATATCTGTCTTCTTTCAAGATTTTCTCTTTGTCATTGATTCACTTCAATTTGAATATAACCTACCTCTAGAGTGTTTTGTTTTGTTTTGGGTGTTTATCCTGTTTGAAATTCTCTGATTTTTCTGGATTTCTGAATTAGTGTTTGAGATTACTTCTAGAAAGTTCTGAATTATTATGACTTCAAGTATATTTTTTTCTGTTCATTCTTTCCTCTTCTGGTATCTCAATTATTCATATATTATATCTTTTAAAATTGCCTCATGGTTCTTGAATGCTTCATTTCACTTTTCATTCTTTTTCTCTTTGAATTTAAATTTCAAATGTTTCTATTGACATATCTTCAAAGTCACTGATTCTTTCCTTAACATTCTAAAAGCAATCCTTATTTCTGTCAGAAATTTACTTTTTATTCTCTACTAGAGCTCCTATCTTTTATATTACCTGTCAGTTATTTCATTTTGTTCCCACTTTTCAATAGAGCCTTAAAATATTATACATAGTTATTTAACATTTCCTGTCTGATAACTCCGACATCAGTCTCACTTCTGGTCCTGATGGTTTCTTACTTTGTCTCTTTAGATTGTGTTTTTCTTGTCTTTTAGCATGTCTTGTAAGTTTTTATTAAAAGCCAAGCATGTTGTATCAGGTAATAGATATGGAGGTTAATAAACTTTTTATTGTTGTAAAAATGTGATGACTTTCAAGCTCTTTAAATATTGGAGCTGAAACCAGAAGTCTTAGATATGGAGCACAGGGCAGTGAATAGAATAGAAAAGAATCCCTAACCTTCAGGTATGCAGGGGTTAAATTATGCTACCAACATTTTAACATGTTTTCTAGTTTTTTTTTTAAATTTCTTTTTTTTTTCAACGTTTTATTTTTATTTTTGGGACAGAGAGAGACAGAGCATGAACGGGGGAGGGGCAGAGAGAGAGGGAGACACAGAATCGGAAACAGGCTCCAGGCTCTGAGCCATCAGCCCAGAGCCTGACACGGGGCTCGAACCCACGGACCGCGAGATCGTGACCTGGCTGAAGTCGGACGCTTAACCGACTGCGCCACCCAGGCGCCCCTCATGTTTTCTAGTTTTAAAACACCTGCAGAAAACAGCAAAATAGAAACAAGACAAAACATTCTTTTTTTGTCAATCAATAAAGTGAATTGGCATATATTTGTAACATATCTAACTCATTTATTCTTGAAAAGTAAACTTGCCTAGATTTTCCTGTATGTGAGTGGGGATGTACCCTGTGACATTTATTTGGGGATATCCAAATAACAGCATCATATTGGTATAGTATTACAATGTTTGATAATTTAATGATGATAACTTTGTATTCAATGTTTGTCTTTTCTATCTTCTAAAATTCTTGAATGTGATTATTTTGTACATTATTTATTAGATTATTTTTATCCTTTATAGCTTTAGGAGCATGAAGTAAACAGCAAGTCAAAAGTTAGTGGAAGTTCAAAGAAGAAAAATATATTTTGTGGGCAGCATACTCTAGAAAGCCTTCGAGAATTTGATTACCAAAATGATGCAGATATTAGCGGTGGTTTTACTTCAGAATATGAAATTTAGGGTAATTTCAATTTTTTTTCATTCATCCTACAACTGTGTACTAAACACCACCTCTACAGCAGCCCTTTTATTAGCACGTCCTATAAAGTGGTTTTAGTAAAATCCTACCAAGCTGACCACCTTCTGATGTTACAGGATAAGCTGTCCATTGGCTTTTTCTGTCCTGTGATTTACTGTAAAATAATGTAGACTACAGTTATTAATAATGAAATAAAACACATTTTATCCTTGTGATATTATTTTAAAATAGTATGTTACACATTTGTGCTGACATTAATTTCTTATAAGTCATATAATTAAAATCATAAAATGCGAAGATATTTTCTATACTTTGAAACATTACTTATGTCCTAAGTGTATGACTTTGTTTAGCACACTACTTAACCTTTGAAAGCCCTCGTTATTCATCAGTGAAATGGGAATAAAGATGCCCTCCTCAAAAGATTTATCAAATAATCAATAAAATAATGAATTTGTGACCATTTGGTTACCAATGAAGCTCATAACAAATGTAATATTCCACATTCACCAATAAACGTTTATTGAGTACTTTATGGATTAAATGTACCATTTCATTAGTTTTGAGAAATTGTGCAAATAAAATAGACATGTTGCATATAATCTCATGATTATGATTCTAGGGAAGATAAAGCATGCACATAAATAACCACAGTTTGAGTAAAGGAAGAAAAGATTACCATATTTATTTATTTCTAAGGCCATAAATCAGGTCCTATATTAGGAGTCAATGTACACAGTACCTTATTTAATCCACTCAAAAACTCTATGAAAGAAGAGTTTTTTATTTGATTTTTAAGAAGAAAAAACAGAAGCCTTGAGAAAAATGCTTTAGCTTCTGAGGAAAAAATATATCTAAAATCATCATACACTTTAATATGCTTCTCCAATTTCAATCTGACATTGAAAAGTATTTCTTATTAGCTGATCACCATCAGGTGAACTTTAAATCTATTTTCTAGAGAACAGTTGGAGGAAAGGTATGTCTGAAAAGCAAAATGTTTTCAAAGGTCATGAAAGAGAGAGAACGCTAACAAGTAAGGACATTCTCCGAGGGAGCACCTTACATGATAATTTAATTTCTTAAAATACTCAGATAAAAAGGAACTCTTTTACCCTGAGTTTTGTCTGTAAAGACTAGTAAGGCAAACCTCTTCCAGTAGGCAGCCAAACAAAGGAAATGACTTAACACGTTAGAACCTACAGTTTTGTCTTATGCTTTGGAACTGTATTTTCCTATTAATTTACCAAACCTTTAAATCTCATTGCCTCAGCACTGTAGGTCATGCACAGCTAATAATATAACTATTCAATTCTTTTTGAAAGTTTGAATCTCTGGCTGGAATTGGAGGTTATTTTAAATATAAATAAATAAATGAATACAAAATATGCTGAAACAAAAGAACACGAACTACAGACAAAAGACAATGAGCTATAAAATAATTCATTTCTATTATGGTCACACACAGGATTCTTAAAAAATAATCATTGTAATTAAGAGGGAACATTTTCCATTAGAAATCTTTATGTTACTTTGATGATATAATAATATTATTATAGGTTAATTATGTAAGGCATACCTTAAAAAAATTTTGGTTCATAACTTAATAAAAATCTTGATAAAAAAGATGATGCCATATTTTTTTCATTACATCCGATTTTCTACCTTTCCCTACATGTAGTTATAACTGTCTCTTTCACCTATAACAAGCAGCCTCACCTTTAGACATTTTGAACTCACAGAGAAAACCCAAAGTCTGCACAATATATAAGAATCAGAGAGTACTTCAAATACTGTCTCAACACAGAGTTGCCATCGTCTTCCTGATCCTTTAATTCAACTAGCCTGAGTGCTTAAAGCATAGGAATAGAGCAAGATTATAAGGAAAAAAAAATCAGTCAGTTTGGTAAAGTGGATTCTTTTCCCTTCATATATATACTTTTTGTTTTCTGAACTTTCTTTAACCCTTATTAGAACACAACATTAATTATGTCTGAGAGATTTATGTACAAATATTTTATTCCATAAAGGAATATGTTAATGCCCATAATTCTGTATTCATTATGATGAAATAATAGACTTAAAGAGAGATAGTATAATAATGAAGCCACTTTGACAATCCTTCAGCTATAAAAATTGAATGGTAAAGTCAGAAAAATGTAGCATAATGATGAGGAAAAATATTGGGCACTATTTTCCAGAGATTAGAAGTGGTATTTGAATATGACTTCCGGTACAAAAGATGATGGCACAAGCCATTTTGTTTTGTAGATAATATATAGCTGGAGCCTGTTTTATTTTTGTTTTGTTTTTCACGTTCTCAACTTGTCTTTTAATTGTAATGTTTATAACATGTATATTTAATACAATTAAAATATGGTTGGCTTTAAATTTATCATCTTGCCACTGATTTTTGGTAAAGACCCAGGGTAGCCCTGTGTGGACTTTTTTTTTAATTAATTAATTTGTTTTGAGAGAGAAAGAGAGAGAGAGAGCAGGAGAGGTGCAGAGAGGGAGATAGAAAGAGAATCCCAAGCTGGGTCCACACTGTCAGTGCAGAGCCTGATGTAGGGCTCAAACTTATGAACCATGAGATCATGGCCTGAGCTGAAGTCAAGATTTGAATGCTTAACCAGCTGAGCCACCCAGGCAGCTGCTATGTGGACTTTCCATAGCTCTTTTTTCTGTCTGGATGCTTATTTCCAGAACTCTCCCTTGCTACTTCTTAAGTCTCAGACTTCCTGAACTCTGATATTTTTCTCTTCTACATAGTAAAGTTTTTGGACTCAGTTTGGGTTCTTGTTCTTGAGCCAGTATTCTGGAAAAATACCTCCAAGTAGAAATATAAGGCAATTGTAGAGCTCGTATCATACATTTCCCTTCTCTCGGGAATTGCAGCTCTGTGAAGCCTGTTATCTGATGCCTAAAAATAGTTCTTTTACATAGGCTTTCCAGTTCTCTCCTTTTTCTTTCTTCCTGGAATAAAGTTGTGGTTGAAAGTGTAAGTCCTTAAATCACTCTGTTTCAATATCAGTTGATGCTCTAAAATTTCAGAACATGAGGAAAACGAGAAGTTAAACACCCATGTCATAAACAAATTAAATATGGTAGGGTTTATTCTCCCCAAGTGAACTCACATATAAGAACGCATAGCTAAAATCAAGGAAGTAATGTAAAGGCTAAATAAGTCACAAAAAACAGCCATGGTTATGTTGGTTGTTGAGGTGATGATTGGCGTCATCACTGATGGATGACAGAAAGGGAATGAATGAGCACCGATTTCCATTTTCTTTGGCAATGTTTACTTTTGTCAGTGTGTTAACCTTTTATATGTGAAGCTCTGACAGTCTGTAAGCATTTATTCACTGCTAAAGCTGATCACTCCATTCTACCTATTTTTTTTTAGTAAATCTGGGAGACAATACTAGCCTTAAGGCAACCAATTTAATTTTATATATTTTTAAAACATAGGAACTGCCTTATAGAAATATTTACAGCAGGTTCCATTTTCTTATGGAAAGAAAAAAAAATAACTAACAAACTTACCCACTCATGGATAACTACTACACATTTTGGGAAACAAGAAAGAAAGAAAGAAAGAAAGAAAGAAAGAGAAAGAAAGAGAGAGAAAGAAGAAAGAAAGAGAAAGAAAGAAAGAAAGAAAGAAAGAAAGAAAGAAAGAAAGAAGAAAGAAAGAAAAGAAATAAGAAAAAAGAAAGAAAGAAAGAAAGAAAGAAAGAAAGAAAGAAAGAAAGAAAAAGAAAGAGAAAGAAAGAGAAAGAAAGAAGAAAGAAAGAGAAAGAAAGAAAGAAAGAAGAAAGAAAGAAAAGAAATAAGAAAGAAAGAAAGAGAGAGAGAGAAGAAAGAAGGAAGGAAGGAAGGAAGGAAGAAGAAAATTACCTGAGAATAAGGAGAATTTGGAGTATTGTCAAACTTTGCAAAACAGACTGCCACAGAAAGAGTTTCACATTTTTGTGGCTTTGTTTCAATGTCCAAATAACTTGGTATGGTGCAGTTCAGCCAAAATATCTAGAGAAACTCCACTGCCTTTGGCCAGAGGAAGTGGAGGAAAGAGACTACAGCAACAAGTGCTGCTGGAATGTGAGAGCCTATTGCAGAAAGGAGACAAAAAGGAGACCTTAAATGTTGTATATTAGAAATATCTTAGTTTCTGTATGACCCCTGAACCACATATATGCGTGATAAGCTAAAAGCAGTCTGCACTGAGACCTGAGTTGTCGTTCACCACGGGCAAGACAGAGTATACCTTTTATCTAAGTGAATCAGTTGTCCACTAAAACAAATATATCAGCTACCTCAGAGGAATATAAAAGAATTCAGTTCCCACAACATAATATGCACAATGTCCAGAATGCAATCCCAGCCTCAGCAATCAGACAACAAAAAGAAACAAAAGGCATTCAAATCAGCAAGGAAAAAGTCAAACTGTCACTATTTCCCGTTGACGTGAAATTCTATGCAAAAAACCCAAAAGACTTCACCAAAAAGTGCCAGAGCTAATAGATAAATTTAGTAAAGTTTTAGGATATGAAATCAACACACAGAAATCTGGTGCATTTCTATATACCAATGATGAAGCAGCAGAAGGAGAAATCAAGGAATTGATACCATTTACAATTGCAACAAAACCCATATGATACCTAGGAATAAACTTAACCAAGAGGTAAAAGTTCTGTAAGCTCTAGAACATGAAAGCTATAGAACACTTATGAAAGAAATTGAAGAGGACACAAAAAATGGAGGAACATTCCATGCTCATGAACTGAAAGAACAAATATTGTTAAAATGGCTTTACTACCTACACCAATCTACACAATTAATGCAGTCACTATCAAAATGCCACTAGTATTTTTCATAGGGCTAGAACAAATAATCCCCAAATTTTTATGGAACCACAAACAACTCTGAATAACCAAAGCAATCTTGAAAAAGAAAGGCAAAGCTGGAGGCATCACAATTCTGTATTTCAAGTTATATTATAAAGCAGTAGTGATCAAAATAATATCATATTGGCACAAAAACAGATACATAGATCAAGGCAACAGAATAGAAAACCTCAGAAATGGACCCACAACTATATGGTGAACTAATCTTTGACAGATCAGGAAAGCATATCCAATGGAAAAAAGGTAGGTTCCTCAAGAAATGATTTTGGGAAAACTGGACAGCAGCATGCAAAAGAACGCAATTGGACCACTTTTTTACACCACACACAAAAAGAAATTCAAAATGAATGAACAATCTAAATGTGATATAGGAAACCATTGAAATCCTAGGGAAGAACATAGGTCTTCTCAAAGAACCTTTGACATTGGGCATAGAAACTTCTCCAGATATGTCTCCCGAGACAAGAAAACAAAAATAAACATAAAATACTAGGATATTATCACATTAAAATCTTCTGCACAGTGAAGGAAACAATCAACAAAACTATCTGAATGAGAGAAGATATTTGCAAATGACATAGCAGACAAAGAGTTAGTATCCAAAATCTATAAAGAACTTATCAAACTCAACACCCCCCCAAAATAATCCAGTTAAGAAAAGGGCAGAAGATATGAATTGACATTTAAAAAAAAAAAAAGCATACAGATCACTAACGGACACACGAAAAGATGCTCAATATCACTCATCATCAGGGAAATACAAATCAAAATTACAATGAGATATTACCTCACACCTGTTAGAATGGCTAAAACGAACAACACAAGAAATAGCAGGTGTTGGTGAGGATGTAGAGAAAGGGGAACCCTCTCTTATTGTTGGTGGGAATGCAAACTGGTGTAGTCACTCTGAAAAACAGTATGAAGTATTGTCAAATAGTTAAAAATAGGACCAGCCTATAACTCGGCAACTGCACTACTATGTATCCACCCAGAGGATACAAAATACTGATTTGAAGGGATACATGCTCCCCAATGTTTGTCAGCAAGAGCCAAATTATGGAAAGAGCCTAGATATCTATCAACTGATGAATAAAGAAGTGGTATATGTGCACAATGGAATATTACTCAGCCATAAAAAGGAATGAAATCTCTTGCCATTTGCAATGATATTGGAGCCAGAGAATATCATGCTAAGTGAAATAAGTTAGAGAAAGACAAACGCCATATGATTTCACTCATATGTGGAATTTAAGAAACAAAACAGATGAACATAAGGGGTGAGGAAAAGAGGCAAACCATAAAACAGACTCTTAACTATATAGAATAAACTAAGGGTTAATCTCAAAGTTATTTTGCTGAGTAAACTTAGACATAAAACAATTTAGAGTGTAAAGCTTAAATTTTATAAATATGATAAAATGCAAATAAATGACTTGTGGTTGCCTGAGTCTAAAGTCAGGGGTAGAAATCAGCTTACAAAGGGGCACAAAAGCCTTTTGGGCATTGTGAAAACATTCTGTATCTTAATTATGACAGTGACTTTATGGATATATATACACGTATGTCAAAAACAAACAAGTAGATGATTTAAATGGATACAATTTATAATGTTTGATTTAATAAAACAAAGTGTGAGGAATGAAACATTCATATTAGGTACAACTGTTATTTATTTCATTGCTTCAATTCAGAAATGCTTTAGAGTAGTAATATGTTCAGACCCTTCGTAAAGGGATTTTGGATGTCACAGTGACTTTAAGTTATTTTATCTTCCCTGAGCCTCACACAATCTTCTCATAAGAAAAAGGAAATTGTGTACTTATTCCTCTAAAAGCTTCTTCAAAGTCACATTATAATAGTAGGAATAAAAATCAATCATATATTTTAAGCTAATCAGAAATAAATGTCACTCTAAGTAAAATTGAGGTATGTCAGCAATTTAACTTATATAGTACAGGAGAGAAATGCTATCTGTGCTATTCTTGTATATATGTTTTTTGTACACTTAATTGTTTTAATTAAAAAAATAAATGCAAATATAATATAAATATCAGTCATATTAGTAATAAGAATCATGCTAACTTTTAGGATATGATGCCATTAAAGTTTGGGGTTTTTGTCTTTTGAATGAATAAAGTTATATATTGACATTACCTTTGGCAGAACAAGAATAGATACTAAATGTACACTAGAGTAATTATTCGAAAATTTTTTTTGGAAATCAATTTTGTGTGACATAAATTTAAAAAATTATATTAAAACTTCCATTTTAACTATCAAATGTATTCTAAAGATGTGATTTATAAAAAATGAAATATTGTCTGTTTAAGTAGGTAAGTTTTCCTGAAATTTCCTTATGGATTTACAAATTTCCTTACAGATTTTTTTTTTAATTTCAGTTGCCTGTATTTGTTTTTCTTCTCTAATTTATATAGTGTCAGTTTTTACACAGGGACTATTGACTCTTTGTTGTTTTGTTTTCATATGCTGTTGAAGAAAATATTTCATAGCAAGTCTCTCTAATACACATTACAGATATGATTGCTCTATCTGATGAGTGCTACTTAATAAAATACTATATTGATATTTCTTGTATGATTTTCATGGGTCATCGATATTTGAGCCTTTTGTCATGATTTTTCCTTAATGTTTTGACTACTATTTACGCTTTTAAAAAAACCTATTGTATATATTATACATAATATAATGTTATGTATATATTCACATATGTATATGTGTGTGTACATATATCAAAATCATTGAATCTAAACCTGTAAATAAAACTTCATCATTGAACAGGAATGGAGTATATCAGGTAGAAACATCCATGTTTAAAAGAGGGCCTTTGACCTGGATGGAGCCTTTGGGACATGTAGGGGTGAAGTGGAAGGGAGCAGAGTGGGTCAACATGCAAGCCCAACTTTGGAAATTACTATTCAGGGGATATTGGCATCAAATAACCCAATTTCCTTCATCTTTCTCTTTTTTGACCTGTCAAATATGAATAATGCCACATTTGAAAGCTTATGGTAAGCAGTAAAGATAACAAATGCAAAATTGATTTGAATAAACTATAATTTTCATGATTCAGATTACTATAAATGGAGAAGAAAAGACTCTGGCCTCCTCATTTCTTTGGCGAATTTTTTTTAGTTTGTTGTTATTGTTATTGTTGTTGCCGTTGTTCTGTTTTTAGGAGAGGAAAGGCATGAGCCAGGGAGAGAAGAGGGGCAGAAGGAGAAGGAGAATCTCAAGCAAGCTCCTTGCACAGCACTGAGCCTAATATGGGGCTTGATCTCACAGGTGCCCTGTGGTGAATATGGTCTTACTGAGAGAATCACTACAGATGTTTTCCAAGCTAAGGTGGATAAAGGCCCGTGATGCACATTCAATATCTTTCTTCTTCTTTCTTCTTCTCCTTCCTCTTCCCCTTCCTCCTCCTCCTCCTCCTCCTCTTCTTCTTCTTCTTCTTCTTCTTCTTCTTCTTCTTCTTCTTCTTCTTCTTCTTTTTCTTCTTCTTCTCCTGCTCATCCTTCTCCTTCTCCTCCTTCTCCTTCTTTCCCAAAAAACAAACTAAAAGGAGAGGAGAAAACTATGCACAAACCACACTGTCTCACTGAACTAGCACCCTTTGTTCTAATTCGTTCTATCTTCTGTTCCTGTTTGTAATTTTTTCACAACAGGATATAACAGCATACTCACCTCGTTCAAGTAAGAATATTTTCTTTAGCTCTATGAATCTTTTTTTTTTTTTTTTTTTTTTTTTTTAAATTTTTTTTTTTCAACGTTTATTTATTTTTGGGACAGAGAGAGACAGAGCATGAACGGGGGAGGGGCAGAGAGAGAGGGAGACACAGAATCAGAAACAGGCTCCAGGCTCTGAGCCATCAGCCCAGAGCCTGATGCGGGGCTCGAACTCACAGACGGCGAAATCGTGACCTGGCTGAAGTCGGACGTTTAACCGACTGCGCCACCCAGGCGCCCCAAACTCTATGAATCTTTGATATCACTACTAAAATAGATATGTAGATCGGAAAACAAAAACACCATCACATAATGAGAAGACAATTGGACTTTAAAACATTATGGAATAATAAGTTCAAGAGTAGTCATTCCACAAATGATAGAAAAAGATCCATCAGTAACATTCTTATTTAATGCTAATTATCATGGATTTAATTTTCATTGATAAGGCAAGTGTAATTTACTTAAAATGTATTTGGAAATATAAATTAAGATAGAGGAACACATGCAGTTTATAGAAACTCAACTGCTTTTTGACTTAAAGAAATACTTATTTTACATCCAGACAATGGAATAAGGAACAAAATGGCTTTACCAATGAAGAGGTAGTCAATGACACTGAAAAATTGATTAAATATAAAATTTGGACAAATATAATATATATTTGAATTGGTTATTAATTAAACATAGACTATTTGAGATATTTTGACATAGAAACAGATTATTAGAACAAAATGAAATGTAGTTATTAAAAACAATACTGGAAACTATCCCCTTTGCACTTAAAAAGTAAGATTCTGGATCTCCCGCTGATTAGATCTAATGCAAAATGCATTAGTGTTTAGTGGCAGACATTTCAGAGTGCTTTTATCAAGAGGCCCAAACAAACTCAGTGGGTCATAATGTCAAATCAGTGGAATAATTCATGAATCAGCTCATCCTTTAACTTATTTTTACTTGCCAAACAACGGGCCCTAGTAAGCCTATCTTAGAAATTAGAGATTTACAAAGGTGAAAAACTTAATTTGGTTGTCTCTAAAAAAGCATGCGTTTGAAGTTGTTAAAGAATAGAGATTTCTCATTTTTGTTCTTAGTTTTGAAGATTGATATTTTTTAGGAAGCATTTTCTCACATTCATTCTCTCTCCCTCTCTATCTCTCCCCCCTCCCTACCGTTCTCACTAGTGTCCTCTCCAAATATAAATATATAAGATTTTTTCCCTTTTTTCTTGCTTAGGAAACAAGGAAACTAAAGATAATAACTAATACCTAATACTAAACTAAGATACAAATAAATTTGCAAAGAAAGAAAAAAAACTGGCTTTTAAGTTCAGTTGTTGTAACAATGAAACACAAAGTTTCTTTTTGTCTCCATCATGTACCAGAATTGATACAGAGGCACATATTTTAGACAAAGATTCAATTTTTCCATAAATTCAAATGCTATGAGTGGCCATCAGGAAGTAGAAAGGCCAATGCAATATATCACTTAAAGACAAGCAATTCCAGTGGTCTTCAAAATTGCCAGAGAGTAGTCTGAAATTCTATATAGGTTAGGGGTGAATGCTGAATTTTGCTCTAATGGTAACATCAACTGTTTGACAACATAGATCATGAGTAAGTGCCCCTCCTATAAACTAACATGACAAGGGATTAAAATAACAACAACCAAAACCAAATAAACAAAGAAATCCACAGTTTTCTAAAAAATTTTGTTATCTGGAAATTTTTGGTCAAATATCAAAATCATCCTCTTCTCTTGCTGGATCCCAAATTAATTAATAGAGTTTTATGCTTTTGATTGAAAAGTTTGAATTAAAAAAGGTTAAAAACTGTAAGGAACAGAAGTAGTCAATAAAATTTTTGTATCTATTTCCTTTATCCACAAATACAATAACTAGGAATCAGATATTATTATACTATTGTAAGACTTCTGCAAGTAAGAGAACTTGTTTTGGAATGCGAAAAGGAGTCAGGAGAACAGGTACCATTCCATTTCCAACAGTCTTATAAATAGCAGGAAGATCCTTAGAAATCAGTTACCACAGGTATACATTTGTCTATTTCTTCTCTAGCTCAAGAATACCTACTTCCCCCCACTTTTTTTATACAAAGAGGGTTGGTGGTGATGATACCTAAACCATATTTACATTCTTATTCAAGCTATAGAAAGATATGTTTTATTCTATTCTATTATAGATACTACAAAGTAATAGACATGCAACCATTTAAAAATGTTTATTTTTGAGAGAGACAGAAAAAGAGAAAGAGGAAGAGAAACAGAAAGAGAGAGAGAGAGAGAGCACAAGCACGTGAAGGGACAGAGAGAGAAGGAGAAAGAGAATCCCAAACAGGCTCCACACTTTCAGTGTAGAGCCCTAAGAGGGTCTTGAACTCACAGACCATGAGATCATGACCTGAGCAGAAATCAAGAGTTGGACACAACCGACTGAGCCAGCCAGGCACCCCTAAACATGCAACCATTTTAATGATATATGGAAATTTATAAATATTGAGAACAATAAATGCTTTGGTTTAATCCCATTGTTGTAATATATGTACTATGCCTATATGTTATATATTCTATATTATATATTATATATTTATAATACATTATATATTTATAATACATTATATATTATACAGTAATGCCTTAAGACTTTCAGTAACATACTCTTCTAGATACGGGAGATCACCTCTATCTGTTCAATACACGAAAGATGTGTGAACTCATGGTGAATAATGCACATGTACTCCTGAGGCCTAAATGTCTGTGGACATCGTTAATCATTACCTTAAACAAGAAGATTGGGAACATAAGCTACAACTACTAAAGATTTACAAAATTTCCAATTTCTTATTATTGAGTTACATTAATGCAAATGTTCACATCTGCTATTTCTAATATCTCAAATAGGACCCTGTAATATGTAACAAACTTCCAAAATTGCATTACTGTTGTTGAGAAATGTATTGCTTTTTATTTATTTATTGTTACGCTTATCTGTACCTTTTTAGTCTCTCACATTCTAGACAGTGTATACTCACCTTTGGGCTTAGTTAATGCAAATGACAAAGAATTCAATAGATTTTTGTTGAAAGGCTGAACAGCTATATTTTGATGCTATTCATTCCGCTTGGTCAGATATATTAATCTACCCATGCTCTTATAATAATTATAATCATGATTACTCACCAGACCATCAAGTTCTGAATGTTATTATCCAGACATAAAAGTTAATTTACAGAGATCTTATTTGGATGTGCAAAAATATGTTTAATACAATTAGAGTATAAGTGACATCATCTTTAAAATGTACAAAAAATAGGGGTGCCTAGGTGGCTCAGTAGGTTAAGTGTTTGACTTCAGCTCAGGTCATGATCTCATGATCCATGAGTTCGAGCCCCGAGTCGGACTCTGTACTGACAGCTCAGAGCCTGGAGCCTGCTTTGGATTCTGTATCTCCCTCTCTCTGCCTCTCTCTCTCTCTCTCTCTCTCTCTCTCTCTCTCTCAAAAATAAATGCTAGAAAGAATTAAAAATGTAAAAAAAAATAAAGAAATGAGTGATATATGAGAATTAATTTCTTCAGGAAAACGCAAAAAAAGAAATGTGTTTAAATATGTTTATCTGAATATAAAACTAATCTACTCAATTTAAGGTGGTGGTAGCAATCAAGTTTTACAAATTAGATCTTCTCTTTAAAATAGACTCTCTAAATATTTAAATGGAACATTTAAAAATTATTATTTTTGGTTAGATTTCACTTCACCATGATCACTAGAAAACTTTAAATCATGATGAAAAATATGGTAAAGTCACTACCAATCCAAAACTTCGATTCTGCTGAAGAATCCAGTCATGGCCCACCATGGAGTTGCTCATGCTGAGCCCCACACCACATCAGCAAACCAAAACCTACCTGTGTTTCTGTGCTTGGCTGTCCCAGAAAAGAAAGGCATAAGTCCTCCAGTCACCACCAATCTGCTCAGCACAAGCTACCTGACCCAAATCCAAGACGTCCCTTTGGCTCCCTTATGAGGAAAGTAACCCTGCTTTAACCAATTAACAAATGCCCAGTCTAAGTTCCTTGTTTCTGCTCACTCTGCTCTGTAAAATCTCACCTTAGACAGCTCGTCAGAGCTCCTTTCTCTCTGCTAGATTGGATGCTGCCTGTATCGTGAATTATTGAATTAAGCCACATAGGGTATTTAAAATCTACTTAGTTGAAGTTTGTTCCTTAACGGGCCCAAACTATGATTAACATGAAATAAAACTCATTCTAGATGTTTTGTGTATCTGTGTATAGACAGAAGCATGGGCAGGAAAAGAAAAGAACAAAGTGCTCTGAAGCATTGAAATTGTAAATGCTACTGGCTCTGGAGCTGGTGAAAGTGGAGAGGACCGGCTTTGGAATGAGCCATTTCTAGGTTCAAAGCTGCCTCCGCTTGTGTCTGCATCAGCCTTGGAGACGTCATTTAAATACTTCAAGCTACAGTTTGCTTACTGTGTGTCTGATACAGGGGAATGGATTAGAAACACACATTTCCTTTGTTTTTATAATTTAAGAAACTATTATTTATCGTTTTAATATAAGGAAAAACTGTATTAGAGTCCTCTGAATCCAAATGTCATGAATTAATACTGATTTCCTCAATGAAAATTGAATAATAGAATCAGTTGATGATATCATATGTGAAATATAGATCTTCATTCATTCATTTAATCAGTTATCTTCATTACCTTTGGAAGTTTTAACACTTGAGCTATTTTTATTTTTAAATTTTGGGCAAGAAAAAATTCAATTTAATCCACACATCAAGAATTTAAGGAACACCTGTGTGGCTCAGGCAGTAAAGCGTCTGACTCTCGATTTTGGTTCAGCTCATGATCTCATGGTTGGTAAGACTGAGCCCTACATTGGGCTCTGCACTGATAACATGGAGCCTGCTTGAGACTGTCTCTCCGTTTCTCTCCTCCCCTACCCCTCTCGCCCATGCTTGCTCTCTCTCTCTCTCTCTCTCAAAAAAAAATAATAATAAAATTTAAAACAAGCAAATGACAAGAAAAGAAAACTCACTTTTAGAGTAATTACATAAATACGAAGTAAACTGTTCGCAGATAATGCAAAAGACCTCATGAAGGCTTTCTAGAATAAACACAGACATGTATCATTCAGCAGCGAGCAAGAGCTCCGTTAGAAACAGATACCACACTGTTAACTTATTCAGTAACATCAGGCAATGTGATGAGATGATGTCCCATAATGACATCTTGAATAACAATCCAAAGTAATAAAAAAAAATTACTGACTTTTTTGATGATAGAAAATATATTTTATAATGATCTGATATTTATCCAAGGAAAATAAAAATGAAAAATTTCATGATGAATCTCTATGACAGACAGGGTCAGACCCAAAGTTGAGAAAGAATTTCATTAGCTAAGCAACTAAATCTTAATAGACTATAGCAGCTTGTATTTTATGCTTTCTTCATGATAGATTAGAAATAAGTACCATTTTGATATTAATAAAAAAATATTTCCCAGGACAGTACAAGTGAGCATCAGCTCAGCAAATACCAGAGCATGAAAACCATTTAGTTTATAGTTTTACTTATTATAATAAAGATTATTTTATTCATTAATTTTTATTGATTTTCTTTTATGGAATGCTGAACATAACTCTCAGGAAGTGATGAGCACAATCTCCTTAGTGCAAAATGAATGTTGGGGCAGACTGATCCCTCTTATTGACCAGTGTCTTTGCTAAAATACATTATTTCAGGTCAGAAGAGGGCAACTGTCTGACTACAAGCATCCTGAAAGATGTGACGTCTGCTTCTTTTTTCGCAAGTTCTAGGACTTCACTCAAGCTTAGGGATAACCTGATGGTTAGAATCACAAAATCTATTTGTATTATAGCTTTATTCAAATGCACTTTCGTCATCTATGATTAATGTGAAATCATGAAGTGCCAAGCAACAGGAATAAAAACCAATTAAGACATTGCCCCACTTTTTCAGAAAACAAAGGTTAAAGGGTACAATCTTGCCACTAGAAGATGAATAAGTCTTAGAGATTTGATGAGCAGCATAATGATTGTAGTCAACAGCACTGTATTTCAAACTTCAAAATTGCTGAGAGACTAGATCTTAAATGTTATCACCACAGAAAAAGGAACGGTAATTATGTTCTTGATGGTGGTATTAGCTAATATTATGACACTAATCATACTGTGATATAGACAATGTGTTTTGGTACATTTATATAACTTAAACTTACACAGTGTTATACATCAATTATACCTCAATTAAAAAAAAAAAAAGGGCATGCCAGTAGAGAAGCAGGACTTGAGCAAGAATTTGAAGGAAGCTTAGGGATGAGGGAGGCAATAGTGAGATCAGTGGTGGTTACAGGGAGTACTGAAGCACTAAGGTGAGAGCTAAGGGACTGTGAACATCACTGTCTGATAAAGGCACAATTTTTATAGGAATGAATACAAACCAGGTAAGGGAGTAAGAATAGAAGGAGGTTGTAAAGCTCATGGAAAGAAAAAAGTTTGTCAATAGAATGGCGACATAAGGAAAATGTATTTTGGGGGAAATTATTTTAACATGTTTGCTAAGTATACACAGTGAAGATTAGAGGCAGTTTCCTCTGTCTATGGACAAATGAATGAGCATAGGTTTGGGCACCATTTTTGGACAGCATTATCTCCAAGAGAAGAGTAGAGCAAAGTCTCTTACCCCAGATACTTTTACTATTTGGTGATTCTGAATAAATTCTGATATTTGTTTAGCCTCCATTACACAATTATAGCCATTCTTATTTGTATCTCCTCAGATATACATATCTTATTCTCTCCTATGAGGCTGTGGGTAAATTTCTTAAATATCTTTTTCTTATGTCTCTTAACTGTAAAATGAATTTAGTAATTCCACCAGAAGAATCTTGAAAGGTAATTTACCTTCCTTTAAGAAGAAAAACATATTTTTACTTGTTAAAAATATTTGAGGTTACAAATATGAAAGATCATCATTACAAATTTAGTATTACAATATCTAAAATGGAAATTTAAGAATACAGTGACTTGATAAGAACATAGTCAATGTAGGACATTAAAATATTTATCATAACAATGTCTGAATGAGAGATATGCCTTAGAAAAATAATGTGTTATAATAAAAATGTTACTTTTATTGTCTTAAAATATATTTTTGGCAAATTTTATTTAATCTGTTTTCTGTTCTTTTCACCTACATAGGACAGAAAATATAATGCTTAGAACATAATTAAAATAAAATAAAAATCTCTTGACCATTATTTTTTTACAGGAGAAATGCTACTATTAGGTCTATTAGTTATATTTTTTTCTGTGCATTTATATCTGAATAGACACAAACTAATATAACCTACTTAAGAAAAACATTTTCATCTATTTTAGTCACTGCTGGATTCCTAATTCCTGGAGTCATGTTTGGCAGCAAATACGTCCAACAAATGAATGGATATATAGAAACAAGTGGGGAGAGGGCCCATTGGTGATTGGACATAGAAATCTCTTCAAGTATAGAGCATGCAACCAAGAGGGAGAGATGCTAAGAGCACGTTCATAATCCAATAAACCAGTGCACTTCATGTTTTAAAGAAATGGACTTGAAAATGTAAGGGGCAAGCGATAGCATTATCAGGAGGGTTCATCTTCTCAACAAAAAGAAATCCAGCTGGAAATAGAAGGATTTTTTTTATAGATATTGTACCAAAGGGAAAGAAGGAAGCAGGTAAGGGAAATTAAGGAATGTGAACCAGGATAAAAAATGGAAGCACACCATCAACCAAACACTATCAGTTAAGGACACTGAACTTCAACCTAGGGAAAGACAAATATTTTATATAATCAAAATATAAATAAAAATAATTTAAAAAAATTAAGGAGTAAGGACCATTGGAGCACCCGGGTGGCTCAATCAGTTAAGTGTCCGACTCTTCATCTCTGTCCAGGTCATCTCCTGGTTTGTGAGATAGAGCTTCACACTATACACTGACAGCGTGGAGCCTGCTTGGGATTCTTTCTCTCTCTGCCCTTCCCCTGCGCGCTCTCTCTCTCTCTCTCTCTCTCTCTCTCTCTCTCTCTCAAAATACATAAGTAAACTTAAAAGAAAAGAAGCATGGAGGTGAGCTTGGGTGGCTCAGCTGGTTAAGCGTCCGACTTGAGCTCGGGTCATGATCTCTCAGTTGATGAGTTTGAGCCCCGTATCAGGCTCTGTGCTGACAGCTCACAGTCTGGAACCCGCCCCTCCCCTGTTTATGCTCTGTCTCTCTCTGGCAAAAATAAACATTATTTTTTTTTTAAAGAAGCAAGGACTATAATTGAATACAAAACTGCTAGCAATGTACATAGTTTTCAAACTGATAATAGAGCCTATGCAGAACAATTGAGTCAAGTAACCTTTGACACAGTACTCTGACTTGATTGCCTTAGTAGGATGTAATTGAGGCAAAACAAACTGATAAGAATATGTTATTGGAAGCCATCAATGCTTAGAAAAACAATACAGGAAAATTAAAGAAATGGAAAAAAGGAGGTTTAATAATTATTATCTCCAAACTCTGATTTTCCCAACATAATACTGAGACGTTGGGATTCTATGTAACTGGATTCCATTCATACATCTAGTTAGTGACTGAACTGAGGTCTCCTTTCATGTTGTACAACCTTTTTGGCTACTTCACAATCATGAGTCAAAATAAAACTGAAAAGCTAAGAGAAATTTTAAAGTCTTATGGGAAAAAAAGTCCCAAAACTTTCTTTTCAGAATTCAGTCATGTCTTTGAGCATCTCTGGGGCCATGGTGTTACATAATTCTTAATAAATTCTATCCTACCCACACTGATTGAGGTTTCCTTCATTTTAAGATGCAGGGATAAAATATTCCCTCTCCAATACAACACAGTAAAATCCATTCCTAAGAAAAAGGCAGAAAGAATTGACAATAGAAGGGAAACCTTACTTTACGACACAAAACATACTGGTCTGAAACAAGTATTTTGATGAGATGCTTTGGATAGCAAGTCACATTATTCTCTTTTAAGAATGTCTATTCATGTTTCCATGGAGGAACATTTCCTTCAGGATCGTTAATTCAGCATTGTGATAAGACAAGCTGTGAGATTCAACACATTTAAAATTAAATGATAGAAACCAGAATTATTGTGAAGAGAGTTTGAAAGTGAGGAACAAGGGAGTCAAATACAAGATGCTGGAAACTTTATTGACCATTTTGTTATGCATGTTGTCTTTCCTGGCTACAGGAACTATAGAAACTCATTTTTGCTCTGATTTAACCAATTTGACAATAAATTATATATTAATAAAATAAGATAAATAAAATAATATTAATATAACCTTATTATTTTAGTTGATTTTAAATGTAAACATGTTGTCAATATTAAGTGGTTTTAAAGCACGTACGATTATTAAGGTAGGTGGATATGTCTTCAAAAGTATATTATGAATGGGGCATTTGTATCCCAATATCATAATTTACATGTGAACAACAGAAAAAAAACTTGCAACCCAAATATACTTCTGGTAACTTTACACAGTTTCATATTAAACTGACAGAATTTTAACATTTTCCGAGGGACATAGGAAGACAGGAGGGAAATCTGTCTTTGTAAATAAATAATGTTTATTAATTCCAATTAGAAAGAGAAGCAAATATATTTGCATGATGGAGCAAACAATGCTAATGTGAGTGTTAGAGGACTGTGATAATGTTCTTTAAATGAGACTGTCCTTGATATCAGTTTAGTTGAACTTGAAGCTCATCCCCTGCCCCTCTGTTCTCAGTATAATTACACACAGGTTCGATCAGTACTTAATAAATGCCTGATAGTTAATTTCAGTTTATGGTTACTGCATGTTCTGCTGGAAGACTGACTACAGTCCAGGCTTTTGGACTAGATTACCAAAGCACAGAAATGTACTTAAAAACACTGCTGGCTTCCAAAAGAAAATGGTGAAGTCAAGTGCTACAGTCATGGCACATTATAAATTTCCATGTCATTTAGATGACGAAAAGAGAGCCAACATTCTTCTCTTTCTTACCCATGTTCCGCAGCATACAAAAGCCATGAATCAGGGTAAGGAAAGAAAATTGAGCTGGGTGCCAGAAATAAGAGATTCCACTACATCTTTTGCGTATTACCATTCTCGCTTTGCTTTCGTTTATATCATAATTTTTTTCTTTTCCTCTGAACTCTTGGCAGATAATACTCTTATGTTGGTGCTTCCTTCCATATGTTATATCTTAGTGTTGGAAATTCTTTTGCGTCTTCTACCCCTTTGCTTTCTTCCTTTAGTGATTAATATATTCTCATGTCTTTAAATACTGAATACTCACATAATTATATATGCACAGTTTACAACTATCTCAAATTTGGCATCCTCACACTACACTCTTACTCCAGCCCCCACATTGATCCTGCCTAGGTCTCCAAAATTGGTACTACACTCCTCCAGTTAGAGCATCAAGTAGCATTTTTACATATCTTCTTGATTTCACCCCTGGGCCCCTCATATGTGTTTTCCACATGTGATTCACAGATATTCTTAAAAAACTTACTAATTGGGCTACATCATCCTCTGAAAGCTTTCTGTTGACTTCAAATAAAATTCAACATCTTTACTGTGATCTAGAAGCTGTGTTTGAGCAGAGCCTTTCATATCTCGCCAAACACATGGTGTTCCTGTCTCCCCTGTTTCCTCTACACATAAGCCCATTTGCTTCCTTTTATTTTCTAAAACACACTGAGCATCTTCTTCATCCAAACTTTTTACCTGTGCCCTTTCCTCCACCATGAACACTTGCCACATGGTTCTACTATGCTGCCGTGGTTATCCTTCACTGTTAAATATTGCCTGTCAGAAAAATGTTTTTTTTTTTTTATTTATTGATTGATTGGCTTTGTCAGAAAAGTCTTTTTAAATCATGCCTATTCAGGGGCACCTGGGTGGCTCAGTAGTTTAGGTGTTCGACTTCGGTTCAGGTCATGATCTCACAGCTCGTGAGTTTGAGCCCTGTGTCTGGCTCTGTGCTAACAGCTCAGAGCCTGGAGCCTGCTTTGGATTCTGTGCCCCCCTTTCTTTAAGCTTAAAAAAATTAAATCATGCTTATTCAAGAACCATCATTACTGCCTGCCTCTGTACTCTGTTCATGTTTTTATGAAACTTATTGCAATGCATTGTCTACCTTCCCGACCATAAGTTCCATGAGGGTTTGGACTAGAGCTGGTGACTTCCTAGTACTTACAGTTCCAGTGCTTACCTCAGTTTCTCACCAGGTGGAAGAACTCAGAAAAAAAATAATAATCTTGGTTTCACATTACCTGTCCCACCATCTTTAATAGTATTCGCTTTCAAAAAATCTGTTCTATTAGATATATTCTTGTGGGACTGCTAATCAGATGATTTTTTAAGTTTATTTATTTTAAGAGAGAGTGAGAAAAAGAAAATATGTGTGAGTTGGGGGAAGGGGAGAGAGAGAAGGAGAGAGAGAATCCCAAGCAGGATCCATGCTGTCAACATGAAGCCCAACACGGGGCCTGATCCCATGAACCGTGAGATCATGACCTGAGCCAATATCAAGAGTTGGAGGCTTAACAGACTGGGCCAGCCAGGCGACCAAATTTTATTCCTGTAACCAAAAACTAAACACATAGCAGAAGCTACAATAATCAAATATTTCCTTTCTGGAATTTATATCATTAGCAAAATGACAAGTAGAAATAAATGCAGTCCTTTTCATTGATAACATCTTTACAAAATTGTTTAGTACTTCCTTCTTCTTAGGTACTATAGTTACTCTGCTTTCTCTGCATGTTCTAGTGTTTTTTGTTTTTTTTTGTTTTTTTATTCAGTGATCATTGTAGCATCCTACATACTTTCCATTTTAGGTTTTATTAGCCATGGTCAGTTGAGATTATTTTGTTATAACAGAAAACGCAACTGAAGTGGCTTTCTCAGAAAGAAGCATTGATTTTCTCATTTCATTTATTTTTTAGTGTTTATTCACTTTTGAAAGGGAGTGCTTGAATGGGGCAGGGGCAGAAAGAGAGGGGGACAGAGAATCCAAAGCGGGCTCTGTGCTGACAGCAGCAAACCCAATGCGGCACTTAACTCAGGAAACATGAGATCTGACCTGAGCTGAAGGTGACACTCAACTGACTGAGCCACCCAGACACCCCTAATTTTCTCACTTTAAATCAGGTTCTGAGATCATGAAGACCCCGATTAGGTTACTTTAGTGGCTCAGTGTCACCATCAAAGACAAAGGTATTTTCCGTATTTCTTTTCTGCCACCCTCATTCTGTTTTCCTCAAGGTTACAAGATGTCTGCAGAAGCAACAATTAGAGCTGTCCCTTGAACAACATGATGGGTAGGGGCCCAGACCCTGCATGATTGAAAATCCATATAACTTTTAATTCCCTGAAAACTTAGCTATTAATAGCCTACTGTAGACCAGACCTTACCAATAATATAAATAGTTGACTAACATATTTTGTATATTATATATACTATACACTATATTCTTATAAGAAAATAAGCTAGATAAAAATATATTATGGAAATAATTTAAAAAAGGAAAAACACATTTATAGTACTATATGTATATTGATTGGAAAAAATCTACACACAGGAGAGGAGGGCCAGGCCCATACAGTGGTGACTGCAGTGGCGGGCTTGGTCCTGGTGGGGGCGGTGTTCCATAGCCAGGTGGCCTTGGTTTAGCAGAAACAGTTGCTGGGCAGGCCCACCAACAGCGACAGCAGCCTGGAGGAATACTATAGCTGCCCAATTTGCCTGAATGTGTACCACCAGCTCTTGGCCATGACCTGCAGACACACATGAGCACAGTGGGGCACCTTGCCTCAAGGAAGGATCCCCGTACTATCCCTGTTCATGACTAGACCACTCCCTCTGCAGTGGCCTGCAGCCCTGCCCAGTCCCCAGGGCTGCTAATAGCCTCAGTGAGCCTCCCTGGGTACTCAGAGGCAGCAGGTGTGACCTCCGTGCCAGTCAACTTCCATTTGGTCCCATGGAGACTGGGGTGGGCTGTTGCAAATAAATGCGTGTGGCTTTTCAAAAGATAATAATTAAAAAAAAAAAAAACTGCATAGAAGTACATCCATGCAGTTCAAACCCATGTTGCTCAAGGGTCATCGGCATATCTTCATACACAAAATTCTAAAACCAGGAAAAGACCAGACCTTTTTAAGAGCAGGGAAAATTTTCCCCAAATTTCATAGTGGCAGACTTTCCCTCAGATTTCATTGGCCAGCGTTGGATAGATAACACATTCTTTTCTAAGACAGTCATTTCGAGACAAATTATATGGTTTGACTGACTTACAATAATCAAACTTTGATGGTGCTGTAAGCTTATTCATTAAGCTTATAGAAAAATGTAAAGAGATGAAAAGAATACTTTTTAAAAGGATATCTCTCCATAGATTTCAAAACACATCTCCTTTCAAGTGCTTTCTATCAAAACAAAAGTAAATTGTACCTCTCAGCTTCCTGGGTTGGGAGCATTGCTTTGTGTTACATGATATTAAAACCCCGGTGGTATAATTTCAGGCTCTTTTTTATTTTCTATTACTTGAATGCATGGTATTTGATGAATTATTGAATTATTTGGTGGTCTCAGTGTTTTGATTTGGAAAACAAGGGGATGGCAGTAGCAATAGTGTAGGTATCCTTTCTGAGAAGCATTGTCTAAGTCTGGAGTTCAGTCTTCACAATGGACTACAAGGCCCATTCATGACTTCTGTATTCATCTTCTTAATCCTTCCACCTTGGCTTGCAACATGAGAGCAAACTAATATTTAAAATTCTTGTGTTTGTTCAGAGCCATAGGTTATATGGTAACTTATTTCACCTTGCTTTTTTTTTTTTAATAAAGTAACTATATACAGAGAAAGAAGAGAAATTTCTTGAGCAACATACAAGTGCTACTAATACTGTTTACAAATTAGGAAATATAAAAACAACTTACATGCTGCATCTGAGAAAAGTCCTTTATTCTTGGAGGCAGAAGATGCTCCTCTTGTTTACTCTTTACCATAAATTGTTTCTCCAATCTTGGAAAATGAATCAGCAGAAACACTTATCGCTTATTTACAAGGATACACTTCAATTAATTGACTCTCAGGAAGCCTTCCCTAATCATTCAAACAGAATTCATTCTCTGTCTTAGGTCTGATTTGAAGTCTCGAAATTGAAGACTGAAGTTTATCCCTCTTTTGATTAATAAGATCGTGTTAAGTATTTTTTTACTATGTTCCACAACCCCTTGGGTTAAGACATAAGTAGATATTAAGTAGTATTCTTTAAATTATTTTGGTACTTTCCAGATTTAATCATTTTTGCTCTGTTTTATTTTGAGGTAAAAACCCTTTGAAGCCGTGTCTAGATGTACTGTGAGGTTCAATTTCCAATCAATATAATTGCCATTGATGTTTTGATTTGTTGTTAAAATGCATAAAAACAAAGTAACCATACTGTCACAGATTTTCAATCAGCCAAAGAAAGAAATCGAAAATATAACAAGAAAAGGCATCAGCTAATTAAGCAGCCAACTATCCTGGGCATAAAGAGAAGATGGTACAGTACAAATTCCAAGGAAAACTTTCAGGATACTTATCGTTGTTAGAGGTAGAGACTTGTGCAAGCAGATTATGGAAATGCAATTAGAGATTCAATGAAAAATGGATGAGTTGAGAGTTGAATTTATGAAAGTCACTAATCCATTCACATTATCAGCATTATTTGGCTTATATCCCATAACAGCTTTATGAGTTAATATCAAAGGAATAAGAAGATTTGTCCAGTTAATACATTATGAAACAGAAATTTGCACCTAGCTCTACCTGATTCTAATGCCTAAGCAACCTGTAATTGATCCAATAACTTATTGCATGGTAGCATTGAGAAGGAAATGGAGCAGACCTATAGAAATAGGAAGACATTTCCAAAATATTGGTGTAGTTTGGCACAGTGAACTCTTTTTGGCTTCCAAGTCATCATGTAATTTCAAATTGTCACAGTTATTAGGGAAATAATCATATTGTCAAAACTATACTGGAGAAATAAAGATTAAGAAGATTGTTCCTTCAGATCAGAAAACAGGTAAAGTGTAATATCTTAAAAGCCAATTAAAAAGTGGGTTTACACAAATTTCACTCAGAGTTGAGACAACTAAGATTGGACACAGTGCTCACAAAAAAACAGAACAAAACAAAAATAAAAGAAAAAAAAAACAAAAAACTATTTGTTGAATGATTATAAGATCATGGATCATTTCCAATATAGCTCTTTGAGAAAATGGTAGTTGAGATAGAAATTTAACTTAAAATTTCATGAAATAATTGGAGAGAAAGACCAGAGAGGCAACATAATATAGTTTGAATTACAGTATTTATAAAAATTAAATTTTTGAATTAATAATTTTGATCTGCCAAACAAGAAGATGAATTGCAAATTGAGTGACTCAAGATGCGTGAAAGAAGAAAGAGGCTTAAAGAAGACATAAGAATAGAGTGTAGGTAGGAAGAGATACTTGGCGAGCAGGGATGAACCAACTTCCTGTAAATGTGGAAGAAAATGGAAAATAACTCATGAGAATTCAGAACATTTTAAAAGGAAGAAGATTAGAAAAAAATATACATCTGTCACATGAAATCAGTCCTCATAGTCGACAGTACAGTCAGCAACCAAAATGAAAGCATCAGGGGCTGAGCATGTGTTCTGAGTAGACTAAAGAAGGTCTGAAGGAGTTATGATGAAGCAGTCAGGAGTGAATCAATTCAAGGTGAGAAAAGCATGACTAAGCAGTTTTAGCAAGCTGCTTGATATTTAAACTAGTCAAGTTCCCCAGAAAGTAATTCTAAAATTTCTCTTGATGTCATTATAAACTGTTGAAATTTAACTCAACAATGGAGTGAAAGAGTGTACTCAGTATGCTTCAGCATCGGACAGGCAACCCTCCAAAGAACTTAATGCAGGGATAGTTCCAGACGACAAACAAAGACTTTGTTCCTTATCTCCTGTGGGTTAAAAAATGTGTAATTCAGTGCTACTGTCCAAGGCAATCCACAGTTTACCTTGATAAACCTGGCCTGCCTTTGTTCACATTACAGTTTTCCAGGTGCCCTAAGCTCCAGTCAGCGTAACCTACATAAGGTCATTTAATTTGCCTCAAGGTGGCTTATATTTGCTCCTGCTACCCACCTCATCCAGAAGCCTTTTCATTTACAACGTAATCCATTTAGCAGCACAATAATCTACAAAGAACCAACTCAGACAACTCTCTTTTATTGATGCTTTATTGATTTCTTATCCAGATATAAACTTTCATTTGAATATACATACCACTTTTTCATTTATAATGGTCATTCTAAACCCTCAAGTTTAGTGACCTGTGACACTATCTTTTCCTCTCCACCTCTAACCTCTCCCATGCTGCTCAACACCTAAAGTGTCTTGATTATTTCTGAATCTTCAGTAAATACTTTCTGAATTGTTATTACATGAATCAATATTCCTCACTAATTGCACTAATATTAATTCCCTCCTCATTTGTTTTCTGTGTCCCTAAATGTTTCATTCTATTTACTCACCTGGCATCCTAATAAATATATTGAACATGAAAGAAAAATATCTATAGTTTCTAATGTCTTTTTCCAAATGCTGAAATCGAATTTGTTGAAACGCTCTTACTAGCTTTTTAATGGTTTCGCAAAAGCTTTCAGTTTAGATAACCAAGTTTCGATCAAGAATAGCAAAAGCTTAATTTATTAATACGTTCTTGAGACAAATATATGCTTTCTATAAATAAGGTCCTGTTAGATGACTATCTTATATTTAAGAAATATTTGGAGGACCCAAATTGGCAGAAGAGCATGGAAGCTTTTTGTGTGTCTAGTGTCCATGAAATACAGCCAGACCAACAATAAACCATCCTACACACCTATTGGTATTGGAGGGTTAACACAACAATCTGCACAATCTGAACCACAGAATTCAGCAGATACGCGGCACAGAGAGCTGAACTTGGGGAGTGAGAAGCTGTGAAAGGTAGGGAACCACTTTTGTGAGCAGAGAGAGGACAGAGACTGGGGAGGGGGTAGAATACAGGAAAAGCACCCCTCCCCAAAAGCAGCTGGAGAGAAAGTGGAAAATTGGAAACAGCTGCAGGGACTAAACTAAAAAGGGAGAAAGGAGAAAGGAGAGGGTTTAAATACCATTCCATTAAACAAGGGGAGTGCAGTCTGCAACTCCACAGCTCCATACCTGGTGGTGCTCTGATGGGAAGGGCGAATCCCCAGGAGCAGAGTGGGGTCCAGGAAGTCCTCAGGCCACAGGGGAAAAGCAGTTCCACTGCTGGAAGGACATTTGGCGGAGACTGTTGAAGCCACCTGGTCTCAGCAGACCCCGGAAGGCAGCCACATTCGCTGGTGCTGGAGCAAGGTCGTTGAGGGTGAAGCCTGGTGCCAGATGTGTGTTGCGATTTTCCATGGTCCCTGAAACGCTGATGCTACACTGTCTCGTGATCTTCTTTTGGGGCGGGCTGGCACCTGGCTGCAGTCTCAGGGCACCAGCAGCAACAGGGTCCAGTGGGCGTTCCTGGGTGCAGCCGACATTCGGCTATTGCTCATTCAGCCACTGCCCAGTGAGACCCTCCCAGCAGAGGGGCAGAACGGCTCAAACCTGTAGTCCTCCTGAAGTAAGGGGCAGGGGAAACCAGCAACATCTGAGACAAAACTTGGGAGAGAGGTACTGCCTGGGGTCTGATCACGGAGAGTGAAAAAGCAGGGAGTGGACGAGAGCTGAAGACAGAGGACGGGTGTGCAGTTGCTGATTCAGGATAACAGACTGGGTATCTGGGTGGCACCATTTTCACTGCTCCCGCACATGCACATAGACACCTACAGGGTCCCAGCAATCCACCCCAGTAGGCTAGCAGCACCATCTAGTGGACAGCAGAGCTGTTACACTGAGCCCCGCCCAACTGGGTCAACTTTGCTCTTCAAGAACACAAGTCTCACTTCTGGCTTAATTTATGGACTATAAAGAGCTACATAGACTGACTTCTAGGGAAAAACGAACCAATTTCAGTCCTACTTCAATCTGTTAGCAGGGTCATCTATTCAATTTTCTTCTTTCTTTTTTTTTTTCCTTTTTCTCTTTTGCAATTCTTTTCTTGAAAACAGAAAGATAAAAAATTCATTTTTATTTTCAATTTTATTAAAAATATCGTTCTTTAATTTTTATTACTACACTTTTTACTTTTGTGTAATTTTTTTTCAGTTTCTACTTTACTTCTAACATTTTATTTTGGTCTACTTCGGTTTACTCACCTTTTCAAATTTTCAAACAATTTCCTTTTCTTCTTCCTTTTTCCTTTCTTCACTTTTTCATTTCTTTTCTTTTTCTTGAATGCAGAAAGAGAAAAACTTCATTTTTACTTTCAATTTCGGTTAAAAATATTTTTTATTTAATTTTTTATTATATTTTTGCTTTTATGTAATTTTTTTTCCAATTCTATTTTGCTTCCATCATTTTAGTTTAGTCTACTACAGTGTATTCACTTTTCAAATTTTCGAATGATTTCTTTTCTTTCCTTTTTTCTTTTTTAAATCTTTTTTCCTTTTTAGTTTCTTTTCTTTTTTCTTAAATACAGAAAACAAAAAAAATCATATTTATTTTTAACTTTTATTAAAAAATATTTTTTTTTAATTTTTTTTACTATATTCTTTACTTTTGTGTATATTTTTTCAAATTCTATTTTACCTCCATCATCTCATTTTAGTCTACTTCAGTGTACTCATTTTTCAAATTCTCAAATGATTTCCTTTTTTTTTCCTCCCCCCTTCTTTCTCTAATCTGTGAAACCACTTTCAACACCCAGACCAAAAAACACCTAGGATCTAGCATTATCTATTCTATTTTTGTGTGTATGTATTTTTAATTTTTAATTTTAATATTTTTAATTTTTTTTAATTTCAATTTTTCTACCTCATTAATTCCTTTTTTCCCTTCAAAATGACAAAACAAAGCAATTCACCTCAAAAGAAAGAGCACAAATAAACGACAGCCAGGGATTTAACCAACACAGATACAAACAAGATGTCGGAACCAGAATTTAGAATCACGATAATAAGAATACTAGTTAGAGTCGAAAATAGATTAGAATCCCTTTCTTCAGGGATAAAAGAAGTAAAAATAGCCAGAATGAAATTAAAAATGTTATAACTGAGCTGCAGTCATGGATGGATGCAGCGGCGGTGAGGATGGACAAGGCAGAACAGAGAATCAGCGATATAGAGGACAAACTTATACAGAATAACAAGGCAGAAAAAAAGAGGGAGATTAAGGCAAAAGAGCATGATTTAAGAATTAGAGAAATCAGTGAGTCATTAAAAAGGAACAACATCAGAATCATAGGGGTCCCAGAAGAGGAAGAGAGAGAAATAGGGGTAGAAGGGTTATGTGAGCAAATCATAGTGGAAAACTTTCCTAACCTGGGGAAAGACACAGACATCAAAATCCAGGAAGCACAGAGGATTCCCATTAGATTCAACAAAAACTGACCATCAACAAGGCATATCATAGTATATTCACAAAATACTCAGGCAAGGAGAGAATCATGAAAGCCTCAAGGGAAAAAAAGTCCCTAACCCACAAGGGAAGAGATATCAGGTTTGCAGCAGATCTATCAACAGAAAGTTG
The DNA here is from genome assembly GCF_016509475.1 of Prionailurus bengalensis. Taxonomy (NCBI): domain Eukaryota; kingdom Metazoa; phylum Chordata; class Mammalia; order Carnivora; family Felidae; genus Prionailurus; species Prionailurus bengalensis. The sequence continues at coordinate 22,307,771 of NC_057350.1, read as the reverse complement.
GCAGGGCAGAAAGGAGTGGCAGGATATATTCAGTGTGCTGAATCAGAAAAATATGCAGCCAAGAATTCTTTATCAAGCAAGGCTGTCATTCAATAGAAGGAGAGAGAAAAATTTCCCAGACAAACAGAAATTAAAGGAGTTTGTGACCACTAAACCAGCTCTGCAAGAAATTTTAAGGGGGAATTTCTGAGGGGAGAAAAGATGAGAATATATAAATAAAAATAAATAAATACCAAAAGCAACAACAGATTAGAGAGGACCAGAGAACATCACCAGAAACTCCAACTCTACAAGCATCATAAGGGCAATAAATTCATATCTTTCAGTACTCACTCTAAATGTCAATGGACTCAATGCTCCAATCAAAAGACATAGGGTAACAGAATGCATAAGAAAACAAGATCCATCTATATGCTGTTTACAAGAGACCCACGTTAGACCTAAAGACACCTACAGAATGAAAATAAGGGGATGGAGAACCATCTATCATGGTAATGGTCAACAAAAGAAAGCCGGAGGAGCCATAGTAATATCAGATAATTTAGACTTTAAAATAAAGACTGTCTCAAGAGATGAAGAAGGGCCTTGTAAATAATTAAGGGGTCCATCCACCAAGAAGACCTAACAATTGTAAAGATTTATGTGCCAAATGTGAGAGCACCCAAAAATATAAGTCAATTAATCACAAACATAAAGAAACTCATCAATAGTAATACCATAATAGTAGGAGACTTCAACACCCCCACTAACAACAATGGACAGATCATCTAATCAAAAATCAACAAGGAAACAATGGCTTTGAATGACACACTGGACCAGATGGACTTAACAGATATATTCAGAACATTTCATCCTAAAGCAGCAGAATATGCATTCTTCTCCAGGGCACATGGAACATTCTCCAGAATAGACCATATACTGGGACACAAATCAGCTCTAAGTAAGTACAAAAGATCGAGATCATACCGTGCATATTTTCAGACCACAACACTATGAAACTTAAAATCAACCACAAGAAAAAATTGAAAAGTAACAAATACTTGGAGACTGAAGAACATCCTACTAAAGAATGAATCCGCTAACCAAGAAGTTAAAGAGGAAATTAAAAAGGATATGGAAGTCAATGAAAATGATAACACCACAACCCAAATCCTCTGGGACACAGCAAAGGTGGTCATAAGAGGAAAGTATATAGCAATCCAGGCCTTCCTAAAGAAGGAAGAAAGATCTCAGATACACAACCTAACCTTATGTCTTAAGGAGCTGGAAAAGAACAGCAAATAAAACCCCAAGCCAGCAGAAAACAGGAAATAATAAAGATCATAACAGAAATTAATGCTATCAAAACCAAAAACAAACAAACAAACAAACAAACAAACAAACAAACAAACAGTAGAACAGATTAATGAAACCAGAAGCTGGTTTTCTGAAAGAATTAACAAAATTGATAAATCACCAGCCAGTTTGATCAAAAAGAAAAAGGAAAGGACCCAAATAAATAAAATCAAGAATGAAAGAGGAGAGATCACAACCAACAAGTAGAAATAAAAACAATAATAAGAGAATATTATGAGAAATTATATGCCAATAAAATGGGTAATCTAGAAGAAATGGAAAAATTCCTAGAAACATATACACTACCAAATCTGAAACAGGAAGAAATAGAAATTTTGAACAGACCCATAACCAGTAAGGAAATCGAATTAGTAATCAAAAATCTGCCAAAACCCAAGAGTCCATGGCCGGATAGCTTTCCAGGGGAATTCTACCAAACATTTAAGGAAGAGTTAACACATATTCTCTTGAAACTATTCCAAAAAAATAGAAATGGAAGGAATACTTCCAAACTCTTTCTATGAAGCCAGCATTGCCTTGATTCCAAAGCTAGGCAGAGACCCCACTAAAAAGGAGAACTATAGACCAATTTCCCTGATGAACATGGATGCAAAAATCCTTAAGAAGATATTAGTCAACCAGGTCCAACAATACATTAAAAAAATTATTCACCATGACCAAGGGGGATTTATACCTGGGATGCAGGGCTGGTTCAATATCCACAAAACAATTAATGTGATTCATCACATCAATAAAAGAAAGGACAAGAACCATATGGTCCTCTCAATAGATGCAGAGAAAGCATTTGACAAAATATAGCATCTTTCTTGATAAAAACCCTGAAGAAAGTAGGGATAGAAGGAGCATACCTCAAGATCATAAAAGCTATATATGAACGACCCAACGCTAATATATCCTCAATGAGGAAAAACTGAAAACTTTACCCCTAAGGTCAGGAACAAGACAGGGATGTCCACTCTCACCACTGTTATTGAACATAGTATTGGAAGTCTTAGCCTCTGCAATCAGACAACACGAAGAAATAAAAGGCATCCAAATTGGCCACAGCGAGGTCAAACTTTTACTCTTTGCAGATGACATAATACTCTATGTGGAAAACCCAAAAGATTCCACCAAAAAACTGCTAGAATTGATTCATGAGTTCATCAAAGTTGCAGGTATAAAATCAATGCACAGAAATTGGTTGCATTCCTATACACCAACAATGAAACGACAGAAAGAGAAATCAAGAAATGGAGCCCATTTACAGTTGCACCAAAAACCATAAAGTACTTAGGAATAAATCTAACCAAAGAGGTGAAAAATCTATACACTGAAAACTATGGAAAGCTTATGAAAGAAATTGAAGAAGACACCAAAAAAATGGAAAAAGATTCCATGCTCCTGGAAAGGAAGAACAAATATTGTTAAAATGTTGATACTACCCAAAGCAATCTACATATTCAATGCAATCCCTATCAAAGTAACACCAGCATTCTTCACAGAGCTAGAGAAAATAATCCTAAAATTTGTGTGGAACCACAAAAGGCCCTGAATAGCCAAAGCAATCTTGAAAACGAAAACCAAAGCAGGAGGCAACACAATCCCAGACTTCAAGCTATACCACAAAGCTGTAATCATCAAGACAGTATGGTACTGGCACAAGAACAGACACTAAGATCAATGGAACAGAATAGAGAACCCAGAAAGGGACCCACAAAGGTATGGCCAACTAATTGTTAACAAAGCAAGAAAGAATATCCAATGGAATAAAGACAGTCTCTTCAGCATGTGGTTCTGGGAAAACTGGACAGCGATATGCAGAAGAATGAACCTGGACCTCTTTCTTACACCACACACAGAAATATAGTCAAAATGGATGAAAGACCTCAATGTAAGACAGGAAGCCATCAAAATCCTTGAGGAGAAAGCAGGCAAAAACCTCTTTGATCTTGCCCGCAGCAACTTCTTACTCAACGCATCTCTGGAGGCAAGGGAAACGAAAGCAAAAATGAACTACTGGGACCTCATCAAAATAAAATCTTCTGCACAGCAAAGAAACAATCAGCAAAACTAAAAGGCAACCGACAGAATGGGAGAAGATATTTTCAAATGACATATCAGATAAAGGCTTAGTATCCAAAATCTATAAAGAACTTATCAAACTCAACACCCAAAAAAACAAATAATCCAGTGAAGAAATGGGCAAAGACAGGAATAGACACTTCTCCAAGGAAGACATCCAGACGGCCAACTGACACATGAAAAAATGCTCAACATCACTCATCATCAGGGAAATACAAATCAAAACCACAATGAGATAGCACCTTACACCTGTCAGAATGGCTAACACTAACAACTTGGGCAACAACAGATGTTGGTGAGGATGCAGAGAAAGAGGATCTCTTTTGCATTGTTGGTGGGAATGTAAGCTGGGCAGCCACTCTGGAAAACAGAATGGAGTTTCCTCAAAAAACTAAAAATAGAAGTACCCTACGACCCAGTAATTGCACTATTAGGCATTTATTCATGGGATACAGGTGTGGTGTTTTGAATGGACACAGGCACCCCCATGTTTATAGCAGCAATATCAACAATAGCCAAAGTATGGAAAGAGCCCAAATGTCCATCAATGGGTGAATAGATATATAAGATGTGATACATATATATATCCAATGGAGTATTACTCGGCAATCAAAAAGAATGAAATCTTGCCATTTGCAACTATGTGGATGGAACTAGAGAGTATTATGCTAAGTGAAATTGTCAGAGAAAGACAAAAATCATATGACTTCGCTCATATGAGGACTTTAAGAGACAAAACAGGTGAACATAAGGGAAGGGAAACAAAAATCATATAAAAACAGGGAGAGAGACAAAACAGAAGAGACTGGTAAATATGAAGAACAAACTGAGGGTTGCTGGAGGGGTTGTGGCAAGGGGGATAGGCTAAGTGAGTAAGGGGCATTAAGGAATCTACTCCTGTAATCATTGTTTCACTATATGCCAACTAATTTGGATGTAAATTTTAAAAAATAAAAAATAAAGTTGAAAAAAAAGAAATATTTAAGTAAATTCATGAAAAGAGTTTATAAATGGAAATCTTGGAAATTTTATTTTGTTAACTTCATTGCCAGTTTTTTAGATTAAAGATGTTCTACTTTATGTGGAAATACTATAATCTGAAAATTAATTATATCTTGCAGCAAGATTTTCAATGAACGATCTATAGCTCCCATGGTGCCAATTGGATTTTTTAATGAGTACATGAGGCCAGGAGAAAAAGTACTTTACAAATTCTTTTTTTTCAACATTTATTTATTTTTGGGACAGAGAGAGACAGAGCATGAACGGGGGAGGGGCAGAGAGAGAGGGAGACACAGAATCGGAAACAGGCTCCAGGCTCTGAGCCATCAGCCCAGAGCCTGACGCGGGGCTCGAACTCACGGACCGCGAGATCGTGACCTGGCTGAAGTTGGACGCTTAACCGACTGTGCCACCCAGGTGCCCCACAAATTCTTAAAACAAAATGTATAATTATATTTGCATGTCTGTTTATATAAGAATCAAGAGGAACAAATTACAGCTTTTTTTTTTGTATTTTTAAAAAGTTTTTGTATTAAGTCCAGGTAGTTAACATGCAATGTAATATTAGTTTCAGGTGTACAATATAATGATTCAACACTTCCATGCATCCCCCAGTGCTCATCACAAGTGAACTTACTTCTCATCACCTATTTAACTCATCCTCCCACCCACCTTTCCTCTGGTACCTGCAGTTTGTTCTCTAACGTTAAGAGTCTGTTTCTTGGTTTGCCTCTGTTTTCCTTAGCTCATTTTTTTTTTGTTTCTTAAATTCCATGTGTGAGTGAAATGATATGTTTTCTCTTCCTCTGACTTATTTCACTTAGCATAATACTCTCTAGCTCCAATCATGTCATTGCAAATGTCAAGATTTCATTCCTTTTTATGGTTGAGTAGTATTCAATTCTCCCTCCCTCTCTCTTTCTCTCTCTCTCTCTCTACACACACACACACACACACACACACACACACACACCTCACATCTTCTTTATTCATTCATCAAGCAATGAACACTGATTGTTTGCATAATTTGGCTCTTGTAGTTAATTCTGCTATAAACATCGGGGTGCATGTAGCCCTCTGAATTAGTAGTTTTGTATTCTTTTTGTAAATCTTAGTAGTGTAATTGCTGGATTATAGGGTAGTTCTAATTTTAATTTTTTAGGGAACCTTCATACTGTTTTCCTGAGTGGCTGCACCAGTTTGCATTCCCACCAACACAAGAGAGTTCCCCTTTCTCCACATCCTCTCCAACACTTGTTGTTTCTATTGTTGATGATTTTAGCCATTATGACATGTGTGAGGTGATATCTCTTTGTAGTTTTGATTTGTATTTCCCTGATGATGAGTGATGTTGAGCATCTTTTCACGGATCTGTTGGAAGTAAAATTTTCACTATTCGCAGATAGCATGATACTATACATACAAAACCCAAAATACTCCACCAAAAAACTTCCATAACTGAGAAACAAATTCAGTAAAATCATAGGATACAAAATCAATGTACACAAACTTGTTGCATTTCTATAGACCAGTAATGAAGCAGCAGAGAGAATTTAAGGAATTGGTCCCATTTACAACACACTTAAAAACATACATAAGATATCTAGAAATAAACCTAACCAAAGGGGTAAAAGACTGCTACTGAAAACTATAAAATACTGATGAAATAAACTGAAGATGACATTACAAAATGGAAAAACATGCCGTGTTTATGGATTAGAACAAATGTTGTTAAAATGTCTGTACTACCCAAAGCAATCTACATTTTAACTATCAAAATACCAAAAGCATTTTTCACAGAGCTAGAACAAACAATCCTAAAATTTGGATGGAATCACAAAAGACCACAAGTAGCCAAAAAATCTTGAAAAAAAAAAAGCAAAGCTGGAGGCGTCACAATTCTGGACTTCAAGTTATATTACAAAGCTATAGTGATCAAAGCAATATGGTACTGGCATCAAAATAGACACATAGCTCAATAGAACAGAATAAAAAAAACAAGAAGTTAACCCACAACTATATGGTCAATAAATCTTTGACAAAGCAGGAAAGAATGTCCAGTGGGAAAAGTAATGTCTCTTCAACAAAATCTGCTAAAGCAACATACAAAAGAATGAAACTGGTCCACCATTTTTTTTAAAGCCAAAAAGTATAAAACTCGCAGACATGTTTTCTGGTTTGGAAAATGTAATAAATATTATATAAATGTTACATATACATGTTATATATTCATGGTTAGGATTGTGTAATTATATATCTTTCACTTGTATTTAGATAAGAGATACTACTAATTATATGTGCTTATGATAATATTTTTGATGTTTTATATTTGTCCTATTTTTTTTAACACTGACTTGTTTGTACAGAAAGCACAATAAAAGAACAGAACATCTATGAGATAAACTGCATTCCATAATTAGCTTATATCCTTTGGCCTATATCTTTGTCCTAAAGAGTCTAAAATATTTGGAAGAGTATGCTATATTTTATGGAACAGTTAAATTTTGATTACTGGAAGTCTCTAGTATCTCCGTGGGGTTCTATGGGATTTCATATTCACACTTCACCATTTTCTATCCTATAAGGTTACCTTATTAACAATGTCCAGATCTTCAGTTTGGCCTCATTCTTCTTTAGTTATTGATATGAAGATGTGAAATTTTCTGGACCAACCTGTATGGCAAGGAAGGATTTAACATTTTCCATTTAGTCCTCTGGTCAAAGAAGAAACAATAGACAAAAAAAAAATCAAAATTACGAATTAAATGTATACATCATATATGTTGAGGCTCCATTAGAAAGTGGAAGATAAATCATAGTTTTATATAACTGTGGTATAGGTGAAATATAATGGGTTGAAGCTGAAGGTTTGAGTTTGGGTTTCATTTTGTCTCTTTTCCCTTTAAAATGTACTGTCATCATTCACCTCTAGACTTTAAAAAATCAGGGTTTTTTTTTCATGCTGTAATTATATACCCCAGCACTTATTTCTTTTATAACTGTCAGTTTATATCACTTAATCACTTTTATTCATTTTAACCAAATACGAGTTTTTAATGAGGAAAAAAAATAGTAAAATAGTGCTTTGTAAATATCAAAATAATATACGATGGTATTTGTCATTATACCACATGTGGAATTAACAGGGGATGTGCTTCATTTTATTTAATTAAATTATTAAATGTTTGAGAATACCTGGAAGTCTTGTATTTATAAGAATGTCTGGGAAGGCTGCTAATTCAAAGTTCCACTGAATGAGATTACCTAGAAATGTACCCAATTCTTTCTAACTTGTGCTCCTTTGGGAACTCCTTTGCCTGTACATAATTATTGTAGGATTTTACTGTCTGCTCATGAAATTAACAAGCTGATGCTCAGACAACTTTGATCACTCATTTCAGAACAATGATAGAATAATACTTTTTCATATCAGTATTCATTGAATCATTCATTCATTCATTCATTCACTCATTCATTCATTTCTTTATTTGATAAATGCTCACCCTGGACTAGGCACTGAAATAAGCCCTAGGAAATATATAGCAATGAGCAAAGCTCCTAAAGGTCCACAGGGTGCTTTTAACGCAGCAACATTCCTTCCATTGTGATAAAGGATGAGTTGTGAATTAAGACTCAGAAGAAAGGAGTCAGGTCTAGTTCCTTTCATGATGTAACTTTGAACAGCCTTTCTGCCATCATTACTGTGATTTGTAAGTCATTTAACTTTTAAGGAAAACTTAAAATTCAGTTAAGTTGGGATCCTTGGCACATATCAGAATCATTTTGGAATGTGTAGTCACTCCCTAGTATGGGTAAATGTTACAAGACATTATCTATATTAATATTCCATAGCAAGATTATCTATCAGTCTTGTGACTATCAATCAGAAAGTCAGGTGTACAATAATTGCTCATTGCTTTATTTGTTTTACTAATGTAGAATTTAATCCCATTTCCAGGGGCCTATGGGGGGAAAAAAAGCTAACCATTTGAGTATCACCACCACATCACAGTTATCTTAAAATTTCCTAAATTCCCTGTGAATTGCCAAAGCTTCAGAGTGCTTGAAAATGTCTACCACTCCTACAGGTGAATATAGGGGTGGGATGAGGGAATTTGGGTGGATTGTCAATGGGATTTATTACACTGGAGTAAGTTTGGCCTGAATTAAAAATATTAAAAACTACAGTCTGTGTGACCCTTATAATTTGGTCAATATTAATATAAATTTTATATGGTAAAATGGCTACACATAAGGATAATACTGTGACATTTATTTTTCAATGAAAAATATATAAAAGTTTCTATTGAAAACAAAGAAATAATTTACCTCACAGTAAAGGATTAAGAAGACCTTACAATCCTCAATATCAAAATGAGGAATTTCAGAACATTATAATACTAGATACCATCACTGGCTCTTGCTTCCATGTAAAAATGTTCATGCTGATTTGTTATATGTTTAGCACACCAATTAACTGACATTTAGTATTTATAGGGGAATATTTTACAAATCAAAAGTAAAAAGAAGTTAAATTTATTTAAGAACATGCCTTAAATATAGTGAAGGAAAATTAGTATATTTTTAAAATTTTTTTAATGTTTATTATTTATTTTTGAGAGAGAGACAGAGAGACAGAGTGAGCGGGGAGGGTTAGAGAGAGAGGGAGACATGGAACCCAAAGTAGGCTCTGGGCTCTGAGCTGTCAGCACAGAGCACAACACAAGGCTGGAAGTCAGAAAGTGTGAGATCAAAACCTGAGCCAAAGTCGGATGTTTAACAGACTGAGCCACCCAGGTGCCCCAAGGATATTTAATATTTTAAGTATGATTAAAATCATACAGCAAGAAGATGTGAAGTTTTTTATAATTGAAATTTTATTGCTTCTTATTTGTTTGGAAACTATTTTGGTCATATCATGGTTTCCTCTCCATTTTTGAACTTTTAAAATCTTTAAATATATGTAAATAATGTATCCATTTATAGTTGTAAAGGTATTTCTAGGTATCAGCAATTAGAAAAGAAAGCTATATTTGTGTATATATATATATATATATATATATATATATAATTCTAGGTAAACGATTATGTAAAATTAAACTTTTTCTTTTTTTATGTCCTTGCAGTTTCTAAATTTTTTAAATTTGAGTAGAGTTGACACACAATGTTATATTAGTTTCAGGTGAAAACACAGTAATTCAACTTCTCTGTACCTTATGTTATGCTCACCACAAGTGTAGGTACCATCTGTCACCAAACAACACTGTCACAGTATTATTGACTCTGTTCGCTGTGCTGAACCTTTTATTCCCATGACTTAGTCATTGTGAAACTGGAAGCTCACTCCCCTTCATTGATTTTGACTATTCCCCGACCCCCCTCCTTTCTGACAACCATCAGTTTGTTCTCTGTATTTACAGATCTGATTCTGCTTTTTGTTTGTTTATTTGTTTTTTATTCTTGTTAGATTCCACATATAAGTGAAATCATATGGTATTTGTCTTTCTCAGTCTGACTTATTTCACTTAGCATGATACCTCAAGGTCCATCCATGCTTTAAGAATACAAGTACATGGTGAAAAAGATACTGATTAGCAAAACCAAACATACCCTGTCACTCATATAAATTTACTGATTGATTTTCATCCAATTGGTAATATGAGAGAACACACATGGCTTCAGTAAGTAATTTCAATTTAGTCATTTCTGGCATACTTCAAAAGCTAATAAATGATTCATAACCTATTTTGGTAGAAAAAAAGCTTTTTAAATCTGATTCTTACTTATAACACAGTTATAGATAATGATAAAATAGATGACTTTTCCCACCTCCCAGCCAAGACTAAACACACAGTAGTGAAGGTTGATTTTTATCTGAAAACTAATTAGAAGAAATCTCATCAAAATCATCCTTACTTTTTTTTATGTTTTAACTCTCTGAGCTGGTAATTACCCTTTAATCAAGTTGACAATACTAGATGCTATAATAAAGATCAAAGTGACACATTTTTCTTTATTTTTAATGTTACTTTTTTCCTTTTAATTTTTTAATTAGACAAACCTTATCTTTAAAAGTGATGAATTTACTCTATATTTGAGGGGCTAATAAAGACTATAGAGAAAAATGTTATCTTGATTTATAAACATTGTTAGTAGTTTACATGAATAGAAAATATTTATATTGAAGTAGAATTAAATTTAAAAGTGATATATATATGCATGTCAAATAATAAAAGTAAAAATTAAATAAATATTAATTTAATAGCATATGTACAACCTTTTTTTATTCATTCTCTTTCACTGAGCATCTATTATGTCTCATGCATCTTTTTAAAAAATATTTTTCTTATAATAGTAAATTAGACAAGGTCATAACTCTTTTAGATGTACATTCTAGTGGGTTTAGAAAAATACTAAGGAAATGAATAAACCTTACAGAGAATTAAAACAATGTGAAGTGTTTGAGACATGGTTGATAATTCAGTATTAAACAAGATCTCATGGGCATCTTAAGGATGAAAAGAAAATGTTAAGGTCATAGGGCCATGCATTCCAGGGACCAAACCAGAAACTAGATTGGGAATTTGTAAGATGCTGTCACAGAGGAGGTGGGGCAGAGCATTTATTTTTAATCCCAGTTTACATTTTATTCCAGGTATAATGGGAAACCATCTGAGAGTTTTGGATAATGAAATGGCATAATCAGAAATATCATTCTGATTGCTGTGCAAAGAATGGATTTTAGAAAAAGAAAATTAAAATTTGGAAGGAAAAAAGTAAGATTATTTTAACAGTTTGGTTGATAATACAGGCTTAGTTTGCAATCTTAGTAGTGAAGATAGAAAGAAGTGGATGGATTTACCATGTGTTTTGTTTTGTTAGTGACATCATTTAAGACATTGATAGACTAGCTTTAGGAATATTGGTAAAAAATAATAATAAATCAACGATAATAACAATTAAAAAACGAATATAGGAAAAATGGTCTCTCTTTTTGCCTTTGCAAAAAAAATATTTTTAATGTTTTGCTTTATTTTGTTTTGAATGCATGTTTGAAATGTCCCTTAGATTGCCTAAAGGTGATAACAATTAGGAGCATAACAAGAATAGGTTATAACAGAATCTATTATTTTAAGATAACTGGTAGGTCAGTGGTTTTCAGAGAGGACGTTTTTACAACCTGTAAGCTTTCTAAGTATTTTGATTAAGAATCTTATAAATGTTTATTGATGGAATAGGATGTATTAGCATTCTACTGAGGAACAGGAGCAATAGAATATATATATATATATATATATATATATATATATATAGAGAGAGAGAGAGAGAGAGAGAGAGAGAGAGAGAGAGAGAGACTGACAGTAAAGTCAGTGGTGTAATTCAGATCACATCCTACAACCTGAGAACCAGGGGAGTTCACAGTGCAGTCTGGGTGGGAAAGCCTGACAACCATGAGTGCCAAGGGCAGAAGACCAATGTTGCACCTCAAGCAATCAGGCAGAACGAGAAGATTTCTTCCTTCCTCTGCCTTTTTGTTTATTCAGGACTTCAACCTGGATTGCGTGATGCTCTCCCATATTCAAAAGATAAACTGCTGTATGAATCCACCCAGAAACACCCTCACAGACAGACCCAGAAATAATGTTCAGTCAAATATCTGGGCATCCCATGATCCACTCAAGTTGACATACAAAATTTCACAACATGTAACCTACATTCAGGAAAGTTCATATATTATTAGGCACTGTTTTCCAGTATACAAATTCATAAACAGAACATTACCAGGGCCCCAAATGCTCTCCTCCTATTCTCTTTCACCATTTATCTACTTCCTACTTCTCAGCTAAGGCAAAACATTACCTTGACTTCTAACAGCATAGAATAATTTTGCCTGTTTTCGAACTTTCTACAACAGGAGTCATACTTTGTGTATACTGTTGTGCCCTGTTATTTACTCAACATAATGTTTAAGATATGTATCTACATTGTGATGCAACTGACCTACTTGGAGTTTGAAGTTAAAGTTAAAATGGTTTGTAATGTCATAATTCTAATTTAATTTCTAAAAGGGTTTTAAATCAATCAAAGAAAATATGACTATCGAGTTGAATAAATCATTATTTTTAAGCAGTTTATGAAGTCCATACAAATTTCTCTCTTTTAACATGTGTACATTTATCCCAAAGAAACCCTAACCCTAATAAATAATATGAATATTATTCAGTAGATATACTTAACACAAAAAATTCAAAGAAATACATTTATAAATGCATACAAGATAATCATAACATATTGTTTGCAGCAATTTCTTTATATTAAACTTACCCTAGACTGTAACTCAAAGATCAAACCAATCTAGGAAGTCTTTTGAGAAGACTGAGTTACTTTCAGCATCAGTTATCACTTATGGGAAATTCTACATCTATCTTTATATTTAGCATACAAAGAATCATTTGAAAGTCCACTTGTTTTTCTCTTTTATCCTTAGGCAAAATTTTGGATGGAACTAACATATCATCCTAACATTCATAAATATAAAAAGTGATTTATTACTACATATAAAGTTAATTATTATCGTTATCAAATTCAGTTTTAAGCTACTTATGTGTCTAGCTCTTAACATACACTATTTTATTTAGTTAGCTCAGAGTTCTTCTGAAATCATGTGTCCCATTCTGATTATATGCAATAAACTGTAACTCCATTACTCTCAAGGTAATAAATTCAGTCATAACCTGTTCCTGCTACATGACTAATTGGCTTATCTGGGAAGCATCTCAAAATAAGTGTGGGAAAAACACAGCTTTTTACTTATGGTAATATGGGTCTAAGGAATATAGAACACGAAATGATAACTAGATGGTTATATATGGATGAATGATTATGTAGATTATATATTAAAATATAGAATGTTTTAAATATTTTAAAAAGATAATTAGCTGTTTGAATAAAAATAACAATAACAATATATGTATATGCATAAGTAAAATATGAGACAATAGTAGCACAGGGCATAAAGAAGAAAAATTGAAGTATTTATGTTATATGTGAAGTGGCATAATAGCAATTAAAGGTACTTAATTCAAGGTAAAGACTGTGACAGATTAAAACATATACACTGTAAATGCTTAACAATCACTGACATAACAATCTAAAGAGTTACGGCTAATAAGGCAGGAGAGGAGACAAAAATGAATTATAAAAACACACTGTATTGATTCAAAAAGGAGGAAAAAAATAACATAAAAACTAGAGGGAAAGGGAATAAAGACCAGATAGGACTAATATAAAAACAGTAAGATGATAGACTGAAACCTAATCATATCAATAATTGAATTAATTATAAATAGTCTAAATAACCTATCTAAAAGACAGATTATCCTAGTGAAAAAATGGCAAGACCAAATCACATGGTGTTACCAGAAAAATACTGAAGTATAAATAAATAGGTTAAAAATGAAATAAGAAGTAAAAATACACATTGTAACACAAGTTACATACAATTAAACATAAAATAATTATTTAAGAATTGCTATTTTTTGAAATTCACCTTTAATCAGGTATCCTATTTTTATTTATTTATTGTTTCATAACTCTGGGGACACAAATTTTTGGCATCAATAGTTTTCCATAAGGATAAAGAAAGAAAAACAATTAGAATTATAAGTGTATAATTTGAAAGTGTTCATAAGGTATTTATTGATATGCTATACTTTATACTACTGAAATATCTGATCTTTGGTTACATAAGACCTTCAGGAAAAAGAAAAAAAGTCAGTAAAGTATCTTTATACTTAACTTTTAAGTTCTTGATAGCCAAAATAGTGTCCAAATTAAGACAATCATGTTAATACGCTTAAGTTCCTTTTTAATTTTCACTCTGTCATTGTGATGAAGCAATGGGTTAGTAAAAGAGCAAAGTAGGACTAGGAAACCCATTTTTTTTTTAATATGTTTGTATTTTTATATCACTAGTTTTGGATTTTTTTTAAAATTTTTTTTTCAACGTTTATTTATTTTTGGGACAGAGAGAGACAGAGCATGGACGGGGGAGGGGCAGAGAGAGAGGGAGACAAAGAATCAGAAACAGGCTCCAGGCTCCGAGCCATCAGCCCAGAGCCTGACGCGGGGCTCGAACTCACGGACCGCGAGATCATGACCTGGCTGAAGTCGGACGCCCAACCGACTGCGCCACCCAGGCGCCCCAGGAAACCCATTTAAAAAAAAAAAAAAAACTCTTTAAATACAGTTCTTGCTACCAAATTATTAGCAGGCTAGTGAGGGGCTCAGTCAAGTTTATAAGATTTACAATAGAGTGTGACTTTTGCTTGGCAGTAAGATCAAGACACGCTCAAGTTGCTATAAGAAAACAGAACAAGGGCAAGGATACCAGACTGGGAAAGACAATGATGAACTTCCAGACTGAGTGACATGTGAGGTAATCTTAAAGGATGAAAATGATTTAGAAAAACTTAGACCAGGAAAAGTATATATCAGAGAGCAGGAAAGTCGTTTGCCAAAAATTGGATGTGAGAAAGAGCACAGCTTGTGTATCTGGAGAGTTGGAACTGTTTCGGTACAGGTGGAAAAGAATCTGATAAAGAAGTTTCAGAATTCACTAACCAGGTCATGAAGCCCTTTGACTGCCATGTGACTTTTTATGTCTCCTCTTTATTTATTTATTTATCTTTCCTACTCTGCATTTTATTTAATGTTGTCAAACACCGCTCTTTACCTTATAGGTGTTAATGGAGAGATAAAGTCTGTGATTCTGAGTATTTTGCTCCGGCATTGCCTCTTGCTCACAGGGAAATCCTGGCAAAGCCGCTTAACCTATCTGTGGTTCTGAAACTTCATCTGCTAAATGAACTTAATTAAGTATGTCAATCTGTCATTAATACAGTAAAATCATCCATTGTGGTGTGAGAAATAGCTCTAGAGAAACCAACATGCTGCATAGGAACCATTGCTAGTTTGCTTATTAAATAATTACATATTTTTGACAAACCAGGAATGTTATCAATTGGAATTAATGAGATAAAGAGCATGGAGAAAGTTTTCAAATCTCTTAAAATAGTTTCTAATATAGTATTTGTGTTTCCCAAACAACCACAACCAAATTTTTGTAAAAGTAAAAGAGCATTTTAGGGTGGCTGATATGTTATTTTAAATTGTCTGTTGTCAAGGTAACCTGTTCTTTGGGATTTGTGGTAGAAAAGATTTCCAAATCACAGCTAGAACTCTCCATGGGTGTTAGTCAGACAACCACCTGCCACATTATAGATTTGTTTCTTGATTCTGTTCTCCAAGGAAATAGTTACTGTTAAAATACTATATACAGGATATCTCCAAGTTATGAGAGACCTTTATAATGGCTTCATTTTATATATGGGAATGCAAATGCATTTAGAATGGTATGATAAGGGCATGGATTTAATTACAAGCTAAATACCTTTGAACTGAAATTTGTCTTTGCTACAAAATAGATATAGTACAAAACAAAAAAAGGCTGGAAATTAGTTATGATAGTTAATAGTTACATACTATACATAACCAGATTGGAATGATTATAAATTCAACTAATCCAGTAGTGAACTGCCAGGGCCTATATACGTGGAACTTTGAGTTGCCAATAATTGGATGTAAACTCTATATTTTTTGACGTGTTAGAAGGAATTGCTTTCTCTACCAGAATTTCACACAATTTATAATTAAATAACCATCTTGTTGGCAAAATTTTAAAACATGCTTGTAAATTATTGGCAAAGCACTAAGAGATGTGTTCTTTTTAAAAGGTGAATTCTGCTTCTGGACCTCCCAAATCTCAGATGGCTTGCAAATGTCTCTACCAAGAGAGTATGACAGAAATGATGCAGTGTGATTCCTGAGGTTATGTCATACAGCTTCCATCTGGTTCTCTTTGGTAACTAACTTGTGGAAACTTGAACTGTCATATAATAAGTCTGATCTCTGGGCTGTGAGGAAGCACAGTCCCATGGGCTTTTTCAAATTCACTCTTTGTATAATGATGTAGAATATAGAACCATTTGTAAGGGTTTGTAAATTATCAGTGAAGATTTTTCCCACAAGAATAATTAAAACACCAGGAGAATTATCAATTTTTTAGTGCAAGAATATGTATTTTAAGTTACAGGTGGTTTTTCTTCCTCCTACATGGTGGCCTGGGGAATAGTAGGTAAGAAAACTTGAGATTGAGTTTATGTGTAAAATTTAGTGATAGATTTGGGAAATGTTGTGTGCCAAATTCGCAGTGTATCTGGAAAGTGAGAGACAGCATCGTCAGAAAAAGAAGTGGTAAGTCATCGAGAAATAATATGAAATATCAGAGGCAACCTTAGCCTTTGTATTGTCCCATCCATAGCTGACATTGACTGTTGGCAGACTGTACCATATATCAACAGCACAATATCAATCAGGTTAGCACCACAGAGGTGGATTCTCAGAAATTACCTGGAAAAGGGGAACGGACTGAAATGCCTGCTATTGTTAGAAGTGGTGTCTGAACATTAAAATATGGTAGTTATAAATGTCAGTTTCTTAGCTTAAACTCCTAGAACTAATAAGTGAGTTTAGGAAATGAATACGTGAGTTTGACAAATAAATCATGGAAGTGTAAGATGTTAACAATGATAGAAACTAAGTGAGGGGTACATGAGATTTCTCTGTACTATCTTTGTAACTTTTCTGTAAATCAACATTATTCTGAAGTAGAAGAGTTTATTAAAAATGTAGTGAAAATATGGTGATGTAAACGGAATTTTCTTTCTTTTCCATTCCTCTAGTAAAGAGAGAAATTAGGCAATAACAGAGAATTTGGAAATGATACCACAGTGTCATTTTTTGAAAAGCTTCATGATTATATCCAAATCAGGAAGAGTTCAGTCACGCTTAGTATCTAAGGGCAAGACTATTTATTTGCAAACTGTGTTATTTGATGAAATATACATGCATTAGGTATATAAGAAAGGTTTTCTTCCATAGATGCAGCAAAATCATTTGACAAATTTCAATATCCATACATGATTAAAACTCTGAGCAAGTTAAGAATTAAAGCAATTTTTCTAAACTATTAAGAACAGCTATAAAAACTTACTGCTAACATCATAATTTATGGTTTGTAACATTTTCAAGGTGATTCTGAAACTGAACTTCATTTATTTTTTTTAAATTTTTTTAACATTTATTTATTTTTGAGACAGAGAGAGACAGAGCATGAGCAGGGGAGGGTCAAAGAGAGAGCGAGACACAGAATCCAAAACAGGCTCCAGGCTCTGAACTGTCAGCCCAGAGCCCGATGCGGGGCTTGAACTCACGGACCGTGATATCATGACCTGAGCCGAAGTCGGACACCCAACCGACTGAGCCACGCAGGCGCCCCTGAAACTGATCTTTAAAAGAAAAAAAGTTCAGGAATCTTAAATGCATTGATTTGTTTTTGATTGCATCATTCTTAGGTAAGATGCTTCTCTTATAAAAGTAATCTATTCCAAGTAATTATTATTATTTTTTAAATTTTGCATTAAAAAATCACTGCAGAATTGGGAGCTTTATGCAAGCAATTCTTACTGATTTCCTTTTTTAAAGAATTTGAGGTTCTGGTTTTTCAAGTTCTTCAATAACAAGAATTATTTAAAACAATCATCAGAATATGTATTAAGCAGTTTTGATTAAAGATTGTAGTTGATGAATGTAACTTTATTAGTTGCATTTGGGATGGTGACAATTTCATCATAATCCCATGTTCATTGTATATATTGTCATATTCAACATTGTTTTTTAAATAACTTTCAGTGTTTTCAGGATGTTTGGATGTTCATGATTTTAAAATGTATTTTCATAATTTTCTCTATTGTATTTCAGGTATCTGATTTTCAATCTCTAATTCATTTTTCAATTTTAAAAGGTAAATTTGGGGCACCTGTGTGGTTTAGTTGGTTGAGCATCTGACTCCTGATTTCATCTCAGGTCGTGATTCCAGAATTGTGGGATCAAGCCCCGTGTTGGGCTCCACATTGAGCATAGAGTCTGCTTGAGATCCTCTCTTTCTCTCTCTCTCTCTCCTTCTGCCCCTCTCTCCTGTCCATGCTCTCTTTCTGCCTAAAATAAATAAATTTTTAAAAAAGTAAATTTAATATAATATATATTTTATATAGACAGATTATATATAAAGTATATATTATATATATATAAGAATTATACTAAAGTTTTCAAAGTGGCTTTGTAGTCTCATAAGGAATATCACTATGGTGCAAGTGAAGCTATCCCCAGTCCAGAGTTACAAATGAGACCTTTCTTTGTTCAAAAGCAATTGTCAGTAGAAGCTAACTGAGTATAACAGTTTTTGTGTGGTCAATGGAGATATTTAACACAATATTAATGATGTCACAAACTCTTAAAAAATAGTCAAAGTACTGATTAGGCTGCTTATTTCCCCCTCACTATGCGCCTGTGTTGTTGGATAGTAATTAAGTTTAGATTTAAAGCAAACCAACAGTGTCACAAAATCACAATGTATTAATAACTGGTAAAGGAAAATTATAGGAAGGATGATTACACTGGGAAAGTACTAAACTAGGTTTTGGCTATCATAACTGATGAGACTTTGGGCTTCCTTTGGGAGTATATGTGTTTTGGTTAAACAAGGGTCAGTTTTAACAGATTTTTAAGGCAGGAGTATGTACATCAACCAATGTTTCCTTTGATACTAGGTCTCCAAAAGAATAGACTAAAGTAAATATTTTCCTAGCATTTGAACTCTTTGTATTTTTGAGGAATCCTCATTAACAGGAAAAGAATGAGCAAGTCAGTCCTCCACAGATTCTGGGAACTAGATCAAGCACAGAAGACATAATGTCAGCCAATCAGAACTCCTGCATGGGTCTTTGAATCTACAGGAGTGATTACAAACACAGTAAGACTGTTTTCTGTTCTAGACTTGCTCTAGGCTTTTGCCTATTTTTCAAGTTTTCTTGTTAACCCTTCCATATATTCAAAGACCTATCATCTAGCCTTCTAATATTTTCTCGTCTAATTAATTTATCCAGAAGAATTGCCTATTTTGGCAACAAGAAACTCAAAATCAGGGGTGCCTGGGTGTCTCAATCAGTTAAGCATTGTATTTGGGCTCAGGTCATGATCTCATGGTTCATGAGTTCGAGTCCCACATCGGGCTCTGTGAGTACAGCTCAGTCTGGAGCCTACTTCAGATTCTGTGTCTCCCTCTCTCTCTCTACTCTCCTCCACTCATGCTGTGTCTCCCTTCCAAAAATAAAGAAACATTAAAAATATTTTTAAAACAAAACTCAAAATCAAAACAAACACTGAAAATGAAAAAGGATGAGTCTCACATAGGAGGAAATGTTCTCCTTCTCTCTTAACTGATGAAAATCAGCATGTGGAGCTACAAGTTTCCACAATTCTAAACCATTTTCAAAAAGTAAAATGATTTATTAAGAAATATTTTTCAGTTGGAGAAAATGATCACAAATTTACCAACCAAATATATATTTTCAAACATATTCTTCATGAACCAATGAAATAAATAAAATACAATTAGAAAATATAATAGATCCAACAGACTATTTTGTTCCTTTGTTTTTGCTTGATAGAAAAGAAACATTGTGGCAGGAAGTTTCCTCTGAAGGTTGCAGAATATGCTGGTTTAAACAACATTTTTACTGAAATATTTTCTCTGTGTTAGACACCTACCATGAACATTTGAACAAATTATTCTCTGCCAATTTTTATCCTCCTTGTAAAAATGGAAAAAACCTATTAGGGACACTTGAAAAGAGACCTTGGCTCTGAGATCAGACTAAACTCACAATGACAAAATAATATGAGCATAGGCAGTCACATGGCAAAGAATTGACTTCTGTATCAATGAGTTGAAGAGGAAATTCAATTTTATGGTAATTTGTATCTTGGCTACCTTTATTGAATAGTGAAGCAAAATAACAGGCTTGTTAATTATAATTTGGAAGATGTTTTATGAAAATGTTGATTTCTTTTGGTTTAAATAACACCAATGAGTATATAGCTTCAGTGCTGATTCTAATAAATTTTCTTTGACATGGGTTTTAGTAAGTTTATCAATAATTAATTTATTATCATTGAGAGACTCATTAACATCTTCCGAAAATCACATGGTAGAAATCTTTGGCATTTAACCTTAAAAATAAATCAGTTTGAGTTTTAGTTCTATATCTGTATTGATAAAATAATGGAGTTAGTGTGAATTATCTTGTAAAATTCTTTCCAGATTAAAATAAAAAGAAATCCCTTAAAATTGAATTCTCCTTTAATGTCCTTTTTTAAAAATAAAAAAAATATATAATTATTTTATTTATATTTATTTACTTAGAGAGAGAGTATGAGTGGGGTAGAGAAGCAGAGTTTCAGAGAGAGAGAAAATCTTAAGCAGGCTCCATGCTCAGTGCAGAGCCCAACATAGGACTCAGTCCCACAACCTTGGGATCATGAACTGAGCAGAAATCAAGAGTCAGCCTTTCAACAGACTGAACCACCCAGGTGCCCCTCCTTTGATCTCCTTTGATCCAAAACATTTTCAGGAGGGACGCCTGGGTGGCTCAGTTGGTTAAGTGTCTCACTCTTGATTTCGGACCAGGTCAAGGTCATGATCTTGTGGTTCATGAGATGGAGCCCCTTGAGGGGCTCTTGCTGTCAGCATAGAGCCTGCTTGAGATTCTCCTACCTCTGCCTCTGCCCGTCCCCCACTCACACTCTTTTTCTCTCAAAAATAAACAAACATTGAAAAAATTTTCAGGAGAATATCCAATTGAAAATATTGTTATCATAGTTGTAGTGCACTAACATATTTTCTTCCTTTTGAAAATATATTAATGCACTACAAGTATCATAACAATAGTTATGGGTATCTTTTTGGGTATCCTGCATTTTTGTATTAGACATCACACAATGTATGTTTTATGTATTATTATGATAACTAAAACAAAAATGATGAACAGTCAACATTAAGGAAATAAAGCTGTGCAAAGAAATGTTTTTTTTTTGGGGGGGGGGTCAAATTATCCAGCCACCCAAAGCACATGGACATACATCAGTGAATTTCAGATTTTATCCATTTTAACTGAGCCAAACAAATATTCTTATCAGGGTAGCAGAATGATTAGAGCTTCTGTTCTTCTGTGTGGTTAAAATAAATAATGATATATTCATTTTTCACTTAGAGTGAGATCTTATTAAAAGTAAGTTTTGACTCTGAGTCTCTTTATGTTCTGAAAAATGTAAATGAACAGTAGTCCTCACTCAAGACAAAACACAACTGGGTTTAACAGCAGACTGGGTGAAGTAATACAAATAAATAAATATTGCTACCATGTGATACAGTAATTCCACTACTGGATATCGATTCAAAGAATAAAAACACTAATCAGAAAGATTTACGCACCCCTATGATCACTGCAACATTATTTAGAGTAACCAAGATATGGAGACAATTGCAGTGTCTGTCAAAGAATGAATGGATAAAGAAGATGTGATATGTATCTACAATGGAATATTACTCACCTATAAAAAAGAATGAAATCTTGCCATTTATGACAACATGAATACACCTAGAGGATATTATGCTAAATGAAATAAGTCTTAAAGAGAAAGATAAATATTGCATGATTATGTGTGGAATCTAAAAACAAAACAGGCAAAACAAAACTCAGACTTATAGATACAGAGGAGAGACTGATGTTTGCTGGAGGGGAGGGTGTTTAGGGGCATTAAATGGGTGAAGGGGATTAAGAAGTACAAACTTCCAGTTATAAAATAAATAAGTCATGAGAATGTAACATACAGAGTGGGGAGTATGGTCAATAATATTGCATTAACTTTACCAAGTGACAGATGGTAATTAGATTTATTGTGGTGACCATTTTGCAATGTACACAAATGCCAAATCACTATGTTGTGCACCTGAAAATAATATAGTATTGTGTATCAATTATACCTCAACTCAAAAAAGACAAATTACAACTTACTATTTAAGGAGATTATTCAACAGATATACTTATTCTGGGTTTTGTTGTTGTTTTATTTTTTTTTTAATTTTTTTTTCAACGTTTATTTTATTTTTGGGACAGAGAGAGACAAAGCATGAACGGGGGAGGGACAGAGAGAGAGGGAGACACAGAATCGGAAACAGGCTCCAGGCTCTGAGCCATCAGCCCAGAGCCTGACGCGGGGCTTGAACTCACGGACCGCGAGATCGTGACCCAGCCGAAGTCGGACGCTTAACCGACTGTGCCACCCAGGCGCCCCCGTTGTTGTTTTAGAGAGAGAGTGCAAGTGGGGGAAAGGTGCAGAGGGAGAGAGAGAAAGAATCATAATCAGGGTCCACACACAGTGTGGAGCCTGATGCAGGGCTCCACACGGGGCTTGACATGGAACTTGACATGGGGCTCTATCCCACGACTCTGGGATCATGACCTGAGCTGAAATCAAGAGTGGGATGCTTAACCACCTGAGCCACCCAGGTGCCCCAGAAATATATTTTTTCGCACAAAATGGTAATTTTATTAAAGCATAGAGACAGGACTTGTGAGCAGAAAGAGCTTCCTCCAGATACAGTTATTCTTAATGGCTATAAGATTCACTACATCTCATCGAAAGCTGATTTACTCATATTCATGTGCCTACTTTAAAAAGGTGCAGTCAATAAATGAGCATTCCATATATGGCATTATTCCCAGAGAAGTAAAGAATAGAAGGAATGTAAATAAAATAATTGAGGAAAATGAGATATGATCTTCATGGCCTACATTATTTGCCACAGTGATCATTGCTGAATTTATAATTTTATACCCATTTTTATATTCATTGAGGAATAAAAGAATTTGAAATAAAAATGGGGTCTGTGACTTCATGTAACTAATGCCTGATTAGTTGAGTGTAATCTCATCTCCACAATCATCTTCACTTTGAGTATTTTCCTTTACCAAATTTCACATAAGATAAAGGAACTTGGCAGGCATTAAAAAGGCATTTACAAGCTTTTTGTTTTAATTCTTTCAACATGATTACTTTTCATGGCTGCATATTTTTATGCCCACACTTCCCTGTGTTCATTAATGAAAATGAGGGAAATAGACTGTTCTTAACAATAAAGGGCAGCTATGGAGAGTTTTCTTAATGTAGAGCAGTGGAGGAAGATACTGAATACAATACACATTGCTGTGAGTTGCCACCAGCCCATACCCCACGTGTTTGATTATAAGTTCTAAATGGTGACCCTGTGAGCAGATCATGGGGATCATGGTTGGATGTGAAGACCATAATCTGGAGTTCGGTCACAAAACACTCTCTTGTTGTGTCCTTTATTCCATGAATAACTGGTATAAATTGCAGAATATACATAAGAAGAGTAATAGCCCAACAATCCTCATAGAATAGATTCAAAAGCCAGTTCTGCTCTTTCCTTGTTTTGTGACATGGCCTCTGAAACTCTATAAAGAACTGTAAATTTTCACAATTCCAATACAACTCAGACAGTGTAAATATTAAGGATGAGAAAAATTCTAAATGAATTACTAAATATAATTACTATTATTTTTCATTAAATGTGATTACTATAATAACATATACTGTAAAACATGAGCTAAGAAACAAGCAAAAATAATAAAAGAAAAACAAGCTGATAAGCAGCAGAACCAAAACTTAAAACAAATAGAAACACCTAAAATCTTGTCAAAATAAACTTTCAAAAACATATTTTGTTAAAGTTCTGTAAGAGTACTATAAGAAGCTTGATTTAGTTTTATATCTCTCCCTAAAAGAATAGAACTGCCAAATTATACATAATACTTCACTCCCCAACTAAGGCGTAAGCTTTTGTCCTTATTAATTCAGTCATTAAAATTTGAACATCACCACAAAATGTAAGTAATTACTATGATCTAAACTTTTACTAAAGAAAATTTTAAGGATGGATGTAACAACACTGTATATGGCTATAAAACCTTTACAACAAGATATGATTATTTCTATATTTAAATTATTTCAACAATTTAAGATTGCAATAAAATAAGTTAACATTAATTTAGCATGGAAAGTAGTTAGAGTTTTGACAATGTGAGAGGCTAGTTTTCATGGTCTAACAAATACCTTGCGTAAAGTGTGTGTGTGTGTGTGTGTGTGTGTGTGTGTGTATAAAATATGAAGACTAAGCGAGAAGAATAAAAGGGGAGGATTTTCCCTGTGGGCAAGTGCAAATATTAGTCAATTTTAAACCAGGAGCAAACAAAAAGGATCTTTCTCCTGGATTAAGTAGAAGGAAAGGGTCCAAGATGGTCCTAGATCTAGAACTTTCCCCTTGCTCCGGTAAAGGGAAACATAAATCTTCTGTGGAAGAAACGTCATTGATTTGTGCTCTGAGATTTTTCACAGACTAAGATATATAAAACATGAACTAGGAAACAAACAAACAGAAAATAAATAACAGAAAATAAATAAACAGCAAAGCAAACCAAACAAAAAGCCAATAAGCAGCAGAACCAAGACTGAAACCCAGGTAGAAGGCCTCCAGAATATGTTCTTAACCAGCAACCATCCAAATGTCTTAGCACAGGCTGCCATAACAAAATACCATACAATGTCCGGCTTAAACAGAAATTTACTTCTCAGAGTTCTGCAAGCTAAAAAGTCCAAGTTCAGGATTCCAGGATGATAAGCTTCTGGTGAAAGTCCTCTTCCTGGCTTTGAGATTATTTGCCTTCTTGCTGTATAGTCAGATGGCAGTTGGAAAGAGAAAGAGAGAGACTCTCTCCCATGTCTCTTACAAGGGCACTAATCTCTTTCATTAGGGCTCCATCCTCATGATCTGATTTTTATATTTATACAATTATATAAATTTTTATTTTTATATATTATTCCCAAGTCATGAATAGTTTACTTTAAATATATTTTCTTAATTTTCCTCTTAAAAACACAAATTTATTTTTTAAAAATCATGTGTTTCAATAGCTTAATCTATTTTCACATTCTTTCTCTCTCTGCTTCTAATATATTTAAAAAAATATATACTATTTCTTCCAAATATCTTTTTAATGATATTGAATTGATTATGAGATTGGATATTTTAATAATGAATATTCTTGTTTACATACTGCAGTTTTGGTATCTATGTCTTTGTGTGTAATAGAGTAACAAAAATGTTATAGATGGTTGATTTTTTAGTTTAATTACTCTTTAAATTTTTAATTTGTCTAAGATGTTGTAGAATTAGTATTTTAATCCAGAGTCAAACTCCAGAGACCATCTGCTCAACTATTATGTCGCATTGCTTGTGGATATCATTTAATTGTGCTTAACTGAACTTCCCTGGGTTTCATTATATCTAAAATGTGATGATCTAAGGAAAAAGTTTCACTATCTCTGTCTTGTTATGAAATATCAGGCTAAACAAAAATATCAGTTTCTCTTTACTTCAAATATTTTATTTAATACATGCCAGTAGTTCCATCTTTCCCATAATTGTATAAAACATTTTAAGAATTTGATGTAGTTCAGTGTCATTCAGAAATATTTTTTTTTGAAATTCACTAAAGTAGCTTGCCACAGAGAAAAATGAGACTTTATTGCTTCTTTAATGAGTAGACCTAATTTATAATTGGCCTAACCCTATAGGAATTCTAAACAAAAACAAGAAAATGGGGCTCTCAGTAGGAGCTCATTTAAGTTCTCTGTACACAAAAAGAACAGTCAATTGTTTTCCAGTTTCTGAAGATTAAGCTGTTACTTTGCTAACAAAGCCCAGACTTGCCCAGCTTGACAGTTCAGCAAACATTATGCAGATTTCTTATCTCTGCAGGTTAAAACTTGAGAACCTGAAATCATAGTTACTGCTCATCCTGACAGCCCCACCCTTCTCAGTTGTCAAGGGAGAAAAGGTGGATCCAGAGTGGGGATGAGGATAAGGGGAGGTGTCAAAGATACGTTTTTAAAATAATTTTGAAAAGTATCAGCAGACAAAGAGGATATGATGGCCCAGGGGAAAGAAACACTTGGAAAGATGCAGACATTTCTCCAATTTTGTTACCTCTTGAAACAAGTATCTTGCTAAGACAGTCTTGGTGTCATGGTTTCTAATGTTCTGGTGGACATCTATCGAAGGTTCATGCATCTAATACAAGCTGTTCTGTACAGGAGCCAGGAATTTCATAGGGTAGGACTGAAGCAGTTTTAAGAACCTCTCCTTGCCCTCTGTTTTGTTCCTGTCTTGAGTTTAATAGATGTGGTGCTTTTTCTGATTTTTCGCTCTGAGGTATAACAGCAGCTTGTTGAATTGGCAAGAAAACCAAAAAGTTCATCTTTGTATCAATGTCTAAATCTTTAGCTGCATGAAAACATGAAATAATTTCTTAAAAATAACAGCATCATATGACAAGATGTACATTCAATTTGAGAAAAGCAATAAAGTTGCAGCTGCAGTTTTTAAAGGAAAACATTTTAAGCCATTGTTTGTATTTACAAAAATGGAGATGAGCTGAGGAATCAGGTAATTTTTCTCTACTCTTCCCACCTCTTCTGTTGAATTCTGAAAAGCACTTGGATGAGATGGAATTTTATTATTATTATTATTATTATTATTATTATTAATTTTTTCCTGCTTACTAATGAAATAGATTCATAGTAGTTTATGCAGCAAATATATTTTAAAAATGCAATTGTTACTTTAAAAATTATTACTGAGAAGCATTGCATGGCTTAAAAACCAGTAATACAGGCAATCATGACTGAGATTTTCCTGGTATTTGTTAAAGAAGACATAATTTAAACATTTAAGCAGAGACACCAACCAAAAAACAATGCAACATTTAAAAATCATAGTGTAGAAAATAATAGGAATGATATCTTTCCTAATAAGAGTTGTTCTTTCTTACAATAACAAGGAAAGTATATGGAATAAAAAAGATTATGGGATTTGAAGCAATTTAGGGATTGGTTGAAATTAAAACTGATTATTAAATCCCTATAATATAGAAAACACAAATGGTAGATGAAATAGAAACTGTTTAAAAACATTGAACAGTATAGGAAGGAAATACCAAAACATGTTTAATATTTATGTAGTTCTTGGGACTTAAGTTCTGTGAACTAACTTCCTTGCATAAAAATGGGTAATGTTAGTGACATATTTATGCCCATTAAATTATCATTTATAAAGCACATACAACAATCCCTGGCACATGGTGGGCACCATATATAGGTTCATTTTAGTAGTAGAGTAAAACCTTGGTTTGGGAACATAATTCATTCCAGAAACATGCTTGTAATCAAAACAGTCATATATCTAAGTGAATTTCAAGAACCAATGGCTCAGTTGTGATCATGTGACATTCAACATCTTGCAAAACATCACTCGTTTATCAAGTTAAAATTTGTTAGAAATGTTTGCTTGTCTTGTGGAACACTCACAGAACAAGTTACTCTCAATCTGAGGTTTTACTGTATTTTTAATTTTTAAATGCATGTTAAATAGTCAACCTAAAAAAAATCACTGTAATTATATTAGAAAAAGTTTGTGTTTATATGCAAAAAAGCGAGGGCAGTTTCTAAACATAAGAAGATTAAATAGCATGTACCTGAAGTTGGAAAACATTTTCATACTATTTTTCCTTACATATAATCAAGTTCTTACACAGTATCAACATTTTTTGCAGCATAGACCAAACCAGAAAGAAAAGAGTATAGTCACCCAATCATCCCCCAAAGTTGGAATTATAGCAAGGTTCCCAGGAATTTAGATGAACTCAGCAGAGAATAAAAGGAAATGGAGAAACACTGACAGACTTGGTCCAGATTCACAACTCTGTGCCTATGGTTCCAATATGCAAATGGCCCTCAAAATAATTTGATGACAGTGAAATTATTTCAAGTTGTTACTGATTTAACTACATATGAATTTTCACAGATTTTATGGAAGAATTATGAATGTGTTTGATTATGGTCCATTGCCTGAGAGCTTAATGGACATTTCAGAAAATATATGGACTACTTTACTTCTCTAAAATCCAACAAAATTATCATCTCATATTCACATTTGGCCCAAAAGTTATAAAATGAGGGATATAAACCAATGCTTATTTCTGAGTGATTGTTTTAAATGAGAAATATTTGGGTTACTATTTATAGCCATAATACTTTCTCCCACCTCTAAAAGAAAATGGGAGCTTGTGAACAGTTATAAGAATTGAATGAAAATTCCGTTTCTTTTCCACTGAATGATGCTTTAAATTTTGTTTTTAAATTTTATTTTGGTAAGAATACCTAACAACGGATCTGCCTCTTATCAAGTTTAAGTGTACAATACCCAATTGTTAACACAATTGTTAATCAATAAATGTACAGTTTTGTCCAGCAGCTCTCTAGAATTTATTCATCTTGGTTAATTAAAGCTTCATGCCTATTGTTTAGTAATTGTCCCATGCTTCTTTCCCAAAACTTCTAGCAACCACCATTCTACCCTAAGATTCTAAGAATTTGACTATTTTAAGTACCTCATTTAAGTGACATCGTGCAGTATTTATCTTTGTCTGACTGTGTTATTTCATTTAGCATCATGTACTCAAGATTCATCTGTGTTGCATACGACAGGATTTCCTTCATTTGTAGTGTTGAATATTATTCCATTGTATATATATACACCACATTTTCTTTACCCGTTCATGTGTCAATTGACATTTAGGTTGTTTCCACATCTTGACTTTTGTGAATAATGGTGAACATGGAAGTGCTAATATCTCTTTGAGATCCTGATTTCAATTATTTTGAATAAAAACCTAAAAGGAGGATGCTGGATCACACGGTGGTTCTATTACTCATGTTTTGAGGATCCTTTATATTGTTTTCCATAGTAGTTGCATAATTTTGCATTTCCTCCAATAGCATACAAGTGTTCCGAGCTTGCCAATATTTGCCTTTTGTTTTTCTGGTAATAGCCATTCTGACAGATGAGAGGTGATATCACATTGTGGTTTTGACTTGCGTTTCCTTGATGATTAGTGACATAGAGATTGCATGAATATGATACCAAAGCAAGGGCAACAAAAGGGAAAATAGACAAGTGGGACTACTTCAAACTAAAAAGATTCTTCTCTATAAAAGAAACGATCAACAGAGTGAACAGGCAACTTACAGAATGGGAGCAAGTATTTGCAAACCATATATCTGATAAGAGGTTAGTTGAAAACCAATAACCTGATTTTTTAAAATGAGCCGAGCACTTGAATTGACATTTCTCCAAAGAGGACATACAAATAGCCAACAGAAAATGTTTTTAAAAATGAGTAAATGCTTTTGAAACTCCTTTATTTTGATACAAAAGTGTTCTTCATGCTCTTCAGTTAAATCAGTATTTATATTCTTAAAATATAAATTGTAAGGAGTGTCTGAGTGGCTCAGTTGGGTGAGCGTCCAACTCTTGGTTTTGGCTCAAGTCATGATCTCAGGGTTTGTAGGTTCAAACCCCACATCTGGCTCTATGGTGACAGTGTGGACCCTGCTTGGGATTTTCTCTCTCTTTCTCTCTCTGCCTCTCCCCAGCTCACTCTCTGTCCTTCTCTCTCAAAAATAAAAATAAACTTAAAAAAAAGCATTAAAATAGATACATTTTAAATTTTTCTTGTAAAATTTATTCTTAAAACTTTGTATGTAAATATACTTCCCCCTCTTAAGTGTTTCCCACTGACTTTAAAGTTAATGTGAAATTAAATATGAGCAAGAAAACCATCTTATTCAGAAAGGAAATTGCATTTTCTGAAAAGTGGAGCAACCGAATAGAATGAGTCAGATCCCTCACTATCATAGCAACATCCTTTCAGCACCCAATTTTTTATGCTTAGAATATTATATGAGAAAATAAATAAACTTCCATTTTCTTTTGGCCACATAGATTTTTCCCTGTCACAGCAGCCAAATCATTTTCTCAATTAATATAAATGTTCAAAATATGACATTTATCTTCTAAACCATCAATTGATAGACATTATTGATTTAAAGTAGCTTTTAGACAAAGATAGCATGCTCTTATAAACTGTGCAATGGTTCCTACTTCAAGATTTTTCTTAAATATGGAAACTCATATAACCAAGATGACACTCTTGTTAATAATTTCTATACCCTGAATTTATTTTGAATTCTTGAGTCATCAGAGTGAGAAATGTAACTTTTTTTTTTCCTTCAAGCAAGGTTTGTTTTTACCCATTATGTATATACTGAACTCACAGTCACAAGTTGATAACTGTGGCTTAATTTACTTTTGAACTACTCATTGGTATAAATTTACCATCTTTGCTGTAGTTCATCCTTTATGCCTTGAGTTCGGCTCATTTTGATGTTACTAATGACATCTGTGCTTCATTTTTGCTTCCATTTCAAGTATCTTTTCATAATTCTTTCCTTAATTTTTTTCACCTTGGTGAGTTGCCTTATATAAAGAAACACAAATTCATGTGTTAGAAGTATTGGCTTTAAACTTTTGATATGTGTGGGTTCGACCTTTTTGGCAGACTGGTAATATTTAACTGACTCCTTTCATCTCTTTATGATCACTCAAAACTTCCTACCGCTTTCTAGTGTGAAATGAATTTGTTATAACATTTTTTCTTTTTTTAATAGTGTTTTATATATCTGTTTCTCTGGTTAGAACCCTCCCACTGTTTACATCCAGTTTAAAAAAAAAGACATTAAATTACCATATATTTTGAAATGTCAAACTATATCCCTGACACACTCTAGCCTCACAGTTTCCAGCCCTGTTAAAGGCAAGAAATACAGTAGATTTTTTTTTCCTTTTCTCTTCCCAAACTGTTTTCAGGAATGAGTAAATATAATCTGATATTTTTAATCTAGATAAGAAATTGAAAGTTATTATTTTTACATTATATAATTTTCACCTTCAAGTATATATTTTAATCTATAAGCTTATATTTTAATTTTTATGACTTATTTTGAATTAACTTTATATTTTAGTCTTTTCAGAATTTATTAATAGCCTCCCAGTAGGCTGGCAAGCCCAGGAGATTCAGCAGAGTCATTTTCAGTATTCCTACGACATATTTAGCTGTGAACATTTTACCCACAGACAGGGCCCTTACAGGGCCCTTTGGTTATCAGGTGCTCAGACTCTTCAGAGATAATATGTCAGAGTCAATATCCCCCACCAGGGAAGCCACCAACAAGTGGCTCTACAGTGATTTTTGCAGAAGTGATAGGTGCATGGAAAGAGAATGTAGATGCCAGGAGAATACGGGGTTTGACATGTTAGTTATCAGATTTGGGACCAACTGAAGCAGCAGAGATTCTAGTTGGCCACACTAATGTTCTTTGTGTTACTTTTCACAGAATTTGCCTATAATTGTTATTGATAAACAAGCTAATCTATGTGTTGTGAAGAAGGGAGTGTAAGGATACCTGGACCCTACCTAGCCCCTTAACTGAGGTGTCACACTTATTTCCTGTCTGCTTTGCTTGTTGGCTGCTAAAGGCTGCCAGTTGTGTCCATCAGAGTGTGGTCCTCACATAAGGAGAGGTGTCTCATCCAGGAAGTTATGCTGCCCCTCCTCCCAGGACACCCACCCATCCAATGTCTGTCTTACTGATGCAGGGGTATAAACACACAGTGATAAGCCCTCAAAGTGGGTCCAACTTTATGATGCAATTCATGTTCTAGATGACCCCAAGAAGCCAAAGTAAAGCTGAAATCTCATTCTTGCTCAGTTGTCTGGCCTACTCTGTCCAGCTTCTCTACCCCTTTCTGAGGACACTACCTCAAGAATTATGTTTACAGGAATTCCCATCTTTGGCTTTCCTTACAGGAGCCTAACTTAAGTCATTATTATTTAGATTCTATCTGAGATTTTCTGAGGATATCTGAGATTGGATGTCTGAGATTATCTGAGGTGATATGAAAGACAACTTTATCACAGAATTATAGAATTGGGGACTCTTTTTTTTACTGTAAAATTTAGAAAATTTGCCTTAGTGGTAATGACATTTTATTCCTACAACAAAGAAGTCTTAGGGTAATCTGACTCATATTATTCTGGTTATTTCTCCGTGCTTTTCTTTGATTTAAATTTGCTAGTGTTGTCAAATATAGAAATTTCTTTGGTTTATGTTTTTTATTGTTTAATTTTTTTGTTTGCTTTTTAAAAAAATATGTACCTGTATATTTATGTACATTTACAAGGTTTTTCCTGCTCCATTTCATAAAATTTTTGTTTTAAGAAATAGAAAGAAATACACACTTTCTGTGTTACCTAGCTGGAATTTAAATAAAACCTTGAGAAAAAAGGAAATGCATATTTTCTAAATAACCTTATAAACCAAAATTATTTATTAATATTATAGTAGGTAGCAATTATCCTTCCATTATTTCACTGCATATTTCATTTTTGTTTACATATACAAATTCAATTTTATATAACCTCCGTATTATTCTAAATTAAGTGTTTATTGCATTTTAATTTTCATGACAAAAAGTCTGTTCCACTAATCTTACTTTAGATCTCACGCACTGTATTTTCATATCAAGCAGTTATCTTGGTGAGATTTTTGGATCCTAGTTCATAAAGACAGTTAAAAACAATATACCTTTCTTCACTTCTCAACTCTGGGTCAACTTGAGAAAAAAGGTACAGAGACATTCATATGGAATTAAAATATTAGCTTTGGTTGAGGAAAAACTAACCTTGTAGGGTGTATTTAGATCTGTGGCCAAAGCATTTGCAAACTGTCCCTACTCATCATTGCCCCCAGTACCATTCTAGATGACAAGATATCTCACCAGGAGAAGTGGCTATCTTCAGGGTCGGTGCATTTAGCTAGCTTTACTGATAAGGAGGGAAGAGCGACACAAGAACATGAATGATACATCAATGCTTGCTGCTTTTAATAAATATTCTCCACCCAATCAAGAAATGTGAATCAATAGATGCTATTCACCTCCATGACTGACAGGCACAGCTAGAAGGTAGAAATGTTCCTCTAGATGAAGTTCCTGCACATAGAAAGAAGAGTCCTTGTAAATGGAAGTTCACCTTGCAAGAATCTTTGCTGAGAAATTGTTCTAAACATCAGTAGAATCTTCTATGTATTATTTCCTGAAAACCTGCACTCCCTTATTTTTTCCAACGTCTTTCTTTCATAGAAAATCCATATTTGAATACTTTCATACATTTACCTCTGAAGGAAGTTAATTTTTCAAAACATAATTTCTTTCTTTCTTTAATTGTTTACTTATTTAATTTTTGAGGGGGGGGGGAAGTTCAGAGAGAGAGAGAGAGAGCGAGAGAGAGAGGATCTTAATCAGGTTCTATGCCCAGCACGAAGCCTGAGGCTGGGCTTGAACTCATGACCAAGAGATCATGACCTGAGCCGATATCAAGAGTCAGATGCTTAACCAACTGAGCCATCCAGGTACTCCAAAATATCATTTATAAATACATATTCTCTTTTTCTAATCCCTGATTACTTCCCTGGTACATCAACTTGAGGACACAAGTGAAACAAATAATTAATCCCCAATATGTAGCACCTCCAAGATTATTCCTTTCCTTCAAATGCTCCCTCCTCTTCTAACCCTGTTTTGTGGATCAAGACTACATGTTTCTGATTTCATTCCTCAAAATGAAATGCCTCCTAGCACATATTTTCAGGGATATGTGGTATATGAGCTAACGTTCATATAGAAAGAAAACATGCTAATAAAATTAGGAAGGCCTCAAAAGGTATAACCATCTCCTCCCCATTTTTCTGAAAACTCTTGTTCTCTAGCTTTCGTAGCTGGTATTGTTTTAATAAACATGGAAGCTACTACAAGCAGTTTCGTGAAAACTTCAAACCCTGATATAAAGTAACTTAAAGATACTTTATATGCTTAAGTTCTTACAAGAACTTATAAGTATCTTACAAGATATTTATACACCTTGTTAGGTTGATTTTCTTCTTTTTGTTTTTAATTAGTACGATTTTTTTTTTTTACCTAGAGAAGAAAATGAGCCTTAGAAGCTGTTTACTGACTTTCCTGTAACTACAGTCAGTAAGTGGCAAAGCTAGGGCTCTAACTGGGCAATCTGAATCCAGAGATCTGATTTTAGAAAACTATGCTTTTTAAAAAAAAATAATAACGTTTATTTATTTATTTTTATTTTTTTTTTCAACGTTTATTTATTTTTGGGACAGAGAGAGACAGAGCATGAACGGGGGAGGGGCAGAGAGAGAGGGAGACACAGAATCTGAAACAGGCTCCAGGCTCTGAGCCATCAGCCCAGAGCCTGACGCAGGGCTCGAACTCATGAACCGCGAGATCGTGACCTGGCTGAAGTCGGACGCTTAACCGACTGCGCCACCCAGGCACCCCACGTTTATTTATTTTTGAGACAGAGAGAGACAGAGCATGAATGGGGGAGGGTCAGAGAGAGGGAGACACAGAGTCTGAAACAGGCTCCAGGCTCTGAGCTGTCAGCACAGAGCCCGACACGGGGCTCGAACTCACGGACCACGAGATCATGATCTGAGCCGAAGTTGGCTGCTTAACCCACTGAGCCACCCAAGCGCCCTTAGAAAACTATGCTTTAATAGATCACGTTGTCATCTCCCTTCCTCTCTCAGGCTCTCTCAGTTTCTTACTCTCTCTTCCATATTTCCATCATCTCTCTTCCCACTGATTACTTTATTTACATATCTATTTTCTGTTGATCTGATCAAGGCTCGTGCTCAACTAATAAATTTGATGGAGCAATTCAAACATGATGTTGTCACACATTTATTGAATGGTTATTATAACAAGAAAACTGATGGGAAGTTAAAAAGGCATTACACAAAATCAAGATGAGTTGTCGATGTTTAGAAAAAAAAATATTTCCTTGCAAAAGTGATTATAAGAAACTTTTACATACACTCTCCCCCCCCACACACACAAACACTTAAGAGCAAACTGTCACTCACAAACAATTTTTGATGTATAAATATATAAAGTTAACCTCTGTAACAAATGGTTCTATCCAAGGGAAAGTTCTACCAGTGCACCTGAAATATGATTTACTATGTGTAGTGCTTAACTATTATGTAGGAGAATTATCACTCATATGAAAGAAATATATTACTAGTTAGAGTAAATAAAATAAATGTCACCCAACAAAAGTTGCATCAAGGAGTTGGTCTGCATTATTTAAATACGTCTGATTAAAATATGCTTTGTTTGTTTTGTTTCTACTATAGAATCTTCAAATAAATCTGCTAGTGGTCAACTGACTCTGGAAATTGAACGTTTTTTATCTTAAGGACATTAAAAATATTCTTTAGCAGTACCTTAATTTTATTGTGAAGCTCTGTTAGCTTCTGAGAACTTGAGATTACCAAAGAAAGAGAAGAATTTGATAAATGGGATTTCGAAATTATAAATATGTACAATTATATATATTTATATTTATGGAATATATATGCTATGTATGTGTGTAAATAAATAGATGGTGCTGACTATAGCATTATGAACAATTTTCAGCTATATTTCATAAAGTTTAGCTTAGTTTAGCTATTGTATTTCAGAAAAAAAAACAATCTAAAACGTGGAAAGAAATCTCTAACAGAGTTATACAGAATATCAAGAAAATCTCAATTGCTAAAGTAGGTCACAGCAATTAAATTGCCTTTTTACAGGTCTACTCATAATTCTATTATTCCTATAAGATACATTTTTTACAAAGTTCCTTTGAAAATATTGCTCTTTTGTTTTTATAAGCTTTTTAAAGCTTTTAAAGACACATTCATGCACACTTCTTATTGCCTGTCAACCATTTTCTTTCATTATAAAAGTCATTTTGTTAGGGCCTTGATTTAATTAATAGACTGTATTCATTAGGGCAACTGACCACAGAAGACTCCCTGCTGCTTTATTCAATAGAAGTAGCTCCTGGAGTTTTGTGTTTAATTTGCTCCATTTTCCCTGGTTCATAAACCATGAAAACTTTGATTTTGTTCTGTATTTTTTTTTCCTTTCTTCTCTCTGATTCAATCGGTTTCCAAGGAATGAGACATTTGGGTGACTCACATCTGCTCTATCAATATTCTTTCTTGCCAATTTTTTTTTTTTTGCAATACAGGAATTTTCTAGGCTAAGTATTTATGGTTGTCTATTGTGCAAATGTGTTGTACTAAATGGCCTTAAATCTTCATGCTTCTGATCAAAACTGATGAGAAAAGAATATTGGCAGAGGTCTTTAATTTTTTTTTAAATATGTATACTTGTTGGGCTAATTTGACTTGCTTGCTGAGTATAATAATTCTAGCTTCCAGAAAACTTTAATAAGGAAACTTCTAAAGAACTTTGATAGAGTTGTTTCTTCTACTATGCAACCTGTTTTCTGTACCATGTTGGTTCCAAGGTTAAGCATGGTACTCTCTTCTGGACAATTTTTCAGACTGCAGGCTCCAGAGAGTGTGGCAGTGGGGTGGGGTGCAGGAGTTGAAGAGCCTTGCTTTCTTACTAGGAGTTGGTAGATCACTCACTCAACCACTACAGAAACAGTTCTGTATCTGCAGCCTACAATGGGATTTGATCCATGAGCTTTGATGAGAACAAACAAACAAAATGCAGCTTTTCTTTTTACTGATATCTGATTGAAATTTCACACAGCTTAAATATATATACATCATGAAAAGCAGTATGAAAGTATCTGTAACTTGTCACCAATTAAAATGGTATATAGATTCATGTTGTATAGCAAGTGCTTCAGATATCTTGAAATATTTTTTCAATCATCAGTACCTCTGTTTTTATTATTATAATATTTATAGAATATATATTTATATTTTTATGTATTATATTAATTATTTGATAAATTATATTATGTTATACTTTTATATGGTTATATTTATTATATTAAATTTTCCATTATTCCTCCTGTCACAAGTATTCATCATTTTATGCTTCAATACGAACATATAAATAACTGCCTTTTTAATAGTTTTGATATTTTTGATTAACGTATTTCAGCATGATTTGATTCTTTGTAATCCTAAGTATTTGTGAATTTACAAAAATTATGGTGAATGCACAGGCAACAAAAGCAAAAATAGACAAATGGATTTATATTAAAGTTACAAGCTTTTGTTCATCAAAGGATGTAATCAACAAAATGAAAAGGCCATCTACAGAATGGGAGAAAATATTTGCAAAGCATATATCTGATAAAAGGGTTAATATCTAGAATGTATAAAGAGCTCCTACAGTTCAACAATAAAAAATTAAGTAATCAAAAGTCTTGAACAGACATTTCTTCAAAGATGATATACAAATGGACAAGTATATGAAAAGATGCTCAAAATCATCAGAAAATATAAATAAAAACCAAAATGAGATATCATCTCACCCCCATTAGCATGGCCACTATTAAGAAAACAGAATACAACGAGTGTTGGCTGGGATATAGAGAAGATGCAACCCTTGTTCATTGTTGGTAGGATTGTAAAATAGTATAACTTCCATAGAAAAAAACACAGTATGGAAGTTTCTAAAATAACTAAAAATAGAACTACCATATGATCTAGCAATCCCACTTCTAGCAATATTTTGAAAGGAACTGAAATCAGAATAACAGAGATATTTCCACACTCACGTTCACTAGCAGCACTATTCACGATAGCCAAGAAGTGGAAGCAACACAAATGCCCATCAATGGAGAAATGAGTAAATAAATGTGGCATATACATACACTGATACACTGCAGCTGTATAAAGGAAGGAGATCCTGTCATATGCTACAACATGGATGAACCTTACATTATGCTAAGTGAAATAAGCTAGTCACAAAAGGAAAAATACTGTATAATTCCACTTTTTATGAGGTATCTAAGGTAGTAAAATTCATAGATATAAAAATTGGAATGATGGTTACCAGGAGATGGGAAAGGAGAGTTGTTATTTAATGGATATTGAGTTTCATTTCTACAATATGAAATGGTACTGGACATCGGTTTCACAACAAACCGAACATACTTAACTGGACTGTACCCTTAAAAATGGTTAAGATGGTAAACATTATGAGTTTCTTACCACAAAAAAGGAAAATACCAAAGGAGAAAGTTATAGGCTTCATTCAACTTGCTAAGATTTTGTTTGGTGTAAAATGGTTACATAAAATCTCTATACTAGAACAATATTGGATATGTCTGATTTGCCCCTTCATACTGATTCTCTCTTAGTGCAATACACTTATTAATCTTCTCAGATGAGTCATCATGCAACCCCTAAGTTTAAAATGATATCTCTGAAAACTTTAGGATTTTGAAAGGACAATAACATAAGAAAGAGTAACTCTTGCCAACAAGTAATTTACATTTAATTGAGTCCACCAGATATACATCTGAAAAGATTTAAAAACATTCAAAAAGAAATCCCTCTTTCTTCTCACTAATAGAGTACCTATCACTCCTATAATTTTCCTCATATTTTTCAGATTTAAATAAGAATTTTTAAATTCTAGTTAGTTAATTAGCAGTTCAAGCAGAATAAGATCTCATCTTTTAGACAATTCATGCCAGGTATGAGTATAAATGACATGATTATTTGATTAGAGCTGAGCTTTGTAGCTGAGCATTTGAATAAACCAAGACTTACTATATTCCTGTACTCTATAACACCTTTTATCTCCTAATCCTTTCCTGCTTCTGAAAAGGCACAAATTGAAAGGGAGTTTATAAGTTTCATTTCAGATACAAGAAATAACTTGCAATACAGGGGAGATTGATGGTAATTATCTTCAGCTCCCTATAGTACTATTATTAATAATAATGGTGATTCAAATTGGAAGCTCTTTGAATATGAGTAAGTGGTTGTAAAAACTGAAATTTCAACCTGATGAATTCACATGCAATCACTTATATTTATAGAACATCCCAAAAGGATGGAACTAGCAATTGCACTGAATGTATTCGATTGGATCTGGCCTTTCAATTTATGTTTTGGAGCTACTTTTATATAGCAGTGCATTAAAAGAATGGTTAACAGAATTGAATGCTAGATTCATTTTTGAAAAAAAATAATGTTCACACATAAATTGTTTTAACCCTTGCTACTAATTATTGTAGTCAATGATGAAAGTAATACCTTTATGACTTTGACCATGTTCCTGCTGAAAGGAGAAATTTAGGCAGGTTTTGATTTCAATCTTAGATTTTCTGGGTGATGATCTCAGAAAGAAAAAGTAAGAGGCAGGTATACAGGAAGTGGGAAAAGCCAACTTAAATGTCTGTCATTGAGGACAGTATCTGTACAATTGGAATTTGTTTCTATTGGGAGTTCATAAATGGTATAAAGCCCACCGTCTTGGATTGCCAACTGAAAGAAAGAAGTTTGAAGCATTCATTACCGTCTTCTGCCCCACTGGTTGAGGTTTTTAAAATATTAACTCTTCCACATTATGAGGTTGTGTGTGTACATTCATGATGAAAGTGTATCTACACTGATTTAAAAAAAATACTGTAGCAAAAAGTAAAAAAAAAAAAGGTGCAATACACTTGAAGTGGTATTCTGTTAGCCCGAGAAAAGTATGAAGTAGGAGATATGTGCAGTAAGTGGAAGTGCTGTAGGCACCAGACATTTCCGTTACAGTCCACCCCTTTTACCACTCAAATCAACTCAGATCCTCCACTAAGTCCATTCCAGTAGTGAGTCTGTAAGAAAGTGACAACCTGAAAATTTTCCAGGAGAGTCAATACAGGAAGATTGTTGAAAAGATCCTTGTTGCTGTAACTGATCCTAAAGCCATAACTAATACTCATCAATGCTGTCCCTCAGGAAACTAGACTTCCCATATTGGCTATTCTAAGTGGTATGAATTAGAGTTTTGCATTACCTTTGGCAGATCATAGTTGCTAAAATTGTTTATTAATAGTTTTTACAGAACCTTGAGATGCTGAGAAGAAATGTTTGGAACATATTTTTCCCTTCTCAAATGTTTAGCTATGACTGTAGCTTTCCTCTCTGGGATCCAGAACCTCTAATCTAGCAGAGTTCATGGCTACAAAAGCAGAAAGATTAAATTCAACTAATGGGATACTGGAGTGTGGTGAGAAGAATCAATTCTGTTTTCACCCATTTATTCTGCTACTGGGTACATACATCATGATCGTTAGTTAAATGAATATACTACATCTTGAATTACAGAGTCTCAAATGTATTGTCCCTGAGCCCTAAGAGAAAGTAACTCTGCCTATAAATTAACATTCCATTATTTTATTAATCTGGTTGCCTCCTAATTTTGTGGTGTGTGCTTTTATCAGTGGACACAGCAGTCATGTGTCAAATGTTGCTATTCTTTCAAACAAATGGACGGTACGCTGGGTCTGAGCCAATGTTGTACAGGATCTCATACTGTTAAATTAGGCATTCTGTAAAGACATGTATGGTTGCCATGACTTAAATTCCAATAAGGATAAATTGTTGCCATTACATGTTGTAAGATAGAGTGGGTTGAATAATGCCCCCCCCAAAACTCATATATACCTGAAACTACCTAGAATGTGATCTTATTTGGAAATAGATCTTTGAAGATGTAATTAGTTAAGGATCAGAATGAGATTATAATGGATTCTGATACGCCCTAAATCAAATAACTTCTGTCCTCATAAGAGGAGAAGACACAGAGACAGAGAGAAGGCCATGTAAAAACAGAAGCAGATATCGGAATTATGTAGCCACAATTAAAGGAATGCCTGGGACCACCAGAAGCTGTAGAAGGCAATAAAAAATTCTCCTCTAGAGATTTCAGAAAGAGTGAGGCCCTGCTGATATCTTGAGGTTTTTTAAAATATTTATTTTTGAGAGAGACAGACAGACAGATAAAGCATGAGCATGGGAGGGCGAGAGAGAGGGAGACACAGAATCTGAAGCAGGCTCCAGGCTCTAAGCTGTCAGCATGGAGCCTGAAGTGGAGTTTGAACACACAAACTGTGGATCATGACCTGAGCCAAAGTTGGATGAATGACCAACTGAGCCACCCAGGTGCCCCTGATATCTTGATTTTGAACTTCTGGCTTTCAGAACTATGAGAAAATAATTTTTGTTTGCTTGTTTTAAGATATCCATTTTGTGGTGATTAGGAATTAGCAGCCCTAGGAAGCTAATACTTAAATATTCTGCTGTGACCCACTTGTTACTGTCTGAACAGTATCCTCAAGGGATGATATCATACACATCCACTGTGTGGCATTTTCTGCCTGGAGTCAGATGAGGCATTTAAAAATAGTAGAAGCTAGACATTTGCTCATGTTGTTTTCTTTTGTTTAATGTAAAATCCTTTCCCATTCTTTTACTTTCAGTTGACTAGGCATGGCATTGCTTGATTGTATGATACCCATATGTTGAACATTTTGAGAAATTGCCAAATTATTTTCCAAAGTGTCTGTGCCATTTTATATTCCCATCAACAATATATCGGGGCACAAATTGCACTCTATCCTCGCCAATGCTTTCTGTTCCTTGTCATTTTATTAGAGTTGTTCTTTGGGGGAAAGTGCTATCTTGTTTTCATGAGCACTTTCATAATATGTGATGAAGTTGGGCATCTTTTCATGTGCTTACTGGTCATTTATAACTGATGGTGTAGATGGGTTTCTAAAGGTCATTCTTGTATCTTCATAGTTTACTGATCAGCCAATGATTGTTCAGAAGCTAGCCCAAACATTTTTACCTGGTAAGACTTTCATCCTTTGCTAATGATCTACATTTGGTCAGATCAAATGTTTGGGTTGCAGAACAGTTTCAAATTTCAGCTTGTTTTCAGCACTGTCCTGGTTTTTCCATTTTACTGGACTGTCTCACATTCTATGTGTGCACATAGTCACATGGGCACTCAGCAATGAGTCCAATGTGTTAATGACTGTGTCCTCTGCAGGCTCTCCTATGCCTACACAAAGCTGTTTCAGTCAGCCAAAGATGTATGGTAATTTAGCAAGTCCTCCTCTGCCATAATTCCTGGATCCCCCTAATGAATAACTGGCTACTTGGCCACTGCTTACCCCAGCAAGGGTCAAACTTCAGGCTCCCCAAGCCTCTCATTGTTCCCATTATTTCCCACTGAGGTTACTGTATAACTAATAAATTCTCTGGATGTGGTGTTTTGCACTCTGTTCTAAAAAAAATTTCTTCTTTCCTTTCAGGAGGATGTTGAGTTTTATGGTTTGTCTGCTTTGGTTAAACCATAGAGCTAGCTAGGTAGGAAATCAGAGCAACCTCAGGCAGTAACATGACAGATTCCCTTGGTTCTTATTCAGAGTTCAGAAGTTTTTCAGAAATAACGATTTCTCAACTAGAACACATTTGATTGATTTTCATGGCCCTGGAAATGATTGCTTTCTGGTTTTATTATTGCCTTTTTATTATTTACAGAGATTGCCAAATTCTTCATTTGGCCACACTGCAGTATGTCTTTAAAATTGAAAACATTGTATAATAGAAATTTTCATTTACTATGCTTAAATTGTTTGTAAGCTTCCTAATAATTTTGCTTTTTAATATTCCTTTATTCTTCCTTTTGGATTGATTTCTAAAATGACATTATATAAGAAGGGTTTATTGGAATCAGATGGTGAATAGGGATGGCTATTTATTCTGGAATTCTGATGGTTAAAGTTTCAAAATAAGACACATCAATGCCATAACCACATATGTGCATGGATGATGATATTGTTAATAGTGCCACATTTTCCAACACTGTTTTAAACACTTAATGAGATAAGATTCGTTGCTTATTCTTTGTTTAAATTTTTATTTAGTATTTTAAGAGAGAGAGAGAGAGAGAGAAAGAGAGAGAGGGGGGAGAGAGAGCACAAGTGGGGGAGGGGCAGAGATAGAATCCCAAGCAGGCTCCTCAATGTTAGTACAGAACCTAATGTGGGGCTTTAATTCATGCACTGTGAGATCATGACCTAAGCTGAAGTCAGACACTTAACTGACTATGCCACCCAGGTGCCCTAGATTTTCTGTTTATTCTAGTGACAGTGATTACACGCTCACATTGACGTGTTTGAAGAAAGAAGTCATTAATTCCTAACTTTCCCCCAGGTGTATCACTTCTTCAGAGTGAAGACTTTTACCCATACTATAGAGACTTGGATGGCTAACTTCAAGAGCTAAGAAACCAAAGGTGAAACAATTTTCTCCAACCAAGCTCAAGGTTTTTGCTAGTGACATGTGTTAGGGAAAGAAATGAGCCCAGCAAGGGGGGGAAATGCCAATCTGTTTTCAAAAGCATAGAGTATGAGTTATTTTAGTGATGCTTATTGTGCAAAAATGCTTAGTAATATGAATACTTAGTAGCGCATTCTTTCAAATGTATTGTGCTATTAAATGTAACAGATTAGAATCATAATTTCTACATATGATTAAAAACCAGCTGTTGTATTTATTCTCCTACACAAAATTCCTCTCATAAATACACAACATTTATTTTAAAATCTGCCATACTTATTCAGGAAATATTCATTGAATCATTAATTTTCACACTATGACCTACAAGTTATCAGATTGGTCACTTCTCACCATTACCATAGTTAATGCTACGTTCAAAAAAGTCTCATGGCAAAAATACCTTACAAATCTAATACTCAGACAGTGACCTAAGGTCATAAGCAAATTGGCACTGAAATGTAAATATCTACATAACCTCTGTTAT
Organism: Prionailurus bengalensis; assembly: GCF_016509475.1. Classification (NCBI taxonomy): domain Eukaryota; kingdom Metazoa; phylum Chordata; class Mammalia; order Carnivora; family Felidae; genus Prionailurus; species Prionailurus bengalensis. The sequence continues at coordinate 22,263,622 of NC_057350.1, read as the reverse complement.
TACTTCCCAGTGACATTCAGTAACAATAAATAAATAACATGAGAAGATATGCTACTGATACATTTACAACACAAGATTTATTTTTAAAATGAAAGCTGAGGGTAAATAACTACTAGACACAAGTATCCATCCTAAATAATCTTCAGAAATTAAACACTGATCAAGAAGAGCTTTCATATACAGTAGCCACAAAAGGAAAGCATAATTCATTAAAATAAAATGACAACATGTATATTGAAGAGAATATTAAATGTTTGAAACAATAGAATTTTTACAGATGGTTCAGCTTAAGTCCAAAATAAATGGGACCAAAATGTGTTAGATGTAAAATATGCTTAGAAAAACAGTAATAAGAGCACAGAGATGGAGATGATGTCAAAAGTAGGCAAATAGTCTGATCATACACACATACATAAACCAGGCTGTGTTTGAAAGCTATTTGGAAAGCATAATAGTCTGATCTGATATCTAGTGTTTTGGAGGCTCAGTCTGTCAACTCTGTGGACATTGCTGGGAAAGGAGAAGGTGTAAGTCCAAACAAACTATTGAGGGCATGGTGATTTTGAGATATTTCTTGATAGCCAAACTGAGATGTTGAATATTGTTTAAGATTGTTTTTTAATTTTATTTTGGAAAGCAAGAGAGAGTAGGAGTGGGGGAGAGGGGCAGAGAGAGAGAAGAGAATCTTAAACAGGCTCCACACTTAGTGCAGAGCCCAACACAGGGATCCATCCCACCACCCTAGGGTCATGTCCTGAGTTGGACACTCAACCAATTGAGCCAACCTTGAGCTCGATTGCTTTAGATTTTTGAGCTCCTTGTTTTAGATATTTGAATCTTGAGTTCATGGAGTAGTAAATAAAAACATTTCAGACAGCATCAGCTTTAAATATAATTTAAAGGCAAGGGAAGAGTTAAAGTAATATTGAGAGCGAATGCAGTTAGAGAAGAACAAAGAGCAGAGAATTGAGGCTTGTGGCACTGCAATACTCACAGATTGGCTCAAGGACAGAAAACCAGTAAAATAGACACTGCACTAGACATTCGAAGGACAAGTTATTGACCTCCACTCAAAGAAAGCATGTTTATAAGGACAGATATGTCTTTCCATTACCATACCAGGGGAAAACCTCAATATGTATTAGCTGTTGTATATATAGAATCCTATTGCCTTTCAGATGAGAAAGAAAATGCTTTTGGCAAGAGATAATTTCAGAGTGTTCTTGAAGTTGCTGCTCTGTGTTTTCTTTCAAATAATAGTTTTTTTTGTGATGATGGAGTTTATTTTGTTTTATTTTATTTTAAATATAATTTATTGTCACGTTAGCCAACATACATAGTATAGGGTGTGCTCTTAGAGGCTTCAGGAGTAGATTCCCATGATTCATCACATACAACACCCAGTGTTCATCTCAACACATGCCCTCCTCCATGCCCATCACCCATTTTCCCCTCCCCACTGTTCCCCCCATCAATCCTCAATTTATTCTTGTATTTAAGAGTCTCTTATGGTTTGACTCCCTGTCAATTTGTACTTTTTTTTCCTTCCCTTCCTCCGTGGTCTTATGTTAAGTTTCTCAAATTTCATGTATGTGTGAGAACATATGATATCTTTCTTTGACTGACTCATTTCACTTAGCATAATACCCTCCAGTTCCATCCATGTTGTTGCAAATGACAAGATTTGATTCTTTTTCATTGTCAAGTAGTATTCCAGTGTGTGTGTGTGTGTGTGTGTGTGTGTGTGTGTGTGTGTGTGTGTAAAGAGCCCAAATGTCCCTCAACCGATGAATGGATAAAGAAGATGTATATATGAGTGCCAACCTAGGAATACAATGTGAAGCAAGTACACATTTAAACACAAAATTTAAATTTAAACACAGAAAAATAAAAAAAAATAGTTTCCAGTTTTTCACCTGTTTCATGTTATATGGAAGTTGTTGCTAAGAAACATATATACTGAAAAATATAGCTTTTTAACTTTGCAAATATTTCTATATATATCCTCTATCCATTCATCAGTTGAGAGACATTTGGGTTTTTTCCATAACTTGGCTACTGTTGATAGCGTTGTTATAAACATTGGTGGTACATGTGCCCCTATGAATCAGCACTCCTGTATCCTTTGGATAAATTCCTAGTAGTACTATTGCTGGGTTGTAGGGTAATTCTATTTTCAATTTTTTGGCGAACCTCCACACTGTTTTCCAGAGTAGCTGCACCAGTTTGCATTCCCACCAACAGTGCTGGAGGGTTCCCCTTTCTTCACATCCTCGCCAACACTTGTTTCCTGAGTTGTTAATTTTAGCCATTCTGACCAGTGTGAAGTGGTATCTCAATGTGGTTTTGATTTGTATTTCCCTGATGATGAGCGTTATTGAGCATCTTTTCATCTGTCTATTGGCCATCTGGATGTCTTCTTTGGAAAAATGTCTGTTCATGTCTTCTGCCCATTTCTTCACTGGCATTATTTGTTTTTTGAGTTTTGAGTTTGGTAAGTTCTTTATAGATTTTGGATGCTAACCCTTTATCTGATATGTCATTTGCAAATATCTTCTTCCATTCCATTGATTGCCTTTTAATTTTGTTGATTGTTTCCTTTGCTATGCAGAAGATTTTTATCTTGATGAGGACCCAATTGTTCATTTTTGCTTTTATTTCCCTTGCCTTCAGAGACATGTGTTGTAATGTATGTAAGTAAAGCAAAGTAAGAAGTTGCTATAGCTGAGGTCAAAGAGGTTGTTGCCTGTCTTCTCCTCTAGGGTTTTGATGGTTTCTTGTCTCACATTTAGGTCTTTCATCCATTTTGAGTTTATTCTTGTGTATGCTGTAAGAAACTGGCCCGGTTTCATTCTTCTGCATGTTGTTGTCCAGTTATCCCATAACCATTTGCTAAAGAGACCATCTTTTTTCCATTGGATACTCTTTCTTGTTTGTCAAAGATTAGTTGGCCCTACATTTGTGGGTCCAATTCTGGGTTCTCTACTCTGTTCCATTGGTCTCTGTGTCTGTTTTTGTCCCAATATCATATTGTCTTGTTGATATCAGCTTTGTAGTACAGGCTAAAGCTTGGGATTGTGATGCCACCAGGTTTGGTTTTCTTTTTCAACATTACTTTGGGTATTGAGGGTCTTTCGTGGTTCCAAAAAATTTGTTCTAGCTCTGAGAAGAATGCTGGTGCTATTTTGATTGGGATTGCACTGAATGTGTAGATTGCTTTAGGTAGTATCAACATTTTAAGAATATTTGTTCTTCCAAACCATGAGCACGGACTGTGTTTCAATTTCTTTGTGTTGTCTTCAATTTCTTTCATAAGATTTCTATAGTTTTCAGCATACAGATCTTTTACATCTTTGGTTAGGTTTATACTTAGGTATTTTATGGTTCTTGGTGAAATTGTAAATGTGATTGATTCCTTGATATCTCTTTTTGTTGCTTCCTTATTGGTGTATAGAAATGCAATCAATTTCTGTACATTGATTTTATATCCTGTGACTTTGTTGAATTCCTGTATCACTTCTATCAGCTTTTTGGTGGAGTCTTTTGGGTTTTCCATGTAGAGTATCATGCCATCTGTGAAAAGTGAAAGTTTGACTTCTTATTTGCAAATTTGGGTGCCTTTTGTTGTCTGATTGCTGAGGCTAAGACTTCCAATGCTATGCTAACAAAACAGTAGTGAGAGTGGACATCCCTGTTGTAGGGAAGGAAGCAAACATCCAAGTTCATGAGGCACAGAGAACTCCTTTCATAATCAACAAGAACAGGTCAACATTATGGCATATCACAGTAAAACTAGCAAAATGCAAAGATAAAGAGAGAATTCTGAAAGCAGCTAGGGACAAACAGGCCTTAACCTACAAGGGTAGACACATAAGGGTAGTAGCAGACCTGTTCACTGAAACTTGGCAGGACAGAAGGGCGTGGCAGGATATATTCAACGTGCTGAAGAGGAAAAAATATGCAGCCAAGAATCCTTTAACCAGAAAGGCAGTCATTCAGAATAGAAGGAGAGATAAAGCCTTTCCAAGACAAACAAAAACTAAAGGAAATCATGACCACTAAGCCAGCCCTGCAGGAGATCCTAAGGGGGAATCTGTGAGAAGAAAGCAACAAAGACTATAAAGGACCAGAGACATCACCACAAACACGAAACCTAAAGATAACACAATGCACTAAATCCATATCTTTCAATAATCACTCTGAATGTAAATGGACTAAATGCCCCAATCAAAAGACATAGGGTATTAGAATGGATAAAAAACCAAGATCCATCTATATGAGTCCAAAAGAGACTCATTTTAGAACTGAGGACACCTGCAGATTGAAAGGAGATGGAGAACCATCTATTATGCTACTGGAAGTCAAAAGAAAGCTGGAACAGCCATACTTATATATGACAAACTATACTTTAAACTAAAGACTGTAACAATAGATGAAGAAGGACATTACATTATAATTAAGGGGTCTATCCATCAAGAAGAACTAACAATTGTACATGTTTATGTCCCCAACGTAAGAGAACCCAAATGTATAAATCAATTAATCATAAATATAAGCAAACTTATTGATAATAATACTGTAATTGTAGGTGACTTTAGTATTCCACTTATAGCAATGGACAGATCATCTAGGCAGAAAATCAGTAAAGAAACAATGGCCTTGAATGATACACTGGACCAGATGGACTTGATGGATATATTCAGATCTCTTCATCCAAAAGCAGCAGAATACAAATTCTTCTTAAGGGCACATGGAACATTCTCCAAGATAAATCACATACTGGGTTACAAAACAGCCCTCAACAAATATAAAAGGATTGTGATCATACCATATATATTTTCAGATGACAATGCTATGAAACTTGACATCAACCACAAGAAAAAAAATTAGAAAGCCTCCAAATGCATGGAGGTTAAAGAACACCCTACTAAAGAATGAATGGTTCAACCAAGAAATTAAAGATGAAATTAAATATATATATATATATATATATATATATATATATATATATGGAAGCAAATGAAAATGAAAACATGACAGACCAAACCCTTTGGGATGCAACAAAGGCAGTCTTAAGAGGAAAATACATTACAATCCAGGCCTATCTCAAGAAGCAAGAAAAATCCCAAATACAGAACCTAACCTCACACCTAAAGGAACTAGAAGCAGAGCAGCAAAGAAACCTCAAAGCCAACAGAGGAAGAGAAATAATAAAGATTACAGCAGAAGTAAACAACACAGAATAAAAAAAAAGTAGAACAGATCAATGAATCTAAGAGCTGGTTTTTTGAAAGAATGAACAAAATTGATAAATCCCTGACCAGACTTCTCAAAAAGAAGAGAGAGAGAACTCAAATAGATAAAATTTTGAATGAAAGAAGGGAGATAACAACCAACACCACAGTAATACAAACAATTTTCAGAGAATACTATGAAAAATTATATGCCAACAAACTGGACAATCTGCAAGAAATGGAAAAATTCCTAGACACTCACACATTACCAAAACTCAAACAGGAAGAAATAGAAAATTTGAACAGACCCATAACCAGTGAAGGAATTCAACGAGTTATCAAAAATTTCCCAACAAATAAGAGTCCTAGGCCAGATGGCCTCCCAGGGGAATTCTACCAGACATGTAGAGCAGAGTTAAATACCTATTTTTCCTCAAGCTGTTCCAAAAAAATAAAAAAGGAAGGAAAGCCTCTGGACTCATTCTATGAAGCCAGCATTACCTTGATTCCCACACCAGACAATGACCCGACTACAAAGGAGAATTACAGGCAATATCCCTGATGAACATGGATGCAAAAATTCTCAACAAGATACTAGCAAATTGAATTCAACAGTGTATTAAAAGAATTATTCACCATGATCAAGTGGAATTCATTCCTGGGCTGCAGGGCTGGTTCAATATCAGCAAATCAATCAATATGATACATCACATTAATAGAATGAAAGATAAGAACCATATGATCCTGTCAATAGATGAAGAAAAAGTATTTGACAAAATACAGTCTCCTTTCTTAATAAAAACCTTCAAGAAAGTTGGGATAGAAGAAACATCTTAACATCATAATAGCCATATATGAAAAGCCCACAGCTAATACCATCTTCAATGGGGAAAAACTGAGAGCTTTCCTCTTGAGATCAAATAATATTTTTATCAAGTCTCAAATGAATGGACAATGGGTCAACACACTAGCCTCCTCTCACCATTCTCCTTACTTCATTTAGTACTATAGAAGCTAGAGTCGTATTAAATGGTCCCCTGCCATTGTTTCCAGGACTATGCTGATTCCTAGCTCTTCACCTATTAACCTTTTTTCTACAACATCTGTCTGGCTGCTTATTACTTCCTTTTCTGTCAGGTAATTTGCTTTTATGAACCTACTGTTTAAAAGTGAACCCAATAATGAACAGAGATTAATGAAGGTCTCATTAAAGAGGAACCATCTGAGCTGAGGTATAAAGGTTGAATAGAATTTTAACATGTAAATATGTTATTATATAAATTGTTTCATCCTGTCTCATGACAACAAATTGAATTTGCATATTATTTTTTAACACTGGCAGAAGAAGATTAGAAAATCATTTAAGTCAGATGGCCATATCCTAGTTTAGATACTCACGTGATAATGGACCCTCTCTTCTGGATCTAGTAAATCAGACTTAAAAATGTCAGAATACATTTCACTTCTAATTAAGTGTATCAATCATCCCTGCTCAACACATCAACAAAATGCTAATGAACTTCTCATCTCTTTGCTTGCAAAAGTTTCTTGTACACAACTCTCTTTTGTTAATTTATTTTTTAAAATTAATCTCACCCCTTTTCTCCTGCCTATACTTGTTTGTGCTATAACCCATGGTGATACTGCTCTTATTTCAACAAATATTGTATACATGTACTTCTCTTTCAGATACTCTATCCTGATGTTTCTATTGAGGGGCCTTCACATCAACTTTCTTGGACTTTCAACGATAGTAGTTGTGGTATTGACTGTGCCCTTACCTTCCAGGGCCACTCCCAGATCACTGGTCCATGATTCTCTTCACTTACAAACATCTGAACCCCAGACCGTGTATCTCTCACCTTTTTCAATTATCCTGAATATCTATTATACACTTGGACAGTGCTGTCAAAATGTATATGTGAAGTTGTGGAATCTTTTCCTTCACACGGGCCTTGACAATCATCTTTGGATGTTAACAACTATACTGAGAACTCATTTGAGTCTCTTCAACATCCTGGAGACTATAACATTTTAACTTCCTTTTATATTGGCATGACCTTCATTATTGCAAGGCAGAGAATTTAATTTGCATTCCTCTTTTCCTTTCATAGTATTGCTACTTGTCCTCTCTCTTATTCCAACTCCCACCGATATGCTAGACTTACATTTGTCTTTAAAAGGGTTTACTAATTGATCAGTGTGTTCTTTTCCTAAATTGCATTGCCATTAAAGCATAAATGTCAAGTAAAAGTCTATAAAAAAGAAAAAAAATGCTCTCTGGAAGACAGAAGTTCTCATAACAAAGCAAACCTATAATTTTCCAGAGCAGGGATCCCAGCCCCAAAGAAACACCTGAGGCTTGTTTTAGATTTGTTTTCTCTATAGTAAGAATACTTCAAAAAAGTTAATGAAAGCGATCTTCCAAAAATGAATCCATAGAAATAATATAATACAGTTGGAAGATATTTTATTCTCTTTACATAATACACCAAATGTATTAGAATGTTACAGGGATGATCTGAGTGTTTCTAACACAATACATGAATATCTAACTGTGCAAAGTAAAATGCCAAGGACACACTCAGTTGTGTGCTTGTGACAGATAATTTTCATGTAGCTATAATTTATTCCCAACTATATATATTCACTCATATTTATGTTTAGACTACTGTTAACCAATGAAACGTTCTATGATATTAAATTTATTCTAGGTCTGCATTGCTCTTAGGGCAGGCCCATTTGACAACTGAGCACATGAAATGTGGCTAGTCCAACTGAATTTTAATTTTGCTTAATTTAAATTAATTTAAACATAAATTTACATAGCTACTTATTAGATAGCAACGCTCTAGAGATATGGCCTTGCAATGTTTGGGCATAAATAACTTAGAGTTTGAAGAGTACACTCATTATTACCAAAATATTATTTTCTCTGCCAAACGTTTAATATTTTCACACACACACACACACACACACACACAAACACACACATATATATATACATTTTATATTTTCACACATATATGTGTATGTATGTGTGTATATGTATATATATACACATACACACACACATACATATATATATATATATATATATATATATATATACACACACACACACACACATATATACAGTAAAACCTTGGAATGTGCGTTACCTGGTCTGCAAGTATTCTGCAAATGAGCAATCATTTATAATATATCTTAACTTGATAAGAAAGCAATGTCTTGCAGTATAAGTAGTACATGATGCCAAATGTCACAAGATCACAACTGATCCAATTACTCTTGAAATTAGCTTTGATATACACAAGTGCTTTGGGTTACAAAATGTTTCCAGAATGAGTTATGCTCACAAAACAAGGTTTTGCCTATTGGTATATATGTGTTTATATGTAGTCTTTTCTAACAAGTTCAGATCCCCTCTATTAACGACAAGTAAAAATCAGCAACAATAGCAAAACTTAAATTTTACCTTGTCTCAGCTCTTAGCAGCACCCTTATTTTCTGACCTGACTTTATTCACTTTGACTACTGGCCAAATCTTTACCATGTTGCAATGTGGATGCTGCATTCATTTACCTCTTGTTTCAAAAACACTTTCCAAATTACTTTTTAAGATTCTGTTTGTAAAATTTTTGGCAACCTAGATGAATAAGACATTGTATCTGCCTTTAGAAAGGAAGGAGTGATCTAAAGAGAAGAAGATGAATTTCCTTGGGGTTCCATCTATTATATTGCGAGCATCTGATTTTATCACTATTCTGTAAACTGTTGAAAGTCTTAGTGTTGAATGATGTGTCAGTTTCTGAGTATTTAATGTTTTGTTTTATTAAAGATCTTCAAGTTTCTTTTCAAGCTATAGACATCTAATATCACAGTTATTGGGGTGCCTGGGTGGCTTTTGGCTCAGGTCATGATCTCACAGTTTGTGAGAATGAGTTCTTCATCAGGTTCTGCATAAGCATGGACCCTGATGAAAATTCTCTCTTTCTTTCTGCCCCCTCCCGCACTCACGCTCTCTCTCTCTTTCTAAGGTAAATGAATATATATATATATATATATATATACACATATATAAACATATATATATTTATAGTTATTATCACTAACAATGGCAAATTGTTAATATTTATTATAGATAACAAAAAGAGTGTAGTACTCAGTATTTTACTTCAAATTCCTAACCTCATGAAGTCTTAATTATACGAGATAAGTTAAGGAATTTTTGTTTACTTCTCAACATGTTACTATTTTCATAATAGGTATCCTAAAATTTGAAATTAATTTTGCATGAATAACACTATATTAGTTAAAGTAGGGCATTCCAGGCTAAGTAAACCACATGATTATAGGGAAAGTATATACAGAGAATAGTTGGGCTAGTGTAGGAGTTTATGCACATGAAAAGGAAGATGGAAAATGTAGGCTGGAAAGATATTTTTGCAAATCCAAGAACAAATAATAATTTTAAAGTTTTGTAAATTTTCTATTATTAAAATTAGTAGTTCAGTTATTCTGTGTGGTATGGTGGAAGAAGCATATTTGAAATCAGAAGACCTGGATCTGAGCTCTATATTTGTTTTGATTAGTTATGTTACTTCCATTTCTTCTTCAGCCAAAAAATAGAATACAATAATGCCCGGCATACCTTTATTGTAATCTGGTTGCCTGGGGCTGTTTGCTATGGTTTGAGGTACCACCTACCTCTCCTCTCATTTATTGTTCTCACTGATAATATCGATCTCAGCATCTCTAACAGGAAAGGCAGTAAATCTCCATTTAAACAGCACTGCTTCCTATAACCCCTAAAATATTGCCAATATACTTTTTGGAGAGAGGAAGTGGGCCTGAGACTGAAGAACTTTATCCCTCACAAGTCTATTTACCTCAACAGCTGAATAATGGGGTCCATACAACCTGCATGTAGAAAGCAAAGCTGTCCCTTTGTGCTTGTCCTATGAGGTCAGGAAATGGAAAAAGGAAGAGGAAGAGAAGAGGCAGGTTTGATCTTTGCCTTTAATTCAGGATTTTCTCCCATTCTGTAGTGAATACGGCTTGGGTGTTAAGGCTCTTCACTCAGGCATCCCTTTTGTCATTGGAGAAGCTGGTAAAATGAACTGTTCAAGGAAGAAAGCATCTTCCTGTATATGGAAAGAGGGTTGGTGGCTGATCCACTAGAGTATTAGGCAGAAATATGGGAGAAAGAGGGATGACAACACCTAATTTCGATCAAATGACACAAAATTATAAAAAGTTGAAATCACTGTAAAATAGTAATAGTTTGTGTTCTTATTTCTTGACAATAATATAAAGTGTATATAGAAAAAATGTATTAAAGGAAGTATTAGAGAATATCCTGAAAAATAGGCAAAGTTACACTGCAGGGACACGAGTGTAAAAATACAAATTGAGAACATTATCTTGAGACAGAACAGTTCAAGTACTCACTTTTCCCCTAAATACATGGATGATAATTTATAAGACCATCAGTGCCCTGGATCTTCTTTTTATTATTTGTAAAATGAAATAATTCCACTTGATGCTAGCTGAATATCAATTTATTTCAATTTTTTTTAATTTAAAAATGTTAAGCTTGCAACTATTTCAATAGCTAAAAATATCTCCAAATACCCAATGATCAAGATCAATATTTCATTAAGTAGCAGACATCACACTTCACTTTCCTCTTTCCTCTTGTTACATAATGAAGGCATTTTTGTTAAGCACTATGGACAGTTTGAAGAGAAAATAAGTTATTAGGATGAAGACTGCAGAAGTGAGAAAGATAAAAATGTAGAAGCAACTCATGCCACTTATATTCGTGGCAGTGAAAAAAAAGGATATCATCATAATTTTTGTTTTCATATCACCATTTGACAGCAGTACTTTTTGCAACCCACTAACATTCTAGGAACGGCTAAATTAATATCCGGCTATAGTTAATTTTGGAAACCTTCAATGCATTAATTATCTTATCTGGTATAAGAATCTTCTATATTTCAACACAGCCTGAATGCAAATGTTGAATCTGAGGAACTGAGAATTGTACAAAACTGATAATGGAAAGGTTATAAATTCAAGATATCAAACAAAATCAGAACAAAGGTATCCTATATATTTTTGCAAGTTGTTTGATAATTTGTAATATACTTCATTGGTTATAAATGATACGAAACCATCACAAATATGCTTGCCAGATTTGAGTTCCTGGCCATTTCCTTGTAAGTATTCTGAAACAGTTGTCCTATTTATTAAATATCATACAGTCCATCCAACTTATTCTAACAGTAGCTACTGGGCGCATACAATGTGACAAGGCATTTGGTAGGTACTAAGGACAAGGAAAAGTTTAGGAACACAGAAAAACAGATTTCATTAATGGCAAAGACGAAAATAGAAAAAAAAAAAGAAAAACTTAACAATGTAGTAAATCCAGATTATAATTTTCATCACTACTCATCCAAAAAATATCTAAATCTGTTTAAAGTTTTCATTGTATAAAATGTTTTATTAATTAAAAATGAAGAATCGGTTAACTCTAGAAAACAGAGGATTATATTCAGAAAAAAATGGGTCATCTTACTAAACATACTCTTGTCACCTGTTTGATTCTTACAGAAATACTGTGGGTCCCAACATTGGAAGTCAGTGAACTAAAAAATTCTTACAGACTCTCAAAAGATTATGGTTACACATCTTCATGGAAACATTTCCTCTTCTTTTCTCTCTTCTTTTTTAAGGCGTTGCTGATCTTTATCCCCCATTATCTTTTGAATGTGCTATTGACATTATTCTGTTTAATTAATCATAATTCAAAACCCAGAACTTATTTAGACCCATTATATTAACAAAACACCTGTTTTCTGAATTTAATGAGTTAGGTCCGAGACTTTATTCTAATCTTTTAACTGATCGCTTGAATCAAATGACAGCTATACCATTCTGTGGCAGTATAGAGGCACATCCTAATTCCCCTAGTGAATATATTAACTATATAGTGATATTGAAATATTATTCATTTCCCTTTTGTGACCTCACATTTCATGTGGCAGAACAGAGGGCAGAAATAAATTATGAGATCAGAATCCTCATTAAGCTAAAGGGACAGTTAAGATTATTTCTATTCCCCATCATACCAATTTGCCAATGTAATCTGACAATCAAAACAACCACAATCTTACTTCCCCACCCCTGCTTTTTTTTTTTTTTGTATACAGCATTTCTGTTCATAAATAGAATGTCTCCTGAAGGGAACAGCTTTATGCAATTAAAGGTGTTTCATCACTTCTTGATGCAAACATTGTGAGTAAGGAATTGAACAAAGCTAAGTTTGAGTGATTGGGTGAGAGTTTATGTGTCAGTTGTTGTAACTGAGAAAGTCTGTAATACTTTATGATAGATGTGCATGTAATGTCTTTGGATCAAGAACCTTTGGTCATTGAAGGGGTCTGCTCCTTGATGGATTTTCTGGTAGGTCTACAATCAAAACAAGCTTTTACACAGTCACTTTTGCAGCTTCTCAGGTTTTCCTTAAGGGCAAATAGATTTTTCATTTCCTATTCACATTCCTAGCACAACTATCATACTTCAACATTTATATTTCATAAAATACTATTTCAAAGTCTTTCTTACACTAGATTCTTTAACCCACCAGAATCCATCACTCTAATAATTTCAATAAATGGCAACACTAACATTTTAATTAACGCTCAATATTTCCAGTTACGCTTTCTATTTGTTTCTGGTTTTCTCATTTTATATTAATTGATCATAAAAGTCTTCAGTGACCCTCAATAGCTTTCTGAGTAAAGTTAAAATTTCTAATTTAGTGCATATGGTGAATAACAATGTGATATTTTCCCAACTCTCTACTTTTCCTTCTCCATCTATCACTTGTACCAAGAAAATCAATCAACCTGAGTTTACCTAAATGAGAATGGTAATGAGAATAGCTTATCTTCTGTCATAACTTTTTCTTCTGCCATCCATCTTAGTCTAGCATATATTCCTCATTCTTCAAAGGTACCTCATTTTTGGGCACCTGGGTGGCTCAGTCCGTTAGGCATCCGACTTCAGCTTAGGTCATGATCTCATGGTTCATGAGTTCGAGCCCCTCACCCGGCTCTGTGCTGACAGCTCAGAGCCTAGAGCCTTGTTGGGATTCTGTGTCATCCTCTCTGTCTGCCCCTCCCCTGCTCAAGCTCTGTCTCTCTCAAAAATAAACATTAACATTAATTCTTTGGAAGAAAAAAATGGCCAATTTTCCCCCAAAATATTTAAATAATAATAAGGACCCAATGAAATTAGATCCCAATCTTGTTTTTTCCAGAACTATGATATATGTAAATTTCTGAGTGGTTAGTTTGTAAATAATGCTTCAGGGGCGCCTGGGTGGCTCAGTCCGTTAAGTGGCTGACTTCGGCTCAGGGCATGATCTCGCCTTCCGTGAGTTCGAGCCCGCGTTGGGCTCTGTGCTGACAGCTCAGAGCCTGGTGCCTGTTTCAGTTTCTGTGTCTCCCTCTGTCTGACCCTTCCCCGTTCATGTTCTGTCTCTCTGTGTCTCAAAAATAAATAAACGTTAAAAAAATTAAAAAAAATAATGCTTTGTATGAACTGTGGCACTATTCAACCTTTGATACTATTCATGTTTAAATCATATAACTCAGCTATTGAATCAGCTACATGAAATAATAGTTTCTGTGGTTTATATTTGTCATTATTAATAATATCACCTACAATTTAACTTTTAATTGTATTATCCTCAAATGAAGGACTATTCCTTACGCTTATCTAAAATGTTGATTATGGAAATGTTGAATGAGTTGTTTTCATTATGAGCTAACAGTAATGTTCTAGCATCAATGCCTAAGTCTTCTGCTACTTGATTTAGCCATTTTTATAGGGCAAATTTATCACCAAAAAATCATATATATAATATATAACATAAAATATTAAGTACAAAAATATAACACCATTCCAAAATACTATACACTCAAGAAACAGGCTACAGCAGATTTCTTTTGCTACATTAGAAGCCATCTCCATTTACAATGTCTCACTATCAAAGGGAAATCATAAACATAAGGGAAGAATTTAATAAGTATGAATTCAGTATATGCTTATCAGCGTTTAATATTTAAATTTATATGCAATGTTATGTTAAAATTTAAGTTTTTAAACATGTTTAATTTTAAACATAAAATTAAAGTTTTTAACATTTCAGAAACAACTATATTACTAAGTCAACTGAATAAGTAGCATATTTGACCATGCAAGCTGTTGACTGATAGAATTTATGCTACATCAGAAATTAATTCTTTGGAAGAAAAATGGCAAATTTTCCCCCAAAATATTTACATAATAATAAGGACCCAATGAAATTAGATCTCAATCTTGTTTTTTCCAGAACTATGATATATGTGGCATTATTGCTTTCAGTTTCCTATTTGTGGAATATGGAGTTTGGATTAATTTACTTTTATAAGATTTTATTTCCAATGTCTCTATTTCAAAGTTTAATGATTATTTACATAATATTTAAAATTGAAGCAATTTGAAATCATACTATATATAAATATGATTTAATATATAATATGCATCATCTGATCTATCATAAGCTTACATTTTATAATATATCATTTTAAAAATAAAATTATTTTCTCTACTACCACATAATATCAGAAGAGTTGGAAGATATTTCACTAAACTGAAGAGTAATATTTTGAAAAATAATTGTTATTTCATACCAAATTCACATTTTGTGGAATTGCCTTAGAGTGAGCAATTATTCTCTAACCATATGGTCAATGAAGCTTCTTTCAGAATGAACACAGTATGAATGAATATAAACAATTTAACACTAAATTAGGGGTTGACTAAATATGGCTAGTGTGGGCCAAATCATGTCTGCCACCTATTTTTGCAAATAAAGTTTTATTTGAACACAATCATGCCCATTTGTTTACCTGTTACTAAGATGCTTCTCATACTACAGTGACACAGTTGAGTACTGCAACAGAGACTTTATTGCCTGGAAAGTCTCCTAGAGAAAAAAAAAAATGCCAACCCCCCTTTGAGAATAGCAAATATGAACCAAACATTTAAAACAACATCATTGAATAACAAAAGACAAAATTCTAGAGTGTATATGCGTAACAAATGGAAGCTGGAAATTGAATAAGAATGTGCAAGGCATTTTTTTTTTGCACAAAGAATTCTCTGAATTGAGTAAACTGAGTATGTTTCAATTGTAGAATTACATAAATAAATGTCATTTGTTTAATATTTTTTAATGTTTTATTTATTTTTGAGAGAGAGAGACAGAGTATGAGCAGGGGAGGGGAAGAGAGAGAGGGAGACACAGAATCCAAAGCAGGCTCCAGGCTCTGAGCTGTCAGCACAGAGCCCAACACGGGGCTTGAACTCATGAACTGCAAGATCATTACCTGAGCCAGTCAGGCGCTTAAACTGACTGGGCCACCCAGGTTCCTCTAAACATCATTTGTAAGCACAGTTGTGCAACATTTATTTCATAAACAATCTAGGTCAATGAACTCTTTATTGTCCTTGAGCTGGATCAAGGGTAAAGAATTGCAGCAGCATCTCCAAGGGCTTGATGTTTAAACATACAAGAGTGGTTGGTTATTGGCAATGGACGTATCAAAATGAAACAAAGGAGTTTTAAACCTGAGAGTCTGACATAGATCTCTGAAATCAGTAAATTGTTTAGCATGGCAAAAACCCAATGGCTTTGTAAATATACCTGTCAAGAGAGGTCCATGGCAACAGTCACGGATTTTGGAGGACTTCTCATCGCTTTACAGTAGCACACTTTAGAGTAGCTTCAGATCAACCAGTAAGGCCATTCCTTGCTGAACAGTGTGTCTGGCTTTAATGGATCTCATTGGTTTCTGGCAGGGGTTTCTTGACAGAATGTAATCTGGGAATTGCACAGGGCCCTATCCCAGAGGATCTAGCATTCACAACACTAACATCCTTTCCTAAGGGGAAGAAATCTGAAGCTAATGCCATCCAGTGAAACTTACTGTGAATCCATTCTTTGATCCATTTGTGCAATTTTAATTAATTTTGCTTCTATATGAGAACCCTAGTAACGAATGATATCTTAGATAGTTATATAAGTCCACGCTGGTTTGAGCTTCTAAATTTTGTAATTGTGACTAATATGTCACTTCTATATGAAAAGTCTAAGCTATAATCAAGGAAGCATAGACCCATTAGGGAAAGGGAAACAGGTTCATTTTCTTGCATAACCCAATAGATATTGTGGCCCTGTGAATCATGGTTATTATTTATTAAAAATGTGGTGAGTCTACATGAGACAGCCCTGCTTATATGATGACTTTAGGAATACTCTAGTGACTTGACCACGTTGCAATATATGAGGAAAAAGAAAATCATAAGGAAAAGAAAAGGTTAAGAGGTGGAGAGGAAAACTTACTTGCTTTCGGTGAAATTGACATATCATTTTTATGCAAATGTGGCTTCTCCTATTCTGTGAGCTCTTTCTCTCACAAAAAGATTTTTAGACTAATTGTTGTATCTGCCACTTGCTAAATCTGTTTTCTAAATTACAAATTCAGCCTTCACTGCGGGCGTACTGGCAGCCACTTCTTTCACAAAAGATCTTTGTACTAATTGTTTTATCTGCTGCTTGCTAAATCTGTTTGCTAAATTATACCTTTCATTGAAATAACACCAAAACCTACTCAGGAAGCAATTAGCAGGTATTGACATTTTTTTAAAGCAGAGCTTATATGTTTTAGATTGTGTGGGAGGGTCTGAAAGATAGATGTACAAATAATGTATCAGTCAAGGGACGACAGGGCTTTTAGGAGGACATGATGTTATATCACAAATGCCTTTTCTAAGAGATTTGTTAAAAGTAGGTCTTTTTTTATGCTCAGTGTGCCTAAAACCATGTAAGAATGACATGCTACATGGCTACATACTGTTATTAAAAGTAAATCTTATAGATATCTATTATGAATATAAAATAGTGAAGCTCCTTCCCAGATTTTAAGTTTTATATATTTTTTTCTCCAGATCGCAATTAATATTTGCTGAGTATTAGAGTTTTGCCTCAGGAAGAAAAATAGTAAGCATCATTCTTATAGTTAAAAAGCCATAACAGAATGAATCATATAAAAATAAGCTTTTATTATTATTATACTATATTGCCATGTTGAATTCTAGCCTTCATGAACTAGAATTTTAAATTCAGAACAGATATCTATAAGATTTACTCTTAATAACATCCACTTGTCACTCTTTAAAATTAATATTTATGAAATCATTCATTCTTGATATGTTTAAAATTCTCAGATAAACAATCTGCATCAGCATACCACAAAAAGTTAAGGAGATTGGTCAGTAGATGCTGAAGTGGATTCTTATAAGGTGTGAACATGAGAGATTCATTGTTTCCATAGAGAAGAGTTGAGGTTCTTTATGGAATATACTATTTATTTCATTTTGCTGATACTTCTCGAGTTTTTCACATAATGAAATATATACATAATTAATAATGTGGATTTTGTCAGTCTAACTGCCTTTTACTCATAGTCAAATAAATTTTAAATTTAGAATAAAAACAACCTTCTATCTTCTAGATTTATCCTTCCAATGGAGATTTGTTTAGAATTGATGTTACATATTTCAGAACCCATATGGGCAATGATCTTTTTTTTTAATTTTTTTTTTTGATGTTTATTTATTTTTGAGAGAGAGAGCATGATCAGGGGAGGGGCAGAGAGAGAGAGACACAGAATCTGAAGCAGGCTCTGGGCTCTGAGCTGCAGCACAGAGCCTGATGTGGGGCTCGAACCCAGGAATCGTGAAATCATGACCTCAGCCAAAGTTGGACACTTAACCAACAGAGCCACCCAGGCACCCTGTATGGGCAAGGCTCCTAAATTTGAACTTTTTAACAATTTATTTTATTTTTTTTTTGAGAGAGAAAAAGGCAGTGTGAGTGGTGGAGGGTGAGAGACAGAGGGAGACACAGAATCTAAAGTAGGCTCCAGGCTCTGAGCTATCCGCACAAAGCTGGCAGGGCTTGAACTCATGAACTATGAGATCATGACTTGAACCGAAGTTGGACTTTTAACTGACTGAGCCACCCAGGCACTCCTTAAATTTGAACTTTAAAAAAATACAATTCTGTCAAGGATTCCCAATATGTGATAAAAACTCTCTAGTGCAAAATATTATATATTTAAATGGAAACGGATAAAAATGGGATAAAAAGCTTCCTATTAGAGTATATCTGTTTAGAGCATGTTTGGCAACATAAATGATAGATTTATCAATTAATCAGTGTTATTTAATTAAAATGCATTTATAATGTACCATTTTCTGGGGGTTTTAAAAGGGAGAATAATTATTTCTGTTATTTTAGAAAGAATATATAGTAAACTGTTATTGGTGGGCAGGTAAAAATAAAACTGGATTTGAATGATACTGGGAATATGAACACTTTATAAATGCTCAAAAAAAGACATAGTCTATTAACAGTGTTTTAATTTAACTTCTTTTTTAAAAATATTTATTATTTTGAAAGAGACAGAGAGAGAGACAAACAGAGCATGAGCGAGGGAGGACCAGACAGAGGGAGACAGAATCTGAGGCAGGCTCAAGGCTCTTAGCTGTCAGCATAGAGCCCAGCATGGGGCTCAAACCCACAAACTATGAGATTATGACCTGAGACAAAGTAGGATGCTTAATTGACTCAGCCACCTAGGTGCCCCTTCCTTCTGATAAAATATCTGGAAATTGTAAGAATCAGGAGAAACCAGAGTACTGTTCTTATTTTTCTCACAATTTAGAAGTAGAATGACCAAATACACACACACAATAGAAGCATAGATTGTATGTGTATTCATGTATCTATGTATATAAATATACAGAGAAGTTCCCATGTAATTTGCAATTTTTTACTAAAACACAAACAAAATTTTAACAATAATATTCCCCACACAGATTCTAATTCAAAAAAACCCTGATTTTTAAATGGAAATGTAGTTTGAACATGTGAACCAAAATTAATTAATTAAATTATTTATTTATTATTTTAAGTTTATTTATTTATGTGAGAGAGAGTGCACAAGCAGGGAAGGAACAGAGAGACAAAAAATCCCACGCAAGCTCTGTGCTGTCAGCACAGAGCCCAATGAGGGGCTCAAGCCCACAGTGAGATGATGACCTGAGTCGAAATCAACAGTCAGACGCTCAACCAACCAAGCCAACCAGGCACTCTGTGAACCCAAATTTAACCTGTTACATATTATTAGTAAAATATTACACTTTCTATTTTTTATTGGGCACAAAATGATGCAACTCAAGTTTACTTATTCTATTATTCTTTTGCTATTGTAATCCATGTATTTTATTTACAACTAGAGTTTTATATATTTTTTAAAGTTTATTCATTGTTGAGAGAGGATAGAAAGCATGAGTGAAAGAATCCCAAGCAGGATCTGCGCTGCCAGCAGAGAGCCTAAATGGGGCTTGAACCCATGGACTGTGAAATCATGACCTGATCTGAAATCAAGAGCTGGATGCTCAACTGACTGAGTTACCGAGGCACCCTGAGTTTTATGTTTTTATATAAACTGGTCATTCTAGAATTTAAGGATTTCATTTTGTCATTATTTATTCTAAATTACAAAAAACATGGGTGCCTGGGTGACTCATTAGGTCCTATGCCACTCTTGACTTAGGGTTAGGTCATGATCTCATGGTTCCATTCGTGAGTTCAAGCCACAATAGCAATGCTGAGCTTGCTTGGGATTCTCTGTCTCCCTCCCTCTCTGTCTTTCCCCCCACTCGTGTGCTCTGTTGATCTCTCTCAAACAAACTTTAAAAAGTAAATAAATATAGAAACAAGTATATTAAAAATTGGTTGCTCTTTGATGTTTATTTTTGTTAATATAAAAGTTTCATTTATCCCACTAAATTGAAATGAATTGAAATATAAAGAGTATATAATCATAAAAACTCAGTATTTCTCTGAAGTTATTTATAATGTACCAAATTATTTAAAAAACAGTCTTTCCTTTACCTGTTGACTGTAAATGTGTTTTAATTTTTACCTGTTCCACCAACACTTTACTAAAGCTATCTAGGAGGGCACAGGGACCAAATCGTTGGCCTATCAATCTTATTGCACCTTATGATCCTGCTTTAGTTTTCATCTTCCATTCACCTCTTCTATCTTGAACTCTCGCCTCCTTTGTAATTTGTGACAGAATTCTTCAAATGATTATTACCCTAAATTAGTAACAATTGGGCTTCTGTATTTTTGTTGATATATGCACATCTTAAATAGAAGTATTTTCTGAAGTTGTTGTTGTTGTTATTTTTTTAATGTTTATTCATTTTTGAGAGACAGAGAGAGACAGAGCATGAGCGGGGAAAGGGAAGAGAGAGAGGGAGACACAGAATCAGAAGCAGACTCTAGGCTCTGAGCTGTCAGCACAGAGCCTGACATGGGGCTCGAACTCATGAACTGCGAGATCATGACCTGAGCTGAAGTCAGACGCTCAACAAACTGAGCCACCCAGGCACCCCAAGAAGTTGTTGTTTTTTAATTTCACATACTCTCAGAACTCTCTACACAGATGATTCTGAATTCTAAGATTTCATCTATTTATTTCCTCATGTCTCTGAAACCCAGCCCCATATTAGTATTTGCTTGTAGATACACTCACATGCTAACTTGAAACTTAATATCCTCAAAATAGAAACTACCATCATTCTTTCAAGCACAGCCCTTGTAGACATATTTATATCACCAACAGCATTTCACATAAAGGCTATGTTTCTGTCTGATTAGTCTAGCAGCTGGATGATTACTAGGTCTGGGTCTGTTGACTACTTTAGCTCTTGATCATGGTATCTCTCACTTTATTATATAACACAACTTTTTAGATTTTATGATGAAAATTATGCATAAATGAAGAAAAGAGAATGTGGTAAATACTATTTACCCTTAGAAATGGAAATGTCTTTTCTTTTTTCCTATCATGATTGTGAGGTGTTTAGCAATTTTATCAGGAGTCCATTGGGGTTGGGTTTTGTTGTTTGGTATATTTATCACCTTTGTATTAAGACTTTGAATTCTTTCCGTCTTGGGAGGTGAGTACCATGTACTGAGTGTGGGGCTTGGAGACGTCAGTCTTCCTACTACATTCTCACATTTCAGTGATCCATGAACATGCATATACCACAGAAAATCTATGTATGTACTTTTGACCCTCATCTAATGAGTGGTACATCACTGCTCATGTTTCTCAGTGCAAGCATCAGAGGAATGTAGGGGTGATTCTCTCTTCACTTTCTTTAGCCTCAGTGCCCTGTTCTTCAGGAGTGGGGCTTTGTCAGTGCTTCTTTGACAACCAAAGTCTGCCTTGTGTTGAGAAGATTTTAGGTAGGCACAAGCTCACTCCTTACCATAGGAATTCAGATCTGTCTGGAATCGGTGCAGAATTTTCAGCTAGGTTCCTAGATTTCCACCAGAGATTAATTTTTGTTTCTATTCTTCCCTTAGAAGAGTATACCATTGCTTGGGACAAGGGCCAGCGTGGTGGTCTCCTGACTTTTTCCCAATGATATCGCTTGCTTTGGGCAGCAGGGTTAGTTCCTTACCCCCTCCCCCAGGGGTAGACAGATGGCTTTTGTTTCTACCTTGAGTCAGTGGATCTAGGCTGTATAGTCCTTGGACAGAAAAGTTTCCTGCCCTTAATCAAGTCATTTATAATGTTGATTTTTTTTTAATGGCAGAAGGGTCTAGAAATGGTCAGGGCTTCGTGCCTTTGTCCAATTGAGGGTGATCTTCCAACTTTCTGCCCTGCCCATAATCTATCTCATGATAGAACTATAAAAGATCTCAAAAGTGAGTGTGAACTCCCCTTGTATTTGGAGATTCAAATAACTTCAAACTGTCACACTATATGCAGCATTTGGCACTTAAGAATTTGTTAACTTTCAGGGTTTTTGTTCATTTGTTTGTTTGTTTTTTCACATTTTCAGGACAGCTCCCACTTTCTACCATGCTCTCTTCTCTCTCCTTGGGCAGGCTTCTCATTCTGGTTCACTTGACAATCCTGCAACCTGACCTCTCTGATGGACTTGAGAAAAGTTAGGATTGTACTGATTTTCCTGTTTTCTTTTTTTGTAGTGTGAACAATGTGTCTTGTGGCATTTTACTTTCTAAGCAGAAACTGAATTTGGTTCAAGTAATCTCTTCAGGAAGTAATTCCTGGAAACAATGTTGGGGTAATGGAAAATGAACAGTAAATGGGAAAAAAAATGAAACGCAGGTAGCATCAGTGAGCAGATATCACAGCATAATTGGAGACCTCCAGAAGACTGTGGAGCACCTGCCCCAGAGCTTTACCACCTGATGGGGGAGGAAGCTGGAAAACTTATCCACCAAACATTATGCCCCATCGTTTGAGGACTGACTCCATGGCATTCCATTTGGAAGTATCCTCTGCTTTAAAAATTTGCTGTCTTATTTTCCTGAAGATAGATAGATAGATGATAGATAGATAGATAGATAGATAGATAGATAGATAGATACATAGATAGACAGAGATAAATGTATGGTATAAGCATGAAAGAGCTGTACAAAGCAGTGGTTATACTTGATTCCCCTCTAAATGATCCTGAAGTATAAGAGCTCATTACAAAGCAATTCTATCATTTTTCTTCTTGTGTCAATGTCAAAAAGTATGCTGGTTACCGCATTTGAACAATTTTCAGATATTTCTGGGTTTTCTACCCAAAACAAATTAGTTTCTAAAGTTTTTCTGACAAGCGAGTTATTTGTTGCAGAGTACAGATTTACCTATTATTTGTCGTTCTGAGACTGATGATTTAAAAACTTTGTTCCATTGCTTTTCTTCAAAATTGTAATGGTTTTTCATAACTGTAATTAATCCACATATGTTTTATGTATGTTTTCTACTAGGGCAGAAAATTTTGAGAAAAGTATTTAATTTTAATAGGTATATATTACATTTATTTTGGTACATATTACGTCCTAGAGGGTTATAGCTTATTTTACTTCCTTTATTTTTGCGTGTATTTTCTTTAACTCTGGGAATATGGATGGAGCCTAGTGCTAATTTGCACATATCTGTTAGTACAGTGTCTGCGTTATCAGCCTTCAGGATAAAATATAAACCTGTCTGAGCTCACTAGAATTTACAGTTTAATTTAATCAACTCTATTGGGACGAATGACTCTGACTGGAAATGTGACCATTGGCAAATCCATAGTAGGAAAAGAAGGCTGTGTTTGCGGCTTATATCTTAATTTCACCTTTACGAGAATCTAGGACTATGTCACACTCAAAATTCCAGGTATGATCCTTGTTACATCAACATAACATATTATAGGATTCCCAGGAGATTAGATAACTTAAATGATTAAATGAATGATTTCAATCAGGAGTTATCACAGAGGTCAGTAGTAGATAGAATTTCAAAATAAGAGATCAAATGCTAGTAAGAGATTAGATAAAATGATCCCGGAAAAGGAACTGTTAGATTTGTCAATATAGAACTCAAACAAATGCAGTTTCTATGCATTGCATTGGGGTCAGGGGGCTGTAATAAAAAGCACTACAAGAGAGAATCTGAGGCAAACGATGTAGTGGAAAAAGCTTTTTTTTTTTTTTTTTTTTTTTTTTGGTGAAGACAGGAATGGAGTGGTGGGTAGTGTGGGGTGCTTAAGTATGTTTACCATTTTGTTTTAGAACTCCTAGAGCATGTTCATATGCTAATGGGAATTTTCCACTGAAAACAAGCCATTGGTGATGCAAGTTTGTGAGGGATATGAAATGCTGAAGTAAAGTTCTTACAACGGGCATAGGGTATTTGGAGCAATTGGATGAACGGGTTGTCCTTACAGAGGGGCAAGAAGACCATGATAGCTGAGAAACTTCATCATTTGCAGAAACAGAAAATTACAAATGCATAGGTTCAGGATCTGATGTGTCCTGAGGAACAAAAGCTCCAGTTTGACAGCTTCTGTTTTCTCACTGAAGTAATGGGAGTATGGGAGTAATGACTGTGTACACACATTAGCAAATTCAAAATATTATTTTAGAATTATATATTGTGTGCTTCTTCTATACATGACCAGAACTTAAAAATATGAAAGTATTTAACTAAGAAATATTAATTTTCACCCTCTGAAATAATTTCCTCTCAGCTCTGAAACAGATATAATTACGTCCCACAGAAAGACTTCTTTGCTCATATAAATGTAGATAAGAAGATATCCAGGGCTTTTGCAGTTCCCTTATTTTCTCTTAAAAATAAAAACAAACAGGTAGCATTTTTCTGAATCTTTTCTACTAATAAATGGCAGCATTCCCTTGACTATAAAAATAGTCAATGAAGACTTACAGAAGATACTTAAGCACAGGGTCATTGGTTACATCATGAATAATCTAGACTCTTTTCATAAACTCTAAAGCAGCAAACACAGGCATATATTTATAAGAAGTGAAGCAGGTAAGAAAGCTTAGGCAACAATATTTTCAATTGAAATATGTAATTTGATGATATTTGAGTAATTATCAGAGACTGACATTGGGAAATATTCTGCTAATCAGAGAATTTTGATTAATATAATCATTCCTTCACTGTCTATGCAAAAAATATCTCCATCAGTGTTCTAATTTGAAACAACAGGTTTCTTTCATTAATGAATAAAAGGAAGTTACCAGTGATAATGGGCAGCATTATGGCTAATATTAAAATCTGAAAAGCAATGTAACAGGAATAATGAAGTTGATTACTTGAAAGAAAGAAAGTTCAGGGGAACCTGGGTGGCTCAGTCAGTTAAGCATCTGACTTCAGCTCAGGTCATGATATCACACTTTGTGGGTTTGAGCCCCGCATGGAGCTCTGTGCTGACAGCTCAGAACCTGGAGCCAGCTTTAGATTCTGCGTCTTCCTCTCTCTCTGCACCTCCCCTGCTTGTGCTCTATCTCTCTCATAAGTAAATAAAAAACATCTTTTTTTTTTTAAATACAAAAGCTCATTGACAATGTTTACTCAGGCAGAATTGTAGTTATCACTAGGGAGGACCATGCTGATAACGGAGAAAGACATTTTCAAGTTGCATATGCTGTTCTGATTCTGAGTCTTTTGAGTACTCATTATTTTCATACCTTTTATAAATAAATCACGTTAGTAAATAAATAAGTTATTTTGAAGTAATTTTAGATTATCACTAAATGTACATTATTTAACACATTGTCAACTTTGTCTCCCTCTCCACCCACAGCTAGAATTTATCTTGTTTCCATGTTATTGTTGTTAAATATAAAGGTGCTCAGAATAAGTTAATTCCAAAAGAGAATTACAGCTATATGGCTCTCTTTTTAATCTATATATTTTAATGATATATATTTATATGTGTGAACTCTGGAAAGCACAATCATTTATACACAATGAGAAGTTCAAGTAGGATCTTGAAAGTATAGGCAAATCCAAGATGCACCAAATCCAAGGTGCACCAAATCCAATGCTATCTGCCATTTAAGAGTTCCTGGTGCTCCATTTCTTGGCCACTAGCTGAATATTGATGGGGGCAGATATAAACTAAAGTCAAATGGAGATGCAGAAAGCATCACTTTGAATTAGGGGTGATGCACAGGAACTAGGAAGCAGGAAAGGAATTTTTTTCTTCCAGAATCTCTAGATTGGCAAAATCCTTACCACTCACATGATTTGTCCCATTCCATTTAACACAACAAATGGTACGTCTTTCTCCACCTTATCCATGAGTGCTTGGTTTCCTGGCAATGGTTTCCAATAGAAATACCCCATCAGGTCCATTCTGTACAGTCCACTTTGTCCAGACTGTAGCATCAGCATATCACTTACTGCTTGCAGGAACTCTATCTGTCTGTCTAGAGAACACGTGTTTGATGGTTTTGGCCTTCCCATCAAACATATAAGCAGTTACAAAGCCAAAAAAATAATATTCATATCTTCTCATTTCTGGATTTAGCTTCCACTTCATCTAAACATGGATATATAAAGCTCTATGTTGTTAAGTATCCAAAGGAAAGTAATGCCATTCAACTCCAATGAATGATTTTATTGACTTTGCCATCACATTAAAAATCAACTGGTTCCTGTCTACATATTTCACTGTACTCAAGATGGATGGATAGGGTTTCTCTGGGCACTTATGAGCCTTAACAAAGAAATCCAGTTCCTTCTTTCTCAAGAAACCACCTGTCTTCTACAGCATGTTCATTCCTACCACAAAGCTGTGGCTGCATGAGAAGTACTATAAACATTTTTAAATAGGAGTCACCTGTGTTTGAAAAATGGGGCCAGGAAAGCTTCTATTTTGGTTAATTTCATTTTGTCTTTATTTCTGGAAGTGTTTTTGCTCTTTCATTATTATTCTACATGGCAGCAGAAGTTTTTCAGCAGGATGACAAAAAAGCAGCTAAGTCAACAGAGTATTTCTTCATTTCTGGGCCTAATTAATCCTTTGAAACAGAACATATTTGCTTAGCGGAGTTTTGAGAACTATAGCAACTGGTTCTAGGGAATACTCTTTAGGCATCATAAACTAGACCCACCAGATTAATCAAAACAACTAACTTTGTCTATTGACCCCAAATACTTGAAACAGAGCCTTTATCCTTGAGTTTGATTGCCATAGTTTTTCATAATCTAACTAATATTTGCTTTTATCATGACCTGATATCCACTCCAAACTTGTTTGAAAGTGACACAGAGGCATCTATGCTGGTAATGTTTATGTATGTAATATTTATATAAATATTATATATACCCATAAAATACATAAAATGTATATTCATTTGTTCTTACACAATCCAAAACAGCTTTAGTATGCCTATAAAATTTTGTTACTTTTTTTCTTAATTCAAGTGACATATTCACTTGAGATACTATTTGAATACTACATGGTTACTGAGTAAAATAGGTTGTTACAAATAGAAAATGTTACATCAATCATATTTGAAAATGGATCAGTTAAAAGAAGAATAACTATATATCTCAGCCATATATTTCCTGGCATGAAAAGAATTATTACAATTTTTATTCTCAGAAATGTTCCAGTTTAAATGATAAATGAGATGGACTAGCCCAGTTTATGTCATGTAGTTTTCCAAAATGTGCCACGAGGCACAAGCGAATGAACTGAATTGACCAGAATTCTAGGATTTTGTTTTTCAGTGTTATACTGGTCATCTTTAAAGAGATGTCTACGAGAACAGTTGAGCCTGAAGTGAAAAAAAAAAACACAAAAGCCATGTCCCTAAGTCTTTAATCAATGACAGGTAGTATCAGTGAGATTTGTATATGTCAAGTGGATGACATAGACTTAAAAGTTCTCTATTAACTTGATACAGGAATGACAGTTATGACATGACAATAGTACACAGGTAAAACAACAAAGCCATGTAATAATCCTCAGGTGTATGAGATAGGGAATAAGAGAAAACTACTTGGGGGAGTTTCAGGGAACTGGACTTCTTTGGAAGAAAGTTAAGTTTCAGTAAAGGTGAAATGATGAAGCATCATTTTAAAATCACAGCTAATGATATTACTGTATTTCCTGGATATGGAGTAGTGGTTCCAAAAGCCACCATGGAAGAACTTAGTTTTGGAGAAAAGATGAGAGAGAAACTAGAAGTAGGGGAAGATTATAATAATATAGACAATTTGGGCAATGCTAATGCAGTGAAGAATATATCTGTGTCTGTGTTTTCTCTTTCTTTCTTTCTTTCCTTCTTTCTTTCTTTCTTTCTTTCTTTCTTTCTTTCTTTCTTTCTCTTTCTTTCTTTCTTTCTTTCTTTCTTTTTATATTGTATGTCAGTAAGTTACAAGTAGTACCTACAAGTAGTACTCAGATTAAATTAGTTTAGCAAAAATCAGCTTGCAATTAAAAAGCTAGTAACAGATTTATAGACAATAAACACATAGGATGATTTAATTTGCTTGGTGTGTATAAGAGATTATAGGAATTAAATTTATGATTGTTTTTATAGTTTTGATCACTATTACAATTTATACACATGTAAGAGAAAAACAGTTGGTAATTGGTCCAAGAAAGAACTCAGTAGGCAGTAAACAAGATTGTCTAAGGTAATAAAGCCTCCCAAATTTAAAATGAAATGATAACAAAGGGCATAGAGATGGTCCTGAAAAGTTCCCCTGAGGGGAGACTGAGTGTGAATCTAGTGAAATCTAGAAAGATTATAATGATGATGGTGATGATGATGATGATGATGATGATGATTACTATTATTGTTATTGTTATTTGAATGAGTTTTGAAAGCCTCAGAGTGTGTCTGAGACTGACACAGAGTTGTTTCTCCTGAGTCTCTGATCATGTCTGTGAATTTAATAAACCATATAGTATCATAAATTTCTATTTTCGCCTGTTTCTGCTAGTTGATACTATTCCATTCAGGACATTGTATAATGGAGTAGAAAGAAAATCAGCCTTCTGGTGGTTTCTGTTGGATGAGCTGAGTTAAATGTTCAAGGCAGTCAACCTTTAAATTGCTGTCCCTTTCCATATCCCTGCTGTAAAAGAAATGCTATTTCTTCTGATATCTAGTTGGAGATCTATACATAAAACTAACCATTAACTCATTTCCATCCTGAAGTATCACTTCAGGGACTGGGAGACTATAGAGTTATTTTTGATGATACATATGTGTTACATTGACATTATTCCAGCCATGACAGCCTATAGCTGTGAACTCTGTCCGTATGTTTTACTTCTCTTAAGAATTGATGACAGTATTCACAGGAGAAATCAAAAGGATCAAAGTCATGATGATACATTTGGTCCCAAAAGTCTCTTGGAGGAAGTGGGGCAGTCGTCAAAATACTTCTTTCAGGTGACAAAAATCTACCGACATGGAATGCTCTTATAACCCAGATGCACTGTCAGTAATTGCTTTGAGAGAAGCATAGAAAAGTAAGATAGCAAAAAAAAAAAAAAGATATTGGTATTAGAAGTGTTTTGAAACATATGCTGGAAGCACTGTTACCTTTAGTTTAGAAGAACAGATAAAGTAAAGTATCTAACTGATTAAACCCTTTGTATAGTAAGAACAATTTTTCCTTTACAAATAGATGTAGTCTTTGCTGAGTCTACTCATGTGTGTCTTATTGAATAAGTCAAAATAAGACCATGTTAGGTTGAATAACAGTAAACGATAGGGTATGAAGAAAAATCCACTTTATATAGAGACATATTAGCTTTAACTAAATATCTTCCTTTAAATAGAAATAAGATATGGGGCGCCTGGGTGGCGCAGTCGGTTAAGCCTCCGACTTCAGCCAGGTCACGATCTTGCGGTCTGTGAGTTCGAGCCCGGCGTCAGGCTCTGGGCTGATGGCTCAGAGCCTGGAGACTGTTTCCGGTTCTGTGTCTCCCTCTCTCTCTGCCCCTCCCCCGTTCATGCTCTGTTTCTCTCTGTCCCAAAAATAAATAAATAGAAATAAGATAATTTTAACAAATATCATTGACCATCTTATATTTAAAATGAGTGTCATGTAAAATATTCAGCTTTGGCAAATGCTTAATGGGTTGTGTGAAGTGCTAAAAGAAAAACAGTATATCAGGAGTAAACTGTGTTTTCTAACTCTAACTTTCTAACATCTCAAACAGCATGATGTGGAAGACAGCGGGCCATATCATTATACTATGAACTAAGGAAAATCACTAAATGGGGGCTAGAAGGTAGAAAATGTTACCAGTAAATCTGAAAATTCTAAGTAGTAATAAAAAATTTATCGCTATTAAACAAACCAATTACAATAAATTTTAAAGCCAAAATTAAGCACACTTTAAATGTTTAAAGGTAAGCAAACTGACAAAGCTCTCTGTATAGAAGGAAGTGCTCTTGCAATCTCACTGTTTCTCTGTGTATATATATATATATATATGATATATACATATATATCATATATATGATAGCATATATATGATATATATAATATATAATATATCATACATAATAATATATATTATATATATAAATCTCAACTTTTAAAACAATGTTAGCATGCAAAACACATGAGTTCTAACATGTTAACGTATCCATAATTCATTCAAAAAATGATACACCAAAGGAGTCACTTATTAGAATAGTGGGACATGTGGAAATGCTACCCATCTGTATTTGCAAGTTTGCACTAGAAACATATTGTATTTATTTTTTGAAGAAGACTTAATTCGAATAACTCATTTTTAATTTATATCAAGGTAATATATATAACCATTACATAACAGATTGCAATTCCACTGCTCAACCATGCTTATAAATCCAGCCTGCATTCAATTTAGAAAAAATAATAGCCAAATTTTGATTGCTAACAGTTCCAGGCTTCCATAGATCATAAACAGTAAGAAAATATTTTTCTTCACAGTCATTATTTGACTAAACAAAATGTATCCAGAAAATTTCTTTAGTTCTTACTTTCTTTGAGTGAATTTTCTGTATTTATTTCACTGATTACTATTGCTTCTGTCAAAGGGTAAGATTTTTTGAAATGCAAACCACTTAGCATTAGCTTTGAGAACGAGAAATCGAAATCTGACCCCCTTCACTGTAACTGCATGTATTTTTTCTACAATAGCAGTTGGTGGCAAAATCATAATACTTATCATAATTTCTCCAAATTTTACATAAAAACTTGAAGCTGCCCTAATTAGTTAAAATAATATATTATCTTCATACAGCTTTAGAATCTTGTCATGACAGTATTTTTTATTTATAAATAAATTAGTTCCCAAGCAACAGAGTACATTTGAGTAATGGTTGTTAAAGCTTAAGCTACTTATAGTTTTATTCTCTGATTAGGAAGAAGAGTGATCTGGTGACTAATAAGTGGTAAATGAGGAAAACTTCAAAAATAATTAATGAGTAATAAACATAATAATAATAAAAACTCTATTACCAAACTCCAATGAAAATGTGTAGATACATAGACCAAATGTGTATGCCTGTACACGTGTGTGTGTGTGTGTGTGTGTGTGTTTCCATGTGTGTAATATTGTATTGAAAATAGTGAAACATAGTGATAAAATTTGGCCACATACCTAGAAGCTGGAAGTGCTTCTATATATTGATTGAAATAACAGGGGATTACTACTGATGTTTTGCAAAATATTAGTTTTAAAATAAAGACGTATATTTAAAATTTAAGATGAAGGACTGATCTAATGGATTCACCTCCCTGCTGTTTTAGAATATTAGTAATATGATGATTAGAAAGAAAGAGGAAAACAGTCAAAATGAATAAGGAAGGGTAGCTCAGTTGCCCAGGGATTGGTGAATTTTTGGAAAACAGAACTATGAGACCCCAGAATCTATAAATTAAAGCTAAAAAAAATAAATTTAATAAATTTTTAAAAAATGGGGGGAGGCTGGGTGGCTCAGTCAATTAAGCATCCAACTTCAGCTCAGGTCATAATCTCCAGGTTTGTGAGTTCAGGCCCTGCGTGGGGCTCTTTGCTGACAGCTCAGAGCTTGGAGGAGCCTGCTTGGGATTCTATGTCTCCCTCTCTTTCTGAACCTCCCCTGCTCCTGCTGTGTCTCTCTCTCTCTCTCAAAAATAAATAAACATGAAAAAAATTTAAGAAATTAAAGTTGAGGATGCTTCATTTCATAACATGTAAAGGAAAATGATATGCATTGTGACTTGGGGAAAACAAAAGTCACAGAAATCATGATAATAGATCCAAGGAATGTTAATGATATTTATGTCAGTCCTATATTTAAATTGAAAAATAATTTTATAACAGTTAACTATTATGAAATCTAACTTGGATTGGCGTATTTTGGTTGGAAAGTCAGTTCCCTAACTGTGTTCTCCTTATTTTGACACATTTATTTGCTTGTGACCCAATTTACACCCGTAACTGAATTATCATGAAAATGCCCTGGGCACAAGCTGAAAGTGAGCTATTTAAGGGAAAAGATTTAGCAGAGGAATGGAAGTGACAGTCAGTATTTCTATTAATCAACCTATCCTTTTAGATATAAATTAAGAAATACCTAAATTTTCTAAGATATTTTAAGGAAGTAATTGACAAAATAGGGAAAGGACAAAAAGGACTAAATAGGAAAAAAATTAAAAAAAACATAGGCCTTAAATATTGAGATAAAATTCAAAAGTAAGAAAATAACTTAAAAGTAAACATATAAGCTACCAACAAAAGAACAAATAAAATGTGATTAACAATAGACCTCTTTTCAAAAGTGGATTCTAGAAGTTACTAGAAAACACAAGTTTTGAGGAAAATGTTTTTATAATTTTAAGACTGGAGTAAATAAAGAAAATATATATATATTATACACATTTCCTGGGAAAGTGAATTACTTATGTACATACTCTAGCAAACCAAAGAAGAAATCTGAGATGGAAGAAGACATGAGATGAATTTAGAAAGAATAGATGTGAAGCATGAGAGAAAAATAAATAAATCCAGCCCAACACGACAAAAGGTCAACACTGTCCTCATCTGTGTTAGAGGGTTTAACAAACAATAAGATTAAGAAGCTGTATAGAGAACACGTAAAGTCAAATGTTTCTCTTGTAATAATTACAAGGGAGAGAAGAATTAAGTTAGCTCAGTGTGTAAGAATAGGAGATAAAGACTACAAAAGAAACTCTTGGTGTTAACCTGATTTTGGACTGGTGATGATGACTTCTGATAAGGAGATTTAAAACATTCTCGATTAATTTCTGCTGTTATGTTTATTATCTTCTTAGTTTTATTTTATTAGTTTGACTCAGTCATTTCCTATTTTTTAAGGTAGTTGCTCAACTTACTAATATTGATTCTTTCCAAATACTTACATTAATGGTAAGTTCTTTCTATTTACTCCCCTGCTTCATCCCGTAGATCTGTTGTATGTATATTGTTTCCAGTTCTAAGTTGCCTGTGATTTTCATCTTAATTTGATCTTTGTCCTATTATTTATTTATGAGTATATTTTATTTTATTTTATTTTATTAAAAAAATTTTAACGTTTATTTATATTTGAGACAGAGAGAGACAGAGCATGAATGGGGGAGGGTCAGAGAGAGGGAGACACAGAATCTGAAACAGGCTCCAGGCTCCGAGCTGTCAGCCCAGAGCCCGACATGGGGCTCAAACTCACGGACCGCAAGATCATGACCCCAGCCGAAGTAGGCCGCTTAACCGACTGAGCCACTCAGGCGCCCCAATTTATGAGTATATTTTAATACTTTACACTGGATGATTATGAATTATAATCAGGTTTTCATTGATGTCAAAGAATGTGGCTGATGACACAGTTCTTTGATTTATATCGAGCCTCCTTTTGTGGCTTCCTGTGTGGGCAACAATCAAAGTAGACCACATATGACCATAATAAAATACACATACTCTTGTTATGAAGAATTTGGTTTATATTTACATTTGTTAATATTTTAAAAATTATCTATATCCTGATTACTTTGTACTTACTTAATTTATCGCCTTCAGGGAGAATTAAGCTAATCTATCAAATCATAGATTGAATATATCAATCTGTCTTTAAAAATTTGCCAATTTGGGGGCCTTGGGTGGCTCAGTTAAGCTCAGGTCATGATCTCATGTTTCATGGATTCAAGCCCCACATTGGGATCTGTGCTGAGGGCTCAGAGCCTGGAGCCTGCTTCAGATTCTCTCTCTCTCTTTCTCTCTCTCTCTGCCCCTCCCCCACTCATGCTCTGTCTTTGTCTCATAAATAAATAAATTTAATTTTTTTTTAATTGCCAGGGCACTTGGATGGCTCAGTGAGTTAAGCAACCTACAACAGCTCAGATCACAATCTCATAGTTTATAGGTTCAAGCCCCACATCAGGCTCTGCGCTGATAGTTCAGAGACTGGAGCCTGCTTTGGATTCTGTGTGTGTCTCTCTCTGCCCCTCCCCGGCTTGTGCTGTCTCTCTCTCAAAAATAAATAAATAAACTTAAAAAAAACCAAACATTGTCCAGGATCCTGGATGGTCAAGCTTAAGCGTCAACTTCAGCTCAGGTCATGATCTCACCGTTAGTGATTTCAAGCCCTCATCAGGATGTCTGCTCTCAGCACAGAGCGAGCTTCGAATCCTCTGTTCCCCTCTCTCTTTTCCCCTCCTCCTCTTATGCTCTCTCCCTCTCTTTCTCTGTCTCTATCAGAATAAATATACAAACTTAAAAAATAAAATAAGATGGGGAAATTAAAATATATTATGAACTTGATATAAATAAAACAACATATCAAAATGTGTGAGATTAAAAAAATATAATACGCCTATAGATTTCTATCAAACAAGTCTAAAATCTAAAAAAATAATTTAAGTTTCCCTCTTAAAAATTTACAAATAAGAAGAGGAAATTAAATACAAAGCAAGAAGAAAAATAAAGATGAAAGTAGAAATCCCTGGGCACCTGGGTGGCTCAGTTGGTTAAGCATCTGACTCTTGGTTTCAGCTCAGGTCATGATCTCATGGCTTTATGGGTTTGTGGCTGGCAGTGCAGAATTTGTTTGTGATTCTCTCTCCCTCGCTTTCTGCCCATACCTCACTTGTACTGACTCTGTCTCTCTCAAAATAAATAAACTTAAAAAAAAGTAGAAATCTGTAAAATGGAACACATGGTAAATATAAAAAAAATCAATGAAATCAACTTCTGTTTACTTAAATAGAATAATAATAAAACAATATCTAATTTACCAATACAAAACAAGAATCAATGAATTACAAAAGTCATTAACAAAAGAAGTCCATGAGTATGTATTAAATGTTAAAATGTTAATAATGAAATTCTTTTTATACCAATGATTAGACAATTTTATGAAAGACAAATTCAATAAAAATTAACCAAAATGTCTAAAGTTACAAAGTGTATATGGTCATTTATCTAATGAACATATTAAATCAATAAAAAAATATTTTTTTCACAGACTACTCCAGATTCAGAAAATTTCTCTGGTAGATTTCACTGAACATTTAAGGAAGAAAAAATACCAATACATCCTAAGATCTATCAGAAAATAAGAGGAAGAAATATGTACTGATCCATTTTCCACTATTTTTTATTTTGAAGTAGTTTATCATGCAAATATTTGCAACTGTAGTGCATACATTTCCCATAGATTCTCCATCTAGCTCTCCATAATCACAGTACATTGCCCAAAACAAAACTGACATTAGCATAAAATTTAGTTCAGAAAACCATGCTTGGATTCCTATATTTCATCAGGTTTGAACAAAGTTTTATGAAGTTTTATATGCATAATTCCATTTATATGCATAATTCCATAAATTCAGCACACAAACACTCTCACAATATAGAACTGTTCCACCACCACTAAGAAATCCCTTTGTATTGTACCTTAATAGTTATATTCTTATTCCAAGCCTAACTCCTGGCAACTATTGAATTCTGTTCCATGTTTATAATTCTATTACTTGGAGATTACTCTAGAGGTAAAATTATTTATTATCTAACATTTGCAATTGCCTTTTTTTCCCCTAAGCATAATGCCCTTAAGATTCACCTAAGTGTTTGCATATATCAATTTGACTTTCAACTGTTAAATACCCCTAAAAAATACAAGAGAAAAGCATAATTTCTTCATTTAATATATATTTATCCACAACTTGCTCTTTCCTCTTCCTTGATGTTTCAAGTTCATTCCATAATCAGCTTGTCTTTGTCAATTCTTTTAGAGACAAATATTCTGCTGTCAAACTCTTCATTCTCTTTCCATCTAAGAATGTAGTAATTTCACCTTCACTAGTGAAGAATAATTTTACTGGGGATAAAAGTCTAGGTTGTCAGTTGTTTTCTTTCAATACTTGAAAAATATTGTGCCACTTCCTTCTGATATCCATATCAGAATGCACTGTCACTTGAATTGTTTTTCCTCATAGGGGCACCTGGCTGGCTCATTTGGTGAGGCATGTGACTCTTGATCTCAAGGTTGTGGGTTCAAGTCCCACATAGGGTGTAGACATTACTTAAAAATAAAATCTTAAAAGTTGTTCCTCATAAATACTACATTTTTTCTCTATGATTACCTACAAGATTTTTTTATTTATCTTTAGTTTTCAGAATTTGATTATGATATCCCTGACCACATATTTCTTTATATTTACATTACTGGGTATTGTTAATGTTGCTGAATCTGTAAGTTTATGTCATTCACTAAATTTTGGAGGTGTTCAGCCAATGTCTCTTCAAATGTTTTTGGCTGCCCATGATCTGCCTCTTCTCCTTCTGGATCTCTAACATTTTTTTTACTGTTGCACATGTCTTGAGACTCAGTTATCTTTTTTTTTTAAAGTTTATTTATTTTGAGACAGAGAGAGAGAGAGAGTGGAGGAGGGACAGAAAGAGAGGGAGAAAGAGAGAATCCCAACCAGACTCCACCAGGGAAGCACAGAGCCTGATGCAGGGTTCAAACTCAGAAACAGAGAGATCATGACCTGAGCTAAAACCAAGAGTTGGCTGCTTAACCAACTAAGCCACCCAGGCACCCCGTCAGTCATCTTTTAAGTTATTTTTCCTCTCTTGTCCACACTGGATAATTTCTATTAATCTAAATTCAAGGTAACTTGTTCTACTTTTAAATAAAATAGAGAGTTTTGGGGGGGATTTATCTTTATTTAAAAAATTTTAATTTTAATTCCAATATACTTAACATACAGTGTCATATTAGTTTCATATCCACAATATAGTGATTCAACAATTCTATATATTACTCAGTGTTAATCACAATAAGTGTACTCTTCAACCTCATTCTCTTATTGAGCCATCTAGTGAGATTTATATTTGAGCTATTGTGTTCAGTTCTAAAATTCCAATTTGATTTTTCTTTATATGTTTCATGTCTTTGTTGAGATATTCTATTTTTATCATTTGTTTCAAGAACATCCACAATTTCTTCCTGGACAATTATTTTCACTGGTTTCTTTATAATCCCAATCCAATAATTCTAACATCTGTATCACTTGCTATTGATGTCTATTGATTGTCTTTTCTCACTCAAGTTGAGATTTCTTTGGGTCTTAGTGTGGTGAGCAATTTTGACTATGTCCCAGACATTTTATATGTCATGTTATAAGAATCTTGTTTCCATTTAAATCTTCTAGTTTAACAAGTAGTTATTGCATTTAGGTTTAGAATGTATATCCTGGCATAATTTTGTTGTTGGTGGTGTTAAGTAAAATTTGAAATTACATCAAATAGTACTAAAAATACAGGATAAAATAATTTAAAATATGTAATTCTGGCACACTGAATACTATAAACCATTACTAAAAAAATACAGAATACTTTAAATGGAAATATATGACATATTTAAAGATTGGAAGTCTCTGTATTGTTAGGATGTCAATTCTACCAAAAACTGATCATAGAATTTTGGACTAGAAATCAAAATCCTGCAGTTTGTGTGTGTGTGTGTGTGTGTGTGTGTGTGCGCGCGCGCACGTGTGTGTGTGCATGTGTGTGTGTGTGTGTGTGTGTGTGTGTGTGTGTGTGAAATTAACAACCTGATTATAAAACTTTTAAGGAAATAGCAAAGACCTATAATTACCAAACCAATTTTGAAAAGAATATCAAAAGTATTAATCTCAGATTATCTGATCTCAGGATTTACAATAAAGTTGCCAAAACAATGTAGCATAGTGAAAAAAAAATTACTTAAAGATTAGCCAAACTGACTAGAGTCCAGAAATTGACCTACACTTTCATGAGCAATTTGTCTGTTTGACAAAGCTCCCAGGAAATACATGGGGAAAGTGCAGTCTTTCTAATAAATAATTAATATTTGCATGATGCCTTTCTATTCCCCTACTTTTAATATATCCACATCTTTATAATTACAGTGAGTTTTTGTAGAAAGTGTATAGTCAGGTCTTGCTTCATACTCAACCGTATCATCTTTTTTTTCTTTGCAGTGTAATGGATTAGACATTTACATTTAATTCAATAATTGATATATTTAGTTAAAACCTACCATCTTTGTAGTTGTTTTCTATTTATGCTATCTCTCTTTTGTTCTTTTTCCATTTTATCTTTCTACTTTGGGTTTATTCAGCATTCTTTATAATTCTCTATGGCTTCAATTGTTGACTTATAATTCACACCTCTTTAAAAGAATAGTGGTTGGGGGCACCTGGGTGGCTCAGTCCCTTAAGCCTCTGACTTTAGCGCAGGTCATGATCTCATGGTCTGTGAGTTTGAGCCCCGCGTCCAGCTCTGTGCTGTCAGTTCAGAGCCTGGAGGCTCCTTCAGATTCTGTGTTTCCCTCTCTCTCTGCCCCTCCCCTACTCACGCTCTATTTTTTGTCTATCAAAAAATGAATAAACATTAAAAAAATTAAAAATAACGTGGTTGTCTTAGGCCTTACAATATCATTAATATGAGAAGTCCTTCCTTATGAATTTGGCAAACACAATGTTCTCTATTTAATAACTCATCACAATGTCTTTTACTATAATTATAGATACAAAAAAATGAGCTCCTGCATACATATTTAAATCTACTCATACCTTTATGTTTTTATGACTTTAAATTTGTTTTTTGATGTTTATAATTCCATCCAAAGAGCTCTAAGTATTGTAATCCTTGAGTCATTTCAATGTCAGACTAGTTAACCACTTGTTTATAAATTCCTCTTGAACTATTCCCAAATGGATATCTTTGCTGAATGTTTACAAGTAAATTTTAAACCTGTCAAATAATTGAACTATACTGTTTTATACTTAAATACTACATATAGATAACCATTTTGAAAAACAAATATTTTGGAAATTTGTCCAAGATGGGATGGAAAACCTTAGAATCTAAATCCTTCTAAAAAGATTTGCTTTATGTTCAAAATATTGATGAAATGAATAATAATTTCATATTGCTATATAACAGCCATTAGATATCAAACATGTTAGATATTCATTAATTCATTCATCAACCATTTATTGAAAATTCTTCTCAGCATGCTAGGAACTAGTTAAATATCAATATAAAAAGAAAAAGATGTGGCTCCTGGCCATATAAAGCTTTAGTCAATAGGAACAAATATTTAAACACAAGAAAATATGTAAATAATCATGCTTATAAATCATTGGGGATTGACTTTAAGATGGTATTTCCCAAACTTGGCTAAAGAATAGGTCAGAATTCCTAGCTAATAGTTCAGTATTCCGTTAACTGAATCATGAAGGTATAATGATCTTGTTTAATTCTGAGGTCTTTACATATCAAATGTAACAAAAAGAAACACAAGCAGCCTTTTGCAGGTGGATATTATCACCATTATCATCGTCACCATCATCATCATCATAGCTGTCATCTTGGCATTTTGAAATCCTTTGTGGTAAAGTGACAGCAGTTCAGTGTCAAGTGATTCAAAAGTCTAACCTTCTATTGGAAAAGATAGCCTTGTATCTTATTGAAAATGCTGTCAAAAGAAAACTAAATAAGTAGTCACGATTTTTTTTTAGTTATTTCATCATTGTCTGGAAGCCATTCATCTCATCTAAAAATAAGTTTCATGCATTCCCTCTTTAGAGAAACTAAGAATATATGTTTTGTTTTGTTTTTCAAAATCCACGAGCCAGCATTCTCTGACAAAGAAAAACAAGGCAATACTTACTGCTGCATTTTTTTAAGCATGGAAACATAAGACATCTAGAGACAACTTGGAAGTTTGTAGGAAATTTTCATTTTTAAGAAAAAAAATCATCTTGTCTTCTTAAGAAGAGAAAATTGAAGCTCCTATGTCAATCCAAACAATAAAAAATAAAAGGCAGAGAAAGAGCCCAGATGTGAGAAGGAATGCAAATCACCACACTATGAAGCTGAGAAAATTACTCAGCAGGATCCAAAAATAATTAGGAACTGAGTGAGCATATTGGTAAAATATTAAAAGTACTTTGAAAACTCTTAAGTGACAATACATTTAGAAGAGTTTTTTCTTCCTGGACAGTTTGATGAGAC
Organism: Prionailurus bengalensis; assembly: GCF_016509475.1. NCBI lineage: Eukaryota > Metazoa > Chordata > Mammalia > Carnivora > Felidae > Prionailurus > Prionailurus bengalensis. Next base: position 22,223,330 of record NC_057350.1, on the reverse strand, counting down.
TTTTCTGAAAATAGATTACCGGTGGGGGTTGACAAGATGTTGCAATATTTATTTTTCTTTTTAAATAGAGTAGAACCAAAAAGAAAGGTTTTGGTGAAGTCTTAATACAGAGAAATGTTTCCATGTGTTTGGGTACTATCTACACTAGAATTCAGGGACAGAAAACACAGGAATGTCAGTGAAAAATATGCTTGGTTTACCTAGATTTCTAGATTTCAAAAAAACAAAAAGAAAAAAAAAAAACAAGACAAAACAAACAAAAACATAAAACATGAGTTCTTTTGGGCAGACTTATAGAAACTTGTGGCTGCTTCCATTTTGGTTAATTTACTTTTTTGTTTTCTTTTCTTTTTTTTTCCTTTTAATGAGAGGCTAGAACTCACAACCCTGAGATCAAGACTTGAGCCAATATCAGAAGCCATCTGCTTAACCAACTGAGACACCCAAGAGCCTTGCTCCTTCTATTTTAATAGATTTTTGCCTGTTTAAATGTTCCATAATCTGATGCATTATAAAAATAATATTTCTTGTGTAGGATATTAACAACTGCTAAAATGCCAACTATTTTAAATCCTTCTAATTGTAGCAGCAGACTAACTTTTCAAAATTGTCACAGGATTAAAGTTTGGAGTGATAATGGAACTTGAATTAATTTTAAAAGCATGTGTTAATATGTACTTTTTAGTAATGAAGATATCAATGTAGAAGGTAATTACTTTCTTCAGTTTTGAGGAAATACAGGAAACTAAAATATCAGGGAGTAATCAAAGAATAAAGACCAATTGGATAGGGCACAACTATGTGTCTTAGAGAAAAGTGAAAGCAATGATAACTAACATAAATCATACCTATGTAAAAGGTTTACAAACAGATAAGGAAGAACTGAAGACAGGCCATGAATGTCTTCAACAGACCAAATAGATGGAAAAAAAAAAAAAGCAACAATGGGTATTTAGAAACCTTAATGCTCTTTTGAGAATGCTGAAGTTAAAAAGTTGAAATATAGCAGAGCCCAAGTTTCTGTGTCCTTCCCTTTTAATTCTACCCCAATTCCTCTAATTATTTCTAAATTACTGAATTATACAGTTACCTAAAATATATACCGTGTCGATTTTTCCTCCATTTCCCCTCAGGATGCCTTTTTTGGTATTGCCAGGAAACCATTATACATGACTCAGTACTACTCTCCCGAATAGTGTTGTTTCTTATATCCCACTGACACCTCCCCGAAAACATTTTGCCACTGACACTTTATACCAAAACTGCACCACTAAAGTGTGGAGAATCTTTTTCTACCACTGAAAGTATATATGGGTGTTTGGTGTCACTTTCTCTAGTTAAAAAAGCTGAGTAATGGCTTGAAATTGTAAATATCTCTGGGTGATCACTTTTTAAAATTTCTGTTGTAAGTGTTTACTATTGAAGACTTGGACAGCAATTCATGTTGGATGGTTACTAGACCAATGTCTCAAACTCTGTTCTGGCCACAAAATTCCTCTCATCTGGTATGTGGACATTTTCGCAGGTGCATGGCCCCTTCCTGACAAGGAATCTCTTGCATCCATACACCCCTATGTTCAGTAATTAGCTTACAGGAGCAAGACTAGTGTTTTGTTTTGAACTCTCATTGCATCGGGTTAATTGTCCTTTATGCTACTAGCAACGATTTATTTTCAAAACCTAGACTAAATAGAATCAAAATATATCTTCCTTTTTGGTTGCTACACCTGAAAAATGAATTATAATGCCTGAATTATAATTAATAGGCAGTATAATTCAACTTGATGCAATGACCAAAAATATCTAAGCAGAAAATATCAATTTTTGATGTGCTATGACATCTTAAATCTATAAAACATAAGATAGCCTTGCAGCGCAAATCAGTATGAATATTTTGAGGTTGTTCATATATTAAAAACTAAACTATTTGTGTGTGTGTGTGTTTTATACCACTTCTTATCTGAAAGATTATTCAGAGCAGTCACAATATCAATTTTGTAATTGTAAATTCCAAAGAGCTTATCACAAGGTAGTATAAATAAAAAGTTTTTAAAACCTAAATTACTACCAATATTAGTTTAATCAATCCTCACCAATGAGCTGATATTAATTCAATGCAGAATTCAGCAAAATAAGGCCAGTGAACCAAATCCAGAAAATCACTGGCTATGGATTTATCTTTCCAACATACAAAAGACTAGACAGAATAGAATAATGGATTCCAGTTAGCCACCATCTGGCTTCAAAAACTGTCAATATATGACTAATCTGGTTTTATCTATTCATTTCTATTTCAAAGCATTATTATATTACCTGTAAATTCTTCAATGAGTAACTTTAAAAGGTAGAATTATTATCAACATAAAACATATGTAACAAAATTCAAAATAAGCCCTAATATCTAATTATTTTCCATGTTCAAATTTTTCTAATTATCTCATAAATACATTTTTATGTTTGGTTTTTGAATCAGGATCCAAAGTAACCCATATACTATATTTGGTTGCTGTCTTTAAAAATTTATTTCAATGTTTATTTATTTTTGAGAGAGAGAGAGAGAGAGAGAGAGAAAGAGAGAGAGACAGAATGTGAGCCAGGGAGGAACAGAGAGAGACAGGGAGACACAGAATCTGAAGCAGGGACTCGAACTTACAAAGTGTGAGATCATGACCTGAGCTGAAGTCAGATGTTCAACAGACTGAACCCCCCAGGAGCCCTTGGTTGCTGGATTTTAAATATCTTCTAATTCATAGAAATTCTTATCTCTTTATTTCTTATGTCACTTTTTGTGGAACAGATTAATCTTTATCCTGTTGACCATCTCACATTTTTTATTTAGAAATTTGCATCACCATAGTGATCCCCAAAACCCCATATTTAGACTTAGGGACCAGATTTTAGTCAGGTCCAATTCATTGGGAGAAATAAATGTGTAGGTCATCTTGTAAAATCTCTATTGCATCATTCCGAAGATACATACTGTGTGCTCATCCTAATTTTAGTGTCATTAATGTGGATCAGTGTGAGCTTAAGGGTTGTCAGCTTTATCTGTTGACAATTTTTGCACAAATCATTCAGCAACTAGTTTTATAGTGGCTAATGATAGTTTCCTAGATTATCTCATTAACACTTACAAAAAGGTAACTCTCTGTCATTCTTTCTGAATTTATTACTTGGAATTTTTCAGTAAAGAATCTCCTGTCATCGGCTCTTTGGTTACTCAGAAAGTCAAACTGTAGACGATAGGTAGAATAAATGCTTGCATGTTTCATTCACTGTGTTTGTCAATATTCACTGAATATTCAATATTCACTGAATTCCAAAGAATTCACTGAACTCCTAGGAATCTCCAGAGATGACAAATTAGTTTTTAAAAGTATATTTATGCTCTCTTGGTTTTCCTTATATGCAGGTTTGATGTTTTACAGGCAATAATTCTTGCCTCCAAATTCCAGCAGGGAGATTACTTAAATGACTATGATATGCCTATACCTTGGTATACATGCCCTGTATAATCTCTTCCTCTTGAATGTAGGTAAGGCCTGTAAATATGGTAGGATATCAAGCACTTTATAGTAAATGGGATTTTGTATAAGTAATTAAGTCCATAATTGGTTGACTGAGTTCATAAAAAATGGAAGCCTTCCCTAGTGGACAACCTGTAAAAGAGATAGCATGAAGCAGCAGTCACCAGCTGGCTGGGCTGGAAAGAAGCAAACAACCGTACTGGGGTTTGTTTATGAGGAGGACACATGGCAAGGAGATGAAGAAAATTTTTAAGACCTGAAAGCAGTGCGCCAACAGGCAACCAGCAATAAAACAGAAACACGGACATCCATCCTATAACAAGAAACACATAAATTCTGCCAACAACCAGTGAACTTGGAAGAAATCCTCAAGCTTCAGATGAGAGTTCAGATCCAATCAGCACCTAAATATCTGCCTAGTAAGGACTCTGAGTAAGGAACACAGCTAAACCTTATACGGATCCCATAGAAACTAAGTTGTTTTTTTTTAAAGTGTCATTTAGTGTCACTAAATTTGTGATCATTTGCTATTTGACAAAATTTCACACCCTTTCATGATAAAACCATTCAACAGACTAGGAATACAAAGAAACTACCTCAGCGTGGTAAGTCACATATGACAAACACAGGGCAAACATATTCAGTGGAGAAAGACTTCTTTTCCCCAAGAACAGGAATAGGCAGGGTGCCTGGGTGGCTCAGTCATTTGAGCATCAGATTCTTGACTTCAGCTCAGGTCATGATCCCATGGTCATGGGATCCAGCCCTGCATTAAGCTTTGTGCCGAGAGAGCAGAGCCTGCTTGGGATTCTTTTACTCCCTCTCTCTGAACCTTGAGTGTACTCTTTTTCTCTTTTTCTCTATCAAAATAAATAAATGAACTTTTCTTTTTTAAGAGAAGGATGTTTGCTCTCAGCACTTTTATACAACATAGTGCTGGAAGTGCTAGCCAGAGCAATTAACCAAGATACAGATATAAAAGAGTCTAGACTGGACAGGAAGAAGAAAATTTATACATGTTTTCAGGTGATATGATATTATATGTAGAAAATCTTCAAGCTTCTAAAAGAAAATTGCTAAAACTTAATAAACAAATTTAGCTAAGTAGCAGGTAACAAAGTGAACATGGAAAAATCTGCTGTATTTGTATATACCAACAGTAAACAGTTTAAGAAGGAAATTACAAAAACAGTTTACAATAGAATCTAAAAGAATAAAATACTTAAGAATTAAAGAAGAAAGGCTTTTCAATGAAAAATATAAAACATTGCTGAAATAAATTAAAGAGGACATAAATTACCATGTCATTCCATATCACATCCCATGTTCATGGACAGGAAGATTTAATATTGTTAAGATATCAATACTACTCAAAGTAATCTACAGATTCAATAAAATCCCTATTAAAATCTCAATAATGTTTTTTGGCAAAAATAGAAATACTCATCCTAAAATCATGTAGAATCTCAAGGACAACAAACAAACAAAGAAATTTTAAAAAAGAATAAACTTAGAGGACTCAAACTTCCTAATTTCAAAACTTACTACAAAGTTGCAATGGCCAAAATAGTTTGGTAATGGCATAAAGAGAGATATATCAGGCAATGGAATAGAAAAGAAAGCTCAGAGTTAAACCCTTGCATTTATGACAAAACTATTTTTGTCAGTGGTGCTAAGATTATTCAATGGGGAATGGACAGTGTTTTCAACAACTGGTGCTTGGAAAACTGAATATCAACCTATGAAAGAATAAAGGTGAGTGTTCTTTAACACTATATGCAAAAATTAACTCAAAATGGATCTATGGCCTAAATGCCAGAACCAAAACTATACAGCTCTTAGAAGAAAACAGAGAAAAACTTTACAACATTGACTTTGCAATGTTTTCTTGTATGTAATACCAAAAATACAAGCATCAAAGAAAAAGTAGACGAATTAGACTCATGAAGTTTTTAAACATTCATCAGAAGATACTATCAACAAAGTAAAAGGGAAATCCACAGAAAAGTAGAAAATATTTGCAAATTTTAAATCTGGTAAGTGGTTATTATCCAGATTATATAAAGAACTTCTAAAACTCATAAGAACAATAAAACTCAGTTCAAAAATGGGTAAAAGACTAAAATAAGCATGGGGCGCCTGGGTGGCTCAGTCAATTAGGTGTCTGACTTCAGCTCAGGTCACGAACTCATAGTTTGTGAGTTCGAGCCCCATGTCGGGCTCTGTGCTGACAGCTCAGAGCCTGGAGCCTGCTTCAGATTCTGTGCCTCCTTCTCCCTCTGCCCCTCCCCTGCTCATGCTCTCTTTCTCTCTCAAAAATAAATAAAAACACTTAAAAACTTAAAAAAAAAGACTAAAATAAGCATTTCTCCAAAGGTGATATACAAGTGGCAAATAAGTACATGAAAAGATGCTCAAAGTCATTAACCATGAAGGAAATGCAAATCAAAACTACAATGAGATATTGTCTCACATTCATCAGAATATGTTACTATTAAAAAATAAGTAAACGACAAGTGTCAGGAAGGTTGTGGAGAATTTGGAACTGTTGTGTACTGTCGGTGGTGTTGCAAACTGGTGCAGCTACTGTGGAAAGCAGTACAGTGGTTTCTCAAAAATTAAAAATAAAATTACCATATGATCTAACAATTACACTTCTCAGTGTATACCCCCCAAAATTAAAAGAACAATTTCAAAGAGATATTTGTACGCCCATTTTCTCTTTTATTTTTTTAATTTTTTTTTCAACGTTTATTTATTTTTGAGACAGAGAGACACAGAGCATGAATGGGGGAGGGTCAGAGAGAGGGAGACACAGAATCGGAAACAGGCTCCAGGCTCTGAGCTGTCAGCACAGAGCCCGACGCGGAGCTCGAACTCACGGACCGCGAGATCATGACCTGAGCCGAAGTCAGACGCTTAACCGACTGAGCCACCCAGGCACCCCTGTACGCCCATTTTCATCACAGCATTGTTTACAATAGCTAACATGTAGAATCAAATCAAGAATCCATCATCAGATGAATGGAGAAGCAAAAGTAGTCGATATGTATGATAGAATATTATTTAGGCTTTTTTTTTTTTACTATTTCCTTCACTTATTTTTTTATTTTATTTTATTATTATTTTTTAAAATTTACGTACAAGTTACTTAGCATATAGTGCAACAATGATTTCAGGGGTAGATTCCTTAATACCCCTTACCCATTTAGCCCATCCCCCCTCCCACAACCCCTCCAGTAACCCTCTATTTTTTCTCCATATTTAAGAGTCTTTTATGTTTTGTCTCCCTCCCTGTTTTTATATTATTTTTGCTTCCCTTCCCTTACGTTCATCTGTTTTGTATCTTGAAGTCCTCATATGAGTGAAGTCATATGATATTTGTCTTTCTCTGACTAATTTTGCTTAGCATAATACCCTCTAGCTCCATCTATGTAGTTGCAAATGGCAAGATTTCATTCTTTTTGATTGTCGAGTAATACTCCATTGTATGTAGAATATTATTTAGGCTTAAAAAAAGAAGGAAAGTTTGACATATCCTACAAAATGGGTAGACCTTGAGAACATTATGCTAAGTGAAGTAAACTAGTCACAAAAAGACAAATACTGTATAATTGAACTTACATGAGTTAATTAGCATAATAAAAATCATAGAAACCTGAGATAGTTTGGTGGTTGCCAGAGGCTGGTGGGGTAGAGTAAAGTAGGAATAGCTTCATGTCTATAGAGATGCAGTTTTGCAAAAAAAGATAGTGGCAATGATTGTATAACATGAATGTACTTTATACCATTGAATAGTACACTTAAAAATGCTTCAGGTAGTAAATATGTCATATACATTCATCACAAAAAATTTTAAAAAATAAAATGAAGGCATTATAATATTATTATCCACCCATTTTTTCCATTATCAGTTTATTACCAAATCATTATAATTTGTTTTTCAAAGGAGCACAATTTTAAAAACATGCCAAAAAACACTGGTGAACAATAATTCAAAAATTTGGCAAAGACAGCCACAAAACATTTCTATTTTTTCAGCAAGGGTAGGTAAAAGAGAGTAGTATTTATAAAATTAATGAGAACTGAGTTTTGAATATTTTTATAGTAAAATTTTCTAATTCTGAATTTAAAATGTGCCCATGTCCACATTTGTCAGCATCTAAGTTTATTGCCAGAGATAATTATTTAATAATATGTAATATTTTATTTGCTCTTTGCAAATTTAGGCTAATTTATCCATTTAAGTAGTTCTTTCTAATGAATGGCTGCTTAAATATGAAAAATAAAAGGATATTCATGTCAAAACTCCATTTTTTACGAAAGAATAATATCCCATATGTATTTATTTTTCTAGCCTTACATATTAATACATTTGCATTTATATATATATATATATATATATATATATATATATATATATATATCGTTCAACAAAATAATGAAAAGGATATTTTAATGAAAAACATCTATAGACATATACCTCTCTATCCTTAAAAAAACACTACTTTCTAGATAAAGAAAAGTATAGCCTTGGGGTGCCTGGGTGGCTCAGTCATTTAAATATCTGACTTTTGATTTCGGCTCAGGTCAGAATCTCACAGTTTGTGGGGTTCAGCCCCAAACTGGGCTCTCCACTAACAGCACCGGACCTGCTTGGTATTCTCTCTGCCTTTCTCTCTCTCTCCCTTTTTCTCTCTCAAAATAAATAAATAAACTTAAAAAAAGGTATGGCCTTTGTTTTCCATTTCTATTTTCCAATATCCAACTTTCACTTCATTATTGTTTTCTCTATGGCTGCTTTTAAATCAAGATTTGTGGAAAACAATACCATAAGGAAGTCAAAGAGAGATGTATTCCTTTCCTGTTCCTAGCATTTGAAATTTTCAAAGAGTTAAATGTAGTCAACAAATTCTTCCTGTTACAACCTGTAAAATAATTTTAGTAATTCATTTTAACTAATTTAAAATAATTAAAGGGAAAAATGATTTCCTAGTATTCACTGAAGACTGTCATTTTTGCTTTCTTTTGGCTTTAAAATTATAAATCTAAGTGGCAAGAATAGTTTTTAAAAGTGCTATCATCTGAATGTGTTTTAGAGATCATGATATACACTATTTTATGAACCACAAACATATCTGTTTGTAAGCAAATACATGCAAGAATTATGTATGACACATTTAACTATCTTCATGGGCAATAACCCATAGCAAATCCATCACTACATTCAATGACTACAGGAAAAGAATAAAGGTCTTGTGTGGTTAACTAACTGCTAAATTAGTGATAGCCTCTGTCAAAAATTATGTATACTGTGGAGCTAACAAAATGTAAATAGCAAACAATTATTCCCAATCTTCCCAGTAAAATGTGCTGTCTGAATTTTTAAAACTAAACCTAAAGAGATCATTTCTATATTATTACTGCAATTAGAAAATAATGTTTATTTATTTTTGAGAGAGAGAGAGAGACAGAGAGCGAGTGGGGGAGGGGCAGAGAGAGAAGGAAAAACGGAGTCCGAAGCAGCTCCAGGCTCTGATAGCCAGACATGGGGCTTGAACCCATGAACCTTGAGATCATGATCTGAGCCAAAGACAGACACTTAACTGACTGAGCTACCAGGTGCCTCTATTATTATTCTGTAAACATCATACTTGTGATTTGTTTTTAGAAAGCCTTGTTCATGATTCTCAATTGCTTTTGTGTTTTATTGGCCTCATATGGTTTTTAAAATGTTTTCCCTAGTGAGCTTTGTGATGAAGAAAATTTGGATAACAATATAAATGTGGATTGAGATAAGAGATGTGACTTAACATTTTAACTTCTTATTTGTCATTAAATAGCCAAATTAATAGGGATAGCATGATGAATGATATGAACTACTGAAGGTATACAGCCTATTCCAATATCTTGTATTAGATAGTATATTACTTTTATGTTACCAAATGTGATGGTTGTTTCTCAGTCACATCTCACTTGACCTATTGACAGCATTCCAAAAACCTGATAATTTCCTTCTCTTTCAGTTTCTCCATTTAGCTGCCAAGATCTCACAATCTTGCTTAATCCTTAACCTTCACTATCTACTCCTCCCTTGCCTTTACCTCTTCTGTTGGTTCCCCCTAATCCCTATGAAATATTAAAGTGCCTCATCAGTAACTCCACATGCAATGACTACCTAATTAATCTCATTTTGTCTGATAGTGTTTTTTTTAATGTTTATTTATTTTTGACAGAGAGAGAGAGAGACAGAGAGACAGAGCATGAGTGGGGGAGGGGCAGAGAGAGAGGGAGACACAGAATCCGAAGCAGGCTCCAGGCTCTGAGCTGTCAGCATACAGCCCGACACAGGGTTCGAACTCACAGACCACAAGATCATGACCTGAGCCGAAGTCGGACGCTCAACCGACTGAGCCACCCAGGTGCCCCTTGTCTTATAGTTTTATATAAACTACATATATATGTATATATATATTTATATGTATATGTGTATATATGTGTATATGTATATATATATTATATATATATATATATCTGTGTATGTATATGTGTATTTAATATATATGTATTAAAAAGACAATTATCTCAGGATATTTTCACTTTATTTAACAGTTTGGGCTTCCTGAGTAAAGAGTGCTAGCAAATTTGACTTAAAGGTGATTGGATAGCAAACCCTCCATGTGTGATAAGTAGAAAGGCTTCCAAAGATGTCCATTCCCTAACCCTCATATTTCACAATTATGTTATATTACATGGCAAAGAGGATTTAAAGATGAAATTGAGATTGCTGATCAGATTGCCTCTAAATACACAGATTATCCTGTCTTATTGTGCTCAGCATAATCTTGAACATCCTAAATGCATAAAAGGGACACAGGAAACTCAAGGTCAGAGTAATGCAATAAAAGAAAGCCACTGCCTACTCTGAAGATAAAATAGATCCATGAGCCAATGGTCAGACACGAATAGCTAGAAAAAGCAAAGAAATAGAATCTTCCCTATATTCTCCAAAAAATGAATGTAATTCTGCTAACCTTTGCTTTAGCATAGTAAATTCTGCATTAGGTTTTGACCTACAGAACTGTAAGATATTTGTGTTACTTTAAGCAACTGAACATGTAGTAATATGTTGGAGAAGCCAGAGAAATCTAATACACCTTGGAAGCTAGAGATGTTGTATGGTTTCAGAGAAATTTAGAGAATTAACTCCTCTGGATCTAGTGTATTACATTCTAGGTTGGTGAAGCTAGAGACACTTCCCTCCCCTCCTAGGGAAGATTAGTTTACAGGTAAAGTGTTGAATCTCTTGCTCTTTCTCTCTTGAAGGAGAAGGGGAAGTTATGCCAGACGAGACTTACATAAAGTCTGAGGGTTACAATTTTGGAGTTCCTCTCTTGTTGTGCATATTTGCTGCATGTGAAGGGTGGCATCATGACTTCGTTACATCCACTTTTTGGAGGTTAGGGAACAAAGGAACCCACACTGAGATGCTCTATGAGTAACAAATGGGCTGTTCTCTGATCCAGAGGCCTCATGTTTCCTGTAAGAAGGAAGGGATCAGGTTGGGGAGAGGAAGAACTCATTATCTTTATCTTGAAGAACTCAGTGTAAATATTTCTGTCACATCACAAAGAAAGAAGAATGCTGGTGACCCAAACTTGCACAGTAATCCATTGCTGCTCTGAGGCTCACAGGGGTTTCATCTGTTTTTAAATAATGATCCTGTGGCTTGGGGCTTTCTTCTTTTTGTTCATAAGTTGGTGGTTCTATCTCTAGCACCATTTTAACATTTCAGGGAAGATTAAAAGAGAAGTATGAAAATCAATAGTTTCAGGTAGGTGAGTCGGCTTTTTGTTCATTAGGAATACAATTTTTCCAAATCCTCATCTGGAACACACCTTCTTACAGAGCATGGGCTAAAATTATATTACACAGTTATTTTCATTTGAAGGGACCGTGAATCAGCTCTTCTTAGCATTATTTTTGTTTAGTCTAGAAAATGTATACTTCATATTAAATTTGGATTATTTTGGAAAGAAAATGGACAGAGAACAAGGAGTACCTGTCACTTACAGTAATGTATTAGTCTAGTTCTGTTTTTTCTACCTTTATTCACTCTCATTAATGTAAAAAATTTCTAGTTTTTCTAAGTTATTTTATTATTAACTCATTGGGACATCCTTTCATGGTATAGACTTATAATTGTTGGTTATGGATGTAAAAGTTTGAGCCACTGCTTCAAACTCAACGTATTAAAAGTTAACAACATTTCCATTCTTTCTCCCATTCTCCTGCCACTTTATGTGGCAGCTTCATTTTTAATTTCCAGGTGAACTTAGTAACACAATTGTATACTCAAATCTTGAGACAGAATTCCTTGGGCGGAAACTTGAATGCCATCTCTTTTAATCTCTACCAGGAGGTCAGAAAGCAAATTTATCAGCTTTAGAGATGGAACATCTATTGATTGTTTATTTTCATTCCATTCTGTTAATGGTCTAGGATCTTTTATAGGATGAAGGCAGCCAATATTTTTCTCATTCCTTACTCTGGCCCTACATCCTTTTCTATCTAGTTCTTTATTGATATTGCTTCCAGAGTTAGTTTTTCTAGATGAGATCATGTCTATCCTCTGTATGCAAATTACTGCAGAAGCTCCTATTGCTGGCCTTTATAATAATGTCATATTCACTTAGCATAAAAAACTAAGGCTTATCACATTTTTGCTCCAGTTTATGTTTTCAGTCTGATCTATTGCTGTCCTTCTCCCTACCACCACCATATTGTATACCAACTACTTAACACTCTAGGTATATAGTACTTGGTGGTCTTCTCAGCACATAGTCTTAGGTTCTGGGCCTCCGTTTCCTACCAATGTACTTCTCTTTACCTGGTCTTTACTTTGTAAAGGTCAGCTTTCCCTTAGGCTTCCTATGAAATCTGAGTCAGATGTAATTGTCATCTCTTTAGCACCTTTGCAAGCATTTTGTAATGAATCTAATCACTTATTTCTATAGGTGTCTGTCTCTCTCACATTCTAGTAATTCTTTAATCAAAGTAAATCATATTAAAATCTTTCTCTTTGTTTCAAAAGTGCCTAAGTATATGGCCTGGCAAAGAATAGAGCTTCATTAAATATGTACTTATATAAAGTGATAATAGAATTACAGATGGAAAGTTATCAGAGTTCAGACAGAATTTGGCATTTTTTTCTTCCTTCTATGATATTGGGCATATTTTAAAAGACAAAACCATATTTCAGTTAATCCAACAAGTTAACTTAGACAAAGAATTTTGAAACTATGATATAAGCTAAAGAGGAAAGAAAAATTCCAACTGAGAAAAGGCTAAGATGAGTAAAAGGTGATCATGTGAAGTAAGACTGTACTTTCATGCTTACATGCACACACACTTCCATTAGATTACTTACTTTAGATATAGTAGCTATTTGAAGATTTTTTTACAGAGACTAATATGATCAGTAATGTTTTTAAGACAGTCTAAATCTTGAAAGAGGAAAAATATGTAAGTATATAAGATATTGAATTAATAAGAAAAACATCTTAATTTTTAGTTATTTTATAGTAAAAATCATTACTTTGGCTAAAAAAATGTGGAAAAATTGTTAAGGAAACAGCATCATTTTCATTTAATAAACTGTATATTTCTTAGTTAAAGTATTTACCACAGAGTACTTTTCTTATATTATATTCCTTATTTTATCTGGAATATTTTGTATTTTAAATGTCATCTGAGAAAATGTACAGGTTAAGAACAATGTTAGACAGAACAAGCAAGGTCATGCCTGTGACCTCACCCTTTCATTTTATTTTCTGTGCCATGGTGATTAATAGCTATAAAAATGAATAGTATTATTACTTTTGATAATGAAATCAAGGCAGTTTGATAAGAATATGGAAATGCATGACATTCTGTGACAGACATTTGATCTAGGAGCCTTTATTCTTTCCTGTTTCAATGAGTGTATTGCATTATTTGCATATTTAGTGTAAAGATAATAGGTTTTCTCTATGGCAAAACTCTTTTGGTAATTTATCCATAATTGAATTGGGTTCTTAGTTGGTATCTTGTGTGTATGTGAGTTTATGCAGTTTAGCATCCTTGTATTATATTGCATGGGTTACTGCTTTAAAAAATTATGCACCAAGGAGATAAATGTCAAGCTCAAGAAGTTCAGATTCATAATTAAACCACCTGCCCTTCTCCTCTTACATGGCACATAACAAATAGCCCTTTCATTTTTAGCTAACACAGAGTTATCCTATTCAATTTGACTAGCATTTTCTTAGATCTGATATTACTTATGTGATTAATTTTCCTTTGTCTTGAAAACAACACTTAACAGAAATGTGTCGCATGTTATGCTTATGTTGAGAAGGTGTGATAGTTTTCAGGTATATGATATTTCTCACATTGTTGGGGTCTGTTGTATAGTAACAGTGATTATTAGCCCTTTCACTTCAATGCTACATTGTATTTTAGGAATGGGAAATAATTATAAGCTGACACATACCAAAAAACATAGATAAGCTATTCAGAAGCTACTCCATGTGTTTCATATAAATATTAGACACCTCTCCCATTTCAGTGTCAGTGTAAGTAAACTAATACTGCTACCCTCATATATTTTAGTTACCTTAGATTCTGTGATATTAAAAATATAGCATTTTAGACAAAGTACAATTAGTTATTTTGATAAAAGTAGTATGGCCTCATCAAACCTAGCTGGGAGTAATCTGTTTCTATAGTCATTCAGTGCATTAAAATAAATCTAGGAAGTTATCAGTTTTAACCAAGGTTTGAAATTGGGAAATGAATGCATTGTCTGTGTTTTGGCCCCTCTGCATCCTTCTTTGACAAGCTTCCTCTCCATTTTTCTCCATTTGATTAAGGTGAGGGTGTCACACCTATGATCCTGCCTTGCATCCCATAAAGATATATATGAGGCCCAAACTGTGTGCATACCTATCCATGAGGCCTATCTGTGTACAATCCCTCCTTGGATACAATGATTGTACCAGGGGGGTGCTAAGATTCTATTTGTGATGGGGAGTTCTACAGATGTCATATGCCTAATGACAAAGGGTCATTTCACAACGTGGAACAAACTGGTGAAAAAGAGGTTAGTGTAAAAAAAAAAGAAAGAAAGAAAAGCCGAGATGATGGAGAAAAAGGCATGAGACTGTGTGTTTGTGAGAATATGTATACAGTATGTGTGCGCATGTGCGTGTAAATGTGTATTAAAGTTTGGCTTAAAGAAAAACAGCTGGTGATCTTATTTTTTTTAATTCTATTTTGAATAAAGCCCCCTAGACTTCCCTTCATGAGCCAAGTTTTTGTTTTGTTTTGTTTTCAGAAGTTTGTTTGAGTTAATATACATTACTCACAACCTTCACTAATTCAATGATGTGTCTTAAAGAATATCTGAAAATCAAGTGTTTAGAACAATAGTGTTTTTATATAAAGTGAAACTATACTGCATGTAAAATACTGTACTCATTTAGTTTGCCTCTTAAATGTCATTGGAATAAAGAACAGTTTTGCTTCAGAATGTATATTTATATACTCTTTCCTTCTTTTTTTTCATTTAAATTAAAACTAATTAACAGGCAGTGTAGTATTGGTTTTAAGAGTAGAACTCAGCGATTCATACTTACATATGACACCAGGGCTCATGCCAGCAGGTGACCTCCTTAAGGCCCATCACCCATTTAGCCCATCCTTCCACCGACATCCCCTCCAGCAACCCTCGGTTTGTTCTCCGTATTTAAGAGTCTCTTGTGGTTTGCCTATCTCTCTGTTTTTATCTTATTTTTCCTTGCCTTTCCCTACATTACCTGTTGTGTTTCTCAAATTCCACATATGAGTGAAATCATATATTTGTATTTCTCTGACTGACTTATTTCACTTAACATAATACACTCTAGTTCTATCCACGTCATTGCAAATGGCAAGATTTCTTTCTTTTTGATCCCCGAGTAATATTCCATTGTATATATATGCCACTCTTCTTTATCTATTCAACAGTTGATGGACATTTGGGCTCTTTCCATAATTTGGCTACTGTTGATAACACTGCCATAAACATTGGGGTGCATGTGCTCCTTCAAATCAGCATTTTTGTACCCTTTGGATAAATGCCTAGTAGCACAATTGCTGAGGTGTAGGGTAGTTCTATTTTTAATTTTTTGAGGAACCTCCATACTATTCTCCAGAGTCACTGTACCAGTTTGCATTCCCACAAACACTGCAGGAGGGTTCCCCTTTTTCCACATCCTTGCCAACATCTGTTGTTTCCTAAGCCATTTAGCCATTCTGATAGGTATGAGATGACATCTCATCATGGTATTGATTTGTATTTCGCTGATGATGAGTGATGTTGAGCATTATGTGTCTGTTAGCCATCTGAATGTCTTCTTTGTAAAAGTGTCTATTCGTGTCTTTTGCGCATTTCTTCACTGGATTGTTTTCTGGGTGTTGAGTTTGACAAGTTCTTTATACATTCTGGATACTAACCCTTTATACGATATGTCATTTTCAAGTATCTTCTCCCATTTCTTTGATTGCCTTTTAGTTTGTTGATTGTTTCTTTCACTGTGCAAAAGATTTTATCTTGATAAGGTCCCCATAGTTAATCTGTGTTTTTGTGTCCTCTGCCTCCAGAGACATGTCTAATAAGAAGTTGTGGTGGTCAAGGTCAAAGAGATTTCTGCCTGTTTCCTCCCCTAGGATTTGGATGGCTTCTTGTCTCAGATTTAGGTCTTTCATCCATTTTGAATTTATTTTTATGTATGGTGTAAGAGAGTGGTCCAGTTTCATTCTTCTGCATGTAGCTGTCCAGTTTTCCAGCACCATTTTCTGAAGAGACTGTCTTTTTTCCATTGGATATTCTTTCCTGCTTTGTTCTTTCCTTCTACTAAGTCATTTTACAATTGCACTCTTTGCTCTAAATAAAAATACTATTATATATGTTTATACACTGTAGGTTTTATAAAGATATATACACACATATATAATATAAAGATTGTATCTAGATCTTTATCTGCATATTTAACACATCTATTAGATTCAATCTACTTAACACATCTATATATCTCCACATATACAATATATCTATATATAGATCCCATACAAACATATGCACACAAAGATGCTCTCTTTGACCGAACTCCACTCAGGTTCCTCTGAACTCTTTCATT
Organism: Prionailurus bengalensis; assembly: GCF_016509475.1. NCBI lineage: Eukaryota > Metazoa > Chordata > Mammalia > Carnivora > Felidae > Prionailurus > Prionailurus bengalensis. Next base: position 22,206,583 of record NC_057350.1, on the reverse strand, counting down.
AATCCTTGACTTTTGGGCTTCCATGTTAGTCTCTGCATTGTCCAAATTTAGCATAAGTCTTGCCAAGTCAGTTTATTCAGAATCCTTCATCCTCCATACCTGATCACCCTCTCTCTCTGATTAAGTCTCTCATCCTCCACCATTATCCAGGTGATGTCTGGTCACCCTAGCTTGCCTTCGACAGGAACCCTGTTAAGTCAGGGTTAAAGTTAAATCCCTCCTTCTGCTGTTTCACCCTTGTAATCTTCCATTCACCAGCCCTGCTTCTGCTCCTCAGCTACAAAATTCTCACTTTTTCTTGTATTTGGAGAACCCAACTGCTCTCTCTTACTTGCTACAAAACCCCAGTGCAATGTTCCCTAAACCTATTAAGATAGACCACTTAAATGAAGTCTATTTTACCTGTATGTAACAAGTGTCAAAATATTTTATTTTCTTTAATAATATATATAATCATAATATATATTATCATATATGTAATAAAGGAGCATGCTATTAAGAATGTATTATGTCCTTATGTACTAGAAACCAAAAAATCAAGGATGAGGCCCAGATAAACTCATAGGAGAGAGAGAGGCAGATAGATCTATAAGCTTTCAAGTATTATACTCTGTTATCCATTACCCTGGAGGGAAAGAAGTATCCGAGTATTCTTACCAAAAAATATAACACTTGATATCAATGTGAAAATATGAATTCAAGATTCATATGGTTTAAATAGAGACAACAGAATTGTGGAGAGAATTCCAAGTATAAAAGGCAACATTTGCAAATATATGAATGTACAGCAGAAAAGAGGTTTCAGGAAGATATAATTTAACAAGGGGTCAAAAGGATGAGGTTTACAGCATTAAGGGTCCCAATTATGATGTATTTTTCAGGTTATATTGAAGATGTTTGAAGTAATTGGGATGAAATACCTTTTAGCAAATATGATACATTTTGTGATGTAGAGACAGCATACTGGTGATGATATTAAGAATATTAAGCTTGGATAATATTAGAGGCCACGAAATTAGTTTTAAAATTTGTTTTGATAATAAAGATGAGAAAATAGCTTTCTGAGATATTTTACAAGATAAATAGAGAGAACATGGCACCCACTTAAAAAAATGATCAGCCAGTATGAAATCTACATTTTCAGCATGTATTCAGTTGGCCATGGCATTCATTAGAACAGGAAATGAAGAGGAGAAAGAAGGCTGGTGAGGCAGGAGGCAAAAATAATTGGGTTTAGGTATTATAATCTGGATATTTGAAAGTCAGCAGGACACACATGGTAGCTGGAGAAATAGGAATAGAGGTCATGAAGAGAAAGTGTATAATAAACAGACTGACCTTCTAAGGAATTGCAATCAAAGCCATCAAAAGAATCTATCTGCAACCTTGAAGAAGAACAGAATATAGCAGTGTACTGGAATCTAAAGTAGTTACAGAAAGAAGGCAATCATAATGTTGGGGTTAAGAACATGCTATTCTAAAATACGGCGCCTTGGTATACTAACTACTGTAAGCTGAAGGATTTTGAGAAAACAGCAGAAGCAGAAAGTCACTTTGACCTTCTTTCCTGAAGGTCACATGAGAGGTGCCCTCTCTATATCCTGAGGAAAATTTATCCTCTAAATCCTCTCTATATCCATATCTCTGAAACAGAGGAAGAGCCAGAAGAATCCTAATAGGTCTTGCTAAGTTTCTCCCAGTTTACATACTTACCTCATACTCTCTGACTTATCATATTCCTCTCATGATGGTCCCCATTTCATCAAACCTAAGCATAAAAATACTCAGGTTTCTTTGGGTCCTCATTTCATCATGAAGTATCCACTGTTTCTAAAACTTATCAAATACCTTTGTATGCTTTTCTCCTGTTAATCTGTCTTTGTTTAATTTTCAAACCCAGTCAGGGATGTGGAAAGGATTGAGGAAAACTTTTTCCTCCCCTACAACCAACATTGTTAAATATCATAGAATAAGCAGGCAAATGTTTTGTTGATAAATACCGTACACCAAGGAGGTAACAACTCATCTTAGTATATTTTGAGAAGTTGTGAAAAAGAAGTCATTTTGCAGTAGGGTGAGGGGGGAAATGGGAATGGTTCTAGACAGCAAATTTTCAAGTTGAAGGTGTATTTAAAAAGTTTCCAATGGGCCTATTATTCACCTGTTACACAGCTAAGGAGAGAAGCAACAAAACCTTACTGTGCACCCCTGGAGTAGTGAGGACAATGATACAAAGAAAGGTTCAATGGACTAAAGTCCTAGATAAGAATGAGGAAATAGTTTGTACCTAAAGATGCTCTAAAAGTATTTTGAGGGGTGCCTGGGTGGCTCAGTCAGTTGAGTGGATGACTCTTGATTTCAGTTCAGGTCATGATCCCAGGATCATGAGATGGAGCCCTGAGTGGAGCTCCGTGCTGACTATGAACCTTCTTAAGATTCTCTCTCTCTCTCTCTTTCTCTCTCTCTCTCTCTCTCTCTAACTCTTTCTCTCTCTCTTCCTCTTCCCCTATTCTCGCCCCCCTTAAGGTTTCTCTTTCTCTAAAATACAAAATAATAATAATAATAATAATAATAATAATAATAATAATATGCTACTCAATCTTTAAAAAAGAAAATAAAAATATTTTGATGAACACACATTTGAGCACTTTAAGGAATAAGCAATTTCTATCAAAGAGTTGTGACAGTGTTTACATAAACAATATCTAAAACACAACACTTAAATATAGAAAAGCTCTTACACAAAAACCAGCTTGACTTATTTCCACAAAAATAAATCTATTTCGGTAGAGATTATCTCATTACTGGATTTCACACTGATTTGAGAAAAATGTTCATTATGAATACAATTGAGGAAACCTTACTTTTCCATCTTAAAAGTAACGTCATCATGAACAGAGATAAACCAAAGTTCCAAGAAGACCTAGGTGACTGGTGAATGTCATCTGAGTTTATAGTAGGAGCACAAGGAAGGTAGATCAATGGTTTCTATTTTTTTTTTCTGTAAAGTTCAAGTAGATAAATGAGAAGTTTTGCAAAATGCCACTTGACAGCGAAGATGAAATAAAACTTATATATGTATTTCCCAGGACAGTAAGAGGAATGAGACAATTTCTCCTTAAATTTTTAAACTAAATTTATTAAATATAAAGACATAGATACAGTAGTCAAAAATCAGTCAGAAGTACCATTAAGTATCTTCTTGTCACAAACTCTTGCTGTTGTTCCCCACCTCTACTAAGCAGGAAAAGGGGATTATTTTCTCCCTGATGTGAAAAAGTTAAATATTTTTTACCTTAAAAGAAGTTACTGTGTCACTAGTCACCAATGCATTTGTGACTCTTACAGGTGATGTCTTATATGTGTTTCACCTTACACTCATTTGTGCCTTCATAGGGAAATTAATTTTTGAGTAATATAGATCAGATGCATTAAACAGCCTCATTTATATATATGTATATACACACAACACACACATACACATATACATATTTGTACATGTTTATACGCATATATGCATATATATATGTATACATGTATATATATGTATGCATGCATATATATGTATGTATGGCAAGATTCTATCCTCACTGAAGATCTACTTAGTAATAATACAATAGATATAATAACTAGGGTCATGATACATGTAATACAAATATGACACTAATATTCCTTATTAATCTTTTTTTTTTCATTTTAGTAACTAATTTTTTCCCGATTCTGTTAACATATATTACATGCTGTTATATTAAAGAGTGGTTCTGTATCCTTGGATAGTGCTAAGGGATTATGATATGGTAAATATGGGAGTATTTTGAAAACAAAACCAAAACAAAAAACAAGCTTTGGAAATATATTGTTTACTGACAAATATATTTTTCAAAAAACTCAATTGAGTTTAAATATACTTTCTTTATTCAACTTAATTCAGTACATTTTAAAACCAGGTGTTTGTTTGGACTCCCATATAATTGCCTACTTGTTTTTTCCACCTGAAAGATTTTTCTTCAAGTGTTTTGCCAAGATCCAATGAATTTTCTGCTTATAGGCAGCTCTTGATTATCTGCTGGGATTACTACATCAGAGATTACCTGGAACAAATTTTGCTTTTCACAACTTATTGACATTGCTATCTTCTCCACTTGCAAATGAATCATTTCCTGACATTCTGGCTGTGTCTCCAGCTAGTAAAGTGTGTTTTAAAAGTAAACTCTTTTATGACTGCATGTAAACATTTTAAATAACACTTAGTCATCATCTTTTAATAATTTTTTTAATGTAAAAAATACATCAGATGATATATTCTTCTATCCATGAAGGAAGATAACACAAATCAGAAAGGTTGGTTGCCATATTCAACTCCAAGTAATTATAAATCAGAATGATGGCATTTACTGAGAGATACAAGATCAAAAAAGAGAAGATGTGCAGAGTCCTTCTTCATGTTGGTATGTGTGAAAGATGTCAAGAGATACTTTGATTATTTGCTCAAAGATGCTCAAAGCATCTTTTCTACCACCCATCTAATTTTTAATAAGAAATAGACAATTCCATTCCATAATTATATATAAAATTCTAAAACAAATGAATGATATCAAGAAATGTTCATTTCCAATATCAGGAAAAGTTCTAAGCCCCTTAAGCTAGCACTCTCGAGAAGAAAATAAACATATTCCCTCTCAGTTTTTTTTAAATTTTTTTTTAACATTTATTCATTTTTGAGAGTGAGAGAGACAGAGCATGAGCGGGGGAGGGGCAGAGAGAGAGGAAGACACAGAATCTGAAGCAGGCTCCAGGCTCTGAGCTGTCAGCCCATACCAGCTCCAACTCACAGACAGCGAGATCACGACCTGAGCCAAAGTCAGACGCTCAACCGACTGAGCCACCCAGGAGCCCCCCTCTCAGTTTTTTACTAGCCTACTTTCCCAGGCCTCCCTAGGCTCCACAACCCTCATAGCCAGAGCTGTTATCTTATGACTAACTCTATCTTCGTCACTGTGGGTATGACAACCTTGTAATGCCCCTTATGCCCTCTTGTTTTCTTTCCCAGAATGTCTAGAGTTGCTCATTTTCTCATGAACAAATTCTATAATTCTGTCTCACGGAAGCCTACAAAATTGCATAATGATTAGGCTTTTATTTCTTGCCCCTCCACGTGCTGCTTTGCTCAGAAATATCTTACTTCTCCACAAATGTTCACACCAGTATTCATAACGTAGTAACATCCGGAAGATGGCAAACAGTGCTATCTATATATGCCAATGAGTTACCACTGAAGTGGGACTACATGGAAACATATGCGAATACAGGGAAGGTGGCTTTTTCTCATCAACTCAGACTAAGGGCCAGAAAAACACAGTTTAGGCTCAGGTAGGTAGATGCCCTGCCCAAGTTAATAATATTTATCATTGTTAATACTATGTTCAATAATAATATATATGACAGACATGTGCATATAGGTATATTACATAATTATATAATAGATACACATGTACATACATATATACATGTATACATTATATGCATGTATGTAAACATACATACACACAGTTCTAATACCATGTGTTAAGAGTATAACTGGCAGTACACATTATATTTTAAATAATGTTGACAAATCATCAAGTTTTGGAAGATTTTTTTAATGTTTATTTATTTTGAGAGAGAGATGAGAGCAGGGAAGGGGCAGAGAGAGAGAGAGAGAGAGAGAGAGAGAGAGAGAGAGAGAATCCCAAGCAGTCTCTGTGCTGTCAACACAGAACCCGATGCAGGGCTTGATCTCACAAACCATGAGATCATGACCTGAGCCTAAATCAAGAGTCCTATGCTTAACTGACTGAGCCACCCAGGTGCCATCTCCCTCTCCTTTTAAAAAAAATAATAGTTCTTTTGCAAGGAGTTGAATAAAGGGAAAAGGTTTGGGCAAGTAGAAAGAAGTTTCTTTTTTTTTTTTAATATATGAAATTTATTGTCAAATTGGTTTCCATACAACACCCAGTGCTCATCCCAAAAGGTGCCCTCCTCAATACCCATCACCCACCCTCCTCTCCCTCCCACCCCCCATCAACCCTCAGTTTGTTCTCAGTTTTTAAGAGTCTCTTATGCTTTGGCTCTCTCCTACTCTAACCTCTTTTTTTCTTTTTTTACTTCCCCTCCCCCATGGGTTTCTATCAAGTTTCTCAGGATCCACATAAGAGTGAAAATATATGGTATCTGTCTTTCTCTGTATGTCTTATTTCACTTAGCATCACACTCTCCAGTTCCATCCACGTTGCTACAAAGAGCCATATTTCATTGAAAGAAGTTTCTTAAAGAGTACAAATGGATTGTTGTTGGCTCAGGTAGAGGTAGAGGCATAGATGATTTCCTGCACTCTAGTAAATCAGGCTCTGGCTTTCAAGTTTTCTCCCTCTCTGTCTTTTAAATGTCCTTGCCTCCTTTACTCTCTAAAAACATATTCTTCATTCCTGCTACGACACCAAATTCCTCTACTCGTCTTTGCCCATCAGTCTGCCTCATGGCAGTAGATATTTCCTATAAAGATTAGAAACAAAAAGTTTTACCAATATGCTCAATGTTCCACATTCGGTGACTCACCGCTGTCCATCCCTGAAACAACTTCTTCACTCTGCCAGGCAAACTCGATTAGTATCAATTATTCCTCTGGGGTCATAACTCCACTCTCTGGGCTTACGCTTTCACCCACGCAGTCATCTGGCTTTCACCACAAGGAGAGGCTCATGTTTGCCACTGAATAGGTTTATCAGCATGTTTTTTGCCTATAGAATTTTGGAAATCTGTCTGCTTTCTTTCCTTCTGCCATCTCTCTGTTCCTTTCAGTCTAAGCTGACAATTCTGATGATACAGAGTTTTTTAAAAGATTTCCTCTGTTACACAAAAGGGTCCACCACAGGTCTTTCCTACATAATCAACCTCTACTTTAGGCTTCTCTGAAGATATCCGAGGAGATCTGTGAGTCATATCTCATTTCTTCTAAGAGCCTTCAGTTTAAATGAAAATCATGACCTTTTATTGCTTTTGAAGCAAAAACAAAAGGTCGTTTAGCCACACCCCTAGCTTTCTCTTCAGAGCACATTTTCCTAAAAGTAATTCTAATTTTAGTATCTTTTGCAATCTGGATAGGCTGAAAGTTTCCCGAAATATCAAAACCTGGGTCTCTTTTGCTTAATATTTCATCCCTCGATTTACTTTTTCCTCTCTCATTTTACTATAAGCAGCAAGGACAAAATTGGATGTCTTCAACACTTGCTTGAATTTTTTCTCTGCTAAATAGCCATGTTCATAATTTAAAAATTCTGCTCTCCATTTAACTGTAGGTTGCCATTCAGTCCCTACCACAAATAGGGTATTGAGAGTTGGATAGAGTACATTTAGCTTCAGAGCTGGAAAGAAGACTAGAACAATTTCAAGTTCTCAGTCATTACTTAGGAATCAAGTATTTGGCACAATTCTTTTGAAGTGAATCCCTTCAAATTAGAATAACTATGCATTACTCAGTGCTCACCATAGTAAGTGTAGTAATCATCTGTCACCAAAGAATGTTATTACAATCTTATTAACTATATTCCCTATGTTGTCCTTTTCATCTCTGTAATTTACCTCTGTCATAACTGGAAGTTAGTACCTCTTAATCCCCTTTATGTATTTCATCCGTCCACACCACCCATTTGCCCTCTGGCAATGCCCCAGTTTGTTCTGTGTATTTAAGAGTCTGTTTCTTTTGTTTTTTGTTTTTTTGTTTTTTTATTTTTGTTTTCATTTATTTTTTTTTTTTTGGTCTGTCTCTTTTTCACTTTGTTTGCTCATTTGTTGTGTTTCTTAAGTTCCACATATGAATGGCACCATAGGGTATTTGACTTTCTTGGTCTGACTTATTTCACCTAGCTTAATACTTTCTAGGTCCATCCATGTTGCAAATGTTGTTGCAAATGGCAAGATCCCATCCTTTTATGTGGTTGAGTAATATTCCATTGTGTATATAAACCACATCTAGTCATCTTCCAATGGACTCTTGGGCTGCTTCCCTATCTTTCCTATTGTCAATAATGCTGTAATAAACACAAGAGTGCCTATATCTTTTCTAATTAATGTTTTTGTTTTTAATTTGAGTAAACGCTCATATCATATGATATTTCTTTTTTTAATATTTTGGGGAAACTCCATACTGTTTTCCACAGGGGCTTGGCCAGTTTGCATTCCCACCAACAGTGCACGAAGGTTCCTTTTTCTCCACATCTATTCCAACACTTGTTTTCATAATGTTTAGGGAATGATGTAGAGAGTGCCAGAAACATATTTTTGTATTATAGTTAGGGGACAGCTTTTTTCCTATGAATGTTTGGGGAAGGACATTGCATTGAAGAGGAAGAAAAAAATGAGAAAGCCAAAATAACATTAGTATGATTGCATCACACCAGCTGGTGTAGTTGAGGAAATAGGACAGTTATAGAAACTGGAGCACAGAAGAAAGTGGTAGAAGATGAATCTGCAGAATCAGGTAGTGAATGAGTCCTGAGCGCACTGTAATTACGGCAAGGGTTTTAAAGTGCAGTAAATGGGTAAAGATGCAGGTATAGTGAGAGAGAATTACAAAACCAGATTTGTATTTTAAAGACCTGTTTGGGGGCGCCTGGATGGCTCACTCCATTTAGCATCTGCCTCTGGAGTTCAGCTCAGCTCATGATCTTGCAGTTCATGGGATCGAGCCCCATGTCGGGCTTCGTGCTGACACCACGCAGCCTGCTTGGGATCCTCTCTCTCCCTCTCTCTCTGCCCCTCCTTGTTTGTGTGTGCACACACACACTCTCTCAAAATAAATAAATAAACTTCAAAAAAGAAAAAAAAAGGAAACCTGTTTGAAACTGCTGCAGTGGAATGCATTAGATTGAATTCGTTTATTGACAGATGAGAAAATATACACATTTTCCCACAAAGCACTTTACCTGCAAGAACCAATCTATAATTAAAAAAAAAAACAGGAAAGAAAGAATGTTTTCTCTAGAATTAATGATTTTGCTTTATTGGAAAAAAAACACAGACTGAGAAGCCATTGGGCATAATGTTCTGAATAAGTAAAATGGATGAAGACTTTAAGAAGATGAACGTCCTTCTAATGTGAAAAACCAAATATTTGCTAAGTTGACTAAATACCGGCCCTAACTCTTTGCCCTTCCCTGTATCTACATCTTGTAGTAGGTAACCATACCTGCACTCTGCACTGGGCAGGGTCTTCTGCACTACCTCTGGACTCCAAGTTTAGTGAAGTATCCCATTTTGAACTATTAACAAACATGATACAACAGACATGAAAGAGCCCTGGTGTATTTCTGTTCCTGTTCTTTCCCTCTGCTATCAACATCAGCAGGATGTGTCCAGGCTTGTTCTTAATGAAGTATGAAAAATAAATGGACCAGACTCACAAGGCTCCATGTATCTAAGCTAAAATCATCATAGATCAATAGAAATACTACCAACACCCGGAGAGCAAAGCCTCCCCACCAACATAAACCATTTAGATTCCTGAGCTAAGCAAACTATTCATTCCCTACATCCCTGGAATTTCAGGATTGTTTGTTATACCACATTTGGCAATATATAATTGATATAGATGATAAGGAAACACCAATGTGTTTAGGTTAAGAAGTTCTCTGATATGACATTAATCCATTCTGAGACTTGGAATCTTAGATTAGGAAGTCTTTGTTATTAAAAAATATCACAACTCGCATGGGCTTTTGAATTCAAATACAAAAGAGAATAATTTCTTTTCTTCCTTTGAAGTCTAGAGGAAGTCGGCCTCAAAAAATGGAGAGCTCTAGGAAATACAAAGCAGTTAGGAAATAGCATGAGAGAGATGTTCCAAGCTTGTTAAACTCCCTATATCCCGCTACAGCCTACTCTTCTCCCCTTTCCATTACACTCACTGCCACTCTGGCTAGTACAGAACGGGGGTGGGGGGGATTCTGAAGTTCTTGTGTGTCCCATAGAGGAGCATGGAAAAGAACTCAAATAGCACATGGTGCTGATTCAGTGAGTCACCTCAAGTTCTATGTACAAGTTCACATGAGGTTGTGAACAGGGTGTAATTTAAAGCAGGTACTGTGCCAACCGAAGATACATTGGATACATCAGCAATAGATATTGTAAGGATAGAGACTGAAGTCTAAAAACATGGCAAAGAGGAAATATTCATGAACCAGGATAACCTAGAATAAAGGATTCTGGAAGACCAAGTATTTAATCAAAAGAGAGATGGAATAAATTTATAGTTACTGAGTTAATCAGAAGTAATTGTTATTCTAAATAGGCCTGACTAGGGGCGGCTGGCTGGCTCAGTCAGAAGAGCATGCAACTCTTGATCTCATAGTCATGAGTTTGAGCCCCATGTTGAGCATAAAGATTACTTACATATGTACATACATGCATACATAAAACAAACAAACAAATAAATAAACTTTAAAGGGACATGATTACTAACAATAGTGTTTGTTTTGCTGGGTACTGAGTATGAGAAATCGTGAGAAGGTTGAGTGGTGTACATGAAAAACAAAAAAAACAAAAGTATATTTCTACACATCTGAATTAATGCTGTAAAATTGAAACCAATGCCAAGAACATGTTATATAGTGTATCTTTTTTTTTAACTTTTTTTTCCAACGTTTATTTATTTTTGGGACAGAGAGAGACAGAGCATGAACGGGGGAGGGGCAGAGAGAGGGAGACACAGAATCGGAAACAGGCTCCAGGCTCTGAGCCATCAGCCCAGAGCCGGACGCGGGGCTCGAACTCCCGGACCGCGAGATCGTGACCTGGCTGAAGTCGCAGGCTTAACCAACTGCGCCACCCAGGCGCCCCTATAGTGTATCTTTTTAATGATATCTATTACCATGGTTATGATAAGCATATTTTACACTCATTTATCTATGTAGAGGTGTAAATTTGAAAGAAATTTAAGAAAAGCAACATAAATTTAGAGAATAATAGAACATTCCCTAATAGGACATATACTGTGATTCAGCACCTCTTTACTCCCTTTTTTTTAAATGAACAAACAAAAATCATCTAGTTAATTCAGTGAAACACTGAGCCTCTGTTTCCTTCTTGTTACCTGGATATGACAGCCTGAAATACCAAAAACGGTAGTTTTATGAGAAGCAATACAATGTAAAAATTTTACAAATATTTAAAATGCATAAAAGTGCATAAAAATTAGGTTTTGGTTTTTCAAAGTATAAAGCACCTTCCCTATTGATACTCATACCTGGAACACAGTATAAATACTATTTTCTCACTTTTTAAATAAGAGAAGAACAGTCTAAAACAGGCCTTTAGCTGTCCCAGAGAAGCCTTCTATCAATCATCTTTCTGCGATATCTAATTTTCATTTATCTAACTGGGAACAGATATTGCCAGTAAAGAAAACATTACAAAGCATTCGACAATAAGGGTTGCTGACCACTTATTTCTTCCACTAAGGGAGACATGGTGACTAAGTTGAACTGAATGAGTCAAGTAGCCAGATTCATTAAACACAGAACATGACAAAATAAATGAAATTGAAGCAAAGATGTATCTGTGGCAACTTTGAACATACTGATACATGACATTATAGTATAGTTAGTATTATCTTTTTTTTTTCTTCCTCTATGGGTTCTAGGTTCTTGGCTGAGACCTCCATAGTAAAAGACAGATTAACAGGAGAAAAACATATGTTTAATAATATGTTTACCTCCTGCATACATGGGAAATACCAGGAAAAGTGAGTAATTCCCCCAAATGACCTAAGCCACCACTTTAAATACTATCTACAGTGGGGTAGGTGACAAAGACAAAAGATCTTAGAGTTAGAGGGTGAGACCAGTTACGTAAGGTTACCAGGAAAGGCACAGTAAACAAGACACAGGTAAAATAAATCTGTTCTGCAGATTTAAGTCAATGCTTTCTCCAGAAATAAGCATTTCTAGAGATTTAGAGTCACTGGTTCTTCTTTGTACAGAGAAGGAGACACTCTCACAAATGGAGATTTCCCTTATAAATATCTCTTACAAAAGGACAACTCTTATGCAGTTTTCAGAGCATTTCTCCCTGTCTGCTGTTTCTTAAAAATGTTCCACATAAAAATAATCCCTTTGCCAAAGAGACGTATTTAGGAGCGGCAAATTCTGCTCCCCTTCAGTTGCATGAGCTTTTGTAAGTTGAAATAGTATTGGTCGGTATAGCAATCCTCTCATATATTCATCATTTTTACATCCATTTTAAAAGAAATGATCCCTATTGACTCCTTTGTGTAATAAAATATCATGTGGCATTCATATCTGTAAAAGACACATTAATAATTAACATAATTCAAATTCCTACTTGGGGGACAGTGAATCTATTGCTGTTGAAGATACTGCTCTGGCCCAACTATCCACTTAATTGCATTCAACTGGGAAGACATAAGTGCTAAAGTACAACAGGGTCCACTTAGTAGGTGAAACCTTGACCCTGAGACTGTTAGAGGAAGCACATCCTGGTTCCCTTTTCCATCATTCTATTCATGGTAGGTGGACAACTTTCACTTAAAGTCCATAAAATTGCTGCAGCTATCATCAGTTCACAGATTACTCTTTTTTCTGACAGCTAAGATACTTTTAGTTTTCAGCAAGTTGGTGGAGACTCTTCATGGAATATAAATTGGGGTTGTCAGTGGGGGGAGGGGGGAAGTATGTTTTTCCATCAATCAGACCCAATGGAAAATGAAGTCTACTGTGAAATTGTGCCTCTGTCATTCAAGGTCAAGGAATAGTTAAGTAACATCACTCAAAGAGTGAATCTAGTCTACTGTTCCCTGTTCCTTCCAGAATCTAGAAGATTGCTTCTACCTTTTCACACCCTTCACCCAGAGGAGTAGGAATAAAATGACTTTGGAAAAAGGAGAGTTTATTACTTAAGAGAAGAAAATAAATTTCATGACAAGTGTTTCTGTTCCTACCTTGGCCTCCAGTTTTCAGTTCTTCTCACTACTCAATTTTACTCTAATCCACTGTGCTTTGTGTTCTGGGACCCTGACTTTTATATTCTACTAAGTTCCAGAAGGGGTTAAAAAAATTTTCCCTGAAATATGTCACTGTGGGACACAGCCTATTTTGAGCTGATGGAAGAAATTTTGCCCCTCCCTTAACTACCTAGAAGAATGTAAATTGGATCTCTTTCCCAGAATAAGAGTAACCAGAGATAAATTTTATCTGAGATGACCCATCTGTATGGCAGGGTAAACATCTGATTACCAAGTATCTTGTGAATTGCCCTCCTCCCCTTTCAAGCCCCAGGCCCCTATCCCATTCCTTAACTTGGAATATATATCTCATTTTACTTTTCTGTCTTTGAACCTCTCATGTATGTGGGGTTCCCATAAGTAAAAGTTAAATTTGATTTTCTTATTAATCTGTCTCATGTCACTTTAACTCTTACACCAGCCAGAAGAAATTTAGAAGGGTCAGAGAAAGTTTTTTGTCCCCAGCACTATCTTTATCTTTATAATTTTAAAAGAACTACAACTAAAAATATTTCATAGAAAATATAAGTATACCTTCAATTTCTCATTTGATAATATAATCTGCTATTAAAAGGCTATGAATTTTTTCGTAGTCTATAATAAAACAATGGATATAGCCTCTACTGACAATAGATGGCACTAAGACCTTTTTTCTCTGCAATCTTGGGTACAATGCTGACATGAAATCTCAGTGAATGATTTTATGCTTTAATAAACATCTGTCTTCTCATTCATATTTTTTGCAAACAAATTTTTTGTTTGTTTCATTTGATTTTAGAAAATATGTCATTGTTTCTCTGGGAATAAATAAATATTCTTTGTAATGCACATGTTTACTAGAAAGTACTGTCTTCCCATCATGAGTTATTGAAGTTTCCATACGTGTAGTCATTATTCAATCTCTAAGTCCTCGTACATATCCATTTTACTTCATCTATTTCTTGAAATCGCTTGGGTTAAACAAAACATGGAAAGAAATGTCATATCTAATGCCATCCCTGAGTTACATTACAATAATATGCACGGAAGAAAGCAGTTTGCTTACCAAGCCGTGAAAACTGCTTCTCTGCTAGAAATACATACGTTCTCCTTGATTGAGTTTTAAAGAACATAGATGTATGCATCTGAAAGTGCATAGAAAGGGAAAAGAGGGAAAGACAGAAAATAGAATGCAAGTGGGTGCACTGATGAGCAACCTGCTGGCTGCCTTTGTCTGATGCAACCGTTTCCCATGAGTTTGAACGCAAATGAAAAGTTCGTCTTGTAGAGCAACTTTTCCTATTACTCCAATTTCGTATCTTGTCTTCTTTTCAGCTTAGTGTAAGGCTATTCAAATCAAGCCCCACTTTTTCTGGTTTTCTAACGTAATTATAGTAGCTTTTTCTTGACAATCAACATCAATGTTACATTCCATGAAATCACCTTGTATTTCATGTATGTGCCACCCATATTTACTTTGTCTTACTTAGCCTAAAACAGCTGCTATGTAGAGTCCTTATAGACCATCTATATCCCTCCTGCCATGACTGGATAGTATTAGAGTTTGGATTTCAACATAGCAATTGTAACAGCATCTTTGTACAGTTAAATATGAGTCGTTGGGGCACCTGGGTGGCTCAATTAAGCGTCCAACTCTTGCATTCGGCTCAGGTCAGGATCTTATGGTTCCTTGGATCAAGCCCCATGGCAGGCTCCATGCTGACAGAGCAGAGCCTGCTTGAGATTCTCTCTCCCCCTCTCTCTCTGCTCCTGCTCACACACGCATGCACACTCTCTCAAAATAAATAAAATACAAATAAATATGAGTCCTGTCTTTGAAAATATTGCACAAGCCTGACAACAAAATAGAAAATGGACTCTATACTATACAGTGCCATTTCTTAGACATACACACACATATGCATTGCACCACACTTAATCATAATAGAATTATATTTGTTTAGTTCAAAATCTGTCCCAAGCGTGACCACCAAAATCATTGGTGGTTATTGACACTGGTGAATAAAATAAGGCAAGTTAATACTTACAGCTGATGACTTTAATTTTGAACATTTTGTGATTTTCCCCCTTGGCAATCTAATGTCTCCCTCACAGTTCACCAAGGCTGTAAAGTGTAAGTGGAAGGGAAGGGCAGGGCAATCAAAATATGGAATACTGAAAAGGTTGAAGTAGTAAAGTATCTTTCCCAGGATATGTAAGACATTAAGATTTTGATATTTTATATTAGTACAGAGATTACATTGGGAAAGGAAAATGGCACAACAAAAAGTCATTATTTTTAAATGACTATTTCATAAAGATTCTGTAGTAGAAAATTGATCTCTTTCTTTTATTCTCAAATCTTAACATTTTTGCCATAATTTTAAGCTACATTTATTTAAGCTCACCTAAAACTTACACACACACACACACACACACACATATATATATATATATATAGATATATCTATCTATCTATCTATATATATATATATATATAAATAATATAAAGTTACATAAAGGTTTGGAAGTTTCTATGTTGGAATTCTGTGTACTTATTGGCATTATAGATCCCAAACTTTAAAATAATGCCTAACGATATGTACTGTAATATACATAGAGTTGATAGTCAATAAAATGTTATTTATATTGAAATAAGGCTTTTGAGGGCTTGAGGGTTACATCCTGCACACTGAAATTCTAACTAGTTATATTATTAGAAGTTCAGAAAATCTTTTAGCTGAGTAACTTTCCTTTCTGCATATTTGTGTTAAGTTTTCTGTCACTGCTCTTCCCTTTAGTTGTTTTCTCTTTAAGATTCAGGTCATTAAAACAGACGGTAGTCAATTCTCTCAAGAGTTCTCATCCTGTAGAGTTTTGATGAATGTATCAGTCTGAACACAGGGATTTGCCTAATTTATTATTTCCCAAGATGACACAATACATTTTTAGGACAACTTATGGCAAGTTTCAAATCAGGTGCGCATTCATTCTATCAGAAGCAATATTTAAACATCCACTCTCTCCTAGAGTATTGGTCCAGACTAGCAATTCTTAGTGTGGCCCCTGCTACATTTCAGAGATCCAGGAGGTGAAATAATTTTCATAATTATACTAAGATGGTATCTGCCTTTTTCACTGTTAATCTCTCAGGAGATGGTGGTGAAGTCTTCTAGGAGCTTTAGGATATGAGATATCACAAAAGATTGACCATAGAAACATCAGTGAAATCCAACTCTCATATTGTCAAGCATTAAAAAGATGGGCAAAAATATACAATGAAGCCACTTTTTCTTACTAAACATGTTTTGCTTTAGAAATGTATTTTTAAAATAAGTTACTTTTTGTTAATATGTTTATTATAGTTACTTAAGGGGCACCTGAGTGGTTCAATTGGTTAAGCGCCCAACTTCTGCTCAGGTCATGATCTTGCGGTTCATGAGTTTGAGACCCACATTGGACTCTGTGCTGACAGCTCAGAGCCTGGAGTCTGCTTTGGATTCTGTGTCTTCCTCTCTCTCTGCCCCTCCCCTGCTTGTGCTCTGTCTCTCTGTCCCCAAAATAAATAAATATCAAAAAAATTTTTTTAAATTAATTATTAATGAAGAGAGACTAAGTAGCTTTGCATAGTTTTAAATTTTAATTCCTATAAAGGTAAATTTGACAGGTATTACATTAAAAAAGATGTTTGGGGTCCTTAATAATATTGAAAGATCCAAAGGGACCCTGGCACAACAAGGTTTCTAAGTTGTTGTTCTAGATTCTAGAATCTAGAGTGCTAATGAGGCTTTTCCAACATATTTCTGACAATTCATATCACAGTAGTATAGCCCACATTAAGACGGGTTGTGGCTATCTTCCTGTTGTTGCTTGTTCTAACTTTTTGCAAAAACTTTGCTTCCAGTCCTCAAGCAGCATATGCCATTAGGATGATGAGAACACCTGGAAGGAATGTCTAATAAATAGTGATGTTTCGTTGCTCCAGTTCTCTCATTCCCAATGATTCTTTAGGGATGCAAAATAAAGACCTCAGATTATAGTTTTTAAAGTTTTACTTATCCCTTTTTAGCTGCAGCTTGGTTAAAAACTTAGCTCCAGGTAGAAGGCTCTACGTCTTGAAGGGAAGAAGGCCCCACTCCGGAATACACCACTTGAGCATGTGAAGAATTTCTAGAAGTCTTGTCTGAAGACAGTCAAGACCCAACAAACTCAGAAGAGCTGTCTACCTTCCCCTTAACTGCTTGAAAGGAGTTAGGAGGCCCATACCTGGAGAGAGATAATACCAAAGAAACTTTATCACAAAGACTTATTTGCATGGCTTGGCAAACATTTGTTTACCAAACATTCGCTCTTCTCATCTTCCTGTGAACTGCCTTCCTCTTCTTTGACATCACTGACCTACTGTACCCCCTTCTTCGCTCAGGATGACATATAAGCCTCAATTGCTTGACTGCCTTGGATCTCAAGTTTTTGGGACTCCCATATGTATGGATTTTCTTTTCTCCTTTTAATCCATCTTATGTCTAATTATTAGACCAATCAGAGAATTTAGAAGGGAAGAAAAGTTTTCCCCCCTTACAGTATGATTATACAGTACTTAACCATCTAGCTTGCCCAGCTGTGTAATTAAGCATGATTCAATATACATTCTAAGACCCTTAAAACTAATTATGTATTCTCACTTCTTTTGCACTTTTTTGTTTAGTATCTGCTGCCTTACATGACAATTCATATCCACACTGCACTAAACAAATTATATCATTGCAGGTTTCCCATTTTTTTCTCTTTGTGTTTACTGGATCAAAAACTGAATTGGACACATGTTTATTACACAGAGTTTTTCTCATCTAGCATCGAGTATAATTCCACAGGCTTTGGATACGACTACTTGGTTAGAACCTTAGCTCTGCCATGAGTTAATTTATATGACCTAGAGCAAATTAATAACATCTCCAGATCTCTATTTGTTCATCAGTAATACTGTGAAAAATAAAAGTATCTGTTTTATGAGGTTATTGTTAGAACTATATGGGTTGAAACATGGAAAGTTCATAAACATGCAGGAACACAGAAAACTTTGAATTACTGTTTGTTATGATTTTCTTATTTTATTGATTTCTCTATTTATTCTTATTGATGACCTTCATTTCTTCCCCTGCTTAGTTTCATTGAATTTTGACATAATCTTTCAGTCTAATGTGATGTGGGAAGCAAAGGCAAAAGAAAAAAATTCACTTTCCTCACTATTTACGGCTCATTGACAAGTCCTTAAAACAGGCAAAAAGACCCTCCTTTGGGAACTCAGTTGCCTGGATGTTGAGACTTTGCTCAGGGCAAAAGGCAATCTTAGCCTGATCCCCCAGCGTCTACTTTAAACATATAAAAATTCCTCTGGAAACTTCCTTTATCTCTAACCTCCTAAATATATGTTAGCAATCATCCCCCACACATATAGCCCACTGAAGGTCTAGTGACTGAGGGTTTACTAACTAGTAATAAATGACTTTTTCTTAACAATAGCTAGCCCCCTCAAGGTCCTGGAAACATTGTTTCCAAAATACCTTGGAGGCTTGTGCTGTCCCTAACCCCTCCCAACTTGAAAATATATAATCAGCCATTCCGCATGATGCCACTGCAGCACTTTCTGCCCACGAATCCTGTCCCCGTGCCTTAACAGAACCACCTTTTTGCACCCAACGCTTCTCATGGATTCTTTCTTGGCTGTCCGCTCTGAACCCTAACATTTCCACATCATAATGAATCCATTAGTTTTCTTTCTGCAAACATGCAAACAAGTTACCTGAGAGACAGAAGTCGGCTAAATTCACACTGTATTGAATTGTCTTTTTTAAATTAAAATTATAACTTGAATTTGTCTTTTCTTACTTTCAGATACATTTTCAATTTTGTTTTAATGTCTATTCATTTTTGAGAGAGAGAGACAGAGCATCAGCAGAGAAGGGGCAGAGAGAGAGGAAGACACAGAATCTGAAGCAGGCTCCAAGCTCTGTGCTGTCAGCACAGAGCCTGACACGGGGCTTGAAACCACAAACCCTGAGATCATGACCTGAGCTGAAGTCAGACACTTAACCGACTGAGCCACCCGAGTACCCATAAAATTTCAGATATTAACTGTGCCCTAGAAGCTGACATGCAAACGATATTTTGGGCACTTAATTTTTTCCAGTTTTATTCCGATATAATTGACATATAATATTGTGTTGGTTTTAGGTTACAACATGACTATTTGACATAGGTGTATGTTGCAAAATGATTAGCATTATAAGCTTAGTTAACACCCATAACCTCACATAATTACTTTTTTTTTAATTTTTTTTTCGTTCTTATAGGTTTCTTCTCTTTCTCTCTCACACACACAGTTATGATCATTTTTTTAACTTGAAAGCTCATATTAAGAATGAAAATGCTTTTGAGGAAGAAAAAAAGATATGTGGTCAACAAAATATAATGAAACCTATACCATAGTTCTAGGTATGAAATACTTTTCTAGGAAAAATCATAATTCCAATTTTGTTGTAAACCAGAGCTATCCATTCTAATATGAAATTATATTAAAACACAAATTAATTTAAAACCTGAAGTAATCCAAATCCAGAAAAATTATAACAGCTTTGAAGAGAAAGCAGATTAGAATATTTTCTTTATTGATAATAATGGCATTAATCTCTCACAAACTCCAAACTTGTTTAAACTAAGTTCAGTTGGATAAGAAAGTAATTTTAGCAGCAACGACCTTTGTCTAAGAGGTGGTCTGTTTTTGAGCCTAAGCCCTCATAGAGTCAAATACAATATGCATCAATTTTTAAATATATATGCAGAAAAATAATGCACTCTATTTTATAGGTAAGTTAGGTGGTTAAGGCATGTGATTATACATGATGATATTTTTTTTTACTTATGCAATTCCCTTTTTAAATATCATATCCTCAGAGAGAACTTATTAACTATGTTTTCTCTTATCCTGACCTATTTTTTCCATAGCAATTTCAAATCCTGGAAAAACTGTATTTCTTAATTTGTTTATAATTTATTATCTATCTTCACTAGAATGTAACCTCAGTGAAACCAAGGATATTTTCCTGGGTTCTGATGTATGTATTTCCAGCTTCCAGAAGCATTCCTAGTTCATACTACAATGAATATATTTAGACATAATATTTATAAAACCTCTTCAGAATATTTAATTTCATTTAAAAAATACACTTTAGGATATAATTCAATTATTATATTAAATGAACTTTGCAAGAGTCTACAAATAAATGAAAGCAATAACTATACACACACACACACATATTAAAATTTAGTGTCATTAGTTATTAATTTGATTGATGTGACCAGAAATCTATTTCAGAGATCCTCTACATTTAAATGTCTTTTCTCACTAAACACAAGGTGATTTTTAAAATTATAGCTCTACCATATACATTTTTTTAATGTTTATTTATTTTTGAGAGACAGAGAGATACAGAGGACGAGCTGGGGAGGGACAGAGAGAGACACACAGAATCTAAAGCAGGCTCCAGGCTCTGAGTTGTCAGAACATAACGGGGTTCGAACCCATGAACTGTGAGATCATGACTTGAGCTAAAGTCGGCCGCCTAACTGACTTAGCACCTAGGCATCCCATAGATCTACCGTATTTTTAAATATTTGGGGAAAATCAAGAAAGTTATCTCATTTATCCTAACAAAATGAGTATGTTCCAATTAACTAAATATGAGTGCTAGTGATTAAGGATCAGTTATTTTTTCCATCTTGAAAACTGAAATAGAAGTTTGAAAGGGATTCTATCATTTGAAGATTTAGTTAGCCTCCTTATAATAAGGAAGTCATTGATAAGCATGTTATTTTTAGTTATCTAACCTTACTACAACTGTAAAACTCTAAAATACAGACACAGTGACTACACATCTACAGGATGAAATTAATTTTATTTTTATTTGTCATAGAATCAGGTTAAAAAATGTGAATAAGCTTTTATAATTTTGGATAGTATGTTCATACCATCCAGTGTAATTTATAAGCTAAACAAAATATGGTAAGTAAACTTCAGAGAATAAGGGGGTAGGGGCATTGTTTATATGAGCTGTCACTCTCCAAAACAGTTAAAGTGTGGCATGGTACAAATCCTAAATTGAAGTTATTTAGGACAAATGTCATAAACATGAAGATACTTGGATAAGGGAAATCAAGCAATAGTTGCAAATACAAGATCAATGACAAGACTGCCAGTTGTTCTGCTGTATTGACTTATTACTTATTCTGAAGTAATAGAAATTTTAGGGGCATCTGGATGGCTCAGTTAAGCAACTGACTCTTGATCTCAGCTCAGGTCTTGACTCACAGTCGTGAGTTCAAGTACCCAGTGGGCTCTGTCCTGGGTGTAAAGCCTACTTAAAATAATAATAATAATAATAATAATAATAATAATAATAATAATGATAGAAATTTTACCTAGTGCCAGCTAAAATGTAGCTAAAGCCTACATGTCCCAGATTTCCTCGCAGTTTAAGGTTGCCATTTTACTAGGTGCCAGTCAATGGGACTTGGAAGAAATATGGTGTGCAACTTAAAAATCATGCCCTTAAAGAGAAAGACCATGCCCTCCTTTTTCCCTTTATTACTTTTTGTTGTCCTGAAAAACATCATTGCGTCAGTAGCTATAAAATCCATCACAAAACACAAGTTGAAAACCATAGATCAATGAAGCAGAACACAAGGAAGTAAGAGTCTTAGTCACCTGATGTTTTCATCAAGTATGTTGTTCTACTAAACCTTGATAGCCTCTGGATTAAAAGACAGAAAAATAAAATTGTGTATTTTTTATGTTCACTATCCTTCATAGATTCTTTGTTATAGTATCTTAAAGTATATTCTAATACAAGTTCAATCCAGAAGTTATAAGGATAGATAATGCTAACACTGAACAATTTTCTTCTTAAATGGGTGATTCAGTAAAGTGTATATTGCTGCAAGATATTATCATATATACACTCGTATGTGTCCACCTAAAACATATGCTGAGACTTTGGTACAGAAAGTTTTTTAAGGAATGCTTTAACAACAATGCAATAAATACTCTGGCAACAAAGTAGCTCTGCACAGGATGAGAATGTGAATTGGATACAGTTGCTTAGATGCTCTCTCAGGGAGCTGAGAATGTGAATTGGATGTAGTCGCTTAGATGGTCTCTCAGGGAGCTCTGGCACTGGTTTGAATTAAGGTGAGGGAGTCAGATACTCATGCCATGACATCAACCACTTAATGGATATAGTTTGTCAATTTCCACCGAGGGACCCACCTGTAAGATGTCATGAACCAACTCTGCAGCAGCCAGGGATAGAAGTCCTTCTGCTCTGAAGGGAGTTTGGGGGTGGCACAGTGCCCAAAACGTCCACCACTTGCACCACTAAGACACACCCCTTTCAATTAGTATATACATTCCATCTGGGAATAGTTCTTTCAAGACTGTCATTCCTTTGTCTTGATATTACAACTGATATTCATCACTTTTGGTTCCCCCTGCCCTTAGCAAACACTGCTCATGGTCTTGGAGATTTATTTAGTGAAGCGACCCAGGCTTTCCTCTGTGAGGGTTCTGAGCCCTTGTTCCATGTACCCTTTTCTGGCTCCTGCATTTCAACAATTATCATAAAAACTGAGTAAAGGTGTACCAAGAGAGACAAACCTGTCACTTAATTCAGTAAAAAACATATTCTTCCCATCACCAGTTTTGTAATAGTAACTCTACTCCTTTACAATGAATGCTGATTGATTAACCAGGGTCAATTATCCCTGCCAGCAAGATGACTCCTTTCCTTGCCTGTTATTCTAGTGGAACAAAGAGTGTGAAGAAGCTGGTTGTACATAAAGCTTAATGTTTAATGGGACTCTCCTTCTGTTCCCTGATGGAAGTGTTCTAGCTTTATGAACAGAACCTCTGGACCTGTCAAGCTGAAAATTGCAAGAATGGAGAGCACAGATTTCCCAAGTGGGCAACTAAGAGTGATAGTTAATGGGGCCACTCTTACTTTCACTCCTCTATCTCCAGACTCCTATAGTTTACCTGATGGGTATTCAGAGCCACATCAGGAGAAGTCTAAGATGAGTGCTGAGTTTCTGGTTGAATCACTGGAGAGTTGGCGCTATCAGGGATGGTGCTATCATCCCTTGAGAGAGGAACAGCAAGACAAAGCAAGTCCGGGAACTGGGAAATGGTAACCGCTAGGTTTAACATGCTCTAAGACCTACAATCAGTCAGAGATTTATAATTGACAATATCTGTCCCCAAATTTCAAGAGATATGTCCATGCATATGTTATGTCTATATTTTTGTTTAAGTTTGTACGTATGAGCTCGTCCATATACTCAAGCATGCTAAAACTAATCTCTGGCATTTCTTTTCACCCCAAGAATAGTATTATCAATTTTATATGCTATTTCCATATTTTTTTAGCTTTTTTTCTGCATTATAATTACTTCAAACATCTTTGCTTCAGTCTGTCTTATTTTTTTTATATTTCCAATGTATTCTATTTTATATTAATTTATTTTAGACACTTTTTCTGGCTGTTTTTAAATAATCGTCTATCATTCAAAATGTTATATCTATTTTACATTCTAGAAATCATTTTGAAAAGATATTGATACCCAATTTTCCTCTACTTCTTTTTAGATACTTTACTTCAGTGAATTTTGCAACTACTTCAATTTCCTTAACCTGTTTCTTGCACCTGTGTTCCGTGCATCTGTTGTTTTTATCACTCCATTTCCCATCCTATTACCCAACTCTGCATCCAATTAAAAAGAAAAGTCTTAACTGCAAATGTTATCCATTTTCTGGAAATATAATTATCTCCTTTCTCATTTTAATTTTAAAATATTTTAAAATATTAATAATTTAATATTTAAATTTTAATGATCTTTCTGTTGAAAAAGTATTTTTTATAATTTTGAAGTATTTAAATTTTAAAAATAGACTTATTATAGTTTTTAAATAATATTTTAAATTTTATTCAAACAAAATTTTTTTAATATATTTCTTTGACTCATCTAACTCTGGTTGGTATAAATACTAATTATTACATGTTAGACAACATGCTTTGTACCACAAATGTAAAATTGATTTAGTTTCCAGCAGCCTTGAATATTGTTACAGAAGCATTTAAACTATTTTTCATCCAAGGTGTCTGTCCATTCACTTAGTTTTATGGACAGAAACTATTATTTTAACTTGTTTGAATTCTCTGTGGATACCTTGGGTATACCTTCCTAATGTCTTTCTAAGGTGTGTGCACCAAGAAAAATCATTTCATAATTTTCTCCTTTCCAGGTTATGTGGTCAGTTAAAGTAGTTATTTCATCCAGAGTCATGAGCCAAGGTTTGTGTAAAATATGCTATATTCCGTTTCTAAAATAAATCACACACATGGTAAGCATTGTTTATTGCAAAGAGTGGAGAAAGGATCTGGGGACAATTAAATATTTCTTCACACAAGTATATTTTCACTGCTTACTATACATCAGACACAATTCTGGTTCCTGAAACTAGAGGACATAATAGGACCAAAAAGTTTCTCGAGATTTTAGAAGGAGAAAGAACAAAAATATATAATATTGTGGATATTATGCAATAAATGGCATAAAGAGAAGGAAATCACGGTGTGGGAAACCAAGAATGGCAGAATACCGTGGCTTCGTCAGTGATCTGAGAAGGCCTATGGGTAGTGAGAGGCAAGCCATTGACCATGTGATGAAAAACTGCAAAAGAAAACCATATGCAGGGGCTCTGAGGAAGAAGAAGGCCTAGTGTGGCTCTTAAGGAACAGATAGTTAAACAGTGTGACTGAATTAGAAAAAAGATTAGGAGAGCAGTAATTGAGATAAGGTTAGAGATGTAGAAGCCTGGGCAATGTGAACCACTGGAGAAACTGGGTTTTTGCTCAGAATCCAGCAGACACTGGGTGTGAGGAGAGGAGAAACGTGTTATGACATTCATTTTTAAAATATTATGTGGTGATCACGTATATAAGAGACTACAGAAGATTAAGAGTCGAAGCAGGAGACCCATTAGGAGACATTGTTATAACTGAATAAACTATAATGGCGCTCACGCTAAGGAGGTAAGGGTGGAAAGTAGGGGAAGAACTCAAACTTTTGATTTGTTTTAAGGTAGACCTGATAGGATTTATGGATGGATTCAATGTCGAATGAGAGAGAAAGAGCAAGTACAAGAATGACTTCAAAGTTTTGTCCCAGGAAACTAGAGTGGTAGAGTTACTATTAAGTGAAACACAACAGTTATGCGGGAAATAGGCTTGGGGAGAGAATATCAAAAGTCCAGTTCTGAGAATGGGAAACATGAGGAGCCTGGGAGACTTTTTGTTGTTGTTTTTCTTTTTAACATTTATTCATTTTTTGAGAGACAGAGAGAGTCAGCGTGAGTGGGGGAGGGGCAGAGAGAGGGAGACAGAATCCGAAATAGGCAACAGGCCCCAGGCTCTGAGCTGTCAGCACAGAGCCTGATGCAGGGCTCAAAGCCATGAACCGTGCAAGGTCATGACTAAGCCAAAGTCAGCAGCTCAGTTGACTGAGCCACACATCTGCCGGATCCTGGGAGACTTTTAAGTGGAAATTTTAATTCAGCTTCTGGATTGAAGGGTCCAGGGCTAAAGGCAATAGTTATGGCTAGTAATCAATATTTTTTTTCTTGGTTCATAGATAGCAGATCTACATCTTTACACACAAATATACAGACATCTATGCAATATGATAAACAACACGATAGCTATTTCTTAATCTAACTTTGCTTCATCTTCCTACAATTTTAATTTATACATATATTCAGAACTAGAAAACTTTAGCAATCATAATAATTAGTTGGTTAATGAAGAAATTAAGAAAAACAGATGACAGCCCACTTCATTAAAATTGTATGATGTGGGTGTGGGGGGGAGGTAATTTCATAAACAAAAACTATTTGTAATAATAATGATTTTAAAAAAAACAGTAGAAACAAAACTCTTCTGAAAATTTAGTTTATACTCCAACAGACTTTTTCTTTCTCCAGATAACTGCCTAAATTTCTGTCACCTCTTTTAAAAATTTGTTTTATCTATAACAAGTGTTGGGAAAAATGTGGAGCTAAAGGAACCCTCGTGCGCTCTAGTGGGAATGTAAATTGGTGAAGTCACTGTGAAAAACAGTGTGGAAGTTCCTCAGAAATTTAAAAATAGACAAATTAGTAATTTTACTACTAGGTATTTACCCAAAGAAAACAAAAACACTAATTCAAAAATATATCTATATCTATATCTATATCTATATCTATATTTATATATATAGATATGCACTTCTATGTTTATTACAGCATTATTTACAATAGCCAAGATATGGAAACAACCTAAATGTCTACCGATAGATAAATGAATAAAGATGTGGTGTGTGTGGGTGAATATTACCTGGAGATAAAAAAAATTATGAGACCTTGCCATGTGCGACAACATGGATGGACCTAGAGAATATTATGCTAAGAGAGATATCCCACAAAGAAAGACAAATACCATATGATTTCACTTATATGTAGAATCTAAAACAAACAAACAAACAGTCTCTTAAATACAGAGGACAGACTGGTGGTTGCCAGAGGAAAGGTGGGTGAGGGGATGGGTGGAATAAAGGAGATTAAGAGGTATAATCTTCGAATTATAAAATAACTAAGTCACAGGGATGAAAAGTGTAGCATAGAGAATATAGTAAACAATATTGTAATAACCGTGTAATAACCTTTGTAATGACAAATGGTGACTACACTTACCATGGTCAGCACTGAGTAATGTGCACAATTGTTAAGTCAATGTTCTACACCTGAAAGTATTATAACATTGTATATTAATTATACTTCAATTAAAAAAATTAAATATATTTGTTATTGCCACTAACATTTTCTGGATTTCTTTTCATTTTCTCTACATTCTTTCAATAGATGATAAATAAACTTGAGCATATGTAATGGAGTGAGTCCACTGAAATTAGTCATTGTATATCAACCACCTACTACAATTCAGGTATGATGTTGACTTCTAGAAAAGTTACCTCCCTTATTCATTTCTATATTTAATCTCAAATTTAGTTTAAACTTAGTAACTCCTTGTTATTTTATGAAAAATCAACAATTTTTTGGTGTTTAAACTATTTTTTTTTACTTTTTAAATTAAATTTTTGTTTCAAGTTTTATTTAAATTCTAGTTAGTCAACATATAGTGTAATATTGGTTTCAGCAGAATTTAGTGATTCATCACTTACATATAACACCCAGTGCTTATCATAACAAATGCCCTCCTTAGTACCCATCACCCATCTAGCCCATCTCCCACCCACCTCACACCCAGCAACCCTCAGTTTGTTCTTTATTAAGAATTTGTTTCTTCTTTTGCCTCTTTCTCTCTCTTTTTTTCTTTTTTTTTAAACTTTTTTTTTCAACGTTTATTTTATTTTTGGGACAGAGAGAGAACGTTTATTTTATTTTTGGGACAGAGAGAGACAGAGCATGAACGGGCGAGGGGCAGAGAGAGAGGGAGACACAGATTCGGAAACAGGCTCCAGGCTCTGAGCCATCTGCCCAGAGCCCGACGCGGGGCTGGAACTCACGGACCGTGAGATCGTGACCTGGCTGAAGTCGGACGCTTAACCGACTGCACCACCCAGGCGCCCCTCTCTCTTTTTTGCTTCCTTCCCCTATGTTCATCTGTTTTGTTTCTTAAATTCCACATATGAACAAAGTCACAGGTCTTTCTCTGGCTGACTTATTTCACTTACACTCTCATTCAAGCTACATCATTGCTAATGGCAAGAGTTCATTCTTTTTGATGGCTAAATAATATTCCATTATATATGTACATATATACATACATACATATATACATACATACTACCTCTTCTTTATCCATTCATCCATTAATGGATATTTGGGCTCTTTATATAATTTGGCTGTTGTTAATAATGCTATCATAACCATTAGGGTGCATGTGCCCCTTCAAATCAGTATTTTTTGTCCTTTGGATAAGTACTTAGTAGTGCAACTGATGAACTGGAGGATAGTCCTATTTTTAACTTTTTAAGGAACCTCCATACTGTTTTCCAGAGTGGCTGCACCTGTTTGCATTCCAACCAATAGTGTGCGATAGTTCCCCTGTCTTCACATCCTCATCAACATCTGTTGTTTCCTGTGTTGGTTAATTATAGCCATTTGACAGGTGTCAGGTGATATCTCATCATAGTTTTGATTTGTATTTCCCAGATGATGAGTGAAATTGAGCATCTTTTCATGTGTCTATTAGCCATCTATAGTCTTCTTTAGAAAAATGTTTATTCATGCCTTCTTCCCATTTATTTTTTTTTGTTTTGTTTTGTTTTAAGTGGGCTCCTTGTGGGCTTGAACTCATGACCCTGACATCAAGACCTGTGCTGAGATCAAGAGTCGGATGCTTAACCAGCTGAGTCACCCAGGCACCCCATCTTCTGCCCAATTTTTAACTGGATTATTTATTTCATGGGTGTAGGTGTTGAGTTTGGTAATTTTTTTTATGTTTTGGATATTAACCCTTTGTCAGATTTGTCATTTGTAAATATATTCTACCATTTCTTTGATTGCCTTTTAGTTTTGTTGATTGTTTCTTTCACTCTGCAGAGGTTTTTATCTTGATAAGTTTCCATACCACATTTTTGCTTGTATTTCCCTTGCCTCTGGAGACATGTCTAGTTAAGAAGTTGCTATGGCTGATGTCAAAGAGATTGCTGCCTGTGTTCTCTAGGATTTTGATAGTTTCCTCTCTTACATTTAGGTCTATCATCCATTTTGAATTTATTTTTGTGTATGCTCTAAGAAAGCGGTTCAGTTTCATTCTGATAAAACATCAGCAATTTTAATTAGTGATTATATATTCCTAAATACTTATAAATTTAGACAATCCTAAGATATGTTTCTCGTATTCTAGAAATATACACATATATATCTGTATGTATCACATGTACAAGCATCTATGCTCATAAATATGTTCACAGGCTTGGCTAAAGGGGTAACAAATGAAGAATTATTTCAGGAATATTGTGGATTTTGAATGTAGAACCACCAGAAACAAACTTTCCATAATGTTCAATCCTATGGACATTGACATATTATTGAAATCAGAAAAAGTCGTGAGAAATTGCAATTTATTCTTATATATATCTAGACAAACAGTGTAATTTATTTTCTTAAACTATATGTAATCTTTTGTTATAAAATTCATCTATATAAATACCAATTTAGCAAATAAAACGTAACACTTTAACTAAGGACATACTCATGTAAACTTCAAAACAAGGGAAAGTCCTTCTTAGCCTCACTAGGTTTAAACTAGTTGACTTCTTTTACTATTCTCCATTAAGTTCTCTGACATAATTCTGTTAATTGCTATATGTTTCTTCCCACACTACTGTGAGCACAGGGTAATAGACTGAATGACAAGAGTGATATTTTATTCACTCTGTTATTTCCTACTCTTACCACTGGACAATGAGTGTTTGGCCCTTGATAAGTTCTTAAATGAATGAAAGAAGCAAGTACTTAATATATTTGTTTATTTACAGTTTTATTTTTTCAATCATTTAAAATATATCTCTGCTAATATACATAGTTTTTCAGTTCCTTTGTTCTTAGTAATATTTACTTTAAAACCTGGCTTTTTCAGGGCACCTGTATGGCTCAATCAGTTAAGCATCAGACTCTTGATTTGGGCCCAGGTGATGATCTCGCGATTCGTGAGACCCAGCCCAACCCAGCATCTGACTGTGCCGAAAGTGCAGAGCCTGCTTGGGATTCTTTCCTCCCCCACTGACAGTCTTTCTCAAAATAAATAAATAAACTAAAAATAAAATAAAATAAAATCTAGCTTTCTCTGGGTAGCATAAATATATTCTTTATCATTATTTTGGAGCAAAAATAGTTGAAAATAAATACATATTTTCTTCAGGTTGAGATGTATCTATTTTTTTTTCTCTCCCTTTTTGCTATTTATTTTTTTTAATTTTTTATCTTTTATTTTTTCTAGCTTTGAAAAATAACTGACAAATAAAAATGGTATGTATTTAAGGTGTACTACATGATGATTTATGTATACATTATAAAATGATTACCATAATCAAGCTAATTAACACATCCATCATCTTAAATAGCTGCCTTTTTTGTGTGTGGTCAGAATACTTAAGATCTACTCTTTTAACAAATTTCAAGTATATGATATTATTGACTATAGTCATCATGCTGTACATTAGATTCCCAGAATTTATCTTATAACTGAAAGCTTGTACCCTTTGACCAACATCTCCCTATTTCCCATTAATGACAGCATGAATAGACCTGGAGCTATACCTAATATTTTTCTTCCTTCCTTCCATCTTTCTTTCTTTCTTTCTTTCTTTCTTTCTTTCTTTCTTTCTTTTTCATTTATTTTATTTTAATTCCAGTATAGTTAACATATAGTTATATTCATTTCATGTATATAATATAGTGACTAAACAACTCCATACATTGCTCAGTGCTCATTCTGGTAAGCGTTCTCTTAATTTCCTTCACCTATTCACCCATTGCCCCACTTACTTCCACTCCACTAACCATCTGTTTGTTCTCTATAAGAGTCTGTTTTTGGTTTGTCTCTCTTTTTTTCTCCTTTGTTCATTTGTTTCTTAAATTCCACGTATGTGTGAAATTGTATGGTTTTGTATTTCTCTGACTGGCTTATTTTACTTGGCTTTATACTTTCCAGATCCATCCATGTTGTTGCAAATGGCAAGATTTCATTCCTTTTTATGGATGAAAAATATTTGGGATATTAGGAAATTTGCATTTCCCTGATGATGAGTGATGTTGAGTATCTTTTTATGTGTCTGTTGGTCATATGTACATCTTTGGAGAAATGTCTGCTCATATCTTCTACCCATTTTAATTGGATTACCTTTTGGTTTTGAGTCGTATAAGTTCTTTATATATTTTGGATGCTAACCCATTATCATATATGTAATTTGCAAATACCTTCTTTAACTTTAAAAGAACAATCATTTTTCTATTTCCTAAGCTACTCAGTCCACAGAAAAAAGTAGAAGAAATTTCAATTTGTTTTATGAAACTAATAAAAGAGTTTACTATTAGCATTAGACAAAAACAAACTCTGAGAGGAAAAATCAGTTCAGAATTCTATATAAAATTCCAATAAAATGATCAGAATCCGGAAGTGTAAAAAAAAATCAAATACAGTTCAGCATACGCATAGAAGTGTTATTTAATGGCAAAAATAGTAAATATAATTTGCTTTGTCACCATTTAGGTGACAGAAAAATATGATTCAATTTATAGTTAATAAAGAATTATTCAGGTGCTTGCCTGGCTCAGTTGATTAAGCGTCCAATTCTTGATTTTGGCTCAGGTCATCATTTCCTGGTTTGTGAGATCTGTGTCGGGCTCTGTGCCTACAGTGCAGACCTTGCTTGGGATTCTCTCTCTCCTCTCTCTCTCTGCCCTTCCCTCACTCTTGCATGCTGTCTCTCTCTCTCTCAAGTTAAATAAACTCTTAAAGAAATTTTAATATGGGGCGCCTGGGTGGCTCAGTCGGTTGAGCATACGACTTCAGCTCAGGTCATGATTTCACAGTTTGTGGGTTCAAGCCCCACATGGGGCTCTGTGCTTATAGCTCAGAGCCTGGAGCCTGTTTTGGATTCTATGTCTCCCTCTCTCTCTGCCCTCACCCGACTTCTGCTCTGTCTGTCTGTCTCTCTCTCCAAGATAGATCAAAGCATTTAAAAAAATAAAAAAATAAAAAAGTTTCAATATTTAACACAACTCAGGCACTTTTCTCTTACCAAATAATGCAGAATAACATAAATGTGAAATATATCTTTAACATATGAAGATCATTTGTGAAGAAAGAAAATAAAATAGCTGCATCATAAATGGAAAAATAATAAACTATTTCAGTTGAAATCATGAAAGAAAGGGACTTGCTTAAGATCTTCATTATTGAACTTTGTCTTGGAGCATCTCAGCAAACATAATTTTTTAAATGGAAATAATACTAATATACAGATTTGGGAAATTTATATGATTAACATGTCTTATTGCTGATCATACAACTTTGCTCTTTGAAAACCCAGGAACCTCAAGTAAAAATACATATATACTTAATAAGTGGATAGTGTAAGGCAGACAAACACATGGGAAATACAGGGAAATTAATAGTCTTTGCTCTTAGTGCTACAAAGATATAAAATACAAGTGAAATAAACACAAGACTAGTGAAAGCTTAAATTTTTGTGAGATTTTCATGTAAATCCAATATACCTAATGCAATTTCAAAAGAGTACAATTTTCAGAATCAGATAAAACCATACTTAAATATATATAGAATAAGTGCCATTGAAAAGAACAAGAAAATATTTGAAAAATAAGCACTAAGGTGTCCTATCAGATACCAAAACAACAACAAACAATGCTATAAATAAGTCAAGTTGATGTTGAGATCAGAGTAGTGAATATTTTAACAAAACTGAAGAAAGAATTTCTAGATATAATCTTAGGTTGGTAGCTGAACTAGATATAGATCTACCTCTCTACATACATATGCTGTGTGTGTGTGTCTGCATGGGTGTATATATATACTTTTTATATAGAAATGTCTTTCAGCACAATTGGTAAAGTAAATGCTCCTGACAAATATTAGATAGTACTGGAACAACTGACTATCTGTCAGGAAAAACCAAGCTCTAAATGCCAAGCTTATACATTGTATAAAAAAAAAAAGGCTTCAAATTAAGACATTAAATATGCAAACACAGTTATATATTTTAAGAACATCTAGAATTTTCATGGACAAGGCAAAGCAACTTCTTAATAAGACAACAACACGAATGTTAGAAAATAAATGTGAAAAATGTATTTTTAATTACAATGACAAATTTCTCAGTGGGAAAATAAGTATTATAAACTCAGTCAGTTAATAAATGACTAATTTGGGGGGGGGAGGCTTAAAACAGAAAGAGATGAAGTTACTATCTATACAGATCTCACAACTTAACAAGGAATAAACAACCTAATAGAAAATAGACAAAGGTTATAAATAATTGATTCACACAACTGAAACCCCCAAAATTGCTAGAGTCTAACTTCAAGAAAATAAAGTATGAAAGGTTATATAAAATAAGGAGAGTTAAGAGAATTGCAGAGTTAAAGCAACCATGTGGCTTTAATGAATAAGTGAGATAAAAGTTATTGTTATTCAGTCTTGGTATTATAAAATTTACAAACAGCATCATGGTAACAAATCTTAGGATTAAAACTGCAAATGTCCTTTAATCCAGGAAATCCACTCCTGGGTATCTTTAGAAATAAAGGATTCATTTCAAGAACACATACCCACTCAATTTGTGGTAGGGGGAAAAAAAAGAAAGAAAGAAAAAGGTAACAAAGTGAATGCCAAACATTAGAGAGGTAACTGAAAAAAAATATAGCATATCCACTCCCAAGAAATATTAGACAGCCCTCAAAAATAATTTTGAGTTTTTCTTATTTATTTGGAATAATAAGCAGTACTTTTAGTCAGTAGATCAAAGGGGATGAGGAAGTTGAGCAAAAACTGGAAAAAAAGCATTTAAAAATAATAAACCTACTTATAATATCATACTAATAGATTGATATAAAACTATGTATACACAAGTGGTTACTAACAGACTTTATTTTTTAGAGCAGTTTTCATTCCCAGCAAAATTGAACAGAAAGTAAAGAAAGTTCCCGTATAATGGTCCCACATACACAGCCTCGCCACAATCAACATCCCCCACCACAGTAGTATATTTGCTACAAATTGATTAACCTACATCAACACATCATTACCTACAGTTTATACTTTGTATTAGAGTTCGCTTCTGATGTTGTACATTTTATGGAATTTGACATATGGTGACACATATCTACCACTACAGTATCATGCATAATAGGCATACTGACCTCAAGTCCTCTGTGCTCTGCCTATTCGTCCCTCTCCTGCCTGTTGTGAATTTACAATTTAATTGGGATGACCATCTGTGTTAGTCCATTGGATTCATACAAAGAGAAAATAAACTTCTCACATCTTTATGAGGGGTAGTTTTGCAGTTTGGGTGAGTTTCCAGCTGAAATTAAGGTCCTACCCTCTCTGAGAAACCACGTGATGGGGTGCTCTCTTCCTTGATTACATTTCAAAGATATCGTCTCCAGGTCCCTGAAAGAGACATGCCTGAGTTCTAGAGCTGGCGAGAGGCTTATCTAGCTTTCAAAAAGATATACACATGCATTGGAAAGAGATGGAAAAAGAACTTACAAGTTGTCTAAAGTCAATGGTCTAAGAAAGGGAAGAGGGAAGGTATATTCCCTCATTTTCAACAACAAGAATCAGGCTTTTTATTTGTAATTTGTATTTGCCCTTACACTAAATCCTTATGACAGGATTCCAGAATGCTTCCAAGGACTAAAGACCAGTACTTGTCCTTGACCACGATGCTCCACTGAAACATAAAAGCACCATTTCTTCAAAGCCATATATTAATTTATAAAATGTGATTATAGATGAACTTTTTGAGGAATAACATTCAAAATCTGTTATTTGTACATTTTAAATGTGAATATAGATGCTCACTTTGAAAAATAAAATATTCAAAAATATAGGTTATTTACAGTTTCTAAAATAATAAAATGCAGCCATGCAGGAAGATAAAGAATAAAAACACCAGGAAACCTTTCTTGTGTTTCCTTAGAATGTTATGATAATAACTGCATATTTTTTAAAGTTTGTTAGGGAAGATCTTTAAACCAGTGATTATGGGTATATATGTTAGTGTGTGTGTTGGTGGGGTCATGAAAAACATATGAACAGCTATATCAAACTACATTGTACCCTATCCTAAATGATGTTGTCATTCACTTGATGAGTTCACATGAACTGAACTGCTATGGGTCTTATAAAGAAGGAAAATTTATTGAAAATATTGATTTAGATATGTAGTATGTCACACAAAAGCAATTATTAGTGTTGGAATAAAAAACCTAGAAGCCTAGGCAGTAAAGCACATCAGAAACACACATACATACCATCTAGCCTAGAAACTTAAGAATTTAGAAGAAATAAAATCCACCAAAAATGAATACAAATTTTAACTTACAGAAACGTGAAACTTCCAAATGTCAAGTAGTGGAAAATGATAAACTGAGAAAATAAAGGCAAGGAATAGACCAGATATTGGATTAAACTTTTAAAGGTGATGTTATGGTTGAATCTAAGGCATTTGACTATTTCTTCATCCCTTTACTTATATCTTACTCTGGTCTTATTGTACTATCTGTTGCTGCAGTAATATCTGAAACCCAGTACCCTATGAAAGCACCTTATTTAAAGTACAAGTAGCCAGATTTGGGTGAGGTGCCGCTCAGTTGATGAAGTATCAATGTTGAGAAAACTAGTCGATGTCACAATGATACAGCTGTCTTCTCCAAGGGCACAGCTGAGGACGGAAAGAAATTAATGGCTCACATTTGCAGAAAACTTGCTGGATTTACTGTATATCAGTCACTGTGTTCAACACTTTGCCAGGATCTCCTAACAGCTGCCCTGGGAGGCATATGCTATCATCAATTCATCATCAACATATAGATGAAGAAATTGGGGCTCATCCAAGATCATACTGATAACACGTGGTGGATCCAAGGGAAGGGTCCAATTGATATGGGCTGAGCCTGTGCACTGTGCTGCTTTCAGAGCTGCTGTATATGCTAAATCTCACCACCACTGAATGTATATATATCTTGATAATTGATGAAGCCACCAGTGTCTCTGCTGACACTTAGCTTCAGCCTTCTCTCCTCCTCCCCAGTTGTAGAAGTCTCAATGCATTGAAACCTTAACACTTTCCTCATCCAGTAGCTTTAATCATGTCATTAATGACAAATCTCCTTTGGTTTAACTTTTATTTTTAGTGTTTGTCCTTAACACTTAAGCATAATAGACCAAGCTAAGCTAATAACAAACATGACAGACAGCCACCATGTTCTTCTCGAGATTTCCTTCCATTTTCTTCTTTTAAGGAAATCCCTGAGTCGTCTGTGAAGAGAGACTGGAAGAAAACCTTCCCTGGATATGTCTGAATTGTAATGTGAACTCAAGATATATTCAAGCTAGTTGAATTTCTAATGTAATTCTAGTTACAATTTCTAATGTAAACTCCCAAAATATTTTTTACTATTATGTTTAATATAGAATTTATACTAGTTATAATTTAATACAGTGTTAAGTAGTTTAATTGGCATTAATTTAGTTTAATACAGGATTTATACTAGCTTATTTAGAAATTATTACTTTTGGGGGGATTTGACTTATTTCCTGATTCTCTTTATCTTTAATCTCTTTTAGTTCATAGCTAAGTAAATCATCTAATTCTCACTCTTGTGCCCAACATTTGAGAAGAATCCACAGGGGATTTAAGAAATGTTTGTTATTATTATTTTTCTAATACTCAGCTCCATAATTTAGTTTTTCAGATACAATTGTGAAGGATATGCTGCACAATGTTCTCGTGGGAAGCTTGAGTAAAGTAAAGTACTGGTAATACAAATACCTTAAGAAGCTAATTGCTCTGCTTAGTAAACTTATAACAGAACTGCCTCTGATTATAATGTCCCTTTAGAAACGATTTACATTTGTCAATGTTAATTTAAATTGTATTATACCTATAAATTGTCTTTTGATTTTTTTCTAGCTGCTGTTCTTTGTATAACTCTTTGCAGATATGGAACTTGGATTAAAAAAATGTTGAACTAGAGAAAAAGAGATTTTTTTCTTTACCTAATATTGAAAGATTATACAAAGAATATAAACTTTTTTTTTTTTTTAGAATAAAGAGGACTGATGTATGGAATCTCACCTGAGGTTCCTTGAACACCAGATTGACTACACTTGGAGAATGCTCTGCTATTGATTCCCCTTTTTGAAGTTCATGGGAATGGACTATATTTCTCTGGGAAAGGATAAGTTGGTTTCTCCAAAGGCAACAGAACTTCCAACTGAGAGTCATTTGTGGAACATGAAAATTTGGCCTAAAATCCTGCTTTGTGAAAGGTACCACAGCCTGGAGAGAAAGAAAAAAATCTCCTTCCTCTTTCTTATGTGGAGAGTTAGTGTGGTCCACATGCTAGGAGATGGTCAGGAAGATCCCAGACACTTCCATGATTGTGATATGAAGAGTAGATAAACTCTCCTTTGTCAGGTGGAAAGACACAAAAAGCCAGGCCAGGAAAGGTTGATAAGTTTTTAACTACGCAGTACCTGTAAGTTATTTTTCATTGTAATTGTTTTCTGCTATTGGCAAGTCTTTAATATTGGCTGCCTAACTGAACTGACTTCATTTTTTAAAAAATAGGGATATCCTCTTCTACCTAATTTGGGGTGAAGTATAAGTGTATAGAAGAGTCCAGTGTTCTGTAAGCAATGTGACTAACTCAGGGCATAGCCACCTGTCAGTCTCACAAAGACCAAGACAAAGGCAGCTGGAGGAGCAAGAATAGGAAATCTGATCTCTTAAAGGACACACAGGACTTGTTTGGAGCATGAATAAATCAGGATACTGGTCAATTCTCAGAACTAGCTGGCAGGTAATACTAAAGGGGCCTAATTTTCTCAGATGAAAATAAGGCAAGTACGGCAGAACCATGACTTCATGATTTGGAGCATGTTCATCTAAATTTCAATTTAGTAAAGAGGCCCAAATGAAAATTATATGCAATCATGTTCCATAGTAATTTCCTCTAGCTTCACTGTTCTGAAAGGAGGCTAATATAATGAAGTGGTTGAATTGAGGCAGCATGAAGAGATGCTAAAAAATGGGATTGTAATAATGCGCCATCCAATCATTTATAAGATAGTGTTCCCTATATGTAAAGACCTGGGGAAAAATAATATCAGTCTATTGACTGATAATGAAAGAATATCTATGGTAAAATTTTGTTTGTGCCAAGCAGAAATGTTGAAATTACATAACATGAGTTTTGAAGAGAATAGTTCAGTATCTTTATCAACTTTGTCTGTAATCTATAAACAGCCCAAGATAAGAAACATTAAAGAAAAAGGTTACTAAAGGGCAAAGAATGAGAAATCAAAAAAAAAAAAAAAAAAAAAAAAGGACTCTATCAAGTTTGAATGAAATTAAACACCTATTTTAGTGGCTGACCAGAGAGCTCAGATTTTTTTAGGAACAAAACAAACCTGGAATATGCCCTCAATGAATGCATTGCCATGCTGTCCTTTTTCAGTACTACTCTCTTAAAGAAATCTCTCCTCTCCCATTCCATGTAATTTGAGACAATCAATCAGGCCTTCACACCTTTCTAACCCAGATTTTCAGAAGGGACATGCTTGCTTTGTTTTCCATACCTTCTAAGATCACTGATGGGACTTTTTTACCTGAGTACTGGAATTCTGATTTAAAAAAACAAAACAAAAACAAACAACCCCCCCCCAAAAAAAAACATGGAACTTGGAATGGTTGTTTATAAGCAACCCAGTGAAAGTGTTTCAAAAATGTCTTTGACAAGCTCTTGCACTGTCTGAGCTATTAGTTACAGATCCATCATAAACATAGATAAAAACATATTCTTTTCAATAGTTGTTGACCTCTTTATTTGGGCCTGTGAAAAGCTATTATATCCTTCTAATAACGGCTTATTGTTTTCTTTTACTAGAATTTCTCATAGGCTAGCTCTATTGTTCAAAATCAAATAACCTTATCGAATACAGGACATTATATAACTGTTGCCAGAAACTCAGAAGGACCACCTTAGAACGTTAAATCTTTCATGCATTTCTTATGAATAGTATACTATGGACAATATACTGCTATGTTGATACCCACAAAAATAGAGTTTAAGACCAAATATCAAATGATAGTTTATTACATACAAATGATTACGTATATGTGTGTATAGATACACGTATGATTATATATTATATATATGATTTTATGCGCACACAAAAAGTCATCTCATTTTCTTTTAAGAATATAGCCATGTGGCAAAGTGTGAATTGGAAAGGAGTTTATAATTGGAGATATTTGCTGGAATCTGAATAATCAAAGTAAGTGGTAAAGACTTAATAAAAGCCTTGTTCCATTGCCAGCTTGTTTATCCTAGATGATTCTTTGCAAAGTAGCATATCTCATCTAAATACATTCAAATGAAAAAGATTTATAGCCCACTTTAACAAAACATATTTGACCATGATTTATATTGAGACAGTAATTTATACAGTAAAACATTAATTTATAAAGTAGAGGACTATAAGCAGGGGAATCATATTATGAAAATATTTCATCATTATGTTCTCCAATGCCTGGTCAAAGTATATTATTTTTCCAGATTTAAAGAGGGCAAATATTTTTTTACATCAAGTTTTCTGAATCTTCCCAGGTTAAGCACCTTTCAAATTTCAAAGAGCTAATGTAATCATGGAAAAGTAGGATTTTCTTTTTTTTTTCTTTTTTTTTTCCACCTTCACCCATTTTGCCTACCTAACAGAACCCTCCTTTAGCAATCATCAATCTTTTCTCAGTATCTAGGAGGGTTTTGTTATGAAGAATCCACGCATAGGTCAGATCATAGGTATTTGTCTTCATCTGTGTGATTTTCATTGCTTAGCATAATGCCTTCAAGGCCCATTCACGTTGTTGCAAATTCCAAAGGCAAGCTCTCCTGTTTTGCGAGTAAATAATATTCCTGTGTGTGTGTGTGTGTGTGTGTGTGTGTGTGTGTGTGTATCTGTGTGCGATCATATTTTCTCATCCATTCATCCACGAATGGACAGTTAGGCTGCTTCCATGTCTTAACTATCATAAATAATGCTACAGTGAACATGGAGATACAGATACCATTTTGAGAGAATGTTTTCATTTCCTTCAGGTAAATACCCAGAGATGAATATTCTGTATCATATGGTAATTCTATTTCTAATTTTTTCAGGAAACTCTGTACTGTTTTCCATAGTAGCTGCACTATTTTACATTTTTACCAATGCACAGGGTTTCCTTTTCTCCACATGCTCACCAATAGTTATCTCTTATATTTTTGACAACAGCCATTCTAACAGGTGTTTGGTAATATCGCACTGTAATTTTGATTTGCATTTCCCAGATGATAAGTGAGGTTGAGCACCTTTGCATGTACTTATTAGTCATCTGTAAGTCTTTTTTTTGGGAAAATGTCTATTCCGATCCTTTGCCCATTTATTAATCCAATTGCTTGTTTTTGTTTTGTTTTGCTTTGCTTTGGTTTGGTGTTCGTTTTGCTGTTGAGTTGTATTAGTTGTTTGTATATTTTATACATTAATCTTTTATCAAATATATGATTTGCAAAAATTACATTTGCAAGTGTTTTCAATTTTTTTGGCAAATATTTTCTTCCATTCAGTAGGTTGCCTTTTCATTTTGCTGATGGTTTTCTTCACTGTGAAGAAAAATTTTACCTTAATGTAGTACCACTTGTTCATTTTTGCTCCTGTCACCTTTGTTTGTGGTGTGAAATTAAAAAAAAAAAATCATTGCCAAGGCCAATGTTAAAGAGTTTACCCTCTATGTTTTCTTTTAGAGGTTTACAGTGATAGGTCTTACACCCAAGTCTTTAATCGATTTGGGTTCGATTTTGTGTATGGTGTAAGATAATGGCTCAATTTCTTTCTTTTGCTTGTAGCTGTCCAATTTCCCAATACCACTTATTGAAGGACTGTCCTTTCCCCATTGTATATTCTTGGCACCATTGTGCTAACTTGATTGACTATAAATGTGTGAGTATATTCCTGTTCCACACAGAAGAGTAGAGAGAGAAGGAGACACAGCTTACGAAGCAGGCTCTAGGCTCTGAGCTGTCAGCATAGAGCCTGAGGTAGGGCGTGAACCCACAAGTGGTGAGATCATGACCAGAGCCAAAGTCGGATGCGTAACCGACTGAGCCACCCAGGCGCCCCTCAATTTCTTTCTTTTGCTGTTCAGTTTTCCCAATAACACTTAATGAAGTGACTATCCTTTCCCCATTGTATATTCTGGGCACCGTTGTGGTAACTTAATTGACTATAAATGTGTGAGTATATTCCTGTTCCACACAGAAGAGTAGACATTTTAAAGCTTCTTTTCCAGGGATTCATCTAGGAGTTTCCTAATTTATTGGCACATTTCGAGAACTTATACTTCCATGAGTTATCAGAAGAATCCAAATATTATTTTACTTTTTATCATCGGGGTAACACTTTGGTCAGTATTCAACCTCTCTTAAATCATATCTTTGTATTAAAAAATATTCAGAGCCAATTTTCACACATGCTACTTAGAAAAAAGTGGAAAGTTAAGTAATACCAACTATTTTAGTTTCCTATTGGCTGTCGCAACAAATCAGTACAAAGGTAATAATACACAAATATATTATTTTACAGTTATGGAGATCAGAAATCCAACACGGCTCTTATGAGCTAAAATCAAGGTGTTTGCAGAATTGTGTTTCTTCTGATAGCTCTAGAGGAGAATCCCTTTCCTTGCCCTTTTCAACTTCCAGAGGTCACATGCATTCCATGTGTTCAGACCCTTTTATTCATCTTCAAAGTGAATGACTCCTACCTCTACTCTCATCACCTCACCTCCTCTTTCTGACTCAGATATTCTTGCCCACCTTTTATAAGGACATTTGTGGTTATATGGAAGGCCACTGAGATAATCCAGGATTATCACCCCATCTCAAGATTCTTATTATAATCACATCGCTGAGTCCCTTTTATTAAGTAAGTTAATACATCCACAGGTCATGGGGTTTAAGACCAACTCTGGAGAGCCTTTATTCAGTCTACTATACTATGCCCAACCTTAAAAACAATGTAATGTAAAAAGGGCTGGGCAAAATCATCAAAGAAAAATGAATTTTAAAATTTCACCATAGTGTCAAAATGCTGTTGACACAATTCCATTTAATTCTTTGTACTTTAAAACTATATAGCAGATCAAATTATACAGGAAAGATTGCCATTAACGACAAAGCAGTTTGTTGGAAATGTCACCAACATGGCCATGGTATGTATCTGAATAGCAAAACAACAAGGGGCAAAAATAGTTTGAAATAATTGCTTCTTCAGATAAGCAATTTCAGATAGGAGTGGGACATAAAAATATCAAATAAAACAGGTGTGCTTGACTGGCAATATTGATGAAAGAACAAGTGAAGAAGCAAATTAGTAGGTATATGATGGAATAAAGAAATAATGCAAAAAGACATGCAGAATATTTTATGAAAGAATAATGAATGCAAAAATTATAAAATCTGGAATGTACATAGTTTTAAGAGTTGAGAATAATTTAAGGTTTTTTTTTCTTTTCTTTTTTTTTTGCTTTTACTTTTCAAGACAGGTATATTAAGATAAATTAGATAAGTCCAACTGTTAAGTAATAATTCTAACAGACTGGAAGGAAACTATTTGCAAGCTATATGCCAAAAAAAAAAAAAAGACTGATATACAAAATATACAAGGAGCTCTTACAATAATAAGAAATCATTCAAAAATTAGACAAAAGACCAGAAGAGATACTTAACTGAAAATATTACAAAGATCAAATAAGTATATAAAATGATGCTCAGCATAGGTTTGCGTTAGGGAAATGCAAATTAAAACAAGAATGAGATACCAACACACATTTATTAGAATGTTGAAATCCAAAAAAACCCTGACATTATCAGTTGTGCATAAGGATTGGAGCAACGTGATCTATTACTCACTGCTGGTAAGAATACAAAATTGTACAGTTAGGCGGACAATTCGACTGATTCTTGCAAAGATAAACACAGTCCTGCCACATGATCCAGCCATTGCACTCCTAAGATTTTACTCAACGGATTTTAAAAACTGAACAAGAATATTTATGCTTTAATCATAGTTGCCCCAAACAAAAAGCAATCAAGATGTGCTTTAATAGGTAAATAAAAACACACTGTGGTGCATCCAAATAATGAAATACCAGTAAGCAGTAAAAAAAAGAGAGGGGTACCATACCAGGTAAATACATGCATTTAAATAAATCCACTTAAATAAATGGAATAAAATGATAGTGTATGCAGAGAGAAAGATAGAATATTTTAAAATTTGGAATGAACTTATTTTTAAGAATTGGAAATAATCTGTATTTTTGCCTTCAAATATTTAAGAGATGTGTATGTAAATGGGGATAAAGTCAGCATGAAAGGCCTACCTACTATTTACTTACATTTACATGAAATTATGATAAAGTCAAAATTATATAAATATAATAAACAAATCGGTGGTTGACATCAGTTTAGAAAGGAGACGGAGTTTGAGTAGTAGAGCAAACATAGGGTATTACTTAGGGCACTAAAAGTATCCTCATTAGACTAAAATGGTGGGTAAATTACACCAAGATTTTGTCAAAGCTCATAGAATTTTACAGCCTAAAGACTGAATCTTCTTTTCTTTTCTTTCTTTCTTTCTTTCTTTCTTCTTTCTTTCTTTCTTTCTTTCTTTCTTTCTTTCTTTCTTTCTTTCTTTCTTTCTTTCTTTTCTTTCCTTTTTTTTTTATGTA
The DNA here is from genome assembly GCF_016509475.1 of Prionailurus bengalensis. Classification (NCBI taxonomy): domain Eukaryota; kingdom Metazoa; phylum Chordata; class Mammalia; order Carnivora; family Felidae; genus Prionailurus; species Prionailurus bengalensis. The sequence goes on along the minus strand of NC_057350.1, from coordinate 22,162,857 downwards.
GGCCCCACTTCCAACAATGGGGCTTGAACCCATGACCCTGAGATTAAGAGTCACATGTTCCACCAACTGAGCCAGTCAAGCTCCCTTATAGCACAAAGAGTGTATCTTAATTTATGTAATTCAATAAATATAATTTAGGAGTTTAGGGGATTCTAGGATAAACTATAGTGATGAAAATCTAACTAAATTACCTGGGTAATATGTAAATGAGTAAAATTTGTAAGACTCAAAGCAAAAGAAACTGCACATAAAAATTGTAATCTAGTATGTAATACTAGTATGTACTAGTATATATACTAGTATGTCATCTAGTATGTAAATACATACACACTGGTGTGCAACCATTACCACCATTCATCTCCAGAATTTTTTATCTTCCTAAATTGAAATTCTATATCCATTAAATAATATTGTCCCATTCCCCGGTCCCCCAGGTAGCCACCAGTATACTTTTTTTTTAATAAAAATTTGAGTATTCCAGGTACCTCATGTAAGTGGAATCTTATAATATCTGTGTCTGGCCTATTTCACTTGGCACAATGTCTTCAAGGTCAGTCATGTGGTAGCACGTATCAGACTTGTTCCTTTTTAAGGCTAAATAGTATTCCATTGTATGTATATACAACATATGCTTATCCATTCATCCTTTGATGAACATTTGGACATTTGGATTGTTTCCATATTTTGGCCCTTGTGAATAATGCTGCTGTGAACATTGATGCAGAAATATCTCTTAAGTCCCTGTTTTCAATTCTTTTGAGTATATATCCAGAAGTGGAAATGCTGAATTGGATAGTAATTATATTTATGTCTACGTTTTCAAGGAACCACCACTGAATGATACATTATTTTTACAGAGTTAATCCCTCTAAGAAACAACCACTACAATAAGAGGCTGAAAGAGAGAGACTTACTAATGGAGAAAACGACGCTTCAGAAAAATGCTATCTTATGGGGTGCCTGGGTGGCTCGGTAGGTTAAGTGTCTGACTTTGGCTCAGGTCACGATCTCGCGGTTTGTGAGTTAAAGCCCCATGTCAGGCTCTGTGCTCACAGCTCAGAGTCTAGAGCCTGCTTCGGATTCTGTGTCTCCCTCTCTCTCCGCCCCTCCCCTACTCATGCTCTATCTCTCTCTCAAAAATAAATAAACATTAAAAACAAAAAGAAAAACATTCTATCTTAAAGCACAGGAAAATTGTGAATAAATATTATTGCATGAGTTTTATGAGATGAAAACACTGGCTTAATGATGCAAGACCATAAACTCAACTTAACATAAAAGAATAAGAGAAAAAGGTGGACATGAAAAAGGTGGAAGATATGAGTTTGCAGGCCTGACTTTATAAATTGAAAGGGAACATCTGATGTCAGGTGGGATACTGAATATAAAGAGAAGAAATTATTTGAACTACTTTCTATATAAAAAAAATAATAATCTTATGAGTACAATCATCACGTACAGAAATGGCATTGGACATCTCTAGTTCACAAATGTTGTCCAAAGTCAATATGTAAATAATATATTTTCTAACTCCCCCAAACTGTCTCAGTTTGGATAATAAATCAAATGTTCATTCAAGTCATAAAATAAAGAATCAGGTTGGCCTTAGATTTCTCCAGAGCCATTTTCAGTGTAGCAGACTGTGAGCTCTGAGAGAACTTCTTAAGCACTTTTGTAAACTATAGATTGAAATTAATATCTTCAACTCTGGTGCTCTGATGAGGAAGTAGCCAAAAAGTAGTCTAAATAGGGTAAATGAGTTAACATAGCTTCCTCCTGAATGAATGTATAGCCCCAATTCCCTCAAGTAGAAAGAATGCTGACTAACCTCATCTAGAGCTCTTCAAATTAAAATTTAATGGCAGTAAAACATCCACATGACTATTAAAAATTGTGAAATGTGAATGTGTGAATATATGTGTATTGTTCTATTTCTTTTTTTTAATGTTTATTTATTTTTAAGAGAGAGAGACAAAGCATGAGCAGGGAAGGGGCAGAGGGAGAGGAAGACACAGAATCTGAAGCAGGGTCCAGGCTCTGAGTGGTCAGCACAGAGCCTGATGTGGGGCCCGAACCCACAAACCATGAGGTCATGACCTGAGCCACCCATGTGCCCCTGTATTCAATTTCTTAATTCTTTTTTTTTTTAAGTAGGCCTCACTCCCCCTACAGAGCCCAATCTGAGTCTTTAACTCACCACCCTAAGATTAAGACCTGAGCTGAGATCAAGAGTCGGATGGTCAACCGACTGAACCACCACGGTGTCCTCAATTCTCTTAATTCTTATGACACTTTTTTTCTTTTAATTTTGCTTTGTATGACAGTTGGTCTTTTTCTGTTTGTGCATTATATAACTTATTGCTAAGAAACATTTCTCATTACCACCTCTAACAATACTCAGCATAAACAGTTGATGTGAATTACTCATCACCTCTGGCCAAGGTAAGATGAGAGAGAAAGCAACATACTTCCTCCACCCACCTATCATACTTGATATTTGAAAATGAGTTTACAGAGCATAGCAAGTCCAGTAAAGTCTGAGTGTCTATGTTGCCTATACAATGCAATTAGATTTTATAATATTTTGTGGCAAATTTGAAATAGCAAATATGATGGGTATTTTAATCAGAGATAAGAAATTCAGTAGACTTTGAGCCCAGATGCACAAATAATTATGAGGATATTGTTAATACTGATTTCATAAGGTTTTGACTCTTATGGTGTGAGCCAATACACAAAATTCTATTGAATTATATATGGAAAATAAAGAACATCACAGCAGTTTTAGCTATTAATATTATATTAGCTACATTTCATGAATATTTATTGAAGTTCCTCTGTGGCTGGTAGTTTTCAGTACTCTACACCAGCGAACCAAAGATTCTTCCCATTGTGGAGTTTTCTAGTGTTATGTGTTAGGAAAAGAAAATATAGACAATAAAATATTAAATAACTACACTATTTTACTTATTATGTGGTAAGTGCTAAGAAAAACTAAATTAAAATTGAGCAAGTTATACTTGGATCTCTATATACATTTTTTACACCTTTTTTTTCTGAGTCAGTAATTATTTAGAACCAAAACATAGAAAATAAAATAAATTAAAATAATGTAAACTGCATGACAAGGTATGCAGGAGGACAAAGCTGGGGATGATTGCACTTTTAATTAGAAAAATACTCAGTAAATATCCTAAGTTAGCCACACATAAAACAACAGAGAGCTGATGAGTTAATGAACCAGAGACCATTTTTATTCTAAAAGGATTTAAATTTATTTTAGTAGTGTGTCAGCCAAACAAAACATCTGCAGCCTGTGTTCTATTTATGTGCCACTGTGTTTGACCTCTACTTTAAAATGGGAGGTACCCCACAGCAACTGCATTCTAAATTTAGTCTACCAGCTTTCAAAATATTTGTTTTGTCAGTGAACAAAACAGCTACATATAAAAGGAAAACTAGGGGCGCCTGGGTGGCGCAGTCGGTTAAGCGTCCGACTTCAGCCAGGTCATGATCTCGCGGTCTGTGAGTTCGAGCCCCGCGTCAGGCTCTGGGCTGATGGCTCAGAGCCTGGAGCCTGTTTCCGATTCTGTGTCTCCCTCTCTCTCTGCCCCTCCCCCGTTCATGCTCTGTCTCTCTCTGTCCCAAAAATAAATAAACGGTGAAAAAAAAATTAAAAAAAAAAAAAAAGGAAAACTAGAGGCTAATTTTTAACTCCAAGTCAACTCTTGATTCAATCTAGTCACCTACACACAAGATTTTTCAAGTTAGTATAAATGTAGTTGGAATACAAGTTAGCCCATTCCTGAGCTGTTGGGTGAATCTCTTAACTAATATCTTTGCCTCCAGGCTCTCTCTTTCTTTCCATCTCTCTGCCAGAGAAACCTTCTTAGAATAAATATATGAGTGTTTTCTTCACTCGATAACAAACCTTCAGTAGTCTCTCTGTTGTCTACTGAATCAATCCAAATACTTTTATCTCTACTATCTGGTCTCTTTTTTGTATATTGCATTTTGCCCCAGCTACACTATTAAATGACATATCTTGTACATCACATATAATGTTGACATTATATTCACCCATTTCTCACTTCTGTTGTATTTCCTAAAACATTAATCACCTCCATATCTTTCTCTGTTGAAATAATATCCTATCTTTCAATATTGAACATTCAATCTTGTATGATTTGCTCACACCAATATAATCAACTCTTCTGAAGTCTTATTTTTCCTTTTCAGAACTCTTATTGCAATATACTTTGTCTTGTGTTATACTTTCTCTTATTGGTTGTATTCCTTGTGTGTTTGAAAAATCTTTGCAAATGTAAAATACATATTTTTGTTTGTTTACTATTCAGAACCAATTTCAAATACAAAAGGTGGTAAGGAAAAAGTTGTAACAATATAAATGAATGAGAGTCCCCCTTTTTCCGTTCATCATCTTATGGTTTGAATTAAACTGTAGACAAAACTAATTCTTTATATAGATACATTATCTTGACATTGACAAATTTTCATGATGAAAGTAGCTCTGATTTATGCTGTTGATAAATAGAGAACAAAGCAAAAAAGGATAGATATTACTGCAAAAATGATTACTTATCAGTTACAGCTGGAAGGTTTCCTGCAGCCCAACATGATAATTAGTTGAGAGAGAGAAGAGTGAAAGGAAAAAGAGGAAAGAGAGAGATTAGAGGGAGGAGAAAGAGGGGGAGACAAGAGAGAACAAACTGAGATATAGGTTGTCCAATATTACATTACTAAAAAGTGAGAGAACCACAACTTCTGGCTTCAAAGATACTTTTTTCACAGGGATTTTGTCTTAAGACAAATATGTATACACATTGTATCTCATATCCAATATCCAATTTTACAGAAGTAAAATAGACTCATACTTCTAAAATAAGTTGTAGTTATAAGTTATATATATATATATATCAATAATCGATTATATATATTAAAAATAGGTCTTACATTTCAAGTTCTTAATTATCATTATCTTAAATGTCATTAATTTTGAAGTTGTATCTAGGGGATAGTTGATATTAGACATTTAAAAATAGGATCCAACATTCTCCATTTCATAGCAATTTTCATTCTTTTATCTTTTATTTCCACATTTGTTTTAAGGAGGATTTTGCTGTCTCCAACTAAGCACCGTGGTAATCAACCAATTCAAAAAACCCATGAAGGCCCAAATTGCATGAATAAAAAGAAATGAGACCTAGACATTTAATAATGAAGCTGCAAGAAAAAAAGATGAAGATCATACCTTAAAAAAGCCAGAGGTGGGGTAGGAGGAAAGACAGATTAGCTTCAATGAGCGATAATTATTCCATTGACAAAATTCTCAATTTTAGTTCTAGATACTGAAAGAAAATAATTCCATTCAGCAGTAAAAAATATCTTTCAAGAAGGAGGGCGAATAACGATGTTTTTAGATGAACAAACCAAATTATAGTCATTATAGTCACCAGCAAGAGATATATAACATATGAAATTCTAAAACTATTACATAGATTAAGGAAACTAATACCAGAGAGAAGCTTGAGATGCAATGTATTAGGAAGATTAAATAAATAAGTGAGCAGGTTTGAAATCAATTAAATATGTAGGTAAATCTAAGTGAATGCTCTTTATATAAAACACAAATATTTTAAAAAATTATGTTTTATTTATTTTTGAGAGAGAGAGAGAGAGAGCATGAGTGGGGAAGGGGCAGAGAGAGAGTGAGACACAGAATCCAAAGCAGGCTCTAGGCTCTGAGCCATCAGCACAGAGCGCAAAGCGGGGCTCGAACTCACGAATTGTGAGATCAGGACCTGAGCCGAAGTCGGACGCTTTACCGACTGAGCCACCCAGGCGCCCTCAAATATAGTTTATGAAATTTACAATATACATATAAAGAATTAAAGTACCTGACATACTGGCTATAAATTCGAAGCATATACGTGGTGTTATATCTTCTAAACAACTTTCAGTTTTGGAAAGCAAGGGCAAGGTCAGAAAACAAACTTCAGTAAGCCTGAGGTTCATGTTTTAAGTTTTTTTGAATAAAGAAGTTCTGCAAAAAATCTAGAGAAAATAATTTCATGATGAAGCATGGAAAGCATTCACTGGGGATTCAGAGACAAGTAAATGAAGACCTCTGCCTCCACCTGCATTCAACATGATCCCACCTGACGTAGTCCGAGCAGAGCAGCAAGAATATGAAATAAGTTATAATAATAGAATAGGAAAACAAAATGGAGAAAAATAAAACAGTTATTATCACTGGCATGAACTTTGCATATTAGCGTTAATTTTCCAGTCTTAGTGATCAGGTTGTGTTCGACAGTATATATGTTTTTTAACAGATTCCTTTTTTAAATAGTTACTGATGTCTCCAACTAGTGAACACAGGGATAGATGGATGAAGGCTGAGGACTGTGATCTTTGAGGGGTTAAAAATCAAGAATTCGGCTCATTTTCATTAGTCTCTGTCCAAAATAGGATAGCTGTTCTTTTTGCAAAGTTTTCTCTTAGTAAATGTTGCTGCCATATCACTTACAGTCAGAGGTGGTTACACTCTGACTGATATCTGCGATTCCTTTGTAGAAGAAAAAAAAAGAAGGCAAAGTTTGATATAAAAAAAAAAAAAACAAAAAAACAGAAGCCAAATTTCCAATAAGTCTCTTACACTTTGTTATGGAAACACCTGACATAGTTAAAGAGAACAAAAGAAATACCAAGCACTCAGAAACCTTATTTATGTTGCAAATAATTTATTTTTATAAGAACCTATATATGTCAATGGAATGGATAAACTGCAGCTAAAACCTCCAAGAGCAAAGCATACTGAAATAGAGAGCATTGTTGTTGTGATGGAATGTTCCCTGTAGGGAAAGTCACAGTTCTAGTGAATAAGGCTTTACTGCTAAAATAAGTGAAGTATTTTCCATTCGGATAGCCCCCACTGCCTGGACTAAAGGTTGTTGGATCATAATACCTAATGCAAAAACACTACTTAGGCTCTTTTTTAAAAATTAAGGCCTTTACATATACTTCAGTTTCATTAAACACAAAAACTGGAACTGAAATAATAATGGAATCATGTAAGAAGACCCAGGCTGCATCCTAATTCCACTGCTTATCAAGCACCACTCACATTAACTTCTGAGTCTCCATCCCTCCTCTTCTTTTGGGGACTACAGTTGTTTAAGTGCCTGCCTCTGCAACGATTAGCACGAGGAGAACAAAATAAAAGGGAAAGTACTTTACAAATTGTAATATCGTAGAATCTCATTTATATTAAATGATGAAACATTTGAACAGGCAAAAATAAATGTACTATCACTATGTATAAAATGTTACATCCTGGGGCACCTGGGTGGCTCATGGGTTAAGCATCCGATTTTGGCTCGGGTCACATGATCTCACAGCTTGTAGGTTTGAGTGGGTTCTGAGCTGTCAGCACAGAGCCTGGAGCCTGCTTCAGATTTTAGGTCTCCTTCTCTTCCCCTGCCTCACTTGTGTTTTCTTTCTCTCCTCTCTCTCTCTCTCCCAAAAATAAGTAAGTAATCTTTAAAAAGCAAATGTTACATTGTTATTTGTAAAGCTCATTGATTCCCTGTACAAAAATATTTTTAAAATGTTACTGTAATTAGCATCAGTAATTATACATTTTACAGTAAAACCTAAATGATACAAAAGGGTCAAATCAAACATTTACTTCAAACTTATTTTCTCTCTTACAATGATATAGCACTAGTCTTTACATGACTAACAATAAATTAATACACTTCAGTATTTCTCTGCAGCATTGCAGTGAGATTAAGATTGTAATTATCAATAGATCACCCTAATGTCTGATGCTTTAAGATAAACACACTGTCCTCCATATATATATACATGTAGAAACATAGCCTGCATATAATATATATCATAATATTTAATATTCGTAGTATATAAATATAATTATATATAATTATATTTAGATTATATAATTAATATGTGTAACTAACATATATTAAGATGTAACTAACATATATTAAGATATAACTAACATGTATATAAAATTAAATTATTTAAAAAAAAATTTTTAATGTTTATTTATTTTGAAAGAGAGAGAGAGAGACAGAGTGTGAGCAGGCAAGGGGCAGAGAGAGAGGGAGACACAGAATCCAGAGCAGGCTCCAGGCTCTGAGCTGTCAGCACAGAGCCCGAAGAGGGGCTTGAACTCACAGACCGGGAGATCATGACCTGAGCCGAAGTCGGACACTCAACCAACTGAGCCACCCAGGCGCCCCTAAAATTAAATTACTTTAAACAGAGAAATATATTTTATCAGCAATACACGATCAATACAAGTGTTATTTCAAATTTATCAGTATTTATAAACCAAAACTCATTTAAGGGAGGAGTTTTTTAGTTTCCCTCTTTCTTTCTTTAGAGAGTGTGCCCATGCATGAGTGGGGGAGGAGCAGAGAGAGAGAGAGAGAGAGAGAGAGAGAGAGAGAGAATCCCAAGCAGGATCTATGCTGTCAGTCTGGAGCCTAACTCAGAGCTCGATCTCATGAACCATGAGATCATAACCTGAGCTGAAATCAAGGATCCAACACTTAACCGACTTAGCCACCCTAGTGCCACAAAGAGGAATTTAAATGAAGAAAATAAGGAAATCTTTCAAAAACAAAAGGACTTCTCATTCTGTATTATGGAAACTTATTCTAAAAGAAAAATCCTCTTAAAGACACCATGCTTTACAAAATGCAACACATAGCCTGTTTAATTATATAGTTAGGCTAAGCTTACAGAAATGAACAAGGAAAGTACAAAAAGGTCAGAGACATGAGCTAAATCCAGTCAAAACCCAAGGGATTTGACAATCCTGCAGTTTACAGCAGCCCAGGATATAAGAAACGAATGGTGTTCCCATTACTTAAGGGAGTGAAACTAAAGCACATTGTGAAGGAAGGCTGAGGGAGTTTAAAGCCCTGCACACATAGCTTAAAAACTCTACTTTTTAAAGATAGTAATCAATCAACCTTTTTTTAAATCTTATCTCAAGGTTGAAAATAACTCCCATGAGAATTCATAACAACAGCTTTACCTTTATGTGTACTTGGGGATTTGGATTTGCACTATCTGTGGATTCTGGGCAACCCCAATCCCCATACTTAAGTTAAGGTGATCTCTGGTAAGAAACACTCAGCAGAAGCAAATTACAAATTAAGATCAACCAAATATGAACTCAAAATTTAAAAAAAATTGAGCAAACACCTAGAATAGTCTGTATCAGTGGCAGAAAAGGATCATCAATCTGTCTCTTCTTAGGAGGGCACTAATCTTACCATGATGACTCCATCATATCCTAATCACTTCCAAAGGCCCCACACCTCCTAACGCCATCATACTGGAGATTAGGGTTTCAACACATAAATTTGGGGGAAACACAAGCATTCAGTCTATATAGCACATGTTATCCCAGGCTGTCACAATCATAAACATCATTGTTCCTAATGCCCTTATAACAAAAACAGAAACACAACAAGTTATTAATAAAAAGAAGGCAAATGTGACTTTTATATAATTTTGTAGTAAATGTATTTTAAGCAATAAACCATATAAAAAATTGGAAGGAAAAATATGAATAGGTTTAACAAAAATAAAAATAATCAAGTAATTTAGTAAACCATGTGTTTAAAAAAAAAGAATATTAACTAATTATAAGGCAAAGGTAGTACCAGAAAGTTATCTGAAAACTTATATATCACAGTAAGATTAAAGCCGTATTTCAAACACTCAAAAATTTCCAACAATAGAGTAGTCGTTAGAAAATTATGTATAACTATGAAAGAGATGTTATGTGACCACTCAGTGGTGAGAGCGGTATGTTCATTCATTGACAGGAAAATTTCTCAATGATAATCTTTTACATGGATATAAAACAGAACATAGAACAGGATAGCAAGTATGTATGATATGGATGCATGTATAATACATTTAAAAATATATGTACATGTGTATTTGTGGCTATATACGACAGCAGGATCAAACATGTATATACACTATCTTCCTTTAAGAAAAAAAACAAAAAACAAAAAACAAATCAGAAGGATAAACACCAAGTAATGATAGTCATGGGTGTGCAGGGCAGACAAGTGAATGGGAAAGTGGCAGAGGTGTGTCAATTTCAACCTGAGGAAAATAAGGAAATTTTCACTTGGAACGTAATTCTGGAAATGAATAATAATAGACATTTACTATATTCTGGGAAATATTCTCATTTACTTAAATTCTTGTTTCTTTCAAGTCAACTAAGTAATCCTGCCTGTGAGTAATACAGCACAGGAAGAAACCAAGGCAAATTGATAGGGCGTAACTGACCGAAAGGTACAACAGGGCAATTAAATAGCTGAGTTGGGCTTCAAAGCCAGTTTTGTTGTTGTTGTTGTTGTAACATTATTTCTAGCAGTAACAGGAAGTAAACCAACTGTATAACACAGGTCTGTAACGTAACATTTAAAATATTAATATCACAAAATCCCTAAACTAAGATAGAGGCATTTTAGTATTTTTTATAGTAGTGTTAGCTTAGGAAGGAAATAGAAATAAGACAAAAATGAACACCAAAAACCAAAATTGGTTTCCGTGTTACAGTTACCAACATTTACAACTAGTCTTTATCGACAATTTACCATGTTTGTTTGTGATGCAAATTTCCCTGTATGCCATATGTGCATTGGCCAGATGAATAGCGATTAAGATTTAGAAAAGAATTGAACAATATTTATGCTAACCACTCAACAATGTAATTGGAAAAGTCTTGATTAATTACACAGCTTTGGAAAGTAAAACATCCATCTGTGCCATCCCATTTGTAGTGTCTGAAGTACATTGCATGCTTCCTGACTGTAACCACACAGGGTCAGGTGAGTCAGGCCATATCATGTGAGGCAATTTTAAAAATGAAATGTCTAGAAATATTCACATGAAAAGCTGTCATGCCTATCAGATAATATACTTAACCTTTGGAGGCTGTAAATTCATAATCACACAAATAAAATAGGCTATGTTGTATAAAATCGATTTATGTCTCCTGTGAAAGTTACTGCAGTCATTAACGTTGTAGTAGCTTATTTGATCGATACTCTTATTAACAAATGGGTGCATTGAATATTCTGATTTTTTAAATCTAAAAAATATGTAGATTATTTAGTGATTACTTACATTAAAAAGTGCTTTACAGCAAAAACATTATGTCAAGCCTCACAGGGAAATTTGTAACAATAGAAACATGGTTCACTTATCAGACACATTCATGATAAATTATGTGTGTATCAAATTCCTGAAAAAAAGTTTATATGCCATGAGGGAATGTACACTATGCATGAGTCTGAATAATTTTCCAGAGTAAAAAATTATTTAATCTTGCAGGAACATCACAAGGTGTACTTCGTTAATTAATGTATATTTTGTTGTTTCAGATTTCTTAATATTCTTGGGATAGGAACATTGTTCTTTGAATAACTGTTGTCTTATGAAACACAATTTCTTGGTATTAAACATATAGCATACATTACTGTGGATACTTGCAAATGGGCCAGCAGATCTTTACAACATTTCAAAGCAATGCTTTCTTGAAATCTAAGATTTTCTTGGGACATCTATACAACGATACAATATCATGACCAATTGATTTAAATTATAATGTTTACTATGTGTCACCAAATCAACATAGGCTGCGCCAACTCTGTCCACTGAGGTAGAGGTCTCAATAATAGCTCATAATTAAAGAGAGATGCTACTAGTCCTATAGAAGCTTGAACATTTACCACAGAGAGAACATTATGCCCAGTTTTAAGTTGCTATCCCAAAAGAAAACAAATGAATAAAATGTAAATTCTTATGCTTCAATTAATTCTGATTTCAAATAACCCTGGCAAGTGAAAGGAGTTGAAAAATCACTTGGTATAAGCCTGTCATTTTGCAATTGAGGAAACTGATGTCAAACACAACAAGTTTTGACTAAGATAACTCAGCCATATAATAATGGAGAATGTTCTAGAACTTATTCCTGCTACTGTCCTCTCCACCGTAACCTACTTTTATAACCTAAATTGTGTCTTCTCCCAACTAAATTCATATGTTGAAGTCCTATCCCCCAATGTGACAAATTCTGGAGAGAGTGCCTGTAAAGAGGTAAGTAAGGTTAAATGATGTCACAGGGTGGAGACCTAATCCAATAGAACTGTTGTCCTAGAAGAAGAGTAAAAGCCACCAGGCATGCATGCACACAGAGAAGAGGGCACATGAGGACACAGTGAGGAGGCAGCCATGTGCAAGTCAGGGAGAGTGGCTTCAGGAGCAAACCACCCTGCCAGAACCTGGATTGTTAGCCTTTAGAACTGTGAGAAATAAATTTCCATTGAAACCGCATAGTGTGTGGTATTTTGTCATGGCAGCCCCATACACTAATAAACCTGCTGGTATATTTGCTCTATCTCCTGGATATAATAACATTTCTTTGATTTTGTTTCTCTGCTTTGAGGCTGACCTGACCACATGCTTCTAGCAGGATGCCCTCTCTGTTTAAACACTGTTCTGTGTCTTGTGATGTTCAATCTACACTCCTGGATGCTTCCTATCCATTTGGATTCATGGCTCCTGCAGTGTCAATGTTCCAGTGAAAGAACTATGAATAATCACCTATTTGCTTCAAAACTTAAAGGAAAAATGAGAGAGAAGTTTGTAAACAGGGGGGGAAATACTAAACACATTTTTTAAAAGATAATTTTGGATAAATTTTTTGATAGGGACAATGATTGCATTTCACATTTCTTTATTTGTTTTTTTTATTATTTTTTAATATAAACTTTATTGTCAAATTGGTTTCCATACAACACCCAGTGCTCATCCCAAAAGGTGCCCTCCTCAGTATCCATCACCCACCACCACCATCAACCCTCCCACCACCATCAACCCTCAGTTTGTTCTCAGTTTTTAAGAGTCTCTTATGCTTTGGCTCTCTCCCACTCTAACCTCTTTTTTTCTTTTTTCCTTCCCCTCTCCCATGGGTTTCTGTTAAGTTTCTCTGGATCCACATAAGAGTGAAAACATATGCTATCTGTCTTTCTCTGTATGGCTTATTTCACTTAGCATCACACTCTCCAGTTCCATCCACGTTGCTACAAAAGGCCACATTTCATTCTTTCTCATTGCCAAGTAGTATTGCGTTGTATATATAAACCACAATTTACTTATCCATTCATCAGTTAATGGGCATTAGGCTCTTTCCATAATTTGGCTATTGTTGAAAGTGCTGCTATAAGCACTGGGATACAAGTGTCCCTATGCACCAGCACCCCTGTATCCCTTGGGTAAAATCCTAGCAGTGCTATTGCTGGGTCATAGGGTAGATCTATTTTTAATTTTTTGATGAACTTCCACACTGTTTTCCACAGCAGCTGCACCAGTTTGCATTCCACTTCTTTATTTGTATTCTATATGAATATATAAGAGGACTCTCAGTTTCTTTCAGCAAATAAGAAATGTGATAACAAATTATTGATGTGGTTAGAGTCCTGAGTGAATCTGAGAACATGGCAGAAGATAAGGCTACCAAATCAGGTGCAGGGTAAAATATGAAATGAAGGTCCTTTGATAATTGACAAAAGATTTTGGATTTCTGACCTGAATAGAATAAGACACTAGTTTCAGATAATACCCATGAAATGAGAAGATCTTGGGTGTATTTTAGAATTACTTTGGTCAGCAATGTGGATTTAATGGATGGCAAAAAGACTAATAGCCAGAATGAACAGTATATACTGCAGCCATCCGGGACAAAAGTGATGAGTGGTTAGTACCAAGGCAATGGCAGTAGACATGGAGAGAAGACTTTGGATTTTTTAGTTATTAAAGAGATGGGATCAGCAAGAGTTGGTAACCAATTTGATGCTAGGAATAAATGAGAAGAAAGAGCTAACATCAATCTTCAGGTTCTTGTCAAGGAACATTTGGTGGAGCCGTTGATAAAGAAAAGAAAAGTAAGAGAGGTAGCAAATATCTTTCATCACATGAAATAAGAATGTTCAATTTATTTTATTATTCAGCCTCTAGACAGTTTGATATATTTGGCAAGTTGCAATAACATGTTCTGAGAAACTAATTAATATTCTCAGACAAAGCTTGTACTAATTTGGAACACACTGAGCAACTTGGATTTGAGAAAAGAGAAAATATTTAAATCAACAAAACTGCATTTAACGCTAGGGAGCTACTTCTCGACAAAATTGTAGAAAAAAACTATTGTTCTTTTAGTTATCACATATTTCTCTTTGTTAATGTGCTTAGATTTTTTTTTTATTTTAGAGAGACAGAGAGTATGAGTGGGGAAGAGGGGCAGAAAGAGAGAGAGAGAATCTTAAGCAGGCTCTGTGCTCAGTGACCCTATGACCCTGGGATCATGACCTCAGCCAAAATCAAGAATCAGATGCTCAACTGACTGAGCCACTAAAGCACCCATTAATGTACTTTGATTTTTATTTATTTATATTTTTAATATGAAATTTATTGTCAAATTGGTTTCCATACAACACCCAGTGCTCATCCCAAAAGGTGCCCTCTTCAATATCCATCACCCACTTTCCCCTCCTTCCCAACCCCCATCAACCCTCAGTTTATTCTCAGTTTTTAAGATAATAAAAACCCTCTTATGGTTTGCCTCCCTCCCTCTCTAACTTTTAGTTTTCCTTTCACTCCCCCATGGTCTTCTGTTAAGTGTCTCAGGATCCACATAAGAGTGAAAACATATGCTATCTGTCTTTCTCTGTATGACTTATTTCACTTAGCATCACACTCTCCAGTTCCATCCACGTTGCTACAAAAGGCCACATTTCATTCTTTCTCATTGCCAAGTAGTATTGCGTTGTATATATAAACCACAATTTCTTTATCCATTCATCAGTTGATGGACATTTAGGCTCTTTCTATATTTGGCTATTGTTGAGAGTGCTGCTATAAACATCGGGGTACAAGTGTCCCTATGCATCAGCACTCCTGTATCCCTTGGGTAAATTCCTAGCAGCGCTATTGCTGGGTCATAGGGCAGATCTATTTTTAATTTTTTGAGGAACCTCCACACTGTTTTCCAGAGTGGCTGCACCAATTTGCATTCCCACCAACAGTGCAAGAGGGTTCCCGTTTCTCCACACCCTCTGCAGCATCTATAGTCTCCTGATTTGTTCATTTTAGCCACTCTGACTGGCATGAGGTGGTATCTCAGAGTGATTTTGTGGAGAAACGGGAACCCTCTTGCACTGTTGGTGGGAATGCAAAGTGGTGCAGCCACTCTGGAAAACAGTGTGGAGGTTCCTCAAAAAATTAAAAATAGATCTGCCCTATGACCCAGCAATTGCACTGCTAGGAATTTACCCAAGGGATAAAGGAGTGCTGATGCATAGGGACACTTGTACCCCGATGTTTATAGCAGCACTCTCAACAATAGCCAAATATGGAAAGAGCCTAAATGTCCATCAACTGATGAATGGATAAAGAAATTGTGGTTTATATATACAACGCAATACTACTTGGCAATGAGAAAGAATGAAATGTGGCCTTTTGTAGCAACGTGGATGGAACTGGAGAGTGTGATGCTAAGTGAAATAAGTCATACAGAGAAAGACAGATAGCATATGTTTTCACTCTTATGTGGATCCTGAGACACTTAACAGAAGACCATGGGGGAGTGAAAGGAAAACTAAAAGTTAGAGAGGGAGGGAGGCAAACCATAAGAGGGTTTTTATTATCTTAAAAACTGAGAATAAACTGAGGGTTGATGGGGGTTGGGAGGGAGGGGAAAGTGGGTGATGGATATTAAGGAGGGCACCTTTTGGGATGAGCACTGGGTATTGTATGGAAACCAATTTGACAATAAATTTCATATTAAAAAAACAAAGTTAGATTTGTAAGCTTAATCAGTATTTATTTGATTTTTAGAAGCTGTGATTCGTATAGATTCTGTCATAAAATTATTGTTATTAATACAGCTAATTATTTAATTATTAGTTACCACCTGCCTGATAGAACTTTTTAAAAAGCACACTAAATATTCATTCAGTAATTTTCATTTAGTAGTGACTCAAAATACATTTCCTTATTTATTTTTGTCTTTTTTTAAATGTTTATTTATTTTGAGAGAGAGAGAGAGAGAGAAAGAGCAAGAGCTAGAGGGGGTGGGACAGAGAGAGAGGGAGAGAGAATCCCAAGTAGGCTCTGTTATGTCAATGCAGAGTCAGACGTGGGACTCACAAACAGTGAGATCATGACTTGAGCCAAAATCAAGAGTCAGATGCTTAACTGACTGAGCCACCTAGGCACCCCTATCTTTGTCTTATTGTTAAATGAACAATACAGAGCCCTAGGTGGAATCAGTATCACAACCATAGCTTAGACACAAACTTGCACACATAGCCTGGTAGACACCTTTTCTCTGATGGTAATTACTGATAAGTGAAAAATGATCCTTCACATTTCTGCCACTCTCTAGTGATGAAAGGCATCATGGTTTCATTGCATCACAGTGATTACCACATACTTTTGTCTTAAAAGTAAAAATAGGAAATCAAAGTAAAATAATAATAATTAACAAAGCAAAGATAAAATTGCAGCTTTGGTAAAAACAAACAAACAAACAAACAAAATGGAAAAACCTCTGGCAATACCATGTCAAAAAAAAAGGAAAAAAAAATCTCTGAACTAAAGGATTTCTGCATATTTTGAGTAAAACAAATACTGGAAATGAATATTTTATGTATGTGTATGTTTACTAATGAATGCTTACCTATGGTGGGACACCAGCCCTCTTCTCAGACTATTTCCATATCTGTTAGCAGCCAGTTTCATATATTCTATAGGTAGAGCATTGGAAGAAAATACTCTTGGGAATCTAACAAGTTCAACAGGAAAGAGCTAACGATAGTAACATCAGGCATCCTCCATTGGTGAAATTCCATTGGTGATAAATTACAATAAATACTACAGTCAGCGTGCCAAAAGTGTGAGGTCAGGGTCTTCTGTTAGCATTTTAGAAACCTATCCTTAAATACATGAAAACTACAAGCATCAGCAGACATCTTTAGAATGTTACAAGTAAAAAAGATAGAAATCGAAACAGTGATCAGAAGAGCAACCTGAGGGGCGCCTGGGTGGCTCAGTCAGTTAAGCGACTGACTTCGGCTCAGGTCATGATCTTGTGGTCCTTGAGTTTGAGCCCCGCGTCGTGGGCCTATGTGCTGACAGCTCAGAGCCTGGAGCCTGTTTCAGATTCTGTGTCTCCCTCTCTCTCTGCCCCTCCCCCGTTCATGCTCTGTCTCTCTCTGTCTCAAAAATAAATAAATGTTTAAAAAAAGTTTAGGAAAAAAAAGAAAAACAACTTGAAGGAAAAGGGGTTCTATTAGAAGACTTTCACAGTATATTATTTACGTCATCAGAGAAAAAAGTAAATAAAAAATATAATCAATGAAAAAAAAACAGTATGCTAGAAAATGGACAGATTAAGAAAACAAGTTCTTTGATGCTGTAGACATCAAACCACTCTTGGACATTTATCCCAGACAAATGCAAACTTACATTCAAACAAAAATGTGGATACAAATGTTCATTGTGGCTCTCTCTTTAATTGCTGAACACTGGCGAAGGCCAATGTCCTTAAATGAGTGAACAGTACTACTCAGCAACATAAAGGAACAATCTACTAAAATATATTTTAAAAATTGGATAATCTCAAGAGCATTATGCTGAAAAAAGCATCTGAAAAGTTTACATATTGTAGGACTCCATTTGTATAACATGCATTAAATAACATTGCAGAGATGGAAACTTCTTAGTGACTGCCAGGAGTCAGTGATGAGTGGGTTAGTGATGTGTGTTATTATAAAAGGACAGAACAATGAAGTCCTGTGGTAAAGGAACAGTTTTGTATCTTGACTATGATAATGATTACACAAGCTAGCATGTGATAAAATTGCATAGAACTACATACATGCACCTGTGTGCGCGCACACACACACACACACACACACACACACAAGTGCTTGTAGAACAGGTGACAACTGAATAAACTATGCATTGTGCACATGACAAGTGACTGGTTTTGAGACTTGTTCCCTAATTATGCAAGATGCTATAATTTGGAGAATCTAGGTAAAAGGTATTGAAACCTCTCTGTATCTTTTGTGTTCTTTAGGGGCGCCTGGGTGGCGCAGTCGGTTAAGCGTCCGACTTCAGCCAGGTCACGATCTCGTGGTCCGCGAGTTCGAGCCCCGCGTCGGGCTCTGGGCTGATGGCTCAGAGCCTGGAGCCTGTTTCCGATTCTGTGTCTCCCTCTCTCTCTGCCCCTCCCCAGTTCATGCTCTGTCTCTCTCTGTCCCAAAAATAAATAAACGCTGAAAAAAAAAATTAAAAAAAAAAAAAAAAAAACCAACTTCCCATGGGGGCGCCTGGGTGGCGCAGTCGGTTAAGCGTCCGACTTCAGCCAGGTCACAATCTCTGGTCCGTGAGTTCGAGCCCCGCGTCAGGCTCTGGGCTGATGGCTCAGAGCCTGGAGCCTGTTTCCGATTCTGTGTCTCCCTCTCTCTCTGCCCCTCCCCCGTTCATGCTGTCTCTCTCTGTCCCCCCAAAAATAAATAAACGTTGAAAAAAATTTTTTTTAAAAAATAAAATAAAACTTCCCATGAATCTGTAATATTCCCAAAATAAAAGTTTAAAAATATAGTAGATCAAAGAAAAATCAATAAAAGTTTCTGGAAAATGTAGGTAAGTGTGTTTCCCATAAATTAGAGTAAAAAGGCACAAAAGATATGGAAAATAGGAAAGAGAAAATTTAAAAACCAATCTAGGAGATTCAATATCTGACCAAAAAGATGCTATAATTAGAGAAAAAAGAAAGAGAAGAGGAAGATTCTTCAGAGGCACAGTCTGTATAATAGACTATGTTTTCTGATTTTGCAAAACCTATATTTCACTTCCCTTCAGAATGGATTGTGAGCTTAATACATAATGGATACCCATAAATTGTTCACTCTCATCAAAGGGATATTCTGCAAATGATGGTGGCCAAATTTGTCCCAATATCTGCTTTTGTACACTTTGCAAAAATAAAAATAATTAAAAAAATTAAAGGCTAATGTTATCAATGGCCATATAAGTACTTACATAAAATCTTGAATTTTTTCTCATAGGTAACAAGGCTAAAAACTACCTGTCTCTTTAATAAAGTATTTGCAAAGGGCAAATAAATTTTCTAAAGAAATCAGGACAAAGAATTTTCTACAGAGGTCAGATTTAGGTACTAAAGAGTAACTTGCTTATCAAAATAGGAAATTATGTCAGGTGGGAAATTTGTTGCAGATTATAGAAATGTACGATGGTTTGACATTAATAAACAAATCCAAGTTGAAAAATATTCAGGATATCCACTGTAGTTTCAAAACTAAATGTGTTGTAGAAAACAGCTGAATTTGGGGCGCCTGGGTGGCGCAGTCGGTTAAGCGTCCGGCTTCAGCCAGGTCACGATCTTGCGGTCCGTGAGTTTGAGCCCGGCGTCAGGCTCTGGGCTGATGGCTCAGAGCCTGGAGCCTGTTTCCAATTCTGTGTCTCCCTCTCTCTCTGCCCCTCCCCCATTCATGCTCTGTCTCTCTCTGTCCCAAAAATAAATAAACGTTGAAAAAAAATTAAAAAAAAAAAACGTTATAAAAAAAAATTTAAAAAAAGAAAGAAAACAGCTGAATTTAACAAACCCCAAACACTAATAATAATAATAATAATAATAATAATAATAATTTTGGCTTGGAAAGTATTATATAATAGTTCTAAATTACTCAATTCCAAAAAACTTCCATAAAAATGGTTGGTGTCTACCTTAATTTGTTTCATGGACTCACAGTAAATTTTATGTGAAACAAAAAATTCCAAAGGGACCTTAAAAACTGCTCTTTGAACACTTTTTAACATGAAAACCATCCAAAGGAGAAAAGTGCATATTATCTCATAGAAGAGAAATTATTTTAAACATATACTAATTTATTAAAGGTGACAAGAGGTTCATAGAGCTAATAAATTCTTTTCATTCAAACAAAAAAATTTCATAGCATAAATAATATGGACAAATGAGCTCTCAGGCAGCAACTAACCACACTGATATTTTAACAGATGGAACTTGTGATATACACTAAAAATGAAAATAAATATTTTCAGAGATAGAGACTCTCAAAAGATATTACTTTTGTAGGGTAGTTTCATAGATCAGATTATCCAGATACAGATGCTAAAACAGATTTGAGGGTATAGAATGTTTGTATGGGTCAAGACCTAAAAAAGTAGAGGGTAGAAGCAGTTTGGGCAAGGAAGAAGTTTAACTGCAATGAAGACTAAAAACATTTCTTGGCTAATTGCTTTATGGTTGCAAAGAAAATTGGAAATGAAATTAAAACAAAATTAATAGTGGTTCCCAGAAATATTTTTTTTTCTGAGTATGCTTTTCAATTCCAAGGAGAGATATAACTCTATTTGGAAAAAGAACATTTTGGTATAAGGAAAATATTTTGAATACTAACTGCATCATTAACACAGTTTAAGATTCCATGAGCTAGGTAACAGAATCTTTTGGAAGACAATTTTTCTCATAGAATATATAGAATAAGTTCTATGTATAAACAGAATTTTGGACAACTAAACAAAATTCACTGTTATCTCCTCAAACTCTCCCGATTATAAACCTTCCAATATTTTACTTTTCCAGTACCAAAGAAAAAGGAATCTGGCTATTTTACCCAGGTGTCTAATAATTATTGTTCAAAAATTGTTCTAAACATTTTAAAAATAATTTTTATTGAATTATAGTATAATAAGCCTGAGAAAACCATAGCGATCATGTAGTCTTTAATATTTTGCCTCAAAAATCTCAAATACTATGCATGCAATTAGAGTTTTCATTTAATACTCAGAATTGAGGGTTGAATCACTCTATTCTTGTTTTTGTTTTTGTTTTATTTTTTTAATGTTTATTTATTTTTGAGAGAGAGAGACAGACAGAGCACAAGTAGGGGAGGGGCAGAGAGAGAGAATGGGAGACAGAGAATCCGAAGTAGACTCCAGGTTCTGAGCTGTCAACATAGATCCGCGCTTGGGGCTCCAACTCATAAACCATAAGATCATGACTTGAACCAAAGTCAGACGCTTAACCAACTGAGCCACGCAGGCACCCCAGAATCACTCTGTTCCTAATGCTATACTTCATTTTTAGATGCAATATCCCCACGTTTTAGTTAAGAAAAGTTTGCTTAAGACCTTCAATATTTTGTTTTGAAATATGAATATACTTACTTTGAAATTACAAAATTAATGTATTCAGTTGATAAAAG
Organism: Prionailurus bengalensis; assembly: GCF_016509475.1. Classification (NCBI taxonomy): domain Eukaryota; kingdom Metazoa; phylum Chordata; class Mammalia; order Carnivora; family Felidae; genus Prionailurus; species Prionailurus bengalensis. Next base: position 22,141,453 of record NC_057350.1, on the reverse strand, counting down.
GGTCACTCTAACACTTTCAAAACTTTCTTATTTTAAGATCTTATGTTTTTAATTTAGTTTCATTTTTTCACATTTATATATGAAAATTATTTGAAGAGTCAAATGACTCAACAAGGTTTGTTACAAAAACAATAGGTTCCCTTCCTCATTTCACCCATTTCTTTCACCAGACACAGAGACTTTTATTTTTTAATTTTATTTATGTATTTGAGGGGCGCCTGGGTGGCACAGTCGGTTAAGCGTACGACTTCAGCCAGGTCACGATCTCGCGGTCTGTGAGTTTGAGCCCCGCGTGGGGCTCTGGGCTGATGGCTCAGAGCCTGGAGCCTGTTTCCGATTCTGTGTCTCCCTCTCTCTCTGCCCCTCCCCCGTTCATGCTCTGTCTCTCTCTGTCCCAAAAATAAATAAACATTGAAAAAAAATTTATTTTATTTATGTATTTGAGAGAGAGAGATGCACATGTGCCTGCACGAGCAGGGGAGGAGCAGAGAAAGAGGGAGTCTGATGCAGGGTTCTAATCACCAACCATGAGATCATGACATGAGGTGAAATAAAGAATTGGACTCTTAACTAACTGAGCCAATCATATGCCTGGAGACTTTCAGCTTATTAACAATAACATAATCTTTCTTATAATAATCTGTTTTGCATCAAATAATTTATCAGTCTCAAATACATGAAGAAGCGTCTCTATAGTTCTAATCTGGGCTGGTAGTTAGCTGAGTTATGTGCATTACTGTCATCTGGTGATTTCATTCACCTCTTTTCTGGATAGAATGTTCTGTTTCCTTTTTCCGTTATCCCATGCCTTCCTTATTTTGGTAGAACACCTCCATTACTCTTATGAAAGAGTGCGTGATTCATAATATGTTTTAGGTCATGCTGTCTTAACTCTTCATATTTGATTGACTATTATCTTGGGAATTGAATTTTAACTCAAACATCTGCTTGTTTGTTGGTTGGTTTGTTTATTTACATTCTGAAAGCATTGTTCCATTGTTTTCTGGCCTTCAGAGTTTCTCATAAAAAGCCTGAAGTCAGTCTTAATATACTTCATATGTATTTTCTTGCTCTCTGTTTCCTTCTCTTTATCTTTGCCTGTCTTACACCTTCTTCCCATCTCTTTTCCAGCCCCAGTCTCAGCCCCAGTCATATAGGGCCATAGTCTCCCATGCTGTGCAATGTCATGATAATTTTCTATTTGTATAGATCCATTTTTATCCATTTCCTTCAGCAATTAGTGAATTTGGTCAATCCAGAAATTCAAAACTTTTTAGTGTAAAAGTTCAGGTTCCATAGCTCTTTCCACTATACTATAAGTTACATCTCCCTATGCTTCTTTGTTTTTATTTTTATAAAGAGTGTTCTTATTTTAAAAAAGGTAACTACATAAAATCTATGCCATAGGAAAGCAATGTATAAATATCTCTTTGTGATAAAAATACCGTAAAGGAAGAATGAGCAAAACTATGTAGGAGTAAATGTTTAAATATTATTACAATTACATTGTTATTAATCTAAACTAGATTGTTATAAATTATGATGCTAGCAGATATAATGTGTCCCCGTAGGTTTAGAAAATCCCCAAAGGGGAAAACGTTAGTTTACAAAGTTACCAAGTTATCTTTTTTGCTTATTCAAAAGTAGATACCCAGACTAAAACATGCCCTAAAATGTCCTGTGAAACATCAGGAGTCCTCAGAACCCATGAGAATGTTTCCTTATAATGCAAAAGAGACTTTGCAGGTGCAATTAAACTTAAAGACCTTAAGAAGGAAAGATTAGCCTGGATTAACTAGGTTAACTCAATCTAATCACTTGAGTCCTTAAAACTGGTCCTCTTTCCTGGGTTAGTTAGAAAGATGAGATGGAAGAAGATGGACCAATTTGTGGAAGAGAAAACGGCTCCACAGTTGCTGGCTTTCAAGTTGGAGGATGGAGGAAGGAAGACAGAAACCAAGGAACGTGGGTGGCTTCTAGAAGCTGGAAACTGTCCTATACAGGCAGCTAGCAAGGAAACAGGACTTTAAACACTACAATTGCAAGGAACTGAATTCTATCAATGACCTGAAAGGACAAGGGAACAGTTCTTACCCTAGAGTCTCCAGAAAGAAGCATAGCCATAAAGACACCTTGATTTTAGCTCTGTGACCTGTATCAGACTTCTGACCTATGAAACTGTGAGATAATAAATTTGTGCTGTTTGAAACCACTAAATTTGTGGTAATTTGCTAAGGCATCAACAGGAAACTCATACACATGTTATTTAATTTTCCTTACTATACATAGTAAGTATATGAATGAGTTAACCACCATAAACAGTGCAAGGGGCGTGATGGTGTCACTGCATTTGTCCTGAATAAGTGACATTTAGACTCAAACTTTAACTGCGGATTATCTTTTTATTTTTTTAAGATGTATGTATGTATTTATGTATGTATTTATTTATTTATTTATTTATTTATTTATTTATTTATTTATTTTTGAGAGAGAGAGAGAGAGTGTGCAAGCAGGGGAGTAGCAGAGAGAGAGAGAGAGAGAGAGAGAATCCCAAGCAGGCTCTGTGTTTGAAGCATAGAGTTCGAAGCAGGGCTCAAATTCACAAACCATGAGCTGATGATCTGAGCTGAAATCAAGAGTCAGTTACTGGTCTCTCAACCAACTGAGCCACCCAGATACCCCGTAGAGTACCTTTTAAATATGTATAGAAATGTAGAGAATGCACTCCAGAAATAGTTTGAATGCCCTCAGGTAAATGGGTGCACATTATACCTTCCAAGAACAAAAAAGCAACAAGTATGCCTGGAACAACTGATTATATTCAATGAATATTGGACTAAATACTTAATCATATGTCCTCAAGTTCTGAACAGTTTTGTACCTCTGCCATAAGTCCCTTATACACATCATCACTCTCAACTCACATTAAAATCAAAATCAAAGAGAGAGAAGAGTAGGATAGAGATATTATACTTAAGTGTGTATGTTTTCTGATTTCAGGTCCAGCATTTTCTTATTTCCGGCAGCTGTGTGTATGCTGTGTCTCCTTTTACTTCCTTTTAGCACGTATTTATCTCTTCTACACACATCTCCAGATAACTGTCATTTTTACTGTTAAAAAGTATGCAAAAATTATTTAATTTATTCTGTAACACTGTTTCTTTGATCTCTATGATAACTTATTCAATAAAGGTACACATTTGGCCAGTCTCACCTATGAAGTGAATGATTTGGTGGTGCAATTATAGAACACACACCAAAAATGATGCTTTAAATGGTGACTTGGATGAAAATAACGAATCTTTGTAATTAAACGGAAATTTTTTCAAAGAGTTCTGTTCCTTAGACCAAGGCTTCCTACTGCTAAAAAGTAAATTACTTTGGAGACATTTTGGGGATCTGAAGTCTACTCTCAGATTCACTAGGACACACAGTTTTCCAGCACATGGCCCCAGGGAGAGCTTCACTTCTGAACAGATGCTAATGTTTCATGCAATTTAGCGGTGGATATGGTAATGAAACAATTTTATTTAACTTCAGTCTAGAAGGGAGACACAACCCGCGTGAGTCGATAATGTTCAAATTGAAACTGCCTTAAGGGTATGGAAATTGACATCATCTAAAGTTGTTTAAAATTTACAAAGTACTTAAAATGTCTTTTTGTGAATAAAACTGTTCTTTACTTTTTTCTGTATTTGCAGTGGTTTTAATCATTCTAATCATACTGTAATTGGTGTGGCAAAGACAAGAAATATTGTTATATTCATGTTCTGTCTGTCTATATCAGATTTTTTTCATAGTAGCAATGTCTGCTAAGAAGAATGTATTAAAATAAGTAAAATATTACATATTTTAAAATGATATGATATCATAACTGGGGAACTACAAAGCATCGCATGAAGTGACAGTTTCTATACAATTCTTTCTAAACCGGTTGGAAAAAAAAAAAGCTTATCTTGATGCATGTCTTGTTTCTTTTTTTTAATGTTTTATGTTTATTTATTTTTGAGAGAGACAGAGACAGAGAGCAAGCAGTGGAAGGGCAGAGAGAGAGGGAAACGAAGAATCTGAAGCAGGCTCCAGGCTCCGAGTTGTCAGCAGAGTCCAACATGAGCCTGTGAGATCATGACCTGAGCCGAAGTTGGATGCCTAACCTACTGAGCCACCCAGGCGCCCCCCGACCTTTTCTTTTAATTTTTTTTTTTATGTCTGATGCATTTCTTGTTTTAAGTGACGTTCACATTTCCTGGACCAGAAAATAAAGAATGTGAATGTCCTCACATGTTCTATTGTTTTCTTTTCAAAGCACTGGCAAAAACATCCTGAAAACCCTGGAATAGTCTATAGCAATTATCAAAATACCATGACTACAGGCCAACTGTAAGAAAATCGAACTGATTTCTACAAAAAAAAAAAAAAAAAAAAAAAAAAAAAAAACTTTACATTTTCATTATCTGACACCATATGCTTAATAAACCACTCGTATTTATAACCAGGCATATCATTATGTTCTATTAAATATTCAAATTCAATTGTGTTTGCTAGTTACGATGATGTCTAAATTCTTCACTATCATATGAATAATAAGAGGATCCTAAGAGGCCCTGTATGTTAGGATTTGATTGTACTATAATGTGGACAGCTGGAAACAACTGCTACAATTTGGGAGTGGTGGTGGGGGTCTGGAGCCAATGGCCAAGAAAGAATTCTTCAAACATCTTTGGTGCAAAAAGGTGATTTCATTTTTTTTAAGTTATAAACTTAACTTTTTTTTAAGTTATAAACTTAATGTTATTAATTTTTGAGGGAGACAAGACAGTGTGAGTGAGGGAGAGGCAGAGAGAGTGGGAGAGAGAGAATTCCAAGCAGGGCCACGCTGTCAGCACAGAGCCTGATGCAGGGTTTGAACTCACAAAACCACAAGGTCATGACTTGAGCCAAAACCAAGAGTCAGACACTTAACTAATTAAGCCACCCAGGCACCCCAAAAAAGGTGATTTTATTGAAACAGGGGAACAGGACCCATGGGTAGAAAGAGCTGCACTGGGGTTATGAGGAGAGATTGATTATCTTCTTGGGAGTTCAGGGAGGTAAGGAAATGGGAGGATTCCAAAAAACTAAAGACTCACCAGATACTGGGGACCTACCTATTGTCAAGCTAAGGTTGTTTTTCCCCCTAGTAAGGCATTAACATTAAGGCATTAGAAAGTTCCTGGAGGAATTTTATACTCTATATTTGTCTCAAGTATTTGTCAGTGGGCTGCAGGTTATAAGGAAATTAATTTAATTTAATTTTAAAATGTTTAATGTTTTATTTATTTTTGAGGGAGAGAGCATGAATGGGGTAGGAACAGAGAGAGAGAGAGTGGAGGACAGAGGATCTAAAGCTGGCTTTGCTCTGACAGCAGTAAGCCCGATGAGGGGCTCAAACTCACAAGAGCTGTGAGATCATGACCTGAGCCAAAGTCAGATGTTCAACCAAATGAACCACCCAGGCACCCCAGGAAATTTAATTTTATTTACCATTTCCTTATTGCCTTTGTTCCCCACATCACTGTGGAAGGGAAGGTGATGTTAGGGCTCCAGGAAACTGAGTCTATGGGTTTCTAGATATTAGGCTGTTGATAAGATTGCCTTTCTTTTGGAATTTACTAAGACATTTGTAAACTAATGGAGACTCATGTCCTGCATGATTGGGATCTCCATCAGTTAACCATTGGTTTTTCCCTTTCCTTTATTCTTGAACAGCCAGGAGTGCCTGAGGAATGTCACACATATTCCACCTAGTGGGGGGATGGGCTATGCTGGATGCTACCTTGTGCCTTGCCCTCAGCTTGCCTTTGGGCCCCTCATCAATAACTGTACCCTCCCCCCAATGCTGAAAAGTTCTCTAACAAGCAATCATGGAGAGTTTAAAGAAGGGATTACATACCTGAATGGCCAAGGTTAGAGCAAACCATGAGAGATATTATTATCTGCAGGAAAAAAGGGTCCAAGGGTAAAATATGGCTTAATGCAAAGAAAGAACTGGAGCTGGGGCTATAGAAAGGGCAACAGGAAAGAGTTTAGACTTCTGTAGAGAAATGAAGCTACTGGCCACCTTCACCCTATACCTGCCCTCTCATCTCCTACGAGTGTCTCCCATTAGCCAAACACACTGGGTCCAGAGGTGTAGGAATTGTACTGATTTAGCCTAGAAGCTCAGCTTCCTAGCGTATTCATCACGGTGGAGAAAAATGTGGACGGATCTGGTGTAGGTAACAAAAAATACTCTCCATGAGAGGAATGCCATTTTACCACTCTCACTCTTTCCCTCAACCTTCCTTTTTCTCTATCCTGTCCTTCGTGTGGTGGAGAGATATGTGATTTGTTAATGTAGAATGAATAACTGAAGTTTTTTTTTTCCTGTGGATTTAGCTTGCCAGTGGAGGACATGTGTCCTCTGTCTGCTTGTGCTGGTGTCTAAGCCTCGTGGGTCTGCATCAGCACTACCTCTGACAGTCTTGCAGTAGAGGGCTCATTTTGTTTTATGCTAATCTGTGTCCTACTACCTGGGTCTATCCATAATAAAGGTAATATTTTGACCTTGACATTTACTCTTTATTGCATAGCTCAGCTTGCTTGCTCAGAACCTGGGGACAAAACAGAAATGCTCTGTATTGGGGGTCCCCTAAAAATCCCCAGCTCTTACAAGTTAGTCCATGTGGTACTTCACTACTACCAGGAACAGAAAACAATAGGGGACAATTACTAACATATTAAAAAAATAAAATTCAGAGGGACACCTGGGTGGCTCAGTGAGTTAAGTGTCTGACTCTTGATTTAGGCTTAAATCATGATCTCACAGTTCATGGGTGCAAGCCCCACGTCGGGCTCTGTGCTGAGCATGGAGCCTTCTTGGGATCCTCTCTTTCTCAAAATAAGTAAATAAACTTTAAAAAAAAATTGGAGAACCTGTTCATAAACATTTGGAAAATGCTATGGAGGCAGGATGATTTTTACTAATAAAGCAAGTGAAGGCTTATATATTCTTAATTTGCCTCATATAATGATTTTTCTATGCAGTTAGGAGCACTACATCCTGACGTCCAGTCCTTTACTTGCTCATTATAAAATCATCACACACAAAAAAAATCACATTTATTTGTTTTAGTTAATCTTTAATATTGGGGATAGCCCTACTTTTGTCATTTATTGAGGTTTAAATCACATACAATAGAGTGTACCTGTTTTAAGGATATAGGTAAATGGATTTTGTCAAATGTATACTACATGTAACACCACCACGATCAGAACACAGCATTTTCCATTATTGCAGACATGCCCTCACTCCAATTTCTAGTCACTACCTCCCTACTCTGGGGCCTAGCAATAAGCGAGCACATTTCCATCACTATATTTGGTTTTATAATTTCATATAAATAAAATAAAATTGTATGATTTTTTATCATCAGCAGCAAAACATTTTTGATATTCATTCATATTGATGTATCAGTAGTTTATGTCATATTATTGCTAAGAAGTATTTCCTATATAGAAACTCATAACAATTTATCTATTCTCATACTGATGGACACTGGTGTTATTTTCAGCTTTTGATTATTATGTATAACACTTTTATGACCTTTCGTGTACAAGTCATTGTGTAGACATATATTTTCATTTCGTTTGGTAAATGCCTAGAAGTAGAATTGCATTGTCATATAAAGATAGATTTAACTTTATAGAAACTCCCAAGCGGTTCGTCAACATGATTGTACCATTGTCCAATCCAACCAGCAGTGTATCTGGTGGCTTCAGAAACTCTCTGGAACTTGATATTGCCAACGGTTATAATTGCAGCCATATTAATTAGTGATCCCTGGTATCTCATTGATTCCTACTTATCTTAGTAACATTTAGGAAACTGTTCTTATATATTTACGTAAAACACTTTCTAAATTAATTTTTATTTGCTACCAACGAGTTGATGGTACCTTGATGATTTATGCAAATATATTACCGTTTGTGAATTAATGCTTCATTTTAATTATGGTAATTTTCAAAATTAAGCCCATCTTCTCATATTTCTGGATGTTGTTACTCCTGCTAAATAAGAGTTACCACTTATTTAGCACTTACTATATCTCAGACACTCTTCTAAGTGAACACATATTAACTAATTATCAAAACAAACTGAGTCATGAAGAAGCTCAGAAAATTGGCTAAAATTTTTCAGCCGAAGTGTTAGAACTAAGATTCTCAGTCAGTCTGGTTTAAAAACCCACTCCCACACACAATATGCTCTTCTTATTCTTAGGGTTTTTTTCTGTTTTCTTTTTCTTTTTTTTTTTTAAGTCCTCTCTATGTGTGTGCCAAACTTTAAGTTGCATAAGTGAGGACAAGGAGAGGAAAAGTAAAAATGGAAGGAGGAGGCAAGGAGGAATACATACAAATGAGGAAAAATAATATTTCAGTGAGAAGCAGCTGATTTCCTTTTTGCCATGTATATTTTTATAATATCCACAGGAATGAATCTTACATCAATCCATGCTTACTTTTAATTAAAATGGACTTTCTTTTTGGGGAAATACAAATGGCTCAGCGGATATTTTAAAATACCAGAGACATAAAAATAACAAATTTGTAATATAAAAATTTAAGCAAATCAGTATTTATAGGTAACATCAAATTTATAATGCCTTCTCCCAGTGTACTCTTAAATTTAAAAAAATATTTAGACATGAAGTATAGCTAAGAATGCAAGTTGTGTCTTTAAATTTTCAATGTTTCTACTTACTTACAAACTTTTTCTAACCAGGCAATTTATAGATCTTATTTTTTTAAATATTTATTTATTTGTGAGAGGGAGAGAGAGAGAAAGAGAGAGAGAGAGAGAGACAGAGACAGAAGGAGACAGAGAATCTGAAGCAGGCTCCAGGCTCTGAGCTGTCAGCACAGAGCCCGATGTGGGGCCCAAACCCACGAACCATGAGGTCATGACCTGAGCTAAAGTCGGACACTTAATCAACTGGGCCACCCAGACACCCCTAACCAGGCAATTTATAAAAAAAACATAGATTTGATGAGCATTTTTGACATTTCCGAAAAATTGTATAAGAGTAGAGGGAAGAGCTATCTAAAGAAAATTTCTCTATCTGGAAACATGACAAAATAAGTTCCCTTAAGATTTATGATTTTATAATAATTATAAATATGTGTACGCCTTGCTATTATTGCCTCATTTTCAGTAGGGCCATCTAGAGTTTAAGCAAAATAGAAAATGTATTGTCCCTTTAAATAAAAAGGCAAAGGGAGAAGCTTCATATATCTGTGGATAAAGACTTACAGGTTTGGGGATAAAAGCCCAAGTTCCTCTCTGGAGAGTTAAAGAAATTTTGCTTTACTTAACCCATTGCCTTGGGTTCCCATGGCATGACAGCATCACCCCATGGTCAGCAGAAAGAGGTAGTTTAAGTGAATGTTGTCATCTCTCGGAAACTGGGAAGTCTTTGGAGACAGCACGCAAGCTTCTTAAATTTCCATTTCTACATGGCTTCAGATACTAAGCTTGAAAAAGGGGGACATACTCTGATATGAAATTGTCCTTTCCAAAATTTAGCACTCTGGGTCTACCAAGAAATATCTGAACCATAATTGACTAAACTTCTACAAAGTTATGAGAGCAGCTCTATGCCATCAACCTTAGTATTCAAGGTAGTATTTTCTCATTACTCCAAACCTGAGAGAAATCCCTCCCCCTCTTGGGTTTGTCTTCTCACTTCTCTCCTCTGACTTCAGACACACACATGACATAGAAAATAAGGTAATCCTGTTGGCAGAGATTGGCTTATCTGGAAATGGGAAATTAAAATGATAAAAAAAAAGTTGACATTTGCTAGCCACTTACTAAAAATCTAAGACATTCTGCTCAATACTTTGCGTACCTTATTTATTCTATACATATGTATATTTTATTATATATATGTATTTATTTTAAAATACATATATATAATAAATAAGGTGCATAATACACACACACACACACACACACACACACACATATATATATATATATATATTTTTTTTGTTTTTGTTTTTGTTTGTTTTGTTTTGTTTTCTTTTGTTTTGGTTTTGTTTTAAGTAAGCTTTACCCCAGCACAGAGCCCAATGTGGGGCTTGGACTCATGACCTTGACATCAAGACCTGAGTTGAGATCAAGTGTTGGATGCTTAACCGACTGAGCCACCCAGGTACCCCTTATATACTTTTTTTTTTAGTCTTCCTGATAACCACTGCCATGGAGTAGAAACTGGAGTTCTAAGAAAGGAAGTTTATCTTTGAAGATCACACAGGTGATATGTAGCAGGGCTAGAATCAGAATCGAAGTCTCTCTGACTTTAAAGCTTGTATTATTCACCCAGTTTTGCTTTTAGGGTGTAAATAAGGACACATTTGATCACACGTTCTCTTTATCAAATGATCACCGCAGAGTAATGTGTATAAAGTGTTGCAGAATTTGTGTAAAAATGCACGTGTGTCACTGTTGCATAGGTGTGTGTGGATGTTCTGTGATTGAATGACCCACCTCGTGTTCTAGAGCAAGGTGTCTTGTTAGTGCATGAGACCATTTTTAATAACACTAGGATCCATGCTCCCTTGAGGTTCTTTTAGCTTGGGGAATGAGTACAGTGCCAGGATCCCTGAGTCTCTACACATTTAACTCTACCTTATAAATAATCTTCTAAATGACTTCTGAGGAATTTACCCTTGCCTACTTCAGGGCTTCACAGTATATTGTATAGTCCTCTTGCATCAAATAACCTAAGACCATTTTTTTTTAATTTTTTAAATTTATTTTTATTTTAGTTTTATTTTTTTACTTCTAGTTTATTGTGTTTTATTTTTTTTAATTTTTGTAATTATTAAAAATACAGTCTGTTATGCCCTATCTCCAACAGATAGAATAAGAATCTCTGAGTAAATTTAGGGAATCCATTCATATGTGATCAGTGTCCCCAGTAGTAATGACATGTAGGTGACAGCATAGCTAAATCTCAGGGCACTATCTATCCTAAGTGAAAGAGGCTCAACTCAAAAGATCACATCCTGTATGATTCCATTAATACGACATTTAGGAAAAGACAAAATTATACAGATAGAAAACAGATTAGTGTTTTCGAGGGACCGGAGTTGTTGGGGAAGGGTTGACTATAAGGGAGTATGAGGGAACATGGGGGGAAAGGGGGAGGTCTGGAATTGTCCTGTATCTGATTGAGCTGGTTGGTTACATGACTGTATGCATCTGTGAACATCCACAGAGCTATAAACACAGAACGTCAATTTCACAGCATGTAAAATATATCTCAATTTCAAAAATAAATTTAACTATTAGAATGCTTCTACTTTCTCTCCTAACTTCTGAAATCGATGTTGCCACTATGTTTTTTGACTCAGAGATAATATAAATTATGTACTTTATTTAAGTTGTATCTGTTAACTTCAGAAAATGGATTTATTTTTTATGTTTAATGTTTTATCTTCATGCTTTCAGCCTATCTGATAACAAATTATGATTCATGTATTCATTCTACTTAGTCTTGCCTTGTATCACTGTATCTATGATTTTATATACAACTTTACAGAATTAGTTATTTTTATGTGTGTCTCTCGTATTTGGCATTGAGTTGGGGATATTTACATACCCAATATGCAATTTTTTATTCTTTTCATAGATAAGTTTAATTAATATCTTTCCCTCACTGATTGTTACAAGGTAAAAAAAAAATATGGAATTCTATTTCTTCTTTGTGGCATATTGAACTCAGGGAGGTGGGAAAGTGATGAATTTACCATTTTAGGACGTTCTTCACGACTAAAATATCCTACAGCTTTTTTCTAGCAGTTAAAAATACAGATAAAGCTCTCTACTGCAGAAACTGCCGGTGCCCATTTGACTGTCTTCCTAAATGTATTTGACAGTGTTGATGATCTGTGAGAGATGTGGTGCTGCTGGAGCTTCACAGAGACTTCTGAAAATAATACCCTCATAGTAGGGAAAGGCCCATATTTAGTTATGTAGTCCCCAAACATGCATTTCATTTTGTGCGGGTGGACGGAGCCATATGCTTCACTGAATGTAATGGTGAATTATAAGCCACCCATGAAAACAAGCACTCGTGAGGAGGCAAAAGGAAAAGGGAAGTTAATACAGATCAAAGTTCAAGGCTGAAGTAAATTGAACCAACTGTGCTTTTGTTTTCTATACTGTTTATATTTAATTTTTCATGTAAGTCTATATTTAAGGAGCTCATTGTGTGTGTGTGCGCGTGCGTGCGTGCGTGTGTGTGTTCTATTTCTGACTTGCCTTTTAGAACAGCATGGATGGTTTGTGCCATTAAATCTAAGTATTTTCATTAGTCCTATATTACGTTTTTTTCTGGAATTTATATATTTTATACTATCTCAAAGCTACTGGGTTTTATTTTCTTTTGCTTTATTTTTTAACAATTTTAAATTTATCTGTACACCCAGCATGGGACTTGAATTCACAACCCTGAGATCAAGAGTTACATGGTCCACCAACTATGTCAGTTTAGTGCCCGGAAGCTACTGGTTTTTAAATGTGTGATAAATAATTATTTTCATTACATTCTGGGATTTTTCTCTGATATGAAGTTATGAAGAAATGAAGGCTTGAAATACTGACTTTTTGAGCCTGCTAAATGAATTAGCTAATACTGTTCTCTTGAAGCTATGGTTATGGTATAGTAATTTTGCCAACTCACTGTGTATATATTTTGTTTTAAAAATAGTTAATAAGCCAGGTTTGTGTGACATTTTCATGGATTTCAAATCTATTTACTTTGATCGTGGTAAAATTTCTAAAGTCCAAGGATCAGAGGAAGAAGTTAAGAAGTTAAGAAATCTTCTGCCATCGAAAAAAGAAATAAAGACATATTGGCTTATTCCATTGTTTTTTACTATTTATGCTTTGTTCTCTTGAGTTCCCTGAGTACATTTCAGCTCATAATATCTCTTGCAAATATTGTCTAGAATAAATTCAGTAATGAAACTGACAATGGAAAAATTCCACTTGAAAAAATTATGCTACTCTTATGAATATCCTGTATCACACTATCAAATTTATAAATCATAGCTGCCTCTAAGTCTAATAAACTGTCTCTTCTAAACATTTCTAGTCTAAATGTATCAAATATTTGCCAATACTGAATACAATAAGTTAAAAAGGAAAAGGGATATTAGTTGCAAAATATGTTCTTTATAAAATATTAAGATTTGGGAAAACAAAAAAAATGTATTGGAAAGAGTTTAGTGGATCTGTATAGCCAAAGGGAAGGGAAACATCTGGAGAGCTGACACACTGACTTATGTATCCTCTTAGGGTCCTTACATATGTATTGTTGCATAGTGTCTGACAAATGATAATCCTAAAGTTAGTTCTTCTCATTGTTGAAAATTGAACAAAGGTCATGTATATAAGCAAAGCAATATAACATTAAAACAGCATAAGCAAACTATCTAGTCATATAAAATATTTTTATCTATAGTTGTAACAGAATAGGGAGAAAGCTATTAGAAAGGCAGAGAAGCTAATTTTGATTTTTCTTTCTTCTTTGCCTTTTTTTTTTTTAATGGGTTGCTGCAGTGAGAAGGTAGTCTAAAATTTTGGGAATGTTTTATAAGAAAATCCAGTATTAATGATACGTATAGAAACTTTCAGAGAAAGTCCCTGCTCCTTTAATGTGTTTTGAGGCAGCATGTGTTTTATTCCCATTATGTCAGCAGACAATAGGAGTTTTCAAGTGTGAAGTGTTCACGATTCAGAGTGATACAAGCCAGACTCTGATTTCACTACTTCTCCAATACTCTATGGTCTTTGGCCACCAGTAAGAGAGTCCTGGGAAGCAGTCACAACATGTATGGAGGCCATTTGAGTACACTTTTGCAGACTTCTTCCCATAAAAAGCACAGTTCAGTTCACCAAGAGCCTGGCTTATCCCTTGGAAATCACCGCCACGTCTGTGCTAAGGCCATGGACGACTCCCATATGGAGTGCAGCGGAAATCCTTCAAACAGACTCATTCCAGGAGACTAAAGACTGTGTTGCTAAATTGAATTTCTCTCAAAAACTTCCTAACTTTGAAGAATGTCTCTTAGAATAAAAGGTGGCCCACAGCACCTTCGTGTTTTGTTTAGTTTTTCACCCTTATTTGGAACCAGAATTGAATTGTGTAGTCTGAAGGCCCCTCTTCAGTTTCCTTCTCACAGTTATTTCTCCCCCCAAATTCCTTGAACATTAGTCCTTTCCTGGCATCTGCTTCTCCTTGAATCTAGCTTAATTATTTCTAAAAGAAATGAAACTCTGATACAACTCCAATGATAAGAAGATTTTTTTTTAATTTTTTTTTCAACGTTTATTTATTTTTGGGACAGAGAGAGACAGAGCATGAACGGGGGAGGGGCAGAGAGAGAGGGAGACACAGAATCGGAAACAGGCTCCAGGTTCTGAGCCATCAGCCCAGAGCCTGACGCGGGGCTCGAACTCACGGACCACGAGATCGTGACCTGGCTGAAGTCGGATGCTTAACCGACTGCGCCACCCAGGCGCCCCGATAAGAAGACATTTTACTGGAATTGCTACTCATGCGATACCACGGAATTGGGTTGACTTTCCTTCATAAACTGATCTAGAGGGTTTATAATATGAATGAGAAGAAACCTTTTATATCAGGAATACCCGTTCTAAATTTACATGGGAGTACTATCATAAAATATATTGGGATATACACACATATTTTACTAGAAAATGAAGTAATGGCTACTAATGAAATATTTCATTGTAGATAAGTAATATGAATTGGAACTTGATAGTTGAAATGATACAGACCTCAGAGATAATGCAGACCAACTTTCTCATTTCACATCTGACAAAATGGAAAGCCAGGGACCTGAAGAGGTTTACTTGAATAAAACAGCTTATTAGTTGCGAAGATAGAAAATGCATATGGAGGATCTACAATGTATAAGGCACTCTAATAGGCACTTACATAAACTTTGTAATTTTTAAAACGAAGACAGTGTATCATTGCATCTTTAAGTAACTTGTCTTGGGTCTCACGTTAGGAATTATCAGATTCTGGTAATTCACATTTCACATGCTAAGGTTTGGAACAAAGTCTTTATGGATGGTCCGTATTCCTCTCTAAGAGCCTCATTTAACATTTTTTTTTTAGCTAATGCTCTTAGAAATCATCATTGTCAAATGATTTTAAAGCCATTTTTTATCACTATTTGATGAGTAGTATCAACTTGCATTTAAGTACATGTGGAAATATATAAGATTAGTCCATCAAATAAATAGTGCCCCTTTTTTGCTGAACTTGACGACGACATCCACATGTTCATTTAATTTTTTTTTCAAGAACATGTTTATTAAGCAGCAAGTTCCTTTGTCATGCCTAAGTAAAAGCATATATAAAATGATTACAGGATAATCTATTTATCTTACATTCTTGGAAACTCTTGAAATACACAGACAATATACTAATTCTGAAGATATCAATGTGTTTGTATAGGGAAAGGTCATTTAATGTTATAAAACTCCCATTTTGAAAAGTGTTAATGTGACCTACAGCATTACTCGAACTCAATGAGAAAAAAACTATTTTCTTTTCAAATAGTATGGGCAAACATGCCTTCACTTGGCTGTCACAACATGCTGTGAATGTAACAGCTTGTCATTTTTTGACTACTCTACTTTTTAATCAAATCATTTTTATTTTAATCTTGCTCTTTATGGTGTTACATAGACAGACATGAGACAGCAGCTGTGATCAGAAAGGTCCTTAATGACTACATGAATTCTTAGTTCACAGTTTAGTCTTCCCCAAACCCTATCATTTAATGTATTAGCTAGCCTATCTTAAAACCATGGATTGGAAAAAACAAACAAACAAACAAGCCAAAACAAAACAACCCCCCCCCACACACAAACAAAATAAAACTCTTTCAAGTGTAGATATCACTGACAGCCATAGAAGAGCTGTTTATTCACCCTATCGAGTCTCCATTTTTAGACCTGTATGTCACTCAGCAAAGTTACAGAATTAGAACACACGTGGTATAAAAAGAGCTTACCAGGATTCTTCAGTGAACCCGCAAAGACTGACAAAATGAAATAGGGAAACACAAAACAAAACTCTATACGGTAGAAAATCACCTTGCAGCCTTTGTTTAATGGAAAGAGAGTTGGAAGGAAGTTTGTGTGTGAGTGTATGTGTGTTGGGCAAAATTTAGACATAAAATGTGACTTGCCACTGTGTGAAGTCTTTGACATGATGGGAAGTAGAATCTCAACAATCTCACTGTGCCTGACTCCTGCCTTCTTATGGCCCATCAATGTTCTTATTTTGTAATCATTCAGAAACAAGGAGGATCTTTTTGTCAAAACTTAGAACACACTATATAAATGGTTGCTTATTTTTATCTTTAAGCTATCCTCACAGGTATATATAAATCATTTTAAAATAATAACACAAAGAACAATACAAAATGAACAAAAAATGAAGCTCTCTAAAGATACCATCATATGTATTTCTTTATGAAAAAATTATGAGGTATTTAAATTAGCCCCATTTCACAGGTTCAGAACCTAATACTGACAATACTTAGCTAATTTCACTATCACTACATACATATTGGTGAGTGGTGAACCTAGAAATTATGGGATTCAAGAAAACATAACATGGGACCATGTATTTTTATCACTCTGATGTAAAATTAACAACAACATCAACAAAGCCTTGTTGTGATAACTTTAAGAAGCAGGTTCAGAATTTCAAAATCTTTCTTCTGCAAGTTACTCTATATCTCCTCTTATCTCAAATATTTCAAGACTTTCTCACTCTTTGGGTATAAATAATAATGCAATAATCATATTGATATACTCAAGATTCTCCTTATTACAAGTTCCTTATTAGAAGCTTCTTTTTGCACAAAGTCCACTATTTCTAGAAAATGCTACAGAAAATGGTCTTTTGTTTTTGTATATGCTATCTCGCATGTTACATTACTACATATTGCCTTTCTGCTTAAAATTCCTTGACGTTTCAATATCTGAGAAGTCACATACTCGAACCTAGTATGAGCTAATGTCCACATTAGAGATATGATCTCCAAATGGTTCCATTCTTTAAATATCAACACATTCCTCAAATCTATTAAACATGTACTAAGTCTTTTTGCCCATAGTTTCATGACTCTTCCATATTGTATGAAAAATTGCAAATTCACACAGTGATGATACCTCATTGGCAAACATGGTAATATTATAGGGGAAAAAATACAAAATTCTATTTTGATGGATGTGGGAAAACATTTTGTTTTGTAGTCTTCCTCGGATAGAGACAAATAAATGCTACGTTATGTTGCTCTCTTTGCAGCAATATTCAGTTTTCCTTCCCTAATCTTCAAATTAAAATATTTCTAACTAAAGAAATACCCAAAATACTTAAGTAAGTCTTTCTTGCATTTAATTAAATTCAAGAATTAATGAATTGTACTTAATGACATGTAAAATTAATGAATGAAATACAAGCCAGAAATAGCCCACCATCCTGAACCAGTCATGGCAAGAGTAAACAAATCAGTCCCAACCTTGAACTAATTTCAATTCCTCAAACTGTGTTGTTGCTATATAAGGTGGATGGAAATTGGGGGAACCAATCCTTAAATCTACTACTTGGCTTTTAGTGAAACTCAAGACAACTTGAAATCTATGCATTAGAATAGAAAACATTCAACTCTTAGAAAATATATTGAAATGAGAGCTTGCTATCTGAATATCATAGAGATGTTTTATGATTTAAAATGAGATTTAAACAGGGGTGCCTGGCTGGCTCAGTCAGAAGCATCAGACCCTTGATTTGGGCTCAGGTCATGATCTCACAGTGGTGGGATCGAGCCCTGCATCCTGCTTGGGATTCTCTTTCCCCCTCTTTAGCTGCCCCTCTCCTGCTTGCGCTCTCTCTCTCTCTCTCTCTCTCTCTCTCTCTCTCTCTCTAACTCTCAAGATAAATAAATAAACTTTTAAAAAAAGAGTTTAAAAAATAGTGTAAAATGAGCTCAAAACAATTTTCTACCCTGTGCTTGCATAACTATTATGTATCTTAATGGTTTGGGTTGTTCTTTATGAATGTTCCAGATAATCCCTTGGTACTCTTAACTTCATGGAAGTCATCAGAGACCATTAGCTTTTTACATTCTTTCTCCTTACCTTGTGGCAAAAGTCGACTGATCTTGTTTTAGGACAAGATCAGCTGCAGCTAAATTAATGCAATCCTCTGCCAACTTGGTTTTAAGACAACCCTTAAACTTGATGGTCTCTCACATTATACAGTGTTGATGGTCTCTCACATTGTACAGTCTTTGCTGCTCACTGATAAGATGTAGGCTTTTCATCAAGGAAACTTATATCCACTGAAATTCAATTATAAGTCTCCTTTGCACATTTCTTTTTTTTAATTTTAAATCTTTCACACATTTTTATCCATTATTTTAATGTTTTATATATTGTCTTAGAATTCATGCCTGCTTCGTTACTAAGAGCTATCCATACACCAGACATATTTATTGGACATTTTGTTTAAAAATTGACATCATCTTATTTATTGATGGGTCCTATCATATGACTAAAATAAGAAATTACTAGAAGGGTGATACTATATTGTGTCTCAATTTATCTCTAGAATAACACCTGATATCAGACTTGGAACTTATTCTATTCAGAAGAAATTGTCAGAAATCTGAAGATAAATACATTAGGGATAAATTTGGGGGGTGGATAAAGATTTGGGGATGTTTTGAAAATAAGGGAGTCTTTTCACTTCAGCAGGAACCCCAATTGAAAATATTTAAAAGAGGGTTAAGTATCCAAATCTTGTTTTCAGCTCAGGTAATGATCTCACAGATCATGGGATTGGGTTCCACACTGACAGTATGGAGCCTGCTTGGGATTCTCTCTCTCTCCCTTTCTTTCTGTCCGTTCTCTCTCTCTCTCTCTCTCTCTCTCTCTCTCTCAAAATAAGTAAATAAGCTTAAAAAATTCAAAAGATTTGAGAACTCTAAAGTATACTAATATTCTTAGAGAGATAACTATTATGAACAACCACCATGGTATGTGTGAGACATAGGGAAGGAGAGGTTAATGGAGAGAATATGGAAAATGCTCTAGTTGAATGTTACGTCAAAAAAAAGCTACTTTCACTAAAATTCTGGACCCTGGAACACCCCAAACTACATATTTTGATGATTCAAAGAGGCTTTAAAATGCCACGAATAAGTTCCAGAATATGAAAAATAGTGTGGAAACATCTGAATATATATTACCAAAGAATAATCTCTAACAATCTCAAGGTGGCCATGGGATGGCACTAGAGGATCTCAAACTGAAATCTCTAAAGTTGTACATCAATTTATCCATCACAGCAATGTCAAACTGGCACTCTACTCAATCAACGATCCCTGGTGGGAAATTCTTACAAAGTTGGTGAAACATGCCTCATCTGTGACCAACATAATGCTGGTAAAACTCTCAAGGCAAAATTTGGACAAGAACTCAAACAAGCTTCAAGGTCTTTTTGAAGACTTTTAAAGAGATTTCATACAACTGTAGCCCACAATGATTTCAAATATAGCATGGTTAATACTATATATTCTCTTTTCTTTCTTTTATTTTTTCTTTTCTTTTCTTTTCTTTTCTCTTTTCTTTCCTTTCATTTCCTTTTCTTTTCTTTTTTAGTGTTTTTTTTAAATTTTTTTTTCAATGTTTATTTATTTTTGGGACAGAGAGAGACAGAGCATGAACGGGGGAGGGGCAGAGAGAGAGGGAGACACAGAATCGGAAACAGGCTCCAGGCTCTGAGCCATCAGCCCAGAGCCCGACGCGGGGCTCAAACTCACGGACCGCGAGATCGTGACCTGGCTGAAGTCGGATGCTTAACCGACTGCGCCACCCAGGAGCCCCTTTAGTGTTTTTTTTTTTAATTCAATTTATTTATTTTGAAGGGGTGTGGGGTAGAGATGGAGGGAAGAGAGAGAGAATCCCAAGTAGGGTCCACACTGTCAACATGGAGCCCAATGTGGGGCTCAATCTCATGAACCTGTGAGATCATGACCTGAATCTAAATCAAGACCTGGACACTCAACTGACTGAGCGGCTCAGGCACTCCAATACTTATATATTCTCATTATGTGTTGAGCACCTTTCTTGCTAGAGGTGTCTGGCATGGATATTTCGAAAAACTTGTTGATTCTATATGAGAAATTCCAACTAAACTATCCATCAACAGGAACATGTTCTGAAGAGTTTCACTAAGTCATAAGATTCACTCAGAAACTTCTCCATCTAGGGAAGACAGAACACAAACAAAACAAATGAAAAATAGAAACGTAAACTAAAATAAGTGAAAATAACTTCAAGACTCTTCTGGAAAAAAGCATGTGAGAAAAACTGCCTTCAAATCTCACTGAAGGAGTTCTACCAGATAGTATTAATAACTTTCGAACAGTGAATTCCCTAGGTGTTGATTCTTAGCTCCATGTCTCTTCATTAAAGAGGCATAAATTACACTTATGGAGATACTGGAGATACTTTCAGGCAGTGAATTCAAGATTAGAAATCTCCTGGGGCGCCTGGGTGGCGCAGTCGGTTAAGCGTCCGACTTCAGCCAGGTCACGATCTCGCGGTCCATGAGTTCGAGCCCCGCGTCAGGCTCTGGGCTGATGGCTCAGAGCCTGGAGCCTGTTTCTGATTCTGTGTCTCCCTGTCTCTCTGCCCCTCCCCCGTTCATGCTCTGTCTCTCTCTGTCCCAAAAAATAAATAAACGTTGAAAAAAAAAATTAAAAAAAAAAAAAGATTAGAAATCTCCCTGAGAGATGCAAAAAAAGAAAAAAAAAATCTCCCATAATGTTTTGTGTGTGTATATGTTTGGGAAAGAGAACAGGCTTTCCTCAAGACCTTAAGATCAAGTAGATAACTTTGTGACTTGTTGATTCTGTTCAAGACCCAAAAAAACAACTTGCATAGCACTGAAACTACAGAAGATTATGCTTTAATCCACCTGTCCTTGTTTTTTTTTCCTTAGATATCTTATTTTCTGTGTAATTTCAAGAACATATGAGAAAATATCAGGAAGTTTAACTGAACACATGATAGGAGTTTGGAAAAAGTGGAAAAAAATGGAAGAAGGAAAAAATATTTAAAGCAATAATACTCCAAATGTTTCTGGTTTATCCAAAGACATAAATTTATAGATTGAAGTTGCTCAATTACCACAAAATTTATAACTTCAGATGATATTATACCTAGAGATATTATAGTCAAACTAATAAAACCAAAGGTTAAGAAAATATCTTAGAAGAAGCTAGTAAAAAGGCATGTTACACACAAGGGAACACCAATTTAATTACCACAAACTCATTTTCAAAACCATGGGAAGCCAGAATGTAATGGAACGACATCTTTAAAGTGCAGACAGAAATGAACTGTATATCAGGAACTTTATATCTGGTGGTATACTCTTTAGGAAATAAAACAAAATAAACATATTCTCAAAGGGAGGAAACTAAAGAAAAAATGACCAATAGGAGAACTGTACAAGCAGTTTTCCAAGTTAATCTGTAGTTTGAAAGGAGAGGACACAAAAAGGGAATTTGGAACATGAGGAATGAAAAAACGTCAATAAAAACAGCAGGCATCTATGTTACTGTTACATGTATTATATTATTTTAGCTCTTCTACCTTTCATATAAAGTAGTAAAATATAAACTCAAAGTAGATTGTGAAAAGTTAGGTTTGTATATTATAATCCCTAATGCAATGACAAAAATAAAATAACAAATGGCATGGCCAAAAGGTCAATTGATAAACTCAGGTTGATATATGTGTGTATATGCACATATTATTGTATATGTATATGTATATGTACATGAATACGTATATATACAGTATAGGTATATATACAACATTTGTTAATACAGATATTCAAATAATTTGTAAAAGATAGAGAAAGGGAAGAGAGGAACAAATAACAAAAACAGCAACAACAACAACAAAAAGAGGTAAAAACAAAAATAAAATGGCACGTTCAAATCTAATCATATGGTTCCATTGTTTAGTAAACCTAACCAAATTAGCCTGTTAGATTATTAAATATTAATAGCTTAGGCAGTCCCATTGAAATGCAGACGTTGACAGATATGATTTTAAAAAGCATGATTAAAACATACACTGCATACAATAAATGCATTTTAAAGACACAGATCAATAGAAACGAAGTAGGTGTGGAATAATGTGTCATATAAGGAGCCAGTTCAGGAAGGTTAGAGTATAAAATTTAATATCAGATAAAATAAATTTCAAGATAAGGAATATTACTGGAAAAGGAAAAAGGTACTCTATAATGATGAAAAGGACAACTCATCAGTAAAATATAATATTACAAATGTGTATATTTCAAATAAGATAGATTCAAAATACATAAAAGAGTAGCTACTGCCATATTTTAAGAGATTTTAATATCCCTCTCTCAACAATTGATAAAAAAGCTGTATACCTACCCCAAAATCATTAATATGAAGGAGTACTTTGTTCTATTCCAAAAGAGAAGAATACATTTTTAAAAATACCCATGATATATTTACTAAGTGGACCATATGTTGAACTATAGAAGATTGCAATAAATCTAACAAATCAGAATCATACAGAGTGTTCTTTGACCACATCAGAATTGAAGTAGAAAGCAATAAAAATAAAATCTCTAGAAAAAACTTCCAAATGTGAAATTAAAAATATGTACTTTATTTATGGATCAGAGATGAAATCACAAGGGAAACTAGAAAATATTTTTGAAATAAATGATGGAAGATTATAACATACTCAAAAGTGTGCTTATATAAGAATCATGTAGAGGTGCCTGGGTGACTCAGTCAATTAAGCATCTGGACTTCAGCTCAGGTCATGATCTCACAGTTCCTGAGTTTGGTCCCCACGTGGGGCTCTGTGCTGACAGCTCAGAGCCTGAAGCCTGCTTTGGACTCGGTGTTTCCCTCTCTCTCTGCCCTTACCCCTCCTCGCACTGTGTCTCTCTCTCTCCTTCAAAAATAAATATTAAAAATTTAAGAATCATGTAAATTTTGTGAACTCACTTTCCATATTAACACCAAATAAATCCAAAATATATCCAAGATAGGAGCAGAAATCTATGGTATTAAAAACAGAAAGACAACAGAGAAAATTAAAGTCAAAGCCAGAGCTTTGAAATTTGGCTAAGTTCTAGCTAAACTGATGGAAAAAAAAGAGAGAGAGAGAGAACAGAAATTGCCATTCTCAGGAATGAGAAAGGTTATTAAAGGTTCTATAGACATTAAAAGAAAATACTATGAAGAAATAAATAAATGGTAAAAAATTCAAACTTTAGATGAAGTAGACAAATTAATACCATAACTGATATTAAATCTTAATAAGAGAAAATAGACTACATTATTGAAATCTTTTCAAAAATGAGTTGCAGGCCCAAATGATATTAATGGCAAATTCTATTGAAATGTTACACCAGAAAAATCACATACCAGCATATTACATAAGCTTTTTCAGAAACCAGAAGATGAGGTATTACAGCCTGACTATGTTTTTCCTTAGGAGGTTAGCATCACCCAAGTACCAAGAACTGAAAAGACACTGAAAAGATGGAGGAGGAAGGGGTGGAAGTGGAGAGAGACAGAGAGAGGGACAGAGGGTGAGCAGGTGAGAAGGTGCAGGTAGGGGGAGAGAGATTATGAAGCTGTGTGTCTAATAGATAGAAAATCCTTTAAAAAATCAACAAATTGAGTAAGAGAACTTAACGTACAGATAAAATGGTAGGGGATATAGTCTGTAATATTGCAATAACATTGTATGGTGACAGCGTGACTACACACTTCTTGTTGTGAGCTTTGAGTAACAAACAACTGTCAAATCAATATATTGTACACCTGAAACCAAAATTTTAAGTTAATTACACTTCAAAAATATGAATAATATACCAGAACCAAGTAGTGTTTATTCCAGACATGAAAAGTTGGTCTAAAATTTAGAAAACACAATACATAATTGACCATATTAACAGGAAGGGGGATAAAAAAGTAAATGATCCTTTGACATATATAAAAAAATTTTTGGAAAATGTTACATACTCATGCATGTTAAACATGCTCAACAAATGAAGAATAGTAGAATTGTTAAAGGGCATTCCTAAAATCTCTGCACCTGATGTTATACCTGGTGGTGAAAAACTTGACATTTATCTCTTTGAAACTGAAGATAAGGCTGACTTTCATCAGTTGAATTCAGTGATAGATGGAGGTCCCATCCATTTACAAAGGTACTACAGAGAAATAAAAGGAACAAAGAAGTAAATATTTCCCTGTTTATCATCATTTACAAAAAAGAAAAAAAAATCCAGAAAGTCTACAGAAAGTTCTCTCATAACTACCAGAACTAGGAAATAAATTTATCAAGGTCACAGTAATTTCAGGTTAACATAGAAAAATCAGTATTTCCCTTATAGTCTCATTGTTAATTATTAGAAAAACTTAACTTTTTTCCCATTTATTAATAGGGTAAATGGTGTAAATACCTGGAGATAAGTCTAATAAAAAAGTATCCAAAACCTGTGATCTTAAATCACGAAATATTGAAATCAAACATAACCTGAATAAACGGGTATATTTGCAATGTTGATGAGTTGGAAGACTTTATTTTTGTTAAAATGGCAAATCTTTCCAAATTCACCTATAGATTCAATTCTGTAGCAATCAAAATTCCAACAACCTTTTTGGTGGGTATTGGCAAACAGATTATAAATTCAATTAAAGAGTGCATAAAATAACCAAAGCAATTTAAAAAGCAAATTTTGGAGAACTTAATCTATTTTCGGGATTTATTATAAATCTATACTAATCAAGATGATTTGGTATTTGCAAGAAGATAGACTTGTGGTGAGTGGAGGAGAACAAGCATCCCACATATTTAGTCACAGTTATGGTCAATTGATTGAAAGGATATTCCAAAGCAATTTAATAGGGGAAAATGAAGGTGAACAGTATGCCAGGTCAACTGGATATCTATAGAAAAAGAAGCAAACATCAAATTTTACCTCACACCATAGATAAAAAGGGACTCAAAATGTATCCACCTAAATGAAAAACCTGAATGTATAAGCTTTTTAGAAGGAAGTAGAAGATCTTTCCTCTCTTGAGGTAAAGGTTTCTTAGAACACAAAATTCCCAATCCATGAAACAGAACAAAATGAGAAATCAGGTTTCATTAAGATTAAAGTTTTTGTTCTTTGAAAGACACCTTTAAGAAAATGGCAAGGTACAGGCTAAGAAAATACTGGCAACCTGGGTGTCAGATGAAGATTTTGTATCGGGAATATTTTAAAAACACACCTCAAAAATAGGATAGCAACAACAAAAAGACCAAAACACAATTTGACAATAGGCAAAAGACTTGTACAGATGCTTCACCAGATAAATGTATAGTAAATAACCACATGAAAATACACTCAGCACCATTAGTCTCTAGGGAAAAAAATGCAAATTAAAACCACAATAGGATGGCACTACACATCATCCGTTTAAACAGGGAATATGAAAAACAACTGATCATCCCAATTGCTGGTGAGTTTGTGGAGCAACGTAGATTCTTATGCACTGAGTAGGAATATCAAATCATATATTCTCCTGTGAAAAAAAAATCTGACAGTTTCTTAAATAAGCATTGTTCACCTACCAGATGACCTTCCAAACCATTCCTACCTCCCCATAAAAAAATCCACCCGAAACCTCATACACAAATGTTCTTAGCAGCTCTGTACTGTATGTAATAGCTGCAAAATGGAAACTGAAATTTCCATCCATATGAGCATGCATAGATCATGGTATATTCATACAATGGATAACCTTCAGTAATAAAATAGAAGGAAATTTTGACATGAATTACCACAGATAGACGTCAAAATTATTACACTGAGTCCAAAAATTCAGGCAAAGGTGAATACATATGGTATTCCGTTTATTATAAAGTTATAAAGGATGCAAAATACTTAGAAGAAAGTTGGTCAGTGACTGTGTTGCCTGGGGATTGGGCATAAAGGGCGCCTTGGATTAAAAGCCACATACAGACAGTATTAGTAAAGAAAATGTTTCTTATATTGATTAAGGTGATGGTTTTAGTGATTTATATATACAGTATACATACACACATACATATGCATATATATTTAAATATATATACATGTATATTTAAATATAAGTATATATAAATATACATATAATTTATGTATATAAATTGATAAATTCTTCACTTTTAATATGTGCAATATATTGCAGTTCAATTATTTCTCAATAAAGTTAAAAAAATCAAACTACTGTCTCCTGTCAGAAAAATGAGCGGGATTTCATTATCTCAATACAGTGCTGCCTAAGTTCAGTATAGCCCTTCATAGCACACAAGGTTAAATTTGGCCCATTAATTCTCTCTTTGGGAAGAAGTGATCACTATCTGTGTTCATTCAAAATGAAGAAAAGAACAAAAACAGCCAGGCCTTCGTTTAAAGTACAACACCTTAACACTGAAGGGGAATTCTGGACTAAGTTTCCCTCCCCCTGCCTCCGCATCCCCAAGACTCTTTACTTCAAAATGTACAAAAGAGACTGAGAAAGGTGGGAAAATCCTATAAGCCATGTTCAGAGAAAAACAGGGGAGGTATGAATAGCCCCAAAGCCTTAAAAGCCCTTGATTGCAAATTTCCCTGGAGTTGATAGACAGGGTTTAAAACAGAGAAGCCCCGAATAGTGTCTGTCCTCTCTGGATTGCATGTGTTTCATCTGGGGGAAAATTCTCTCACCTACATCATCATAGGCATTTCTATGGTTTTTAATATAACAAAAAACACCCAGAAAATGAACAAGCAAATCACAAAAATTAGGCAACTTGGCAAATATCCCCACTTAGGGTTTTGTGGGGTTTTTTTAGATTTGGGATGGACTCTGTTCTCTTGGTTTAATGTGGACAGTCTGGACTAAAAATTCTAGTCACAACCATTGTCTAAATATTAGTCTCTGTCAGGGTGTTCAAATGTGTGATTTCCTGAGTCTTAAATGCTACTTTGTAATCTCTTTCTAAAAGGATCTTGCAACAAAAAGAATGAGAGAACCAGACACTCACAGAGAATGAATTACCACCAATGGCACATTGATATTCAGTCTCTCCACCTCAACTCACTACCCCAGATGGCAGTGTTTATCCACCAGCTCCTGATGAGAATGTACACAGGAGG
Organism: Prionailurus bengalensis; assembly: GCF_016509475.1. NCBI lineage: Eukaryota > Metazoa > Chordata > Mammalia > Carnivora > Felidae > Prionailurus > Prionailurus bengalensis. The sequence continues at coordinate 22,114,070 of NC_057350.1, read as the reverse complement.
CGGTGGAGAAGAGAGACCACCTGAGTCGGCGTAACTTAGCTGTTTGCACCAGGATATTTTTGTCTAGGAAGTCAAAACTGCAAAAGAATAAATATCTCATTGGCTTCGGAAAACTTATACAAACCAATTTTTCCGGGTAAATGATTTTCTCATTTGGGCATATGTTGTCTTATCGTGACAACAGTTTACTTACTTAGACAAATAGCCAATCAATGAGGACAATCATTTGCTCATCAAACTTGGCTTCAGTAAGTGTTGAGTTTGTCTCTACTTTGCTAAACGTAACATTTACAAAAGGAAAGCTATGTTGCCTAAAATATTTTATTTGGTAGTCTATTTAAAGTCTATTTGCCTCCTTACCCTTTGATGCCACTGGATAGAAACTCTGGAATGCTTTTTGATCATTTTTGGCTGATAGAAAATACCTCTAGTTAATTTAAGTTTGAAAATACAGTCTCCGATAAATGAGAATGTTCCTCCAATGTGTTCATTATACTTCAGTCCTTGATCAAAGGTGAGATTTCTCACTTTATTCCACCTCCAGAAGCTTGAGGTTTCCAAATGCACTCAGTGTGGGAAATGGGGACCTTCCTTTTCTCGTCTATCTCCTCCTCACTGACGTTGCTCCATACCCTGCCAAGAGTTTAAAGATGGAGGTGGCGGATAGGAGGAGAGAAGCATACAGCCAAGTTCAATTTCACCTTTACTCTTTCCATCGGGCACTTCAGTGGCTCCTCACTCTGAAGTGATGCCTTTCCTTCTGTGGCTTCTCCTGCTTCCCTTACAGTAAGTCATTTTCTTACAGTCTACCTCACATAGACCTGCTTCGTGGCACTGCCACCCCAGCCTAGCAGACAGTCGGAGGCAAGAGCCCTTTAAAATTGACCCTGGTCATGCGTGGAGTCATGGAGTTCCACAAACGCAACCCAGGGTTTCATGTTTCACTTACTAGTTACAGCTGTTAGAAGGAAATGCGGGGATTTACCAAGTCAGCAACACCCCCCAAAGTCTGCATTCTTTATCTCATTTCTCTATCCAACAAGCTGCCAAAGACAGGTAGCCATGTGTTGGTATCTTTAGATTCCTCAGGCAAGTGTCCCAAATCAATCATGGGTAAGCCCTTGAACCCCAGGAGTACATACTTCCGACGTTCTCTGATCTCCTGGAAGGCCCTCTCATCCAGTTGGGTCAGAAGTCCCTTCATCCTTCTCCTCTTGGGTGGGGGTGGGGGGGGGTAGAGGGAGAGACAATTGATTTGGAATTTGGAGGGACTTTGAGAGCATGGCAATAATTTTCTCCAAGAACGTATCTTCAGAAACCCATAGTTTTAAAACCCCTTCCTGATCCTTTTTTATATCCTTAATCTAAGTGAGGGAAACAAAATATTTAGCTGTTTCCTTGGAAATTTGCATTTTGGCCAGTCTCCCAACTCACTTTGGAATCTGATACCTATGCTATTTCAGACATTCACAGGAAATTTCCAAATTAACATCTTGTCACAAATGTTTCAATGTTATGCTCCAGAGAGAAGGGGGACAGGGAGGGGAGCTTAATGTCATTTGTTAAAAAAATTAATAATAATGAAACGAAGCGGACATTTTGTTTTTCCTGTACTCAAAGAAAAAAGCATTCAGTGTTAATTGCTGCACTGTAGAAGTACAGATTTTATATTTTAAAAACATGCATTTTTATTTTCTTCATATTTATAGTAATCATATACTGCACTTGCAATCAGGGAACAAAATGGATTTTTTTTTTTTTAACAAAAGAAAAGGGAAAAAAAGCAGCATTCTCCATAAACAGTTTCAGGGCCTCTGCCTTTGTTTCTTCCACTTCCTGCTGGGTTGTCACCTCAATTCTTACAAATCCTACCAACCAGAGACTGGGGTGCATGCGTGTGTCATGCAAGAAATTGCTACAATATTAAGTCTCTTTTGAAGTATGTTGACCCGGATCTAAAGTTAGAAATGCATATTTTGGTGTCACTCTGTAGTCTTTGGTCCTGTCACGAAAGTTTTACTGCCCTCAGAAGACAGCAGAAAGTTTTTTTTTTTTTCTTTTTCTTTTTAACCTCATTTTCACTCTCTGGAAGTCTAAATATGCCTAACTAACTACATTGGCTAAGGTTGGCATTTTAAAATGCCATCAAATTTTCACAGTGTAAAGGATCTTTCACAGTTTAAGAAAACCCACACACAGGATAGATTTGTTTATGACCAATTAGTAAGCTCAGATATCTTACAGAACACAGGATCCCTTCAAGGCAGCACACATCTAGTTAAGATTCATTCACAGTGACAGGGAAATGCCAGGCTGCTGATTTTTTGTCTGTGCATATCCATACATATTTAAAATATAGTAGGCAAACATCTTCAAAGACATTTATCTTAAAAATGAAATATTAGCATTATTTTTGTAATGTCCATGATTGAAAAGCACCTTGAGATATTTAATGATTAAACATCTGCTAATTTCTCATCAGAAGAACTCCTGTGGAGGAAGGGGTGGAAACTCAATATAATTTAGTTGATGCAACATTGAGCAATCAGTATGAGAACAGCTTGCAAACTTATGACATTGGCTTGAATTTTTACTGATAAAAATGAAAAAAAGTTATAGTTTTCCTATTTTATTATTTTCCCTCACAAATAAAATGTTTTTTATTGAACCTCTAAGCAGATTTTTGAACTCGTTCCAAATGACAGCTCCATTGTTATGATATTTTGTAAAACGTATCATGAATACCACCAGTTGTTAAAATTTCTTCATGTATTTATACATTAAAAATATATTTACAGTATTTACTTGCTACTTGTGCATTGGTCTTATTCTTTTTTACCAGACTATCTCTTTGGTGATATTCAAATCTGCATCACACTCAGATTTCCCACACTACTTTGGCATTCAATTTTTTTTTCAAAAATTTTTTTCTTTTTTTTTTTTGGTGTCCATTTTGATATCAGAATTTTAAAAGCAATATTAAGATTTGGTTAAAAACTTTATCCTTAATAATAATTGAATTTTGAATTTTGTGGGTTTTTAAAAAAGTTGTTATTTAAATTCCAGCTAGTTAACATACAAAATAATATTAGTTTCAGGTGTACAAGATAGTGATTCAACACTTCCATACATCACCCTGTGCTCATCATAGCAAGTGCCCTCCTTAATCCCCATCACCTATTTAACCCATCCCCCCACCCATGTCCTTTCTGGTAACCTTCAGTTTGCTCTGTATAGTTCAGCATCTGTTTTTTCGTTTGCCTCCCTCTCTCTTTTTTTAATAGACTTCATTAAGATAAATAAATTGTTAACATAAAAAAATCTATGTTGATGATTTATTTTACAATAAGAATATGTGAATATGTAGTTATACAAACCTGATGTTAGCAGTTTTTTTCTGTTAAAGCCTAGGCAGTAAATATTTTAGGCTTTGTGGCCATTTAGACTCTGTTGTATCTATTTAATTCTTCCATTTTAACATGAAAATATCCAATGTGTATGGCTGTCTTCCAATAAAACTTTAACAAAAGACGCATAGTTTGACTTGGCCCATGGGTTATGGTTTGAAGACTATTAATCAAATACATTGATACAGAAAGAGGCAAATTCTGTTATTAAGTTTCTAACATTAATTTTCCATTTCCTTTATGCAATTAAATTGGTGAAAAATCCTTAGTTGAAAGCAAAACGTCTTTTCTGGTCTGTTTCGAATTGGTCTTTTGTTGTCTATTCCTATTTTTTTTTTCATATTCAGTGTTATGTATGGATGGAATTCCTCATTGGGATGAGTTTGTGTTTTTAATATCCTTTGAAAATACTTGAATGTTTTCTTGATTTGAGTTTCTCAAATATATCAATTAAACATCAGTAGTGTACTACAAAGGAATGTTCCTCACAATATTTTCTACAGAGTTCTTTTGAAAGATTTTCTTCCCTAGAAAGTCTATATAATTCTCTGATTACATGGTTTTCTTTATCTCTAAATATACATCTTTCTATGTTTGAATCATTTTTCTATGTACTTGGCTCTGATGATTGACAACAAAGTTAACAAGACAGAAAAGAGGGGAAAAGAAGAAAGGACAGGAAGATGAAAAAATGGGTGGAAGCAAGAGAAGGAAGAATAAAAACATGCTATTTTGTTGTTCGGCAGAAAGAGTGGCTTCCTGTATGAAAGTTGAGATGAAAATATTCACTATGTATGGTTGTACTGAGAATTCACATAAGATTCAAAGAGTGTCCAGCAGTAACACGTTAAATGGGAGCATGCCATGGCTGATTATGTTATTGTTCCATTACTGACTGCCTTCCCTCTAAGAGGGCATCTTTTCACTAAATTTTATGTGACCTTTATGGATTCTCTATGGCAGAAACTTACCGCTTCTGTCGTTGACATCGAGTTTGATTTTATACCTTGTTTTTCGCTAAGGAAATGCAAAAACAGTGGATGTATGCCACTCTAAAAAAAAACTTTAAAATCCTTTTTATGGTTCTACCATTATTTTATCTACCCCATTAAAGTAATAGGGTGGCATAATTTGGGGCTTTTCTTTCAGGTCTAGATTAAAGAAGATACATGGAGCAGAACAGTGGAAGGAAAAGCCAATGTGCAGTGGAAATGGGGCACGGATGTGCGCTAAATAATCTGTTGTAAACCACTGAGAAGTTAAGGTTATTCATTACTATAGCATAATCTCATAAGAGTTTAAAAGTACAAAAATTATATAAGGAGTAGGTGCCACAGTCACTAAAACCTAATACAAATGACCCTGGCTTCCGGACTAGGCAGCAAAGAGCAAGAAAGTTATTATTGGAAAGTGGACATAGAGAATCATAGTATGCATACGGATAAAGCATCCAGTAAAACTTTTGTGGTAACTGGGGAGTCACAGATTGCAACAATTGAGACTGTGGTTTATTAAAGAGGTTTCAGGAACAGACTGTTTCAGGTATGCCTTAGTGTCTGTAGATTGGGTTGACTAAGAACCTAAAAGAAAAATGTTAGCTCAAATAAGATTTGGTGGCTGTGTATTCAAGGTAAAAAGAGGACATATTCTCTAAGTTATAGAATTTGAAGATTGAAAAGATTTAGCTGTTTTTTCATCTGTTACTAAACACAGATAAATTGAACAGTGCAAAACAAAAGCAAGTTTCTATCAAGCCTTAAAAGTCATGCATGGGTTCAGGCACCCACATTACATCTTTCAGGTGGGAAAATAAAATGGCTCAAAGAATATTCTAAGGGTTAGCTGATGGCTATTAACTTTAACCTATGACAAATGTCTAAATAGGGTCTCATGTATTGAATATAATTGTGAGTATATGCATTAGTGAATGGAGTCAACTGAAACCAAATTGATTAAAGCTTTCTTTGGCTGATGAAATGTGGACAAAAGTTACATATATTATGCTTGAACAGCAGTTTATAAGTGACTGTGCAGTTCTATTGCTGTTTTTTGCTTTTGTCAATGAGAATTATATGTTCTGAAAATGGGCTGTTTTTTAAACAAAGATTTTCACATGAAGAAGATACAGAGAATATTTTCACTCATACCACATAGCTAACATAGATAAAATGTAAGCTGGGTGAGAAATACATATATGTGGTAATAAATCCATTGATATTTTGCAGATGTGTGTTACTGTAGCATAGCTTAGCAAATTTTAACTAAAACACCACAGAATCTTTAAACTGAACGAATAAAGAATACCTAGAAAAATAGACTTTACAATTGACATATTAAGAGCATTATTTCATGCAGTTCTTATAAAATATGTAAAATTAATGCTCCCCTTATTAAGTACAATTTCATAGTAGGGGGAAAATAAAAACAAACCAAAATTTTAAATCACATGATATTATATTTCTTCATAAAAATCCAAAAAGTAAGGTGGCAATAGAACAGTGCTCTAAATTTGAGGAAACCTATATTTGGAAATTTTGAGTAACTATTTTATTTTATTTTTTTTAATTTTTTTTTTCAACGTTTATTTATTTTTGGGACAGAGAGAGACAGAGCATGAACGGGGGAGGGGCAGAGAGAGAGGGAGACACAGAATCAGAAACAGGCTCCAGGCTCTGAGCCATCAGCCCAGAGCCCGATGCGGGGCTCGAACTCACGGACCGCGAGATCATGACCTGGCTGAAGTCGGACGCTTAACCGACTGCGCCACCCAGGCGCCCCTTGAGTAACTATTTTAAATGCAAGAGACACTTAAGTCATCCATTCATCTTTTGCTATAAAATGCCAAGCTTAGACAGACTACTACTTACTTAATAAACAAATTTAAAAAAATGTAAAAACACTATGAAAAATATACAGTAGAAGAAATATTATATTAGAGATTCAAAGAAGGAATCTGTATAGTAAATAACTTTCAACAATAAAAATATAAACTCTCTAATAAGTTACTATAATGATATTATCAAATTGATAGAAGAGAACAAAACCTCAAAGAAAAAGTAACAGAGTGCTGTAAGTACTACACCTGTTTGGGGAAAAAAAAAAAAACTATATGGTAAGGGAATTCACTGAGGTTAAGAAAGCTACAAGGTATCACACAATGTAAAATCAAGATTATTACAGGGAGACCAGAAAAAGCATGACAGGGGAAATAAAGGCAAGTAAAATAATACAATTATATATGGCTTTCCTTTAAAATTGTGAGTTTGGCTTTTGGCTTTGTCCAGCAAAGCTGAGGGCAGCAGAAAAGATTACTCAAGACTCCATGAAAGTCAAGAGATGTGAGAGGAAGGCTAAGGGAAGCCTCCCCCAGCTGCTCTCAAGCTCCCGTATTTATTAAGCATACATTTAGGGAAACAATGTGTAGTACATAAGTGGGCTATGTGCCATTAAGAATGTATTGAAAGCATGCAGAAAAATAAGTTATGGCTTCCCCAACTACAAAAGAGCAGATGAAGGAAACAGGGTGGAAAACAAGATAAGATATTCCATATGGTAATATGATCTAAGGAATTTATGAGCACAGGCAGGACCCAACCCCTAGATATACATTAACTAGGTAAGCAAAACATGGCCCACTGTTTTCAGCAAGGCCAGAAACAGTGTTCTGCTTTGAATGTGTTCCCTATAATTTCCTAACTTAGGAGATGGCTGTTTGAGTTCCCATAAAAATGACAAATTATGGAGTGCCGGGTGGCTCAGTTAGTTAAATGTGAGACTTTTGATTTTGGCTTAGGTCTTGATCCCAGGGTCATGTGATCAAGCCCTGCGTCAGGCTCTGTACTGACCATGAAGCCTGCTTACGATTCTCTCTCTCTCTCTCTCTCTCTCTCTCTCTCTCTCTCTCTCCCTCCCTCCCTCTGCCCCTCTCTCCTCTTTCTCTCTAAAATAAGCAAACAAACAAATAAGTAAAATAAATTAACAAATTAAGAGAAAAAAGGTACTTGACTAAATGATAGCTAAAAGTGGAGTCATAAGAGATAAGAAATGAAGAAGAAAAAGGAGCAGGGGGAGAAGATGATGATGACAGAGGATAGTGAATAATAAATTTGAAATTCTCAGAAAAGAGGGGCACGTGGCTGGCTCAGTTGGTAAAGCATGCAACTCTCAATCTTGGGGTTGTGAGTTCAAGCCCCACATTGGGCATACAGCATACTTAATGTAAATCAATTAATTATTTTTTTAAATTAAATTTTCCCCCAAGAAATAAAACAGAAAATTAAGTAAAGCCATTTCTAAAATGCAAACTACAGAAACAGCTTGAATATAATAGTCACTAATGAAAACACAATTATCTATATGTATGACAGGCTTGAGGAAATTGAGCAAAGTGACCCAGGGAATTACAAAGAGAGAATGGAAAGGTTTAGAAAAAAAAGAATATGGTATATAGCAGAGGTGAGGGATGGCAAAACTAAAATGAGGAAAAGAAAAAAAAAAATAGAATTCAATGTATAATTCAAGAAAACATTCCTAGCATAAAGGAGTAAATCAAATACAAAATCTGAGGGCATCTTATCATGATAACAAACACAATATCCACTTATATGTGAAACTAAGACTAAACAGTTATGGAATGCACATAGTTATAAAATGAAAAGTAAATATTTTAATCATGACAAATAAATTCCCAAATTACTATAATATGTAACTAGAAATTAATAACTAAAATAGAAATAAAACAAAAAAAAATTTAACACCTAGAAAATAAATACAAATACTGACAATAATAATCCAGGATTCAAAATAAGAAATTAGAAGTGAAATTGTATGGCATTTAGAAAGGTCAAATGAAATGTATTTTGGCAATACAAAATTTTATTAAAATATTTATAAATCAAAACTTCATAGGCAGAGATATTAACAAATTCAAATAACTGAAGTATTTTCCAAATAATATTTTAAAGTATAATTAAGTAAACCTTATTTTATCAATGGAAAAAAGTAGTAAGTTTAAAATAGTAATTAATAAATGTTAAAACAATGGAAAATTGAAATTATAAGTCTATTTAGGATCTTTGAAAGATCAATTAAGTGAACATATAGTTTACTGTAGAAGAAAGATTAAGCTCATACAATTTCATAAGGAATAAGACTGGGGAATTTACCATGTATCCAAAGGAATAATTCAGAATAATAGAATAAAAGATTTTTTGCTAAAATATTTACAAAATAATGACAAATTGCAGAGGAAGATTTTTAAGTATATATCATTAGAACTAACTTCATAAGAGTTAAAACAAAACAAAACAAAACAAAATGAAAACTTGTCTATTAAACAAGAAATAAAGAAATTTGTGAAGGAACATGCTCTATAAACACTAGGACAACGTGTTATTTAAAATGATTTAGGGGCGCCTGGGTGGCTTGGTTGGTTAAGCGTCTGACTTCGGCTCAGGTCATGATCTCACGGTCCGTGAGTTCGAGCCCCGCGTCGGGCTCTGTGCTGACAGCTCAGAGCCTGGAGCCTGTTTCAGATTCTGTGCCTCCCTCTCTCTCTCTGACCCTCCCCCGTTCATGCTCTGTCTCTCTCTGTCTCAAAAATAAATAAACGTTAAAAAAAAAAATTAAAATGATTTAGCAGCATGTTAAGAGACAGTTTCCCTAGAACAGAATTATTGTTGATTTGACTTTTCCTAGATGTAGAAGTTGGAACTTGGGGTTGTTTATTTGTGTGGTAACCCCAGGAAACACTAATATGGAAGAGCAGAAATTAGGCAAAAAGAGAAAGGAAAGCATTGTGGGTGACTTGATGATCACTGATGGCAACCTCTGGGAGACAATATAGAACCTGTCTTCAAGTTGTCCCTCTTGTTTGTGAGGACATTGGAATGTTTATTCATTACATCCTATTCTTAGCAGAAGGCCACTCTCAAGCATACATACTCTCTAGCTCCTGGTCTGTACCTACCAAGTGGACAGAGCTTTTATCAGTCCACGGAATGTCCTTAGGCACAGTGTGGCCAGTGCCTATAGCAGAAGCCACTGGCCTTGAAGGGAATGGTAAGTGCCAGGAGGGCATGTGGTGAGCCTCAGTCTCTAACAACCTCTTCTACAGGCAGTAAAATAATACCAAATCATAAAAAGAAAGAAAAAAATTATGTGTACATGCACACAGCAAAACTCTCCAAACTACAGATAAATTTCATTTATGAATATTAAAAAGCCAGTAGTAAGAAGAAAATACACCATAATTAACTGTGATTTATGTCAGCAAGGGATGACTAATATATTTCACTGTTTTATGGGCTAAAGTAAAAGAGAAGGATATGATTATCTCAATATTTGTCATAAAGAGATAAATTTTAGCATAATACATGTAGAAATACCAAAGATATAATTATTATTGAGCCATGAGAAGTCCTCTTAAAGTGAGAAATAAGAAAATAATATCTACAAACATAAATTATACTACTGTGGTGAAGATGACTGGTCAATGATTAGAATAGCCCTGCTAATGCTTAAGACCATTAAATTCCTACCCTTGAACAACCCCAGGAATGACCATGATTTTGCATTTTATTTTTTGAAGGTCCAATAGATTTGGAATATATATATTAAAAAATAGGCTTATATTCATCACATGTTTGTCCTGGTCAATTAAATAAATGTGTTAAATTCTTAACAGAGACCAAAATAACAGAAATTACAATAAGCATAAAAATGTTTAAAAGCAAATAATCTGGCCTTATTGAAAGTGAATGGTTAAATTAGGAAAGGGAGAAGATGATTAACCTTGAAGTTCCTGGGAAAGCAAAAGAGGATGGGATCATCTTCTATTTTACAAACAAGACAGCTATTCTCAAATCTAATCATTGCTTCTTATAGGGATCTAGTAGGGTTCACTTCTTTCAAGTAAAATATTCTACTTCTTTTCTGATCTTTTTAAAGTACAAATAACCTTTACTGCAGTCTGTGTGTCACAAGACATTTTGTGTCATCGAAGGGTCTCAAGATTCTCCTTTAGAGAAAAGGAGAAAAATCTTAGATCACGATAATATACAGAATTGCATCTCATTTTTTTTTAATTGATAAAGAGCTATGGGGAGATAACTAAATGAGTATAGAGTATTTCCTTTTATTTATGTCTGCATATTCTCAGCAAAAAACAAAGCCTTATAAAGTGAAGATATTTAAAAACACAATTGGAAAAAAAGGGACATTGACTATCCCTGTAACAAAAAAAAAAAAAAAGGAATTTTCAAGCTAGTATCATAGATAAGGTCTTTTTCACTTAGCTTTGGCTTCTCTCAACAGGGAAAGAATTGTGTTAGCAGTTCTCAATGACATTCCAAGAACATGGACTGAGTCTTGAATCACCATCCCAAGGATATTTCAGGGGATACTCTCAGAAAATCTTAATTTATATGGATATGGGAATTAGTCTTTGACTAAAAAAAAATTAAAAAATTAAAAACTAAAAGTAAACACAGATGAGGAGAAGATGGTGACAGAGTAGGAGGACCCTAGGTTCATCTCATTTCACAAACACAACTGGATAAATATAAAATCATCCTAAATACCCCAGAAATCAACCTTAAGACTGACAGAACAGATTCCACAACCACAGGGGAAGAAAGAGGCCACATCCAAGAAGTTAGGAAGTACAGACATGGTTTAGGGAACAAATGTATCATGAGTGCTGTTGAGGGAAGAAAGCCATGGTCATGAAGTAGGGCAAGAGAGTAACATACAGGGGAATGCAAAGGAGAATATTTACCCAAAGCCATTGGCTTGAAAAATGAGAAAGTTGAATTTGATGAATTCATATAACCAGCAGGGCTTAAAACCTGGAGTTTTAAATGTCAGCTGGCTTGCTGGGATGGAGCTGCTCCTGGAGAAAAGGCAGACAAACAAAGCAGGAGCAGAGGGCATGGGAACAGCATTTACAAAATGCCTGGGGCACACAGCAGAAAGATTATTCACTATTGGAGGACAGCTTCTGGGAGAGGCAGTATTCACAGAGACACCTCTCTGGGAACAAAGAAGCTCACTGATACCATTTCCCTCTCCAGCCCCCCAGCATAAATACAGAGCCACCTGAGGGAAGCAGTTCAGTGCAACCGCTGGCTGCCTAATTTGCTTACACCAAGCCCCATCTACCTACACTCCATCCGCCCTTCTCAGTCAAGCTTGTCTCAGTCTCAGATTGATGTTCCCCTCCCATCCAAGAAGACAACATGAACCCTGGCCCATACCACCTCTCTGCACCAGAGATTTATTCAGGGCATCAGCTCTGGTAGAGTTAGTGTTAGGTCTCATTTCACAAGCAGACCAGAGCACACCTACGTAAAACTCACCACATTCAGGCTAGGGACCAAACACTGCCCACAGGAGACAAGGAGAACTTCTTTAGAAGATTGGCCTGAAGAATAGGGCAGCCAAAACACAACATCAGAGCACAGGCAGCACACACCAGAGACACTCCCTGAAGTACAAGGCCCTGGGCACTACATAACCTCTTCTTCATAAGGCCATTAATTTTCAGAGCAGAAAACATAAGTGGCTTTTCTAACACAGAGAAGGCAGCAAAGACTCAGACAAAATGCCAAGATGGAAGAATTCATCACAAATGAAAGAACACATTAAGGTCACAGCCAGAGATCTAAGTGACACAAATGTGAGTAACATGCCTGATGGAGAGTTTAAAGCAACAATCATAAGTATACTCACTGGGCTAGAGAAAAGAGAGAGACCTTACAACAACGATAAAGGAATTAAAAAAGAATCAATCAGAAATGAAGAATACAATAAATGAGTTTGGAAACAGTCTTCATGCAATGATCAGCAGGCTAGAAGAAGCAAAGGAATGAATTAATGACCTAGAAGACAAAGTGATGGAAAATAATAAAGCTGAACAAAAGAGAGAAGGAAGAATTGTGCAACATGAAAATAGAGTTAGAGAACTCAGTGACTCCATCAAACAATAACATTCGTGTTCTAGGAGTCCCAGAAGAAGAGAGAGAAAAGGGGGAAGAAAACTTATTTCAAGAAAAAATAGCAGAAACTTCTATAATCTGGGCAAGGAAACACATCCAGATCCAGGAGGCGCAGAGAACTCCCATCAAAATCAACAGAAGAAGGTGAACACCAAGACACATTGTAATTTAATTTGCAAAACATAGTGATAAAGAAAAAAAATCTTAAAAGCCGCAAGACAAAAGAAGTCCTTAACTTACAAGGGAAAACTGATAAGACTAGCTGGCGATTTCTCAACAGAAACTTGGCAAACTAAAATGGAGCGATTTGATATATTCAAAGTGCTGAATGGACAATATCTGTACCCAAGAATATTCTATCCAGCAAGGCTATAATTTATAATAGAAGTAGAGATAAAGAATTTCCTAGACAAATTAAAACTAAAGGAGTTCATGACCACTAAACCAACCCTGGAAAAATATTAAGGGGACTCTTTGAGTGCAAAGGAGAGACCAAAAGTGACAAAGACAAGAAAGGATGAGAGAAAATCTCCAGAAACAAAAACAACAAAACAAGTAAAAAATGGCCATATATTTATATTTATATTTATATTTATATTTATATTTATATTTATATTTATAATGTAAATGGACTAAACTTGGGGCACCACGGTGACTCAGTCGCTTAAGTGTCCAACTCTTGATTTTGGCTCAAGTCGTGATCCCAGGGTTATGGGATTTAACCCTGCATTGGACTCTGTGCTAGGCATAGAACCTGCTCAAGATTCTCTCTCTGTCTCTCTGCCCCTCTCCCCACTCATGCTCTCTCTCTCTCTCTCTTTCTCCCTCTCTCTCTCTCTCTCTCTAAAATGAAATATAATAAAAGACATAGGGTGTCAGAATGGATAAAATGACAAAGTCCATCTATTTGCCTACAAAAGACTCATTTTAGACTTAAAGACACCTGCAGATTGAACATGAGGGAATGTGGAAAAACATTTATCATGTTACTGGATGTCAAAAGAAAGTCCAGGCAGCAATACTTACATCACACAAACCAGACTTTTTTGATTTTTGGCATTGTTTTTGTCCTGCTTTGGTATCAGGGTTGTATTGGTCTCACAGAATGATTTTGAATGTGTTCTCTGTATTCCATTATTTGTAAGATTTTGGTAAAGATTGTCATTAATTTTTTTTAATGTTTGGTAGAATTCACCAATGAAACCATGTAGTCTTGTGTTTTTCTGTGCTGGGAAATTTTTGATTCTTAATTCAACTTTCATTCTTGTTATTAGTCTAAGAAAATTTCCTATTTCTTGGATTAAAGATTCATGATTCAATCTTGGTAACTTGTATGTTTTTAGGAATTATCTGGCTTTTTTTCTAAGTTATCAGATTTGTTAGTATATAATTGTTTATAGTAATCTGTTTTCACACTGCATTTCTGTGGCTATCTGTTGTATTGTTTTCTCTTCCATTTCTTATTTTTATTTGAGTCTTCCCTCTTTTTTTCTCTTAATGTACCAATTTTGTTTATTTTTTTGGAAAAACCTGTCATTAGTTTTAACATTATGTTACTGTTTATTCTGGGCTCTATTTGACATATTTCTGATTTTTCTTTGTTATTTCCTTCCTTGAGTTAATTTCAGCTAAGTTTCAAAACCTCCCACAGGTTTTGGAATATTGTGTTTTCTTTTTCTTTTGTTTTGAGACATATTTTGGCTTACATTTGATCTCTTATTTGGCCCATTGCTTGTGCAATAGTGTGTTGTTTAATATTTACATATTAAATATTTAATATTTTTAAAAAAGAAATGTTGGGAATTAATGTAATAGTAAACCATGTCACATATGTAAAGTAAAGACCAAAACCTTTTTTAATCAACACTTTTTAAAATTAAAATAAATGGGGCACAGGGTAGTTCATTCAGTTAAATGTCCCACTGTTGATTTCAGCTCATATCATGATCTCAAGGTTCATGAATTCGAGCCCTGCGTTGGGCTCTTCACTGATAGCATGGAGCCTACTGGGATTTTTTTCTTTCTCTCTCTGCTTCTCCCTCTCTCTCTCTCTCTCTCTCTCAAAAACGAATAAGTAAACATTAAAAAACTAAAAATATATACGGGGCGCCTGGGTGGCGCAGTCGGTTAAGCGTCCGACTTCAGCCAGGTCACGATCTCGTGGTCCGTGAGTTCGAGCCCCGCATCAGGCTCTGGGCTGATGGCTCAGAGCCTGGAGCCTGTTTCCGATTCTGTGTCTCCCTCTCTCTCTGCCCCTCCCCCGTTCATGCTCTGTCTCTCTCTGTCCCAAAAATAAATAAACGTTGAAAAAAAAAAACCTAAAAATATATAAAAATAAGTAAATGAAATACAAATAGCTACATAAAAGTTTAGAAAAGGGTGTTTCCAGCACAGTCCTTCATCTTCAGAGTTAGAGCTTATCCTCTTATCTTAATTCTCAAAGCAATGAAAACATATCATGAGACTGTGTTTTACCCAGGTCATCTCCTCACTCCACCATTTCAGTGTCATGGGAAAGAAGAATATCACTGACAACTCAGTATCCTCAGTTATGGAGTCAGGATCTCTTGCCTCCTAGACCATCACTCTTCTTCCCTATACTTCCAAAGCAAGCATTATCAGAACATATGTTACAGCACCTTTTAATTTAATTAATTAATTAATTAATTTATTTATTTAAGAAAAGTCCTTTTATAACACAATCAAAACCAAGGGTGATAATTTTGTGTCACTAAGTTCCAAAGTTCTATTTGATATTCTCAGCATATGGAGTTGGACAACTGTCCTTTCAGGGTGTCCTACAATGATATTCTAAGTTGGTATCTTTTTATTCCCTTATCTGGAGCTGCCTCCTGAAGAGAATGTTTCCCATGAAAGGGGGTATAATTAGTTGAATTAATGATAACTAATCTGTTTGCTATCATATAGCTCAACCATTAGCAATTCTGCAGTACATTTATTTGACCAACAGTATTTAAGGTTAGGGGATATACATGGATGGAGGTAAGCAACTGTCTTAATGCCACTCATATGTATCTTGAATGTTGGAAACTTGACCTTGAGTGGTTTTACCACTCTAACACTAACTTCCATCTCCAAGTTAGTTTTGATTTGATATTTCTAACTCTATTGCTCTGTGCTAGTCTTTTAGAAGTCAGTGTCATTACCTTTTCCTCAACCTCTTTCTCTTCATACTGATACATAGAAATATTTATCTTGATTTTTGAAGGTTAGTTTTGAAAAACTGACCAGTTTTTCTTCTGAACCCAAAACCAGAATCTAATTTTCTTCTAGCAAAATATCTGATCATAACTAAAATTCAAGATCTTTGGGTTTCAAATGGTATATCCTTAACACTCTCCATGTTGTTTGGACTCACCATACAGCTGGAAACATATTGACCCATTTGAACAGTCCAACACATGGTATCCAAGATTCCCCGTTAGTCTGCTGTTTCCTTACCTCAAAAATTGGCTAGTATTATAATTTTGGTCAATTCATGATTCAAAATGTCCTCTAAAATTTCTTACATTTCATTTCCCCAGAAATATTCCCAGTTTCTCCTAGAATGTGGCATCTACCAAGATTTCTGGTGAGGAACTGCCCTTTGATTTGCTCTGTACTCATGCCAATGATTTCAAGCTTTACATTTAGATAGGACTATAATTGCCACCTACTCACCCATATGATATGTGGAGGTTGAAGCTATCAACACAAGGAGGTTGCTACACATGAGCTACCAATTTTATGATAAGCATCATTATAAAGTCATCTGATTTTCCTGAAGTAGCTATGACAAAGGATCTGGTGTCCATTTGATTCGGATTCTGGACTACCAATAGCGGTGGTACTGTTGTTCACCAGATCAGTCCACTGAGGGACATAATACTCTGTGCAAACCAGTTTGAATAGATTTTATTAACTGCCTATCAGGACAGTACTTATCATTTGTGTAAATTCTTGTTCCACAGTATGAAAAAAAATATTTAGCATTATTATCATTTTATTAGACCAATTATTTAAAGAACTTATGAGCTCAAATATTTCTTTCATGAATCTCCTGTATCTTCAATTCACTGAAGCTTCAGGGAATAAAGATGATCAAGAAACTCCATTTGGTAAGTACAATAGATTTTTTAAAAATCTTTAACCCCTTCACATTTTACTAGCTCCTGACACAATGGACTACTTCCTCCTCAAGGACAAATACCTTTGTTTCAAGTGACATTTCATTCTCCTAGGTTTTGTTTTGTTTTGTTTATATCTCTGGCCATCTTTTTTTTAACCTATTATATAAATTCTTCCCCACCTTATTTCAATTGTTGGAGATAATTAAGATTTTGAACTTTGCCTTCTAATTCTCACTGAACTTTCTTTATGTAGTTGATTTTTACCAATTCCCATGGATTCAAATACTCCTTATGTATCAGTAATTTCCAAATATGTCTCTTCAAATTACATATGTCTTCTGGGATCAAAACAAATATATCCAGCTTCTTAATTAAAAACGTTAAGTAAATAATTTAAATGCTGCTAAAATTGACCATGTACAGAGAGAAGCAACAACAGAATTCAGGATCTTCCATAGCATTAAGCCTATAGCCCCTAAAATAATCACTGTCTCATAACTACCTACCTACTAATCCCACTTAGAAAGTTAGGAAGTTTACCCCAACACTTTCTCTTATATCCTTCATCCTCACCTCCCACTGCCACTCCAAAGATAAATTATTAATTATATTTTCTAAGTCAGTCTCTAACTCACTCACTATCTCTACTATCAGATTACCTCAAGCCATCTGAACTGTTTAGATATTTTATAATAGGTACTTAAATATCCGTTCTTGTCATTTCAACGGGGCAACTAGAATTATTTTAAAATTGCAAAGTTGATAAAAGACTACTGATTATGAATACATCAGTGGTTTCCTGTTTATTTTAGGATAACACTAAAACCATGGCAGCCAGGCTGGAGCTCATCTCACACTTGTCCTCCTCAGAAATACTCCAAACCTACTTCTGATGGTTCAAACACTCATAGACACCACACTCTGTTACTTCTAGGTTTTGCACATGTTCTTCCCTCTGCCTCTTTTTCCTTTTTTAAGTTTTATTTATTTATTTTGAGAGAGAGTGAGAGAAAGAGAGAGAGAGTATGAGTGGGGTAGTGGCAGAGAGAGAGGGAGAGAGAATTCCAAGAGGCTCTGTGCTGCAAATTCGATGAGGGGCTCAAACTCACTAACCCTGACATCATGACGTGAGCAGACATCAAGAGTCAGAAGCTTAACTGACTGAGCCACACAGGCATCTCCCTTCTGCTTCTTTTAAATTTTTTTCTTCATTATTGTAGCCCTTGCTTTAGTATCCCTTCTTCAGGGTATTCATTGGAGACATTGAAGTCTAGAATTTACCCCTTGTCTCATAACAATGGTCAAAACTTGTTTCTGCTTTTGATTTGTATAATTATTTAATATTCTCAGCTATTTCTCCACTTACCTAGATCTTAGCACATCGAAAGCACTGCGTAATTATGGGTTAAATGAATGGATGAATATAAAGATGGTTTTGAATTTTGATGACTTTGTCACTTTTTTGAGCTTTTTGCATTTCTTTTATCAGATTAATCCTTTTTATTACTTTTATGACTGTTTCACAGCACCCTGTTTTAAATGTTGCTACTAAAATTATTCAGTGCCTGAAGTAACTTGAAGAATGTGAATTCTTTGTTACTCTTAGTTTTTAAAAAGATGACTTCTTAGGAGTAACTTCTTAAGAGGATCTTCTTCCTCATGACATCATTTAATAATTTTAGAAAATATTGGAAAACCTGAAAGACTGCAATTTATATCATTGCCAAACTTGCAATATAAAATAACTTAAAATTGAGAATTATTCAGTATACCGAGTACCCGGATTACTTTACACAGAACATATTCATAGCTCAATTAAGTTTTCTATTCTCTGAATCATGTAATGAACGACAACTGAGAAACTTGGCTAAAAATACCTTTTTCTAATGAAGATTGGGAAGATGCATGTCAGAATGATAAAATTCCTTCCACCAGTTTCTTTTCATTATGTTTCTTTCAGTATATGAAATTGAAATGATACTATGAGTCATATAAATTGCAATTTAGGTAATGTTTACTGTATCATTACACATGATAAACTTATAAGTGATGTCAGGATCTTATGCTTTGTTTTATGTGTTAACTTCAAATTAGATAATTATTAGTCTGATCATATAAATAAAATCATCATGACTGCTTTGCTACTTCGTGAAATTTATACATTTGGGATTCAAAAAACTTATGATTGATGAATTATTTATTGCAAACTTTTTGGAAAAGCTTTGTATCTTAGTATTCATCTCAGAGGTAAATAGCTTTACTCTATACAATAATAATATAATAACAATACACTGGATTTTTTTTTAACAAGCCAGAATACTTCTAATGGGGCAGTAGTGGAAGGGTTGTCAAACACCTGAAGTAAAAATGACATTGTTAGGAAAATGTTATACACTTATACACTTATTTTGGGTACTCTGTGATGGGAGCACTGGGGTGCAGA
Organism: Prionailurus bengalensis; assembly: GCF_016509475.1. NCBI lineage: Eukaryota > Metazoa > Chordata > Mammalia > Carnivora > Felidae > Prionailurus > Prionailurus bengalensis. The sequence goes on along the minus strand of NC_057350.1, from coordinate 22,095,094 downwards.
AGTTTGAGAAGAAAATTAGAGCAAAGATTAAGGTGAATGAAAATGCATGTGACAGTTAATTTTATGTGTCAAATTAATTGGATCATAAGGTGCCCAGATAAATAGCTAAGCATTGTGTCTGGGTCTGTCAGTGAAGTTGTTTCTGGATAAAAATAGGATCTGAATCAGTTGGCTGAGAAAAGTAGATTGCCCTCCCCAGGATACCCTCATCCAATCTGTTGATAGCTTGAATAGAAGATAAAAGCAGAAGAAAGGATAATTTGTTCTCTCTCAATTTGATTGCATGAACTGAGACTTGATCTATTGTCCTTGAACTGGACACCATTGGTGCTTAGTTCTCAGGCCTTCAAACTTAGACTGAAATTTACATAACCACTCTGGTTCTCATGTTTTTGGATTTGGACTAGGATTTACACTATTGGTTCCAGGTTTTTGTAGACAGACTGGAACTATACCACCAGCTTTGCTGGGTCTCCAGTTTGTAGATGGCAGACTGTGGGACTTTTTAGTCTTTGTAATCACGTGACCCAGTCCTTTATCTTACATATATATATATATATATATATATATATATATATACACACACACACACACATACACACATACACACACATATACTATTTTAAATATATATATATATACTACTTTTAAATATATATATATATATATATATATATATATATATATATAAATTGGTTCTGCTTTCTGAAAATCTTGACTAATAAAATGTTATTTTAATAATTAGAACTGCTCCCTGAAGTAACATATTCCCTGCTAAAATAGCATGTGCTCCATTAAAAATGTATTTTTGTTCAATAGAAATATATTTAATACAAATCTGTAATAAAATTCAATTAAGGACATCCTATTTTCAATACAGTATGATAGGGTGAAAATTTAGGTTCATATAAGTAGCATACATCTCTTCCAAGAACCTACAGTCAAAGCTGGGGAAGTGTAGTAAAGAAATGACTATAAAAACAAAAAGGACTAGGGGTGTCTGGGTGGATCAGTAGGTTAAGTGTCTGACTCTTGATTTAGGCTCAGGTCATGATCTCAGGGCTGGTGAGTTCGAGCCCTGCATCAGACTCTCTGCTGTCAGGTCAGAGCCTGGTTTGGATCTTCTGTTTCCCTCTCTCTGCCCCTCTCCCTTTCACTCTCTCTCTCTCCCTTTCACTCTCTCTCTCTCTGAAAGATAAACATTAAAAAAAAAAACCCAAAAGGACTATATAGATGCATAAACATAATATTCAGGGAAGAGTAACTATAGAGAGCAATTAAATTAGGGGCAGATATCGTGGGAATCATCTTGAGTCCATGCAAAAGAGGAAATGTGAGGTAGGTGTGAAGTTATAGCTAAGTGACTGATGGACTGAGAAGTATGTACATATACTCCAGGAAGCAAGGACAAGAACAAATTCAGACCCATAAGTGCAAGGTATTAATAAAGAATAGGAAACTGTCAGGTTGTCTACATGTATACTAATATTTATATTAGTATTTATATTACAAATATTTATATTTGATTTTATATTAATATATACAAAAAAATCTATTATGTACCCAGCTATGTTCTTAGCAATCACCATGAGAGATAAAATCCCTGTTCTCATGGAGTGCATTATCTATTGGGAATTGGACTGGGGATAGCAGAATATTAAATAAAAAATAATTTTCAGGAGCAGTAAATAAATAATAAGCACTATAGTGAGAACTAAAATAGTTTGTCTAAGTGCCTACTGTTGACTGGTTGAGCAGGCAAGAACAAACTGCCTATGTGAAGCATACGAAGTTGAGTGTTTACTTCGTGTAATGCACAGTGTTAGGCATGTTCTATTACAATGCTCATCTGGTCTCACTTTCCCTCCAGAATAATTATATATTATGTGTAGACATATCCACGCACATACACAAATGCATTAATGGAAAAGGCAGTATGGTGAGAATTACAAAAAGGAAACTGGAGGCAGATCCTGGTGAATTCTTAAATACTACCACTACCTATGAACCTATGAGTAGCAGATTTACTTCTTGACCTGTATTAATTAAATAGATGGGTTGAAAATAGCAGATTCACATAGAAGCTGTGAAAAACATGAAATACATGTGGGGATAGAATTTGAAAATTAAGTGGAGATATAAACATGTTTGAATATATAATCAGCATCTTCATATCATCATTATTTGTATAAATCTCTAAAACATGTAAAACATGAATATACATGCATATATATATACATGAATATACATGCATATATGTGTTTGTACCCAACTAGGTATAGATACATGTAACTAGATGATTGGTTTTAGTACCTATGGGTATACCAGCAGAGTATCAAATTGTTACTTACTAGCTCAGTCTCAGTAACTGCAAAAGCCATGAAAGTCAGGGTGAGAAGCTAGCAACATGACTCCTTACTACAAAAGTTATATTTTTCAGTCTCCTCTATAGATAGCAATGATCCTGTGATCAAGTAGTAGCCAGTATAAATAGTAGCATCTTGTGAAAGTTTGAGAGATTTTCTATAAAAGTGTTTATGCTCACACTTTGATGCTTTTATTCATCATGCTTTCTTAGCACCACCTGCCTGGAATCAATATACGATAACTGGGGCTCTAGTTGTCAGTTTGGCTTAGAGGCCACATATAGGTAATATGATACACAAAAGCATTCACGTATCAACGCTTGGTTGCTTATTTAAAAACATTTAGAAGAGAGAAAAATACATTTATATCTTGTTTGATTTGGGGTCTCTATTTCTGAAAGCTGCATGTAAATACAATAAAACACATAGATAGCAAATAATTAGAGAACTCTTAAGCAATGATTACGTAATTATGAATGGTATTCATTCTGGGAAAAATTATATGTATTTAAAAAAAACTCTTTGGGGGAACTAGAAAGAAATTTGCATAATTCAATAAATGATAACAAATAATTGGCAATTACTCTGAAAAACAGTATAAAAAGACTAATTTGGGACTCTTTCCTATTTTGATGTGAAGAATTAAAGGACAAAAGTCATGAAATTCTGCCAATTTAAGCAGGAACCATATGTCATCTGACTCTCATGGTTTTTTGTAGGAGTAGGTCTATTTTTAGTCCACTATGCATTTGCCAAGAAAGTGACTATGAAGATGCTTCAGGGATAAGTCATCTTGGATCAATCAAGAACACACCCCAAAATATCCACACTATCTGCATGTAAAGTTCCACATTCATGGAGTAGTGCTGGTCATAAAAAAAATAGCCTATCTTTTGGAAAATAGAATAGAAAAGAGGAAGACTATGCCATCCTTTTTATTTTATTTTTTTTAACATTTACTTATTTTTGAGAGAGACAGGGCACAAGCAGGGGAGGGGCAGAGAGAGTGGGAGACACAGAATCTGAAGCAGGTTCCAGGCTCTGAGCTGTCAGCACAGAGACTAATGCAGGGCTCGAACTCACGAACTGTGAGACTGTGACCTGAGCCGAAGTCAGATGCCTAATCGACTGAGCCACCCAGGCACCCCGGCTATGTCATGTTTTGAATTTTGTCATATCACCGAGGAATGGAATGGAATTTGTGTTTGCTTATTTATTCATTCTTTATTATAGTGGGAATGAGGAATTCTTCATTTACGGGTCCCACCCAGACTAGTGAAGATGTTATTAACCAGTAACCATCCTGGAAACTAGTGAGTTTTTCTTATTATTGACCCTACTAGGGCTATCAGAACACAAATGAGATAACAGAAAATAAGTAATCAATTAAACTAATTACTTCTAGAAAGTACCAACACATCTATGAATATAATACAAACTCAATAGTCTCCCCAAGTTACAAAAATGTTATATTTTATATGATCATAATATATATATTATATATTATACATACACACATAGAAACAATAATTGCAAAACATGAAAACTTGTTTGAACTAATGTAGTTAATACAATGCATACCCTATTTTCCAATTCTTATCCAGACCTATAATTATGGACAGAAGTAAATTTCCCTGACACAAAAAAATTTAGGTGATGATGGATGGGTAATTTTGTGTACAAGAGAACAAATTAATCTAATAGTTTATATAAACTCTCTCCAAACAGACAAGGGTTTACCGTTAAGTCAGAAAAACACAATTTAGTTTTATTTAGAAAAGGTGACCGAGGTGTTGGACAAGAAATCTGAAGACAATGAAGATGTGAGTTCATTGTGATTTTTTAAGTCAGGGAAAATAATTGATTTGTTGTTTTGAAATTGAACTCCTTCATATGCAAGGCCACTTCCATATGTATCTCAGCTTGAAGGTTCTCTTCAAGACCTATTAACTTATATGCCCTGTGTTTTCCTATTCCATGTGGATCTCCCCATGAGAATTTACATTCATCTAAGAGATCTAGTAGGAAACTGTCCTGTTTATACAATTGAAAAGGAGAAAAACATGTCTTAAAATTCCTTTTCCTAAGTGTAATCAGATGACAGAGGATCATCAAATTCATAAAGAGAGACAACAGAATAACATAAAATAATTAGAAGATATAAAAGAAAACATAAAAAAATACAGGCAGAGGAAAGGATATAATCAATAAAATAATATATTGATTGCAATTCTTTTCACCATAGCTTTAAAATATTCTCCTAACTGGACTATTTTTATCTCTCTACCACTAACATCTCTTATAAAGCGTATTACATTAACCTTCCAATTGTTTTTCCCCTATTGCAAACATTTCTTCTCATCAGTCTGTTTTTCAACAAATAGCCACTGTCCTGTTAAACAGAATAATCCAGATCTCATGTCACTCCTCTGCTCAAGATCACCCAGTGGTCTCTCGGCTCATTCAGAGTAAAATCAAACTCTTACAAAGGCCACAAGGTCCTATAATCCATGCCCTTGTTATCTGACCCCAACTCTCTTTGCTCTGCCATACAGACTCTGGCATCAGGGTGTTGCAGTTATTTCTTTTACAAGTATTTCCAAAATTAAGCGAATCATTTCTTTACTTTATTTAGCTCTTAACACAGATGCCATCTTGATGAGATTTTGCCAGATCACCACGTTTGAATTTGATGCAAAATTTTAAAATTTTTTTAACATTTTTTATTCATTTTTGAGAGACAGAGATGGAGCATGAGTAGGGGAGGGGCAGAGAGAGAGGGAGACACAGAATCTGAAGCAGGCTTCAGGCTCCGAGCTGGTAGCACAGAGCCCAACACAGGGCTGTAATTTATGAACCTTGAGATCATGACTTGAGCCTAAGTGGATGCTTAACCAACTGAGCCACCCTGGTGCTCTATGAATTTGATGTAAATTTAATTGCAACCAATCCTGACACCATACACCTTCTTTACTTTCTACCTGGCATGTACTGCCATCTAAAACCCTCTGAATAGTTTCTCTTTGTTTATTTATCATTAATTTTTGTCTCTGCCATTAGAATGTAAGATGCAACGTGACAAGATTTTTAAGTAAATAGATACTTAATAAATTAACTCAAGAATTATGATTGAATGGATATATCAAGTTTAGAATAGGATAAAAAAGTCTCCCATTATTAGAAATATTTTTGCAATGTTTTAGAACACAGGTTTTTTCTTAATATAATTTATTGTCAAATTGGTTTCCATACAACACCTAGTGCTCATCCCAACAAATGCCTTCCTCCCTGCCCATCACCTACTTTTCCCTCTCCTGCACTCCCCATGTACCTTTAGTTTGTTCTCAGTCCTTAAGAGTCTCTTATGGTTTACCTCCCTCTCTCTCTGTAACTTTTTTTTTCCCCTTCCTCTCCCCCATGATCTTCTGTTAAGTTTGTCAAGATTCACATATGAGTGAAAACATATGGTACCTATCTTTCTCTGCCTGGCCTTTTTGACTTAGCATAATACCCTCCAGTTCTATCCACATTGTTCCAAATGGCCAGATTTCATCCTTTCTCATTGCCAAGTAGTATTCCATTGTATATATAAACCACATCTTCTGTATCCATTCATCAGTTGATGGGCATTTAGGCTCTTTCCATCATTTGGCTAATGCTGAAAGTGCTGCTGTAAACATTGGGGTACATGTGCCCCTATGCATCAGCACTCCTGTATCCTTTGGGTAGATTCCTAGCAGTGCTATTTCTGGGTCATAGGGTAGTGTTTTGTTTTGTTTTGTTTTGGTTTGGTTTGGTTTGGTTTGGTTTTCTAAGTCAATAAAAATTATCAAGAGAGAGATGGAAAAAGCATAGACTGAGAAAGAGGAGTGGTTATTAATCAAAGAACAAGATTCAGACTGACTTCTAATCCTTCATGAGCAAAATATGATGATAATGACTATCGTGAAAAACTTTAATGTCTTAGAAAAACATGAAAATTATATAGGGGGAGAATACTAATATCATTTAAGGGAAATAAAAGGAAAGAATTTAGAAAAAAGATAAAATTGCATATTAACTTTTTTCATTTTAAAAAATCTTAAAAACATGTATTTATTGGCATGTCAGGTACAAAAAAGAAAAAAAAAAGGATTGTCAAAACAATGGTTAGCACCTTTAATCTGCCACACCTCCATGACCCTTGCAGAGAAAGTTTATGCTTTAACCATTTTTGGTCAGGTTGGTTCTAAGTGACCCTTAGTATGATAACAACCCTCATTTAATCATAAGTAGACTGGTCTATCTTCCTGTTTTAATACTGGTGCCTTCTTAAAGGGAAAGTTAGTCATGTGACTCAAGTTATCCTATGAGACCCTTACTCCATTAACCCCACTTCTTATAGAGCTTTCCCTATTTTATATCCCTGTACACAGCCCCAGGCTCCTGGTCTTGTACTGGTATCACTTCATCTCCTAACTCAGTTCTTTCAAAGGAAGACCCTAAGCTTCCTGCTGGCCTTGGTCAAGAGAACAAGATGCTAATCAGCACTGCCTCTATTCCTTTATTTTATCTAAGGGAACAGACTGATTAACGTTAGATTTCATAGTTTTTCTGATCAGTACATAGAGATAAGTGTCGTTACCTCTAATGTGTAGCATATTTTTAAAAATATGATTTGTGTGTAACTTAACATGGCCAATATAGCTTTTCTTTAATTATAAAAGGAAAGAACATTTTCTGGAAAAATACAATTGGGCTCCAACCTACTTTATCTTCTTTATAACAATTTTCAGTTTAGATGATCATGATAAGACCGAGAGAAATTTCCTTTTCAGGTATTTTAGTCAGCATCAACATATTATCAGCTTATTTTATTGCAAGCCATAGATCAATGTTAATACTGTAAAAGGAAGTATGTTTTAAGTGGTGAAGGTAAGCAATATCCTTTTATATGCAAACAGTATAAATTTGAATAATGTTGCACTATAAATATTTTTTCTTATTTAGAGTGTAAACTATAACCTTTCTCTCCAGTATTTAGAATAATTCAATTACTATCATTATTCTTAATGTAGAAGACCAAATTTCATATCTCCTTATCTTTTAGATTTCACAGTATAAATAAAATCCTTGAATAAATTCCCCTTTGACTTGAATAAATGCACAACATAAATTGGCATGTATAATTTTCTGCCTTTCTATATATGTACATATCAACATTTTACAATAGGGTATATACTTTTTTACTGAATTTATGTAATTAAGAGATTATAAGGACCTTTGAAACATATTTCCTTTTTAATTTTTTTTTAATTTTAGAGAGAGAGAGCAAGTAGGGGAGAGGGATGGAGGGAGGGAGAGAGAGAGACAGAAAGAGAGAGAGAGAAGGAGTCTTAGGCAGGCTCCACGCTCAGCACAGAGCCCCATATGGGGCTCCATCCCACGACCCTGAGATCATGACCCGAGTCAAAATCAAGAGTTGGATGCTCAACTAACTGAGCGACCCATGAACCCCAAAACATGTTTTCATCAATTAAAAAATGTGACATAATGGAATCAGAAGAAAACGTAATTAAGTATTTGAGTCCCAGGATATATGTTTCATTCCATTGACACTTTTGCTATCAAAAGTGAATGTATTTTAAAAATAAATAAAAAACTTACATCCATGGTATTTATTATTTCTTCTCCTAAGCTATACATTTTTAAAATATGTAGTGTCATAATAATAAATCAATAAATTTGCATGCATTCTTCAACATGGAAAGTGTTGTGACAGTTAACTATGAACTCTGATGTTCAAATGCCTGGGTCCCATTCATATTTTAATAGGTACAAGCCAATAAATACTTAGTTCTGTTAACCTGATATTTAACTCCCTTATCAATACAATGAGCAGAGTACGTACGACTAATTCAAAAGATAGTACTTGGAAAACATTATAATGCTAATGCACTCCATAGGTTAAATTTATATTACCTAATTTTAGCAATAATACACTTTTTTCTTACTTTTATTTTTAATTTTTTTAAGTTTATTTATTTATTTTGAAAGAAACAAAGACAGTGTGAGTAGGGGAGGGACAGAGAGAGAGAGAGAGAGAGAGAGAGAGAGAGAGAGAGAGAGGGAGAGAATCAAGAGTCAGACACTTAAACTGAGCCACCCAAGTGCCCCAGAAATAATCAATAAAAATATCAATAAATAATAAATTGAAATCCACAATTCAAATTAAACCTCAGCACATAAACAATAATCGAATACTATATATGCACTGTTGAACTAAGACTGACAATTTTAAATTCTCCTTCATCAAATCACTGAAACACAGTATTTAAACTTTTTACCTCCAAATGCACCTCACTAGTTTAAAATATATTAGAAACTTACTGTAATTTGTAGATAATATGTATTCCTAAAAATCTAATTTATTGATATAATTGTATGAAAATTAAAATTTTATGCTACTTGGATATTTATAAAAATAACACCATAGCAGATCCTATTATATGACTAAAGCTCTTCTTAAGAGTCCATAGCTTCAATTCATGGAACTTAATCAGGTAAAAAAAAAATAAACGCTTTAAAAAAGGACTTATTTCAAGTAACTGAAGAAATAATTTAATAAAGAATAATACAAAATAAATTATATAAGAAGAAAATACAGCATTGACTTTCCTGATTTCCAGGAGTCAGACTTGGCTCTTTGAACTCATGGAGCTAATTGGGGAGATACATAGTAAATAGATGAAAAATTACAGTTGATTTGAGAGCTCCAAAGGAAAGTTAGAATTTTTAATGAGAATTTACATATTGTAATTGACATAACTGGGGCAGTAGGAGTTTGTGTAGAAGTACTTCTTCAGGGGTGCCTGGGTGGCTTAGTCGGCTGGGTGTCTGACTTCGGCTCAGGTCATGATCTTGCAGTTTGTGGGTTCGAGCCCCTCATCTGGCTCTGTGCTGACAGCTCAGAGCCTGGAGCCTGCTTCCGATTCTGTGTCTCCCTTTCTCTCTGCCCCTCCCCAGATTGGAATCTGTCTGTCTGTCTGTCTGTCTCTCTCTCTCAAAAATAAATAAACACTAAAAAAAAAAAAAAGTAATTGTTTAATGTGAACTGAATGATCTTTTTCTAGGAGAGGTAAAACAAAGCCTCAATAGCACATGTATGTGGGTTAAAAGTATTAGTTGTTGTATATTAGCCTATATTTATGAGCCTTGCAGGGACATTAGAATAAGCTGTGTCTCTTTTGATTTTTGAATTTTCACCATGAGTTTGCCCCTTTGCACTTGCCCCTTTGTCATTCAGACTTTTGATAACTTTGTTTTCATTTCAAAAATTATGATTTTTGCTGACATATTGAAATTACACTTAATAATATGGATGTTTTAAGGAGACAAAAGTTGCATCAGATGCTTTTATTTTGACCTTATCAAGCAGAAATGATAAAGTTAGATTACTTAACTATCCAAACATATCTTATGTATAATGAACCTTAATTAGTGATTTACATCTGAAAATAATATTACAAGATGTAAACCAGATATGCTCAAACAATACAGATATTTTAAAATATATACTCTTGCAAATATGTAACATTAATTTAAGACACTCACATATGCTATGACACACTAATAAGTAAAAATAGCTGTATTTATTCGATGGAATTGTGTACTTAACACTTTAAGCAGAAGCAAAAGAAAGCATGAACCAGAAGGACTATTGGAATATATGAAGTTCAAGACGAGTGTGTGTATGTATATGAATATGAGTATATTTATAAATTTATATATACTTACATATATATCTTACATAATCATAATTATTTGTATTTTAAAAGATTTCATCAGTTTAGTCTTTAAGATGGAGAAGCTTTCTAGTTTTTTGCAAAATAGCAATTTATTGATAGTAAGCAAGGATGATATGTACTTGTTTGTAGCTGTTGGGAGTAACTGTAAGATCAGAGAGTATGCAGTTTAAAATCTGAAATTATGTTTGGAATGCAAGCTGGTGCAGCCACTCTGAAAAACAGTATGGAGGTTCCTCAAAAAAACTGAAAGCAGAACTACCCTACGACCCAGCAAGTGCACTACTTGGTATTTATCTAAGGGATACGGGTGTGCTGTTTCAAAGGCACACATGCACCCCAATGTTCATAGCCGTACTACAGACAGACAATGGCCAAAGTATGGAAAGAGCCCAAATGTCCTGTGATGGACGAATGGATAAGGAAGATGTGGTATATATATATATATATATATACAATGGAGTATTACTCAGCAATCAAAAAGAATGAAATCTTGCCATTTGCAACTACGTGGATGGAACTGGAGGGTATTATGCTGAGTGAAATTAGTCAGAGAAAGACAAAAATAATATGACTTCGCTCATATGCGGACTTTCAGAGAAAAAAACAGATGAACATAAGGGAAGGGAAATAAAAATAATGTAAAAACAGGGAGGGGGACAAAACATGAGACTCTTAAATATGGAGAACAAACAGAGGGTTAGTGGAGTGGGTGTGGGAGTGGGAATGGGCTAAATAGGTAAGGGGCATTAAGGAATCTACTTCTGAAATCCTTGTTGCACCATATGCTAATTTGGATGTAAATTAAAAAAAATTAAATTAAAAAAATAAAAATTGAAATTATATTTAATGTAAAGACTAGCTTTATCTTGGGGCCCCTGGGTGGCTCAGTCGGTTAAGTGTCCTACTTCGGCTCAGGTTATGATCTCACTGTCTGTGAGTTCAAGCCCCACATCAGGCTCTGTGCTGACAGCTCAGATTCTGTGTCTCCCTCTCTCTCTACCCTACCCCCACTCATGCTCTGTCTCTCTCCCTCTCTCCAAAATAAATAAACATTAAAAAAATTTTTTTTAAAAAAAGAGTAGCTAGATCTTTTCTTATATAGAATTTGTGGAGAGTATAAATTTTTAAAAAATAGGATACAACTTCAAAATAGGATTCATTTTATCTTATTATTATTATTATTATTATTATTATTACTACTACTTACTACTATTTTTGAGAGAGAGAGAGGGTGCAAGTGAGGGAGGGGCAGAGAAAGAGGAAGACACAGAATCCAAAGCAGGGTCCAGGCTCTGAGTTGTCAGCACAGAGCCTAACGTGGGGCTCCGACCCATAATCTGTGAGATCATGACCTGAGCCAAAGTCCACACTTAACTGACTGAGCCACACAGGCACACTTAAAATAGCATTTAATAAATATAATCAAGTTAATATGAAGTTCTTAATTTGGGGGCTCATCCAGACACTTGGCAGACATCCAAACCATAGGCAAGTAATTTAGAATTTTATTCAAATTTTCCAAAAAGAGATAAAATTAGATTGCCCAGCAGTCATTATGTTTCCCCAAATTTCAAACATTATGCTATGTGTTCCTCAAAAATATTTTTTCTACCTTTTCATTCAAAATCTCTTACAAGTTTTCCGGTTTATGCTCACTCTCTCATTGCTTTCCCTTAACCTCTCCCTTACATCATATCTCATTCCTTAAAGCCTCAAACCAACCCATCATTTACTTCTATATCTTCAAAAAAAAAATAACGTTTTTATTTTTGTGAAAGAGAGACATAGCATGAGTGGGGAAGGAGCAGAGAAACAGGGAGACACAGAATCTGAAGCAGACTCCAGGCTCTGAGCTGTCAGCACAGAGCCTGATGCAGGGCTCCAACTCTCGAACTGCAAGTTCATGACCTGAGCTGAATTCTGAAGCTTAATTAACTGAGCCACCCAGGCACCCCTATATTTCTATAACATACTCTTTTGTACTTTTAAAATAATCAGCTTAGATATTTATTTAATTTAATTAAAAAATCGAGCTCGGTGTGGCTCGGTTGACTAAGCTCCTGACTTTGGCTCAGGTCATGATCTTGAGGTTCGTGGGTTCGAGCCCCATGTCAGGCTCTGCATTGACAGCTCAGAGCCTGAAGCCTACTCCAAATTCTGTGTCTCCCTCTCTCTCTCTGTCCCTCCCCACCTTCCACTCTGTCTCTCTCTGTTTCTCTCTGTCTCAAAATAAATAAACATTATTTTTTTAAGTTTGGCTCTATTTTTCTAATAAAGATGAGGAATTATTGAGGATGCAAGCAAGAACCAAAAATGATGTCAAGAGAAAAAAAATGGGCAAAATTATTTATACATGAGAATTCAGCGTTTCCCTCCTTTGTTTACTTTCTAGCTGAAAGCAGAATTTTGTAAGTGAAATTTATTTAGAAGTACTCAAATGTAAATTTGAAAATTCGTGATTGCACTTTTTAATTAAAGAAAAATATAAACACATCAAAGAGGTGCTCAATTTCCAAATAAGATGAAATCAGTTGTCAACTGTTGGGAAACTGTACCAAATTGCCTATTAACTTGGAGCAGCAGAGTGACTTCTTTTTTTAAAGGATTGTTTAATTTGAATGAGAGAGACAGAGCCCACACAAAGGGGGGAGCAGCAGAGAGAAGGAGAGACAGAATCCCAAGTAGGCTCCACACCATCAGCATAGAGACCAATGTGGGGCTGGAACTCACAAACTGTGAGATCATGACCTGAGCTGAGATCAAGAGTCAGAGGCCTAACTGACTGTAAGTATGCCCCCTAGGAGCCCCAGCAGGGTGACTTTTCCTGAAAGGAGGCAAACAAAACCAAGTAACAAGAACACTGGTTGCAGTAATCAGGGCAAGGTGACTAGAGTTTTTTGTTGGTTTTTTTTTTTTTTTTAATTAAACAGTCTGTCGGTCAGTCAGTCTGTCTCTTTCTCTCTCTCCACCCCAACTTTATCAACGTTTTAACAAGAAACACTTGACAGTTGAGGGCATCAAACATTAGCCCTCAGAAGCAATTTGCTCCCAATGTATCCCTGTTCAGAATTTTGGCTGAAGCTTGTTTTCTGCTGATGAATTGTCATCTCGTACCTACTAGACATTACTAGGATTTATTCAACAGAGAGTTTTATTCACATTTTCTGGCCCCCTGGAAGGATACTGAAGTACAAGAAGAATAACTATTCTCATGGAGAAAGGCTATTAGTGCCTTAATGCATATGCCAAAAATTGCCCCATTGTGTACAGAGCTTTGGTAGGTGGTTTAATCTGAAACACTGCATGGGCCTTCTGGAAACGAAGATTTTCCCACCAAGGGTGGCTTAGACTATTTGTACTATTAAAGACACTGAAATTTTCATATTTAATAGGAACATCATGCTCATAGGAAAATTTGGTGTATTTATATTGAAAATTTAACTCATATGCCCTCAGTCTGGTAAGACCCGTAGGTGTTGTGGTGCATGTGAGGGGAAACAAAATGACATACTGTTTCTAGTGGAAGAAACTATTCCCTTAGATTATTCTTGGTGGGAATGTTTCTCAATTGGTGGTTGCATAAGACATTAACAACTGATAGTCACAGGGTAACAGGAAAGTGGAGAATCATAGGTGAATTCATAGAATCGAACTAACTTGTTCAAATTTCCCTAGAACTTTTAGAAAGCGAACATTAAAAGCAAGTGTGAGGTAATACAAGAGTCACCAGATTATTAAAATATATATCAACAAATATAGGTATAAACTTATCAATGTACATTTAGGTAGATATATAAATATAATATTCATACTTCAGTAGTATAATTCTAAACACATTCAGTTGAATGCCAGAAACCCAACAGAACAAAACCCTATGAATAAACCAATTGCTGTTACTTAGCATATCTAAGTTAAGGTATTTCTGTAGTTCTGAAATTTGGCACTAATTTAAATAATTAAATATCTTTGTGTTGTGTCTCACAATGATGTTTAAAATCTTAAAATAATTACATTAAATAACTATATGTAACGCTGCTAAGTTAGCAACTTGGGCTCTCTTCTTGATTTGACTGGACTTACACAATATATTTTAAATTAATCTTCCTGCCACTCACTTAGGCTACTATAATGTGGTCCTCCATTTCACCGTGGCTGGATCCTTCATTATTAAAGACAAACCAGATTATGTCATTGTCGTGTAACATGCTTCAGGGATGCCCTATTACCTTTGAGCTGAAATAGGAACAATTTAGCATGGCATATAAATCCCTTTGTGGTCTGGCTCTTGTCTCCATATCCTTATATTCACATAAGCTTTCAGTCTAACAATCATTCCTCTGTACTGGAAATTTCCTAAAAGTACAATGTAATATACTTTGCTAGGATATGGATTTCTCGGTTCTTCTAGATTTTTGCAAAATTGTCACCTTACATCCCAAGACTCAGGTCAATATGTTTAAAATGGCATCAGGATTGTAATTTGTGTGAGGTTCCATTCCCAACTACATTTTAAAAATAAAATCCTATAGCTTTCTTTTTTTAAATTGTAACACGTTTTACAAAATTCAAAATTCACAGAAGACTATGAAGTGAAAACTTCCCCTCCATCCTCTTTCATTTGAACATAGTTTCTCTCTTCTCGGCAGCAACTGTGCGATAAAATTATTTGTGTGTGCACTTCTAGAGTCAGTGCATACATAAACCTTAACTTCTACAGATACCCACACCCTGAGCTTCACCAATTTCTTGAAACACCACATTACATTCTAAGTATGTAAAGTGAACAAAGCAGCCTTAAAATAAAAACTTGTTCTTAAGAGAATACATTTATAAAAGCAATTGAAATACAATGTTCAACAAGATCGTTACAATTTAATAGCCTATGAACTCTGTGTTTGACCAGTAGATCTCCTCTATTTAGTCTACAGAATGTTTCAAATATAAGCCATAATTATTTATCAGTGGGTAAAAAAGCAACTTACAGCTTTTTCCTGAAAAATAGGAAATATTGATACAAAGAACCTACACCCTTTCTGTGTGTGTGGGTGTATGTATGTAACTTATAATAAATTTATTCTTTCTAATATACATCATCCTATGAATTTTGATAAAATTACTGAGCCGTATAACCATATACCCAATAAAAACAGAAAGTTCCATCACTTCTCAAAAAGTGTCCCTTGTGCCGACGCTTTTTAGTCAAACCTCTTCCCCAGTTTTGTCCACTGGAAACCAGAGATCTGTTTCTTCTCTTAGTAATTTTGTTTATTGCAGAATTACACAAAAATAGAATCGTAAAACATGGAGGCACAGAAGGCGTCCCTAAATTAGGACACATTTAACATTCATTTTGTTGAATGTTCAAGAGTTTGCTCCTTATTATTATTTTTTTTTTAATTTTTTTTTAACGTTTATTTATTTTTGGGACAGAGAGAGACAGAGCATGAATGGGGGAGGGGCAGAGAGAGAGGGAGACACAGAATCGGAAACAGGCTCCAGGCTCTGAGCCATCAGCCCAGAGCCCGACGCGGGGCTCGAACTCGCCGACCGCGAGATCGTGACCTGGCTGAAGTCGGACGCTTAACCGACTGCGCCACCCAGGCGCCCCAGCTCCTTATTATTATTAAGTAATATTCCACTGCCTGGATTCACCACAGTTTATTTGCGCGTTCACCAATGGTAGGGCATTTGGGTGACCTTCTGATTTGCAATTGTGAACAGTTTCTTCCTTCCTTACTTTTTTTTTAATTTGAGAGAGAGAGAGAGAGAGAGAGAGAGAGAGAGAGAGAGAGAGAGAGAGTGTGTGTGTGTGTGTGTGTGTGTGTGTGTGAGACAGGGACAGAAGAGGCTCTTGACGAGGGGCTAGATAACCCTGATCCTGTGATCATGACCTGAGTGCAAATCAAGAGTTGGATGCTCAACCCACTAAGCCACCCAGACACCCACAAAGTTTCTAAAAACATCCACAGAGAGATGTTTGTATGAACCTAAGTTTTCTTTTCTTTTGAAAAATACCCTAAAACTCACCTGTGCTCTCTCTGTTCATCTCCCCCTACCCACTAATTCCTAGCAATCACTGCTCTTTTTGCTGTTTCAATAGTTTGTCTTCTCAGAATGTCATATGATGGCATCATAACCTTTGCAGCCTTTTCAGATTTGCTTCTTTATTTAGTAATATGCACATAGTGTTTCCTCTATGTCTTTTCACAACTTTATGAGTAATTTCCTTTTAGCACTAAATAATATTCCACTGTCTGAAGTACCAAACGTCATCATCCAACTGAAGGACACCTTGGCTGCTTCTATGTTTTGGCAATTATGAATAAAGCTACTATAAATATTTGTATGCAAGTTTTTGTCTTGATTTTTAATTCATTTGGATAAATGGTAAAAAGTGTGACTGTTGGGTTGTTTGGTAAAAGTGTTTATAGTTTGGTTAAGAAACCAACAAGCTGTCTTCCAAAGTGGCTGTACCACTGCACATTCCCACCAGCAAAGAAGGGAAGTTTCTGTTGCTCCACATCTCTGACACCATTTGATGTTTGTCAGTGTTTTGGATTTGGGCCATTTTAGTGGGTATGTAGTAGTATCTCAGTGTTATTTTAATTTGCATTTCCCCCCATGAAATATGATGTGGAACATATTTTCAAATGTTATTTGTCACCTGTATGTCTTCTCTATTTATCTGAGTATGAAGCTAGAATATGATGTGAATGATGAGAGCTCTCTTCTAAGAGATTGCCAAGATGGAAGAAATCCCATCCTTTAAATAGCCAAATAGGTAAACTCATTGCATTCAAGTTGTCATGATAAACAACAGCTAGTCATCAAGTAACAAATGGACACCATCATTTATCACACGCAGTTTATCTGAGATTCACCTGGTAACAGAGACAGCTATCTATGTTTGCTAATTTGCTTATCCTTAGGAAAAATAAATTTTTCATGTCTTTACAACAGGCGGTAGTTTTTATAACTGGAAGCAAGGTGCTTCACGTTAGGCACTTAACTCCCCACAGAAACTAAACAGTAGGGAACTTATATTTTTTGATGATTTAAAAGCGATGGTGCTTAGGTCCTTGAGAAAGACATTACTGGGTGTTCATTAAATTCAAGAAAAAAGAGCTTCATCTTTAAATAAGATTTACATATATTTCAGAGACAAAGAAGCAATTCAATAATTTACTTAGAGGGGCACCTGGGTGGCTCAGTTGGTTAAGCGTCCACTCTTGATTTTGGCTCAGGTCATGTTCTCATGGCTGTGAGATCAAACCAACCCCAAGTCAGGCTCTGCACTGAGAGTACAGAGACTGCTTGGGATTTTCTCTCTTCCTTCCCCTCTAGTTCTCCCTCACTCACATGGTCTCTCTCTCTCGTTCTCTCTCTCTCTCTCTCTCTCTCTCTCTCTCTCTCTCTCTCTCACTTTCTCTCAAAAAAAAAAAAACTTAGACTAAAATTACTGAGAACTGGGCATCTAGGTGGCTCAGTTATTAAACATTTGACTATGGCTCAGGTTATGATCTCATAGTTCATGAGTTCGAGTCCCCATCATGTGAGCTCAAACCCTGCATCAAAAGAGCAGGAGCCCTGCTTCAGTTGAGCTCTGCTTCTCTCTCTTTCTCTCTCTCCGTCCCTCTCTCTCTCTGCCCCTCCTGGGATTCTTTCTCTCTCTCTCTCTCTCTCTGCCCCTCAGTCACTTGCACCTCTTCCTCTCTCTCTCTCTCAAAAAACAATTTCTGAGAGCTTAAAGTTGGTTAAATTAATGTTCCAAGAAAAAGAAAGACGGAGAAGTCTCTTCTTATTTTCAACAGGAAAAGTTTAGATTATTAGTTAATTAATTTATTTAATGAAAGAGTCAGTGTGAGCACACAAGTGGGGAAGGGGCAGAGGAGAGAGAAAATTTTAAGCAGGTTCCACGCTGATCATGGAGAGCAACAGGGGGCTTGATTTCAGGACCGTGAGATCATGACCTGAGCCGAAATCAGGGGTTGGAAGCTTAACCGACTGAGGCACCCAGGTGCCCCTAAGACTCTTATTTTAATTAATATTAGTTCTTACATCTCCTGTGGTCTTTCTTCAACATGAAACTAAGATTTCCAACATCCTTTAAGATTCAAGTATTATTAAGTCATCCCTTTGCCCATAAACATTCCATCCCACTTCAGAGTAAAAGTCACACCATTAACAATGGACTTCAATTGTTGTCCTTTTTACTGGAATCACATTAAATTACTTACCATTTCCTCAGATACTTTAGATATTTGCACAAATCTCAGTATCTCAGATTTTTCCTCACTGTGCTATTTACATTTGCAAACACTCTTCAATCACTGTGTCACAGTATTGTGTCACTTGTCACAATGTGACTTACATTCCCTGTTATTATTCTAAGGCATTTACCAATATGTAGGCCAAAAACAATGCATTAGTTATTATTAAATTAATGTTTATTTAATGGCATGCAGTTTATATTAAATATTTTTGAAGCAATTAATGAAAAGGTTACAAGAATGAAGAAAGAAGATTCAGTAGGAAGGTATTGTAAAAATGCCATCAAGAACCTGGATTTTATTAAAAGCAAGAGCATGGTAAAATATGAATGAATCCAAGAGCTTATTAAGATTATAGAATCAACCAGGCTTAGTAGTTGGTTGGAGATGGACAATAACATAAAATGTAAAGTGTAAAATCCATGATTTCAATAAACAAAAGAATACTTAATAACATTATCCATTAAAATATAAAATACAGGGGGATCTCTTTGGGGTTAATAATGATTTCTATTTTAGTCATGAGACTAAACACTTCCTCTGCCACTTATCAGATTTTGGAAAATTTTCATGACCACCTAGCACCTCAATTTCCTCATCTACAATAAGAATAAGAGATGATCTATTTCAAATACACATAAAATACTAAAAAGAGTATTTAGCATATAATAAAAACTAAACATATACACACCATTTTGAGGCTATTATATTGTTTTCGTCATTAGTATCTCATCCAGAAGCAAATGGATTTATGGGTATGAGTTTTTAATTATGGATTTTCATGGTGTTATACATAAATCAGTACCTCAGTCCTTTGACAAGCGATTTAATATGAGCTACAAGTTATATAATATTTTTGTTCTTCTGTGAGCTACCAGGTTTTTAAGAAATGCTAATATGTTATCCTCATGAGATAATAGTCTCTCTCTCTCTCTGAACCCTCCCCATCTTAAAATAAATAAACATTTAAGAAAAATTCTTCCAAAAAATAAATACAATAAATTTTTCCAACTACTTTTCTTTTAGTGGAGCCGAGTTCAATCTCTCTCCTTTATTACAACAGAATTGAGTAAAGTTTACCTTGCCTGTTTAAGTTATCTAGTATAATTTTTCCATAATATAATATAAAAATAAATTTAAAAGTTTATTAGTGTCTGTTTTGCTTTGATTCATTGTTTTTGTTTCCAGGAATATGTTCACTTAAGGTATATGAGAATAGCTGGGCATTTAATCATAAGATATTAAAGTTAAAATCATGCATGATTATGTGATGAGGGTTGGACTTCTTCCCAGTGTACTGTCTGTATATATACTATATGGGATTGCAAGCTATGTTGAGATTAGAAAATATTACAATATAAGAAGAATAGAAAAAGACGTGGTTTTCTAATCTCGTTATCCAGCATCATTTCTCCAGAAGAACCAAAATTAATGCTTTCATAAAATTTTATTAAAAGCAATATTACCCAACAGTTCACAAACTCCGTGAGATGTGGCACATATATATGGCTGATACATGACTCTAAAATGATCCTTTTATTTATTTTTTAAAAATAAATCCTGGATACCATTTATCCTATACCCCATTTGTCTATACCACAATTTTTCACAGACCCTATTATCTGACATAACAATTTCAAAATATTCATGAAGCCAAAAATGTATTCTCACTTATGGGGCAGAGCTCACTGAGCAAACTGGAAGCTAAAATTGGACACAGCCTCTTGTGGCCTCAATCTTTTCTCTTGCTGTAACCTGTAGAGCTCCTTAGAGTTACTGATCCTGTCACATCTCTGGGTGAGCAAAGAAAGCATGTCAAAGGCTAAATCAATTTGTGTTTTGGTAAATAGGGTGTGGAAAGCTCAAGTGCACAAGTCATATCCAGCCTGATTTCTGCTTGACCACAACTATTAGATGGAATAAGTAGCAAATATACAGAGTCAAGAGGCCTGCCCTTGACAAGAAAAGCAGAACAATAGAAACGTAGTAATGACTGTCCTATTACCAAAAAAATATATATATAAAAAAAAAGCCAATTGCCTTTCTGAGCTTCCCATTCACCGCCAAGTTGCAGGAAAACAAACAGCAGCTTGGTCTCCTGGTACTGAGAAATACATCAAAAACGTAAACCATTTGCTAACTCATTATTCCTTCATTATAGAGAACTGTGACCATAATTCCATGACCACCAGATGCTTGCTAATAAGCAAATATATCCTTTTTTTTAGGAAAATAAAAGTTGTTCAAAAGAAAAAGTTGGGTTTAAACTACTCAATTTGCCTTTTCGTTCAACATTTATTGCTAATAAGCAAATATTTCCTTTTTTTAGGAAAATAAAAGTTGTTTTCAAGTTTCAAAAGAAAAAGTTGGGTTTAAACTACTCAATTTGCCTTTTTGTTCAACATTTATAAGTATATATATTTTGTGCTACTATATGTTAGCATTATGCATGGCACAGGGAACAATGATGATCATAGAGTAAATACATTCTTGACAGAGAAAGCTTTCATTGTAGTGAAAGCAAGGTATATTCATCAAATGCAGAATTACAACAATGAAAGTGCTATAAGAGAGAAATATGTAGAACATTAAAAGTGTCCTAAAGTTAAAGAATAGCAATATATACAAGTTAATGTATGGTAAAAACCTAAAGTGTATAAAAGACAAACCTATGGAGTTGAAAAACTTAAAGGTTATTTAAATAATATGCTAGCTATGGCTATCTCTTAATAGTTAGGTTACTGAAAAATGTCATAGTCTTTAAATTTTTTATAAAGAGGGATTATAGTTAAAATTGTGAAATAATGTACATGCTTCCAAAGTATGATTTCATTTTCTAAGTCAGTCAGAGAAAGACAAATACCATATGATTTCAAATACCATATGAATATGTGGGATTTAAGAAATAAAACATGCAAAGAGAAAAAAAAAAGAGAGGGAGAGGCAAACCAAGAAATATACTCTTAACTATAGAGAACAAACTGATGGTTAGCAGAGGGGAGGTGGTGGGGGATGGGTTCCATGGTTGATGGGGATTAAGGAGGGCACTTGTGATGAGCATTGGGTGATGTATGGAATTATTTAATTCCTATATTGTACACCTGAAACTAATATTTCACTGCATGTTAACTGAAATTTAAATAAAAACGTTTTTAAAAAAGATAACTTGATCCTAGAAAAATCAGAAAAATGATCAGCACAGAGAGAGCACAAAAATACAATTGTCAAAAAAAAAAACAACAACAAAAAAACAAAAACAAAAACAAAAAATGACACCACAATTGTCATTTTCTAACAAAAGTAAATAGTTGTGTAAATGCAAAACAATTTACTGGGTCAGAGTGTTAAATATTACTGGTTTATTATAATTTATATATAAAGCCTTTCATTGATTTTCATAGATTTCTGTTGTATACAACTACACTGGTGAAAATAATTCCATAAAAGAAATCCTTGCAGATGTGAATGAGATTATTTTTGACAGAAAAGTGAAAGCTAAATTTTCTTAATAATACTCTAACAGTACCAACCATCACCCTCTCACCTCTATTAGGAAGAAGATTTTCATGAATTTTCTGACATTTTCAGAATATTTTAGAGTTATTCCATTGAGATAGAGAATAAAGAACTGGCAAATGCTTTGTTAGCATAATGAGTCCAGGGTATATATTCTGTGAAACAGAGTCTAAAACATAAAGCTTGTGTATTTCATTGAAGCAGGAAATAACTACAGATTCCTCCTTTCCCTTTGCTATGGGATTTTCCTGCTGCTTTTCTTAGCAAGGGATGGAGGTTATCTCTCCACCTTGCAGCATCAGCATTGGTCTTGTAAGTTGTGCTGACTGACAAAATGTAGTGGACATGCATTGAGGGAATTCAGATGCTAGGCCTGAAGAGGACTGGAAGTTTCTACTCTCACCCTCTTGGCAAGTGGTTCTCAAGATGCCATGCAAATAATCCCTGTGCACTGGATTGAAGGATTATAGACCACATGAAGGACCATCTTTGCTGAGCTCCTCTAGAGCTACCATCAGACTGCCTATTGATAGCCAACAACCAACATCAGACATCTAAGTTTATCTTAGAACATCCAGGATCATAGAGTCACAAGATGACTATGGCTTACCAGTGACCCACGGCACAACTTCCAAAAGAGCTGCCCATCTGAGCCCATTCCACAGGGCTGACATACAAGATTATGAGTAAATAAATTGGTTTTTTAAAGCCTTAGGGTTTTGTGTTAATTTGCTATACAGGAAAGGATAACTGGTATATCTTCAAGACATCTGGCTTCTGAAATAAAATTAAATCTGTTCAGGAGACCCTGATAAAGTCTTTTTGAATAATAGGTAAAAATAAAAGGTAAGTAATATACATTGGTACATGACGTGATAAACATTTTACATTTATTGCCTCTAATAATCCTCAAAGTAATAAACATAGTACTTTTCTTATCTCTGCTTTATAGAATATTGAAACATCAAGAGAGATTTAAAATGTTGTCCAAAGTTTCCACAACTAGAAAAACGTACAAATGAATTCAAACCTAGGTCTAACTTTTAAGGCAATATTCTTAACTAGTACACATATCTGTATCTTGTAACTTGTTCCTATCTTTTCATAATTTCCAATAACAGTGCCCATGTCAAGGAGTAAAAATATTGAAACTTGGAATAACACTATAATTTAATATGATAAACCAAATAACAATGCTGTAAAATAACTTTTTTGTATTTTTTTCTCTACTTACACCAAGAATAGAACGCCTTGCTGGCAGAAGCTTAGTAATTATGTCTGTAGGCTGTTTTATGTGCCTAACAGAATACATCATTACATAAAGAACAACTGTTTATGTTTAGCTGGTCAGGGAATAGGAATTGCAGTAACTGAGACATTCTCAGAAATATAACATTGTATAGTAACGAGTTACATTCACTGAGTCATCAGGAAACTCTCACAAAGAGAAGTAAAAATTATATGATAGCAAGTATCAGGTTAGGTCAAGAGAGGACAGAATTTAAAACACAAGCCAACATGTTTCCTTACTATGATGATAACACATGTGGAAATGAATCAAAGGCCAAGTACACACATTCAAATATACATTTCAAATATACATTATCAGATAAATATAACAGACATATTGAAAACACATAAAACATAGCACATCCCCTTTTATTTTTGAATGTTCACAGAAGAATCAGCATGCATCTTATGCATTTCTCAAGTGCACATACTGACAAAAAGAAATGAAATGTTGCTTCTCAGGAGGAAGATCCGGTCTTTTTGAATATTTCTATTTCCAAGATTAAATGACAAAATTTAGTAAAACAATATTAAAAGACTTACCAAGAAAGATTTGCGATCTATGAATTTACAGGTTTAGTAAATGGCATTTAAGAAACATTTCAATCATCCTCTTTTAATGCTCTAAAATAGCATACAATTATGGTAAAACATGACCCATTTCTTTCTCCTTGTATGTGTACACATATAAATAAATGCATGTATTTTGTCTACAC
The DNA here is from genome assembly GCF_016509475.1 of Prionailurus bengalensis. NCBI lineage: Eukaryota > Metazoa > Chordata > Mammalia > Carnivora > Felidae > Prionailurus > Prionailurus bengalensis. The sequence continues at coordinate 22,071,149 of NC_057350.1, read as the reverse complement.
AATATATATACATAACTCTATACATGTATAATTATATATACAATTGTATTTTATTTCTATATACCACCAACAAGTATCAATACTTAAAAATAGATTATAAATATATGCAAAAATATAGAATTTTAAATAGTAAATATACCACCAAAACAGGAAAGATGACAAATAGAGACATACACTATGTTCAAGAATTGGACAACAATACTACTAAGATGTCAGTTTTCCCCGAATTTACCTATAGATTAAAAGCAACCCTAATAAACATTCCAGAAAGCTTTTCTAAAATAAATAAGAAGGGTGTCTAAGTGGCTCAGTCAGTTAAGCATTCGACTCTTGGTTTTGGCTCAGGGTCATGATCTCACAGTTCGTGAGATGGAGCCCCTCGCTGGGCTCTGCACTGACAGCACAGAACCTGCCTGAGATTCTTGCTCTCCCTCTCTCTCTCTGCCCCTCCCCGGACTCATGCACTCTCTCTCTTTCTCAAAATGAATAAACATTTAAAATAACTAAGAAAAGTTGCTTCCTAAATTTATATGAATATACAATGAAAACAGAATAGTTTAATTTACAAAAATAAAACACTGGAACACACAACAAAAGACAAATCAGAATGGTTAATGAAAAAAAACTGATACACTACATATTGTTTTTTAATTTTCTTATGTTTATTCATTTTTGAGACACAGAGACAGAGTGAGAATGGGGGGAGGGCCAGAGAGAAAGGGAGACAGAATCTGCAGCAGGCTCCAGGCTCTAAGCTGTTAGCACAGAGCCTGATGTGGGCCTAGAATTCGTGACCTGTGAAATCATGACCTGACCCAAAGTTGGACGCTCAACCAACTGAGCCACCCAGGCACCCCGATGCACTAAATATTAATGAGAAAGTAGAGTCCAGAATTCTTATGCATTGCTAATTGGTATATAAAATACTACAGATACTTTGGAAATAAATTTTCAGTTGAATGAAATATATTCTCATCTTAGTTTAGTTGTTTTTCTTCTACAAAAAAGATTTACAAAAGAATACTGATTACAGCTTTTTTCTTTTTCTTTTTTCGAAAGAGAACAAATCTGTAAAAAAAAAAAGAAATGTTGAACAGTGTGATATGTACAGCAAATAATATACAAGGAAAAATACTGGTTTAAATGTTCCTGGAAATATCAAATTTGTCCTTTTATTCCATCAAAATACTAAATGACATATTGGGATATGATTTGTAAGCTGTTAAAAATGTTTTTAGGTGAAGCTATCAGGTAAAAATTCATGAGTCCTTGCGTAAAACAATATTGGAGAGAATAATGGGAGCTACTCTGAATGCCGTCCTGGGGTTTGAATTTACTAGTCTGGCCACAGAAGTATAGAGAGGTTACTCAGTGCTAGGCTTATTATTTTCTCCCCTCAAAAGATATTGCATTTTAACTTCAGGTCACTGACCCTCTTATTGACCTTTCATTTTTATTTCCATTGAAGAACAGAATAGGAAACATTAACTTGCAATTTTCTCTAGAGTGATTTTGTTTTTCATGTGTATGCAGTATCTTTTAAAGTGGAATACTAAAGAGACTCTTAAATACTGAGAACAAACTGAGTGTTGATGGGGGTGAGGGAGAGGGGAAAGTGGGTGATGGGCATTGAGGAGGGCACCTGTTGGGATGAGCACTGGGTGTTGTATGGAAACCAATTTGACAACAAATTATATTTAATATAAATAAATAAATAAATAAATAAATAAATAAATAAAGTGGAATACTGAAAGTGTCAACAATGTCTCAACTAATTATATGTGGGTAATTGAGTAATTTACACTTTTTCACAATTAAAAAAAATCTAAGCATTAGATTTCTCATGGCCTTTTACAGACCAATTCAATTGGTAGGAACTGAACTTCAATATTCACTAATATAAACACTGCTTTAAGTAAACCTGAATATTCACAGCAGCATAACTACAACAGGAATATAATTATTTCAACACTTTCTAGCAGGGAAATAACAAAATACTTGAATATTATTATAATGAAATAATGAAATGTTGTGCAGTCTCAAAATAATAAAAGTTAAAATCCTGAAATAACTTATTTTTTCTATCAATACTGAAAATAAAAATAAGGATATCAATGATTAAGATTAATAGTAATATTCTGTGTGACAGATTTCTGTTCCTTGTGTAGGGAACAATAGTTTACTAATTACTTTTTATCTTACCTACCAAGGCTTATAACTGTCAATTGCAAAATATTTCAAGGGTGACCTAAATAGTCATTAAAGATAATACTTAGGTCAAATGAATGAGTGAAAATTTGCAGAGAGAACAGAATTATCTCAATTTTGTTATGTCAAATTTTAGAGTGAATACAGTATGTGAAAAAATGAATTTGTATTATTAAGTAGAACATTTAATAAAACACTATTATACAACATTCAATAAAGCATGTATGTATGTATTTAAACACATATCTCTTCATAGTCAGTGGTTTCTTTTTTTAACACAATATAAATTGTTGGTTTTATTAGTATCATAGTATAGTTTTAATGCAAACTACATATAAACACAATTGTTATTCACACACTTATAGTGTGAAACAATATGTGAAGATCAACCTTAAAGCACTTATAAAAATGAAGATATATAAAATATCTTCCTAAATTAAGTCCAAGGACAACATACACAAAGCAAAAATTTGAACTCGTCAGTAATCACATCGAATATGGACAGGCTGACTGAGCAGGGAAAAATTATTCTAATTTTAAAATTACATAGTTCCAGGTAAAATCATTCAATGCCACTATCTTTGTGTTCTGCACAGACTCCCAAGGCAAACACTGCTTCTGGCTTTCTGAACCACCAGAGACAATTACCCACCTGACCGACTTATCATAGTCCTTTTAGTCTTCTTTCCTGATAGGTCCTTAGGTTCCTTGGAAGGAGGCATATGGATGGGTGTCTTTAGAATCGGATTATAAAAAGCTCGCTCTGGATCAGAATTTCCACAGTGAAACTCTGTAAGATTTCCATCGGCATAGCCACAGCTGTTTGCAGCTGGACAAGGTTTATTTTTTTGCATTTTCCAATCATTCCTTAAACCTTTTTTCTGCTATTTCCTTTTTTTCTGTGTAATTCAGCTTGCCTTGGTTTTTCTTTTAGCCTTTTCTTCTTTCTTCTCACATCCTTCAGCATTTGTTTTCTTTAATCATTCTTGATATTTTTCTTTGCCTTTTCTTGGAAATGTTCTTTCCCCAGTTCTTCTGCTGCATTTTTCTCCATTTCATTAATTTTTTTGGTTCCCTTTCTTTTTGGTTCTGTTCATTCTGAACCCATTCTCTATGCTTTTCTTCAGCAATTACTTTTCTTTTTCAACGTTCTTCAATTTCTTTTCTTTTCTTTTTTTTTCTAGCCGCTAATTTAATTCCTCCAGTGCTTTATGTCGCAGATGGTCACGTTCCTCTTTTTCTTTGCCAATGAACCACAGTTCCCATGGTGTCAGGAGGCTTTCTGGTAGGTGCACCTGTTTCTGTTCTTCTCGGTTGTCGTCTGACTCAACCACACTGGTGTACCGCTGTAACTCCACTCCTTTCAGGCTTGCCACCTTAGCCTTTGAATCATGAGCATCTTCATCCAGGTCTTCCTCATCCACCCTGTCACTATCATTGTAGTCAAAAGGGAAGCTCTGGTGGCCAAGGGGAGACAGCGACATGGTGGAATCACTCAGCTCAGTAGTGGTGAGCAGACCATCACCATATTCAGCCCTGCACCCGGCACTGCTGTAAGGACCTAGACCTGTAGCAACCAAGGACCACATATCCATCGGGGGCAAATCAGCCCCACAGCCTGGCTGCCGACATCTGGCCCATCCAAACAGGCGGGCAGTGGTCTCTTAATTAGAGTGGTATGTCGATTTCTCACAGCCATGACTTGATAAAATTGTCACAGTAGGTCATCCAGATGTGTTTGAACATACATTTTAGATTTTATTTTTAGTGTTTATCCTTCTCTCTTTCCTTTGAACATCTAAAATTCACATGTCACATAACTTCTGGAATTCAACCATCTTTTTGTTGCCAATCAAAATGAGGTTTTATTTCTCTCTATTCTCCCCATTGCCTAGTTCTCACTTTCAGCATAGGTTATCTAGAATTTTAAGCCAAAATTAGAACTTATAATAATATTGCAATATCAACTTTTGACAGTAATTCTTACATTTAATAAAAAATTGATTAAGACATATTTCAATATTGTGTCTTACATTCTCACACTACCTTCCTGGATTTGTTATCATTCTTGTTTTTCTGGGTCTAATTTTTGAGTTGTTAATTTTTTAGGGCTAGTTATAATCTAACTTCTTGTGTTATAAAAATTACATTATTTTATTCTAAAATGAACAATATTTGATTGCATGTCTAGTGCTACATTCAAAATTACATCCCTCAGCCCTTTGAAATAATTGCCATGTTGTCTTCAGTATCTCTTACTGTTGATGGAATGTCCAATGAATTGTATTTTAGAATCTTTTCCTTTCTAATGTCCTTAAGGCTTTCTATCTTTTCTTTGGGTCTTGAAATTTTACCACTTTATCTCTATTGGTAAGAGGTGGTGATTTTAGTGTAAGAACACCCTCGACCCTTTACTGTTTTGTATTTCCTTCCTTAAACTCCTCTCACTCACCATCAGGTACAACTCAAAAAGTGGAAAATTATCAGAAATGGATGCAAGGACATGCTGTTAAGGAAAAGAGATACTGACATTATTTTGATTTGAGGACATTGAGAGAAGCCATAGCTAATTTTGAGGATATCCATATGAGATTTATTCAGCATAAGGGAATAGAGCCAATAATTTTTATGCTGTCCTTCTTCCCTTCATTACTTCTCTATGTTCCCTGAAGCCTTAGAGAAAAATTAATTCCATTAAATAGTAAGATTAATACCCTAACCAAAATATTATATCATGTGTAAATATTTTCCAAATAAAACTTCTAGGTAGAAAGACTAAATAAACTAAGTCACCAAACCCAAAGATGAGCTATAATCTCAGAAGAAATTATTTTAAAAAACACCAAATAAAAGATACATAGACTCCATAATAGAAGAGAAGCAATTTGGCTTATGGTGCATAACAAATTATCAATTATTATTATTTTATGGAAATTAACTCATCACCAAGAGTAACTTGTGGTTTTGATCTTTTTTCATCATTAAAAAAAATTTTTTAATGTCTATCTATTTCTGAGGAGACAGAGTGTGATATGGGGATGGTCAGAGAGAGAGGGAGAGACAGAATCTGAAGCGCTCCAGGCTTCAGCACAGAGCTGTCAGCACAGAGCCCGATGCAGGGCTGGAACCCATGAACCGTGAGACTGTGACCTGAGCCGAAGTCAGATGTTCAACCAACTGAGCCACCCAGGCACCCCTTTCTTTCATCATTATTATCTGGTAATAAGAACAAGAGTCATTACAATTTTTAGCTGCATTTAAATTTAATTTTTTCTATATGCTAGCACTACATATTAAATTATCTATCTATATATATAAATATATATATGTATGCCATTCATATATATGTCATTCATTTATATATATATATATATATATATATATATATATATACACACATATATATTCATAATGTGATAGTGCTATACTTAGAAATCAGATATAAATGAAATGAAAATCCTACTATGATATGCTCGTTATTTAAAGCAAGAATCTTCAGATGTGACCCAGGTGGTCCCAAATATTCTTTCAGCATGTCCATGAAGTTAAAACTAGTTCTTTTTTTAAGTTTATTTACTTTATTTAAAGAGAGAGAGAGAGAGGGGGAGAGAGAGCAAGGGAGATGCAGAGAGAGAAGGAGAGAGAATCCCAAGCAGGCTCTACACTGTTAGCATAGAGCCCAGTGTGGGGCTCAAATTCATAAACTGTGAGATCATGACCTGAGCTGAAGTCAAGATTTGGGTTGTCAAACAGACTAAGCCACCCAGACACCCCTAAAACTACTTTTATATAAATATTAAAACATTATTTGCACTATCCACTCATTGTTGTCATATTTTCACTTTGACAATTTTCAGAGACAATAACGGACAGCAGATTGAATGCAAATGGATTGAATGCAAGTGTATATATGAGAATCCCAGTCTTCCTTTAAGCTAGACATTAAAGAGATTTGTAAAAACTGTATATCAATACTAGGTTTTCCTTAATTTTATTTTGTATTGGAAAATGATTACTTTCATAAAGTCATGTTATTTATGTTATGCAGTTAATGTATCGTTATTTTTAAAAAAAGTTTAATATAATTTCAGTTTAAATTGTATAGATGGAATTAAAATTATGGAGAAAAGTATTTGGTGGGTCTAAATAATTTTTGAATATCTAACATTTCTCTAAAGAAAAAGGTTTTGAATTTTTGGACTACTTGGAAATATATTTAATAACAAATTCATTTATATAAAAATACCTTACTGTCCAATAACTATTCCAGCTGCTAAGTAATATCATATACTTCCCCCCCCACACACACACACACACAGGTGCTCCTAACTTATTGGAGTTTTTCATCTAGTTTCGAAGGACACAGTATGGTTAGGAAATGCATGAGTAGTATTAGAATTAAAAAAAGAATTATTACATATTCAGAAAAAGATTAATTTTTAAGTAATTAAATAAGAAAATAACATTGTTGGGATGCCTGAGTGGCTCAGTCAGTTGAGTGTCCGACTCTTGATATCAGCTCAGGTCATGATCTTATGGTCATGGGATCAAGTCCCACATTAGGCACTGTGCTGAGCACGGAGCCTGCTTGAGATCCTCTCTGTCTCCCTTCCTCCCTCTCCCCCTCTCCCCTCTTAGGCACACTCTCTCTCTCTCAAAATAAATAAACATTTAAAGAAAGAAGAAGAAAATAGCATTAAGAATTTTTTTTTTTACATTGGCATTGAAGAAATGAGATCAAAAGTGACAGAATTTAAGTGAAGAATAGTTTAATGTCTCATTGATAAAGCCTTTATAAAATCTAAGTAAACATTTGGTAGAAAGTTTTTAAAAATGGAATAAACATTGGAAGATCATTCAAAATCATCATTTATGAAGGCTAAAAAACACTGTTGAAACTTACAAGTGAAACAATGAGTTCAGCTGGAGCCTGTTTACATAAGTCAAACAGTGTGTAGAGTGTTTAGCTGTTTTTATCAAGGTCATTTGGCAAATTAGTATGGAAGGACTAAGACTGAGATTCTCATAATGTCCAATCCAAGGTTTATTCTACTACAATGCATCATTTTAGTATTCTTTCACTGTTGCATTTGGTTTGCTATGAATGCTGCCAATCACAAGTAATACTCTAGAAGAATTTACACATTTGGAATATATAATTCTACAATTACACATGAATTTCAGTGAAAAAAAAGAAGTTACACTGAGGACTATAATCACATATATAGCAAAAAAGAAAAAAAAAGAAATTTGGGAGCTGCTAAGAATATTGAGTAATTTAATCATGTCATGAAAACTGTCAACAAGTTACTTCTCACTATGTCATCATTGAAACTAATCCATATACTCATTTAACAAGAAAAATGAAAAAAAAATTGAGTTCATTCACTGGTGCCTATGTTGGTTTATGACTCTTGGCAAGGAATTTCTGGTTTTACCTTTGGCATTTGAAAAGCCTGAAAGTCCACACAGCTTCCAAGGGCTGTAAGGAAATCCTCTCAAGTAAAAGCATACCAAACTGAATTCAACAACTTTACTTGAACCCATCAAAGAACTGACATCAAAAGGCAAATTCCCACCCCAAATTCTGGAGAGATAGACCAATCCAGAGATTCATAGCCAGCAGTCGCACACCTGGAGTAGAAGCCTCTGGAGCCATAACCAGGTAGGAATAGTTAAATGATAATTTTGATGAACCCCTAGAAGTTGAGAATAGAACAGATTGAGACTGAGATTCACCTGGGGGCTGCAATTTCAGGGGGTCCCTCACAATTTTGTAGATTTTTACCTCCAGGAAAATCATTCAGGTTCTCTTCATAAGATTTGAGAAGATCCCTTTATGCCTCTGGCAGAAAGAGAGTAAGACAATCCTTGTGAATATGTCCAATGCTGTTTGATTATAAGTGTCTACTATTGAGGTGGCAAGACTTTACTGGCATTGTCCCAGGGACTTGGGCATTCATTTCTTTCCAGTTCTCTCTAGTCTTGTTGTCTCAGTAAAGAGAGAAAAAAGTTATACCACAAGCAACACTGGTAAGTTTGGTCACAACCAGAGATACAGGTTCACTAAAAGACTGAAACTAGAAAATCTATATGATTTTCCCCATTCCACATGTTACCCCGATATCAACAACAATGTAATAATAGTGAATCACACCTGAAAAAACTGCAAGACTAAGACTCTCAGGGAAGAACCAACAAGAAAAGCCAGAAGTCAAGAGGGGAGACAAAAACAAGGCACCAGAGGAATTTGAAGCCACCAGTAAGTAGTGCAAGTCCTAAGTGGAGGCCAACATAAACGCATACACCAGAGACCTATTTATTTGGTTTTTATTGCCCAAAAAATGAAGGCTGGTTTTCAACAACAACAACAACAACAAAAATAGAAGACAAGCCAAAGGCAAAAAAAAAAAAAAAAAAGATATAGCATAACATGAAGAGACAAAGTAATCATCAGGACCAAACTCAGACATGGTACAGATGCTTGCCTTATTAGTAGAGAATGTAAAATAATTATGTATAATATGATAAGGACGCTAATGGAAAAAAATCCACAATATACAAAACAGATTTGGTAGTAGGAGAAGAAAGATGGAAACACTAACACAATTTTAAAAACATGCAAAAAAATCAAAAACACTATCAATTTGATCAAGTTATGGTGCTCAGTTGTTTGTTCAAACACTAATGTAGATGTTGCTGTAAAGTTATTTGGTAGATGTAATTAAAATCTGCAATCAGTTGTGTATAAAGGAGATAATTCTTGATAATGTGAAGGGCCTCATCATAACTGAAACAAAAATTGAAACAAAAACTGAGGTTCTGAGAAGGAATTCTGATTCAAGATTGTACCACTGAAATTCTGCCTGAATTTCTAGCTGACCAATCTGCCTTACAAATTTTTCAGTTAAGACTACATTATTAATTCCTGTAGGAATTTCCAGACTGTCCCTGTTCTATAGATATTAGACTCACTAAATCCCCACAATCGTGTCACTCAATTCTTAAATCTCCAATCTCTTGCTCTTTCCATCTAGATAGAAAGATTGATCCTGCTGGTTCTGTTTCTCTGGAAATTCCTGACTGATACACTCTTCACAGTGAAACGTAAAGAGAAAAAAAGAAGAAAAAAATAGAAAAAAACTTCCTAGAACCGTAGGACAATTTCAAATGTGCAAAATATGAATTATTGGAGTATCACAAAGAGACAAAAAGAAATAATGGAGCAGAATAAATATTTGGGGTTAACAGTAGCCTAGAACTTTCCAAAAGTAAGACAACAAACCACAGATCCTGGAAGTGCAGAGAATGCCAAGCCAATTAAATATCAAAAACAAAATGAAACAAAAACAAAGATCAAAAGTTGACACCTAGGCATATATAAGACAAGTATAGAAAACAAAATATAAAGATAAAATAGTGAAGCAACTAACTATTTGGTGGTGGTGGTTGGAGGAGGAAGGGCATCTTATCTTTAAAAGAATAAATATAATAATTATGGTAAATTTCTTTGCAGAAACCGCATCAACCTAGAATTCAATATCCAGAGATACTGTCGTTCAAAAATGGAGAAATAAAGATATTTTCAGACAAATAAAATCTGAAGGAATACATTGTTGCATCTTCTTCCCTTTAAGACATGTTAAAAATTTTCCTTCAGGCAGAAGAAAAGTTATATAAGTCAGAAATTATATCTATATAAGGAAGGAATGTCAGAGAGGAAATAAATGAAAGGAAGTAAAACCTATTTTCTTATTCTTAATTGATCTAAAATAACTGATTGTTTAAAGTCATACCAGTAACAATGTTTGGATGATTATAGCCTAAGGTGAGGTGAAATTAATACTGCTACGACTACTACTACTACTACTACTAATGTCATAAGGGATGCAAGGGAGGAATCAGGAATGTAATAAGTTACCTGTACTACATATAAAGTGATATGGTATTATTTTAAAGTAGGCTTAGATTAATTAATTTCCTATGGTATTTATGCCTATTTCTAACCAGGTGAGTGTGTATAATTTCCTCATTTAAAAATGATATATATGTATATATAGAAAGGAGACAACACTCTGGGCTAACACTTATAAACATTTTAAAAGATGCCTAATTAGTATTCTAAGACAGAATGCAAAATGGAATCATATAAAATACTCAATTAAAACTAGAGAAAGGAGGAAAAGAGGGAAACATAAAGAATACAGAAAATAGAATTTTTGATGTATTTGATATAATCAAACTTGATACAATCAAATTATAGCAACGATCATTTTAAATGTGCATGGCTTAAATACAGGAATTTAAATACACTAATGGTCAGGATGAATGAAGTAAGACCCAACTTATTGATCTTGTTGTCTAAAGAAAAATCATTTTAAGTGTAAAGATTCTGATACTTTAAAAGTGAAGAGATGGAAAGAAACATACACCATGCTAATATTAATCAAAAGAAAGCAGGCAGACACAACAAAGCTGACTTCAGAACAAGGTGTCAGGGGCAAAGGGCAGCATTACCTACTGACAAAAGAATCAATTCTCTATGCCAATCGTAAATGTGTAAGCACTTAAGAATATCAAAATGACTAAGGATGGAGTTGAGGGTACGGGTGGGAATGGAAAGGGGACTTGATAGAAATACACAAATCCACTCTTATAGATTTGTCTTAAATACCACTATTTCAGTAAATGCTAGTTCAAGAAGACAAAATATAGTAAATATATAGTTGACTTGAACAGTCCTTCAGTCAATTTGATGTAATAAGCATTTATGGAATAATAAATCATTGAATAATTAAATGAATAGGAATAAAATAAATATGTTGCCTATGAAGATTTCCAAATAATTTATGTAGACAATCTGTCTTAAAAGGAAGTGGAATTTTATTTCTCACTTATTTATTTTGTTTTGGTTTATTTATTTATTTTGAGAGAGAAAGAGAGCAAGCAGGGGAGGGGTAGAGAGAGAAGGAGATAATCCCAAGCAGGTTCCACACTGTCAGCGCAGAGCCCACAAACTGTGAGATCTCATGGGCTCGATCATGACCTGAGCCAAAATAAAAAGTTGGATGCTTATCCAATTGAGCCACCCAAGCACCCCAATTCTTCATTTCTTAATTGTGAGCTGAAAACAGTGACTTTCTTCTAAAAAGTACAGTGTAGAAAAGGCAAGTGTGGGTATAACTTGTCAGTAGAGATACTTACTTGTTGTTATTGGTATTATTATATTTTAATATGTATTTTTGTCTTTTCCTGTATTTTGTTCTAATATATCTCCAATTCTTATACTTCCTATAATATACTCTATTTAATTTTCTTACATAAGTTTCTTGGCCAGAACTGACAGATCCATGTTGAACATAATCATGAATAATTAAATTATTTCTTTTTTTTAGAGTAGTTTTAGGTTTGCAGTAAACATGATGGGAGAGTACAGAAATTTCCCGTATACTCCTTGCTCCCCCCCCCCCCCCCCGCCACAAAGCCCTCCTCATAATGATAAACATCGCTTACCAGACAGGATACTTGTTATAATTGAACCTACAAAGACACCTCATAATCACCCAAAGCCCATAGTTTACTTTAGGGCTCTCTCTTGTTGTATGTTCTATGGATTTGGACAAGCCTATGACACTGTACTCATCACTATAGTTCCATAAAGAATATTTTTATTGCCCTGAAAATCCTCTGTACTCTGCCTATTCAACCCTCCCCCTTCCCAAACCTCTGGCATCCACTGATCTTTTACTGTCTCCATAGTTTTGCCTTTTCTAGAATGTCACATGGTTGGGAGCATATAGTATGCAGCCTTTTCAGATCAGGTCTTTCACCTAGCAATATTCATTTAACTTTCCTCCATGTCTTTTCAGAGTTTGCTAGCTCATTTCTTTTTAGTGCTGAACAATGTTCCATTGTCTGGATGCACCACAGTTTATTTATTCATCTACTGAATGTCATGCTGGTTCCTTCCACATTTTGATGATTATGAATAAAACTGCTATAAACACCTGTGTGCACGTTTTGCATGGTTATAAGTTTCCAGTTCCTTTGGGTAAACACCAATAAGCATGTTTTCTAGGTCATATGTCAACAGCATATTTAGTTTTGTAAGAAACTACCAAACTCTCCTTCAAAGTATCTGTACTGTTTTGCATTCCCACCAGCCAGCAATGAATGAGAGTTCCTATTGGTCCACATCCTCATCAGGATTTTGGGGTTTTCAATGTTTCAATCTGAGCCACTCCAACAGGTGCATAGAAGTACTCCATTGTTGTTTTAGTTTATAGTTCTCTAACAACATAGTATTGGAGCTTCTTTTCATATGCTTATTTACCATCTGTATATCATCTGTGAGGAATCTATTCAGGTCTTCAGCCCAGTTTTAAGTAGGATTGTTTGTTTTCTTATAGTTGAGTTTTAAGAGTTCTATGTATATTTTGGCTAACACACCTTTATCAGATGTGCCTTTTGCAAATATGTTCTCCTAGTCTGTCATTTGTCTACCCATTCTCTTGACATTGTCTTTCACGCAAAGCCTCTAATTTTATTAATATAAATCCAGCTTATTAATTATTTCTTTCATGATTATGCTTTGGTATTATATTTACAAGGCATCATCACACCCAAGATCATCTAGGTTTTCTTGTATGTTATTTTCTAGGAGTATTATGTTTTACAATGAGGTCGATGATTCATTTTGGTTTAATTTTTGTAAACAGTGTAAGATCTGCATCTAAATTTATTTTATTTTATTTTATTTTTTGCATGTGACTACTCAGGTTTTCCAATGCTATTTGTTAGGGAGACAATTATCTCTGTTCCATTGTGTTGCTCCTTTAAAAAAAAAACACTTTTATTTTTAAGTTTTATTTATTTATTTTGAGAGAGATAGTGCTTGTGCACATGAGTAGTCAGGGAGGGGCAGAAGGAGAGAGAGAGAGAATCCCAAGCAGGCTGAGCACGGAGACTGATGTGGGGCTCAATCTCACAAATCCTGAGATCATGACTTGAGCCAAAATCAAGAGTAGGACGCTTAAGTAATTGAGCCGCCCAAGCACCCCTGCCTCTTTTTTTTTTTTTTGAAGTCACAGATTAATGAAGTGGTTTCCTATGCCATTCATACCTATTTCTTATCAGGTTAATGTATATTATTTTCTAATTAAAAAACATTTTCAATTATAAACATATATTAGCCTGCTTTGAGATCACATAATTTTATCACATTTTAGTTGATTACTGAAATATTTAAGAATATATTTTTTTAGATTTAGGTTATGCTTTCAGTCTTGAACTAAACTTTTCTTCATGATGACACAGTATTTTTAAAAGCATGTTTTAGGGGTGCCTGGGTGGCTCAGTTGGGTAAGTATCCAACTTTGGCTCAGGCCATAATCTCACAGATTGTGTGTTCAAGACCCACGTCAAGCTCTGTGCTGACAGCTCAGAGCCTGGATCCTGCTTCGGATTCTGTGTGTCTCTCTCTCTGCCCTTCCCCCACCCATGCTCTGTCTGTCTCACTCTCAAAAATGAATAAACATTAAAAAAATTAAAAAAAATAAAAACATGTATATAATTAGCAAACCCTTCATATAAGATGTTCCATTTGTATCCATGAAAAAAAATAGATATTTTTGTAACAATTTCCTAATAATTACAGGCATTTCACCAGTTAATCCTGTAGTTCTTAGAAAGTATCCCAAGGCCTCATAGCAAACTCACAGAAACACCAAATAATATTTTAAAATTTTAGTGAAACCCAGTGAGATATTTGGATTCTGTGCATTCTATTTTACAACTACATCACACAAGGAGCTATTATCTGTTTTGGTCTGGGTATCAAAAAAAAAAAACACAATTATTGAGAAACTAAAGTAGTTATAACCCATGAAATATTGGTATCTCTGCTTTAGTAACTTTAATGAATGATAGAGCTTGATAGCCACACATGGTTGAATTGCTTTAAATTTTTCATAGCATCAGCATGATTTCATAACATATCAATATTTCTCTCAGACACTAGATATATTTTATTAAAAATGAAATATAAAAAATTTTCTAAGGGGAAAAGTTGTAATTGTGTGTGTGTGTGTGTGTGTAAAAGAGAGATACAGAAAGAGATTTTTTAGGAAAAGATCATAGTAGAGAAAGAATGGCTCAAGACAGCCAAATCAGTGTTTTTAAATATTCTAAGAGCAAATCCAAACTACTCTAATTATAACTGCTGATAATGGTGATTGATGGAAGAAAAATATAACAGACCTATCGAGGAGTAAGTCATACGAAGACATGGAATATAATTTAAGGATGTTTACATAACAAGAAATAAATTGAGATTAAGGATGGGAGTGTGATACTTAGGTCCTATTCATAGACACAATTAAGAAGAATATTAAATCATGCACAAAGTACAACATGTGACATGATAATGAGGTTGAATTATTTGGCCAATTTAATTTTGATTTTAGTACTGTTAAATAGCATTTTTATTAGTTTGTAAGATGCATCACAAATCAATCCAATGTGACTTTAAAGTCACCTTAAAATGTTTTTCAGTTTAATTTTCTTTTACTTTAATGAAGATTTTTAATGTTTAAGATGAATCAATGGCATTTTAAGCTGTTATACTGGACATAATACATTGGTGATACATGATTTTTTGTGATTACCTAAAAATAAATTTTACCAGAGCCAATTTTCTTAATTCCACTAAATAACAAGTATACTGAGGGCAAGAATGCAGGATGGAAATTGTGAATCTGTAGATTCAGTGAATATCCAGTGCAGTAGTCTTAGAAATATAGTTAAATATGTCTTACATACCTTCCTAGTATCACTTCCTTCACCTTCAGGTATGTTTTTATACTTATTTTGATTTAGGAGTATCTAGATATCAAAAAACTAAAATTTTCCTTAAAACTATTTAACTATATAAATTTCTATTTCCACTATGTATTGTACATTCCTGTGATGTGAAAATCAGTGAATATCAGACATTTCAAATAGGGAAGCTAGACAGAAAACTTGGGTTGAATGATCCTGTTTGTGTAAATTCCTCTATAAGATATGGTCCCAAATGCATAATCAGGAAATGTTATTTCCTAAAGTGGAACTTGGCCTCAATGCACAACCTTCTTTGATTGAATTTCCACTGGCAACACTTCTCTGCATGAATCCAAGAGATAGATAGATTAAATATGACTTTATAGAGGGTTCATTTTCTCCTACTTCCAACTAGGATGATTACATGTAGAGTTACTCTAGCCTCACTGTTAAAGAAAACCCATACTTCAATAAATAAATTTAAAAAAAATTAAAGCTTTTAGCTCTAGAGGGAAAGCAATCTACCATCCAATACGAAAAAAAAATAGAGAATAATTTCATCATTTATGAAACATTCTTGTTAATATTAATATCTCACCTTTAATTGGTTCCTCTGGACATTCAATCAACTCAGCATATTCAATTTTACTGAGAACACAACTGTGAATATATTCAAAAGTTTCAAAGAGTATAACTGTTAAAAGTGCAGACAGGAAATTATGGTCATTAAGTCTCATACAGCTTCAACTACTTTTGAAAGTATTTTGACATTTTGTAAATATATTAAAGAACCATTGACATAAAAATTGTATGTTAAGTTAAACTGTATTATTTATTTTTTTAGAAAAACATTCATTTTTGACAGGGAATAGTTTCAAAGGAAACTTGCTGATGGGATTTAGGAGACTTGTAAGTATATATGTACTATATTATTTTTTTGGAGTTTTAGGAAAAAAGATTCTACCCCAAGATTTTATTTTCAACCCTTTAAAAAATCTTAGGTCCTTAAATATCTCAGACAACAATATTTATTGCCACCTTTATAATTTGATCAAATATATCCTGATATGAAATAAATATGGATATAACCCTACTTAGATTTAAAGAACAAAATTGCTTCCATTCGGAATAAATATTTTTTTTTTGAGACAGAGATAAAGAGCCCATGCACAAGTGGGGAAAGAGCAGAGGGAAGAAGGGAGAGAGAGAAAGAGTAAGAGTGAGGGGGAGAGAGAGAGAGAGAGAGAGAGAGAGAGAGAGAGAGAGAGAGAGAGAGAGAAAGAATTTAGTAGCCCAACATCAGGCTAGATCCCATGACCCTGGGATGGTGATCTGAGCCAAATTCAAGAGTCAGTCTCTTAACCGACTGAGCCACCCAGGAGTCCTGGAATAAAACTTTTCTGTGAAATATTCTTTCTTAGAATAAATACCAGAAATTACAGTCACATATCAACATAACTACATAAATATAATGAAACCACATGGAAAACTACAATATTCTCTAAATCCATCACTCAGTTTTTCACTTACAAGTCTCAGCCCTATAGCATTACCCATTGAAATCACTCTACCAGTTCAAGTATGGGTGTAGATTTGGGTATCCTTGCCTATCTTTTCATATCACGGTACGCTCATAATTAACGAACAGTGATTTATACATAGACTTAAATTATTTTATAATTTCCCAATTTATAATTCCTAACTTTGAAATACTACCAATAAGATTCAAAATGTACTTGAAAACAAGGTCAAGTAACTAGTTTTAAAATTTTTGAAACAAGAGATTAAGAAATATACCAAAAGTTGTACACTATATCCTGCTTGAAATCTATACATAAATTACCAACATATAGAAAATTACCTTGAAAAAGTACTTGAAATAGTCCAGGTTATTTTTAAAACCCATCTCATACAATGACTAGAGCACAAACCCAAACTTTAGCAAGATAAGACATTACTCCACAGGATTTTTTAAAATGTTCTCCTAAGTAATAGCATGTGTTTTTGCTAGTGCTGTACTGACTATGGACTTATTTTGCATATTTTTAAATTCTTTTCAAAGTAGAGTTCTTTCTATACACACAGTTATACATACATAGTTATAATTTCATTATGAAAGTAACTTGTGTCAAAATATCTCTATTTAATATCTCTTATCTCTATTAAAGGCATCAGGTGGTTGGGCCTCTGACTTCAGCTTAGGTTATGATCTCTCAGTTTGTGGGTTCGAGCACTGGGTCAGGCTTTGTGCTGACAGTTCAGAGCCTGGAGACCGCTTTGGATTCTATGTCTCCCTCTCTCTGCCCCTCCCTGACTTGTGCTCTCTCTCTCTCTCTCTCTCAAAAATAAACAAACAAACACAAGCGATGGACTCTGTTATTTTTGAAATTGTATGAAAACAATATTTGCTCTACTTAATATTCTAGTCTACTAATGTTGGCTAGAAGTTCTGTAGTTTCAAATATATTACTTAAATAAGCTAAAACAATGAAAAATCTCCTCTGTAAATTTGGCTTGTGCTGCCTATTTTTGTTTTGTTTTGGTATAAATTCTTGTATATGGAATTTTTTGTTGCTGTCCAAGAAAATGTTTACAACAGTCTTGATTGATATTTACAAATTTTATTCCAGAAAGAATTTTTAAATCAACTCATACTTTTATAGCAGTATTATTTTACTTGTATTTTATTTGTTCATGAATACATTTGTTACATGTATTTTATTTGTTCATATTTTAATTCATGTTGTTTTATAAACCATACTGTTAGATTTAGCTCTTTTGAAATGAGAAATTTTGTTACCATATAAAACCAGATTATGTGGTAAACTTGATTTGTAAGGTGTGTATGTTGCATTATTTTTGTAGTGCTTGAGTGTAAGATCTTCAGTATCATATTTATCTTCCATTACAAGGTAAATACTGTGTGATAATATCTACTTCCAGGGAGGGTATAGTAGAAACAACAGGCCAATACTTCCACTGAAAGAATTAGAGAAAATGAATATATATTTCAAATTGCATTGTAAAGATATTTGAGAGATAGGTATCCTATTATTAATCAGACTCTACGTTCAAATAGTCTTAGATAAGTCTTCAATTGTAATGAAAGAGATTTAAAGTTTAAATCATATGCTAATCCTCTCTTCCACCTATTATGGCATTTTACATCATCAAAAATTATTCTTTATATGACAGCTTAACTTGTGGAGTGCTAAATAACATAATAAATATCATTCACATTTAAATTCATTTCACTCATTTCCTAAAATATTTGTTTTTAATAGATCAAGGTTCTACCTGTATGACATTTCTCCTCCTTGTAGAACTTCCTATAATATTCCATATGTGCTGGTAATAAATCTTATCAGTTTTTGTGTATCTGAAAGTTATATATATCCTTCATTTAAAAAGAAAAAAAATATTTTCACTGTGTATAGAATTCTCACAAAAAAGGGAGAAATCATTTGCAAATATATGTAACAGTCTTATATGCAGAATATATATTTTAAAATCCTACAACTCAGCAAGAAGTCATAAAACTACATCTAAACATTACAATTTTTTAATAGCCATTTCATCAAAGAATACATGTGTATGACAAGTAATCAAGTGAAAAATTATTCATGAAATAATTTTTTTAGGATAATGCAAAACAAAATCATTAGATTATACCACTACAATTCCTCTGAAATAGTAAAACTGTAAAATGATTGTACTAACTATTGGAAGGATGTGGAACAATTGTAACACTCATTTACTGTGGGGGTAATTGCATAAACACTTGTGAAGACAATTTTACAGTTACTTAGAAATGTATATATTCACCTACTAAATCACTTAGCTATTACATTCTACATATTTATTCCAAATAAATAAATATGCCCATCCAAAGACTTGATTAATTGCAGATGTATTTGTAAAATCAAGAACCCAGAACCAACCTAACAAAATTTTGCTTATCCATACAATGGAATACTACTCAACAATTAAAAAGAATGAAGTAGTGATATAAACAAGGATAAATTTGAAAACACTTATGTTGAGTTTTTTAAATGTTAAATAAAAGGCATGTAGTGTACAAAAAATTTATATAGAATTCTTGAAGATATGATCTAATCTATAGGGACAGAAAACAGATCAGTTGTTGCCTGTAACCAGAAGGTAGGAAAGATGGAATAATAAGAGGTATTAGTCACAAAAAACCTTCTTGTAGGTTTGTATATGTTCACTATTTATATATGTCAAACCATACCAAGCTGTATTTCTAAATCAGCATATACCATTGTGAAAGTATAGATTAAAAACAAATCCTAGGAAATAAGAAGACATATCTCAGTAGTCTGTCTTTGTAAAAATCAAGAAGCTTTGGGGGTGCCAGGGAAGCTCAGTCAGTTAAGCATCTGACTTTGGCTCAGGACACGATCTCATGGGTCCTGAGTTTGAGCCCCGCATGGGGCTCTGTGCTGACAGCTTGGAGCCTGGAGCCTGCTTTGGATTCTGTGACTCCCTCTCTTCTGCCACTCTACTGCACATTCAAGGTTTCTCTCTCCTTCAAAAATAAACATTAAAAAACTTTTTTAATTAAAAAAAATAAAAACTGTATTTTTCAACAAAGGTCAAGGCAATTCAATTTTAAAAAATAATCCTTTAAAAAATATTCTAAAATAATTTCTATCCATAAGGAAAAATCTCTACCCCAAACTCACATTGAATTAAAAAACCCAAAACGGATCATAGATATAAATACAATACTTAAAATTATAAAATATCCAGATTAAAACATGGAAGAATATAATTTTAACTGATTTGGCAAAAATATTTTAGGTAGGACAAGTTGTACAAGAAAAATATCAGTAAGTTGGACTTCACAAAAATAAAACAAAATTTTTTGACACATTGTTAAAAATGAAAAAAATGAGTCAAATAGTAGAAAAATATTTTGAAAACACATCCGAAAAACCACTTAAGCATACATTAGTAATAATAACATAAACAGTTAACAAAAGAAATATTTGAACAGACACATCATAAAATAAGATATATGAGTGGCAAATATATGCATAAAAATAGGTCTGTCATCATTACTCATGAAAAGAATACCAATAAAAACAAAACTGAGAACCTCAACAGATCAATTCCATGCACTAAGTGAAAACAGCTCAATGCAAAAGTGTACATATATATGATTCAATGCACATGGTATTCGGAAAAGCCAAACCAAACTAAGTGATTTCCAGGAGCTGGAGAGATGGAGATAACTGCTTAAAAGAGATACAAGAACATGTAAATGTTCTATACTTTGATTTCTGTGTTGGCTAAATCAGTGTATAATTTTTATGCACAATTTATAGGACTGTATACGTAAAATACTGTATTTTACTGTATAGAAAGTATATCCCTCAAAACCGACTTAAAATATCTAACAAGACTGGTTAGGAGAAAGGCATATGGAGAGAGACTTCAGTTACTAATATCAAAATTGAAAAAGGATATATTATCATGAATCCTATAGATAAAGAAGAAAACAGAATATTAAATTCTTTTTTTTTTAATTTTTTTTTCAACGTTTATTTTTGGGACAGAGAGAGACAGAGCATGAACGGGGGAGGGGCAGAGAGAGAGGGAGACACAGAATCGGAAACAGGCTCCAGTCTCCGAGCCATCAGCCCAGAGCCTGATGCGGGGCTCGAACTCACGGACCTCAAGATCGTGACCTGACTGAAGTCGGACGCTTAACGACTGCGCCACCCAGGCTCCCCCAGAATATTAACTTCTTTATGTTAGTACATTGACAATGTAGGCAAATCTGATAAATTCCTTGCAATACTTCTTACCAACACTGAAATAAGAAAAAAAGTAGAATTTAGAAACTGAAGAGTAAGCCTTGTATCTGCTAAAAAATAATTTTATAATGAAAATAGTTTCTGAAAAGCACATCCAGGAACGGATGGCTTAACTGCATAAAGTTTTAAATATTTCAGGATGAGATACCAATGAAGTACAGATATTTGGAGGGGAAAAAAGGAAATGAACATTTTTCATATCATGAGCTTAGATACAACTCAAGGCAAGATCAACAGGTAGTAAAGAATTTTCACCATCACAACAAACTAAAAACATAGACAAATGTATATAAAACATTTATTTTCAAATATTTAGACAATAGGTATTTGTATGGGATAAATTATGCTCCCCATTCAGATGATGAAGTCCTAACCCTCAGTTCCTCAAATGTCACTGTGTTTGGAGATAGGGCTTTCACAAGTTAATTGAGGTAAAATAATGGTGGTTTCTAATGCAATATGGGTGGGTCCTAATGTTAATGTGACTGGTGTCATAGGAAGATGGTCAACACTAAACAAAGACAGTCATCTACAAGGCAAGGAGAGAGACCTTAGAAGAAAGCAACACTGCCAACCCTGATCTCCAACTTCCAGTTTCCAGAATTATGAGAAAAGAAATTTATGTTGTGTAAGCCACCCAGTCCGTGGTACCTTGTTACAGCAACCCTAGAAAATGAATAAACATTGCAGAACTGTGATCTTGAGAAGAAAGTAACAAGGTAAGCCCTGTTACCACCAAGACTTTCTGCCTGTACCCAATTTTTGGACTGCAGCACATAAGGAAGTAATTAAACAGAGTAGTCCTGTCCCACTGACTTGAGGACACGAATATGGTCGTTTTTGGAGGCTGAAGGTGATGAAATTTGAAGTGTAGACTACTACTAAAGAGAAGTCGTTTCTGAAGATGTGAAACTCCAAAATCTTTATAGGTGTCCTCTTAAGTCTTTGGCTGCGTAGTAAACTACACATATGTAAGGGAAAATTCCATGAAGCCTAGCAAAATACTCCAAAATCATACTAGAATAGAAGATGTTTGATTTCTGTCTAATTAAAAAAGAGACACCTTTTTAAAAACCTAATGAAATTAGCATAGAACATAAAAAGTCATTCATTAGTCTTAGGGCTTAATTAGCTTTAAAACAATGTCTACTCTAGATCCATCTTATCATACCTTAATATAAATGTTCAAAGGATCAACATAATTTTCAAGTAACTAATCTTTCTGCCAATACTAACTTCAACACCTGATAAAGGGAAAAATATTATGCAAAGACACAAAAATATATTAAAGTGTTAAGCATTCATTAAATTTACCCAAGAGAAGGAAACCATATGTTCACATAAAGTCATGTTCACATAAAGTCTTGGTCACAAATGTTCATGGCAGTTTTATTTATAAGCATCCTAAACGAAAGATAACCTAAATGCCCATCAAAAGTTGAGTGAATGGGGGCACCTGAGTGGCTCAGTCGGTTAAGCATCTGTCCGACTTTGGCTCAGATCATGATCTCGCAGTTTGTGAGTTTGAGCCCTGTGTTGGGTTCTGTGCTTACAGCTCAGGTCCTGAAGCCTATTTGGATTCTGTCTCCCAATCCCTCTGCCCCTCCCCTGCTCTCACTCTGTCTGTCTCTCTCAAAAATAAATAAACATTAAAAATTTTTTAAAAAGTTGAATGAATGAAAACATTTTAGTATACATACAATGGACTTCCAGGAATGAAAAAATAAAATAACCCACAAGGATTAATCAAAATAATTATGTTGATCAACTTTTCATGTAACTATACTTTCTTTTGTAAAGTATGTGGTCAAATATTTTGCAAATTTGTACTGGGCTGTTTTTATTCTCATTAATGATTTTTAGGAGTTCTTTATCTATTCCCTACATTGTCATTTGTCAAAAGATAGACAAAAATCATTTCATATTATGTGATTACATTATAAGATTCTAAAAATAAAAATTCTATAATGACAGAAATCTGATAATGTATTTCTTTAGAAATTTTCATTTTGATACAATGGGATATCACCTCCTCCCTGTCAGAATGGCTGAAGTCAACAACACAAGAAACAACAGGTGTTGGTGAGAATGTGGAGAAAGGGGAACACTTTGCACCCCTAATGGGAATGCAAACTGGTACAGCCACTGTAAAAATACTAATTGAAAGGAATACATGCACCTCAATGTTTATAGCAGTACTATCTACAATAGCCAAATTATGGAAACAGCCCAAGTGTCCTTCAGTTGATGAACCAAAGAGCCACTTCTTTATCCAAAGAAGATGCGGTACATATAAACAATGGAATATTGTTCAGCCACAGAAAGAATGAAATCTTGTGATTTGTAACAATATGAATGAAGCTAGAGTATTATGCTAACCAAAATAAGTCAGGAAGAGAAATACAAATATCATATGATTTCACTTACATGTGGAATTTAAGAAAGAACATAAATGGGCAAATGAAAAGAGAGAGAGAGGCAAAGCAAGAAACAGACTCTTAACTATAGAGAACAAATTTGACATTGTGAAATTGATAAAAACTTAAAAAAAATAAAAGAAATAAAATAAATGTTCTGTTTGAGAGCATGTATAATAAAGCTTATTTATGCACATCTCTGGAGAAAAGTATTATTGATTTCCCTTGACATTTCCTATACAAAGTGTTTGAAAGTGTACAAGTATCTTTCGCACCAACAGTTGGTGTAAAGATGCTGTTCATTTTACCATTCTAGTGGGTGTGTAATAGTATATTCTGGTTTTATTTTGCATTTCCCTAAAGAGTAATTATGGTAAGCAGTTTTTCATGTTATCTGTCATCTAGATATCTTCTTCAGTTAATTCTCTGTTCAAAATTACCCCTGTTTGTGGGAATGATGTTGTAGTCTTAATACTGAGAGTTAAAAGAAATCAACATATTATAGACATACGTTTCGTGAACTACACAAAAAGGAAAATAAAACCTGAAACAAAATTGAAATCATAGCACAAAATTGGTTGATATAAATCCAAATATATAACCATTTTAAATAGGAATCGTAAATAGTCCAATAAAAACAAAGATTCTCACAATGCATACAATAAAAAGACTTAACTGTATATTGTTTATGACACATCCATTTTACATTTAAAGATTCAGATAGGTTAACAGAAAAGGAATAAATAAAAATATACCATGCTAATGATGATTAGATGAAATCTGGGATAGCTATATTAATTGCAGACAAATCAAATTTCCATACAAAGAAAGTTATGAGGGATAAAGAAGGGCCACAAAATGATAAAGAGGTTAATTCTTAAGAAGTCACAACAATTCTAAACCTGCTTGCAACTAACAACAAAATATCTAAATATGTGGCCACAAAACTGATAAAATTCAAGGTAGAAATATAAAATTCAAGGTCCTAGGTGGAGACAACAACATTCCTCTGCTAATAATCAATACATGGAAAACCCATTGAAAAAAGGGTATAGTTGGTCTGTACTGCATTATCAAGTAACTTGATCTAATTGACATGTTTAACACTTCTGTTAATTAACAGCAGAATACACATTCTTCAAGTTTGCATGGTACTTTTAAAAGATAGGACACATTATGGGACATAAAACATATCTTAACAAATTAAAAACAATAAAAATTATTGTTAAATACAAAGTATTCATGTATTGTTAAATGTATTGTTAAATACAAAGTATATTCTCCTACTGCAGTGGAATTAAATTAGTAAACAACAGGAATATAGCTGGGAAATACTCAAATATGTTGGAACTAAACAACACATTTTTAAATAGCACATGGGTCAAAGAAAAAGTTTCAAAAGAAATTTAAATTTTTTTTAATTTAATTAAAATGAAAAAATTCAGGGGCGCCTGGGTGGCGCAGTCGGTTAAGCGTCCGACTTCAGCCAGGTCACGATCTCGCGGTCCGTGAGTTCGAGCCCCGCGTCGGGCTCTGGGCTGATGGCTCAGAGCCTGGAGCCTGTTTCCGATTCTGTGTCTCCCTCTCTCTCTGCCCCTCCCCCATTCATGGTCTGTCTCTCTCTGTCCCCAAAATAAATAAACGTTGAAAAAAAAATAAAAAAATAAAATGAAAAAATTTGTCTAAATTTTTGATATGAAGCAAAATCTGTTCTTAGAGGAAATTACTATCATTAATAATGATATTTGAGAGGCACAAAGTTATAAAATCAATAATCTAAACTTCCATGATATTGCAATTTGTAATAATAAATATGTGTTTAATCATCCTCCCTTTTCTGGCAAAGAGCTCCTAACACCTTTGGAATCTCCTAACTTATGAGAGTGTTAAAGTTGGCTGGATACTCACAACAATCCCTGTTCAACGCCACCTCAGTTTATGTTAATGAGGTGACTTTTGGACAGTGTCTTGGGATGGGCCTGGTCAACATGAAGACCAAGTGATTCCAGGATTGGAACTTTCAGCTGCTCCCCAGCACACGCCTCCAGTGAAGGGAGAAGCACGGAAACTTGAGTGCAATCGTCAACTACCAATTATTTAATCAATTGTACCTATGTAATGAAGCATCCATACCCAAAAGTACAGAGTTCAGAGAGCTTCTGGGATGGTGAACATGTACAGGTGGTGGGAGAGTGGTGTGTCCAGAGGAGTTATGAAAGCTCTGCACCCCTTTCCCTATACCTTTCGCTATGCATCTCTTCAAAAAAAAAAAAACACAGAGAAAAATCAACATAGCCAAAAGCTAGTTCTTTTTAAAAAATTAATAAAATTGCTATGACTGTAGCAAGACTAACAAAAATAAGATTCAGAAAGCGAAAATACTAACAATATCATAACTAAAGAAGGAATATCCCCACTAATCTCAAGGAAATGAAAAGGATAATAAAAGACCTCTATGAACATCTATGCCCACAAGTTTGATATCTTAAATGAAATGGGAAAAAAATCTCAAAAGACAAAACGACCAATATTCCTAAATGAGGAACAGATAACCTGAATAGGAATATATCTCTTAAAGAAACAGAATCAATTATTAGTTATTTTCCAAAAAAAAAAAAAGCATTAGACCCAAAAGATTTTACCAGTGAATTCTAACAAACGTTAAGTGTCAAAATTACACCAATTCTCTGTAATCTATTCCAGAAGATAGAAGAAGAGGAAACATTTCTATATGAACACATGAGGCCAGCATTACACTAACATCAAAACTAGGCAAAAATTTAAAATTACACCAAAAATAATCAGGCACCTATGAATAAACCTAACCAAAGAGGTGAAAACCTCTACTCTGAAAACTATGTAAAATATTGATGAAAGAAATTGAAGACAACACCAAAAAACTGGAAGATATTCCATACTCATGGATTGGAATAATAAATATTGTTAAAATGTCTGTACTAACCAAAAAAAAAAAAAAAAAAAAAAGAAAGAAAGAAAGAAATAAAGAAAGAAAGAAAAAAGAAAGAAAAAATCTTTATAAAGTAGCATTCAATGAAATCCTTATAAAATACCAAAAGCATTTTTCACAGTACTAGAACAAACAATCCTAAAATTTGTATGGAATCACAAAAGACCCCAAATAGCTGAAGAAATCTTGAAAAAGAAAAGCAAAGCTGGAGGCATCACAATTCAAGACTTGAAGGTGTACTACAGAGCTGTAGTGATCAAAATATTATGGTACTGGCACAAAAATAGACACATTGATCAACAAAATATAATCAAAACCCACAAATAAAGCCACAGTTATCTGGGCAATTAATCTTCCATAAAGCAGGAAAAAAATATCCAATAGGAAAATGACAACCTCTTTAAAAAATGGTGTTGGGAAAACAACACTGGTGTTGGACAGCAACATTCAAAAGAATGAAACTGGACCACGTTCTTATACCATACCAAAAAAAAAAAAAGGGGGGGGGTTAAAGACCTCAATATAAAACCTGAAGCCATAAAAACCCTAGAAGAGTACACAGGCAGTAATTTTTCTGATATCGGCCGTAGCATCATTTCTCTAGACAGGTGACTTGAAGCAAGGGAAACAAAAGCAAAAAAGTAAACTATTGGGACTACATCATAGAAAACTTCTTGAACAGCAAAGGAAATGATTAACAAAATTAAAAGTCAATTTATGGAATGGGAGAAGATCTTTGCAGATGACATATCCAGTAAAAAGTTAGTATCCAAAATTTATAAAGAAATTATGCACCTCAACGCCCCCAAAATAAATATTCCAATTAAAAATGGGCAGAAAACATGAACAGAAATTTTTCCAGAGAAGGCATACGGATGACCAACAGACACATGAAAAGATGTTCAACATCTTTCATCACCAGGGAAATGCAAATCAAAACCACCATGAGATATGACCTCATACCTGTCAGAATGGCCAAAATCAACAACACACATATTGGCCAGAATGTGAAGAAAAAAGAACACTCATGCACTGTTGATGGGAATGCAAACCACTGCAGTCATTATAGAAAACAGTATGAAGCTTCCTTAGGAAGTTGAAAATAGAACTACCTGATAATCCAGCAATTGCATTATTGGGTATTTACCCAGAGAATTAAAAAACACTAATTTAAAGGTATACATGCACTCCTATGTTTATTGCAGCATTATTTACAATAGCTTAATTGTAAAAGCAGCCTAAGTGTCTATCGATACATGAATAAAGAAGTAGTGTGTGTGTGTGTGTGTGTGTGTGTGTGTGTGTGTGTAATGGAATATTATTTAGACATAAAAGAATGAAATCTTGCCACTTGTAACTACATGGATTGAGCTAGAGAGCATTAGGTTAAATGAAATAAGTTAGAGAAAGACAAATGCAATGTGATTTCAGTCACAGGTGGAATTTAAGAAACAAAACAAATGAGCAAAGGGAAAAAAGAAAAAGAGAGAAAGAGAGAAACCAAGAAACAGATTCTTATTTAGGGAAAACCAACTGATGGTTACCAGAGGGGGGTTGAGTGGAGAGATGGGTGACATAGAAGATGAGATTTAAGAAGTGAATCCTTCTCATGATGAGAACTGGGTGAAGTATAAAACTATTGAATCATTATATTATTCACCTGAAACTAACATTACACTTTATGTTAAATACTTGGAATTAATCTCCTCACCATCTTGAGGAGAAACAAGCTAGTCAAAAATATATTACTAAGAAGAAAAACAACAAACTAATATCTCTCACAAGCAGAGATGCAAAAATCCTTAACAACAATGACAACAACAACAACAACAACAAAATATTAGAAAATTGAAACCAAAAACGTATAAAATAATTATATGCCACCACCCACCAAGTTTGCAAGACTGATTAAACGTTCAGTTATTTTTTAAAAATTTATTTTAGAGAGAGAGCATGGGAGAGGGGCAGAGAGAGACAGAGAGAGAGAGAGAGAGAGAGAGAGAGAGAGAGAGAGAGAGAGACTCAAGCAGGCTCCATGCTCAGCACAGAATCCAGTGTGGGGCTCTATCTCACGACTCTAGGATCATGATGAGCTGAAGTCAAGAGTTGGATGCTCAACCAACTGAGCCATCCAGGCGCCACTCAGTTATTAATCAATGTATTTCAAACATCCATAGACAATCAAAAATGTCCTTTGCTCATCAGTATTCTTCAACATCATACTGGAAATTTTGGTTAGTGCAACAGTACAATAAAAGGAAATATGACATGTACTTTAGAAAAAGGAAGAATTATCTCTACTTGCAGATAACAATATTGTTTAAGGAGAAAATCACAAAGAATTAACTAAAAAACAAACAGAAATAACAAATATACACAGCAAATTTGCATGTTATGAGGTTAATATACAAAAGCAAATTCCCTTTCTGCATACTAGAAATGGACACAGGAATTTGAAATTAGAGGGGCAAACAGTACCAGTTGCAAAAACACAGCCCCCAATATAATAATTAGATACATATCTAACAAAAATATATTGAACCTATATTCATAAATTTATAAAACACTGGAAAAAAAACAAAGATCTAAATAAATGGAAAGATATTTTCTATTCATGAATTGGAAGACATACAGTTGTTAAGATTCAATTCTTCCCAACTTGATCTATGGGTTAAATGTAATCCTAGTAAAAAAATCAGTTAGCTATTTTTTGACTATTGACAAACTATTTCTAAATTTATATAAGAAGGCAAAGACCTAGATATTCAACATAATACTAAGGAAGAAAAACAAATTTGGAGTATTCACACTACCTGATTTCAAGTTTTTAATGGTACAGTAATCACTATAACATTGTATTGGCAAAACAATAGACACATAGATCAAATAGACCTACATGTAATAATCAATGAATCTTTGAAAAGGAATAAAGGCAAGTCAGTGAAAAATGATAGTCTTTTATTTTTTAATTAAAAATTTTTTAACTTTTATTCATTTTTGAGAGACAGTGGGGGGAGGGGCAGAGAAAGAGGGAGACACAGAATCTGAGGCAGGCTCCAGGCTCTGAGCTGTCAGCACAGAGCCCAAGGTGGGGCTCAAACCCACGAACCACGAGGTCATGACCTGAGTGAAAGTCGGCCACTCAACCAACTGAGCCACCCAGCACCCCATACAGTCTTTTAAATCAATGCTGCTGGAAAAATTGGACAACCCTATGCAAAAAAAAAAATAATAAAAAAGGAAAGAAAGAAAGAAAGACAGAAAGAAAGACAAAAGAAAAAGAAAAGAAAAAAGAATCTGAAGATATGAAGATAGCCCTTATAGTTTTCACAAAAATTTAGTAAAAATGGGTTTTAGACTTAAATATAAAATTATAAAATTTCTTGAGTGAACATGAAAGAAAATACATATGACCTTCATTTCAGTGTGAGTTTTTAAATACAACATCAACAGCATGACCCTTCAAAGAGAAGAACTGATGTATAACTTTATTAAAATTTAAAACTTCTCTACAAAAAACACTCTTAAGGGAATGAAATAGAGAACAAACACCTTAAAGGAAAATATTTGTAAATGCATATCTGGAAATCAAAACCTCGTATCTAAAATATAATTTTTTTAACTCAACATTAAGAAAACAAATAATCCAATTAACAAAATGGGTGGATCTGAATAGAAAGTGTACAGATCACAAAGAAACATATGAAAAGATGTTCAACATCATTTATTAGGAGAAAGCTACAAATTAAAATCACAATGAGATATCATTACATAAATATTAGAATAACCAAAATCCAAAGCTGACAATACTAAGAGCTGACACTGTTACAGAGCATAGGAACTCTCATTCATTACTACAGATAAGGCAAAATAGTACAGCCACAGACATACATTTAGGTAGTTAGTTATAAAATTAGATATAGTTTACCATATAGTCCTGAAATCAGGCTCAGAGAACTCCAACTGAGTTGAATATTTACGTCCAAAAAAAAAAATCCACATAGATGTTTACAGTAGGTTATTCATAATTACCCAAAACTGGAAGCAACCAAAATATTCATTATTATGTGACTGGATAACAAACTTTAGTATATCCATATAACAGAGTGATAAAAATAAATATGCCATCAAACCATGAAAAGACCTGGAAGAAACCTACATGCATATTGCGAAGTGAGAAAAGACAGTCTGAAAAGGGTGCCTAGTATATGATTTCAATTATATGCATTTCCAGAAAAAACAAAAGTAATGAGATTTGTGAAAATCTAGAGAACTTTATGGCCCAAAAATTCCCTTAATGAACGCAATTTTTTAAAACTTCATTTAGATATTTCAAGATGGATTAAAGAATGTGAGAAAATAATCTGAATGTCTTAAAAGAAATGAAACCATATCAATAACGGGGATAGGACAGTAAAATAACAATTTAACCAATTTTGAAAATGAATGGAATCTGTAAGACTAAAGGGAATGGAACTTCACATAAGCCCTGAAAAAGTATTGGTTCCCACTGAGTACAGGTTAAATATTCTGAATCTACTATACATACATACTGGAATTGAACAAGTAAGTAAATTGATTGTTTCTCATTGTGGGCCAAGTTTTTCATTGTTACAGTAAGAGTTTACAGAAGACACAAAGAACAGGCTAAAATGTTCCATGTGATAATGGATTTTAATCTATTGAAACCATCAGTGTGAACTTTAGCTTCATATGTGAAAGAGCAGACCTACGCCCGCAGACTCCATCTTGTTCTGTGTCCTCCACCTTGAGTGACTATGTCCCCGACATGGCCCCTTTCCAGGAAAATGGCAGAAACCTCAGACCATGCCTCCTCCCCTTGAGTAACCTCCGGCTCGCCCATTCAAACTTCCCTATCAAAACACGCCTGGTGACCTGCGTAACAGGACTCTGACCCTTCCTCAGCCAATCGGCCGAGGCCACAACCCTTCCCCAGCCAATCGGCAAAGGCCATTACCTCACCAACTGCCCCTAGACCCCTATAAAATCTATGTGCTTTTGAAACTCGCTCTCTCCCCAGCATCTCACCGCTGCATCAGTGCAGGTAGGGGATTGAGCTGGAGCTAGCTCAAATAAAGGCTCTTTGCTTTTGCATCGGACTTGGCTCCCTGGTGGTCTTTGGGGATCACGAATTCTGGGCATAACAATGGACACAGATGGTTCCATATAGAAATATGTATAGACATATATACATGGCATCCCTGTGGCAATGATCACAGCTAGCCTCAGATTTTGGTTTTTGATACCACTATTAAAAAAAAAAAAAAGAAGTAGACATCCTTCGAATATCTGCTGAATCTAGATTTTGGGCAGAAAATATACAATTTTATCTAGGAAGTGTCTTGGAGTACCAGAAAGTAGTAAAAGTTTAAAAAAACAAATCTCACAGTGATAGAGTATGTCAAAGAGACCCAAAAACCAACTGAAAGAATTTCAAATAGCCAAAGCTGGTAAAATTAGAACTATATAAATACACTTGTATCGGATTATAAACTAATGTATAAAATAATTTAAGAGACGTCTTTAAAATTTTTTTAATGTTTATTTTTGAGAGAGAGAAAGAGAGAAAGAGTGTGTGAACAGGGGAGGAGCAGAGATATAGGGAGACACAGAATCTGAAGCAGGCTCCAGACTGCTTGTCAGCACAGAGCCTGACGTGGGACTCGAACCCACAAACTGCAAGATCATGACCCGAGCTGAAGTTGGACGTTTAACCAACTGAGCCACCCAGATGGTCTAAAATAATTTAAGAGACTTCTATTTCTGGGTCTGCAGGTAAGGAGCTTGGAAGTTATTATGCCATCCTAACAACAAGTTAAAACCTGAACAGAATGAAAGCCAAATTTTCCTAAATCAGTAAGAGAAAAGACGACACAGGGCAAAACTCTGCTCCGAAGAATGAAGAGAAAAACATAGTTTACCAGAGCAGAAACTCACAACAGGAAGACTGCCATGGGAACCAGTACTGGAGGAGGAAAACTTAACTATAAATATGAATTACAGGAAGCTCAGTGCAGACAAGTCAGAGAGCTAAAAACTCCAGGGGACCCAATCGTTGGGGCAGGGTGGGGGGGGGGGGAAGGGATGGGTGGTCTGACAATACTAGGAGATTTCCTTCCAGAAGCTCAAATAGGTTCCTGCAATAAATATCAAGGAAAATGCCCTTCCTGCTCCTGCACAGGGGAAAAGTAATTATTTTGAAACATCCCAGAGCACTCTATTCTTTTTTTTTTTAATGTTTTTTTATTTATTTTTGAGACAGAGACAGAGCATGAACCGGGGAGGGTCAGAGAGAGAGGGAGACACAGAATCTGAAGCAGGCTCCAGGCTCTGAGCTGTCAGCACAGAGCCCGACACGGGGCTCGAACTCACGACTGTGAGATCATGACCTGAGCCGAAGTCGGACGCTCAACCAACTGAGACACCCAGGCACCCCAGAGCACTCTATTCTTAACAAGGCTGCCCTCAGGGGAAACTAATTAACCGGAGGCTAACTGACCTAGAGAAAGGAAAGGGAAACACCGAACTCTAGCCTGTTCTGGCCATCTGATCCTCTGTGGGTGGGAGGTGCCAGGAAAAAAGTTTGAGAAACATTTGTGAAATTCACAGTCCAGAGGCAGAAGCTTACCAAGCCGAAGACCTAATCATAGGGATTATACAATGCTTCCCCTCCCTGCACCCCTCACCATCAAACATACTAAGGCCTAGTTAGAGTGGTTCCTTTTACCTAGAATGCAATGTCCAGCTATCGAGGAAAAAGTTACCAACCATAACAAAAGGCAAAAAACACAATTTGGAAAGCCAGAGCAAGCATCAGAACCAGAGATGGTTGGGATATTGGAATGATTATAATGGGGCTTTTAAAATAATTTAACACGAGTCTATACTAAAATAAATCAATCATGGAATAAATAAATACAAGGAAGAAAGTAGACACGTCTTCTGTGCAGGGAAATGCCAAATATTGAGTGTAGACACTCTGTCCTTCTCGGGGTAAAGTAAAACTCCTTAGTTCCTTAAGTATAGGCTGCACATTGTGATTTCCATACAAGGAGTACATTATGGAAAGAGGATCAAGTAACTTCAATAGGGAAGAACTTGGCAAACACTAACTACCTCAGCCAAGTAATCAAAGTCACCATCAAAAGTAAAAGTAATGCTTACAGTATGTACTCAATATGATAAAAATGACACTTTACTGCCATGGTCTGCCTTTCAAAAAAAAATAAAAATAAAAAAATGCTGCAGTCTAATCATGAGAAAAACATCAGACAAATCCCAGTTGAGAGACATTTTGCAAAGTATCTTCCCAGTACTCCTCAAAACTGTCAATGTCATAAAAATCAAGGAGTGTCTGAGAAATTGTCATAGCCAGGAGGAGTCCAAAAAGACCTAACAGTTAAATGCAACATGGTCTGCATGGGCTCCTGGAACAAAAATACATTAGGGAAAAATATGGAAATCTTTATGAAGTATAGTCTTTAATTAAAAATACTACATCAATATTGGTTTGTTAATTGTGACAAATAAATTCTGTGGTAATGTAAAATATTCAACTAGAAGAAACAGGCATGGGCATGGGGTATACAGGAACTCTCTGTACTATATTCTCAGTACTTCTGTAAATTCAAAATTGTTCTAAAACATGTTTATTACTAATTTATAGTTTATGTTTATTAATAAAATGATGTAAAATGATGTGAAAATGATGTGTATAAAAAGATGACCTTTTTTCGGTAACTTATGTCATTTCAGTATTTGATGTCACACAAATATTATTTCCTCACAGTCCCCCCTAACCTTGAATTGTTGATAGTTTTTCTCTTTTTATTCCTCTTGCTCACTGAACAGTTTTGACCTGTCTTTATCTACTATATCTACAAAAGTGCTGTTATTCAGTTGTGAATCATCCCCACCGATTTCGCCAAGAGTTAGAAAAAATACTATGTAAAAATTTGTTTAATAAGGGTAGACAGTGATTCAGTGTCCAAAGATGCATTTAAGATAACAAATAATGCATGTCTCTTTGAATAGATGAAAAGGAAATTACTAAAAAATAAATAAAAGTCCACATTATTTTTGGCTTTGAGCACAGTTTAAACCACAGTATTTATTTCCTCTAAAAGCTTCATAATTATCACATAATGTTTCTTTTAATCAATTATGTTGCAACTTCCTTCAAAGTGATTAATATAACAATTGGCACTTCCATATAATTACATACAATTTCGTTAATGAAAAGTAATTTTACTTTAATACTGAAGGGTGGTGAGGCATTTTACATGGGCATGCACACATAGATATATTTAATAATTATATATATTCTATACATATATAGAATATATATAGATATATAGAATATATATATCTATATATAGAGAAATATAGAAATATATATATAATTATATAATCATTATATAGATACATGAGAAAGTTGACAAAATGGGATAGTGCATATAGTGAAAGTAAATGAGATAAAAATCATTTATGAAGCTTATTGTATTGCAGGTCCATAATGCAGAAGGGTACTTCAAATTATTTTAGTTATTTTCCTGAGGTTTTAGGCCTATTGCATGTATAATCATTCATTTATAAATTCTATCAGTAACAA
This sequence comes from Prionailurus bengalensis, assembly GCF_016509475.1. Classification (NCBI taxonomy): domain Eukaryota; kingdom Metazoa; phylum Chordata; class Mammalia; order Carnivora; family Felidae; genus Prionailurus; species Prionailurus bengalensis. The sequence continues at coordinate 22,036,262 of NC_057350.1, read as the reverse complement.
TCTGAAAGAGATTATAGAATGAAAAAAAAAACAAATATACACACATATATATATAAACTTTAAATAGTAATGAAGGTAGAAACAAGACAAATAAACAGAAGTTCCTGAACAGTACAGTTTAATGGGGAAGAAATAATACACAAAATAGGTACTAGCGGGCTGTAAGGCAAAGTGTATACACACACACACACACACACACACACACACACACACACACCTTATGCTCTTTATCTATACATCACACTTTCTGCTCAATTTTCTTCTATCATACAGATTTTTGTAAATGCTGGAGATGTGATTGTCCTTATTCATTGGTTGACCCACACTCCTTTTTTTAATGTTTATTTATGTTCTAGAAAGACAGAAAGCACACGAGCTGGGGAGGGACAGAGAGAGGAACAGAGGATCTGAAGCAAGCTCTGTGCTGACAGCAGAGAGCTCCATGTGGAACTCGAACTTATGAGTTTTTGAGACCATGACCTGACCAGAAGTCCAATCCTTAACCAACTGAGCCACCTAGGGGCCCAAGCTCTCTGAAATCAATACAGTTAATTGCTGTTTGTTAAAAATTGTTTTCTTTTCAAACCCTGTTAATTCAAAAAGAGATTAAGAACATGTTTTTGAGAAATTTATTTGAAATTGTTTAGAAAAAATTATTTAAATTTTGATAAACAACTGTGCTTAAGTTTATTGCTTCCACTACAGCTGAAATTGATAAAAACCTAAGTAGAGTAAGAAAGGAGATATGACAGGTATTAGTGACCATTTTATCATTAAAAAGAATACCTTTCTGAACATAATAGGGAACTGTGTACTTTCTGAAGTGTATTTGCTGAAAAACTTTTACAGAAGAATACAGTTTTCAAAGTTCACCCCTTTCTTTTCACAATGTCAAAACAACTCGTATTTTTCTATGAATGTTCAGATGGAGAGAATGTACCTGGATGAATTACACTCTTATGGGGAAGGGATGGACCACTGAGCTCCTCTAACATTTCATCTGCGAAGATTTACTCTTTTCTACTGAGGGTGGAGGATGAGAGAATGGGACTTAGCATTCTGTCCATTTGCATTCCAGTCACTGAAATAATAACTGCTATATTGTGTCTAGAGTAGAAAAGGTGCTTTAAAATAAGGGCATTCTCTCGAATCTTAATAGTTTCCGCTATAAAGACTGAGGACAGTTCTTCCTAGATTCACTGTTTCAGAGAACTGTTATTAGTTGAGTCAAAACTTTAAATGGCTTTTGTTGTAAAATAAACAATTGGTATATGGCACTAGATGACAGGGATGGTCTGAGAATGGTTTATTGTGACAATGCAATCACTTTAAGGTATTAAATTTCAGGATGAAAACTATAAATCATTCACCTTGCCAGAGTGAAGTTTGACTTATTCCTGTGGTCAACATGGGTACGGACACCAAGGGCAAATGAGTCAGAGTAACTTGATGAGAAAAGCTCTAAAGCAAGAACCACATATCTTTTGCCTCTTGTATGAACAAATATGTTAAATTTCCTCTACTATCATTTTTTTTAATTATATGCCAGCCATGCTTATTTTTCTGCTATATGCCTTTTATATTGTATTATATTATATTATATTATATTATATTATATTATATTATATTATATTATATGTAAGTATATGAATAAGTTAAGGCCAGGGAAACATACCAAGACTATAATTGGTTATAGAAAGTATATTTTTAATTTGTATCCTTGAAACAATTTTAATTTTATATTGATAACTATCTCTAATAACATGGCACTGATACAATTTTGTTTGGTGTCATAGGTATATGTATACTTTGATCCACCTTAAAGAATAATGGTATAAGAAACCATAGACTTTATTTTAGAGTTAAATTTTATCTTTCTTAAATTACTAAACTATCATGGCCCCCCAGAAAATGTTTCTTAAATTTTCATGTGTCTATGAACCACCTGGATCCTATAAAAGGCAGATTTGGCATGTGGAGGGGGGAGGCTAAGATTCTTCATTTCAGACTCCATGGTGATAACCAATTATTTTCTTCTGCTGATCACAGTTTAAGTAGCAAATACCATAAGGATGTATGCTTTTGTATATCAATAGATAAATGAAATAAAGTTAGTTACTTTCAGCATTAGGACTGGTTAAATTCCAGCACAACTTTTGCCTGAATGACATACAAAAGGTTATTACAAGTACATCATCTAGTTCCCTTTTATCTCTTCCTCTTTTCTCCCATATTTCTTATTTCCATTTAAAATAAATGTCTCAACTACAAACACTTTCATTAAGGACTCATGCTGACTTCAAAGTCAGCAGCACAGCTCAAACATAAGAGCACCTTTAACAAAAATGTGCTTCTGAGAAATGGTAACTTTTGTTACCATTTTCTCCTCTCTTCTCCCTCCTTCTGTACAAAGATCTGACAAGGAATCAACCTCATTTGTTTGAAAACAGGAGCCATGGCAAAGGTGAGCGCTGAAGACCAGAAGACAAAGACCATAAATGATCACTTTACTACTTCATTTAGTTTTTGGAAAATATTAAACTATGAATATTCACCTAATACAAAAATTTAAATCATGTTAAAGCACTTAAAAGATTCACTCAAAAATAACAGCTGAAGATACCCCATTTAAAGGCTCTCAACAATTTGGGAGTGTTAATTATGCTTTGTTACTCAGTTTATTACTATTAAAGAGGTTAAAAGTTCTTAAAAATTATATAGATGTATAAATATTTATAAAATATATGCTTTATATAAATATATTTGTATAAAATATAAAAAATTTACATAAAATATATTTGTATTTATATGTTTTACATGTTTATATATTTTAATTTTTTTTATTAGTTGTCTTTATTTTTGAGAGGCAGAGAGAGACAGAGCATGAGCAGGGGAGGGGCAGAGAGAGAGGGAGACACAGAATCCGAAACAGGCTCCAGGCTCTGAGCTGTCAGCACAGAGCCCGATGCGGGGCCCGAACTCACGAACCACGAGATCGTGACCTGAGCCGAAATCTGATGCTCAACCGACTGAGCGACCCAGGCGCCCTTATATGTTTATATATTTTAAACAAATATATTTGTACAAATGTATGTAAATATCTTTGTACAAATATATTTATATAAAATATGTTTTATTTATACCTTATGTGTTTACAATAGATTTATAAAAAATACATGTATATTTGTATTTATATACATTTAAAAATTTTTAATGTTCATTTATTTTTGAGAGAGAGAGAGACAGGCTGAGTGTGAACCACAGAGGGGTAGAGAGGGAGACACAGAATCTGAAGCAGGCTCCAGGCTCTGAGCTGTCAGCACAGAGCTTGATGCAGGGCTGGAATTCAAGAACTGTGAGATCATGACCTGAGCCAAAGTCCGTCGTCCAACTGACTAAGCCACCCAGAAGCCCTGTATTTATGGACATTTTAAAACATACAATGTTACAAGGACACCTGGGTGGCTCAGTTGATTAAGCCTCCGAATTTGGCTCAGGTCATGGTCTCACAGTTTGTGGGTTCCAACCTACATCTGGCTCTGCACTGACAGCTCAGGGCCTGCAGTTTGCTTCGGATTCTGTGTCTCCCCCTCTCTCTGCCCCTCTCCTGCTCAAAAAATGAATAAACGTTAAATTTTTTTAAACATAAATGCTACATATGCCATAAAATATTTTTATGTAATTATTTCTATCCCCTGAATTACCATTTGTGTAAGAACAACCACCGTTTGCAGATCTCACAGTAATGTAATTCCAGGTTAGCAGCTGCAAAGGCAAAAGCAGCTGTAACCTGGTTTTCAGAGGAATTGGAAACATCTTGCACAGGTCCATTTCAAGTTGGTATGAATACACAGATTGCCCTGACCAGGCTTCCACTTTTGTATGGTAGTTATAAAGATAATAGTGTAACAAAGAGTTATACTTACTAAATTTATTTATTTATTTATTTATTTTTTTGAGGGGGGGACAGAGAGAGACAGAGCATGAACGGGGGAGGGGCAGAGAGAGAGGGAGGCACAGAATCGGAAACAGGCTCCAGGCTCAGAGCCATCAGCCCAGAGCCTGACGCGGGGCTCAAACTCACGGAGCGCGAGATCGTGACCTGGCTGAAGTCGGACACTTAACCAACTGCGCCACCCAGGTGCCCCTATACTTACTAAATTTGAAGGCATAGTCTATTCTGCTCCAACATTATCTTCAAATGTGTTATGCAGTCTTGATTAAATTTATACAAACAACTGTTGCTTTTGGAAAACTGTAAAAGTTTGGGGTCTAGGAAGGTGCACATTTACGTTACACTTACATTAATAAGGCATGTTTTTAAACAGGATAATTTTAATATATTTGGGTGGATTATAAATTATTAAATTGGTTTATACAGTGATTTACTGTAAGTTACGAAGCTAATAGCAGTGTTTTATCCTTTGCTCTTGAAGTGATAACTGCGGAGGTACATGCTCTGTGGCCACTTTTACTTTCAGCACACTTCATTCTTCTTGCAACACATTTGTGACTTTCACATACAGAAAAACTTGTCCTCAGAAGTCTTCAGACAAGCAATCCCTGATACAGTTGTATGCAACTATAATAAGTGGAATTTTCAAAGCAATAAAAAGAGGGTTCATAAAACATTGTTTTCATGACAATAGCACAGAAGCAAAATGAATGTAAGGACAATAGATTATTCATTCAATCTACCGTAATTACTGCAAGTAACTACACAGCTTACAAATGTGAGCAAATCTCTTAATAAATTCAGAAAATCCACTTAATGGTTGTCTCTCTTCTCTCTTTTTAAGTCCAACTTAAACTATCAACTATCAACAACTATCAACTTTTTTTTTCTCACTGTTTTTGATTTTTATAACCATTTTTGGTTTGAGAGTTACAAATGATAACTGGATATGTATTAAAATGAATTTCAACATATGAAATTGTGTTTGACCAATACAAAACGGGTAATACATACGGGTTGTTTTGGTCAGTAGTTGAACTAAATGAGCTCTTTGAAATGAATCACTACCTTTCTCTATCATGGTCATTGGTTCATAGGTAACTAACATGTACTTCATACATATTTGTTGAATCGATGAGTAGATGAGTGAATGACTGTCTATCATAAGTAAAGTTGGCTATATGCTTATGTTGTCTGGCAACCATCTCAGGTAAATATTTATCATGTAATGAATATAATTTTTTCTTATCTCTGTCTTAATTTTCATGATTCATTTCCTTTACAATATTTTAGGAAATATGGCATTTTTGTGTTTCTTAGATGTAATGTACTCTTTTAGGCTAAAGATTAAAGAATGCTAAATGATTCTAGTCCAGTCAGGTAAATAAACTGTAAATTATATGTGAAAACTGTTCTAATATTTTAAACAATTTTGGCTTTATTTTATTCATCACTTCAAATTTAATCACAAAATAAACTTGTCATAATATTGGATTAGACAAAACCATCTATGATGATATTTTAAAAAGATGTAATTTGCAGATCAGTTAATGTCTTTAGTTCTCCGTGAGAATTTTATTTTTGGGGTATTTCATGAGTCATCCCTCACTCATAAGAAAATGTCTACATTACAAAGTAATTTAGAAACGAAGACTAACTTCAACCATGAAATTTAGGATTTTTATAACAAATCATGAAATCTGACAGTGTTCAAAAACCTGGTGTGATCTCCTTGGCCACAAGAAGTTAGGTAGTTTCCTGATTATGAAGACAATACACTATAGTGTTCAAAGGGCAAAGGGTTTAAGGCAGTCACGTCTTTGAAAAATTATCTACACTTCACTGATTTTGTGACTTTGAAGTATTTGCATAATATATTGATTCATTTACCTTATACATCTATTATATGACACTTAGAAGTTCACTGCTCCATCACTGAAGAAGAAATGATGGTAGGAAACCAAGGGTGAGAAACCTAATATCCACAGGGCAAATTGGAAAACACATTAATTAATTATTATCATTTATTTTTGTTTTATAAATTCCCCAGATTTACTGAGATATAATTGACCTATAATGTTATGTCAGTTTAAGATGAACAACATGTTGATTGGATACACATATATTGCAAAATGATTATCGTCACAGTGTTAGCTCACACCTGCATAATTACTATTTCTTTTGTGTGGTGGGAACATTTAAAATATATTCGCTTAGCAACTTTCAAGTATATAATACAGTATTATTGATTATAATGTCACCATGTTCTCTACACTAGATTCCCAGAACTTATTCATCTAATTCTCCTTCAAATGTTTCCCCACATGACCTCAAGAACAAAGATAATTTGACAGGAAGTTCAGAATAGGGAATTTTGCAACATGGTAATTGATTTGTAAAATAAGGAGAATATAAGAACCATGAGGGAAATGTTTTTATTTCTCCACAAAAAGAGTGTTGCATTTAAAGATACTTCTCTTTCAATTAATAAACTTATAGAATTTATTTTTAAATATAAAAAATACCATTAAAATCAGAAACACCTAGGGGCGCCTGGGTGGCTCAGTCGGTTGGGCAACCGACTTCGGCTCAGGTCATGATCTCACAGTCGTGAGTTCGAGCCCCACGTCGGGCTCTGTGCTGACCGCTCGGAACCTGGAGGCTGTTTCAGATTCTGTGTCTCCCTCTCTCTCTTCCCCTCCCCTGTTCATGCTCTGTCTCTCTCTGTCTCAAAAATAAATAAACGTTAGGGGCGCCTGGGTGGCTTGGTCGGTTGAGCGTCGGACTTCGGCTCAGGTCATGAGATCACGGTCTGTGAGTTTGAGCCCCGCGTCAGCCTCTGTGCTGACCGCTCAGAGCCTGGAGCCTGTTTCAGATTCTGTGTCTCCCTCTCTCTCTGACCCTCCCCCGTTCATGCTCTGTTTCTCTATGTCTCAAAGATAAATAAACGTCAAATAAAAAAAATTTTTTTAAAAATCAGAAACACCTAGAATTTTGCTCATTGGTTTAATTTTTCTAACTGAACAATTTCTTAATTAATTTATTACCTATGATCTAAAATTCATTTTTAAGCTATTATAATTTTTACAATTGTTTCTCAGAGAGAAACCCTCATTTTCTGGATCTATAAAAAGTAATTAGTTTCTGGATTCTTACCTTTTTAAGTGGTACAGCCTATAATGAAGAAAAAGGGGAAAAACATTTACAGGAAATATCACAATTCTCAAAGGAAACAATCAAATAGCAAATGATTATTATAAAATGTTCATTTCATGAAAATATGCATATGGGTATGAAAGTTTTAGTATAAGTAGTGTTTTTGTGTTTCTTAGATGTAAGAAACACATCTAATGTGTGTTAAATGTTTCCACAAATTAATCATAGTGAAATTGAAAAGTAAAACTAGAAGTTGTTAAATTCTTTTCTGCAAAATAGATTTCACAGATACAAAAGGGATTTTAGTTTTCTAAACTATATAGTCTAACATTATTTCTTATATATTGGTTTTCCAACATCAATATATTTTGGTTTCATAGTTTATTTTTCTTGCTGCTTGTTATGTGAGAAACCGTAATTCTTTACATGACAAATGAAACAAATATATATATATACACACATAAAACAAAGAAGGACTTGAATGTTTTTTTTTGTAAATCTTAATTACATTTTAGAAAAAGTTAACTTTTTTTCCTATGTAATTTGAATTTATAAAAATTGGTACTACAGGATAATCACATAGTTTCATGTTCTCAATCATACTAAACAGAAGCAAATATATAGGGCATGTAACACAGGTGTAAATTAAATCTATTTTTATGTTTTGGAGCCTAGCAATTTTTTTAATGCTATTTAACCATGGCATAACATGCAAACTGTACTAATAAATTAGAGAGCAAAGAAATGTACTTCAGGTGTTAGTATAGAATTTATGCTGGTGGTAGACATTATTTTCTGCATTATTGAGCAACAATTATCTTGCTTCACCTATCACCACAATATTTTAAAGTTTTACTTTCATGTGAAATACCTTCTAGTTATCATGAGAGCTGCAAGTATGCTAAATTGCATGGCATACTGCATTTGTTAAGAAAACAGAAGCTGATCACTCCATTAATCCAGAATTAGATGAGTCTACACAGATATTTTCTGTGCTGGGAATGCGAAGCATAGATGTATTTGTATATTTATGTACCCATGTTAAAAACATGCCGTATTATTTTTATTCAGCTTCTAAAAATATAAACAACCACTGAAACTACCTTTTGACTTGGTTGATTACTGTTTATGCCGGCATGGAATCTTATAATTTCAACTTAATGTTTAAAATATACCACATTTAGGGGCGCCTGGGTGGCGCAGTCGGTTAAGCGTCCGACTTCAGCCAGGTCACGATCTCGCGGTCCGTGAGTTCGAGCCCCTCGTCAGGCTCTGGGCTGATGGCTTGGAGCCTGGAGCCTGTTTCCGATTCTGTGTCTCCCTCTCTCTCTGCCCCTCCCCCGTTCATGCTCTGTCTCTCTTTGTCCCAAAAATAAATAAACATTGAAAAAAAATATATACCACATTTAATTACCTTCAAGTTGGAACTTCTTGATGATAAAACAATAATTATGTAATATTAAAATGATACTTTAGTGTCTTGAATAGAATATATCTTTACTATCTATAGATAATGCTTGGTATCAGCTATGATAAATGTCTTACTTTATATATGTAAATATGCATACATGTCTACCTTTTCCTTCTATCACCTACATAGCTAACTATCTACCTATCTATGACTAGGAGAACTAGATAAACTGAACATGAGTGAGAGAAATGGAGAAATCAAGGATGGCTTCTGTTAGTCTGACTTGAGTAACTGTGTAGATGGCTAATTTAGAGAAATAGTGTAGTTTGGGGCAAGGCCCATTCAGGGGAGACCCAAATGTTCATTTTTAGTATGTTAAAATATCGATATTAGTCAGACATCTAAATATGCCAACTGATCAGGAGGGTCTGTGACTTTAAATATCTGGGCAAGGAATGGAAATCAGTAGTAGTACAGCATTGACAATAATGATAAATTTTGAAAGAGAGGGAAAAGCAAAAAGTAACCAGAGAAGGAAAAGTGGGAGGAAGTTGTGTTAGAGCACCTAAGGTAGAAGTATATGAAGAAAACGGATAAAAGATCAAGTAAAAGGAAGACTTGATGGTATGGGCCTACTGACTGTGACTTCTAGTAAAATGTTGACAGATGGGGTGAGAACAGACATCCTTGCTGCCTAATTAAATGTATGAGAGAGATCGAAGTTTCAGTCTAAAGTATAGCAATGGCTACATGTTGTTTTTTAGACATCTCTTGCCCATATTAAGAATGATGTCCTCTATTCCTGGTTTGTTAAGAGTATTTAATCATAAATAGATTCCATATTTGTCCTTTCCCCACCCCCTTGATTCTCAAGACAGCTATATCATATTTTCTTTAACAAATTTTTCCTTGACACATTGATTTTATTCTTTACTTTCTTTTATTAAACCAAACTTGAAGGAATAGAATAAAACTAAGAGTCATGGTGTATTATCCTCTTTCTATATTGAATGGGCAGAAATGGGCTTTTATCCAGAAAATTTCAGTTGCTTAGAAAATTCTCTAGAGAAGGTAAAAAATAGATATCTTCTTTTTGAAGTTGAAGGTTTCCTAGGCTTCTCTGAAGGAATTCTGATTTAAAAGACGGGACAGTTGCTGTTGAGGGGAAGATTTAATATGAAACATTAGTTTCAGTGGCTAAGGTGACATGAAACAAATGTCACTACATTTTAGGAAGTAAAAGAAAATGAGATATCAAGTTGCTTGTTTTTTAATAACAATGTGAATTTAAATTCTTTGAGGAAAAAAATTAACAGGAATTTAGCTTCTCGAGTATCTGTGCAAAGATGAAGTGAAAATATGAGTATTTGAAGACTGAGCCCATAGTATTATAAGTTCTTAATAAGTATTATTTAAAAATTATTTTTATCATTTTTAAAAGGTATGCTGCTGCTGCTGCTGATCATGAAATAGTAGTAAGACCATGAGCTCCTAAATGAGACCTTTGCTCAAAATTTGAATTACCACTTACAAGCTTGAGAAAGTAATTTCATTTTTTTACCTTAGTTCATAAAAAATGGGGATAATAATAGTGTCAACTACTTAAGGATTTTTCTAGGATGAAATGAGTTCATGCAAACATAGTGCTGGGAACACCATCTAGTGTTTAGTAAGAGAATATAAATACTGACTACAGCTATTAATCATTAATTATTACTATTATTTATAGCATCTGGGATTTCAAGCAACTATTTCTTAGGTTGTGGGGATCGTGGTGAGATATGGAGAATAGAATGTAACTAGGGAAAAAAATGCTATGGAGAACCATTCAAAGACAAGAGAAATGCAGGTTGCAAAGTGCATTAGAAAAATTAAAGGAATTCCAGTATGTCAGAAACACAGAACATGACCAGAAGACACCCAAGACAATTTGGAATGGAAGGAATCAGATGGGGAAGAAACAAATTGAATGTGTATTTTTATCCAGAGAAAAATAGAAAGGCATTAAATTGTTTTAGGCAAAAAATTTTTACCCATTTATACCAGGTATTGCAAACACAAACGTGTACACAGGACAGGTAACTATCACAAATATGTGAAGCATCAGGAATAAGACACTGGAGGGTCACAAGAGCAGATATGCCATCTAAATAATTCAAACCCAAGAGACACATAGAAAGTTGCCACTTTTCAGATTTCCAATTTAAGGCAAAATATGTAACTTTAAAAAATTATTTATTTAATGGGTTTATTCTGTAAAACAAATGTTCCAAGAAAAACATTCATCCTAAATTTAAGTAACATGAAGATGATATACGTATATGTATATATAAATGCATGCATATTATTTTATGGAATAGAAACAATCAATTTGTGATGATAAGGAGTCTACGAATCATCCTTTATTGCTTATAATTGAAGTAAGTAAACACAAAGATGAAGGGTACTTTTTCTTTTTTCTTTTTTTACATAGGTCAGCAAACTATGAGTTACAAGGTAAATCCATTTTGTGGCCTGGTTTTGCATGGCCTTAGAGCTAAGAGTGGATTTGCATTAGCCATGAGTTACAAATCAGATAATATTAAACATACTATTTAAACTTAAAAATGAGAAAAAATACTTGATGAACATAAATTTTTAAAAAAATTCTGCTTAATTTTGTTTTCTTTTTTTAAAATGTTATTTTAATGTTTGTGAGAGAAAGAGAGACAGAGTGAGAGCAGGGGAGGGGCAGAGAAAGAGGAAGATATGGAATCCAAAGCAGGCTCCAGGCTCCAGGCTCTGAGCTCTCAGCACAGACAGAGCCCAATGCAGGGTGCGAATTCAGGAGCCGAGAGATCATGACCTGAGTCAAAGTGGGACTTTGGGGCTTAACCAACTGAGCCATCCAGGTGCCCTGTTTGAACATAAATTTTAATTTTATAGTAGACATAATATTGGGATTTTGACAATGAGGATACAGTAAGTTATCCAGCAGTTTTTGTCCTTAATATGTTAGTCTGTCAAATTATGTATTTATAATTATGAATTTAAATTCTAGGTGGGTAAATGTGGAAATATGCTCCAGGCAGTGGGGTATTAGATAAATGTAAAACTTTGTCTCACCGGGTGTCAGGCTGGAGTTTTTAGCCTGGCAATAAACCTGTGATTGTAGGAACAATGGTTTAATTTTATCTCTTATTGAAAGGTTGCCTGAAAGAGATAAATTGATTCTACTGAAACTTACACCACTGTAATAACCAATGACAAATATGTTTAACTTTGTTTTCTGATATAGTTTAAACCAATTCTGAATTGTATGATTTTCCAAATTGAGAATATTGTCCACTAGTAGATCTTTATGATCAATTGATTGCTGATAGGTATAAGCAATTTCATCTAAATAGTGTTGTCTCTTAGATTCAAATAATAGTTATTAGCACAAGCATATATAAATGTACAGGGCCACATATACTGTGGTAAATATTTGTACTGTGTACAATATGTTTAATGAATGTGATGAGGCTATCCAAATTGTTATAAATGGAATTTCTCAGCATGGCTCCAGTCACATGGAAATGATTCAGTGATTAAGATGGCTGGCATTTTAAAGTGGGTAGTGAATAATGTGAATGATCATAATTATTTTAAATATTCTGATTTCTGTTGTTTTTAAATTTAGAAAGGAATACAGCTTGACCAAAACAAATTAATTGACATTCTTGCCACAAAATATGTCTCCTTGTTTGTGTTAAAATATGCCATTAAAACAAATAGGCTTTACATGTCTTCATGAACGGATAAATCCCTTCACCAACTTGTTTCTTTTTTTTGTTTTTCCACTGTGGCATATTTTTTTATGGCTTCTATGGTGACACTGTTAATAATTTACATGAAAATAATCATATGCATTTTTTTCACATCTCTATTGCACTAAAGTCCCTATTCTTTGACAGCCAACAATAAAACACTGAAGGGGACTCTAATTTTAAAACCAACTTGGATCTTGCTTTACAGCATTTGCACTCGACAGAAGCAGATGTTAGTATGGCTGTTGGATTAAAATGCAGTTTCAAAGTTCAATAACATTCAAAGTGAATGTTATTATTTTAACCTCAAAAGCAAGTCTGGGAACGCTACCAAGTAAAAGCCTGCTTAGAATAATGTTTGTGCCATGAACATAAATGAAATCACAGAACATGTTATTGAGCTGCCCATGACAAAGTCATACATGTGGGAAAGTAAAAGGCCATGAACTGCTGAAAGTTAAGTTTTAGAAATAGTCCTGTTTCTTTATTTTATCAACTGGAATAGATATAAGAACTGAAGGAACTTGTTAAAACTAATCATTTCAAAAAAGTTACTACAACTCTAAGGTAAAAAAGTAAACTTTTATCATATCTTCAAATTTATTAAATGACAATTTTGTCTCAGTGTATGCCTCTATATTATTCTAGCATTGGCCAAAATGAATTAAAACTTACTTATGTGGCAGGAATTATATTAAATGATATATGAACATTCATTATTGTAATCCTACAATATTTGATGAAGTTATTATTAATCCTCATTTTATAGATAAAGAAACTGAAGTTCAAACAGTAAGTGATTTGGTAAAGACAGATTTATTTATTGGCAAAGTTAGTTATTGATATGGTCTCTTGAAATATACTACACTTCCCTGCGTGTTTGATCTTAAATTTGTTTAGCATTTTTTTTAAGTTTATTTATTTTGAAAGAGAGAGAGAGAGAGTGAGCATGAGTGGGGCAGGGGCAGAGATAGAGGGAGAGAGAGGCAGGCTCCATGGTCTCAGCACACGGAGCCCGACTAGGAGCTTGATGTCACCAATCGTGAGATCATGTCTTGAGTCAAAATCAGGAGTCAGATGCTTAACCAACTGAGCCACCTAGGCACCCCAGATTAGTTTAACTTTCAATAATAATTATGTTTTTCTCACTCTAACTGTATTTACTTATAGCATATTCAGTATTTGTTAGTTTCTTACACACTCAAGATATACTGAAGAACAAAATGTGTTAAACCTTTGCTCTCATATAATTAATGTTGGACTGTAGCTAATAACTACTAAATAAAGAAATAAGTCAGACAATATCTTAGGAAGACTAAGAGAAAGGGTTCATATGGGGCATCTGGGAGGCTCAGTCGATTAAGCCTCGACTTCGGCTCAAGTCATGATCACGCAGTTTGTGGGTTTGAGCCTTGCGTTGGGCTCTATGCTGACAGTTCAGACCATCCAGCCTGTTTTGGATTCTGTGTCTCCCTCTCTCTCTCTGTCCCTACCCCACTTGTGCTTTGTCTCTCTCTCTCTCAAAAAAGTGAGGGAAGGGTCTCATATAAATAAGAGTATAATAAACTATTTCAGGGTCGCCTGAGCGGCTCAGTCAGTTGAGTGCCTAACTCTTGATTTCTGGGAGGGTCATAATCTTGGAGTTGTAGGATCCAGTCCCATGTGGAGCTGCTCACTAAGCATGCAGCCTGCTTGGGAGTCTCTCTCTTTCCCTCTGCCCCTCTACCCTGCTTATGCTCTCTCTCTCAAATTAAAAAAAAAAAAATATATACACACACACACACACACACACACACACACACACACACATATATATATATATATATATATATATATATATATATATATATATATACAAAAAGAAAATTAAGAAAAAAAGAAACTATATGGTCTCCTCAGACATGAGGAGACAGGTAGGGTTACAGAGGCTTAATATGCATGTACTAGGATTCTCAGTAAGAAGCAAAATGGAAACTGTGGTTCAAGTAATTTAATAAGAGATAACGGCTTAAATTTTTGCAAAAATTTAGAAAGATATCAACAAAATTAAGACACCCAAATGACCCCCATATAGAAAGGAATAAGTACATAAATTTTAAAGAGATCTTTACTTCAAACACAGAAATAAAATCTTAGAGAAATTGCCACTGGATTACAGATATAAAATATATGTAATTTATATACTTGAACAGAAATTTTTATAAATATGTATGTAAATATGTATTTACATATGTGTAAATATGTATGTAAATCACTATGATATTGAGTTACTTCTAAACAATTAGACTACTCTACTGTAATTTAAGTGGGACTTAAGTTATTTATTTAAGTAAAATACAGCACAGTAATAGAATATTCATGGTGATGAGGATAGTGGAATAAGGCATTCAAAGTTTAACGCAGTACTTGAGATGATGGTAAAAGTACACACAGATGTGTTAAATTTAAGATATTTAGGGATGATATAATTTCTAACAAACCATACTGGTAATAATACAAAGCAAAACATACTAAATTTGGATTTTACTACTAAATTTACATACTAAATTTAGATTTACATACTAAATTTGCATATTAATATGGCTTAAGAAATTTAAAACAAAAACTACATGGAAATTCGTAGAGATCTAGACTTAATATCATCAGATTTACGTTCTTTTACAAAATATACAGAACATTTGCAAAAAAAAGTGACCATGTACTGTCCAGAAAACAAATTGCAACACACACAGTATATGTTTTGTTATACAAAACAATTCATTTGAATTAATAACTACAAAATCCAATATATAACTAGAAAATCCAATGTACAAACCAGAAATAATTTGATGAATTAACAAAATATCTTATTAAATAAAAATTAATCAAAATTTAATTAATCAAAATTAAATTAATCAAAGAAACCTAATTGAAAGCATAACATATTAATCAATATTTAATTTATTAAATTTAATAATTTATATTAATTAATTTATATTTAATTTATATTAATTTAATATAAATTAATATTATATAATATATACTTTATATAGAAATATATATTAATATTATATATAATTATATATATTTATATTATATATTATATATAATATATATTATATTATATATTACATTTGTATTATAATATATATAAATATATATATAATTATAATATATATAATATATTTATATATATATAATATAATATATATATATTATAATATATATTATATTATAAATATGAATTATAAATATATTATATATTTATATATATTATAAATATATTAATATAATAATATGTATAATAATATATAATATAATAATAAATAAATATAATTATATATATTTATATATAATAATATATAATATAATAATAAATAAATATAATTATATATATTTATATATATAGTTTATATATAAATATATATAAATATATAATTTATAATATAAATAATATAAATTATTTATATTAATTTATATTAATTAATTAATTAATATTTAATCAATGCTAAGAAAAAGAATACATATGAATACTTATGCAATGTTGCTAAAAGAAATCCCATAACCTTAGAGGCAACTCTTAGTAAAAAAAAACATTTTTAGTTAATGAACTAATATATATATTAAGAAGTTAGGAAAATTTGTGGAAGGAAGAAAATAAAAAGTTAAGAACAAAAATAGAATAAAAAGAATTACGCTATAGAAAATAAAATCTAATACTTGTTTTTAAAAAGACTAAAATGATAGATTGCAAGAAAAAGACAAAGATACCAGTTGAAATCACTTCAATTCAATATTGAAGTTTCTAGGTAGTATGGTAACGCAAGAAAAATAAATTATGTTATAAAAATAGGTAAGCTTCCATTTTTTCATGAGTACTTAGAACATGAAGATGTGAAACACTTAAAACTAAAGATAAATTTAGGGATATAAGACTGAGTTTAGAAATTTTATAAGATACAAGATTAAAATAGAAACTTCTGTTGAGTTTCTATAAAACTACACAAACATGGAACTATAAATTCATGCAAATTCTAATCTCAAGAAAATATATAAAACACCCAGAAAAATCTTTGTACAAGATGTGATGTTATTGTTACTAAATTAACCTAAGATTTAACTTAATTATAGCAAAATCTCTAACAAGTAGATTCTAAAGCATAAATTGGGGGCAAGGGGAAGGAACAAGAAAAACCAAAATATTCTTAAAGAATAGAAAAAAGAAAAGAATTGCTCTTCCAGATATCAAGAATTATTATTAATGTGAAATAATTAAGATAGTGTAGATTGGGACATGGATAAATGAAAAAAGAATAATTGAATAGAGCAGTAGACAGAATACTTTTCAATCAATGGTACTTGGGCCACTGAATATTCATGTATAAAAACTGGCTCTTATCTTCTGCCCGAAAAAAATTCTAAGTGAATTGTTTATCTCAATTCATATCTAAATTGCACATCTAAATTGCATATCATAATATATGAAAATATCTTCTTGACCTCTAGATGTTTTTAAACCAATATACAGAAACTCGTTTATCACAAGTGAAATGATTAATGAGTTGCATATTAAAAACATCATTAAAAGACCAAGAAGTGAAAAAGATTTGTAGCATATTTAACTCAAATAGTATCAGCAAAGTATACAGATACATAACAATATGAGGAAAATACCAAACCATAAAATCGACAAGAGACTTTATCAGCCAATATTATAAAAGAGAATGTCATAACATCCAATATGAGTAGGTCCTCAACATCATTACTTATGAGGAAAATTAAAATTTTTAAAAATAGTATGAACCTACCCTGATGACTGAAATTCCATAGGCTGAAAATATAAATATTCATGAGGATATGGATCAATGGATCTTTTGGTGAAACAGTAAACCGGTACAATCCATTTGTAAAAATGTCTACTCAGGTTTAGGAATATCTAATGAAGTTGACATCTGTAGGCCCATTTGCATTAAGGAACATGTACAATAAAACTCTGCAACACCGAAGTGCAGTTGCTAAAACTTGGACACAAAAGTCAATCAATAATATAACATAAACATTAATTGGGATATAGTCATATAATGGAATTCTATTTAGCAATAAAAGTAATAAACTTCTTCAAGCTGTTGACAAAGATAAATCTCAGAGATATAATATAATCTGTGAAACCAGGCACACAAAAACACACTCCATGCTTTCCATTAGGTACAGTTATCAAGAAGAAAATCTAACCTGAAATTTTAAGTGTAAACACATAAGTGAGAACACTCTCAAGAAAATCCACAGAGTAATTACATAGAAGTCAGGATAGATCAATGGAGGAGTAAGATTGAGAAGAGATATGTGGAATGGTTTGGGCTCCTGAGAATGTTTTATTTATTTTTTCATGTGGTAATTAGACAAGTGGCTAATTAATAATAAATGCAATAAATTGTACTTTAAAAATGTATGTTCTTCTCTTTCACCATTAAAAGTGAAAAATCATGTAGACTTAAGACAAAGAGAGGGAATGGAAGTGAGTAGCCAGAGATAGTGAGTATGCAAAATATATTAAGAAAAATAGGCTGTCCATGAAAAGAAATGGCTGGTGGTAGGGGATATGATTAAAGTTTTTATTTCCTTTTCAAAATTATAGGAGTCACTACAGCATGGATATATAGTAGTCAACATATTAACATGTATAAATGCTTATAAATTAATAAATGGAGACTAGTTATAATTATACGCAACAGATGCAGAAAACTTACAAATTTACATAACAGAATAGAAAGCCATAGAAAATATTTAATAACCCTATAGTGAAAAAGATCAACAGTATTGAAACGTCAAAGATATTTTTGACCTACTAGATTTACAAAAAGACCTACTAGATTACAAAAAGTATGTACGTGGATGGAAAAGTGTATATTTTGAAGGGAATTAAACATTATAATATATTTATAGTAAAATATTGTTCAGTATTCCAGAAGACTATCTGATAAAAGTCACTTAAAACTTTAAAATATGCTTTCCAAAAAAAATTCCAGTTCTAGGTTTTTAATAAAAATATACTTCCTTTTCCATAACAATTATTTGGAAAATTTTATTGCAAAATTGTTAACAATTGCTGAAATAGAAAATAATCAGGGACACCTGGGTGGTTCAGTCAGTTGAGCATCTGACTTTGGATCAGGTCATGATTTCACAGTTGGTGAGTTCAAGCCCCAGGTCAGGCTCTGTGCAGACAGCTCAGAGCCTGGAGCCTGCTTGGGATTCCATGTGTGTGTCTCTCTCTACTCCCCTGCTCATGCTCTGTCTCTCTCTCTCTCTCTCTCTTGCTCTCAAAAACAAACAACAACAAAAATCTTTAAAGAAATGAAAATAATCAAAGTTACTATTTGGGGGAAATGGATAAAATATTATATTTATGAATATATTAAAAGACACTAAATATAGTACTTTTAATTATAAAAGCAGCTTTCAAAGAAGTATGTCCAGTATTCTATTTTTAGGGTGGGGTACCTAATCTAATACACTTTCTGGTTACCCATCACCTTTCATAAAAAAGTTAAAAATAATAATGATAATGGACAACGTTTATGTATTGCTTAATTCAGGCCAGTTTTGAATTCTTAACATTTATAATCTTACTTAAACTTTACATGTGCACTGTGATAAAGATATTATCCCAATATCGTCTGTATGTTTTCAGATTCAAAAATGTAAGACACAAAAGGTTAATTAACCTGCCCCTAACAATCCCTAAGTGATAGAGTTTGAATTTTAATTCAGACACATGCTTCAAGCATTTATACTCTTGAACACTAAACTGAACCTTCATCACTACAAGGTGTTATACTGAAGCAATAAGGAAGCAAACTGTAATCTCTGAACCGCTGATTTTGTCTCATGCTGTCAGCTGCCGCACCTCATAGGTTCACCTTCTCTGGAGAACTGTCCCCTGCTGAATGGAGGGGCCATCAAGGAAATTCCAATCCCAACAGCACCCCTCAGTCAATGGCTGCCTGATATAGGGTGATAAAGACCGAATCTGATCTTCAGTGGGGATGGCTTTGTGGGCAGTTGATACCCCAGAGGAGTCTTTCTGTGGATAAGGCCAAAGATAGACTTTATCTAAGACCAAATCCTGCTCTGTCTCTTCCCCTGTAGGTGTTTCCTGAAGAAAACTCTCCCAACAAAACTGATGTACTGGATCCTGGTCACAGGCCCTGCTTTTCTGGAACTAGACTTAAACCATTGAACATTCTGCCAGCACATTTTTTTTTTTCCCCAGCACATTTTTAAAATACAGGTTCACAGAAAGTTGAGACAATCATGAAAATAAATGGAGTTGACTGCTCTTCCAGGAGAATGTGGCCAGCTGTGAATTTGGCAACAAGGCTCAGTTTTCCCAGATACCTATTTTTCCGAGACATTTAGGAAATATTTAATATTTTAATTTTTTAATTTTAATTTTAAAATTTAGAAAATATTTGTGTAAAAATCATGATTAAATTTGGCAAATCCTGTAACCAAAAAAAAAGGTTCAGTATTACTTGAGATAAAGTATGTTTATAAGCTAATATGGCATTTAGACTCCACTATTAATTTCTGTATTATAAATTTCTGTGGTTCATTTTTATAATCAGGGAATAAACTGTATAATCCAGACATTTTATATTTAAAGTCTTATCTGACCAGATTGGGTTGTTGTCTAATAACTAATGTTTATTAAAACCTCTAAGCATTTTATATCTACTCATAGAATCATGATAACATGTATTAATAATACTTATTATTAGTAAAATCATCATCATTTAGACAAGAGAGCTGAAACAGACACATTACCTTTACTCTCTGTGTGACAATGGATAAATGGTAGATTAGTGTTACATTTTATGTTTTAAACATCATACTATATTGCCTCCAATCAATGAAGTTGATCAGTTTTGTTCCACCTTGAAGTGAAATAAAATCTATGAAAGAAAAGATCAATTAGAAAAGTTCCTTAGAGGATATTGAACTGCTATAGGACAAATTATACTTTCAGAGTTAATAATCACTTCTTCATAGGACCACCTAATCAACTTTATTGACTGTTAAATTGAATTGACTAATTTTCATAGTTGATTTGACTTCAAGGAAATACATCTTTGAAGAACAATCACAAAGACTGGATTAAAGAAGAACATCAAAGAATATTAGGGTAGGTCTGAAAACTGACATACCTATACAGAAGTACACATACACGTTTTCCAAACCGAGATTCCTGTTTTGTTCACTTTGCTTAATTTTTTCATTATAGATCATTTTAACATGAGAGTTTCATAGTTTTGAATGCCCACGAAGCTGTTTCATTAAAATAACTAGTTGATAATGCAAAGATTTAAATCAGAGACTGTTAGGATTGGGTAAGTGAGATGGCGGAGGGAGGAATTCCTTGAGGAACTGGTAACAATTAGTAAGTCTGAATTAGAAAAGAAAAAGAAAATATAAGGTCTCTTAAATAACTGTAAAATAATCAATTAAGTATTTATTTGAAAAAGAAGAGAAACCAGTGGAGTATTAAAATAGAGAGAGAACAGTGTTTCTCAAATATGGTCCATGAAATAGCAGCATTGACGTTATCTGGGAATCTTTTAGAAATCCAAGTTCTTAATACTCCATCCTAAATCTATGGAAACTGAATCTGAGAGGGAGGTCCAGAAATCTGTTCTGGTGAGTATTATATGTGATTCTGATCTACTTGAGAACTTGAAAATCTCTGACATAAAAAATGAAGATTTTTGTGCATTGAGTTCAACATGTTACTCAGCAAAATTTTGCAGTTTAGAGTCATTTATTTATTTGCTATTTTTAAATTTATTTTCATTTAGATACTAATTCAACTTACATGAGTTTTATGGATATTTGTCCCTGCTAAGCAATCTAAAGAGAACTGATACATATATCAAAGCTATTGATTTCCAAAACAGACACAACGATATATAAATCAAGGTTTTGTTATGAGAACAGAAAACACTCCAGGTATTTTATTAAAATGGGATTTACAGAGGAAATCTGTTGCCTTCAAAACCATTGCAAAGGGATAAGGAAGAGATATCATAAACAAACAAGAGACAATCTGGAAATGTAGTAGTCACGGGAAGCTGCTTCCAGTGGTCCAGCTGCCTGCATCACTTAAAAGATTAAGGGAAGATGTCCAGAAAGTCACTATAAATATAATTTCTTCCATTTGCCCAAACACTTAAATATGTCTGCCTGTGTAGAACAATAGCTTTTGCTTTTCTTCCAATTTCCAAACCTTACATATATGATTTCAATTTGGAATCTTTCAGTCAAGGAAGTCAAGGAAGCAAGGGAAGGCCTTGCTACACAACAAGATATCAGAAGGGCAAGGGTAGACTTTCCTACAAAAGAAAGCATCCTACGCAATCAGTTCCCTTTGGATGCTCTGCTTTCAACCACCCTTATACACACATAAAAGTAAAGAAACAGTAATAACCAAAACCATGTTTCCATTTTATATGGTACAAGTATCACTGTACAATGACTAGACAATCACCCTTTTCCTCAAAAGGACAGGTGCAAAATCCATCAATCACTAGAGCCATCTCTGGGTGCCCCCAAGAAACTTGTGTCTTCCAAACATGCATCCTTTACCCCATAGCATTCTTACTGCTTCATGATAATCAAGATCAACTCTTACAACTCTTTCTAGATGATATGTATATACTAAGACTACTAACTGCCATGAGGTGTTTTGCCATAGAATGACCGATTTGTCAAAAGTGATGTTGGGGCGCCTGGGTGGCGCAGTCGGTTAAGCATCCGACTTCAGCCAGGTCACGATCTCGCGGTCCGTGAGTTCGAGCCCCGCGTCAGGCTCTGGGCTGATGGCTCAGAGCCTGGAGCCTGTTTCCGATTCTGTGTCTCCCTCTCTCTCTGACCCTCCCCCGTTCATGCTCTGTCTCTCTCTGTCCCAAAAATAAATAAACGTTGAAAAAAATAATAAAAAAAAAGTGATGCTGTGTGAGGCAGCAGGACAGTGAATAAGATAGTCACTAAATCCAGTTATAAAAAAATAAACAAAAGCATCAGAACCAAGAAAAGTGGGATTAATTCACTTATTATTAAGTTTAATTCACTTTTCCAAGAACAAATTTCTGCTCTGACACTTTTGGAAGAGGCTCAGTGTCATCAACCTGCCACTAGTTACCCAGCTTATTCTGTCATGGAAAAGTGGCACTCGTCTCTACCATTGACAGGAGGGGCACTCAGAAAAGGTGATAGATATTATGGCTAGTTATGACGTAATGAACCAGGACAGTGTGGCTGAGAAAACAAGGTGGCAATCACATAACTGCATAGCTGGTTCCTGATGATCAAGGTACTCCTCTACAGTGGGTTAACTTGCTGTACATTCAAATAGAACATTAAATGTGCTCTGAATATCTATGTTACTATTGACATAAAACTGTCACAGAACCCAAGTCAACAAGTTCATGACCGTATATCAAACAATTACTATTTATAATTCAGTGCATATTTTACCTTGGGTCATATTCTACACAAAGGAAGGTGAGTAGCAAGCATCAGACTCTAGATTTCGGCTTAGGTCATGATCGCATGTTTCATGAGATTGAGCCCCATGTTGGGCTCTGCACTGACAGAGTGGAGCCTGCTTGGGATTCTCTCTCTCCCTCTCTCTTTCTTTCTCCTACTCACACATGTTCTATCGGTCTCTCTCAAAATAAATAAATAAACTTAAAAAATTAAAAAAATATATAAGACTAAGTATCTACTTAGGTATAGGTATGGCAAGGATATGGAATTTTTTTTTTTTTTTGGTCATTCATTGCTGGTGAAATTGAGAAATATACAACCACTTTGGGAAGATATATGGGAGTTTCTTACAAACGTAAGTTTTTTAATATACAAATCACCAATGCCACTCTCAGGTATTTATATTATACCTTACATTTTTATTGTCTTCATTCTACTACCAGAACATAAGCACTGTAACAAATATTCAAGTTAAATCTCTAAATTAGTGGTTCCCAATCCTGGCTGCATTTATATCTGGATATTTAACTATTTAACCATATAATTAAACTATATTATTGACTATGTATATATATATATATTATACATATATTACTAATTATATAATGAACTATCTGGACTTTGGTTTTTAAATACCTTTACCATTTTTCATCACATACACACACACACACACACACACACACACACAAACACCAGTCCCTAAGCATCACTCCACACAGATTTCACCAGAATCTCTAGGGGTAAGCCTGGGTATCACTGCTCTAGATGAAACAAAGCACATAGGAGACCAAAACTATGTCAGCTACTATTACAAGAAGCAGGATTCTCACCTGCTCTAATTTCTTGAAGGAACAATTAAATAGTAATATGAACTCTATGAGGCATATTTTGTAAGTAAATCTTAAAAGCATTGGTATTAAATACCATAATGACCAAAGTCAGAAATGGTTTCTATCAACAAAATATTTGAAATATCGCAAATAAAAAATAATATTATAATTTTTTGTAAAACTGAGTTCCATCACTGATCAGCTGTCTGTCCTTGAAAAAGCTAATTAAAAGTTCCATTCCACATTGAAAACAAAACAAAACAAAACAAAAACAAAACACAACTACTATCTAAGGATATTCTGGGGATTGCCACATAATAAGCATAAGCCATTGAGAAGAGTGCTTGGCATCTAGGCAATTAATACTTATAATATTCATTAATAATATTAGTAGTAATAGTTGTATTCTTTTATTATCATCTTCCTTCCACTATCAAGACAGAATGTGCCATAATGGATCTGTCATGGGGTCTATTTTTGCTTTTAATTCTGATTCTTCCAGCAGATATATTTCACAACAGAATTAAACTGATTTTCTATTACTATTATTTTTAAATAAGATGATTAGCCTGGTAAAACAATGAGAACCTATAGTTAGTTGAGAGAATTAAATAGGAACTAACTGGTGAAGGAAGATATTAACTATTAATACATATTAAGAAACAAAATTTACCAAGTTTTGTCTTGATTTTACAAAATTAGAATGTTCATTTTTTTTCCATGATGGTACCTTGCATTTTAGAACACCTGTATTTCACATCTGTTTTCAGCTGTATGACAGTGGCCTGAATTACATCTCCCATCAGTGACTTTTGAGTGTAAGGCTAAATACTTTCTGAAATATAAGCCTGTGTGTGTGTGTGTGTGTGTGTGTGTGTGTGTGTGTAAGTGCACGCATATCCCCCAGATGAGATCAATTGTCCCCCAATTATGGACAATTACCCTGGCAATTGTGCTTAACTGAGGATGAAAAGGTATTAGACTTTTACTTTAAAAGCTATAGACAAGACAACTATCCAACTGTTATTTGAATCATGGACCTGATATTTCTCTTAATATTGGGTTTTTCTTTTTTTGTGCGTAGGGTATGTTAAGCTGTTCACTCATGTGGCTGGAACAATAAGAAAAATGAGCTGTAATGGATAAAATGGTTTTCAGACCATACATATTACCAACTTCCATTTTCCACTACTCAAATTTAGATTATGAGTAGCAGTTAAATTTCCAAGCTGATGTTTGCAATGTAAGTTAGAATGATCCTTGGAAATATGTATGAGAAAATGTTTTCTACCTCTCACCGACTCCATATCAGATAATGGTTACACAAGCCACCTAATTTCTAAAAGCTAGCATTATTTCATATTGTAGTACCTTCCTTCTTTTTGTTCCATGTCTAATCTTCCCCAAATCACAAAATTCTGATAATTTTCCTTCTTTAATAGTTTTCATGTCAATCACCTCCTCTATAACACCACTGATCTACGGAGATTCAAATCTTCATTATTTCTTAGCTGGATTCCTCCAGGAGATTGCTAACTCTTTTCTCATCATTAGCCTTGAATCTTTCAATTTATCTCACTGACCAGCTAACAAAATGATCTTCATAAAATGTATCACTCTTCTGATTTCAATGTTTTTGTAACTGTAGCATTACATGTAAAGATTTACACCATTTTTCCCCCAGTTATAGATCTCTAAAATACCCCGCTTCATGATGATAATTGATATCTTTGTGGCCTCTACTGTAATTAAATTTGGCCTTGGATACCATGGACAATACACAGAATGCCACAAGCATGTTAGAAATAGGGTTACGACTTTGCACTAATATCTTCTATATTACTGATTATGTGTCTGTAGGAACTGCCCATTCAAAAGCAAGGTGAGGAACTAAAAGTCAAAAGGGAGAAAGGAGAAAGGAGAGGGTTTAAATTCCATTAAGACTGTAAACAAGGAGAAGCCAAAGGCTGCAACTCGGCAGCTCGTTACCTGGTGGTGCTCTGGTGGGAAGGGCGAATCCCCAGGAACAGAGTGGGGTCTGGAAGGTTCTCAGGCCACACAGGGAAAAGCGGCTCCACTGCTGGAAGGACATTTGGTAGAGTCTGTTGAAGGCACCTGGTCCCAGCAGATCCCAGAAAACGGCCACCAGCATTCGCTGGTACTGCAATAAGGTCCTTAAGGCTGAAGCCTGGTGCCAGATGTGTGTTGTGATTTCCCATAATCCCTGAAATGCTGCTGCTACACTATCGCATGAAGTTTTTCTGGGGCGGGCTGGCTCCTGGCCACCATCTCCGGGCACTGGCAGCAGCAGGGTCCCGCAAGTGTTCCTGGGTGCAGCCGGCATTCGGCCATTGCTCATTCAGCCAGTGCTCGGTGAGACCCTCCGGCAGAGGGGCGGAACGGGTCAAAGCTGCAAAGCTGCAGTCCTTTGAAGTAAGGGGCTGGGGAAAACTGACGCATCTGAGACAAAACGTAGGAGAGAGGTACTGCCTGGGGCCTAGTCACGGTGAGTGGAAAAGCGGAGAGTGGACGAGAGCTGAAGACGGAGGACCTGTGCACGATTGCTGATCAGGGAAAACAGACTGGGTGGCGCCATTTTTCAAAGCTCCCACGCATGCACATGCGCACCTATGAGCACCCAACACTCCACCCCAGTGGGTTAGCAGCGCCATCTAGTGGAGAGCGGAGCTGTTACACCGAGTCCAGCCCAACTGGACCAACTTCGCTCTTCAAGAAAACAAGTCTCCCCACCAACTTAATTTAAGTACTATAAAGAGCTGTGTAGACTGACTTCTAGGGAAAAACAAAGCAATTTCCGTCCTACTTCAATCTATTAGCAGATTCATCTATTCTATTTTCTTTCTTTTTTTTTGTTTTCTTTTTCCTTTTTCTCTTTTACAATTCTTTTCTTTTTCTTGAAAAGAGAAAGAGAAAATTCATTTTTATTTTCAATATTTATTAAATATATCTTTCTTTAATTTTTATTACTATATGTTTTACTTTTGTGTAAATTTTTTTCAAATTCTACATTACTTCCATCATTTTATTTTAGTCTACTTCACTGTATTCACCTTTTCAAATTTTAAAACAGTTTCCTTTTTGTTTCTATCTTGTTCTTTTTTTCTCTTTTTCGTTTCTTTATCTTGAATGCAGAAAGAGAAAACCTTCATTTTCACTTTAAATTTCTATTAAAATATTTGTATTTAATTTTTATTACTATATTTTTTGCTTTTATGTAAATTTTTTCAAATTCTATTTTACTTCCATCATTTTATGTTAGTCTACTACAGTGTATTTATTCTTTCAAGTTTTCAAACGATGTCTTTTTTCTTTTTTTTCTTTTTTTCTCTTTTTTCTCTTTTTCATTTTTCTTAAATACAGAAAATGAAAAAAATCATATTTATTTTTAACTTTTATTAAAAATGTTTTTCTTTATTTTTTCTACTATATTCTTTACTTTTGTGTATATTTTTTCAAATTCTATTTTACCCCCATCATCTCATTTTAGTCTACTTCAGTATATTCATTTTTTTCAAATTCTCAAACGATTTCCTTTTTTTTTTTCTCCCCCACCTTTTTTTTCCCTCTAAACTGTCAAACCACTTTCAACACCCAGACCAAAACACACTTAGGATCTAGCATCATCTATTCGATTTGTGTGTGTGTGTATTTAATTTTAATATTTTATAATTTTAATTTTTTTAATTTCAATTATTCTACCTCATTAATTCCTTTTCTCCCTTCAAAATGACAAAACAAAGGAATACACGCCAAAAAAAAGAGCACAAAGAAACGACAGCCAGGGATTTAACCAAAACAGATACAATTCTGTCTGAACCAGAATTGAGAATCATGATAATAAGAATACTAGCTGGAGAGGTGCCTTGGTGGCTCAGTTGGTTAAGTGGCCGACTTCGGCTCAGGTCATGATCTCGCGGTCTGTGAGTTCGAGCCCCGTGTCGGGCTCTGTGCTGACAGCTCAGAGCCTGGAGCTGTTTCAGATTCTGTGTCTCCCTCTCTCTGACCCTCCCCTGTTCATGCTCTGTCTCTCCCTGTCTCAAAAATAAATAAAAACGTTAAAGAAAATAATAAAAAAAAGAATACTAGCTGGGGTCGAAAATAGATTAGAATAACTTCAGCAGAGATAAAGGAAGTAAAAAATAGCCAGAATGAAATAAAAAATGCTATAACTGAGCTGCAATCATGGATGGATGCAGCGGCAGCATGGATGGACGAGGCAGAACAGAGAATCAGCAATATAGAGGACAAACTTATAGAAGATAATGAAGCAGGAAAAAAAGAGGGAGATTAAGGCAAAAGAGCACATTTCTCTAAGAATTAGAGAAATCAGTGACTCATTAAAAAGCAACAACATCAGAATCATAGGGTCCCAGAAGAGGAAGAGAGAGAAATAGGGGTAGAAGGGTTATGTGAGCAAATCATAGCAGAAACTTTTCTAACCTGGGGAAAGACACAGACATCAAAATCCAGGAAGCACAGAGGACCCCCATGAGATTCAACAAAAACTGACCATCACCAAGGCATATCATAGTCAAATTCACAAAATACTCAGGCAAGGAGAGAATCATGAAAGCAGAAAGGGAAAAATTAGTCCCTAACCTACAAGGGAAGACAGATCAGGTTTGCAGCAGATCTATCCACAGAAACTTGGGAGGCCAGAAAGGAGTGGTGGGATATATTGAGTGTGCTGAATCAGAAAAATATGCAGCCAAGAATTCTTTATCAAGCAAGGCTGTCATTCAAATAGAAGGAGAGATAAAAATTTTCCCAAACAAACAAAAATTAAAGAAGTTTGTGACCTCTAAACCAGCCCTGCAAGAAATCTTAAGGGGGAATTTCTGAGGGGAGAAAAATGAGAATATATAAATAAAAATAAATAAATACCAAAAGCAACAACAGATTAGAAAGGACCAGAGAACACCACCAGAAACTCCAACACTACAAGCATCATAATGGCAATAAATTCATATGTTTCAGTACTCACTCTAAATGTCAATGGACTCAATGCTCCAATCAAAAGACATAGGGTAACAGAATGGATAAGAAAACAAGATCCATCTATATGCTGTTTACAAGAGACCCACTTTAGACCTAAACACACCTTCAGATTGAAAATAAGGGGATGGAGAACCATCTATCATGCTAGTGGTCAACAAAACAAAGCCGGAGTAGCCATTCTTATATAAGACAATCTAGAATTTAAAATAAAGACTATATCAAGAGATGAGGAAGGGCCTTATATCATAATTAAGGGGCCCATCCACCAAGAAGACCTAACAATTGTAAAGATTTATGTGCCAAATGTGAGAGCACCCAAATATATAAATCAACTAATCACAAGCATAAATAATCTCATTGATAGTAATACCATAATAGTAGGAGACTTCAACACCCCACTCACAGCAATGGGCAGATAATATAATCAAAAAATCAACAAAGCAACAATGGCTTTGAATGACACACTGGACCAGATGGAGTTAACAGATATATTCAGAGCATTTCATCCTAAAGCAGCAGAATATGCATTCTTCTCCAGGGCACATGGAACGTTCTCTAGAATAGATCATATACTGGGATACAAATCAGCCCTAAGTAAGTACAAAAAGATCGAGATCATACCGTGCGTATTTTTAGACTATAACGCTATGAAACTTGAAATCAACCACAAGAAAAAATTTGGAAAGGTAACAAATACTTGGAGACTGAAGAACATCCTACTAAAGAATGAATGGGCTAACCAAAAAGCTAAAGAGGAAATTAAAAAGTATATGGAAGCCAATAAAAATGATAATACAACAAACCCAAACCTCTGGGACACAGCAAAGGCGGTCATAAAAGGAAAATATATAGCAATCCAGGCATTCCTAAAAAAGGAAGAAAGATATCAGATACACAACCTAAACTTATGCCTTAAGGAGCTGGAAAAGAACAGCAAATAAAACCCCAAACCAGCAGAACAGGAAATAATAAAGATCAGAGCAGAAATTAGTGCTATCGAAACCAAAAAAACAGTAGAACAGATCAATGAAACCAGAAGCTGGTTCTTTGAAAGAATTAACAAAATTGATAAACCACTAGCCAGTTTGATCAAGAAGAAAAAGGAAAGGACCCAAATAAATAAAATCAAGAATGAAAGAGGAGAGATTACAACGAACACAGCAGAAATAAAAACAATAATAAGAGATTATGAGCAATTATATGCCAATAAAATGGGTAATGTGGAAGAAAGGGAAAAATTCCTAGAAACATATACACTACTAAAACTGAAACAGGAAGAAATAGAAAATTTGAACACACCCATAACCAGTAAGGAAATCCAATTAGAAATCAAAAATCTGCCAAAAAAACAAGAGTCCAGAGCCAGATGGCTTTCCAGGGGAATTCTACCAAACATTTAAGGAAGAGTTAACATCTATTCTCTTGGAACTGTTCCAAAAAATAGAAATGGAAGGAAAACTTCCAAACTCTTTCTATGAAGCCAGCATTACCTTGATTCCAAAACCAGAGACCCCACTAAAAAGGAGAACTATAGACCAATTTCCCTGATGAACATGGATGCAAATATCCTCAACAAGATATTAGCCAACCAGATCCAACAATACATTAAAAAAATTATTCACCACGACTAAGTGAGATTTATACCTGGGATGCCGGGCTGGTTCAATATCCACAAAACAATTAACGTGATTCATCACATCAATAAAAGAAAGGACAAGAACCATATGATCCTCTCAATAGATGCAGAGAAAGCATTTGACAAAATACAGCATCCTTTCTTGATAAAAATCCTCAAGAAAGTAGGGATAGAAGGAGCATACCTCGAGATCACAAAAGCCATATATAAACGACCCAACGCTAATATCGTTGTCAATGGGGAAAAACTGAGAGCTTTCCCCCTAAGGTCAGGAACAAGACAGGGATGTCCACTCTTGCCACTGTTATTCAACATAGTATTGGAAGTCTTAGCCTCTGCATTCAGACGACACGAAGAAATAAAAGGCATCCAAATTGGCCAGGAGGAGGTCAAACTTTCACTCTCGCAGATGACATATTACTCTATCTGGAAAACCCAGAAGATTCCACCAAAAAACTGCTAGAACTGATTCATGAATTCAGCAAAGTTGCAGGATATAAAATCAATGCACAGAAATCAGTTGCATTCCTTTACACCAACAAGGAAGAGGCAGAAAGAGAATTCAAGAAATCGATCCTACTTACAGTTGCACCAAAAACCATAAAATACCTAGGAATAAATCTAACCAAAGAGGTGAAAAATCTATGCACTGAAAAACTATAGAAACCTTATGAAAGAAATAGAAGAAGCATAAATAAATAAATAAATAAATAAATAAATAAATAAATAAAAGATCCCATGCTCCTGGAAAGGAAGAACAAATATTGTTAAAATGTTGATAGTACCCAAAGCAATCTACATATTGAATGAAATCCCTATCAAAGTAACACCAGAATTCTTCATGGAGCTAGAACAAATAATCCTAAAATTTGTATGGAACCAGAGAAGACCCCAAATAGCCAAAGCAATGTTGAAAAAGAAAACCAAAGCAGGAGGCATCACAATCCCAGACTTCAAGCTATACTACAAAGCTGTAATCATCAAGACAGTATGGTACTGGCACAAGAACAGACACTAAGATCAATGGAACAGAATAGAGAACCCAGAAATGGACCCACAAACATATGGCCAACTAATCTTTGACAAAGCAGGAAAGAGTATCCAATGGAATAAAGACAGTCTCTTCAGCATGTGGTGCTGGGAAAACTGGACGGTGACATGCAGATGAATGAACCTGGACCACTTTCTTACACCATACACAAAAATAAACTCAAAATGGATGAAAGACCTCAATGTAAGATAAGAAGCCATCAAAATCCTCAAGGAGAAAGCAGGCAAAAACCTCTTTGATCTTGCCTGCAGCAACTTCTTACTCATCTCCAGAGTCAAGGGAAACAAAAGCAAAAATGAACTACTGGGACTTCATCAAAATAAAAAGCTTCTGTACAGTGAAGGAAACAATCAGCAAAACTAAAAGGCAACCAACAGAATGGGAGAAGATATTTTCAAATGACATATCAGATAAAGGGTTAGTATCCAAAATCTATAAAGAACTTATCAAACTCAACACCCAAAAAACAAATAATCCAGTGAAGAAATAGGCAAAAGACATGAATAGACCCTTCTCCAAGGAAGACATGCAGATGGCCAACCGACACATGAAAAAATGCTCAACATCACGCACCATCAGGGAAATACAAATCAAAACCACAATGAGATAGCACCTTACACCTGTCAGAATGGCTAACACTAACAACTCGGGCAACAACAGATGTTGGTGAGGATGCAGACAAAGAGGATTTCTTTTGCATTGTTGGTGGCAATGCAAGCTTGTGCAGCCACTCTGGAAAACAGTATGGAGGTGCCTCAGAAAACTAAAAATAGAACTACCCTATGACCCCGCAATTGCACTATTAGGCAATTATCCACGGGATACAGGTGTGCTGTTTCAAAGGGACACATGCACCTCCATGTTTATAGCAGTGCTATCAACAATAGCCAAAGTATGGAAAGAGCCCAAATGTCCCTCGATGGATGAATGGATAAAGAAAATGTGGTGTATATATACAATGGAGTATTATTCGGCAATCAACAAGAATGAAATCTTGCCATTTGCCACTACATGGATGGAACTGGAGGGTATTATGCTAAGTGAAATTAGTCAGTCAGAGAAGACAAAAATCATATGACTTTACTCACATGAGGACTTTAAGAGACAAAACAGATGAACATATGGGAAGGGAAAGAAAAATAATGTAAAAACAAGGAGGGAGACAAAACAGAAGAGACTCATAAATATGGAGAACAAACTGAGGGTTGCTTGAGGGCTTGTTGGAGGGGGGATGGGCTAAATGGGTGAGAAGCATTAAGGAATCTACTCCTGAAATCATTGTTTCACTGTATGCTAACTAATTTGGATGCAAATTTTAATAAATAAAAAATAAAACTAAAAAAAAAAAGCAAGGTGAAACTCACATTCATACAGAATCTTGCTGCCTGCTTCTACCCATCCTTCGTAAGCTGTATCTGATTCTTAGGTCCCCAAAATCTTTTCCCGTGACTCCTGCAAATGTTGCCCTAGGAGATCAGCGCAATTTCACGTATAGACTTTTAGGCTACGGTATGGATGCCAGTTTAAAAGAGATGAAAACTCACTACAGGGATTTGGTCAGAAGTAGGATGTATTCAAAACAGATTAGTTAGACGTCTAGGTAAGAAGTGCTAGGTAAGAGGTAATATGGTTAGGGTAATGACAAAGGGAAGGAACAGTGTTTAGATAGAGATTATAAATATTAACAAGTTTTAGCCAAAATAATTTGATTATGCTACATATAGGATGAGAGCACAAGAGGAGTCAAAGCTGACTCAAGCTTTTTGGCCTAAACTGCATACAAAAAAATGAGGGAACATTGTGGGAACAACCTATTTTTTTTTTTTTTTTGGAACAGAACTAAAAACCAGGAATTAGATTTTGGTCATTTCAAATTGTGATACTAATTAAAATTCCAAGAACAGAATTTCTGATGGCAGTTAGATATGTGAGTGTCAACATACAGATGCAAGTATGAGATTTTATATGTATATATGGCTACTCAACTAACCCCCAAATCTGTGTCTTAACAATAGATTATTTGTTACATCACAGTTCAGTACTCGTATGACTCTCTAAGAAATGGCACTGTGTTCTTATCTCATTTTGTGTTCTCATCTTTAATTTTTCTTTTAAAGTTGAGTATACTTGAGACACAATGTTATGTTCGTTGCAGGTGTACAACATGATTCAACAACTCTATACATTACGCTGTGCTCACCACAAGGGTAGTTACCATCTGTCACTATGCAATGCTATCACAATACCATTGATTATATTCCTCATATTCCTGTGAATTTTATTCCTATGACTTACTCATTCCATAACTGTATCTCCTAATCCCCTTCACCCTTTTGGCCCATTTTGCTCACCCACCATGCACCTCCCCCCTGGCAATTACCACTTTGTTTGCTGTATTTATAGGTCTCATTCTTCTTTTTGTTTGTTTTACTTTGGATTCCACATAATTAAAATCATATGGTATTTGTCTTTATCTTACATATTTCACAAAGGTTAATGCCCTCTAAACCCTCTGATGTTGTTGCACATGACAAGATTTCATCCTATCTTCTGTGGCCGAATAATATTCCATTGTTTTTTTTTTTTAACGTTTATTTGTTTTTGAGACAGAGAGAGACAGAGCATGAACGGGGGAGGGTCAGAGAGAGAGGGAGACACAGAATCTGAAACAGGCTCCAGGCTCTGAGCTGTCAGTACAGAGCCCGACGCGGGGCTGGAACTCAGGGACTGCGAGATCATGACCTGAGCCGAAGTCGGACGCTCAACCGACTGAGCCACCCAGGCGCCTCGGAATAATATTCCATTGTGTACATACGCCATATCCACTTTATCCATTCAACTATCTGTGAGTACTTGGGCTGCTTCCATATTTTGGATACTGTAAGTAATCCAATTAAAAATTAGGCAGAAGACCTAAATAGACATTTTTCCAAAGAAGACATACAGATGGCCAACAGACACATGAAAACATGCTCAACATCCCAAATAATGAGGACAGTGCAAACATAAACCACAATGCAATATCACTTTATTCCCGTCAGAATGCTAGTATCAAAAAGACAAAGAAATGACAAGTGTCGGCCAGGAGGTGGAGAAAAAGGAAGCCTTGTGAACTATTAGTGGGAATGTAAACTGATACAGCCACTGTGGAAAGCAGTATAAAAAATTAAAAATGGGAACACCATATGGTCCAATAATTCTACTACTGGGTATTTACTTAAAGAAAACGAACACACTAATTTTAAAAGATATATGCACCCATATGTTTACTGCAGCATTATTCGCACTATAGCCAAGACATGGAAGCAGCCCAAGCATCCCTCAATAAGTGAATGGATAAAGAAGATGTGTGAAGCTGTCATCTCAAACTCATGTTCTGGGTAGCCACCATGGCAGGCAATAGAAGATATGAAAGAGCATGTAGGAATCATTATGCCTACGCCTGAAGAATTATATACAGTTCTTCCTAGGTAATTCTGACCAGAACACAGTCATCTAGCACTAAGCTAAATGCAGAACAAAACTGAGAAGTGTTTTTATCCTATCTATTCAAGGATAACAAATGGCCAATAAATACTTGGCAGTCTTTGACTGGAATTAATGAAGGATCTCTTTACAAGATTACACGACACTGTAGTTAAATAGTTCTTATTTGTTCTGTGTCTTTTGACACAGGTACACTTTTGGGCACAGGTATTTTATACCATAGAAAATTAGACAGGGATATCTCATGCCATAAGAGGACTTAAAAAGGGAATTTAGGACAAAGTATCTTGTGCTATAGTAAAGGGGTAAATGGGCAGGAATATCTTGTGCCAGAAGAGGACTTCAGACAGAAGCAATTTTATTATAAATTGTTGTGTTCTCCTAACTGGGAGAATCAATTGTGTCAAATGCACAGGCCAGGATGACTTCTGAGAAGACAACTGGATTCAACATTTAGAGGTTAATTGCTGCTTCGGAGAAATGATGGAGTCAAAGGCCTGTCCAGAGTCAATCAAAAGAATAGAAATATAGCTGCAAAAATGAGCAGAGAAACGAGCCAATAGTTGGAGGAGATGGAGAGTCCTAAGAGAGAGATTTCTTTTTTTTTTCCTTTTGTGTGTGTTTATGGGTGTGTACATGTGTACTTTTCACCTCTAAGGCATTTCATAACTGAAAATTTGTGTCTCTTAATCTCCTTTACCTGTTTCTTCTATCCCCCCCAACCCCCTTCCCTCTGGCAATCCCTAGTTTGTTCTCTGTGAGAGTTTTTCTCTTTTCTGTTTTCATTTGTTTTGTTTTGTTTTGTATTTTGCATATAAGGGAAATCATGGTATTTGTCTTTCTCGGACTTAATTCACTTAGCATGATGCCCTGTAGGTCTATCTGTGTTGTCACGAGTGGCAAGATCTCATTCTTTTTGTCATGGATGAGTAATATTCAATTGTGTATGTATTCCACATCTTCTTTACCCATTCACCATTGACGGACAGGGGTTTGATTTTTCTTCTTTTCTTGTTTTTTCATGCACCGGCTTGTACAATGACAAGACTGATTTACTAAAGATAAAGCAATCATGGAGATTTGAACAGGACAGGAATAATTGCATATGTAATGTGATCAAATAATCCAACATGCACTGGATCCACTACACAAGAGCACCTGGCCTTCCACAGGACAGCAAATGATTCATCATCTGGTCAAGAGGCAAGGAAGCTAAGAATTTTAGTAGTTTTGTGTGTTTGAGTTTTGCATCATTTTTATCCACCCACCTCTGGAGTTGAAATACTAGACCAAAAGGGATGTACTAAAAAGTCACACATGCAGGCTGAAATGTGGGACGCTTGAGCACCACGGAAGTAGTACAACTGAAACTGACAAGATCAAGGGTTTCACCATGGAATAATGGGTAAGTAGACAAGAGGAAAAGGTATTTGGGCATGAGTTCAAGGATGTGACGATGCATAATCTGTGTAGCTACATCAACTATAAATTTATTGACTTTTATTTTCCTCAGAGTAAATTTCCTCCCCCAAAGTGAGGAATCTCATAAAAATAAAACAAAGTGATCAAATTGGACCCCTGAAGTATAACCATCACCTGAGATATTGCAAAATCTTGCTTAATGACCCTGAAGAAAATATTCCTGCTGTTCTGTCTCATAATAAAGATAGAAAATCCAAATTTAGCTAAATTAAAACTAAAATTCAGTTTAATAAGCTTGACATCCTAATTCTTTGTGTCAATTTATCCTTGGTAATTATATCACAATTAAACATAAAAATTAATTCATTACTCTTGTTCTCAATGCGTGAATATCAATCAATCAGAAAGGCAAAGAGTGGAAGAAATAAGAAAATCCTAAGGTGAAAGTTTTAAACTGAAAGGGATTAAAGAATTATGGCATACAAGTATCAATTTAAAGAAAAATTTTCTTTTTTAATGAATATTAATTTGACTCCAAGCCTCACATTTTATTAAATTATTAAACTCCATTTTTTCCCTTAATTTTAACAATGCAAATACACTGGTGTTCTAGTTTATTAGAAAATTCAACATAAAATTTAAAACACACTTAATGAAGAAATCAATGTTAACTGTTAATACCAATTTATAAACTAATGCGTATATTAAAACACTGCTCAGGAAATATTAAGATATGAGCAAACAGAAGTCCAAAATTTGTTGTATAATTGGGTCTTTTTTACACTGCACTTTAAAATACTATAGGATGGAGGAGGGACGTTGGAAGGTACGAATTAAAAGAAAAATATCTAAGAATAATTTTCTCCGTTGCAGGAGAAATGATGTTACAGTGCAATACACATTTAAAATCAAAGGGAGAAAAACCTCAATTCACTGCTTTCCTGCTACTCTTCTTTCTGGAGTCGTGCCAAATGTCATTATTAAGGGTGGCTATTTACATATAGTGCCATAACATGGTAAGCTTAAAGGTTAAAGTCAGTAGTAGAAGGAACTTCATTAAAAAGGCCACATTTTAGAAATAAGAAGGCCTTTTTACAAGTAATGTTAAACGGGGAATTAAGGCAATGACCCAAATAATTAAAATAAAACAAACCCTATGAATCCGGGAGAAAAATAGCACTTCGAGGCTTAAATCATCACAAATTACTGTCTACATTCATCAAATTAATGGGGTAATTGTTCGGCATGCACTTTAAATAGACTACGTATCTTCCAACTGAAGTCATATCTATATGCAGACACTGATTTATTGACTTGTGTTTTATTCTTTCCAAATGTCTCAGTGATTGATTTCTTTTAATAAAATGAGCTAATTTTTATATTAAGGCAATAAAAACTTGGTAATTGGTCTATACTAATTATTTGTGTTTATTTTCATTTTTTGAAATCCATACATTATAAGGGTCAGACAAATATTGAACTTGTATGGTAGCAAAGGTTGAAACTGAACAAAATTTTATCCATTCACTATCTAACATACGTAAATCGGAATCACATGACTCCTATGAGTCTGCACGCCTATTCTTTCCTAAAATCTTTCTAAATCCAATGCGGTCAGAGCCCATGATTTCACATATGTCACAACCATCAAATGTCACATCAAATGTCAGCTGTTATGCTCTGGCAGCATGTACAGCATTCTGTTCCAGCTGTTTCTTTTGCTTCCTTTCCTCTTTTCCTCTATCGCTTTTCCCTTTCCATCTAGCTCTTTTTTTCTGTGCCACAGGAGAACAATGGAAAATAGGACATCATAAAGAAGATAATAAATATTTACTAAAAACGGGATACTATCTTGGAGTTTTGAGTGTTTAAGCCCAAACTAAGTCATTTACAACTTTTTTAAAACAAAGTAAATTTCAAATTTTAAATAATATGGTAATTTTAAAGCGAAAAAAAAGAAAATAAGAGGAATTCTACAAGAGCTAAACCATTGTAGAAAGAAACTAAAAACATTCTGAATTAGGAGAATGGGTCTGGCTGTTGCCTGGGTATGAGACGGGAGCACAGATAAGACCAGAATGGAACCTAGAAAGGGTTTTGAAAACCTTCTACAGTAGAGGGTGTTACACTTGTGAGACTAAATGAACATGTCTGGGAGATAAATTCTTACCATCCCCCAAACTCTCCAAGGAAGCTTGAACAATTGTCATATTCCTCTCAAGGCACACAAAGTGGCACTGAGGGAAAGGCATAAAGTTTAGGACTTGGGTAGTTAAATATATCCCCTCTACCAGACAGATTGAATTAGAGACAATTAGAGTCATAGAAATACAAGATACCTTAATTGTAGATTTAGTAACATGGTAATACTAGCATTATATAAGGGGTACTGGTGACCTGTAGTGAAGTGAGATGATTAAGTATGGAAATCTAAGAGACAGGATAGGTCAATTCCAAGTACAACTTGCAATTTGCCCATCTTCAAATACTTATCAAATGACACTGGGAAGGTTTATGTGACCTTTAATTTAAATCCCACTGCAGACTATAGGAACATATAATACACCTGTTATTCTAGATAAAAGATGTCAATTGGACACTGCAGGTAAGGATACCTCATGAAGCTAACAAAGATGAAAAATTAAAGTTTCAGGGTCAGTACCCTTTAAGTCTAAAACTAAGAAAGGGGGGGAAAGTATTCAAGTAAAAATTAAAATAGCACTCTTGTGAGAACAGATCATAGACAAATCTACCAATGCAAACTGTACAAGCACAAATTTTTGAGTTAGAAATGAATTTACTGGAAATCACATGGTATTTGCCTGGTTTGCTAAATAATGTTGCATCCAGTCCTGAAATCTTATTGGCGAATGTTAAATCCTTCTGATTTGGCAAGGAAAAGTAACATCTGTACAGCTCAAAGAGAAGATTACTAATTGAGTCATTTTCCACTTATAAAGTGCAATTTGGCCCCACCCACCTAAAGATTTATACATTTCTATTATATATTTTATATATTTTTTCTGTAGCTCATTATTGGGATAAGTAAATGGGGAACAGTCACACTGGTGGGAATTTCAGAGTTCACACTGAAAGACAATGTCCCTATGGTTCAGGGAGAGCTTAAGGGATATAGAAAAGACAGCTGTGGACTTATCTGTAGTCATTTTTATAAATCTATGGATTTATAAAGCAGTCCCTGCTTTCTGGGGACTGTTAGAGTGGGGAAGTTTGGGGCATTCCTTCTCGCCTTCATTCTCTGTCTTTTATATCCCAACTTTGAATATCGTGGGCCTTCATTTTTATGCAAATTATTATACATTTTGTAAGAACAAAGTGGACAACAATACATGTGCAAAGTTCGTGCAAACATATTCAATTTTACTATATAGACAAAATTTGTGAAAAGATACGAATTTTAATATTGAAGGATAGTTTATCACATGGGTAGATAATATAAAAGTTACTTAACCTTCAGAATTGAGGTAACTGCTTGGATTTCTGTATGTTTTCAACTTCAAAGACTTAATAAATGGATAAATTTTAACTCTTGAAATGTGTTTTTTTAACTATCTCCAAGGTTATTCATATTTACACTATATAGAGTGAAATGGTGGTTTAAAAGATAGAATTAGGGGTGCCTGGGTGGCGCAGTCGGTTAAGCGTCCGACTTCAGCCACGTCACGATCTCACGGTCCGTGAGTTCGAGCCCCACGTCCGGCTCTGGGCTGACGGCTCAGAGCCTGGAGCCTGTTTCGGATTCTGTGTCTCCCTCTCTCTCTGCCCCTCCCCCGTTCATGCTCTGTCTCTCTCTGTCCCAAAAAATAAATAAACGTTGAAAAAAAAATTAAAAAAAAAAAAGATAGAATTATTCTCCCAAAAGACTGAGTCATGAAAACACTCATTTTGTAATACCTTTTAAATCTTACTACTAAATAAGTCGAATTCATGAAGGAACAAAGCTTTTGCTCCCTCCCATGAGACTCAGGGTTTAGTGGCTTGTTTGCATATGATGAAAGGAGAAATAAGCCAGTTTAGCTACATTTAATTCAAATAATAGTCCTAGTCTAACTAATCCAAGGGAAGAATAAGGTTTTCAAGTTTTTTTTGTTTCTCAGTTCACATGTGGCATTTACACAAACAATATTCAAATTTTAAGTGTATGGTTTATTGTCGGATATATATCTTCACATAATCCCCCTGCCACCTTCCCTCAAATGATAGAATAATTTCAGCAGTTCAGAATCTTATCTGATGGTGTCTTTATGGCACTATCAGTTCCCCTGGTGAAGATAATGACTATTTTTTTTGCCTGTTTATTTTTATTTTTATTTTAGGTTTTCAATTTAAATTTTAGTTCACATGCAGTGCAATATTGGCTTCGGGTATAGAATTCAATGGTTTATCACTTACATACAACACCCAGTGCTCATCAGAAGTGCCCTTCTGAGTACCCAGGACCCAACAAGCCCATCTCCCAACTTCCACCTTCATGGACCCTCAGTTTGTTCTCTATCATTAAGAATCTCTTACAGTTTGAGGGACCCCTGGGTGGCTCAGTTGGTTGATCAACCAACTCCTGATTTCAGCTCAAGTCATGATCCCACGGTCTTGGGATAGAGCTTGCATTGGGTTCTGTGCTGGGCGGGCATGGAGCCTGCTTAACATTCTCTCCTTCCCTCTCGTTCTGCCCATCCCCCATGCACATGCTCATGTGCACACTCTCCCTCAAAAAAAAAAAAAAAAAAAAAGAGAGTCTCTTGTGGTTTGTTTCCCTCTCAACCTTTTCTACCCCTTTCCCACGTATTCAACTGTTTTGTTTTTGATAATGACTACTTTTATTTCTATCAGCAGAGATTAGTTTTGACTGATCTGGAATTTCTTACATTTTCCATTCCATGTTGTATCTATGTTTTGCATGTAGCTGTTTTTCTACCTGTTGTTGTGTTGTATTCAATTGTATAAATACAGGAACATTTATTTCTCCACTGAACTGATAAAAGTCTTTGGAATCAGGTTTAGTTTTGTAGTACTGTATATAAAGCTTCAAAGAAGTGTGTGTATGTCTTTTGATGGGCATATGTCCTTTACTCATATCTGTTAGGTGATCCCTTATGAAAAATCCAGGATCATAGGTAATGAGAATATTTAATGCTAAAGTGATTTCTGATAGGATTGCACTAATTTACAATCTTGCCAGCATTGTCCAAAAGCTCAGCTATTCAACATGCACGTCAAGATTTTCCGTACTCTCATCATAAGTCAGAATTTTCTGTCTTTTGAATTTTAATTAATCTGGTATTTGTGTAGTGGTATCTCATGTTGGTTTTAATTTGCATTTTGCTAAAGACAAGTTGTACTGAAAATAAGTTTATATGTTTATTGACCATTGAAATAGTATTTTTGTGAATGCCTTTTTCTTTCTCATTTTATTACCTTTGTCTTTTTCTTGGCTACATTAGGGTTTTTTAAAATATATTCTAACACAGCATCTAATATATGTATTAGAAAAAAAATGCAAGTATTTTTCAGAAAGGGACAATAATACTCATGGCTTCTTTTCATCCTCTTAATTGGGTATTTTCATGAACAGAAGTTCTTAACTTGACTGTAATCTATTTGGTTAATTTTATCTTTCATAGGTAATACTTTTTACATGCTATTTAAGAAAACCTTATCCCGAGTTACCACAAGTTTATAAAGATATTCTTTAATTTTTTTTACATAAGCTTTAATGCCTTACATATCAGCTTTATATTTACCAAACATCGGAAATTAGTTTTTGTGTGAAGTGAGTTAAAAATAAAGGTTCATAGTTTTCAGTCAAAGATAGCCTATATATCCAGAGCAAATTGTTGAAAAGATCATATGTTCCTAACTGAAATGAAGTGGTAACTATTGTAAATTAGGTGACCATATTTTCCAACTTCTGTTTCTGGATTCTCTATCTGTTCCATTGGTTTATTTGTCTATCCTTGCATCCATAACTACATTGTTTTAGTTATTATAGCTTCATTATTTGTTAGCAAGTCTTGTCATGTAAATTCTGCAATTTTTTTTCATATTTAAGATTAACTTTTACATTTTAGAATCAGTATGTCAAACCTCACATTAAAAAAATTCTTGGGGTGCCTGGGTGGCTCAGTTGGTTAAGCGTCTGACTTTGGCTCAGGTCATGATCTTGCAGTTTGTGAGTTTGAGTCCCACATCAGACTATGTGCTGACAGCTCAGAGCCTGGAGCCTGCTTCAGATTCTGTCTCCCTCTGTCTCTTCCCCTCCCCCACTTGTGCTCTGTCTCCATCTCT
This sequence comes from Prionailurus bengalensis, assembly GCF_016509475.1. Lineage (NCBI taxonomy): Eukaryota > Metazoa > Chordata > Mammalia > Carnivora > Felidae > Prionailurus > Prionailurus bengalensis. The sequence goes on along the minus strand of NC_057350.1, from coordinate 21,993,678 downwards.
CTCTCAAAATATGAATAAACATTAAACAAAATGAAAACATAAATAAAAAAATCTTTATTGGGATTATTTTCCAAAAATAGACAATAAAAATTGAACTCCGTTCAGAATGGGTTTTAAGCACTGTTCAGACTTTTATGTCTGTATTTCCCCCTTAGAGTTAAGAGATGGTTCAAACAAGATGTGCTCATTTTGCATTTCTGCTGAATATCTGAGATATGTACCAGGCTCCCTATAGCTTCATGTGGTCTGGATCCCGTCTTCTGTCTTCTATGTAGCTCATGGCTGCTGAATATTTTGTTTTGCTTTAGCCTCTCCACAATTTCTTTCTGTTGGAATTCTTGGTGTCTCAATATATGCATAATTTACATGTAAGCTAATGTTTGAAGAGAGGGGAGCTGCCATAATATGAGGTTAATTTCATCAAAGATTTTTCCTCTCTATGATTTTGCCCTCTAGATCTAACTGCTTTGGCTATCATGAACTTGAATATCAGTTTCTGCAAATCATTTATTTTTTGCATCTTAAGTCTCTCCCTTTTCTATATTTCTCCAGCTTCATCCAGACATACATGGATATCTTTTATAAGGAAATACATACACACAACCACATGTGTATACATACATGCACTCATGCAAAAACGTCTCTCTTCACATTCTTTCCAGATATTTACCCATTTTCCTATTTCTTTCACCCAGATCTCTTTGAAAGAACTTCAGTTATTGTCTCCAGTTTATCACATATTTTCTCTTCTTAACTGAATCCATCCCATACCATGTCACTCATAATGCTCTTTTCAAGATCTGTAATGACCCTCATATTGCCATATTTCATGGTTGTTAGTCTGCCAAAACCTTTATCAGCTTATCAACATAATTTGATGCAATTTTCTATTTTCTCTAATAACAAAACAAAAGAGAAATTTTGGTTTCTGTGTCACACTGATCTTATGTATATTTATTTTATTTATTTATGTTTTTATGCACTTAGTGGACCATTGACAGTAAAGAATAGACCAAAAAGAGCCATGTTAGGTGCCTATTACGGTAATCCATAAGTGAGTTAAAGTTCTGGATATAGGTGCTAGAGACGTATAGACATACATTGATACAATCAGGACCTATTTTCTAAGTAGAGTGGAAATAAAAGGCTCCATGGACTGGTGAGAGAAAAAGAATATCTCAAAATGGCTTAATTTTTAGCTATGGCAAGTGGTCACAACTGCCATACTGTGACTGTGACTAGGTACAATTATATGTGGATACAATTGACCAAAATGGATGATTGGGAAAGGAGCAGATCTGGGAAAAATTAAAATTTATCATGTAAGTACATCAAGCAGCAGTTAGGATATACAAGTCTCATGGTATAGATATAAATATTTGAGACATAAATTTGAGAGTCATTGAAATATAATATGACCCATAAGACAGTACCTATGGAAAGAATGTGGATAGTAGAGAAGAAGGGAAAGAAGACTGAGCCTTTGCTTTTCCCAAGACTTGTAAGTAGATCTCAGAAGGTGAAACAGCTACTGAATTCCTCCAAACTCCACATGGACCGGCCTCGGGATCTGGGATTCCATCCTCAGAAAGTGCTGAGTTACCTGTGCACTGGAGTATTAACACTCTACACCTTTTCACCTCTTTGCAACCCTTTATCTGGACAGATGATTGGAAAGAGAGGACTAGGCTCCAGGTCTTGCCCAATATGGTAGGGCATGAGAAATTACTTTGCCTCAAAGTATACAGAATCTCAAATTCTCCATTTAGTTCTGTTCTTTCAGCAGTCTTTATTGGCTCCACCCTGCCTCACCGTGGCTACACTGTTTCTAATGTTGGAGCTGATAAAAAAAAAAAAAAAAAAAAGCAAAAGAAAAGAAAAGAAAGAAAAGGAAAGGAAAGAAAAGAAAAGAAAATGGCTGGAAAAAAACCACAAAAAACCCTTAGTCAAATGATGACACCTGGCAACACATTTTAATGAGTAGCTCCTCTGTGACCTTTGCTTCCCTCTATAAACCGCTGAAAACAAAACATTGTGTTTATTTCTACGTTTACCCGGATCCATTTACTCTCCTTTTCTAGGCAGCAGGAATAGCTGGAGATGATGTTATCCTAGTTCTCAGGTCCCCTAAAACTAGAAGCACAAGAGAAGCTATTGCAAAAATGAAAGCACTGAATTTCCTCACCTTTTTAACAAAAGAAAATGGGCATAAAAAGAAGACAGCATCCAGAACAAGTTTGGAATAGGGCGGGGCAAGCAATCAGTGACAAGGATGAAGAAGGGTTTTCCCGGCTGGAAGAGATAAATGTGCAAGAGAAAATAAACAACAACAACAAACAACAACACAGACATAGTCTCTACCTTGCTGCATAAAGGGGCACATGAAGTACAAATGGATCACAGACCTGGGTCTGTTGTGTGGAGAAAGAAATGGACACCTTTACATTGCTAGTTTTTTGGGGGATGCAGTAACACTTTAGTTCTGACCTCTGGTCACAAGCAGGGCTCCCCCCAATGCTCTGATGCCACCGTAGCTCTCTGAGGTTTCACGATGCCATGTGCCTGTGAAGACGTAAGCCCTTTCTGGATACAAACATCAGTTTAGTTTGGAGGTTACAAACTCTGTCATGCCTCCTTCTCCGCATTCTGAGACTGTGCCATTCACCCTTCACAGGGTGGGTCATTTTCTGCAGGACTGTAGACACGGGAGCCAACCGTTATATTTAATACCTGCCCACCAGTGAATAACGTACTTGATAAAGAGACCGTGGAAGTGAGTGAATGCATTTGACATCCTGAACACCAAAGTAAGTCTAAAAGGAATCTTTGAGGAAAAAGTCCTTCTGGCAAGGAAATTCAAGATTCTTATACTCTTGGCTTTAAAGTTCATTCTGGAAGTTAAAAGAAATATAATTTTAACACATTCAAATGTTATTGATAAATATTAACTTTTTACATTAACTTTTATTGCATGCACTAAGCAGTAGGATTAAGGTTTTCAATCAACGTTTTATGTTTTTATTATTTTCAGAGGAGATATTCAGATATGAAGATAACTCAAAGCATTTTAGATTCCTACAACCTAATTAAAAACTGAGAAGAAAACTGAATTAACGTCAGTGTTTCTTTGCAAATGGGCGATTAAGGCTAACTTAGTAGCAATTATCTCCAGGTATTGTGACCAATGGCATCAGGCAGAATTATATTACTTTAACAATTTAAGATTATTAGCAGGCTAGTTTTATAAGGGTAGAAAACAAATGTAGACAATATCTCCTGAGCTGACTGTGATTGTTTCTACCTTAGCTTCTTTCTTGCTGATTTACAACTCATCTATTCTCCAATACATTAAGTTTGGCTTTTAATGCATGTTAATTCAGATAAAAATAATTGGTATTCTCTATATATTTGTATTCTATATATGCTCAGCTGTCACAGCCAAGTAATGTTAATGTGCTTGTAGGGATTTGTGTGTGTGTATATATATGTGTGTGTGTATATATATATTTCAACTTTTTTAAAAAAGAAATAAATAAACATTGAGAAGGATAGCAAGGGAAGGTATAATCTGGGCATCTTAGAAGCAAATAAAATATTTCAAAGGCATATGAACTATATTCTGGATCAATAATGGTGGGAGACTGACTACACTGTATTAGAAGTAGGGCTGCTGGGATTTGTCAATATGGAAGCTACTGGTAATCAAAAAATAATAATCTTGGTGACAAAGGGAAGATGGAACTCAAAGTGTATTTAGTGGTTTGAGATGAGAATGAGAGGTAAAAAAATGAGAGTAATTAAATGACTCTTTAGAGAAGACAAAACTGTGTTCCATTAATTTTCTGGCACGTTTAGAAACCTAAGACACAATGAAAAAATAGTTTTGGAGTAAAACAACTTTAGAAATAAGGAAGTAGATTTATAAATGAAACAGAATTTTAAGATATACTAAGGAATGGAGACCTTTAGGATGTATCTACAGGTACAAGGAAGGGAGGAAACATTTTGTAAGACTTGTCTCTTTGTGGGGACAAGAAGTTGCCTTAGTAAACGTCTCCTTTGGCTCTTCTTTTACGGGACCTACACTATGTAACTTTTTAAATAGCTGCTTGTCTTGGCTAAAATAAGCTATAGGATTAGTTTGTTCATCACTTTCTTCTAATTCATCTCACAGTCTTTTCCAGGGGTGGGACAGAGTGGGGCAAAAGCAAAATCGATACTGAATCAAAAAGAAACAATGAGTCAGACAAGGAAATGTATCCAAAAAGTATCTGATTTCTCTGACACTGCCTGTTTCTCACTCCCTAGGCAGATACTAGACATTGAACACACTCCCAGAGGACAATGGGCTCAGCTGTTAGCACTGTTGGGGTTACTTAAGAAGAAAAAAAAAAACATCTTTATCAGCCAATCTGTCAGTCACTTAGACAGGATAAGGTTTGGCTTACACTTCAAGGTTCCTATTTTATTTCTCACCTGTTATATCACTCAGCATTGATAATGCTAAGGATTATATGTGTTTTTCTCTGCCTTGATTTAGGTATTTTCTCTTTCTAAGGTGAATTTTTTAATGAGGTTGACCTGAATGCATATGGTATGTACTCACATTATCCTAAGGTTTTTTTGGATGTTAGATGTATTTAGTATTTGTTTCCTTTTCACTGATGGAATTTGATCCACATTTTAAGCTCATGGGGTTGGGTTAGACGAAGGCAAACCTGCCTACTGAGACCAATATTGCCTGCGAAATATGAGGCCGTTCCATGCATCAGGGCCCAGTCACACGCCATATTGAATTTAGGAGTATAATTTTGAGACAGAATTAAAGTATCATCCTGTCATGCTTCACCATCTGTTCTTAAACGTCCCACTTAGATTTTGAGGGAAGGGGTGGCTGGTTAAGGGGAGAATCCAGTTTGGAGAATTTGACACCACAGATGTCTGTGTCTTCATCTATCTATACCCATTACTGGTAGGACTAAGCTTTTTGCCCATTTCATTGTAAACAATGACAAAATCTCATTTCATTTCATGTTTTTCATATTTTAAAGTGATGTCTTTGGAGTTTTATTTTTTTAAATATGAAAAATGTTCCTACTTAAGGGAAAATCAGCATTCCCTGGTACTCACGAATGAGTTGATTATTTGTTATAATTCTAAACAAAAAGATAAGATCATTTAAATGGGATTTCAAAGGTCTGAGAAGACTGTTAGCATTCAAACTAGAACCATAGCTTTTTACTGTTATCAGAGCTGATCAGTTAACAAAAGTAGGTCATTAGACCAACAACTAGGCCTTTCATTAATACACAAATAATATTCATGTTTTCCACACTTGCCTAATATGCATGTAGAAAATAATGTTCAAACACTTACTTCTTTTTTCTACATTACTAAGTTATCCTTAATGCATGTTGCACTTCTATGTACTGATATGAATATACTGAGGAGAGAACGTAGGTAGCAAAAACTGAATTCACAGTTGGTCACTGAGTATAGTCAGGGCCACTAGCTCTTTGGTAGTCAGCTAGATATTTTCCAGGTCTTTTTTTTTTTTTTTTTTTTTTTTTTTTAGAGAGAGAGAGAGTGCAAGTGAGGGAGGGGCAGAGAGAGACACAGAATCTGAAGCCAACTCTAGGCTGTGAGCTGTCAGCACAGGGCCTGATGTGAGGCTTGAACTCACAAACCGTGAGATCATGACCTGAGCTGAAATCAGATGCTTAACCAACTGAGTCACCCAGGCACCCCTTTCTAGGTTGTTTCTAACTTCACTTTGTTGCATACTTCTTACCCCTTCTTAGCTGGGGGCGGGCCCGTGGGGCAGTCCTGACATTCCCCTGATTGCCCTCTGCCTCTCTGGCTACACCTTCTTCAACCCTGTGTGGCTTTTTCCCCACTCAGCTAGAAACTGGGAGTCGTCCTTGATGTCACTTTCTCCATCACCCCCACTTCCAATAAACACAGATTCTTGTAGATTCCATTTTCTCATAATCTAGAGTTTCATCTATTCTTCATTTCTCTATTTTGGCCCAAACCACCAAAATCTGCTCTCTAACCACTACAGTTGCTATTTTTTACTGACTTCCCCCAATGAACTCACACTTCTCAGAGCCACACACTATCAATGTTTATTGAGTGATATTTTTATCACTCCTGTGCTTACTATAGTTAAAGGGCTTCACGTCTGAAAAACCCTTTAATTTATCTATCTATTATTAACATGATAAACCATAATTTTCATGGCCTACCTTCCCAGCATATTTTCACCTTGGTCACACATTTGTATTCATGCAGGCATTCCTTGGGAAAAATATGATATGTTCTTTCTGGATTCAGGGATTGCTTTACTTACTATCTTAAACAGTGTTTCTGTACTTTTATGGTGACTCACTCTGATTTGGCATTTAAATATCTGCTTAAATGCTACTTTATAATTAAGCATTTACTGACCTCTAAAATCGATTGCGTGGCCAGAGTACACGGACTCAAAGCATGCTGCGTTTTACATGTTCTAAAACGTGTAACGCGTTTCATAATTTGTTTGACTGTCTAGCACACTAAAGTGTAAGCTTTACAAAGGAAGGGATGATAATGTCTGGTGCACAGGTGTGTTTCCAGCATTGACTTAGTACATGCTCCGCAGGAGATGATCAAATAATGAATTAATATATCTTGGCTTAGAATTTACTTGAGTTTTGGAAGATACGAAAATACAATCGAAATTAATTTTCCCAAAGAATAAATAACGATTCTTTATGGTAAGAAGTATCTTTTATCTCACAAAAATTTCCGTTTGCTGTGTCCTGGTATTATCTCAGAATAAGGTAGCTTATTAGTTTTAAAAAATCAGTAAAACACTACAAGAGTGTGTGTAAAGGCATTAAAAATTCTGGAATGAACACACCAGTTTACAGCTGCTTTGTACAAACTCAACCTACATGAAAATAGTGGGCTTAACAATATATAAACCCAAATGACCGAGATAGGGAGAAATGAAAACAAAAAACACAACCAAGCTTTGGAAACAGGAAAGCAAAGGGGTGAAAGAAAGCAAATAAATAAATAAATTGACATTAAGGGAAACTGTTAGGCTGAGATTCTCCACATGCCTCAGGAGGTAGATAAGCAAATTTCCTCTGAAACTGTAGGGTGCCAATGAAGCTCACAATAGGAGAAATCATTTGAAATAGAGGGGTGCCTGGGTGGCTCAGTCAGTTGAGTATCTGACTCTTGATTTCAGCCCAGGTCATGATCTTGGGTTTGTGGGATCAGGCCCCATGTTGGGCTCCCGTCTGGGAGTGGAACCTGCTTGGGATTCTCTCTCGCGCCCCTTGCCCGTCTCACCTCTCTCTCTAAAAAAATATAAAAATGTAAACAAACAAACAAACAAAAAACAAAAAACAAAAAAAAAACAGAAAGTAGATCTATGGTAGTTTTCACTGTACCTTCACACTGGTAAATTGCCCCCCTTTCCTTTTGATAGCAAATTTTCTCTGTAGAGAAATGAACTGAAACAGACAGACTCAAAAGAGGTCTGACATTAAAGCTGAGATCAAAGTGAGATTCAAACTACTATACTTTACACATGGAAACGATTTATAAAGTCTACCTTCAAAATAAAACAACTCCTCCCAAGACACTAGCTGCCACTGGCTACAAGAATCTGGGAGCCAGGCTTAAAATCTCACACAGGAGACTAAAGACTTCCTCTCAGGAACCCTTAATAGCCTAACAAAACAAAGCAAAGCAAAACAAAGCAAAACAAAACAAAACAAAACCAAACTTAAAGAACCTCCCTTTTTTAGATATCCTTTCTATAAGGGACTAGAAAGATCACTCGACAAGACCAAAAAACAAAACAAAACAAAACAAATCAGAAAATCCCATCAACCTACCCAGAACTTCCAATGAGCTTAGACACAGTCTCACACTTAAATATGAAGAGAGAAGCAAGGCTGAGCAGAGGTTTGAAAGAAACTTCTAACTTGAAACACAGATATCAAAGCAAACAGACCCATGAAAGGAATCCAACAAAAGAGAGAAATCAGGGAATGGAAAGAAGCAAAAGAATTGGTAATTAAATAGCATTAACATCCTGAAGAAAGGAATATTTATTAGATAGGTTATCCAAGTAAAATACTAGTGGACTTTACAAAGAAATAGTAAGAACTATTTGCATAAGACTTTCTACAAGAAATAAGCAAGGTTTCTTTTTTTTCTAAATGTTTTTAATGTTATTTCATTTTTGAGAGACAGAGGGAGAGAGAGACAGTGCGTGAATGGGGGAGGAGCAGAGAGAGAGGGAGACACAGAATCTGAAGCAGGCTCCAGGCTCTGAGCTGTCAGCACAGAGCCCGACTCGGGGCTCGAACTCACAAACCATGAAATCATGACCTGAGCTGAAGTTGGATGCTTAACTGACTGAGCCAACCAAGTGTCCCAATAAGCAAAATTTCTAAACTAGCTGGAAGTATGAAGAGGACAGTTTTACTTCTTATGGAAAATTAAGGTATATTGGGGTGCCTGGTTGGCTCCGTTGGTTGAATGTCCGACATCTGCTCAGGTCACAATCTCAGAGTTTGTGGGTTCGAGCCCCACGTCGGGCTCTGTGCTGACAGCTCAGAGCCTGGAACCTGCTTTGGATTCTGTGTCTCCTCTCTCTGCTCCTCCCCTGCTAATGTGTTCTCTGTCTCTCTGTCTCTCTCTCTCTCTCTCTCTGTCTCTCTCTCAGAAATAAACATTAAAAAAAACATTTAAAAAAAAGAAAGTTAAGTATATTACAGACACATAAAAAATCTGGCAAACAAAAAATGAGTCTATTATTATTTCTAATTATGCATGTGAGGGAAGAAAATACTATGGTAGATTTGCACCTATAAGTAGTAATTAATTATCAGATCTTATAATGTTAATATGTAATACTGAAGTAGCACAAAATCATAATACAATTATATTATATATGGGGGTGGTGTACATGTGGGAACAGATACAAGGGAGTTAGTTGTACTTTTCCTTAGTAGGAATCCTTAGCTACCCTTGGTAAAAATATTTCAAAAAAGTTAAGTTGAAAAATGTAAATGTGTGCTATTTTTGAGAAATGGAGACAAATTTTTTTTAAAATTTTTTTTTCAACGTTTATTTATTTTTGGGACAGAGAGAGACAGAGCAAGAATGGGGGAGAGGCAGAGAGAGAGGGAGACACAGAATCGGAAATAGGCTCCAGGCTCTGAGCCATCAGCCCAGAGCCCGACGCGGGGCTCGAACTCCCGGACCGCGAGATCGTGACCTGGCTGAAGTCGGACGCTTAACCGACTGCGCCACCCAGGCACCCCAAGAAATGGAGACAAATTAAAAAAGAGTAACTGGAGATAATCAAGCCTTTGCCTCTGGATAATGGGAATCAGAGAGGTGGAAGGTACGGAAGCCCTGAGATTTTCTGATCTGCTGGGTAGAACTCTGTTTTAACTATGAAAATATGTACCTCTGATACAAACGTTTACAAACAAAACAAAACACTTCATGCTCAGGCATTCTAAAGAAGCCTTATATACAGAAGCATATCATGACAAGATTTACTCTAATCCTAAATAAATACATGGTTACGCAAAACTCAGGTGAAGAAATTCATGAGAATGTTCTTTGAATATTATGGGTCAGATATTTTGTATATTTATCTCCCTGAAATTATTTTCATTAATTCGTGTGACAATTAAAATGTTTAAATGGTTATTTTTATTAAAAAGTAGTTTTATACCTACATACATATAAAAAGGTGATGAAGTGATCAAAATGTGGTATGATTTTCCCAATACAATAAATTAAATGTAATTATTTTTAATTCTGATGGTAGTGCCATGGAATTATGCATAATATGGTGCTTTGAGTACAAAGACATACTAAACAAGATAACCTATTTCCTTTGTTCTATAAACATTTGGCAGATACACCAATTTACATGAAAAAAAAACACGTTTTACCCAATGTGTTTTTGAATTTATAATAGGATAGGTTTTATGATAATTTGTGCAATCCTATGGTTATTTATAATAGGAAAACTTAGAGAAGCCCAAAGTGATTGAAAAACATAAAAACATTATTGGCAAAGAAATAAGGTTAGTATGTATGACAAAATTGTGTATAGTTATATTTAGTGACTTTAGGAAATTTCACAACACAGAACTGAATAAGTGAACAATAAATATAGGGAGAAAACTTCATGAAATATCAAGTATCTGAAATATTCAGTATATGCTAACCAGTTTCCTTGGATGCAAAACAGACAATTTTTTTAGTGTTTATTTATTATTTTTGAGAGAGAGAGACAGACAGATAGAGCAGGAGTGGGGGGAGGAGCAGAGAGCAAGGGAGACTCAGAATCAGAAGCAGGCTCCAGGCACTGAGCTGTCTGCACAGAGCCCGACACAGGGCTCGAACTCACAAACTATGAGATCATGACCTGAGCTGAAGTTGGACGCCTAACTGACCACTTAGGCACTCCAAAACAATTTTTTTAAAGAGTTATTATTTTAGGTATTGTATCTTTTGTCTCAGATGACTTATTCCAAAGTCAAAACTCAGTAAAGTATATGGCTATTATTTTGTGATTGTTAATGCCTATTGCCGTTTTTCATTTTATTACACAATAGATCCAACTTTCTTTTGCCCATCAGAATTGTTTTCTATTTTTTCACAATAGTATTTAGTTACATAAAGCTATTGATCAACCATATATGTTTATCAATTCTCAAGACACTATCAAAGTGGTATTACAGGAATTCTAATAGTAAAAAGGAATAAAATGCCAATAGCCATAAATCATTTAAAGACTCAGATTATCAAGTGAGAGAGAGGCCTCCATGTGAAATAAAACAACAAATAAAAGATAAGGAAAGAATTAAAGAACTGGGAAAACCAATATCTGTCTATTATAATATCTGGAGAAAGAACAAAGAAAACAGAATGAAGGGCTTTATCATAAAATGGTAGGCATTAAATAAGGAGAGTTCAGCTTTAAAAACATTATATATATATACTATATATATAATTTATATTTATATTCTATTTATAGAATATAAATAACATTTATATAATATTTATATATTTATATATAAATATTATATAATATTTATATAATTTATTTATATAAATATAAATTTTATATTTATAAATTATTTATATAAATATATATACATTTATATAATATTTATATAATATAAATAAATATAAATTTATATAATATTTATATAATACAAATAAATATAAATATAAATATATCATATATATATATATATAAATTTATATATATAAATCTTATATATATGTACTGATACAAATGCTTTTTTCAAAATAAATAACTAAATCATAATCTGAAGGAAAAAATTCTTTCACTAAACAATGTGTAAAGAGGGCGGAAAACAGATAATTTGATTTAATGCAGTCTTAGAAAGTGAAAGTCTAGTTCTTGATCACAAAAGCCAAAATGGAATTAAGCCATAAAGTAAAGCTATCTCCAATATAAGGACTGAACAGATGCAAAGGTAATTTATCAAGAAGACTAAACTATTTCCCCTCCATATATATATGTTTTTAATGTTTTTGTTTGTTTGTTTATTGTTTTTTGTTTTTCAGAGAAAGAGACAGAGTGTGAGCAGGGGAGGGGCTGGGAGAGAGGGAGACACAGAATTCGAAGCAGGCTCCAGGCTCTGAGCTGTCAGCACAGAACCAGATGGGGGTCTCAAACTCACAAAACGCGAGATCATGACTTGAGCAGAAGTCTGACACTCAACAGACTGAGCCACCCAGACGCCCCTCCCTTCCCCATATTTTAAGGATACATTAATTAAAAGATGTGGATATACCAGGCTAATAAGGTCCAGATGTAAGTACCACACCTCCTCCACAGAAATAATGAAAGGGGAAATTCTGGCTACAGAGAAAGGACAAAAAAGTCTTTATGGGATTTGTATAACTACAAAACTACAAACCAGAGTTTTTGAGATCTGGCATGATATTCAAGACTGGATTCTTCTGTCATTGACTTTGGACAGGGTTTTTTTTTTTTTTTTCCTTAATAAATTACGTAATTATATAATTTTGTTGCTTTGTTCTTAATAATCTATCTAAATCGATATATAGCCATATGTAGTAGAAACCATCAACTGCAAAAAAACCAGATCTGTTGAAAAACTACACATGGATTCAGAATGAGTACTATTTTGTCTCAGGTATCTGGTCCCAGAAAAAATGGAACATACTCAATTTTTCCTGCATCCAATCATTAGTACAACTAAATATTCTGGAAATAATTCAAAAGATAACCATAAAAGGATACTGAGATATGAAAAGAAAAAAAAATAAATGAATAGAGAGCTCAGGGCTTGAAGTATGATGCCGTGGTGATTTTCCTGTTTTTGTTTGATTTATTTCCCACTATAGCTTCTATATTCACAAAACTAAGCCTGAGAGTATTCCAACCTAGATTTTATATATAGATATAGATATAGATATAGATATAGATATAGATATCAAAATGGACAATATAAAAAAATAATACCTGGTGCCATAAAACTTCTAGAAGAAAACATGGTCTGACATAGTTTGGGACAATGATTTTTTGGATTTGGCTTAAAAAAAAAACTAAAAGCAAAAATCAACGAGTTGAGACTACATCAAATTAAAAAGCTTCTGCATAGCAAAAGAAACAATCAACAAAATGCATAGACAGTCTATAGAATGGGAGACCAATATTTTTAAGCCATATATCAGACAAAGAGTTAATATGCGAAATATATAAAGAACTTATACAACACAGTAACACATATACATACACACATACACACACACAATCTGAATAACAAATGAGCGGAGGACCTGAACAGACTTTTTTCCTAAAGAATAAATTCAAATGCCAAACAGGTATATGAAAAAATGCTCGACATTAGTAATCACCAGGGAAATGGAAATCAAAACCACAATGAGATATTTCCTCATACCTTTTAGGATGGTTATTATCAATAAGAGATAAGTCTTGTTCAGCATATTGACAGAAGAGAACACTTGTGCACTGTTGTTGGAAATGTTAAGTGGTATAGCCACTATGGAAAATAGTATGGAATTTTCTGAGAATATTAAAATAGAATATTGAATTGATATATGTATTCCCATGTACACTGAGGCATTATTCACAATAGCTAAGATATGGAAACTTAAGTATCCATCAATGAATGAATGGAGTTATACATACATATATATATATATATATATATATATATATATACACACACACACATATATATACAAAAGTAATAATATATATACTGAAAATATACTGAATAATATTCAGCCATGAGAAAGAAGTAAATCTTGCCATTTCTAAAACACGGATGAACCTTAAAGACGTTATGCTAAGTAAGATAAGTAAAACAGAGAAAGACAAATACTATATGATATCACACATATGTGGAATCTAAAATGCTGAACTCATGGGGTGCCTCGGTGGCTCATTCAGTTAAGTGTCTGACTTCTGCTCAGGTCATCATCTCACAGTTTGTGGGTTTGGGCCCCACGTCAGGCTCTGTGCTTACAGCTCGGAGCCTGGAGCCTGCTTTGGATTCTGTGTCTCTCCCTCTCTCTCTCTCCTCTCCCCCACCCACGTTCTCTCTCTCTCTCTCAAAAATAAACATTAAAAAATTTAAAAAAACAATAATATGCTGTACTCATAAAAAACAGATTAGAATGGTGTTTACCAGAGGGCTAGTGGTGGGGAAGATGGGGACAGCTTGTTTAAGGGTACAAACCAGAAACTAGTATATCGATGAATCCTGGGGATCTAATGTACAGCATAGCAATTATAGTCAACAATACTGTATTATAAACTTCAAAGTTTTCAAGATCCTAGATCTTGTTTGTTGCTACCACACACACACACAAAATAATAATTATGGGATGTGATAGAGAGGTGAGCTAATGCTATGGTAATAATCTTGTTACCATATATAAATGTCTCAAATCAACACGTTGTACACTTTAAACTTAAACAATGTTATATGTAAATTATATTGAAATAAAAACAAATTTAAAAATAAACAAACAAAAAAAATAAGAAAAAACAAGTCTCTTTGGTCTAAAGACTAGAATAAAACCCCAATGGAGATCAAGTAAAGGAACACATCTTATGACCACATGAAGTCATGACTGTGAGCCTGATCTTCCCGTAGACATTAGTGCCAGCAGAGCCTGGCTGAGCTGATCTACTCTGTGTGCCACAGCCACCAACAGAGGTGACTAATCTACTCTCTAAAATTAACCATATCAAGTTGGGTCAATGCCTTACTTACTCCACACCCTAGACTCCATCAGTCTGCAGCTATAGAGTCAGTGTAGTCCAAGTGGGCAAACCCATCCTCTGCCCCATGGAAGATGGCCATGTCAGATCCTATGTCTTCAGTGGCAGACTGTATCCTAAGAACAGGCTCAAGCAACCTGCTCTCTATCCAATACTTAGTGAGTGTGGTAGGCCTGATCCATGCACCCCACAGAGCCACTGAACCCAGTTGGGAGAACCATACCTCATTTTATAACAGGCAGAAATAGGCAGGCACCTTAAACTCAACATTAATCACCATAGGTCTCATTTCCTCTGACTCACCATCCTGTGGCATAGAGGCTGGTAAGGTCCGGTGTGTCCTACACCTCGACCTAGAAGCAGAAGGTGAACCCGGCCCAGTGCCCCATGGCTGTCCACTTAATTACATACATATCTAGATTTAGCCACTCCTGGCCAACCACCCAACAGCAGAAGATCACCCAAGCCAAGCATTTCCATACCACATGCTCCCCACCCCCCTCACTGCCCCATGTCAGCAGGCATCTTGAGCAGTTGCTTCCTTCTCCTGAGGGTAATGACAGAGAGAGAGACAGTGAGAAGTTGCAGGAGCCCAGAGGCTGGAGAACAGGCCAGGGTACATGCTCTCAGTTCTGCAAGTCCACTTCCTCCCCTACCTAGAAATATGTGGTGGCCAAGGAAAGCACCTTGCCACCAACACAGATGGAACTAGCATGGACCCAGTGAAGCCCTAGGAGCAAAGCTGACTAGAATAACACTGCCAGGCCTCAGATGCTGAATTAGAATTACAGCCTGCAAAAGTATTCTATAACCTACATGTTAAACATAATGTTTAATCCAAGGAGACTTGTCTACTAGGACTGAAAGAAGATCCAGTCTCCTAACATAATTTCTAAAATGTCAAGGATAAGGATATCATAAAGAACCTCTCACAATACCAAGAACCTTCAAATTACACATCGAATGAGGAATGACAGTCAACTGATACCTGTACTGACACAAACCAGATGAGTCAGGTGCTGGAACGATCTGATAAATATTTCAAAGCAGCCAAAATAAAGTTACTTAAACAATTTTGAATTCCATTAAAACAAATGTTAAATAAGTATATAATAACATTAAGAAAATAAAATTATATATATATGTGTGTGTATGTATATATATAAATAATTTAATTTATATATATATGTATATACACACACACAAACACACACACTCAGTGAAAATTATAAAACTGAAAAGTAAAATAATTAAAACAAACAAACAAACAAACAAACAAGACTCATTGGATAGATTCCATAGAGTGTAGATGATAGGACAGAATCAATGAACTTTTGAGGAAAGATCAATAGAATTTACTCAATCTGAACAATAGAGAGAAACAAAGAAATAAATAAATCAAGGAAGAAAGAAAGAAAGAAAGAAAGAAAGAAAGAAAGAAAGATTAAATCTTCAAGAACCCATGGGAATAAAACAGTAAATCTAACATTTTATTATTGTTATTATTGGAGTCATAGGATGGTAAGAGAAAAAGAGGGAGGCTGGAAAGTTACTGAGAGAAGTAAGAGCTGGAAATTCACCATATTTGGCAAATGACATAAGCCTAGACATTCATGAACTTGAGAAAATCCACATAAAATAAGCCCCTCAAAAAACCATGTGATGCCATTATTAAACTTCTTAAAAATAAAAAGATACAATCTTGAAAATAGCAAGAGAATAATGACCTTACCCATAAGAGAAAGACCAAAAAAGAAAAAAAAAGTAGTACAATGTTTTTCAGGGACTGGAAGTAACAGCATTATAAGCCCCAAATTCTATACTCAGAAAAAAATGTCTTCAAGAATGAAACAGAAATCAGGTATTCTCAACCACAGATGTGGAGGGAGAGAGTGAAGCATTGCAGTGAGATTTGTCTGTCATCATTAATGGCTCAAGAAATCTCTCAAAACAGAAAGGAACAGAAGAGGCTTAGAACTTTAAAGAAATAGAATAAGTAGAGGTAAAGAGAATAACTTTTTGTTCTCCCTACAATATTCTTAAATGCCACTAGATTTTTGAAGTAAAAATTCTAAAATTTAATGTAGGTACCCAATGAAAATAAAGGGAATATTTAGGACAATTATGTATTTTTAAGTGGGGAGGGTAAAGGGTCCTAAATGAAAGTGGGGACTTCATATTTCATTTGAAGAAGTAAAACAGTATGCTGTACAGTATAGTAGAGGGTATGATGTTACACACATATATTGTAATATTTAGAGGAACGATTAACAAAATTACACAAAGAAATACACTTGAAAATACTATCGGGGCACCTGGGTGGCTCGTTGGTTAAAATCCAACTCTTGGTTTCGGTTCAGGTCATGATCTCTTGGTTTCAAGACTTCGATCCCTGCATCGGTCTCTGCACTGACAGTGAAGAGCCTGCTTGGGATTCTCTCTCTCTCTCCCTCTCTCGCTGCCCCTCCCTCCCTCACACTGTATCTGCCTCTTTCAAAATAAACTTTTAAAAACAAGGCAATTTATATTAAAAAAAAAAGAAAATGTTATAAATAAATCAAGGCAGAATTTTAAAAATTCTTCCTAAAGGAAGGCAAATAAAAGAGAGAGAGAAGGAGAAAATACTGAGAAACAAATGACACATAAAATTCAAAACTGAGAGTAAAGAACTCTCGATACTCAAAGATTTTTAAAAATCCGGTTAGAAAATGGCAAAAGGCACGAAAAGATGTCTCACTGAAGAGAAACTATAGACATCAAATAAGCGTAGGAAAAGATGGTCGACAGCATTAATCACTAGACAAATGCTGATTCAAATCAGGTATTGACATATACCTACCAACTACCAACTACCAACATGGCTGACAACTGTGATAAAATCAAATAATGAGGATGTGGTGAAAATGGATCACATACATTTCTGGTAGTATTGAAAAATGGTACAGCCACTCTAAAAAAGCCATTTGGCAGTTCCTTCTAAAATAAAAATTCATCTACCATATCACCCAGCAATTGCAAACTTGGGCACTACTCCCAGAAAAATAAAAACGTATGTCTACACAAAAACTCTATACAAGTGTTCACAGAGCTTAGTTTGTAATAGCCAAACATTGGAAACAATCCACCTATCTCTCGGTGGGTAAATTAAACTGTGGTGCATCCATGCCACGCAGCACTAGTCAGTACTAAAAATGCATAAATAATCCTTACAAGCAACCTGGATGGGCATCAACAACATTATGCTCAACGGGGGAAAAATCCAATATTAAAATATTGCATACCGTGTGATTCCGTATTCTTGAAATAACAAAACTAGAGAGATAAAGAACAGATTAGTGGTTTCCAGGCGTTATGGATGGGTGGGCAGGGGCTATGGAAGGGGAGCGGGCATGAAAGACCAGCCTGAGGGAGGCTCAAAGTGTGGGAAAAGTTCTCTATCTTGATGTCTAGTTGGTTCCATGAAATTCGCATGTGATAAGAAAGCATAAATGACACACTCACGGGACACATACCTAAATGAGTGTGGACATAAATGGTGAAATCTGAGTAGGCTCATTGGTTTGTACTAACTTCAATTTCTTGGTTTTGTCAATATGCTATAGTTATGCAAGTTGTGAACAGTGGGGGGAGGAATAGTGGAGGGTACACAGAACCCTCTGTACATTTCTCTGCAACCTCCTATGATTCCACATCAAAATTTAAAAGTAATTAAAACAATATAAGGATTGGCTATATAATTTTTAATAATTATGTAAATATATTAGGATAATGAAAGTATAAGATTGAAGCATATAGGTTAGCATCAGGACCAATATAGCACTATGACAAATCACCAGAAATTCTCAAAATACAGGATTTTGTTCAGAAAAACAGAGCTCAGAGAATTTATTACAAGCAGATCCATGTTGTGTCATGTTAAACAGAGTCCATCAGACTAAAGAAAATTGGTACTATAGAGACTTCAAGTCTACACAAACCAGGTGCTTGGGTAGCTTAGTCGGTTAAGCATCCGACTCTTGATTTTGGCTCAGGTCATGATCTCATGGTTCGTGAGTTTGAGTCCTACATCAGGCTCTGTGCTGACAGTCCAGAGCCTGCTTGAGTTTTTCTGTCTCCCTCTCTCTCTCTCTGCCCCTCCACTGATCACTCTTTCTCTCTCAAAGTAAATAAATAAACATTTTTTAATCTACATAAAGCAAAGAGGAGCACCACATGGTAAATATGAAAGTTAAATAAAACAGGTTTTTCTATAGATAAATATACTTAATAGATAATTAAAGCAAATTGCTTAGAGAAAAAATTATTATAATAATTGCATTGTGGAATTTATAATTTATATAGGAGTACAATGTGTGACTGCCAGTTTACAAAGAGCCACAGGAGAGATATAAATGTAAAATTATTAGGTATTTATGTTACACCTGAAATAGCATAATATTGTAGCAAGTTAAAATGTATAAGCTAAAGACACATTATAAACCTTAGGCCAGAACTTTTAAAAATGCAAATTAAAATAAATAGAGATATAATTCCTAAGCCTATAGTGGAGATTAAATGGATTATTAAAACTGTGCAGTTGTGTATAGAAGCAAAGTGGATAAAATAATAAAAAACCAGAAGAGACAATATGAAACCCATCACATATCAATATAATAGATTTTAAGTCAACCATATCAAGATCACAGTAAGTCTAAATTATCTACACACAATTAGAAGTCAGAGATTTTAGACTGGATAAAACAGCAAGGCCCAAATGAATGCTGAGTTAAAGAAATATTTAATTAGCTGAAGTTAAAGTGCTGAAAGAAAAATCTACAATGAATAATACTCTATTTCGCAAGGCTATCATTCAGAATTGAATGAAAGAGAGTTTCCCAGACAGGAGCACCTGGGTGGCTCAGTGAGTTGAGCATCCGAATTTGGTTCAGGTCATGATCTCACAGGTCATGACCTTGAGCCCCACACTGGGTTCTCTGCTGTCAGCCTGTTAGTGCAGAGCCCTCTTTGGATTTTCTGACACCTCCACCACCACCCCTCTCCCCTTTGCATTCAACAAATAGGATTTAAACAAAGGGGGTTTTCCAAAGTTAAAGAAGTTAGTAATCACTAATTGAACTTACAAGGAATGTAAAAAGAACTTATTTAAGCAGAAAAGAAAGGCCATAATTAGGAGAAAATTATGAAAAAAATTCAAATAGTAAAAGGAGGAAATCAAGCACTTATAAAGTCAGAATGATAGTGTAAAATCAGTGATATCTAAAAAATTATTTAACACATTCACAATAAAAAGATGTTAAACATGATACATGCATAAAATGTGGAGGAAGGAGAAAAAGGTGGTGCTTTTAGAATGTGTTCCAGAGCATGGAAGTTTTTTGTGTGTCTTGTGTCCATGAAATGCACCCAGACCAACACTAAACCATCCTGCACACCTAGAAAACTGATCTGAGGATTAACACAACAATCTGTGCAACCTGAACCACAAAACTCAGCAGGTATGTGGCACGGAGAGGTGAAGTGGGGGAGAGAGAAGCCGAAGAGGGCAGGGAGCTGCTTTGGCCTGAGGAGAGAGGACGGAGATGGGGGAAGAGTGTGGGAAAAGCAGTTGGAGAGAAAGTGGAAAAGTGGAAACAGCTGCAGGGACTGAAATAAAAAGGGAGAAAGGAGAAAGGAGAAAGGAGAAAGGAGAAAGGAGAGGGTTTAAATTCCATTAAGACTCTAAAAACAGGGGGAGCACAGAGTCTGCAACTCCACAGCTCCATACCTGCTGGTGCTCTGGTGGGAAGGGCGAATCCCCAGGAACAGAGTGGAGTCCGGAGGTCTTAGGGCCACACGGGGATAGCCGGTTCCCCTGCTGGGAGGGCACCTTGCAGAGGTTGTGTGGGTCCCCCAGGGGCAAGGCCCCAGTGGCCCCAGGGGAACAACCACATTTGCTGGTGCTGGAACAGTCATTAAGGGTGAAGCCAGATGTGTGTTCCCAGATGTGTGTTGTGATTTTCCATAGTCCCTGAAACGCTGCTGCTACACTATCTCCCGAACTTTTTTGGGGTGGGCTGGCACCGGACCACAGTCTCTGGGCTTCCACAGCAGCACAGACCCGCAAAAGTTCCTTGGTGCGCTGGCACCCAGCCACGGCTCCGTGAGACCCTCCTGCACAGGGGCAGAACGGGTCAAAGCTGCAGTCCTTCAGAAGCGAGGGGTCGGGAAAAACAGCCACATCTGAGACAAAACTCGGGAGAGAGGTACTGCCTGGGGCTTGGTCACGGACTGTGTAAAAGCAGGGAGTGGACGAAAACTGCAGAGAAAGGACGGGTGCGCGATTGCTGTGTCAGGAGAACAGAGTTCCCAGCTGGGCGCCATTTTCACTGCTCCTGCGCATGGGCATATACACCTAAGAGCAGCACTACAACACTCTACCCCAGTAGGCTAGCAGCGCCATCTAGTGGAGAACAGAGCCATTACACTGAGCCCTGCCCAACTGGGCCAACCTCGCTCTTCAGAAACACAAGTCTCTCCACCTGCTTAGTTTATGGACTATAAAGCTCTACATAGTTTGACCTGTAGGGGAAAACTATGTACTTTCAGTCGTATTTCAGTCTGTTCACTGGCCCATCTATTCAAATTTCTTTCTTTTTTAATTTTTTTCTCTTTTTCGTTTCTTTTCTTTTTCTTGAATACAGAAAGAGAAAAAATCATTTTTATTTTCGATCTTTATTAAAATATTTTTAATTTTTTCTGCTATATTTTTACTTTTGTGTAAGTTTTTTCAAATTATATTTTACTTCCACCATTTCATTTTAGTCTACTTCGATGTATTCAATTTTTTCAAATCTTCAAATGATTTCCTTTTTTTTTCCTTTCTTTCCCCTTTTTTCCTCTAATCTATCAAGCCCCTTTCAACACCCAGACTAAAATACAACTAAGATTTGGCATCATTTACTCGATTTTTTTCGCGTGTGCTTTTTTAAATTTTTTAATTTAAATTTTTAATTTTAATTTTTTTTAATTTAAAATTTTTACCTCAATTCATTTTCTCCCTTCAAAATGACAAACAAAGGAATTCACCACAAAAGAAAGAGCAGGAAGAAACAACAGCCAGGGACTTAGCCAACACAGATACAAGCAGAATGTCTGAACAAGAATTTAGAATCACGATAATAAGAATAGTAGCTGAAGTCGAAAATAGATTAGAATCCCTTTCTGCAGAGATAAAAGAAGTAGAAGCTAGTCAGGATGAAATTTAAAATGCTATAACTGAGCCGCAATCTCAAATGGATGCCATGGTGGCAAGGATGGGTGAGGCAGAACAGAGAATCAGTGATATTGAGGACAAAATTTGGAGACTAATAAAGCAGAAAGAAAGAGGGAGATTAAGGCAAAAGAGCACGATTTAAAAATTAGAGAAATCAGTACCTCATTAAAAAGGAACAATATCAGAATCATAAGGGTCCCAGAAGAGGAAGAGAGAGAAATAGGGGTAGAAGGGTTATATGAGCAAATCATAGCAGAAAACTTTCCTAACCTGGGGAAAGACACAGACATCAAAATCCAGGAAGCACAGAGGACTCCCACTAGATTCAACAAAACGAACAATCACCAAGGCATATCATAGTCATATTCAGAAAATACTCAGGCAAGGAGAGAATCATGAAAGCAGCAAGGGAAAAAAAGTCCCTAATCTACAAGGGAAGACAGATCAGGTTTGCAGCAGACCTATCCACAGTAACTTGGCAAGCCAGAAAGGAGTGACGGGATATAATCACTGTGCTGAATCAGAAAAATATGCAGCCAAGAATTCCTTATCCATCAAGGCTGTCATTCAAAATGGAAGGAGAGATAAAAAGTTTATTCAGACAAACAAAAATTAAAGGAGTTTGTGACCACTAAACCAGCCCTGCAAGAAATTTTAAAGGGGAATTTCTGAGGGGAGAAAAGATAAAAATAAACAAACAAACAAACAAACAAATAAATAAAGACCAAAAGTAACAAAGACTAGAAAGGACCAGAGAACACCACCAGAAACTCCAACTCTACAAGCATCATAATAGCACTAAATTCATGTTTCAGTACTCACTCTAAATGTCAATGGACTCAATGCTCCAATCAAAAGACATAGGGTAACAGAATGGATAAGGAAACAAGTTCCATCCATATGCTGTTTACAAAAGACCCACTTTAGACCTAAAGACACCTTCAGATTGAAAATAAGGGGATGGATGGGGCGCCTGGGTGGCGCAGTCGGTTAAGCGTCCGACTTCAGCCAGGTCACGATCTCGCAGTCTGTGAGTTCGAGCCCCGCGTCGGGCTCTGGGCTGATGGCTTGGAGCCTGGAGCCTGTTTCCAATTCTGTGTCTCCCTCTCTCTCTGCCCCTCCCCCGTTCATGCTCTGTCTCTCTCTGTCCCAAAAATAAATAAAAAACATTGAAAAAAAATTAAAAAAAAAAAAGAAAATAAGGGGATGGAGAAGCATCTATCATGTTAGTGGTCAACAAAACAAAGCCAGAGTAGCTATACTTACATCAGACAATCAAGAATTTAAAATAAAGACTGTCTCAAGAGATGAAGAAGGGCCTTATATCATAATTAAGGGGTCCATCCACCAAGAAGACCTAACAATTGTAAACATTTATGTGCCAAATATGAGAGCACCGAAATATATAAATCAATAAATCACAAACATAAAGAAACTCATTGATAGTAATACCATAATAGTAGGGGACTTCAACACCCCACTCACAGCAATGGACAGATCATCTAATAAAAAAATCAACAAGGAAACAATGGCTTTGAATGACACACTGGACTAGCTGGACTTAACAGATTTATTCAGAACATTTCATCCTAAAGCAGCAGAATATGCATTATTCTCCAGGGCACATGGAACGTTCTCCAGAATAGACCATATACTGGGACACAAATCAGCTCTAAGTAAGTACAAAAAGATCGAGATCATACCGTGCATATTTTCAGACCACAATGCTATGAAGCTTGAAATCAACCACAAGAAAAAATTTGGAAAGGTAACAAATAGTTGGAGACTAAAGAACATCCTACTAAAGAATGAATGGGCTAACCAAGAAGTTAAAGAAGAAACTAAAAAGTATATGGAAGCCAATGAAAATTATAACACCACAACCCAAAACCTCTGGGACACAGCAAAAGTAGTCATAAGAGGGAAGTATACAGTAATCCAGACCTTCCTAAAGAAAGAAGAAAGATCTCAGATACACAACCTAACCTTACACCTTAAGGAGCTGGAAAAAGAACAGCATATAAATTCAAAACCATCAGAAGGGAGGAAATAATAAAGATTGAACAGAAATTAATGCTATCGAAACCAAAAAAACAGTAGAACAGATCAATGAAACCAGAAGCTGGTTCTTTGAAAGAATTAACAAAATTGATAACACACTAGCCAGTTTGATTAAGAAGAAAAAGGAAAGGACCCAAATAAATAAAATCAAGAATGAAAGAGGAGAGATTACAACCAACACAGCAGAAATAAAAACAATAATAAGAGAAGATTATGAGCAATTATATGCCAATAAAATGGGTAAGCTGGAAGAAATGGACAAATTCCTAGAAACACATACCCTACCAAAACTGAAACAGGAAGAAATAGAAAATTTGAACAGACCCATAACCAGTAAGGAAATCGAATTAGTAATCAAAAATCTGCCAAAAATCAGAGTCCAGGGCCAGATGGCTTTCCAGGGGAATTCTACCAAACATTTAAGGAAGAGTTAACACCTATTCTCTTGAAGGTGTTCCAGAAAATAGAAATGGAAGGAAAACTTCCAAACTCTTTCTATGAAGCCAGAATTACCTTGATTCCAAAACCAGACAGAGACCCCACTAAAAAGGAGAACTATAGACCAATTTCCCTGATGACGATAGATGCAAAAATCCTCAACAAGATACAACTGACAGGATCCAACAATACATTGAAAAAAATTATTCGCCACGACCAAGTGGGATTTATACCTGGGATGCAGGGCTGGTTCAATAGCCACAAAACAATCAATGTGATTCATCACATCAATAAAAGAAAGGACAAGAACCATATGATCCTCTCAATAGATGCAGAGAAAGCATTTGACAAAATACAGCATCCATTCTTGATAAAAACCCTCAAGAGAGTAGGGATAGAAGGAGCATACCTCGAGATCATAAAAGCCATATATGAATGACCCTATGCTAATATCGTTGTCAATGGGGAAAACCTGAGAGCTTTCCCCTTAAGGTCAGGAAGAAGTCAGGGATGCCCACTCTTGCCACTGTTATTCAACATAGTATTGCAAATCTTAACTTCTGCAATCAGACAACACAAAGAAATAAAAGGCATCCAAATCAGCCAGGACAAGGTCAAACTTTCACTCTTCACAGATGACATGATACTTTATATGGAAAACACAAAAGATTCCAACAGAAAACGGCTAGAACTGATTCATGAATTCAGCAAAGTTGCAGGATATAAAATCAATGCACAGAAATCAGTTATTCCTATACACCACCATTGAAGTGACAGAAAGAGAAATCAAGGAATCGATCCCATTTACAATTGCACCAAAACCCATAAAAAATCTAGGAATAAATCTAACTAAAGAAGTGAAAAATCTATACACTGAAAAGTATGGAGAACTTATGAAAGAAATTGAAGAAGACAAAAAAAAAAAAATGAAAAAGATCCCATGCTCCTGGATAGGAAGAACAAATATTGTTAAAATGTTGATACTACCCAAAAGTAATCTACATATCGAATGCAATCCCTATCAAATGACACAACAGAATTCTTCACAGAGCTAGTACAAAAAATTCTAAAATTTGTATGGAGCCAGAAAAGACCCCAAATAGCCAAAGCAATCTTGAAAAAGAAAACCAAATCAGGAGGCATCACAATCCCAGACTTCAAGCCATACTACAAAGCTGTAATCATCAAGACAGTATGGTACTGGCACAAGAACAGACTCAGATCAATGGAACAGAATAGAGAACCCAGAAATGGACCCACAAACTTATGGCCAACTAATCTTTGACAAAGCAGGAAAGAATATCCAGTGGAATAAGACAGTCTCTTCAGCATGTGGTGCTGGGAAAACTGGATAGCAACATGCATAAGAATGAACCTGGACCACTTTCATCAAAATGGATGAAAGACCTAAATGTAAGACAGGAACCATCAAAATCCTCGAGGAGAAAGCAGGCAAAAACCTCTTTGATCTTGGCCATAGTCTGTAAAGAGCCCAAATGTCCATCGACAGGTGAATGGATAAAGAACAGGTGGTACATATATACAATGGAGTATTACTCAGCAATCAAAAAGAATGAAATCTTGCCATTGGCAACAATATGGATGGAACTAGAGGGTGTTATACTAAGCTAAATTAGTCAGAAAAAGACAAATAACATATGACTCACTCATATGAGGACTTTAAGACACAGAACAGATGAACATAAGGGAAGGGAAGCAAAATTAATGTAAAAACAGGGAGGGGGACAAAACATAAGAGTTCTCAAATATGGAGAACAAACAGAGGGTTACTGTAGGGGTAGTGGGAGGGGGGATGGGCTAAATGGGTAGGGGGCATTAGAGAATTCACTCCTGAAGTCATTGTTGCGCCATATGCTAACTAATTTGGATGTAAATTAAAAAAAAAATGTGTTCCAACTGATGTGGCAATCAATTTAATAGAATGTTATATACTTAAAATGTTATGTGTGAACCTCATGGTAACCATAAACTGAAAACCTGTAGTAGATACACAAAAAGTAAAGACAAAGAAATAGAATTTCTTTGAATTAATTAATTAATAGAACTAAAGTCATCCATTACAAGGAAAAAGAGCAAGAGGAGAACAAAGAAAAAGAGAATGACTACAAAACCAACCAAAAAATAATGAACAAAATGACCATAAGTAGACGCCTATCAATAATTACTTTAAATGTAAATGGTCTCAATGTTCCAATCAAAAGTCAAATGATAACTGAATGGATAAAGAAAACAAGACTCATCTATATACTGTCCACAAGAGACTCACTTCAGATATAAAGGCATATTAACTTGAAATTAAAGTGATAGAAAAAAAAACTGTATGTAAATGGAAGCAAAAATAATGAAACAAAGACGGGGGAGCAAAGCTTAAATCAGAAAAAATAGACTTTACAACAAAGACTAGCAGGGCACCTGGGTAGTCCAGTTGGTTAAGCTTCCAACTCTTGGTTTCGTGGGTTCAAGCCCCACATTGGGATCTGCAATGATAGCGCATAGCCTGCTTGGGATTCTCCCTCTCTCCATCTCTCCGTGCGGCTCCCCCACTTACATTGTCTCTGCCTCAAAATGCATAAATTAAAAAAAAAGATTAGCTAAAGACAAAGAATATGGCACATTGATAAAAGAGTCAATCCAACAAGAGGATGTAACAATTTTAAGTATCTATGCACCCAACACAGTGACACCTAAATATATAAAGTAAATATTAACAAGCATAAAGGGAAAATTTGACAGTATTACAAAATAGTAAGGACTTTAACTCCCCACTTACATCAATGGATGGATTATCCAGCCAGAAAATTAATAAGAAAAAAGTGGGTTTGAACAGTACGTTACACCAGATGGATTTAACACATAGAACATTCCATCCCCAACTAGATGGAACATTCCATCTTTTCAATTGAAAATGGAACATTTTCCAAGATAAATCACATTAGTCCACAAAATAAGTCTCAATAAATTTAAGAAGATAGCATTTTTTCTTACGATAATAATATGAAATGGGAAATAAATTATAAGAAAAAATAGAAAAAAACATATCCATAAGAGGCTAAACAACATGCTGCTCCATAAATAATGAGTCAATGGAGAAATCAATAGAAAATTACAAAATACCTGGATACAATGGAAAATGGAAACACAATAATTCAGAATCTTTGGGACACATAAAAGTGGTTCTAAGAGAAAATTTTACAGTAATATAGGCTTACTTTAAGAAAAAAAAAATTTCAAACAATCCAACCCTACACCTAAATGAACTAGAAAAAGAACAAACAGAGCCCACAGTTAATAGAAGAATAATTCTACTATTATTAGAAGCAATAATTCAGATCATAGAAGATATAAACGGAGAACAAAAAAAAATTAGAAAAGATCAATGAAAGTAAGAGCTTTTTCTTTGAAAAGATAACCAAAATTGATAGCCCGTCAGCCAGACTCATTAAGAAAAATTAGACTCAAATCAAAAATAAGGAAGAAGTGACAACCAACACTACAGAAATACAATGGATTACTACGAAAAATTATATGCCAAAAAACTGTACAACCTAGAAGAATGAATAAATTCCTCAAAACATACAATCTTCAAAGATTGGATCAAGAAGAAATAGAAAATCTGGACAAACCAATCACCAAGCACAAAATTTAATTACTAATCAAAAAACTCCCAATAAGGGCACCTGGGTGGTTCAGTTGGTTGAAGGTCTGACTTTGGACTCAGGTCATGATCTCATGGTTCGTGAATTTAAGCCTCATGTTGGGCTCTGTACTGACAGCTCAGAGCCTGGAGCCTGCTTTGGATTCTGTGTCTCGTTCTCTCCCAGCCCCTCCCCTGCTAGTGCTCTGTCTCTCTCTCTCTCTCTCTCTCCCCCTCTCTCAAAAATGAGTAAATATTTAAAATAATCTTTATAAATGCATAGAAAAGAATAAAACACCTAGGAATAAGTTTACCAAGGAGACAAAAGACCTAAAACTGTAAGACATTGGTGGAAAAAAAAAGGAGAGAGAGAGAGAGAGAGAGAGAGAGAGAGAGAGAGAGAGAGAGAAAACAATTGAAGGCAACACAAATAGAAAGATATATTGTGATATTGTGCTCACGGACTGTAAGAATTAAGAATTATGTTAAAATTTCCATACTCCAAAGCAATCAACACATTCAATTCATTTTTCATTTAATACCAATATCGTTTTTCACAAAGCTAGAATAATCCTAAAATATATATAGACCACAAAACACATCGATAGCCAAAACAATCTTGACAAAGAACAAAGATGGAAATATCATAAACCTAGACTTGAAGTTGTACTACAAAGATATAATAATCATAACAGTATGCTCCTGATACAAAAATAGACAGATCAATGGAACAGAGTAGAAAGCCCAGGATTAAACCCACACTTATATGGTAAATTAATTTTCAACAAAGGAGACAAGACTATATAATAGGGAAAAGTACATCTCCTCAATAAATGGTGTTGGGAAAACTAGGCAGCTGCATGCAAAAGAATGAAACTGGAAGGCTTTCTTACACCACACACACACACACACACATATACACACCCGTGCACACACACAAAGCCATACTGAATTAAAGACCTCTATGTAAGACATAAAAACATAAAACACCTAAGAGAAAATATAGGCAATGATTTCTTGGAGATTGAAATTTTTCTTGCAACATTTTTCTGGATATGTCTCCTGAAGCAGGGAAAACAAGTGCACAAATGAACTATTGGGACTACATCAAACTAAAAAGCCTTTGCACACTGAAAGAAATCATTAACAAGAAAGAATAACAATTATTGAATGGAAGAATTGATCTGAAAATGAGTTATACAATAACGGGTTAATATTCAAAATATATATTCTACAACTCAACACTAGACAAACTAATAATGAAGCTAACAAATGGTCAGAAGACCTGAGCAAACAGTTTTCCCAAGAAGACATAGATGGCCAACAGATGCATGAAAATATGTTGAACATCACTAATAATCAGGGAAATGCAAATCAAACACAATAAGGTATCACCTCACATCAGTCAGAATGGCTAGTATCAAAAAAACAAGAAATAAGTAGTGTTTGTGAGGATGTGGAGAAAAGGGAGCGTTTGCACACCACTGATGGAAATACGAGTTGATAAATACCACTATGGTGCAATATGGGGAGGTCTCTCAAAAAAGTAAAAATTAAAATACTAAATTACTGAAATAGGATTGAGTAATTCTACTATTTACCCAAATAAAATGAAAACACTAATTCAAGAAGATATATGCATCCCTATGTTTATTGCAGCATTATTTACAACAGCCAATACGTGTCCATCAATAGATGAATGGATAAAGAAAATCTGTATACTCAGCCATAGAAAGTAATGGAATTTTGCCATTTTCAGCAATATCAATGAGCTTAGAAGGTATTAGGTTAAGTGAAATAATTCAGACAGAGAAAGACTAATAACACACGATTTCACCTATGTGTGGAATGAAAACAAAAGAAAAGAAAGAAAAGAAAAGACAGAAAAGAAAGAAAGAAAGAAAGAAAGAAAGAAAGAAAGAAAGAAAGAAAGAAAGAAAGAAAGAGAGAAGGAAAGAAAACTAAACAAAACCAGAAAAAAAAACTCATAAATATAGAGAAGATATGAGTCGTTGCCAGAGGGGAAGGGATGGAGGTGAGGGATGAGTGAAACATGTGAGTGGGATTAAGAGGTACAAACTTCCAGTTATAAATTAAGTAAGTCATAGAGGTGAAAAGAACAACATACAGAATATAGTCAATAATATTATAATAACTTTATATAGTTACAGATGGTAACTTCTCTTATCATAGCGAGCATTTCACAGTACAGTTAGTTACCAAAATCCCTATGTTGTACACATGAAACTAACCTAACATTATAGGCCATGTATTCTTTAATAAAAGAAAAAAAAAAAACCTCACAGAATGGGAGAAAATATTTGCAAATCATATCTCAAAGAAAGAACTTGTATCTAGAATGTATAAAAATACTTCCAATTCAACAAAAAGACAAGTCCACGGAAAAGAAAATGAATTAAACAGGAACTTCTCTAAAAGAGATGTATGAATACCAACAAAGACATGAAAAGATGCTCAATGTCATTAGGAATTATGAAAT
This sequence comes from Prionailurus bengalensis, assembly GCF_016509475.1. NCBI lineage: Eukaryota > Metazoa > Chordata > Mammalia > Carnivora > Felidae > Prionailurus > Prionailurus bengalensis. Next base: position 21,963,428 of record NC_057350.1, on the reverse strand, counting down.
GCAAGTCAAAACCACAATGATATCAGTGAATAATACAGAATGATCATAAGCAAAAGACAGATAACAAGGGTTAGCAAGGATTTGGAGACGTTGGAACCTTCATTCTAAAAATATAAAATTATACACTACTTTTGAAAATATTTTGGCAGTTTTTCAAAATGTTAAACATATAATTACCATATGAGCAAAAATATTGCTCTTAGGTGTATAACATAAAGAAAAATAGGACCACATGGCCACACAAAAGCTTGCTTATGAATATAAACACTATTATTCATATTAGTAAAAAAGTGGAAACAATCCCAAATGTCTGTTAAATTCTGAATGGAGAGACAAAATACACTATAGGTATAAAGTGGAATATTATTCAACAATAAAAAATAAATGAAATACTAATGTAATACTACAAGATGGATGAACTTTGAAGACTATAAGCTGAGTAAAATAAGTCAGTCACAAAGGACTTATCATAGGTTTCCATTTACATGAAATGACCAGAGTAGGCAAATGCATGAAGATAGATTAATGGTTGTCTAGGCATGGAGAAATGAGGTGAAGGGAAGTAGCTGCAGGGTTTCTTTATTAGACCTTGATTAGACGATGAAAATATTCTAAAAGTGATTATGGTGATGGTTGCACAACTGTGTTAGCGTATTAAAAACCACCGGAGGGGCGCCTGGGTGGCTCAGTCAGTTAAGCGCCAGACTGCAGCTCAGGTCATGATTTCCTGGTCTGTGAGTTTGAGCCCCGCACCGGGCTCTGTGCTGATATATCGCTCGGAGCCTGGAGCTTGCTTCAGATTCTGTGTCTCCCACTCTCTCTGCTCCTCCCCTGATTGTGCTCTGTCTCTTTCTCTCTCACACTCTCTCTAAAAAATGAATAAACATTAAAAAAAAAAAAAAACTGGAGGCTGGAGGCTTTAAATGTGTATATAGTATTGCACATGAATTATATTTCAATAAATCTGTTAAAAATAATAAAAATTGAAGGGTGTCTGGGTGGCTCAGTCAGTTAAGTGTCTGCCTTTGGCCCAGGTGTCGTGGTTCGTGAGTTCAATCCCCTCATTGGGCTGTCTGCTATCTGTGCGGAGCTAGCTATGGATCATCTGTCCCCTTTTCTCTCTGCCCTTCTCCACTCTCTCTCTGAAAAAATAAAATAAAATAATAATAATAATAAGTTAAAAATAAAAAATTGAATGGATAAACGGATCCAAAATTACTAAAACAGGCTACACAAAGTAGCTAATTTTAAGTTTGTTCTTATATTTGCAACCAATATTATGAATGATCTGACATTATGATTTTGGACGCCTATACTAATTGATTTCCATTCATGAACATGATTTAACTTTTGCTACTTTCCGGTGACCTAAGTAGCTTTTGATCCACATACAAATTCTAATACATGAAAGTATCTTCTACTTTTAAAATTTCTTTATTCTATTCCTAGGACATGTGACATTATTCTTACCTGTAGTACTTTATTTGAAAATCAATATCCACTGTATATATTGAAGTGTGACTGCTGTGAATGGAAATGCAATACAACACAAGATAAATATATTGCCTATTTTTAAATACAAACTTTTTTTTCCTAAAAATAAATTTAAAAGGAGATTGAACAGTTAGCTTATAATGAAACAATATTATCTTTCTGTATAGAGAAAAGTCGAATTTTAACAAAGTAATCACATAAAGACTTAACAGTATTTAAATATAAGATGCAACATTTTCATTAATGCTTGGCCATACTTCGTTTTCAACTATTATCTTTTTTCTTTTCCTTTATTGGTGGCAAGAAAATTTAACATGACATTACCCTTTTTAACGAATTATTACATACAATGCGGTATTATTAAATATAAGCACAATCTTTTACAGCCGGTCTTTAGAAATTGTTTTTTCAATGTTTATTTATTTTTGGGGCAGAGAGAGACAGAGCATGAATGGGGAAGGGGGCAGAGAGAGGGAGACACAGAATCGGAAACAGGCTCCAGGCTCTGAGCCATCAGCCCAGAGCCTGACGCGGGGCTCGAACTCACGGACCGTGAGATCGTGACCTGGCTGAAGTTGGACGCTTAACCGACTGCGCCACCCAGGCGCCCCTAGAAATTGTTTTTTAAGTGACTCTTTTCATTCATGTTTCCTTTTATTATTATTATTATTTTGTTTGAGTATAGTTGACACACAATGTTACATTAGTTTCAAGTGTACACAGGGTGATTCAATTTCTCTATATGTTTTGCCCTGCTGACTGCAAGGGTAGCTACTCTCTGTCCCATGCAACACTGTTACAATATCCTCAGCTGTATCCCCCATGCTCTGCCCTTTATTCCTGTGACTTAACTCCTTGTATCTTGTGTCTCCTGCCCTCCTTCATCCATTTTGCCAACCTCCCCTCTGGCAACCATCGGTTTCTTCTCTGTATTTACAGGTCTGATTCTTTTTGTTTGCTTGTTTTTTCATTTGTCTTGTTTCTAGATTCCACATGAGTGAAATCATTTTTTTCTTTCTTTCGCAGTTTATTTTTTGTCCTGAGTCAACTAGAGCTGAGCAGTACAATTTGTTTTTTGTCACTCAATCTCGTAGTTTCCTTCAATTTTCAGAGATACTCTAGAAAGGACATGAAAAAGGGGCGCCTAGGTGGCTCAGTCGTTAAGCCTCTGACTTTGGCTCAGGTCATGATCTAGTGGTACGTGAGTTTGAGCCCTGTGTTGAGCTCTGTGCTGACAACTCAGATCCTGGAGCCGGCTTTGGAGTCTTTGTCTAACTCTCTGCCCCTCCCAGCTCACATTCTGTCTCTGTCTCTCTCAAAAAATAAACATTTTTTTAAAAATTTTAATTAAAAAAAAGGACCTGAAAAGATGCATAGATGTTATGACTAAATATACTTGGATTAAGTTTCAGTTCCTCCAGAAATGGAGAAAACTACGTATGATATTTTAACCTCTCTGACCATCAGCATTTACATCTGTAAAATATTGGTAATAACTTTCCTTTTAGAGAGGTTGGAAATGAACACAACGAAAAGTAAAATATCTAACAAAGTATCTAATACCCAGAAAGTGACTATATACTATAATGATTATTGTAATATGTATAATATGCAATAATATTGCTGGCTAATGGGGCACCTGGGTGGCTCCGTTGGTTGAGCATCTGACTTCAGCTCAGGTCATGATCTCACAGTTTGAGTTCAAGCCCCGCATCAGGCTCTGTGCTGACAGCTCAGAGCCTGGAACCTGCTTCGGATAGTGTGTCTTCCTTTCTCTCTCCTCCACTCATGCTCTGTTTCTCTCTCTCAAAAATAAATCAATATTAAAAAATTAAAAAATAATATTGCTGGCTACTGAAAGATGTATGAGCTACTTTACTGTGGGAAAACTATTCTAGTGAAAAATCCTATTAAATGTGTTATGAACAAATGAAGGCTTGAGTCTTAATTTTAGATTTAAGTACATTCTAAAATCTCACTGCAATCTCAATATTATTCTGTATTGTCCTTATTGTCTTATGATATGATACCAGATTGGGATTCTTCCCATTCTAAGAGTTTTCTTAAAGAGATTTTAATTTTTTTTAAAAGATGTTTTACTTATTTTTGAGACAGAGAGAGACAGAGCATGAGCAGAGAAGGGGCAGAGAGAGAGGGAGACCACAGAATCCGAAGCAGGCTCCAAGCTCTGAGCTGTCAGCACAGAACCCGACCCGGGGCTTGAACCCACAAACTGCGAGATCATGACCTGAGCCGAAGTTGGATGCTTAACTGACTGAGCCATCCAGGCACCCCGAGATTTTTAAATTTCTAATTTGCCTGATCAATTAGCATGGTGGGTTGGGTCAGTTTCCTAAAATAATCTTTATGTGGATTTAAATGACTGTAAATAGTTCCTTATACTCACTTTGCTTGTCCTGAAATTTAGACAGTGCACAGTATCTTTCAAATGGATGTACTAAAGACTAAATGAGATAAACCAAATGAAGACATCTGCAACACGATAGACATTCAATCTTTGTTATATTCTCTGACCTAACTTCCAGAATCACCCTAGATCCTCTTTAGTCTCTACATTTGCATTTTTGTTTTACTTTCCAAGGAACTATATATACTCTAGATCAGAGATCAAAAAGATTCTTTATATAACTGTACTAGTACTGAGTCAATTCACAGAAAAAACAAAAAACCTCCAAAAAGAAGATAAGAAATGAATTGTGACTATATATTTTTGGCTTGATACACATTCATGTAGTTGGTACCTGAAAAGACAAGTTTTAATGGTCTTAGTTATAATTTTCTATGAAATATGAAAAGGTTGTAATTTAGGTCTAGATGGTTGTGTTTCACTCTTAGAATTTCAAAGTGTCACCATTTTCTTAAAGGATGTAACAATCTGGCATGTGCTCATGTTTTAAATATTTACAATATGCAATGCCATAATAGAGGGACAGCACACAGCACAACCAAAGAAACACATTCTTCCTTTGATTTTGTGAAGCCTACGTGCAATGTCAACAGCTTTAAATTCAACGAATACACCAGGCATCATCTAAGTGGTATTAAGACATACCGTACCTAACATTCAGATTTTTTAACTTATTAATAAGCTTCTTCATAGTAGTTAAAATTAACTTAAAAAAAAGACAAAGTATTTGAGAATATTGATATCATGCAAAATTGTTGTTGTCTTAGGGCTAAAAGTCATAACCATAAAATCATTTCACTAGCAATTTTTACCACGTCTTACTACCCGCTTATCATTTTACTCCCAAATCCAACATAAACAGATGAACCAAAGGTTACAGGATATACCAACTAAAAATACAAAAAAAAAAAATTAAAGTTCAAAATTCCTATTAACTTTCCAATTTCAGTTTCCAAAACTGCTGCTTCTTTCATTTCACCTGATCACTACAGAGTTAGGTCTGAACTTACACTCTCCATTAAATGCCAGATTTTTGAATTTTTATCATGTACACCATGGAAAATGAAAGCATTTTTGACTGACAGGTCTAGAATACAAGATAGTCTATCAAGAAAAAAGAGATGTCAATTAGATTAAGAAAATAGAACTACTACTTGACGCAATGTGAAATATTGCTTAGATATGTCAACATGTTGAAATCTTAAACACAATACTTTAAAAAGGAGAAAGCAATCTGTACCTTTTAAAGTACAGCTACATTATTGTTAAAAGATATTTGTGCAGGAAAAAAAAATGTAGCCACTTTTCTCCACTTGGAGCTCAAGAAAATTTGAATTGGTGATTAAAGAGGCTAACTTTTTACATCAGTTTCTACATGTCTCATTATACTTGTGCCTTAAATGTATGCACACTTTTTTGATGTCATTATTATGATGAATGTTAATAGAAGGGGGTAACTATAATCGGTAACAAATAGTTTTTTTTTGCACTTTTGTACTGTGTACTTATCAATGCTTTGTGGCAAGAAATAATACAGCTAAATATCTGCATCATCTCTTTGCAAAAATTTATTTAGAAGACAGAAGACCAGTGGGTAAAAGATGACAATTATCTAGATTCAATGACACTGTTCCCTAAGATTTACAAACTTGGAAATTTATAATTTAAATGTTTGAGTTACATAAAGTTATCAGCATTATGGTAAGTTCTTTTTTTTTTCCCCAACTCTTTTTAACATTTAACTTTTGTGCGATTCTTGTTAAAATTCAATCATTCTAAATGTGTTTTCAAGCTTATGTTACAAACCACAATATTTATGGCCATTTTATATTTTTCTTCTGGTAAAGTCACAAGACAAAGTCCTTCATATTTCACACTAATAAATTCTCATGATATATTCCTGTATAAATACAGAAGAGTTTCCTGTAAGAAATATATTGTTTATCAGTGTTTAAATGTTTGTGGTGGTCTTAGATCCTCTTAAATAATCTCATGAACATTCTGAAATTTATTCTTGAATAAAGAATATACACAAAATAAGGTAACATTTTGTTTTAATATTTGTCAAGGAATTATTATGCTGTATCTTGTGAAAATATTCTGAAATAATTTTTTTTCATTTTTATAATAGATCATCAGTATTAAGGAATGATGTTCCTTATCATTTTATTCTTTATGTTGTTTACTGTTAGAAAAATAATTGATGAAAGTAGGGTATTGTATATATAACACTGATTTTAATAGTATTCTGCCAAAGCCAGAAGAGATTATCTGTTACCAATAAACACAGATGGCACAAAAGAAAGTATAAAAGCCATTTTATTATTTCTAAATACAAAACAAACCCCACCCCCCCCCAAAAAAGAAAAAGCAAGCATACAAAAACAAGACAGATCATGGCAACTAATTTTCTCTAAGGAAAAGCATTTATTCTGTAAATTATTTTGGAAATTATGTTTTAAGCCATTTTTTAAAAAGGAGACTTAAGTTGACCGATTTGGCAGATCGTATAAATGGGCTTATTCAGCATGTCGTCTTTTATATATCTTCCAAAAGATGGCTGCTAAAAAAAGTATTCAGAGAGTAAGGCTGCTAAGTTTGGAAATATGAGTTGCATTTCATAGATCCCTTACGACCAGGGTGCTGGATGTGATGTTTGTCCTCCTGTGGTGAAACTTGGATTCACTTGGTGGTAACTGAGGAGAGATGCAGGGCAGGAGGCCATCCTGTGAGTGTGGACTGTAGCAAGAAGGGTGGTTTTGAGGACTGTACCTGTATTGTTGGCATATTCTCATTTCAGAAGGCAGCCCCCTCCTCCTGGCAAAAGAAGCAGCAAATATGGTTTAGAGAGTGATTGCTGGAAGTGAGTCTATCTGTGCATCCCCTTCACTGTTTCCGTGACTGATTTGGTGCCCAAAATACATTCACTCCCTGTTGCACTGAGTAACAAGTGTATCCTATATATACCTTGTAACTGCACCCTGACCACTGCACCCATCAAGGTCATTTTTATTGTTGTTGTTTGCTGTGAAATTCCCCAAAAGCCAACAAAATGTATTTTTGATTCAGAAAGTTAAAAACAAATGAAATCTTTAAGCGTTACTAATGATGCTGCCTTGCCCTTTTAATTTACGGTTCGGATTCAGTTGACCTCTGCATGAAGTAGGCCATTAAAAGTTTGATTTGGGTTTCTCCCCTACCTTCCACCTCAAATATTTAAAGTGTTATGTGCTCTGATTAAAAGCCTGCTGTTCTTTTATAGGACATTTTAGGATAAAAGTTATCTATTCTTATTTTAGTTCCTTATATGTATGTTAAAAGTTAAAAGGCAGTAACATCAATAAATTTTTAATTGTGTTATCACACTGTCCTCCAAAGATATATTATTCATATTTTTCAAATGACTGAATGAGCAAATTTCACAAAGAAAATGATATGTGTCTCACATTTAAAGGGCCTAGGGAAAATTTCCTCCTGAACTTCTTTTTAAGTAATGGAAATAACTTTGGGATCAACTGGCGTATATATTCATCTCCAAATCACTTTTGGTTTATTCAGATATTTATTTCTGACATAGTTAAGTCCTAGTCCTACTTTACATGGAAAATTTTATTCCCTAAATTTGTGATGTGAGTATTTAAATGAGCATGATATTGGTTACCTAAAATTGATGTCATAGATTACTTAATGACATTCTTTTTTTAACGTTTTTGTTTTGTTTTGTGTTGAATTTTGAGAGAAAGAGTGAGTGCAAGTGAGGGAAAGGCAGAGAAAGAAAGAGAAAGGGAATCTCAAGCAGGCTGCATGGTGTCAGCACGGAGCCCGAGGTGGGGCTCGAACTCAGGAACCAAGATCATGACCTGAGCTGAAATCAAGAGTCAGATGCTCAACCGATAGAGCCACCCAGGCTCCCCTTAATCAGATTATTTAATATAGTAAGGGAAAGAAGTCTTAAGCTCTGTTATTTAAGAATACATAACTATTGCAACAGTGGCAGTGCTTTGACTAGGAAATACTACTTCTCTTACATAGTTTTAAATACTTATCAATGAGAAGAAAAGAAAAACAGGCTGACTATAATTTTAAAATCACTTTTATGCAAAATAATTACATATCAAATGTCAGGAATAATGATAAAGAATTGCATATACAATGCTTTGGTGCAGTTTTCTCAAAATCATGTTTTTTTGGTCCTTTTCAAGATTGTGTGTGTGTGTGTGTGTGTGTGTGTGTATACATATATATATATATATATATGCTAATAGAACACTTGAGTTTCCTCAAAATGTACTCAATGACTAAATCATCAAAATAAGTACCTTGCTTGCTGACTAACTTTATGTATTTGAAAACCACATGAAAGTAAATAAGCAGGTTGGAGGAAAGAAAGACATTGATATGCATCCCATCAACAGATCGGCAATTTTTCTTCATATTTCTCTCCTTTTCCCTTCTCAATGATCAAGTATTGATAGATGTCCCAACTAACATTTATCAAATTTTGTGCAACTGTTTTTTTTGTTTTTAACATTTATTTATTTATTTATTTATTTATCTTAATTTTTTTTTCAACTTTTATTTATTTTTGGGACAGAGAGAGACAGAGCATGAGCAGGGGAGGGGCAGAGAGAGAGGGAGACACAGAATCAGAAACAGGCTCCAGGCTCTGAGCCATCAGCCCAGAGCCTGATGCAGGGCTCGAACTCACAGACCGTGAGATCGTGACCTGGCTGAAGTCGGACGCTTTAACCGACTGCGCCACCCAGGCGCCCCTACATTTTTTTATTTTTTTGAGAGAGAAAGAGACAGAGTGTGAGCAGGGGAGGGACAGAGAGAGAGGGGGACACAGAATCTGAAGCAGGCTCCAGACTCTAAGCTGTCAGCACAGAGCCCAATGTGGGACTCGAACTCATGAACCACAAGATCATGACCTGAGCTCAGGTCAGGTGCTTAACTAACTGGGCCACCCAGGCACCCCAAATTTTGTGTGACTCTTTATCCCCATTATTTCTGCCTGAAATCAGGACTTTACCATATTTTCTCAGTGACATCCTAACAACTCACCACACACAAATTAATTTCATCTCTCACACCACTACCATATTTATCCTAATATTAACAATGTGGATGACTTTATAATCCACTCATATATACATACGGGTATATATTATATCCATGGGTTTATCCATCTGTATTTCCACACAGTCTATAAGTAAAAAGCCAACATTTCTTCTCATGTTACACAAGACGCTTCATAATCCAACACCAGCTTGTCATTGGAGAGTGTCCAGGAAAACCCATCTTTATACTAAGATCCTTATATTTATATAATAAGCACTTATATCCATAATCTTATACTTAATTTCCTTCTCCTTTCCTGAATATTATCTACACATCAAAGCATATCAGAAAACTAGCCCAAAAAATGTAAGCTCAAGTATTTCCTTTTCTAGATCTCTTGTCTTTCACTCTTATCAAGCAGATTTTTTAGTTAATTATTTTTATTGTTTAGTTTGTTACTTATTTTTTTTTTCTGTACCCAGCATGCCATCTATATACATATCAATTGACAATGTGTGTATGTGTAGACATGTATATTTACATGTGGGTTTAAATTGTTTATTTTTGGTGCCTCCATAATAGTCATAAGCTTTTGATCTTCGATTTTAATTTTGTTTTCGTATTCCCAGCTCCCTCATAATAAGAATATAAAAGAAAAGCTTCATAAATGTTTATGTGCTTAATGAAAACTCTCATGTTTTAATATTCTCAAAAGATTCTTAAAAATAAAAGAAGGCATATAAAGTTATATGGTAAATTTTCAGAAATCATGTGGGATGTTAAAGAACAATTTGTAATCTACTATATACATGTAAAACAGATGGACAATAATTTCAAATTCTGTTATCATTCTGCTACTCTGTTGTATTGGCCTCAAAAGGAAGGTTTCATTAGTGGTAGAAATAAAAAGTATTTATGCAGGATACACAGATTCTGTAATGATGAATTACTTGGCACACAAGTGAGGTCAGAATATTCTTGCATAAAAACCAATGTGCTTTCTAATATTCATCATTAGGCTTTATTATGTTACGAATAGCATGTGTTATTGTAGTAAGTTTTAGATTGTCATTTTATTAGATAGTAATGCACAATGATTATTCATTAGTGAACCATCCTGTTGGGATTCTAAAGAGTGAAGGTTGCATTATCTTAGCAAATATAGATACAAATCATAGAATGCACTATTTAAAAGAAATATTTTTGGGGCGCCTGGGTGGCGCAGTCAGTTAAGCGTCTGACTTCAGCCAGGTCACGATCTCGCGGTCCGTGAGTTCGAGCCCCACGTCAGCCTCTGGGCTGATGGCTCGGAGCCTGGAGCCTGTTTCCGATTCTGTGTCTCCCTCTCTCTCTGCCCCTCCCCCGTTCATGCTCTGTCTCTCTCTGTCCCAAAAATAAATAAACGTTGAAAAAAAAAAAAAAAGAAATATTTTTTCTTATTGCATCAGAGTTCTACCAAAGATAAGAAGATGAACACAGGTGGGACATACTTATAGGAGTTATAAAACCATTTGATTTTGTAAATGAGCATTAATTCCACTCAACAATATTTACTGAGTTACGTAAATCTCACCCAAATTAGAATGCTGTAAATTCTTTTTAAAATTTAAATAAAAAAATCGGGGTGCCTGGTGAGCCAGTCAGTTGAGCATCCATCTTCAGCTCAGGTCATGATCTCCGGGTTCGTGGGTTCGAGCCCTGTATCAGGCTCTGTGCTGACAGCTCAGAGCCTGAACCTTGCTTCAGATTCTGTCTCTCTCTCTCTCTCTCTCTCTCTCTCTCTCTCTGCCCCTCCCCCACTCACACTCTATCTCTCTTTCTTTCAAAAATAAACATTAAAAAACTTAAAAAAATTAAATTAAAAAATCAATCAAGAAGCTACAGAAACTTTTGTGAATAAGTATTATATGCACCCAACTATAATGCAGTGTGACTGTTTACCTAAACACAGAGACACATATAAACTGACGCGCACAGAAAGGCAATCTTGCTGGATCATACAAATGGGAATAAAAATCAATTTAGCCCTCTGTTTTAAACCAGATGGTAAAAAAGATATGATTTGCTGTATTATAAAACTTACCTCAGGGTGCCTTGGTGGCTCAGTCGGTTAAGCATCTGACATCGGCTCAGGTCATGATCTCACAGCTCGTGAGTTCGTGCCCCACACCGGGCTCTGTGCTGACAGCTCAGAGCCTGGAGCCTGCTTCAGATTCTGTGTCTCCCTCTCTCTCTGCCTCTCGCCTGCTCACATCCTCTCTCTCTCTCAAAAATAAATAAACATTAAAGAAATAAAAAAAAAACACCATCAAACTCGTCTCTGGGCTTTCAATGATAATGTTGCCTTGGCAAAACAGAAGTTGAAATTTGGATATTTTGTTCTAAAATGCTGGTTCTCAGGGGGATGCCTGGGTGGCTCAGTCGGTTAGGAGTTTGAGTTTTGGTTTCAGCTCAGGTCATGATCTCTTGGTTTGTGAGTTTGAGACTGTCAGCACAGAACTTGCCTGGGATCTTCTCTCTCCCTCTCTCTCTCTGTCCCTCCCCTGCTTTCACTCTCTTCCTCCCTCAAAATGAATACTAATTAAAAAAAAATAAATGAAATAAAAGTAAAATGCTTGCTCTCAGGGGCACCTGGGTGGTTCAGTCAGTTCAGCATCTGACTCTGGATTTCGGCTCAGGTCATGATCTTGCAGTCATGGGACTAAGCCCCACATCGGGCTGTATGCCAACAGTGAGGAGCCTGCTGTAAATTCTCTCACCTCCCTCTCTCTCTGCCACTCCATCCTCCACGAAATAAATAAACCTTAAAAAATAAAATAAAATAACTGCCCTGATTGTAAGATTATGTATATACATATGTAGAAGTGTGTGTGCTTGAGAGAGAAAGAGGACAGACTGAGGCAGTGAAACAGAATGGGAAGGAAACATTGCATAAAATACAATGTACTGTACTTAATTGCAGTTATAATAATTCTCATTGAGAACCCACCAATGTATTAGACCAGGTCTCTATTGTGCATGACATGTAGGTTACAATCCGAGTATCTACCCCACCGTGCAGTTTTGGCACTATCTCCATTCCAGCATGGATCACAGCAGTGAATATTACATCTGCAATTTGCGGAATAAAACCTTAACAACCAGTACAGAATTTTAAATATAATCTCACTGTAAATCAATTTTCTATGTCTAAAGTACTAAATACAGTCTCTCATTCTGCTCTACCATCTTCATAAATAATAGTGAGTTTTGTGTTTGTTATTTTCCTCCTGGATACCTGTGAATAAATTTTATTCAGTGCTCACTTATTTGTTATTGTAAGCTATCTGGTTGTCCAAGAACATCCAGAATTCCTACAGATCTGATTAAAAAAAAATTCCTGACGCATTTCAATGCTTATAAAAGTTTTAGAATCGTCATGGGTGGAATTTACCCAGTTTTGGGATTTCCTGTAGAAGAGAACAACATTTACATTTAATAGAGTATATCAGTAGTTCTGTGTCTTCCCCCAGGGGACCTGAGACAGAAATAGAGTAACATATAGAGAGTGAGAATTTTTCAAAAGCTTGTTGGATTTTGTTCTATGGTGTATGTATATCTATGCATTATATATATAATGCACATATATTCACATATATTTATACATATATACACATACCAGTTAGTGTCATTAAACTAACTTAACTCTTTTGAAAGAGGTCAGGTTACTCTATATCATTTGGACATACACAATTCTTTGTAATCTTGGGGAAATTACCATTTAAGCTTTTGCAAAGAGTTACATGCCTCTGGGAAGCCCTTCTCATAATAATAAACTTGGCTTTTTTTCTGCAAAATTTTAATATATCTATTTGTGAATATATTAAGTATAGCATTTAATGTATACCAGATCTTGCTGAATGTACAAGATTGCAAACTTCTGAAAGACAGTATTTTTTTTTTCTTATTTACCGCATTAACCTTCTTTCCAGCGCATTGTCTGGCACAAACTGGATAGGCGTTCATCTCTTTGTTAAAATGACAGGTTTATAAATTCCAGTTCTTTAACTCTTTGAACTAGTCTACTATTTATTTCTAGCCAGAATACAAAATAACAAACATATAATAGCGTCAGAGCACATTGTGCAAACTAAGATATAATTAATAATCACCAAGCTCTAGTATAGAAATATAGAAATGCTCTTTGCTGCTCTAATCACATAGAAAAACAACACACACACACACACACACACACACACACACACACTGATATCCAAGGAATTATCTAGTGTGCTCTACATACTATATTTTCAATACAACTCGAACACAATGTTTTCACTAAAAATGCAACACAACAGAACAATTACATTATTAAATCCTCATTATTAACAAATGTAACATGTATGCACTTACTGAAGCTGGAAGACACTATCTGGGATTTGTTTTTGTTACTGCTTTAAGTAAAACGTGTGTCTCAATAACACTGATTGTGATTCCATATTTATCTATAAATTTGAATATGAATGTGTATATACAATTTTAAATATTAATTAATATTACCCCTGTGTATCATTAAAACTATTGAATTGGGAGAATGTTGGGGTCACTAGGATATATTTTGGATGAGAAGCTGTGGCTCAAAATTACTCACTGCAAAGAAAAATTAAGTCTCCCTGAATATCTAGACATGGTATTCAATTTAACATTATGACATTAAAAATGAAAACTAGAAGATTATACACTATAAGGGGGACTAAGATTGTTAATTTTGTGTGTCCAATTGGCTTGGCCATTGTGTTCCAAGTTTGGGTCAAACATTCTGGTAATTTCTTTGAAGGTATTTTTTTGGATGAGATTAACATTAAGTCAGTAGACTTTGAATAAAGCAGATTACCCACTATAACATGGGTGGGCCTCATTCAATCTGTTTGTGGATTTACTCTTTCAGATCCAGAAGGAATTCTGCCAGCAAACTCTCTTCAGACTGGTGGAACTCTTCCCTCGGTCTGTCTCTAGCCTGCTGGTCTACCCTGCAGATTTTGGATTTACCAAGCCGCCACAATTGCCTGTGCCAATTCTTTAAAATAAATCTTTCTACATACACATTCTGTTGGTTCTGTTTCTCTGGAGAATGCTCACTAATACAGGACTTAAGGGTGAGCAGGTTGCATGTGGACACTGAGCTGCTAGTATTCCAAGAAAGAGGTCAACATTCAAAAATCACCTTAACACCTGCTAACTTCTTAATTGGCATCATTTTCAGTCTGTCATCATTATATTTGATTTCTGGTGATATTTGACTAAATACACCATCTGTAAAATATATGGGGTACATATAAAAAGACTTGGGTAAACGTATAGAAGCACTTTAAATTCAAACAAATACAAAATTACACAGAGAATCAAACCAATAAGATTATTAATCATTAAACATTATCATTTCATTACACATGAGTTGTCGCCTAGATTAATAAAAACTTTAACTAATAAGCACAATAATGTCTAGCATTTATTGAGTGTTAATTGTGTACCAGGCCTTAAGCTATGCATTTTACATTCACTTATTTAGTAATAAAAACCATTCTATGAGGTAAATACTGCTGGCAATATACATATAAGGAAGCAGGCCAAGAGAGGGAAAATTATTTCCCTACACTTATAGTAAGTGCCTGGCCTGGGAAGCAAACCCAGGTCTGTCTTATCCCAGAGACACAGAGCCGGATGCCATAACTCCTTGGCTAATAGCCAATCCTAAATTGTTCACAGCAAATGGCTCCTTAATAATCATTCAGCGTGACCAATTCATTTGAATCTTCAGTTCACTTCAGTACATTTGGGAAATATCTGACTACCATTTTTAATTTCAACTGTGCTATAATACTCATCTGCCAAATTTACTACTACTTTGATTCCTCCAACTTTGCCATATCACACATAGAATATGGTGTCAGGGTCCTGGATTTTCAAGGCTTTAATATTTTAGCTCATTCTCATAAAAAGCATGCCTACCTTGCATATATGTACACTGTCCTGTTTGATCTTTTATTTTAAATGAAACATAATCTGACACTGTTTTACAAACACATTTTACTAATGATTAATTTGAAAGAGTGTACTATAAGAAGGTTAAGGGCACAGTCTTTGGAACCAGAACGTCTGGAAACAAATCTTAACACCTCCACCATGTAGCTTTGTGAACTGGGCCAAACAATTCCAATCTCTGGGTCTCAGTTCCTCTATGTGTAAAATAGGGATAGTGAAGTGTCTACCCTCAAAGGCTTTTTGTGGGGTTTATATTAGCTCATAACTGTAAGGCTGTAAAGCTGTTAGAACGCATAACCGAATGGAATTCTATATTCTGAGGTTAAAATGGCAATCAATTTATATTTTAAGTAATACTTCACCCGTTGCTGGCTGGGCTATGTTGTCTAAGTTATAAAACCTTATCATAGTCTTGGCTCCCCTCAGTTCCCTATGCTTGCTTAGCCTTCTAAGCCAACCCCAGGTGCAAGCAGACTCAGCCGTCCATTATGTTGGTTGTTGTTTAGGCTCAGTGGTTAATGGATTTTTGATGTAGATGGAAGTTTTTCTGTAACCAAGATATCACTTGGACAGATGGAGTCACAATACCTTTGATGCTCATTCTAGCCTGAGGAGTGCTTACTTACATAAGTTCAGCCGAAGCATTTCAGAAGTGATGCAAACTAGCCAGCCGTCTGGATCGTTCCATACAGATACATATTTTTTTTTAAATTTTATTTCAAGGCTTTGAACAAACTCTACAAATTGATACAAGCAAAAGTCTTGCTAATTAAACATAATCTTTTTAATGGATAGTTTGAAAGGACTAGGCCTCTTCAGTACAATGAAATGCAGTCTTTGATGTAATTGTCACTAATTTGAATTAAAAGTTATCAAATCCAACATCTTTTCTTCTTTACAAAACCCTGATGTTTCACTTATATTGTCAAAATTTCTGAGCAAAAGCTGCTGAAACAAGACTACTTAAAAAAATAGAATTTCAGGGGCACCTGAGTGGCTCAGCTGGTTAAGCATCTGACTCTAGATTTTGGGTCAGGTCATGATCTCAGAGTTCATGAGATTGAGCCCTGCATCAGGCTCTGCTCTGACAGTGTGGATCCTGCTTGGGATTCTCTCTCTCCCTTTCTCTCTGCTCTTCCCCCGCTCTTGTACATGCGCTCTCTCTCTCTCTCTCTCAAAAATAAATAAACTTAAAAAAATGGATTTTATTTGAAATCTTTTTTTCTATTAAACCATTGTTATAATCACATGAATATTAAGATATCATGTAATTCTGTTTAGGAGATTAGGGCACTAAATGTTTTTAGAATTTCTTTCTAAAGAACAAACAAAATTAGAAAATTACCTTTAAATTTTTTTTTCATCTTACCTTGAGTACATAAAATGTCAATGTCAATTTACAGCCCAAATAAGGTCAATTATTTATATATATAATTAAATTTCAAATACAAATTAACTATACGTGAAGCAATCAATTTTCACAAATAAATATAATATACTAATATGTAAAAAATTCTGGGGGCACCTGGGTGGCTCAGTCAGTTGAGCGTCCAACTTTTGATTTTGGCTCAAGTTCAATTCCCACATCAGCACAGAGCCTGGTTGGGATACTCTCTGTCTTCCTCTCTCTCTGCCCCTCCCTTGCTTGCACTCTCCCTCTTTGTCTCAAAAGTAAATAAATAAATAAATATTAAAAAAGAAAGAAGAACTGAAAGAATTCAGAGGATGAGACATTGCATTTTGGATAGATGATTAAATGACCACAGAATAAAGAAAGAAAACCTTAATTCAAGCCTGAAGTTTTTTGGTTTTGTTTTTTAAATCAAAATAAGTAAACACTTGAGAGGAAGAACAGAGAGGTTTTGTATGTAAGGAATTTGCATCAATGATGATAAGTAGAGGAGGATGTGATGCATCTTTAGAAGAAGATAGATGTCACTGAAGCATTCCCTTCCTCTCTCCCTCCTTCCCTCCTTCTTTCCTTTCCAAAGCAGTTTTCTTATAATCAAAAACGGGAGATGAGAAAATAGAGTTTTAGCATACTTTAATACATGGGGTATACATTAATTAATTATGACATGCAAAGTGCAAAGAATAACAAGAAGGAAGAAATGAAAATAGAAGATCCATACTCCAAGAACTTATGATTTTATGTGGAGATAAACTGCAGAGTGATTTGTGTGGCTGGGAATGTAAAGCAGAGTAACCTATGAGGGACCGTAAAGAATCACCTTCTACAATGGAGGTGAGGGATGGTTTGGTGAAGCGGAGTTTAGGGAAAGCTGCAATAAGTTGACGCTGAGGTAATATCCCAGAATAATGCATGGGTGTAAGTGTGTATGTGTATGTGTGTGTGTGCATGTGTATGTGCATATGAATACACATCTGTGAGTACTGGATCAGGTTGGGCTTTCTGAAAGGCAGAGTAAACTCCACCCACTTCAGTACTTAAAGATGTATGATGAATGAATAAAGAACAGGTGGTATATATACATAATGGAATATTACTCAGTGATCAAAAAGAATGAAATCTTGTCATCTGCCACCACATGGATGGAACTAGAGTGTATTATGCTAAGCGAAATAATTCAACCAGAGAAAGATAAATATCATACGATTTCACTCACATGCGGAATTTAAAAAAACAAAACAGATAAACCTAGGGGAAGGGAAGGAAAAATAAAGTAAGATAAATACAGAGAAAGGCAAGCTATAAGAGAGTCTTAAATACGGAGGACAAACTGAATGTTTCTGGAGGGGAGGTGGGTGAGGGGATGGACTAGATGGGTGATGGGGGTTAAGGAGGGCACTTGTTGGGATGAGCACTGGGTGTTACATAGAAGTGATGAATCACTAGATTTGACTCCTGAAACCAATACTACACGATATGTTAACTAACTTGAATTTTTTAAAAAAATGCATGATGATGACCCAACCATATTTATGTTTCAAAACCTGTCGAAGCAACTGAAATACAAAAGAATGAAACAAAAGAGTCAAATCTAGAAAGCAAAAACACACATAAACCAAATGAAAAGAAAATTTGCTCAATAATCATGTAACCACAATTTCTTCCAAGATATTTTTCTGAGTGCCAGGAATATAGATAATATAGTTATTATATTGATACCCATTGAAGGGAAAATAACTAAAGCTAAAAACGTGAACAAGTAAATGAACAAGTACAGATAGTAGCAGCTGTTACAAATGGGATATATAGTGACTATGAGTGAGTGACATGAGGAACAAAGAATACTCCTCAGTGGAGGTAGCTGATGATCTGATTAACTAGGGTAGGTCAGCCATGGCAGGATACGAGAGACGGTTTCTACCAGCAGTGAGAAAGGAGCCATAAGTAAGAACACCTTAGGGTGTTTCAGTAACAAAAAAAGTCAATGTGATTTAAGTATAATATAACAGAAGAGTGTGAGTTTAATAAATTAAGCGTTGTGATTGTAACTACAACAAAGGTGATAATACTGGAAATGAACAAAAAGAGACTAGTATATAAAAAGAAAGTTGCATCAATCAGAATCAACTAATATGGAGAAAGAAATAGAGTTATTTCTTGTAGTGAAGGTCTGTACATAATGAATAGCTAGGAATTGAATTATGTCTCCCCAAAATTCATATGTTGAAGCCCTAATCCCCAATGGGATGGAGATGGGGCTTTGGGGAAGGAAGTAGGTTTAGATGAGGTCAGGAGGATGGGGTCCTCATGATGTAATTAGTGCCCTTATAAGAAAACAAACAAACAAAACAAAACAGAGAGCTTTCTCTCATCCTCCCATGATGTGAGAAAACAGCTAGAAGGTGAGTGTCTATAAGCTAGAATGAGTCCATCTCAGAACCTGAACCTGCTTGGCACCCTTATCTCAGACTTGAAGACTCTAGGACTATAAGAAATAAACGGTTATTGTATAATCCCCTTAGGCTATGATAGTTTGTAATAGACTGAGTAGACAAAGACATGCATTATCTCAGTCTTCTGTATCCAAAAAAAGAACTTATTTTGCCTTGATTTCAATAGATATTCTGCTCTTAACAAATTACAGGTTGACAGTATCTTTTTTCTCAATATTTTAAGAATATCCATGCTTTGCTTGCACTCTACTTTTTACGTTTGTTATTCTTTGCTCTTCTATAACTAATGTGTTATTTTTCTCTGTCTTTAAGTGTTTAATATTTATTTTTCCTAATTTGATTGTCATGGCCCTTAGTAACTTTCCTTAGGGACTTTATGATTTGGGTTCATGGAGGTTTTAGACCTGTGAGTTACCAATTTTTACCAATCTGTGTATCTATCTATCATCTATCTATCATCTATCTATCTATCTATCTATCTATCTATCTATCATCTATAAATCTATCTATCTAACATCTATCTCTCTTTCTATATATATATATGTATGAAAGCATTAAATTTTCAGGTTTTTCTAGCTCCTCCTCTCTGACTTCTCCTGGGACTCCATTGACTCATATATCTCACATGTCACTGGTTTCTCTATATTTCTCTGTCTTTAATTATGGATAGCTTTTATTACTATACCTTCAAATTCACTGATCTTTTTATCTGTAGTGTCTAATCTAGGACTTACATCCAGTGACGTTTTCACTTCAGATATTATAATTTTAATCACTCAGTGTTTCCTTTGATATTGTTTTTCTATTGCTCTTCCTGTGCTCGTGTTTATCTTCTTGGGCATAAGAAGTATCAAGTTTAGAGATTTATTTCAAAGCCCTTTTCTGTATTTCTGTCCTCTGTCATTTCTTAGTTTGGCTTAATGATTTCTTCTTTTTTACATGTACATGGGTCATAATTTCCTATTGTTTGCATGCCTGGCAAGGGTGCTCTGCATGCTTGAATGTTGTTGGATATTGGATTTATTACATCATTTTACATAATTTATAATGATATAAAATTAAGTTATTTGGAATCAATGGGTCATTTCAACTTTCATTTTCTTTAATTAGCAAGCTTTATATTTTAGATAAGTTTTAGGTTCACAAATTTTTATTATATACATTACAATGTAGGTTAATTGATTTGTAATCTTTATTTTCCTCATCCTTTTCTGCATCTTTCTTTCTTTCTTTCTTTCTTTCTTTCTTTCTTTCTTTTTAGACAGCAATAATCCAATTTACTCGGGACAATCAAAAGGACAATTTATCCGGCCTAAAAGTTAAGCCGACCCTAAAAATATGAGCCTTATCTTTTCCATACTCTTATATCATCAACACAATTTCTTTTAAAGGTAAGTTAGGATTAAGACAAATACCTTGAAACTTGCAAAAGTTGTTCACAGAGATCGTAAACTCAAACAACCAGATAGAAATCTAATTCTCAATGATCAAAATCTGGAGAAAAATATATATACTTGCAAAGCGTGTTTTTGTATTATCAGGAAGTTTTAAGAATATTCCTACTGCACTCTTTCCCAATACTTATTTAGTCCTTTTGAAAATGATCATGTGTTGGGGCACCTGGGTGGCTCAGTCAGTTAAGCAACCAACTTCAGTTCAGATCATGATCTCATGGTTTGTGAGTTTGAGACCTGCATCGGGTGGGCTCTGTGCTGACAGCTCAGAGCCGGGAGCCTGCTTTGGATCCTGTGTCTCCCTCTCTCTTTGCCCCTCCCCTGCTTGCACTCTGTCTCTCTCTCTCTCTCTCTCTCTCTCTCTCAAGAAAAAATAATAAACATTAAAAAATTAAAGCAAAGAAAATAATCATGTGTTGTTTAAAACAGTAAATCAGTAAGAAATAAATATGTGAAAAGTATCCTTAGGGGCACCTAGATGGCTCAGTCGGTGGAGACTCTGACTTTGGCTCATGTCATGATTTCACAGTTTGTGACTTTGAGGCCCTCGTCAGTCTCGCTGCTGTCAGCACAGAACCCACTTCAGATCCTCTGTCCCCCTCTCTCTCTGCCCCTTCCCCACTAAAGTTCACTCTCTCTCTCAAAACTAAATGAACATTAAAAAAAAAAGTATCTTCAAATTCTTTCCCTTTCTCCTGACATATACACTATATTGTCAATTAATTAGAAAAAAAATGTTCTTCAAGATAAAATCAGATGACTTCACTTTAAAGAGATTAAAGTTTCAGGAAGAATATCAAATATTTCTAACATTCCTAAGGTTAACTCATTAAACGATTTTACTTAGACTTGAGACTTTTATCTATATGTGACCACAATAAGAAAAATAATACACATCGTAATCACACGTCATGCACACCTATGATATGGAGATATAGTCTGAAAGAAAATACTTCAGAAACAAAATCCATACTTTATGCAACACATTATTTTCCATTTTACCCAATTAGAGTCTACTCTATTTCATATTTTTAAAAATTGAAAATAGAGATTGCAACTCACTAAATTGCCTTCAAGACCCAATAATAAGTCATGACTTGTGTTATAAACAGCATTATTCTATGCAGTTCTCTGTAATAGGACATGCCAATATAAAACAACTTTGGGGGGCACCTGGGGGGCTCAGTCGTTTAAGTGTCCGGCTCTGGCTCAGGTCATGATCCCATGGCTTGGAAGTTCCATTCCCATGTTGGGCAGAGCCTGGAGCCTGCTTCGGATTCTGTGTTTTCCTCTCTCTCTGCCCCTCTCCCACTCATGCTCTGTTTCTTTGTCTCTCAAAAATAAACACACATTAAAAAAAGTTTCTAAACAACTTTGGGCAACAATCATTGGTGAGCATACATAGTAATTACTAATAATATAGAGCACTTCCTAAAGTCTGGGCATTCTGTTAAGTAATCTTCATATATAACACGTCTCAACCCCAAATAGGAAAGAACTTTGGAGAATCATATTTCAGACTGGGTTTTTAAATAGTACATTTTCAGATTTTACTGAAATTCTATAATTCACTACCATTCAGAGATTTTTGATATCAGACAGCATTTATTAAAAGAGAGAGAGAAACAGATTTTCATTATCAGTAGGTTTGGCATATAGTTTGAACATCAGGCACTGACTGTTATAACTGAAAACTAACAATCCTTCATGGAGTGATAGTATTTTATTTAGAACACAGGTAGACATAAAATTTATAGTTGTATAAAGTGATAACTTGCATAAATGGTTTAAAGAAGGCATGGAAGAATGATTTCACGGGCATTTACCTGGCAACCAGATGTCATGTATCCATATCTGAAATGACTAAAATTACGGTCACATTGAATTATGTGAGCAGTCATGTCATCAAATAAATGGATATTGTGAATAGATTAAAGGAAAGTCATGTTTTCAGAATAGGTACTTCAGTTATATTCTTTGCTCATCCAAGTAACAATTATTTTGCCAAATAGGATGCAAAAGTCATTTTTGTGGTTACAAGTTTTTAACTAAAAGTAAACATATTCTGTATCTGTTTTCTTCACCTGGAATATTCATCAGACATCCTAAGATTGCCACTGAGAGAGCTAGTGCTTTATCCCCCTGCCACATCTTCTTAGGTATTCTGGAGCTTACCTCTCTCAACTCATTTCATTTCCCTATGATATATTCACTATTATCAGCTCCCAAGTGTCTGGGACAGCGTCACCATAATTTCTTTCAGTTGTAATGTCAAGAAGATGGGTGAGTGGTAAAGAGACGTTGCAGATGATTCAGCAGGAAAATCACTTCTAGAAGGTATTGGACATCATACATACCAAACACATTGGCTGCCATCTCTGTATATAAATAGATCTTATCTCTCTCTCTCTCTCTGACCCTAGCCTCCTGGCCCCCACCGTTGGCTGGTGTTCTTGTAAGATGACACCCATGCACTCTCGAGCAAAATAATATAAAAATGTTTATATTCTGTTTTAGAGTTACAGCTATTATCCAGTTGAAACATAAAAATAGTCCTGTGACTGAGGGATTATCAACATTTTACAGAAGCAGTGTGGGAGATCCTTTGATCAATGCTCCAATTTGTTTCCTGTACTTATTTTGGTTAAAAAAAAAAAAAAAACTGAAGAGATTTTTAGGGCCACTTTTCCTAAAAAGCATTATAGTCTTCAAAAACAACTGACAAAAAAAGAAAACTAATCAATTAAACCTGTAGTACAAATAACCAGATATAAACGGCAGAATTAATTCACTGATTAGGTGAGATAGTAGCACAATTTTCCCCTAAGCTTTGCAAACAGTCTATAAACTATTTCTACATAGGACCTTAATAACGCTTGATTAAATACCTGTATTGATGCCTCACATTACATAAAGAAAACATGTTTTCTTTGTTTACATTTTAGATGTTAGTATTTAAATCAGTCTTAATCAGGCACTTTTGTTTACCATGCGAGTGCTATTTAAATGATAATATTTGCTAAGAAACAATGTAAGACTATGCAGTGAACATATCAACATTTTGTGACAGATCTGTACTCACATTTTAGCACAGGGTAGAACAACAATCTGTTTTCTCCTTTACAAAATGTTGCTTTAAATTAAAACTACAATGCGGTATCACTTCTCACCTCTCAGAATGGTCCTCATCAAAAAGACACGAGATAACAAATGTTGGCTGGAGAAAAAGCAACCCCTGCACACTGCTGGTGTCATTGTAAATAGGTGAAGCCACGATGGAAAACAGTGTGGAGGTCCTCAAGAATTAGGCATAGAACTATCATATGATCCGGCAATCCCATTTCTAGGAAGATAATTGAAGGAAATAAAAATACTAACTTGAAAAGATATCTATGTCCCCGTGTTTATAACAGAATTATTTATAATAGCCAAGACATGGAAACAACCTACATGTCCATCAGTGGATGAATGGATAAAGAAGATGTGGTATGTAAACAGAATATTATTCAGTCATAAAAAAGAAGGGAATCCTACTATTTGCACCAACATGGATGGAACTTGAAAGCATTGATGCTACATGAAATAAGCCAGAGAAAGAAAGGCAAATACCATATAGTCACTGATAAGTGTAATTTAAAACAAACAAACAAAAAACACCACAACAAACCAAACTCTTGGAAAAAGATATCAAGACTTGTAGTACCAGAGTTGGATGGTAGAGGGAAGAGGAATTGGAGAAAGGTGGTCAAAAGGTATAATTTCTTTCTTTCTTTCTTTCTTTCTTTCTTTCTTTCTTTCTTTCTTCTTTCTTTCTTTCTTTCTCTTTCTTTCTTTCTATTTCTTTTTTCCTTTTTCTTTTTTGAAAGAGAGAGAGAGAACACGAGCAGGGGAGGGGCAGAAAGAGAGGGAGAAAGAGAATCTTAAGCAGGCTCCGGAGCCTGATGTGGGATTCAGTCCCATGACCCTGAGATCATGACCTGAGCCAAAATCAAGAGTCAGACACTTAACTGATTAAGCCACCCAGGCACTCCACAATTTCCAGTTATGCAACATGATTACTATATCTAACACTGCTGTAGGATATAGAGGAAAGTTAAGAGTAAATCCCACAATTTCTCATACACTGTGCACAGTGTAAATATAAATATATATTTATATAAATATATAAAATAAATATAAATATAATTTATAACATATAACATAAATATATAATAAAATATAATATAACATATATAATATATAATATAAGTATAAATATAAATATAAAAATATACATATAAATATAAATAATATAAATATATAAATAAATATTTATATATATAAATATATATAAATATTTATATATAAATAAATATATATATTTAATTTTTTTAATGTTTACTTTTGAGAGAGATGGAGAGACAGAGTGCAAGAAGGGGAGGGGTAGAGAGAGAGGGAGACACAGAATCCGAAGCAGGCTCTTGGCTTTGTGCTGACAGACGCAGGGGTTGAACTCACAAACCGTGAGGTCATGATCTGAGCAGAAGTCGGATGCTTAACTGACTGAATGACCCAGGCATCCCATGAATTTGATGCAAATTTTATTGCAACCAATCCTTATTAAAGTGGAAATAAACAATATAAAGACTAAAACTATAGACTAAAATCAATGAAACTAAGATTCTTTTTTTGAAAAGATAAGCAAAAATGGCAAACCTCAGAAACACACAGGCTACCAAGATTAAATCATGAAGAAATAGAAAATTTGAATAGATCTACAACTAGTATGAGGATGAAGTCAGTGATCAAAACCACCCCACTAACAAAGAGAAGCCCAGGAGCTTTTGGCTTTACTGGTGAATTTTACCCAATATTTAAAGGATTAAAGCCAATAGTTCTTGAACTCTTAAAAACTGAAGAGGAGGGAACGCTTCCAAAATCATTTTATGAAGCTACCATTAACCAGCTACTAAAGGCAGACAAAGACACTACAAATAAAGAAAACTGCAGGCCAATATTACAATATCATCATGAATAGAAATGCAAAAGTCCTCAACACTATACTAGCAAACTTAATTCCAAAGCACGTTACAGTGATCATATACCATGACCAAGTGGGATTTATTCCTGGGATGCCAGGATGATTCATCATACACAAATTAACTGATGTGATACATCACACTAATAAAGGATAAGAATCATGAACATCTCAATGGATGCAAAAAAATCAGTTAAAGTTGAAAACACTTTCATTATTAAAAAACTCTCCGACTAGGTATAGAAGGAACATAGAAGGTCAAAAGACCACAAAATAACACCATTCTTAATGCCAAAAACCTGAAAGCTTTTCCTTTAGAATCAGGAGCAAGTCAAGGATACCCACTCTCAGACTTCTATTCAATAGTACTAGAAGTAATAGCCATAACTATTAGGTGCAGAAAAAGAGATAAAGTGCATCCAAATTATAAAGGAAGAAGTCAATTTTTTTATGTGTCATGATCTTATATATAAAAACTAACCACAAATTCAGTAAAGTTATAGAATATGAAATTAGCACACAAAATTCAGTGATATTTCTAGACAATAACAATGAACTATCTGAAAAAGAAATTAGGAAAGCAAATCTATGTATAATTTTATCCAAAAAAAGACAGAATACTTAGGAATACACTTACCCAAAGATATGAAAGACACACTGAAAACCATGCAGATGAAAAAATTATTGAAGAGATATTTGCACTTCCATTTTCATTTCAATATTTTTCATGATAGCCAACACATAGAAACAACCTAAGTATTCATCAATGGACGAATGGAGAAAGAAAATGTAGTGTGTATATATATATATATATATATACACACACACATATACACATATATATATACACATTACATATATATATATATATATATATATATATACACACTTACACACACATACAATGGAATATTATTCAGCCACAGAAAGGAAAGAAACCCTGCCATCTGTGACAACATGCATATAGTCTGAGTGAAAATGCTAAGTGAAATAAACCAGAGAAAGACAAATACTGTGTGATCTCACCTATATGTGGAATCTAAAATAGCTGAACTAGAAATAAAGTAGAATGGTAGTTGACAGGGACCAGCTATTCAAGATTATAAAGTTGCAGTTATGCAACATGATTAAGTTCTAGAGATCTGAAACACAACACATTGTGCCTGTAGTTAACAATACTGAATTGTGCACTTAAGTATTTAAGAGGAAAAATCTTATGTTAAATGTTCTCACCACACACACCAAAGGTACAGTCCGACACTCAAATATCTCCCCATTATCCCCTACTTGCACAAAAGAAAATAAATATAATTTATTTTATTTATTTTTTTTAAATTTTTTTTTCAATGTTTATTTATTTTTGGGACAGAGAGAGACAGAGCATGAACGGGGGAGGGGCAGGGAGAGAGGGAGACACAGAATCAGAAACAGGCTCCAGGCTCTGAGCCATCAGCCCAGAGCCCGACGCGGGGCTCGAACTCCCGGACCGCGAGATCGTGACCTGGCTGAAGTCGGACGCTTAACCGACTGCGCCACCCAGGCGCCCCTATAATTTATTTTATAATAATGCTTTAAAATATCATCGTTCAGTAATACCCTCTGCATGAAATACAAGACTCATTGTTCTTCTTCAGCTTGTTTTAGAGACACAGGCAATGCAAGGTGTCAGCAATAATTATTGAAACAAATGAATGATATTTGTACCATGGAATTATTAGATCACTGAAAGGGATCATGGCTAGAATGCAGTTAAAGGTCAATTATAGCACTGGGGTGGTTACACTACATTTATGTCAGGCTGTAACAGGCAATCAGGAAGGTCAACCTTGATAAGGACTGGCACAGAGAGAGATTAGCAATGACATTTCAAATGGGTTTGACTCAAACAGCTCCCATGTCTTAAGTTCAGTGCTGCCATGAATTTGCATAAGTGAGCTAGGGTAGTAAGTGGAATTTGTAAGTAAAAGTCCTAAGAGCGATAATTCCTTTGTATCTATCTTATTTTTACATCACAGCAAATAGTGTATCTCAGATTTGATGGATGAGGACTAAATTACTTTTATAAATATTGAGATAAATTTATCCTTATACAGAATACTGGGGCTATTTAATAGAAAGTAAGCAATAATAACTTTAATAATGCTTATAAAACATGTCCATCTCCCAAACATGACCTTCATTAAAAATAACATTAGGAGATGATATGACATATTGCACACATAAGTGTGTTTGACACTTATACATGCATATGTTATATCATAACTTAAATATTTAAAATGGTAAAATATGGGAAAAAATAAAATTCTAAAATATGGACATGTACTTTTTCCACCATTTAAAATTCTTCAACCCATTAACTTCTGGCAAGACTTATACACATTAGCATTATGAAATCTTGACACTATATAGGAAACTACAAAATACTTATGACCAAACTGTGGCTGGAGTATTAGTATGTTAAAAAAAAACTTCACAAATGATTCTCACCATGGCACCAACTTTGAGAACCAATGTTCTACAGCAATATAGAAATCACTTTGAGGAATCCAGAATAAATAGCTACCAATTTTTCTTCTAAGAATCACTCTCCTAATTATTTCTCCATTCAAAGTGAGATCCCACATGGGTTCAATATAAATGTGGGCCAAATTAGTGTGCACGTATCTCCATTTTGTATAATAAATGTGTTATAGTAAGCTTACATCACATTTGGAGAGAGATCAATGAAAAATGAGGTAAGTCTGTAAATGATTTACAGAACCTTCCTAAAGCAATTTTTTTCATGGAGAACTAGGATGTATATACCCAACGCCTGCAAACTCCACTCAACTCTTTTGCATTTCCCGGAACAAACTGTATTACTTTCTGTGGTTCAAATATAGCAAAATGAGTAGAGACCTCGAAAAAAATACCCTGTATGTTTTTTCTCTCTCTTTTTTTATTTTATTTAGAAAGCAGTCAATTATCCTTTATACTGTAGAATCTGCATTATGTTCCAGAGAAACTTATTTAAACCAATAAAGATAAATAAATTTGTAGTTTATTTAATGTTCATTTATTAAATGGGCACTCATGAATTTTTGTATTTTAATATTTTAACTATGAAATTTTGTGTTAGTCATGAGAAAATAATGCAACATTTGCCTCTTGGTTTATGAAGCACATCATACCTAAATATACATTGAAACATACTATTTTTGGTTCTCAAATTTACTAGCATATATACTATATATATATATATATATATGTTATATTTGTAAACAGATATATATAGCTAATGCTATCCATTTTTATGTATATACCTTTTTTTAATGTTTATTTATTTTTGAGAGAGAGACAGAGTGAGAGCAGTTGAGGGATAGAGAGAGAGGGAGACACAGAATCTGAAGCAGGATCCGGGAGGTCAGCACAGAGCCCAACACCGGCCTCAAACCAGGAACCATGAGATCATGACCTGAGCGCGAGTTGGACACTTAACCGACTGAGCCACCCAGGTGCCCCTTTATATATATATATATATACACCTTGATTGATGATTAGTACCCTTGGAGTTTACCTTGGAGTACGCTGATATGCATCATAATCTCCTTAGAAAGGGATTCTGTGTAGAGCACCTGGGTGGCCTCAGCCAGTTAAATGTCCAACTTCAGCTCAGGTCATGATCCCACAGTCAGTGAGTTCGAGCCCCATGTTAGGTTCTGGGCCAACAGCTCAGAGCCTGGAGTCTGCTTCGGATCCTGTGTCTCCCTCTCTCTATGCTCCTTCCCCACTTACATTCTGTCTCTCTATCTCAAAAATAAAATAAAAACATAAAAAAATTACAAAGAAGAAAGTAACGAAAGGGATTCTGTGCCTGTATCTCTTCCTGTAGAGTATCCAGGCTTGCATGAGAGTACACAGCCCTCAGCAGGGGCCTCCTTTTCCTTCAGGTAGCTAAGCTTGCTTCCTATTCTCAGTGTTAGACTCATATTTTCAATTGCCCGGTGATATTTTTATACAAAGATTTTCCATAGTGAGACTATTTGAGACAAGAGAGACAGAAAAAGCAAAAATGATCAGTTTTTGAAGGTTATGAATCCAGAAGGTTTACAGCTGAGTATAGGAGGATGAATATTCAGGGGCTGATCCAGAAATAATCACTCCAATCCTGGATCTAAAATAATTGTGAGGCTGGTGACACTGTTAACTGACACAGGTAATGTGAAAAGAGGCACATTTACCAGTAAAAAACACATGTTCTTTTTGAAAATAATTATATATTTAGTCTACCTCCTTATTTTACAAGAAGTCAACTGAACATATCGTAAACCAGTTTTTTCAACCTTTGTTATATAATAGAAAGTGGTGAAATCTCTTTTCAATGACTTTTACATCACTTTTTACAGAAACTATTGTTTTAAGTTTATTTATTTTGAGAGACAGAGAGAGAAGCAAAGAATCCCAAGCAGGCTGCATTTTCAGAGCAGAGCCTGATGCGGGACTCAAACTCATGAAACCGCAAAATTATGACCTGAGCCGAAACCAAGAGTCAGATGTTTAATCGACTGAGCCACCCAGGTGCCCCAGAAACTATTCATACGAAAATTATTTTCTATAAAATACTTATTTTAAAACATTTCTGGGGCACCTGGGTGGCTCAGTCAGTTAAGCGTCGGACTTCGGCTCAGGTCATGATCTCACGGTTCATGAGTTCAAGCCCCGCGACGGCTCTGAGTTGACAGCTCGGAGAATGGAGCCTGCTTTGGATTCTGTGTCTCCTTCTATCTCTGCCCTTCCCCCGCTTGTGCTTTGTCTCTCTCTCTCTCTCTCTCTCTCAAATAAATAAATGTGTGTATATATATATATATATATATATATATATATATAAACAACATTTCTGTCTTGTGATTTTGAATGTTGGAATTTGGTAATTTTTCTTTTTTTTCAACGTTTATTTATTTTTGGGACAGAGAGAGACAGAGCATGAACGGGGGAGGGGCAGAGAGAGAGGGAGACACAGAATCGGAAACAGGCTCCAGGCTCTGAGCCATCAGCCCAGAGCCCCAAGCGGGGCTCGAACTCACAGACCTTGAGATCCTGACCTGAGCTGAAGTCCGACGCCCAATCGACTGAGCCACCCAGGCGCCCCTATATAAATCCTTTTTAATTACGATGATTCTAAGTTAAATAGAAGAAGCATGTATGCCACTTATCAGAGTTTAGTACTTAATGGAATGCCAATTCTAGCTTAACTAGTTTCTCTGACACTATGCCTATGGCCATAATTAGTTAGGTTTCATTTGTATTCTGTATTTTATGTGATGATTCCTATAATTACTTATCTGAGATTATCAGCAAACTGCCAACCCTTGATAGAAAATACTGTCAAAATTTTTGCCTTTTGCAAATCAAGAGATATTTATAGCGTTGTAATGAACAATGAACAAATTCTAGAAATTAAACTCTTAAAAAGTTAACATGCAATATAAAATATTTAAAATTAAAATATTTATAGAGGAACCCTCATAAAAATGAAAATATATTTTATATTTTTCATTTTATTTTAAATTTTTACTCTCTGGATCTGTGAGACAAGAAATTTCGACTAAGCCACCCAGTTCGTGTTGCTTTATTACAGCCCCATTGGCAAAGTAATACACTTATAGTAGAAAGATACATGTGAAAAAAAGAAAACATACAGCATACTTAACGGTGAGAGAATGAATGTTTCCTTGTTAAGACTGAGAATAAGATTTGGATGTCCTACTCTATTATCACCACTAATTTTTTTTTTTTTTTCCCAGAAGTACTATCGAGGGAGATAGGCAAGAAAAGGGAATAATGGCCATTCTGAGTCAAAAGAAGGAAATGAAACCTTCATTTTTCATAAACAACACCATTGTCTACATAGAAAATCTCTAAGAATCTACAACAGACCTGCTGGAACTGTTAAGCAAGTTTAGTGATATCGTAACATACAAGATTAATATATAAAAGTCAATCACTTTCCCATGTATCAACAGTGAAGGATTGCAATGTGAAATTAAGGAAATAATACTATTTATAAAAGCATCAAAGAAAGTACTTGGGTGTCAATTAACAAAATATTTGTACAAAGTTTTTCTATGGAAAACTAGAAAACAGATGAAGACATTAAAGAAGATCTATAAAATTGGAGAGAGACTGTTTTCATGGAGGAAAGAACTTAATATTAAGATCCATCTGTTCCTAATTTTATCTATAGATTCAATGTAATTTCAATACCCCAGGAAGCTTTCTGTCTATATTGGCAAACTCTCTCTAAGATTATGTGGAAAGGCAAAGGTCCTGGAATGGCTAAAGCAAAAGGAAATTTCTAAAGCATCATGTGAAAAAGAAAATCAAAGTGAAAGGGCTCAGAATAACCTGATTTCGATAAAGTCATGGTAATCAATGGAGTGTGGTATTAGCGAAAGAAAAGACACATTAATGGAACAAGACAGCACAAAAATAGGCCAACCCAAACAAAGTGAATGGATATTTGACCAAGTCACAAAGATAATTCATTATAGAAAGATAGCTTTTTTAAATAACTGATGCTGGAAAAATTTGATGTCCATATGCACAAGAAGCAAACAATAATAAAAAACACTCAACTAAAACCCTGCATCTTACACAAAATTTAACTTAAAATGGACCATAGACATAGATGTAAATTCAAAAATATAAACTTTATAGAAAAATTATAAGAGAAAATGTAATTTTTCAGATATAACATCAGATTCACCATCTGAAAGAAAAACTGATAAACTTTACGAAAGTACAGCTTTTGCTCTGTGAGAGATACTATTAGTGTTCCTAAGGAAAAAAGGATTTGTTATTCTTTACAGATTAAATATGTGTATTAGAAAAGCTTCATTCAGACATGAGTTATAATGCTGTTGACTTTGAGTTCAAAGTCAACGAATCATATGCACGCATGTACACACACACACACAACACACACACACACACACACACACACACACGGTGCCTATAAACAGAAACACACATTTGGAAAAGGTATGTATTGATTGGTTAAAAAAATATTGTGACCAAAATATTGAAACCTCACCCTTAATTCCTCCTAGAAACAATAGCTCAATATGCAAAACTTCACTGTTCACAGTGACTTTACTCAACATAACCACTGTGAATAAAAAGAATGTCCTATATATGGCACTGTCGTGTGGATCCAAGATACTAAGCGTTTGTTAAAACCCACTGAACTTTCTGCATATCTAAAAAAAATATCCAGGATAGAGAAGGATCTCAATAGAATGCAGACTGTATAACAGAATCAATATATTACAAATACATAAGAACCCCATTGAAGGTGATGGGAGAGAATGGTGCTGACCTAACTAACTTTGGAAAATATTGCTTACTTTTAATTTGATTTCATTTTTTAAAAACCTCTACACCCAATATGGGGCTTTAATTTACAACCCTGAAATCAAGAGTTATAAGTTCCACAGACTGAGCCAGCCAGGTGCCCCTACATTGTTTATTTTAATACTAAACAAGAGGGAATGTAAACAACTGTACTCTACTTGGTAAAATCTTTTTTCACAGGAATAAGTTGTAATAATTCTAACATGCCTGTACATATGCAGTTAGGACTGAAAAATACATAAATGGATGGTGGATGGTGGGAGCTGTTTCTTTATGTCGGCAGGTTGATTATAGTCAAGCAGTGGGGGACGGCTAGGATGATCCATGTGGTACTGGAGTAGGTTCAAAGAGAAAACAACCTCTGACAGAGTTAAAATAGTTTAGCTTTATAACAAGATGAAGCATTAAGATCAAAAAGTAGCTTAGAACACAAGCTATGTCTTATTATGAACAACAGTTGAGATTTTAAATACCCATCCTCCAGCTAAGATGGCCTTTGCGTACAGAATTAAGATTTCACAGAGCTCTCCTATAGACTACTGAAGTTCTGGTATCTCTTGTTTTATAAGTGATTTATTGCAGATCAAATGCCTCCATTATTGTTTGAAATCAGATGTGTGTAAAGTAAATTATATAATGCTAGATGATTTACACTTAGTTGAAAATATTAGGTAAGGTTAATATCTCGTTTGTTGTTCTTTCAGTGCATGTTCAAACCCTCCTTTTTTCTTTTAGAACTAATGTTTCCTGATCCAACTTAATATGTTTATGGTGGGAAGGCAAAGGTTCTGTAGTCTCAATAGGTACTGACAAGGGACTTAATTACCACTGCAATCTGGATTAATTTAATTCCATTCAAATGAGCACTGATTGGCATCAGCATTATAATTAGGACATTTCTTAAAATGGACTCAGTCTCAAATATTTCCTGTATTTATCTGTCCTATAGTTAATCTTCTTATAAAACTAGACAAATTAAAATATAAGACAATAAGTAGTTATTTTCCACAAAGGTAGATATTTTCATAATTTTTATTCTATGGTAAATAGCAGATTATAAAGAAGAAAAAATCCAAGAGAGTTATGTGATTTTTTTAAACAGAATTGATCAATAACTAATTTGCTTGTGAGGTGATCAACAACTCATTGCTACCTTTGTGTAAATCAACGGATCATTTTATTAGCAATAATGTTTTTCTTTGAAAGTGATAATAATATTAGCAGCTGTAGATAGGGAAATTCAAATCAACATCATACCATCGAAGTCAATTTCTGTCAATTGTGTCCTAAGTGTGCAAGATAATAACAGAAGGATAAGAATAAGCCAGGCTATAAAAAGTCAAAAACATATCTAAACCAGCCAGATTAAGAGAGAGATAATTCACTGTCTACCTTCCTAGATTTGTTTTGTTCCTTAAATTAACAGATGATTAGGAAAAAATCTGTTTGCTAGTGGGAAACATAAAAATGTAAGAAATGTTCATAAAATCACTGTATCTCGGCTCCATCTAACCCACTTCTCTATTCCTGACATTTAATCAAGGGAGATTTGCTGATAAATTTGGCAATACTTACCAGATATGATTGTATATCTGATTACGATTATGGCTCAGTAAATTTACCTTTCTGTCAGTTATTATGAACTGTAATACTTACTGCATTGTGCCGCCAAATATTTTCATCTCTCTGCCCTCCTATTCAATAGTAGTTTATCATGTATTACATCCCATTTGCTCGGGCCATCTGACTAGTTTAGGCCAACTAATTGTAAAAGGCAGTGGTCTGAGTCACGGCCAAATAGGAGAATTTAATTGCCAACAGATAAATCTAGTGAGATCTCTTTCCCTCTGCCACAGGACAGAAAAATGTCAATTTAGTGCCTCTTCTAATAGACTGGATCCCTGGGGTGGGGATATATGGGATACAGACCCTAGTTTGTCTAAAATAGACATATTAATAAATGAGAAATTAATCCTCATGGTTTAAGGTCACTTTAATTCTGGGGTTGTATTTTTACCACTGTCATTGAATCTGATGCTTGAAATAATTTAACAACTCTTTGTACAGGATCAAATATCTGTATGCCTAACATTGTTCTAGGCACAGTGAATACATTAGTAAACAAGGCTGATAAATTTCATGCCACAGTGGTTAAGTCCATAAACACAAAAATAAATAATATTATATCAGTTTGATGATGTGTAAGTATTATGAAGTGATTACAGTAGAGTGATGGTAAAGAACAAGTAAACGAGGTATCTGAAAGAATGACATTTTAATGGAAAATAAAGATAAAGAAGTAACAATATGAAAAATTGCGTGGTGTAATTATGGAGAATGGGAAGTAGGGTGGGTTTGCTTTCATAGTAGAATCACTCTAAGAAATATGTTCTTTAAAACTTTGATTATAATATAGATATACATTTCAGGTTATGAAAAATGATGTAACTTTTCTACTAAATACATACTAGAGGCGCAGTCCATAAAAGTTGTTCCTACAACACCTCACCCTGCTAGAATACGCCTTCAATACACTAAGGACTGACATAAAAATAGCATGTCATGCATAAGCATGACAAAAATGCATTCAAATATATACCATTAAGATTAATATTAAAATCTGATAACCATATTAACATTAACACAATATTTTCAATATTATTAAGAATTATTAATACTATTTGGAGCCAAGTTCTTTTACTAGCCATTTCAGTTCTACCATCAAGCAGGGATAATCAGCCTCACATGACAATGGGGAGAACATGATCAGGGAATTTTAATTCAGAAATGATGAGAACTAAACCAGTACGTTATGTAGCATAGCATGCCGCATTTCACTAAAATTTCTTCTATGGAATACCATCATATACTGGAGAACAGACGACAAGGTCAAAATATAAGAAAGATGAGTCTCATCTGTTACAAAACCGTCCCATTTAATTTCTTATTTACTGATAAAACTGTACAGGTACCATAGTTGCAGAAGATAAATAGATATCAGAATCTCAGAGGAGAAAGAAAATGACCAGAAACATATCATGACAGATGATGTTCTTTAGAGGATATTCTACAAAGTGACACTCGTTAACATTTCTATTCTAGTGAAATCAGACAATGTGTGTCCAAAAATAACTCTAAATTTTGATTGTTTTAAGTTGCAATATTACCCTGGGTAGTGTAGACATAAGAAGTTATCTCAATTTACTCACACTTAGGTGGAAGAAGAGAAAGATTTTGTGTGAGGGAAAACAAGATGGTAAAATTGTTTCCCATCTATTCCTAATTCCACACGACAAAGACTTTGGAGGAGACATTTATCAAGCCCAAGTCATTTAAAATTATTTATTTGCAGGACTTGGTCTGTTGAATCACAGTTTAGTATATCCGAAGACTTTAAAATAATATTCCCCAGGATAATAAGTATATTGAAAATGGTATCAATATATTTGCATATTGCATATTGCAAATGTTTCCAGTCTTTGAGAAATCAGGGTTATCAGAAAAAAAAATAGGTATCATACAAAGTCTACTCAACATGTAATCTTTGTTCTTTTGTAGGAAGACAGTATTTTTTTATCAAGCCTATTTAAAATTCAGTTTTTATCAGTTACTACCAAAGAGTTCTGACTAAAGTGAATTAAAATACAATAGCATTTTTGTTTCCAACAAGGAAAAGTATACTGTCTAGGAAGGAAGCTAAATGTGTTAATATTAACCTCTAGAAGTTAATATTAAATATATGATGGTAAATAAAAGCACTTAAATAAAAATTTGATTACATAATGTAGAATCAAGGCAGCCACATGGTCACACATTTTACTCCATGATACACCCTGAATAATATTTATGAATGATATATTGGGGGATCATGGACTTTTTAATTTTTTTTCCATTTAATTTTTATCCATCAGGATATCCAATTGCTCCAAGCAACCTTGATCGAGGTCCGTCATTTCCCATATAAACTACAGTGACAACGCTTCTATAGATACAGTGACAGACTATGAGTCTATTCGGTTACTTAGTCGACTTATCTGTCTTTGGTAAATTGTATTCACTTCCAATGGTTCTAGTTTTACTGACGTTTTAAATCTGGTAGAACCTTGAATATTTAAATTTACATTCTAAACTTTAAAATCAGACTACAAATCTCCCTTCAAAGTAAATATAAACCTTCTGATAATCTGATATTTTACTGATTCTATACATCAAAAAAATGTTTAAAAATAGGCAAGGGACTTTTGAATAACAACTCAACCATATTGAATCTTTCTTCTCCTTCTCCTCCCCCTCCTCCCCCTCCTTCTTCTTCTTCTTCTTCTTCTTCTTCTTCTTCTTCTTCTTCTTCTTCTTCTTTAAACTGTATGTCCAACATGGGGCTTGAACTCATGGCCCCAAGATCAAGAGTCACACTCTATTAACTGAGCCAGACAGGCGCCTGGCTCTTTAAGTTCTTGAACATGATTTTTTTTTAGACTTTTAAAATTTTTCATAGAATTTTCTTTTTTTTTTATTTTTTTAATCTTTATTTTTGAGAGAGAGAGAGAGCAAGAGGGGGAGGAACAGAGAGGGAGACACAGAACCTGAAGCAAGCTCCAAGCTCTGAGCTGTCAGCATAGAGCTGGATGTGGGGCTCGAACCCACAAACCATGAGATCATGACCTGAGCTGATGTCACATGCTTAATGGACTGAGCTACCCAGGTATCTCTAAAATTTTTCATAGAATTTTCTAATGTGCATTGTATTTTCTTATTTGGCACAGAAATTATTTACAGCATTTGCTTTAAATAATTTGATGCTTTGGGGCGCCTGGGTGGCTTGGTCTGTTAAGCGTCCGACTTCGGCTCAGATCATGATCTCACGGTCCATGGGTTCGAGTCCTGCGTCGGGCTCTGTGCTGACCGCTCAGAGCCTGGAGCCTGTTTCAGATTCTGTGTCTCCCTCTCTCTCTGACCCTCCCCCGTTCATGCTCTGTCTCTGTCTCAAAAATAAATAAACATTAAAAAAAAATTAATTTGATGCTTTGAAGTTATCTTTATGTTTCTAGTTTAAATACACTGTGACCAAAGAATAAGTTGCATGTTGCTAACTTGTTGAGGTTTATTTTTCCCCACACTCAGTATATAACCCATTTTAATTTTTTTAATGTTTGTTTATTTTTAAGGGAGAGAGACACACACACACAGAGTGAAAGGGGGGAGGAGAAGAGAGAGAGAGGGAGACATAGAATTCAAAGCAGGCTTGATGCTCCAAGTTGTCAGCACAGAACCCAACATGGGGCTCGAACCCATGAACCATGAGATTATGACCTGAGCTGAAGTCAGACGCTTAACCAACTGAGCCACCCAGGCACTCCAGTATATGACCAATTTTAATAAGAAAAAGTTTTCCACGGGTTTTGGTTATAGTCTTCTAAACATATATACTAAGTAAATTAATTAATCATACATTTAAACACTATATATCATTAATATTTTTGTGACTGATTTGTCAGAAATTGAAAAATATTGGTTAAAATCTTCAATATACATGTTGTTATCTCATTTTAATATTGTCAATGTCTTTGTTCCTTTTGCAGAATTCAAACATGTTAACAGGAGCATAGAATTTTAGGAATGACATGAACTTTTTATGATTAAACCTTAAATCATGATCTTTTCTCCCCAAAATATATTTAGTCTGAAGGTTTATGTATTTTGCTATTAACAGGGGTATAGAACCCTTACATGCATTGTTGTTTTTTTTTTAAATTTTTTTTAACGTTTATTTATTATTGAGAGACAGAGAGACACAGAGCGTGAGCAGGGGAGGGGTAGAGAGAGGGGGAGGGAGGGAGCCACAGAATCTGAAGTACGCTCCAGGCTCTGAGCTGTCAGCACAGAGACCAATGTGGGGCTCAAACTCACAAACTGCGAGATCATGTCCTGAGCCGAATTTGGTCGCCTAACCAACTGAGCCACCCAGGCGCCCCATTCATTGTTTACAATATAGAACTTTGCAATTTATATTTCCTTTACTTTTAGTTTTAAACTGCCTTCTTATATTTATATTATATCTTGTAGCCAGTGCATAGCTGATTGAGTTGTTGTTGGTTTTTGTTTGTCTGTTTGTTTGAACATTTGGAACCCCTTGACATAAAAATATGTCTCCCTTTAGATAACCTTAAACATACAGGAGATGAAAATAGAGTGTTGCTGTTTGCCGTTCCTCAGTTTTCCCTGTTAATATTACATTTTTCTCAAAAATAGCTATAAGATCCATGTTGCTGAAGAAAATCTCTTCCTGTTAGGAACTTTCGTACCTTTACACATTGTTCCTTCCACAGCCCACCAGTGTCTTTAAATATGACATATTTCAATATTTACATTTATTTTTAGTGATTCGAGAAGGCACTGTGGCCTGATGCTACCCTACAACATTCTACCAGAAAACAAAATTTATGCAAATTGAAACTAATTGAGGTTCAGAAATCTTTTCATATTAACTCACAGTGTAGGGGATACATCTTAGATTCTTACCATATATTTCCCAAGATAATATATAGTAATTCAAAGGATAGATTATTTCAAATGATGAAGTACTGTTAATATCATTCTTCACAAGGCACCTACTGCTTTTATATTAGTTGGTGTATACTGAAATATTATATCCACTGTGACAGTAGACTTACTTGTGCTTATTATAAACTCCTTTATTAGGTGTCCTTAGTAATCGATGCTTATGTATGAAACAGACTGACAAGGATAGGAGTGCTTTTTTAATCACTAAACCAACCAACCTGATTGAGTTTCAATGGCCATCGTAAATAAGTTTCCTTGTAAGTAGAACAATCATTAAGATTTTGGGGGTGTTACGAATATCCCACATGTGCTCAGTGCCACCCTGGTCTTCTTTGCTTTCTACAGGGTGCCTGAAATTCCACAGAAAGGTCTCATTCATTTAGATTTAGTGTATTATGATTTTAATGTGACAATGCCATGTAAAATAATGATAATAATAATAAAAAGCTACTACCGAAACCATTTAGTTTGTGGGGACAAGATGGGTGGGAGGAAGTCGTCGGTCAGAAAGACAGGACCTGAGAAGAAAGAGGGAAACTGTGAAAACAAGGGGAAAGCAGAATTAATGAAGGAGACTGGAGGCTCTAAAGCAGACCTCCCACATTGTCAAAAGTGGAAGCAACCTGGATCTTATTGGCAAATTCATGTGTCACAAGCTAAATTTTCAGGAGTTAAGTTGCCTGCAATTATTAGATGTAAGACGTTAACAAGAAGTCCACAGCATAAAGATAAAACATTTCTTGGCAATGAATTTAGAATACAATGAAAATCATTTTATAACAAGCACAAAAATTTGGTGATGAAGCCAAACTTGTTTCATGTCTCTAGAGGTGATGAACATGTGCTAGAATAGTGAATTGGCTGAATCAAGGCAGCATTAATCATGAGAAGGGGAGCGGGAACCAAAAGACTCTGACAAAGAAAACGATTCCTAACCTGAAATTTTAAACAGCTCTTTTTTTTTTTTTTTTTTTTTTTTTTTTTTTTTTTTTTTTTTTTTGAGAGAAAGAGAGAATCTTAAGTTGCCTCCATGCTCAGTGCCAAGCCTGACACGGAGCTAAATCCCATGACCCTGATCACTACCTGAACCAAAATCAACAGATACTCAACCAACTGAGCTACCAAGGTGCCACTAAACAACTTTTTAATCTTGAAATCATCCTAGGTTGCATTTCATCTTCTTTTTTTCTAAATTGATATACTGTTATTATTAGCTGTTCTTTTTTTTTTTTTAATTTTTTTTCAACGTTTATGTATTTTTTTTTGGGGGGGGGAGAGAGACAGAGCATGAACGGGGCAGGGGCAGAGAGAGAGGGAGACACAGAATCGGAAACAGGCTCCAGGCTCTGAGCCATCAGCCCAGAGCCTGACACAGGGCTCGAACTCACGGACCGTGAGATCGTGACCTGGCTGAAGCCGGACGTTTAACCGACTGCGCCACCCAGGCGCCCCATATTAGCTGTTCTTAAGTTTTACAAGACTTTATAATTTGTACTGTGTGAGGATTTTTGCAGTGCAGAACTTTATGCTCTAAATTATTATTTTATTTTAATTATAAATGGACCACATATCTCTAAGACAGCTTTAGTAGCTAATCTCTGCTTTAAAAGATGGCTTTTGATATTCGTTAATGCCAATTACTAAGTCATTTGATTTCTCAGCTGGCTTTTTTCCCCCTTTTCTGTTAAATCACAACTAGTTGTGCGATACTGTGGTCTTCTCATTAACACTTCAGGCACATATAATTAGCACATATATTGCTTTTTATCTAATTGTCTATTCAAAAAGATTAACACTTTACTATCTATTACTTTGTAGTAATCAACTATTGTTAAGCACGGGTCTTTTGACTTTCTTTAGGATATCAGCTTATCTGGGCACGAGCAATATGCCAAGTTGGACTTGTTGCTATATGGAATTTGCCAAGGTTTGATACATACAAGAGGATAGTTCACAATATTTTGATTTGTGCATCTAGATCTAGATATACTATATAAATAGACATATATATCCAGTAGATATCCAGTCATCCATCCAGTCTCCTTTACTGAATTGTTTTATTGAAAATCTTAGCTGCATGTGACTTCATACTACAAAGGAAATTGCTAAGAAAAGGCAAAATTTGGGTGAAATTTGAACATATCTTGACCTCTGATATTTATAATCAATATTAGTAAACAATAATCTCTGGGGAGTTATACGAATTAATTTTTGCTTAAAAGATTATTTGATACACCAACTTCACAAAGGAACCTTTGTTTATAATTAACATATATGGAGAGCCCTCAGAAGTAGTTGTTTTGCCAAATACATGTTCATAAATAGTTGAGTGTATTTGTTAGAAATTCAGCATACTTTTATGTCAAAGAAAATTGCATAGAGTAATATCTCATTTGACTTAAATTTACAGATGTACAAATCAATTTTAGTTATTACTATATGGAATTTTTATGTATCTAGTATTGACACTGAAGACATTGTTCATATTATGTTATGCATATTTTTCCAATTAACGATTTTTGTTATTGTTTTCAGTAGAAAACTTTATAATATGTTCTGTGCAAGCAACATGTCTATGTGAAATGTAAAAATGTAAGAAAAAAATAATCTGCAAAATGATTGAAAGGTACTGTTTCTATTTAGAGAAAGCTTGTAAAGAATGAGTGCCATGTAGATAATTTTGTTTGAAATTACAAAGATGTTTAGGGTGCCTGCGTGTCTTAGTAGATTAAGCTGCCAAATTTGGCTGAGGTCATGATCTCAGGGTTCTTGGGTTCGAGCCCCATCAGGCTCTGTGCTGACAGCTCAGAGCCTGAGCCTGCTTCAGATTCTTTGTCTCCCTCTCTTTCTGCCCCTCCCTCACTCATGCTCTGTCTCTCTTTCAAAAATAAATAAACATGAAAAAAACATAAAAAATAAATTAAAGGATGTTTTTTTTTTATTCTTTCCTTGATTAAGAGAGATTGACATCAGTTCTCTTTCTGTCTATCCTCAATTCACAGTGTCAAAAGAACAGAAAGAGATGAGAAGAAAAATAAGGAATAGGCTTATACTTTTAAAATAGCAAGACTTTTCTAAGAAAAAATTAGCTTCCATCTAAATGAAATGGTGGTCTTTGAGATAGTTGTATTACCCTATAAGATAATAGCTCCTAGAGATCATAGCTCCCAGAGATCATAGATATTAAGTATTCATCTTTGTTTTCCTGTAGCAATTCCATCATGTGGCATATTCCAAGTTCAGTAAATTTCACATGACATCATCTAGGAACAAAAGTGTGTGTGTGTGTGTGTGTGTGTGTGTGTGTGTGTAGTGAAGGAAGATGAAAAAAAAATTGGGGGGTAAAATCTTCCAGTTCTCTATT
This sequence comes from Prionailurus bengalensis, assembly GCF_016509475.1. Taxonomy (NCBI): domain Eukaryota; kingdom Metazoa; phylum Chordata; class Mammalia; order Carnivora; family Felidae; genus Prionailurus; species Prionailurus bengalensis. The sequence goes on along the minus strand of NC_057350.1, from coordinate 21,920,772 downwards.
TGTGGCTCAGTTAAACAATAAGTAGAAATTTTAAGAATTCTATACACATTAGATAATTTTACCTCTAAAATGTTCTTTGTGATTTTCTAAATTGGGTAAGAAAAGATAAGAAAGAAGATAAAGACATTTCAGTATTAGATATTATTTTTGCTTCTCTCTTCCTGGAAAATTTAGACTATTTTCTTTTTTTTTTTTATTTTTTTTATTTTAAATTTTTTTTTTTAACGTTTATTTATTTTTGGGACAGAGAGAGACAGAGCATGAACGGGGGAGGGGCAGAGAGAGGGAGACACAGAATCAGAAACAGGCTCCAGGCTCTGAGCCATCAGCCCAGAGCCTGACGCGGGGCTCGAACTCACAGACCGCGAGATCGTGACCTGGCTGAAGTCGGACGCTTAACCGACTGCGCCACCCAGGCGCCCCGACTATTTTCTTTTTGAGGATTTAGTCAGTGAACTATTCTGGATTGAAATTTAACTAAGGATTCCAGAAAATTTTGTGTTGTAAAATCGGAGAAGATAAATGTTGTTTCTCAAATCTGTACTTTATGAAAAACATAAGATCTATGGAAGATGAAAAATTACAGTTTCAAAGTAAGTTATACTTTCACAAACTTGGAAAACATTATATATAGAGAAATTGGCTTTGTAGTAGGAAGAAACCTAGTGAGAAACCTCCTCTCCATCTAAACTGAGGGTGCTCATCTGATACACTGAATAGTTCAAACCTTGAGATTTAGATACACACTTCTAGTTCCCACATAGGACAAGCAAAAAAAAAAAAATCAGATTTGGGATCACAGAATAACCAAGTCTGGGTGGAAGTGAAATGACCCATCCAGGGAAAGAATGTTCAGATGGTGAGAATCTTCTATCTTTGAAACAGTAGAGTTTATTTTTTATTTTGTATTGCCTGGTGTTGATGAGCACTTAGTTTGAATGAATCATTTTACTGGACAAAGGAGCTAAATTGTGGACAAATTTAGCTCACAGAAAGGGAAAAAATGTGTTTATGCATATTCTACATAGAAAGAACCTATGTTGTTCTAATTTCAAATACACTTGGTAAAAGTATTATGAAGGATTATTTTGTATTAAGAAATACCTATTAGGAAATAGAATAATAGACTTCAGTAATTATGTAATCGTGTCTCTCTCCTCTTTTTCTATCCTCCTCTCTCTATATATATATCATAATATTCTAGTCTCAACAAAGGGAGTTTTCAATAAATCTTTTCACCAGATTATTCATAGAAAAGTAACCACTTGCATTGAGCTCTTCATAGGAGGGAAGGGTTTATATAGGAATTCCTCTGTGAATATCACTTTTAATACAAGAAGCTCTAAAATAGATCCATTTTTTTTGTACTGAGTGATGTTACAAAAACAGAAACAAAAACAAACAAACAAAACAATAAGCAGGATGGACTACACATTAGCCAAAGAGATCTTGAACAATATTCTCAAAGCTTTTCTTATAAGTGATCCTTGTACATTTTCCACACTTTAAAGTTTAGGAAAGCACATGAACAAAATTTATCAGTCTGAAATGAACAAGGACGACCATGCCTTACCATACTATATCATACTGTACTCTGTAGTTACATTTTTTCCATAACACAGAGATTGATGGAGTGGGTTTAACTCGAGCATAGATGTGTGCTTGTGTGTGTGTGTGTGTGTGTGTGTGTGTGTGTGTGAGAGAGAGAGAGAGACAGAGAGAGAGAGAGAGAGAGAGAGAGAGAAAGGAAGGCAGAGAGAAAAGGAGAGGACAACTGTATCTCCAGAAGTCATAATATGACCCTCATGCACTGTGACATAATTATCTTCGATGTGATCCCCTCTGGCTGAAGATCTTAGTATCCGCAAACTTTTGCACCATATCTGGTATATTAAAATGCTATTGATTTTAGTATATTTTAAAGCTATTATCTTTCACTAAACTACTTTTGCTATTTTTCAATTAAACCTGTTATTTTTCATAATAACAACTATAATCTTAACAAGTTATCATAATTTTTTGTATTCTTGAAGTATTTATATCTTTTCTAGATTAATTGGACACTATAACTAATTAAAAAGATACGGCGCCTTATGTTTTGAAAAGGAAACAAACATAACGCCTTATGTTATGTTTATCCTACCTACTCTCTCCTCTAAACCTTAAACTGACTCAGGAATATCTGCATCTAAGAAACTTGTCAACTTACATGGCTTCTGTGAAAAGATTGACAATATCAGTAGTGACAGGTTCTGAAGAACCCATGTAATATTCTAATACCCATGTAAGACAGGAATCGAGTGAGCAGGTGGTAAGACGCAACTGTTAAATGTGCATCTTAAACTTATTAAGAACATCTGAGGGTGGGGAGGAATCAAGAAAAAAGTTATAGATGGTAAACAAAAACAAAAGCAAGGCCATCAGGCATACCTCTTCTCAAAGGTCAAAAACCGCTTTTTATTTAAGTATTACATAAAAATTTTACTGTAATCAAAGAGATCTTGTTGCTGAATAATTTTGAAAATGTATTAACTAAATATGTCAACTAACTGGAATTAAAATAAAGACTTGAAAAAAGAAAAAAAATAAAAAATACTCAATGTGGTAATTGCAAAATCCATAGATAGTGTCTGATTTCCTCATTAAAATATACAGATACAAAAGATAATTTTATATGTTCATTATTTTTAGAGTTGGATATCTATAGCTTCTACAAGTCATTTATTCAAAAACATTGAAGTGAGTCCATTTTCAATTTTAATTCAAAACAGCATTATCAAAATAATTGTGGCATCAGTAACCTATGTAACACTGATAAGCCATATAATAGCATTGCATTGTGGGTTAAAAGCCATTGGAATTTTTCATACGGTAGTTTTCCACAATAATGCTAATTATCACTAAGTACTATAGCTAAAGTTGTTTAGGTTAAATCTCACTAAGTCTGCATGGAATGAGTTAACTCAATGTTCTGTAATACAATTCCCTTCAGAGAGGACACTAATATTTATTTTGATAGGGTTCTTGGGAGCATTACAGGGAAATGCATGCAAAAATCTTACTTTTTGCCATTCATTCCACTACGAGTAAAAATATTGATTAAATGAACTTAGCTCTATTGGTCAGCTAAATTATATATTTAACAGCTGTCCTCAGATTCCACATTTGAATATTTGCAGGTTACATGACCGGTTGTTTTGTATTTATTTGTATGTATGTAATTTTTGCTGTTATTGATACTTCCACCTAAATTATTGCTTAACTTGGATATTGCCATCTCTACTACAGATACGCTGAACTAAAGTCTGTTATTTTATTACACGTGTTCTTGAAGTATCCTGCTCCAATATTTCATTTGTTTATGTTTAGGTCATTTTTGAAATCTTATTTGGAAACAATATCACATTTACTGAAGAGAAATTGCAAGAACATAAAAAAGTGCTCTTACATACCCCTCACTCTGAGATCCACTTAACTTTTGTAAGTTCTCTAGCAGTAAAGATCATCCACAGCAAAAAAGCAAAATAAAAAAAAAATGGTCCAATCCTGGATTATGTGCTCTGCTCTGTTGTATTTCTCTAATCTCTTTCAATCTGGAACAATTCTTCAGGCTTTTCTTGACCTCCACGACCCCAACATTTCTGATGATTGCAGACTATCCATTGTAAAATGCCCCTCAATTTGGATTTGTTTTATATCTCCTATTATTAGGCCCTAAGTATATATCTCTGGCAGGTGTATCACGGGAGTAATGCTATTCCCAGTGCATCTCCTTGGGTGGCACATAATATCGGCTAGTTCCGTTTCTGATGGTGTTAAGCTTTGATGACTGATGCCATTTTCCAGATTTTTCCACTGTATTGTCTCTTTTTCTTTTTTTTTTAACCTTTTGAAAGTATATATATTTTTAGAGGAGTTTTAGGTTTACGACAAAATTGAGAGGGAGGAACAGATATTTGCTGTATATAACTTGCCCCCACACATGCATAGCCTCCTTCATTATCAACATCACTTGCCAGACTTTTTTTTTCTTTTAACCAAGGCTGAACTTACATTGACCCATCATAGTCACCCAGAGTCTATGGTTTACCTTAGTGAAATACCCTCGGTGCTCTAAATTTTATGGGTCTAGACAAATGTGTAATGACACACATACATCGTGATAATATCATACAGAGTATTTTCACTACCCTACAATTCTTCTACGCTCTACCTATTTTTGTATACTCATCCACAGCTTCCCTCTCCTGGAAACCACTGATCTTACACCTGTCCTGCCTTTTCAGGATATCTTATAGTTGAAATCATAGTGTACAGCCTTTATAGATTGGCTTCTTTAACTTAGTAATATGGGTTTATGATTGTTCTCTGTCTTTTCATAGCTTACAAGCTCATGTGGTTTTTTTTTGTTTTGTTTTGTTTTGTTTTGTTTTGTTTTGGGTTTCGTTGTTTTTGTTGTAGTTGTCGTTTGGTGCTGAATAATAGTCCAATGTCAGAATATATCCATTTACCAACTGAAGGACAACTTGGTGTTCCTAAGTTGTGGCAATTATGAATAAAGCCCCTATAAACATCCACGGGCATATTAGAGCATGGGCATGAGTGTCAAATTCTTTGGGTAAATAACAAGGAGCATGGCTATCAGATCATATGATAAGCGTATGTTTAGTTTTGTAAGAAACCTGTAAACTGTGTTTCAGTGGCTCTACCATTTTGCCTTCCTACCAGCAATGAATGAGAGTTCCTGTTGCTTTACATCCTCATCAGCATTTGATGTTGTCAGTGTTCTGCATTTGGGCCATTCTAATAGTTGTGTACTGTTATTTCATTTTGTTTTGATTTGCAATTTCCTGATGACCTATAATGTGGAGCATCTTTTCATATGCTTACTTTCCATTTGCGTATCTCCTTTGGTGAGTTGTCTAAGGTCTTTGACCCATTTGTGAATGATTTGTTTTTTATTGCTGGGATTCAAAAATTCTGTGTATGTTGAATTTGTCTTCTAAGATGTGACTTTTGCAAGTATTTTTTTCCTAGTCTGTGGCTTGTCTTCTAACTTTTTTGGTGTTATCTTTTGCAGGACAGAAGTTTTTAACTTTAAAGAAGTCCAACTTATCAATTCTTTATTTTATGGATCATACTGTGGTGGTATATCCAAAAAGTCATCACAAAACACAAAGTCATGTCAATTTTCTCCAGTTACCTTTAGGCATTTTATAGTTCTGCTTTTTGCACTTAGGTCTGTAATCCATTTTGAGTTAATTTTTGTGAAGTCTCTAAGGTCTAGCCTAATAAAACATGTGCAAATATATGCCAGTAATATCAGTCTATTCCAAAATATATGTTAGTGTCATTATTTTAAAGGCAGATAATTCAATATAAAATTAAATATTTATCACCATTCTTGTAGAGAGAAAATGCAAAGACTCTATAATATACCAATTTATGTAACATCTAGGTAATGATTTCTATAGGACAATACAGAGTAATCAATTACATTTTTTTCTAACAGACAAAGATATAAGGCATGGTCAAATGTATCATTAATTCATGAAGCAGGGAGTATAAAATCCTCTTTTTAAAATGTATTTACACAGATATACTCAGAAAAATATCTAAAGGATATGCATCAATAGATTTAAAGGAATTTCTGAGTAATTGGTTTATGGACTTTTCCTTTTTGATTTCTAATTTTTCATAAGAGAAACAATTATATAACATTTATTAAAATAAAGCGAGTTTCGGCATAATTTTATTTTCAAAATTTAAAGCAATTTTTTTAAAAAAATATGATTAGTTACAGCAGCCTACATAGTTTGGGAACAGGGGAAATAGGACTCTCTAAAGAAAACATTTCAACCTCTGACTAACCCTCCTTCTGTAGCTATTCTGGAATGAAGATTTTCTTCTTATGTGATCTGACTTTAAGAAATAGGTTTAGAGTGAACATTGGTCTCTTGTAGCTAAAGAACCGGGAGAGATCTACACATTTTATAGATAATGCTAGCAGGGATTGGGAGAAGAATTTCTTGTAGTTTTTCCTAAATTGTGACACAACACATCTAGAAGTGCCACTAGCCCTGATAAAGTGTTATAGGAAGTTGTCACTTTCTGCAACACTGGCCTCCGACTTTTTCAGTCCCAGGAAACAAGTAAAACTTTGAGGCTCAAGAGAAACGTAGGAAGTAATGAAAGAAAAAAAATATATATCACAAGCTTATCTCAAAGTGTTTCATTTGTAAATATGGTATAATCTTTTAAAAATAAGGGCACACCTGAAAACAGTTTAAATTATTTCTGAAAGACACGTTGTTAATTACGTAGAGTCCTTTTTAATTGCAATTGTGCACACTATTAATTTTCAGACTAAGGAACTTCAAATAAAATAAGTGTTCATTGTAAGAAACACAATAAATGTATAAATGACAGTATCTTATATGATTATATATTGCACTATTATAAATAAAGTATTTTAAATGTGCCAATACACACGCATGCTCTTGTGCAACACACACAGATAAAAGATGAGTGGAGTTAATTGTTACTTAAAACTATCTGAAATTTCAGGCTTTTGCCAAAATAATGAGGTTAATAAAACCTTAACTCATTTCCATAAAGGAATAAAAAAGATATAAATGCACAGTGCAATGAATAAGAAAAGACAATGATTGCTACATAATCGGTCCCCGGTTATTTAGTGCATCACTTTTTCAGAGCTTGTGGAGACTCACATAGAATAAGAAATCTTTTAGCTACTGTCTAAACAGTAGCCTTAGGGAAATCTTTTAAGAGAAAAGAGATCTTGAGCTAAGTAGAGAGCACTAAGATATTTAAGAATGCCTGAAACCTTCCTTGTGGAAAACATATTCTAAGATTAACCAAATGGAAGAGATTACTCCATAGTTGGTCGTAGTCCCAATAATGTGTCGATGAGTTAAAGATGATAGAATATAAATCTATTTCAATGACTTAAAATGCTCTGAACATCTTTGAACACCAAATCATAGAATGTTAGACTGGGAATTAGAGCTGAAGGAATATAATTTTACCTAATTCTAGCTCTATTATCCATTGGGAAGGTAAGGTCCAGGGATTTAAAATATATTCTTTCTGCGTAAGCAAAGGTAATTAAAATCTATGATTTCTAACTCCAATTTAGTGCTCTTTTTGAAACACCTATGTATATGTTTTTTTCCTTCCAATTCTTTCTGTGTTAAAATGACATACAAATTGTATGTTCAGCGTGTAGGAAGTGAATGTAAGAAATCTATGTTCCCGTAAATATAACATTTTTTATTACTTATCCCATTTTTAAAGTGAAAAAAAAATCCCCTGAAGAACGACTTCATTTTTAGCCTTTAAATCATTTGGGTTTAGTGAAATGGATTCAGTATTTTACTCCCAACATAAACTGCATAATCTTTCTCATCTCTGTTTTATTCCTCATTGCCCAAATGTAATTGACTAAAATAAAATTAGTTCAGCAGATTTTTCTTTAGATTGTTGAAGCTGCAAACATTGATTCCTGAACTAACAGCAATTTTTATAATAATGATACAGATAAAGATCAGCATCATTAGATTATGGAGTACAATTGCCTAAATATTCTTGGGGAACAATAAATTGAAAGTGGTTGTTAATACTATCCTCACTACAGCTCCTTGAAAACACGCAAAATATCTATTGCAAACTTGGATACAAACCATTACTTTGCTATTAAACAATTTTAGTCTAAATGTCTATAGTTTAGCAAAATTATTATCTCATTACACAGGATGTTTATTTTATGTAATGTACAGTTCAACTCATTTTCTATTTCAAAAATAAAACATAAATTACAACTTCAATAGACAAAATGTACACTAAATTAAAAGGAATTAAATCTTTGAATAAGTGAAAGCTTTTAATAAAGGCCTTTATGATGCATTCTGATAAAATAACTAAAATAATCAAACTAACTGAAATAACTAGCCTCATCACAGAATTAAGAGTCAGTTCAGAAAACATTGAATATAAACGAAGTTTAAAATGTCAGCATGTTTGCTGTGATCACCAGTGAATCATTTGAAGTATTTATTGTCTCTAAGAGAAAATCCTTAATTTAGCTGAGGCACTAAAGTATGAATACACTGAACAGAAATGTGAACATTGTGTTATAGTTTTTCTTACATTCTGGTACAAATTGTGGTATAATTAAAATGATTTTACAAGCAGTCAGTCATTAACTTATTTTAATTTTCCATCTCTAATGAGAGAGAGAAAGCTCTTTAGCAGATGTATTATGTGACCATCAAAATAGTCTAAATCTTTAAAACTGCCTGAGTGATTACTTGCATAAATGGTCCTTGAAAATTAACACAAAAATAAAACTTTCTTCCCATACCTGTTTATACATTTTATTGAATTAAAAACTATGTTAATTCAAATATGACAGATGTTATGGACTGAATTGTGTCCTCCCTCACACAGAAAAGATAGGTTGAAGTCCTAACCCCTGGTATCTCAGAATGTGACCTATAAGGGTCCTTGCAAGGGTAATTAGTTAATTTCAGATGACATCATAGTGTAGTAGTGTAGGCCCTTAATCCATTATGATGCTGTCCTTATAGCAGATGACATATAAAGACAAACACATACAAGGAGGACACTATGTGACAACAAAGACAGAGATTGGAGTTAGGCAGCTGCAAGCCAAGAAATGTCAAAGATTTCCAGCAAAACACCAGGAGCTAAGAAGAGGCAAGGAATGATTCCCCTACAGGGTTCAGAGGAAATGTGGCCCTGATTCTGGACCTTGATTCTGGACTTTTAGCCTCCAGAACTGAGACACAATACGTTTTTATTGTTTTAAGTCACCCATTTTGTTACTGTAGTGCTAAAAAACTAGCATAACTGGTACATTCATATTTTCAGCCCTCAAGGAGACTATGAAATTGAAAACAGAAAAATGATTTCAAGCTCTCAGTGATAGATATATAAAACACAAGTATAAAAATATTTATCTGGATGCTTTTATATGTGTGTTTGGTAGCAATAAATACATTTATTTGTTGTTTTCCTTGGGTAAGGATTCATGCTAGGTATCTGCCCAGTGAGAATCTCACATTATTTAGACTATTCTGTATTATATAATGACCTTATAAGATTGAAAGTGAAGGAATTATATTGCTATAGAAATAGCTGGTAATCCTTCTATAGAGATGCCTATCCCTGTGCTTTGTAATCAAGTTGACATCACTATTGTAGAGTGTAAGATGGCTCTTCTTTTCTTCCAGACCTAGCCTAGTGTATGTGCTTTTGCAGTATCATTTAGATTTAGTAGTCCCTAGTTTATAGCTCTACTCCACATCTCCCTCCTAAATAAAAGACTTCTAAGATCAGTTGTTTCACTTGGATGTCTAAGAGACTTCTCAAAGTCTACTAGATCTCTCAAAGTCAACATGACCAAAACGGAACTCCAGATCTCCCACACCATTGCTCCCATTCCACACCTCATCACAGTGGTAGATGCAGCTTCTGCCTTCCTACTTCCAGCTCACAAGACAGGAAAGGAGTTTGCCTTCTTTGATTTTATACCTTCCACAGCTTCACGTATCATCAATCTATCAAGAAACTCTATTGGCTCAATCTGGAATTATTATCCCAAATCCACTTGTTTCTGCAACCAGTACAGCCTCCCAATACTTTCCCATGGAGTAACATGACATTCTCCAGTCTCACTACTTTCTTCCTCTTCCCCTTGTTTATTCTCAACATATCTACCAAAGTCAGCTTTTAAAATATAAGGAAGGGACCTTGCAGTGTAGGCAAGACGACATAGACTAATCTCTCTCTGCTTGTCTCCATTAAGTAGAAATAGAAACCCTGGAAGTAATGCAAGAGGAAAGCAAAAGGGAACTGCGAACATTGGAAATGAAAAGGCAAAAGAGTTAAGAACCACACAAATGGAAGAAGGACATTTTACAACCAGAGATGCAGCATTTCCTGACTAGCAAGCCATCAGTAGAAGTGTCTCATGTAGCCTTATTCCTCGCTCACACTGAAGGAAAGTCAAGCCTACATCGGACAAATACAGCAGAACTGGCAAAGGAGGCCAATTCTAAGCCAACAAAAGTACACGGTCAACAGAAGCTCTCTCCTTCTTACCCAGACTGAAAGCTCCATTTGCAACCTACAGGTAACACATGTCTGGGTTTCCACCTCACCACAAGTGCCCAAGCTGGCAGGCCTTTCTCTGTGCAGGCTGGAGACTCCCTCCCTCCATCCCAGCCATTCGGGCCTGGGGAAGCTACCAGTGCCTTCTGGAGCAGCAACAGGGATTAGTGGAAGCCCAGCAACATGAGATAAAACAAGCAAACAAAAATACTATTATGAAACTTATAAAAATGAGAATGTTATTAAAGCCACAGCTAAAAACAAAAACAAAACAAAAACAAAAACAAAAAAACAAAAAACTAGGACCTGTGAGCTAATCCTACACACATGATTTCCCATCAAATAAAAGAGATAAAAGAAATCCTAAGTATCCTAACATGAGACCCAAAATATCAAATAAAAGATTGCCTATTATACCAGGGACCAGGAAAAGCACATTTTGAATAAGAGAAGACATTCAGATGAGACTGACAGAGAGAAATGAAAATACTGAATTACATGAGAAAGACTTTTAAAGCAATCGTAATAAAATCAATTCAACAAGGAATTAAAAATTATGTTGAAACTAATGGGGAAAATGTCATAAAAAATACAAGTGATAAAGGAGAATCAAACGGAAATTACAGAAATGAAAAATAACTGAAATGAAAAACTCATCAAAACAGATCATATTTGTGGCCTTAAAACAATTTTCCAACTTAATAGAATGTAAATCATACAAACATACCGGGCATGTCCTCTGACCATAATGGAATCAAACTAAAAATCTACAACTAAGAGACAACAGGAAATCTCTGTACACTTGGAAGCAAAACACAATGCACTGTTTATTATCCCTGTATCAAGGAAGTCTCAAAGAAAATGAAAATAAAACAAAAATACAGAGAGTCAAATAAAAATAGCAACATCTCAGATTATGTATAATACAGCTGAGGTGCTGCTTATACATTGCATACATTAAAAGAATAAAATTCTAAAATCTATCTAAATTTCTTCTTCTTCTTCTTCTTCTTCTTCTTCTTCTTCTTCTTCTTTCTGAGAGAGAGAGAGAGAGAGAGAGAGAGAGAGAGACAGCACAAGCAGTAGAGCGAGAGATTCCCAAGCAGGCTTCATGCCCAGCACGGAGTCCAACGTGCGATTCGATCTCACAAATGTGAGACCATGACCTGAGCTAAAATCAAATTGGATGCTTAACCGAATGAGCCAGCCGGGAGCCCCTAAATTCAGTCTAAACTTCTACATCAAGAAACATAAAAGAAAAAAAATCAAGGTAAAACCAGCAGAAAGAATTAAAAAAAACATAAATCAGTAATATGAAGAACAGTAAAACAATAGATAAACAGAACACTAGTTCTTCAAAAATCAAAGCAATAAAACTTATAAACTTCTAGCAGCGTTTGGGTGGCTACTCTTGATGGCAGCTCAGGTCATGATCTCGAAGTTTGTGGGTCTGAGCCCAGCGTCAGGCTCCATGCTGTCAGTGCAGAGCCTCCTTGGGCTTCACTCTCTTCCCTCCCCCGCACTCCCTCCCCCTACACTCCCTCTCTCAAAATAAATAAATAAATAAATAAACTTTAAAAAATTTAATAAAAAGAAAAGGTGACACAGAAAGAGACTCACACAGATACCCCCAGCTGATTTTTGAAACAAAGGTATACAGTGGTTTCATGAGAGAAGGAGCATGTGGACAGCCATAGGTTTAAAATATAGTCTAATGTTGTAATAAACTTGCATGATGACAGATGGTAACTACACTTATCATGATGAGCATTTCATAATTTATATAAATGTTGCATCACTGTGCTGTGCACTGGAAACTAATATAATATTGAATAGAAACTATATTTCAACTGAAATAAAGAAGAAAATAATTTTGACAGGCTTCATGTCATATATATAAATGGCAACTCAAAATAATATCGTGTCAAAATAAACTTCAATGTAAAACTGTAGAAGTTTTCAGAAAAAATGTAAGAGAAAAATCTTTGAGGTCTAGGGCTATATTAAAGGTCCTCAGAATTGATACCAACATGCTTTACATAAAAGTAAAAATATTGGTAAGTTGGACATCATTCAAATTAAACGGAAAAAAGTTTGCTCTGCAAAGGTCTCTGTGAAAAGGATGAAAGTAACAGCCAAGACTGGGAGAAACGATTTGCAAACCTCTGGCAAAGTACTAGTAACTAGAATGGATAAAGAATTCTCAAAACTCAGGCAAAAAGCAACCCAATTAGTAAAAGGGCCAAGGACACAAGCAGATATTTCACTTAAGAGGATGTACAGATAGCAAATCGTGATGTAAATATATGTTCAACAATACTAGTTTTAGGGGAATACAAACAGAAACCAGTAAAATATCACTGTACAACTATCATAATGGCTAAAATAAAATAAATACCAAATACTAGTGAGAATGTGGAAAACTGGATCATTTGTACCTTGCTGGTGAGCATATAAATGGACAAATTGCTCTAGAAAATATTTTGGCAGTTTATTATAAGATCAAACCTGCAAATACCATATAATTCAACAATCTTACTCTCTGGCATTTATCCCAAAACAATGAATGTTCGTATGAAGAAATTCTATCTTAATGGTTATATATTGTCTGGTTTCACTTACATAAAATTCTTGAGATGATAAAAATATAGGAGTAGAGATCACTTTAGTGGTTGCCACAGGTTAAGGACATCTCTGTGGAGATGTAAATGCTCTGTATCTTGTTCATATCAGAGTCAGTATCCTAGTTGTGATATTTTACTATTGTTTTGCAAGATCTTATCATAGAGTAAATGGGTAAAGCATACATGGGCTCTCTGCATTGTTTCTTATAATCTCATGTGAATATACAATTATTTCAAAAATTTTAAAACTGTGTTGATTTAAAAAGTATATAAGACAAAAAAAATCATTCCTTGGCTTAAAATTCCACAGTGGACCCCTATTTCACAGACAGAAAAAGTCAAATTTCTTAACCATGGCCACAATACCCTTCATGCCTTGGCCCTACATTGATTCATTGACAATCTTTTCAAATGTCAATTTTTATATAAATTCCATTTAATTACTTAGGGAGATTTTTGGCACTCCTAAAGGCTTATTTCTTTTTCTTTTTCTTTTTCCTTTTTTCCTTTTTTTTTTTTTTTGCAGACTACATAAGACAGCAATGTTCCCAGGAGCTGTACAAAATTTGACTTCTACTATTTAGTCGCTTTTTCCCCCCAAGTGGATTATTTACAAAAAATCGTATATGATTGAACTACATTTCCTGCACAGTATTTTATGGTAAAGATGTCAAAAACCCACAAATCAGTATGTTAAATGTGTGGCCATTCTCAGAATCCAGAAAAATATGATAGTAGAAAATTCCAGAAATTTATTCTCCATGATTATAAATTTATTTTGGCTTGCTGTATAGTTAAAGGAACCGTGTAAGTTATTGATCAAGCCAGGGCATATTTTTGAATGAAGGCGGTGCTCTGGTGTAACCCTGACAACCAGTCCTGCTGCAGTCAAAGTGAAACATATGGTCATGTTCGTTCTAAGGTCGCATGAATCGGTTTCTGACACTCTGCTAACATGCCACGTTCCCACTTTCTAGACACAAGGTGCATTAATTTTCTTTTAATACCTTGGGTACATCAGGATGGTACAGAGGTTTTCTGGATGCTTACACACCCCATTGCCTCCTACTGGCCACTCTGGACGTCTAACTGTCCTGGATTCCCTTGCAATTAGTCTGGGCCATGTTAGTGCCATTTACAATTACAGTTCCAGGCAGCCCATAAAGCAGACATCATATGATGTCCTCGGTAGTTCTCTGCTCTTCTGTTCTTCAGATAAATGCACAATTTCTAGCAAATCTCTCTCCTACCCATTTAGGTGAGCATCGCTGAGAAGAGCTACAAAACTTTGTCCATCCCAGGGCCTCTTCCTTTGCCACACCATTTTTCTGAGGGTCCTCTCCCCTCAATTGTGACTTGTCTATGACTCTTATTCCAGTTTGGGTCATTGCTCAAGAGTCACTTGGTCGAAAAGGCCTTTCCTTACTAACTCTCGCCAAACAGTGACTACTCAGACTTATCACACCTTGAATTTTCCTTCATAGCACCTATGAAATATTTGTTTATTTACATAGTGAGTTTTAAAATATATGTCTTCTCACCAGACTGCACACTTTATAATGTACGATTTAATCGTCATGTGCTCCTATTTTCTAATATACCAAATAGATAAGGAGGAAGACAATTATGGACAAGGACTTACCAGCATCTTCTGTATGATGTAGCAAGCAGGGTCATTTGCATGTGAGGAGTTTGAGTGTGAAAGATAAATGAGAAAATATGACAAGAAGAACAACTTAAAAAAAAAAAACCTTTTATTGACTAAGGGGAAAAATATATTGATGTTCCTGCTAAAGAACAATCACTGATTTTGAAAAAAAAAATAAGGTAGTGTATTTTTCTCTAGCAGTATGCAGTGACAGAGGAAAGAGATAATTAAACAAGTGGTTTGGTTGATCAAAGGTTAACAATGTTTAGGAAGAAAGAATTAAAAAAAAAACAATTTCAGAATTGTGGGAGACTACTTCAAGCAATAGTCTGGGTCTTCTGGGAACATTAGAAAAGTTAAATACTATGGACTGAAATGACTGGAGGCCTCAATAAGTGAATACAGAGAGGGTAAGGGAACAATAAGGCATGATATTGCTGTAGAAACTACAACAATTAAAAGTAACATTTCAGTCAGCAGTTTACTTCAAATATACATAAAGATCATAAGTAGAACAGATGTTGATTATGGAAAAAAGAGAGAATTGCTGGACAGAAATTTAAAACCTGTAGGTGCCTTCACTATAAGTATGAAAACATTTGATATGGAACATCACTGGTAATATTTTTTCAAGTGAATATATATTGATAAGGTACGACATTAAAAAAATTAATGTTTTTATTTATTTTTGAGATAGAGAGAGACAGAGCATGAGCAGGGGAGGGGCAGCGAGAGAGGGAGACACAGAATCTGAAACAGGCTCCAGGCTCTGAGCTGTCAGCACAGAGCCTGATGTGGAGCTTGACCTCACGAGTTGTGAGATCATGGCCTGAGCCAAAGTCAGACACTTAACGGACTGAGCCACCCAGGCGCCCCAGATATGACATTTTTCAATATCTATATAGCCATACACTTAAATTTCTTTTACTGTGATGATTAAAAAAATCAGAAACTGCTATTTGTAGAAATTAAACTGTTGGGGCTCCTGGGTGGCTCAGTCGGTTGAGCGTTCGACTTCAGCTCAGGTCATGATCTCACGGTTCATGGGTTTGAGCCCTGTGTCTGACTCTGTGCTGACAGCTCAGAGCCTGGAGCCTGCTTCGGATTCTGTGTCACCCTCTCTCTGTCTTCTCCTCCCCCACTCACGCCCTGTCTCTCTCTAAAATCCATAAACATTAACAAAAACTTAAAAAAAAAGAAATTAAATTATTAAGAGTTTCAAGTTCTAAGGGCTTTTATCGATTCAGGAATCTTCCCTTTCCCAATGTGTAACTTTGGACATGGAGAGTCAGTAACTTGTGACAATCCTAAATTTCAAAAAATTTTGTACTGCGTCCAATCTTCTTCAATTACACGTTACTTAGTTTTAATAGAGGTATACCAAATAACTCGGTGATTACATCTGGATAACTTTCAAAAGCATGTTACTTAAGAAACGGGTGTAAATTTTAAATATATATTTAAATCATGAATATTCAATACTTATGTGCATATAAGTAATGAAACTCCAATGAGTAAGTTTAATATGAAATGTATTTAACATTATTTCACGTAAGAGAAATGAAATTTGTATGAGCAATGCAAGTAGCAGATTACAACCATCAAAGTACACATAGGTATAGAAAATGCATGCTGGTCTTGACCAGAGTCATTAATATGGCAGTAATGGTAATATGTATGTAACAGAAGAAAAATGAAACACTGGACCCGCTGAGTCTTTCTCACTCCTACAGAAATTCAAAACAAGTTCAAAGCCTTTTTGCTTCTCTTCTAATATTTTTAAAACCATGAGTAATTACGAATCACATCCTTTCTGTTGTGCTTTCTCTTTCTCACACCCGCATATACTGTCACTGAAATGATTGTCATATGGGAAAGAAATGAGCCATTAGTATTAAACAAAGGGATTTGAATTTGGGAAGTGACAATTAACATTTTACATTCATTTTTAATCTTTTGCCTAACAGAATGCATTAAATCACCAGAATTATGCTTATTTACATAAATCTACAAGTCTAGTTGTAGCACTTTAAGTATCAATGGATTCATGACAAATATATTAGAAAATCCCATCTGCTATAAGATATGTGACCTTATTAATTCAGAAAATATCAATTAAATATTATTATAAATAGAAATACACTGGGAATCAGATACTTGATTTTCTCTGCAAGAAAATCATTAATGGCATGGGCTTAATGGAATTTGTGAAAAAACCTTGTGCAACTTTAAGTAATTATTAATTAACACTGATTACATTAAAGCCTATATGGGAAATGTTGGGGAGTTTTACGCATATAATCAATGAACTTCATCAGTCAAATTTACATTCATTTGAAGACAAAAATGCTCTGTAAGAATCATTATAATTAAATTAGTACTTAACACTTAATTGAAATGAACACATTGAAACTCAAATTTCATTTTCAGAAAATCAGCTTAACTACCATGGATCATTTGGTTTGCTGTTCAGTCTCCTTTTCTCTCTCAAAATGCTTTTAAAAACTCACTCTACAGGAAGAACAAAACAGATCCTCATGCCATTTTTCCTACTGCACACTAACCACCATCAATTGCAAAATCATTTTTATCTGCGGTGAAAATTTGTTTCATGAAAAACATACACTCAAAAGTGAACTTAAGGCACGATAGCTTTAAAGTACGATTTCCCTAAGCAGTAGGGAAATCTCTCTCATTCTTCTCACTCAAGCTTTGTGGTCATCTCTCCGTTTCCTGGAATCAAATCTCCCCTACCAATTCAGCATGTGCGTATATGTTCCTTCTAAATTCTTCTAGCCACTATTTGTGGATACATTTGGGGACATCCTGCTATAGGAGGTTTATCTGATATAGCTTTGCTGACAGACTTTCGTGTTTCTTTTGCTTACAAGATAATAGAAAAAAATTCACCAATTAGCAATATATGCATCTTCCATTCCACAGTCGCTAAACTTATCTGCAGTAATAGAGTTTAAGAGAAGATTAAGTGTAATGATAGAAATAATGGGCACTTGAGTTCTGATATTGGACAGTTCAACGTTGTCATTCTCACATTCAAACACACTTGTCTCTAGCAAGCTATGCCTCCTTAGCTGTAATCAGATCAACATAAAATCTAGGGCTTCTGGGATTACCAGAATTTAACACGCTGTGGTTCCAGCTTATTAAGCAATGCTTATTTGTACAAATGGCACTTGAATAAGCCATATCCAGTATTTCCATGATGACAACATAATTTGGGAAGAGTCACTACAATCCATAAGAATGTAGGGTAAACACAGGAAAATCCAAAGATTCAGCTTCCAGTCAGAACAATGAGGCAAACTTAAGGGGATTTTTCCCCATATTGCTTAGGTTTTCAGGGTCTCAGCTTTTCCATCTGCACAATGAAGATATGTTCTTGGTTATCTCTGAGATCTTTTCAAGTAAAAATCACACAGCTTATGCTTTAGGGCAGTGACTTTCAGACATTATTTGTTACACCACACAAGTGTGTTTATCAATGTTAGTGATACTGCCACCCACTTGAAATTTTCTAAACTGGGAACCAGAACTCTTAATTGGAGGATATGGCAGAAAGTAAACTAGAATAATTTGCATGGAAGAATAAATATTTTAGGCTTGCCAGGCTTGCCAATTTCTTTGTTGCATATACAACGTTCCCAGTATTGGTTGAAGGACTTACACGTTTCGCATTTTAATATTCCTACAATCATCATGATTTCAAATGGTGTTTCTTTTACAGTGATGCATCTTATTTTTATTTCTCATCTAGTTACAAATCAAGCCACCTTTTGCAAACAGTAAGGTAAATCCTGGAGCAGTTTTTAGCTTGATAGTTACAGCTCATGCCTTTTGCTGCCCATCTGAAATAGAACTAGACAGAGTGCCTTATGAGGAGGACTGCTTATTGATTTGCAAAGTTTGGAAGAGAAAAGGCTGCACCCCTTTCTATAACTGTAACAGGCACTACCTGCCTCTATTGATTACTTATTCTTCAGTACTACAGTAAATTGCCATTGTGGAAACATAATGATGCTGAACATTTGTAGCCCAGATGATAGGGTCATGTTTAAATACTCTGTGCCCTGTTCTTTGTAGATTTGCTAATAACCTCTTTAATCATTTCTGTGCAAAATACCATGGATTCTGCAGCAGAAACTAGCCTAATGATACAACTAATATACGGAGCATAGCATTTAATAATTTCAAAATAAATCACATCAATTATTTTCCCATCCTTCCGACAGTATGTCAAGTTATCCTAATTGTATTTATGGTTAAGTAAGTTTATGGAAACTTTAATTCTACTCCTGGCCTTTTGTTCTTAAACCAAAGATGGCTGCGGCAATTGTTTCTATTCGTAACATGAATTGTATATTCAAAGAATATTTCCTATAAAATGAATATAAATATTTCAAAAATAAGCATATTTTAAAGATCTGTGGGCCTACACATAGTAGAAAGAAGGGTCACCTAAAATAAGCTCAGAGTGATAGATGTAGGAAGATTGTCATGAAAGATATTGTATCTTATTATAGCAAAACATAGTTTTTAAAAGATGTTCCTCCTTCAAAAAGATACCAATGTCTCATTTATTATATAAATTTAGTTCAAGTAAAAGTGATTATTGAAGAAAAATATCATCCTATTATATTATCATCCTGCGGATATGAAATAGGACTGAGGCAGATTTGAATGAAATCATAAAAAGACTGAATAGAACAAAACCTATGAACATATTGAAAGCAAAAGTGAACAATGAGAAAACAGTACAAGTATTTTAAAAGTTAGAATTACTAGCATATACTAATTTCCATCTTTTTAAAACCATATAGAATCTAGCTCAATTTCCCTAGGAGTACCAGCCAGTAGAATTAGGTAATTTTTTTGTCCGTTGTTCATTTTATGTTCGCTTTCTATTGAATGAGTCCCTTTAGAACCAACATAATGACTCTAGCCTCAGTGTTCCCATTCCCTTGGAACCAAAAATAACCGTATCTAATTATATCAACCTGACACCAACAAAAGAACCATGTTTGAATCAAACTGTTGACATTAGTCTTGTATTCAGTCTCTCAAAATACTAATTATCCTAATATATTTCATGTACTAGGGAATGGGGTGGGCATATGATAATGATGAGAACATAGACTCTGACCATTTCAGAGAACATGAATTCCCCAAAAGAAGCATAAAGGGAAGGGTCTACAGAGTGAAACAGAAAGGATCTATAGGACATATTCAAGTTGCCTGGACAATTCAGATCAAACTTCCAAGATGAGGTGTTATGTAAGGCAATCCTCGTTATGCCTTTTCCTTCATAAATGGCTTAATTTTCTAATTTAGGCTAACTGTGTGAGCTGTTCAAAGTCATAGAGAATAATTCTAAACTGCCGCATTTTGTCCAAAGACTTCCTAAGTCATCAATAGTCAGAGTTGTGCATATATAATTGGTTTTAATGTACCTCTTAACATATGCTTGATGTATTTCAAATTTTTATGTGAAATTTGAGAACATAAGATTGTGTCTAAATAGTAACCATATAATACACATAGAAGCATTCTTAATATATGTGAGTTAGTTTTTTTTTTAATTTTATACTTTATGATATTTGTCTAAAGTTGTCCTTTTGAAGTACTGGCTTCCATGATACTCAGCAGTATGTTAATTAACTGGAAAACTATTCAACTTAGTTTTATAAGACCTCTAACAGCATATAACGTTCCCATTTTTAACTGACTGTGAGAGCATGTTGACATTACCTTATTTTGTTGATTTTTTAATACATTTTAATAAAATTTAATAAATTTTGTCTTTTAGGTAAGTTTTAGGTTCACCACATAACTGAGAAAATTCGGAGTTCTCATAAACCTGTCCCCACAAATGTACAACACCCCCCCACTATCTATTGATTTTGTTACTTTTTATAAGATATGCAATGCCTTAAAGATTAATTTTTTGAAAACTAAATTTAACTCAATGATTTGAGAGAAATATGTGTGCAATAAGAATTCCAACACTGATAATAGCCTATTATACTATGAGTAAGGTTTGCAATGTTGGGTGACAATTTACAGCCAAAGTGTATGTGCTTAATTTAATGTCAATATTTTTATTTAAATAAAATATTAAAATGTACGTTCCATTCATTACAATTTTCATTAAAAGACTATATATATGCATACATATCCATAATTTTTTTCCATTCTTTTTATTGTATATACCTTTTAATTCACTATTTGTGTATTCAAGAAATTCAAATATCTGGGGGAACGTGGGTGGCTCAGTCAGTTAAATGCCTGGCTCTTGATTTCTGCTCAGTTCATTATCTCATGGTTGGTGAGTTCAAGTCCCACACTGGGCTCTGAAATGACAGCACAGAACTGCTTGAGATTCTCTCTCTTCCCCCTCTCTCTGCCTTTACCCTGCTCACTCTCTCTCTCTCTCTCCCAAATAAATAGACTTTAAAAAAATTTTAAAAGAAATTCAAATATCTATAATCTATGGTATTCTTAATATTATTGAGAACAAAATATAAAATTCATTTACCAGAGGCTTTCACGCATGAGTGAGTTAAATAGTAATTGATTCAATTCCCAGATGCTTTGGTATTTCCAAATTCTTAACATCTATATAATTTTCATTCCATGTCTTTGTCTCCATATGTGCTGTATTTGTATGTTAAATTTCCAAATTATGAAATTCCTTAACAATACCTCAGGGCTAACATATATTTGAACTCAATCTTACAGGGTAATAACTGGTTATTCTTGCATTTTCCTTCTTTAATAACTTATTATATAACTATTATTAGAAGATTCATTGAGACCTCCAATATGGAAATGTATAATTTTTGTGAAGATTCTAGGATGAAGCCTAGAGAAAGGACAAGATATGAAAGTACCACATCCTTCCTCACATATATGGATTTACAGCATATATCATGGTTTGAATATTTTATAGAAATGACATGAGATTTAATTTTTTAGAAAATAAAAATTGAAAATATACTCTTGGTAACTTTAAGTTTTATGTAAAATATATAGAATTTGTCATCTGGTCATTGTATCTTCAAATGTGTTTTATTAATTAAGTATATGGTTCACTCAGTAATCACTTATTTTTCTGCCTTATTTCAAATGATAATTTTAAAACATAATACTTGCACAAAGTCGAACATGTTTACAACATGTTTGATAATGATGTCAGATGTAATCAATATCTTTGGGAATAAAATATTCACATTCCATATTATAATCTTAGCATAAATTTCACTTGATTGATTGATGTATTTATGTATTTATTTAGAGCGTGTGTGCGTGTGCGAGTTAGGGAGAGGCAGAGAGAGAGAGAGAGAGAGAGAATCCTAAGCAGGCTCTACATTGTCAGTGCAGAGCCTAATGTAGGACTTGAACCCACAATCAGTGAGATCATGACCTGAGCCAAAACCAAAAGTCGGACACTTAACTGACTGAGCCACCCAGACTGCCCAAATTCCCCTACTTTTAAACATGATGCTGTAATTATACATTAAACTTTTTTCAAAACTTAAAATTGCACTATTTTAAATGCAAATGTACTTTTATAACACAAAATATTGTGGAATTTCAACTTCAATAATTAAGAAATTATTTTATTTAAGAAATTATTTTATTAAACCTCCTTCCACAATTTTTGTTTCTCTTATTTTTGGTCAGTCATGTTTTTTGTTAACATGTGTTTACTTTAAGCTTATGGACTACATCTATAAGAAATAGCCATAAATGCGTCTATGCTTAATATTGAGTATTTTAAATTCATAGTGAATGATGATGAATATTTGACAAGTGTCTGGGTTATTTGAACAATCATTTCTATTCTCTTAGTGAATGTTTATGTAATTATCTTTTCAGTATTTTCATAATTGTCTTATTTTACCTGCCCCTAAATTTTAAGATGTTTACTTCATTAATTACTCTGAGAACATACTGGATTTATGAAATGCAACCAAAGAGTAGCAAGTACAGTAGCTTCCAGGTTCAGTCTTTTCTTGTTGTTGTTGTTGTTGTTGTTGTTATTTTGTTAGAATATCAGATGGCTTCCCATGACCAGAAAGAGGAACCCCTTCCTTCATAAAATCAGGATCTAAGGAATGTTATCAAGCACACTAGCCATTAAATGTTTAGTAAGGAAGATTAAGAATTAATCCCTTAATTTAATTAAGTTCCTGAGGTAAAAGAACAGGTATAGATTTCATGATTTGTCTTAAAAGCATACATTTCAATCTAATCTACAAAGAAAAAAATGAGTGTAATAACTGGCAGGGGATATATTAAACACCTGGACAGGCAAAAAAGCATTCAAATGAATATCATCTAGTTTGTTTGAACGTGAGTTACATAAACATATTTTAAAAAATAAGTCCCTAGTGATAATTACAGTGGGTTGCAATATGCTTAATGCATTATAACCCAGCTTTGTATTTTGGCTTTACCGGATTTGTAGAATGAGTTTAAATAATCCTCAGGAAAAAAGTACATTCTCCTTGAATTACATATAATAATAACAGTAATAGTACAGCAGGTCAAATAGTGTGAACAGAAAATTAATCATAATATTTACTTTAGGTTTTTCCATTCTGGCATATTCTCCAGAGTAATAAAAATCATACCCTTGCTCTAAGAAGTTAGCCAGACATTTAAATTAAAACTATTGCTGGTAATAACTGCCAAAAAAAAAAAAAAATCTGAGACTTAGACAATTATTGAAAGAGGGTGAATGCTCAGTGTCTCATTTTCAGAAATAAAATCAAAGTATGAATTATGAGGCTAAATATTCATTAAGTTATTGGCATCCAGCTTATAAGGCATGACTTAGAAATATAAGTGAAAATGACCAGAACTATAAGTGTGTTAAAATTCAATGTGATGGTTAACTTTGTGTGGCAACTTGACTGGGTATATCTGTGAGAGTGTATCAGAAAGAGATTAGCATTTAAATCAATAGACTGAGTGGAGAAGATCCACCATCACCAGTGTGGGTGGGCATCATCAAACTGGTTGAGTGTCCAAATAGAACAAAAAGGTGGAGAAAGGGCAAATTCTCTCCCTCTTATTAAGCTGGAACATGTGTTTTCTCCCGCCCCTACGTTCTCAGTTCTAAGGTCTTCAACCTTGCCCTAAGAGTTATAGCATCAACTCCTCCTGGTTCTCTGCCCTTTGAACTGAATTACACCACCAGCTTTCCTGAGTCTCCCACTTGCAGAGGACAAGTTGTGGGAATTCTCAGCCTCCATAAGCCAATTCCTATATAAATCTCTTATGTATCTACAAATACTTCTTACCGGTTTGTTCTTTGAACTACCCTAAAACATCCAACCATATCAAATGCTTAGGAACTGTTTCTCTAATCTTGTTTTTAAACTGAAAAATAAAAAGACAAGATGGTACTTACATGTCTGCCTTTCAGCGTACTGAAGATTACTGTTTCAAGGCAAGAAACTTAAACCAATTGATAGTACTGTAGACTAGTATGATTAAATAAGGCATGCCAATTAACAGTAAACTGAAAGGAGATTTCCATCATGTGTTAGGGGGTTCTATACTTAGTGATATAAGTTTAAAAAATATATATTTCTATAATTTTTGTAGTTGTTCATTTGTGTGTGTGTGTGTGTGTGTGTGATTACTAGCTAGTTTTCAGAATAAAAGAAAAAAATGGAGGACTGGTAAGTCAATAGTTCTCAAAGCTTGGCCTTGTTTTTCATGCAACTAAGACCCTTCAACAGGTCCAAAAGGTCACA
Source organism: Prionailurus bengalensis (assembly GCF_016509475.1). Taxonomy (NCBI): domain Eukaryota; kingdom Metazoa; phylum Chordata; class Mammalia; order Carnivora; family Felidae; genus Prionailurus; species Prionailurus bengalensis. The sequence goes on along the minus strand of NC_057350.1, from coordinate 21,896,560 downwards.
AATGTATTCATCCTACTACTAAGGCATTATTTACTTTTTTACCCTCACTCATTACTGTCAGTGAACTTTTCCAGAGGATGCAGCAAAAAAACTTTTGAAAATCCAGCTTTCTTATATTAAGCAATATATAAGAGAGTTGAAAAATTTTTAATATGCCATTATGCTCCATTATTTTATTAAAAAAATCTAGCCATATTTAGGAAAAGATATGTTGACAGAAAATGGACTTATTTTCATTAAATCAATAAACACATTAACACTTGAAATTATTACTTGTACTTTCTAATTAAATTAGGTATCTATATCTAACGGTTGATATTATCTATGTAAACAAAAACTCTTGGATTCTCAATATTTTTTAAATATTCTGGTTCACAAGAAATAAACAGTTCCCAATAAAATGTTTGAGGAAAAATGAGTTAAATAATTAGATTTATAATTTAGAATGAAGTCGTATCAAAGTAGGTATAAAGACAAAGTATCAATGAAGCATAAAGAACAATTAAAAAGTCTCAGATGTGGAAAAGGTCAGAGGAAATAGTGACCAGACTCATGCCATTAACAATCAGGAAGGTATATGTTTATTTAAACACATAATTTCTGTCAGGATCCAAGGCTTCCATGACTGGAATTAAGGTAAGTAACCATTTCCCTGGACTCGAAATGCATCTGAGATATTGTCTATCATTAGAGGGACAATTCTTCATTATTTAAGGCCTCACAATTTGTGTAAGGTAAGGCTTTAAATAATTTGTAGCCATCATGTATGATTGTGGTAACACATCACCACAAAATCAGAAGCTTATAAAAACAAATTTAAGGGGTGCCTGGGTGGCTAAGTCGGTTGAGCGTCCAACTTCGGCTCAGGTCATGATCTCACAGTTTCCAAGTTCCAGTGCCGCGTTGGGCTCTGTGCTCCCTGATCAGAGCCTGGAGCCTGCTTCAGATTCTGTGTCTTCCTCTCTCTCTCTCTCTACCCCTCCCCTGCTCACACTCTGTCAATCTCTGTCTCAAAAAATAAATAAATGTTAAAAAAAATTAATATCTCAGTTTCTATGGGTCAGGATTTTAGGCACAGTTCAGTTGCCTTTCTGCTTTCTGGTCTTCCATCTGCGTGTCATCTAGGACTGAATCTATTTTTTTTTTCAACGTTTATTTATTTTTGGGACAGAGAGAGATAGAGCATGAACGGGGGAGGGGCAGAGAGAGAGGGAGACACAGAATCGGAAACAGGCTCCAGGCTCTGAGCCATCAGCCCAGAGCCCGACGCGGGGCTCGAACTCACGGACCACGAGATCGTGACCTGAGCTGAAGTCAGACGCTTAACCGACTGAGCCACCCAGGCGCCCCTGGGACTGGAATCTAAAATGAAGGTTTGGACTGGGAAAAATCTGCTTCTAAGTTTTTGTGGTTGCTGACAGAATTCAGTTCCTAGAGCCTGTTGGCCTCCATTTCTAGCTGACTCCTGGCTGAGGACCATCCTCAGTTTCTTGTCTCAAGGGCCTCACATAACAGCTTGTTTCAATCTGTTGTAGCCAAATAAACATTAGAGTTTGCGAGGAAGCCAGAAGTCACAATTCTATGTAACCTAATCACAGAAGTGCCATCTGACCCTGTTTACTATATTTTATTGCTTAGAAACAAGACACTAGGGACAGCCAACCCAATGCATCTCAACAGGACAGGACTACACCATGGTGCAAATACCAAGAGACAGGGATCACTGAGGGCTAGTTTATATAAACCTGAAATAGTTTGTGCACACTCCCAAGCATAGAAAATCATTGTCTGGCTTGATAAAAAGCACATTTTCATTCGTGCATGCATTTTCTAATCCCTGACTTGGTGATATGCTCACTTTATGAAGAGTTAGGATGAAAAGACAACTATGCAATTACCTCCTGTTTTAAATAACTGAATTTCCTAGATGAAGGGCAACAAGTAAATATTTCCCGTTAGCAAACATAACAACTCACTATGGGATTACTAAGAAAGGTTATATCACGTTCACTAAGGTAATTGCTAAAATGACACCAGAATTAAATCCTGGAGGACTAAGGAGCATTAGTGAGGTACAAAGTGTCTTTAAGAAATGAAGACTGTCATGGGGCACCTGGGTGGCTCAGTCGGTTAAGCATCCGACTTCAGCTCAGGTCACGATCTCGCGGTCCGTGGGTTCGAGCCCCGCCTTGGGCTCTGGGCTGATGGCTCAGAGCCTGGAGCCTGCTTCCAATTCTGTGTCTCCCTCTCTCTCTGCCCCTCCCCCATTCATGCTCTGTCTCTCTCTGTCTCAAAAATAAATAAACGTTAAAAAAAATTAAAAAAATAAATGAAGACTGTCATATAATGAGACTACTAGAGGCAGATTCACAGAAGTATGAAATAACTTAAAATTGCAAGTCACTTCTGGAAATTGCAAGTCAATGGGCTGTAACAGGGGATGGGTTTTAAAAGTTAGGAAAAATGGGCACCTGGATGGTTCAGTCGGTTAAGAGTCTGACTTTGGCTCACTCATGATCTTACAGTTCATGGGTTCAAGCCCCATGTCGGGCTCTGTGCTGACAGCTTGGAGCCTGCTTGGGATTCTCTCTCCCTCTCTCTCTGCTTCAGTCTCTCAAAAATAAATAAACTTAAAAAAAAAGATACTCATAAAGTGAGTTCTGTTAATCGATAACTTTTTTATTTGAGAGTGTTATAAAACAGTGGACATTCATTCTCCCTCCACTTCAAAGTTAATATATGTACAATTCACGTGTGGATTTTATCAAAATCTTATTTTATAGGTCTAGAGAAGAGCACCATAGTCTGCATTTCTAATAAGCTCCTGGGTTATGCTTATGTGGCTGGTCTTCAATCTGTATTTTGATTAAGAAAGGGTTAAGTTACTAAAATGTTTGTGATTAAAAAATGGCAGAAGAGATTAAGACAAAGCATATAGATTTCACACATGTACACCCACTTGGATGTAAAGGAAAGAACGCCAGGAGCCAAAGGGATATACATGGACTAGACCACCTTTACAAAAAGCCAGGCTGATAGTGTGAAAATTACAATTAGTTGTACCTGGAGTGGAAGATTCTCAAAGGGTCTTATCAGTTGTAGAATGATTTTAAGGTAGCTTCAATGGCGTGCAGTCTATTTTACTGCATCCTAGACCTTGGGTTCAAGAAAATTAAGTGTTCATTAATCTCTACAACTGAAAAGGAACAGGTTAATGTTGGGAAGTGAATTGGAAGGAGAAAAACGATCATGTGGCAAATGGCACTCACACTTCTGATTAACACTGTTCTACCTCATTTCCTCATTTTATATAAAGCAGGATGCAAATAAAACTCCAAGAAGAATGGTAAAGGTGGGATGAGCATAAGATTTAAATTTTATCTTTTAAAAAATATGGGGGAAAATTGACTAAAAATACCCCAATTGTTACCAGAAAGAACTGACAAGTTTGAGCTGTGGACTCAACTTGCGGTAGAACTAATGTACATGGCTACTTAAGAATCTTTCTCCTTTCAGAAAAAAATATTTTCTCTTATCTAACCTGTGTCTCTTCTTTTTGAAGTACTCTTTCCAGGATGGTAAATGTGTTTTCTCTCTATTCCAAAAAGGTTTCCTACATGATTTGTTAATATAACTCCCTGTTTATGAGGCATGGTTGACTGTAGAAAAGGGTGGAAGTCTTTTCCTGGAAACTTTTAAAATTGAAGCTGCTTTCCATTGGAATTTTTAATACGTCCGGTTTGGAGAATATCCAAAGCGGTGAACATTAGCTAACAATCACATCCACCCAGTCAACAAAGGTGGTTGGAAATGAGAGACAATGGAGCCAATATGAAAAGAAAAGTGCACGTATGGGATAGAGAAAAAAATTATTGGAATTGGGAATCTCTTGTTTTAAATGATCCTGCCATTCCCTGATTTTCCTAAATTTTAAGAGTTTTGACGATTCAATAATCCACACGCTGCAGGCATATCATTGCCACCATCTTCTAGAGTCTATTCCAGGGTTGCTAAGAAGTGTTTTTTTTTTTTACAACAAAAAAGTATGACAAATTCATCTTCAAAATAACATTCTTCAAGATAAAATACAAAATAAGAACACATACATTTTCCATTTCTTTCCTTTTCTGAATTTTGTCATAGGCACGACTCTGTGGGGTTCAATAAAGTTCATTTTTATGTCAACGAAATTTTATTGATTCAGTTCAGCTTCACGGGTTTGCACTCAAGTGTTGCTTACCCTAAAAGAATGCTAATCAAGTAATTCTATGACAGCTATATAACCTTGCAGTAAAAAGCACACCAGTGTAAAGGTGTGTGAATTACAGTCTATTTGATGCTTGATTTACTCTACAGCTGTCTCCAGCAATGAAATATAGCAGCCAAAAACTAAAGCTTGGGTGGTTTTTAAACAGATTAGGAGTTATTTGGAGAAGAGGGTAGATCCCTAGAGGCAAACGGAAAATGAATTGAGTTCTTTAAAAACTTTTGGTTTCGTTAGGAGCTGGTTTACATTTGGATTTGCTTCTGACTGCAGTTAAGTTAGAAGTTGGCACAGACATACGTATTTATCTTTGTTTGCTAATCTACTTAGAATCACTAAGAAGTATTTCATCAAAGCTACGGTAGGAAAGGTTAATACTTAAAAATCTTTATTAATGTAAAAAAAAAAGGGGGGGGATTTGCTCAAAATCAAGGGAAAGCCAGTTTCTACATGTGCCACTCCACTTAGCAATGCCGGGTTAGGTACTATTCAAATCTCCCTAAGGGTGTATTGCTCGGAATTAAAGTACTGGACTGGATTGTCATAGTTTTGAAAGTGAATAATATTATCAGAGTTTTATAAAAAAAAGAGAATCTTCTTTCATCTGCAGATCAAGTTTAGAAAGTTTGGCAGTGGTGTAAGTTTCTGATATATTTCTGTAGTGATATGTAACTATGATAAAGGCGCTGTTAAAATATTCAACCAGTCCTTTTCACATTTTACTTATGAACCTTTTATGTATCAATTTACACCTTGAGGAAATGGATAACTGCCTAATTCATGTTCATGTTGGTCATAAAGAACCCACCCTATCTTTTTCGCAATAGAAATTGATATTTAAATAACAATTAATACAAAATCTGATATTTCCAATTAGTATGCAGCAAAGTATTGGTTTGGAATATCTCTCTTAAAATGTGACATGGAATTAAATAAGTCAATCATATATAAGACAATGCGGCCATATATATAGCTATTTTATTATGCAAAGAGAAATGGAACATTTTTAATAAAATGCAATCTAAAAACTGTTTTCTCAAAGGTGCCAATTTGCAGTAATTTACATTGTTCCTAAAAACTTCATCATTATATACTTGGAGTGACTTAGAGTTTGATAATTTTGATGAAGTATAAAAAGTTCATAAAAGGCAAAAATTTAAACATACATTAATTACATGATTTAAAAATTGAGGAAAGTTCAAGTTTTTCTTTTCTTAAATTTTTTTAACATTTGTTCATTTTTGAGAGACAGAGCGAGACAGAGTGCAAGCAGGGCGGGGGGGAGCAGAGGGAGAGGGAGACACAGAATCTGAAACAGACTCCAGACTCTGAGCTGTCAGCACAAAGCCCAATGTGGGGCTCCAACCCACAGACCGCCAGATCATGACCTGAGCTGAAGTCTGCCGCTTAACTGACTGAGCCACCCAGGCGCCCCTAGGAAAGTTCAAGTTTTAATATTTTCGTGGTTCTATCAAGTATCTGACAATGTAACATAATGTATATATGGATACTACTATGGCCCATATTCATTTTTCAATAAGACAATGATTCGACATGAAAAAGAAAGAACTATATTTAATATTAGTGTAAAAAATGTGTAAACATTTAGAGATGAAGAAATAAAGGATATTTTAAATTTTAGTTGCACTGTAATTTACAACAGTCTGATTTCAGACATGTTACTTGGTTTGCTGTCCCTTTTCCCTTCCTTTGATCACATCGCATCCCCGCTTATTTATTTATTTTTTTATTTTCAAGAAATCACCTACATTTATTTCCATTTTCCTTCTAGTAACCAAGTAAGAGATGAAACTCTCCAAAGGTGGTCCAAAAATGGTTTATCGATTTAAACATTTACCACCCCTCCCTTAGACATCACTAACATTGTTATACACAATTAGTGACTCTGTTTCATAACTATTCACATTAGTTTAATGATTCAAAGTTAACCTTTTTTTTAAGTTTCTTTATTTAAGTAATGTCTACATTCAACATGGGGGTTGAAATCCCGACCCTGAGATCAAGAGCCTCATGTTCCACCGACTCAATCAGCCAGGTGTCCCCCAAAGTTAACTTTTTGCTAGCAGATTATCCTTGCCTTTATTGGAATAGTTCTGAATTATAAAATGTGTTTCCATTTAAATTTCAGAGTTCATAATCTCCACTGGCAAATTTAGTTATGTATAAATGTCTTATTAATAATGTTCCTGTTACATGTAACTACTTTTTAACTAAAATATAATGTACATAAACTAAAAATCCTTTGATAAGATTATTTTCTTTACTTAATAGCCAAATAAAAGATCCTCAGCAATATGAATTTGTCTGAATATTTCAGAATCAACCTATTTGTGTGAATCATTGGTTAATTCAGTCAAAGTTCCACATTGACAATTTGTGTTATTTAATTGTTGGAATAAATAAAATGGAACTATTTGTGGATATTCATAAGGAACAATTCTATATCCATACAGGAGAATATTCTTCAGAAATAACACACTTTGTGATTATTTTTAAATTAATATGCATTTGACCTCTAAAGAAGTATAATGCCCTTCAGAATAATTAATACACAAAGCATCAGAAATATTCAGGGTCTTTCTGGTGGTTGCATGGCTACAGGGAAATGAGACTAGGTTCCATCCTAGGTCCTGTCTTGAGTACCCTTGAAGGGTGACCTTGTTATCACTAAAGCCATTTGGAAATAGAGAACTGTGTCCAAATTATTACTTTGAGTCTTAATTTGGCAGATTCTATGAGCTAACGCAGTTCTATGGATATTAAAAGTTCTTCAAGATTTTTATGACATAGTGCATATATGTACATATATATTAATGTTTATTTATTTATTTATTTATTTTGAGAGAGAGAATGGGAGAGAGGCAGAGAGAGAGACAGAGACAGAGACAGAGAACCAGCAGGGAAGGGGCAGAGGGAGAGACACAGAATCTGAAGCGGGCTCCAGGCTCTGAGCTGACAGCATAGAGCTTGACGTGGGCTCAAACTCACAAACTGTGAGATCATGACCTGAGCTGAAATCAGACACTTTACTGACTGAGCCAACCAGGTGCCCCACATAGTGCATATATTTTTAACAGAATTAATGATTGTGCTGTGAATGAATATATCCTAAATAGAAAGATAACGTGGGAAAAGATAACATAGCTAAGGTAAGTGAATCTTTTTTGGTAGTGACAGTAACTTTGAATTAAGAAATAAAGATATATCCAAGGTCAGGAGGAAACTGTATGTTAATAGTTTTTGTGATTTTACCTTTACAATGAGGATAAACTGGTTTCAAAAAATAGTTACTTAAAACGTGTTAGCCAATGATCATGTTTTCATTAATAGTTTCACTTGCATCTAATAGTTTTCTCTTATTATCTTTGGATTCAAACAGCCAAAGATTTCTACTTTCCTCCCAGAATAAGTAATTTAGTATATTAGGGCTTAACAAAATTCAAATTAGTGCTAACAGCACCCACAGACTTTTCTTAATAATATCTTAATAATTAGACATTTCTTAACAGTATCTATTTAATTATAATATTCGTTCTAAATATTTATTTATTTAACTAATCTCTACCTTCAACGTGGATCTTGAACTCAGGACCTCAAGATCAAGAATCATATGCTATTGATGTGACTGAGCCAGCCAGGCACCCCTTAATTATAATACTCTTAAAAGAATAATTTATTTTTAATGTTAATAACTTTGAAAGGATACAGATATCTAGACACCTACCTCAAATCATTCTCCAAACCCAAATAATTGTTGGCAGATATTCTAGTCATAGTTTTAAAAATGTGTGTTATCCTTAATGTTTTTTATAAAGTTTCCTATCATTGCGTCTATCATGGTTCTTCAGAAATCCGTCTTCTGACTCTTATATTCACCCTGTCTCTCACTCTTCCATCCGTCCAATTCATGTTAAAAAAAACAAAAACAAAAATAAGTTTTCTTTTTCATTCTGAGCCCATGTGAGAACGAGTAGTATCCTAAACTTTAGAAATGATCTCAATAGGGACCCCTGGGTAGCTTAGTCTGTTAAGCATCCAACTCTTGATTTTGGCTCAGGTCATAATCTCACAGTTTGTGGGTTTGAGATCCAAATCAGGCTCTGTGCTGACAGCTCAGAGCCTGCTTGAGATACTCTCTCTCTCTCTGCCTTTCCTTAACCTCTCTCTCTCTCTCTCTCCCTCTCAATATAAATAAATAAACTTAAAAAAAAAGAGAGAAATGGTCACAATAATAGAGAGCTGCATATTTAAAATACAGACGTACTAACTAAAAGCAGCTTGTTAGGAGAAAAAGGGGTTAAAAAGAGTAAAATGCTGATTTCCTTATAATTTGACAAAAGAGTGCAGGGTTCCCTAGGACACCCCCAGCCTAAAGATGCTCACTGAATTAGAGGAAAGCTGGATATACTCACTGAGAACTTCAACAAAAAATTAAAAACAAAATTAAAAAAAAGAACCAATCAGGGTTGAAGAACACAATAACTGAAGTGAAAAATATCCTAGAGGGAATGAATAGTGTATTAGGAAATGCAGAAGAATAAATCAGCAATCTGGAAGACAGGATAATGGAAAGCACCCAAGCTGAAGAGAAAAACAAAAATTAAAATCATAAGAATAAATTAAGAAACTCTAGGACAGCATCAATCATGCTAATATTTACATTATAAGGGTCCCATAAGGAGAAAACAGAGAGAAGTTTTCACAAAACTCGTTTGAAGCAGTAATACCTGACAACTTCCATAACCTGGGGAAAAAAACAGACACCCAGGTCCAGTAACCCTAGAGAGCACCAAACAAGATGAACCCAAGGAAATCCACACCAAGGCACATAATAATTACAATATCAGAAATTAAACAGTGAATCTTACAAGTAGCAAGAGAAATTAGTTATGTACCAGGGAAATCCCATAAGCCTATCAGCTGATTTTTTTCAGCAGAAACTTTCAGTAGGCCAGAGGAAATGGCATGAAATACTCAAAGGGCTGAAAGAAAAATCTATAACCAAAAGTTCCCTACATGGCAAGATTATTCAGAATTAAAGGAGAGATGGACTTACTAAGACAAACAAAAGTTTGAAAGTTCGTCACCCAGGGGCGCCTGGGTGGCTCAGTGAGTTAAGCAACCGACTTCACTCGGGTCATGATCTAGTGGTTTGTAAATTCAAACCCCACATCAGGCTGTGTGCTAACAGCTCAGAGCCTGGAGCCTGCTTCGGATTCTGTGTCTCCCTCTCTCTTTGCCCCTTCCCTGCTCATACTCTGTCTCTTTCTAAAAAATAAACATTAACATTTTTTTAAAGTTTGTCACCAATAAATAAGCCTTATACAAAATGTTGAAGGAACTTAAAAGGCCACAACTAGAATTAGGAAAATTATGAAAGAAAAAAAAAGCAAATTATGAAAGGAAAACAAATTTACCGATACAAGCAAATACATAGTAAGCGTAGATCAATCACTTATAAAGTTAGTATGAATGCTATAAAATTATATCTAAAAAGTTCAGTGATTCACAAATTTTAAAGATGTAAAATATGGCATGTAAAATGTAAAAATGTAAAATTATACATGGAAGGGAGAGTAAAAATGTAGTACTTTTAAAATGCATTTAAATTTAAGCTACCATCAACTTAATATAGACTGCTGTATATTTAGGATATTATATATGAACCTTGTTGATAACTGCAAACCAAAAACCTGTATAAGATACACAAAAAAGTAAAAGGAATCCAGCATAACACTAAAAATCATCAATGACAAAGGAGGAGAGAACAGAAGGATGGAGAACTACAAGATAACGACAATAACAAAACATAAAATTATTGATACATACCTATCAGTAATTATTTTAAATGTAAATGGTCTAAATGTTCCAAACAAAGAACAGAGGGTGATTGAATGGGTAAAAATACAAGAGCCATTTAGAAGATTGTAATGTACATCAATGGAGAGGCCATCCAGACAGAAAATGAACACGGAAACGGCAGCTTTGAAGGACACATTAGAACAGATGGGATGGACAAATAAAACATACTATCCAAAACCAGAAGAATACATATTTTTTCAAGTGAACATGTAATATTTTCCAGGATAGATCATATGTTCAACTACAAAACAAGTCTCAATAAATTTAAGGAGACAAATCATATCAAATATCTTTTCTGACCACAACAGCATGAAACTATGAATTGATTACAATAAAAGAAATGGAAGAAACACAAGCACACGGAGGCTGTATAACAAGGTACTAAACAATTAATGGGTCAATGAAAAAAATCAAAGAGGAAATCACAAATACCTGGAGACAAATGAAAGTGGAAACACAATGGCACAGAACTTTCAGGATGCAGCAAAAGCAGAACTAAGATAAAAGTTTATAATAACATAGGCCTACTTAAAGAAAAGAAAAAGGTCAAGGTCAAGGTCAAATAAACAATCTAATTATACCTAAAGGAACTAGAAAAAGAACAAATAGAACTCAAAGTTAGTAGAAGGAAGAAAGAATTAAAAATCAGAATGGAAATGAAATAGAGACTTAAATATAAAATAGGGACTTAAACTATTAAGAGATTAAAAGCTTCTTCTTTGAAAAGATAAACAAAATTGATAAGCTTTTAGCCAGACTCATCAAGGAAAAAAAGAGGACTCAAATAAGAAATGTAAGTGGAGAACTTACAACAAACACCATGGAAACACAAAGTATTATGAGACTAACAAAAAATTATATACCAAAAAGCTGAACAACCTAGAAGAAACAGATAAATTCCTATAGACATATAATCTTTCAAGACTGAATCAGGAAGAAATAAGAAATCTAACAGACTAATCGTCATGAACAGAATCACTAAACAAAAAACACCCAACAAACCAAAGCCCAGGAGCAGATGGCTTCAAAGGTGAATTCTACCAAACACTTGAAGAGTTAATACCAGTTCTTCTAAAACCATTCCAAAAAATAAGAGTAAGAAAATTTTCCAAGCATTCATTGAGGCATTACCCTGATTACCCTGATACCAAACATTACCCTGATGCCAAATCCAGATTAAAAACACTATAAAAAAATGATAAAAATTACAAACCAATTAGCTTCATGAACATTCATGTAAAAATTCTCAATAAAATATTAGCAAAATAGGTAAAGGGATTAAGAGTTACAAACTTCTAGTTATAAACCAAATCAATCACAGGATGAAAGGTAGGCATAGGAAATACATTCAATATTTAATAAGTTTATACAGTCACAGATGGTAACTCTACTTATTGTGGTGAGCATTTCACTACGTATACAATTGTTGAATCACTATGTTGTACACTATTGTAGTATTGCATGTAATATTGCAAGTCAAATAAACTTCAAATATATATGCATGGAAAGGCTGTATTTGGAAAAAAAATTCCCAGTCTGATTTTTTACAATAGTTTCAGGAAAAATTACTTAGAAAGGCAGTGAAAATGAAATGGAAATTGAAAACAGTTGGAAGAAAAAATCCAAAAATGATCAGAAACAGATATCAAACAACAAAAAAATGGTTTTGAAAGTGTTTGGGAGTTTTGTATGGAAAAAACAATTAAAAATTTTATTCTACTTTTGTCTATAGCAATTCATTACTAGACACAAAATGGTGTCAAAAACAAATTGTGAGGGGTATCTGGGTGGCTCAGTCAGTTAAGCCTCTAACTTCAGCTCAGGCCATGATTTTGTGGTCCATAAGTTCGAGCCCTGTATGGATATATGGCTCAGAACCTGGAGCATTCCAGTTCTGTGTCTCAATCTCTCTCTGCTCTTCCCCTGCTCACACTTGGTCTCTCTCTTTCTCTCAAAAATAATAAATAAAACATTAAAAAATATTTTAAAAAGGGGCAGCTGTGTGGCTCAGTTTGTTGAGGGTCCCATGTCAGCTCAGGTCATGATCTCGTGGTTCATGAGTTCGAACCCCATGTCGGGCTCTGTGCTGACCCCTCAAAGCCTGAAACTTGCTTCAGATTCTGTGTCTCCCTCTCTCTCTGCCCCTCCCCTGCTTGTGCTCTCTCTGTCTCTCAAAAAGGAATAACCATTAAAAAAATTAAAAATTAAAAAAAACCAAATTGTGAAATTGCTGAGAATTTGCAGAAAAATGGAGAATTTAAGCCTTTGTCCATTAGAATTTCTAAAGGAAGAAAAATAAAACTATAATCTAGCATTTTTATTACAAAGAAATCGTGAATATATACAGTGAACCTGTTATTTCTATAAGTCTGGAACTTTGTTTCAGACTCTAGATAGCCATACACCAACAACTTTAGTTTTGATTTTTAAAGTTTTTTACTATTTTGGAATTTGATTGGAATCAATTATGTCAGAGAAAGGTGAGGGGAAAATAAGTAAATCACACTGTAGGGTTGATAAGGAGGTAATTTAATCCATCATTTCTTACTAGAATCCCAATAAAGAAGGAATTATCACTAATTACATCTTCATCGCCTACAATTCCACACTCCAGAGATTTCTTTTCAATGTGGTGAATTCTTCAGTATCTTGAATTCATGTGATTATTGTTCATATATTTTATCTTTTAAAGCAAAAAAAAAAAAAAAACCAAAAACCAAAAAAACGACATCCTATATGCAGGCAATTAGTGAGTGAACAATTAAGCATACGTTAACAAAAAGTCTGAGTGTTGTTAGGAATTTAACTTAAATTTGAATCAAATTATACTTCCATTTTCCCAGAAATTATACTTCTAATATCTGATGATCTATTCTATTATTTTGCATATTTATAAAATGGGGAGGAAAAAAAGAAAGATAAATCTGTTTCACATTCAACACCCAAATACTAAGGAGTTTATTTACATTGAAGAGTAAAATATCTCTTAAAAAAAAAAATATGTGAAGGAGGCATTTCTCAAGGGAAACTATTTTAAGTGTAAATTTTGTAAAATATATTTGACTGTCATTTCTTTGCCCTTCGTTGTCTCTGGAAAAGAAATACGTATAACTCCACTTAACAACCACTGTGCTCTAAGAACATTTAATAAATTTACCCGAGTAAGTCTATCATTTTTTTTAGCTCCTTCAAAACACTAAACTATTGTATTAATCACAAAATAAACAAAACATTCTTTGCTTTTGCTTAGAAAAATGTCTACGATTTCCATGACCAAAATGTAACTACTCTTTATCAATTTACAACCAATCAAGGAGTTAACCCATTTCAGATAACACTGGTTAAGTATTAAGTTAGGCCAATCCTTTAAGAGTTTTGTAAAATACACTGAAACCTAGTACAAAAACACTATTCTAAGAGTGGAAAGGGGAATAGGAGTAGGCTTCCTGCCAGAAAATAATATTTTTTTAATGCTTAATATTTATTTTTTTGGTATTTCATACATTCTAAACCTTGAAAACTGTAGGTAGTGTCCCAAAGGGGAGAAAATGTTAGGAGGAACTGAAATCTGGCTCTGTCTCTTGGTGCTACGTGTCTAGGATAATGAGAATGAAAAATTTAGATAAGAGTAGAGGTAGATACTGGAATGGCCGTTATTAATTTTTTCCACTGTTTTTGTTTTTTACTCTTATATTAACGTTTCTTTTAATATTTTTTTCAAATAATCTCAGCAATATTCAGTCACCTGAAAAACTGACCGATGCAAACAACTTAAATGCTTAGAATTATTTAAAAATAGTTGTTTAAGGTGAAAGAATTATGTGATCTGAAGAGAAACCGTAGTTAAGAAAATCCAATAAAAAAAAAGTCTCGTCAGCAAATGGTGTTGGGAAAACTGGACAGCGACATGCAGAAGAATGAACCTTTCTTACACCATACACAACAATAAATTAAAAATGGATGAAAGACCTAAATGTAAGACAGGAAACCATCAAAATCCTAGAGAATAAAACTGGCAACGACGTCTCTGACCTTGGCCACAGCAACTTCTTACTAGACATGTCTCTGGAGACAAGGGAAACAAAAGCAAAAATGACTTACTGGGACCTCATCAAGATAAAAAATCCTCCGCACAGCAAGGGAAACAATCAGCAAAACTTAAAGCAACTGACGGAATAGGAGAAGATATTTGCAAATGACATATCGGATAAAGGGTTAGTATCCAAAACCTATAAAGAACTTATGAAACTCAACACCCAAAGAGCAAAAAATCCAATGAAGAAATAAGCATCAGACATGAACACTTTTCCAAAGAAGACATCCAGATGGCCAACTGACACATGAAAAGATGATCAACATCACTCTTCATCTGGGAAATACAAATCAAAACCACAATGAGATACGACCTCACACCTGTCAGAATGGCTACAATGAGCAACTCAGGCAGCAACACATGTTAGTGAGGATATGGAGAAAGCAGAACACTTTTGCACTGCTGTTGGGAATGCAAACTGGTGCAGCCACTCTGGAAAACAGTATGGAGGTTGCTCAAAAAAATAAAATAGAGCTACCATATGACCCAGCAATTGCACTACAAGGTATTTACCCAAGGATACAAAAATGCTTATTTGAAGGGGCACATACACCCAATATTTATAGCAGCACTATCAACGATAGCCAAATTATAGGAAAAGCCCAAATATACCTTGACTGATGAATGGATAAAGAAGATGTGCTGTATATACATAATGGAATATTACTCAGCAATCAAAAATAATGAAACCTTGCAATTTGCAGCATGGTTGGAACTAATGTGTATTATGCCAAGTGAAATAAATCAGTCAGAGCAAGACAAATATCCTAAGATTTCACTCACGTGTGGAATTTGAGAAACAAAACAGATAAATACAGGGAAAGGGAAGGAAAAATAAGATAAAAACAGAGAGGGAGGCAAAGCCTAAGAGACTCTTAAATACAGAGAACAAACTAGGGGTTGCTGGAGGGGAGATTGGTAGAGGGTGGGCTAAATGGGTGATGGGCATTAAGCAGGACACTTGTTGGGATGAGTACTGGGAGTTATATGCAAGTGATGATTCACTAAATTCTACTCCTGAAATCATTATTACACTATATGTTAACTAACTAAATTTTAAAAAATGAAAAAAAGAAAAAATAGTTATTTAAAAAGCAAACGGATTTCAAAGAAAGTATGGGAAATCTTCAGATATCAAAATGAAATGTTTATATGAATCCAAAATATGTGCTGAAACCAGGGGCTACCATAAGACAACCGTAATGTATATTATAATGGGAACGAACATTCATAATTATAAAGGGAACAGTTTTCATGGTTGTGCTGAAAACAAGAGAGAGGGCGTAAGTCCTACTTATCAAAAACAGAGGGTCCATGCAAATAAAACCCTCAATGAAAGATTACCTACCAGGAAAAAACAAAACAAAACAAAAAAATTCAAAAAAAGAGAAAAAATGACACTTACCGCTGGATTATGGGTGAGTGAAAAGAAGGTTTTCCTTGAGAATCCTTTAGTGAATGGTTGCCACTCATGTAAGTATGGGGTTAAAGTTCACACTGCCTGCACATTCTAAGGACCTCAATACTGCACATTTATTCAAGCGTCCCCTATGGTTCACAACCCTATTCAGAGAATATGCAAAAATTCTCTCAAGAAGAATAAATCTCCTCCAAATTTGTTAGAATTTCCCCAGATGAAGTTCAAATAAGTATATTTGCAAACAAGTCATACCATGAAACAAGCTGCCATTCATTTAACATCAGTTCAACAAATATTACTTGAGAGCCTATGAAACACTAAATACTGTTCTCGATTCTAGGCATGCTATGATAAAGAAATAAAGGAAATCGTGGACTGATTCTGGTTAAGGAGAGATACAGAAAATTCAATATATAACTGTATGATATGGTGGCTTTAAAGGTAATCACTTGCATGGTAAATTATGAGTGGGCTCAATGGAATATATAGAGCTGGGGGAACATTGTGATTAATAAGCAATAGAAACCAACCAACTGTTCTCCCAAGACTTTTGCTATTAAGGATATCAAATAGAAGAATTAATCAGCAAATTAGACAAAGCCAAAGAGAGAAAGGGGGGGGGAGAGAAGAGAGAGAATAAAATTGAGATATGAAGAAATTAACTAAATTGTGTCACATATTGCAAACATGATATAGAAGATAAGGGGTATGGAATACTGAAACAAAAAAGATGTTTTAAAGTTTGTATTTAAAAATAATCATAGAAGATGAGGAGATAACACATGGGATATAGGCAATATTTTATATATGTAACATTTGAGAATTTTATAGGACTGAAAAAATCCATGAATCAGAAAGCATTGTATCTCCCTCACTAATATTAATATTAATACTAATATTAATATTAATAAAATTAGGTTAGTAACTCAGATAATAGTAAAACTAAAGGACACGTATAAAGTATATGATGAATTACCTACAAAGAATTATTGTGAGAGTGACAAGACCTCCCAGCAAAGAGAAGAAAAAAAACCTTTGAGCAAATATCTTCAAGATGCAGAAAGACAATTCTCATCTAATACAACTACGTATTAATTGCACGACAAATGCACTATTGCAAAGATCTCTGTAAAATCCACTTTGATAGAAAATGGCTGTTATTGCAGAAAGATAGAATGTTGGCTTGTCTGAAGTTACCATGCAAGTCTTTTCCCTCATTCCAGTGAAAGAAAGTGTCACACACATGCTCTGCAGAGGTACCAAAGGCAGGACACCCTCTGAAAGTCACTTCCAGACATTTATCAACCAGTGAATATGTGCACTAGAATATAAATGTCACATTTACAGAATGACAGATTCAGTTCCCGATGATTATTTATGTCATTTTACATGTTATATAGGTCATTATACATATTATATAGGCCATTGTATATGATGTTTTCACTACTATGCAGTTGTACACTGTATCTCCCGTTACTCAGATCAGGCTTCTCTGGGGAGCCTGGGTGGCTCAGTCGGTCCAGCGTCCAACTTCGGCTTAGGTCATGATCTCTCAGCCCATGAGTTCAAGCCCCACATCGGGCCCTGTGCTGACATCTCAGAGCCAGGAACCTGCTTCAGATTCTGTGTCTCCCCCTCTCTCTGCCACTCCTCCGCTCGTGCTCTGTCTCTCTCACTCTGAAAAATGAATAAATGTTAAAAAAAATAAATCAGATCAGGCTTCTCTATTTTTTGCGGGTCTTATTAAATCATACCATACGACTACACACTATAGTAGCCGATTTAAATAACAGTTTTGAAGAGGGTCAAAACAGAGACATTTTCAAAAGGAAAACAAAAAAAGCAACAGCTTGGTAATAAGTTCATTTAAAAATTAGTGAATAAGTTCAAAAAAGGAAGGCAGGAGTCCCAAATATGAATGTCTGAAATTCAAAATGGCAAGATTAACAAAGAAATCCGTTAACCTCCAGATAAATCAAAATATTGATTGATGGTATAAAACCCACAATAATATCTAAATTAAGAGAGATAATCAAAAGGACCAGATTGTTACTGAGCAATACAGGTACATAAATAGGTCACAGAGAAGGGTGGGGGTGGTGAGAAAGTCCTTTATGTTTCTACTGTTGTTTGGAAGGAGAGTAAATATATTTGCTAAATGGAGGTGTTGTATATACCGCTGTTGTATATTTGTTGTATATACCGTTGCTTATATTATTATATTAGCTGTTATATAATAGAATTACATTGTTTATATTTTATTAATGCAATTGTTTATCACTTATGTTTATATAATATTCATATTAGATAAATTGCTCACATTATTAGGATTACAAAAAAAGTATAAATAGGGAATGAATAAAATATAAGGCAGAAAAGAAAACAAACTGGTAGAAATATACACATAAATAATCATAATGTGATTGTGGTAATTTCTTTTTCATAATAAATACCAAGATTGGAAAGAAAACATTACATTTCATTCTTTAGAAAAGACACTCCTAAAACAGTAATAGATAAAGGCAAAAAAGGAAAGCAAAAATGTATGAGTTAGAAAGGGAAATCACCGAAAACACTTAAGCTGTTTAACAATAACAAACTATATAATGCAGGAAAATAAAAGTAAAAAGGTGAGAGAAAAATCTAATGATTGAGAAGAGACATACAGTGTTACAGAAAAAAACAATCATGTAAAAATAGGGAAGAAAAAATACTGCAAGTTCAACAAAAAGATGAAGTAGTCACAAACAAATAATACATCTGCAATATTAGAATGGGGAGAGAGAAAGGGGGTATATTTGTGAATAATAGTTCTAACACAGAAGAAGAAAACACTGCAAACAATATCATGGCAATAAATTGTAATATTAAGTTGAAGTAGAACATAAGCAATTTGTCTAAGAACATAAGCAGTAGACAGAGGAAGCTGAAATTGTTTATAAGCATTAAAAACATTTGATCAGTGATATAAGTTCTTCATATATCCAGCTCACAAGCTTATAGAAACTAATTTCTCCAAGCTTTTAAAAAAGAAACTTTTCTAACCCAAACTTGTCCAGACAATTTTGTTCAAGGAGATCACCATTTTATTTTATGACACTTAAGAGTCCTTGATACTGATAACAGTCCCAGAAAATACAAGAAATGGCAAAGACTGGCCAATCTTATTCTTTGGGAAAATATTAGTAGCTATTATCCAACGTTATACAATAAGAAGGCATTATGACTGTTTAGTTGCAAATGGAAAACATCTTACTGTAGGAGCTCTTTTCATACTACAGCCTATTCAGAAGTTTAAAATAGAAGAAGTCAGGATTTAAGTAGATACAGGAAAAGATTCCTGAAATTTAGTTCTAGCTCATTAAAAAAAAAAAAAAAGCAAATTAGGAATAGAAGAAATTTCCTGCACCTGATTAAAGAATTTGGCAAAATTTACAGTATGTAACACACACGCAGTTACAGCGTAGAAGCCATTTTTTAAGTTTATTTATTTACTTTTAGAGAGAGAGAGAGAGAGAGAGAGAGAGAGAGAGAGAATCCCAAGCAGGCTCCACACTGCCAGCACGGAGCCTGACTCCGGGCTTGAACTCACGAACAGTGAGATCATGACCTGAGCCAAAATTAAGAGTTGGACATTTAACCAACCGAACCACTCAGGTGCCCCTAGAAGCCATTTCTTTTGATATCAATTTAAAAAGGTAGCTGCTTTTCTATTTAACATTATACTGGAAGTCCTAGAGACTTTAGTCAGAGAATTGAATTATTCACTAAATTATAGCACAAAACGAGATTAGAAATGCTTTCAAGACTAAAATCAGTATTTCATGATACTAAGAACAAAGAGTAGTTAAAATATCAAAATTTTATTTATAATTTGATGATTCCTCTCAAATATTAGTCATTGAATTGAATTTCATTAAGTCATTAAGTTCTAATCAATTTCTATTTGTAAATATAACCATGATTTTATTTTAGTGCTTCAACTTCTTAGTTGCAATAAGTAAAAACTCAATAATGAGAATCTGATGTTCATTTGAAAATAAGTTTCCTTACAGAAAGGCAATATTATGTAATGAGAGTATGAATCTATTCAGTGAATACATTCATGGAAGATACATTTTTATTTATTGATTTTAATTTTTTTAATGTTCATTTATTATTTTTGAAGGAGAGAGAGAGAGAGAGAGAGAGAGAGAGAGAGAGAGAAAGGGAGGGAAGGGGCACAGAGAGAGGGAGACACAGAATCCGAAGTAGGCTCCAGGCTCTGAGCTCTCAGCACAGAGCCCTACGCAGGGCTCGAACTCAAGAACAGTGAGATCATGACCTGAGCTGAAGTCAGACGCTTAACCAACTGAGCCACCCACGCGCCCCGGAAGATAAATTTTTTAAGTTCACTATTGTTTCTTAAGAATTTACAAGAACCTCCCTTTTTTATGCAAGGCAGCTAGAGAGTTGCAGATAAGAGAGAATGAAAGTTAGATTCCATATATGTGGTTGAGTATGGGTGTGCATGTATACTGAGACCCTCCAGCATGAATATCTTTATATCATTTTGTTTATAAATGATGGAACTTATATAATGTTAACATTACAAATTTCAGAGAATATTCATGATTATCACATGATGAGCATCCTATTTCATACACTCCATTTTCTTCTTTTCAAATATGCTCCAGAATAGAGTAGCCTGACAATTGTCATGTATCTCCAATGTTCTTCCTTATGAAACAATATTATGCAATGTCTACATGTGATGCTCTGTACCAAAGATTTGCCAGCTTTTACATCACTTGAAAAGTTTATAGTTTTACTAAGTTAATTGTGACCAGAACGTATTATTTTACATCAGTCATATTTTCATTTCCTTGATCACATTATCTTTTTCTGGCACTCTCCAGAGTTTGCTCATTCTAGTGATCAAGAAATATTGTGGTGGGGCACCTGGGTGGCTCAGTGGGTTAAGTGTCTGACTTCTGCTCAGGTCATGATCTCTCGGCTCCTGAGTTTGAGACCTGCATTGGGCTCTGGGCTGACGGCTCAGAGCCTGGAGCCTGTTTCGGATTCTGTGTCTCCCTCTCTCTCTGCCCCTTCCCCCACTCCCACTGGTGCTCTGTCTCTCCTTGAAAAATAAATAAATATTTCAAAAATTAAAAAAAAAATATTGTGGCAAATTTTGCGGATGAAACAGGGAGGAGAAATCCTTGTGTCTGGTAAAGAGTTGACAGGTGACTGAGTGTGGCGGGGAGGCAAGTTCAAATCAAGTATTTGTATTACATTGAACAACATGACACCAGATTGGCAAAGTAAGAAAACGAATAAGAAACCCACTGGCCAGGGGTGCCTGGGTGGCTCAGTTGGCTATGTGTCTGACTCATGATTTCAGCTCAGGTCATGATCTCACCATTCATGAGTTTGGGACCCCCATGGGTCTCCTCACTGACTGTGCAAAGCCTGCTTGAGATTCTCTCTCCACTCCCGTCTCTCTGCCCCTCCCATGCTCATGCTCACTCACTCTCTCTCTCTTAAAAGAAAAAAAAAAAAAAAGAGAAAAAGAAAAAGAAAAGAAACCCACTGGCCAGGCTGGACACAAGGACACAGCTACCATTAGATCCTGGTGTTGGCAATGTCACTGCTACAGCTTTTTTGGTTTGGATTCTGGCACTAGCTATGAATATTTTAAAACAAACAAACAAAAAACCAAAGCAAATATTGTGACAGGTTTCTCCAACCAAGTTCAAATATACAGACATTCTGAGTAATGTCCATCTGTATTAGTACTTTTCCTTTCCTGTGAAGCAAACTGTCTTAGAATTCATTCAAAATGAAACCTTAAAAGGTATATGCTAAACCTTTTGTGTTAAGTATGTTTCTAACTCTTATCATCTTTTTAAAACTTTTCCTCTTCTTAAAAAGTTTGGAGTAATCAATTATAGATATTATAATACATTCACATTTGAAAAATATTTTAAAAAATTTTAATGTTTATTTATTCTTGAGAGAGAGAGAGAGAGAGAGACAGAATAGAGTGAGGGAGGGGCAGAGAGAGAGAGGGAGAGACAGAATCTGAAGCAAGCTCCAGGCTCTGAGCTGTCAGCACAGAGTCTGACATGGGGCTCGAACTCATAAACCGTGAGATCATGACCTGCCCTGAAGTTGGATGCTTAACTGACTGAGCCACCAAGGCACCCCACATTTGAAAATTATTAATATTTTAAACTGATATTGATTCTTATCCCCCCTAGTTTCACATTCAAAAGATAATTCCAAGGGAGGGGTGGGGGGAAAAAAGAAGATAATTCTACAAATTTAACTTGCTGTAAAGTTTATACTCTATTTTTTTTTTTTTAATTTCAAAGGACATTTGACAAAAACTTAAAATTAGGTCCAATGTCAAGAAGCATTTTGATAAGATGTCAAAATTACTCACATCATCAATTCTGGAAACATTACAAATGAGCAAGAAGGCAAGACTAAGCACAAATTTGAATCCATTTTTTCACAATCTGATATAAAATATGAAACAATGGAAGAATTCACAAGAGACAAAAATAGTGTGGGGAGAAAAAGCCTGTATTTTTTTTTGTCCTGAACAGTGAAAGAAGGGTCCTTACACAGTGTCTCACAGTCTTAAATGAGATCACCAGACAGATGGGTGATACACGGGGAGATGAGAAGCACTTTCAGTAAAAGAAAAAAACAAATGACAGCCTGAAGAAAACCCCATGTCTGCGTGGAATGAACTGGATAGCCTGTGTCCTTTCCTAGATGGTTTCTCCCCTTACAATCCTGTACCCTTGGAGGGCATCCCTGTAACTGTAACTTTAAACTCTAAGAGGAATTCTAACCAAGGATTTCCTAGGAGGAGCTCTGCTGTAGATCTTAATAAAGAAAAAGGCTATAGCTCTGTTTGCTTCCAGGTTCTGGAATACTCACTCTCTCCCTTGTCCTTTCAAGGCTGTGATAGTGACGCTCTGTAACCTGCCATGTTTGTTAGCTGCAACAAGTTTCGGTATCCCTTGCAATTCTCCTTAAGCCTGCTCAGACAATTGTCAATAATCCCTGTGGGAACCTCTCCTCAATTACTTTATTTGAATGAACTATTTGCTTCTGCCAGGTCTGTGATAAGGACTAGAATTCATTTTAAATTTCGGCAATGTAAACTGTAAGAGAATTGGAAAAAGACATAAAATGAAAGTTACACAGGACTCGAAGAAGAGAGAATTTTGTTTGCCATGACAAGGGAATTTACGGAGCCTCTAAAAGACTTTAAATTTTGGTCTGATATGAACCTATTAACCCTTCTCAGGGACACCATGAAGAAGAGATTCATCGTTCTCAAAACTGGAGGCAAGGAGATCAAACATAATACTCAAGGTTCATGAGGACATATACTAGAGTTACAGGCTTAAGAGTGGAAAAGGAAATGATTTAAAAAATATCTTTACAAATAAAATTAATCAAGCCACACCAGTTTGTCCACGGCTATTTCAAAAATGAGCATTGCTATATTAGTAACAGTAGTAAGAGTACAATCAATAGTACCATGGATCAATAATCTGATTCACAAAATGTATTTTTAGAGGAAAATTTTATCAATACATAAAACAATAGTGTAGTAGTATGCTCTTGAATAACTTGCCACACGGGATTTGTGATAGTCAAAATAGACAATGCTTTGTGCTCATAAGTATTCTCATAAAATCCACATATAGATAAAATGCCAAGAAAGACTATCAAATTCTAATTTCAAACCCACCATTTAATTTTTTTTTAATGTTTATTTACTTTTGAGACCGAGAGAGACAGAGCATGAGGAGGGAAGGGGAAGAGAGAGAGGGAGACACAGAATCAGAAGCAGGCTCCAGGCTCCGAGCCGTCAGCACAGAGCCCAATGCGGGGCTCGAACTCACGAACTGTGAGATCATGACCTGAGCCAAAGTTGGACGCTCAACCGACCGAGCCACCCAGGCGCCCCTCAAACCCACCATTTAAAATCTTAACCCAAATATAGATGGCATGTTACTGTTATTAGAATAGTCAATATTAGTCTCCACGAAAAAATAACAAATGTCTGAATGCTTTCTCTCAAAATATTTATTTTAATTTTGTAATGTTTATTTTTGAGAGAGAGAGAGGGAAAGAAAAAGAGAGAGAGAGAAAGTAAGGGAGGGGCAGAGAGAAAGGGAGACACAGAATCCAAAACAGGCTCCAGGCTCTGAGCTGTCAGCACAGAGCCCGACGCAGGGCTCGAACCCACGGACTGTGAGATCATGACCTGAGTCAAAGTCAGACGCTTAACCTACTGAGTCGCCCAGGCACCCCTGAAAAATATTTCTGGGTAGGAAAATTTCAAAACCTGTAGTAGAATAGAATATCTTTTCTTCCATATCACTCTTATAAACAAATACCTTTGGTATCCACTTGATTATAATGTCTGGAGATTCTAATAGTAATTTCTATCATACTAGAATTTCAAGTTTTATCTTTCCCAGATGACTGTAATATTTATCATCACGTTGGAGGTAGGCTGCAGTGAATCAAGGAAGGTGGGTGGCCTCCAGAAGCCAGAAAAGGCAAGGGAAAGGATTCTACCCTAGAACTCCCAGAAAGTAATATAACCCCATCATCACCTTGCTTTTTTTTTTAATTTTTTTTTCAACGTTTATTTATTTTTGGGACAGAGAGAGACAGAGCATGAACGGGGGAGGGGCAGAGAGAGAGGGAGACACAGAATCGGAAACAGGCTCCAGGCTCTGAGCCATCAGCCCAGAGCCTGACGCGGGGCTCGAACTCAGGGACCGCGAGATCGTGACCTGGCTGAAGTCGGACGCTTAACCGACTGCGCCACCCAGGCGCCCCATCATCACCTTGCTTTTAACACTAGGAGATCTATTTCAGATTTCTAACACAGAGAAAGAAGATAATATTTCCGTGTGGTTTTTGTTTTGCTTAAAGCCTTTTTTAGAGCAGTTTTAGATACCCAGCAAAGTTAAGTAGACAGCACAGATTTCACTTTTATGGGCATACGTTATTTTTTGGGGGTTCACTTTATTGCACTGTGCAGATACTGAATGTTTTTCAAATCGAGGTTGTGACAACCCTGAGCAAGTCTGTCAGCATCATTTTTGTCCAACAGCATTTTCTCACTTGTCTCTGTGTCACATTTTGGTAATTCTCTCAATATTTCATAACTTGTCATTATTATATCATGGTGATCTGTGATCAATGATCTTTGGTGTTACTATTGTAATTGTGTTGGGGTATCACCAACCTCACCATAAAACAGTGAACTCAATTCATAAATGTGTGAATTCTGATGGCTCCATTAACCAGCCATTCTCCTATCTCTCTTCTTCTCCTAAGGCCTTCCTAATCCCTAAGACATGGTAATATTGAAATTAGGCCAATTAATAACCCTACAGTGGCCTCAAAGTGTTCAAATTAAACGAGTAGCACATCTCCCACTTTAAATCAAAACCTAGAAGTAATTAAGCTTAGTGAGGATTGCACGTAGAAAGCTGAGATAGGCCAAAGCTAGGCCCCTTCTGTCAAACAATTAGCCAAGATGCTAATACAAAGAAAAAGTTCTTGAAGGAAATTAAATGTGTTACTCCAGCGAACACATGAATGATAAAATGAAAAAGCCTTTTGCTGATATGGAGAGAGTTTTAATGGTCTGGAGAGAAGATCAACCGAACCCAGAGAAAGGCCCTAACTCTCTTCAAATCTGTGAAGTCTGGAAAGGGTGAGGAAACTGCAGAAGACAAGCCGGAAGCTGGCAGAAGTTGGTTCGTGATATTTCGGTAAAAAGCCTTTTCTACAATTTAAAAGTGCAAGGTGAGGCAGGAAGTGCTAACGTGGATGCAGCAGAGGTTATCCAGAAGATCTAGAAAAGATAATTAATGAAGGCAGCTGCACTAAACAACAGATTTTCAGTGTAGATGAAACAGCCTTCTACTGGCAGAAGATACCATCTGGGATTTCGTAGCTAGAAAGGGGGAGTCAATGTCTGGCTTCAAAGCTTCAAAAGACAGGCTGACTCTCTTGGTAGGCACTAATGCAATTGGTGACTTTAAGTTGAAGCCAATGCACTTACCATTCCAAAATGGCCTTTTGTAACCATGTTAAATCTATTCTGCCTGTGCTCTATAAATAGAACAACAAAACCTGTATGACAATGCATCTGTGTATTACACGGTTTGCTATATACTTTAAGCCCACTGTTGAGACCTACTGTTTAGAAACATTGCTTTCAAAATATCATTGCCATTGACAAATGCACCTGGTCACCCTAGAGCTCTGATGGAGATGTACATGATGAATGTCGTTTCCAAGCCTGTTAACACAAGATCCATTATGTAGCCCATGGATCAAGGAGTCATCTTGACTTTCAAGTCTCATTGCTTAAGAAATACATTTCATAAGACTCTAGCTGCCATAGATAGTGATTCTTCTGATGGATCTGAGCAAAGTAAATGTAAAACCTTCTGGAAAGGATCCATCATTCTAAATGCCATTAAACCCATTTATGACTCATGGAAAGCAATCTGAATATCAGCATTAATAGGAGTTTAGAAGAAGTTGATTCCGATTTTCATGGATGGTTTTGATTTTAAGGCTTCAGTGGTGGAAGTAATGACAAATGTGGTGGAAACAGAAAGAAACCAGAAGTGGAGACAGAAGACGTGAGTAAATGGCTGCCATCTCATGACCAAACTTGAACAAATGAGGAGTGGCATCCTATGGATGAGCAAAGAAAGTGGTTTCTTGAGAAGGAATCCACTTCTGGTGAAGATGCTGTGAAGATTGTTGAAATGACAACCAAGGATTTAGAGTAATTCATGAACTTAGTTGATCAAGCAGTGGCAGGTTTTGAGAGGACCAACTACAAGTCTGAAGGAGGTTCTACCGTAGGTAAAAGGCTATCAAAGAGCATTGCACCTACAGAAAATTTGTTTGTTAAACAATGTCAATTGCTATAGCAAAATTCGCTGTTGTCTTATTTAAGAAATTGCCACACACACAGATACCCCAACCTTCAGCAACTTGCCTACTCATCAGTCAGCAGCCATGACACTGAGGCAAAACCAGTTCTACCAGCTGAAAATGTTTCAGTCTACCACTGAAAGCTCAGATAATGGGCTCAGATTATTTTCTAACAATAAAGTATTTTGTACTTCGGGCATGCACATTTTTTAGATATAATGCTGCTGCATGCAGAAGATTACAATATTTAAACGTAACTGCTATATGCACTGGAAAACAAACAAACAAAAATCATATGATTTGCTTTATGCCAATGTCCGCTTTAATTGTGGTGCTCTGAAACCAACCCCGCCCTTCTGTGGTATGCCTGTAACCCCTGCCCCCACAATATGTATGCCTCCCCCATTAGCAACATTCCCCCCAAAGTGTTGCATGTGCTACAACTGAGGAACTGACACTGACACATCATTATCACTCAAAATCTGCAGTTTACATTTTAAATCACTCTTGGTGCTACACATTCTGAAAGTTGGAACAGATGTACAATGATATGTATCCATCTGTATGACACAGCAATGAGTATTTCACTGCCCTAAAATACTGCTGCGCTGTGCCTATCCACTCCTTCCTACCCCCTCCATTTGTGTTGCTTGAATCCACTGTTCGTGGTAATTTGGCACAGTAGCAACAGAAAATGAATATGAGATGATGATGATGATGATAGTATTTCAAAGGGATATTGATACATGTAATATACTGTATTTGAAATCATTGTACACTATGATTTTCCTTAATGACTTGACTCTTTTTTTCTTTTATTTTTTTTAATGTTTATTTATTTTTGAGACCATGCGAGAGACAAAGTGCAAGCAACGGAGGGGCAGAGAGGGGGAGACACAGAATCCGAAGCGGGTTCCAGGCTCCGAGCTGTCAGCCCAGAGCCCGACGCGGGACTCGAACTCAGGAACCGTGAGATCATGACCTGATCCGAAGTCGGACGCTTAACCAACTGAGCCATTCAGGCGCCCCATTGACTCTTTTTTTCATGTCATTACTCTTTGTCTGACTCTTTATAAAAAGTTTGCAGAAACATAGTCCGATATTATTCCAACTATGTTGTATTTATCAGAACATCTTCAATTATGTTTAGTATGTAGATGATACCTTGCTATACACTTTTTATTGGTGATGTGGTTTTTGCTGTTGCTCATTTCAAAGATTATCTAGAAATGGTGAAGTAAGTGACTATCCATCTTCATAGTTATTAAGGTTATTGATATTTATAACTTAAAGTTTTCTAAATTGCAACCCCCAAAATGTATACCTATTTACATTTATGCCAGGACTGTATTATTGGCAGCTGTTTCATATTTAAGTCAGTTAATATTTAAGTCAGCATCATTTAATATAATTAATTCTTTTTTAAACTTGCCCAATTTGGTAAATTAAGAAGAGCAACATTAAGTGCAGTGATGTTGCTCATTTAGCACCTTGCCTATTGATTACTTGAAGACATTGTTTTTTAACTGTTCTGTAAAGAGGTGATTCACTCAAAGTGAAAAGATTGTAAACATTGTTTTCAAGGCAATTTGTTTGATGGACAAGACAAGTGTCATACAAAGATATGGAGTACACAAATGGAAACAAAACATTTATATTTAATGACTCCTTACCTAACTTACCGCATTAATAAGAAAATACGAAGGCAAACGGAAAGTGAAGCAGAATGAGAAAGGTTTCAAATTGGTGGCATGTGAAAATGATGTATTTTTGGAGAAATGGTCTATATCATTTTCTGTTAACTAGAGAAGACAGTGGAGGTGACAGTATGCAAAAGTTTATATGAAACATTTAATGTCAATATATTGAAGGCCATGGGGAGATTAGTCAACCTACTATTGTCATTATAATGTAATTCAAACAATTCATTAATATTAAGATGTTTTGGGGTTTGTGGGTGGCTCAGTTGGTTAAGTGGCCAGCTCTGCTCAGTTCATCATCTCACGGTTAGCGGGTTCGAGCCCTACATCGGGCTCTGTGCAGACAGCTCAGAGCCTGGAGCCTGCTTTGGATTCTGTGTCTCCCTCTCTCTCTGCCCTTCCCCAACTCCTGCTCTGTTTTTCTCTCTCTCAAAATTAGATAAACATTAGAAAAAAATTAAAAAAAGATGTTTTCCAGTAATTAAAACAATAATTATTTCAATAATTTATAAAGGTATACATTTTAATATTTCATAAACAGAGTCTTTAAACTTGCAATAAAATCCATTGACAATAAAAATTACTGAATTTAAAGATGACACTCATAATTCACGTAAAAAGAGTTTACATCCACATCTACATGAAGGGCAAACATCCTTGTCTTTTAAATCGGGTTGTCTGAAAAGGCAATACTGGTCTATAAAAAATCAATAGCCAAAGCAAAGAAAGAAAAATAGTTGATTTTAATAGTTTCGGAACATTGATGGAAGTACTGTATAATTAAAAGATTGATGAGCGGGGCCTCTGGGGGGCTCAGTCGGTTAAGCATCTGACTTCAACTCAGGTCATGATCTAAGGTTCCTTCTTTCGAGTCCCACATCCTGCTCTCTGCTGTCAGTGCAGAGCCTTCTTTGGATCTTCTGTCTCCCTTCCCTGCTCATACTCTCTCTCTCTCAAAAATAAACATTTGCAAAAATGATTGATGAGCTATTGTATCTCTAGTACTTTTTCAGTAATCTTTTAACAGCCCATGATATTTGTTCCATTGACCACACATTTTTCTCCATACATTAAATTGCTTAATACAGACATGGAAACATTTTATCATTCTTGTCATGAATATGCTCTGAAAACCACAATGATATAAATCCCATTCTCACATGGTTACACAAGAGCCATAGGAATATATAAACAAAAATAAGGCAGCTGAGATATAGTCATTAATATAGGAAAGAAATTCTAATTCTCCTGATCTACAGATTTGTTTTACATTATGGCTGACAAATGACATATAAAGACTATGGTTAGCATTGTCATCCATGGGGAGATGATTTAATTATGCTGTAGTCTACATTTTCACATGAATGAATTAAGAAAGATGTTATGGTCAAATACACAGCATCTCTCATAAGCTGCATAGATAAGTAAATAAATCAAACAATTATTTCCTAATCACGCTAGTAACCATGAATAGCTCAAGAAAAGCCAAGCGGTAGTAATCACCTTCTTTGGCAAGATATTTAATTTATCATGGTGGCAGTATGAAATGGAAGTCTGTGCAAAGACTCTGTGAAATAGCACAGAAAGCAACGCTGGGAATAGTCTATGATTAGCAGAACAATGCAATAAGGAAAATTTAAGAGGTACAATTGAAATATTTAAGAAGAGGTATTGGTGATTAAATGTGTATAGGATAGTAGTGCAGTGAGCTCTTCCTGATGCTTTAAATGAAAGGATTGCAATCTAGATAGCCAGTATGTATGCTCGATTAAACAATAAAATTGGATTAAAATTACCTCTACCCTTCAGGTATTTAACTTCCCGCAAAATCGTGCTAGTAAGAATAATATTGAACAGAATCTAGTTGGGCGAGTTAAAGGATATCTAGCACACTCTCCCCGTCAAATGGTCTTCTTGAAATGAAAAATTGAATATAAAAATCTGGAAACATCTTCGAGCATGTAGAAATTTTTTGTAAGATTTAGCATCCTTCCATGCATGAGGAACCCTTACTGTTAACAATAAGGGTGGAATCGTATTTAAATACTATGCACAAACTCACCATCTAATCACAAAAGTAAAAAAAAAAAAAAGATGATTTGGGGAGGGGAGGGGGGGAAAATGACTTTGGGCGAATTTGGGTTACATATTTACCATGGATTTTTTGAGGATCCGATTCAAGACACACAATGAAAATCTGGGGGAACTAAAGTATCTCACTTATCTGGGGCACCTGGGTGGCTCAGTCAGTTAAACACTCAACTCTTAATTTTGGCTCAGGTCATAATCTCACAGTTCATGAGATCAAGCCCCGCATGCAGCTATGTGCACGGAGCCTGTTTGGGATTCTGTCTCTCTCTCTCTCTCTCTCTCTCTCTCTGTCTCTCCCCCCCCTCCCCCCGCGCTTCCCCTGCTTGCTCTCTCTCACTCTCTCTCTCTCAAAATAAACATTTTTTTAAGTATCTCAGCTATCTAATAAACATTTAAGTTTACTAGTAAGATTGTGAGGTAAGAGTAAATATCTGGTTGCAGTATTCAAATTAAGCAGGAAAAACGTAAAAAAAATCATACATTAAGGATGAGGAAAGGGAGTGGTAAATAAATGTCAATGATCTCAACAAAATCTTATTTTATGGAAATGTACCGTAAGAATGTTTTCCTCCATTCCCAAACTATCAAATTCTTAAATGTAAAATAAATGCATCGTGCATTTAATACTTTTCCCTTAAATGGTACATATACAGAAATGTCGATACTTTCGAGTAGTAGTAAAGCTATAGGAGTTCTGTCTGATGCATCTCACATCCGATATAAATGAATGCAGACCAGTTGTGGGTGCACAGCTTGCCTCAAAAAAGTCCCGCAAAATTGAAGAAGTGTGAAAAATCAAATATATTTCATTCAAAGTGAAAACCACAATCAAGTCACTGTAAAGTAATTGAATGATAATAAAAGCTAGTTTCAAAAAATTTTGAAACATGCTTTCAACAGAATTCATCTTTTCAATGTGTGTGTCTGTATATGTATGATATATACAAATGAAATGAGAGCAAGCATTTATGAAAAAAATAATCAAATAAGGAATGAGTACACAGGAATGAAACATGAAAACACACAATTTCTGCCTTCAAATTATGATAGACGTTGTGAACAAAAAGCTATCGCTGCAGAACACTGAACTATTAATGATAGTATCTGGCGTAGGCATTCACTCCTGGAAAGAGAACGTGTCAGACAGCAATTTAACGCTTTGGTAATCTCAGTGCTGTCTGGGATCAGCAGCATCACTTTCCTCGAAGAACTACTTAGAAATGCAGAATCCCAAGGGCTCCCCAGGGGCTCAGTCAGTTAAGGGTCCAACTTAGGCTAAGCTCATGATCTTGTGGTTCTGAGTTCGAGCCCCGAGTGAAGCTCTGTGCTGATAGCTCAGAGCCTCGAACCTGCTTCAGATTCTGTCTCCCTCTCTCTCTGCCCCTTCCCCACTCACACTCTGTCTCTCTCTCTTTCTTAAAAATAAGTAAACATTAAAATAATTAAAAACAGAAAGAAATGCAAAATCCCAGGCCCCATTCAACAGA
Source organism: Prionailurus bengalensis (assembly GCF_016509475.1). Lineage (NCBI taxonomy): Eukaryota > Metazoa > Chordata > Mammalia > Carnivora > Felidae > Prionailurus > Prionailurus bengalensis. Next base: position 21,864,636 of record NC_057350.1, on the reverse strand, counting down.
ATCAAAAAGGTCCGTAAAAAAATGAGTCACCAGTGGGTCATATGCAAATTGAAATAACCAAGCAACCTATGCTGTACGCCTGAAACTAATGTAACATTGTGTCAACTATACTCAAAAAAAATTAATGTAAAGATAAAATAACTAAGCACCATCCTAAGACCAAAGATTCTAGAGTCACAAGTTTACTGTCCAAGTCCTTTGCGGCTTGTGAGGCCAATGAACAGTATTTGTGAGATAATACAGGTGTGAAACAATGGATTTACTCACAAAGTTGTTTTTTATCAAGTTTGTGTAAAAACATGTTACATCTAAAAATTCTTTTATGCATAACCTAATTTATTCCCCAAACTCATTAACATAATCCTTTCCCAGACTCTTCCTTACATTTTTGCAAGATAGAACTAAATGGGCCATCTTTTTTTATGTCCTTAATAATTGCTCTTTACATTGTTTTTCTAATTATGAAGTAATTATCACTCTAAAAGGGGCTTCCAAGGAAATTCAACACCCATTTTATTTTTTTTTTAATTTTTTAAATGTTTATTTTTGACAGAGTGAGAGAGAGACAGAGACAGAGACAGAGCATGAGTGGGGGAGGGCAGAGAGAGGGAGACACAGAATCGGAAACAGGCTCCAGGCTCTGAGCTGTCAGCACAGAGCCCGATGTGGGGCTTGAACTCACAAACCGAGAGATCATGACCTGAGCTGAGGCCGGACGCTCAACCAACTGAGCCACCCAGGTGCCCCAAACATCCATTTTCTTTTATGCCTCCACTTTTAGGTTTGACAAAATGCAGCATTCTGAAGGCTATTTTTTTTATCTATATGTTTATATTTGATCAAGTTTTGCAATTTCTTTCCACTGCATTTGGAATTTTTTATAGTAACCTGTTTTTTTGTTTCATTATGATTTGTATTCTTTCTCCTATTTTTAAAATTACTTTATTTATTTTTATTTTTATTATAGTTAATATACAGTGTTATATTAGCTTCAGATGTACAACATAGTGATTCAACAATTCTGTGCATCATTACTCAGTGCTCATCATAGTTAAATGTACTCCTAATCCCTCTTCACCTATTTCACCCATCTCCCCACCCACCACCCCTCTGATATGCTCTATTTTAAATGAGTATCCTCAGTTAAAGTTATTGCGTTTTTTTTTCAACAAGAATATTTCTTTTTACTTGAAGCATACTTCACAATACATGATTCTAAATGATACATACAAAACATTCCATCCAAGAAAAATAGAATAAACATTTCTTTTTTTCCCAGAACTCACAGAAGAATCCCCTGGTTAAATCACATAAAAAGAGACATAAGAAATACATGTTACAAATTTAAGCAGACTTGATTTCAAACCAAATATATTTTCCAACCACAATGGTACAAAACTAAACAACAATAAAACAAAGCTGGAAAATCGACAATGCAAATATTAAATATTTAATACGTAAATGTTAAACAAGACACTACTGCACAAGCAATGGGCCAAATAAAAAATCAAATGGCAAATCAAACTATGTCTCAAAACAAAAGTAAAAGAAACACAGTATTTGAAAACCTATGGGAGTTTGTTCTTCATGCCTCCTAGTTACTTGTTTTGTTCTTGTTTTTACATCCTGAGGTCTTGATGATCTGAAAATAGTCCCCTGGCTTTGATGACTTTATTCATTTTGACTATACTTGAAATTGTTTCCTTCTCAGTAAAATATATTCTCTTCTAAATACCTAATGCACTAAATAATTAAGCAGAAGATACTTTAAAATCTTGTCACCATTTAGAGCAAGTCTAAAATGAGATGTAGGACCAAAGTAGTTTGTGACTTTAAATTTGAGTAATAAAAATTTGTGAATAATTGGTGAATTTGTGAATAATAAGAATTGTATTTGTGAATTTGTGAATTCGCAGTCCATGAATAATAACAGTTCTGGAAGAAGGTATATAAACAATGTATGAACAAAATATGGACAATGATAAAACCTTGCTATTTAAAAATCTGACATTGAATACTGGCAAAATATTACAGATAAAAGCAATATGATGAATAATACCTAAGCACATTGTCTACAATCAAGATGACATTTGAAAAATCACAATGGAGTAGAATCACCCCTAGGCAGAAACAAGTGCGGCAATATCTATAGGTCTCTGAAAAAGTGGGTTAGATCCCACATGTAGAAAGAGATGCGACAGAATTATGTAAACTTTACAAATAAAGGACTTGAAGGCCTATGTCCAAAGCATGATCTCACAAGAAAAGTTTTGAAAAATACTTTTTTTTTTTAATTTTTTTTTTCAACGTTTATTTTTGGGACAGAGAGAGACAGAGCATGAACGGGGGAGGGGCAGAGAGAGAGGGAGACACAGAATCAGAAACAGGCTCCAGGCTCCGAGCCATCAGCCCAGAGCCCGACGCGGGGCTCCAACTCACAGACCGCGAGATCGTGACCTGGCTGAAGTCGGACGCTCAACCGACTGCGCCACCCAGGCGCCCCATGAAAAATACTTTTTAAAACAGATGAAATAGGTAATTATCAAATGCAACTGAATTTTCTTTATCCTGAATGCAATAGTTTTTTTTTTTTTAAATATTTACTTATTTTTGAGAGACAGAGAGAGAGAGGGTGCAAACGGGGGAGGGACAGAGAGAGAGGCACAGAGGACCCAAAGCAGACTCTGTGCTGACAGCAGAGAGCCCGATAGCTAACTCACAAACCATGAGATCATGACCTGAGCCAAAGCTGGACGGGTAACCACCTGAGCCACCCGGATACCCTGTTACTGCAACAGAGTTTTCTGAACAATTGTTAGAATGTGGTTGGCAGTAGATGGCAAAAAGAACCTGGACAGGGGATGGATTGATAGATGTTTGTATTTAATACACAGAGGTGGAAAATTGAAAATCCGAACATTTTCACCCAAATAAAAATAATTTGGGAAAATCACATGAAGCAGAATTTTAAGAACACAAACTATTTAAAAATTGTCATTCTGCATCAAAAAGCAACTTCAAACAGTGTGATACCAGGTTGTGTAAACCTGGAGGGCATTATGCTAAGTAAAATAAGTCACATAGAGAAAGACAACAATATGATCTCTTTTATATGTGAAATATTAATTTTTTAAAATTTCATAAATACAAAGAGCAGATGTCAGCAGCATGTGTTAGGGGTTAAAAGAAATAGGTGAAAGTTTTGATTGTTATTTTTTTTTAAGTTTAAATAAATTGAATTAGGGGCACCTGGGTGACTCAGTCAGTCCAGCCGCTGGCTTCGGCTCAGGTCATGATCTCAATGGTTCTTGAGTTCGAGCCCCGCGTCAGGCTCTGTGCTGACAGCTCAGAGCCTGGAGCCTGCTTCCGATTCTGTGTCCCCCTCTCTCTCTGTCCCTCCCCTGCTCACACTCCATCTCTCTCTGTCTCTCAAAAAATAAACAAATTTTAAATAAATTGAATTAAGAAAAGAAGTATAGATAGCATATTGGCAAGAAATTGCAACATGGAGAGTTCAGCACTGATGTGAAAAGCATGAAATGCTATAGCCATTTTAGAGACAGTTTGCTGTTATTTAGTGAACCTTAACCTCATAGCTCTACTCCTGGGAATATACTCCATAAAACACTAGCATGGTCATGAAAAAGGACATGTGTGAGAATATTCATTACAGTATTACATGTGATAGTGAAGCTTTGTGAGAACATATGCTTATCAATTCTTGAAAAGATAGATACAACGTGGCATAGGCACACCATGTAATATTATAGCTTTCAAAATAATTTAGTTTTTCAGATACCAAATTTACATGGTCTGAGAAATGTTGAGTAAAATAAATGAGAAGCTGAACAAATAGCTCAACACAAGTCAATGTATATCAATTCTGCCCATACACATAAAAACAAAATATAACTATATATATATTGCTTTTAGATTTATCATTATGTAAACATATTTATGGCAGATTGAGTGTAAAAGTAATTACATAGAAGTGGTTTCTATGGGGAAGAAAAATATTTAGGTTAAAAAAGTGCTTACTGACAATTATTGATGACAATGTTATGAATTCATTTTTATTTGAGGTAATTATTTTATAAAAATGGCATTTTAATCTTACATCATTGGAAATTAAATTTGACTGAGGGAAAATCTTTTGGGAAAGACTTTTTTGGGGGTGTGCAGGATACTTGTCAGTGACAAAACAAAACAAAAAAAGTTCTGGAATGTCTGGGTATGACATTGCTGGTGCCTTGGGTGAAGTGAAGTGAATGTCAAATCTTAAAGGAACATGAAGAAAATTAATATGTGAACCCCTGCAGATGAATACAAAAAAGTTAAATATATTTGAAAATTTTAGTAGCTATGAGAAGTGATTGCTATTGTGAAGCCTGCTGTTTTCTCTTAAAACGTGGCAATAATGTGTAAATTAAATTGCAAAAGGAAGTGTATATTATAGAATAATATCCTAGTTGCTTTTCATGCAGAGGAAGAAAAATGGAAAATATATGATAATTATACAGCAAAAGGAATAAAAAATATTTAATCAGCTTAAAGCATTTCAAATTAGCCACTTGCAGAATGAGGACAAGTTAATTTATCCCAAAAAAATTTTTTTTAAAAGGACTTGCTTTCAAGATAACAGGGATTCAAGAAAGATATACTGGCCTAAGGTATAAATTTTAACAAAATTGAGGGATATGTTATTATTCATTAATAAATATGTTTCTTGTAGGTTAAATAGGAAAGAGATTATAATAGCCAGTTTGGTGCTTAAGTTCAATGGACTTTAACATAAGTGAACATATGGTAAAGTAGCTTTTCTTCACAAAATGTATGTTGCAGTATATTTGTTGGGTGAAATATGCTAAAAGATGTTCACTCAGCTTCATCTGCCATCGTGTTCAAGATACTGTTTTTGAACACAGCATCCAGAGAATGAAGGGACTGTTCACTGCCCCATAGTTGGGACATTACTGCCACACTATACTTGAGGAATTCCAATTGAGCCTGGCATGTTCTCCCTTTGACCCATTTATAGTTGGTAACCAGACTGAGGATTTCATAGCTGCTGGAGTATCGTTGATAAAGGCAGACTTCTTTAATTTTAATTTTTTAACATGTATTCATTTTTGAGAGACACAGACAGAGCACCATCAGAGGAGGGGCAGAGAGAGAGAGAGAGAGAGAGAGAGAGAGAGAGACACCAAATCTGAAGCAGGCTCTAGGTTCTGAGCTGTCAACACAGAGAGACCGTTGCGGGGCTTGAACTCACAAACCAGGAGATCTGAGCTGAAGTCGGACGCTTAACCGACCGAGCCACCCAGGCGCCCCGGCAGGCTTCTAAAAATAAACAGTGTTCAAAGTTTGATGATGCTAGACTATGATCAAGAAGCTTATGGCAGAAAAAAGAAAAATAAAAGTAACTATCCTTAGATAGCTAGATGAGAAGAAGTTTAAGAAATCAAAACTGTTACATAATACTACTAAAATGTTATTGGTATTATTTGCTTTTATCTCTATATGGACATTGGTTTTGATGATGCACAAGCAATGGGAGGCAACACTGCTTTAGCCCAAAGTAAGACAATTACAACCTAATTACAATTACATCCTAGGAGTCATGATTTTCCATACTGCATATCCACAGAAAGAAGAAAATTACAAAGCCAATTTCAGTAACTAATGACCTTGATGAATTTTCTTAAATATCAGTGCTTTTTAATATTTCATGTAATGAGAAATATGCACAAAGCATTTCTGCATCACACCTATATTTGATAGTTGTATCAAGGAAAAGACTTTGGAAAAAATGACTAATGGACAAACTATGAATATTCAGATTTGGGTATTTGGCAGACTTTTTCTTGAAAATGGATGAAATGTACCTGTCATCCCAAGAAAAACAACAGATTTGCTGCCCATGATAAAATATGAGCTTTATTCTCTCTCTCTCTCTCTCTCTCTCTCTCTCTCTGTAATGTGAGCTTTCAAGTAAAAATCAGTATTTTGGAAAACTTATATGTGCAATCTTAAGCTTGACAAGGTCTCAACATTTAAAGAATGCTCTGAGGACACTGGCTGTGATTAATGAATGTGATCTTGATGTAGTTTCATGAAATGTGTCAACATTCGGAAGATCTGTAGAATGATTAAAATATTTTTTTCAATTATGAATGCATAATATTACAGAATCATGCATAGACAAAATTTCAGAGTAAGATCAATAGATTTTAAGGAAATAGTACAAAATGTTTTCTGATTTCATTTTAGACTCTCCATTGTAACTAACCTTAAACTACAGCTCATCAGGTTTTTTGGGACAGTATTAAAAGGAAACATTCACAATTACCTTACAAAAGCTGTTTAGGGAGGCCTAGGTGGTTCAGTCGGTTAAGCGTCTGACTTCCAACTTCGGCTCAGATCATGCATCTATCTTAAGGTGAGTTTGAGCCCAGCATCGGTCTCTGTACTGGTGGTTCTGAGAGTCTCTCTCCCCCTCTCTCTCTCTGCTCCTTCCCCACTTGCCCTCTCTCTCTCTCTCGCTCTCAAAATAAGTAATTAAATTTAAAATATATTCCAAACAGATACCATATTGTAATATTTTGAATACAGAAGATTATGAAAATCCAGCTGGTTTCTATTATGCCACACATTTTATAGTGTTATAAAAATGTTTAATAATGCTGTTCTCTAAACTAAATTTTCATTGTAGAAAATATTTCCCTAAATATATACAATTCATCTTAACAATGAGGCTATTTAAAAATATTTTTAAATTTCTGTTTTAATTTCTAATATGGCATACACTTACATGCTCACATAAACAAGGCCACTTTGGAGTCTTCAATTGTTAAGAGAATAAAGGGTCCTGAAGCCACAAGGGGAGTACTTCTGACAAAATACTACCAGAGCGGTTACAACCCCGTCACAGAACCATCAGCTTGCTGAAGATTTCTAGACTGGATTTGGTGAGTAAGATAGATTGTGGGCCTTGTTTTGTGTGCATATATTTATATCCTTTATAGTTAGGCCAATTTATTCTACAATAAAATGTTTAGGAATAATAAGAAAATAATTTTGGGAAGAAGTAACATTTTATGGTATTAAGCCTTCCTAACCTCAAGCATGTTTCCATACTGTATTTCATACATTTATTTTTGTAATATTTTTCAATACGTTTGTTTTATTGAAATGGATTTTTCTTCTCATTTGTATCCACTATGATAGAGTTATTTCTGATTTATATCCAAGACTGTAGGCTTATTTTTTATTAGAGCATTATATTTTGATTACATCTATTATGATATTTAGGTGTATATTATCAGAACAGAAGAAAAGTTTACTTTGGAATATTTATCTTTTATCTATTCTAAATCCTTTATTATCCAATGTTAGAGGTATTATCCTCTAACATTATAGATCATAACATTGGATTATAACATTATCCAATGTTAGAGGTATTTTGGTAAATTTTCTTAGAGTTGTTTCAATTTCATTACATTTATTCCATTGAGTATCATCTTGATAACACTCATTAATGATTGCAATAACAGTTGTCCTTTAATTCTTGACTTTCATGGACACGATTTCACATTTTATATTTTGGTTAACAATTACTCATTATTATTAAAATTTCCAACAATTCTTAGTTCACTTTATTCCTATGTTAAGAGTTCTATGGGAAATATCAGCAATTTTATAAAGCTATGGGTTGAGCATCTTTAAATAAGATTGGACTGTTCAGTTCTTCAAAGCCTAGGAGGAGATATTTAATCATTTTCAAACTTCCCTGATGATAACTCAACTCTAATTTTATTAGTTATGACCATTTTTGTTTTGATACATCCACCCCCTTTTGAGCCAAAAACAACTTGAAATATTATTACTTCTATTCTGTCATTTCTTTCACTATAATTTAAATGCTGGTTGTTTGATATCTATATGTGTCTTGCTTATTTTTTAATTATATATTTTATCACTATTAAGTTTCTCTTTTACATTGTTTAATTTTTCCCCTAAATTTCTACCTTGTGTGATTAGAAATTATTCCTGTTTTTTTTCTTTCACTTGACTTCATATTTTTGCCTATGATTTTATATGAATACTTTCTTTACCAATTTGGTTTAACTCTGTATTTTGCATGAATGGACTTGAACATTGCTTTTGAATCCACTTGAAAAACTATTTTAATTCAGATTTTAAGTAGAGAGCATTCAGTGCAATGTTGGATGTGTTCTGATGCCTCGATAAATTTCAAAATGTGTGGAGGGTAATTGACCAACCAAGGCAGAACAAAATGCACTTCTGATATAAATATGAGTTATTTTACTCTAAAGTATAGAAATTTGGGGAATAATAAGACCTAGGTTGTGATTTTAAATGGGTAGCTAATATGGAGAAATATCACTGAACATATAAAATCAAGAAACTGAAGAGTCAAGGTAATCATTTACATACATGGGCATTAATGTCTCCCAGGGATGATGAAACAGTGAGAATAGAAACACAAGCTAAGTGAAGCACCATGAATCAAGGGAAAGTACAGGTGAGCGATCTTGAGCACATGAACATGGGACACCTGGCAGTTTAAACGTAAACATCATTATTGTTTTGTGGGTACACTTTCCTTTGCATCGTGTTGTGTTTAAAGTATTTGTTTTTCACATCAATGAATTGGATGGGTCCAGTTTACAGTTCCTGAAAATAACTGCACATTTTATGGAAAGGTTATTTTATTTAGAGTAATAGTTTTCCATGGTTCATCATAGTTTGGTCTGAAAATGTCCTAGGCATGTGACATTAGCCACTTCTGCTTGGAAAGTTATTATAGCAGAAGGGTAGAAACAGAAGGGAGAAATCTGGGAATTTTGCTGCTCAACATATGCCATTTCTTGAGCTATCATTTCCCCCAAATCAGATAAAATACACTTCTGTTGTGGAAAAGGCCAGAGACAATTGGAGCAAAAAAGAAGCAAGAAGATGGCCATTAGTGAGAATCTCTGAGCAGAAGACCTTCTCCCTGACTACAGAGTTGGCCTCAAGGAAGAGGATGTAGGTGCAGCAGGCAGATTTGGGGAAATGAAGACAGAAGAGGTCAACATTATAGTTCCTCCGAGGGACCACAGTGTGGCATGTGCTCTCTAACCACAGGGTGACAGAATGACAAATCAGAGTCCATTTTATAGAAAAGACAGAAGTGGAGTGATCCTTAAATTCTTCCATAAGGATAAGGAAAAGAGTGGAGGGTGAGTGAAACTTCGCACGCCCTGTGAGTGGCCCGAGAGCTAGCCGAGAGCTGCCTGAAGAGGTCTTCTACTTTTACATGATGGGAAGCCTCTGCTGACTTTGTTTTCACCGCATTCAGCCATCCATAGTGGTTACCAACATGGAGATATGGAGATGTTCTCCGAGAAAGAGCAGGACACTCCATATCTCATGAACAGACGCTTCAGGACACATCAGGACACAGGATTTGGCCCTTCTCCAATGAGGCCACATAACTTGATAAACCTTTAGTAATCAGAATTAATTTTACAAAGAAGGTTGGGAAAATGCTTAAAATGGCTGTTTTCCAGGGATTTGATAATTGCATTTTCTTCCTCTTGGTATAATTAAGGTTCATTAATTTGAAGTACAGAAAAAGAACTTTTCTTTCTATGTGTAGTTGAGGTTTTATTCCTGAAGTCTTATACTCACTAGACTAGCATTTGCTTTTCTGTCTCCTAAAAACCTATGCCTTAAAAGTAAATGGTTATTTATGTAAGAACAGGAAAACATTATCATATTAAATTTATTTTTGGTATCATTTATGAAGAAATAATGTATTGTTTTTATAAAATTTAATTACCTAAAATGTTATTACTATTAAATAATACATTTAAATTGCTGAATATAAATGGTTCACCATGACATTCATAGAATCACTTTACCAACGATATAAATATATTTTGAAACAATTCCACATGACATATTAGGCAAATACTTTTTAACCTCAGGGCAACAAGTTTTCATATTACTTTTTTCTGTGTTTCACTCTATTTTGATTTTCTTACGCCACAGGCAAATAGAACATTTGCTATTCACATTTGTTTTCACTTTTATTATGCCTATTTTGAATTGACTCAAAGGTATAATGTATTGAACTATCATATCCTAAAATGAATCAAAATAATTAAAATGTAAAGGAAAGTTTACTCTATGTAATTTAAGTTAGTTCAACAAGACAGATTTATTTTATTCTGATTTGTCATATAAGTTCAATACGAACAGTATGAATCTGTCATGGACCCCCTTCATAACTTTGCATTTGAATTATTTAACCTAAAATAAGCAATAATCCATGTTTAAATTAAGTGTCACCCACTAATAGGTCAATATATTAAATAAAAACTGGGGATAAACCCTGTATTAGTTGGCTAAAGCTGCCCTAACAGAGTATCATAAACTGGGTAGATAAGATCAAGGTAACTATAGGGTTGAGTCTTTCTGAAGGTTGTGAGGAAGAATGTGTTCCATGTCTCTCTTCCAGCTTCTGGTGATTTGCTGGCAATTTTTGGCATTTTTTTTTAGTTCATGCAGCATCACTTCAACCTTCACAAAACATCCCCCCTGTGATTCTGCCTCTGTCCTGAATTTCCCTTTTACTAAGGACAGAGTCATCTTGGATTAGGGCCAGCCCTAATCTTAACTGGATCATCTGCGAAGACTCTATTTCCATAAAAGATCACATTCACAGGTACTAAGGGGGTAGGACTTCATCATCTTCGGGGGGTGGGGCACAGTGCATTACATTATATTCCCTTTTTCAAATATAGTGAGCTTCAGATATTAATACTACATCTCCAAAGGTTAACCCACTGAAACTTCCCCTCCAGTTACAAGTTGATTTTAAGATTATGATTGGGGTGAAGAAAGGTTTTCTTAGTTTTTCAACCTTAGTTGATATCAAAGCCTAGTTTCCCATCAAGTATGGCTCTGGGAATTTTAACACGAATCTGGTAGCTGTATTTCCCCATTTATTGTTCTTTTGGGAGCCCTGTAAAGAAGAGGTGTGATTAGTAAGTACTTACAGTTGTGGTCCTGGAAACTCATGATTCAATATACGATTCTCCTTAATGACCTTTAGTGAGATACGTTTTTTTTTGTTTGTTTGTTTTTGATATTTGTCTTTGAAATGCCTAAACATGGCCCATTACCTGGAAATAACTTCAAAAATTTGCTGGGTAATTATAGAAGTATTCCCATCTGAGATCAAAAAATCATAAATGAAAAATGTATTTCCTATGCTAAATTTAGAGGCAAAGGGCATTGCACGGATATAATCTGTCTTACTATGACTTACTTCCCAAAGACAGTATGAGGGACCTGGTTGCAACTGAGCACACAGTATTAGTACTTAGGTATTTGACATTTCTCTAGAGGACACTCAAGCCTATTGGAGCTAGTAACTCTAGAGCACATATTTCAACTGTGGAGTGATGAGTGGGGAACAAGGGGTGAGAAAGTCAAACCATCTCATCCATTATCTCCACCTCCTCCTGAATGAACAGACTTATTCTAAAATCTCAGGGGTCAAGAATGGCTAATTGGCATAAGCCATTAGGTTGAAATAAGGACACCTAGAATTAACTATCTGTAATGATGGAGCAGTGGTGACTCTTCTTTTGTTCCTTTCACTTTGTTTTAATCCCTTATTCGATGTTATGGGAATGGCCAAACACTGTAAAATCTGAGCTCTACAAAAAATAAATTTCTGCCGAGGAGGCCTGGTGAATTTAAGGATTTCGGCTCTAGTTCCTAATGGGCTCCTATGCTGAGGACATTTTATGAACCATCCCCCGTGCCTGGCAGCTATTCTCCAAGAAATACCTTACGTGACCTTAAGTGCCATTAAACATGTGCGTTCTGGATCAAGATTGCTAGATGCTGCTAATGTAGGGTCTGTGAAAACACTGGCACCTGTAAAGGCTTTCTTAGATAAGGAAAGGCTTTTGAAAGTCAAGAAGATTGGGCTGTGACTGAAGAATGAGCTGGTGCTCCCCAGGCGGTGGAGGAGGGGACTGTTGAAGGTATTGGCAATAGTCAAGGAGGCACTTGATGTGCTCAGGGAACTAGAGTGGTTGAGTAACGTTAAGGAAGGAGAGTGTTTCAGAGGTTTCGGGCACAGAGGAAATTAGCAGTTATGTAATGACTCGCCTTGATTGCATGTGTTTTAAACAGTGCAGTAGTTCATTCACATTCAGGTCTGTCTGGCAGACAGAGAATCAATTAGGGGGGTGGTAGAAGTAAGAGAAAAAACAAAACATGGTTCTGCTATCAACTACAGAAATAAAAGAAGGATAGAAATATGGTATTCAAGGGGCGCCTGGGTGGCTCAGTTGGTTAAGTGGCCGACTTCGGCTCAGGTCACGATCTCACAGTCCCTGAGTTCGAGCCCCGCGTCGGGCTCTGTGCTGACCGCTCAGAGCCTGGAGCCTGTTTCAGATTCTGTGTCTCCCTCTCTCTCTGACCCTCCCCTGTTCATGCTCTGTCTCTCTCTGTCTCAAAAATAAATAAACGTTAAAAAAAATTTTAAAAAAAGAAATATGGTATTCAATAGATACCTGAGCTAAGAGACAAGGTAACGGACTGGTTAGGACTAGAAGCTCTGGAAGATGATAGACCTAGGTTCAAAATCAGCATCATTGGTTCCTACACTCCTCTGCCCTCCTTCTCTTTTAAACAAGTCCCAGTATATGCAGAAGGACTTAAATCATACAATATATGTGCCTTAACACAAAGGAATTAAATTGGAAATATATAACAAAGAAACAAGACAATGTCACAACGATGTGGAAATTTAACAACACTACTCTTACTTAAAAAAAATAAAAAAAATAAAATTGTTCTCTGGCAACCAATGTTTTATTTATGATGAAAGCATCACCTGTGGAGAAAAATTGTTTATTTTGATAAAAATATATTAATAAAATGAAGGTGTGTTAAACAATTCTCTCTTGTAATCTTATTTTCAGGGTAATACCTGGAAAACAATAATTATTTTTTTTAGATAGACTTCCAGCTACTCATTATGTTTCATCCCTTGTAATTCCTTGGGTCAACATTGTAAGAATAACTGTAAGTTACTTTATCATATTCTCTAATTTCATGTTGGTTCAATACTAATTGGATGAATCTATGGGCAACTAGCTTATTTTGCTTGTGCATGTGATGGTGCTACAGCTGAATAGTAGGCAATTCCATGAATCTGTTCATCTGAAATGGTGCTTGAAAATGCTTCGTTCCTCACTGGTGCATGTACATCCTCTCCAGAACTTTTCATTGAGTAAAGGAAGATGATTCTCTTCGATTCGTAAAATATAGATTAGTAATTTTTTTCCCATTGAGAATAAATACTAAGACACCCATAGGCTTACTGCTTACATCATTCATATTTTTCATAATCAGAAAGACTGTGAAGAGTAGCATCCTAGGTGATCTAACTCTATTAGTTTGGGATGGTCATCATAAAAAAGGCTCACAGGGGCGCCTGGGTGGCACAGTCGGTTAAGCGTCCGACTTCAGCCAGGTCACGATCTCGCGGTCCGTGAGTTCAAGCCCCGCGTCGGGCTCTGGGCTGATGGCTCAGAGCCTGGAGCCTGTTTCCGATTCTGTGTCTCCCTCTCTCTCTGCCCCTCCCCCGTTCATGCTCTGTCTCTCTCTGTCCCAAAAATAAATAAACATTGAAAAAAAATTAAAAAAAAAAGGCTCACAAATTGAGTGTCTTAAAAAACTGATTTATTGTCTTACAGCTCTGGAGTCTAGAAGTCTGAGATCAAGTTGCTGGCAAGGTTGGTATCCTCTGAGTGTTGCGAGGGAGAAATGCACGTGGCATTCTCCCTGTGTGCAGGTCTGTGTTCACATTTCCCCTTTTTGTAAGGCCAGAATTCATTTTGGGGCAGGACTCTCTCTACCACAGTAGGGCCTTATCTTAATTGTATCTGCGATTGCATATTTCCAAATAAGGTCACATTCTGAGGTCCTGAGAGTTAGAACCTCACTATACGAATTTCAGGGTGATATGATTCAACTCCTAACAAACTTGAAATTTAAATTGTATTATGTCCTTTTTAAAAATTGTGTTTCACATTTCATATGACAACAGGTTTTATAGTCTTAAGTTTGTTCTGTATACAGAACTACTGTGTTTTTACATTACTGTGACGGTGAGTCAAAAAATAAATAAAAACTAACATAATGAAAGCTGTGTATATGGTAGTCCCTAGCTGAGCATAACTCAAGGATTACCTTATGAAATGCTCACTGTACCCATATGGAAAATACTATTTATTTATTCATACAGTTGGCTAGAAAACTGGAACCTCAAATTGTCAAATAATCTTTCCCAATTTATCACTTACCCCATGGCAGGTCTGCATGCCAAATCCCGTGTCCTTAACTACGCTCATCTGTCTATAGTCTCCCAAAAATCAAGCAGTAGATCTAAGAAATATTGATGTGTAAGTCACCCATTGCCTGAAAACTGGCAGGGCACATTACAAAATAGAATTATTTTAAAATAAGATCACAATAGGATCTAAGATCCACTTGGATAGAAGATGTTTATCTTCACACATCCTTCGTTAAAATATATGTGAATGCCTAATATTAAAACAACAACAAAAAGCAAACGAGTGTATACATTTTGAAGCTGAGGTGTAAACCATGGAGGTCTGTTTCTAAAGGGTGCTATTTTGGTCATTAGGCCCCTGGAAGAAACACTGGTCAGTTAGGAGATGCTGTAAAAGACAGATGTATCCCATTTGTAACATAATTCTCCATATTGAAGGAATAACAGCACAAGTTATTTTCAGAGTGCCAAATGCTTTCACTCTATTTTTTTATGATTGTCATGTAATTCCCACAACTTAGAGGAAATATATTTAGTCTCATTTGATACCTGAAACAGACAGAAAAAAAAAATCATGTGTGTGCCCCCCCCCATAGTTACTTCACAGAAATACGAGTAAACTAATGTTTAACTATGCATCTAATGTTATCCTTATTGAACCGCATTACTCCAAAATCCACACCCGTTGCTGTTTGGTTTTAAGCACAGAGGTAAAAGATTTCTGTTTTTTTCATTCTGTTTTAAAGCTTTTATATGATTCCATAGAAATAAATCCAAAGCTGTCCCTCACATCTTGTGATTTTAGGTCATAACAAGATTCACATATAGCTGTATTTTAGGGTTACAGATTCATGGTTACATTCAGGTTTTATCTCACTTCACTGATAATTATAGTTACAAAAAACTGTCAGGTAATTTCTCTTTTAAAATTACAAGCAACAGAGTTTGCAACCGTCTTTGATCTTTGCAGCAGTATACCAATGAAATTAGTGAAATTAACCCAGATATTTTCCTCCCCAAATTCTTGCAAATAATTATAATTGAGTTCACTTTGCTAACCTTAATTCACATTGTTTTCTCTGATGAGTAATTAACACTTGTTAATTGTTTAGACTTCCGGCTTATTAAAACTGGATGTAGTGTAACTTTATCTTTTGTTACTGATTTCAAAAATTATCAACTCCAAAATGTGAAGACAAAATAGTCTTGAGAAAAATAAATGTGAGTTAAAAAGAGGCAGCAGTAACCACAAGAAAGATCTGAGCACTGAATTGTGATATAAGAGCAAATATTGTGGGAAGAAATGTGTGAGGTTTTCTTTTATTTCCTAAACAGAATGTTTATTTTTACATGTGTATGTTGGTTTTATATTTAAAGCTAGCCAAATGGAGTTATCAATAATTTTATGATTCCTATGTTTTCTTTACCTAGCACTTTTAGAAATATATCTACTTCCATAATTAAAAAAAAAACA
Organism: Prionailurus bengalensis; assembly: GCF_016509475.1. Lineage (NCBI taxonomy): Eukaryota > Metazoa > Chordata > Mammalia > Carnivora > Felidae > Prionailurus > Prionailurus bengalensis. The sequence goes on along the minus strand of NC_057350.1, from coordinate 21,848,773 downwards.
CCTTTTACTAAAGTAGTTTTGTAAATTTTATTTTTTAAATTTTGTAGTAGGGGGTTTCTATTTGATAAAATCATACTGGCAATTTATTCAGTATCTGGTCACAGTGAAATAAATGAAACATTAATTTTCAGCAATATTTTCCTTTATTTTTTTTTCAGTAATATTTTCTAACTTTTCTCAGCTAATGTCACTTAGCTGAAAACAACATGTTTTGTATAGCAGTTTTTATGACATAAACTTAGTGTCTTGTAAATACTTTCATGCTTATCACAAAGCTTGTGAAGATCACACCCTTCACTTCAGGGTCTGTGTTGTGTGAAAAGATTCCTTTAAATTAGAAAAAAAAAAATAGCTGCTTTTACAATCTAAAATGTCCATATCATAAAAGAACACTCAACTTGTGTAAGATTGTTTCTAAAAGGACATGTCAACTGCAGTGAAGTTCAATGCGTGTGGCAAATGTTAGATGGGCACTATTTTTTTTTTTATTTAAAAGAAGTTAATGTTTTATTTATTTTTAAGACAGAGAAAGACAGAACATGAGTGCGGATGGAGCAGAGAGAGAGGGAGACACAGAATCGGAAGCAGGCTCCAGGCTCTGAGCTGTCAGAACAGAGCCTGATGCGGGGCTCAAACTCACAAACTGTGAGATCATGACCTGAGCCGAAGTCAGACACTCAACCGACTGAGCCACCTGGGTGCCCCTAAATTATTTAAATTTAAAAAAGACCCATTAATTTTGTGTTTGTCAGCACAATAACCTCAATATGTCCACCAAATAATGGCCTTAATATCACTAAATATCTGTAGATCTGGAAATAAGTATCATAAAACATCTTTCTCTTGACTACATTTTTCCTTCCTACCTACTACCCATGAACAGAGAACAACTAGTGTTTAACCAAGGATGAAGAAAAGGTAACAATTTTTATTTATATAAATCCAGAAATTATAAATTTTTATGCAGATTAGGAAGTTTTACACTTATAGAACAAGTAGCACCAGGAAAAACCATCCTAGTTAAAGATATCAGTATGTAAAATTATATTAGTTTTTTTTCATAATATTGAGCTAGGACTTGTCTTGTTTTGCAACTCACTTCCTCCCTCCACCTGTTCCAGGTATAGATACCGATGCTCATTAGAAGAACACATTTCATTATTATTATTATCATTTCATTATGCACACATGTCTGGGTGATTTATGGAGAGAAGAAGAGGTCAAACAGGTAAGCTAAAGAAGATGGTGGGATACGGGAAAATGAGAACCAAAATATGTACCGTCCATAGTAGCTTAATCTCCATAGAGAAAAATATCCTAATAAAGGACTAACCATACCCCCAAAAAGTATAACCAGTGTTTAAGTGTCCAAGGAACAGAAAGAAAAACAGATCATATGTAGTCTCAAGGCACAATTACAGCAAATTCCTAAAATGTAGAAATATGCTATGTAACTATTTACATTAAAATCAAATGTCAATAACAATCAGATACAGGAAATAAAACTTATTATATGATATTAATAATCATATAAGTAATTCATGGATCAAATAAAGATGGTGAGAATACAAACACACGCATGTGCACAGACACATGTAATTAAAACACTATAGATCAGGGCTGCCTGGCTGGCTCAGTCGAGTAAGCATCTGACTCTTAATTTGGGGCAGGTCATGATCTCTTCGTTCCTTGGTTTGAACCCCTCTTGGAGCTCTGAGCTGACAGTGGGGAGCCTGCTGGGGATTCTCTCTCTCCCCCCTCTCTCTCTGATGCTTCCCTGCTCTCTCTCTCTCTCTCTCTCTGTCTCTTTCTCAAATGAATAAAATAAACTTTAAATAAATAAATAAATAAAACACTATGGATCAGTGCTAGTGGAATATAAAGCTAAATAAAGAAAAACAATAACAATATTAAAAAGGTTAATTAAAATGTTTTGAATGCATGGATTTTAAATATCTAACAAAGAAAAACAAAAAACAAAGACAGCTACAACCTATGGGAGAATTGGGAAGCAATCAAAGACAAAGGTAGAAAACCGTAAACTGTAAAATAAAGTAAATGGATATACATACACATGTATATATTTTCCATTATATGGTACCATCACTTGAATTGTGGTATATTTTTGTTAGTAAGGATAATGGTTCTTGAGACCATGTCAATATGACCTGACCAATCAGGATATTCAATCTTCCTGGAAGGTTTTTCCAAATCATGACAAAGACTAAACCAAGAATTTTCAGATTCATCAATTGCTACCCACTTTGCAATAGGACTTTGTAAAATTGTGTTTTTAGGTAATTAAATGCCCAGGACAGATCATAAATATCTTGAGGCTAAAGGTTGTATTCACCTTCAGTTCTATTTTAAATTTCTACCATCTAAAAAAAAATAAGTTTCTTTAGTTTTTGAGTGAGCAAGAGGGAGAGGGGGAGCAGGGGATGGGCAGAGAGAGAGGGAAAGAGAGAGTCTCAAGCAGGCTCCACACTGTCAGCGCAGACCCTAATGTGGGGCTCGAACTCATGAACCATGAGGTCGTGACCTGAGCCGAAATCAAGAGTTGGATGCTTAACCTACTGAGCCACCCAAGTGCCCCTTAAATTTCTTCCCCTTAAAAAGAAGAGTTGGTATGAAAGACAAACCAATTAAACAGGTAATGAAAAGAATGGTATATATTTTTTGGACCGAGTTTCCTTTTTTTAAAAAACTCATCTGAATTTTGTGAGAAAGTATCGCAGTGCAAAGACATATTGGAGGAGAAAATAACCAAGAGGAGCAATGGGTTTGATGAAGGGAAAGTTTCTGTCTTGGAAATGAATTTAGGATAGATGATTTTTTAAGAGATAGCCTTCCGTTAAGAGCCATTGAAATCCTTTCTCTCTTTTTTTAAATATAAAATTTATTGTCAAATTGGTTTCCATACAACACCCAGTGCTCATCCCAAAAGATGCCCTCCTCAATACCCATCACCCACCCACATGCCCTCCAACCCCCCCATCAACCCTCAGTTTATTCTCAGTTTTTAAGAGTCTCTTATGGTTTGACTCTCTCCCTCTTTAACTTTTTTTTTCTTCTCCTCCCCCACGGTCTTCTGTTAAGTTTCTCAGGATCCACATAAGAGTGAAAACATATGGTATCTGTCTTTCTCTGTATGACTTATTTCACTTAGCATAACACTCTCCAGTTCCATCCACGTTGCTACAAAAGGCAATATTTCATTCTTTCTCATTGCCATAGGGCACTTGTACCCCAATGTTTATAGCAGCACTTTCAACAATAGCCAAATCAAGGAAAACCCTTTCTCTTAATTTCACTCATTGTGAAATCTCAAGGGTGGGAAGGTCGGCAGATGGAGGGGCTCACTCAGTCCCCTGTGGATGGGAGAGGCGGGCTATGTACCACAGATGTGAGTCCCTGCTCCAGCAGACCCTCCTCCGCTTTGGCTCTACCTTCCTAAAACACAAATTATCGATGGCTTTGCCATTGTGTCTCAGCTATTTTGAACTTGGTTTCTAAAATTTGTTACTTACAGTCATGTGTTTAGACGCTTGGAAATGCCTGGAGGTTTTTGAGAGGGCAGAGATCAATTGCAGCCTTAATATTGTCATCGTGCACTACTGTTAGATACAAATGTGCTCCTGATCCTGTACCTCTTAAAATTAGATATATGCGGATATGTGTGTGTACGTGTTTATGGAGCTCATACATTTAAACATTAGAAGCTGAATACACTTTCTAAAAGCCAAAGAGATATCAAAGAAAAGCTAGAACTACACGGTAAAAGCAGAAGGAAAAAAAAAAAAGAAACAAACAAAAACAGATTTTATTTAGGACTAACACAATAGAGGAAAAGAGACCCCGGTATATGGGGGACTAATAGGAATTTACAGCTAAGGAGTAGGGTAGGGATCAGTGGATGTGGAATTATGAGAAAACATCAAGGGTGAGGGGGATTCTGGTCAAACCATTTTAACAGCATTTTTTTTTGTTGAAGACAGTCCAGTGTGATTAGGCACCACCAGGGCAATGGTGAAGGTGGAGGCATTGATAAGATATCAAGGATGATCCTTTATCAAGAGTTGGGGTGGGCACCTGGGTGGCTCAGTCAGTTAAGTGTCCAACTTCAGCTCAGGTCATGATCTCACAGTTCATGAGTTTGAGACCCTCATTGGGCTCTGTGCTGCCAGCTCAGAGCCTGAAGCCTGCTTTAGATTCTGTGTCTCCTTCTCTCTCTCTGCCCCTCTCCAGCTCGCACCCTGTCTCTCTCTCAAAAATATATAAACGTTTAAAAAGTTAAGCGTTGGGGGTTCTCACTTTGCAAGATACTTGCTAAAACTGGATGTTATAAGAGGGTATGGAGATGGGCCTATGAGAAGGTTCAGACACCTAACTCAAGTTTGGTCAAGAAAATAACTTTTGCCACGTGTTAAAATGTAACATTTCAAAATGTCAATAAATTACTTATGGAAGAAAAACAATTTGTCCAGTTACAAGTTGTGATTTTTATTTTCAAAATAATTTAGAGAAAATAATTTTTTAAAGGTTTATTTATTTTTGAGAGTGGGGAAGGAACAGAGAGAGAGGGAGACAGAGGATCCGAAGTTGGCCCTGGACTGACAGCAGCAGTGAGTTCAAAGCAGGGCTGGAACTCAGGAACGGAGAGATCGTGACCTGAGCTGAAGTCAGATGTTCAACCTAAATGATTTTAAGAAAACATAGGTTATACAGATTATATATTAGTATTGTTAAATTTACAGAAAAATATTGACCTAAGAATTGCAGCCATACTAAGATTTGGGAGTGTAGTTTTATACTTAGAGTCACTTGCTGATATTTAATCATCGATAGAATTAATAGGGATAAAAGTTTTGTTACAAAGTAATAGCACCCTTTGGATGCCCAGTTCCCTCTCCCCTAGTACTTTTCTATTTACAGTATTGTGACTGAGAAAAATGACCCTAGTCCTTCCCTAATGGACGAGTAATTTAGACAACACCTTCTGGAAAATACACACACACACACACACACACACACAATAACAATTCAAACCAGCTAAATGCTAAATGACAAAGGGGTCTCTAATGAAATCTCAGAGGTGTAGCTAAAGGAAATAAAGAAAGGATTTAAATACCAAGTCATATAATGTGCAGGAAAAGAGCTGAACTTGAAATAAGTATTGGCTTCAGGAGGTTTGCTTTTTATCTCTTACACCTGTTTTACAGAACGGACGTCATTAGTTCCTGCTGCATATTAATTTCCTCAATATCTTGGGGAATATTAAGAACGAACATGTGGAATTTAATCATCTAATTCCTACCATCACAGAAGGAATTGATATTTTAGTCTCAATAAAAATATTCAAAAAAAAATCTGCTGGTTTGTTTCATTTACTCCCCTTCCCCCAGGACCACTAAATTGTGATAGGCTATGGAAGAAAATGTTAGCAGAGATTAGGTCCCTCTGTGTAGCTAGAAAAGTGGTACATCCCATTTATACCACTTGTTTGGAGTAAAGTGAAGGAGGGGTATTTCTGAGAAGAGCAGAGTTCTGGCCAAAGGGCAACGTGGACATCCTCCATAATGGCGCACGAATAACGTTTAAACCAATCTCATTTTTGAGCACTTACAAACTTTATAAAAATAAAGTACAGTTTTAGGGAGAAGTCTACCAATTAGTCTTAGTTCTGAACTCTGAAGCTTTGCCAGGCAATCCTCCATAACATTACAAGTAATGAGCCTTCAAGCATTTGACATTGCAGGCCATATTTTTTCATCATCGCCTTTACACCTCAGGATACTACGTGTTTTCCTCCTGAATGCACTCTAGCTTAATATTCTGCCTGTTAAAATCGACAAGTTGTGAACAAAATCCTTTATTTGTTGAAAGCAAATATGAATTGGAAAGGGAGGATGACTCGAATACATCTGCAATGACACTATATTTCTCTTCTTACAGATGGAATTTTCACTTACCTTTGAAGCCATATCAGATCCTATCCGTAAAGTTGTTTAGGTTCACACATATCTTCATATCAAAATATATCTTTTTTAATTTCTTAGGAAATATTATCAAGCCAAATCCACATCGTTAATTGGATATTTTTCTTCAAATTAATTTTGTACCAATTCATTTTGTTTGAGTCCATTACTCAATTTTTGGGGTTTTTATATAATCATGTTTAATTGTATCCTTTCATCATTTAACCTTTTCTTTTTTCAAACCTATGAATAAGAATTAGGTGACTTTACATCTAAGAGTATAGCTAATATCTATACTTCAAGACTATATTCTTCTACATAATATTTGAGCATTATCAGCTATATTAAAATGAAGAAAGTACAACTTTAATCCAATCTTATCCATTTTAGCACATTAAACATGTTAAAGTCTTATATAAGATACAAATTCATAGGTGTGCGTGTGTATGTATACAAATATATGTAATTCCACAGATGTAACCATTTTGTAATAGTATGTGATTGAACTACATGTATATTTTAACAGATTTATTCTGGGTCCTATGGTGTATCTCATATTCTAAGTATTTGTAATATATTTCATCGTAGGTAAACATCCAATACATCGAGATGTAATTTAAATAAGTTGCTGTGTTCTGTCCTCTGTAGAAAATCTCCCTCTTTAGATTCTAGCTAGCTATATAACACTCTTCAATTACTAATATATTACACAGAGGCATTCTGCAATCACACGTGCAAGCTATTTGATATACTGGATGTGGAGTTAATATTAATTTGGAAACAACATCACTTAAAATAACGTAATCTCTTATTGAATTCTTTCTTGAATACTGATGGACTTGTTAGTTTTCATATTTATTGCATTCTCTTCAGATCTCAAATACTTTTTTTCTGTAGGATAAATGACATTACCCATCTCAACAATAGCTGAGAATTTTTATAGTATATCTTCTGTGGATGCAGCATATTCTTCTCAAACATTAAGCATAAGTTTATTGAATAAATTTTGTCAAATCACTTTATTATCTAAATTTTACAAGTCCATTAACCTTAAATTATTTTCATTAGGCATACCATATTTTCTGGTCGTTCTTGTCTTTGGGTTTCCTAAAACTGTGTTACCACTGATGAACTCCTATCATATAATCATCTGTATTCAATAATTATTTTACATTTCTGAGCTCATTAGCCACTTTCTTTTGCATCGTGAACTTAAAGATTTCTGAATCTTTAAAAAACTTAAGCCATCTTCAATTTAATCCTCAGCTAGACAATCAGATTTTTATGAATGGGAATGTATTCAATATAGCTGGATAGTTGAAAAGTGAAGGAAAAAAAAGGGGGTGATCGGCAAAACAGAATTGTTACAAACATACAGGTCACATGCAAATACAGACCATTGCATCCAATAACAAAGTTCAAAAGTAGGTGTGTGTGTGTGTGTGTGTGTGTGTGTGTGTGTGTGTGTTTTAAGATTAGCATCTGTATGAAAAATTCTAGAAATGTCCTGGCTGCCTAAGAAATGTTCTGAAACCTTTAGAACACTGAAAAGGAGGCACAGTATGGATTATTTTCCCATTTTTTTCCAACTTTTTTAAAGCTCTTTTAATCACTAATGGTGTTCAGACAGTGCATTTTTCCTTCCCGATTGATTCAGCTTTTAAGCAGTCTTTAGAATTCAAATGAAGTTTGCTATTCTGCTGAGTCTGGCTAAATAGTATTCCTTATGAATCAGTCAAATGCATTCATAAATCATGTAAAAGGAATACCTGCACTTTATATAGTTGCTGAAAGTTCCATCATTAGTGATCATTTATCATCTTATTTAGATTACTTATGAAGGTTTTTTTTGTTGTTGTTGTTTTATCTCAAGTATCCCAGTTTGGTATTTAAACTTTTATAGGGTCAAATATGTACCATTTAAGTATGTGTACCAATTAAGTACTAATTGTCAACAAATGGCTCTATTTGAGGTGAGGAAAATAACATGTCTCTTCCATGATGGTACAGCATGTCCTAGAATGTTCTGATCATCCACATAGGCTGTTGAGTAAGAACTTACAAGATTGGGTATAGGACATCAGTTGGCCTTTTCAATCTGACATATGTGTTTAAATATTTTCTGTCATTTATTAGCTCTGATATGGTTATCCATTTACTTTATTATAAAACAAAGTAGTAACTTGCTCAGTGAATTAGGAGAATTAAATGAGAAATATATCAAAAATCTTGATGTTTAGTGTAAATGTTACTTTATTTCATATTTCTTAGACGTACATGGAGAAAGTTCCCCTTCTGCTCAAGGAGAATAAAAATCCATTTCCCTTTCTGAATTATTAGTTTCCTAGGAATGCCATAACAATGTACTACAAACTGGTTGGCTTAAAGATGCCTGAAATCTATTCTCTCAAAGTTCTGGTATTGATATGGCCATGTTCCCTCCAAAGCCTTTAAGGGACAATCTGTCTCATGCTTTTTTCTTGGCTTCTAGTGTCACTGGTAATCCTTGGCATCCTTTGGCTTATAGCTATCATTTCAATCTCTGTCTAGACCTTCACATGACACTCTTCCCTCTGTGCCTGTATCTGTTTTCCCATGGCCTTCTCTCTTATAAGGGCACACCAGTCATATTACAAACGATGTCATCTTAACCTGATTATATATACAAAGACCCTCTTGTCAAGGAAGCTCACGCTTTCAGGTAACAAGGATTAGGACTTCAAGAGGTTTCTAGAAGGGAAGGCAGAGGACACACACCATTCAACCTATAACACTTGCCATTTTAAGCATATTAAGCATTTTAAGCAATATATTCTCACCCCAGTCAATACTGGAATCTTTCTTGTCAATATACTCTCTACACTCTAATTCAAAAATCAGATAAGCCTCCAAACAGTTATAGAAGTGCTATATTTACCAGTGTATTATTATGTAGAAAGTTTGCTGCTTTATTCATTTTTGAAGCCCACAATGTGGTTACTATAGACAAATCAGAAAAACATGACTCCAGTGTAATTAGCTTATCAAGCTGCGAAGTAGAAATTATATTAAATATTATAGAAACTAAAACTTAGACCCTTTCCATCAACTGTTGATAGGAAAAATAACAAAACATTTTTCCTGCTTTGATATATTGTGTCCTTTGAAGCAACAGTGAAGTGAACCATTAAAGAGTAAAACACTCCATTGAACTGAAAAACAAACTGAATGGGAAAGCGAATGCCTTAGGAAAAAGCAGTTTTGTAATCTCTGCTTTCATGTCTCCTTGTGTCTTTGATGGATGATGAGAAAAGCTAAATTCTAAACAAAAATGCCACAGTGACTGCAATACTATTACTTCTTGTTTTGCATATCAAGAGAAGTTTTTAAAGAATACCCCCAAATGCCAACCAAATGGAAAATGACAGGATAGTGAAAAAAAACACCATATCAAAATTACCATTTTACAGTTCACTTCCTAATGACAAAAGAGACTTCTCTATTTCATGGGCCTTCAATTTACTTGATGAAAGAGAGGAGGGGGGGTTGCTCTTGGATTGCTTATAAGTTGATTGTTTTCCAAGTTTTCAAACATAAAGTTAATTTCACAATAATTCATATTTAATGTGCTTACCCATTTGTGCTATTCGGTTGTGTCATGTTAACAGAAATTGATGTCCTGTTCATAGAAGAAAGGGTACCTTTCTGAAGAAGATAATTCATTAATAAAAGGAGTCCTCTTGGAATGTTTTGGCTGAAAAAAAATTAACTCCTGGCCAAACTTAATTTAAAAGGCAGATATAGTCCTAGAACATATATTCATGACCCAAAACTTGTGACTCACTTAACCGTGAAATCAATAAAAGAATTAGAGCAAGGTAAAGGAATTAAAAGTTCCAAATAGGACAGGAGCAAGTGAAAATATTGAAGAAGGAGACTAGGGCAGACCTGATGATGAAGATAAAATGTGAGCAAGGTAGAAGGTCAGGCAAGTGGCCAAGCAGATCCAAGGCAAGAGCTTCCCAAGCAGAATGATCAGCTAATGTATCCTAAAGCATGAGTGCCTGATTCACACGAAGGAGAGAAAAGAGGCCACAGGAAGAAAAGTAAGGAGAGAGAAGAAGGGAGTACCAAAGAGGTGACAGGCACAAGGCATTGTCGCATCTCACAGACCCCTGGCTATCCCTATGAAAAACCACTGCACAGTGTTGGTGGCAAAGGTGAGGAGGAGAGAGACAGCATGCTCTGTCTCTTGCTTAAAAAGGAGAATTCTGGTTCCTATGATGACAATCGACTGAAGCCATCCTCGAAAAGTAATGACAGTCAGTTAGACCACAGAGTAGGCGGTGAGGAGCACTACATTTCTGGTTATATTTTGAAGACAGGATCGGCATAATTTTGTGACTGATTAGAGGTGGAATGGGAGAGAAAATTGTGTCGGGATGGGGAAGGGTAGTTCTAGTTCTAAAGTTTGAACTTCATCAACTGGAAACATGAAATTATCAACCCAGAGGGTGAGGTGTGCGAATGGATCAAATGTGAGTAGACATACGTGATTTGGGGAGAGGCATATCAGGGACTCAGTTTGGGGTCAGTGAAATTGGATATATCTATGTGTCATCCGTGTAGCAGCACCAAGTGATGTCAGAATGTCGTATCTTGAGCTCATTCTCCGGGTCCTGCCATGGATGGCAGACAGGGAGGAGCGAGGCACAGCAGTGTAAGGTTGGAGAACAGATCAGGCTTCCCTTTTCTACTGAAGGCTGGAAATAATCATGAGCCCAATCTAACCCTGAACAGAGACATAAAGCTGAAATTGAATAAGAGAGAAAAGATTTAAATTTAACTGGATTACACTTTTTTTCATATGCTAAAGGAACTGGAGGTTTTGCTTTAGATAGTATTAACTATGCAGATAAGAAGCACAGAGCATGAGGGAGAGCAACCTTAAAGTATTTTCTAGTTTATACCCCGTCAACATCAAATTATGAAATCACATAAATATGTCTAAGACATGTTTATTATAGTAAAATATAGAGGAGATGTGCAAAAAGTCTATGAAAGCATGGGATTATCAAAAATGCATGTTGCCATCTACAGTCACGGCAAGAATACGATTTCATAATTGGACATGTGAGCAAGATATAATTGAGATACACTGAAATGTGTTTAAGCAGAGGCGTATAGTTCATTGTGATAGCATAAACTGGAAAGAGATATTAAAAATAAAGCAGGGACGCCTGGGTGGCGCAGTCGGTTAAGTGTCGGACTTCAGCCAGGTCACGATCTCGCGGTCCATGAGTTCGAGCCCCGCGTCAGGCTCTGGGTTGATGGCTCAGAGCCTGGAGCCTGTTTCCGATTCTGTGTCTCCCTCTCTCTCTGCCCCTCCCCCGTTCATGCTCTGTCTCTCTCTGTCCTAAAAAAATAAATTAACGTTGAAAAAAAAATTAAAAAAAAATAAAGCAGAAAGTGTGTATTATGGGGATATTTTATGTGGGTGGGAAGAAGTGTCTTGAATTCAATAACAAGGAGTAAGGATGCTATTCTACAGTGATGTCAGACCTATCCTTTCTAATGCAGAATGATATTTGTTACTCCATTAACAACAGCCATTTTAAAAAGCAGGTTTATATGTTTGCAAAACAGAAATTTTGTCCATTTTTAGTAATGGATCAGATGAGATTTGCAGACAAACATCTACTAAAGTACACCTAAAACTACTGGATTGAATGCTAAAAGGGAACATATTTTGTTAAGCATGCGTAAGGTTTATGGTAGAATAAAATAACTGATTGGATATCAGAGAAAGCAAAGCAAAGCAAAAAAAAAGGCTTAATTTTTGGGGGTTGGGGGTACCTGGATACAGTGCAAGTTAAAAGGCTGAAAAGCGCCCCTGGAGAAAAACAACATTAATGGGTAACTAGGGGAATAAAGGCAAAAACAAGCCAGCAAGTGAACAAACATCAACAAAAAATTACTTGTTTGGAGCGCCTGGGTGGCTCAATCAGTTGAGCATCCGACTTTGGCTCAGGTGGTGATCTCACTGTTCATGAGTTTGAGCCCCACGTCAGCTTCTGTGCTGACAGCTGAGAGCCCGGAGCCTCTTTCAGATTCTGTGTCTCCCTCTCTCTCTGTCCTTCCCCCACTCGTACACTCTCTCTCTGTCTCTCCAAAAATGAATAAATGTTAATTTTTTTTAAAACTACTTGTTTGCTGTGAGCAGAAAGAAAACAAACTAAGAAGGCTCTCCTGAGAAATCTTATTTTGAACTCCTATCCTAGATTTGGGGTCATAAACTGAAGTGTAAGTTCCCTGGCTGGTGTGGTAAAAAGAAGAAAAATTATTTCACATACAAAGATCTATCGTTGCTTCGCCACTGGATCCATGGAAGAACCATGTGCAAATGCTCACAGACAAGAGTAACAGTGTCCTTGGATAAAAGCCATAAAGTCCCAAGAAATTCCAACTCAACTACATACCCCTGAAAAATACTGAGAAAGCCAGCCAATGTGGATGAAATTAAACCCTGCAGAATCAGATACAGAAGTTTCATAAATATATATATATATATATATATATATATATATATGAGGGCCAAATACAACAAACCGTGAAGATTTAAAAAGTAACAAGAACTTCTAGAATTGAATAGATACACATGGGGGAAGGGAGTTCAATTTATGTTCTATTTCTGGTTATGACACACAAGGGTGTAAAAGCCCTCTATTTCTACTAAAAACAGAACAAAAACAAAAACCAAACCCATGGAATCACTACATAAACCAATCATTATTTGGTACAGATGGAATGCTTTTGTTGCTCCAAAATTCATGTGCTGAAACCTAGTTCCCTGATGTAATGGTATTAGGAAGTGGGACTTTGGGAACATAATTAGGTTATGGTGGTCAATGGTTTCTCGGTCAGTGAGTTCAAGCCCCACATCCGTCTCTCTGCTGTCAGCGCGGAGCCCACTTTGGATCCTTGGTCTCCCTCTCTCTCTGCCCTTCCTCCTCTGCTTGCATTCGCTTGTGCTCTCTCTCACTCTCTCACTCAGAAAAATAAAGTTAAAAAAAAAATAGTCTCCAGAGAGTTCCATTGTTCTTTCCTCCATGTGAAGACACAGCAAGAAGACCATCTGTGAACCAAGGATCAGGCCCCCCATCAGACATTGAATCTGCCAGCACCTTGATCTTGGATTTTCCCACCTTCAGAACTTGGCCCAGAGGGACCAAGACATTATTCTTTAAAGCCATCAAAGTACTATGCACACAAAATGACATGCCTCAACTTTCATGCTTCAGCCTTTGTAAGTGAGCAAGTTACAGCAGACACTTTGATATCTGGTACCAGTTGCCAAGGTCTCGGGCAGGGCAGGTAGAATAAGCTGGCTAGAGAAGTACAGTCTTTGCTCAGGTGAGGGGAAGCCATAAAGTGCTGGAGCACTGAATTTTGGTTTTGAAGGAGACACTCACAAAATGAAACTATTTTTCAATTATTTTCAATAATTGTCTTATGCAGAATATTGTCAAGAACACAGATAAGGGGTAGGGGGTAGAGATAGAAAGCATATTGTGAACTCACAGCCTCATACTCTCACATGGATAGGTTCTTATGGTCCTATGGTTTGTTTCTCATATTCATGTCCATGTGGTTTGCCGGGACAATAAAATATTTGCCACTCCTCCCACACAAAGGTTTTGGTTTTTTTTTTTTCCTTTTCCCTTGAGTCTTGGCTGACCTTGTAATAGTTTGTCCAGAACACTGGCACCATTGTGTTAGTTCTGGACCTGAGTTTTAAGAGTCCTGGCAGTTTGTTTTCAACTTCTCAGACAGGGATTTACCTGTGAAGAGTGTTGGCTTCCCTGGGTCAGAGGACAAGAGGAGAAGGTGATTTGGAAGCTCCCACGTTTTCCTGTTGAAACAACAGACATACCAATATGTTACCTTGGATTGTGAGTGCTACTCACGCTTCTAGGTGACAGTGACCCCATGGTGACTCAAGCCAAAACTAGCAGAATATCTCCTTACCTGAACCCAGCTCATAGTGCAGAATCATGAGCAATATGTGTTTTGTTTGTTTGTTTGTTTATTCGAGAAAGAGAGAGAGAGAGAGCAAGAGCATGAGCAGGGGAGGGGTCAGAGGGAGAGAGACAGAGAGAATCTCAACAGGCTCCACTCCGGGGGGTGGGGGGCTCGATCCCACGACCCTGGGATCATGACCTGAGTCGAAATCAAGAGTCTGCGCTCAACCCACTGAGTCACCCAGGCACCTTTAAGTGACTTTTAAGTCACTAAATTTGCAAATAGCGTTTTACATGTCTTTTGACAATTTAAACGCTGTCTTTGCAGAGCTATGAAAGGCTTTAGGTCCTGCACATTCAATTTTTAATCACAAAAACTTTTGGGTGGCATGTTCATTTCTTGTACCTTTGAAGTCTTTCTAGGTTTCTTTTTTTTAATTTAATTTTTTTTCAAGTTTATCTATTTTTAAGAGAGAGAATGAGAGCATGAGCTGGGGAGAGGCAGAGAGAGAGATACAGAGAGAGAAACACAGAATCCAAAGCAAGCTCCAGGCTCCAAGCTTTCAGCACAGAGCCTGATGCAGGGCTTGAACCCATGAACCATGAGATCATGAACGGAACCAAAGTCGAAGGCTTAACTGACTTGAGCTAGCCGGGCACCTCTGTCCCTCTAGATTTCGAAACTGGTCCTCTAAGGCCATGGATCTATCTTAGAAGTTCTCTCATTTTAACAATAGGTGCAATACTAACAAGGAAAGGGAACTTCTGTGTCTACTAATTGATACAGATGGATGTTTACTGTTCTAGTATCTTAGTAAATCAGAGCCAAAAGCAGATATTGTTGCTTCAGGAGAAATCCCCATGGCATCATTAATTCCTAAGTGCTCATCAAATATTTGTTTTATTTTTCCAAGTAGTCGGCTGCTTTTTCTTTTTCTTTTAGTTTATATATATATATATATATATATATATATATATATATATTTAGACCCACAGACCTCTTTAGAGCATACTTTTAACAGAACACCCATTAAGATCTGAGGCCAGGGTCAGATTAGGCCGTTACTGAAATTTTGAGTAGGATTTCAGTCACTGTCTTGTCAAGTTTCCTGATACTGGGAAAGATCCATGTGATTAAGTCAAGGCTGATCTGCCTACAGACTTTTTTTTAGTTTCACTTCGGGTTTTAGGGATTTCTTTTTTTATTATACCTTTGAGATATTTGAGTCTCAGAGCGAAATATTACCTAGGTATGGTATTCCCTCTGGTCAATGAGTTTCCTTAACAAGGCTAATGCAGGCGGACTCTTGTGAGTATTGAAACTGGACTATGTAACGAAGGAAGCTCATTTTGTAACAGCAGTCTACACAGCCTTGAGGGTTAGCGTGCTTTAAGCTTACCTGCTCCTTGCTTGATGACTTAAGTCCCTCGTTCTGTATCAGAACTAACCTACTTCCCTTGAGATCCTTAGACCACTGGCCTTGAGGAATGAAGAATCAAATTTTCCCAGAAGAGAAAGAATGGCTACATTGAAAACAGCTACCACTGATTCCAGCAAGTCTGTCCAGGGTCATGTTGACATACGACTAACGTCCTGGCCACCTGCTTCTCCTGCACATAGCCCTGTTCTCTTTTCCCACACCTTAAAACCCTCCGGCTCCCCCTTGATGGGGAAGGTACTCACTGAGACGTTAATCCACTATCTTCCCAGGTTGCCAGCTTCCTGGTAAAGGTTTTCCTACCATCACTTGTCTCTTGGGTACTGATTAGTCCAGGACCCACCTGTCCGGTAACAATCTGGTGACACAGTTGGTGATTTGCCAGAGTTTGCTAGATGTTGCCCACAGTTTCAACATCAGCACATAACAATTCCTCCCTCTCGACACTTCTCCTAATTTCAAAATCTGTGGAGAGTAGAGAGCGATGCTGCGGATTATTTCAGTGAAGAGCAATTCAAGTTTGAACTAGCAGGGGCTGGTATAACCACCCTGGTCAGGGTAGTTGCAAATCTGGATACTTATTTTTGCATGTCAGTCTTTCCTCAGGCTCCAGGAGGAAAACATACTGAGAATCAGCCCTGGTAACATCCTAACTCCTACAGAACTTTAAGTCTACCTATGATTTTATTCTCAAGAGATGGGATTTCTTTGGAGGAGAGATGGCAGGTCTGGCTCATGGGATTCTATTAGAAGACTTAGGACACTCTACTGCTGTCTGCGAATAATTTTGCAAGTTCCCAGAGAGGCATAACTCAACTCTCACACATAACACACTCAAAGTGAATTATTCTTGGCTCTCAAGAATTCCTAGGTAGTCCATGACTGTGTGTGTGTGTGTGTGTGTGTGTGTATGTGTGTGTGTGTGTGTGTGTGTGTCCCCACTCCTTCATTCATGTAAGGAAATTTACTCCTCATTCACTCTATATGAAATGAAAAAAAAAAATCTTTTCTTCTAATTTTCTGATTTTCTTCAATTTATTTGGAGGAAATAATGTACTTTTGGTTCCTCTAATTTTTCCTACATATTATACCTTTTTAGTCTGTATTGCGGTGGAAGAATTTTAAATAAATTGAGGCTATAACAGACACAGGTAGCCCCTTACCGAAAATCATGCTTCTGGAAAATGTTTTCTTATGTTAGGTGTTGACGAAATCCGTATTAACAGTCCATGCATAATCCCTTTATTGAGAAATAGGTGGCAAGATACCGAGATCTCAAATTGCAGGAAAAAAACTGATTTGCTTTGCCTCTTCACTGTATTACCGACAGGGTGAGGTCATGGAAATTGAAGTGTGTAAAAATCGGAGGAAAAGTGCATAAATTATACATACATATAAAAAGCTAAACTCAAAAATATTCCAGATTATACCTGAAGCCAATATGTAACCTATACGTCAATTAAAAATAAAAAAGAGAGTTTTGATTATGTGTTTTTTTAAAAGAGGGGGAATATTTTAAAAACGTTGATGTGTACAATTGAGGATATAAATGTATAAAGTAACATTCTGATAATAATCGTGTATTATTCATGTGATTCTTTACGTTATATTTTATAAACTTGCAGAGTTTATAGGTCAGATGCTTGCATTCCAAACAAGTAAGTACTTATTTCATCAATTTCTCTTATATAATAAGCAGATTTTTCGCAGACCTTTGCTTCAGCATGATTTGGCAGCTAATAAAGTCTGAATGTTTATTTGTTGTTTGTTTATACTTAGGTTAATGTGTCAAATAATCATCTTCCCATTTGTAAATAAGCATATAATTGCTCAGTATCTGAATACAGCACCTTTAGTCTCCAGAGAGTAGTAGAAAAGCTAACTGAAGTTAATCATCCCAGATCAGACCGTCAACAGAATTTTAGAAGGAAGGGTAAATAGTGTGAGGCAAAATAAGATTAAAATCTTTCATGTCATTGGAGGGAAGTAAAAATTGTTTAAATTACTTTGGGTGACATATAGATCTATGCAACCCCAAAAATGACTATTAATGCAATCAGAACCTCTAGAATTAGAAATATCACGAGTACCTTTCAAATCAAGGTTTTTCAAAAAAAACCTTTTCATTTTATAAATTACAGAGAGTTTCATTCATTTAGTCACAAATGAAATTAATAGGAAAAAAGAAAGTATAAATCAGTAAATACAGATGGAAGGAACTATTTCAAATATTTAAAAATGTAAAAAATATATATTCTACTGTCTTTCCCTAATGAAAGATTTATGTGCTCAGTGTTTGACAGGAAATGCAAAATTCAACTACAGGGTCTGCCTAGTTTTCACAGAACCACACTGACTGGAAGTTGTGCATATTGGAGTTGTATCCTCCAGATATGCCCAAGTGCCAGTTAACAAGGTTCTATGCCAAGTGAAAACTGCCTGTATATATATGTGTATATATACCACTCATTAAAAAATACATGAATTGTAAAACTAAATGTGTATAAATATATGCCTTGCAAATACTTAAGTAACAAAATTAATTACAACGAACCTACAGGTAACAATACAAACACCATCCAAAGGTCAAAAACAGAGCGTTTAAAGGCAGACCATTTGTAGCCATAGCTATTTGTTTGGGAAACATTATAGCAGCCACATAAGCAAATCCAAAGATAAGCAAGGAAGAATTGGCAGATACATTACCATTTGGTCTTTGTCACATAATTTAAATTAAGTAATCAATAATTATATACAAGAACTGAATGATATTATCAATAAGGTTGATTAAATTCTATCAGTAGAAATCTCCTAGAAAGACAACATGCAGCCTCGTGTAGTCAATAAAAACCTAAAATAGTCATGTGAAAGACTTTATGATCTTAAAAATCAAGGTGAACCAGACAGGAATTAAATTATCAGATTACAGTATTATGAAACAGAACACTAAAAGGTTTTTTTTTTATTTTTAAGATAAGAATTTGAATTATTTTATTCATTTATTTTTAATTTTATGTATTTATTTTGAGAAAGAGACAGTGGGGAAGGGGCAGAGAGGGATAGAGAATTCCAAGCAGGCACTACACTGTCAGTGCAGAGCCCAAAATGGGGCTCTAACAAACCATGAGATCATGATCTGAGCCGAGACCAAGAGTCTGATGCTTAACTGATTGAGCCACCCAGGCGCCTCAGAAAACTAAAAGTTTTAAGCAACAACAACAAATGTGGTTAAACATGTGAAACAATATCGACCACTATGTTAAGAAAGCAAATCATCAAAGACATCTAAAAATCATTGTGTTAAACGCCATTAAGCATCTTAAAATCCAAGAATATAAAGCAAGAACGGAGGCAGTTTAAGTAGTTAAAAATATTATAGAACTTAATACAATCAGGAGGAAATTGGTATGCAATTGAAAAATAGATAAGATCAATGCAATACAAAACAACGATACTTTGTATAATTAATAGTGAATCCAATAACAAATACTTAAATTTTAAAAAATCTGGAAATGCAATTGCCTTCTAAGAAATACAACTTATGTTTTATCCTCATATGTTTGGAGATTAAAGGGATGTTCTAAACTTAAGACAGTTAAAGCTTATTTTAATCCTGCCTTTTGAGTTTGGGCAGCATGTTGTCCAAAAACATGACTCTTAATCAGCTGAATTGCAGCTAGTTCCAGGAACCTATAACCACAGTTATTTGCTGGTCATAGGTCTCAATTTATTTTTGTCCCTTTGATTCCTGCTGTTATAGACTACCTTCCACTTCCACCCCCAAATATGTATGGTTGAAATCTAATCTCCAGTGTAATGGTGTTTGGGGTATGACCTTTGGGAGGTGATTAGGGTAAAGCACTCGTGAATAAGATGAATGTTCTTATTAATAGGATCAGGAAAAGCACCCCAGAGAGAGAAAGAGAGAGAGAGAGAGAGAGATCACTCATCATGAAGGGGCACAGAGAAAAAGCCGCTAAGAACTAGGAAGCAATGTCACAAGACATGTGGGTTTCCCAACCTACAGAACTATGAGAGATAAATTGGTTTATAAGCCACCCAGTCTGTGACATTCTGGTACAGCGGCCTGATGGACCCAAACATGCCACCCAGCCCCCTTGAACTAATGATGGCAATCTTGAAGTCACATGTCTGGAATAGGAAGACTACAATCTTAAAGTCTTTTGTGGCAGGGCTAAATATAAATGGGACTGTACCATCCAAAAGCTTTTAAAATGGCAATTCAAAATGCCACCAGTGGCTCAAAAGTACAAACTTCCAGTGATAAGTATGTACTAGGGGTATAATGTACAGCATGAGGACCGCAGCTAACATTGCCATATGACACGGAGGAAAGTTGCTAAATCTTGAATCTCATCAAATTGTGTCCACTGTATTCTTTTCTTTTCCTTGTGTCTATATAAGAAAATAGATGTTAGCCGAACATGTTGTGGCAACTCTTTCAAAATATATATAAATCAGACCATCATGCTATACATCTTGAACTTATAGTGATGTTGTCATTTATTCATCAATAAAACTATAAGAATATAAGAAAAAGTAACATGGCATTTCTACTACTTGAAGTCTGAAAGAATCATGCCTTACCAATCCTTCTCATCAAATTTCTTGAGTTTCTTTGTCACTTTATTATTATTTCATAAAACCAATTCTTCCCTATGTAGGTCCTGAAAACAATATCTTTGAGGCTTCAAATATCCTGACATGCTCTATTTTCTGTCCTATCAGTTTGTAAATAAACCACATATTGTCTGGGCTCACATCTTTCTACTTTAGTTAAAAGCAGCCAGTAATCATCTACATTTCTAACAACCTGTTTTCCAACCCCATTCTCAAATCAAGAAACTCAGAAAAATCTTAGTTAAATATCAAACAGGATAATGTTTTTTCCAAAGGAGATAATTTTACCAAGTATTTTGCTACTACATAGCATGGATCGATTAAGATTTATATATTCATATCCTGAAAGAAAATACCAATCTCCGGACCGGAAAAAAGACCATTTACAAAGCATCATGTGTTGGTTTCCCGCACACATTTCTCCACCGGGTAAGGTGATGGGAGTCAGAGGTGCACCTGTGTAAGCAGTCGTGCACAGTAGGAGAAGAACCTCAAAATTATGAGCCTTGGTTCTTAGGTAGAGCTGCCAGAGTAACTGCCTGTCTTCCTCTCTGGAAATAAAGACCTTACCTTTTGCTCTAAAAAGTAAGAAAACACCACTAGGAGAAAGAAAAAAGATATCTCTGGGTTTATTACTCTGGAATGTGACAAATATCTCCAGGGGAGAGGAGGACAGTGGGGTACGAAAGGCAGAGATAGGCTCTGTATCTATTGTAGTTGTCTATTTCCATTGCTCGGAAGGCCTAGATAATGCAGAAACATTGAGAAATACAAGAATTTTCTTCCATTAGGTTCTTCATCTTTCCGATATCTCCTACCACTTCCTCCCTCTAGACCAATGCCCTACAGTTCGGGTTTTATTTAAGGCAACCATCTACTTCATTGTATCAGTTTCTGCATGTGGTAAGGGGATCATAACAGTTTTAAGAGATGAAGGAAACCATGCAAGTCAACTAAATAGAGATTTCTTGTTTGTATCAATTCAAGACAGAGAGGAAGGAAGTGCCCCAGTTTCATGAATTATTCGGGCCCTCCGTATGGTCGTGTCTGCCATCTTCAAGGATTCTAAGATTCTCAGGGGTGTCAACACACAGCAGGGTGCTGGGGGGAAAGAACTGTGTGTGGGAGAATATTTGGTCCAGGTACAGAAGTAATACACAGGATGTCCATACACATACATGGAATTAAAGTAAGTCACATTGTCATATCTAACTACAAGACAACTTGGAAAATGGGGTCTTGCTTTGTCTTTGTGAAGAAAAGACAGGTCTGCTGAACACCCGTCCAGTCTCTGCTGTATTTCTATCTCTACTTCCGCATTTGCCTTATTCTAGGTCTATTCTCAACATCAGTTCTTGTTCACAATATACAGTCAAACTTGCTACCTGGTGATTTCTGAGTATTTTCCAAAGATCTATTTTGTTTTAACCTCCATTTGTGTTAGTTTCAGATAAAACTCTTGTCATAAGAAGATTTTGTTACATTTTTCTAAAACATTAATCCATTAGAATAGATTGCTTTTGGAGTCTCTTTTTTTTATTTTTTTAAAAATTTTTTTTAACGTTTATTTATTTTTGAGACAGAGAGAGACAGAGCATGAACAGGGGAGGGGCAGAGAGAGAGGGAGACACAGAATCTGAAACAGGCTCCAGGCTCTGAGCTGTCAGCACAGAGCCCGACGCGGGGCTTGAACTCACAGACCGTGAGATCATGACCTGGGCTGAAGTCGGTCGCATAACTGACCAAGCCACCCAGGCGCCCCTGGAGTCTCTTAATACTTTCCTCCATCTTACTATACTCACCCTCTGCCATCAAGCTCTGGTTCCCCCACAACCCCCCCCCAAAAAAAAAGTAGGCTACTTAAAAAAATCTTAAAGCTTTTCTATAAGATTAGAACTACTTTGTGTAAGAATATATTGGTTTTTTTTCAACGACATTTTAGCACTTGAATACAAAATGTGTTTAAATGTACAAAAAACATTTTCATCTAGGTGAATATATGGCTCTATTTTTAGGCACACAAAAGCAGTCACAGATATCCCTACCTTCTCAGCTACCGAGGCACCTGTCCAGAATACAGGAAGAATCAACATGTTTGTCATTTCCAATGGACATGGAAATGCTAGACAATATAGCATTATTCAGATGATCAACACTTGGGTTATTTAAACAAGTGGATAAATGAATGAAAAGCCATTTAGTGGCTGCACAGGAAGTTTATCTAATTTGGTGTAATGGATATCCTGGGCGGGAGTGGAAATGTTAAAAGGAAAGTTTGTTCTGTCCAGGGATGCTGTCCAGCCTAGATGTGCAGTCTGGACAGACGCTGGTGGCTCCAACAATCATAAACTGGCTTCCCAACTCTCCTTTCTTTCTTCCTTCCTTCCTTCCTTCCTTCCTTCCTTCCTTCCTTCCTTTTCTTATACTTTTTAAATGTTTATTTACTTGAGAAAGAAAGAGAGAGAGGCGGGGGGAGGGGCAGAGAGACAGGAAGACCCAGAATCCAAAGCAGGCTCCAGACTCTGAGCTGTCAGCACAGAGCCTGATGCGGGGCTAGAACTCACAAACTGCGAGATCATGACCTGAGCTGAAGTCAGACGCTTAACCAACTGAGCTGCCCAGAAGCACCCCCCCTCCCCTTTCTAAGGGTCCAAACAATTTAGTGCAAAATGAGAAAAGAAATGTTAAAAATTACTAAATATTTTCCTGAATTATAAAACAATACCTTAGTTCTTTTGTGGAAGTGTACTAATGTTTGCTTAAATTTGTTACAAAATAATGAATGTGACATCTCAATATAATGTAGTAGTCTGGATAGGATCCTGGAACAAAGGGTATTAGGTGAAAACTAAGGAAGACTGAATAAAAGAATACATGTATATTAGTAACAAATGCACCATGCTGATAAAAGGTGTTAATAGGGAAAATTAAATGTGAGATATATGGAAGCTGTTTTCTTCTCAATTTCAAGAAATTTATAACTGTTCTAAAAAATCTACTTATAAAAATAAGAATAAATAAATAATAAAATCTATTTAAAAATACACAAACTATTAAACTTAATGAATACTTGCTGACTCTAACCCTTGACCAAAGTAGAACAAAATTTTTAAATATAACAATTGATAATACCTAGGATCATCATCATCAATGTCACAATAGAAGAAAGTAAAATTAGTGTTAGTTCACACCTGGAAACTCAAGTGTGAGGGTAAAAAAGCTATCAGCACTGATTGGCCACTAGTAATTTCTGTAGATTCTCCCATAAAAAAGAACTAGAATATCACCCTGATACTTCAACCTAGGAATTGCTTGCTGTTTCAGAGTCCTGGGTGATAAAGACAAACAGATCAATCGTATCAGTGTATGAGGAAACTTCACAGCTTAACACTTTTATCTTAGTTTTAAAAATTACAGCTATTTGGGAACACTTGGCTGGCTCATCAAGAGCATGAGACTCTTGATTTTGTGGTCATGAGTTCAAGCCCCATGTTGGGTGTAGAGATTACTCAAAAAAAAAATTAAAAAGCTAGTTAAAACTCTAAGAGCAAAAGTCTTAGGCTTGTACATAAAAATGCTGAGGAAGAAATTCCATTAGCACATTCCTCCTGCTTGACTTGATTCATATGAATAAGCTGAGACAAATCTATGTAGCAGATGGAAGTATGGATGGAAGAGTAGAAATACAGTACAAATATGGATGTCCCCAACATGAAGAAATTCTAGCAAAGAAAACTTGTACTCTTTTACCATAGAATCCTTCATGGTTTCCTCATTTCAGTAGACATTTTTTCCAGTTCATCCCACATCTTAGCAGTTTGCTTATACTATATAGCTTATACTAAATGCTTCTCAAACACCTGACTTAAAAAAAAAGATATTACAAGAAAGTTACAGTGGGAGTGGTCATTTGGGGGAACTATTCAGGTTTAGAGTTTCACTCTCTAGGATCAAGTTCTGTGGATGCCTTATCTACATCTCATTAGCTTACCTTACAGTTCACCTGCAGTTTCTGTGACTGGTTCCCACTCACGGTAAGGGCTTGCTTTCAACCAAGCTCTTGGTTTCTTTTTCTGAAGTTGCCTCTGTTCCCTGAGAGGCAGACTGAAATTTCCAGGGGGGGATGTTCATACCCTCTGTAGTCACCTTCAACAGTGAGAGCGACGAGCTAGAGGGTAAATATTCCAGAGCCTCCAGTGCCCACGCAGGAATGTACTCATTACAATTTTACAGGGTCCCCTTCCTTTCCCGCCCATTCCTCCCTCATTCAGTGCTTCCCAGGATTACTGCCAAAATAAACTAATTGAACCATAATCCTTTCTTTAAGGTGTTTCTTGTAAAACATGAATTTACATACATCTGCACTACTAAAAAGGGTAAGACGCTTTAGATTTCTACAAAGCATTGCATCCTAAGCTATGATTGTGAATGTATTTTTATATAGGATTGATACAAGAATCACCTACCAGGAAAAATAAAATAAAACAAATAAATAAAATATTTTAAATAAACAAACAAATAAACAAATAAATAAATAAATAAATAAAATGCAGTAAACAACATTGGCAAAGATGACCTAAGAATATTCAAAAATAATGAAACATAAAAACTGACCTCAATTTTAATTAGTCTGTCAGTCATATACTAACTCTTCAAATTTATTCTTTGTTCTTTTTAATCTATTATTCAAAATACATGAAGACAAAAAAGAAGACTTAAGAGTAAAGATATTTTACGTATCCCCTACTTTCAAACAGAAGGAAAATCCACAAAAACAATACACAGAATTCAATTATAATTGTGGTTATATTCATAAGCCTATAGGAAAGCATATTTGTGGAAAAATCAACAAACATCGATTTATATCTTATTTGAAGGATTATATGAAAAAAAATTAAAAATATAGTAATAATCAGTATTATAGTCCTTCATCTTTACTTTCTTGTTACTGATAACTTTTACGACCTATTAATGTTTTTATATTTACCACCTGTTTGCAACATATAGTTGTTGTTTTTGTTTTTTTAAAGATTTTAGTTTTTAAGTAATCTCTACACCCAACATGGGGCTTGAATTTCCAACCCAGAGATCAAGAGTCACATGTTCCACTGACCAAGCCAGCCAGGCACCTCTGGATTTTATAGTTTGTTATTGTTGTGGTTGTTGTTGTTTTACATGAGAAAAACACCAACATGGGAACTGACTTTATTAGAGGAACAGTGAAAGGTCTAAAGTTCTGTTAGAAACAAAAGGAATAGTAACTTTCAGAAAAGATGATAATTTCACAGAACTTCTGGAAAATTATATGTTTAAAAGAAAAATATGATGAAATTCAACAGATTTTGTACTGTTGTATCTAAAGGAAAAATAAGGGCCCAAAACGCAGTGTGATGAAGCAGAAGTGAGGTGCAAACTGTGTTGCCCGAAGCCATGAATGGAGTCATTCTTTATACCAGTGGCAACACAGAAAATGGTTTTTAGTTATCAGCTGATTGGGGATTGGTTTATTAACATTTGTATCAGAAAGATTTTGTGAGGTGTTCATCGGAGAAACTATGGCTACAAAAAGTAATAACTTCTCTCATTGAATTTTGTGGTGGTTCTATATAAATAAAATTTGAGGTAGTGACTGGGTGACTCGGTTGAGCGTCCGCAACTCTTTATTTTGGCATGGCATCATGGACTGTGAGATCAAACCCTGTGTCAGACTTCACTCTGGGTGTGGATCCTGCTTAAGGTTCTCTTCCCCCTCTCTCTCTGTCCTTTCCCTGCTCTCTCTCTCTCTCTCTCTCACACACACACACACACACACACACACACACACACACACAAATTTCCAACTCTTGTATTTTATCTAGTATTATTGTTGCCATTTCATACTTTGGAATACTAGGAGCTCTGGGGCATAAAAACTTAACAATGAGACTGGAACTCCTTTCTTCTTACTTCCTGTGATCCCTGGAATAAAGAAACACCAAAGAAGCCTTCTAATAAATGTGCTAAAAAACATACTTCCTCATAGACATACAAACAGCATTTATAGCATGAAGGAGAGTTATAATCTAGAACATGTTTTTAACAATCTAGATCTGATCTCTCTAGGTTACTTATTGTAATTAAACTTGGAGTTTGGGGATTTTCAGAAATTGGAACTGTTGCCTAAATAGAAAATGAAACCAGTGAGATGCTGATTCTTTGATGAGATATAAGGTATTCTATAATGAAATGGATTACCTTGTGAAACAATGTATACACATAACTTATTCCAATCCCATGCCATATTAAATCTGAAACAAGGAAGCTTCCCAATGTTATAGAGAAATAAATTCTGGGGGAAGCTGCACATGAATGTCTCAGTTTTCATTCAATGAAAATTTCACCTTTCTTATATTATTAGTAAATTTGTCACTGTTTTCAATCATAATATTATTATTCATGTAAACTTAATTTGACAATTCAATTTTTTGTGTTACCTTATAATTTTAGGAAACAGTTTTTGTTCCATTAGAGAAAAATGGGATACTTGGTCAAAAGACATCTTGTAATCATTTGCTATTAGAAAGATCTGCGGGTATTAAAAAAATCCACTTCCTAGGTAAAGTCCTAACATCATGGCATTTAAAATTAAGTGACTAGGATACTAAACGTGTAAAATGAAGCACAGTTAGAGTAAGGAAGGAATAGGAAGTGTTGGCCAGGTCAAGGAAGGCCTCTTTAAAGTAGATATTTCTTTGATTTATTCAGAAATTTATCTAAATGAGCAATGTATCTTTCTGAGCACCAGAATACTAGGCAGAGAGAAGAGAGTCCATTAACTGAGGCGAAAATGAGTTTGTTGTATGTGTTTGAGAAATAAGAATGTTAATGTCTTAGATTTTGCTTTGAGGAAACCCAATGTAAGACAAAGGCTTGCATTCACTTGGAAATGATGTGCTGATCAAGAGGCCGGAAAGAGTGAAACTGGCAAGTATACAAAACTAATTCAAGGGTGTTATCAAGCTGATCACTGTTGTGGTAAAAATGGGGTTCAATCCTATCAGGGAGCTTCTTATGAGCCATGTAAAATGGATCTCAGAATTTTCCACAGAGGAACTCAGAAGAGACAATTTAATCCACCAGTTAACTCTCTAATCTTGATGCTCAGGAGGATAGTTTCCTTGAGATTATCTCTGATGATAAATATTGACCTCCTGGCCTCCTCTGCTTTAAAATTCATGCCAGATGGTACTAGGAAGCATAGTCCCATGGCAGTACCTTCTGATGTCAACCTTGGCCTAAAAGGAAGCATTGATGAGCTTTCCAGAAAGGTCAGTGTCTCCCTTAGCAATTTCTTATTGGTGAAAGAGATTTTCTGGGAGACATTCAGTGGTAGATTGATCTCACATATTGGATCCTTTCTGTATTGCTCACCTACATAATTCTCCTGACATTGTTGTAAATATTCTATTTACTCACCATAGACAAGTATTTTCAAGATTTAAAAAGCAATTTGAAGCACTATCTTCTGGTGTTCCTGCCAGAACATTAAACATGGAGTCACAGCAGAGGACCTCCAAGAAGCTATGTATTTAGTAGTCCCAGCCCAGATCTCAACTCCCAGATAACACTCCAACATATGTTCCTTAATACTTTCCAATTTATTAGTCAGTTGTTTTAGTCACTTGAATGTGTTTCTCTTTTTTCTCCTGGAGAAACTATTTGATAATTAATTATCTTGTCTTAGCTCTGTTTCACCTGCCCCTACTCACAGATCAGGACATGAAGAGAAATGGAGGCAAGTATTGAATAATCCAAGCATCATCTTCCAAGACCCTTGAGCCATAAGAGCCTTTATATGAAGAAAGGATTTATCATGGGGGAGGGAGTGGCTTCTTCCAAACAAGATACTGAAGATGAATATAGAGATTCAAAATCATCAAGCTCTTTTACTTAATAACTCACAATCTGGGTCTCTAGAATTTTCTTTACTTTAAGTATGGTCTCTCTTCTTGGGCATAGGAAACCCATAGAGACTCTTTGTTCTATATCTTTTCTAGTTCAAGAATATTTATATTGAAATTCTGGATCTGGTTTTCATCAATGTCATCTCTATTCTACTAGGAGGATTGGTAGCTGGCTAATTTCAATTTTTTTCTATGAACTTCTAAAAATATTAACAAAAGTTAGCTAATTGTACAGTCTTTAATATTATCATTGTTCCTATATTAATAAAGTGTATTTTACAAACCGACATTTCATGTTATAGTTGCACATATTCCAATCCATCTCTTATAGAAATCTTAGTTATGATTCTATTACATGTCAATAGTTATCACCAATCCACTTAACCCTGGCAATAGGAGATTCTGAAGTAACATCACTCACAGAAGAAAAACATTGCTGGTATTCCTAATTGTCTTAATCAGGTTTACCCTGAAAGAAGAGAGCTTGATAAATGGTTTGTGTGTAGGAGAGGTAGGGGGAAGAGGCTAGGAAAAATGTAATAATACAAGAGGAAGGAGAGTCAGTCAACGTAAGGCTAAGTAGTTTTGTTATCCTAATAGGCAATTGAGGCATAATCCTTGTAGGAACTTCTAAGGAGCAGTATAAAGTATATTTCAGAATTATCCAACTAGAGCTAGAATAATGTTATAAACATGATTCTCATTGTCACAGGTTATAGCATGAAGTGTTAAAAATTAGTGTGTTTATACAAACATACACAAACGATGACTGAGTAGCTTCTGTGTGTATCCGGGTAAAGGCAGAAGAGGATTTGGGGGCTATAAAGTGACATGTGTGGTAAAACTGAAGCAAATAATTGACAGATTATCTCTGCATGCAGCTAATTGCTAATGCAAGAGGTGTCCAGTTGAGTGAATGTGACTGGAGGAAGTTAAACAAGCAAAAAAGTATCACAAAATGAGATTGGGAAGTACAGAATGGGGGAGAGCCACATGACATCCACATGACTCTTCCTTCATACATTCATAACCTTCCCCACAAGAATGGTGCATTTTTTTACAAAAATAGTATGAACCTATACTAAAATGTCAAAATCACCCAATATTCACGGTTTACATTATAGTTCACTCCTGGTTGTATATTCTATAAGTTTAGACAAATGTAAAATTATATATCCATCATTAGATTATCATTTAATGATTTTTAAATATTGAACTGGCCTTACATTCCAGGTTGAATCCCTCTTGGTGAGATGTATACTCTTTTTTATATGTTGATGGGTTAGATTTGCTGATATCTGGGCCTGGTGCTTTCTGTTCTGGAAAGTTATTGACTAAATTTTTTTGATATAAGCCTGTTCAGATAATGTGTTTCTTCTTGTGTATTGGCAGATTAGGCCTTTCAAAGAATTGGTCCGTTGTATCTGCGTTGTCAAATTTGTAGATGTAGAGTTATTCATAGTACTTTATTATCCTGTCGATGTCCTTTGGATCTGTAGTGATTCCTCCTTTCATTTCTTTCATTAAGAATTTGGATCCTTTGTTTTTATCTTAGTTAACATGGCTAAAGTCATATCAGTTTTATTTATATTTTCAAAGAATCACTTTTGTTTTCCTTCATATTCTTTACTGATATATGACCTTTGGAGGTCAGGCCAACATGTGAAGTGGAGAAAAACTAAAACCTGAGTATGACTGAGGTGTTTTTGTTTTTAGGTTTTTTTTTTCCACTATCTCTTTCAACTGGGTGATTTCTGAAGTCATACTAGCATGTAGAAGATTGGCAGTCATATGGGAATGTTGGATTTGATTTTTTTTAGACCTGTGAAAGATCTTATTTGATTGACATCCAAATACAAATGTTGTATTTGGAAAGTTATATACATAAATAATAAGGAGAAATTATGGTTTGCTATATAAATTCAGGAGGAATCAATGAATACAAGTAACAGAAAGCCATCAGAATTTGAGATCATTTGGAAGGTAGTGAGTGTAGGGATTAAAGGGAAGTTCTGAAAATTCTTGAAAACACCAGTGTTTCTGAATCAAAACCAAATTCTAGCACTTAGATGTTGTAAAGAATAGAAGGAGTAGTCAGAAATTTGATGGAAAACCAAGAGATTTCCATGATACATATCAAGTGGAAGAAAATACTTAAGAAGGGAAACATCTATCAGCTTATTCAAATATTGTTGAAAGGTATCAAATTGACTGCAGATATTTTTTAAATGGCAAGATTAAAGGCAGTTTCAGTTTGATTTTGATAAATGTTTAATTGCAGAGATTAAAGGAGAATGATCTATGGAAGTAGTGACTATATGTATACATGTATATTACAGAGACAGACAGACATGTTCCTGAAAATGTTTCCTTAAATAAAGATAAAATAATGAAAATGGTGAATTCAGTTAAGTCTGGTTAGTAAATCAAGTTAAATAATGATAGAAATGATCCAATGAAGAATTTAAATATGTCACAGCAGGAGGGATTGATTACCAAGGGAAAGACATGACAGTATGAGATCTGGGATATAAACAGAGGAATTGACTAATATGTAACCAAGGGCAACATATCCATTGTGAGAATAGGACAAGAATGGATGTGCCTGCAGATTCCAGTGGACTGTTATATTTGGCTTTAATTAAGATGAGGGATTCACTTCCAATTGTTTCTGTATTCTTAGTGAGATAATAACGCCAGCTTAGAGTATGTGAGGAAGTGATGTGAGGAGTTCTCTCACAGAGGGGCTAAGTGAATTGGCCAGGGAATTTAACAGTCTTGACAGGAAATCCCAAATGGGACACCTGCAGTTTGTGTTCACAAATGTAAAGTGAGACAAGTGCATACCATTGTGTGTATGTGTGTGTTTTAGTACCATTCAAATGCACCAAGGTAGTTACCAGTTTATAGAGAAATGGATGTATTCAGGTTTGAGGTTTGCTCCGGTGAAGGATGGAAGATTACCTGAGGTTACCTGAGAGATAGTAATTATATTAATATATCACAGTATCTAAGCCTGAAAATAAGGAAAAGGATGAATACAAAAAGTGATAGAGATATTGGACTGGAGTTCAAGATGAGGTTAAATTGGTTTAAGTGGGTGAATTGAAGGACATAAGTTGGGAGTATATAAATCATAATTCGTAGCAGATGATTAAGAATCTAAATTTTTGGAGAATTGTGATAATTAGCAATGATAAACACTAAAGAGTGAGAACACTAGAGCATGGAGTGTGGGAGATTTTTTTCACTGATGAAAGGTCAAAGAATCAGAAGGCCAGATAGTTAAATATAAGGTGCATATGTGAAAGAGAACTGAGGGGCGCCTGGGTGGCTCACTCAGGCGACTGACTTCAGCTCAGGTCATGATCTCGCGAACTGTGAGCTCGAGCCCTACATCGGGCTCTGTGCTGACAGCTCAGAGCCTGGAGCCTGCTTCAGATTCTGTGTCTCCCTCTCTCTCTGACCCTCCCCTGCTCATGCTCTATCTCTCTCTCTTTCAAAAGTAAATCAACATTCAAAAAGAAAAAGGAAAGAGAACTGATGAATTGCATTTCTTACCTTCTTTGTGGCTATTTGGTCTCATGGGGTGGGGGGGGACTTCATGTTAATACAAACAAGACACACTGCCTTCTTTAACCTTCCATGATAGATTGCAAAAGTGACCACAAACCCTTGCACTTGTATCAAGAAGTATAGTGTTTCTCCAGTGTTTAAGTCTGTGATGGTCACATGAATTTCTGAGGCCAATAGGGCATTAACAAACAGGATAAAAGCAGAGACTTGGCACGAGCTTGATCTTTGAGGGTAACTCTTTTGCAATGTTTTTGACCTTTCAACTACCATGTGAAAGAAGCTCAGACCCTCTCCTGGATAACAAGAGACACATGACCCAGTCCCCTCCAATTTGCCAAGAGCCTTGCAAGTAACAGTCATGTGAGCTAGTCAACCAGAAGTCATCCAGCCCTTAGCTAACCTGCCACCTGCCAGAGGCTGCATAAGCTAGCCCGGCAGAAAACAACTAGGCTGGCCTATTTAGGAAAGACCTCCCTGCCAGTCCACAGAATTAGGAGACAAATGCATGATGACTGGTTTAAATCACTGACATTTTGTGGATAGTTTTTTATACAGCAATCAGTAATTAATAGAGATATTGCGCTTGTAAGTGTCATTGATCCTGGGAATGGGAGATAGTGATGACTGGAGAAAGCAGTGAAGAGACAAAAGAGGCTGAAAAAATAGTGAATAATCTACTCGTGGAAGCTAGGAAAACAAAAATGAGTGAGGAGATTGTATAGCAAGCTGAAAAAAGGGTGACCCATATGATTTTTTTGTAGAACAGTAGGCAAAACTATCATGTGGTCTAATTCGGATGGTGAAGTATTTGTCTAATGTACACGTCTAGCACATCTTTTATACATTGTGTCTGTGGGAGTAAAGGTGCCAGTAGCTGGTCTCTTTAGTTCAAGAGTAACACATCCAACACCGCCTTTTGGACATGATTTTAGAGCACAAAATTTTGG
Source organism: Prionailurus bengalensis (assembly GCF_016509475.1). Classification (NCBI taxonomy): domain Eukaryota; kingdom Metazoa; phylum Chordata; class Mammalia; order Carnivora; family Felidae; genus Prionailurus; species Prionailurus bengalensis. The sequence goes on along the minus strand of NC_057350.1, from coordinate 21,816,249 downwards.
ACTTCAATTCTAAGGGAAGAACTGTAGGAGGCATTTTGGGTCCCTGGGATAAGAGTGAATGTATTTTCCATTTGAGAGAAACGTTAACAAATCACAGCTAGAGGACGGATATGATCGATTCCCAAATGCCCATAAAAGCCTTCCATTCTACAAGTAGCATGAATAGGGAGAACATGTTGCTCCAGCTCTTGAACCTGGGATGGCCATGTGACTTTCTCTGGTCAATGGGCTTGAATAACAAATGTGACATCAGCAAAGGCTTAACAAGGGCTCTATATTGAGGACGCTTCCTTTGCAGTGTTTGTTACCACACAGTCATTATTTGAAGAAATCGGGCTAGCTTGCTGGATTATAAGAGAAGTAAACTCAATTGCCTCTCTCACCCTGTACAGCAGCCAGAAAAAGCCATGCATATGAACTAAGTCATCCGTGATGACCCAGACACAAGCTGACTGACCGCTGACAGCTGTATGGCTGTCCAGTAGTTATCAGCTGAGTTCTCTCAGACCGGAATAATCAACTGTGAGTGGACTAAAAGGTTAATGTTTAAACCACCAAATTTTGGGATGCTTCCATAAGCAGCAAGAGATGAAATGCCTTTTATCACTAGGAAGCACTCTGTTGCTTTGGAACTACCACTGTATTTAATCCATCCATAATGAGTAACATTCTCATGATGTGAAAATAATATCGATGCTGTTTTAATTTACCATGATCATATACATTAAAAAAATAAATATGTAGTTAAGCTTATGAGAAATATAAGTACACCAAACCTATACAGTCCCTCTTTTTGTCATAAAAGTTATATTTTTGTGGAAATTGTTTTACGCAAAGCTTCTGAGATCTGATTATACACATAATTAGTTTTATCTGTAGATTTCCTTCATATTACAAGCTCATTCTAGTAAAGATCTTAGTAAAGATCAGTCTTATCCAGGAAAATAATCAATATATTAAGGATTTGTAGCATTATTATGTGCCATAATTAAGGACTTAAAACCATTTAAAATTATTTAAATGATTTATGCTTATCATGTTATCAATGTGTAAAATACGACATTTGTTCATGTTGTTGTGTTAGGTGGATATTTTACAACAAATGGTATGGGGGAATAGCAAAAATGTGTAGCTTCATCATCCAAAGTATTTAAAAACTTTTTAACATTCATTAGAACTTACTGGTTTAAGCTCCTAACAATTAGATTTAGAATAGTCAGGGAGGATATATTTCTTCTCCTTTTTAGTACTGTTCAAAGGATATGTTATCAATTTCCTGCCACTCTCTCACCCTGGAGGAACAAACATTATTTTGATTTTATATTGAAAATAAAAGGCATACTGGAAAATAAAAATGGATTTTGAGATGTTTTCCCTCTCCAGAAGAATCCAAACATTATCAGCACTGACTCTTACCAGGGCAATTCCCCTTGGAAGGATTAAGCCTGCAATTGGTCCAGAATCTGTGCTGTATAGACATAGGTAAAGAATAAAAGGAGACTACCAAATATTCTTGTGCTAAATCGTGCATGCATTCACCTGCATGTCTCCCCCAGTTTTAAGTAACTGATATATAAATAAAGAATGTGTAAGATAAGTTATTAAATGTAAGAGACTCTTCAACAAGTCTTTCAATTCTACTAAAACTTAATATACCAATTTTATTTGCTTATACTGTTAATAAGCTAGGCACCATGCTTTACAGACCTGGCTCAAATTGAAAACCGAGGAAAAAGAAAACTGGTCATATCTTTCATATTTCTCTCTCCAGCTTCTAGATATCCATTCATCCTTTACACACCACTCTGAACTATGGAAGCAAATTTGATTTGTGTAATTGACCAAGTAAAAAAGAGTACACATGTTCCTTGATTTGCAATGGGTTTCATCTCGATAAAAATAAAAATAAGTTGGAAATAGCATAAGTTGAAAATTCATTTAAAATACTTGACCTACAGACATTGTAACTTAGCTTAGCCTTCTGTGTTCAGACCACTTACATTAGCCTGAAATTGGGCAAAATCATCTAACATAAAGCCTATTTTATAATAAAGTGTTGAATAGCTCATGTAACTCATTGAACACTGTACTGAACATGAAAAACAGAATGGCTGTATGGGTATAGAACGATTGTCAGTGGATCATTTGTTTACCTTGGAGATTGCATGGCTAGTGGGAGCTCACTGCTACCACCCAGCATCACAAAAGACTGTAGAAACACGTCAACAGCCTGGAAATAGATCCAAATTCAAAATCTGAAATACGGTTTCTACTGAATATATATTACTTTCACAATATTGTAAAATTGAAAAACAAGCCGAATCATTGTAAGTCGGGGATCATCTGTATAAGGCTACTAGCAGGGGAAGATTGGGAGGAATTCAATATTGATCAAAGAGTGTATCTACTGAATGGGAGAAGGGCAAAGCATTAATGTTACCTAATTGAAATAGAAGTGGAAATAGTAAACTAAGTCGAAAGAGCCAAGGACAGATCTCGGCAAGGAAAGGAGACTAAACAAGAGATGTAGTACAAGCTTGGAATAATTCACATTCTTTTAATCACCGAAGTTAATGTAATCAAAGTGCCTTATTCTTCTGACTAGTTGAAGATAACTGCTTAGTTCAAAGTTGTAACTGTAAATGTTCTCATTCCAATTTCCCTGGTGAAAGTAACTTCAAATTATAGTATTAGTATTGAATGCATGTGACATTAAGCACTAGTTAAGATGAGAAACTCAAATGAGCCCACTATCACCACCTTGGAGGAAGTTACGTGGAGGATTTTTGTGGCACTTTTCCACACAGAACAAGAATGGACCTGAAAGGAATGGATAGGACATAAGGTCAAAGCAGGTGACTTATGTCTGATATGCAAGAGATATTTGAGCACAACTGGCCTGCCTTATTTCTAGCAAACTTTGAATCAATATTAAGTAATGATCATGCAATCTATATCCAGCATGTATCACTGAAATCTACTTCCAAATTTCTTGTGGATGGCCTCCAGAAACTAGGACTGAGAAAAGAAATGTCCACACTTCAGGTGATTTCTCTAAGAACTAACTGAATCTGGGAGTCAGTTTCTGGGTTTGTTCTCCAGCCTCGCTATCATCCCAGGGGAGTGAGTCTGACTACAAATGAAACTTGAGAAGCAAGCTAGGAGTCACAATTTTCACTCTCTGAGAAAATTACAGTTGATGTGAGCTTTCATTCACATACAATTTTAAGGCCAAAAGCTTAAAATTTTAACTTACCTGTTCTCATAAACATGAACTAATAAAGCAATAGACTAACATGTGCTGAGCTTTCATTTAATTTATATGAGAAGCCTATTCTCAGCTCCTGCTAAAGGGTCCTATCAGTGCTTTCCAAATCCCTGGGGCTTCTCTGAATGTACCACTTAAGCTGGCATGGGTTTCCGATACTGGTTTCTGACACAGGAATAAAATACTCCAAAGGAATACCAAGGGCTAGGTTTTTACTAATTTTATATGCCTGTTCTAAACAAGTGATTATATGTATGATCCCTCCACCTCAGTAGATGTTATAATTTAGTTGTCCCTACAATTACTCCAGTTTCAACATCTCAGAACTTTTCCTTACCATCTCCTTGCAGATTGTGACCCAACTACACTCAGAGTGCAAATGCAGAGATGAGAGGCCACTTTTAAAGTTACTGCAGGAGGTTCAAGTAAGGGATTATACATAAAAAGTCAGAACATACATTGAGGAATCCCAACTGAAAAAAAAATTACAAGTCTAAATTTTAAAAAGACAGAATTTCTTTAGAAAAGTATACAGTTTAGATTTGAAAACCTGTAAAATATAAGAGAATATCTCAGTGAAAAACAACTTCATAATACAAAAGGACAGCATTGTGGGTGGTTTAAAGAATCTGTTTTCCAAAACCTTTTGTAATAATGTCAATCTCATAATCAACAGAATAGTTTAACCTAAAGGCCAATATAACCTAGCCATTACCAAATATAAAAAAATTAAATGCTATTTGTGTAGATTTAACACTCATTTTGACAAAATATGACACTTAGTAATGAAAACCTTTAAAAGGATAAAAGTTTATCTACTGAACAGCTTAGTAAACATGTTAGATAAGGTAAAAACTTTAGGGGTCACCCATTAAACTCAGGAATTCATCTTACCAAACTTTTCCTGGATGTGTAAGCCAATAAAATAAATAAGTCATAATAAAAGTTTAGAATAAACTGGAAAAAGCTTCACAATTTGAAAATATGGCAATAAATATAAAATATTTAAAAGAAGATGAAACAATAAGAATCTAATATGTCAAGATATAAAATTTACTTAGAAAAAGTAATGGTATCCCTTAAATAGTGATGTATGCAATACAATAGGAATGGTCCCAAGGAATTATATTAGTAAATTCCATAAAGCATAAAACTTTAAAAATATCAAAAACCTAGTGGAAAATATAATACAAGTCAATTGCAGGACATAAACAGAACATACAATGTTTCTAAGTGGGAATGCCAATGGAGACTAATGATCTAAGAGCTACAATTTTATCTGTAATTTCAACTCAATCCTAATAAACAAGACTTCATAATCCAATCAAAATATATTTTGAAGATTGAATTTCTTGGAAGACTCAAGATAATTTGTTAAAAGAACAAGAAAGTGGTATTCGGATATCTGTATATTTTCAATTATAGAGCAATTACGAACACTGTGCCATTAACACACACACCAAAAGAAATATATAGGTGAACAAGTTAGGGGAGAGGATCCATAAATAAAATGATGCTGATGATATAATTTGGTGTACCATAAAAGTAGCATTAGACAGTGGTTTGAAGAAGTAATAATATACAGAAACTGGCAGTGAGAATGATGGCACATGTAGAAAACAAAATATAGTTAGTACTTGATTCATACAAAAACACATACATAATGAAAATCTGGAAAACAGCTCTCTTGCGCATGCATACACTGGAAGATTGGCCTTCGTAGTAAGATGAAAATCATTTTCATCTATCTTAGTAGTAATAAATCTCCAAACATACCCTAACAGACATAATCACAGTTTCTTTCTTTACAGTCCTTCAAGAGGTATGGTCACAAACAAAGCTTCAAAATACAAAATTGGATCTCTGGAATAAATTGTCCTTCCCAGGTGAGCAAAGTAAGGGAAGGACGTTGAAGCTCACATGCCCAGCACCGATTGCTAAGGTTCATGGTGGAAGAGATGGAGAAGCAAGTCTGCCACATATCAAGTCTTTTGGGTCAGTTGAGCATCTGGCCAACAATGACATTGTGTATCACACCGGCTATCAGAAGAATCCAAAGTAGGCAGGGGATAGAGGGAACAGAAACGTCTCTTCTACAGCAATTCCTTCACATCGGAATTCAACTAAGGAACAGAGTTAGAGGTGGAGTTGGAAGCCATAAAGAGCTCTCAGTGTCACAGTCTTGTGATCTTCCAAGTTTACAATTTTGAATTTTAACAGAAGGCAAAGATCGTGATCTTGATTTATATTTGACCTTTCCTGCCGGGAAAGCTCTGCACCGAACTCCCTAGCACTGCTCCTTCTTGTAACTTGAAGACCGTAAGTTGCTAAGCCTAGAGATTGATTGTTGAGTCCTTGAGCCTGTGAGATCAAGAGACTTCATGACTGCATTGGAGGAGGTCTCAGAGACTGTGAGCTCCTCAGACTTTAAGTCTATGAGATCATAAGACTATAGACCAGGAATGTGTATCATCATTATTCAACAGTTTTAAGAAAATACAACGTTCTGCCAAGTCTATACTTTAGTGATTTGTATGCAAATATAATTGTGTATGTAAGTTTTTACAGAGGTGAAACATCTCATGTAATAGCCTAAGAAAATACAGTAACAAATATCCAACCATATTTGTAAATATTGTGACTTAAACACAGACCAAATATAAACTTTTCCCTGCTTTGATTATATTCGTCTTGTTACTGATACATGTAAACTATTTTCTCTCACTTTTCTGAAACTTCCTCATATATATGATCTAAAGAGAGGTACCTGACAGCAAATTACACACGGGAAAGTAGTTAAGTACCTTCCCTTGAAGCACTCTAATTTTTGTGTACCAACACAATTAATGTGTAAAAAACAATATAAGATGTAGATTTTTTTGGAGGGGGAAATGGAAAGCATTTTGTTTTAATCTTCTAGCTTAAAAAATTAATCCACTTGAAGTATAATCTCATAATCAGAGAAAACTCAGCAGGGTGTGTGTGTTTATAGAGTGAAATGGGCACTTAGTTTATTTCTCTGATAACAGGGTGCGTGTGATACGCTAAGCAGCTAATACAGAGCCCTCAACATACACATAAAGAAGCTTCAAGAAGCTAGAAGTTTATCTGTCCATCATTCAGGATCACAGAGGTGAGTAGTCTAAAGTTAGTTAGACCCTATCGTCCTCAACATAGTCCAGGTAAAGCTTCTTTATAGAATCAACACAGAAGTTGCTCCTACCACTTCCAATCATATAATAATGGCCAGGATTATTGTTATGGTCACTTAAGAGTATTTAAAAGAGACTGAACTGTATTTTTTAGCACTTGGTCTCATGGTCATCAAGAATTTTGGGTTGGAGATGTTTCACTAAAATAAAAAAGAATGGATACTGAAGGATAGTTAGCATTCCCTGATGCAATTAACTTACTTCACCCTAGAGTTGTAATATCTGATACTACCATTTCCGCCCTTATTTAATGCTTTTATCCTCAGAAAACCTTTTATAAAGTACCAATTATCATCAAGAGAATTGCCCTCCTTTGTCAGCAATTAGCTAAATAAATTTGATCAAGTCACCAACTATTTATTCAATAGTATTATATAAAAATCTGTTAGAACTCACGAAACACCAGACTGGTTATATACTGTCTGAACCACGTTCCAAACTCCTTGATAATTAAGTATCTGTAATATCAGCACAACTGAGTAAAACAAACAATGTAATATTTCCCTTAAAAGGAATTTTTTAGTGCAAAATTAGGCTTTGGATTATACTAGTACTATTTTGGAAATTATCAAGAATCAGATTAATACTAATCTATATCTGAGTTTTCTAACCTAATATAGGTCAAATATTTGTTAGATGCTATAATAGCAGACTAAATTATTTTCAAAATGTTCGAATATTTTTTTAAGGTTTTGTTTTTATGTAATCTCTACACCCAACCTGGGGCTCAAACTCAGAATCCCAAGATGAAGAGTCACATACTCTATCAAGTAAGCTAGCCAGGTGCCCCACGTTTGAATTAATTTAATAGTGAGATGAATTAAACAGAGATGTTTGAAAATTATAGCCATCTACTGGCTTATGGCTCAGAGCCTGGAGCCTGTTTCCGATTCTGTGTCTCCCTCTCTCTCTGCCCCTCCCCCGTTCATGCTCTGTCTCTCTCTGTCCCAAAAATAAATAAACGTAGAAAAAAAAATTTTTACAAAAAAGAAAATTATAGCCATCTAAATGTGGCACATATATAATCACGTATGTGTCTGTGTGTCTATGGCTTCATTCAAATATACAAAATGAATTAGTGAATTGTCTTTTTTCTTAAGAGGCTTATTTTTACATACACTTGGGTGAGATAATGCTTTATTAAGAAAATTAGAGGGGCGCCTGGGTGGCTCAGTTGGTTAAGCTTCTGACTTTGGCTTAGGTCATGATCTCATGGTTCGTTCGTGAGTTCAAGCCCCTCGTCCAGCTCTGTGCCGAAAGCTCGGAGCCTGGAGCCTGCTTTGGATTCTGCATCTCTGTCTCTCTTTCTCCCTCTCTCTCTCTCTGAAAAATAAATAAAAAGAAAAAAAAAAGAAAATTAGGTAAAGTAAAAGGATAACAAGAAATAGAATTATCAAGAGATATTTGTTTGCAAACCGAAGAATTTAAACTAATACATTTCTCTCTAAACAGAAAAAAGAATTGTGAAGTACTGTCATCTTGTGATGACTATATTCTGTGTGAAAAACACGTACCTCACCTAACCTTTGTGTAATTTAATGACCCCAAATAAAATATTCTTTCGTACCCTTTGTCTCAATTTAAATGTCAATTATTATGCAATATGTAAAATCTTTACTAATTCTACCTTCATATATAATTCAGCCTTATGATTCGGCCTTAAAAAACATCCTGCCACTTGCAACGGCATGGATGAACCTGGAAGACATTATGCTAAGTGAAATAAGACAGACACAAAAAGAAAAATTCTGCATGATCTCACTCACGTAGTGGATTCTAAAAAAAAGTCATATCCGTAGCAACAGAATAGTGGTTACCAAGAGTGGAAGATGGGGGAAATGGAGAGATTTGGGTCAGAAGGTAAAGCTGTACTTATGTAGGATGAGTAAGCTTAGAGAACCAGCATACAACATTATGACTAATCAACAGTACCATGTTGTATACTGGGAAGTTTGCTGGAAGGAGATTTCAGGTGCTTTCGCCATGCACACTCTTGCAAAGTGATAACTGTGTGAGGAGATGCAAATGTTACTTCGACAGACTGCAGTAATCATTTCACCCTGTATGTTTATGAAAACATCATGCCGTACATCTTAAATATGTATGATTTGATAGATTGATAATTTTCTTACAAAATAATTGCTTCAAAACCTGAAAGTCTTTGATGCCTTTATATTTTATAAATAGTAAGACACACATAACAAAATTATTGCCTTGGGTGTATTAATTTTGCTTCTTCTTAATTCACTATAGATTCATTCCCTTTCCATTGTTTTTCCATGAAAGTTTTCTGATAAAATTATATTAACCACCAAAACAACAATCCCATCATGATGTTGACTATAAACCCTTTATCCTCTCCCTTTTATTCTTTAATATCTATCACTACATTATTTATTTCTAAAGCACAATGTAAGATCAATTAAGCCAGAGTTTTGATCGGTTTTAATTAAAGTGGTAGATACAATAGTATGTACTCAAATATTTGTTGAGGGAATAGCTAAGTGAACTCGAATACCCAATGTAATTTCAGAACTCTCATTACTAAAGATACGTAAATGAGCACAGTTATCTATTTATGAATTATGAATTATGAAGTTTTGGTAACTAGTTTAATTTTTTGTTTTTTTTTTTAATTTTTTTTAACGTTTATTTATTTTTGAGACAGAGAGAGACAGAGCATGAACGGGGGAGGGTCAGAGAGAGGGAGACACAGAATCCGAAACAGGCTCCGAGCTGTCAGCCCAGAGCCCGACGTGGGGCTCGAACTCACGGACCGCGAGATCATGACCTGAGCCGAAGTCGGCTGCTCAACCGACTGAGCCACCCAGGCGCCCCAATTTTCTTTGTTCTTTGAAAAACAAGTGGTCAGACACTGGCAATAAGTTTGCTGTCTATATTAATATGTCTGTAGAATCTGGATTGTTCTTAAAGACAAAGAAAACTAGTAACTTAATTTCTTGATGATGTCAATCAGAAAAATGTTTATTGTAATTCTAATAGGTCTGTAACATCTTTTATAAGTTGACGTCTCCTAAAGCTCTGGACAAAAGGTTGGCAAGCATCTCAATAATATTTAGATCAGTATGAAAAATGGCAAAACTTCCTCCTCAAAGATAAAGAGCGTATAAGGCCAAGATGAAGTTAAAAATATTGCAGGTGAATAAAAGCAGCTTCTATTCAACATAATGTAAACCCCTATCATAGGGGCAACTGGGTGTCTCAGCTAAACATCTGGCTTCTGCCGGGGTCATGATCTCAAGGCTCCTGAGTTTGAGCCTCGTGTCGGGCTCTGTGCTGACAGCTCAGAGCCCGGAGACTGCTTTGGATTCTGTATCTCCCTCTCTCTCTGCTCCTCCCCACTCACACTCTGTTTCTCTGTCACACACACACACACATACACACAACGCTAAAAAAATTTTAAGTACTCTATCATATATTTAAAAACACACCCTTTGTCATTGTTCATCGTCATAAAGAATATTGAATTGGTTCAGGAATATGACAATCTCGTGACTTGAAGAAGTCCATTTTCCCTCTGACTTTACTAAGGTGAACCCAGAGAAAAATGAAGGTCAATAAGGAGATTCATTTAGTTAAGGCTTGAAAAATAATGCACAATAGTAAATTTAAGCATAGCAAGGAAATTGCTGACAAGACTATGCTCTAAGTTTCTCTCCCAAATAAAAAAGAAAAAAAAAAAGAAAAAAAGAAGTACCCAAGGCATCTCTACTGGAAGGTTTAACAAAACTCTTATCTGGAAAATCGTACAGATTCTGATATATTACTCTGGGGGCTAAAGAGTTAAGAGTGAAGGTCTTTTCTTTCTTGCTGACAATAGCCTTATCAGTTTTTCCTTTAACTTGGTGACTTCCATTCTTAGACCCACGCTATGTGTGATAGAATGAAATTCATCCCGACCCTGTTGAAAAATGGTGACAATCCCAAAGGGAAATTCCAACAAAAATAAGGCAAGTTTAGTGTAGCAATCCAAGAACGTTAGGCTATACACAAACTAAAAGTTCATATTAAATATGATTCAAACTGAGGTAAAGATAAATGTAAAAATACTTGCAAAAGGTGATATAAATAAATAAATGTGGAAATAACAGAGATTAGTCATGAAATAAATGAATGGCTATTATGAATATAATATTGGATATAGCTGAAAAGATTATCTCAGGGACCTATCAAAATTTAATACAGATATAAATAAAATTATTCTGTTTCTGGGTAAGGTGCAGTATGGAAAGGAACACCATCCCTGCTGAGATTAAATAGAAAAGGAGATAATATTTAAAAATCTTTAAATATATAAGGGACTTCCAGAAGCAACAGGAGCTAGACAGGCCCAAATTACACAGAAATAAAGCTACCACGGAAGAAGTGAACATTGAACTCTTCACAAGGAACACAACATTAACCTCAACTTATTTTTCTTTTAGTGAATAATATAACAAATATCTGAATAAACTGAATTCAAGTCAAGACAAGAATTTGACCAAAAACTAAGAAAAATCAGTCTATAAATCCTAAGTGATTCAAATACTAGAGTACAGGTACGTTTACACACACAACGTAAGCAGTACAATTCACACATTAAATAAAGCAAGGATTCTCAGTGGGGGGTGATTATTTCCCCTTCTGGGAATATTTGGAAATTCCTGGAGATATTTTTGATTGGGAAGGGGCTTCTATGCCACCTAGTGAGTAGATGTCAGAAATCTTGCTAAATATCCTATACTGTGCACAGGAGAACCCTCCCACAACAAAGTATCATCAGCCCCAAAATATCCTGTCCCAAAGTATCAGTCCTGAGGTTGAGAAACTTTAAAACGAAACAGGAAAAATAGGAACTATTGAGATTTTCATGATAGCTTAATATGAGGCACAAGGAAATCCTGAAGGTGAAAATAAGTAATGTTAAAAATCTGATAGCTGGATTATCTCAGACAGGAGATTTAGTGATCTAGAAAAAAGGCAACTAAAATATTCAAATATTTAAGTTTTGATGTAGATTTATAATTAAATTGTCAAAAATATATTTAAAAATCTCTAGTAATTTTGGGGCAACTGCTTTGACTCTAAATGGCATTCTGGGAGAATTTTAACATCAAATCATCTAATTCATAAGCATTGTATGTCATTCTCTTTCATAAAGTCTCATTTAATTTTTCCTCAGCAATATTTAATATTTTAATACAGGTTTCTTTTTCTTTTAATTTTTTTTAACATTTATTTATTATTGAGAGACAGAGCATGATCAGGAGAGGGGCGGAGAGAGGAGGAGACACAGAATCCGAAGCAGGTGCCAGGCTCTGAGCTGTCAGCACAGGTCCCCACGCGGGGCTCGAACTCACAAATCGCGGAATCATGACCTGAGCTGAAGTCGGATGCTTAACCGACTGAGCCGAGCAGGTGCTCCTAGAGACTTCTTAAAATTATGCTCTTAAATCACGTAATCTACACATAGAGTTTTATTCTTCCCACTCCAATCTTTACAGCATTTTTATTCTATCTTGCCCTTGCGTGCTGGCAAGTACTTCTTTGGAAATAATTCTATGAAATTGTGTATTCTTTTGTAAAGACAGGTAAAATGTGTCTTTGAAGTCACATCGGACTGGAGATATTACAGGAGGATCTAAAGAAGGATCCTTATGCCTTCACTAAGTGTAAGATTACACAATGAGTTTGGTTATGCTGTTTTAAGAAATTTTTCTCTTACCTCTAAATTGTCAAATTTAGTGGTCTAAAATTTGTGTAATATTTTATACTAATATTTTAGTGTCAATTGGGTTTTCATTTTCACTCCTGAAATTGATAACTTGTTTCTTGTTTTGTGATCAGTTTTGCTAGATGCATGTAATTTTAATTTTCCCTCCACTAGATTCTCAATGTGCTTATATATGATGACCATATTTTGAGTTCTTGACTATATTAAAAATAATTGCCTTGAAATTATCTCCTAAGGGGTGTCTGGGTGACGTGGTTGGTTAAGCATCCAACTTCAGGTCAGGTCATGATCTCATGGTTCGTGAGTTAGAGCCCACATCGAGCTTTGTTCTGACATCTCACAGCCTGGAGCCTGCTTCAGATTCTGTGTCTCCCTCTCTCCCTGCCCCTCCCCTATCTCATGCTCTCTCTCTCTCTTTGTCTCTCTCTCTCTCTCAAAAATAAATAAACATTTTAAAAAATTGTCTCCTAAATACAATCTCTTGGTCATTTTGTGGTTGGCTTCTCTCGAATGCTTTTATTCTCACCAATGGGTTACATTTCCATGTTTTCAGTATGCCTAATAATTTTTGCATACAAAACATTATAAATATATTGTAGATTGTCTGACTCTGTTAACCTCCTTAAGATAATGCTGTCTTTTATTCTAGCAGGCAGCTAAATTTGTTAGGTTTGGATACCAAACACTGACTCGTGAAGTTGGCTGTAGCTGAAACTTCTCTGTTCTTTCACCTTTCCAACTTTCGAAGACACATGAAACATGGGTCAAACAGCAATTTGGAGAGAGTTCGAGCAAATTTTTGGAGCCATACCTGTTTGGATCCCGCTTCATAGCATCTCACTTTTAATTTTCTAATTTCTCCTTTGTATCAAATTTACCATTGACTCCTTAAGCAAGTAAGACTGACTTTCTTTGATTCTGCATACTTAGTTCTGTGTGGTACCCTTTAATTACACACACACACACACACACACACGTATCTCTCCAATATGGTTCCTTTTCACTATTGGTTTCTTTCTATTCTAATGTTTTATCCAGATTTTATTAATGTATATTGCACAAAATTAGTCAGATAGAAGTGTTTTCTCATTGCATGATATAAAATACCATTAATCTTGGCTTTTATACTTTTATTTTGTGAACATCTGAGAAATATAAACCTTATACAGTTAATCACCTAACTTATGTGTATATGTTTAAATAGCATTGCATGAAGAGAGATATATTGTGACACTAAGAAAACATGAAATTATTTTTCTTTGAAAAGGAATGGTGATAGGACTTACTTTTGAGGGAAAAAATAGGAAACAGAAGTTTTCTTGAATTGGAGAATATTTTCTGAAATCAGAAAGTCTAAGTTCAAATAAGATTTCTTCATTTTCTGTTTCTATCACCTGGAGCAAGCCATTGAACTTCTGAGACCAATTTTCACCTATAAATGAGGATAATAAATAACTGTCATATTCACCTCATAAGCAATTATGAAGGTCAAGTGACATCAGTAAAATTTTAAAAAATCCATGTGCGTGTAACAATATATTAAAATAAGTCCATTGCAGTTTCAGTTTTGGCAGAGCTCCCAAATCAATACATGTCAACCCTTCCAGGTTTCAAAATTCAGCCATGACACCACCACACTTGACCTGCAAAAGGTGAATGAATATGTGATTGACCATTACCTTCAACCACATAGACTGTATAGAAGGCTCTTCATGGAAAGTGGATGCAAAAATCTTTCTACAAGTGAACTATCTGCCCCCCACACACTCTAGTACCAGTAAGGGTAGGTATTGATAGACGCTTTTATCTTCATCTCACAGAGTTAAATCAGATTTCAAAGAGACCATGAATAGTTTTATGTATGTCTCTAAAGGCTAGGACAAGGGGTCAGGGACATTCCAGCCAATTATTTTTTTTTTTGTTTTAATGTTTATTTATTATTGAGAGACAGAAAGAGAGCATGAGTGGGGGGAGAGGGGGTGGTCAGAGAGAGAGGGAGACACGGAATCCGAAGCAGGCTCCAGGCTCCGAGCTGTCAGCACAGAGCCCAACGTGGGGCTCAGGCTCATGAACCATGAGATCATGACCTCAGCCAAAGTCGGACACTTAACCGACTGAGCCACCCAGTCACCCCCATTCTAGCTCTTTCTTAGGGCTAAACCCTAACATTATGGACAGAACATTCTGCTTGTGGTAGAATATCAACTGATAGCTCTGTTCAGAAAGTAAACTGATCCCAGAAATAATCTACTGTTCTTTTCCCCAAGTGCCATACCTAAGTTTAATGAGAGTTGTGTGAGATAGATTCCACAGGGTTGATTTAGACACCAATGCTTTGACTTTCATCATTCATTAGCAATGGTCTAGAAAGCACTCCTCTTCAACTGTTCATCATCAGACCTCCTGGCTTCTTCAGCAAAATTCAAGAAGAAACCACAGATCTAAGTGTTTCCAGTGAATGCCTGCCTTAGCCTCCATCTCCACCATAGCAGCAATTAAGGACAGCTCCCGTGACTGTGCTCCTTCTAAGAATATTCCTACAAGCTGAACACCTAATCAGTCTTTCTGGCTGAAGCAGGATCACAGTTTGTAAGCCTGTCTTTCATGGCTCACATGTCTTAGTGAGCAAAAGCTTTACTCTTCCAGTTGCTCAAGCCCAAACACTCAACATCATCTGGACTTTTTCTTTTTTTCTTTTTTTCTTTTTTTTTCTTTTTACTCGTACCTCATATCATCTGATTCTCCAGAATATCCCATCAGGTCTATAGTTAGGCATTTACCACATGCTTCTCCCCACTTCTCCACAATCGTCTTGATCCAACATACCATTGTGTATGTAGAATTTTTCCATAAGCACATAACTTAGTCTCAGTATTCTGTTCTCTTTGCTTCAATCATACTGGCTTCTTTAGTGTGTCCAGAACACCCAAGCACAACTTATCCTGTGGCATTTTGTACTTTCTTCCTTTCTTTTTTTTTTTTTTAAACTGCAGTATCTCTTAATCTAGAAAAACGTTGGCACATACTAAGTGCTCAGAAACATTTTTTTTTTCATGGAAAGAACTACAAGGTCTTTGAAGATGGGGGTTCTTTAAAAGCCATCAATACTTCCATGAGAGCCAGCTTTCAGTACCTGTAATTTCCACAGAAACCTAGTGTCCAACCAATTTCAATGTTCAAAGTTGAAAAATTTGTTTTCTGTCTTACCTCTCCACTCTCTCCATGCTCTGACTTCAAGGATGTCAGAAGTTAGAGCTAACGAAGGTGTGCTGGGGTGGGAGCACCTAAAAGTTAAAGACAATGTGCACACCAACGCTAAGAGGAACCAGGCTAAGAGGAAAATTTCAAAACTCTATGAAGTTTGGATTTCTATTTCCCTAAAGTGGACATAATCATTATTAAACTGAGACTTTCTTAGAATTCAATAGCCAAAGAAAGTTTTATTATCTTTAAGTGATAATGTCTCTCTAAACATTACTAAGTGAGTCATAATTCAGTTGCGGGCACCACCTTAAGAAAAAGAATGCTTATTCGCTGATTCAGACTCCAAGTTCCACTTGAGAAGTAGAATATTTAATAACAGTTAATATTAATTGAGGATATTATATTTGAAGCTTGGGCTAAAGAGAATATAAAAATAAGACATTTCTTTAACCTATTATAAAACATTTTCACAAACCTAATTGCTTTCTTTTTATTTCTTTGCTTACAGGGTATTTTTATAAATAAAAAAAATATTTATATTCTCCTAACGTATCTACCCAGGTATAACCCAAGGCAGGAATAATGTAATTGTTATACAATTATAATCAGTCACTTAGGAGAAGCAGAGCTTTAAGAAGAGTCATTCTTATAGTTTCCCAACTAACTTTTTCCGATTACTGGTTTTTCCTTCTTACCCCCAATTGTTATTCTCTCTCACAAAATGGTTTCTCAATTTTACTTTAATCCTGCAAAAGCAATTCCTGGCATAAAGGGTGATTTCATGGACAAAGTTTTCATCCGCTAGCCGTTTCTCCTTTCCTTCTAAATGATGAGTTCTATTTCTCCATTTAATACTTTTCTAGGAAGCAATGGACCAACTTCTTATATATTAACTGCTGAATGACTAAAGTAACCAAAGGTTTTTCTGATTGTGAATAAGAATGCTTTACACCCAGGCTTTTCCCTTGCCTGCTTCAATGAAAATTTTTTTATTTCAATGATGCAACATGACTACTTTTATACTGGTAAAAATAGTAACAATAATAACAATCCTTCTCATGTTAGTCATGTGACAAAAGCCCAGAAATAATTGGTTTAATAAACTAAGTCATGTGGAACTGCAGGGAAACAAGACAGGACTGTTCTGCTTCTGACAGAGAAGAATTTGATTTGACCTCTGTGTGTGTGAGACAGAGAAACATGTCCAATGAGTATTATACTTCTCAGTTGTTAAATTCAAAATGATTGTATTAATGTGCCTCTCGAAGAGCTTGATAAATCTTAGTTGCCTATGAATGTTCAGCTCAGCCTATGAATTTTTTTTTTAATTTTTTTTAATTTTTTTATTTTTGGGACAGAGAGAGACAGAGCATGAACGGGGGAAGGGCAGAGAGAGAGGGAGACACAGAATCGGAAACTGGCTCCAGGCTCCGAGCCATCAGCCCAGAGCCCGACGCGGGGCTCGAACTCACGGACCGCGAGATCGTGACCTGGTTGAAGTCGGATGCTTAACCGACTGCGCCACCCAGGCGCCCCTCAGCCTATGAATTTTTATGAAGTGTTCATTTTCTATGGAATCTTACATCACAGATCTAGGTGAACACATTATACACCTGGCTGAATCATACAAAGAGCATGCTTCCCCTGATCTAGCATAAACAGATAAGTGCTACATACATATATACATTATATGTAGATTCTAGGTCGGGTATTTGAGATTTCGAGTAGTCTGGACAGGAGTCCTGCATTTGCATTGTTTCCAGCTTCCTATGGCAGGGACATTCTTCCTTGGTCGCGCTCTTTGGCAGACAATGGTGAATTTGTAAATTTCAACAGATGGCTCCGGTCAGAAGCATATACACTGTAGAGTCAAAGAGGAGCCTGGAGGAAGCTGATCAGGACATGGAGAATATCCAATTTTTGGTCAAAAAAATGTATACACTGCAGTTTCATAAAAGTTGTGCTTTTAACACCCAGGTGAGCCATCCAAGTGGAAAACAAATAGACTATCCCGTAAATGCATTTAACTAAGAAATCTCAAAAACTCAAGTTCTCTCACAGATCCCTTTTAGTTTCTATTCTTATTGGTGGAATGAAAGAAAATTTATCTAAAAGTCACTTTTACTTCCCAGGATGAATACAGACTGTTAATATAATCTGAGGTAATCACACTGAAAAGAGCTCATTATATCTTCATCCTTACTGTACTTCGGAAAGCTCAAGAGGCTAGATTGCCACTGAGAAAAAAGGAAATTGAATATTTTAAAACATCAGTTTTGTCTAAGTAAGGTCATTTGAGGTTGAGTTGGTGATGCAAACACAAATGCCCACATTGAGGCGCTGATGTGTAGGCAGAGTTGGGCATGCACATCGCTCACACATTTTCAGTATTACGGCCTCCACAACATTCATCCCTAGGTAGCCTAACATCTGTCCTTTGACTTACAGGATTTATTTATTTTTTTTTATTTTTTTTATTTTTGAGAGAGAGTGTAAGTGGAGGAGGGACTGAGGGAGAGAGAGAATGTTAGGCGAGCTTCACCGCAAGCATGGAGCCAGACGCAAGGGTTCCATCTCACCACCATGAGATCATGCCCTGAGCCGAAATCAAGAGTCGGCACTTGACTGAGTTGGCACCAATTTATAGAATTTTATATGGTCCATGTGTTGCCTATGTCTTAATCCTACAGTAGAACCCACTAGCCTTTCTCTGTGACAGCTACTCCATATTCCTCACCGTTGGTCATCTTGCTTTATACTTGATCTATACTTGATTATATTGTTCTTCAATCTCGTGACGATTCATCTCAGTTCACAGATACCTAACTCACATGCATGTTTACCTCTGTACCATGCACAACAATAAACATACACAAATCCTAATAATATGCACGCAAATGGAATAATATAACACATATTAATTTTAACATAATTTGGTAGTGTTTTACTACAGTTTAATTCACTTTTATCCCTACTGTTACTCAGTCTTAACTCTCAGACATCTATCTCCCCAAACACATGAACATACGCATATATATACCTCGCAATCTTTTTTTTAAGAACACCACCACATTAACAACTTGTTTGTATTCTACCTAGAAGATTTCTTGCTAATATCAAGTATTTGACTCTATTTAATGTAATATTACCACATATACATGCTAGTATAATCATGTAAATAGATTATAACATTATTCATTTTCCAACAAACACTGTTAAATAGTGTTCATGTTTTCCTGTATTTTCGTCATTCTTACCATTAATAAAATACTAACTGAGCAACTGGAATGCTATGAATACCATTCTAGGGACTGTGGACTTGATAACAAAAGACCTGCATAGCTTTTTTTTTTTTTTAAGCTCTCTAAATAGCAAAACATTTTGTTGCAAACTTCTTTCTAAACTGTTCCTTTTATATTGGCGGGGGGTGGGGGTGGTGGGGGTGCATTCTTTCTTTAGGTATATTTGCTCCTAAAATATAAGATTTCTAATTTTGCTTCACTGACAGCATAATTTTCAGCTGTTTTTACATCTGGCTGGACACAAAATGAGCAGGTAGAGATCACTAAATCCTAAAGTATATAGTTATTGCTGCCAGTATTATACTATCATTAGCATATTAATTGCAGGATAGCAGCAAAGAAAATTCAAATGGTTTGGTCTGGCAAAAGTCCCTGAGGATCAGATGGCTTGTATTATTTCCTAAAAATCTGTTGTACTATGTTTTTTTTTGTCATTTTATGTGTCTCATTTCCCTCACCAATTCAATAAGAAACATTAAGGGTTTTCTTCGTCACTCAAAAAAAAATCACTTTAGTATTTAGAGTTTAACTTTAGACACAAATTCTCTCATATATCTACACTCTCATATTTTATTATTGCACATTCTGCTATACTATGACAAGTGTTCTCTCCAAAATTGTTAAATTCACAGTAGGCAAACATTTTTGAACGAGATTAAGTTTATTGGGGCGCCTAGGTGGCTCAGTCGGTTGAGAGTCTGACTCTCAGATTCCGCTCAGGTCATGATCCCAGGGTGGGATCATGGGGATTAAGCCTTGTGTTGGGCTCTGTGCTGAGTATAGAAGTGTAGACCCTGCTTACGATTCTCTCTGTGTCTCCCTCTCTCCCGCTCCCCTACTCGCACATGCTCTCCATCTCCCTCTCTCTCTAAAATTAAAATTGACTAATTAATTAATGAGATTAAGTTATCTTGAAAACAGTGAAGCTCCATTTCGAAATTTAAGGAATTTCGAAATTAAGGTGAAATTTAAGGAAAGTTGCCTGAGCTGAAAAGAAGTAGCTATCATTTTTTGAATAACCCACTATGACATATGGCAGCCTAACCAGGTACTGTTTAAGCTTCAAAGTGTGCCTGCTTGGCAATAATATTCCCAAAATTCATGGGCTTCGGATAAAAATTGTCTGTAGGAAGAACCCTGGGATCTCAGATATTAGGATCAGTGAAGTTGAAAGGCTCAACAACTCTGACAAAGCATAATGTTCAAGGATACGAATTATATCATAAAGACTTTATAGAAATGTATTTATCTGAAATTTGGTTATTAGGAGAAGGGAATACATTATTATATTATCACCAAAACATTAATTAAACAAATTTGTGTAAATATTTGCCCCTGAAGAAGTAAGTCCCTTGATGAAATGAAGTTCGAGACATGAAAGTATGACTGGCATTGAGGTGATTTAAGGGGAGCAGATCCAAGTAGGAATAAGATGTTACAGAATTGGTTATTTTTCTATAAATGCTGTCCTCTGCTAGCATTACAGTGATAGCTATCAAGATGCCATATGTAATATATAAATTCTTCTTTTGGACTTGATAATTGATAGTCAAGAAAATAATTCAACAAATTTATAATTGAGCAAGTTGAAGGCAAGTAGGGACTCAGGTAAAGAAGTATGAATGTTTCAGATAAAGGCAATTAGAAAGATTAAGAACATGTATGAATTCCTGGAGCATATTTCCATTCACTTCCTCATGGAAAGAGAACCACAATTTGATTTTCAAAACTCGTTAGTACAAACAGTTCAATTGTGATTATCTCCCTTTAGAAAAGTTGGGATTTGTAAAATTTAAAGTAGAGAAACCTGAAAAGCAATAAAGTAGCTCAATTTTGAAGAAATAAGTCCACGATGAGTTCAAACTTAACAGATTTTCAATTCTAAGGAAATTTAGCTAACATTCCCTGAAGACAGGTGTTTCCAATAAAATATCCTTAGAGACACATAGGCTAAAAAAATAAAGTGAAACCAACAAGTCAAAATTTTATTCAACATTTGAGTAAATTCCACTGATAGTAAATCTCTTATGTTGTTGATAGATATTAGAAACAAATACATATTTATCATTGAAAGAGATGTTTGCAAGAATGAAAGAACAAAAAGTGGTAAGAACAAAAAATTCATATTTATCTGAATGTTTAGAACCAATTTTTTTGTTGTTGGAAATTTTCAAAGAGTGCTATCTTCCTCTAATCCTACATATATAAAATAAAAACTATATAAAGCAAATCTAGGGATCAGTAAGTAGAAGTTTGGATTATACAATGCAAATCCCAACTATTCTGTTATATGAGTATAATGAATGGAAGAGTCATGTTTAGTAGGGCAAATGCTGTTTCATTCTATATCTTTTATATTATTTTAAGATATATTCTATATCTTAATATTATAAGAGCCAGAAAAGATAGAAAATATCCCATCTCAATTTATAAGAGAATCCCAGTTAAGACATGCTAGATCCTATTTGTTGAGCAAATAATTTTATTGATCTGGTTGTCACCTATTGTTCTGAATATAATCCAATGATAAAGATCAAAGTCATCCACTATAAATATGTCTATAATCATTTGACATGGGTTGCAGTTAATTCTAAAAATACTATGTGAAATATATGCTTTATTACAGATGAAACTCTTGAACCAACAAGATACTAAGTAAGGTGACTAATGTCAAATAATGTTCGTCATAAACTGAGAACATACCACACACAGTTGTTTGTTTTTTTTTTAAAGCAGAGCAAAGAAAAAAAAAATGGTAGGTGGAAATTTTTCCAAAAGTTAAAAAAACCACACATCAAGGAAGCCTCAAATCCTCACATTGGATAGAATAAGTATGAAAAGGATAAAAAAGAAAAAAAAAATACCAAGACACACAAAAATTAAAAAGATAAAATGCCTTAAAAATAGTATCTTTTATAAAAAGTATAAACCGGTATGTGTCTAACAATGCAGTTTCAAAATGCCCGAAGTAATAATACTTACAACTACAACTATTCAAAAGCTATAATTATTTAAAAAAAAACATAATTTTAGGTATTTCAATCTCATCTCTCAATAATTTAAAGAGCAAGTAGAGACAAAAATGATTAAGATTAGAAAAGTCCTGGACAGAACCACCAATAAGTTGGTTTAATTGCCATTTGTAGAACATAACCTCCCTCAACAACAGATTGTTTTTTTTTTTTAACCAAAACAATAATTAAGACAGACAATATTTTGGTCCCTGCAACAAACCTCAACATATTTAAAAGAATTGAGATCATCCAAAGCATATTTCAGACCACCGTCCTATTGCTCTCGAATTCTAATAAAAGATATTTGTTAGAAAAGGCAAAGAAATTCGCACTTAGAGTAAAATGTGTATCTGTAAAAGGTTTACTGACAGAAAGGAAGGAATTACCTGAGAGAATAGCTCAAAATTACAGTTAAGACTCTTTATATAGAATCTTAACTCCTAACCATCTAAAAAGATAACAGACTTGATAAGAATTTAGCAGCGGACATTAAATGAATAAATAAATAAATAAATAAATAAATAAAACTACATTCACCCAGATATACATATACACACAATATTTAAAAGACAATTTTCTTATATTGGCAACAGTTTGTTAGGAGATATAATATTAAAATCAGAGTTAGTATTTAAAAAGATATAAAACACATAGAAAGTCTACAAACTATGGAATCATTCATGTCAGAAAGTGAAGATATATGAGGTTCTCAGATAAAATGTTTTGAAGACTTAAAACACTTTCAGAATTGACCCATGGATTCCTATCAAAATCTTTACAAGGATTTGTGTTAACTTAAGCCAGTTCTTCATAAAAAAAGCATAACAATAAACATTTAATTGTGGAAAAAATAGTGTAGGCTTTGTAACCAGTTAACAAAAGTGACACTAGTGAAAGCTTAGAGAAATAGAAACAATTCAATTTACCATAAGAAAGAACTCAAGAACGGATCCCTACATATGAATGTATCTGAGCAAATATTGCAGATCAGAGGGAAATGGTGCTTTGACAGTTATATATTTCCAAAACTACATGCATCCCTACCTCACTCCACACTCAAATGCAATCATTAATTATAGACTAGCATGTAGTCTGAGTTAGTTCTTATTTAACATTCTTATAATCAAATTGTACTGATTTAATTGATTAGACCCCTTTACCTGGGTGTGCATATCTTTTGTTGATTTCTTCCCAGGTAGAGAAGAATTTTTATTTCAGTTTATATGAGTGTCTATATTTTTTTGCTCAAATTTTCAAACTTGAGCTTAAATTTCTTTTTTTCTTTCTTTCCTTCATTTTTTTTTTTAATATAACACATTGCCTCTCCCACAATTTAATGGGTTCTTCTGTGTTTAAGTTACAGAGTAAATATCAAGGGTGAATTACAATCAGTGTAATTCTTTTGGAGCCAGAAATACATTGGTAGTACACCCTCTTTGGTGCAAAAGTGGATAAAAACATTTACTACTACCAGCTGGGATTTTCCCTGGGGCCAGACTGATGCCTCTAGAGCCAAGACTTCATAAGCATCAAGAATTATACCTGGTTGCATTAGAAAACAATTAGCCGGCCCTTGGGAGTCTCACACTCCAGTGTGGATATATCTCAGTGCCCATTGGAGAACATAACAGCCACTGAGCATATGGCTGGATCAACATTGTCTCCTCCCAGGTTACTCTTTCCTCGATCATCCATAATGGGTTCCTGGGGTCCTCTGCTTATCCAAAAAAAAATAAAGCATGAATATAAAACTTTTACTTGGTAAATAGCATATCTGAGAAAATGAAAAAGTTATTTTGCAGAAACATAATCGTTATTTGGTCTCTTTTTTTAATGTTTATTTATTTAGTTTTTGGGGGGAGAGAATGAGTGGAGGGGGGACAGAGAGGGAGAGAAAGAGAGAATCCCAAGTAGGCTCTGCTCTGACAAAGGGCTCAGCCCTTGACATGGGACTTGATCCTACAAACCGTGAGATCTTGGCCTGAGTCAAAATCAAGAGGCAGGTACTTAACCAAATGAGCAACCCAGGTGCCCCTAAATCTTTATTTAGCATTAAAACAAAACACAAACTAATCAGGTTATGTTCGTGAAAATTTAACATATATAGAATAATTTTAATCTTTTGTGAATGAGGATTAGTGTTATATTAAAAGTAACAAAGACTTGTATTGCAAAATATTTCCTTTCTTTTTTAGAAATAAACTACCTAATAGTGTATTTTTATCTGATGATTAGAAAAAATAATAGTGGTTTACTATCAATAAGTAAATTATTATACACATTTGAGGTTAGGGTTAGAAAAGAACAAGGTCATAAGTTACCGACATTTTTTCCTGGATTTATGAATATCCAAAGAGGTCTTTATAGCAGAACTGAACTTTTCACTCAATACATATTAAAGCTTAACTACAATTATTACATGTCTTAATTTTATTAATAATATTTTGTGAGGTTATTTGATAATATGGAATAGTTGCATCTTAGCCTGAAACTTAATGTTTGAAAAGGATACATTAGTGTAACACCATTTTGGCAAACTAAGATTCTAACTGGACCTTTCTAATGTTTAAAATTCTAATTTCAAAGATGACTTAATATTGGTTATTTTCTATTCTGACACATACTGCAAATGAACCATAATGCTTTTTCAGCTAACAAGGTTTGAATTTGAAATCCTCAAGTAAAGATGTCCTCTGACCACTATTCTAGTATTAACCAAATGGACGGTGTGTGTTTTCACTCTTTTTTCTACTTTTATGTGCATATGGTGGGTTTAGGGGCAGGTGAAGTATATATTAATTCTAGTAGAGAAAAAAATCTCCATTGGTTTTTAGCTTTTTCTAAAAATGAATACATTGTGTTCGAAGAATTCACATTAGGATATCAGAATTAAACTACAAAGAACAGTTTTCCTCTGATATCTAGGATTATGAGTGAAAAAATAAAGCTGGGATAAAATATCACTGCCAACTCAACAAATACAGGGACATCGTCTTTTATGACGTTCTTTGTAAATTCAAACAAATGAGCAAACATGGATGATCCGTTGGGGTGCCTGGGTGGCGCAGTCGGTTAAGTGTCCGACTTCAGCTCAGGTCACGATCTCACGGTCCGTGAGTTCGAGCCCCGCATCAGGCTCTGGGATGATGGCTCGGAGCCTGGAGCCTGTTTCCGATTCTGTGTCTCCCTCTCTCTCTGCCCCTCCCCCGTTCATGCTCTGTCTCTCTCTGTCCCAAAAAAAATAAATAAACGTTGAAAAAAAAATTAAAAAAAAAACAAAACATGGATGACCCGAAGTAGAAAAGCACAGCATAGGGATGCCTCATTTCCAACCACTGGTATACCCACAGAGGTTGACTAGCAGCACAGCAAACTCCAGAAAATTCTTAGTATTGTTCCCAGCTTTCTGACAATGAAATAGAATAGAGTTTATACTTTTCTCTTCCAGATTGAGAAATAATGGGAATAACTTCTTGGGAGAAACCAGTGAGTGAAAGAAACAATCAATCTATTGGACTCCAAACCATGTATGTAAAGGATCCATGACCATTCAATGAATTCAAGAAAAATACCAAAAACTCTGGTTGTCACTATTAGTTTATTTCAAGGATACCTGATCAAATTTCAGAAGAAAAATAAAGACTGAGTTTTCTAATAAATATAGCCTATGGTTTTATTACTTTCTTCTCCGTTTTTCAGTGTTTCTGCTTATGCAACCAAAAAAGTAAATAGGTAACAAAAATTCTCAGTCCTTAAACCAATCGATCCCAGAATGCTAAATAACCATTATCTTAGCAAAATTAAAAATTCCAAAAGTTTTTAATATATCAGACAGAAGAAAACATAATTCAAAATTTTTTTTCAAGTGGCATTAATATTCAAAGAACAAACACAAATATAGTGAAACAAAACCACACTGGTGAAAATATTCAAAGTAATTAGATGAAAATGAAACTACAGACCTAACGGAGTTTTAAAACCAAACAACATATTTTGTGAAGTACTAAATTTATGACCACAAGAATAACTCTACACATCAAAACACAGGTCTATTTTTAAAAATGGTAGTAATCACAGTGAAAGCATAAAGAAATTCAAGGAGCCCAAAACAATGACATTTACACAAAAAATAGAACAAAGTCAAATTAATCCAACATAAAACAGCGTCAAACTAATAGAAACACATTTTCAATTGAAGAATTCCTAAAATTAAGAAACAATGATCAAATTAAAGGACACTATTTTAGACCAAGAAGTGTATTCAAGCATTCAGTACTATTCAGCTCTGCATTCTTTGAATGTTTTAAATATCATTTAAAAGTATTTTAAAATTAGGAAATTAAATCCATTTTAAATTTAAAATAGTCTGCAAAAGCAGCCGATTTGTAAGTAATTAACAACTCTAAATGCTCACCTCCCTAGTAGCAGTTTCATAATACAAGAAATAAAACCCTACCAAAACCCCAAAGAAATAAATGAACCCACAAAAATAGACTATTAAATACACACCTTTAACAAATGATAGCATGAGTCGATTAAAAATCAGCAAAGATATAGAAAATGTGACCACAATTAACAACCAACTAGAATTAATTAAGAGTGTTCTAGGGGCGCCTGGGTGGCGCAGTCGCTTAAGTGTCCGACTTCAGCCAGGTCACGATCTCACTGTCCATGAGTTCGAGCCCCGCGTCAGGCTCTGGGCTGAAGGCTCCGAGCCTGGAGCCTGTTTCCGATTCTGTGTCTCCCTCTCTCTCTGCCCCTCCACCGTTCATGCTCTGTCTCTCTCTGTCCCAAAAATAAATTTAAAAAGTTGAAAAAAAAATTAAAAAAAAAAAAAAGAGTGTTCTAGGGGATCCTGAGTGGCAGTTAAGTATCCAACTATTGATTTCGGCTCAGGTCATGATCTCCCAGTTCGTGAAATTGAGCCCCATTTCAACCTCTGTGCTGACAGCATGGAGCCTGCTTGGGATTCTCTTTTTCCCTCTCTCTTTCTGTCTCTCTCCCACATGCACACACATGCTCTCTCTCTCTCCAAATAATAAACATTAAAAAAATATATTGTTCTAGAACATGCAGCTACCACCAGTTGACTACAAATTTGTTTCAAATATATACAGAACATTTAACAAGATAGGCTATATTCTGAGCCATAAAACAGGTCTCATAAATTTAACATTACTCAAGTCTTTCAAAGTATATCCTTTGTCCACACAGAATTAAACTAGAAATCAGTACAAAAAAATCTCTTCTCAAAGAAGACATCAAATAGAAAATAAGAGTATCCTGTACTGAATAAAAATGTAATCACAACATAGGGGCACCTGTATGGCTCTGTTTGCTAAGTGTCTGACTTTGGCTCACGTCATGATCTCAAGGTTGTGAGTTTGAGTCCTGCATCAAGCTTTGCGCTGACTGCATGGAGCCTGCTTGGGATTCTCTCTCTTTCCCTCCCACTCTGCCCCTTCCCTCTTCTCTCTCTCTTTCTCAAAATAAATTAACTTTAAAAAAAAATAAACACAGTATAATACATTTGTGGGTGCCACTGAAGCAATAATAAGGGAATTTATACAATAAATAGCTTTATTAGGAACAAACAAGGTTCATTAATAACTTTAACCTGTACCTTAAAGAACATAGGGGCAGGGGAACCTAAGGAGTGCAGCTTTTGGTTAAAAACTAAAGTGTGATTTTTCAGGCCCAGCAACAATTACAAAGGTTTCCTGGCAGGTCTCAGGGGGAAAAGTTACTCAACCCACAGCAGTGCTGGTGCACAGCCAGCCAGGGCATCTCAGGTCACTGTGATACGAGTTAGTGGATGTGCACTTGACTGTTCCTTACATTTTAGCTGGTTTTTATTGGCTGTCCAACATCTCGCAGCTCAGCTCTCTCCAACTTAGCAGAGCTCTTGGCAAAGAAAAGAAAGAAAAAGTTAAACACGAAGTAAGTAAAAGAAAGGAGGTCATAAAGATCAAAGTGGAAATCAAGATAATCGAAAACAGAAAAACAATAGACAACATAAATGAAACCGAAAGCTGATTCTTTGAAAAGATCACTAAAGTTAATAAACCTCAAGATGGAATGATCAGAGGAAGAGGAAAGAAAAAGGAGAGACCGTGAAAATGACCAATATCAGAAATGAGACAGGCGTTTTCTTTACAGATTATATAAATATCAAAAGTGTCAAAAACAGACCCCTGTGCTCGGGAGCCAAAGTATGTAACATGAAGCTAGAGTTTGGTTATAAGGAAGGAAGATAATTCATTACCTTGCCAGCGAAGGAGGCTGTAGCCGGTTAATGATCCAAGACTGTAAGCTTGGTGGCGGAAAAGGATGAGGATTTTATAGAAAAATGTAAGATCTGGATGGTTTCGATAGGAACATGGTGCATGCTACCAGCTGCGTTAGTCATGTCTTCAGGGTCGTCTCATTACTAGCACTGGTGCTGGCCATCTGAGTCTTGTTATTAAGTATACTTTGAGGTCAGCAAAATGTCAATATCAATACCAAGTTCCTAGAACAAAGGATTCTACAGAAAAAAAAAAAAGTGAAGGGGTGAGGGATGCTTCAAAAATGAGGAAGAGAAAAATTGCTTCAGCTGAAGCACTTGTGTGTTGGTCTTAGTTTTCATCCATCTTTACATTTCTATAGCCATTTCAGAAAGATAACAAAGGGAATATTCTAATCAACTTTATGCCAATGAATGTGACTGCTTCTATGAAAGAAACAAATTCCTTGAAAAACAAAAACTACAGAAGATACCTCAGGAAGAAATGTATAACATGAATAGTCCTATATGTATGACATCTATTAAATTTGTAGTTAATATCCTTCTCACAAGGAAACCTCCAGGCTGAGATGTCCGCCCTAGTCGAGTGGTCAATTCTATGAAATATCTAAGACAGGAATGGTACCGGTTCTAGAGAATGAAAAAGAGAAAATATTTCTATGAAGCCAGTATTATCCTGACACTAAAACCAGATAACAAGATTACAAAAAGCAAAAGCAAACCTACAGAATAGCATCCCCTAAACATTTTAGCGACTCGAAGTCAACAGTATAAAAATGATAATGCATGACCAAGTGGAATTTATCCAAGGGATTCACTGTAGCAGGATCCTCGCGCAGAGAGGCATGATACCAAGGCTTTTCGTTCCAGGAAACAATTTTATTCCTGCCGGCACCGCTCAGTTGGGTTGTACCTGAAGAATTGAGCCACGTGGTGGAGTTTTTTTGTTTTTTTTTTTAAATATATTTTTTACTTCTTTGTCTCCCATATATGGTAACACACAAACATGTAGTCTGATTAAGTGGTCTCATGTTACAAGGTCTTGAGGGATGTTGTCAAGGAAGTGAATAGCAAGGTTGCCTTGAGGTTTTATTTATTTATTTTTTCCTTCTTTCCTTAGGGAGGGGACCCTACCACATCACAGTAAGTTATAAGATCGATTCATTTAACAAAAACAAAAAAAAGTGATTTTTTAAATAAAATCAGACAAAGCATTTGACAAAATCCATCTATACCTCAAAAATGCTTTAGTAATTAGTAATAGGAAGACATCATACATCTATCTCAGCTCAAAGGCTAACAGAATAGTTAATGGTGAAAGAATGAAGGGTTTGTTGGAAGAAGTGATTGAGAGGTTGTGACTGAAGGTTGATAATCCAGGTGACCCAGGCTATTCCCAGGTGCCTCACCTCCCCCAACCTTGGAATATACCTTCCCAGCCTTCCCACAGAAGGAGTCACTTCAAGGACATAACCTTGAGAGAACAAACTGTTATTAGACTTTCTAGACAGAAATTGACTGAACCCACTTACAGCCTGTGTGTAAATTTTTAAATTTCTGGAGGTGGGTGTGGAAATTTACTGGTTTTACAGCTGCCCAAGACAAGCCTAATCTGTTAGTTTCCTTGCTTATTAAAACTGCCACCTGGGGGCGCCTGGGTGGCGCCGTCGGTTAAGCGTCCGACTTCAGCCAGGTCACGATCTCGCGGTCCGTGAGTTCGAGCCCCGCGTCAGGCTCTGGGATGATGGCTCAGAGCCTGGAGCCTGTTTCCAATTCTGTGTCTCCCTCTCTCTCTGCCCCTCCCCCGTTCATGCTCTGTCTCTCTCTGTCCCAAAAATAAATAAACGTTGAAAAAAAATTAAAAAAAAAATAAAACTGCCCCCTGCCAATCTGGAATGATCTGCCTCTTTCTCTGATCTTCTCTTGCCCTCCAAGTACAGGAGCCACTTTCACAGCACACCCAGGAAATTATCTGTAAGATCAGAAGTAAGACAGAATGTTCAGGTTCAGTCCTTGTCTTCAACACTGTACCACAGAGTCTCTCTAGCCATGTAAAAAAAGCCAAATGGAAAAAAAAAATGCCAACCATATTAGAAAGGAAGAGGTAAAGTTTCTTTAAACAAATATATGCAAATTTTTAAAATGTTAGGAATGGTAAATTATTTTCAAACATTTTTAATTTAGTTATTTAATAATAAAATGCCATTTTTAAAAATGTTTTTTACATTTATTTATTTTTGATAGAGACAGAACACAAGTGGGGGAGGGGCAGGGAGAGAAGGAGACACAGAATCCAAAGCAGGCTCCAGGCTCAGAGCTGTCAGCACACAGCCCAATGCAGGGCTCGAACTCACAAACCGCGAGATCACCACCTGAGCTGAAGTCAGAGGCTTCACTGACTGAGCCACCCAGGTGCTCCCCAGCAAATGCCATTATTTTAAATGTAAAGGTAACTCGCATATCAATTACCACTTGGTGGCTCTGAATCAAATTTACAGAAAAAATATTTACAAAAAATACTCTTTTCATCTGAAGTTAAAATGACTACAGAGATACCTATAACATATTTCACTTCAAAAGTAATTTTTGAATTGGAGCACATGGGTGGTTCAGAGGGTTGAGTGTCCAAAGTCAGCTCAGGTCATGGTCTCACTGTGACTTCAAGCCCTGCATGTGGCTCACTGCTGTCTGGGTGGAGCCCACTTCAGATCTGTTCCTCTCTATCTCTGTCCCTCCCCCACTGTGTTCTCTCTCTCAAAAATAAACAAACATTTTTTAAAAATAATAATTTTTGAGTATGTATCAGGCATGAATTCAGCACTGTGAAAAAATAAGAAACTTGTTCTATGTATCCATGTGTTTTCGATGTTTATCTTGCTAATCTATGTCATGGCAAATACTAATATATATTATAACAAAAATAGTTTCAAATACTGTAGAGCAGTAGTTTGAAGCATAGTAGTTTTGAAGAATAGTTTTGAAGCCTATCAAAGAGGACAATATTTAATATAAAGCACAATGTTTTATAGTAATACATAATCTATATTATGTATATGTATCTCTATATATATTTTCAAGTTTTATGATCATAGTGTGTGATTTACATATTATTCTTCAAAGAAAAAAAGAGAAAATCTTAAGCAAGTAAGCATCCATTATACAGATAAACAGCTTTCTTTAAATCAGGATATTAAATCAGGTATTTACAGTACTCAGCGAACCCTGGAGTAAGCAATTCTACAGAACTAACCTGGGAATATCATCATCGTATGACTCAATACCGTAAAAAAGTCAATTTAAAAAAATTTGTCTTAAGAACAAGTTCTAAATTCTCCACATTGATTGCCTTCTTATATGATGAATGATATATGATAACCAGGAATGTACGTAAAATAATTCGTAAAAATACACAAGGAAAAACAAGCAATGACATTTTGACATTAATAAACATATTAAAAGCTAATTTCTTTAATGTTTATTTCGATTTCAACTCAATTAGAGATGCAGCCTCTACTTAAATAGATTCTGAAGGTTAATGGGTCCGTTTTCACACTGGCATTATCTAGTTCTTGCTGCCTGGTAACACGCAATGATAACAGTGCTAGCTTTTTATTCCAGTAATCATCACCTAATTGCATTTAGCAATTTCAGGTATTCAGTTTCCTCTTCAGATGCATTATCTCTGAATATCTAAAATTTTCGTTTAAAGAGAATATACCCAAATATTGCAATCTTCATTTTTTGACTTCAAACAAGTTCTTATTTTGTATGTATGTCACTTTGTCTGGGGTTCATATGAAAAAAATAAAGCCACATCAGTTAGTAGATCATTCTTCATCTATCTTAAATTAGCCCTTACATCTGATACTTTCCCGACCATTTTGTCCCATTTTCTCATTACTAACTTTGCATAGTGAAAATGGTGCCTCACATATGTGTGAAATATGAACGCTTCATAATAGATCTTATAAGATAAAATCTATAAAAGATATATCTGTAAAATAAGATAGATATATCTGTAAAATAAGATAGATATATCTGTAAAATAAGATAGAATGAGGAAGATTCTCTCAGCTCTCACTCCTTATATACTCAGCCAATCCTGGGCATCTCCCGAATATGTTTTCTATACCTGCAGTGGACTCTAGTATTTATCTCTCAGTCTAAAGGCTGCTTCCTTCCCTGCCTTATCGCACTTCCCCGCTTACCTATCAGAACAGGCTTACTGGGATTACCTTACAAATATGGTACTTACCTCAGCATCTGCCTTTGGGGAAATCTAAATTAAGGCCTTGCGCTGTAAAACAATGCATGCTCTGGAATGTTGTAACTATTATAAAATTGTGATACAATTATATTTGAATCTCAATTACAACTTTTAAATACAAAGTACCAGTTTTGAAGCATTTCATGAGTATTCACTTATTCATTGATGCACAAAAATGCGTATATACTATAAAACACAAAGGAAGATACTGAAAATCCCATTTAGGTAAACAAACTAAACAATCATAAAGGATAAATCATAAACCTCACCTAATAACAATGATAATTCACAAAAAAATACAAGAAAAATTATCTCTTTATCATAGGTCCCATCTTATTTGTTATTAACTTATGGCAGGTATTCTTAGAGAATTTTTTTTTTTTGCATATCAAAGTTTATTTATTTATTTATTTTAATTTACATTTATTTATTTATTTAATTATTTAGTTTGTTTGTTTATTTTTATTTTTATTTTTATTTTTTTATTTTTTTCAATATATGAAATTTATTGTCAAATTGGTTTCCATACAACACCCAGTGCTCATCCCAAAAGGTGCCCTCCTCAATACCCATCACCCACCCTCCCCTCCCTCCCACCCCCCATCAACCCTCAGTTTGTTCTCAGTTTTTAACAGTCTCCTATGCTTTGGCTCTTTCCCACTCTAACCTCTTTTTTTTTTTTTTTCCCTTCCCCTCCCCCATGGGTTTCTGTTAAGTTTCTCAGGATCCACATAAGAGTGAAACCATATGGTATCTGTCTTTCTCTGTATGGCTTATTTCACTTAGCATCACACTCTCCAGTTGCAGGATACAAAATCAATGTACAGAAATCAGTTGCATTCTTAGAGAATTTTTTTAAGCAATGTGTAGGGAGGGAAAAATTCTTTCTTCACCCTTCAAGGTCTTCTATCAGGACTAAGAATTAAATTTACCTGAGATAAGTTAACAGGAGAAGAAACCACAAAGTTGTATTGTGTGCACGTGGAAGTCCAATAATGAAATTGAGACCTAAAGAAATGACCAACGGTAATCACGTCTCCGGGAAGCAGGGGTGCAAAAGCACCTGGCTCCAGGGGTCCCAAATAGACCAGGTTGGCCACTCACTGCTGACAAAATCCAAAGGCAGAAAGACCGATGGCAGCAAAATAAGAAAATAATTCATTTCAGTGAGGCCAACACCAGGAAGATGGCAGACCAAGCGTCTCAAAGATGGTCTCCAATGTGCTGAAAATTCTTCCAGGTTTATGTAAGGAAAATGCAGGACAAAGGTCAGTGGGTACAATGATGAGGGTCAGGTTGATCATTATCTTGGGGTCTTGCTGGCTCAGGACAGTTGGTCCCTACTGCCTGAAGAGGTAGAGTTTCAGTTCCCATCAGGGGGTGACTTGCCCGCTGGGTCTTTTGCCTGAGGTAAGAGATATACTGGAAAGAAGAACTTAACCAATTAGAAAGTACAAACTGAGGTCACAATGGCGGTGGTTGTCCTCTTTCAGGAAGTTTTTATACTTGTAAAAAGAGAGAAAATAAATCCGTGATGAATTGACAGGGCAAAGAAAACTTAATTTTTGGATGCTTCAGTTAGTAAGGAAATCTAAACAGAATTTGGGCTGAGGTAGTAAATCAGGAAAAAGTAATAAGGTTTATCCATATGGCCTTCTCAACTCTGAATTTTCTATTTCTGGCAATTAGGATGTCACTTTAACTCCTTGTACATAGAGGGTACCTTTCACATGGGCAACTTATTTCTTGCTTTTAGGGGGACAGAGGAAGCTCTGAATGTCCTTTTTGCATACTCTGCCTCTTACGTAACTTTTGTTTAAACTAATCAGAATACCTGGGCACCTGGGTGGCTCAGTCAGTTGAGTGCTCGACTTCAGCTCAGGTCATGATCTCACAGCTAGTGAATTAGAGCCCCGCATTGGGCTCTGTGCTGACAGCTTAGAGCCTAGAACCCTCTACAGATTCTGTGTCTCTCTCTCCCTTGCTGGCACTCTGTCTTTCTCTCTCCCTCTCAAAAATAAATATGCATTAAAAAAAAATTTTGTAATGATCAAAATACCAAAGTGGCGCATTTTGGAGCAGCTTGCCCTGCACCCCTACAGTGTCTTGATAAGAGTTGAGAAAATGAAGATTTAAATGTATTGCATAAAAATAAGCCCAATGGTAGCCCTGGGTGTAATGCACATAGACAAAGGTTATCTCCCTGACCAAACCCTAGTCAGGCTTCTCTGAGCCTTATTCTCTACTTGACTTAAACCTTGGCCTATAAAAACTATAGATATTCAGCATAAGGGCTCCGCCCCCATGGCCTAACTACCTCCTAACTACCTAACGAAAGACCCCCACATCCAAATACCATCACAACAGGGCATCAAACCTACGAATTTTGGGAGGACACAAACATTCAGTCCAGACCATGTCTGATACAGAATGTTGCTGACCTGAGTAGCAGTGTGAGAACAGATGGAAAACAACAGGAGATCTCTTTGATTATATATGCTTAGATTTACACGTAGAAATCTTATACCAAGTAAAATGGTTAAACGTGTGGTGGGACCTGATATTCACTGTAGCATACAATAAAGATGAAACCAGTTTTTGAAAAACAAAACACTTCAGTACCACTGGGAAATGTATGCTTCATCAGTGTTCCCCCAACCCCCCACTGATTCAGCTGCTAATCCTCTCTCCTAGGACTTTCCAAATTTTAGATACTAAAAGAGTTAAAAACCTTGCATAGCTGGCGTGCCCTGGTGGCTCAGTAGGTTAAGTGGCCAACTCTTGATTTTGACTCAGGACTTGAGATCAGCCCCCAAGTGGGGCTCCACCCTCCCTGGGTGTGGAGCGTGCTTAAGATTCTTTCTCTCTCCCCCTGTCCCTCTCCCCCACCTGTGTTCTCTCTGTCTCTCTGTCAAAAAAATAAAATAAAATAAAATAAAATAAAATAAAATAAAATAAAATAAAATAAAATAAATCCTGCCTAGCAGAGATTCCACGAAGCTGCTTTAGCTGTATGCCTGAAACTGTATTTATACTTACTATTAGGTAATTTTCTGTGGCCGTCCTGAGATGGATCTTTCTTTGCTGTTTTATTTTCTGTTAGAAAAACTGTCCCCTGAAAATGTTATTTAAATATTTATTTTTCCTCTGGGAAACAAGGCTTTCCTGATAAGTCTTTTTCCAAAATCTCACTTTCCTCCAGATTTGACTAACCTGTTTCCTGAATCCTATGTTGACTTGTTCATGGACTGTAACCCGACATAAAAAGTCAATATATTATGCAGTTTATTTTCTCAGTTAGAAAACTAAATAACAGGAGAGCCCACGTCAATATTCTAGGGTCAAATTTTAATGTGATGAATAGTTAGGATGAAAAAGAGTAAAGCAGTTAAAGCCCATTTGGAGATCTTGTATTTCTATTTCCCCCTACTTTTTCTACTTCCAACATTTTCTTTTTTTTTTTTTTTTAACGTTTATTTATTTTTGGGACAGAGAGAGACAGAGCATGAACGGGCGAGGGGCAGAGAGAGAGAGGGAGACACAGAATCGGAAACAGGCTCCAGGCTCGGAGCCATCAGCCCAGAGCCTGACGCGGGGCTCGAACTCACGGACCGCGAGATCGTGACCTGGCCGAAGTCGGATGCTTAACCGACTGCGCCACCAGGCGCCCCAACTTCCAACATTTTCTATGCCTCCTGTCTTTATATCCTATTTAAAAAGACATCATTGATTTCCAGATAACTTTTTTCTTTCCTTTCAACCCATTAATGTCAGTATTGAGATTTCATAGCAGCTTAATACTATACATTTCAAAGTAACACTTGGCAATTTTAACAGTAGATTTTAGAGATGGAAAAGTCCTTTAAGCCTACATAAAGTATTAAATATAAAATTCCACGATCTGGGGGAAACAATGAGAAAGATGTTTTAAAACGAATTCTTAAATCCTTATATTTAGACACAGAGAGGTAATTCCACATCATTCCAGGGATCAGAACAGCGGTAAAAATGCCCTACAGCTCTACCTGAGAGATTTACAGCATCTGATGACTAAGCACAGACCTACAATATGGGGAACCAAAGGCACTAAAACCTCATGAAGCTTAGACATAAATATGACTAGCTAATGGCACTTAAAATGTTAGGTTTATTTTGTAAATATCTCCTGATAAATTATACGTGGTTTTTGGTTCTGTTTTTACATGCGTAATTACCAATGAAGTTTTACTCGGTGGGTTTGGTTTTCCCAAATGGCTGGATGGCAACTTCCGCTTGCTATTATTAGATACTCAATAAATCAATACTCTGCAGAAATAACTCAATAAAAAGATATGTGAGAGCCACCATAAAGCGCTTCAACATTTTTGATGTTTTCAGTTAACTTAATTTTGACCTTCAAATTATTAAGAAAAATCCCCTAAAGTTTTTTAATATTTGAAATTAAAGTAGTAAAACCCAGCATATTTAGATAGTTGTTGAGTTCTTAAAACTAAGTGTCCTTTCAAAGTATAAAGTCAGCACAGTGTTTGAAGTTTCAGACATTTTTGTAGTCATTTCAAACATATTGTCGACCATATAAAAGGTTAGGCTTTGCCCTCAGTCCATGCACATAGAATTCTGATTGATGTCAATGGTAACCATGTGCGAAGTTTGCGGGCACTGTAGTTTGAGACTTTATGGTGTTTTCAGAGTATCTTTGAAGTCTAGTTTCTGTGGAAAAATATAAAGTTGAAAGAGTAGCTCTTCAGGGCTTATTCTTATCCACTGAGAACATGTTTAGATTGCCTCTTTCAAATGCAGAGCTAGGCTGGAATCCCATAAATGTAAATGTGTGTGGAGTGGCTGTGTTTAGGGATTATTTCCGTTGAATTCACACGCTAGACTTGGAGACGATCATGGCAAACTCAGTGCTGGTAACCTTTCTTTTCATAGATCGACTGTGGCTTGTTTCTGCTGCAGTAGAGAAAACTACACGTTGCTGTTCGCGTTCGTACTGAAGTTAAATTTGCTGCTATCATTAATTTTATTTACAAACATCTTCAATAAAACACGTAGAGTCACCTCTGCCAAATCCATTTGAGACTGATTTTTATGCTCTGACTAAAGGCAGATCTCACTTTGTGAGGATTCTCTTTTATTAGTTAGAATTTACTTTTATAAATACAGTCAAAAGAAATCCATTTCAGACTAAGTTAAAGACAAGGGAAGCCCATTTTCAAAAAAAAAAAAAATCAAAGGTGTTATTGAGCTGTATACAGGTTCTGGAGTAAAATGCACATTACTTAGAAATAATCCAATTTTGTCAGAAAGAAATTGTAAATGTCACAAACATTCTCCAAAGTATTTTCCCATTTCATGATACAACTGTCATTTTCCAAAATTAAATGCCTTGAATTATGTGTTTCTTAGATAACTATGGTTTTCTGTTATAATTAATTTGTGCTGAAAATTCCTGAATGCCTCCTGAGGTTTTTTTGGGAGCAATCTTTGTCATTTTGGCCCCTAAGATTTATTTGCTGAACGAGGGCTCAATATTCTTGACAGCTCATCTAACAAGATCCTGATAATCTATCTCACTGTAACTGGAGGAAAGTGCTGAAGCAGCAGTCAAGAATCGGGATTCTTTCTGAAGAAAAAGAAAGCAGAGGAAATTCTTCAACTATGAAACAAACCTTTATTGTAGTGAGAATTTTAGCTGACCGGAATTAGGTGTTAAAACAACTAAAGACCAGCAGATAGGAAGAAGGTAAAGCAAGGCAATAAAACAGACCTTTTATGTACCACATCAGATTTTCTGCTGTCTTTATTATGCCTTCAGTTGGTTATTGATAACTGAGTAACATAACTAGTGCAGAAGACTGTGTATGTGTTGTCTTTAGTTCTGTGTGTATGTATACCACAAACCCTCTATAAAGCCATATTGTCTGCCACAGAGTTGTAGATGACCAGACTACCTTCTTTCCCGTGCTCCAATTGTTTCTACGACAATTGTTTCCGGATTGGAAGTTTCCTTTCCTAAAGTCATGAAAAACTATTCTATCACCTGCACCACTCATAAAGGCAAACTTTGTCATCTCCCTGTGCAAGCCATCAATGAAAATATTTTCAAATTTAGGGGTGCCTGGGTGTCTCAGTCCGTTAAGTGTCCGACTTCAGCTCAGGTCATGATCTTGCGGTTTGTGAGTTCGAGCCCCGCGTTGGGCTCTGTGCTGACAGCTCAGAGTCTGAAGCCTGCTTCGGATTCTGTGTCCCCCTCTTGCTCTGCTCCTCCCCCTCTCATGTTCTGTTTCTCTCTCTCTCTCTCTCTCTCTCTCTCTCTCTCTCTCTTTCAAGAATAAATAAAAAAACATTCAAAAATCTTCAAATTTCTATGTATAATGTAAATATAGAGCCATTGATTTCAAGTCATTTTTTTGCCTTCTGTTCCACAAACATTCCCAGAATCAAAGAAATACAACATTGTGGCTGTGTTCCTACAATTTAAGGGCCATTGGAAAAATGAGAGGTTAATAAAAATTTTCACCTCAAAGAGGGCATCCATAAATGAGAAAAGTAATTGATCAAATTTGGAAGATTCTTCTCCCAAATTACTGAGTGTTGTGGTACAGAAATTTCGAGTTTTATGCTGTGTTGAACAGGAGTTATGTGTGGGAGGGGAAAATGAATCTGAGGATGAAATGAAGTTTCAAAAAATTACACAAGGAAACTAGTTATTACAGACAATAGTAGTTAGCAACTGCTCTGATTTCCTACTATTGCATCAAGTGTTTAATTGCCTCAACATAAGTTCATTGACAGTTCCCCCACACATGACAATCCTGTTTGTTCCATCCCTGCAAAACATGCACACACACGCACGCACACACACACACCTACTAGAAACCAAGGCAACAAATGCAGTCTGGCATGTGTTATCATCACACAGAGAAAGAATAGTGTGAATTATAGCATAATCTGGATCAACGTTACCAAAGCAAGTAAGGTCAAGTCAGGTTCAAAATATTACAGGATTGTGGAAATAAACACTGAACAAATGGAACAAGGAATGGCTACTTATTCAGAACTTGCCGTGAGTCACGTCTTCATTTGTGTTTTGGCAGAGACTCAAAGGCAGGCAGATGAGTACTAAAGTTTTATTGGTGGGAAGAGAGGCTTGAGATATGCCCAAGTTGTTGGAGGTTGTTGGCATGGAGAAGCTATACGCAAACTAATTAGAAGGGGGGTTTCCTATATAATTGGCCAAAGGTACATATTTGGCTTTCTCTGCTTGCTCCTAAGTTGGAAATACAGACAAAAATTAGGGAAGCTGTCAGTTATCAATCAAATCGTGGCCTTTTTGAGTTGATTGTTGCAGAAGTTATTTGGACTGATAACTAGAGATAACAGTCTGAATTCCTACAAGTCTTACTTACAGACAATCAACTTAGTTACTAGGCTGGTTGCTGTAAATAATTAGTTGGTTTCTGGGGTTCGTTGCTACAGCTTGTGGGTGAGAG
This sequence comes from Prionailurus bengalensis, assembly GCF_016509475.1. Taxonomy (NCBI): domain Eukaryota; kingdom Metazoa; phylum Chordata; class Mammalia; order Carnivora; family Felidae; genus Prionailurus; species Prionailurus bengalensis. Next base: position 21,776,466 of record NC_057350.1, on the reverse strand, counting down.
TTCTATTTTTATGTATCCTGGCAATTGTTCATTTGTATATTCACTCTCTCAGAATACTGACATCAGTGCTGCTGTCTTATGCTTTCCCGATCCTATAACGTTTGCAAGAAAATATTGCCTTTTGAGAAAGAAAGATTGTATTGCCAGCCATTCTGCCATTAAACTAGAGATCAGATTATTTTTTTTTTTTTGTATAAAAGTCTAACTCTCAGTTTTAAACATTACCAGCAAAAGAGTAGGAACATAACCTAATGATCAAATATCTGGCTCTGGGTTCCCATTATCACTTTCTGTGTGATCTTGAGAAAGTCTTGTAAGATCTAGTTTCATGAGTTCTTCACTGGCGAAGTTGGCATGATCACAATGTTGTCATGAAAGGCAAATGAATCAAAACCACTAAACATTCATAATAATGTATAACACATTAAAAGTGCTCTTATTATTTGTAAAGAGAATGTTTATAGCCTAAAGGAATGGACCACAGAAAGGGAGTGAAAAGGTATTTGCTGTCATACAAACACTAAGAATAATTTTATCCCCTGGGGGAGGGGGATCATATAACTCTTTCACTGCTGGTTTCATCCTACATAAAATAAACATCCAAAATTTCTCATAGCCCTACCATTTCAAAGTTTTGAGTTTTGTTTTGTTTTCATGTGTCTTACTTTGGTATCAAAGTTCTAGGCCAATAAACGAACTGAATCTTTATTATGAATGAAGAGATAAATGTAGCTATAGATACAGAAATGTGAACTTGAGATTGAGAATGAACAATTTCTAGGCAGAGCAAAACAAGTCTTAGATGTATTTATAAGTGATGCACTTAGGTTATATTGTTTGGTTTCCCTTGTCCTAACAGCAATGGCTTGGGTAAGCCAGATTTCTTGATCCTAAACATAAAAATAAATCTGGTAACTGAAATTCTCTCCAAGGTTTTGGTGTTCTTAGCTTTAGTAATTTTTCATAAACAAAAAAAAAGGAAATGAAGACGTAGTAAATCTAGAGAATAAGAATAAGGACATAAGGATATTATGCAAGAAATTTCAAGTTTACAATAGAGACTATAGATTCTTGAACAAAAGGAATAAGTTTATCTGCTATATTTCCACATTAAAAAGCGGATTGCTACCCCACATGGTAATCAAAATAAATAGACAAAAGTAATGTGATGAATTGCCTTTACATGAATGTCTCTCTCTCTCTCTCTCTCTCTCATGTATGTGCTTTTTTAATTTTAATTTTACTTTTTTAATTTACATCCAAGTTAGTTAGCATATAGTGCAATAATGATTTCAAGAGTAGAATCCAGTGATTCATCCCCCTACATATAACATCCAGTGTTCATCCCAACAAGTGTCTTCCTTCACACCCCTTGCCTATTTATCCCATCCCCCCCACCCACAACCCATCCAGCAACCCTCAGTTTGTTCTCTATATTTGAGTCTCTTATGTTTTGTCCCCCTCCCTGTCTTTAATATTATTTTTGCTTCCCCCTCCCCTATGTTCATCTGTTTTGTGTATTAAATTCCACATTTGAGTGAAGTCATATGATATTTGTCTTTCTCTGACTAATTTCATTCAGTATTTACACATTCTAGTTCCATCCGTGTTGTTGCAAATGGCAAGATTTCATTCTTTTTGATTGCCAAGCAACACTCCATTCTATATATATACCACATCCTCTTTATCCATTTATCTGTTGATGAACTCTTTTCATACATTGGCTATTGTCGATAGTCTGTTGTAAACATTGGGGTGCAGGTGCCCCTTTGAAACAGCATATCTATATACTTCGGCTAAAACCTAGTAGTGCCATTGCTGGGTCATAACGTAGCTCAACTTTTAATTTTTTGAGGAGCCTTCATACTGTTTTCCAAAATGGCTGCAGCAGTTTCCATCCCCATCAGTGATGCAAAAGAGTTTCCCTTTGTCTATCCTTGCCAACATCTAGTGTTGCCTGAGTTGTTAATTTTAGCCATTCTGACTGTTATGAGGTTGTATCTCATTGTGGTTTTGATTTGTATTTCCCTAATGATGAGTGTTCAAAATATTGAACATTTTTTCATGTGTCTGTTAGCCATCTGAATGTCTTCTTTTGAAAAGAATGTCTTTTTCCCATTTCTTCATTGGATTATTTGTTTTTGGGGTGTTGAGTTTGATAGGTTCTTTATAGATTCTGGATACTAACCCTTTATATGATACGTCACTTGCAAATATCTTCTCCCATTCTGTCATTTGCCTTTTAGTTTTGCTGATTGTTTCCTTCACTGTGCAGAAGATTTCTATTTTGATGAGGTCCCAATAATTCAGTTTTACTTTTGTTTCCTTTGCCTCTGGAGACGTGTTGAGTAAGAAGTAGCTGGAACCAAGGTCAAAGAGGTTTTTTCCTGCTTTCTGCTCTAGGATTTTGATCGCTTCCTGTCTTACATTTGGGTCTTTCATCCACTTTGAGTTTATTTTTGTGTATGGTGTAAGAAAGGGGTCCAGGTTCATTTTTCTGCATGTTGCTATCCAGTTTCCCAGCACCATTTGTTGAAGAGACTGTCTTTATTCCATTGGATATTCTTTCCTGTGACTGTTTCTCTCTTAAATGTCTCCACTTCCATTTTCCACTACTGGATTGTGAATCAAACCTAAAACAAACAGGGTTAATAGAACATTGGAAGGGTTTTTGAGTATAGACAATGTTTTTAATTTCCTAATATGAATAATCAGTTTGATAATTTTAATGTTTGTTTTCTAAGGGAAATTATAGTGGAGTGGATTACAAAGGAGCCTATAAAACAATATAAATCCTTCTGCTTTGCACTGTTAAGGAATTTGGAAAGAAAGTAGACTTTGGCCACCCGTGTTCTCAAATATGTATAATAAAAGCCATTCTTAGAAACATTTAAGGATAGTTTCATTGTATTTTAATTAGTTCAAGTATAAAAACATTAAATCTCCAAATATTTTCCAACACTATTGTACAGTGCTTGTTACATTTTTTACTAATAAAATTTTCTGCATGCTATTTGCAATTTTTCTTATATTATTATTATTCGTTTCTGACTTTGTTATTTTCAGACAATTAGACTTCTTTAAAAATGCATCATAGTGAAAACTCAATGTTTTGACAATACTTTTATATGAAAATATGTACTTTCTGGTAAAATATGAATAATGAACCTCTTTTTTAATTTTCTTTATAATTTGCAAACACCACTGGTTTTCTATTGGGTGGAGGGTTCCAAATGACACATTCCTCTATAAGACTTAACTGAGTGTGAAAGTAAATGCAAAGTTAGTAACCACGTATATGACTTCATTCATTTAAATGAGATTTATCTTAAATACAGCAGTGCATTCTTTTTTTATTCCCTCTGGACATTGGATACTGTGGCTCATCTATTTATTTATTCAGCAATCTTCCAAAAGCAAATAGGTTTCAAACGGTGTCCAATTTGGGGAGAGAAGAGTGCAAGTTGGCACCATAGTAGCGTACTTTATTTTTTGTTGAATGATATTTTCAGTTTCATTTTAAACATCTTGTCCGTTTCTTATTCTGGTACTTTCTACCCAAGCTCTGTTAAATTTCTTGTGAATTCTAAACTTAATAATTAGTTAATAAAATTTAATAATATACAATTAAATTAAAAATTAAGTTCTTATAAATATATCATAACTGAATACAATTTGGAAAACTAAAACTTATGAAATGTCTTCAATAACGTCCAAGTTTTTCACTAAATTTCATTGAAAGCCTCTCTTTCAGCAGAGACTTGGCTGTTCTGGGGATATCACTTAGTGTTTTACTTATTTCTTGGGCTGACTTTTGCATTGCCGGAAATCTTGATTTGCATTCTTACTTAAGGAAGTGAAAGCTTGGCTTTTAAGGTTTCGCTGTGTAAATAAATTCACCAGCCACACGTGTGTGTACGTATATACAAATACACATACTCTCCAGTTGTAATTTCATCAGTTTATATGTCTGTAGTTCAAAAAAATTGTTAAAACTGTTTGTATTACTCTCATTATATTAGAAACCATTCGCATGCTCTTACTTATTCACTTTAATTGACATCTCAGAGGGCAAGGACATTGTCTCTTCATTAATATTCAATGAATCAACATTTTGGACTCAGCACTTGTAATTTGTTTAAGCCTATCAATTCATACATACTCATCTTTATTCTACAATATACATTGTTAATTAAAAAAATAGTAAGCTGGGACTTACACTTGAAAATATTATAGCAGAAGGCAAAAATATTACACATTAAAACATAGGAATGATTATATCTTGGTTAAATTTTTCTCTGGAGCATTTTAACTAATGTTTTAACTTTCAGTCACAATGGGGAGTCTGGTGACCTTTTAAGCTTTTCAAGATCATCTAAGAACCAGTGATTTCAAATAAGTTTCATCTGCGATCCTGTCCAGCACAACAATATGGGTAATTTAAAAATTACATCCCATGATAAATCTCCCAGGAATTTCCTCTATTACATTCAGTGACATTTCCACAGTGCACAGATGCATTTATAAGAGAACTTTGTACAATAAAATGAATTAGATTAATGGAAGAGAAGAGGAGTCCTAATTCCATATAGGCATATTTTATTGAATCTATTTCTGTGCAAGTTCTTTTTGACAGAAGGAATTCTTCTTTAAATGTCATGCTAAAACATATAAAAAACCAGACTTGTTCTAATTCTAGGTTTGCTCATGAGAATGCTTTCCTCACCTGATCCTTAAAAACATTTAATGATAAATTATAGTATGTTAGATTCTATTTGTATGATATCAAACTTAAGATGGATATTAGAAAAACACACTAAATCAAAATCCATTTTATTTGTTTTATGCACAACACTGAACACATTTCCCTTCTTACTAACACTTTTGTCCAAAGTCATATATTTTTAGAGACAAAGGTATGTAATTATATTACAAAAATAGTTTGCACAGATTCAGAAACTTTGAGATTGGGAAAAATGAAAATCTCCTATGTAACTTGCCTGTGGTTCACAGCTAGTGAGGCAAGATTAACAAGTTGCATTGAAAATTTTATTTTATTTTTATTTTATACCATTTTCTATACTTATTGATAAAAAATACATTTTTCCCTCTGGTTCAAGTGCATTTTCAATCTTATACTTCTTGTAACACACTATTAGTCTAAGTTAGCTGGCTCATTTGTTTTTTACAAAACAAACAAAAAAAATTTTCAAACCTTTACTTTATAAACAAAAATAAATATATGTTCTTGTAAAATAAGGCCCAGCAGGTCACCCTTATTATTAAAATTAAGATACAAACAATACTTAAATGTATGTGAGCTAATACAAACATTAAATAATCTGATTTCCTCATACTGAACAATAAACACTACCTTAGGGATTATTTTTATTGTGTTCTTGTATTCTTGTTGTTTTATTACCATTTGATCGTAGTTATTGTTTTAGAAAGAGCACTAGGTTAGAAATAAGTTATCTTGATTTTATATTGAGGTTAACACTTAATTCTCGGACCTAAGCAAATTATTGAACTTCTGTAGAAACTTCATCTATAACATGAAATCGGACCAGATGACTTTGAACAACATATCCTATGATAAATACCTTTATTTCCCATAACTCATTATTTATATAAGTTTTCTTAGTATTATTTTGAAAATTGAGGGCACCACATTAGATATAGTTGAATGTAACCTCAAACACAAGTACTAAAAACTATTTTAAAAATACAAACGCTAAATAAGTACACTAATAAGGATATGTTATTAAAATCTGAGAAAATTTTTCATCAACGAATATTTTCACTTTGAAAATTAAAGCTTCCGAATCAAATAATTTGATAGCCATCTTACACAAAAGCAGTAAGCCCGTTTTAAATTATTCTTTTGAAATTTGTCTTAATAGGACCTCTTGTCCTATATTTGACAACTAAAAAAGAAAAACATTTCTAGCAAACAATGTTGCATTTTAATTTTCTGGAGCACATTTTGCATTAAATCTGTGTACCTCAAACAGAACACATAATACAGTTCAAGTTAGTGCTATCATTTTCAAATATCTTTTCTCATCCATATTCATTATTTAAATATCACTATGTATAGGGAATGAAAAAAAGTCACAATCTTCATATACTAAGGCACAGCAGAATATTTTTGGTAGGTAGAGCTACATAGAGGATTTTAAAAAATAAAATCTAGGGGCGCCTGGGTGGCTGAGCCAGTTAAGCGTCTGACTTCGGCTCAGGTCATGATCTCGCAGTCCGTGAGTTCAAGCCGGGCATCCGGCTCTGTGCTGACAGCTCGGAGCCTGGAGCCTGTTTCAGATTCTGTGTCTCCCTCTCTCTCCGACCCTCCCCCATTCATGCTGTGTCTCTGTTTCAAAAATAAGTAAACATTAAAAAAATTTAAAATAAAATAAAATAAAATCTACATCAAGTAATTTATTCATAGTATATGGTAGAAAGTTCTATACATTGCCTTTGTATAAAATGCTTCAAAATCATAAAAGGGAAAATAAGGTCTCTTTACTACATCTTCACAAATTGGTGTCTTGCTAGATATTCTTCTTTGCTTTTCACCAAATACCACAATACGTATATGCTTAAAAAACAAACATGCTATATTTATGCCCTACAGGAAAATTCACTCCATCACATCCATGACTGTGAATCTTAGCCTCGTTATTGTATTTATTCATCTCTTTGTACACGTAATATTTGTAAATTCCTACCTTGCTCACATATTTACCTATTAATAATGAGCTACGATAATGATATTTCTGTTTCCTTTATTCAGCAGTAAAAGACAAACTCTTTAGATCATTTCTTTCTTTTCAGTACCTTGGGCATGTTTTACATATATCTTCTCTACATCTGATAGTGTCCTTTTTTTTTCTATTTTATAAACGTACTTATTGTGTCAAAGTATTTTTGTCTTTGTCCAATATTTCTACCAAAAGCTCTGAAAGTGATTCACAACAAAATGTGATTACATACACAAATTATTAGATTATTAAAAAAAAAACTTATTGGGCTTTACTCACGTGTATATACTGACAGTGACCTACACAATTCTACATGAACAGAGGTGATCAAATTTAAAAAGGGAAGGATTTGAAGATGATTTTTTGTTAATTCTTTAATACAAATTAACACACCAGCTGCAGTGCTAACCAAGGAATTCCCAAGAAATCTTGTCTTTCAAGTCAAGACTTCTGATTCGTTGTCACATGACAGTACTTTTTTCTTCTGGAAATGGGAAAAGTCATTATGGAATTATGTCAACACAAGGCATGAGTGAAGAAATATAATTTACATAAATATCAATTTTGTAGGAAATAAGATGTCTCTTTCTTCATTCTTCATGACTTGATCTACAGCCAGATCATTTCCCCATTGTTTTGCAATTAGAGAAACAAAACATAATTATTGTCATCCCTGTCAGTCTTTTTAATAGGGAGAATCTATGATTGAATTGTATCACTAAAGCTTGAATCTGAACAGTTGAAACATTTTCCCTGGTTCTCTGATACAAAAATTACATGAAGCAGGAAATTAGTAGTCCTCCTCGGTCATAAAAAAACAAAACAAAACAAAACTTAAAAGAGGGATCTTTTGCTTTGTTTTTAAGGGATTTCTAAACTGATATAGGGGATTTATTATTAATATTCATTATTAGGTTGAGAAGAAAAGAAAACAGTGGATAAACAAATCTGCCTCCACAGTTTTGAACATTTTAGTCCCTGCCTTAAAAATGAAATCAAGAAATTAAGGTCTCAGCAGACAGCGAGGATTCTGATATTTGGCCAAGACTTCCCTTAAAACACAATGTAATAATAAAAACAATCTACTGAGGAACCAGTACAATATTTTGATTACTTTGATTACATTTCAAGATTAATTATAATTATGGAAATATCCTGTTTCCTTAATGGAAATTATACGAGAAAATGGAGACATTAGCTAAAGAACATGGTCATATGGCCAATATTTCTCAATTATGAAAGCCATGCCCTTAGATTTTTCTATAATCTAAGAATTAATATTAAAACTATATTTCATATTCATAATTAATGCTTACTATAGCCAGTTTACCAAACCATATCCAATGCATGATAATTTCCAGTTGTATATTTATATAGCCATGGGTGCTTTCAAAGTATACACATATTTTTTGTTCCTAGGGCAATGAGTATAATAATAGGCTGTGGATATAATAATTATAGACTGTAGATATGAATTTTTGTAAATTGTCAGTCCCCTATTTCCTTTTATGGTGAAACAAGAATGTTGCCTAAAACATGCAGAATAAGTCTCATATGTGGTCAATACACACCCCTAAGTGAACATTTTTGGGGTTGTGGACTTCAAAGTGATGTGCACCAAAGGGTATACAAGGTGATCCATTAGGATGCAAGAGGAATACTATTAATATTTCTGGCCATTTAATATTAAAAATAAATCAAGTAATATTTTCAACATTTAATACATGGATTGGCACTGATGACTCCACATAATGTGTATTTCATACAATTGCATTTCAGATAAAGTATTCAAAACAACTTGAGAGAAGCATGGGAGTTCTTCCAGTGTTATTTAGTGTTATCTCCAGTATTAATATGTATTACGCCATCTGTTCTAAACTAACCTAAAGCAAACTCAATAAAATGCAAAGGTCATTTAAAAAATAAACTTATAAATAAACTGTTTATATACTTACAAATGAAAATAAGACAATGGCGGAACTGATATTTCTATACTTAACTAGGAGTTCATAATCAGTCTCTCTACAAGCTAAAAGCAGTTGTGATCTTCTAGGGTCTAAATCTCAAAGAATTAAGACTATTTGATATATAGATTTATATCTACTATTGTTAATGAAACTGATTACATGTATATTGAGTATTGAGAAATTCGCTTGTGATAACATCAAACTTCACAATCTGTAAACCAATTAATTTTTTTCATTTTAAATTAATCTTTGGAAATGTTTGCAAATAAATTTTATACACTTAAGTTTTATTCATTCAATGCAGAAGTATAATTATGATGTGTCATTGATCATATTTGCTCATCATTAAAGGTTTTTTCATGTAATTTCTCTTGAGATGCACAAGTACTGATATAGGAGAGAACTGATTATTCCTCAAAGTGGTATATTTACCACTTCAGGAAGAATGATGATGTGTTATCAAGATACAGATCCTTCTAGTTATTATTCCCATTTAACAGTGGAGAGGCACATTGGGGGAAGTAAGGCGTAACTAAATCATGGCTAAGTTCTACACTACATTCTAATTGGTGTGATCCTTACATTCCCATAATTTCCCAGCTTTTAAAATTACCAGACAGACTAAAAAAAGCAAAGACTGTTAACTTACACTGTAGTTGGACTTCCCCATCCATATCAGTAAAAAGATTTTTGTTTTCACTAGGGCTTCCAATGCGTTTTTAGTATTTAGTAAGTTTTTATGTTTATACAGGAGTCTCCACATATTCAAGTAAACTTCATCTAAAAGAAAAGAACAAAATAGAAGAAAGCTGAAAGGAATTCGGAAGGAATTGAAACAGTGTAAGAAATGGAAGGGAAAATATTGTAGAAACCATTGTACTGCTCTGTGAATCAAGACTAGAAAGTTATGGGGGCACCTGCTGGTCCAGTTGGAAAAGCATGCAAGCCAGGAATTCAAGCCCCACAATGGGCACAGCAAATAAGAAATAAAACAGATGAACATATTGGGGGGTGGGTAGGAAAATCATAAACCAGACTTTTTACTGTAGAGAACAAACTGAGGGTTGCTGGAGACATGGGTGGGAGGATGGGCTGGAGGAATGATGGGGACTGAGGAGGGCACTTAGTGGGATCAGCACTGGGTGTTATACGTAAATGATAAATCACCAAATCTATTCCCAAAACTAAGATTGCACTGTAGGTTAACTAACTAGAATTTAAATAAAAAATTGAAAAGAAAAAAAGAACAGAAAGTTATGAAATAATAAACTAGCACAAAAATTAAAATAAAACGGGGCATTTGGCAAATTAAACCATGACAAAATAAATGAAAAATTATAAGAGGTTTTGAAGTAGTTTGGCAAAAATCTCCAGAAGTCAGTACCAAATGGCAGAAACATTTTTTTTAAATATATAAAATAAAGAATCCTGTGAGGGCAGCTAACATGCAACTAATAATTCTAAAAACAGAGTACTTACATGAGGAAACAAATAAATAAAAAGGTTTTGTTGCAGAAGTAAGGAAAATGAATGGGGATCATTAAGATCTCAAACAATTGATGAATGAAGAAAAAATAAAAGATGCACTCCCTGGAAAGTTTCCACGAAATTTTGGAAAACTGGACTCAGAGATATGTTGATAAACAACAATACCTGAAGATTAAGGTAAATGCTCTTCTAAGGACACATTAACCAGAAAAAATAAACAAATGAACCCTGTAATGAGGGCATTTTCAGATATTCAAGCGTTTTGATGGTTTTCTTTCATGAATTTTATCTCAAAGAGTTACTGTAAAAGGGACAATATTGATATTATAATATGGGGATTATAGTGAGGATTGTAGATCCAGGCCTTCCGATTAGGAAGCATGCTACCCTACTTACCAGCTGAATCAAATGTATTTTTATACATGTATAAATATGGATATATATATATATATATTCTTAAATACATAATGTTTCACATATAGTATATATGACTTATATATACATATATACATAAAATTATTTAAACAATTCTTCCTAGCATTACCCGTGGTCATTAAGGTAAAGAAATATTTTCAGGAGGCGTGTCCGGCTGGCCTAGTCATTGGAGCATGAGACTCTTGATCTCAGGTTGCGAGTTCAAGCCCCACATTGGGGGTACAGCTTACTTTAAAAACATTTGTTTTTCAAGAAATATAATAATACTCTGACTCCTGGTGAACCAAGGACCACCAGGATTCTAAAATCAAAATCAAGTTCATAGAAGACAGGAGACAAAGGGATGACTGGACTAATTACAGCTCAGTAGTGTCGGTGGCTACCAGCCCGCACTTTGGTTATTTTCCCACCTGAAGATTGCATAGTTGGAAAAGAGGTCAAAACCTCCACATTGAATCCCTGGCTAGAGATGTGAGAGCTACTCTCTATGAAAATTACCCTCAGATACCATAAAACTGGAGAAACAGAATGAATGTGTGCCAACTCTGAGTTGACAGAGGTACTGATTTCTAAGACCTCACCTTTCATCTTGCCTATTTGACCTGAATCTTGGAGATTCACAGAAGGCGACCCTACAGGTATGCATGTGGTTACTCAAATTACAGCTGCTTTTCCAGATATAGTCTCTTTACCTAACAAAACAACGTATTTTCTGACAGCTAATGTGAAGCCACTAATCCTAGAAATTCTTTCCTCTCTATGCCTGCTTGTAAGGCTGCCAGAAGCTGTTTGTTTTTCTTGAACTAAAAGACTTCTACAATTGCTCCCTTTCCATTGGATCTTCCTTCCTAACTGAACCCAGTGAATAAGCTCTAGCACATGAGCATAGAGTCCCAGCCTGACCTTGATCTTCCTTCCTGACCTTATACATTTTGGACTGGCTGAGTCACAGCTCCCCCCACAACTTTGTAAGCCAATCAACCATAGTGTCTTGTGTAAATATAAAATGAATGTAACCTTAAATGTGTGTAACCCACACACAATGCACAAATCATTTTATGTTTTTAGACATAATCTTGTCTGATGCATATTGCATGCATAAGAGATCATTCCAGGAGGTTAGGCAAAAGCATGATTTACTACTTTTATTTGGAAGCTAATAAAAATAAAGAGGATGATGTTGATGCTGAGTTGAACACGTGGCCTATCTTGGGTTGGTAGTTGTCAAATTTAAAGTACAACCACCCCTGATAAGACATCACCTGCCCTGCATAGGAGCAAGAATTCCATTTCCTGAACACCTTTTTTTTTTTTTTTTTTTTTTTTTTTTTAGTTCTGGGTTAGAGTTTTCTAATGAAAGAACTTGCCCAGGACTGTGAAGGGGAAGGGGCTGTTATCTGGAAGGCCGTGGCAGTGAGGCATCACAGCGCTGTCGTCCCTTTCCACGTGCTCTTGTCTCCGTCATTGTGGTAGATATGGTGGATCCTCTGACTCCTTTTCACCTCCTAGTTCACAATTTTGGTGGCCAGAAAAGAGAATTTTTGAGGCTTTTTTTTTATATTCCCTAACTTCTGTTTTGTGGCCTTGGAAACCAAATACCATGGTTTATCAGATGACCACCCTGAAGCTCAACTTTCTGGACTCTTCCATGGCTCCATCTCTCTCCCACACCCACACAGTGTTAAAGGCTGAGGTAATAAGTTACTCTCATTGTCCCATCTTTCCCATTTTCATGGAAACCCCGATTCTTATATGAAAACTGTTTATTCTTGTAGTTGGTCTATTTTCCTGACTCAACCAGAACTATCAAATTTATTTATCCTTGCTTATCGTTAAATATTCTATATTCTACATTTTTTTCAGAGTGATTAAGTAGTCAAGACGGTGTATTGGATTTTAAAAGCTAAAATGTTATTTTTTACTGAATATGTATATAAAAATATTCTACGCATCGAAATGACATAATATTCCAAATGTATGAAGTAAATTCTTCTTTATCTAGAAAGCATTATTAACATTCCATACAAAACTCATAAAAGCCAACTAACTGTTCTTGAATCATCTGCTCATTTATGAAATATAATTTAGAATTTATTGAGAATTAGCTATGCATCTGCATTGCAATCATGCATGCACTGCTTTTGTATATACCAATACATATAGCATAGAACTATCCATAAATATATGTACTTCTTGTAGTTGTTACTTGATATTCTACAATTTCCCCACTGGCTTTACTGACAAGAGATATTTTTCTTTTCTTTTCTTTTCCTTCATTTTCTTTTCTTTTCTTTTCTTTTTTAATTTAAATGTTTTTTTTTTTTTTTTTTATTTTGAGAGAAAGAGAAGCATAGAGAGAGAGATAGGGAGAGCAAGAATCCTAAGCAGATTCCAACCTGCCAGCACAGAGCCTGATGGGGGCTCAATCCCTCAAACTGTGAGATCATGACCTCAGCTGAAATCAAGAGTCGCATGCTCAACCAATTGAGCCACCAAGGCGCCCCAAGATATTTTTCATATAACATTTAAATTCTTAATTATGATGAGAGTTAATAATGAAGACCATTGAGTAGTCATGAACTAGATGCAAATAAGCATCTTATTTATTCTTCCAGTAGCCTTTCTTTATTCTGGGAATATAGTTTATTTTACATACATGCTTGTAACTATAGTTTGTTTTATCTTTTCTTTTTCCTTCTAAACCTCTTAATTACTTGGGTTCTTTGGAATACAACTTTAGTGTTATAGGAAATTCTCTGAAAATTATCAAATTAAAAGGGAGCTTGGGGGCGCTTGAGTGGCTCAGTCTGTTGAGCATCTGACTTCAGCTCAGGTCATGATCTCACAGTCTGTGGGTCTGAGCCCCACGTTGCGCTTTGTGCTAACATCTAGGAGGTGGAGCCTGTTTTGGATTCTGTGTCTCCCTCTCTCTCTGCCTCCCCCCTGCTCTCTCTCTCTCTCTCTCTCTCTCTCAAAAATAAATAAACATTAAGCAAATTATTAAAAAAAAACAAAGGAGCTTGGGATGGGTGTAGTAAGAAGAGTGTGAAGTCACATTCAGAAGAAAATTCTGCTTTTAGATAAAAAATGGTTCTTGTGCATTTTTGACAAATATTTTAAAAATTTTTTAAACTTCTTTTTTAAATTTCTTTTTAACATTTGTTTTTGAAAGAAAGAGACAGAGCATGAGTGGGAGAGGGGCAGAAAGGGAGACACAGAATCAGAAGCAGCCTCAAGGTTCTGAGTTGTCAGTTCAGAGACCCATGTGGGGCTCGAACTCCCAAGAGATGAGATCATGAAATCAGCTGAAGTCAGATGCTTAACCGACTGAGCCACCCAGGAGCCCCATAAATTTTTTTAACTTCTTAATTTTTTTAAGTTTATTTATTTATTTGGAGAAAGAATGTGTAGGGGAGGGGCAGAGAGTGAGGGAAAGAGAGAGATCCCAAGCAGGCTCCTGGCTGCCAGCGCAGAGCCATCCCAGGGCTTGATCCCACGAACTGTGAGATCATGACCTAAGCTGAAACAAAGACTCACACTTAACCGACTGAGCCCCACGGGAACCCCCAAAATATTATTATTTTTATATCAATTGGTGATTTAGGATATATTTATAATGTCTATTAAAATATCCCTGGGTATATCCCTTAAATTACATTTTATTTTCTTTAAATTGGAAATATTCAATACTATCATAATATGTGTAAGATATATAGTAGTTAAATGAGATATTTAGTTAACTTGTTTCACACAACCAAGAAATTTGTGGATGTCTAATAACGTATTTGCAGTCATAACCCTGTTCATATTAGGTAAAACCTGGCAATCTCACTTTTGGATGTCAACTTAACATTTTGAAAAGTAATTAAAAATTACAAAGACCTTGCCAATAACACATTCATAATATTTTACTTTGCATTTTTGTAACTATAAAAACTAAAATTAACGTTATAACTACGATTACAAATTCTATTTTATTAAAACCACATTATTAATCACTTTGAATGCTGGGGGTGGGAGACTCTTAAGAAAAAAATTGATTGTAGCTTACTTTATTCCTCCATAGTTTCTTCCTCTCATGTATATTGTTATCATCTCTCAAAAACAAACATGCCTTTTACAACAATAGGGACAAAAGGAAACAAAAGACAGGGAAAAGGGAATCACATAGCACGTTTTTCTCCAGTATTTTCTAAGTACGTTCTTTTACCCACAGAGCTCTTTAAACTAGATATTTTTAAATACTAGTGCTCACTAATTTTCTTTGTTAAAATCAGAGATTAATAGCTAAACTAGAGTAAAAGAACTTGTCAAAATCACTGTACTCAGCAAATTATTTAATTAACATAATTTGCTTTGGAAATACATTTGATGTGATGATTGTGTTTCTAATTACCGCTCTGTTCTATGTGATTTGAAAGTTAGGATTTTTTTTTTTTGTACTACAGATATGAATTTATATGTGCTGAGATTAGCTAACTATAAATAACTGTAAGACCCATGGTATTCAAATATACTTAATACATTTTTCCAAGTATATTAAAAAATACTAAGATTATAGAATACTTTGCACCTTATTTTGCTATACAGCTCCGTAATGCAAAACACACAAGTTAATACACGATGAGTTTTTCTGTCGTGCCATTGCTGGCAGACTTTCTGTCAGATACTGCTGGTTTTATCATCAGAAAAGAATTTTTATATGTATCATCTCCTGAAATGTATAGAAAAAGTATAAGATTTAGAAAAAAGTAAATATCATTGGACACAGAAGAGGATTCTTTCAACTTCAACTTTTTATCAGAAAAATATGAGCGCACTATGTTCATAAAAAGAACACTAGATGTATTTATGCATATTCAAGGCATTTACATTTTGAATTATTGAATGAGATACTATAAGATACACATGAGTGTTTATATCAGGAGATTGTGGGTGAAGGCAGATCTTCAGTAATTAAGATTTGCTGGATGTGAGGAGCGCTGGGTGGCTCATTCAGTTGAGTCTGACTTCGGTTCAGGTCATGATCTCAGGGTTTGTGAGTTCGAGTCCTGAATCAGGCTCTGTGCTGACAGCTCAGAGCCTGGAGCCTGCTTCGGATTCTGTGTCTCCCTCTCTCTCGGTCCCTCCACCACTGGCACTCTGTCTCTCTCTCTCTCAAAATAAATAAACGTTAAAAAAAAAAACGATTTTCTGGATGTGAGCCTATAATTTTGACTTATTAAAGGTAAAAGATAAGAATAAAAGAAGATTAGGTAGTAGAAAAACCCCAATAACATTGACACACAAATGACAGTTTTATTATTAAACATAGTAATGAGGATGGAAATAGTCTAAAGGACTAAGGAAATAGTAAACACTTTTAGCATTTTTTCTGGTTTTGTGTTCCATTTACTTTTTCAGTTTATTTTATCCTAATGTTTTTCAAAAATAGAATAAGGGCGAAGTGATAAAGGTGTCTAAGTAACAAGAATATGAAAGGGAATACTAGCCAGAATTCTTGGGAGACGCTCATCCAACACTTGCAGTTAAAAGATGGGGACTAGTCTACCAAGAGAGAAAAAAGGCAAGGAAAGAAAACTCATTGAGCTAAAAAGACAAGTGACAAAAATATGTATCTGGCAGAGGGCAGTGGAGTGTAGAACCCAAATCTTATTTTAATCATCCTTCATAATCCAGCATTCACTTGCTCTCACAACAGCAGAATACGATGACCTCAAAGGCAGCAAACTCCAATCCTTCCTTGACAGGGATATGAAGCTCTTGGTATTTTATAACCTTCTTTTCACTTCTATTGCCTTCATGTATATTCAAATTTAGAGGCTACAAGAAAAGGTAATAAAAGCACACACCAAGGAAATAATATTGAGTAACCTGTGATAGGATCAGGGCTGGTCAGGATGGTGTGGTGAAAAGCCCATCAGGGACAAATGGTTGAAGACACTACCTGAGATGCAAAGGAATTTGCATTTTTTGCTGAAAAGGAGCACCTGTGGAGGCATTAGGTCTCAGTACAAGGGTGAAAGGCATGTTGAATTAGATTCTTAGGTAAGTGACACATAGAAAAAATCTATCAATCAACCTATTAATTAATATGGGACTAAAATGATCTATTGGTAAGAGGCTGAAATTGTGGAGTAAAGTAAGAGACAAAGAAGGAGCAAAATAAAGGTTGAAACAATATTAGCTACTGATTAATTAGA
Source organism: Prionailurus bengalensis (assembly GCF_016509475.1). Taxonomy (NCBI): domain Eukaryota; kingdom Metazoa; phylum Chordata; class Mammalia; order Carnivora; family Felidae; genus Prionailurus; species Prionailurus bengalensis. The sequence continues at coordinate 21,759,612 of NC_057350.1, read as the reverse complement.
TACACTGTAAGTGAGGAATAAGAATGAGTCAAATTATAACTATATATTTTAGAGCCAAGGAAACCCAGAGAAACGTAGTTTCATGATGAAAATTAATGAGATCATGATGAAACCCTGGTTTAAAATGTGATGTGATTGGATCAGTTTCATCCATATTGAACGTAGGTTACTACTGGCTAATAAGTGTAAAAAAGACTAAAAGGAAGGTTGAAAAATTAGAGAAAGAATACAGGAAGGATATCTGGAAGAAAAAACCACATTCTTAAGAAATACATTCAGAAAATACATGCCGACAAAATCTTGGGATATACCCACACGTGAGAACAGACTTGCGAAATACAGAGAAGTACTGGGAGTATAGGAAAATAATAAATAAAGAAAAGAAGGGGGTATTTTAATATGCCTGCACACAGAAGAAGACAGATTTCAGGAAGCTAACATTTTATTGCTCTAAATATTCCTGACATGAATGAAAGGGAATAAAAACCCATAGATCCAAAACATGCATTAAGCATAACAATAGATTGTAAGCTAGACATTCAATAGTGTCAAATTTCCTTGATTTTATTCATTTAACACACACAACGCACACACATACTCAGACACACGCATATACATAAAATTAAATTATGAATAGATTCCTATGTACATGCCAGCACCCAATAACTACCAATATTTTTACATTTTCTTCATCTAGTCTTACCCTCTTGTTATTTCAAGTCAGAATACCTTGCAATGGGTCTTAAATATAAATTTTTATATTATATTAACTGTATCATATCTAACAAGATTAGCAACAATCCACCAGTCTACCCTACCCAGTACCCATTCAAACTATTGAATTATTTTTAATTACCCATTTATCTTCCTAATTATTTAAATATATTTTTACATGTGAATATTTAGACATGTTATTTTGGCAAAGGAAAATGAAGCTTCATGTATCACTGAGTTATAACAATTATATCATGGCAAAAACTGCTTCATTTATACTCTCATCTTCCCTAACTTCAAATTATTTGAATAAAATATAGATATCTTATTTAATTAAATTTCTAAAGATTTCTTCATGCAAATATACAGAATAAGGTCTTGTTATATAACATCAGTATTATTCTTATCATTAATATGCTTAAAAAATCTAGTGCTACAAATGTTAATTGCTTTGTAAATGTCACACACACACACACACACACACAGAGCTATTGTTAGGTATTTGTATAATGTTTCAAACAAAACTCCTGAATTGAAATACATTAATTTGTCTTTTAACCTGTTTTTAATATATCAATCCATTCTCTAGTTCTTTATTTTACTTTGAAAATGATTTACTGAAAAACGTTCGTGTGTAAGAAAGATTGAACCCAGCACACCCTGGTTGCTCCAGTCCTGAACATTCCCAAGAGAGGTCTATCTTTGCAATGGGCCCAGGCCTGCCCTCTGGGAGATGAGCTCTAAGCCCTTGAAATATTTTGCCTAATAAGAGTGTTTCTGTTCCACGCCTGTGGCCTTTGGGGCATGGAGTACTAATTTGATCACATAGTTGATACTAATAATATTATCTATGGTAAATGCCTGATTTTTGCTTGCTGGCTAGAGTCCCACCAGCTGAGGTTAAGCATGCAGGCGGTGCAGGCATAAGTGACTGACCCCAATGACCCAGCCTCAGATGAGCTTTCCTGTTTGGGAACACTTTGCACGTGTTGTCACACATCCTTGTTGAGAGAATTAAACATGCCTGAGCAATTCCACTGGGAGAGGATACCTGGCAATTTGTTCTTGGTTTCTTCAGACTTGGCCCCAATGTGCCTTTTCCATTTGCTTGTTTTAGTCTTTATGCTTTAACTGTAGCAATAGTGTATTAATACCATAAGCATGGCAGCTTATCTGAGTCCTATGAGTTCTTCTAGTAAATCATTGAGGCTGAGGGTATGTATTCTTGGGGAGTCCCGACAAACTGTGTCATTCATGCTTATGTTCCCTTCCTGTCTAGGCTACATGACTGTCTAGTCTACATAAACCCCCCACAAGGAATGTCTGCCTCCTTGAGTTGTCTCCAAGCTAAATTCATTACACAAATGGTGGTTCCGTTTCAAGAGTAGAGTCCTTGTGAGAATAAGAAGGCCCCTGAGGAGTGTGCCTTATGTCTCTCAGACCTTCCCAAATTTGCCCGAAGTCTCCTCTTGCCGTATCTCATTATTTGCCTTTGTTAAATCCTTATGTGAGCATGCTTTAACAAGTGCTGTGAATTCTTTCAACTATATGAATCTGAGTAACCTTAACCTCTATAGTACAAAATGAAAAATTAAACTTAATTTTAAACTTTCAAAACAGTGATATTAAGCATTTGTGCACTAATGGTGATCGTATCGATAACTTCATTGGGGAAACTTTTGCAGAGATCTGATCAGATAAACTCAATATTCAACAAAATCAATATTTAATCAATTCGTTGTGATCAAAATGGTTTTATTTTTAAAAAGGAAAAATTCTGATTAACCTGTGTCTGTAATCATTGATATCACAAATGGACCAGCATACCTAAGAAAGGTCATAGCCATTACATTCATTGGAAGAAATTCAAAATTTCATTATCACAGTCTTAAATTACATGCCTAAAAATAAAAAGCTTAAAAATGATAAAACTGAAAGAAATTGAAACAAAGTCTTGAATAATTTTATCATCACTAGTGGTTTGCTGACCCAAATTTTCAACAGTGGCTAAAGAGCATAGGTAGAATTTAGCTATTTTTTTTAAGTTTCTTAATTAGAATTTGTTTTCTAAGATTACCCAAAGCAGCTCTATGTGAAATAGAAAGTAATTAAGGGATTTCTTACTACTCCTGCCCATAGGAGATGAAAGCATCAAAAAATTAATTGAATAATAAATATCACAACAGGGAAACAACATTATTTGAATATCACCATCCTCCTGGCTGGACTCCCAGAAGCAATTGAACTCATGGTTTGTCAAAGACTGGAAAATAAGTCATATGTTTTCTTCTAATACTGCATGTAAAGAATATATATTTTATAAAAATACCAGCACTAAAATTTCAGATAATCTGAAGTCCTATAAATAAGGTGAAACCAAAATAACGTGATTTGTATTTACACAGCATTGCTTTATAAAAATGTGTGATATTTTTGGAATAATGGCCATATAGGCCAATGATACCACATATGGCATATGTTTTCATTAAACCATATTTTGGCATTTGTTTCTATTGCTTCATCAGTCCATCACCATTATTGTTTGTTCTAACTGGCCAAAAAAAGATGAGAATGTTCTACAGATCTTATAAAAGGCATATTGTTCGATATTTTCATCAGTAAAATGGGTGAATAATTAGTATACTGATTTAGTTTGCAGATACCATTTCTTTTTGAAAACAGAGACTTGAAAAATCGGCTTTAAGGTGAAGGTTAGAAATCAATTAGAATTGAACACGGAAGCACGGAGACCTAAGTTATCAGATAGAAATTAGTAGGAGTCAATATTTGGGGCATGATCACAGGACACAGGGAAAACAGAATGAACTTCTCCCTTTAGGAAAGAAATGCCCTTAGTAACTTTAAGAGACTAGAAACCATTGCAGATTCAGATGATCAGACTCTAGGATCTGGGTCCTACTCATCTCTAAACCCGACCTTATTATTTTTTTTATTAAACATTTTTAAGTGCATTCATTAATTTGACAGAGATAGAGACAACTGAGCAGGGGAGGGGCAGACAGAGAGGAGAGAGAGAGAATCCCAAGGAGACCCTGTGCTGTCAGGGCAAAGACTGACTTGGGGCTTGAACTCAGGAAACCGTGACATTGTGACCTGAACCAAAACCAAGAGTTGGACGCTTAACTGACAGTCTTGATCATTCCATAAAGTATCGTCAAGCTCATAGCCTACATATTCAGCCTGAAGTGATCTTTATGTTACAGTTTAGTACTAGTATTTCTAACACGTGTTCAGTGACTACCCTTTTACTTTCTCCAGTCTGGTCAGATGTCCTTATCCAGTGCTCTTAAAGCACACTTTAACGCCTACAGTCATGGCATGAACCAAATAGTTTTGTGTTTACTTTTTTGTTTGTTATTTGCTCTCCAGTTTGAAACCTTCCCAAAGTGGGCATATGAATTTTATGCACTTTTGTGCAGCGGGTGCCTAGCATAATTTCTGATATTAACCAAGTGCCCAATAATTATTTGTTTTTGAAATTTTAAATATTTTTGCTGCTTTTATTTGAACATTTACAGGATTCACTTTACTTTTTCAAAATTTGCTTCCTAAATTATATAAGTCATAATATGCCTATTATATTATAGTATATTCTATATATCTACTGTACATCTACTATATATTATACGTTATATTATCATATTATGTAATAGAATACACACACACACACACATATATATACATATATATATACACACATAGTTGAATATAATATGTATAATAGTTTTTCTGCATGCAGGACATAGATTTAATCATTTCTGAAATATTTATTTTAATTTACACTTTCCTAATGTAGCAGGAGAATACTATTCTTACACACTTACAGACACTGAAACACTTGCAGACTCCTCCAATGAAAAAATAAGAAAATACAGTTTACTTATATTTTTCTTACTACACATTGTCTCCCTTTCCACTTGCTTCATAGTTTTATAAGATTTTTTGCATGGGGCACCTGGGTGGCTCAATGGATTAGTGTCAGACTTTGGCTAGGATCGTGATCTCACGGTTCGTAGGATCTAGCCCTGTGTTGGGCTCTGTGCTGACAGCTCGGAGCCTGGAGCCTGCTTCGGATTCTGTGTCTCCCTCTCTCTCTGCTCCTCCCCCACTTGCACTCTCTCTCTCTCTCTCTCTCTCTTTCTCTAAAAAATAAATAAACATTAAAAAAATTAAAAAACAGGATTTTTTCCATGATAAATGATTACAGAGCAACCTATAAAAGTGTGAAAACTAAAATATCTTATAAATAACTAGTAAAAGATTAAGTTTCATTAATAATTTTTACCACTCTTGAGGGGGCGCCTGGGTGGCGCAGTCGGTTAAGCGTCCGACTTCAGCCAGGTCACGATATCAGGGTCCGTGAGTTCGAGCCCCGCTGGGGCTCTGAGCTGATGGCTCAGAGCCTGGAGCCTGTGTCCGATTCTGTGTCTCCCTCTCTCTCTGCCCCTCCCCCATTCTTGCTCTGTCTCTCGCTGTCCCAAAAATAAATAAACGTTGAAAAAAAAATTTTAAAAATAATTTTTACCACTCTTGTCTTCTTCAGTGACTAGGGATACACAACTGTCATTTCAAACATCAGAATCTTGATAAATCTGAGACTGCAAACATCACTTTAGAAGTAAATTTGATCCAGGGGCGCCTGGGTGGCTTAGTCAGTTAAGTGTCTGACCTCAGCTCACCTCGTGATCTCACCGTAGGTTCGAGCGTCATGTCAGGCTCTGTGCTGATGGCTCATATAGCCCGGAGCCTGCTTCAGATTCTGTGTCTCCCTCTGTCTCTGCCCTTCCCCGGCTCACACCCTATCCCTCTGTGTCTCTCAAAAATGAATTCAAAAACATGAAAAATTTTACAAAAGTAAATCTGAGTCATGTACACTTTCAGATAATTTTGCCAAAATATACAACCTCAGGAAATTTGTTCAATTCCATTTAGAGCCCTACCAAATTGTAAAGAACAGTACTAGAAGTAAAAACACTCTAACACTTGAAGCAGAATAATTTCCCCTTGGCATTGGTTTTTCTCCACTGTGATATTGTATTTCCCTTGGGATTGGTATACTACCATGAGTTAAAATTCTGACAGCCAAATGTTTATGAAGGGTCCTCAAAGCGATGCTACTCAAGTACAGGGATGTCTACCTTTTCATTTCAGAAACATATCACCTTAGCAAAAAAAGACATGGTCCAGCCAACTCCTATGGCCCAAGAAAGCTCTGCACACTCAGTGGATAGAAAGCCATATTATCTTCCCTGAAGCATAGTTCTTGGGAAAATTTTAATTGATTAGTAAATGAAATTACAGTCTCCAGTGATCATTTTGGGAGATTGAAATATTATGACTTGCTATCAATGAAGCATCAAACAGCTAACCAAGATAGAACTTCCTAAATAAATATCTCCTATCTATTTTATTGCTTTGTGATCATAGTTACCCACCAGTGAGAGATACAATATCATGAAAATAGTAGTTGTGCAAATCCTAATTTTGTCAGGTGAAATCATTGCCAAGATTTTGATGAACACTGTTATGTAGTTATTTTTTTTAGGGCTGATGCAAATTCAAAACATAACAGCAATGCAAGCGTACAGGCTGCATGTCACGGGACTATGCAAAGACATCTTCTTGCTCAATTTGATATGTAAGACTGTAAATGGCACTCTAAAATTCATGCTAGAACACATTTAAATGGAAGAAACACTTACATAAAAAACATCTAGAGCCTGAATGGTTGCTGTGAGATATAACATATCTTTTACCTTAGAATAATTGTCAAGGGTTTGTCTTTGACTATCCATCTTTCTAATTTATCTTAATAATACCACTACCTATGGCTGTTTTGAAAAAGAAAAACAAAGAAAAATGCAAGATTTTGAATTTGTCTGACAAAGAATGAACATGAGACAATTGTTCACAATATACTCACCTTAACCAAACAATACCATGTTTTGTCAGAATCAATCATAGAACTCAGAAGAAATGTCAGAGGGCATTCAGTAAAACATATATTTAGTGTAATAATAATTACCTGTGCTACATAACTGAGACCATTTTCTCACAAGCTGACCTGTCTCAATTGGTGATTTTTCGCTTTATTGCAAAACTGTTCCTACCTTCAGCAACTTCATCCCCCTGATCCTAGTGATGCTCCCAAAACAGTAGGCATCTATCTTTCTCATGGGGAAATCCTTTAAATATGTGAAGATTGCTGTTGGAAGATATCATGAGAAGACATGACTTGAGGTTTACCTTGGAGCAGGAGAAGCCAGTCAGAGGTTCCTCACCCTCTCTCCGGTCCTTGAAACCTACATTCAGTATATATTCTTGTACTAGAAGTCTTTCCAAGGACATAGCCCTCTGAGAGTATGGTGTTCTGAGATCACCTGGGCCAGATATGGGACGGATCTGATTTAAGCATTCTATGTAAACTTTTAAGATTCTGGAGGGTGGATGAGGAGACATCCTGTTGCACCCCACAAAAACAAGCCCCTTCATTTTTTATTTCTTATTTTTTTATTTTTTGAGAGTTCAAGTGGAGGAGGGGTAGAGAGAGGGGGAGAGAGGATCCCAAGCAGGCTGTGTGCTGACAGGCTGACAACAGCTAGCCCGACATGGCACTCAAAGTCATGAACCATGATGACCTGATCCAGAGTCGGAGGCTCAACCAACTGAACCACCCAGGTGCCCCCAAAAGGAACCTCTTATGTAAGACCCATTGCTTATTGAAACTGCCTCCTTACCATTCTGCAGGGCTCTGCAACTTTCTTCTCTTTCTTCTTGCATTTCGTGTTCAGGGTGGGGGAAGTGCCAGTTTCAGATTTCATGGGCACCTCCTAAGGTTGTGAACCGACAATTTCATTTAAGGATGGTAGTTTTCATTTTTTTTTTCCTGATGCTGCAGGTAGTTTCATTTCATTAACTTAATACAAAGGCTTTAGATTTCTATTCTCCTGGATATGTTTATCCGACAACATGCAGTTTTGCAAATTAGCTTTATAAATAAACACATAGTCAAAGTACGATTTCAGAAGCTGTGCTTCAATTGTTATGAAACCTAGACTTCTATTATCCAACCTAGGCTGCTTTGACTTTATGACCACTACTGTATTTGTAGAATGGTGTAGATTGCAGTGAATGAAAACCTTTGGTAGCCAGTCTTTACAGGTCTTTTATTCTTGCCTGAAATATGGGACCTTATCTTGATCCATACTAAATTCTAATTCCATTTGTTAGCACTGTCACCTTTGTCAAAAAAAGTCTTTTAAAAGCTTGGTTCTGATTTTTATTTTGTAGAATATCTCCTAGCATACATAATTCTTATGTTATATTCCATCACTAAACACCAAAACAAAATAGCTTGAATTAAGCATTTCCTGTTAAAAACTCCTCATTCTGTTTATACTTAGAGAAAAATCTTAAGGGAAAATAAATAAGCACCCGTCTTCTTAAAGTGTCATTTTTATCTACTTTTATTGATTTTTTATTAGAAAGAATCTTAAACAATCTCAGAATTACTAAATTTGTCATCCATTCTTCCTGTTTAAAATTTTAATTTTTAAATGTTTGTTTATTTATTTATTTATTTATTTATTTATTTATTTTTGAGAGACAGCGGGGGAGGGGCGAAGAGAGAGGGAGACATTGGATCCAAAGCAGACTCCCTGCTGACAGCACAGATCATGACATGGGGCTCAAACTCACCAACCATGAGACCATGGCCTGAGCTGAAGTCAGATGCATAACTGACTGAGCAACTCAGGCACCCCAAGTTTTTAAATTGTTTTAAAGTTTATTTTTGAGGCAGAGAGAGACAGAGTATGAACAGGGAAGGGGCAGAGACTGAGACACAGAATCTGAACCAGGCTCCAGGCTCTGAGTGGTCAGCACAGAGCCCGACGCAGGGCTGGAACTCATGAGCCGAGATCATGACCTGAGCCCAAGACGGATGTTCAACGAACTGAGCCACCCAGGTGCCCTCAGGGTCCCCAATTTTTGAAATTTTCTTACAAGATTGTTTCCATCCTAATGACCAACTCAATACATTCTAATAATACTTTAAATTAGATTTCTTGACTGAACTGGTCAATGTAGTACACCCTGGGAAGATGGAAACAAGTGAATCAACAAACAGAAACCTTTCTCATTCTCCATCCAATTACTTCCTTGGATGCTTTTCCTATTAAGGGTGCTTAAGAAATGTTTTCTGAGTATTTACTGCTGTATTTAGTATATTATTCACTTAGGTCTCTTCTACTTGGTATTTGAATATGGTTGGTAATAAGAATGACACATGCACAATTTAGACTATGAACCTCCAACAGAATCCAGTGGATAATGGAATACACTGCATGTAATTAATGATGAAACTAATACTTCTGAGGAGTAACTAAAGTTCCCCAACATCAAATACAAATGCAGTATTAAGGAAGACAGGAGGGCAATCGTGTTATTTTTAGAGGGATTTTATAGGTTTACTGTTTTCACTTTTACAAAGAAAATATGATACTTTGTTATTAAATGTCACATATAAAAATGAATGGAGACATTTTCTGCTTACTTTCTAGAGCATTTGCATTATTGATAAAAAGGGCATAAATATTTGGGAAAATTCATTATTCCAACAATAAGAAGGTCACAAATGGGATTTGGGGGTTTATTGTTTTTAGGGTAAGAGGCACCTCTGTATGTTGTGAGCAAATGAAAGGCCAGCCTTCAAGACTGGTTCTTAGATCAGTTTTTCTTTAATCATACTCTCAAAATAGGTCATTCTTACAAATGAGGCCCACGCTGGCTATCTGTCATGTAAACAGAAGGGTCAAGATGTACAGACATTAATTGGAAAAAAAATATCCGTGCCTTCTTCCCCCAGATATATTTATATGTTGTCACTTTCTCAGAATAGCAACCTTAATCATCAGCTACAGAAAATACTCACCTGCTAATTTCATAAGATATATTCAACCTAAACAGTGACTTACAGTGCTATTTTTAAAACACACTGTCATTTTTAGATGTATTAATCATGTTTATTGATTGTAAGAAGTCAAGGTGCACTAGGGCAATTTAATGCACATCATTAAAATAGAACAAATCAGGCTATAGCCTACACATGCCAGACTCTGTGAACATTATACAACAGCAACAGATCAGGACACGGTCATGACAAAATGTGGCCATAGTCAAAGGCAAAAAATAACATATTTGAAGTCAGAATCTGGCAAATGATTTATTAATTATGCTTATGGGATAACATGAGCTTAATAAATATGAAATATATGTGGTTGTCTGCAAACAACTATATATCATTGAGTTCATAAATTCAACATAACATCTTCTACTGCTAACCTGTATAAATTTAGAAGCACAATCTGTTCTATGCTACCTAGATTATACAATTACATATATATTTCATATTATATATTTATCTTGATTGTCACTTTCATGCTCTGATTCCCAAGACCAAAGTTATTAAATCCTTAGTGGAACTGCATAAAAGGGATTATTCCTTCACACGTGCGCACACACACACACACACACACACTCCATGACAAAAGCTTCTTTTCTGCTTTCTATTTGTTTAATGATACGCCAACAAGAGTTTAGAAACGTCTTGGAATTGTAAACAGAAGTCATGATTCAGGGAATTCTAACATTACAGAATCTCCTGCTTTAGGGCAGTGGCAACTTTTCCTAGTGGTCTCAATAGTTAGTATTTTAGGCTGTATGACATGTACGATGTGTCATAACTACTCAGTTCTCTCTTAGTATAAAAGTAGCATAGCCAATACCTAACAAGTGGGTGTAGCTGTGTTTGAATAAAATGCCATTTACAGAAAGAGCGGAGAGTTGGAGCTGAGATCCTTAATATGCGGACCCTAGTTCTAGCCTAAATTAAAACACATGATGGGGCATCTGGGTGGCTCAGTTGGTTAAGTGTCCAACTTCAGCTCAGGTCAGGGCCTCACAGTTCGTGAGTTTGAGTCTGGCGTCGGGCTCTTTGCTCACAGCTCAGAGCCTGGAGCCTGCTTTCGGATTCTGTGTCTCCCTCTCCCTCTGTCCCGCCTCAGATAAACAAACATAAAAAAAAATGTTGCACACTCAACCAATTGAACCATCCAGGTATCCCTTATTTTTATTTTTTATTTTATTTATTTTGAGAGAGAGAGAAAGAGAAAAAGAGAGGATAAGTGGGAAAGGGGCAGAAAGATGAGGAGAGAGAATTCCAAGCAGGCTTCATGCTGTCAGGGCAAAGCCTGATGTGGGGCTCGATCTCACGTTCCTAGGATCATGACGTGAGCCGAAAGAAATCAAGTCAGACGCTTAACTGACTGAGCCACGCAGGCGCCTCTACAGGTCGGCTTAAATTTACTTTTAATGAGTTTAGTTTTATTAATTGATGTCTTTACATACCCATCTGTAAATATACATTTTTATTTAGTAGATATTGTATTAGGAGACATAAGATTTTTCCTGCTTCCATTATTAAACAACTCTCTCAAACTTGATAAACTTTTGTTTCCTCATCTCTAAGTTTTAAGGATTGAGTCATATGATTTAGAGACCACTTTTTCTCTCTCAAATCCTATGTAATTTTCCATCAACTTTCTGCCTTAAGATCACTGCATGTAAGAGGTAATAGTTTGAACTCGAAGAATGATTTGAGGTCTTGCCTCCAACACTTAATAACTGTGGGCTTTTATATAAAAATAATAAATGACTCTCACACATCTGTAAAACTCGAGTAATATGATTTATTATTTTAGATATGACTACAGTAGTAGGGTTATATAACCAAGAGCCTGATGAAGCCTGACAGTATCTATGTTAGATAGATATTATCTGGGTTATATTGTGTCTGTATTATATTTTTGATTTCTATAATGTTGCTCTCTTCTTGCATGACCTAGATATCCCTCTTAGTATATAGATTTTGACTAGAAGTATCTAAATTTCACATAGGGAAAATGTAAACAGAAATATATTTATTTGCAGTTAGAAATCATAGAAACTTGAATATCTGAAGTTCATACCTTCTTTCAATATTTTGCTAACATCTGCTGACTTAGTAACCCAACTGAAAATTAGATAAATTTAATTATGCCTAAAAAGATTTTGAATTATCTCAGATGTTCATTTCAGATTATTTGTGTTTTATTATTCCACATTCCTTTATTCAGAATTTCTCCTGGGGCACCTGGGTGACTCAGTCGGTTAAGCGTCCATCTTCAGCTCAGGTCATGATCTTACGGTTCGTGAGTTCGGGCCTCGCCTCAGGGGCTCTGTGCTGACAGCTCGGGGCCTGCAGCCTGCTTCTGATTCTGTGTCTCCATCCCCTCAGCTCCTCCTCTGATCACACTCTGTCTTTCTTTCAAAAACAAATAAAGATTAAAAAAAAAAAAAGAATTTCTCCTGGGCCCCTGGGTGGCTTAGTTGGTTGAGCATCTGACTCTTGATTTTGTCTCAGGTCATGATCTCATGGTCCTAGGATTGAGCCTTGCATCAAGCTGTGTTCTGAGCCTTGGGCCTGCTTTGGATTCTCTCTCTCCCTCTCTCCCTGCACCTCCTCCACTTGTGCTCATTCTCTCCCTCTCTCTCTCTCTCTCTCTAAATAAATAAATAAATAAATAAACAGCCAAAAAGGTTGGTTGAACTTTTCCCTACTATATTTTAAGTTTGCAAAAGAAATTGGAATAGCATCATCCACTCGGCAGGATTCTATTTCCTTCACAACAGTGCTGTGATGTTCACAAAGATCTACATCAACGTTCCCCTACCCTCCGTAATTATTTTATCTTCTCTTAGTAACTTTTTTCTTCCCTCTGTTTTATGTGTTTTTAAATTATTTTCACCAAAACACTTCTTTAAAACATAGGCCAACAAGGCAAGGTGAACAACAACAAAATAATTCACACTTACCATTTATTGTGTAGACTAGTATATTTACGATTATTTTCTTCCACCATGAGCCGATGGCAATCTTTTCAAATATTTAGTGGAAAAGCTTACTGTCTTTTGGAATGGACAAGAAACACTACATAGAATTGTTATGAGATAAAATGAGAGAATGCAAATAACATTATTTCATGGACTAGAAAGCACATTGAAAATAAGGTCTATTACCATAAGTGTATGTCATAACCAAAGAAAGTTCTGAGTTTGCATAAACTCAAGTCAGAACCAACCACTATACCCACTATTGGGTTAGAGTGATTGCTACTGCAAAATGGTAATGAAAATCGTGGCATCCTAATACAGAACACATAGCTTATTATTTGAATGAAGTGGCTATCAACTACATGTAATAAAAATACAATATTATCTAACACAGCAAAACCAAAACTTCCTAGAAGTTAAACTTTAAAATATCAATTAGCAATATTTGCCTTACAAGGTACATTTGGGTGTAATGTGGTGGCACTTTTGTATTTTAGCCTGACATCCATACAGTTAGGCCAATTAATTATTGTTACTTTGTCACTTTTGAGTAAGATATAATATCCAATCAACGATTCATTCAGAAAACAAAGAAATAGGAGTTAGGGAAAATAAGAAGCAAGAGATGAATGATTAGAAAAATTAATTTGGCTGAATCAGTCATCCCCTTCCTAATAACCCTTCAGTACTATGTAGACCCTTGCTAAAGAAAATGTTTAAAAAAATGTAAAAACAAAACCAAAAGTTTATTCTTTGACATATAATAATTATAGATATTACTTATATACTGTTGTTTATAACACGGTAAGAAAAGAATGCACATACACACACATACATTTTTAAATCCTGATAGAAATAACATATTCTACTATGATACTATTTTACATACAGGAAAACTAAAATACAGAAAGGTAAAGTAACTTGTTCTTGAACAGCACCAAAATTTGAGTCTAAGAAATTTGGTTGCCTGGTTCATAATCTTAAATACCATATTATAGTGGTTTTCAGAATATTCATAAAAAGACCCATTAAAATCACCAGTTCCCTTCTTTCTTTGAAGTCCCTCCCTATCATAACAACTGTTTGAACTCCATTGACTTTTTGCTATTTAAATATAAGGTCTTTGAAAATAAGAAGGACATTATTTTAATCTTCATATGCCAAATACCTAATGTTTTATCTACTGGCATATAATTAGTTTTAAATAAATGTTTACTAAGAAAATGAATTATTCTTTCAAATTGGTATGTATTTACTACCTTCTCAACCCCATCTTAATATGTCTTTCTGGTTATTTATCAAAGGTTTGATTCAAATTTCCATGCCAAACTTATCATTACTAAATATCTTGTGGGATCACACGTAGAACTTATGTTCTTAATATTGTTCAGAATTCTGCCTATATTTCTACAACGGTACTTTTACATTGTATTGTTTTTTTATTTTTGCGTATCTTTATCCCCATTGATTTTCTTCAGGGTAGGTATATCATTTATTGTTGTACACCCAGTGCCTAACAAAGTTTTTAATATGGAATAGTTGTAACCACCTAAAATATTCTGCAGCTTGAAAGATAGTAGTTTCGGGGTGCCTGGGTGGCTTAGTCAGTTACGCATCCTATTTCGGCTCAGGTCATGTTCTCACGGTTGGTGGGTTCGAACCCCTGGTGGGCTTCTGTGCTGACAGCTCAGAGCCTGGAACCTGCTTCTGAATTCTATACCTGCCTCTCTCTCTGCCCCTCCCCTACTCATGCTCTGTTTCTCTCTGTCTCAAAAATAAATAAATATAAACAAAATTTTTTAAAAGACAGTAATGTCTCTATTTTATTTGTCTTCTAATGTTAAGGGACATAATATAGTACTGGGTTGGTTCAGAATCTATATTTTAAGTAATTAAATCCATTCTAAGATATGTAATTATTTCCAATATGTAAATAATATAAAGGGATAATCTTAGAATCCAGGAAGGAGAATAAATTCTAAAATAGACTGTATGTTATAATGATTTTGGCAGTGTGATTTGGTAGCAGGAAGAATAGGTTTGTAAACCATAATTGTGATGAGACCTAGCCCTGCCATTTGCGAATTATGCCCTTGGTCGTCACCATATTGCTTAGACTTAGTTTTGCATTTTGTAGATAACTGTGCATATTTACAAGGCTGTTTTAAGGATGAAATGAAATATATGTGAAAGAGATTTGTAAAATGTCAGTGCAGTACATAAGTTTGTCTAAAACTGTATAAAGTATAAGACCCTGAGCTGCCACAGTCTCAATGCATACACTGAAATTGTGATTTTAAACATTTTTGACTGTGAACTACAGTTTTTATGTGCATTATAGTTTTACATTTTAATAATAATATTAAATGTATATTTGGACTAATATATGTGCATGTATATGATCTATCTATATATTTATACATGAAAGTGCTCTTTTTCTTGCATAAAAATAAGAATTCTTATTACTCTTTTTTTTTTTTTTACAAAAAATCCTTTTGTTTGACTGGGATGAACTCTTGATTTATTCTGTTTTGGTCTATTCTAGTCTATCAATTTTTCATTTACAAATGCGCTTGAGACACAATTAAGTAACTGATTTTGTTACCCACAGATGAGTCAAGTCCTAGAGTTTGAAAACTACTGTGTGACAGTCCCACTTTTACTTTGTTGAAGACAACTTGTGATACTATGGGAAAGAAAGATTTCAATAAATTACTAAAATTATTTTGGTAGGCAATAAAGAAATTCACAAATATTCTGGTATTCCTCTATTTTAGAGAATCATGAAAAGTGAACTTTTTGGCAGTATTAGTAGATAGGCAAGATTATGAGTCTTATTTTGACTAAAAAATGTATAGGGACTCTTGGGTGGCTCAGTCAGTTGAGTGTCCAACTCGATCTTGGCTCAGGTCATGATCTCTCGGTTTGTAGGATGGAGCCCCACGTCGGGCTCTGTGCTGACAGTGCAGATCCTGCTTGGAATTCTCTGTTTCCTTTTCTCTCTGCCCTTCCCTTGCTCTCTCTCTCTCTCTCTCTCAAAATAAATAAACTTAAAACTAATATGTACATAGGGGTGCCTGGGTGGCTCAGTTGGTTAAACGTCTGACTTCAGCTCAGGTCATGATCTATCGCTTTGTGAGTTTGGGCCCCTAGTCAGGCTCTGTGCTGACAGCTCAGAGCCTAGAACCTCCTTCAGATTCTGTGTCTCACTTTCTCTATGCCCCTCCCCACTTGCACTCTGTCTCTCTCTCTCAAGAATAAATTAACATTATTTTTTTAAATATATAGATAAAGTGAAAACATAAGAGAAATGAAAAATAATATGAGAAGTGATACACTTCACTTCCAGATAGAAGCACTAAGAAACTGTAAAATTTCCACTTTCTTCTTTACTGCATGGTGAGTCTCCATGTTCTCTATGACGTAGCTCTGTCAGCTTTGGTCTCAGAGTGACAAGGCATGGTCACAGCATCAGATGGCTTGCACAGGGCATGTAATATGAGTGAGGAATAAGCATATCTTATCCCAACTGGTAAAGAAATTAAAGGCTGCGTCATGTGGATGTAACAAACCCAAAGTCACTTCACTTGGCTTGATATTCAAGTAGATGTAACCAAATAACTGTTATCGAGATTTGAAATAATGGAAATAATAATAGTGGTACAGGTAATTCTGCAGAAACGTGGAAGGCAGATCATCTGTTTAATAGACTGGTAGCACTAGAACACAGAGTTGGAGGTTAGAATGTTTGTAGGTTCTGTTCCTTGCTGTTGCTTCATTTACTGTTAGTCATCCTGGAAACAGGAACAAAAGAGAAAGAAGAGAGAGAATACATAAATTCAGAAAATGCAGCCTTCCAAGAGGCAACTGCTTTTCAGCCCCAAAGGGAAATGGTAAGGCTGAGTAAATCTTTAACAAAACAGCAATCTAATTCTGCCTTCAGGTATAAATCGAAACAAAGATATGGTTGTCAAAGCCATTGGGAAATCTCAGAATAAAACCAATTGATGATCGGCCACCTCCGAGAGTTAATTTTATGTGCCTAATTGCCTGGGCCATGGAATGCCTAGATATTTGGCCAAATGTTATTCTGGATGTTTCTGTGATGGTGTTTTTGAATGAGATTAACATTAAAAATTTTTTTTAAGTTTTTATTTATTTTGAGAAAGAGAGAGAGAGGGAGAGCAGGAGAAGGGTAGAGAAAGATTGAAAAAGAATCCCAAGCAAGCTCCAGAGCAATCGGCACAGAGTCTGACATGACCTGAGCATAAATTAAGAGTCGGATGGTTAACTGACTGAGCTGCCAGGTGACCCAAATAAGATTAACATTTTAAACCATAGATTGAGTAAAGTGAATTTTCTTCCTTAATTTACATGGTCCTTGTCCAATGTCCTTGTTTCTGTGATGGTGTTTTTGAATGAGATTAACATTAAAAATTTTTTTTAAGTTTTTATTTATTTTGAGAAAGAGAGAGAGAGGGAGAGCAGGAGAAGGGTAGAGAAAGATTGAAAAAGAATCCCAAGCAAGCTCCAGAGCAATCGGCACAGAGTCTGACATGACCTGAGCATAAATTAAGAGTCGGATGGTTAACTGACTGAGCTGCCAGGTGACCCAAATAAGATTAACATTTTAAACCATAGATTGAGTAAAGTGAATTTTCTTCCTTAATTTACATGGTCCTTGTCCAATCAGTTAAAGGTCTGAATAAAGCAAAAAGCTGACCATCCCTTTAGGAAGAGAAAGTTGTTCCTGTCTCACTGCTGCCTCTGAACTGGAACATCAGTGTTTTTTCTGCCTTAGGACTTCAACCGAAACATCAGCTTTTCTTGAGTCTGGAGGCTGCCTGCCTTCACATGAGAATCATATCATTGGCTCTTCTGGTTTTGACCTCCAGACTTTAAGTGCAGTTAAACCATCAACTCTGCTGTGGCCCAGCCTGCTCACTGCAAATGTACCCTGTAGATCATGCTATTAATTCTGTTTCGCCAGAGAATCCTAACATGCTATCCAATCATTTCAAAAGGAAAGCATTCTCAAGGAAAACAGATTAAACTTTTCTTTTACTGCTTGACA
The DNA here is from genome assembly GCF_016509475.1 of Prionailurus bengalensis. NCBI lineage: Eukaryota > Metazoa > Chordata > Mammalia > Carnivora > Felidae > Prionailurus > Prionailurus bengalensis. The sequence goes on along the minus strand of NC_057350.1, from coordinate 21,741,872 downwards.
GTAAACTTTTCTTTTACTGCTTGACAGTTTCAAGATGCAAGCAATTTATATGAAGGGGGGCCCATGGATACAAGAAACAACGAACAATTATACTTGGCACAAAGGAAGGAAATAAAGACTAAATTTCAGTTAGAAATTGGTCTGGGGACACTTGGGTGGCTCAGTTGATTAAGCATCCAACTCCTTATCTCAGCTCATGTCTTCATCTCAGTGTAGTGAGTTCAAGCCTGACATTGGCTTCCATGCTGGGTGTGAAGGCTACTAAAAGAAAGAAAGAAAGAAAGAAAGAAAGAAAGAAAGAAAGAAAGAAGAAAGAAAGGAGAAAGAAAGAAAGAAAGAAAGAGAAAAAAGAAATACAGAAAGAAGAAAAAGAAAGAAAGAAAGAAAGAAAGAAAGAAAGAAAGAAAGAAAGAAAGAAAGAAAAAGAAAGAAAGAAACTGGTTTGTTTTTTCACCTAGTCTTATAATCCCATTTCACTTCCAAGAGCTGTTGATATTCTGACTGTGGGGAGAAAAAGTGAAAGGTAATTGTGAAGGAAATAGTTGCTATGGGTCCTTATAAAGATTTGGGTAATCAGAAAGTCCATTATTTTACTACTGTCTACAGATGTAATGATCATAACTTTGAAGATTCCAAGTTTAAGACATGTTTTGCATTAATATACAGTGCATGAGTATTCCCGACTTAGCAGGAGATGCTCTATGTAAAGGATGGGCAAGCTGTATCAAGTTGCTGGCCATCATATCTTCTTCATTAATTGTTTATGAGACCTTGGAAAAGAGTCCTAATTTCTCTTTATGTGTTTGACATAACAGATCTATAAAGGTAGATATTAGATTAATTGTTGATATTTCTTGCTGCCATTTGGTGTCTATATATTTTTAAATTTTTACTGCGTGTGCAAATTTGCATATGCAAATTTGTAAAAAAATTGTCCACCCATTCCCTGTTCATGAACTTCTTGAGATGCCTTTCAAATGTTTATCATTATATACATATTTTTAAATATGAAATTTAGATAAAACCTTACTATACTTACTACAGTAAGGAAGGACTCTGCATTGCATACTATATATACCATACATAATATTGCATAGCATAACAGAGTTATAATATTATCTTAAAGCGGAAAATGAAAGGGAGGGTGTTTTATAAGGTTTTAGGGCCTGTAATGGTTGATTTTAATTTTTCTTTTGTACATTTATTTATTTTGAGAGACAGAGTGAGACAGAGTGGGAGCAGGGGAGGGGCAGAGAGAGAGGGAGACACAGAATCCGAAGCAGGTTCCAGACTCCAAGCTGTCAGCACAGAGCCCAAGGTGGGGTTTGAACCCATGAACCATCATGACCTGAGCCGAAGTCAGACACTTAACTGACTGAGCCACCCAGGTGCCCCTGGAATGGTTGATTTTAAATCAGGTTTTGCAAGGTGGGGGATCTGAAAGAGACTACACAAAGTTTGTGTCATAATAGCTTTGGTGACAGAGTGAAGAAAGAGCTTTCATGATAATCTTTATCAACAAAACTCATCAACGGACATCTGTGTTGACTGTTTAATCCTCAAAAAACAATACCATAGTATGTTGATCAAACAAAATATAGTTTGTTAAACTGAAAATAGTAAAATGGGATATCAAATCGACTCTCTTAATAGGGTGTCAAAATGGAAAATTTGGGCAGCATGCATTTAGAGCTTTAGACCTTGGGCTAGGAGATTGTGAGATAGGTCTTCCAAATTTGAGAAATTGTGATAACTGGATCGTTTATAACATCATAGCTTTGGATTATAACACACAGCATAGCGAGGACCATGAAGCAAGTCCTGATTAGCAAACTGTTACTCTTGATAAGTAAGCTGTTTAGTTAATTGATGTGAGTTCATTGTATCCCCTAAAAAGTTGTACTGGAGGGATTCCTGAGTGGCTCAGTCCATTGAGTTATGTGACTTGGCTCCAGTCATGATCTCATGTTTCATGAGTTTGAGCCTCACGTCGGGCTCTGTGCTGACAGCTCAGAGCCTGGAGCCTGCTTTGGATTCTGTGTGTGTCTCTCTCTCTGCACCTCCCCCCTCACACTCTGTGCCTCTCTCTCTGTCTTAAAACGAAAACATTTTAAAAATGTAAAAAAATAATAAATAAAAAGTTGTACTGAAGTTCTAACATCCAGTACCTGTCAAGGTGACTTATTAGGAAATAGGGTCTTTGCAAGTGCAATTAATTAAGATGGGGTCATATTGGAATAAGGTAGACCCGAGCCGAAGGAATAAGGTAGACCCTAATCCAATGTTCGTGTAAAAAGAGAGAATAGAACAGAGTACACAGACACACAGAGAAAATATCCTGTGACAAATTGAGGCAGAAGTTGGAGTTCTTTTTTTTTTTTGTTCTTTGAGAGAGAAAGTATGTATGTGTGGGGGAATGGCAGAGGGAGAGAGAGAGAATCTTTAAAAAATATTTTTTTAATGTTTATTTATTTTTGAGAGAGAGAGAGAGAGAGAGAGAGAGAGAGAGACAGAGCTCGAGTGGGAAGGGGCAAGGAGAGAGGGTAGACACAGAATCTGAACCAGACTCCAGGCTCTGAGCTGCCTGCACGGAGCCCAATGCAGGACTGAAACCCATAAACTGTGGGATCATGACCTGAGCCACATTCAGACACTTAACTGACTTAGCCACCCAGGCACCTCAGAGAGAGAGAGAATCTCAAGCAGGTTCAGCACAGAGCCAGACATGAGGCTTGATCCCATAACCTGGGGATCATGACCTGAGTGGAAATCAAGAGTTGGGTGCTTAACCAACTGAGCCATCAGGTGCCCCAAAATTGGAGTTCTTCAAATTAGCATTTTAAAACCAAGGAACACCATGAATTTCCAATAATTACCAGAAGAATAAAGACTCAAGAAAGTAACTTTATCTACAGCCTTCAGATGAAGCATGGCTTTGTTCGATTTTGGATTTCTGATCTCCAAAACTTTGAGACAATAAATTTCTACGCCAATTTGTGGCAATTTGTTATGGCAGCCCTATGACATTAACACTTGAATTGCGCCTTATCTTCTAGGAAAAGCTATGTCTTAGAGAAAGCAGCTAATTTATTTATTTTTCTTGTTTCCAAACTGTTTAACATAGAGATGGGGAAGTATGTCAACTCCCAGTGTTGTTTCACATAGGAGATATCTATTATGCTAGTTTTAATTATCAGCTGCTCCACTTTTTTTTTATCACAATCAAAATGTAATTTTCTGACTGATAGAGTAGTATGTTTATAAATCAAACACATAAGGGCGTGTTTACAAGATCTGATATAAGTGAGTGCGTATCACATACTAGATTATATACAATGTGCATGGTAGCTAGATGGATCTATTTAGATATATTAATCAAGAATTCAAAAATCAAAACACATTTCTATTTCAAATATTCATGATATTAATGAAATAATATATGACTGTCTTATCTAAACATATCCATTTTATTTCTATAAAGTAAATAAATGCATAACTTTAGATGATATAACTGGAAATAAATATAATCCTTAACGTACATCCATGTTCTAAAATAACTGTACAAAGGAGACATACACTGGTTGACAAATATTGCACCTTGGGTATTCAGTTATAATAACAACCTGAACCAGGGATTGGCATAAACCTGAACCAGAGATTGGTACTTCACTCAAAATCAGCCATCGAAAACTGGGAAATCTCCAAAGATAAGTCGGCTTTCAACATTCTCTCTTAGAAGAGTCCTTTCTGATAGATTCATGGAAAGAACAAGCACAAGTGGTACATGGTACAATTCTAAAGAAACACACAGGAAAAATAGAATAAAGAGGCTGTGATATAGATGGAAGGAAAGTGAATTTATGCTCCAGTGTTCCAAGAAAGAAATGCACAGATGACAAGTCACTAATGTGCTGCTAGGGAAGATCACTAGAGTAGGGACAATGAATGGGTCCTTAGGAGGGGCAATGTTATGTTAGAGGTGAAATATATTATAGTTCTAGTATAAATGTATAGATATAAACAAATATATATATGTAGTTATAGTTATATAGTTCACATATACATATGTATATATGTGTGTATAATATATATTCTCCACTTTCTTTATTATATTATATACAATAAATATATATTCTTTTTAATTTCAGAGAGAGAGAGAGCATGTGAAAGAACAGGAGAGAGAGCCAGAGGGAGAGAGAACCTTAGGCAAGCTTCTTGCTCAGCATGAAGCCTGACATGAGATTGGACACCATCACCCTGGTATCGTGACCTGAGCCAAAATCAAGAGTTGGATGCCTACCAACTGAGCCACCCAGCGCCCCTGTTCTAGTTTCTATATTAATGACAGTCTGTACGACACAGGGTTTTATTCTCTCTCTCTTTCTTCCTCTCATTCTTTCTCTTCCCATTATATGAAGATTCAGTTAGGAAGTAAATGTGACCATGTTTTGATGCTTGAAAAAGGAGGAGCCACAAGTGGGGAAATTTTAAATTGTATGAACAGATTAAATATAAACCCATGAACTTGTAGTGAGCTTTAATGAAGCAAATAATGTTTTACCAAAATTCCAAAGATACGATTGACTAATTAGATTTGAAGATCGATTTGACAATGTAATGTGACATATGGTAGCTAACTTGTGGTGAATATAATATAATGTATAAACTTGTCAAATCACTAAGTTGTATACATGAAACTAATGTAACATTATGTGTCAACTATACTCAAAAGAAGTTACTATTAACCTAAGAAAAAAAAGGCCAATTCCCAAAAATATAAACATAGTCGTATTTTGGAAATAAGAGAAATACTAGTATTACTGTGGATTACTGTGTAGATGTTTCACATCTGTATTTGCTAAAAGAAAAGAAAACAAACAACAACAACAACAAAACCACACAGGCACCTATACCTCAACTTTCAAAAAGTGGTGGGTGTGGCGATAAAGGGAGAGGGTAGGAAGAAGGGATGATGATAGTGTGTGACAGCGTTGATTTCATTAAGTTTGGTAATTGAGAATAAATGAATCTTGGTGTGGTGGCCATGGTTGGAATAAAATCCAGAGAAAACCACAATACCTTTGAGGTTGTAAAATGACCCATTAATTGACCCCTGCCTCTGTCTTGGCTTTTCTGTCCTCTCCTTCCTGATCCAGTTTGCCAACTTCTTTTTCACTCTCTACTGTGTCCTGAGGGCTCAACTGTAGACTTCATCAACAGGATACTTTGTTTTCTGGCTTTCCGTTGGTTTTGGCCAATGGGGAGTCCTGGCAAGAAATCAGAAGGGAAGAGTATGAGTTTGTTCCATTTTTTCCTTCATTTTTGTTCTGTGTTACCACTTGGCACTGAATATGACAAAGTCACTGTCAGGGAAGCTTCCCACACACTCACCTCTCAAGTTCATTAACCATTCTTTGATTCTGAGACGCAAGATAATAGGATGGTAATAGAAGTGTGCTATCCCTTGCCCTAGAATATTGTCTTGTTTCTGTTTTTCTACATTCTATCCACAGGTCTATAAACAATCCCTCTGTTAATTTCTTTCCTCAAATCCCTTCCCAACTTTACTGAGGAGTAATTGCCAAATTATTTCTACATATTTAAAATATACAATGTAATGGCATGATATATATGATATATATCACACATATATATCATATATATCACATATATTGAGGAATAATTATTAAGGTCAAGTTAATTGACACACCTACACCTCCATAGTTAACTCTTTTGGGAGGGGGTGGTGGGAATGTTCAAGATCTGCTCAGCAATTTTCCAGTATACAACATTTTATCCTTAACTATAGCCACCAATCTGTACATTAGATCCTCTGAACTTACTCTTCTTAACCATCTGCTTCTTGCTGGACCCTGACTAGCACAACATCTTGAGATGCTTAGTTATAAATTCCACAAAAATTTTGGAGTTTTCATTTAAAGGGATAAGGAAATTCAAAGGGCAAAACTGTAGAAAAATAAAAGAAAACTTGAAACATCCATGAAACATGTTTTTGTTGTAATTTTTATTTGTAATATAAGTACCATTCCAAATGTAAAGATAGTCCTGAAGCGAACATTTTGTTTAGAAAGAGAACAGAGGGGAAAGGCAGGAAAAAATGAAATAAGATAAAAAACAGAGAGGGAGGCAAACCACAAGAGACTCTTAAATAAAGAGAACAAACTGAGGGTTGCTGGAGGAGAGGTGGGTGGGGGATGGCCTAAATGGGTGACGGGCATTAAGGAGAGCACTTGTATTTTGAATACTGGGTGTTATATGTAAGTGATGAATCACTAAATTCTACTCCTGAACTCATTATTACACTATAATTTAACTAACTTGAATTGAAATGAAATCTTGGAAAGATTAAATAAATAAAAAAAATTAATAAAGTATACATACCTTTTAAGCAAACCAAAAATAAAAAAAAAAGAAGAAAGAAAGAAAGAAAGAGCATTATCTTTTGTTTCCAAGGATACTAGTTTACTTGGCTGAAAGTCTATTTATAAAAAATGTATTTTGCTTTCCAACCTACCTTCTCCTCGTACAATTGAGATTTTTCATCTACTGTTTTATTCATTCTACAGGCATTTCTAGACCCAGCCATGAGAGCCACACATATTTACTTTCTCCTTGCTGAGAACAAGAGTCACTGCAAAACTGTTGTGGTTTGTCATTGCTTAACATAACCACATTTCAATACCTGAAGTAGGTACTACTGAGAGCTGATAGAGAATGGAATATTTCAGTACTATATAGATATACATACATATATATATATACACATACATATATATATATATATAATGGAACATATATATAATGGAATATATGGAATGGAATATATGGAATATTTCAGGTACTACTGAGAGCTGTATATGTATATACATACATATATATATATATATATATATATAATGGAATATTTCAGGTACTACTGAGAGCTGATAGAGAATGGAATATTTCAGTACTATATATATATATACATACATATATACATATATATGTATGTATATATATTCACCAAAGGAAATAGTAAAGAAATATGGTAAATAGATCTAAATGATTGATACAAAATTTTCCTTTGCATTAATTTTCCAGCATTTTTTTCAAGATGAAATTGACACATGACTACCTACAGTTACAAAATTTCAGAACTAACTAAATTTCAGAACTAAAAATTTCAGAAAAATAATCACTGTGTCAGACACATAAAGAAAAGTGAAATATGTTTTCCAAGATCTCATGGACAATTAACGAAGATATGATTGGCGGCATTGTGACACCACTTCTCCACCTTTTGGGTAGATCATTTTGTGCTTTCCTTAATTAACGTCATGAATATAGATACTTACGTGAGACATTGCTCACTTCCATAGCATGGCTTTCTTCAGTCACCACGTCGATTGTGTCAGAAGATTTATCAGGCCTAAATCTTCTAAATGAATCATTGGAATAAATATTCCAGAAGTTTAACCGATCAAGTTTTTCTGTTTTTGTTTGTTTTGTTTTTGTTTTTTAAGAATGTAGCAACTAAAATATGGGTCAGCAGGAAAAAAAACTCATTACAATTTTTTAGTTATACATTTTTCATTTACGTATTAAAAATGTACCAAATACTATGCGCCTAATACAGATTTAGATGCTTTGGGTAGGACATGGAAGAGAGAAATTGAGATAATTTCAGATAGTGATAAGTGAACTGAAGAAATTAAAATGTTAATGAGTAGCAGCAAAACCAAAGTCAAGGAATGTTAGTGTCATCAGGTAAAGCATCTCTTGTTATGTGACAATTGAGCGGAAACATAATTACTGAGACCCTCAGTAGTCAGAAAATTGAAATAACAAGAACAAAGATTCTGTGGTGAACACAAAGAAAAGTAATAACAGGTACAAGAACAAAAACTTGGTGTAGCTTGAAAACTTCAGTAAAGACAATGTGGGTGCAGCAGATTTGAAGAAAAGAGATCACTTTACCGAGGCCATGTTAAGGTACATGGGTGTTATTCCAAGAAAAGACGGCAAATGTTTGGAGTTTTTTCTTTTATTTCCTTTAAAAAAAAATTAGGGTCGAAGAATACATGATTTGGGAGCTAAGAAGATTGCACTTTTGTTCTAACCTTGAAATTAAAAAAAAAAGTCTTTCAGACAATAGAATTCTCAAATAGGTGACAATTCTCAAATAACTTAAATATCCTGATATATCAAAATGGTTGATAAACTTATAATGGTTGTATTAGTCCTCAGGAAGATTGAAATGCCAGTGAATGTGGCATGACCTATATTGAGAAACATGGCATAAGGGATGGTAAACTGGTACAGTCAGTATGTAAAGCTACCAGTGTCCATCAAAACTTTGCATTTGTATAAACTATACCTTTGTAAAATGCTACTCATAGGTTACCATCAACAGAAATGAGCACTTTGATACAGTGGTGGACATATTCAAGAATATTCAAAGCAGCTCCATCCATAATTAGCCCCTACTGAGAAACTACCTCAATGCCCATCAACAGAAAGTAGATGCCTACATTTTGCTATAATTAACACAATGAAAATTAAGTATTCTAGAAGTATTCTCAACACATTTGGATGACTCTTACAAACATATAGTTGAGGGAAGGAAACCAGACGCTAAATTACATTGTTGTTTTCCTTTATGCAAAGTTCAAAGACAAAATTAACTTGTGCTGATAGACATGGGTGATCTTTTGGTTGTGACATTAACTATTTCTGTGGTCCTGCTATATTCTATTTCTTTTTTTTTAAATTTATTTACTTATGTTGAGAGAGACAGGGAGAGTGTGAGTGGAGGAAGGACAGAGAGAGAGAGGGAGAATCTCAAGAAGGTTCCGTGCAGAACCCCACTCGGGATTCGAACTCACAAATCTTGAGATCATGACCTGGGCTGAAATCAATAGTCCTGCTTCACTGACCGAGCCACCCAGGTGTCCCTCTATTCTATTTCTTGTATGGAAAGTGGCTCTGTGAATACATACATTCCCAAAAAATACCAGTTTCTACACCTACAATTTATAATGTTTTTATTTCAGTAAAATGATGGGGAAAACATCAGTATGATCAGTATAAATTTTATGTGGTGAAAGACTGGAAGTGTTGAGAATGGAAGGAAGACATTTTTTAAATGTTGGAATAACTACGGTGGCTTGCACTAGGTTCAGGGGGGATAGGGTAGTTGGATTAATACATTTTGGAAGCAACAGCTGTATTACATGTTAGGCTAAATATAATTGTAAAACTGAGTTCAGATATTATTTACTGATACATACAAAAAAATCTTAAGAATGAAATAAAGGACATAGAGATAGGGATTTAAGTTAAGAAAAGTTTGTTTTATAAATAAAACATATCTGAGTTTTATAGAAAAATATTGCCCCATCCTTTCAATTATTTTAATTTATTTCAAGTATTTTTTATTATGTTTAAGGTTTTAGAAAAAAAATCCTAACTTAGTACATATAATTTCTTCAATTGTTTTATTTACCTAATAACTAGTTTAAGAAGATTATAACCTAAATTCTCTCTCCCCTTTTCAATATAACATTTTAACTTTTCTTAGCATCTCTTCTATGAATTGTCCTCCAACAAGGGCAAGTTAATATAGCTCAACGCTCCAGATTTTCCACTTTTGGAACAAAGGAGAAAGGAACAATAGTTTAATAATCTAGTGGCTAGATTTATACTACAAAAACACTGGGAATCATCCTGCTGGAGAAATGCCTGAAAGATTGTCATAGAATGTTAAAAAAGAGAAATGCAGCAGTTTCCTTTCTCTTCAATCCATTCTCTGCCCTCCTCTGGCCCCATGACTAGCAGCCCTAAGCAGGTAACACTCTGGTATGTCTGTGTTAGTTTCCTACTGCTGGGGAAAAAAATTACAATAAGCCTAGTGACTTCAAAAAACACAAATTCATTAACTCAAAGATTCTGTAAGCAAGGTGTCTAAAGTTACTAGAACTTGGTTAGAAGCCAAGTCACAGTCCTTGCCCACACTCAAATAGAGGGGATCACATAAGGGCTTGAACACGAGGGAACTTGGATTATGGGAGTCACTCTAAGAGATTGTCTACCCCAGTCCACTCTCTAGCCTCCAATGACTCACCTCTGTCCCACACATAAAATACTTTTGCCCTCCTTCTCCCAAGTGCCAGCAAGAGTTTTAGTCCAATACATCACCTTCTCAAAGTCTACACCTCATCACTGAGATTGCAGATAAGTAGTATTATCAGTCTGCTTTTTTTCAATAGAATTTGGGAGCGTTTGACCATCTCCTTCTAGTTTGTACTTTGACACTTCCAGTCCCAACTGACAATGTTTCTGCTGAAATATTTTTCTCAGGAACTTTGCATATCTCCCACGGAACTAACTCAGGTTCATTTTTTTTTTTTACACAAAATCCATTTTAAGAGGTCATTTTAAAATAGCCTGAACTCAGGGCGCCTGGGTGGCGCAGTCGGTTAAGCGTCCGACTTCAGCCAGGTCACGATCTCGCGGTCCGGGAGTTTGAGCCCCGCGTCGGGCTCTGGGCTGATGGCTCAGAGGCTGGAGCCTGTTTCCGATTCTGTGTCTCCCTCTCTCTCTGCCCCTCCCCCGTTCATGCTCTGTCTCTCTCTGTCCCAAAAATAAATAAATGTTGAAAAAAAATTTTTTTAATAGCCTGAACTGGTTGAGGGACATTCCTTTTCTTTCCTAGGGATACTATGGTTTGATTGAGAGGTTCTGTGAGGCATACCCTCGATCTCCTAAAAGAAAACTTTTCATTCCCTTCCCCTATGTTCATCAGTTGTGTTTCTTAAATTCCACATATAAATGAAATCATATGGTTACTTCTCTGACTGACTTATTTTGCTTAGCATAATACACTCTAGTTCCATCCACATTGTTGCAAATGAGCTAAATGGGTGATGGGCATTAAGGAGAGCACTTGTAATGAGCACTGGGTGTTATATGTAATGATGAATCACTAGATTCTACTCCTTAAACCAATGGTACACTATATATTAAGTAACTTGAATTCAAATAAAATCTTGGGAAAAAAAAGAAAACTTTTCAATCTCACTTTTCAGTCTTTCTTATGATTTAGAAAAAAGTTTACACTATCACACTTCTTTTTTTCCTAGACATGCTTTCTTGACAGTGTTAAGAAGCCATTTTTAAATTTTAGCATCTTTTCCCATTGGAAGAGTGAGAATGTCCCAAGTTATTACATCCTGGTTGTTATTGTGCTTGTTTAACACATCTTGCTGCAATTTATCTCACTTCTGTTGAGTTTTGCTATAAGTAGGAAAAAGAAACCAGGGAACATCTTCTGTACACTGCCTGGGCATCTCTTTAGCTAGGTCACCAAACTCATTAGCACATTTTCTACTTTCCACTTTATTATAGGCAAGAAAGTTGTTAAGTTTCACAAGTATGTAATAAGAATCCTCATTTTTCTTGTTTCAGTAGCATGCTCTTTATTTCCTTCTTGACTTTCACCAGTAGCATGCTCCAAGTTCAGATTTCTACAGGGAGTGAGTTTTGTCTATCAAAGTCTTCAAAATTCTTCTAGCCCACATCTACTGCCAGTTTCAAAAGCCATTCCCACGTTTGTAGGTATTTGTTATGGCAATATCCCATACTCAGATATCTAGTTCCTCTGAAAAGCTGTAATCAAAATGTTGGCTAGGGATAGTTTCTCATCTAGAGGCTAAAATGAGTAGAATCTACTTACAGACCTGCATTGTGTTTACACTATTACTCGCTAGTTGTCTTCTGAAGGCCACCCTTAGCTCCTAGAGGCCACCTACAGCTTCTTGACATGTGGGCTTATAACATACCAAATTTTTTCATGAAAGGCTGCGAGGAAATCGAAGGTTTCATCAAAATGAATGCTACATGTACATAATAAAATATATATATATATATATATATATATATATATATATTTTATATTATATATATATGATCACTTATCTCCTTTCACCTTTTCCATATTCTACTGATTATAATAGGTCAAATAAACATTCAAGTATAGGAGATCATGTATATATGTGAATAGCAGGAGGTGGGGATCATGGGTTTGCCCTGAGAGTGAAGTCTCCACAAAGTCCATCCTCAAATTTCTTTTGAACCCAGTCTTGGTATTTGCTTAGAGATGAGAATTTCACATATATCATCTACTTACGTTCTTGTAATAGTGTCTAATTAGGTGAATATTGTCATTCTGATTTCACATGTGAGAAAATGGAGGCGATTAATTTGCTGATGATAACAGAAGTAGTGATTCTATCTAATTTTGCATGCAGTAGGGTTTTTTTTTTTGCAAAAATCATTTCCTCATAACACTCCTTCCTGCCCTGCCTTTGCAATTCCCAACCTACTTATCTTCTCATCTAAGAGAATGTGCAGTCATCAATACATTCTAATTCATAGGACTATGTTAAGAATCAGCTCTTGAAGGAGACTTCCCACTGCTTTTATCTGTCAAATAGCTGCATTTCATTGATAAAATAACAAAATTCAGAAAGAGCAGACAAGCAAGATTTCCTTGAAGATAAATAGAACCCAGTAGAACAGCTGGTCCCAAAGATCAGGTCTTTGCCAGAGGCTCTTTGTATGCTTCCAATGATGGCAACCATTTAGGATTTCTGAACTCCACTACTATAAACAAATATTACTTAGGCTTATTCTATATACTATATTCTATCCTGCTTTTTATCTTGAACATTCATAAATATTTGGAATATTTACAAATTAAATTATATTTAAATACCAATACTCATAAATTTTAACCTGATTATTCATAAATAATTACACAATATGCTATTAAACAGATACTTTATGGAGGACCATAGTATTTCACTCTTTATAAAAAAGCCACCAACTCAATGAGAAAGAATGAAATATGGCCCTTTGTAGCAACATGGATGGAACTGAAGAGTGCGATGCTAAGTAAAATAAGCCATACAGAGAAAGACAGATACCATATGTTTTCATTCTTATGTGGATCCGGAGAAACTTAACAGAAACCCATGGGAGAGAGGAAGGAAAAAAAAAAAAAGAGGTTAGAGTGGAAGAGAGCCAAAGCATAAGAGACTCTTAAAAACTGAGAACAAACTGAGGGTTGATGGGGGGTGGGAGGGAGGGGAGGGTGGGCGATGGGTATTGAGGAGGGCACCTTTTGGGATGAGCACTGGGTGTTGTATGGAAACCAATTTGACAATAAACTTCATATATTGAAAAAAAATAAAAAAATAAAAAGCCACCAACTATTACAATTAAAAGTAAACGGTTTGCTAGAAGTGTGTCTACAGAGCAAGAAGCTTGATCTTCTCCACCATGTGTATTAGCTGTGTCCTATGCTTCCCCTCTGTACTCTCACAGTGTATCACAAACTTGAGGAAAAGAAGTATCTACAAGTTTCTGATTGAAGGGAGAAAAACAACTGCTCCAAAATGAATCATACAGAATTATAAAAATGACTCTGAAGGACAAAGATGCTGAAAACATACTTATAACCATAGTTTCTGTAAAATGTTTTCTCAGAACAATGCACTTATGATGAATAAACTCATTGTCCCTTAAAGATTATTTCTACCTTTCTTCTGAAATCATAGAAACTGAAATCATAGTTTTTCTGTTTGTTTTAACATATTTACTGAGCTATACTTCCATACAACCATAAGATTCACCCATTTAAAATACACAATTTGATATTTATTAAAATTTTTTTCACAGAGTTTTGCAACCATTGCTAGCAACAAAGTTTGGAACACTTTAATTACTTCAAAAATAAACCTTATCTGTTATCAGTTGAACTGTACTCCCACCATCCTAAACCCTAGGAAACTACTAATCTTTCTGTCTACATATTTGTCTCTTCTGGAGATTTCTTGAAAATGGAGCAATACAATTTGATCTTTTATCATTGGTTTATTTCACTTAGCATAATGGTTTTAAAATTTACCCAAATGTATTAGTTATTCATTCCTTTCTATTTTTAATCCTTTCATTGTAAGGATAGACCACATTTTGTTTACCAGATATCAGTGATGCACATTTGGGTTATTTCCATTTGTGGTCTATAATAGTCAAGAAATTATGCTATGAATAATCATACAGAAATTTTTGTGTGCACATATGTTTTCACTTCTCTTGGACATGTACTTCTATAGACTGAATGTTTACATTCCCCAAAATTCATATGTTAAATCCTAAGACCAATGTGATGATATTCAGATATGGGGCCGTTGGGAGTGTTTAGGTCACGAAAGTGGAGATACAGTGAATAGAATTAAATGACCATATGAAAGAGGCCTCAAAGAACTGCCTTGTACTTTATGCCATATTAGGACAGAGTAAAGAGGCAGCCATCTATTAATGAGGAACAAAGCTCTCAAAGACACTGAATCTGCCGGCACCTTGTTCTTGGACTGCCCTCATCCCACACTGTGAAAAATAAAATTGTGTAGTTTATGAACTATCTAGTGTATGCTGTTTTTTTATAGCATTCTGCATGGACTAAGACAGATATAGGTACCAGGAATGAGGTAATAAGTTATTCTTAGTGCTAGATTGATTACACTGAATTGTTTCCATTATTGGAGGAGGGGCATTTTGTCCTGATTGGAATAGACATGTGCTCTGGATATGAATATACCTTTTATGCGCACAAAGCTTCTTCCCAAACTACTATCTGTCCACTATCATGGTATTCCATACATCATTGCTTCTCATTGAGGTACTCACTTTATGGGGGAAAGAAAAGTGTGGCAATGGACCCATGTTCATGAAATTCAGTGATCTCTCCATGTTCCTCCAAACCATAATGACATTCTAGAGGGAGAAATGTTTCCAACAGGAAATACAACAAGATTCCATTGCATGGAAAGTTAATACTTGCACTCAGCCACTTTGACTTCCTCATGCCTTTGAATTAGCAAGGAAATAAGGAAGTTAGAGTGTTGGCCGAGGTGATTCAACCTGAAGGGAAAATTTGACTACTACTCCACAAATAAAGTAAGGAGGAGGGAGCCTGGAATATAGGAGAGTCCTTAGAATGTCTCTTAGTATTACCCTGACCTAAGATTAAGGTTAATGGAAAACCATTAACGATCCAATCCAGGCAGGATTAGTAACAGTCTAGACCCTTCAGGAATGAAGGTTGGATCAAGTCACCAGGTAAAGAACCATAACTAGCTGAGGTGATTGCTGAAAGCAAGGGGAATACAGAATGGGGAGTAGAAGAAGGTAGTTATAAATATGAGCTACAACCATGTCTAAAACAGAAATGAGGACTGTAATTATCATGAGTAGTTCCTCTTAATTATGAAATCATTTGTGTGTATATATACATTTATTAAGCAAATGGCCATTTTCTTTCCTCTTATACATTTATTAAGCAAATAGCTATTTTCTTTCCTCTTTTATTCTCTTGCCCTGTAATATAAAATGCATCTACTTTATATCAGTATTGAAGCATCATTTATTTTACATCATAGCATTCAAGTTACAGGATATCAGGAGAAAAGTAAACATCTCAAGGACTTTACAACCTCTTTGGAGAAGGGGTTAGTGTGCTTTCAGCTGTACATAGGATAGTTGCATCATATTAGGTGGAATTATGATCTTGTCATTGCTTTTATTTGGAGATTAAATATGGTTAGGAAACATGCCAGTTTGACGGGGAGTGAATGTCTGATGATTAATTTATGTGTTAACATGATTGGGCTATGGGATGCCAAGATAGCTGGTAAAACATTTCTGGGTGTGTCTGTGAGGAGGTTTCTGGAAGAGATTAGGGTTTGTATT
The DNA here is from genome assembly GCF_016509475.1 of Prionailurus bengalensis. Taxonomy (NCBI): domain Eukaryota; kingdom Metazoa; phylum Chordata; class Mammalia; order Carnivora; family Felidae; genus Prionailurus; species Prionailurus bengalensis. The sequence goes on along the minus strand of NC_057350.1, from coordinate 21,726,059 downwards.
AGTACAGTGAATAAAGAAGATTGCCCTCACCATTTTGTGTGGGCATCAATCCATTGAGGTCTTGAATAGAACAAAAGGTGGAGAAAGGGTGAATTTCTCTTCTGTTGAGCTGGGACATCCATATACTCCTGTTCTAGGACATCAGTGTTCCCAGTTTTTGGGGTTTTGGACTATGACCAGGATTTATGCCATTGGTTCCTCTAGTTCTCATGCCTTCAGACTTATACCTCTGGTTTTGGAATTATAGCACTGACTTTTTTTGTTCTCTAGATTGTAGACTGCAGGTCATGGGACTTCTCAATTTCTACAGTCACCTGTGTCAATTCCTGTAATACTTACATTATTTATGGGTTCTGTTTCTCTGGAGAACATTCACTAATACATATACTTAGGAGCAGAATTACTGGGTCATATGGTAACTCTTACATTTTACATTATGAGAAACTGCTGGTTTTTCAAAGCAGCTACATTATTTCATATTCCCACCGGCAATTAATAAAGGATTAACTATTACAATTTCAACAATCCTAAGCAAGACTTGTTATATGCCGTCTTTTTAATTAGAGTCATTCTAGTATGTATAAAGTGGTATCTCTTTGTGGTTTTGATCCTCATTTTCATAATGACTAATGATATTAAGCACCTTTTCATGTGCTTGTTCGCCATAAGTGTGCCTTCTTTGAAGACAAATCAAATTTTGTCTATTTTAAAAATAAGGTTGTTTGTATCTTAATATTATTGCATCATGAAAGTTCTTTATATATTTTAGATGTGGATCTCATATCAGATAAATAACTTGCAAATATTTTTCAATATTTTCAATGCTGCACATTGACTTTCCAATTTCTTGATGATATACTTTGAAGCAAGAAACATTTTTAATTTTGATAAAGTTTACATAATCTATTTTTCTCTTTTTTGCTTTTGGTGTCACATATACAAAATTATAGACTGGCTTAATATTGCAGACATTTACTGCCATGCTTTCTTCTAGGATGTTTATAGTGTTAGTATTTATTTCTGGAATCTCAATTTTAGTACTTGGCCTTAGGTCTTGCTTATGTCTGTACATTTGTCTTGATTTCTATAGCTTTGTAGTAAATTTTAAAATCAGAATGTGTGAGTCCTCTAACTTTGCTAAACTTTTTCCAGATAGTTTTGATTTTTTTTCTGACATTTGACTATTCAAATAACGATTGGTCTGACTATTCTGAGTTCCTTATATCTTTATATGAATTTAGGATCACCTTGGCAATATTTTGAAGGAAAAGAAAAAGCCAGCTGCAATTAAGATAGGGATTGCTTTGAATTTGTAGATAAATTTTGAGAGTATTGACATCTTAATAATATTAAGGCTTCTGATCCATGTACATATCTTTCCTTCGATGTGAGTCATTTAATTTCTTTCAACAATGCTTTGTAACTTTTAGTTTACAAGTGGTGCATCTCTTTAGTTTAGTGCATTCTCAGCTTTTTCAGCTTATTATTTTTGTTTTTTGAGGGAGAGAGAGAGAGAGAGAGCGACTGGGGGAGGGGCAGAGAGAGAGGGAGAAAGAGAATCCCAAGCAGGATTTGTGCTTTCAGTGCAGAGCCATACATGGGGCTCTGTCCCACAAACTGGAGATCATGTCCTGAGCTGAAATCAAGGGTCAGATGCTCAACCTACTGAGTCACATAGGTGCCCCAATACATTTTCAAGGTTTTTTTGATGCAAATGTAAGTGGGATGGTTTTCTTAAGATCATTTTGAATTGTTCATTGCTTATGTTTAGAAATGTAAATATTTTTTGTATAAGATTTAATATCTTGCAACTGTTTTGAGCTCATTTATTGGTTCTGTTTTTTTAGTAGATTCCCTAGAATTTTTCTCCTTGCACAATTATATGATCTTGAAATAGAATTAGCTTTACCTTTTCCTTTGCAATTGTGATGTCATTTCTTTTCACTGTATTTTTCTTTCCTAATCATTCTGGCAAGCATTTCTAGTACAATATCAAATAGGAGTAGCAAAAATAGACATTTTTGTCTTACTCCTGATATTGGCATGAAAACAGTTTATAACTATTAAATCCTATGTTAATTGTAAAAGATACACTTTATCAAGCTGAATAAGTTATCCTCTATTCATAAGTTCTTGATCATTTTATCATTGAAATGTTTGGAATTTTGTCAAATTATTTTTCTGTGTCTACAGAAATTACCATGTGATTTTATTTATTTATTTATTTATTTATTTATTTATTTATTTATATTTTTGATTTTTATTCGATTAATATGTTTAATATTTACAAATCTTCAGTTATTAAACCAACAAACCTCGTTTGTTGTAGGATTTGTTTGCGGGTACCTCATTAAGGATTTTTGCATCTTGTTCACAAGAGATATCTATTTTCAGTTTTCTTCTCTTGTGATATTTTTTTCTCGTTGCATTACCAGGGAAATGAGCTGCCTCATTGAATGAGAGGATGTGTTCCTTTCTGTTCTATTTTATGAAAGAATTTATAAAGAATTTATGTCAATTACTCAGTAAATGTTTGGTAAATTTTTCCCGTGAAAAATTTTCTAGGCTCAGGCTTCATTTTTGGAAAGTTTTAAAATTATTAATTCAAATTATTTACAGGTGATATCTCTATTAGTATTTTCTTTTTCTTTTTGAATCATTTTTGATAGTTTGTATCCTTTTAGGAATTTGGGCATATTATCTACATCACCCATTTTTTTTGGCATATTGTTGTTCATTGTATTTTTATATAAGCCTTGTACCTGTAAGTTCAACAGTGATGCCCTTTCTTCCATTACTAGCTTTAATAACTTGAGTTTCCTCTTTTTCAAATTGTCAATCTAAATAATTGCTGATTATGTTGATCTCAAATAACCAACTTTTTGTTTCTTTGATTTTGTGCATTGATTTTCTTATATTTTAATTATTTCTGCTTCAATCTTTACTGTTTATTTATTTATTTTTTTACTTAAGTGGACTTTGTGTTTTACTCTCTAATTTCTTACAGTGGAAGACTGAGTTAGTGGTTTGAGATATATATTTTTAAGAGATGCTTACAACTATACATTTCCTGCTAAGCACTGCCTTAACCAAGTTGTATAAATACTAATATGTTGTGCTTTTATTTTTATTCATCTCAAAGTTCTTCATCATTTTTCTGATTGTCTTTGGGATTCTTTTTTGACCCTCTGGTTATTTAGATTTGTGTTATGTAATTTGCTTATATTTGTCAATTTTCCCAATAACTTTTGTTATTGATTTCTGAGTTAATTCTTATGTGGTTAAGAATATACTTTACATAATATAAATATTTTAAAATTTGCTGTGGCTTTGTTTTGCGCAAGTGGATATTGTAACTCTTATAGTGTTCCACGAGTGTATGAGAGGGATGAGTATATAGCTATTGTTGGGAAGACTGTTCCAGATAACTGTTAGGGATACTTACTGCTGTTCAAATCCTCTCTTTCCTTGGAGTTTTATCCATTATGGAAATCTACAACTAATAGTGTTGAACTGTTTATTTCTTCCTTCAAGCTGTCAATTTTGCTTTGTGTATTTTGGAGATCTTTGTTAGGTGCTTATATGTTTCTAATTTTTGTATCTTCTTTGAGAGCCTTTTTGAAGTTTTTCTTTTCTTTTTTCTTTTTTTTGCTTGTCAGATTAAATAAAACACCCCCATTTTGTCCATTTCTCCTATCCTTCAGCCCCACCTTTGGCAACCACCAATCTGTTCTCTGTGTCTATGAATTTGTTTTTATCTTGTGTTTTTTTTATTTGTTTTTAAGATTTCATGTATTAAAAAAAAAGATTCCACATATAAGATCACATGGTGTTTTCTTTCTCTGTTTGACTTATTTTACTTAGCATCATGCCCACAAGGTCAATTCATGAGGTTGTAGGTTGCAAGATTTCAATTTTTTTTATGGCTGAATAATATTACATTACTATATATACACTGCATCTTTTTTACTAATTCATCCATTAGTGGATGCTTAGGATGTTCCATATCTTGGCTATTGTAAATAATGCTGCAATACATATGAGGTTGAAGATGTCTTTTAGAGTTGTTATTTTCATCTTCTTTAGATAAATAACCAGAATTAGAATTGATGGATCATATGTTAGTTTTATTTTTAATTTTTGAAGACCCTCCATACTGTTTAACTCAGTGGCTGCACCAGTTTGCATTCCCACCAACAGTGCACAAAAGTTGTATTGTTTTGTAACTTTGCTGAAACTTATTTCCTGCCTTTTTGATAATAGCTATTCTAACAGTGTGGGGTGATAGCTTATTGTAGTTTTGTTTTGCATTTCCCTTATGATTAATGACATTGAGGTTCTTTTCATGTGCCTGTTGGTAATCTGTATGCCTTTTTGGAAAAGTACCTATTTAAATCCTCTGCCCTTTTATTATTATTATTAATTTTTTAAATTATTATTTACTGTGAAGTTGTAATAGCTCTCTATATGTTTTTGATATTAGTCTCTTATCAGATATACGACTTGCAAATATTTTGTTTCATTTAGTAGGTTGCCTTTTCATTTTGTTGATAATTTCCTTTACCGTGCAGAAGCTTTTTAGTTTAATGTAGTCCCATTTTTTAAATCTGTTTATGAAAACAATCCCATTTACAATTACATTGATGTGGTCCCATTTGTTTATTGTGTTTAAAAAAAAATCCCGTTTACAATTGCATAAAAAAGAATAAAATGACTAAAAAAAATTTAACCAAAGAAACAAAAAAAAACCCACTATGTATTGAAAATTACAAGCTATTAACACAAGAAATTGAAGATAACCCAAATAAATAGAAAGATACTCTATGCTTATGTATTGGAAGAATTAATATTGTTAAAATACCCATTATACCAAAAGCAATATAAGATTTGGTACAATCTCAGTCAGAACTCCAATGGCATTTTTTCAGAGAAATAGACAAAAAAAAATCCTAAAATTTGTATGGAACCACAAAAGATCCTGAAAGCCAGAGCAGAAATAACAAAGACAGAAGCATCATGCTCTCTGATTTTAAAAATATATTTTCAGATTTAACACAATCTCTGTCAAAATGCCAACAGCATTTTCCACAGAGATAGAATAAAGAATCCTAAAATTTGTATGGAGCCACAACAGGCCCCAAACAACCAAATAACCAAAACATTCTTGTAATAGAAAAACAAAGCTGGAAGTATCACAATTCCAGATTGCAAGTTACACTGCAAAGCTGTAGTAATCAAAACAGTATGGCACTGGCACAAAAATGGACACAGATCAATAGAACAGGATAGAAAGCCCAGAAACAAACCCAAAATTATATGGTCAATTAGTTTCTAACAAAAGAGGCAAGAATATGCAATAGAAACAAGACAGTCTCTTCAACAAATGATTATGGGAAAACTGGACAGCAATATGCAAAAAAAATGAAACTGGACCCTTTCTTACATCATACACAAAAAATAAATTCAAAATGGATGAAAGACCTAAATGTGAGACCTGAAACCGTACAAATCCTAGAAGAGAGCACAGGCATTAATGTCTCTGATATCAGCTATAACAACAACCACTCTCAAAAACAGTAAGGAGGCTCCTCAAAAAATTAAAAATAGAATACCCTATTATCCAGTAATCACACTACTAGGTTTTCACCTAAAGAATACAAAAGCACTAATTTTAGCAAACATATGCACTCCTATGGTTATAGCAGCGTTATTTATAATATCCAAATTATGGTAGCAGCCCAAGTGTCCATGAATAGATGAATGTATAAAGATATGAGATACACACACATACACACACACACACATACACACACACACTGGGATATTTTTCAGCTGTAAAAAAGAAGGAAATCTTGGGCCACCTGGGTAGCTCAGTTGGTCGAGCATCCGACCCTTGATTTTGTTTCAGGTCATGATCTCAGGGTCATGAGACTGAGCCCTGTGTAGGAGTTGGGCATGGAGCCTACTTAAGATTCTCTCTCTCTCTCTCTCTCTCTCCTCTCTCTCTCTCTCTCTCCCTATCCCTGTCCCACTACCCCACTCCTGGCTCACAGGCTCTCTTTCTCAAAAAAAAAAAAAAATGAATGAAATCTTGCCATTTGTAACAACATGGAGGTAGAGAGTATAATGCTAAGTGAAATAAGTCAATGAAAGACAAATATATGATTTAACTTGTGGAATTTCAGACACAAAACAAATGAATAAAGGGAAAAAAAAGATCGACAGAAACCAAGAAACAGACTCATAGATCAATGGAACAGAATAGAGAGCTTAGAGATAAACTCACATGTATGCAATCAAATAATTTACAACTAAGAAACCAAGAATATACAATAAAGAAAGGACAGCTTCTTCTATAATTTTTTTTTTAGTCTAGCCATTAAGATAACATTGCACTTATTGAAGGTTTCTTGCATGGTAAGACATGGCAAGTCCCCCTTTCACCCTTTTGATTGTGTCCTTGGATCAAATATCTCTTACAGATGGTGTACAGTTGGATCTTATTTTTTAATCCAAATTGATAATCAACCTTCCATTGGATATTTTAATCCATTGACATATTGTGTTGTGTTTCTACGGCTGAATTTACAGCTGACATTTTGCATTTTGCTTTTTATATATCTCCTGTCTTTTTGTTGATTCATTCTTCCTTTACTGGCATTTTCTGTGTACAACATTATGTACATAATGTTTTATGCATTTGCTTTGTATCCACTGAAAGAAAAAGAGAAGGCATGTGAAATTATGCTATATTTCATAATCACCCACATAATTATCTTTCCTGGATCTCTGCTCTTTCCTGTGCATTCAAATTACTATCTGGGGATATCTGGGTGGTGCACCCATTTAAGCGTCTGACTCAACTCAAATCATGATGTCACAGTTCATGGGTTCGAGACCCATATCCGGCTCTGTGTTGACAGCTCTGTCCCTCTCTGTCTCTCAAAAATGAATAAACGTTAAAAACAAAACAAAACAAAACATTACTATCTGGAATCACTTGCCTTTGACCTGAAGAATTTTATTTAGAATTTCTTGTAAGACAGATATGCTAGTAATACATTTCAGCTGTTGTTTATCTGGGTCACACTTTCTCCATTCTTAACAGGTCTCTTAATATTTGTTGAAAATTAGACATTCTAGGTATAAATTGTTGCCATTCTAGATACACTTTTCTCCCTCCCCTCTCCCCTACAGGTCGATATCATTGTTATTGTTTATTTGGTCATTTGCTAATTTGTTTAGTGATTTGGCTTAATTTGTTTTGTGAAATATATTTATCCTTCAGAGTGCCACCTCTTACAAGCATGCTGATTTTTTTCCTTTGCTTTTAGCGTTAGAAAAGGCTAATTAATTATGTGTTTCCCATAGGTCAGCATAAGCCAGTTACTGGTCAAGTTTCCACCTATGTCCCTTTGCCAGTTATATATTTACCCTTGACCTGTGGATGTACGTGTGGCATGGAGGCTAATGCCACAGATCAGGGAGATTATACTTTTGTCTATGTTCAACCAAGGACTACTAGTGTAGACGTTTCCTCTGTGATCGCTGTGGAGAAGGTGCAGCCTTGGGTATGCACACACTCAGCCAGACTGTCAGGAATAGTGTAATTTATTTTTAAACTTGGCTTCCTAAGAATTGCCCTGGATCAGAATAGCTTATTGAACAGCCAATGTATGTGTGAGGTTATACTTTAGCATCTGGTGCCAGTGAATCTTGTGCGATTTGAGATGTATCTGTATGCGGTTAGAGAATGTTTTCAAGTCTGCCCAACCTCCCGTCCTGGGCATTGGTTCAGCCTAGCACATTGACTGTGATCCCAGCAGAGCTCTTCTTGACTGTCCCTTTCCCCAGTTCTCTCTGTTAAAACCCCCCATTGCTCTCCTGTTTCACTTGCTACCACCAGTATCAGGGAACAACCAGCGCTATCTTAACTGCGATCCTCATTCCACTTTTCCGAAATGTTCCAAGGAATCTTTATCTTCTGGATGGACACATGGCTATAAATACAAAGGAGCATTTTTAGGCAACCTTGTTCATTGATGTGGGAATGTGGCTAAGTTTAAACCAAGAAATGAGGAAAGGAAAGTAATGCGCATGATTTCAGAAGTTGTCGTTTCCCTTCCTTTCTTCAGCCTTCTGCTGAGCTCATGGGTAACGGCTAGACCTTCATCGTAGAACATGAAAAGAAGACTGTACTTCAGGAATGGTAAAACAAGAGGCTGCAAACATCCTGATTCTCCTCCAAAACCGAATTACACTGGGTTGCCTTTATTTTACTTTTCATGTGATAGTTTAGTATGCTTGTGTTTTGCTTGATACACTCTCATTTTACTACTCAGGTTAAATTCTCTCTCTTCCCAATCAGATTTCTCGTTTTAAATAATCTGAACTGCTCATTTACTTGTTCTGTTAATTTATATATGTAGAGAGCTTAATGCACATTCTTACCCAGTAACACCCCATATATGTGATTTCAAACATCACAACCTATAAGTCAACTCAGGTTCCTGCAGATCTCACATATATATCGATTAGCCTCACCACACTTTTATTGAAATTATTTGCAAACATGCTTGTCACCCATATTTCCCCCCTTTGCTTCAGTTAACTTAAATAGCTTTTGATGTCATACTCACTTTTGGATGATCATTGTAACCGGCACTTAGCTAGGTTTTGAATAAATACTAATGAAGTTTGCCAATAAGTTAATTGCATTTTATTGAACTGCTATAGGGAACAGCAGAGTACCGAGAATAAAAAAAGAAAGTACAAAAAAAGTTCTAAAGAAAACTAAATCTATTTGGACAGGGGCGCCTGGGTGGCGCAGTCGGTTAAGCATCCGACTTCAGCTCAGGTCAGGATCTCGCGGTCCGTGAGTTCGAGCCCCGCGTTAGGCTCTGGGCTGATGGCTCAGAGCCTGGAGCCTGTTTCTGATTCTGTGTCTCCCTCTCTCTCTGCCCCTCCCCCGTTCATGCTCTGTCTCTCTCTGTCCCAAAAATAAATAAACGTTAAAAAAATTAAAAAAAATAATAAATCTATTTGGACAAAAGAAAATATAAGAGATTAATAGTAACAGAAGATTTAAAATGCTGGGTTAACATAAAGGCAAAGGGATAACTCTGAATGTTCTTAGAGAAGAGAGTGAAGAAAATCTGGGAAGGTAGTTTAAAGCTAGACAATAAAACAGCAGAAAGATATTAAAAAGGAGACAATGTTGTTTTTTAAATACTTATTATCTAATTGTGATCAGTAAAATTAATATGCACTTTTCATTATGCAAGCTCTCTAACCCCATTTATGGCTTTCTCCATTTGAAAAGTCGAATATAAACTTCAGATCATCTATTTTCTACCTCTGGCAGAGGGATATATATTTTTTAGTTGATGTTATTACTGAAAGTTGAATCCTCAACCAGAAAGAATATTAAGCAGCACTGATCAACACCAGGTGTAAACAACACCAGAAAGAATATTAAGCAGCACTGATCAACACCAGGTGGGCTTTTCTGCTGGCACCAGCACAGAAGGTGCAGAATTTACGCATTTAGTGTTCCTACTATGGCCCCTGTGTGGCTGTTTATATTCTCAGGTAGGTTTCATAGTTATTGTTATACAAATTTTCTGTGAATGCACAAAAATTCTCATATTTCACATATAATCTTTTATAAACATATTTACTCCTCTACAACTCAATTTCATTTTCGTATGACTAGATAATGGATAGCCTTAAAGTTCTATAATAAAAGCTGATCTCTACCTAAGATTAGGAAATAATATTCTCATAGGTAAGAGATAAAATCTCAAGATAGCTTCTCTCTAAATGGTACAGTATAGAGATTAATGTTCTTCTCATTGACTTCTTACTTTGTCATTTTAAAAAATTTAAAATTCACAGGGTTGGTCTTAATTCAGTAGCAAAATCATATATTTTTTTTTAGTCACGTAATTAGTCAAACCAATTTCTACTCAGTTGCACCAATGTATCCTTCTAAACCAGGCCAACAATTTGTATATTTTCATTAGAGATACATAAAGAACTAAGATTTTTCCTTTTTGGCAAATGTATTTTCATAGGTACTAAAAGTTTATTTATACTGCGTACATGTGACTTAGAAGCAGAGGTTAATTAGACAGCTTATCTGCTCTAGTCTAATTTTAACATTATAATTCTTTGTAGTAAGAATAAAATCCAGCATACTGCAGGAACCGCCATTTATTGCCCTGATGCTGTTAGTGGTCTGGAAACAACAGGCCATTTTTTCATCAGATACAAAATAATTATTTTTAATATGGTTTATTCACTCTAAAATTCCAGAAATGTGTAAGAAGCTTTAAAAATAAGGCCACCCCACATCATCTATATTTTCTCTGTAGCAGACTTTTTTTTTTTTTTCCAAAGCATCAAGAAGTGTAGGGAAGTGTAAAGGTGAAGCTTTCAGACACCTTATTCCAAGTCTCTTTTCTAAATAATTCTTAGTTATCATTATATATTTTATCCTAAAATAGAAATATCCTATCAGCACACTATCATATTTTTACATCATATATATTATACATATATACACATATATAATCTATATGTGTGTGTGTGCATGTGTATGCACACAAATATATACACATTATATGGATAAATGTAAAATATATTATACATGCATATAATTTATACAGAAAAGCATAAAACAGATAGTTCTGCAGTGATTACAAAAATTCTAAGAGTACTTACTGAGGGACTAATAAGCTATTCTTGATTTTTATAAATTTTTTTAAGCTTTTTGGGACACCTGCGTGGCTCAGTGGGTTGTGTTTGACTCTTGATTTTTGTTCAGGGTCATAGGATCAAGCCCCATGTGGGGCTCCATGCTGAGCATGGAGCCTGCTTGGGATTCTCTCTCCCTCTCTCTCTGTCAAAGAATAAATTAATTAATTAAAAAAAAAATTTTACTAGTCCATGAGTTTGGTTTGGTTTTACCACTAAATGAGTGATGAAGAAATTCAGACAGAGAAAACTTAAGTGACTTTTTTAGGGGTCACATACCTAGGAAATACTGAAGTCCACATTCAAAGCTAGAGGCCAAGCCCAGAGTTATTTTGAGTTTTAATTTTCTTTTGTAAGCTCATTACTTTTACTAATGTAATAATATCAATTTATCAGAGTTTGTTGATATATTGACATGGCTGCTCCTTGAGAAAATATAAAAATGGGTACAATGCAAGGGAAGGGCTGGGTTTAGAACTACAGTTATGTTAGAGGTAATGGCCTCATTGAATTTCCAATTAAAATAACATAGGACATTAGAAAATGCCCAAAGAGGGCACAGAAAAAGTTATGTATCCACATAATGTTCAGTTGAGTTTTGAGAGGTGGTACTCTGGGCCCAGGGCAGGGAGTTTGAGGTATTTGACTGCCTTCTAGTGCCAATCTAATGAACTCTTTATTTGTTTCTTTTTAAAAATATTTTTAATGTTTATTTTTGAGAGAGAAAGAGAGAGACAGAGTGTGAGCAGGGGAGGGACAAAAAGAGAGGGAGCCAGACTCCAAAGCAGGCTGTAGGCTCTGAGCGGTCAGCACAGAGCCCAACACGGGCTTGAACTCACAAACCATGAGATCATGATCTAGGACGAAGTTGGACCCCTTAACCAACTGAACCACCCAGGTGCCCCTGAGCTCTTTATTTTAATCAATTCCCAATGCTAGTCTGATATTCAGCGACACCATCTATAAAATATAAGGGCTGGACTGTGAAATATAAGGATTATAGAGGGGCCAAATTTTTTTTCTTTTTAAGGATAAATTGCTTTATGAACAGATTTTAGGTGGAACTGCAAATGATAAAAGATATAAAAAATAAAATAAGCAAAGGGACTTTCACTGAAAAAGCAGAGAGAGAACTTTTGTCTGGAAGACCTATTTGATTAGCTTCTGGTTCACCAATGATTTGGTCCTGATGTTTTGTTCATGGACTCCAAGATTAATGAAGACACAATTTAACAAATAATTCTTTTTTAAAATTTTTTAAAATTTTATTTATTTTTGAGAGAGAGAGAGAGAGAGAGAGACAGAGTGTAAGCAGGGGAAGGGCAGAGAGAGAGGGAGACACAGCTCCTTGGTTTTGAAGGAATGTTTCTAGAAAATAGTACCTTAAATATATGCTGATTTCTTAGTTATAGCTTCTCAATTGAAAATAAATTCCATTAATTTGGATACCCTTAAACCGACAATTCTGATATTTACAAAGCAGTGAAAAGAAAACATGTTGCAAAAGGAATTAATACAATAAATAAGTAAACACTAAACTAAACTGAAATAGAAACCTAAGCAATTTTTCTTAATACTAATAATTTTATTTTATTTTTTATTTCATTTCATTTCATTTCATTTCATTTCATTTATTTATTTATTTATTTATTTATTTATTTATTTATTTATTCATCTATTTATTTATTCAGCAAAGAACCTGACATGGGGCCCAGTCCTGCAAAACTTGAGATCATGACCCAAGTTGAAATCAAGAACTGTAAACTTAACGACTGAGCCACCCAGGGGCCCCTTAATATTATTTAATCATTTAACCCATATTAAAATCTTAAATACTTTGAAAGATGACTTTTATTATCAAAAAGAATGAATACTTGTGACAACCTTTGCAATATCTGATATGTTTTTTTTGTTTGTTTTTTTTTGATGCATACATTTAAACCCCCAACTCTAGCCGAAATTTGAAATATGTAGAATTCTGAAACTTCTCATATTGCAGCTCTTTAATCAACTAGACCCCGCGCTTTCGTGCATCTGGTTAGACTGAAATGTTTGGGATGGAATGAAGTGTTGAATGTGCTCTTTTTCAAACATAATATTTCCATATCATGAGATAATATCAATTCTGGCTGGATTAAAAATTGTAGCCATTTGTAGGACATGTGATGATGACCTCTAGGTTAAAAGTCAGAGTGTAATGTCCTTTCTACTTTGCTACTTCCTGCAAAGTTTAGCTAAATTTCCAAAGGAAGAGTCAATAATGCACATATGATGACTGGAGAGGAAAGACTTCGCACTTCAGCAAAAGAGGAATTGATACCTTGGCTGGTTTATGTGTGTGCCCATGAATAGATGTGAGACCACAGATGGTATATTTTATATAGAAATAGATATATAGAACATTATACATCCAAAGGTAATATTATGCACCCATATGTGAAAAATATGTAACTCAAAGGCTTAAAAGTATTCTAATTGTTTGCAAAGAGAAATAGACAGTGAGATTAATGAATTAGAAAATTGAGGGTCTTATTGTCAGATATTGAATGAACTGTAACCACATCTCTTGCATAATTTTCACATTTGAATTTTTAATTAACTAAGTCTGGACTTAAATTATCATTTCATAATATCTAAAAATGCATCTGTAAAGATGTCAGAAGTTTTCTATAATAAAAATTAAATATGTCAAGTCATCTATGAGTAGATTCTGAGGTTTGTGTGCATATTATGTGTGCTTTTTCTGATCTAGGTTGCCATTACAATGCTTTTTTAGTTCTTTTGTATTCTCTGCACAAATATTAAGAATGAACTACATTTTGAAAATCACAGGGGAAATTATATATTATATATATACATATATATATGTATGCTCAGGTTTTGATACAAGATGCTAAGAAATATAATGTTTAGATATTGGTATTTATTACAAAATCTCAAATAGTTGCATGGCTATGTAATTTTTCCTCCTTTTATAGTAGTGGAAATGAATAAAAACAGATTTTGCCTGTATGAAGTCACTGTTACTGCTTATTTATGCGTTTAAAATTATTATATTTCTTCAAAAATTCTTGTAAATGCTTAAATAAGGTTAAAAAAATGAGATTCGCTTTATGCCTATTTTTTATAATGATTTTGAATGGAACAAATGGTAGTTTATTTGTACTGTACCAGAAATAGCACTTAGAATTATGAAATTTGTAGTTCGATTTTCATATTTAAGATAGGAAAAGGTAAATTATTGACATACATTGTTTACTTTTGTCTTAAGACAACACAATTGGTATAAATTTGGTATTTGAAATACAAACATGATATAATATTAGAGAAGTCATGTATATGCAAATATTTAAAACAAGTTTAAGATATTTTATATGTAAATTCCACTTTTATAACCTATCATTTTCACAAGAAAAAACATAAGAACCTTTAGGATATCAGATTTTGCCAATCAAACCTATATAAATGTTAAATATTCAAAAATGAGTTCTATAAGTGAAACACTTTCAGGTTGCGATTCAAATCAACAAATAAATGCTAAACATTCCTTAATAGGGTGCTCTTTTGTGCAAATGAATCAATCCCCAAACTATTATTCATGTTACTTATCTACAGAGATGGAATTTTCTCAGAGATTGACAAAGGTAGTTTAAATTTTGTTTTAATGTTTATTTTTGAGAGAGAGAGAGAGAGAGTCAGAGCACAAGCAGGGGACGGGCAGAGACAGAGGGAGACACACAATCCAAAGCAGGCTCCAGGCTCTGTGGTGTCAGCATAGAGTTCAATGTGGAGTTCAAACCCATGAAGCATGAGATCATGACCCCAGCAGAAGTTGGACACTTAACGACTGAGCCCCTCGAGCATCCAGACAGATGTAATTTTTAAATAAGTTAGCTGATGACCTGGCAAATCATAATTTATCAATAATTTGATAAATTGTGTTACTTATAGAAGACCCAAATAGGGAATAAAGTAGCTTACCTATTGGCATGATTAATATTAATTTAATATACAATAGTGGGCAGAGACGATTGGTGGGCATCCTACACATATTCTCCACCATGATTCCTTGTGATATTCCAAGGTGGATATACCTCTAAAAGTACATATAGCATCAGATCCTTCTGAATATGATGGAGGGACAGGAAATTCCGTTTGGATTGCCTTAAATATACAGCCACATTCAACTACTTTTTACTACCTCAGTTGCTACCATTCTTAGATGAGCCTCCAAATTATTTCACCTAGATTACTGTAAGACCCTCATTAACTGTGTTTTCTGCCCCAACAACTGCTCATTTTTTTTTTTAATTTTTTTTTTCAACGTTTATTTATTTTTGGGACAGAGAGAGACAGAGCATGAACGGGGGAGGGTCAGAGAGAGAGGGAGACACAGAATCGGAAACAGGCTCCAGGCTCTGAGCCATCAGCCCAGAGCCTGACGCGGGGCTCGAACTCACGGACCATGAGATCGTGACCTGGCTGAAGTCGGACGCTTAACCGACTGCGCCACCCAGGCGCCCCAACAACTGCTCATTTAAAGTTTATTCTCAGCAAAGAAATCAGAGTAGTTTTGTTTTGTTTTAGTTTTGGTTTTAATATCACTTCCCCCTCAAAATCCTGCAAGGCTCCTCTTTTCCATGGTGTCATACAAGAGAATACATCACTCCCCAACCCCAATTATTCTAGGATATCTTCTCTCACCCTCATACACTATCACAGAAACACTACCTTACGTTTTCTTGCATACATCTAATATATTCTCACTTTGGAGAGTTTTCACTGGCTCTTCCCTCTTTTTACATTTTTGTCCTCCGATTCTTGTAATTTTTAAATAAAAATCTGAACGTGAGTCACGTTGTAAAGATGTATTATTTTGGACTACTCTGGAGAGTGTTTCTGTAAGATTCTCACAATCATTTCTCACGCACTTCACTGATGCCAAGCAGTGAATTTTCACTTGGGTTATCCTGAATTGGTTTCAACATTGTAGCTTTTAATTAATCTCTTCTTTGCTAGTTTTTCTCTATTTTACAATCCCCACTGACTTTAAATAACGTGTCCCAGGCCATCAACTTTTATGCTTTTGTTTTCTTTAAGGGTTTGAATAAATTTAATCACTGAATGCTTTCCCAGGGATCTACAGCTTTGGTAGACACTTATTTTTCTCCTCCTCCTCCTCCTTTGTTCTTCTTCTTTTTTTTTTTTTTTTTTTTTGTCTTCACAGATCATATTGAAGAGTGCAATTTCTAGGATATTAGCCATATTCTTATGTTCCTCTCCACAGGATGTGCAAAAACAGATGTCAATCTTTTCAGCTCGTAGCAGTGGTATATACATGAGAATATTAACATGGCAAGTATTCACAACAACAGATAGGATCTGATTCATTTTGCTTATTTATAAGCTTATTTATATGCATCTGTTCTGCCAATATTCTGATTCTCCATAAATAATGAATGCTTCATTATTTTTCTTTACTATGTAAACAGATAAATATTTTTCATTAGTTTTCTTAAATATGTAATAAAATAAAATAAAACAAGAGAGAGGGGAAAAGGGCACAAAGAGATCAGTAGGTGTGACTATTGACCACAGTAGTTCCCAATTATTTGCAAAGCCAAAATCGGAATTTACCACATTTCAAAAGCAGCTGCTACAAGAACGGCTCTTTAATTTTCACACTCTCATGAGAGTCTGCCCACCAGAAAATTCATGCCTTTGAAATAGAAATTAAACGTGGGTGAAAGAAAAGTTCACTCGCGTTTGGAGCATCAAAAAAGAAAGCCAACATCTGCTCTTGTTCGGCCAAGGGAAAAGGAGAAAAAAGGCGGCCCCTTCTTGAATGGCCACTGTCCCGTGTCCCGGCACAAGGCTGTGAAGGCACAAAGTGGGCTTCCTTTAATCTCTCGTGTCCTTTCATCTGGCTGTTTTGCCAGCCACACAGGTGCCTTTGGAGAATAGCAGAGCAACAGGTGGGAAGGAAACTGGATCTCTCTTGCAATGGCACCACCATTTCTTTCCAGAACTGCTGAATATTAGATTGCTATGAAATAGAGAACCTAGTTTTTTGTTTTTAATTTTTTTATGTTTATTTACTTTTGACAGAGAGAGAGACAGACCATGAGCGGGGGACGGGCAGAGAGAGGGGGAGGCTGAATCTGCAGCAGGCTCCAGGCTCTGAGCTGTCAGCACAGAACCCGATGCAGGGCTCGAACTCATAGACCGCGAGATCACGACCTGAGCCGAAGTCGGACGCTTAGCCGACTGAGCCACCCAGATGCCCCTAGAGAACCTAGTTTTTAAATCACATCATTTGCGATTATAGTTTTGTTTGTTTGTTTGTTTGTTTTTTTAGTTTTGATCTAAATTCCAATTGACGTACAGTGTAATACTAGTTTCGGGTATAAAATTTAGTGATTCAACACTTTCATACAACACCTGGTGCTCATCACAAGGGCCCCCATAATCTCCTTCCCCAATTTAAGCCATCCCCCTACCCACTCCCCTCTGGTAACCATCAATTTATTGTCTATAGTTAGGAGTTTGTTCTTTAGTTTGCCTCTCTCTCTCTCTCTCTCTCTCTTTCTCTTTTCTCCCTATGTTTGTTTTTGTTTCTTAAATTCCACATATGACTGAAATCGTATGATATTTGCCTTTCTCTGACTGACTTATTTCACTTAGCCAAATTGTGGAAAGAGTCCGAATGTCCATCGACTGATTAATGGTTAAAGAAGATGTGATATATATACATATGATATTTAATATATATTCACACACACACATATACAATGGAATATTATTCAGCCATAAAGAAAGAATGAAATATTGCCATTTGCAATGATGTGAATGGAGCTAGAGAGTATTATGCTATTTGATTATTTGGTATTACATCCAGGCCTGTATCCTTAAAAGCACAATTGTTTCTTTGCAAGTAAAGCAGGTACACCCAGAAGCAAACACAAATGATTCCTATAGGAAAGTAAATATACAAAAAGCAGCTGAAGATACATTCCCCACGAAAAATACAAAATAGAAGGAAATAAACACTACGGCATTTATGTTCAGTGCAGCCCATGGGATTAGTCCTGTCTTGAGAGTCCTGTTTTGAGAGAATGTTTCTGCAGATGTTCTCACTGGTTAGGATCAGTGAGTGTAGCATCTCCTTGGCCAACCCAAGGCAAACAATCATTGTATTTGAAGGTATCAGAAGAGAACAGGCCGAACTTTGATGATGACCAGTTTGACCTATAATGATATGGTGACATTTTGTTTTCAGAGATTAAAAATCAACATGACTATTTTTCAAAAGAATGGGTAACCTGTCTTCTTAGAGGTCATAAAAATTGTTGTGCAATATAAGACTATATAAAGGAAAGAATCTTCATAAAAACAGCATCAACTGTAGGTGGAGACTAATGGGTTAAGTAGAATACCAGAAATTCAGTGTCTATATTTTGATTACTTTTCTCACACTGGGGAATACATCAACTTCCGTCAGAGCGATTTGTTTTTGTACACATATTGGTTAGGAGACTGCCACATTATCCTCCAAGGTCATGACAAAGCCTTGCCAGATGCCTTATCAGCACTTCTGGAACAAGCTGAAAATTCACTAATGGTAGCATTATTGTCTAATCTTATTGTTAAAGTGAGTCACCAAGTTACTATTTGCCAAAAGGTGAGCTCTTTAGAGCAGAAGATTCTTTAGAGATCAAAGAATGACCTTTAGAAGGGAGTGTGGAATTAAAAATAGTAGAGCAGAAAAAGGAAAAAAAAAAGCTGAAAAAAATGGGGAAAAATCCATCAACCACAGTAGATGATTTACTTAAAATGTTAGTTGAAGGCACTAACGTTCATTTACAAAGATTTAGCTAGTTTGAATCACAGCTTCTTGAGTTTTCTAATTACTCTCTCCTCCCCTTTTACTTGGTTGAAAGACTAGAGATCCCTCATTACTGCCTCGGGCTTAATTAATTATGTATCACCAACACCTAGGTATCCATTTGTAAACTTCATGCGTCAGAAGATTTGTGTCTGCACACAAATCACTTCCTGTTGAAACAGCAAATTTTGTGTCTTTTTAATATATGTAATAAACTTGTTGTAATTTCTTAAGTCCCTTTTATCCCACAGCACCTTGTGTCTCTTATTTATATGTATGGTATGTGCATATCCCACAGACCAAGACCTCTAAGTTGCTTAAAACAAACTCAGGATAAGAAAAAAAAATTAATAGACAAATGGTTTTCCTAAATTTTCAGTGGATTGTTTCTCATCTGAAAATGATCTCATCTAAGTTTCAACTGAAGAATTGTTGCTGCCTCATAAAGAAGGTCAGATGTAGTCTGTTTCGCTCTATCTGATGGCTAAAAAAAAAAAAAGAAAAACTTGCTAATTAGGCTTAGTGGGCAAGAAATGGGTCTCTACAGAGACTGATGAAGCTACAGGAATGAGGGAGAATGCCAGGAGCATGGCAATGCAGGAAAATGAGTTTTTGAAACGGTGCCCTGCTTGATTTGCTGATTCTGTAACAGAATCCAAGGTTGCAGCAAAAGAGAGGGACAGATGGCAGGAAACAAAGGTGGCAAATAAGAGTGCTGGTAAATTTCAGAGTTACCCCTTGGTATGATCTGAACTATGTTCACTCAAAATTCATATGGGGAACCCTTAACTCCTAGTACCTCTGAAAGTGACCTTATTTGGAGATAGGGTCTTTATAGAGCTAATTAATTTAAAATAGAATCATTAGGGAGGGCCTTAAGCCAATACATCCTATGTCTTATTTTATCTTATCTTATTTTATTATTTTATTTTATTTTACTTTATTTTATTTTAATTTTTTAAAAATATTTTAAATGTTTATTTATTTATTTTGAGAGAGAGAGACAGAGCAAGAGGATGAGGGGTGGGCAGAAAGCGAGACACAGAATCTGAAGCAGGCTCCGAGCTGTCAGCACAGAGCCGGAAATGGGGCTTGAACTCACAAGAAGTGAGAACGTGACCTGAGCCAAAGTCCGAAACTTAACCAACTGAGCCACCCAGGGGCCACATGTCATCTCTTTATAAGAGGACATTAAGATGGAGAGAGATCCCCCAGATATACGCATGCCCAGGGAGATGACCACATGAAGACATAGTGAGAAGGAGAGAGTCATCTGTAAGCCAAGGAGAGAGACCTTAGAAAAAACAAAGCTACTGACACTTTGCTCTTGGATGTCTGTCTTCCAGAATATGAGAAATAAAGTTTTATTTATTTAATATTATTATTAACGTATAAAAGTTTTAAATATTGGCACACCTGGGTGGCTCAGTCCGTTAAGCAACTGACTCTTGGTTTTGGCTAGGGTCATGATCTTCACGGTCCGTGGGTTCTAGCTCCACATAAGGCTCTGTGCTGACAGATGGATTCTCTTGGACTTGGGATTCTCTCTCTCTCCCTCTCTCTCTGCCCCTCCCCTGCTCGCTCTATCTCTCTCTCAAAATAAATAAATAAACTTAATTTTTTTAAATACTAAATATTAATTGTATTTAGTAAATGAATAAAATAAATGTTTGTTGTTTATGCCACTTAGTGCATAATATTTGTTACTGCAGCTCTAAACCACAAACCCCTAGATTTCCATAGAAGATTTAGTAATTCAGAAATCCACTCACTCTGCTTAGAATAGGTAAATAGTAGAACAGAAGGTAGTGAATTGGGTCAAGGAAGTGGCCTAACCATCTCTCTCCCTGACCCACAACAACCCAAAAGATAAATAACATCTTACATTCTTTTTTGATACTTTGCTATGCTGCCCATGGCCGGCCTTGTTTTCATTTTGTTCAAGTGAGTTCTAAATTTATTTTTATTCCACCTGGTAATTTTCATCTGATGTTAGTTTTTATTAAAATAAAAAATAATACCACTTACGGAATTTCAGGTATGTTAGCACTGAATGTGAATCTGGGAATGCTAAGAACCATTCCCTCACTCATAAAAAACACCGTGGACAGCCATGATTAATACAGTAATAGTCCACTAGCAAATATGGGCAAGAATCAGATTTACCATTCAAGGTTGATTCTGTTCAGCTACAGAATTAGTGTAAATATGACTTAAAATTCAGGTTGAGCAGGTTCTATAGCCATTACCCCAGGGATCATTCAGATATGAAGGGCTTATATGAAGTTTTGTAAGTTTGCTCACTTCCACTTTTATGTTTCTCATATGTGATGATTGTTTAATATAGATGAAGGCCACTCATTCTTTAGCTAAAAGTGGAAATAACTGTTAGTGAATTGATTTGAAACACATGAAGTATTTAAAATCTTACCTTGGAGATCCAAATTCTATATTTTATAAATCTGCATCATAATCAAGTTAAAACTATTGAATATCAGCTCACAAGTAAAGAAATAACCAGTTTCCTCCAAAAATGTATTGAGAAACTAGAGGATATAAATATCAAAAGAGCAAAAGAATCAAGTACTCTACCTGTGCATGAAGAAAAATGCTAGTTTACATAACATAATTTGAAAATGTTAGGTAGAGGAATTTTAGAAAAAGCTAAGATGAATGAACCACTCATACAGTAGATTAAATAGTGGGAGGATTTTCTTGAGTGAATTTTAGCTTATAATAGATGAATTTGCTATTCAAATGCTTATTTTATTTTAGCTCCATTAAAAAAAAACAGAAATATGGGTGACTCATTCAGTTAAGCGTCTGACTTAGGCTCAGGTCATGATCTTGCTGTTTATGGGTTCAAGTCTCATTGGGCTGTCTGCTCTCAGCACAGATCCCACTTTGGATCCTCTATCCCTCCCTTTCTCTCTGTCTCTCCCCCCACAATCTTTCTCAAATATAAATAAGTATTTAAGAAAAGAAAGAAACATATGTAAGCGTTCAGTATTACAGAACTACAAAAACAAGTTATTGTAAGAATAATAGCCATTTTATTACCCTGAGGTATGTTGAAATATATATGAGAAAATATAGTGTATTGGGCCCATGGATGCCTCAGTCGGTTAAACCTCTGACTCTCAGTTTCGGTTCAGGTCATAATCTCCTGTTTCATGAGTGAGAGTCCCACATCTGCCCCTCCCCTGTTGGTGCGCTCTCTCTCTCTCTCTCTCTCTCTCAGAATAAATAAATAAACTTTAAAAAATACATATGTAGTGTCAAATAAATACATGCAAATCTATTATTTCCCTAATAGCACATTGTCTTGATTATTGTAACTTTTTAATATGTCTTTAAGTAGGTAGTGATGGTCATTTATCTTTATTCTCGTCAGTATTCTGTTGACTATTTTGATAATTTTGCTTTTTCATGTAAACAAATAGAATAAGTTTTTTGAAATGCACAAAATACATTGCTGAGATTTTTATAGGGGTTGTGTTGAATCTGTACAACAAGTTGAGAAGGGCTGACATTTTGACAATATTGAATCTATCAATGAACATGAAATACTTTTCCATTTATTTAGATCATTGATTTGTTTCATCAGGCTTTGTAGTTTTCCTCATATAAATCTTGTACATACTTTGTTAAATTTACACTTAAGTATTTCAAATTTTAGTACTAATGTAAATGATACTATCTTCTAGTTTTGAACTCCAATTGTTCATTACATGGGAAAGCAATTGACTTTAGTATATTAAACTTATATTCTGTAACTTATTATAACTGCCTGTTAATTCCCATGACTATTTTTTATTGCTGGTTCTCTGATTTTTTGTGTGTAGACAATCACAATCATGTTATCTACAAAGATATTTTCTTCTTTCCCATTCTGTATAAATTTTACTACTTTTCTTGTCTTACTGCATTTGTTAGTACAATGTTGGAAAGGAGTGGTGAGGGAGGATGTCCTTGCCTTGTTCCTAATCTTAGTAGGAAATTATCTTGTTTCTTGTCATTAAGTATAATGTTAGTTATAAATTTTTGTAGCAGTTCTTTATTAAGTTGAGAATGTTTCCTTCTGTTAAAATAAGTTTTAAAAGTCTAGCTTTTTAATTTAGGCCTATCAAGCAATGGAATGCAGAACTTCTATCTCATCACAATGGAGATAGCTTCAAGGGTACAGTTTTTGGTTATGCTATTTTTAGTTGTTTTTTTCTGCTTTGTTAGTAGCATATAGCATCAAATCATCCAAGATAACTCCTTATAGTAATGCATTTTCAAGAAAGATAAAAGAGACTTTAGTGTCACCCACAACACTGATAGATACTGGTTGTTTATCTGCCCCTGAATCAAGATATCCTTACTGTGATTGGATATTTTCTCATCCTGTGAGTCTTGGTCAGTGAAAGAGACCACATCTACCACAGAAATTTTAAAAATCTAAGCCTTTACTTTCTTGAGTTGTCTTGGAACTGGGACGTGGGAGCAGGATTGAGGCTCAGACAGCCAATGAACACCACTTTTACTTCTGATTCAGAGCTGTTATAAGAAAGTAGCATGCATGATGGAAAATTTACTCAGGTGGGGGGCAGTGGTGACAGTAATTGCAGGAGCAACATCCAATTTATAAGAGAGGCAGTGGCTGTGGTATCAGTGTTGCTATCCTATGCCCAGTGCTATTAACATGCCTACTTGATAAAATTACAACCCCTAGAGCTTTCCTTCAGTTTCCCCCAAACTGTGGCTGTGTAATAAATGCTCGTGTTGGCATCCGATATCCATTTACCTAAGTGTTGGTTTGGTTGTATTGCCTGGTGCTCATACTGGCTTCTCAGATGAGTTTTACCTTCAGTTCTTTATCATTTTAAAAACTATCTTCTAAGTTTTAATTTCAAACTACCTACCAAAGTACTAACCCTTGCAATATTCTTTTAAAGAAATCATTTTATGCTTTAATAAGAAAGAATCTTTTTCTATTGTTTGAAAATAAGATTCCTTTGTCATAGACTAGCGTTGATAATCTTCTATGGGCAAGGATACCAGCACATAGTTGTTTTTAGATCGCAAGGAGTTATAATATATAATTCTTGATCTCAATAACTTTGTGATTTAGATCGGAAGATCAAACAAATAGACATGGACATCTAATTAAAATCTTACCAAAACACAACTATAAAAGGCATGTTATGTGATTTATTCCTACTACATGGAAAGTGTAAATTGTACATGCAACAAACTTAGAAGTGAGGTATTTAAGTTGTGACTGTGTATGAGTGCTTTATAAAACATAAAGTGAGTCATTGGGAAATCTAGTTTTCAGTACAGAGGATGTGAGAAGGCATAGTTCTATGAAGAGTTCTGGGGTCTTATATTTTTGTGACAAAGATACGGTTTATGGCAAATTCATATTTAGTAAATGTATAAATAGATGAATGGATGGTTCAGTGTATCGATGGATGACTGGATGGATGGTTAGGGGCAATTTAACAATTATGAAAATATGGAACCATTAAAATGCAAGTTATTCTTTCAGTAGATAGTATTCTGTTTGATGTAAAAATGTTATGTAAGGGAACATCGAATATGAGCACTAACAGTGTAAGATACAGCCTCAATTTGGAGAGGACAGAAAGAGAGCTCTGGGGGTCTTACTGTTATCAAGTAGATATTAGAGAGTAATGAAGGTTGTCAATCTTCTAATTCATTTAACACAACCCAGACTTGAATGTGCAAGTAATGAAAGCAAATTGATGCATTTTGCATCACTTGTTTATGGCACATGCCAAATGATTAATTCTCTTGATTACAAACCAAATTCCAAAATTCCTATAGGACTTTATTTTGACATATTGATAGAGTCCAGATAATCTTCCTGGAGAAATTATTCTTTACAAAATAGTTATTAAATTTGGTTTGATGTTTATTTATTCACTTTGAGAGAGAGTGGGTGTGCCTGAGTGGGGTAGGGGCAGAGAGAGAGGGAGAGCTCTTTAGTACTGTCAGTGCGGAGCCCAACACCAGGCTCGAACTCAACCATGAGATCACGACCTGAGCGGAAACCAAGAGTCGAACGTTTAACCGACTGAACCAGTTATTAAAAATTTAAATATAGATTTATATGAAGAATTTTCACCATTGGAGAGATAATTAACTTTTAAAGACATTGATAGCTGTTAATAACTTACACTGAAACGCCAAAATGACCCCAAATGACTAATTAACACCTACTCCCACCTTTGCCTGCCATAACCAATCCATGTAAATATAGATATTGAATATACAGTTGAAATACATAAATACAACATAATAATCTACTTGGTTAATTGCAAAGAAAACCACATACATATTCTTTTCTCTTTCTTTTATGGGTTTGTATTTTTCTAATTTGCTCTTCATCTTTTTATCCTTTAATTTCCTTAAAAAAAAACTTTGATATAGGGGCACCTGGGTAAGTCAGTCAGTTGAGCTTCCGACTTCGGCTCAAGTCATGATCTCAGGGTTCCTGGGTTCAAACCCGGCGTGGGACTTGTGCTGACTGCTCAGAGACTGGAGCCTGCTTCAGAATCTGTGCCTCCCATTCGCTGCCCCTCCTCCGCTCATGCATGCTCTCTATCTCTCTCAAAAATAAACAGTAAAAAAAAAAAATTGACATAACTAAAGCCTATCACTATAACCTATAATTTTTCTATGTAGATGAATTTTTCTATGTATCTCTTTATTTTAGTCATCTCTTCAAAACAATATTTTTCATATCTAATTATAAATCATTAGAAAATGTTGGTCATTAATGAGTGCACATTTAATATAACTTACTACATAAATCAATAGGATTTATTTTCAAAAGGTAGAAATATTTCATAGTTGCTCATTAAAAGGATCATAGTCTTTAGGGATTGAATTTATATGGTCCTTAATTTTATGTGAGTTTTGCTCTTATCGTCAGGGCAATTATCTTACTTATTTTGAGTTTTATGCTTTTGTGTTTGGCAGTCACACCCTCGCAGTAGATAGAAATGGATACAGAGTGCTAAAGAGCACACATAAATCAATGTATGAAAGTGACAACATAGTGAACATACATGCCCTACTTCACTAGATGAGAATGAAAGCTCATCAAATACCTGATGCCAAGTTAAATTAATACAATCTACTTCTCAATAAAAAGGGATTAACTTTCCTTTCCGAAGAAGTACACAGTGACAACTATTCTGACCCTGGGGTCAAAGCAAACTGAGTGAAAGGCTCCCGAGATGAAACATGCACACGTTTAGCGTTTTCAAAATTTTAAAGTTCGTACAAGAAAATTTTGGCCACAATTTATGTCGAAAGGAAACCAAGGTGGTTTAAAGATGTTTCACGTTTTGAATTACACCAGTAGTGATATTATTCAAAAAGATATCTGCTCCTTTTTTCCAGAATAACACTTGTATTCCTATGTCTATTCAAAATCTGTTGTAACTGAAAGAAACCCTATGGGGATGCTATCATTCCTTGAGGGATACCGGAGAGACCGTCATTGGCATTTATAGACACCAATGTCAAATAGAGGCGTGGAGGGCCACACTCAGACTGACCGGAGCGAGAACAAAAAACTAATTTTAGAATATTCTCTTTATCTTCAAAATTTAGATGAAGGTCTTTTGTTGGGTTATTGCTTGGAGCATGATAGGATTACTTCTACTCTAGTTTGTCCCTTTTGGTACTCATAAGACTGAGATTTACTTTCTGATGCATTAATATTATTACAAATTTAAAAGTTTCCAAAACACAACAGCAGATATTTGCCAAAATAACCTGACACTTTATTTCACTAGGTTTTATATATAACAAATACATATAAATAGAAGATCTGAATAAAGTTGTTTCTGAGATAATAAATATAAAAGTAACTATAAATCCACTTCATCGATGTGGTCCATAATAGTAACTATGTGGCTTATTACATTTATATATTAATCACTTTAAAAATCATTAACCCTCTACTTATAAAAACAATGAATAAAGATCAGCGCTTGTATTTTACACATAGTTTAACAAACTTCGATAAACATTACATTTTAAGGAAAATTTTGAAGATTATATTTCGACACATACTGAAATAATTTTTCAAGATGTAAATTTTTCAGGGCGCTTGGGTGGCTCAGTCGGTAAGCATCCAACTTTAGCTCAGGTCATGATCTCACATGAGTTCGAGCCCCGCATCCGGCTATGTGCTGACAGCTCAGAGCCTGGAGCCTGCTTCAGAGTCTGTGTCTCCCTCTCTCTCTGCTCCTCCCCCACTCACACTCTGTCTCTCTCAAAAATAAATAAACATTAAAAAAAATTTTTTTAAATATATAAATTTTTCATTTAAAGCATGGATGCCTTCTACCGACTTCATGTCAGTATCTTTAGCATTACCTGAATTTATTTACATCTTAACACAAATCCATTCTTAACCATAAATAATACTTGTATAAAATTTTTACAACACCTTACTTCAAAATGCTTTTGTTGTTTTTGTTATCACAATGAATGATTTACTGGAAATCTCATCAGATGCACATTAAATCTAAGATAGCAGAAAAGTGATCATATGTGAATAGGAAATAGTTATTATCAGATATTTTAAATGCATAGAACTAGACAGATTTCTTCTTATAAATAATACTATAATAATAGTACAATGGTTTAAAGTATAAAAAGATAAAGGTAATAGGAATTTTGAAGGACATATGATATATTATGTGAGAGTTTATGATGATAGAGTCTTATTTTTGTATTGATTTACTAAGTTACCACACAAATTTGGAAAACCTTAAGATGTTCTGTGCACATAAGTACTTAGTATATATGAAAGGAATAAAAATGAATAAATAAATGAATGAATAAATGTTGGTGAAAATAATTAATTGGAATAATAATATTTTGCTACATATTCTAAATACCCACATATTATTTTTAAACAAATTACTTTGTTAAATTATGAAATGAAATTTATCAAACTTGTTTATATTTGGCTTTATTTTTAGTATTCAATTCAATCTATCCTATTCATTCAATGTTATGCTTCTTGAAGAAAGAGTGAAAACTCATCACATTGAGTAACTGGGAATTCTCTGGTTTAATTCATGCTGCAAGTTACACATGTACTTAAAAGTTAAATAGAAGTGCAGCTCGCTGAGATGTGGAGGTTCAAATATCTCACATAGCTTTTTACATTTATAATAAAACACATATGATTGATTTCTGGAAAGGAAGACACTAGATAAATCTAATAAATAAATCAATACATGTTCCCTTATTTGGGGAACAAGAAGATAATGTGTTTAAACAACTCTAATCATTTTACAAACCTTTTTCATATCATTTATGAAATAATATAGTGTCAAACTCTATTTTTTTAAATAATTAGTGTCTTTTTTTTATCAAGTGTTACTTTTTCCTACATGTATAGGAGTAATAGCTCATTAAAAAATTCACATTATTAGAGACGCAGGAATATGTTATTAGCCATCAATATCTGTAATGTAAACTGGAATATCGAGCCTTAGGAGCAAAAGAATCCAGGGCTCATGTTTTCTTGTTAGTTTATGTAACAAATAAGCTAGCTATATATTTCGGTTAGTAAGGTGTGTCTAAGTGTATCATAATTACTTCTTTGATTGAGTTTGTCTGCATATCAAAGCACATTCATAATATGAACAAACTAAAGCAAGCATCTAAAATGCTTGCAAGCATCTAAAAATTCCATAATACATTCTATTAAGAAAATATATGGAAGAGAGATTTTAAAGAATAGAAATATCTAAGGTTGCGTTAATTAATAGAGTTACAAAATTACATTGTGAGATGAATTTTTTAAGAGATCATTGATTGGTGTCCAATGAGAATGTATGCAGATGGGATGGGCACGCTGAAACTGGAGAATGTCATGAATCTTTTCCTGAAACAATATTTCCTGGGCACTTATTATAGGCTAAATATTGTGGTAGATCCTATGTGGGCACTAAATAATAAACTTTCTGTTCTTAACAGAGGAAACTAATTATTTTAGGACATAAATGTGCATTTTGAAAGGGCCATCTTATATAATAAAAATTAAAAATCATAAATGATTTTGTTGTCGAATCATGAAAGCAATGCTAATTTGAAAAAATAACCTAATACTTAATATCCAAGTTTGATTAGTAAAGGTAAAATAAAAACACAATGTTTATTGTCCAGAATCATATGAAAATTTTTTCAGAATAATTTAAGCATGTTTTTCAATTTTAATTTTGTTGAAAGATAATTCACATTGCATAAATCAATCAGACAAATTTTAAGAAAAATTAAACAGAGCATTTTCTTTTTTCACCATACTATGGAAAACAAAGTTGTAGTTTATATTTCTAATACACTTGTTTAGGCATACTCCTTTAGGCACTGAATACACTAAATAAGAAAATAGTGTGCAATAGAATACTCTCAACATTTATACCCAAATTATCAAAATAGTTTAAATGTGTACACATTTCATATATTTTGCACTTAACTGAAAGAATTGCTCACTATCCTCTCCAGTGGGTTTTATTGCAATTTGCATGTTTCTGCTTAAGAAAAGATAATCACTTATTCATTGAAAAACTGCTCCAGATTCTAAATCTGGATAAGATGGAGTAGCTTTCAAGACATCAAAAACAACTAGAAAACCCAGATCCAAATGCAAAAATAAGTCTGTTTAAAAAAAATAAGATAGCTGCCTAGGTAACCAGGAACTCGGAAGGCAAGTTGCTGAAGGGTAAGGACCTTCAAAGTAGGGAGGTGACATTGTGTTGGCCTCCTTTTCCCTTGGGTCATTTCCAAACTTTGTAGGAAAACGCTGAAAATCTACATGGATGATTGCAAATCAGAGGCAGAGAAACCAGTACAGCTTTTAGCAATATTACAGAGGTGGAGAGACAACGTCAAAAGGAGAACTAGTAAAACCGAGACTGGAGCAGCCAAGACAGTGGGGAGAAGCAAGGAGCTAAGGATTTAAGAGACTGGGACAATCCAAGAGGATGAGAAGGCCAGCTTCTTTAAGCCAGTGCAAATCGTTACTGAAGCTGACAAAAATCTCTATCTGGAGCAGATGACTTGAAATAAGAAGGGTATTCATTCCACCATATAAAATTAAGTCAGTGTATAAGTGCCAACACTGCTTTGTCAATTTTTTCTTAAATATATTCACAATTGCATATGATTTAAAAATTCCTGTCTATAAAATCAGAAGCAATAATGATTTAAAGACATAATGTGTGTGTGTGTTTTAATAACGTAATAGGGTTTGGGATCAACATTTTCTTCTTGAAATTATTTTGAAAAATTCCTAAAAGAACATCATACCTTACTGTTTGTGTAAAGAAGAATGAGTTCTATCTTGATTATTATTATTTACTATTTTATAAGTAAACATATATGGTGTTTCAGGCATAGGTGAACATTTGCTTTAAAACTCCTGGCTTGGAATTTGGACCAGGAAAAAAAAAATCTGAAATGAACAAGCACAGGAAGTGAAAAAGTACACGTTGAAGCCCCTTGTATATGGGGTGATTGTATAATTTATCATCCAAAATGGGGTGTGAGTGGGAAGATGGTTATTTATCATCATGTCAGGAAATAAGGTATATACTGGACTGTCAAAGAAAACCCAGATGTGTGATAACCCAATTCATAAACCTCTGTGACCTACCAGAGCACAGAGTTCACAATTTATTGGTCCATAAATATTGACTGTGCTGATTCTAAAATAACCAAACAAATCGAAGGGGAATTAAGAGTTTTGGCTTGAAACTGAAGAAAAATAAGTATCTTTATGATCTGTAGGGAGATTGTTTCCCATATATCACCTCGATTGTGAAATTAATCACTAAAAATGATTTTTAAATAGAGTAATTAATACTAGATGGTTTATACAAATAGACCCAAATAATATCTTAGAATAAATGCTATTAAATATTCTCTTTATCATTCCTCTTATTTATTGTCTAGACCTTATATAAATTAGTAACACATCACAAACTGTTAGTGGGCTTTAAACACAAATTATTTCTCCTTGTTTATCATAATTTACATATGAACCAGAATACTTTCCATAATTAGAATCTAGATTATACCTAATAGCACAAAATATGATTATCGTGAATATTAAATGCACAACGTAGTCAGTACTACACAACATTACGAAATGACTTTGGGAAATTTGTTGAAAGTAGACAAAATTCTAAAAGTCCCTTTAAGGAAATCATGGTCAATTAAAATGCAAGTTCACTTTTTACATCTGAGAGGCTTGAATTACAATGGGTCAAGCAAAACTTTTTAGTCTCCACCTGCCTCAACCTCTGTCCAGCCCAGATGAGGGTATACCAGATGTCTGACGACTGTAGACTCAGTTGCCACTCTCTCTCCTGAGTCAGTGGATGTACCACGTGGCAGCAACAATGTCTGAACCTCTCATTCTGGTGCTTCTGATGGAGTTTTAGCATTAAATACTATGATGGTTATAAAATTTCAGGGTTCATATCTTCCCCTCATGTTTGGACTGGCAACAAAGAATATTGTAGACTTATTGAAGGCACCTCTAATTACTCCACATTCCATTACATTTCATACAATTTACATAGATAATTTAAATAAACTTTCTCAGTTGCTTAAGGATTGAAAATTAAGGGAAAAAATGATCAATTCCAGCCTCAATTTAAGACTATTGAAATCGTATTCTTTGACTTGTCCTCATGAATATGTTATGAAATATTTAACACTTAGTCCTCTTGGGATGCAGGGGGGAAACTGACTTTTAGGATTTGTTGATTCTTGTGATATAAAGATTCTTATCATAGCTGATTATATGCTACCTAACAATTTAATCATCAGCTCCCAAAAGACCACATGAGCTGACAGTAGGACACCACTGTTTTTACTCTTCCTGTAGAGAAAAGAGATTAAAGTAATTGATATTGATTGATTTGTATATTCCTCTAACCATTACACATAACCTTAGAGATGACCACATTTTCTTTCTCTATTGTTTATTCCCTCAAATGTTCTAATTGTCCATGGAAAATTGTTTTCTATCTATTGCATTTCTATACAATATTAAATGTCCCCTGAAAGAAATGACCGTATGCTTGTTTTGTTTTTTTGTTTTTTTTTTTTTTTGCATTTCTTCATTATCATTACTACTATACATGCAGAGAGGCAGAGAGTTGCAACACACAAATGCTGTTGGTGATAATCACCATATGAGAGTAAGGGTTTCCTTGCCTAAGACTGAAAATCTATAAATTGAACTTCCATAAGATGAATGGCCCTGCAAAGCTTCGGAGAAACTGACCACAGCCCAACTATTCACAATAATCAATTCTAGTCCAAAACCAGGATGAGGTATCAGTACACTGATTATAGTAGGAGGGGAGCTGATACTTTCCCACCTCCAGATATTAAACTGAAAAAAGAAGGTTAGTATGTAGCTTCTACCATATCATATTGTCTTTACAGCCTAGACCCTAATCCTAGCAGGAGAGACACTACTGTTTTGATAATAATTCAGCTTAAATATTCCATAGACTCATGGTTGTGTTCTTTTTCCCTGATTCAGAGGTCCTGCCTTGCCATGTATCACTGTATATGTTCTCCTGTGTAATGGGGCAAAAGGAATTCTGAACACATGCTGACGATTTTCTCTATATGACTTTCCCTTATGTGTGCTACGCCAGAAGGCTTGAAGTAACCTTGTTTGGGCATTTGCCCTTGTTTGTAAGACCCTACATTAGAGTGCTCTATGAGTATTTTGTATCACTTTATATGTGGGAGAAATGTGAACGTGAGTTATTTTGAGGCTCTAATTTAAAAAAAAAAATTGACTCATAAAATTTTATTAAAGCACAGAATAGAACTATTTCTAGGAAATCCACAGTAGAGTATGCATGTGGTTTAAATAGCAAGTTTTTAAATAATCAAAAGTATTCTCATAATTGCCCATACCCTTCAGAATTCGACACAAAGCTAAAGACATTTGGAAAAACAAGAGGTCTAATTGTCCATTGACTCTGCCACCTTAACATTAACTTTGCAGAAATAGCTTACTAATTGCCAGATCGTATGTTGTAGTGTTCCTAAAAATGAGATGCTCTTCTTTATTGTTTCTAAAATTTATTTCCATCAAGTCTGCTTGAGAGGTTCATAAGTATGTCTCAAAGAAATTAAAGGAAATATACAATTATCGAATACATTGTTATTTGTTCATAAAGAAGACATTCTTAGAATAGAGCACTATATAACTTTCCACTTTAAATAATCAGCTATGCCCAACTTGGCTTTAGTTTACACGTGGCTTTGAAATATGGGTAAGAAGTTGTTATTCAAATGAGCACATTACCCTTGATTTTGTCCTGCGAGCAACTGAGTCTTTTGTTTAGAATGTGTTCTGCTATTTAACCTAAAGGCATATTTTCTTAATTGTGCCATTTCTATTATACCTATTTATGTCTCTTTGGACCACAGGATATATTTACATGTTCTGAATTATTGTAATTATTCAGCCACTACCCAGTTTATCTTTTTGCAGGCACACTTTGCACCTGGGTAGTTTATTTGCATATTAGGGACATCTTTCCCTCCCCTGCTGCTATGAATTGGGACAAGTAGGGCTTGCTATCACAAGACAGAAGAATCATCACTTCTTTCTCCCATTAAGGCCTGTTCTGTTAGGCACTTATGCAGACCCCACTTCTGTGCAAAAATGGGATTTTTCACAATAATTTGAAAAAAAAAGTTCTGTGGCTGGCACCATAATTTTTCTCCTTTATCCGACTAAACAAGAGAAAGAAAGAGAGAGAATTTTTAACCCCCAATGCATACATATAAATATCCATTGCAAAAGTTATCCCAAGGATGAGGATGAGAAAAAAAAGATTTATTTTGGTAGATTGAGTATTTATGTGTGTTTTTGTGCACAGGAGGTGGGAATATATTTTAACTGTATTCGTTTAGATAGGTTCTCCTGAGACTTTGTCTTCAAACTAATTTGTACAAATTTCAATTTCAATATATTCCTATTGTTGAGAAAGTTGTGGAGATACAAACTAATTAAGAAACTTTTATAAATTTTTTTAATGTTTATTTATTTTTGCCAGAGAGAGAGAGAGAGAGAGAGAGACCGAGCATGAGCAGGGGAGGGGCAGAGAGAGAGGGAGACACAGAATCTGAAGCAGGCTCCAGGCTCTGAGCTGTCAGCACAGTCTGATGCGGGGCTCGGACCCACGAACTGTGAGATCATGACCCGAGCTGAAGTCGGACGCTCAACCGACTAAACCACCCAGGTGCCCCAATTAAGAAACTTTTATAACATTTTTTATTATCTCAATTAAATGTTGACACTTTTGTTCTTTTGAGTTGACATTTACTTTAAATGTATTTTCCTTTTATATACTGGATGAATGAAGGAAGTAACACAAGGAACTGGTTGTTATCCTCCCTTTTAGAATTCTCTCTATATCCTTAACTAAATTATATACAAACTTGAAAGATTCTTCCCTAATCATACATCCTCTATCAAATTATACCTTATTGTCACATTCTTTTCTATTATTTCCTTCATCTGGGATCCTGTGACATGTAAGGCCTCTGGTTGCTTAACATCTCTCATGACTCCCCTCTTATGTGCTTTACTGGGAAGGTATTGGGATGAAAAAATAACTAAGGAATTTGAAACCAGAAGACTCTGATTTTAAAGTCTGAATTTGAATACTGTTTTTGATATTCAGTAGTTAGATGGCCTGAGTCACAATTACATTATGTCTCCGTTTTTGAACTTCCTCATTCAACAATAATAGCGAAAACAAACTTATTGAGCATCAAATGACATTGGGGATATAAAGCTGAACAGCACACAGTCTCTGTTGTCAGAGAAAAAATGGGATGGCCCACTGTCTTTAGAACAAGGCAAGATAAGTTTGAGCCTACTCACGCTGGCTCTCCTCCAGCAGTATCCCAACCCCATGGCTAGGGATCTCCTGGGCCAACAAGGTGTGTCCTTCCAGCATCCTCCTTTCTAACCCATTCTCTGGGTATCCTTGAGTCCACAACTTTTTGCCCAGCAGGACAGAGGACACATGCAAAGTGTGCATAATCCTCTGTTTGCATCAATTTTTCTAAGAGTGAAATATACCAGTAATGTGAACCCATAAGGCCTGGGGAGAAGCTAAGAGACAATTACTTGTAAAAGGCATAGACAGAGCTGCATTTTCATGCTGACTGCCCACCCACATGTTTGCACACTAGGGTGCTGCATTATGGGGTGAGAAAATGGGTATGCTACAAGACATAGGCTGGACCTTTGAGACATCAAAAATTCAAAATTTGAACTTACCATTGCATTCCTTAAGAAGACTTGACATATTTATCGAGGTAACAGGGCAGGATATGATTTGTTATATTAGTTGGTAGCGTGATTTATAACTTTTATATATTCAAATATATGAAACACAGATCTGTAATGAACGTTTGTCCCTTGTTAACCTCTAAACCCCAATTGAACTCTTGCAGATACTACCTAAGGGTCTGATAAGACAAGATATCTAACTCTATTTAACCTGTAGTGGTAAGATAGGTCACTTTCTTTGGGGTGGAACAAATGATTAACCTTAATTTACCAGGATAAATGGAAAGTATGTAGCCAAAGTGTACATGCTAGGTCAGTCTAAATGGATCCAGCTGCTACCATAATGCTCCTTAAGAAGAGAGTCAAGTTGACATGGGGAGCAGTCCCAGGTTGGACAAAGCCAGGCTGTTAGACGAGTTGGCATTTTTATTTGCTGGACCAAAGATTCTTAAGCATAACAGAAAACACTATGTTCTATGGTGTTTATTTCCTCTTGTTTGACTTCACAGCTTTCCTTTCTTGCCTTTCAAGGAGGAGAAAGAAGAGAATCAGCTGTGTTGCAAGCATACATTGAATTTTAATCATTGTATAATTCTCTCCAGCAAGATTATCTAAAGCTTACATATCCCTTGAAGTAACACTTTTAAAGGTCTATCAGATCACAAGGCCAAAGGGCCATGCAAACAAATGTTTTTATTAATTCAATTTTTCAGTATGGTTGAAATGTGATATCACAATTTCCGTGCAAGCAGATTAAAGTCATAAATCTGAGTTTATCATACCACCTTGAAATTAAACAAGAGAGCAAGAACTCCCCTTTCAATCTGAGGACAAGAAATGGGAAAGTGAAACATGTCAGAGTCTAGATAGAGATTTCAGAGAGCAAACTTTCAATCACTGAATCTATGCAATAGTGTGGGAAGAAGAAATAGACAACCATGGTTAAATATTCTCCAACCTGAGAGGTCAAGTCAAAGACAAATTGCTTACTAGCCAGGGTACTTGACCACACACTTAAATTCGTTATATTCCACATTCTGCAACAGAGGTCAAAGTCAATAAAGATATGAAAGATAAAGTACATTTTTTATTATTACAAGTTTAGTGTAAAAAATATTTGAGTGTATGTGAAATGTGTAAGTTTTTAGTTCTATTCTCCTTTTATCTCATTTTCTCAGACGACCATCCAGTCCCATTTCTAGACTCATGAACATTTTAGTTACTTTGGATTGAATATAGCTGAAAATATTAGACTATACATAACACTTTGTTTAACATTTATCACAAAGTTTACATTCAAAATGAAGGAAACAAGCAAAGCAAATGTTCCCACTCAGCCCTTATCAACTGAGAGTAAAAAGGATAAAACCTGCAATCTTATGCTTGTTCTTCACTTGCTAGTAAGGAATTTTTCTCAAAGTCCCAAGTAGATCTCTGAACTTCAAATCATTCTGCAACAAGTTTCAGAACTTTGTTGTTTTCTTCTGCGTGCTTCTTATTTTCATTGTGTTCGTTTTAGTTAACGTTTGCTGAAAAGCCTTTACTTTAAAGTCACCTCATACTCAACTCCAAGCCTATGATACACACAATACATGGCACAAACATTAGAAACAGAAGCAAGGAAGTATTCACCATAAAAATTAGGATAGTTATTAACTTTAAAAAAGAGGCAGTTGTGATAAGAAACAGGCATCCGACAGTCCTTCAGGATTCTGGCAATTTTCTTTTGCCTTAGTTACATAACTACTTGTTTTATAATGACTATAGAAAGTGTGCATTTGTGTACAATCAATTTTTAAAGATTCATTTTGTCTATTACATTACAAAGTTTTTGCAACAGGATTATATCTTAACTCTATAATATAAACTGTAGACAGACAGATATGTTTAACCTACATCTTGAATTCAAGTGAATTGTGAATTTGATTTATTTTCTCTCTCCATGGAGTTCCTGAGGATGTTTATTCTATCAAGGATAACTGACAATCAGCTAAAGTTTAAAATAAGAGCTGCCATACAGCATTCAAGAAATCTTTCAGAAATATCTAGTCTCCGAATGGAGATGGAATACATCCAACTACCATGTGAAAAAATTTTCTGATTATGAAAAAAGCAGCATCATATATTAACTGAACAGAACCTAACATTAAAATACAATCTTTTTTATAAGAATAAAATATTCCAGGGGTGCCTGGGTGGCTCAGTGTGTGGAGCCTCAGACTCCTGGTTTTGTCTCAGGTCATGATCTCACGGTTCATATGTTCCAGTCCTTCTTAGGGCTCTTTGCTGATGGTGCAGAGCTTGCTTGGAATTCTCTCTCTCTCCCTCTCTCTCTGCCCCTCCCCTACTCTCTCTTTCAAGAGAAATACATTTTTAAAAACTTAAAAAAAACCAAAATATTCCATTATAGTTAATCTCATTTCCATAATTAATCTGATTTTATACCGGTACAAATTCAAATGTCCGTGTAGTCAATTTGATAAACACTTAGTAAAATAAAGGACGATGACCCAAGTGTCTTAGAGGATGAATTTTATAGCAAAAGTTCAATAAATGGTTAAATTAACTTATTGATTGATCAAATACATGGAAAAGTATTTTGTCTTGAAATAAATTGGTATATTCAAAAGAATGAAAGAATTTCTGTTGCAGCATCTCCAAGACATTTGCATTGGGACTGGTTTCAGCAACACTTTCTCTAAACGTATTTGTGGTGGAAAATATGCATGCATTTCTTGAGCAGCCAAAGTGGTGGACTCTAGTGATAATCAGAAATATCCGGTCGAACAACCTCTAAACACCTTTATTGTTGGGGCAAAGTCTTCTAACTATATATTAAATAAAAATGTATATGTATTCTCCTTCTCTAGTCACGTAACCTGTAGGCACGTGTCTGAGGCTTGGGCAATGGGCACTCCATCTGATAGTTGGTTGTTCAGAAAGTAACACAAAAATTCAGAGTCAGTTAGAGGTTAGTAGTTCATAGTTTTGTTGGTTGACCTGAGAGGTCAGAAGCAGAGGAAGAAATGCTCACGGTAGCAAGAAGTCTCCAGCGACAACAGTGGTGATGACAGCGATAACATCCCAAGTAGAGAGATCTTGATGTTTATGACTTGAGGAACGTTATAGCTCACTGAGCTCCTGGACATTTTGTGAGTACTCCTCCTATGCTTCTGAAAATTTTGCTTATGCTTAAGTTACACAGATTGGCTCTCTTCTTTGGTTTCAACCAAAGGCTGGTTTTTAGCATTCTCTAGCTTAGTGTTTTACTGTGTTGTAATACATCCTATCACAAATATTGTATGTGACCATACAAACTCAGATATATTTTTTACTGCTATAGGTACTTAAATGTCATACGTCTTTTTTTTATTGTTAGAGGTACTTGTACTTTGTACACAATACTTTAGCTTGCATTGTAACCCCGTTTTAGAGAGCTTATGGGTTTGTGTGTGTGTGTGTGTGTGTGTGTGTGTGTGTGTGCTCATCTTTCTGTGTGCATGTGTGTGCTCATCTTTCAAGAAAGACTTACATTCTCTAGGGTAAAGAAGTGTGGTGTGTTTGACCTTGCATAATTTTAGTAATCAGAATTGAAAGCAGCTATTGAACCAAGAAGACCTGGAAAAGCCCTTACAAGAGTCTCTGTTAGATACCCACAGTGTAGACACTACAAAGTGTAGATTTCTCTGGTCTTTCATCCACAAGGATGCAAGACACGGCATTTGTCTCCTCTTTAGCACACAAAATGATAATCACACTTTTTGCAGAGTAGCGCTAAAGCAGAACAAATTAGAATGGAATTGGACAACAACCAAATTAATTACCAGGCAACCTGAAATGATTTAATGAAGTCATTGAAAATATTTTTTTTCATAGGAAAGTGATTTGCCAGATATGTTTGGAAGTAGCCCTTGCATTTTTTGGGACTTTTCTCTCCCAATCTATGATTATCGGCAGAGAAATTAAATTGAAAAACCTATTTACCATACCAAAGTTCTTAGAAAATTATTAACAGAATATCACAGAGCTGAGTGAAGACCCTCTATGAATCCACACTAAATCTGAGATTGTAGCGTCAACATCCCTGAATGTATTCATCGCTAGGTTCATGAGCTCTACGAGACATTTTACTTAAAGCACAAATACATGTGGCAACAGACAGAAAGGAGTAAAATATTTTTTTCTCTTATGAACAAAATGAATCCAAAAATTCTACAGTTTTAGAGGTTTTATAGAACTATTAACAAAACATTGTGAAAACTTCAAGAGATTTTAGACATTCAGCAGGGAAGATGAACTTTGACTAATAAATACATTTTGAACTTTGTCAGTGGGAAATTTAGAGCTGTGATGCTATTACCAGATGTGAGGTTTTAAGGTTGTTTCTAAAATTGCCACAAGTAATAGGTCTAGCAAATAAGAGGCAATTCTGAGCCATCCACATGAAAGAGAATCTGATAACGTCTTCAGGCACGCTAATTAGTATTAGTTGATGTACTGCCAACATTTAAGAATACCCATTAAAACACGAAGGAAAAATCAAAGGTGAGAAAATTAGATTATAATATTTTCTATATTTTATTTTGTTTAGTTTTAACATAATATGGTTTTCCCAAATAACATTGAATATGATCTGTCAAACATAATTATGATTCCGATTAATTCTTATGGTTGTTAAAAAAAAAGGGTCTTGTTTCTGACATTGCCAACCACATGCATACTTTCAGTAAGAATACAATCAGTATGTTGCAGCTGCCTTTACTTATTACAATTACCATTATGTAATTAGTTCTCTAATTGTGGCATATAACAGTTTGCCTGTGCTTGGTTTACCATGCACCATTTTATTTTTGTCATTACTTTGTATGCTTAAACCCTCTGTTAAAAACGTATGGTGGTGCTGGTTGGCTCAGTAGGTTGAGTGTCCAACTCTTGGTTTCAGCTCAGGCCATAATCCTAGGGTCATGGGATCTAGCCCCGTGTAGAGCGCCATGCCGAGCTTATGATCGTCTCTTTCCCGGGGCGCCCGGATGGCTCAAGTGGCTGAGCCTCCGACTTGGTCTCAGGTCATGATCTCTCAGTTGGTGAATTTGAGCCTCACATGGGGCTCTGTGCTGACAGCTCACAGCCTGGAGCCTGCTTCAGATTCTGTGTCTCCCTCTCTCTGCCCCTTCCCAGCTCATGCTCTGTCTCTCTCTGTTTCTCAAAGATGAATAAATGTTAAAAAATAAAAATTAAAAAAAAATCTTTCCCTTTGCCCCTCCCCCCCAATAAATAAAATGAAAAAAGTGCAGACAAAAGGTATTACATGAGGAAAAGTGGATCCAAACCTTGAAACAGTTATATAAATATTCTGATGTATATTGAAACTTGCACATTACATAATTTTAAATCGGTAATGGCTTTGATTTTTACTTCATAAATCTTATTATGGATCTACAGTGAAATAAACATGTAAATTACAGTTCCTTGGACACATGCAATATTATGCTTTCTAACAAAATCTATAGAACTTTTGATTTTATAAATGAATCGCCACAAAAGATTTTGTATTTTCCTGTGAAGGCTTTAAGTAGCTCTTTTTTGTTTTAAAATTAATTTGGGATAGCCAGTTTTAGAATACAAAAGAGTATGACTCATAATTGTCCTCTTCCAATAAGAAAATTCAATGTAGTCACCTGACTTGCTAAAATTTATACCATAATGCTATGGTAATGGATCTTGTAACTTTTCAAAAAAATTAAAAAATAAAAACGACAAGGGTGCCTGGGTGGCTCAGGTCATGATCTCGTGGCTCACGAGTTCCAGCCCCGCATTGGGCTCAGAGCCTGGAGCCTGTTTCAGATTCTGTGTCTCCCTCTCTCTCTGCCCCTCCCCTGCTCGTGCTCTGTCTCTCTCTCTCAAAAATAAATATCAACATTAAAAAAAATTTAAAAAATAAATAAAAATGACCGTAGTTATGATGCAGCCTCGTGATTTCCTTCTATTGCAACAGTTTCTCTTAATTACATATAAATCAATAATACATAAAAATCCATATCAGAGTATGACAAAATAAAAAGACTGTGCAACATAAACACTTTTATTCTATTTCCAAATGCTTCTTGGAAATATTT
Source organism: Prionailurus bengalensis (assembly GCF_016509475.1). Classification (NCBI taxonomy): domain Eukaryota; kingdom Metazoa; phylum Chordata; class Mammalia; order Carnivora; family Felidae; genus Prionailurus; species Prionailurus bengalensis. The sequence continues at coordinate 21,684,913 of NC_057350.1, read as the reverse complement.
TCCCTTTTTACATTTGTTGATACCTTCTTTAGATTCAGCTTCTAAAATTTTTGTAAATTTAAAAAATTATTAAGAAAAGTCTATGCATATTCATATTTATTCAGTTTTTACGTAATTTTTTTAAGTTTATTTATTTTGAGAGAGAGAGTGAGCATGAGTGAGTGGGAGGAGGGACTGAGAGAGGGAGAGAGAGAATCCCAAGCAGGCTTCCCACTCTGCTCAGCGCAGAGCCCAACGTGGGGCTCTATCTCAAGAACCATGAGATCATACCTGAGCCAAAACTAAGAGTCAGACGCTTAATCGACCGAGCCCCCCAGTGCCCCATGTAGTGTTTTTTTTTCTATCTCAGGCTTCTACCCAAAAACCGATAGTACATTTAATAGTCATGTCAACCTAGACTCCTCCTCTTGTTTGTGGCAGTTTCGCACATTTTCCTTGTTTTTAGTGACCTTGATGATTTTAAGTCCTACTGGTCACATATTTTGAAATATGTCCCTCAGAGGGATTGGTATGATGTGTTTCTCATGATCATGCTGGTTTATCTGTTGTGGGGAGGGAGACCTCAAAAGTAAAATGTCTTTTAATCCTACCATCACAAGGCTATCTAATAATAGCCTGACTTATGACTGTTAATGTTAACCACAATCATCTGGCTGAGATAGTGTTTCTTGGGATTCTTACACTGAAATTACCCCTTTTCCTTTGTAGAAACTCACCATGCCTGTGTCCTTTTAGATGGATAAATATATAAATATATCAATTATCTATATCAAAGATCTATATACGTAGATCTCTCTATGCATAGATCTCTACCTCTCTATAAGCCAGTTTTTATCTATATTAAGCAAAATATAAATTCACACTGATGTCTCCAAATTTATTCCGACATAAGTCATTCTAGCTTTTTCCCCTGGTTTATCTGTAATCGCCTATGCCAACATTGAGAATCCTGGATCCTTCCATTCACCTTCTTTTTACTTAACCTTTTAGTCCCAGTGTTAACAACTGTTCACTTGTGCTGCCATGGAAATGTTATCAACTATAGTACAGTGCTGTGTACAGCTCCTTTTAACATCAGTTTGTCAGATTGGACTCATTTCCACAGGTTCTTAGGCTAGTGCCTTTTTCACTCAACACTTTCTATCATTAATTTATTAGTAATATGGTTTGATTACTTTGTCAGTCTGTATTCCTTCCTGGGAACAACCAACAACATATGTGTGTGTGTGTGTGTGTGTGTGTGTGTGTGTATACAACACACTTGCATATTTATATTATATATAAATATATATATATAGACACACACATATATACATATATATAGTTATAACTTATGTATATATTACATATATAGTGTATACTTACATGTATAATTAAGTGTATCCATGTTTAATTTTAATACATTAAGACTCATTTTCATGCTGTAAATTTCTATGGTTTCAACACATACATAGTATCTATCATGTACCCATAGCTACAGAATCATACAAAATATTTTATCACTTTAAAGAGATACCCTGTGATTGATCTAATTGTCATCACTTCAATCCGAATCCCTGGGAACTTTTCATTGTTTCTCTTATGTTACGTTTTCTAGAAGTTCATATAAATGGAATCTTAGAGTATGCAATCTTTTTATAGTGGCTTTATTGACTTAAAAATATGTATTCAAGAATCATCCATATCTTTGTATAGAAAGATAGCTAATTTTTATTTATAGTAAAATAATATTACATTCTATCTCTGTACCAGAGTTTTTTTCCATTCACCTATCAAAGGTCATCTTGGCTATTTCCAGTTTTGGACCCTTATGAATAGAGATGCTATATACATCTGTGCGCTGTGCGTGTGTGTGTGTGTGTGTGTGTGAGTGTGTGTGTGTGTCTGAGTGTATACATGAATTTTCAGATCAGTTGAGTAAATATCTAGCGGCAAAGTTAATGAATTATATTGTAAGGCTAGCTTTTTAAAAACCTGCCAAATTGTTTTATAAAATGGGTATACTATTTAAGTTCCCATCAGCAATGAATGAGTACTCTTGCTGTTTCACATCCACACCAACAATTGGTACTGTTGCTTTTTTTTTATTCAAGTCATTTCAATTGGCGTGCAGTGATATCTCAATTGTTTTTTGAATTTTCTTGATGATAAATGGTGATTTATGTCATATGTGTATTTCATTTGTAGCCTTTGAATCATAATTTTGGAAAATTTTAAAGAACAAAAATTAAAGATAAAACATACCACCCTACTTTTTTTTAAGTTTATTTATTTATTGAGAGAGAGAGAGAGAGAGAGAGAGAGCAGGATTTGGGCAGAGAGACAGAGACAATCCCAAGCAGGCTCTGCACTGCCAGCATAGATTCCAATGTGGAGTTCGAACTCAAAAATCACAAGATCATGACCTGAGCTGAAACCAAGAGTCAGATGATTAACCGATTGAACCACCCAGGCACACCAACACCACCCAACTTTAATTAGATGCAATACCACAAGTGAACTATAAAATATCATAAAGAAATGATCTTAGTATAAAATCAGGTAAATATTGTATTAAGAATGACAAAATGTGATTAATAGTTTTAAATACATGAGACAAGTTAAACAGTCAACATGATAATTTGTGCCACATTTTTTTGAGTATATTCAGAATACTTTAATGTGAGTAGATATCACAGACGTTCTGGAGTTATTTTTTAAGGTCAAATTATCATTAAGTTACTTTCCTAAGGAATGTCAAGTATACTATGATAAAGGACTTACTTCAGTTTGAGCAGAGCCTTTATCTGCCTTACTGATCTCTTTTTAACAAGAACTATTAAAAGCTACTGGGCCCATATTAAGTATATACTTGTACAAGGCCAAAGGTAAGAAGAAAGAACTTTTTTTTTTAATTTTTTTTTCAGCGTTTATTTATTTTTGGGACAGAGAGAGACAGAGCATGAACGGGGGAGGGGCAGAGAGAGAGGGAGACACAGAATCGGAAACAGGCTCCAGCCTCTGAGCCATCAGCCCAGAGGCCGACGCTGGGCTCGAACTCACAGACCGCGAGATCATGACCTGGCTGAAGTCGGACGCTTAGCCGACTGCGTCACCCAGGCACCCCAGAAAGAACTTTTAAAAGAGTCAAGCTTACATAAACATTTGAAGAAAGATTTCTTACGGCTTTAAGTTGCTCATTCATTTATATTTCATGCAACAAAAATATTTTAAGTTTCTATTTGATTTCAGATATCTCAAACTCATTTTTCTTGAGTAGGTTACCTAATTCAGACTTTTTAAATATTTTTATATCACATTTTATTTCTCAAATAATAGTGTTATCCAAATTATATATTCATTTATGCATATTTAAAAATATATTTAATAATACATTGAATGATTGCTGTCTATTTGGTCCTGTTCTAGGTGCTAGAAGACATCAGTAAGCAAAAGAGACAAATCCTTGCTTTTGGAGGCTTCCATTTTGGAGGGAGGGTCACAAATAAATAATATTAATATGTAAAAGAAATATTATGCTGGATAGTAATATATGCTATAGAGTGTGGTGTTTTACATGACATTTTTACCATGTAAATATTAAACATTTTTACATGGGGCTGTGAGAAGAGTTAATACAAGGGGTGAATTTTTGGTAAATACCTAAAAGATAATGACAATGGTATCCTGCATGTATCTGGAGAGAGAGTAAGTACAAATGCTCTGAGGCAGCAGTGTTTCTGGTCAAATGACGGTGATGAGGCCAGTGTAACTGAAGTGTTGCTCTATGATCAGGAGACTAGTAGAAAATGTCAAAAGGATAAGGACGTTACTTCTCAAAGTGGGATGAGAAGCAGTGGTTTTAGCAGAGGTGTGTCGTACTCAGATATTTTTTAACATTGATCGCGAAGAGTGCTTTGTTGGGGACAGACTGAGGTGCGCTAGAAGGAAAGACTAGGAGACCAGATAAGATGTTACTACTTTCATGAAAGGGAAGGAATTAAAAAGGACTCGGATTGTGGGGTAGGGCTAAAGAGCCTAAATGCCAGATATCTTCTGAAGTCAATTTGATAGAATTTTCCAGCAGAACTCATAAGATCTGAGAAAGAGCAATTTAAAGAAATGAGCAAGGACTTTGGACCGAGTAGTTTAAAGAATGGATCTGCCTTCAACAGAGGGGAGGAAAACAGTTGAAGAAGGCTTGGGAGAAGATCACCCTTGGCGATGTTAACTTTAAGATGCTGTGTGTTATACTACTCAAGATGTTGAATCAGATGCACATTTCTGCAGTTCAGGGACATTGCCTGCACTTGAGAAAAAAAAAATTCTGAATGGTCAACATATCAATGTCATTAAAAATCAAATACTTGCATGACAATATAAAACAATGAATATAATCAATGAATAAGAGATATTTTGTCTGGTTGTCCACTAATGTCACAAACCAGTTACAAAGGTAAGACAAGGGGCAAAATGTAGTGTAAGTACACGAAATAGTGCTATAATACCAAATTGTTATTAATAATAATTATTTCTTCTCTCTCGATAAGAGTGACTCCAAGTATTTTGTGAATGAGCAGCTTAATATGCATATTGGTGTTTGGGAAGTAAACATTTGGAACAGTTAGAATATCAGAAAAAACAACGAGGTAAGTCTGAAACCCTGGAACAGATGGGCAATGAAGAATTCATGGAAAACTTCAAGAGACATTAAGCGCGTCATGACATAGCACTACAAAGGGGGGGTGCTCGCAGAGAATTCTGGAAGCCACTGCCTCTGCTGAGCGGCTGCTTCTGGAACCCAAACATAGGCCAGAAGGAGAGCAAGGATATGAGTGTCTCTACATCCTCATCATTTCTAATCAGAATAAATGTCTCAGGATATTGGCCACTTCTGCCTTTCAAATCTCTCGAAAGTACCAACTCATTGATAAAAATCTAACCTGGATTATATAGAAATGGGATTTAGAGAATGAACCCAGTTTATGACCTGAGCAATGGTGCCAAGGTAAGAGCTCAGTATTCATATTCAGTCCTTTCTTTTACATATTTAACTTCTTTTTTGTGTGTGTTAGATTGAAGGTATATATATATATTCATATATATGTATGTACATGTACATATACATTTATGTTGACTACATAGAGTATATACAGTGTGATCTTGGTTTTGGGGCTAGATTCCCGTGATTTATCATTTACATACAACACCCCAGTGCTCATCCCAACAAGTGCCTTCCTCAATGTCCATCACCCATTTTCCGCTTTCGCCCACCCCACAAATACATCAGCAATGTCATGTTTTCATCGAACACAATACCACTAGTGCTTAGACCAAAAGGACAAACATCCTACTTAATTCATCTTTGAATAACGTTCATTCTTTTCACTGATATATAACTTCCTTTTATATTAAATAGTAATATTAAATATTTTGAAATTAAATATTGAGATATAGGGTTAACCACTCTTAACATACGTTAATAAAAGAGAAAGGCAGTACAAAAGATTTGGTTAATATTTATATCAAATCAGCTAAGATATACTCATAAATCCTTATTTCTTAAACTCTTCAAATGGTCATAGCAGGTATTTACAAATTCGCTTGTCCAGAGAATCTTCCATATCTGCTTTGCTCTCAGCAAGCACACCAAGTACTTGTGATCGACGCTTGGAGAGGGGACAACAAATTTTATTCCTGCAGAGTTTGTGTTATTAGCAGTCATCTCTTTAATATATTAATAAATTTTATTTTAATTTTACCACAAACTTTATAGTAGTAAGAGGTTTCCTTAAAAACATTGTGTTTCTAAGTATTTTTTCTATGCCCACATTGTGTAGTAGCAATTCAAGTTTTCATTGATAGTAAGAATTCCTCACCTATGCCAGTACAGTAAGCTTTCTGTGTCTGCTGGCTCAGTAAAGAGCCCAAAGTAGTTAAGTGGCATCTTAGCTTCCAGTTAAATGTAATCCTGACCCTTCTTGGTGACTGTCCTCTAACCAGCAGAAGCTAGAGAGCAGGGGTGGGAAGCAAAAATTTGGCTAGTATAATAAAGAATAATAAAAGGAATAAGCACTACTATTTCTCCCATTTGAGTTCAACCTGTGTATCCTGCAAATGGGAAGAACTCAATACATTGATCACTGTTCTCATATAAACGTGTACACTTAGAACCCATATATACATGTGTACCACACTCAATTGAACATTTCTCTAGTCTGAAAGAATTTTGTCAGCCAGATGCCATCATAAATTGATATTTGAAAGAGCATTTCACTATTCTAGCAAGGTATTTTTTTTTCAGAGCTATAGGAACCACACACAGTAAGACCAGTAAACTCCATAGACACAGGCCTCAATTCATTTGTTGTACAAGAGGTCCTTTGTCGGAAGTAATGATATGTGGAAGACATGATAGTGAATAAGACATTTGAAGTCTATGAATGATGATTTTCACAGAAGTATTAAAGTCATAGAACAGAAATTAATATCTATAGTAAAAGTTCATTCCAACAAGAACATAATACCGTCGCTCTATGGTGGAAGAGTTCCTATGTAACAATCTGCCACCAAGCCGATACTCTGGGGGGAATGGTGACTTACTGGGAGCCCATGTTGGTTTCTGATATTTGCAAGTTGGCAACTCAATACTGGGTAGAGCCATGTGAGCTTGATAAATGAAAATATCAATTGCTACCTCATGCATAACATGCATTCCTGTTTCTATGGCCAAGTTGGCCAATATGTCTATTAGGCAAGGACAGGGATGCAGAAAAGAACCTGACTGACATCTTTATAATGGATTAGTTCATCCAGCTGATAATTGAGATTTTCCGCAATGGTTATAATTGGTAAGCATTTCACTGAAGCAGAAATATCCTCAATTTTGTGCCTCTTTGAAGAAGTCATTTCTTCAATTGCCCAAGTGTGTTTCTTCCATGTCCTTGACCAACTAGCCAAACTATTTGTTACACCCTATAAATCAATATAGATGTGAATTCTTTACCCTCTCTTTATTCTGTCCCTGGAAGGACTTTATTTCAACATCATACTTCAGGGCCTCTTCTGGGTAGGGTTATAAAGATACAACAATTTACTTTCTAGTAAGTCAGAATCTTATACAAAACACCTGAAAATCTGCCTTTATTTTATTATTATTTTTATTATTATTATTGTTATTTTGGCTGGTAAAATTAACTTGGAGAACTCTTCTCAAAACTGTAGACATGGGTTGGGGAAGAGGTGTATTCAGTAGTAGTTTAAGCATAAGAGGTAGAACCACTTTCTCGACAAACATATTTAGGCCATGGGACCAGATAGTTTGATAATAAATTACTAGTGCTTCATATGGGCAACCTTATTAATGCCAGGTGATGATCGGTGGGTTATGTTCAAGGAGCCAGTCTCTCTCTCCTAGGGCTCATAGAAAGTCAGATGCTTTTCTTGCAAGAAAAATGGTTTTCTTCGCATGATGGCATAGCTTTGTTCCCAGATTGTATAATTCCTCATCGTAATTCATAAATAAGAGCTTGCCAAAGTCTCCATGAGCATGTTTACCTGTCATGGATCCTTCAGGAACATTGGGTAATGTGGAGCAGGGAAGTCTGTATGTGTGTCTTTGAGACTTAGTTATGAACCTCTCAAGCAGACTTGATGGAAATAAATTTTAGAAACAATAAGGAAGAGCATCTCATTTTTAGGAACACTACAACATACGATCTGGCAATTAGTAAGCTATTTCTGCAAAGTTAATGTTAAGGTGGCAGAGTCAATGGACAATTAGACCTCTTGTTTTTCCAAATGTCTTTGGCTTTGTGTCTTTGGTCTTGATACGACGACCTCTGTTTGCTTAGTAAATGGGTAAGTATATGTTGCCTCCAAAATCAAAAGATGTCTACTAGTGTTATATTTCTTTCCCAGTGTTGGCAGGGGAGGCCCCATATGCAACAGCTTACAAAAGATGTCTGTGTTACTTGTTACTTACTTTTCTCTAAGTCTTATCAGCGTGGTATCATCCATCTAGTAGGCCAGAATGTTGCCACCACTGTGCATGCCATTACTTCTTACAAGGGAACGCATTGCATGCCATGACTCATATAGTGGGCCAGAATGGTAAAGTAAGCAAAAAGATTCTGTGAAAAAGGTCATAGCAGAGAGAGTTTATATACCCATGGAACTGAACTGAAAACTGTCCTGTGTAAGTAGAAGCAAATGACTTTTGCTCCTCTTTATTAACAGGAATAGTGGAGGAAGAAAATTTTCAACAGTTTAATGAGTGCATTTCAGGTATCAGGACCTGTCATTGATTTGTTTCAGAAAATAACAATAACAAAAAATCCCCAGAACATCAATTTAAATTGGAATTGCTACCTGAGTATATTTATGACACTCCATTACCATTCTCCAAGGACATTCTATCTTCTGTAGAGACCAAATAAATAGCTTGATTTGAGATGTGTGGGGATAATCATCCATGCTCTTCAAGTCTTTTGATGACACTAATTTCTAAAATTTCTCATGAAATGCAATACTGAGAAAATGGCCTAGTAGAAAAGAAACTGGTAGGCCATTTTGTTTCGTTTTCCTTACTTTAATATACATCATTTTATAGGTCCGTGGAACCGAAGGGAGACCCTGTTTTAAAAAATAGAGGTTCTTTGAGTAGCTGTATATATATATATTACAATTATACATTTTGGAACTGACTATGGGGTGTACATCTTAAGGACCACACTGAACTCTCTGCGAGATGGACCTGAGTTAAAATTCCGTCAATAATCTCATTGCCACAAATCCTTATGTTGCCTATATTGACTAGCTATAACACCAAGAATCTGCCAGGCTACCACCAGTGTCCATGAGCCCAACAATTGGGAGCATTTTCCTTTCCTCAGTTCCCATAGAAAATGGGTCCCTGCCCCTTTGGGGAAAACCAGAAAGAATATTTACGGTGAACATTTTTTACATATGTTAGGGTTCTTCCTTAAGGGAGCCAGCCTTCCTTATCATTCAAGGGATTCTGAATCTGAAACTTCATTCCTTTCTGGGGATGCGGTATGGGCTATGACTCTACTGTGGTCTACTATATTTCTCAGATCTGGATATTTTCCCTTATGCAAATCAAGGACAATTTTGTTAGCTAAATAGCTAGTTTATTTCTAGGGACACTATGATAAATTGGCTACCACAAAAGATCCATCTGCATAAATCTATTCTGATTAGTGTTTTGGTGCTCCTGTCCATTCTACTAACTGTGTCCACCTTGTCTTTGGCAGTGAAATGTCATTAACGCTCCTCTGATACTCTGGGATTACCTCATCCCCACTGCATTCAAGGAGCGTACATAGACGCGGTTAACACACACAGTCATTTTTGGTCTGCAGAGAACAGCTACCACAATGTTTCCCCAAAAACATCTATGAGGGGTGTCTTCTAGAACTTCATTCAAGGTGACTGAGCCAATCATGCAAATAAATCCACTCTAGCCGTTGGATATTTTCCTCTATAATATACCAGGGCAGTTCTATCATTATACCCTCATTTATTTTTTTAATGTTTTTGTTTATTTTTGGGAGAGGAGAGAGAGAGAGAGAGAGAGAGAGAGAGAGAGAGAGAGAGAGAGAAAGAGAATGAGCAGGGCAGGGGCAGAAGGAGAGGGGGCAGAGGATACAAGGTGAGCTCTGTCCTGACAGCAGAGGGCCCTATATGGGGCTCAACCTCAGAAACCGTGAGATGATGGCCTGAGCTGAAGTCAGAGGCTTAACTGAATGAGCCACCCAGGTGCCCCATATACCTTCACTTAATGAAGGCTACCAAGGAGTCCAGAATGGTAGTCAGGATAAATAAATATTATATTTGAAGTGATTCAATATTATAGTCCTTCTGTCCTACTTTAACATTCTGCTATATGCTACTTAATTTTCTGTCAGTAAAAGAATGAGGGTATTTTGCAATTCTTTCAGTAAGCATAGTACCATATCTTAGGTTACACGTTGTAACTATCTCCTGGAACCTTCTAATATTTGCATCTGTTCATAGTTCTAGAAGTTATGAGAGTTGGAAGGGGGTGGGTATTTAAGACAATCAGCATTTCTCATTAAATCATGAATCTAATAAGAAGTCACATTTTATGGCACTAATATGGACATTCTGTTAGTTGTTAAGTATTTGTCTTTTGATTGTACTCTCAGCAACTGGTTAACTACAGGAGGATTTACAGATACAATAACATCATTCTGTGAAAGGCTCAGACTGACACTCCATTTACCATAGGAGACTCATAAGATTCCACTCTAATTGGTGAAAAACAATTTTCTTCTGTGTCCTCAAGGGTTAGCATTAGCTCAGATCTGTGATCTAACCATTTACAAATGACCGGGAAACTTTCATTCTCCAGTTCAGACTAAACCTGATAAGTAATCGTAGTACAATTTTGCCAAATAGGATGACGATTTATTTTAAGTATCTGTATTCGTAGCACAGGGAACATTTCTAAGAATAAACTACCTTCTGGGGCACCTGGGTGGCTCAGTTGGTTGAGCGTCCGACTTCGGCTCAGGTCATGATCTCACAGTTTGTGAGTTCGAGCCCCGCATCGGGCTCTGTGCTGACGGCTCAGAGCCTGGAGGCTATCTCCCTCTCTCTCTGCTCCTCCCCTGTCACACTCTGTCTGTGTCTCTCTCAAAAATAAATAAACATTTTAAAAAGTTAAAAAAGAAAGAATAAACTACCTTCTATTGATGGGGCATTGAGTCTGTCCAATGACTCAGGTCTGGAAATTGAGGACACAGACTCATGATTGGCTCTTTTAGGTCTTCATATTCCATAATATAAATGATTTTCAATTACAGTGATAAAGAGTTTTTGAGATAAGCCCCTTTATATATTTCCTAGGAACTCTGTGACTTGTGATTAAATGGCCATGGTTAGATGTCTCTGAATGTCCTTTGTCATCTTTGCTTTAATGTTGCTTCTTTGCTATTATAGTACAGATTCTATCATTCCAGTGATATGAGGAACTCATTTCAATACCAGGAACTCTTACCTTCCATCCAACAACTTACAGGAATGTATACTTATGTCATATTTTAACAGATTCTGTATGTTTCTCTTACCAATATACATTTGATGACTTAGGGATAAAAGTTTCCTGAGTCAAATTTACTCGTGAATAAGTCATTCACATGTGAAAAATCCCCTTTAGCAGTGTTACCTATGTATTTGTAAATCTATGTAATTGTTTCCTTCCTGTATGTTGTTGAAAGATTTTAGCAAATATACTTCATTGGATCTAAGCCACCACCAAATCCAGGTTTTAATTAACTAACTACAATTAAGTTTATCCATATCAATAATGACAGCGCTTTATACATTTTTAAGGAAAAAAATGCAACCTTTCTGGTGTAAAGTTGGTGAAAAGGAGATAATAATGAAGACTTTGAAACAGGAAAGAAGGAGATAATAATGGGTACAGGAAATCAACAAGAACAACAAAAATTCTCCCTGTTAAAAGCTGCTGATATTCCATATGTGATATGTAGCTGTCAAAGAATATATGACAATTTTATGTAAATGAAATATAAATCCATTTAGATAGATTGTAGCTTCATATGTTCTCTGGTTCCCAGAAGGTCAGACATCCCAACATGGTAAATGATGGGCATGATGAGAATATGGTAAGTGTAGAAGTTTTGCGATTTCTTGACCTTCTTAAAGTTGATTATTTTCACAATTCTCAAAATAATCATAATATCACTTTAATAGTTATAAACTGATCTGTATAATGAATATCTATTTTATTAACTTGCCTACAAAGGACAGACAATATTGTTTTTCTCCTATCTAGTAAAAATTTGTTAACAATGGGGATATAGAGAAAATAAACATGACTCCAGTACAATATCATGTTTCTGTCTACATACCACAAATTCTGAAGCTGGAAAGAGAAGTGTCCACAGCCATCGAATATCAGCAATTTGGTGTGATTTCTCTCTTCTACCCATTCTCTTTCCTCTCATTCTTACTGTATGGAAAAAAAAAAACTTAAGTGGTGTGATAGTGCAACAATATGTCAGGTATCTTTGATTCAAAGATTAAGAGTAGTTTCTTATGGCCAATATGGAGCAACAGAGACCAGATTTACTTATCCCCCTGAATTTTAAAAATGGACAAAAGATATGAATGAATATCTCTGATGTGATTAGATATTAGCAGTGAAAGACCTTGAACCAAGAGAGAAAGGAAATAGACAAAGTAAGCCTAATGATTGTCCCAACGTTGTGCCTACAGAATGTTTATAGGCCTTAGTATGGGAAGGTGGAATCTGGAAGTCTTTGGAAGTCTACTTGAGGTGAGAAGACAGAGTTGGAAGATCAAGAAAAACAATGCAGGGAGACTCCATAAGGAAGAGTATGGGAAAGGAGAAAACTGCAAAGGAAAATCCTCCAGCACTCTTAAGGGCTCCATCCAAAGTATTCGGTTGAGTATAAATCAGCACATGTGGGTGAGGAAACTACCTAAATCCTGAAAAGAACCTTCTAGAAAGTTGAAAAGGAACATTGCCTGAGATCTACACAGGTCTGAGATTAAGTATGTTCCAATAGCCAGAGAGATTCTTTCAGTTCTTCCACATTACGGAATTTCTGTCTCTTCTGACAAGTCAACAGGATCATTTATTTGGATCAGCCTTTAGTTTAGGTGGCTGTCTTTTGTCATTGAATGTAGCTGCAGAAAGTTAGAAATAATTCCATTCTTTATCCTGTGGATGATAGGTATTTCTATATGACATTTTCTAACTCTATCAATTACTTTTTATAATTAATAAAGGTATATATTTAATTTAAGGTTTCTATTTAAATTTTTAGGTGCCATATGATATACTTTTGATTTGATTTGATTTGATTTGATTTGATTTGATTTTTTAAGGCTTATTTATTTATTTTGAGAGAGAGACAGAGGGAACAAACAGGGGAGGGGCAGAGAGAGAGAGGGAGAGAGAATTCCAAGCAGGCTCTGCACTGTCATCACAGAGCCCGATGCGGGGCTTGAACTCACAAACCATGAATTCATGACCTGAACCGAAACCTAGAGTCACATGCTTAATTGACTGGGCCACCCAGGTGCCCCACTTTTGTTTTTATTTTAGATGGTTTTCTACTATTATGCAGAACTAACTATTTTCTTTGTCATTTACTGTACTGGATATTGTTGGTCTCTCCACTTCATTTTTCATTTCTCCAATTTTTCATCTGTTTTACAATATTTCCTCCACATTAACTGTAATAATATAAAGAATACCTTCAATCCTTTGATTCAGTTTTTATTAGTGACTCTTCTGGGTTTTTTTTTTTGTTGTTATCTTTTTCTTTTCTTTTTTTTTTTTTTTCTAAATGTATTTTTTTTTATTTATTTATTTTTTCTGAAATTTATTGACAAATTGGTTTCCATACAACACCCAGTGCTCATCCCAAAAGGTGCCCTCCTCAATACCCATCACCCACCCTCTCCTCCCTCCCACCCCCCATCAACCCTCAGTTTGTTCTCAGTTTTTAACAGTCTCTTATGCTTTGGCTCTCTCCCATTCTAACCTCTTTTTTTTTTTTTTCCTTCCCCTCCCCCATGGGTTCCTGTTAAGTTTCTCAGGATCCACATAAGAGTGAAACCATATGGTATCTGTCTTTCTCTGTATGGCTTATTTCACTTAGCATCACACTCTCCAGTTCCATCCACGTTGCTACAAAAGGCCATATTTCATTTTTTCTCATTGCCATGTAATATTCCATTGTGTATATAAACCACAATTTCTTTATCCATTCATCAGTTGATGGACATTTAGGCTCTTTCCATAATTTGGCTATTGTTGAGAGTGCTGCTATGAACATTGGGGTACAAGTGGCCCTATGCATCAGTGCTCCTGTATCCCTTGGATAAATTCCTAGCAGTGCTATTGCTGGGTCATAGGGTAGGTCTATTTTTAACTTTCTGAGGAACCTCCACACTGCTTTCCAGAGCGGCTGCACCAATTTGCATTCCCACCAACAGTGCAAGAGGGTTCCCGTTTCTCCACATCCTCTCCAGCATCTATAGTCTCCTGTTTTGTTCATTTTGGCCACTCTGACTGGCGTGAGGTGATACCTGAGTGTGGTTTTGATTTGTATTTCCCTGATAAGGAGCGACGCTGAACATCTTTTCATGTGCCTGTTGGCCATCCGGATGTCTTCTTGAGAGAAGTGTCTATTCATGTTTTCTGCCCATTTCTTCACTGGGTTATTTGTTTTTCGGGTGTGGAGTTTGGTGAGCTCTTTATAGATTTTGGATACTAGCCCTTTGTCTGATATGTCATTTGCGAATATCTTTTCCCATTCCGTTGGTTGCCTTTTAGTTTTGTTGGTTGTTTCCTTTGCTGTGCAGAAGCTTTTTATCTTCATAAGGTCCCAGTAATTCACTTTTGCTTTTAATTCCCTTGCCTTTGGGGATGTGTCGAGTAAGAGATTGCTACGGCTGAGGTCAGAGAGGTATTTTCCTGCTTTCTCCTCTAAGGTTTTGATGGTTTCCTGTCTCACATTTAGGTCCTTTATCCATTTTGAGTTTATTTTTGTGAATGGTGTGAGAAAGTGGTCTAGTTTCAACCTTCTGCATGTTGCTGTCCAGTTCTCCCAGCACCATTTGTTAAAGAGGCTGTCTTTTTTCCATTGGATGTTCTTTCCTGCTTTGTCAAAGATGAGTTGGCCATACGTTTGTGGGTCTAGTTCTGGGGTTTCTATTCTATTCCATTGGTCTATGTGTCTGTTTTGGTGCCAATACCATGCTGTCTTGATGATGACAGCTTTGTAGTAGAGGCTAAAGTCTGGGATTGTGATGCCTCCTGCTTTGGTCTTCTTCTTCAAAATTCCTTTGGCTATTCGGGGCCTTTTGTGGTTCCATATGAATTTTAGGATTGCTTGTTCTAGTTTCGAGAAGAATGCTGGTGCAATTTTGATTGGGATTGCATTGAATGTGTAGATAGCTTTGGGTAGTATTGACATTTTGACAATATTTATTTTTCCAATCCATGAGCAGGGAATGTCTTTCCATTTCTTTAAATCTTCTTCAATTTCCTTCAGAAGCTTTCTATAGTTTTCAGCATACAGATCCTTTACATCTTTGGTTAGATTTATTCCTAGGTATTTTATGCTTCTTGGTGCAATTGTGAATGGGATCAGTTTCTTTATTTGTCTTTCTGTTGCTTCATTGTTAGTGTATAAGAATGCAACTGATTTCTGTACATTGATTTTGTATCCTGCAACTTTGCTGAATTCCTGTATCAGTTCTAGCAGACTTTTGGTGGAGTCTATCGGATTTTCCATGTATAATATCATGTCATCTGCAAAAAGCGAAAGCTTGACTTCATCTTTGCCAATTTGGATGCCTTTGATTTCCTTTTGTTGTCTGATTGCTGATGCTAGAACTTCCAGCACTATGTTAAACAGCAGCGGTGAGAGTGGGCATCCTTGTCGTGTTCCTGATCTCAGGGAAAAAGCTTTCAGTTTTTCCCCGTTGAGGATGATGTTAGCTGTGGGCTTTTCATAAATGGCTTTTATGATCTTTAAGTATGTTCCTTCTATCCCGACTTTCTCAAGGGTTTTTATTAAGAAAGGGTGCTGGATTTTGTCGAAGGCCTTTTCTGCATCGATTGACAGGATCATATGGTTCTTCTCTCTTTTTTTGTTAATGTGATGTATCACGTTGATTGATTTGCGAATGTTGAACCAGCCCTGCATCCCAGGAATGAATCCCACTTGATCATGGTGAATAATTCTTTTTATATGCCGTTGAATTCGATTTGCTAGTATCTTATTGAGAATTTTTGCATCCATATTCATCAGGGATATTGGCCTGTAGTTCTCTTTTTTTACTGGGTCTCTGTCTGGTTTAGGAATCAAAGTAATACTGGCTTCATAGAATGAGTCTGGAAGTTTTCCTTCCCTTTCTATTTCTTGGAATAGCTTGAGAAGGATAGGTATTATCTCTGCTTTAAACGTCTGGTAGAACTCCCCTGGGAAGCCATCTGGTCCTGGACTCTTATTTGTTGGGAGATTTTTGATAACCGATTCAATTTCTTCGCTGGTTATGGGTCTGTTCAAGCTTTCTATTTCCTCCTGATTGAGTTTTGGAAGCGTGTGGGTGTTCAGGAATTCGTCCATTTCTTCCAGGTTGTCCAATTTGTTGGCATATAAGTTTTCATAGTATTCCCTGATAATTGTTTGTATCTCTGAGGGATTGGTTGTAATAATTCCATTTTCATTCATGATTTTATCTATTTGGGTCATCTCCCTTTTCTTTTTGAGAAGCCTGGCTAGAGGTTTGTCAATTTTGTTTATTTTTTCAAAAAACCAACTCTTGGTTTCGTTGATCTGCTCTACAGTTTTTTTAGTTTCTATATTGTTTATTTCTGCTCTGATCTTTATTATTTCTCTTCTTCTGCTGGGCTTAGGCTGCCTTTGCTGTTCTGCTTCTAGTTCCTTTAGGTGTGCTGTTAGATTTTGTATTTGGGATTTTTCTTGTTTCTTGAGATAGGCCTGGATTGCAATGTATTTTCCTCTCAGGACTGCCTTTGCTGCGTCCCAAAGCGTTTGGATTGTTGTATTTTCATTTTCGTTTGTTTCCATATATTTTTTAATTTCTTCTCTAATTGCCTGGTTGACCCACTCATTCGTTAGTAGGGTGTTCTTTAACCTCCATGCTTTTGGAGGTTTTCCAGACTTTTTCCTGTGGTTGATTTCAAGCTTCATGGCATTGTGGTCTGAAAGTAAGCATGGTATAATTTCAATTCTTGTAAACTTATGAAGGGCTGTTTTGTGACCCAGTATATGATCTATCTTGGAGAATGTTCCATGTGCACTCGAGAAGAAAGTATATTCTGTTGCTTTGGGATGCAGAGTTCTAAATATATCTGTCAAGTCCATCTGATCCAATGTCTCATTCAGGGCCCTTGTTTCTTTATTGACCGTGTGTCTAGATGATCTATCCATTTCTGTAAGTGGTGTATTAAAGTCCCCTGCAATTACCACATTCTTATCAATAAGGTTGCTTATGTTTATGAGTAATTGTTTTATATATTTGGGGGCTCCGGTATTCGGTGCATAGACATTGATAATTGTTAGCTCTTCCTGATGGATAGACCCTGTAACTATTATATAATGTCCTTCTTCATCTCTTGTTACAGCCTTTAATTTAAAGTCTAGTTTGTCTGATATAAGTATGGCTACTCCAGCTTTCTTTTGGCTTCCAGTCGCATGATAAATAGTTCTCCATCCCCTCACTCTCAATCTAAAGGTGTCCTCAGGTCTAAAATGAGTCTCTTGTAGACAGCAAATAGATGGGTCTTGTTTTTTTATCCATTCTGATACCCTATGTCTTTTGGTTGGCGCATTTAATCCATTTACATTCAGTGTTATTATAGAAAGATACGGGTTTAGAGTCATTGTGATGTCTGTATGTTTTATGCTTATAGTGATGTCTCTGGGACTTTGTCTCACAGGGTCCCCCTTAGGATCTCTTGTAGGGCTGGTTTAGTGGTGACAAATTCCTTCAGTTTTTGTTTGTTTGGGAAGACCTTTATCTCTCCTTCTATTCTAAATGACAGACTTGCTGGATAAAGGATTCTTGGCTGCATATTTTTTCTGTCTAGCACCCTGAAAATCTCTTGCCAATTCTTTCTGGCCTGCCAAGTTTCAAAAGAGAGATCAGTCACGAGTCTTATAGGTCTCCCTTTATATGTGAGGGCACGTTTACCCCTTGCTGCTTTCAGAATTTTCTCTTTATCCTTGTATTTTGCCAGTTTCACTATGATATGTCGTGCAGAAGATCGATTCAAGTTACGTCTGAAGGGAGTTCTCTGTGCCTCTTGGATTTCAATGCCTTTTTCCTTCCCCAGTTCAGGGAAGTTCTCAGCTATGATTTCTTCAAGTACCCCTTCAGCACCTTTCCCTCTCTCTTCCTCCTCTGGGATACCAATTATGCGTATATTATTTCTTTTTAGTGTATCACTTAATTCTCTAATTTTCCCCTCATACTCCTGGATTTTTTTATCTCTCTTTTTCTCAGCTTCCTCTTTTTCCATAACTTTATCTTCTAGTTCACCTATTCTCTCCTCTGCCTCTTCAAGCCGAGCTGTGGTGGTTTCCATTTTGTTATGCATTTCGTTTAAAGCGTTTTTCAGCTCCTCGTGACTGTTCCTTAGTCCCTTGATCTCTGTAGCAAGAGATTCTCTGCTGTCCTGTATACTGTTTTCAAGCCCAGCAATTAATTTTATGACTATTATTCTAAATTCACTTTCTGTTATATTATTTAAATCCTTTTTGATCAGCTCATTAGCTGTTGTTATTTCCTGGAGATTCTTCTGAGGGGAGTTCTTCCGCTTGGTCATTTTGGATAGTCCCTGGCGTGGTGAGGACCTGCAGGGCACTTCCCCTGTGCTGTGGTGTATAACTGGAGTTGGTTGTCGGGGCCGCAGTCCGACCTGATGTCTGCCCCCAGCCCACCGCTGGGGCCACAGTCAGACTGGTGTGTGCCTTCTCTTCCCCTCTCCTAGGGGCGGGATTCACTGTGGGGTGGTGTGGCTCGTCTGGGCTACTTGCACCCTGCCAGGCTTGTGATGCTGGGGATCTGGCGTATTAGCTGGGGTGGGTAGGCAAGGTGCTCGGGGGCAGGAGGGGCAGGCTTAGATCGCTTCTCCTTAGGTGATCCACTTCAGGAGGGGCCCTGTGGCAGCGGGAGGGAGTCAGATCCGCTGCCGGAGGTTTGGCTCCGCAGAAGGGCAGAGTTGGGTGTTTGCGCGGAGCGAGCAAGTTCCCTGGCAGGAACCGGTTCCCTTTGGGATTTCGGCTGGGGGATGGGCGGGGGAAATGGCGCTGGCGAGCGCCTTTGTTCCCCACCAAACTGAGCTCTGTCGTCAGGGGGCTCAGCAGCTCTCCCTCCCTTTGTCCTCCAGCCTTCCCGCTTTCCGAGCAGAGCTGTTAATTTCTGACCTCCCAGACGCTAAGTCGCGCTTGCTGTCGGAACACAGTCCGTCAGGCCCCTCCGCTTTTGCAAGCCCGACTCGGGGGCTCTGCTTGGCCGGCGAGCCGCCCCTTGCCCCGGCTCCCTCCCGCCAGTCCGTGGAGCGCGCACCGCCTCGCCGCCCTTCCTACCCTCTTCCGTGGGCCTCTCGTCTGCGTTTGGCTCCGGCGACTCTGTTCTGCTAATCCTCTGGCGGTTTTCTGGGTTATTTAGGCAGGTGTAGATGGAATCTAAGTGATCAGCAGGACGTGCGGTGAGCCCAGCGTCCTCCTAAGCCGCCATCTTCTCTTTTCTTTTTTTTTTTAACATTTATTTATTGTTTGAGAGACTTAGAGGCAGAGCATGAGTGGGGGAGGGGCATAGAGAGAGAGAGAGGGAGGGAGACACAGAATCGGAAGCAGCCCCCAGGCACTGAGATGTCAACACAGAGCCTGATGCAGGGCTTGAACTCACCAGCCATGAGTTCATGACCTGAGCCAAAGTCTGATGCTTAACCGACTGAGCCACCCAGACGTCCCTGTTTCTTTTGTTTTCTTTAATTTTTTTTTTAACGTTTATTTATTTTTGAGACAGGGAGAGACAGCATGAACGGGGGAGGGTCAGAGAGAGAGGGAGACAGAGAATCTGAAACAGGCTCCATTCTCTGAGCTGTCAGCACAGAGCCCTACGCAGGGCTCGAACTCACGCACCGCGAGATCATGACTTCAGCCGAAGTCCAACGCCTAACCAACTGAGCCACCCAAGCGCTCCTGTTTCTTTTGTTTTCTAATTACACTGACATCTCTATTTTCATCTCACTCAGCTGCTTCATCATCAAATCTTTCAGATCTTGAACTCATGTTAGCATAAAGTTCTATTTGTTTTTTTTTTTTTTTTATTTTAAGCTCTTATTTAAATACTAGGTTCGGGGCGCCTGGGTGGCTCAGTCGGTTAAGCGTCCGACTTCGGCTCAGGTCACGATCTCACGGTCCTTGAGTTCGAGCCCCGCGTTGGGCTCTGTGCTGACCGCTCAGAGCCTGGAGCCTGTTTCAGATTCTGCGTCTACCTCTCTCTCTGACCCTCCCCCGTTCATGCTCTGTCTCTCTCTCTCTCAAAAATAAATAAACGTTAAAAAAATTTTTTTAAATAAATACTAGGTTCTAATTTTATCCCTGGATGCGTGTCAGAGAATTTTTCTGTTACTTGTCTCTTTAAAACATATATTCTTACCCCTTTTTCAAATTTATCTACTTTTTTTCTGTAATAAGTGTCTATAGTTTACACATTATTTCTTTCCAGTCTATTCATATTAAAATCAAGAATTTTGGTAGAACATGGATAAGCAGATATGCTATTTACTTTAATTTAGTATAAATGCATTAACATTCCCCATGTATAACTACTTTCCTTACCCACCTTCAGAGTGGCACACTTAAAAATTTATTTTTTAATTTTATTTTTGAGAGAGAGAGACATAGTGCGAGTTGGGGAGGGACAGAGAGGAAGGGAAACACAGAATCCCGAGCAGGTTCCAGACTCTGAGCTGTCAGCACAGAGCCTGACACGTGGCTCAAAGCCATGAACCACAAGATCATGACCTGAGCTGAAGTCAGATGTTTAACCAACCGAGCAACCCAGATGTCCCAAGAGCTACACACCTTAAGGAATTGCATTGATTTTTAATTTTTGCATTGCCTGAAAATGAAATTGGGAAGAAATCACAGGGATGTACCTCCTGGTCTTATTTGCAAATAGGGCTCTATTTTCTCTTTAAAAAATATTATTAAATCTCCTATACCAGAGTGATCGACAGGGAAATTTATGTTATTTCCTTAGTTTTTCATTTGCTTTCACAACTCAATGCAGTGCTTTATAAAGGGAAAAAACCACCTTATACCTTTATAAGGTATTAAGGTCTTTCTGCTTTTGTTGACTTTACGTACAAATTTAGTTGATACAACAAAAGGAAGAATTGAAGTCTCAACACTTAAATTTATAAATAAATATGTATCATTTCTAACATTTGGCAATATGGAAAAGTTTAAAATATCTGAAGCCCAATAATGTAGTACAGATTGGAAACACTTGCCTTAAAAAAACCTTAGTAAAAGTGGATAGGTGCATATGATAGTTTATGTGTGAAAATAGAAAGGAATAAATGATATGTTTTTCATTATCTGGAGCCCATGTAAATATAATTAAGCACTTATTTAGACATGAACGTCAAAGCATTTGTGTCTTCCCTTTGGGTTTTAACAGGGAGCTGATGCTGTGAACCATATGTGCATATTTATAAATAGCAAACATTAACTCCCTTGCTTTGCAGAAAGTATCACCATAATGTTAAGTATAATTTTTATTAGTTCAGGCTCATTATCTTAACAATTTCAAAGAACAATATTCTCCATTAGATTCTGTGGTCCTCCACACTGTTCAGACCAAACCCTTAATACACTGGATGAACAATACTACTCCAGATACTTCTGTTTATTTTTCCTATTGAAAATCATACCCTCAGAAATTCCATATGTGGAGGAACATTGTTGAGATTTTAGCCAAGCTACTCTATGGTTTTGCTGCCCCAGCATCCGCTTTGTTTGGCACGTTGCTTAAACTTACATTGGCTTCCTCATGCAAGTACAGGCCCTTGGTAACAGTTTGCATAGTTGCAAGAGAATGTTGGCTCCTGATATAACATCCGCAACAACCCTTGTGATCAACAGTCTTCTCTGCTTCCCAACAACCTTCCCCTTGTGTGTTCCTAGTGACAAGACCCTTGTATGACTTCCCAAAGCTGCTCTTTTGATTTTGATTGATCAATCAGGTCTTCACCAGGAATCCCAAACACTCCACCCACATATCCTAATAAAGGCATGTTCCCAAGGGCTTGCTTCTCTCTCTCTCTCTCTTTACACTGATCTGACCTCCCCTGTGGACCCTCAAGGTATGCTGGGTATCTCCTTCAGGAACAGTGAGTAGTAAATTCTCTATTTCAGTTTCACTTGTGCTCACCATCCTTCACTCTGTGCTCCTCTTAACAAGGGGTTATTTGAGAGATTCAAAACAAACATGCAGTAGTCAAGGAAAAAAAACATTTTTTATTCTCTAGATTTACTAGTAAATTTAGTATATGAGAAACACACATACATATGTGTGTGTGATACATGTTGCAAAGTATGTACATCACTGCAGATCAGTGTCTCTTCATTTTGAAGCCATCCATAACCATGTTTGTTTGTTTGTTTGTTTGTTTGAAATCACCATTCACTTAAAAAGCATTTATTAACCATACAGTGAAATCTTCCAAGATTGAATCTGGAGGAAATGGAAAATTAAAACAGACTGATTACTAGTAACAAAATTGCATAATTTTTCAAAACCTCCCAACAAAAAAAAGTTTAGGACCAGATGGTTTCACAAGTGATTCTACCAAACATTTAAAGAAGACTTAATATCTATGCATCTCAAACTATTTTCAAAAAATTGAAGAAAGATTGATTCCCAACTCATTCTATGAGGCCAGCATTACCCTGATACTAAAAAACAGATAAAGACGCCACAAAAAAAAGAAAGAAAGAAAAAAGAAAGAAAGAAAGAAAGAAAGAAAAAAGAAAAAGAAAGAAAGAAAGAAAGAAAGAAAGAAAGAAAGAAAGAAAGAAGAAAGAAAGAAAGAAAGAAAGAAAATTACAGTCCAATATCCGTGATGAACATAGATGCAAAATCCTCAAGAAAATATTAACAAGCGAATTCAACTCTTTATTTTGGCTCAGGTCATGATCTCACGGTTTGTAGGATCAAGCCCTTCATCAGTCTCTGTGATGACAGTTTCAAGCTTCCTTGGGATCCTAGCTCGCTCTCTCTCTCTCTCTCTGCCCCTTCCCTACTCCCTCTCTCTCTCTCAAAATAAATAAATAAATAAGTTTTAAAAAATTCACCATGATCAAGTGAGACTTATTCCAGGCACATAAGGATGGCTCAGTATGTGCAAATCAATCAACATGATATACCACATGAACAACAACAAAGAAAGCATAAAAATCATGTGATAATCTCAATACAATAGATGCAGAAAAATAATTGGAAAAATTGAATATTCATTTATGATAAAAAATCTCAACAAAGTGGGTACAGAGGGACATAATAAAATCGTATATGACAAACCTACAGCTAACATCATACTCACTGGTGAAAAGCTGAGAACTTGTCCTACAAGATTAGGAACAAGATACGGAAGCCTGTTATCACCACTCTTATTCAACATTGTATTTTAAGTCTTAGCAACAGCAGTTAGGCAAGAAAAAGAAATAAAAAGCATTCAAATTAGAAAGGAAGAAGTAAACCTGTCACTATTTGCAGATGACACAGTACTATACATAAAAAACTCTAAAACTTCTACACAAAAAAGTAAACAAAAGCTATTAGAACTGAAAATTGATTCATTATAGTTGCAGGACACAAATAAAAATACAAAAATTTGTTGCATTTCCATATGCTAATAGCAAACTGTCAGAAAGAGAATTTAAGAAAACAATCCCATTCACAACAATCAAAAACAATAAAATAACTAGTAATAAATTTAAACAAGGAGGTGAAAGACCTGTACTCTGAAAACTAGAAATTCATGTAAGAAATTGAAGATGACATACATAAATGGAAAGATATATGATGTTTTTGTATTGGAAAAATTGACATTGGTAAAATTCCATACTACTTAAAGCAATCTACGGGTTCAATGCAATATCAATCAAAGTACCAGTGGTATTTTCTGAAAAACTAGAACAAATAATCCTAAAATTTGTATGGAATCCCAAAAGACCCCAAATAGCCAAAGCAGTCTTGAGAAAGAAAAATGAAGTTGAATGTATCACACTTCTGATTTCAAACTATACTACAAAGCTAGTAATCAAAACAGTGTGATACTGGCACAAAAATAGACACATAGATTGATGGAACAGAATACAGAGCCCAGAAATAACCCCACAATTATGGTCAATTAATCTATGACAAAGAAGGCAAGATATACAACAGGGAAAACTGGACAGCTACATGCAAAAAAATGAAAGTGGACAACTTTCTCATGCCATATAAAAAAATAAACTCAGTGGATTAAAAACTTAGATGTAACACCTGAAACCATAAAACTTCTAGAAGAAAACATGGCTGGTGAGCTTCCTGCAAAGGTCTTAATGATTTTTTATGGATCTTCTTCCTAGACAAGTACAATAAAAGTGAAAATAAACAAATGAGACTACATCAAACTAAAAAAAACTTCTGCACAGTGAAGGAACCCATCAAAAATATAAAAGGGGAACCTGCTAAATGGAGGAAGATGGTCAGAGATTCTATATCCAACAAGGGGTTAATATCCAAAATATATAATGAACTGAAACAATTCAATATCAAAACAAATAATTACATGGACAAAGATTCTGAGTAGACATTTTCCAAAGAAGAGCTACTGTGGCCAATAGGCACTTTAGAAGACACACAACATCACAATCAGGAAATGCAAATCAAAACCACAGTGAGATGTCACCTCACACTAGTAGGAATGGCTACTATCAAAAAGACAAAAAATAACAAGGGTTGGCAAGTATATGGAGAAAAGAGACTCCTCATGTACTGCTGGTGGGAATGTAAATAGGTACAGCCACTATGGAAAACAGTATAGAGTTTCCTCAGAAAATTAAAACTAGAACTACCATACAATCTAGAAATTCAATTTCTGGATATTTATCTGAAGAAAATGAAAACGCCAATTTGAATAGACATATGAACCCTGATGTTCATCTCAGCATTATTTATAATAGCCAAGATATGGAAACAACATAAATGTCCATGGATAAAGAATATACATGTGGCATATACATACATATTCATATAATGGACCATTACTCAGCCATAAAAAATAATGAAATCTTGCATGCATGATCACATGGATGGACCTAGAGTACATTATGCTAAATGAAATAAATCAGACAGATTAAGGCAAATACCACATGACTTCACTTATTAGTGGAGTCTTAAAGATAATACAAACAAAACAAAAAGCTTTATAGATACAGAGAACAAATAAGTAATTGCTAGAGGGGAGAAGGATGGGGACAGGACAAAATAACTGAAGGGGATTAAGAGGTGCAATTTTCTAGTTATAAAATAAATAAGACATGTGGATATAATATACGGTATAGAAAATATAGTCAATAATATTGTAGCAACTTTGTGTGGTAACTAGACTCATTGGAGTGACCATTTTGCAGTGTGTGTGTGTGTGTGTGTATAATCACTATGTTGTATAAACAAAACTAATACAATAGTGTATGTCAATTATTCCTCACAAAAAAGAGTTGAAGGTAATAAATATAGTATAATAAAATTAATATAAGTTAATTTAGAATATAAGCAGTTATGTGGGTAAGAAAAGAAATGTGTCTGGGGAAAAAGTAATAATTTGTTTTAGAAGCTTACTTATTTAGTTTTGAGAGATAGGGAGAGAGAGCATGAATGTGAGCAGGGTGGTGGGGGAGAGGTAGAGAGAGAGGGAGAGAGAGAGAAAATCTCAAGCAGGCTCCATACCATCAGCATGGGGCTCAAACTCATGAACTGTGAGATCATGACCTGAGCAGAGACCAAGAGTCAGAGGCTTAACCTACTGAACCAACCAGGCTCAAGAGTAATAATCAACCTTAAATGTCCTAATAGATTTGGCATTGTTTGGGTTGTACACAAAAATATAAATAAGATGTGATTAAGTAAGGGGTGAAAAAAAATCAACTCCTGATAACATGTCAACTGACTTGATGCTAATCCTTAGACTTTGGTGTTGTTAGGAGGCAACTGACACTCACAGCTAGGCTTTGGTGTCCACTTAATGAATGTAGATAATCTCACAGAACACTACCATAAGACAAGTTCACAGTGTGCACCATGATGAAGTAAGAACAGACCTGAGGCCAGAGACCAAGCAAAGTCACTGTTCAAACACCACAGATAGCAAACATTTCCCTCTCCTAGATGACTACTGCATCTTTTAAATTAAAACCTCAACCTCACGGGCTCAGTTGGTTAAGCATCTGACCCTGGATTTCGGCTCAGGTCATGATCTCATAGTTTGTGGGGTTTTGAGCCCCATGTTAAACCCTGCACTGGCAGTGCGGAGCCTGCTTGGAACTCTTTCTCTCTCTCTCTCTCTTTCAAAATAAATAAATAAAAGCAACAACACAAACCTTAACCTCATTTTATTTTTGTTATTTTTGTATTAAACGGCTTAAGGCACACAATCTTATCCTTACCCCGAATTACTTTTTATTTTGCACTAGGTAGGCCTCCAAAATTTTATAGCCAGCCCTTTTTGCAGCTATAAAAGCATATGCTATCTGAACCAGCTTTCTGGTGAACGGTGGGGTCTCCATCCTCTCCCATGTTCATTATGTGTCTTAGAAGTTCCAAGAATATGTTCTCCTTCAGTGTTGTTAAAACACAGGAAAAGAACAATATCTTCTTCACATATGATTTCTCTTTTATCAGGAAAAAAGCCTCAATCTTAGAGCTCTCTCAGTTACTCACGGCCCTGCTCCCCGAAGGTGATTCCTGTTCTAGTGAAAAATAGGACAATAGTTTAAGGACTTGGCACTGTTCATTTCTATAGAGGGAGACCCTGAGAGCAAAAAAAAGCAAGGACAATTTATTTCTGGAGACTATCAACAATGCATGCCACAGCTATGAATACCCATTAACTTACGCAGACTAAAATAGCAAGTTGGTTGGCAAAGCTGTTTGCACTTTCTTTCAGTTAAGTTTTCCTTCTTTGCCAATTGTTAACCAGTATCCTTAGACTTAAGTATTTATATATTTTTGAGTCGTTGTTCAACGTCTTCCATAGCAGTTAATAAAAACTTTATACATCAAACTTAGAAATACATCCAATGCATAAAGAATACAACCATCCTAAAAGTGCAGGCTCCTGTAAGTCCACCTTTTAGTTTTTACTACTTTCTAAATATTTTAATTATTCATTATCAAAATACAGCTCTTTTGATTTCATATAAATGAACAAAGGCAAATGAGATCTTTGTTTTTCTTTCTGGTGCCTTTGTCAAACTGAATATATAATGCTCTACTCTAAATTGCAAAATAATAGACGACATTGTGCACTTGGGTATGGCACATTTTGAGACTCAGTGCGGGAAAAGTTCAATGCCTTAATGCCTTAAATAATGGTGAGATACTGCCATCTCCTGTTTACTAAATAAACCGAAATCAGACAGACAGACAGACAGGCACACACACACACATGCACACACACACACACACACACACACACAGATTCAGAGATCAGGTATTTTCATAACAACTCTAGGTTTGTGACTATGTTGACTTCTTTTGAGCTTTTGGCTTTTCAGAACCAGAAATGTGACATTGATTTCAATTAGTAGCTTATTCCTAAGAAGCACATTTCACTGAAAATGATACAAAAATGATGATTATGTGATTTGAGTATTAAGAATTTACTTTTTTGTGTGACGGGAAATGTAAAGATATGAATGTGGCCTTCAAAAATGTTTTGTCTATTTTTGTGTCTTACACAGATATGGGGGCAATTATTCTCAGTGACATTGTTAGCATCACTCTAATGTGATCACCCTTGAGTTTCTGTCACAATTGTTTGAAGTTCTGCCTAGCCTTCCCCGGTTTACAGGATTGCATTACTAGCATCTTCTACAATGTCATAGGCCTTGGACCCAGTAGAGCTTTCGTTGTTTAATACGAATTCTTTGGTGTTTCTTTTCTTCAGAACTCCATAAATTTCCCTACTCTGACAGTTTGTTAGACTACTTATTAATTTTCTTCTCATTCCCAGTCTTTTGTATAGCTTAAAAATGCTTATTTATTAATTTGGGAGAGAGGGAGAGAGCAAGAGAGAACGTGAGTGGGGGGAAGAGCAGAGAGAATGGGAGATAGAGAATCCCAAGCAGGCTCCACCTTGTCAGCACAGAGCTCCACACAGAGCTGGATCTCACGGATATGAGATCGTGACCTGAGCCGAAATCAAGAGTCAGTCGCTTAACGGACTGAGCTACCCAGGTGCCCTCATTTCCCCAGTCTTTGATATCGCCATATATATTAAGTTGGAAAAAAAATCAAGGCCATCTCTCTACTTTATTGGCTGACTCGAATTTCTCCTCCAACTATTTTATATTTTCTGTTGCTCACGTTTATTGAAAAATAGGGCTAAAATATTCTTTCCAGACGATAAAGGAAATGACTTTAAGATTACTAGACAGAATTATTTCTGATAATGACTTAGTGGAAGAAAGTAGTCATTCAAAAAGCCAGAACTAACCAAATAAGACAACTCTTTAAAAGTTAACTTAACGGGGGGTTTGGTTATCAAAAAGAAGAATTTCTAAGATGTCACGGACAACGTCTATTAGTAGAACATGTTAAATGGCAAAAAGTTCTAACACAAGTCCATTTTTTTCCTTAAGCCTTAATTGGGGAAAAAAACATCCTAAAGGTCTTGGATAGATCTAGAATACAAAGAAGCAGCTAGTTTTTGGAAGCCTCAAATATGGATAAAAGGCCTTACAACCTTGCGATTAATCCCCAACACTGTTTCATTACAGTTGATGTGTCCTTATTGAATTGAAGATCTAGGCGACAGGTAAATTTTCCATCTGAAGCACACCTCATGTGTGGTAGGGACTTTCTGCACGGCTGTGAGAAAAACCCCTCCCTTTTACACACAATCTGCTGTTCTCAAGATTTCAAAGGATTTGTCTGTATGGAACCATTAGGGCTTGACTCAAAAACACTTCAAAATTGCTCCTTGTGGCATTATAGGACACATAATTCATGAGTTTTCTCATGAGTTAACAATACAGTAATAAAAATGAACTCTAATTTGATCATTAGCCATACAAAGCCTCATGTTTTCCGTATTGTCACTTGTGCTACTGGGTCAGCCATTATAGATATGGAAGAAGAGCCTTTGAACATACTCCTCCTCTTAAAAATATTTGTTATTCTATCACTAGGATTAAATTTATACTGTTTTCCTTTCAAATTACCACAAATTATGAAATGTAATATTTTATTTTATTGATTTAACCTACCTATGTACAAATTTTTGCAGTTTTTACTGTGATTCAATTCATTTATGTAAACTTTTCTTCTTTTTGTTTAGGTCTTTGCTAATTGTTAAAGAAGTATCCGTGGGTAAGAGTCATGAAGACTTGGCCTGAATCAACTTTCCTCATTTTCCTTCTTAAAACATACTCACTGTTTTATTTTTCTTGCTCTAATTTTATTCCTTTGTTTATTCACCCAATTTTATTCACTCGACCATTTTTATTTTGTTATTTTGGCTTATCTGCCTACATTTCTCCTTTGGCGATTATATTTATTCTTTAATCTTCAACAAAAATATCTATGTATGATGTTGCAGACTCTACCTGTCATGACATTTAATTTCACGGTTATAAGTATTGTTACCATTACGACTTCCACCAGCAACAAGCAAAACCAACCAAGCAACAAACCCAACAGCATCAACATCATCAGAATAAGATAAAGATATATTGTGTCCAAGTTATGGCCCCAACCCAACACATCGTTATTACATATTTCTGCGCCCTCTGCTCCTGCCAATCTGGATTTCCAGGTACTATTTATATTCCAGGTTTTTCACACTTCTCCCTGTACTTAGATGTCACTTTGAATACATTTATCTTCTTGAATCCCAAACCTAATATTCTCTACTTTTCTTTCTTTCTCCTTCTATTCCTTTTGCTTCTTTCTCTTTTTACTCTCATGTCTTTCTTTCTTTTCCTTCCATTTTTCTTTCATGTGTCAGTAAAAATGAGTGATCATTTTACTAGCTATTCTAAGTTTAGAAGGTACAGCAATGATGAAATCAGAGAATGTTTCTACCAGCATGAGTGTGGGGAAGATATAATTTGAAATATACTAATAAATATCATATTTCGATAAATACTATTTGGAAAATAAAGCAGGGTAAGATCTATAAGCATTAAGGAGCAAGGACGTGTTTGCATTTTGTAAAGAGCGATCAAGGGAAAGCAAACTGAGTATGTAGAATGCAGACGTAGGCTGAAAAGAAATGAGTCACATACGACTTAGATATCAGAGCAAGAGAATTTCAAAAAAAGGAAATCTTCAGGGAAGAAAAATCCCTGAAATTTAAAAAAAAATCCAAGTATCTTAAGATACCTTAATTCTTCATTATGTCTATGTTTTTCTCTTATTTGCCCATGACCATATTATTTCAATTCCATTTGATTTCATTGTTTTTGAAATTTATATGACTCATTTGTTATTCATTAATTTTAAAATCGTTGCTGGTGAAATAATTTTTCAATTACCTTATTAATTTTAAATGTTGAAATTTTTGTTGTTATTGCTTTAAAGGTTTTTTTTTAATGTTTGTTTATATTTGAGAGACAGAGAGAGAGAGAGCATGAGTGGGGGAGAGGCAGAGAGAAGCAGACACAGAATCTGAAGCAGGCTCCAGGCTATAAGCTGTCAGCATAGGGTCCAGTGTGGGGCTCAAATTCACAAACTGCGAGATCATGACCTGAGTCGAAGATGGGCGCTTAAGCGACTGAGCCACCCAGACACCCCTGTTGTCATTCTTTTAAATGCATGTAATTGTGTGGCAAAGATGAAGATTCATTGGAGGTTTTGTGGGTTTTTTTTTAACATTTGCAAATACAATTTCCCTGCATCCTCACCTGTAAGTAAGCATTGATATTTTATTTTGTTTTGATTAATTTAATTATTTTTTACATATTAAATATTTATTTATTTATTTATTTATTTATTTATTTATTTATTTATTGAGAGAGACAGAGAGAGTCAGAGCGTGAGCAGGGGAGGGGCAGAGAGAGAAGGAAACAGAATCCAAAGCAGGCTCCAGGCTCTGAGCTGTCAGCACAGAGCCCGATGCAGGACTTGAACCCCCAACCCGCAAGATCATGATCTGAGCCAAAGTCAGCCACTAACCAACTGAGCCACCCAAGCACCCTAGCACTGATATTTTAATATATTAGTCTTGTATAAGAGGATACATTGAAATCTACAAAAAACTACTGAAACTCGTAACTGAATTTATCAAGGTTGTAAAATATAAGATCAATATACAAAAATCAACTGTATTTTACATTAGCAATAAACAAATTTAAAACATACAGATTATAATAGCATAAAAAGTGGATTCATTGGAGTTTTGATGGATTCTATCCTGTCTTCTGCATTTGGGGTGAGAAAAAAAATGGGACTGTGAGCCACTATTATTAATCTGAAATAATTATATTGCTCAGGTGTGGCAGACATAAAAAGTAAAGATACATTATTTAGAATATACGTCGGTGAGTTGTAAAGAAATACTGAAATATACAATGGCTTAAACACACAGTTTTTTCTCCCTTAGGTATGTGTCCAGGAGGCTTGTCCAACGTTGACAAGAGAACCTCCCAGGATCATTCAACCATGATTTTGCTCTCTTGTTGCTCGGCCATATTGAACTGACAGTCCCAATGGTTATCAACTTTTCTCTCACTTTTATAATGGCATTGTAGTCACTGAAGGGAATGGCACCATTTGTCCATTTGAGGCCATGCTTTGAGCTGTGCACATTGCTTCTACTCTAATCCACACGAGATTAGAATCTAGACCTAAGGCAATACCTACATGGGAGGCTGAGAAAGGTCACTTTAGCTAATTGCCCTATGGGCCCATTGGAAACTTACATAAGTGTAGAAAATGGGGTTACCATATACTGGGGTTACCAGCTCCTGTCATAATATAGAACTAGTATGATTTTGTAATAATAATTATTTTCTAATTAATTATAATTATGTTCTAAATCTATATTTAAGATAAGATATTTGTTTAAGACTTTGATTTGAATATCAGAGTTTATGTATTCATAGTTAGAGAATTTAAGCTACAGTAATCTTATTAAAAATGATGTTCATTTCTTCTTTGCTGATGGAAATTTACTTGGTTTTATTTATGTCCTAATATATACCAAATGTCTGTGTATCATACGGGTTTGAATGGAACGTATAGTGTTTCTCTATAGAAAATATAATTCATAGGCAATTATTAAGTACAATATTCAATCCAAATTATTGAATATACTAAATATTAATATTTATGTTTAGAACATATATGGTACTGTATTGGTTGCATATTTTATTCTTTTGAAAATCATTGTATCTTTAAGCTATTAACATGAAAAATTTAATCTTATCCCTATCATTATAAACTAAAAACAAATAAATTGTCATATTTTACTTCATCGACTAATTTGCACAGATATTTGACAAATGTTTTTCAATAACCATTGTTACGATTTTAGCAGTTAAATGAATTTAGATTTCGATCCTGATGTCCAAAAGTTAATATTTTTGCTCAGATCCTTCAAGACATATTTCAGTGTCATAACATGACAGAAAAAAAATCCTATTACTCTCTTTGTTTTGCATGGTAAGAATTCAAACAGAAATTTAAATCTTATATATTATCACATATGCATCTGAAAATAATGAAGGCTAAAGAAGATACAGTACAGAGTATTTACAAAATAGTTCAAAATTATTTATGTAAACACAGTAGTGAGCTTTTTAAGAGGAAACCTTCTACATATAATTAAAGTAACTAATTGTATAATTTGAGTTGCCCAGCGTGTTTTCTGAGTTCTTTATTTCCAGTTAAATACTTCTGAAGTAGGTCATGTGATTTAGTGACCTTTGAAGTAAAATTTTAATATTTGATTTTACAACTTTTCTTTACTTCTCTTTCCTGCACAGCATGTAGTCCTAAAACCCCAGCAGAATTAATTGCCTAATTACAAGGAATAAAAGAATGCCTTTTGAAAGATGTAAAATTTGTATTTCCTACAGTGGAGATTTGACCTGACTGCCTGAACTACACAGTCTGCACCCATGAAAGAAGGAAAATAAGCATCTATTTGGGAACACAATTTTAACCTGATAATAACTGTAACACAAATGTTCCGTAATTTTAGGTCATTTTATATTCTATGAGCTAAGACTGGAACCATTACAGTGGTTAATCCTTACCAGTAACCATTTGTCCTCTTGGAAATAAGCTTCACCTTTAATGTTTTAATTGTTTTCTATGTACAACTTAAATATGCATCAGAAATCAGGCATTAAGAAATTATTAACAGCATCTATAGCACCCCGGAGAAAATTTTCCAGCCACAGAATTTGATAAATTTTATGAACAAGACTTACAAATAAAGTCTATGTAATTTATAATTGGGGGAGATACACATTCCCTCTGATGAACACATATATTTTAATATAGGCTTCATATCTGCTTTATCTGTGGGCTAATCCTATTATCTTCTGATGCCTGTGGGCCCTGGGGATATGCGGTACACTCACGTTAGTTTTATACGGGCACACGCACAAACGACACCAGAAGGTAAAGTGGAAAGGCAAATGTGTGAGACTATTTAAACGAACTCATGTGATACGATAGGAAACCTGAATAAAGGTGGTCACTTTCATCTGGAGCATGCATAGAAGACTTTACAGCAGAAATAAAATGTTAATGATAGTTTAAAAGGGAAAGAAATATTCATGAGTGCAAGTGAATATTCAGTCAAGTTCAAAGAAGATACCAATAAAGCCTGATACGGTAAGAAAAAAAAAATTCTTCATGTGAAACAGATCAAGGTAAATAAAATGAGACAGAATTTTGAGTTTTAATATCTCTCTGAAAGCAGTGTTTAAAGTTAATTTTCCTAAAAATGGTATGAATCTAGAACGTATACGTAGGAGGGGGAAATAAAATTTGAAAAGTAGCGGTTATAGGGACACCTGGGTGGCTCAGTCGGTTAAGCATCCAACTCTTGATTTTGGCTCAGGACATGATCTGAGGGTCAAGGGATTGAGACCTGTTGGATCCGCACTGGACATAGAGCCTTTTTAAAATTCTTTCCCTCTCTCTCTGCCTCTCCTCTGCGCTCTCTCTCTCTCTCAAAGATTAAAAATAAATAAATAAAATCATAAATTAACTTTTTCCCCCTATAATTGCCTTAAGTAATCTCCCAGTTTTTGTGAAAGAGTAGGGAGTTAATTTAAGCATTTTAAGTTGCAAGAGTACTTCTTGTCATAAAGATATAAGAAGTTTATTTTTCCTTTGAATAAAAAAAATAATTTGAATGGTAACCCCAATTACCTAGTGAATTTTGGGTAAACTGCATGTGCTTTCGAGACCTCTTATTTGAGGACTTGTTACCGTTTATCTTGAAAACAATATGGAATACACTGCACCTGCTTAGCTATGTATAAGACAGTTACATTTCTTTCTGATTTTGCAATCCCTTAATTTGTCTGTGATGAACATCACATTCGGATTAATACTTATTCAGTAACAAAATAGTTTTCTTTCTGTTCTAACTCTGTGAAGAGGTTTTCTAAGTTCTGATGGAAGAGGATATTTCTAATTATATTTTTCAAATTATGTATATAATTTCAGATAGTCAAGTGTCAGACCCAACCATTTCTGTAGGCTGACTGCAAAGTTTGCACCTTCAACCATTTTTAATAATATGTAAATACTTGTGAATAAATGGCAATGATTCAGGTAAAATAAAATCCTTTGGCATTGCTATGGTCTCAGTGTTTATGGCCCCACCAAATTCACATGTTTTATTTATTTATTTTTATTTTTTTAAGTTTATTTTTATTTTTGAGAGAGAGACAGAGAGAGCAAGTAGGGGAGGGGCAGAGAGAGAGAGAGAATCTCAAGCAGGCTCCACACTGTCAGCACAGGCCCAATGCGGGGCTTGAACTCACAAACCTTGAGATGAACCAAGAGTTGGATGCCCAACTGACTGAGCCACCCAGGCACCTCTCATATGTCTTAGATTTTAACCCCCAAAGGTGATGGTATTGGTAGGTGGGGTTTTTGGGAAGTGTTTATGCCATGAGGGTGGAGCCCTCATAAATAGGATTAGTGCCCTTATAAAAGAAACTCCAGAGAGATCCCTAGCTCTTTCTGCCATGTGAGGATACAAGGAGAAGTCTGCAACCCAGTAGCAAGCCCTCACCTGACATGCCTGAATCCTGTGAAAAAAAGTTTGTTATTTATAAGCCCCTCAGTGTGGTACTTTGTTATAGCAGCTTGAATGGGCTGAGACAGTAATGATATAACAAATCAGGAGTGAATGATATTTTTGTCCTTCAGTTAGGTAGGTCGAACATAACCATGGGAGGAATTGAACACAAGGTCCAGTGACATTACAAAAAGTGATAGTGGCAGGGAAGAAGGAATCCAAGCACGTTAATTTCATGAGTGCACGAGAGATATTTTAATAAGTAAATTCAGGGAAGAAGGACGGAGGGATCTGAGCTTTAAATTTTGTGCTTGAGGTACTGAGACAAAAATAAATCTTTTCCCTTCTATTGGCATTTAAATAATCACCTAAATTTCAACTGGTATACATATGTCATGTAGAATACCACACCACATGTTACCTATTAAAATATTTGCCCAAACTCTGTTCCTGTATGTGTGCTTTATTCCTAACTCACAATTATAATCCTCCCACACACAGAACCAATAGCTACCAGCAAATTACTTGTCAAATTTGCATTAGAGTTAGGTAGTCTTGAATATACTGACACTTCTAGCAGTGGTTAGAGAAGGTAATAACTAGGTAATACTATTCACAAATTTCAACAGTGAAAATTCCATTTAAGCTGTTTTGTCAGATGAGCAGGATTTTTTCTAGGGAAATGATAGGAAAGAGACCATTGGCCATGGAGACCCCTCCATGAGCCAACGTTGAGGTTTGGAGAAAAGCATTGCGTTTGTAGGAGCTAATGGTAGTATGGAAATGTGGGAGGTCAAACAGCACATGGAAATTTGTAAGAAATTTTCTTACTCAGATAAATATAGCCTTATCTAGTACCTTAAAATCGCGTGCGACTTTGTGAATATTTCTGTAATGGGAAAGAATCAAAGGAGCACTAAAACATAACAGTATATAAGAAATCGTTTAATTAAAAACATTAATGGCGCTGGGCGCCTGGGTGATTCAGTACACCAAGCGTCTGACTCTTGGTTTCCGCTCAGGTCATGATCTCAGGTTTGTATGTTGGAGCCCTCCATTGGCTCTTCAGCATGGAGCCTGCTTGAAATTCTCCCTCTCTCTCTGCCCCTCCCACATTCATTCTCTCTCCCTCTCTCTCAAAAATAAATACAATAAACTTAAAAAAAAACAATAATGGTGTAACCATATAATAGTAACCCAAGTAAAATTCTGTGATTTTGTATCAATTGAATAGAGATCATAAAATTTTTCTTATAATGAATTTCTTCCTGTTATAATTTCCTATACAACATAATTTTGTCCAGTAATCTCATTTACCATGTAACAGTTACTCTGATGCCATTGGGATTCTTTGACCATTTCACAAGTTCTGTGGGGAAAAACAAGTCAGAGTAATTGCCCACTTACTTAATTTTTATCTGACCATTCACCCCTGAGTAACTCCTTTATGCTACGCTAGAGCATGGGTAATAATAAAGAAGATCACTCCAGGAAGATGTCAGGAAACCCCAGTTCTAATGAGGTTGACTAAACCTCTTCAATGTGGATGAAAATAATAATGAAATAGTGATCCAACCATCATATTCTCATTTTCTTATTTCCCTGTTTTCTTCTCCTTTGTTGATAAGTGCTTCATACATTATAATCAAGATACTAAATTATGTATGACATTTTACAAAATGATTAATAAGTAATAATAATCTCTTGAACTTTTGCTATGTAAACAAACCATACCTGGGGGTGAGTGAGAGGGAGCATCCTTCCTAGGGTGAATTAGAGCAATTGCACTTGAACCATTTTTGGGGATCTAACATGATATATTCCACCTTGTGTATTTAAGTCTAGTTTATTTTGTATCCTCATTAGGGAATATGTCACATTAATACTAACCATCTAATCTCTCCCTCAGTTTACGCATCTGAATAATAATGAACTGCCGGAGAATTGGGTTACTTCAAGTAAAATTAACCTGCAAATTTAAACACTTACCAGATTCAAATATGTGGTGATGTAAACCTCAGGTACTTTCTTTACATGGTGACACTGATCAGCACCCCAGGCACAGTAGTTGAGGGGGACATTCTGAATAGCTTTAGCATTCGGTCTGGTTAACCCAACCTGTGAAGTTTAGCATCCTTCTTCTCTCACACGCAATTATAGTTCCTCAGGGATTCCATGAGGAATCAATCCTCAGTCCTTCCTCACTCTCCACATTCCACCACTCCCACCATCATCAAGTGCTACTCCCACAAGGCACGAAACAGGAACATTTGTAAAGCTTAACTCATTTGTGTTGGGGACCACTATTATTTGTTGCCTGATGCCCACTATCAATCATCTAGACCATTGGTTCATGTATTTTATTTGATTGTTTTGGTATTAACTTTTGTCCTCAGTGCTGTCAGGGAAGTAAATCTGAACTCTGTCATTCCATCTTGGCTGGGGGCTAGAGTCATTTGCCATGATTTTCATTGGAACTGTGATGGAAAAATAGATCAGTGTGGGGAAAAGGGAAGTATCAATTAGAATGTGTCTTTCAGTGCATGAACATGGTATATTTCTCTATTCTTTAATTCTTTTTTTAATTTACCACAGAAATGTTTTGTGTTTTTCAAGGTAGAATTAAGGTACATCAACCCTTTAGTTTTATTCATGAGTATTTTATATCTTTGATGCTACATTACACTGGATTTATAAAATAATGTCTTATTATTTATTGCTATAAAAACGCTATTTTTTTAATCTTCTTAACTTGCTATATCCTTTTGTTAATTCTACTTGTTTTTCTTAGGATTCCTTATACAAATTCATTCCTTATTTAAAAATATATAGCTATTGGGGCGCCTGGGTGGCGCAGTCGGTTAAGCGCCGACTTCAGCCAGGTCACGATCTCGCGCTCTGTGAGTTCGAGCCCCGCGTCAGGCTCTGGGCTGATGGCTCAGAGCCTGGAGCCTGTTTCTGATTCTGTGTCTCCCTCTCTCTCTGCCCCTCCCCCGTTCATGCTCTGTCTCACTCTATCCCAAAAATAAATAAACGTTGAAAAAAAAAATTTAAAAATATATAGCTGTGAATGAATGATGATATTTTAGCTCCTTCTTTTCCAATGATTGTGACATTTTTTTTCTTGCTTTGCTTTACTGGCCAGGATTTACAGTATACTACTGGCTAGAAATGGTGATAATGGCTTGGTTTGCCTTTATCCATTTCGTAAGAACAGGGTGTTTAATGATTCAGCATTAACTATAATATAAATAAACTTTTTTTCATTAGCACTTTAAAAAAATTTAATGTGTTTATTTATTTTGAGAAAGAGAGCAAGAGCGAGAGCGAGAGCGAGAGATGGGGGGAGGGGCAGAGAAAGAGGGGGACAAAGAATCCAAAGGGGCTCTGTGCTGACAGCAGAGAGCCTGATATGGAGCCCAAACTCACAAACCATGAGATCATGACTGAAGTCAGATGCTTAACCAGTTGAACCACCCAGGTGCCCCCAGAAGTTTTTATTTTTTTTCTATTTTGATGATGTCCCAATAGTTCTCAAAAAGTTAAAAATAGAACTACCCTACAATCCAGCAACTGCACACTACTGGGTATTTACCCACAGAATACAAAAACACTCCTTTAAAAAGATACGTGCACTCCAATGTGTACAGCAACATCATCTACAATAGCCAAATTATGGGAACAGCCACATGTCGATTGACTGATAAAATGGATAAAGAAGATGTGGTGTGTGTATATATAATGGAATATTACTCAGCCATAAAAAGAATAAAATCTTGCCGTTTTCAGTGTCATGGTTGGAACTAGAGAGTATTATGCTAAGCAAAATAAGTCAGTTAGAAAAAGACAAATACCATATGATTTCGCTCATATGTGGAATTTAAGAAACAAAACAAACAAGCAAAGGGGAAAACAAAAGAGAGGCAGCAAACCAAGAAATAGATGCTTAACTATAGAGAATAAACTGAGAGTTACCAGAGGGGAGGTGGTGGTGGGCGGGAGTGGGTTAAATAGATAATGGGGATTAAAGAATACACTTGTGATAAACACCCACTGTTGTATACAAGTGTTGAATCACTACACTATACACCTGAGACTAATACTACATTGTATGTTAACTTATTGTAACTTGAATAAAAACTTTTTAAATAGTTGTGAATGACCTTTTAACGTGCTTTTCACAATTTTTCTGCTTCTCTTGAGTTTTCTCCTTTATGCTTTTAATGTGGTGAATCCTACTGTTTGCCTTTCTAATTTCAAACCAATGATGCAATGCTTAAATGAGAATCATTTACTCATCAAATATTATTGGTATTGTTCCCTTTTCATTAAAATGTCCTAATATTTACATGAAGATATTTTCACTTATGTTCAAAAATGCATAGAACATTTTTTTCTGTGTGCTTGGTAATATTTTTGTCAGGTTTTATTATAAGGGTTTATCTGGCTTCATAA
Source organism: Prionailurus bengalensis (assembly GCF_016509475.1). NCBI lineage: Eukaryota > Metazoa > Chordata > Mammalia > Carnivora > Felidae > Prionailurus > Prionailurus bengalensis. Next base: position 21,645,345 of record NC_057350.1, on the reverse strand, counting down.
AATGAGTTGGAACTTATTTTCCTTATTGATCTCCTGATATTATATACTCTTTTATTATTTCTTCCTATACTGTTTGATAAACTTTATCAGTAAAGCAAACAAGGCCTGAGGATTTCTTTGAAGAGAAGTTGTTTTGAATTCAAACTCATTTTTTAATAAGTAGAGAACTATTCAAATTTTCTACTTCTTCCTGTGTTAATAGAAGTAAGTAGGAAATTATATAAAGTTTTTCTAAGTCCCATCAATTTTGTTTGAATAATTGCCATTAAGTAGTTTATAGTATTCTGTTATTACTATTTCTATGCCTTTTCACATACTGATATTGTTTCAGTATTTTCTGTTTTTTTTTTCCTTATATCTCTGTTCTGAAGTGTGATCAGTTTTGTTAATCTTTTCCAAAAATTATTTGTTTCTTTTCTGTGTGCTTTCTCTTCCATTGATTTCTACTTTATCTTCTCACTGTGTGATTTTTTTTCTTTACTTTTATTAGTTTCTAAATGTGAAAGCTTAGATTGTTGATAAACATTTCTTCTGTATTTTAATTATTTAAAAATCTAAATTTACATGTAAACATTGCTATGGCTGTCTTCAAATTTTGATATGCCATTTTGTCATTTTCAATCATAATGTTTTCCAATTTCTTTACATTTTATTCTTTACTACCTAAATATGTATTAGCAGTGTGTTGCTTAATTTCTAAATTATGGGAATTTTCAGAAAACTGAAATTGATTTCTTTTTTTTTTTTTTTTTTTTTTTTTTTTTTTTTTTTTTTTTCAACGTTTATTTATTTTTTGGGACAGAGAGAGACAGAGCATGAACGGGGGAGGGGCAGAGAGAGAGGGAGACACAGAATCGGAAACAGGCTCCAGGCTCTGAGCCATCAGCCCAGAGCCCGACGCGGGGCTCGAACTCACGGACCGCGAGATCGTGACCTGGCTGAAGTCGGACGCCTAACCGACTGCGCCACCCAGGCGCCCCTGAAATTGATTTCTATGTTAATACACTAAGATAAACCACATGATTTAATCCTGTGAACTTAATTGTGGCATTTTATGGCTCAAAATGTGGCCTATGCTTGTAATACTGGTGAATATTTGATGTATATCTGAAAAGAACATCCACTAGGCCAGGCTGAGCTGCAGTGTTATTCAAATATGCTAATTTTAATCTTCTTGTTCTATCAATTATTGAGGGTCTAGTGTTTATCCAACTATGATTGTGGATTTATCCAAATTTCTCCCCGTAGTTATGTCCATATTTCTTTTATGTTTTAAGACTTTTGCGACTATGTGCAAGTGGGGTATCACCTAGTTTTCTATCTTTATTACATGAAAGCACTCTTAAAATTTTTGCTATTTTCTTAAGAAATTGGTCCTCCTAAAATGACTTGATAGTAACTCTGTTTTGTCTGATATTAACATGACTTTCTTAAGCTCTTTTTATTTTGTATTTCATTCCAACTTTTTACTTTTCATTTTCAACCTATCTCTATTTGAAACTTTATATACGTAGTGTGTTTTTGCAGTCAATACTCATGTAGGATTAATTCATATGAAACTCCTACCACGTAAGTGAAAATTTCTACTCAAGTAAAATTTTTAATTTCTTCCCCTTTAATATGATATTTGACATGGTACAATTTAAATCAACCGTCTTTTTATTGGTTTTCTATTTACTATATATTTTTTTCTCTCTTTTCCCCTTTTTATGTCTTTTTTCAGTGAACACCATCCACTATTTAGTATTCCATTTTATCTAGGTGTTTGTTGTTGTTGTTGTTATTTATCCCAAGCTTTGGGTGTTGTCCAATGTCTTTTCAGAGATATGTGTGTTATTGTCTTTTATTAAATTTCACAATTGTTAATTATTATTTCTTCAAATGACTATTCTGCTACATTCTCTCTATTCACTTCTTATAGGAGTTGAGTTTTACACATGTTATACTGTTTAAATTGTCCTAAATGTCTTGAGCATTCCTTTTAGTGTAGGTCAGTGTCTATTAACCATTATCTTTTGATATAACACAGCTTTATTTAGGTTCAATGTATCATTGGCTTCAAATATTTTCAAATAAGGTTAAGGTTTTCTTTTTAGCAAGGCTAGGTGTTTGAGGATTAATTAATTTTGTAGATGTCTGTATGTTTTACAGCCCAGATATCAGCTTTTTAATCTTTAGGAAATACTTTGTTCGTTCACAGAAACCCGTGAGATTGTTTTTACTGTGGTGTTCGTTTGGCTTTTGGTCTTCACCTCCTACTTTTCCCAACTTCAAATTATCTCTCCATCCTGCTGCCCTATGCCTTGTCATCTGTGGGGTACCATAATATACTAACAAATGACCATACACCAAATGGTGATGTTCCTGAGGTCTTTTTCCCTGCAACAGTCTTGTCATTGGTGAAGTGTACTCTTGTCTTCTTCATATGCTAAGAGCCTTCAATGTGCTGCTAATACGCACCTAGTTGAGGACTCATGGGATAGGAATGGCACCACTGATGGAGGGACATTGAAACTATATTCTTTCATGGCAAAATATGCTTGGAGATTAAGATTCATCAACAAGTCCAATGTTTTCTTATTCTCTTCTGTGGCAGTTTGTTTCTTCATCATGGCCTTAGAGTTGAAAGAAACCATTGATCTCATTTCTGTTTGGAAGGAGCTTACCTGGTATGTCCCACTTCTTATGAGGAAACAATCATCTCTTAAATCTTTCTATATCCTAACAAAATGTGGAACTGCCTGAATTTAATTTTATATGTAGGAAACGCTTTTGTGCCAGAAAAAAATATAGAAAAATGATTCAGCTACATATGTTCAGTATATTATTAAACACTCTTCTAAATACTATCAATGATCTCTTCACATATGTGTTATTTTCTATACTTGTTGATATAGCAAAAGACTTAAGTGATCTTTTTAGTAGCAAGACAAACAAAATAATCTTTCATCATCAATGTCTCTAATACTTCAGCGAGATAGAATGATATAGGAGAGTCTTCTCTATTTTCCTACTTATAAATTTATCTTTGTATTTGGATTATATATATTTCATGACATTTTTATAAAAATGGAATAGCTTCCTGTAATGGACCTGTAATATGGACCACTTAAAAAAATTGGGGGCTATGGTTTTAAGTTCTAAATCCTAGTCTCTGTCACTAAATAGGTAGAAATATTTTATCCACATATGCCTATGTCTCACGCCCTATACTTTGCTCCTTTTTAACTTCTGCTAGACACTTGTCACCACTTTCTTTGTTTACAATGGTTAAACTTTTGCATAAAAAGCAGTATATTCATTTTTCCTTTTGTGTTCTGTTAGGACAAGTATTTGGATAGAGTAGATATTTTATTTAATATTATATGACCAATTGCAAGAACAATATATTGTATGCATTCATTTCATGGGCAACAAGATTAGTTATAAAATACAGGCTAATTGGGAGGCCTGGGTGTTTCAGTTGGTTAAGCGTCCAACTCTTGATTTGGCTCAGTTCATGATCTCACAGTTGGGGGTTGGAGCTCTGCATTGGGCCCTTTGTCGGGCTCCACGCCAGGGCTGGAGCCTGCTTCAGATTCTCTCCCACTTGCTTTCTACCCCCTACCCCTCAACATCTTCTCTTTGTCAAAAAAAAGTACATATATATATATATACACACACACACACACACACACACACACAGGCTAATTGTACCTTTGGCAATTACAGTCAATAGATATAATAAGATATATATCTAAATATTCAAAATAATTCCTTTGTTATTTTGTATGGAAAATATGCTGTATGGTGGTAGGATTTAACAAACTGGAACCAAAATTATTAGTTCATGAAGCAATAAATCAGGTTTTCTTCAGTGCTGATTGAACAAGTAGAGTAACCTGATCTATTGCCAAGTTAGTAGAAGTTGTTTTGAGAAAAAAAGGTGATGGGTGAAGAAATTATAAACTGTTTTTATTTAAATTTTAAAAACTGTCATAAAAATACATAAATTATGTTTGAAGAACAACCTATATTCTTCAATGGAAATTTATTATAAATACTCCTACTTTACTATAGAAAGCCCAAGGCTGGCTAAAATTTAATTACTTGCTTGCTGAACTCACATAAAATAAGCCAAGAATAATTAAATAAATATCTTAGTATAAAGCTTACTCCATTATTAAATTCTATGATAATTTAGGCTTTTTCTTCCCCTTTAAACTTTTGTGGGATATAGTATCTAGTGAATTCACATAAGAACAAGTTCTCAACATCATCACATGATATATCCCATATATGCTCATCTTGTTTTCCTGTATATTTGACCATGAATTACTAACAACCTCAGCACTTTTAGCAATAAGACGAAATGTGACAGAAGAAGAATGAAGTCTTGAAGGGGGTGATCAGATGCCTTTGAAAAACAGACACTTAAGAGCTTGAGGAAGCCTAAAATGAATGAAGGCTATAAGAAAACTGTCAGTGACAGAAGGCAGACTATTAGATAATGAAAGCTTAGGTTGCTCAGGAAAGAGAATTGGTGAGGCTGCAGGTGACATTCATTCCTGAAAATCGGTGATGTCCTTGAAGACACATTGTGAATGTTTTACCCATGGAGATAGGATGTCTGGCCATGACCATTCTGGTAATTCATCATTATTGCAAGGGCTCTAATCTCAGGGTAACATCAGTGTGGACAACTCAAGCACAAATTAAAAAATGGTTACATGTTCTGGTGTTAGATACCTAGAAAATCCCAGGATCACTTCTAATTCAATAAATAGACGAATTATAATCATTTATTGGGTATGTACTACGTGCAAAATTTCTGTGAGAGGCAGAATGATGTTTCAAGGTGTACTCCCCTTCACACACACAGACAATTTTGCATTTGACAGTGATACAGGGTATGTAGAGCTATCTCTATGGTTTAAATTTGGCACAGACATAACAGATTATTTGAGTTTTAAACTTACTTCCAGAATGTAAATATACTACTAAGGCAGAAATATACAAATGATCTTACATTCCAAATAATCAGATTTTAAACATTACTTCTATTTTTTTGTGCTCTTTTTTTTAATCTTTATCTTTGAGAGAGAGACAGCATGTGAGCAGGGGGAAGAGCAGAGAGAGAGGAAGATACAGAATCTGAAGCAGGCTTCAGGCTCTGAGATGTCAGCACAGAGCCCGACATGGGGCTTGAACTCACAAACTGTGAAATCATGACCTGAGCCAAAGTCAGGCGCTTAACTGACTGAGCCACCCAGGTGCCCCTACTTTTTTGTGCTCTTAAGAAAAAATGATTTTATTTAGAGATATCATACCATGAATTCTTTTTTAAAATATTTGTGGTGTTAAAACATTAGAGAACAAAGCTCTCGTTTATATAAGAAGAGACAACTAATTAACCAGATCCCTTAACAATACATGAGAATCTGTACATAAAATCAACATTGGACAAATATAAGAAGCAGCTTTCAGCAACTTCATTAATTACATCTGCTAAGACTCAATGTCATCTCTAGAGCACTGTTTCTGGAAAATATTTCTTAAAAGCATTATCATTCTAAAGCCTTGAAATATGTATAATTCATGCTACATGTTATATTCAAAATATCTTTCCCAGGAATGGGAAAAGAAGGAAGATAAAGAACAACAAAGGGATGAAGAGAAACTTTGGAGGTAATGAATATGTTTATTACCTGGATTATGGTGATGATGACATGAGTATACATTATTTCCCAAATTGCCAAATTGTGTATGTTAATTGTATGCAGGTTTTTGTATTCCATCTATACTTCAATAAATACTTCCTGAGGCATTAATGCCTATTAAAAATAACAATACATCATTTAAAAAATTTAAGCATGCTTTCACATATGTTGCAAATAGTAATTTAAGCAATGAAGTTTATTTGGAAAGTAAATTTAAAAACTCTAATTTTTAGGGGTGTTTGAGTGGCTCAGTCAGGTAAGCATCCAACTCTTGATTTTGGCTCAGGTCGTGATCTTGGTCATGAGATCAAGGGTCGCATTGGGCTCAGTGATGACAGAGTGGAGCCTGCTTGGGATTCTCTTTTCCCCTCTCTCTGCCCCTCTTCCCATTCTCAAAATAAATAAATAAACTTAAAAGATAATAAAAATAAAATAAAAAGATAAAAACTCTAATTTTACCTTTGCTAAAGACTACCTTCTGTTTATATATGGTCTATGATTACAAAATTTATTTAATAATGAAAATAGAGCTATAAAGGTTTACAACAATTTTACTTAAAAAAAGGCACAGTGAACCTGAAAGTAAACAAATCAATAATTGCCATGAAATAAAGATACTACCATGGACTCTAAATTATAGCCACTGCCATCTTGAAATACATTATAAAATCTTTGGTAGTGTATCTGACCTGCACTTGTGCAACTTGTCCTTTTTAAAGTTTATTTATTTACTTTGAGAGAAAGAGAGCATGAGACAGGGAGGGGTGGAGACAGAGAGAGAGAGAGAGAGAGAGAATCCCACACAGGTCCCATGCTGTCAGCAAGGAGTCCAAAGTGGAGCTTGATCCCAAGAAGCGAGAGATCATGACCAGAGCTCAAATCAAGAGTGAGATACTTAACCACAGACAAGTGGCCCCGTGCAACTTGTCCTTTAAATATGGCTAACTATATTTCCTTAGCTATATTACCTTTATCAAAAGTATGGCTTGAAGATGAGGGCATCACTTAATAAAACATTATTGTGACATTTGCTTGATATTTTAAATATTTATTTGTTTTAACTTGACAGTAAATATGCGGTTTCTGGGTCAAAGGCAGACTGATTATTTACTTTCACAAGATTTATGTTACAGTTCTCCATGCCCTGGTTTCCCCACAAGAGGACCCAGTAAGATTCAAATGTCTTCTGTACGTACATACAAAATGTGGATTTCCCTCACAGTAGAGAAACTATGAAATTATGAATCTCAAAGCTTATAAAGGGCAGCCTGTATAACTCCTCTCTTCCCCTCAGGAGGAGACCTTACCTTACTAAGATAAGCAAATCCTTCTTGTGGATCAGAGGGAAAGATCTCCAAATTCATTACCATTTGGAATGTAAACATGTGGCTCCAGGGAAGATAAAACTATAAACCACCACAGAGAAATACATAATCTCTAACTTCCAAGTTACTTACTCGTCTCTTAACTCTGATTGCTAGTGATTTTTTCTCAGAAAGTATAGATCATGAAGAACCATAAAAATATTCCTGTCACATTTCTCCCTGAGACTGCTTTTACTCAAAAGAGAGTAGCACTGTTCTAAGTTACCCACTCCAGATGAATAGCTAGAAACATAAAATACACAAAACCTCAGTTTTTGACATTGTACAACAGGCAACAGGTAGAGAAGGGAGAAAATATCAGGTGATTCTTACCCAACATCACCCCAGGCTTCTGGAGGTATACAATATAGGGACTGCACTTTGGGAAGGGTGAAAGCCAAACAGGACCCAATGATCTCCCTCAACTGATGAAACAGTTATCACAGTTGGCCAGTTTAAGGTAACTATAATTTGTGGAGTAGCATTTTTTTTGATGAGGCAACTCCCAGGAAGCAATGATAGGTATGTGAGTAAGAGTCCTTTTTGAGTTTTTTAGCTGACCACCTATTTGAGCACGCATTAGATGAAGTCCTGTGAGGCCCAGAAAGAGACTTTCTAGGGAAAGAATAACTGAGGAGCTTAAGTCAAAAAATTCTAAGAAGTCACGCAAAGGCAGCCATATTCAAACACCATTTTAAATATATATAGAACATTTATCAGATTCCCAAATGGCTATACTTAAGAAGTGGGGTTAACTAGGTTTAGAGTAACAGTGGCTCCAAACCTACTCTTAGAGAGCTTAAAAATATGCATTAAAAATATATGCATTTAAAAGTATCAACTGATCTTCAACTAATTTAAATATCAAAATAAATTTCAGCGTTCTTACAAGAATATGACAAAATACAATACTCCACACTGTATAATTTGCAAATCTGATACCCCAAACAAATAACCAAGAAATAAACATGACATATAACTAAGAGGGAAAAAACAATAGAAATAGAAACACAAATGATAATTAAAGAAATCAGCAGACGAATTTGTTAAAATGGTTACAACATGTATGCTACATATACCGACATGTTATTTACTCAACATGGAAAATGAAACATAAATATAAATATAATGAGAGAGCATCTTTTCATGTGTCTGTTGGCCATCTGTATGTCTTTTTTGGAAAAATGTCTATTCGTGTCTTCTGCCCATTTTTTAGCTGGATTCTTTTGGGGTTTGGGGGAGGTTGAGTTTGATAAATTCTTTATATATTTTGAGTACGTACTAACCTTTCATTTGATATATCACTTGCAAATATTCTCTCTCATTCCATAGGTTGACTTTTAGTTTTGTGGATTGTTTCCTTCATTGTACAGAAACTTTTTGTTCTAATGAAGTCCCACTTGTTTATTTTTCCTTATGTTTCCCTTGCTTCAGGAGGCATGTCTAGTAAAAAGTTGCAACAGCTGTTGTAAAAGAGGTTACTGCTTGTGTTCTCCTCTAGGATTTTGATTTCCCACATTTAGATATTTTATTTGATATCCCACATTTAGGTATTTTATCGATTTTGAATTTATATTTGTGTATGGTGTAAGTGGACCAGTTTCATTCTTTTGCATGTTGCTGTCCACTTTTCCCAACACCATTTGTTGAAGAGACTTTTTTCCATTGGATATTCTTTCCTGCTTTGTGGAGGAATAATTGACCATAGTTGTGGGTTCATTTCTGGGTTTTCTATTCTATTCCATTGATCTATGTGTCCATTTTTGTGCCAGTACATCACTCATTATCAGGGAAATACAAATCAAAACTACAATGAGATATCGCCTCACACCTGTCAGAATGGATAGAATGAACAACGCACGGAACAATAGGTGTTGGCACATACGTGGAGGAAGGGGAACCCTCTTCCACTATTTGTAGGAATGCAAACTGGTGCAGCTACTCTGGAAAACAACACTGATGTTCCTCAAAAAGGCAAAAATAGAACTACCCTATGATCCAGCAATTGCACCATTCGGTATTCATCCAAAGGGTACAAAAATACTCATTTGAAAGGATAAATGGACCCCGATGTTTATAGCAGCATTATCAACAATAGCCAAATAATGGAAGGAGCCCAAATGTCCATCAACTGCTAAATGGATACAGAAGAGGTCGTTTCTATGTACAATGGAATATTACTTGGGTATAATAAAGAATGAAATTTTGTCATTTGTGATGACCTGGGTGGAGCTAGAGAGTACTATGCTAAGTGAAATAAGTCAGCCAGGAAAATACAAATATCATATGATTTCACTCATGTGTGGAATTTAAGAAACAAAAAAAGTGAACATAAGGGGAGAAAAAAGAGTGAGGGCGGAGAGGACAAGGATGGTCGTTCTATTCAACATTGTACTGGAAGTTGAAGGTAGGACAATGGAGCAAGAACAAAATGTAAAAGACAAAGAAATTGACAAGACAGAAACTAAACTGCCTTCCCTCGCAGGCAGAATATTATTTACGTTAAAAAAAATCCAATAAACTACAAAAATAGTACTAGAACTGGTAAGCTTAATATTTTGCAGAACACAGCAAGGTCAACAATCCATATCAATTATATTTCTATATTGTAGCAGCAAAGGATTAACATTTTTTTAAAAATGTCAAGTATATTCCATTTAATAGCAGTCAAACCCATGAGATAAATTTCATGAGATGTTCCAACTAAAATATGATCAATTAATAAAGCATTGAGGAGACAAATGAAAACACACAAAGTAGAATGGCAGTTGTCAGGGGCTGGGTGGAAAGAGAAATGTGGAGTTGCTAGTCAACAGGCATAAAGTTTCAGTTACAAAGGAATCAAGCCTTAGTCAGTTCTGGCTGCTAGAACAAAATACCATAGACTAGGTAGCTTACACAACAGAACTTTATTCCTTACTGTTCTGGAGGCTGGTTAAGTCAAAAATAAGGTGCCCTCGGATTCAGTGCCCGGTGAAAACCTTTCTCCTGGTTTGCAGACAGCTGCCTTCTTGTTATGTCCTCACATGTCAGAGAGAGATCATCCCTCTCCTAACTCTTCTTATAAGGGCACTAATCCTCCCAAAGACCCTGTCTACAAATACCATCACGTGGGGGATTAGGGCTTCAACATATGAATTTTAAGGGACACAAACATTCAATCCGTAGAAAATAAGTTCTAGAGATCTACTGTGCATCAGGTACCTACAGTTTCCACTAGTTTCTTGTACGCTTAAATTCTGTTAAAGAAAGAAGGAAGGAAGGGAGAGAAAAAGGCTCCTTTGCTACTAAATTATGTGAACGATGGTTTACTTACACTGAAATCAAAGTTATTAATATTACATATTAGTACAGAATTAAACAAACTTATATTCACACATTTTAGTATTTTTGGAGTAACTTGAATTCGTGGGCCTTTTTTCAACTGCACATTTTATGAAACCTAAATACCAATCTAGTATTTCTAATGAAAATTTACCATCAAAAGTGAGATGTGCTGCAAACGTAATCAGCACAGATTTTGAAGACTATATGAAAAAAACTGAAATACCTTAAGAATTACTTTTCGTGTTGAAATAATGTTTTGTATATATTGTTACACAAAATTTAAACACACACCTATGCACACACATATCCAGAGAAATGCAGATGTCTACTATGTTCATGAATTGGAATACTCACTATTAAGGTTTTGATTCTCCTTAAATTAGTCCCTTGATTCAATATGTACATATATGTCTATTTATTTATTATACATGTATATCTTATTAAACAATATTTGTGTTACTAAGGAAACAACTGAGTATACATATAGAATATACATGTTAACTAATGTAAATCAGATTTAATAAGAAGTAAAAAATTTCTAATGTAAGTATTTATGGGAATGATTATTTTTGCTATTCCCTTCTGCTTTTATTTCTTCCTGCATCCACAAAAATTCAAAGCATTTTGTGTTCCCCACTCCCCTACTCCCAAAGCTATAGTCCTTTTCCTGAATTCTTTAGGGAGACTATAGAACTTCATAAATTGAGAACCTTGTATTGCAAAAATAGTAAATAGATGATAAATTAGATTTTTTCCATGATTTAAAACCAACATAAGCTCAACAAGAACTCTTTAACGAAATGATTAAAAGGAAGACAATTGATGGATGCCTGGGGTGCTCTGGTGATTAGGCATCTGACTCTTGATTTCCACTCAGGTGGTGATCTCAGGATTCACAAGATGGAGCCTGCAACAGGCTCTAAACTGACAGTGTAGAGCCTACTTCAGATTTTCTCTCTCCCTCTCTGTCTATCTCTCCCCCATGCCTGTCTAAATAAATAAGCATTTATAAATAAATAAATAAATAAATAAATGGAAGACCATTGAAACACAATAATACACATCTAAACAACTGCTTCTACATGTAATGGATTTTATAGATTCAGATTAATTCGGTACATTTTGAATTTCTGATTTGCTATGTGCTAGATTGATTAATATTTCCAGATGATTTAAAATGCAAATTAGCGTTGATAATGATCTTAAGAAATGCTTTTTTCTTTATACAACATTAATTAATATGTATGGACATTTCAGTTCCTTTAAGAGAAATTTTGGTATTATCTACTTATTTAAATAAGGTTCTTGTTCAATACTTTATCATTTCAAATACATGGAGGAAAATTCCCGTATGTAGTTCTCCGGGTAGCCTATTTCCACTCACTAGGTCCATGAGGCTGTCAGTGACTAGACAAGTTATTACAATTATCACATAAGTCATGCCTCACACATCTGTATAATTAAATTCAAGTGAAAAGATTTTGTGAACTGTTCTACAACTTGTATTTGATGGATATATATTATTTATATAGTTAAAATTACTCTCTACTAAAGAAATGGCAAGAAACATTTGAAACTTACATTTTTTTCATCCAGTTTTACAATGAATGATATGTATTTTTAGACATTTTCATCAAAGTACTTTTTGAATATGTTATTAGTCTCTCTTATAGAAGTTTACATGTTTAATGTAAAGAAATTAGTAAATATAGCATTATAAATGTGGATCTATTCTTTATTGCGACTCTGCAGAAATATACATTATTTTGCTTATGTATATGTTTCTATTTTATTATTATTATTATTATTATTATTATTTTAAGGTTTATTCAGGTTTCAGAGATGGAAAGAGATAGAGCGTGAGTGGGGGAGGGACAGAGAGAGAGAGAGTGACACAGATCCAAAGCAGGCTCCAGGTTCTAAGCTGTCAGCACAGAAACCGATGTGGGGCTCGAACTCACAGACAGCGAAATCATGACCTGAGCCAAAGTCGGATGCTTAACTGACTGAGACGCCATTATATATGTTTATTTTTAAGATAAAAATATAATTAAAATGGGCAATAAAATATACAAACATAAATATAGAAATCTACATAAAGATAGATTATAAAATTAGCTTACATATATTAGCTCATAATCTAATATTTTTATATGTCTTTAGACTAAAGAACATATTATTTGTTTTTTTCCATGCAGATTAATATTGCATACATTTCTGTGTCTATTAAAATAGAAACATTTTTTATGGTTATTTAGTTTTCTATTACATGAGTTTTCATTAACGATTTATAAAATTCCATACTGTTTATATATAAACATATATAATACTGTTTATATATACATACACACAAATTCTTCATTACTATAAATAATATAGTAATTAATATCTCTGTAGGTAAATTGGTGCATATATTCATAAATACGTTTTAGAATATATATCCAGAAATTTGGTTTCCATTCTAATGATTATCTTAACTACAAGGCATTTTACTATAGCTTTCCAAATATGTTATCCTAACTTCAACCCCCAACAACGGAATTTGAAAAGCTCCAATACCCTATTTCTTTGCAACACTTCATAATCAAGTAACATATTTGATGGATAAATCTAGCAATTGCAAAAAGTAATACTTTCAAGCACATGCCTACGTGAAGTTCGTATTATTTCCACAAATATTGAAATCAACATGCACATAAGTTGGCCTTCTTTATTAAACATGTTACAGCAGTTTATTTGGGGAAAAGGGACAATAAGAATTTATTACTCAGTGATATTACCCTTAAAACAATGTATCATTTTAACTGACTTTTCTACTTTCCTGAGGGTACTGAAGTGTTAAAAACCTTTTTAAAAGAATAGTTTATAGTAAAACAATTTTATTCATATTTAATTGGATATAGAGATATTTTCCTTAAAATAAAATCCAAATATCTAAAATTGGACTAAAATAAAGTAAAAAATATTTCAATGTGCAATGTTCAAAGTGCCTAAATTTCTGAGTATAAGTTAAGAAGCATGTGTGTGTGTGTGTATAAATATATATATATATAATCTGAAAAATATAATTTTATGTTATAAATAGTTTCTTATACTCTACATAGGCAGGAAACATAAAATTGAAAATTGGAAAAAATATTACAGAAAAAGTCAAAATTTTAAAAAATGGAATATCAATGCCAACATAAAACAATACTAAACTTGTTTTTGCAAATAATTTTATTCTTTACAACTAAAATTTTGAAAGAATTGAAATTGTGAATCTTTTCTATAAAATAGGAAAGGATATACTACCACCTAGTGGATAATGCATTTGCTTAAGGGTAATATTTCACCTACAAGAATTCTTACAAACCATAGATCAAGGGACACTGATGGCTAAACATTGTACAATCAAACAACTTAGTAAACGATCGTCAAAAATCACTTGATTTAAAAAAAAATATTCCCCATTTTTCACTTTATTTCTTTCACCTTCTAAGTTTTAGCCATTTTGTAACAGGAATATAGACAGTAATAGGTAGATATAGTTATACAAAATAAAATATATCAATATCTGAATATCTTAAGAATCCAGTGAAGATGAAAACTATAGTGACCAATTTTTAGAGACCATTAAATACACAAATGCTACATTTAGACTACATATTACTTTGAGTCAGGAAATACATTGACATTTTTCACAATTTAGTGGAAATTGGTAACAGCTATATTGCAATAATAAATACTCAAAATGAACACTGAAGATTCAGTTAATCCTTTAAGTGAGAATATTTTGAAGATCATTAAGGATAACATGTACGGGAAAGAAAGAAACTAATAGGAATGTGTTTTCAGGGAATTTATAACTGTATTGTGTTCAATAAATTATGGGTCCTTTTCACCTCTTCTCTTTTGCCCTTGAATATGTACATTTGTTTGTGTGTACATGTTCACTTTGTTTGAATTATTTGACAATGAATTTAATTTTGCATAGTTTTCTTATTATAGAATATCTTCAACTTAAAATTTCTAAGCCATATACATAAGTACTGTGTAGAGTGATTGTCCTTTCTAAAATTGAATTCATGATCAAATCATTTAATTAAATTATTAATTTAACTAAATAATTAAAATACATACTATTATTTAATCATGGGTTCCATTCAGTTATTTATGATTATTAAATTTGAATCATAGGGGTGCTGGGTGGCTCAGTTGGTTAAGCGTCCGGCTTCAGTTTGTGAGTTCCAGCCGCGCATCGGACTCTGTGCTGATGTCTCAGAGCCTGGAGCCTGCTTCGGATTCTGTGTCTCCTTCTCTCTCTGCCCCTCCCCCAACCTGTGCTCCGTCTCTCTCTTTCTCTCAAAAATAAATAAAAGTAAAAAAGAAAATTAAATAAATAAATTTGAATCATATAATACTGCAGGCAAGAAATAAGGTGTTTTGATATAGATCCTCTATACAAAAATTATCAAAAATCAATATCCTGCTACAAAACCCCTGGAAAACAGAATTCTTTGTTCTTTAGAAAATTATGGCTTTAAATTAGTTATAGGGTATTAGTATAAGAAAACAAGAAGTCAAAGATACATCTATTCATTTATTCATTAATTTACCAGTTATATAATTCTAAGGCCATTCTACAGGCCATCCAGTGAGCTAGGAGCTGGAGACACAGAAATGAAGAGTTAAATTTAACTGGCATCGTCTCTGCTTTCACGGAATTATTTCTTTTTGGAACACCTAGTCACACAGAAGAAAAATGTAACATAAAAATGGAAAGACTTGGACTTTGGAAAAGAAACAATCATGAAATTGCCAGGCAACATGGATTCCAGCTACAGAGAAAGCAGGCAAGTTCAAAAAACAGGTTTTGTCATGCTTCAAATGGCAGAGAAGAGAAAACTGTAAAGAGAGAAGGGGGGCATAGGTGAGTGAGGAAATGTCAGGAGGTAGGAACTTAATGAGGAGGAAGAAGCAAGGGCCAGAGTATGCAGGGCCATGCAGGGCAGACAGAAAAAGTTTAAATGTATTTGAAGGCTTAAAAAAAAATCTCTGCATTCATAAATGGTGGCGAAATAAAATTTAAAAAGAATAGACATACAGAAAGAGGAACATATTTTCTTGAGAAGAAGGAAAAAAAAAAACCAAATTCAGTTTACCTTCAGGATGAAGGTACCTCTAGGCATCACATTAAGTGAAAGGAAAATGAGTGGAAAGAATACCAGATGATTTCACTTCAGCAGCTGTAGTAGCCAAATAAAAAGACCTTTTTATCTGTTACAATGTCACTCTAACAGGAGTTAGGAAGTTATCTACAACATGGAAACACCATCTGTAATAATCTCAAAGCATCATTCTACAGACTACTTACTGTGTTATCTTCCAGGATAAATGTTAATTCCATTCGTGTATTTCCAAATTGTACTCAAATTTAGAAACAGAATATTTACATAATAGCCATCCTTTTCTACTCACTACCTCCTCAAATTGTAACCACTATCAGGACTTCTAATATCATACATTAGTTTTTCCTGGTAAATGGAATCATTATAACACTTTTACTTTTGCGTCAGGCTTCTTTTGCTCTATGATTTTACTCGTGACTTAGTAGCGCTCATCACTGTATGGAATGTTACTGTATGGATATATAAAAATTGGCTATTCCACGATAGAATGTTGTGTTATTTTCAGATTTTTATTATTATGAATGTTGTTGCTGAGAACCATCATTGCTGATGTCTTCTGGTGATGATGTGTTGGTGTTCTGGCATATACATAAGTAGGAAAGGAATTGTAAGGTAAAATAGTGTTCCGTATCAGCAGACATGGCCAGTTTTTCAGTCATCCGACTCATGACTTTTCTTTTCAATTTTTACAATGGCCTTATTCACGTAATTAATACACCTAAAACCACAAATATCCAGTTTATGCAGCTTGATGAGCTTGGGCCTAAACAAACACCCATGAAACCATCAAAATAATCAAGATAATAGACCCATTTATTACGGAAAAAAGTTTTCTTGTGTCTTTGTTTGTTTTTGCTCTGTTTTTTTTTTGTTTTCTCGTGTGTGTATGTGCATGTGTGTGTGTTGGTGGGGGGTCAAGAACACAACATAAGATCCACCCTCTCAATCACTATTTAAGCGCGTGATATAGTAACACTGACTATAGGTATTCTGCTGTACAGCAGACGTTTAGAACTAATTCATGTTGCACAGCTGAAACTTTATACTGATTGAAAAATAACTCCGCATTTCCTCCTCCCTTCCAGCTTCTGGTAACCACCGTTTTATTCTTTTCTATGAGTCTGACTATTTTAGGTACCATATGTAATTGGAAGCATGCAGTAGCAGGCTCCAGACTCTGAGCTGTCAGCACCGAGACTGACGGGGGTTCAAACTCACAAACAGTGAGATCATGACCTGAGCCGAAATTGGATGCTTAACCGGCTGAGCCACCCCGGTACCCCAGGTTTTGTCACTTTCTTATTAGATTGCATGCCTTCCTTATTGATCTTTTATACTTTCATATATAAATATATATCTAAACATCTGGAAAGATTATATATATATTATATATATATTATATATATATTATATATTATATATATTATATTATATTATATATATTATATTATATATATATTATATATGTTATATTGTTATTTATATTGTTTTTATTTAAATTGTCACAAGCCTTTTGTTTTATATGCATATATTTATATGCATAGATATATATCTATATGCATAGATATATAAATATATATCTAAACATCTGGAAAGATTATATATATTATATATAATATATTAGATTATATATATTATATATATAATATATAATATATATATATTATATATATTATATATATATTATATATTATATATATATGTTATATTGTTATTTATATTGTTTTTATTTAAATTGTCACAAGCCTTTTGTTTTATATGCATTGATACTATCTTGACCAACTTTTTATATTTTCTTTTTACCTTCTGGTTGGCATTTTTTTTTTTTTTTGACCAAGAGTTTTATTGTTTTACTTTCAGGTTAAGATCTGAAATTCATCCAAAATTGATTCTGGTATATAATTGTAGAATGAGGTTGTGATTAATATTTTTCAATATTATATAATATTGAAATAATATCAATATTATATAATATGGAAATATTATATTATTATATGGAAATATGAAATATTATATCATATGGAAATATTATCAATATTTCCAATATGGCAATAGTACTTTTGCCATAAATTGGGTAAACACAAATTTTTGGGTTCCTTCTTATATCTCTATTAGTTCTCTTGTGAACTTTTTCTCTTGTCTTTCCTTGTTAGTGCTAGACAATA
Source organism: Prionailurus bengalensis (assembly GCF_016509475.1). Classification (NCBI taxonomy): domain Eukaryota; kingdom Metazoa; phylum Chordata; class Mammalia; order Carnivora; family Felidae; genus Prionailurus; species Prionailurus bengalensis. Next base: position 21,627,619 of record NC_057350.1, on the reverse strand, counting down.
GAAATGTGATAGCACTAATGTAATTATTCCGGATTTTCCACAGATTATACTATTTGTTACTCTGTATTCTCCAATTTTGTTTCCCTTATTATATAAAATTCACTCTCTAGTATTGATTCTTCATTTCCATATAAAGTTTATCATTTCTTCTTTAAATTTTATAATTAGAATTTGTTGATATGTTCGCTGGGACCACATCAAACATACAAAATTATGTATAATGTATATATTTTTTTACAGTATTTGATTAATCCATAAACAAAGTATGTTTGAATTTTGTTCACAATTTATATAATGATTCTCAGTATTGTATTTAAATATAGTATATAAAGTTCTTAGATATTTACATTTATATTTGATAAAAAAATTAAAGGTTAATGCTATTGCAAATTATATTGTTTTAGTCACTTCATTTTCTAATTGTTATTGCTAAGATGTGGAAATCAGTTTTTTGTTTTTAATTCAGTTTTAGCCAACCAACGTTGTTGATTCCCTTATTAATTCTAATAGTATATCTGTAGTTTCTTTGTTCTTTTCTTTTTTTTTTAAGTACGCTTCACACCCAGCATGGAGCACAATGCCAGGCTTGAACTCAGGACCCTGAATTCTGAGCTGGGATCAAGAGTTGGATGCTTAATAAATTGAGCCACCCAGGCGTCCCCAGTTTCTTTGTTCTATATGCAGTTATGTCGTCTGGAAATAATGTTAGTTTCATTGCTTATTTTCTGATCCTTTTAACTTTTATTTCATTTGTATTTTCTTTATTGTACTGAACGAAGTTCTAATTTGTATATAGAAGTATATACAAAAACATAGTAGTTACCAAAGTCAAGAGAAATGTAGACAGCCATGTAAACATAAATCAAGGAGTATATAATAGTAGAGTATTCAATCAGAAATATATTGATTTAAGGGGTCAGTTCTCAGAAATGAGAAATTTTGTATCAGTTGCACAAAATAAACTTCTCATCGTTTTCCTTCATCTATACCTCAGTGATATACATGTTAGCATTCTGCCTTTCACTAGCTTTATTAATATGGCAATTGTAGAAGATAAGTATTCTGATAAATGCTTTGTCACTACCGACGTAGGGAATCCCCAAGACCACCATTAGGATCGATAATTTGCTAGAAAGACTCGGAGAACTCAGAAGCTGCTATCCTCATGGTGACTGTGTATTACAGTGAGAGGATACATTTCAAAGCAGAAAAGGGAAAAGGTGAAGTGCATGAAGAATGTCTAGGAGTAACCAGGTGTAAGATCCAGGTGTCTGCTGTCTGTGGAATCTCATAGAATATGCTTGCTTCTTCCAAGAATGAAGGGCTGCTAACCATCGAGGCTCACCTGGACCCTAGCAAGGATGTTAATTTAAAGTCACATAAACGTGTAGTATGTGCGAGACTAACCTCAGATATTCGGATTCCAGACCCCCAGAGGAAAGCAGGTGTTCACAATAAATAACACCGTTAGCATAAACTGTCTGGTCACGTCAGTACAGTGTGACCCAAGGCTTCCGCTGTATGAAAACACTCTTATGAGATTATTTCTAACTTTATACTTATTTCCTAAGAGTTGCCAAAACATCAGTCCTGAAAAGAAGGCTTTCTTATAAAAGTATAGCTTTTGACAAGCCAGTTTGGTTATTTATTGCATGAGATACTGAATAATGACAAGAAATGATATACAGCAGTATACAATAACACGGATGAATCTTAAAAGCATTATTGTTGAGCGAGAACAACTATGAGTGAATATACACACTTGTATCATAAATGAATTTCAAAAATAGGAATAAGGACCTATGGTAGTAGAAATCTAGATTATGTAACAGTGAGTCGAATAAGACACGGTGAGTACTATTGAGGTTCTGATAATATTAATGTTTATCTCTTGATCTGAGTGTTTATCACATACTGTGTGTTTACTTTTTGATAATGCATCCAGCATATATAAATTATATGCATACAATTTTCTATGTGTTTGACGTGAATGATAATCTTACTGTAAATGAATATAAATTATTTTATGTATTTTTTCAATTTATTTTTTGAGAGAGAAAGAGAGAGAGAGCTACAGAGAGAGCATGGCGGAGGGGCAGGGAGAGGGGGAGAAAGAGAATCCCAAGCAGGCTCCACACTGTCAGCACAGAGCGGGACATGGGGCTCAGTCTCACAAACCGTGAGATCATGACCTGAGCTGAAATCAAGAGTCCGATGTTCAACCGACTGAGCCACCCAGGTGCCCTGAAGATAAATTATTTTGAAATAAAAACATCATTGTGATGTTTGCAATGTCATTTCTTAGTCATAAAATAATTTTAAATAAAATATATGTTTTATATAATTATTGTGGATTAATACCCTAATATTTTCTTCATTTCTCTAATTCATTCTTCTATATTTTTTGATCATCCCTCAACATAATACTTTTTAGATCATTTTATAGCTAATACATTCCAGCTCAATTTTGCAAATATAAAATTTGGAAATATAACGTCATATATTCAGACCCAAAGTATCATGGATCAAATGGAATGTAGTAGAAATCAGGTTTCAAATGAACAAAAAAAAATTAAGTAGGATTCATAATTTTGGAGGTACTAAATTAGAAGAATAAAATTTGAAATCCTATATATACAATGGAATACTAATTGGCAATGAGAAAAAATGAAATATGGCCTTTTGTAGCAACGTGGATGGAACTGGAGAGAGTTATGCTAAGTGAAATAAGTCATACAGAGAAAGACAGATACCATATGTTTTCACTCTTATGTGGATCCTGAGAAACTTAACCGAATACCATAGGTGAGGGAAAGGGAAAAAAAATTACAGAGAGGGAAGGAGGCAAACTATAAGAGACTCTTAAAAACTAAGAATAAACTGAGGGTTGATAGGGGGTGGGAGGGAGAGGAAAGTGGGTGATGGGCATTGAGGAGGGCACCTGTTGGGATGAGCACTGGGTGTTGTATGGAAACCAATTTGACAATAAATTTCATATTGAAAAAAAAAAGAATCAAACTCAAATGTATTTCTATACAGTTATTAGGAGCAGAGGTGGGATAGATGAACCCTGCCAGTAATTTAACGCCTGTAGGTATAGCACTCAGCCGAGGGTACTTTAATTGGTGAATAAATACCTCAGCTTTCTCTATGCTCTGGGCTCCATGCTGTCTCCCAGAGGTTCTCACTGGGATAAAGGCCCAGTTAGCAACAGTAGTAATGCTCATCAATGCCTTTTTATTGGTCTTTTGCCTTTCTCTCTCTCACTTCCCCATTCTCCTATCATTCCCCTATATTATCCTGGATGCACCTCTCAATTAAGCTTCACACATGATAAATTTTCTATCAACTAATGTTTCTAAGCAGGACCTAAAAAATATGCTAAAGCTGAAAACAGAACTGTGCTCATATAACAAATCTTCCTAGCATATTAACAAGATTGTTGAAGTTTGGATATAATTCTAAAGAAGATTTCTGAGACACATTCTGGCTCTATCCAGTTAAAGCTTTAGCATAATCTCCTTGTAAATATACAAGACCATCAATTAGGGTAAAAAAAAAAGGCAAACTCTACAATTTTTATTTTTCAATATAAAATCATATTTTTATGAGATATATAGAATGCGTGTGTTTTCTTTTAGTTATAATAGAAAATACTTAATTTTTATTAAACTATCATTTTTCTTTGTGGTGTTTTTATAATATATATTTTTTCCTTCCCTTTTTTCCTTTTCTCTTTGATTATTTGTGCCTTTAACTGTGAGAAAGTCTGTAGTTTTTACAAAAATTGTGCTGTTTTTATAAGGCTCCCCAAATGATTTCAGAATGAGTTGGAACATAAATAAAAAAAATAGTAACACTAGAAATAGGAACATAAACAGTATTACACTACATGATTTTGCTAGCAATTATTTCCTGTCAAGGACCCAAGATATCATCTAGTTTGTAACTCTGTCAGTGTATAAAATGTTCTGCAACCAATTTTTCCAAACAATATTTATTCCTCTTGTGGAGGAAAAAAAATTGGTAGAAGTTGGCCATCGGCAACTCCAAAGCACCTAGAGAATGACTAGAGCAGAGATGGGAACAACATTTCAAATAAAGCATCTATACTGAACAACTAACTTTTATATATACATATCAATGATTTCTAAGTTACATTGAATAACTTAGAGGTAACTTACTTCAGTTCTTCTTAATTCAACTACATGGTCAACTAGAGAAAGAACTCCTAACATTACCCAATGAGAGTAAAAAACAAACAAACAAACAAACAACAATAGTCTCAAAAATGCATAAAGACCCAGGCATTTTAATATCTGCAAAAAAAAATTAGAATCACTGCTGGTCACTTAGTTTTTCTTTCCCCTCTACCTTCACTTCCTGCCTTCACATACAATCATTTTTTAAAAATGCATAAGCAAGGAGCATTCAAGACTATTGCTTCAGAGCAGGACTTAATTCAGAGGTCTGAACATATTTTTCTTGGTTTATTTTTTTCTTATGTCCTAGTTGGAGTTGTTAATTACAGTATACCATTACTATAGACTGACTACTATATGTGATTTAGAAATTCACATTTCTACATTAGTTGAGGGGCAGTTGAAACAAAATTGATATTATGGAGAAATATAGGAACAACTCTAGAAAAAGCAGAAAAAAGTTGTCCAATTTAGAATTTCTCTTTTTCAGTACAATTATAGAATCATTCACTTCCAGTTAGTGCAAATATATTACTCAGAACCATCTGTCATTCAGGTTGGTTTTGTTTTTCCTTTCATTTCTAGTCAATGGAGGAAACCTTGAGAGAATAAGCTTTGAACTGAGAGATAACTTACAGTGGTAGAGAAGAAGCAACATAAGGAGTTCAGGGACATGTTCATAGAACTTTAGTACATTCTCAGAGTTTGCTACATCCAAACTATACCCAATTCATAGCACAATACTGATGGGGGTAAGTCCTACTTTGTGATGAGGAAGTTTAGAAAGCATCAGCCTCCTTATGAATGAATACCATGCATGCCAAATCATCCAAAGTCTCGCAACCAGATGTTCAGTCTCAACTGAAGCCCTATGGCATTAAACAACTTTCTCTCAAGTTATTATCTGAGGTTACTTTGGCTTTGATCCAAAATATCCTACTGGCAATTGCTTAACCTCCATAGAAGACCTGGATATGTCACATATGCTTAAGTTACTCTATTAAGTGAAAGGTAAAACATGGCAGAGAAGGTAAATAACAAAGGATCTTTGTGAAATACACCAATACTTTTTCAATTCGTCCAATCAAAAGAAACTTCTGGGAAAAATATATATTCTCAGGTTCACAGTGAAATATTCTGATTTAGAATTTCTGTGGTAAAAATAAGATAATAGAAATATTTTCAAAGAGCCATATGTAATGATTGTGATCACTTTGGGAAGACCAAAAGACCATCTGCAAATAATTGCTTATTAAGTTTGTCTTACTATCGAGTATATTAATCATAATTGTGCCAATCCAGGTTCAGGTGATTAAATGCTCCCAGTTAGGTGTACCACAGCAGGATGTTGCTAGCCCCACTGAATTCTGGGAGCTCATTTCAATTGGTTCTTTTCCAAACTATACTCCCACAGATTCTCTTTCCTACAAAACCTAACCCAAAGGGCATACTAGACATGAAAACACATGATTCTTCCACATTCAATATGGCATGTGTATGTGTATATGTGTGTGTGTATGCATGTGTGTGTGTTTAAATATGCTAAGGTTCTCTATAGTGTACTTCTGTTTCCAAGTTCAGTGAACTTTCTTGTGGATTAACTTGATGTTTCAGCAGTATTTGATACATTTATGTAGAGCAATAAACACTAAACAATTTTTCATTGTTTTAATGCTAACATCTAAACCCACTGTAGTAGTTACATCTCCAAGTATCTATGTAATATGGCTATGTCTATCAATCTACTATCACTCTAACCAAAGTCATTATCATCTCTTCCTTCCAAAGTGATGTATTTGCTTCCCTCTTGCCCATCTGTGAGATATATAGATGTAGCCAGAATCTTCCTTTACAAATCAATAACGAGAACATTAGGAGTGTCTGAGTGGCTCAGTAGGTTAAGTGGCTGCCTCTTGGTTTCAGCTCAAATCAAGATCTCACGGTTCATGGGTTCGAGCTCCGTGATGGGCTCTGAGCTGACACCTCTGAGTCTGGAGCCTTCTTCGCATTCTGTGTCTCACTTTTTTTCTGCCTGTCCTTGGTTTCTCTCTTTCTCTCTTTCAAAAAATAAATATGTAAACATAATAAAAATTTTAACAACTAATGATAATATTTTTTGTTTTTGTACAAACCTCCCATGGATGCTCATCGCCCCTGGAATAATCTCCAAACTCCTTAGCAAAAGCTTGAAGTGGACCTCCAGTTTAGCCCCTGTCTCTCTTTCAGCCTGTCACTCATCACTCTCCCTCTTGATCAGTCATTGTATATACCATGCTTTCCCTTAAACAAGGATACAGACATGTTGCTCCAACTGGTTAGATTAGTCTCTTTGTGTTTTCCTCCCACTACATTTATTTGAACGACTTTCTACTTGAGATCCTCTAAAATACATGTGTCAAGAAGAGGACTATGCTATAATACCGATCACACTTGAAAAGACTTATTCAGTGCCAGAAGTTCCATGAGATAAGAGAACTCACTTGCTCACCAGCACCTGGATAATTAGCTGCACAAATTGGGTGCCAATATGTTTGTGTCGAATATCTTTTTTTTCCTAATATCTTATTTGCATTATTTTTCATCCAGTTATTACAGCTCTACATCTAAATGTATTATAAATGTGTTAACACATAAACATTCAGGTATTTCCTCACTGGCCAACTCACTTTAGAATTTTAAGACTTGAATTCTGATCTATCATGAGTTAATTGGAGAGTTTTCCTTCTTATTCTCTATTTAATGTTTGAGAAATATTTTTTATTAAATTTTTTTCATGTTTATTTATTTCTGAGACAGAGAGAGACAGACCATGAATGGGGGAGGGTCAGAGAGAGAGGGAGACACAGAATCCGAAGCAGGCTCCAGGCTCTGAGCTGGCAACACAGAGCCCGACGCGGGGCTCGAACTCACGGACCGTGAGGTCATGACCTGAGCCGAAGTCGGATGCTTGACTGAGCCACCCAGGCGCCCCTAATGTTTGAGAAATATTGATGTGTTCCCTACATGATTTAATATGCTGGTTGGCATTAAATAATTACTTAAACTACAGATACAATCAATGTCAGGGAACTTACAGCAGTTCGGTTACACATTTTCCCAAGTACAACCGAGAGCTATTAAAATTCTCTAATAAACATTCAGAAAACCAGCCTATGCACACAAATAAGAGACAGCCCAAAATAAGACTAATACCATAAGCCCAGTGAGTCTCATTTCTTTTGCTCTAATGAGGATTGTGCGGTGAAGATACAAAATACTCATTCCCATGTGAAACTAAGATTATGTCAGAAAAACAAATCGTTGTAGAATTTCACAGAACAAGAAACTATTCGCCATATTTTTGAACTGTCACTCTGTATAGCTTTAATATCCAAAAGGTAGATGTTGGTTGTCATCAAATTCGCAGTGAGCTCCCCTTCCTCAGTTTAATAAAACACATCAGAAAGCAATTAAGAATAACATTATTTGAAACACCTTAATATGTTTTGTTTTATTAATAAGTTTGTACAAATTGCATTATTCTGCTTGTCGTTAAAAATAAATTACTTGCTGTAATCTCACAAGTGATGATGACAAAGTAGGGTTCCAGGAAACCTTTGCTTCTTAGCCATGCTGCTATAGATTAATTGGTAATTTAAGGGTATATTGTGCTTACACATTCCTTTCCTTGAACATTTTCCAAATAAGACATTTTTTTCACACTGGAATTTGGTATGCAAACATGTAGTCAATGATACTAATCTCTACATAATGGTATACAATGCTTAAAGAAAATTTTGACGGCCATTTGGTCATGACAAGGGATGGGAAATAGAGAGCAAAAAAAGTACACCCACATTATAGTTAAACTTAATGATAAGTTCCAATGAAGTTAAGTCAGTGAAATGTACCCTGTTAGTTCCTGAGTTGAGTGAGAACTTACCTATGCATGAATGCAGTACATCTAGTGTTTTCCAGCTTATGTATCAATAATAAAATATATTAACAGGAGAAAGGTACTGAAGTACATTTGATAAAGTTTAAATACAGATATAGATATAGATGATATAGATATATATACAGATATAAATACAGATACAGGTATATAGATAGAGAGAGAGGGAAACAGAGAGAAGCAGAGAGAGAAAGAGAGATCTAATTATGAAAGAATGATAGAGTAATTATATATCTTATATATACATATATATACATATATCTTTGTGGCATAATTATTATGCACAGCAAAACAAATTATGTAAAACAAGCATTATGTAAAACAATAGTTAAAGAGTTTAGTGTACAAATCCATGAAGATAAATGCACTATTATGTTTATTGCAGTATTATTTATAATAGACAAATGTGGAAACAACCGATGTGTCCATCAATAGATGAATGAAAAAGTAAGATGTGGAGATATATATATATATATATATATATATATATATATATATAAAATGAGATATTACTCAGCCATATAAAAGAGTGAAATGTTGCCATTTGCCACAGCATAGATGGACCTAAAGAGTTTAATGCTAAGTGAAATAAGTCTATCAGAGAAAGAGAAATACCATACCATTTCACTCCTATGTAGAATTTAAGAAACAAAACAAGCAAACAAAGTAAAAAAAGGAGACGAACAAATCAGACTCAGATATAGAGAACAAACTCGTGGTTACCAGAAGTGGAGGTGAGTGGAAGGATGCGTGAAATAGGTGAAGGAGATTACGAGTAGACTTTTCACGATGAGCACTGAGTAATGTATAGAATTGTTGAAACTCTCTATTGTACACCTGAAACTAACATCACACTGTACATTAAGTATATTAAAACTAAAACAAAACAAAACAAACCAAACCAAACAAAACAAAACAAAACAAAAAAACATGGGCACTGGGCTGGCTCAGGAGGTAGAGCATGCGACTGTTAATCTCAGGTTTCTAAGTTCGAGCCCCACAGGGGGTGTAGAGATTACATAAAAATAAAACATGAAAAAAAAAGAGCCTGTGTGCAAGGGAATGGTGACTGGAAATGTGACCAAACAGTTCTCACTATTTATTATTTAATGTATGTTGAATGACACTGATATGAATTATCTTGCACATCACAGTGGGATCACAATTTAAGAGGTTTACTAAGAGAATGTATGTGCTACTTAATTGGTTCTTCATTAAGATTAGCCCAAATATCTTTATAGCCAATATCTCTTTCTGTCATTTAAAGCTATCTTGACAGAGTTTTTTTTTCCTACAAAAACAATCTTCTGATAGATTCTGTTTTAATTTTCAAACTGAGAATCCAAACTTTGCTGGCACATGAGTTCAAGCCAGAGTTTCCTCGAAGACATTTTTCCCCCATTAAAATAAGAAAAAACAGGGAAGTATGTGAAATTTCTCCTAGGTTTTCTGCTGTAGGCCCTAAGTTCTTTTTGATCCTGGGAAGGTGCATATGCTAATTTTCATAGCTGGTTCAAATTTTTACACTCCTTATTCAGAAATAATAAAAAAGAACCTTATTGAAAATGCATAAATTACTTTAGAATAGACTACGTTTTTTACCATACATATGTCTATAAAAAGTAATTGAAATTTATTGCCATCATTGCAATAAGAGGGTTACTATCGGGGGGTGATGGCTAGGCAATGATTTTCTAAATAATTATTTTTAAGGAATAAGCATTTTACTATTTTTATTATTTTTGTTAATGTTTATTTATTTTTGAGAGACAGGAAGAGACAGAGCATGAGTTGGAGGAGGGGCAGAGGGAGACACAGAATATGAAGCAAGTTCCAGGCTCCGAGCTGCAGCACAGAGTCCGAGGCGGGTCTCAAACCCATGAACCTTGAGATCATGGCATGAGCCAAAGTCAGATGCTTAGCCGACTGAGTCATCCAGACGCCTCAGGAAATGTGCATTTTACAATTCAGTTTGTGTGATATAATTTTTATGTTTACTAAGCTGTTTATATGGTAGAGATTTGTTTTCTTCTTGGAATCACTATTTTATAACCACTCCGTATATATTATATTGTTTTTCTAATCACGCCACAAAGAACTATTACCACTACTATCAGTTTCTCAAGATTTTCTCAGTTTAGGTCTTATTTCTACTGTAACACTTAACCTTTCACTTAAAATATCATTGTGTTTTCCTCAAAATATCATGTTTCTCTAATGAGCTCTGAATATCATAGGCTAAAACTTTTGTTTGGCCTAAGTTAGTTAGGTGAACAGTTATGGTGTCATTAAAATGCAAAGCCTTCATCCTCCTGACGATTTTCTAGTTGTTTAGGTGGGCGCGATGTCTTTCCTCATTGCAGAATCGAAGCCCAATACTTTTTTCAATCTATGTAAAATATACGACATTTTAAGGTAGCTCGCATTCTGTGCCACTTCATGGTCACAGAAAGAATTGCCTGGCACTTTCCTCTTAGGATTCTTCTATATAAAATTGTATAGATTTATGGTTATCCAATCTAAAGAACTCTTGGGTATAAAGGTTTTGACTTACTGCCTTCTGAACAGCCACAGATTCATATCTGTAAATGGCAAAATCTAGTTATATAGATCATTAATTTGACTATGCTTGAGAAGTAGTGATACCAGTAGGCCTAAATCACTTCACTGAGTCCTTGATCCAGCATAGAATCTTCACTGAAAGTGTTTTCTGTGATGTATTTTCAATTTTACCAATTTCAGTTCACTTGAATATGCTCGCAAAATACGTAATACCCTTCTGTTGGAACAAATGGCTGAAGTATGACTCCCACTCTTCTTTTAAATATATATCTGCCGGACGTCTGGGTGGCTCAGTTGCTCAAGTGGCCGACTCTTGGTTTCTGCTCAGGTCATGATCTCTCAGTTTGTGAGTGTGAGCCCCACATCGAGCTCCACGGTGACAGTGAGGAGCCTGCTTGGATTATCTATCTCTCCCTCTGTCTCTGCCCCTCCTGCACTTCCTCTCTCTCTCTCTCTCTCTCAAAATAAGTAAATAAACTTAAAAATAAAATACACATCTGTAAATTATAGTCTGAACTGCATAGCATGTTGCAACATGTTGCAATAAACAGCCGCAAACATCTCTGACCTCACCATGACAGCACAAAACACTTTCCATCCTGGCCCTTTAGCGGTCTGGAAAATTCAAGAGTCTTAGAAATTTGCTTCTTTTATTTTTTTCTTTGCACCACAATCACAGACAAATGAGTCCAGAGATGAGGCCATTCACTCAGATTCACACCTTTTCTTCTGGAATAGTACTAACACAATCTTCTGGAAACAAAACCACTCTGAATTATGTCATTTTATGACATAAGCGTTTTATTTTTGTTTTTAGATTCAGAATATATTAATTATTTGGGAAAAAAAAACAATTATTTCTGTGCTTTAGTTATTCATTGATTTTTTCCCTCCAACACATTTTTATTGAGCCACAGAAGTTCTTAAGTGAGAAAAAACAAATTACTGAATTCCCTGAAAAACTTGATTGCTATGGAATCAGGAGGCATTGTATTAATGTGCAATGTCATATGTCGAAATAATGTCAAGTCAAATCAATTTTCTTGATATGCTTCATTGTTTTGTCTTTAATACAACATAGATCATTTACTTGATTTCATTTGTTATATTGTTACAATGCTTAATGTAAATCATTTTTGATCAACCTTTATTACAATTTGTGAGACTTCTTTACACTATCTACTTTAATTCAATTGGGGGTTATATTTTATGTGCATCTGCTGCTACTCTGTCATAATGTTGTGGGATAACTGAATTGTTATCAAACATTTATTAAATTAACATAGAGGAACAGAAACGCATATATGCCTTAAACTCAGATGTTGGACTAGTGAAAACATACAGCCAACTTTGGTAAATAATAAAATATTCACTGTGAACTTTATTTTCTAAATTACAATTTAAAGGGGCACCTGGGTGGCTCAGTGGGTCAAGTGTCCGACTTGGGCTCAGGTCATGATCTCGCGGTTTGTGAGTTTGAGCCCCGCGTCGGGCTCTGTGCTGATAGCTCAGAGCCTGGAACCTGTTTCAGATTCTGTGTCTCCCCCTCTCTCTGCTCCTCCCCCGCTCATGCTCTATCTCTCTCTCTCTCTCTGTCAAAAATAAAAATAAAACATTAAAAGAATTAAAAAAAATAAATTACAATTTAAAAATATTTCCTTAATATCTTATGTGTAAAATGCTATATTTGTCAAAGCACATCTACATGTAGGGTATGGTGGCATGTGCTTCATTTTCATAACTGGAGTTGACTTGATAAGCTGCCAATGATTCGGATGGTAATGAGCAGGCAATTTCAGATCAAGTGCAATCAGCCAACAATTCATATAACGTTTCAAACCTTTCCTTCTCAGAATATTAAGCTAGACAATATGGTGGAGTTACTGAACATGTTCAAATATGAGGTAAATTTCTCTAATGACATAATTGTGGAACTTGAGAAGAATTTGAAGTGAGATCGGTAACTTTGTTGTTACTTCAAAGGCACTTGTATGAGAAAGTAATGCATTGAAAACCAAGGGAGAGACCCACCAACCTGATTACTTTAAAGCGACCCAATGTTATTTATAGTTTCAACAAATTCTCTTTATGATAATATACAAAAACACAGACTTGTATATCAAATATTGTATCATGATACTGAAAGGAAACATACCTGAAAACCTTGTAAGTTTTTAATATACTCTTAATTCTAAAATCCTCTAATAGATAGCATTTTGTTATTTAGAAGAGATAGCTTTTGAAGTTATACATAAATTTGAGGAAAACTTTTTTTTTTCTGTCTGGATAGACAAAGTTATCACTTTTGTTTTTTTCCATTCATGATTTACCATTCTTCCATAAAGCAGCTAATTATTTCCTAGGTATGAGTAAATTGCGATTCTCCTGAAAGTAAGTTATTCTTGCTAGGAAAGTAATAGTACAAATGTTAAAATGTATTTATGTCCAAAAGTTGATAAAATATGAATTTTAATACTGTTTTATAACAAAGAATTTCCAATAAAGCATTTGTCAGTACACTACAAGTTCATAGAGACAGAAGTGTGTATTAAATAGTATTAAGTAACCTCTCGTTTTAACAGATTAACTTGATATAAGTAAAGCAAGACCATTTATATTAATTCATTCATTCTTTCCACAAATATGACCACAATTATATTCCAGACATCATGCTTTTAGCTGGAGACTCAAAGAGGAATCCAGTGAAGTACTTATCCTCAATTAGCTTATTATCTAGGGCAGAAGACATTTATAAATAAATCATTATTGAAACAAGTGCATATTCAGAGACCAATAAAATTTAGGAATCCTCTCCATTGTCTGCACTAGAAGACAATGCAATGCTGTGAAAAAGAGTGAGACCGTGAAGTAGGAAGAAGTTAAACTGAAGAAATTTTGAGCAATTCACGTAATTATACCCAGCCAGTCGGTGGAAACACAAGTGCAAAGTTCTAGGGCCATGTTTGAACTGAAACACGGTTTTGGAAGAAAAAGAAGTTCATAAGTGACAAACCCAGCTCACAATTTGTGAGTTTTGTGAATTTATGCAGAACAGTTACCGAGCTAATACTCAATGCCTCAAGCTAAAAATAGTGATGGCAATAGTAGGCCAAAAATACATCACGTCCTCCCTTTGGCAGGAGGGGACTGTTTCTGTCACCGTGTAGCTCGGTTGGCTGTGACAAACAGTGCAGCTGAACTGATGCCATGCCAGTTTGGGGTCCAGTATTTAAGGTGAATGGCAACAACAGTTTGCTCCTTGGAAGCCCTGAGCCACTATGTATAAACTGTGACCACCCTGCTGAGTCACCTTACAGCAAGTTCAACTGTCTAGTCTGAGAAGCTCTGCAAATACATGGAGAGGGATAGCGGTCTGGATGACATTAGCTTTCCTACCATCATGTTACTAATCATACATGTGAATAAAGTCTCTTGGACTCTCTATATATGAGAGTCACCAGTTGGACACCACCCAGTTAATGTCAGGTGAAGCAAAAGCATTGCTCAGTACAAAGTTCTAACCCACCACATCATGAAAGTTTAAAAAATAAAATTTGTTTACTATGTTTTAGCTATATTCCCACACGAATCGGTAATTGAGACAAGGACACCTAAGAGGATCTTGGGGATCTTGGGTTATGTTGAAGGTTATATAAGATGATATGTGTAAAATTTTTAGCATCACATTCAAATCCCTAGAAAATGTAGCTCCTAATTGATAAGCTGGCCAGTACTATCATGAATTTAAGAGTAGGAAGGCCACAAGGTCCTGAATGGAACTCTAATCAGCACTGACATTATTAGGTTGTTGGCAAAAGGGGAACCAAGAAAAGACATACAGACAGATGGAGATAGAGAGCTACAGAGAATGAGAGGGAGGGAGAGAAAGAGGACAGGGAGAGAGAGATAATGAACGGGGAATGAACAGATTCAGAGAAGTCTGATGTCTTAAGAGCAAAGGAAGATTACAATTAAGTGGGAAGGACTAAGGTATTTCCTAATACTACTGAAAAGCTTAGGCTGCAAATGAAAAATAAATGGGAGTGAGGAAGTTGAGATTTTGAACATATGGAGTTCAGGCATCTCTTTTAAGAGTGACTAAGAGGCATGACTGGGTGGCTCAGTAGGTTAAGTGTCTGATTCTTGATTTTGGCTCAGGTCACGATCTCAGTGGTCATGCATCTGGCTCCATGCTGACAGTGTGGAGCCTGCTTTAGATTCTCTCTCTCAGCTCCTCCTCCGCCATGTTCTCTCTCTCTCTCTCTCTCCCCCCCAATCAAAATAGATAAACTTAAAAAAAAAAAAACAGTGAATAAGAAGGATAAATGTATCTTTTTTAAAGGTAATACCAAATTGGTCCTCCTTGAAAGGTGACAACAGAATCTGAAAGTAATAGACCTACATTAATCAAGACAGTGTGGTATTGGCAAAAGAATAGACAAATAGATCAAAGGAAGAGAATAGATGGCCAAGAAGTAGTCCGCATAAATACAGTCAACTGACCTTTGACAAAGCAGCACAGGCAATAATCCAATACAGCAAAGACTGTCAAAAATGGTGTTAGAACAACCGCACAACATGAAAAACAGCAAATCTAGATAGAGATCTTACAGTCTTCACAAAAGTTAAGTTAAACTGGATCACAGACTGGGGTGCCTGGGCGGCTCAGTTGGTTAAGTGGCTGACTTTGGCTCAGGTCATAATCTCACGGTTCATAGGTTCGAGCCCCGTGTCAGGCTCCGTGATGACAGCTCAGATCCTGGAGACTACCTGAGATTCTTTGTCTCCTCCCTCTCTCTCTGCCCCCCACCCCATTCCTGCTCACATTCTCTCTCTCTCTCTTTCTCCATCTCTCTCTCATAAAAAAAATAAACATTAAAGAAAATTAAAAATAAATAAAATAAATCACAAACTTAAATGTGAAATGCAAAAGTATACAACTCCTAGAAGATAACATAAGAGAAAATCTAATGCTTGGGGTTTGGCAATAACTCTATAGATATAACACCAACGGCATGATTCATAAAAGAAAGAATTGATAAGCTGAACTTCATTAAAATTAAAAACTTTTTCTGAAAGACAATTTCAAGAGAATGAAAAGATAAGCCACAAACTGGAAGAAAATATTTGCAAAAGATGCATTTGACAAAGGACTATTATTCAAGACATACAAAGAATTCTTAAAACTCAACAATAAGAACAAAAAAAATTAAAAATGGGCCAAAGACCTCAACAGACATCTCACCAAAGAAAACATACAGAAGGCAAACATATGAAAAGATATTTCACATCCTAAGTCCTCAGAGAAATGTAAATAAAATATAGTCCTTATAATTTGAGGCAATCAGAAATATGATTTTTTTTTTCAAATATGTTCATCAAATAGAGTTGAAGTGATTTAACTATAATTTATTATACTATCATAACGTAAGAATTGGCCGATTTTTTTTTCCACACATATATCTGATCTTCATGGAATATTTTTTTCTTTTAGATTTGTGTTGTAAAAATAAAGATAAATGTTTTTAAATTGGCTGTACAAATATCTGTAGGAAAGTGAAACTAAATTAAAAAATATAATCAGGTTTCACAATTACAGAAAAACTGATTTAGTTTTTTTTTTTTTCGTGTAGGGGAATATAAAATATATCATTAATTCACTCAACGTAAATGAGGTCATAGAGAATAAAACTAATAAAATGCCAAAATAAAAATTATTCTTCAATTTTGTGTTGTAGTGAGCGATGAAGGAGCGTGGGGCAAGCTGAGGGCAGCGTACAGGCTAACAGCACCCCCCCACCCCTGCCAGCCCAGGTGGGATATGGGTGATACTCTTCAGACACTCCTGGCTAACAAAAGGAAGGGGTTAAATACTTGCCATGGTGATAAGGTAACCTAAGGCAAATGAAAATTTAAATTCCCTTACTGCCTATAATCCACTGATAAGTCCTTGAAACAGGTAGAGTGGCCTCCTTCTAGGAACTCAGCTGCCTCCATGATGACACTTTGCTAGTTGTAAAGGAAACTTGACTTAACATTATCCTGATCCCCCAGGATCCTATAAGTCTACTTCGATATATAAAAATGTCTTTGGAAACTTCCTTTATCTCATCTCCCCTGAGATATATGCTGGCATTCATAGTTAGGCTTATGACACCCTGATTTACATCTGAAGGGTCTCATGACTGAGGTTTTACCAAAAGGTAACAAATGGTGGTTTCCTCAAAGCTAGCCCCTCAAGGTCCTGGAATCCTTGCTTCCAAAATCTTAGGGACTTACTCTATCTTAACCCTCTAACAGCCTGAAGGTCTATTATCAGTTACCCCCCTCACAATCCCAGTGCAGGTATATTTGCCCATAAGTCCTGTCCCAATGTGTAATAAAATCACCTTTTTTTGCACTTAAAAGACGTCTTTAAAAATTCTTTCTTGGCCGTCAGCTCCAAACCCTCCACCATCACCCCAAAACCCAATCAGTCTGTAAGCAAGAAAAAAAAAGCTAGAGAAAGAGGCAAAGTATTTCAGTTTACCAAAAAATCACTTTTACCTGAGAGATAAGAGTCCCAACTCATTTACAAAATTACATTCATGTAATTCGAAAAAATAATGACATTCTATTCAGAAATGTAAGGATACAATTTGAGACTGCATTTATTTAGTGTATTCTAATTCCTGTTTAATTGGTGAACATTTGGGAGTTTCCACTTATATTTCTAATATGAAACGTCTTCAATTAACTTTCTCCTAAATTAAATTAGTAATCTCTCCTAGATTATAAACTGCATGACAAGTACAGCTTTTAAAAATATTCTGTTCACTCATAAAATCCTAGAAGCTAGGACATTTCCACATATGTAGTACACATTCAATAAATATTTGCTAAGCACATTATATCCTTTTCACAATTTCCACCGCATATGATTACATCTTATTAAATAAAAGTTGATTGCAACCCAAGGTCTAGAAATTTTTCACTTCTGGTTTATAAAATGGGTGGAGGCATTTCAAACTACACGATTTTCCAGAATGTCTTTGTTATATTTTGCCATTTCTAATTCTTGCACCTGTATCAAAGGAACAATAGAAACAATACTGTTTATAATAAATAGCACTCTACATTTGGGAAAGGAATTTGTATCGTTTATTTTAATGTGAAGGAACATTTCAATGTCCGTTCTGATCAAGTAGAAAAAAAACCCTTAAAATTCATTACAAGTCAGTAAGAAAATTCATTACAAGTCAGCAAAATACAAAAACAAAGATCCATAATGCTCTTTTAGAGTAGCAATAAGCACTTATAAAATACAATTAAGAAAATTTTCACTCAAAAGTGTTAAGAAGTTCAGAATCAGTGATGGAAAATACATGATTTATATACGAAGGAAGGTACATTTATTTAAAGAAGATCCATATTTGTAACATGCTGGGAAAGACAAAGTTGTGCTACACCTCGACAGTATTCATGGAACCATGCCTTGTTAGTACCTCCTTAGACAGATAGACACAGCTTGACCAGCACAGGCTGATACAGATTTCCTCTGCTATCCCAAAGCAGAGTGTTTCTATGAAACCTTTCATAAGTTGAAATGGGTAAAGGGAAGAAGGAAGAAATGATTACCATTAATTTACATGAAAAAACATTTTGAGCATTCCCAGACCCTAAAAATAACCTTGCTCAGGATTTTTTTAGGCTTTTCTCCATCTTGCATGGGATGCCTAGAATAAAACGAGATAAAGCACAGGTGCTTACAGTCCCAGTTCAAAGCTGGGCTTACTGCTGAGGTGCTAAGCATAGTTGGAGGGAAGGAGGAGGGTGGCATCACTCTTGCTGCTGAGGGTGCACCCTGCCTCTATAACGGCCGGATGCAAAATAAATGCTAAATACTATTTTGCCTTTTGCTTTTTTTTGTAAGAGCAAAAATCCTCTATTTCTTTCAGTTACAGAACACAGGTGCAAATATAGATCTTTCATAAAAGCAAGGAGGCATAACAAACTTTTGAAAAGTGAGGGATACTCATACCCCTGAACTGATCAACTCAGAGTAATTAGCTTCCCAAGTGGTCTTTCTTTCCTTCTGTCCTCCTTTTCTTTTTTAAAGATAAATAATCAAAAGCTTAAGCCTTAAGTACACAAAAGAGAAATGTGCATAACAGCAGGTAATTTTTAAGAAGTTTTTTCTAATGTTTATTTATTTTTGAGAGAGAGAGAGAGAGAGCAGGGAGGGGCAGAGAGAGAGGGAGATACAGAACCTGCAGGCTGCAGGATCCAAGCTGTCAGTGCAGAGCCCCACCCGGGGCTCGAAATCAGGAACCGCGAGATCATGACCTGAGCCGAAGTTGGGTCAGTTAAACTCCCGACTTCGGCTCAGGTCATGACCTCACGGTTCCTGGGTTCGAGCCCCGCATGGGGCTCTGTGCTGACAGCTCAGAGCATGGAGCCTGCTTCGGATTCTGTGTCTCCCTCTCTCTCTGCCCCTCCCCCGCTCACTCTCTGTCTCTCAAAAATGAATAAATATTTTTAAAAAGTTAAAAAAATAAATGAAATTCATGAATATAGTTCCATAACATGGACAGGTGTTAATGGTACAGTAATGGTGCTCCAACACCAGAAGCACATGCTACTTGAGGTTCATTTTTAATGAGTTTTGGGAATTGTAATTGACCCTCATCACAGGATGTTTTCCTCGAGAATTTTCACGAGAAATTCCAGTAGATGAATAATAAAGTAAGACATTTTCTTCCTGTGGGAAGGCAATTGTCCAAGTCTCCCTAATAAGTTCAGGTTTCTTTGTCATTTACCACTCACAGTAGCTACTACCTGGACTTTCAAATAATTGACAGTCACCAAGTCATGAACAGAGATTGGAAGACGATGGACTCGGATAAGCAAATCCTGCTTATTTACTTCTGTCCTGGTGGAAATAATCAGTAAAAATACCCACTGTGGCTCAACATATGGTATAGCCAATGGCAAGTCTTTATTGTGATCTATATTTGTCCCCTTCAGCCCATTGATAAGAAATGCAGCCGATGAACATCAAGTTCTCACGACCCTCCTGTTAAATCACTCAACTTTTCTTAGGGGAGAAAGAGAAAAAGGTGCAGAAAAAAGTTAACATTCACTAGTAAGCACTTCCTCCAAAAGTGGGGAAGTTTTGGCAAGTAATTCTTCTCATGACATAATCAGAGATGTCGCTAAATCATTGCTGCTATTTTTCCTAGAAATGAATTTCATTTATAAATAAATTGGAAAATAGAATTGTATGTACACAAATAACAAATAATCCTTTCATTGAGAAGTCTTTGGAATAATGAGTGGTTATAAATAAGCTGCTTCTTTATGCTGTATTACACATTTCACATTTTACATGCTGAGCATATATAGGTATCATAGTGAAATATCATAGGAAAAAAAAGGATGTGGGAAAAAAAGATGGTTTTTTTTTTCCCACATCCTTTTTTTTCCTATGATACGTTTAGCCAATAAACGTGTTAACACTATAGGCAAGGCAGATTTTACTTGAAGGATTCTTTAATTGATAGTTATTTGCATTCTCCAATGACCTTAAAATCATTTAAAAATTATTTTTATTATTTATTTTTTGAGAGACAGAGAGAGACAGAGTGTGAGCAGGGGAGGGACAGCACCATTACTGAACTAAAGTGAAACGCAACTGACTGAGCCACCCAGGCACCACTAAAATCACTTTGAAACATAAAGCTTCTGGGAAACAGAGAATATTACTATTTCATTTGCATAGAAATAAATGCCTATAAAATGGATATATAATCATTGATAAGGTTTTCTTTTCCATTTATCTGTAACATCAAAAGTTTGGAAAGGAAATGTACATATATATGGACCTTGAACCCTAACATATTTTTATGCCTTTTTAAATGTATGATAAGGAAACAGGAAAGAAGTTATTTTTACTCGAGCTCTTTAAAACGGCTGGTGGAAAAATCTTGTATGTTTGTTTGTTTTACTTGTTTGCGTGTGTGCACATATATGCTCTAGTTTGCTTTACTATCTAAAAGATTAAAAGAAATTGGAGGGGCACCTGGTGGCTCAGTTGGTTGAGCGCCATGATCTCACGGTCCATGAGTTTGAGCCCACCTCGGGCTCTCTGTGCTGACAGCTCAGAGTCTGAACCTGCTTTGGATTCTCTCTCTCTCTCTCTCTCTCTCTCTCTCTCCCCCTCTCTGCCTCTCCCCTGTTTTCTGTCTTTCTCTCTCTCAAAACCAAACATTAAAAAAATTAAAAAAATATATTAAAAGAAATTGGAAATAAAACTTTGAATGTCCATATCTCAATTTTGGTAGAATAGCAAACTCAAGCAGGAAGTGGAAGAACACTTTTTTGATTGAACATTTCAAAATAATGTTTGGAAAATGAACAGGATTTCTTCAGTCAATGTAATTTTCAGCACCGAGGGAATATGTAGAGTGGGAAAGAAAGATTCCCAACGGTAAATTTTCTGACATCAAGAATAATCTCCCTTTGGGAATTTAAGAGGAGAATTAGGCTCAATTAAATTATGTATAGGTTATGCAAAGAGGATAATTACGTTGCTCATTACCGTTGCAGTTTGGGATTGTAGCCGCCTCTCTTTCTACCGACACTAGAGATGAATTGGAAGGATGCCTTAATCATTTTCACATTTGAAAGTCCTCATTTTCTCTCCATGCTGGCAGCCCTACCTTCCATGGGTAATGCCTCTGCCTGTCCAGATGCACAATATGATCAGGACAGTCACATGCATTTGGTTGATCAACACAGAGTAATTGGCAGGCCAGTGGTCTTTCTTTCTGGCCCTCAGCTGTGTTATTCACTAACATTCTGCCTGTTATTTTTAGTATTTCATATCAATGCCAGAAACTGTTCGTTTTTTTTTTTCTTTAGTTAGTAGGATAATTGTAGGTAAAAGCTGAAACAGACAGCAAATACTAAAATAATTTTAACCCCCAGATAATATTCATTGTATCCTAGGCTGACAACTGTTAAGACTTCTAACATGATGATTTAAAAAATCCACTTCAGGATATAAAACGTGTCGATAAGCACCGGCCACGTGAACTCTGTCAAGAGGGCACATTGGCGACATGGCAGGAACCTCGTAAAATGCGGTCAGTCATGTATATGCTCCGTCTCTTCAAAGTAGGATGAGGTGGTAGAAATAAGTACAGGATTTGTCTACAGATAACGCCGTCCTGGTTTTTGTTCTAAATATCGGTCACCTAGAGAAAATTAGGATATGGAGGTGGAAAATGTACCGATGGCCAGGGGGTGCCTGGGTGGCTCAGTCAGTTAAGTGTCTGATTTGGCTCAGGTCATGATCTCATGGTTTGTGAATTTGAGCCCCGTGTAGAGCTCTGTGCTGACAGCTCAGATCCTGGAGCCTGCTTTGGATTCTGTGTCTCACTCTCTCTCTGCCCCTCCCCTGACTCATGCTCTGACTCTCTCTCTCTCTCAAAAATAAATAAACATTAAAAAATAAATTAAAAAAAAAGAAAGAAAATACAAATCCCCAGAAGTGGGAGTGAGGTTGGCATCTTCTTGGAAGCATGATACCAACCTTGCTCCAAGGCAGCTCCCGGAGAAGTGGCAAGACTGGGGGCTACATAGTATTTCTCTTGACCTCAGACTTGAATGTAAACCCCAGACCTTGGTTTAATGCTGAAAGAATCTTGTCCACTGGGGTGGTGTGATGCACTGTGGCAAGTAATTGAACTTGATAACTGGAGGAGTTCTATAAATTTTGTAAAATGTATTTTTATATGTTTATTTATTTATTTTGAGAAAGAGAGAGAGGGTGGGGAAGGTGGAGAGAAAGAGAGAGAGAGAGAGGTAAAATCCCAAGCAGTCTCCATGCTATAAGCACAGAGCCTGACACTGGGATCAATCTCATGAATTGTGAAATCATGAATGAACAGAAAATAAAGAGTTGGAAGCTTAACCAATAACAACCCAGGTGCCTATTGATAACTGGATGTGTCCTATGAGTGAAATTTGAAAGTAAAATTCAACTAATTCAAAGAAAAAGAAAGTAACTGACATTTCCTATCATTTCTATTTATTTATTTATTTATTTATTTATTTATTCATTCATTTATGTATTTATTTATTTATTTTTAACATTTATTTAGTTTTGAGAGAGACACAGAGAATGAGCAGGGGTAGGGGCAGAGAGTGAGAGAGAGGGAGACAGAGAATCGGAAGCAGGCTCCAGGCTGTGAGCTGTCAGCACAGAGCCCGACGCGGGGCTGGAACTCACAAACCGTGAGATCATGACCTGAGTTGAAGTCGGACTCTTAACCGACTGAGCCACCCAGGCACCCCTCCTATCATTTCTTGATAAATATCCAAGAAATTCTCATTTGCTGAAAAATATCTGAAAAGCATTCTCCTTCCTAGGTTCACACAGTTGATTTACAGAAGCTTTTTTTAGACTTTAGTATGTATCTATAATACATGAACATATGTATGCATGTATGTATGTGTGCATTTGTTGTGCTAGAAAGTGTATGAATTGATAGACTAGTGCTACTTCATTATGTTACTTTTAATATGTAAAAAAAATAGTTGTGTGGGTGTATTTCTAGGTTCTCTATTCTGACCCATTGATCTATTTGTATATCCCTCTGCCGGTACCATGTTTTCTTGATTATCACAGTTATATAATAAGACCTAATATCAAATAGAGTCAACCCTGACACTTGATTCTTTGTCGCAGTCTTTGAGTCTCTCTTGTTCATCAGTCTTGAGTTCTCTCTTGTCCATCAAGAGAGAGGATGCAGAATTCAATACAAGAGAGGCTAATGTCCAGGACGAGACAAGAGCCCCGAGTAAGTGTCCTTGCTAATGTATTTATTAGGATCAGAAGGCTTACAAACGTGATGGGCATCCAGAGACAATGAAATAGTGATCATGAACTCAAGTGTGTGAGAGAAAGGGGGTTTTGAAGATATCCGGTGTTAGGGGTTTGGGTCAATACAAAACAAAATCCCAGTGCTGAGCAGATGGCCAATTCCAGCAAACACCAGGAGCCATGTCTGTTTACTTGAACTTGCCTAGGGTATAAGACAGATAGAACATGCTACCTCAGTGTCAACAAGGCACTTATTTTTGCTAATTAGCTCAAGGCAATTTCACCCTGTGGTGGTGGTTTTTCGCCCTGTTTACCTATTCTAGACACTTTTGTCCTGTGAAGTGGCTTCCTGCTCTATGCTTTTGTCCTATGTTGGGGGCGCTCTCACCCTGTGGCCACTTTCCATTCTAAGCCTTGTTAACCCATTGGTGCAAGCTCAGGGAATTCCTAAACTTATTCCCCACAATTCTTCTTTGTCAAGATTTGCTGTTGTTGTTGTTGTTATTGTAAGGCCCATGACTTTGTATATCAATTGTAAGTAAATTTTTTTGATGTCAACCAAAATCTTTACTAAACTTTTGATAGGAATAACATTAAAATTGGGAGGGGCACCTAGTTGACCTCCAAATCTTTTTTTTATTTTTTTAATTTTTTTTTAACATTTATTCATTTTTTGAGAGACAGAGAGAGACAGAGCAAGAGTGTGGGAGGGGCAGAGAGCAAGGGAGACACAGAACCTAAAGCATGCTCCAGACTGACCTGATATCACAGAGACCGACTCAGGGCTCAAACTCAAAAACCGTGAGGTCATGACCTGAGACGAAGTTGGACGCTTAACTGACTGAGACACCCAGGTGCCCCTGATGTCCAACTCTTGATTTCAGCTCAGGTCATGATCTCACATTTTGTGAATTTGAGCCCCGCATCTGGCTCCACGCTTAAAGTGTGGAGCTTGCTTGGGATATCTCTCTCTCCCCCTCTGTCCCTCCCTGGTTTGCTCTCTCTCTCTCTCTCTTTCTAAAAATATATAAATAAGTAAATACATATTTTAAAAAATTAAATAAAAACTAGGAATCAATTTGGAGAGCATTGACATATTTCCTTTTAATATCTGAATTTATCAAACTGTGAATATCATCTACATCAAAACTTCAATGGTCCTGGAAACATTGCTTACAGCCTTTCCTTTTGAACACCACTTCTTCTTCTTCAATGTTAATTAATTTATTCTCCATCCTAAAATAACCTAGATTTCTGTAAAACTACCCATTTATTATACTGATTAACTACTAGCTATCTTTCAGTCCACTCTTTGGCTGATTTACTTGTTTTCCTGCTCTATTTTTATATACCTTTTAGTAATTTACATCAAATGAAATTAGCTAATGTTCCTGAAGACTCATCCAAGGAAAGATGTTTAAATTCTTTGACCAATTTTGTGGCTTTTAACTGAATGCTAATTGATTTTGGCATGTTTGTTTATTTTGTTGTATTTTGTGCTCATGTCTAAAGGTTTTAATTTTATTCTTTTTGGTAAAAATAAAGTGTTCAGAGCTGACTTTTTCTTTGATTACGTCTTTAGCTGGATTTAATATGCCACGTTAAATTCTTTACTGTGATTTTTAATAAAATTTTTACAATTCGTTCTGAATTACTCTATTTGAGTAAATAAGTTTTAGAATTTTAAAATTTAATTGAAGTATCTGTAATAGTTTTGCTTTTACCTTCACTGTTTTCATTTTCTTTTATAACGCTTATTTATTGGGGGAGGGTAGCAGAGAGAGAGTGAGAGAGAGAATCCCAAACAGTCTCTGCCCTGTTAGCATGGAGCTTGATGCGGGGCTTGAACTCACAAACCAGGAGATCATGACCTGAGTGGAAATCAAGAATCAGATGCTTAACAGACTGAGCCACGCAGATGCTCCTGGGTTTTGTTGTTGTTTTTGTTGCTGTTTGTTTGTTTGTCTTTGTTTTTTTGTTTTGTTTTGTTTTTAATTTTATGGAGTTTGTATAAAATCTGTGGTTTCTGTTCCATGGAATATGAGGTTTGCTTTGTGATATAACATACATGGAATTTTGTATATGCATCTGATTTTGAGATGATTGCATATTCTCCTTTTCTTATTTTAAAATGCTGTGAATATATGTTGTTGAATACACTTCATAATGCAAGACTCAACATTACATATGTTATCTAAATATTATCTATATTTAATATCTACTCTTTTACTTGTACCTACCCCTGAATATATTAAGCACATTAATATTTCAAGGAGTAAGCCTAATCAATTATAAAGAAAAGGATTTATTTGACCAGTATTTATTCTAGATGCAAGTATCTTTAATGGATTATGCATTTTTTATTCAAAATGGTGAAAAGTTTTTTTTTTTCCTAAATTCAAATGTATTTGGTAATATATTCAACCTCTGCATGTCTTTTCTTCTTCATCATTTACAGGTATCTGTAAATGTATCTGTAAAATCTTTATGTGGT
Source organism: Prionailurus bengalensis (assembly GCF_016509475.1). Classification (NCBI taxonomy): domain Eukaryota; kingdom Metazoa; phylum Chordata; class Mammalia; order Carnivora; family Felidae; genus Prionailurus; species Prionailurus bengalensis. The sequence goes on along the minus strand of NC_057350.1, from coordinate 21,601,559 downwards.
CAGGACCAGAGAGCAAATCCTGTCATTTTCATGGGCCATAAGGTTCCTTTTGCAGCTTCTCAACTTTAACACGGTGGCATAAAAGCAGCCAGAGACAATATGTACAGGATGGACCTAATCATTTTTCAGTAATACTTTACTTACAAAAGAAACAGTGAGATGGATTTGGGTGAAGGGACACAGTTTGCAGATCCTTGATCTACGTATCTACCTAATCATTCGCATAATACAGGGGATTACACGTGAATTTACATGCCCCACTTCTTTTTATGAAAGTGAGAATTGAGTGGGATTACATAAACACATGAGAAGATTTTTAATACCCTCCAATTCTAGTATTTATATAAATTTTAGAAATACGAGACTAACAGCTTACAGGCTGAAGTTTTTTGTTTGGAGCCCGTCTTTTTGATTAAGAAAGGATGCTGAATTTTGTCAAATGCTTTTTCTGCATCGATTGACAGGATCATATGGTTCTTATCTTTTCTTTTATTAATGTGATGTATCACATTGATTGATTTGAGAATGTTGAGCCAGCCCTGCAGCCCAGGAATGAATCCCACTTGATCATGAATAATTCTTTTTATATGCTGTTGAATTCGATTTGTTAGTATCTTATTGAGAATTTTTGCATCCATATTCATCAGGGATATTGGCCTGTAGTTCTCTTTTTTTACTGGGTCTCTGTCTGGTTTAGGAATCAAAGTAATGCTGGGTTCATAGAATGAGTCTGGAAGTTTTCTTTCCCTTTCTATTTTTTGGAACAGCTTGAGAAGGATAGGTATTATCTCTGCTTTAAATGTCTGGTAGAACTCCCCTGGGAAGCCATCTGGTCCTGGACTCTTATTTGTTGGGAGATTTTTGATAACTGATTCAATTTCTTTGCTGGTTATGGGTCTGTTCAAGTTTTCTATTTCTTCCTGTTTGAGTTTTGGAAGTGTGTGGGTGCTTATGAATTTGTCCATTTCTTCCAGGGTGTCCAGTTTGTTGGCATATAATTTTTCACAGTATTCCCTGATAATTGCTTGTATTTCTCAGGGATTGGTTGCAATAATTCCATTTTCATTCATGATTTTATCTATTTGGGTCCTCTCCCTTTTCTTTTTGAGAAGCCTGGCTAGAGGTTTATCAATTTTGTTTATTTTTTCAAAAAAAAAAAAAAAAACAACTCTTGGTTTCATTGATCTGCTCTACAGTTTTTTTAGATTCTGTATTGTTTATTTCTTCTCTGATCTTTATTATTTCTCTTCTTCTGCTGGGTTTGGGGTGTCTTTGTTGTTCTGCTTCTATTTCCTTTAGGTGTGCTGTTAGATTTTGTATTTGGGATTTTTCTTGTTTCTTGAGATAGGCCTGGATTGCAATGTATTTTCCCCTCAAGACTGCCTTCGCTGCATCCAAAGCATTTGGATTGTTGTCTTTTCATTTTCATTTGTTTGCATATATTTTTAAATATCTTCTATAATTGCCTGGTTGACCCATTCATTCTTTAGTAGGGTGTTCCTTAACCTCCATGCTATTGGAGGATTTTGGAGCCTGTCTTTTTGAGATGCACATTTATTTTTAAACCATTTATTCCAGTTTATCTTTGCTTGCTTGTTTAAAGCTTAATATTTCTAATAGTAAATAATTTTATGATGATTATTAGAGACAAGTCACTATTTTAAGTACTATACATATAGTAATTCATATATTCCTTATGAAGCCTTTTGGGTATTTACAATTAGAATAAGCCATTTTGTAGATCAAGAAATTAAGACTGATGTTCAAGCCCATACTGCCTTTCTGCTTGTACTTAATGGCCAAAATGTACAATAGTTTCACTTAATCACTCATCTGCTAAACTGACATTTATTGATTATGTACTATTTAAATTAAATGACATTTTATGCACATGACCAGACTGGCCTTGATCAGACTCTGATCTTTTTATTGTTTTCTATTTCCAGAATAGCTTTGTAATAGATTCCAGAAAAGCCAGAAGGATTAATAAAGTACAAATCAAATCAAAACATCAAGAAGGGAATTTTAAGGTGATTAGAATTATTCTTAGGGGAAAAAAAGTGAATTCTGAAATTTGATTTAAATATACAGTGTCATTATGACAGGGAGTTACCAAACTCATCTCCATTTCCCTGAAATAAAGAAAGAATTTAAAATGGCTAAGATGGAATTTTATTGAAAGCTATTTAAAAAGATACTCTGTTAAAATTGGATATGAGATATCATAGGCAAGTTGGCAATTTTTCCCCCATGAATCAAAGGAAGGAAAATATGTTTTACCTAAAAGAACATAATCAAATGACATCCAAAGATGTCCTTCCAATCTTTTGTCACTTTGTAGCATAACTAATAAATGTAATAAAAACATTTGTATTATATTTTTGTTTCTAATAGTCTTTAAAATTATAATTGATAAGTTGAAAAGTTGCTTAGAATCCTTCACCTATTTTAGGACATGAAGGCGTCATTTAACTAATGCTTCACTGCACTAAATGGTCCAAAAGTGGTCTCAAAACCAAACTGGGTTCCAGTTTCATTCATTTGCATTCCACCACCATTTGTTGAAAAGACTGTCTTCTTTCCATTGGATAGTTTTTCCTGCTTTGTTGATGATTAATTGGCCATATAGTTGTGGGTTCATCTCTGGGTTTTCTATTCTGTTCTATTGATCTATGTTCCTATTTTTGTGCCAGTTTACCATACTGTCCTGACCACTTCAGCTTTGTAAAATAACTTGAAATCCAGAATTGTGATGCCTCCATTTTGCTTTTCTTTTTCAAGATTACTTGGACTATTTGGAATCTTTTGTGGTTCCATACAAATTTTAGGATTGTTTTAGCTGTCTAAAACATGCTGGTGGTATTTTGATAAGGATTGCATTAAATATATAGATTGTTTTGGGTAAATTTGAAAACATGGTTAAAAAAACAAAGGAGTAATGTTAAAATGATGTTGTTTTTTTTTTAATGAGTAAGATATTCTAGCACAATGTAGAATCCAAAAAGCCTTCCAGGAAGTAGCATTTCAGCTAGATAATAAATTTTTACATTGCACAGTAAATATATATATATATATATATGTATATATAAACACAATAAAAAAATCACATTTGGAAAAAACACCTTTGTCACATATAAGCAAAGCACTAATTTCCTTAATCTATTTTGGATTTATTTTATGGACATATGGAAATATTAAATAATTAACATTTTAGAAATTAAAAATGTGTTACATATATATGATGATTTCATGACTAGACATTACTAAACTAAATCTTGAGAAATTCAGAGTTCATTTAGTCCTGGACCTTTGTCCATTTTTCTTTAAATATTTAACATGTAAAGTATATATTATAATAAATAAATATTTAATATGTATTTTAGGTAGGGAGGAAAAGATCATTTGGTGGCAAAGGTGGTTGGTTTTAACTTTAGATGCTTGTTTTGTTGAGAAATTTAAATTTTTCCATTATTTAGCATTAAGGAATAAGAAATGCCAAATTCTTTACATCCTTTCCCTTGATTTATATTCTCTTACTTGTGAATCAATGAATTGTAAGTTGGATAAGTTTTCCCTTGACTACTTTGATGATCAGATTTCTGCTGAAGAAAATAACGGTGATTAATAAAAAGTTTTACCAAAACAAATATCTTATTCCCTATGGAGGACTTGATTGAATATTTTATCAGAGGAGAAAAATGCTACTAAATATATATTAGAATCTATACTTCTATATATGTATGTAAATATATATATATACACACACACACTGTACACATACACACACACACACTATACATATATATATATATATACACACACACATATATATACATTAGAATCTATGCATGTATATACATACATATATATGTATATACGTATATATATATACGTATATATACATATATGTGTGTGTGTGTATATATACACACACACAGTATATACATATATGTGCAAAACAACACATAGAGGGGTAAATTGTATATATCTAAAGAGTCATGAAAAATAAATTTAGCTGCATTTACTTTATTCTTGTTGTTTCAAGCACTGCTTTAAATATGTCATATGTGCAAATTGATTTAGTCTTCACAAAAGCTTATGATGTCATTACTCTTGTTATCCTTCTTGCATGCAAAGTTGGCCAAAGTCATAGAGGTTGTAGGATCTGGAGCAAGACTCCAACCTACACACATTGGCTCAGGATCAACTGGTTTTCACTAAGCTCTATTTATTCCAAACAATAAACTCTCCAAAGAAATTTAGCAGCTGTTTTATTTTTTCCTTGCCTCTTAATTAGTTTGTGTGAGAAATAATGTTCATAGGCTATTTCAAAGTTTATATTCTTTAAGCTGCATGGCCTTAAATAATGGAAGTAATATACGTGGGGTTATAAAAGAATACTGGGGTCATGTGGGGTGAGAGGTGTATTCAGAAAACAAAATACCCTTTCTCCACCAATTCATGCATTTGGGAAAAATGTCCAATAGCCTACTCCTCTCAGGATCTTGCTAAAATTACTTTTGCTATGCTTATTAATCTTTAAAAGTATCTGTGTATAAAGTATAAAAAGAAGTGTTCTATGATACATATTCAAACACTTTAATTTTTCCAGAGATAAGATTTCATACTATCTAATTAAGGATCACTATTCATATGAAGAAAACAAATTTAGACATGAAATTCTGCAGGTGATATTTAGTGGGACCGTATTTCATGCATGAATGTACAATTAATGTTCCATCACTGAAGTTGGAATATGCTACTTCTCTTTGAAATATGAAATACATTTTAAAATAAATAACACAGATGAAGAAGTATAATATTGAGATGGCATTATCTGTAGGTTTTTACACAAAGGTTATAAATCATGTTTCACCTAAATGTATTTAACATATTCCAGTGCTCATATTAAGTTTGAATAATGGAGCAAAATTACATATATCCCCTGATTCATTACTCTTTTGGAAGGTGACAAATTTGAAAGATTACTCTAATGTGTAATGCATAGAATTTTATGCAAATATATAATTTAGTCTTATAGGATATACTACCAGCTGAAACAAAAACTGTTCAATAGGAAACATCGGTGATGATGCGATGTTGGTGAGGTGTTCAAAGGAGAGTAACGAGTAAAAATTTTGTACCTTGTTAATTCATTATGCTTATGAATTCAGACATGCTTAAATTTGCTTTTCACAGACATTTAACCGAAACTGTTACCTTTCAGATCATAAGACAATCAAATTAAATCAGATTCTAAGCAACTTCGTGTTAATAATAAGTGATTTTCTTTCTAAATACCTAGTTTGCTGGTCCTAATCTATGACCATGTAAAGTGGATTGGTGAAATCTAGATAATTGAGACAAAATACTTGTATCTAAATCATTAAAATAGGAGTTAACAAAAATTATCAGTTTTAATTATATTGAATTTTTCCAATCCTTGTATACTTCCTTGTTAAAAAATTTGTAGCATCATTCCTACTAAATATCCCAGGGTGTGACAATTTTCAAAAAATATATGAATTTATTCTTATATTTTCTCCAAATTGAATTTTTAAACTTTTGGATGGATTTCTATTTATTCAAATATGAAATATAATTATATACATTAATACATGTATATATGTCAGAAATTTTCTCATAAAACCACAATCAGTAAAAGAAGAGAGAATAGAATGTATGGATATGTATGGATACTAAGATATATAGAAAAATAGAAAATTCTATGGAATTATAGAATTTATTTATTTTTTTTAATTTTTTTTTAATTTTTTTTAACATTTATTTATTTTTGGGACAGAGAGAGACAGAGCATGAACAGGGGAGGGGCAGAGAGAGAGGGAGACACAGAATCTGAAACAGGCTCCAGGCTCTGAGCCATCAGCCCAGAGCCCGACGCGGGGCTCGAACTCACGGACAGCGAGATCGTGACCTGGCTGAAGTCGGACGCTTAACCAACTGCGCCACCCAGGCGCCCCTGGAATTATAGAATTTAGAATGAAGAAAAGCTCTAGAAATGATTTCTGAATTTAACAGCCTAATATTGAAATAGCACCAAAATCATATGATGCTCTTAGTGAAAGATAAATATGAGTTATCTGGATCAGAATTCTGCTAGGTTCTATCTTAAAATGCAAGTAATACAACTGGGTCATAGTGAAGTGGGATCAGCAAAAGAGGTAAGGATACATAATATCTGCCTGACATTAACCAGAGCATTTGTTTTATGTATTGGGCGTCTGTATGATTTAAGACCTAAAAATCAAGTTCAGTGCAATTTCCGATATTCAAAGTGTTCTACCAGTTGTGTGGAAATACAAAGATGAACTAGAAATGCTCCTCACTTGGGGGAAAATTTGTCTCTTATAACCAAAGAGACAGAGAATAATAAGTACAATTCTAAAATTATATGCAAAATTCTCAGGAGGCAAAGATGGAAGAGATACGGACTAAATTTGGGGAGAATTTGGCATTTGACCAATCCTTGGTGAGGTGTATCAATAAAGATCATTAAAATAATTAAACATATGTTCAACACCAACTGTATACAAGTGTTTTACTTGACAAACAAATGCGACAATAAACACAGATTACTGTGTGAGTCAGTTCAAGACTATGTTACAAAGCTCAGGCTGTTGCAAATACCATCAACTGCATGGCTTAAACAATAGATATTTATTTCTCATAGATCTGGTAGGTTGGAAGTCCTAGGTAAAGGTGTCATCAGATCTAGTGTCTGATTAGGGCCATTTTCCTGTTCATACATTATAGTTTTCTCATTGCATTGTCATGTAGCAGAAAAAGAAAAGTTGGTCTTTGTATCCCTTTACAAGGTCAATAGATAAGTGTTCCACCCTCATAACCTAATTACCTCTCAAAAACCCTATCTCCGAATGTCATCACATTGAAGGTCAAGAGAATTCAGTATGTGAATTTGGGGAGGACACAAATATTTAACCCATAATAGTGACATATCAGTAACACATATTTATTAAAATTCCAGATCTTCCTCCTGTGAGATCTCAGATATCTGAGTTCAAATCCTGACTCCATCCTAAGAATGAGAACTTTATATTTATACACACACACACACACACACACACACACACACATATATATATATATAGTATATATATAGTATAGTGTATATATGTGTATATATATAGTATAGTGTATATATGTGTATATATATACTAGAAAAATTCTTGGCAGAATTAGTACTCTATAATAAATGAGTGTTAATAATATTGTCATAATAGAAAAATTATTTCCATCTATTTCATCTATACTATGGTTCCAGTACTAATGATTTTTTCCTTGGCCGCAAATGTCAAGAATAGTATTCAACGTTACTGAGTAGTGATTGTCACCTGGCTGACAGCGGTTATAAGCACAATCATCTGTAAGACTAAGATTCTTTCCTATTTCAGCAGTGTTCAAATGTGCAAAACTACCAGAATGCATTCAATTGAGTAAATTTCATAGTAATATTAATAATGACTTTGTGTTTCTTTAAGAATCTTTAAAGGGGATAATGTAACATAAAGTATGAGTCAAGATAGGCTTCGAATAGCTATAGGTTTAAATCTGTCCAGGCTATTTAGTAGTTATGTGAACTCTAGAAAATCTTTTATTTTACAGGTTGTCAGGAGAATTAAATAAGACAATCTGTGGAAGTACTCAGCACACTATCTAATATATAGTTAATGGTTTAAATGCTACTTTACAAAGTTATAAAAGGGACTTCTGGCAAATATGGTGGAATAAGAGAATCCTAAATTCTCCTGGTCTCATGGATACACCTAGATAATACTTACACCAATAGAAATAATACAGAAAATGACCCAAAGATTAGCAGAATAGACTTTCCACAGCTAAACATAGGGAAAAGTCTGCATCAAAAATGGTGGGAAGGGCAGACATATGGTCAGAAACCAAGCTGACCTGCAAGACTATCCACTCAAGGGAGAGCCACCATAAACAAGGAGAAGGGAGAGGAACATACCCCACCCCATGCACCCCAGGCATGGGGGACTTTCACTGAGAAGACCAATTTCCATAACATTTGACTTTGAAAAACAGAGGGGCATAACTCCTAGAGTTCTTACTATCAGTAGGACTTAATGCCTGGAACTTTAAAAAATCAATGGGCTTGGCTCTAGAGAGCTAGAGGAAACGGAGTCCCCATCCTTGAGATAGCACAACACAGCCCACAGAGATAGACTATAGAAGCATCAGTTTAAAAAACACCTTGGGTATACTGGAGGGAGACTTGTTTATTAATATCAGAGTGTGTGCTGGAGGGATAGGGGTCTTTGGGACACTTCTCCAAGAACAAAAGAGTTGGCAGGCACCATTTCCTTCTCCCACCTCCCAGCCTAAACAGAGGAACACCTGCAGGAAACAGTGCAGCATGAAAACTCCCCACCTTGCTAACAATGCTCCCCACTCCTGGGCTCTTCTACTGGCTTGTCCCCTCCAACTGACCCTTGTCAGCTCTCTAAATTGGTTTCAGGTCTCCTCCCACAGCAGACCTGGGCAATCTTTGCTAACACCACATGCTCTGTACCCAGGCTTTTCTTGGACTCCTCCCCTTCAACAAGCCCTTGGCAGGAATCCATCCAAATCAGTACCACAAACATGGCATTGAGCAAACAGTCCCAACAGGGGCCAGCGTCACTATAAAGTGATTCCCACCCCAGACAGAGGGAAAGATAACCACACACACCAGTTCAACTGAGACCTCAGCAGTGGGAATGGGGCAGATATCTGGTCTGATGGCAGACCTTTTCCACCAATGAAAGTCTTCCAGGAAACAATACAGGGAGGGTGTCGTGTAGTACTACCACACCTCTGGCAAATGACTGCTCTGACTCAGCTCAAGCCCAGATAGCTCACTAACAAAGCAGGGAGCAAACTGTACCCATAGCAGACAAAGAGAGCCATTGCATATAACTGGACTGAAGGCAAAAGTAGCTCAGGCACAATTGTAGGGTGCATGCAACACACATAGGAGACACCCCTGAAGGGCCAGGTTCTGGTGAACATGATATATTGCACTACAGGGCACCAAAGGACCTCTTCTTCATAAGTCCACTACCTGCAAGATCAGGAGACATATCTGACTTTCCTAAGTTATAAAAACAGACACGGAGTTAGGCAAAATGAGGAGACAGAGCAACAGAGGAATATACCCCAAATTAAAGAATATGGCAAAATCACAGCAAAAGAGATACATGAAACAGGGATAAGTCATGCCTAATAGAGAATTTAAAGGAATGGTCATAAAGAGACTCATTGGAATTAAGAAAAAAATGGAGGACTTCAGTGAGACCCTCAAAAGTGATAGAACACAAATAAAAGAACCAATCAGAGATGAAGAACTCAATAGCTAAAATTAAAAATATACTAGAGAGAGTAAGAATAGACTAGAAGAAGCAGAAGAATGGATCAGTGATCTGGAGGATAAAGTAATGGGAAGCAATCAAGTGGAACAGGAGAAGTAAAAAGATTAATACAAACAAATAAAAACAGATTAAGGGAATCCAGTGACACCATCAAGTGTAACAATGTTCATATTATAAGGATCCCAGGAGAAGAGAGAGAAAAGGGTGAAGAAAACATATTTGAAGAAATAATAGCTGAAAATTTCCCTAATGTAGGGAAGCAAACAGAGATCCACATCTACGAGACAAAGAAAGCTGCCGACAAAATCAGCTCAAGGATGTTCACACCAGGATGCATAGTTACTAAAATAGCAAAAAATAGTGATAAAGAGAGAATTTTAAAAGCAGCAAGAGGAAAGAAAATAGTTACATACAAATGAAACCCCATAAAGCTATGAGGTGATTTTTCAGCAGACACTTTGTAGGCCCAAAGGGAGGGACAAGATATAGTCAAAGTGCTGAAAGAAAAAAAAAAAAGCAGCAACCAATAATACTCTATCCAACAAAGCTATATCATTCAGGATTGAAGGAGAGATAGAGTTTCATAGATAACAAAAGTTAAAGTACAACTCAACCAGACTTATAAGAAATGTTAAATAGGATTCTTTAAATGGAAATGGGGGCGCCTGGGTGGCGCAGTCGGTTAAGCGTCCGACTTCAGCTCAGGTCACGATCTCGTGGTCCATGAGTTTGAGCCCCGCGTCAGGCTCTGGGCTGATGGCTCAGAGCCTGGAGCCTGTTTCCGATTCTGTGTCTCCCTCTCTCTCTGCCCCTCCCCCGTTCATGCTCTGTCTCTCTCTGTCCCAAAAAAAATAAATAAATGTTGACAAAAAAAATAAATGGAAATGAAAGACCATAAACAGGTGTGAGAAAGGTAGGAAGCACAAAAGCAGTAAAATTAAGCATATTTATAAAAATCAGTCAAAGATTCACAAAATAAAAGGATATACAGTATGACACTATATACCTAAAACCTGGGTGTGGAAGGAGAGGAGTAAAAATTTAGCATTTTTAGAAGGGGCTCAAACTTATGCAACCACCCGCTTAACATAGACTATTATATGCATGAGAAGTTATATATAAACCTGATGGTACCCACAAATCAAGAATCCATTAATAGATATGCAAAAAGCAGGGAGAAGGGAGTCAAAGTATGCCACTAAAGAAAGCCAGTAAACTGTGAGAGAAAAGAACAAGGGAAAAAAAATAACAGAGAGAACTACAAAAACAACTGTGAAACAAGTAAGAAAATGACAAGTCCATATTTATAAATAATTATTTGAATATAAATGGATTAAATGCTCCTATTAAAAGACATCAGGTGATGAATGGATAAAAATTAAGATTCTTCTACAAGTTGCCTACAAGACATTCATTTCAGACCTAAAGATGTATGCAGATTGAAAGTGAAGGGGCGGATAAACATGAATCCTACAAATGGGAGTGAAAAGAAAACTAAAGCAGCAATACTTACATTGAACAAAATATACTTTAAAACAAAGAGTATAACAAGAGACAAAGATGATACCTACTCCGAAAGGAAACAATCCAGCATGAATATGTAACAATTATAAATATTTTTGCACCACAAATGGGAGCATCCAAATACATAAAGCACCTATTAATAAACATAAAGGAAGTAATGGATAGTAATACTACCAATTAATAAGTAGTTAATTAATAATTAAGTAATAGTAGGGGTGTTAACACCACTTACACTGTTGGATAGATTAGTCAAATAGAAAATCGACAAGGAAACTGTGGCTTTGAATGACTCATTGGAGCAGATGGAGCTACCAGATTTATCCAGAACATTCTATCCTAACACAACAGAATATACATTCTTTTCAAGAGTACATGGACATTCTCCAAAATAGATTGTATGTTAGGCCACAAAAGAAATCTCAAGAAATTCAAAAATATTGAAGTCATACCATGCACCTTTCCAACCACAATGCTATGAAACTAGAAACCAACCACAAGACAGAAATTTGGAAAGTACACAAATACATAAATAACATGGTACTAACCAATGAAAGGGTCAACCAAGAAATCAAAAAGGAAATTTAAAACTACACGGAGACAAAAGAAAATGAAACACAATAGTTCAAAATCTTTGAGATGTAGCAAAAGCTGTTCTACGTGGAAAGTTTATAGCAATACATATCTACCTCAAGAAGCAAAAAATCTGAAATAAATAACTGATCTTAGGCCTAAAGGAGCTATGAAAAGAACAATAAACAAAATCCAAACCAATGAAAGAAAGGAAATAAAGATTAGAGCACAAGTAAATGAAATAGAAACTAAGAAAACCAATTGAACAGATCAATGAAACCAGGAGCTAGTTCTTTGAAAAGATCAACAAAACTGATAAACCTATTGCCAGAGTTATTAAAGAAAAAAAAAAAAAGGAGAGAGAGAAACAGACACAGAGAAACTCAAATAAACAAAATCAGAAATGGAAGAGGAGAAATAGAATTGACACCTCAGAAATCATAGGATTAGAAGAGAATATTAAGAAAAATGATATGCCAACAAATTGGGCAAGCTGGGACAAATGGATAAAATCCTAGAAACATATAACCTTTCAAAACTGAATCAGGACAATAATAAAAAATTTTAGCAGACTGATTATCAACAATGAAATTGAATTAATAATCAAAAAACTCCCAGCAAAGTAAAATCCAGGACCAGATGGCTTCACATCCATCTGTATTTGATGAACACAACCAGAAATTTAAAGAAGAGTTAATATCTATTTTTCTCAAACTATTCCAAAAACAGAAGAAGAAAAACTTCCAAATACATGAGGCTAGCATTACCCTGATACCAAAACCAGATAAAAACACCACAAAAAAGGAGAACTATAGGCCAATGTCTCTGATGAACATAGATGCAAAAGTCCTCAACATAATATTAGCAAACAGAATCCAACACACATTAAAAAAGCATTCATCGCAATCAACTGAGATTTATTTCTGGGATGCAAGTGTGATTCAATATTTGCAAATCAATCGGTGTGATACAACACATCAACAAGAAAAAGGATACAAATATGATCATTTCAATAGATGCAGAAAAACCATGTGACAAAGTGCAGCATTCATGATATGATATGATATGATATGATATGATGATATGATATGTCAAGAAAGTAGGTTTAGAGGGACCATGCCTCCACATAATATAGGCCACGTATGAAAATCCCACAGCTAACATCATACTCAATGGTGATAAACTGAAAGTTTTCCCCTAACGATCAGGAACAAGATGAGAACATCTCCTCTCACCAATTTTATTGAACATAGTATTAAAAGTCCTAGCCACAGCAATCAGATGATAAAAAGAAATAAAAGGCATCCAAATCAGTAGGAAGTGAAACTTTCACTATTTTCAGATGACATGATATTCTATATAGAAAACCTGAAAGGCTCCATCAAAAAAAATGCTACAGTGCTCGCTTCGGCAGCACATATACTAAAATTGGAACGATACAGAGGAGATTAGCGTGGCCCCTGTGCAAGGATGACACGCAAATTCGTGAAGCATTTCATATTTTTTGCATGTATGATGACAATATCTATAATCATGTTAAAATAGAAGTCAGCTTTTAATACAGAGATCGTGTGGACATGGACTTTATATGTGGAAAAAATAAATATTTTTTGCACATTTAAAAAATGCTAGAACTGATATATGAATTCAGTAAAGTCACCGTACAAAATCAACGTACAGAAATATATTGCATTTCTATACATCAGTAATGAAATAGCAGAAAGACAAATTAAGAAGTAAATCCCATTTACAGGTGCACCCAAAACAATAAAATACCTAGGAATAAATGTAACCAAAGTAGCGTAAGACTTCTACCCTGAAAATTATAAAACACTGATGAAAGAAATTGAAGATGATACAAATAAATAGAAATTCTCATGGGTTAGAAGAACAAATATCATTAAAATGCCAATACTACCTAAAGCAATCTACACATTTAATGCAATCCCTATAAGAATACCAACAGTATTTTTCACAGAGCTAGAAAAAATAATCCTAAACTTTGTATTAAACTGCAAAAGACCCTGAATAGCCAAAGCAATCATTAAAAAGAAGAATAAAACCGGAGGTATCACAATTCCAGTTTTCAAGATACTCTACAAACTGTAGTAATCAAAACAGTATGGTACTAACACAAAAACAAACAAACAAACAAACAAACAAACAAACAACAACAAAAAAACAGAACAGAAAGCTCAGAATAGAAAGTCCAGAAATAAACCCATGATTATATGGTCAATTAATCTTTGACAAAGCAGGAAATATTATGCAATGGGAAAAAAAGATAGTCTCTTCATCAAATGGCATTGGGAAAACTGGATAGGTACATGCAAAAGAATGAAAGTGGACCACTTTCTTACATATACACAAAAATAAACTCAAAATGGATTAAGGACCTAAATTTGAGACCATAAACCATAAAAATCCTAGAAGAGAGAATAGGCAGTGATTTCTCTGACATCAGCCATAGCAGCATTTTCTAGATATGTCTCCTAAAGCAAGGTAAACAAAAGCAAAAATAAACTATTGGGACTATGTAAAAATAAAAATCTCCTGAACAGCAAAGGAAACAATCAACAAAACTAAAAGACAACATACTGAATTGGAAAAGATATTTGCAGATGACACATCTGGTAAAGTATCCAAAATATATAAGGAAGATAGACAACTCAACACCAAAAAAACAAATAATCTAGGGATACCTGGGTGGCTCGGTTGGTTAAGCATCTGACTCTTGATTTCAGCTCAGGTCACGATCTCATGATTCATGAGACTGAGCCCTCCATTGGGCTCTGTGCTGACAGCCCAGACCCTGCCTGGGATTCTCTTTCTCCCTTTCTCTCTGCCCCTCCACCACCCATGCACACACACACTCTCTCTCTCTCTGTCTCAAAATAAATAAATAAACTTTAAGTTAAAAAAAAATAATCCAATTTGGATTGGGCAAAAGACATGAAGAGATATTCTTCAGGATAGACATACAGATAGGCAACGGACACATCAAAAGATGCTCACTATCACTCACCATCAGAGAGATTCAAGTCAAAACCACAATGAGATATCACCTCCCACATGTCAGAATAGCTAAAATCAAAAATAGAGGAAACATGTTATGAGGATATTGAGAAAAAGGAACCCTTGTGAAATATTGGTAGGAATGCACACTGGTACAGACACTATGGAAAACAGTATGGAGGCTTTTCAAAAAATTAAAAATAGAATTATCATATGACCCAGTAATTGCCATACTGGGAATTTACCCAAATAATATGACAACGCTAAAACAAAAAGGTACATACACCCCTATGTTTATAGCAGCATTATTTACAAAAGATAAATTATGGAAGTAACCCAAGTGTTCCTCGATAGATGAATGGATAAAGAAGAATGATACATATATACAGTGGAATATTAATCATAAAAAAGAATGAAACCTTGCCATTTGACACAACATGGTTGGATCTAGAAGGTATAATGTTAAATGAATATTTCAGTTAGAGAAAGACAAATACCATATGACTTCACTCATATGTGGAAGAATCAAAACAAAGAAAAAAGAGACAAACAAATGACACTTAACTATAGAGAACAAATAGATGGTTACCAGAGGGGAGATGGGTGAACATTTGCTTGAAATAGGTGAAGGAGATTACGAATACACTTTTCATGACAAGCACTGAGTAATGTATAGAATTGTTGAATCACTATATTGTACATGTGAAACTAATATTACACTGTATATTAGTTACACTGGAATTGAGAAAACAAATTCATTAAATAAGAAGTTGTAAAAGGCAAGTAAATACATGAAAAGATGCCCTAATTCATATGTCACAGGCAAATGCAAATCAACACAAAGTAAGATACCACTGCTCACCTATTAGAGTGGCCCAGATCCAGAATACTGACAACACCATGTACTTGTGAGGATGTGAAGCAGAAGAAACTAATCTATTGCTGCTGGGAATGCAAAATGGTACAGCCATTTTTTGGAAGACAGTTTTGTGCTTTCTTGCAAAACTAAACATGCTTTTACCCTATAATCCAGCAAATGCACTTCTTGGTGTTTACCCAAAAAACTGGAAATTTATGTACACCCAAAAATCTGCACGTGGATGTTTATAGCAGCTTTATTCATGATTGCTAAAACTTAGAAGGAACCAAGAAGGCCTTCAGCAAGGAATTGGATAAATATTAAATTCCAAACAATGGAATGTCAGTGCTAAAGAGAAATAAGCCATGAAGCCATGAAAAGATATGGAGAAATCTTAAATTTATAACACTAAGTGAAAGAAGACTACATATTGTACGATTTCGACTATTTGACATCCTGATAGAGGCAAAGCTGTGAAGATTATAAAAATATTGGTGGTTGTTAGGGGTGGAAGAGAGGAGAGATGAATTGGCAGATCACAGATTTTTAGGTGAAAATGCTCTTTACAATATTATAATGATGGATATATGTCATTATACATTTGTCCAAACCCACAGAATGCACAACACCAAAAATGAACGCTAAGATAAACTACAGACTTTGGGTGATTATGATGCGTCAATGTAGGATTTATCCTTGGTAAAAAATGTATTTTGCCTGGCGAGTGATATGATAATGTGGAAGGCTATGTACGTGTGGAGGCAGGGACCACATGGGAAATCTCTGTATTTTCCTCTCAATTTTAATGTCAACCAAAAACTGCTCTAAAAAAATAAAGCCTTAAAAATTATTTTAAGTTATAGAAGTGTAAAAATATTTTCAGGCTACCATGAGCATGTGTTACTTTAGTGAGTAAAAAATCAAGTAAAACATTTAAATAAAATTATGAAAAATAAATATTATGAAACACACACTTGTGAATTGGTCTAGATTTTTTTCTTCTATATATCACTATACTTATACCTAGAAAATCAGTTTTTGAATACGAACGCCATGCGTTCATGGAAAATGGTATGAAAGTTCCTCAAAAAATTAAAAATAAAACTACCATAGAGTCCACCAATTCTCCTTTTTGGTATATATCTAAAAGAATTGAAATCAGAATCTTAAAGAAAGATCTGAACAATCATGTTCACTGCAGCAGTAGTCACGATCACAATGGCCAAGATGGGGAAACAACCTACATATGTGTCCGTGGTATACAGCCATTTGCAACAACATAGATGGCCTGACAACAGGGCCAGGGGATATTATGCAAAATAAATAAGCTATATTGACCTAAAAGAACAACTATATGATCCCAGTTACACAAAGTATCTGAAACAGTCAAAGTTACACAAGCAGAGGGTAGAAAGGTAGTTACTAAGGATTGGAGACAAGGGGAAATATGGAGGTGTGTCAAAAGGTGCAAAGTTTTAGCCAGGCAAGATGAATAAGTCCTAGAGATCTACCATATGACATAGTGACTATAATTAACAATATTGTATCATACACTTATAATTTGCTAAGAAAGTAGATTTTCTGGTGTATTCTTATCATAAAAGAAAAACAATAAAGAGAGTGAAAGGAAATGTTTAAAGGTGATGAATGTGTTTATGGCATTGGTTATGGTGAATTTTATGAGTGAATCTTTCTCTCCAAACTAATCAAGTTGCATACATTAAATAAGTACAGCTTTTTGAATGTACAAAAAAATGTTTTGTTTTGTGTTATTTTTCTGTGGAAAATCATGAAATATCTTGATGTAATGACTTGTGATTCAAATAAATGGGTATAGAACTGTTAATGGTAACTTACACTATTTCCCAAGCCAATTGCCCTACTCTTCTCTTTATAATTATACTATTTGTTGATTGTGCATGTTTACAGTAGAAAAAAATAACTCATTATTTTATTAATTTATTCAACAGATATTTACTGGGTGCCTAATATTTGCCCAGCATGTTCCATTTCTGATATGCAGAAAAAAAGCATTGCTGATATGAAACTAATTTTTAATGGATATAGACAGACATTAAAAATAATTAATATGGCAGAAGGTGCCAACTGCTATTATGATAAATAAAAAAGGGCAAATGGACTAAGTAGCAAAGTAGAAGAGTATTTGCAATTTTTTTTTAGTTTATTTATTTATTCATTTTGAGAGAGACAGAGATAGCTCCAGTGGAGGAGGGGCAGAGAGAGAATCTCAAACAGGCTCAGTGCTGTCAGTGCAGAGCCTGATGTGGGGCTTGAACCTATGAAACCACGAGATCATAACCTGAGCTGAACCCAAGAGTCAGATATTCAACCAACTGAGCCACCCAGTCGCCCCAAGTATTTGCAATTTCAAATAATAATTATAAGTGAAAAATTTCTGAGAAGCTGATGTGATCAAAGACTGGAAGAAAATGGTGGAGTGAGCCACATGATCATCTGGAAAGAGAATGTCTGGCACAAGAGGAAAACACTCAAAATGCCTCATGAGGTGGGGTCTTGTCCAGGTGTTGCAGGAAGAGCTTCAGAGGGATGCCAAGTGGAGAGTGGGAGATGAGATCATACAAGTAGTATGAGTCCAAACAGTATGGGGCAATGTCAGCCTTATTAAGACTCTTTGCTAGCACTGATTAAGATAGAAAGAAATGGAGGATTTTCAACATGGTCAGACTTATATTACTAGTATCATGCCGGCTGCTGTTTTGAGAATAGATATGGGAGAACGAGAGTGGAAGCAGACAGACTAGCCAGCTATGAGGTTATTCCAATAGTCAAGGAAGGCAGATAGGGTGTATCAATGACTACCACTGTTGCTTTTTAGCCCTTACCTTACTTAACCTCTTTGACATAGTGGATCACTCATTCTTCCATGGAACTTAAACATTTTATTTAACCTCTAGGCCACCACGTTTACCTGGTTTCCTTCTTAGAAGTCCAGTAAAGTGGTTTTCAGTTTAGGGTTGTTTGATGTCCCTCTCCCTTCCCCTATCTCTTTATCTGATTCCTACTCACTTCCTGGACATCTAAAAGATTGTCTCTGGGTACAGTCATGGGAGGCTTTTCCTCCAAAGCCTCCCACTTCCCAGGTGATCTCATTCAATCTCAGAGGTTTAAATAGCATTGATAAGAAGATACCTAAATTTGCATCTGAATCTGTGACTTCTACTCCAACCAATGCTCCCTCTAACCAACTGCCTATTCACCCTATGTGACACATGGGTGTTTCTTAGATCTCAGCAAATTAACACATTGCAAATCAAACTCCAGATTTTTTCCCCAGAAACCCTTCTCCCATATTCTCACATATTTTGATGACTAACATTTCGTGTTTGTTAGTTACTTAAGCCAGATTTACTGGACTCACCCTTGATTCTTTTCTTTCCTCCCTCTACATTGGGTCCTTCAGTAAATTCTGTCTGCTCTGCTTTCAAAATATAGCACAAATTCAATCACTTCACCCCATGCCTACTATCTTAACAGTGGTTCAGTCTCGAACATCTTGTACTTGTAATAGTTTCCTAATTGATCTCCTCTATCTTCATCCCTGGCCTCAATGGTCAATTATTTACTTACACAGCACTCAGACAAATCATTTGAGATCTTAAGTTGGATCTTTCAAAATCCTTCAATGTCTTCCTTTATTACTAGTAAGAAAAGCAACTCTCAAAAAAAAAATAGCGGCTCTTGTTGCAAATTAATTGATTCCAAGGCCTGAGATATAGATGTCCATCCCCTAGGATTGATCAGCCATTGACAATAGTCCCCAGCAGTTTTGTGGAGTTCTTAATAAGGGTGAAGAGACTTATAAATAAAAAGAGTATACATCTGTAGGTCTGTAAGGTCTTGCCATAATAAGAGAGAAAAAGAGGCCAGGTTTTTAGCACTTCTGCCGTGACTCTGGCTCTACTTTCAAGGCAGAATGTATAAATATAATGAAATAGACTCAGTACCTCTCACATTTCTAATGGAATCTCCCTCTACAGTTTTCTCCATCGTATCTCCCTGCCTCTCAAAGACATACTCTCGTATTCTGTATTCTCATCTATTAACACAGATTACTTTTTATTTAGAACACAATCCTATTCTCTCAAATGACAAAAACAATAGTCAAATGTTTATTGTGTTAACAAACTTTTGACAAGTTATTGAAAGATGAACTATGTTTTGACCGTACCGCAGAAACTGCTTATATTTGTTAGCAAATATATTGTTAAAATATGTTTCCTTTCATAATACAAAGTTATACTGCAAGCAAAAATATTTTAAAATAGTCCTTTTAATCCTAGATGAAATAAACTTCTCATGATTAACTGCATAATTACATATCTGTGAGCAGTGTGAAGTCATGAGTCTCAACACAAATATAACCTAAATAAACACATCCAGCATCTAATAAACTTTCCTCAGCAATGTATCTTATTTGTTGTACATTTTTTTCAAATATACACATTTATTATGCATCTAAGAATTTCAATACAGAGACATGTATTCCACGAGAATAACATGCAAAATTAATTGTAGTTTTCAGTAACTTTGATTGTGAATTAATTCATAATAAAAGAAGTCAAAGTAAGCACATTATCTTTCTCTTTCATTGCACAATGGATTAATTACCTTTGCACTGCACCCTATTTATTATGGTGTTAGAAGAGATGAAACATTTTGAGAGAAATTAAAAGTGTACTAATGAAGGCAATCACGTTGGTATTTAATTTCTCTAGGGAGTAAAAAGTAGAACCCAAATAAAACAATGATCCATCTTCCTAAATATCTTTAATATAGTGTATCCTTGATTACTGAGGCTTGTAAACTTGTTCGTGTTTAATTAAGGCCGACTGGGCAGAAATATCTTTTTTTAACAGGGTGGCCTTTTTCTTTTTCTTTCTTTCTTTCTTTCTTTCTTTCTTTCTTTCTTTCTTTCTTTCTTTCTTTCTCTTTCTTTCTCTTTCTTTCTTTCTTTCTTTCTTTCTTTCTTTCTTTCTTTCTTTCTTTCTTCTACTAATCTGCTCCACATTATTTTTTTAAAAAACTGGTATAATTAACACCAACGTGTTTTGGGGTCCTTAAGTACTTTATTATTTTTTAATGTTTATCACTTATTTCTGAGACAGGGAGAGAGAGAGAGAGAGAGAGAGAGGGAGAAACAGTGTCAGCAGGGGTGGGGGAGGGACAGAGAGAGGGGGAGACACAGAATCTAAAGCTGGCTCCAGGTCTGAGCTGTCAGCAGAGAGCCCGATGTGGGGCTTGAACCCACATCTTGGTCTTGAGACCAAGACCTGAGCGGAAATCAAGAGTTAGATGCTTAACCGACTGAGCCACCCAGGGGCCGCATTATGTCCTTTAATATAAAATATTGCATCAGCCCTAAAAGCAAGGCTATGTCTCCACCAGTTGTCAGGTTAACTTCTTTCATAAATACTCCAAATGGCAAGTGTCTTTATGAAATTAGATTGAGGAATATGTTGGCATGCAGTTTAAAACACCCTGAAGGATTATATTTTTCCAAGTGATAATAAAATTTATATATATGTATATAAAATTAAAATTTATTTTATAACTATCTTTAAGTTTTTACATTTAAAATTTTGTTTAATTTAGTTATTTATATTATTCATAACATAAATAATATAAATATAATTTAGCTTATAATTTTAAAATCTATATTTAATTTATTCATACTATTTAAAATATAAATAATATAATTGTAATATGTAGATTTATGCATTTTTAAATATGTAGTTATATACAAATTTATATATATGTATATTTTTATTAAATGAGGAAGTGAGGCTTTCTTCATTGAATGCTATGTCCAAGGGTGTAATTTCTGGGCTCATTTTATTTTCATTTAGTACCCTGAATTCTTTTGTTATAAGCTCTCATATTCTTTTGTATAAAGATTGTAACAAGAATAGCATTCTTACAAACACTCCCACATTATTTTGGGTCAACTTTGGAATAACCAACTAATTATTTCCTATTATATAGAATAATGACATAGTTATTTATCAGTGTAAAATAATAACAATTCATTTAAAGTAGTTATAAACTTAGGCATTATCAAGACACTTAATAAGTATTAAAATGTGTAAAATTGTACTCAAGATAATGTCAGTTTACTCTATTTTAATATTGCCATTTTAATCATAGATGATAAACGTTCATGACAATTCATATTGTCATGCTAATTTATGTCATTCATTTATAGTGGTTTATTGCAAGAGAAGCAGCTAGCCACTATGTATTTTTTTCAGAGTTATTTTTATATCAGTTTGTTTGCTGAAAATATGATATCCAACTGAAGTGACTTATACAGTTAAGGCATTTACTATCTCTCTTATTTGGGCCAGCACATACACCTACCAAAAACACATGTTGCACCTTGCACAGTACCAGGAACACATTCTCATCATGGTGGACAGTAGTCACATATAGACTTACCAAGAGCATACCTCCCTAGGTTTGGTCAGTGCCAAGCTGCACAAACAAACGCAGAAAATCGCCCAGCAATTTGGAAGGAGGCAGGTGCAAGTTTCAACTGCTCAATAACAATAAGGAAAGCTCAAGCCGTTCTCATCTTCCTGGTCTACTACCGTCCTCGCTACATACCCTCTCTGGGTAGCTGACGCAAATTTAAGAATCTCGTTACTCACACCACAATAGACAAAAGCAGAAAAAGCAGAGGTTGGTGAAGGTTATTTTACTTCATGCACTTAGCTTTTTAGATTGGAGAACAAAATTTGCTAAAGCATAACTACAAAGTCCCACTTGCATCTGACTGGCCAGAAGTGTTGATACACCTGCTCTAGATCATTGATTAACCAAAGGGAATGTGGGGCACCTGCCTGGGTGGCTCAGTCAGTTGAGCGATCAATTCTTGTTTTATGCTCAAGTCATGATCCCAAAGTGGTGGGATTGAGCCCTGAATGGGACTCTGGGCTGAACGTGGATCCTGCTTGGGATTCTTTCTCTTCCTCTGCCCCTCTGCCTGACTTGTGCTATCCCTCTCTAAAAATAAATAAATCTTAGAAAAATTATATCATCCCAATGTTGTACTGACTTAAAGTTTTTGTAACATTTTAGACTCATTTCTAGGAAATATTATCTTAAAGAAAAGCTAAAAAATAACTGTCAATTTAGCTTATTTAGGATCTTATTAAACTTTCTAGAAGAAAATAAATATATCCATTATATTCAAATCACACTAATATTTGAAAATGTGAAGGCAAAAATATATAGTGAACAACTTTAAAGGGAAAAAAAAAAACAAAAACAAAAGCACCTGCTTTTGCTCATGTTAAGACCAATAGGAGACTTTATTCCCTAGAAAGTTATTATTTTTTATGAATCTGTTGTCTTAAGAAACAAGTGTGAGGGGCGCCTGGGTGGCGCAGTCGGTTAAGCGTCCGACTTCAGCCAGGTCACGATCTCGCGGTCCGTGAGTTCGAGCCCCGCATCGGACTCTGGGCTGATGGCTCAGAGCCTGGAGCCTGTTTCCGATTCTGTGTCTCCCTCTCTCTCTGCCCCTCCCCCGTTCATGCTCTGTCTCTCTCTGTCTCAAAAATAAATAAACATTTAAAAAAAATTAAAAAAAAAAAAAGAAACAAGTGTGAGCATAATGAGCACTGAGGGAAAGAAACCACAAATGTTTCCTCATTTCTTTGGCTGCACAAACTACAAAGTTTCTCTGAATAATGAAAGTAAGAAAGAAAATTATTTGAAGCTTAGGGAGTCATAGCTTAACAGGGTGAAAAGAAATGGCCTTGGCCAAGACAGGTCAAGGAATCTGGAAGACAAAAGCAAATAGACCTTTTCTTCCCAAGACAGCACCACAGTGGGACAACTATTAACATTTTTAACCCTTGTGCTGTGTCCTACAGAGGCAACAAGAGGACATTTGTCAGGCCTGAGTTTGGTCATGTGCCTGTGTACATGAGTGACACTCCCATTAATATTATCTATTGTGCAAAGAGATTGTTCTCACAGAAAAATTGGGCTCCTCTTACTAAAAAAAAAAAAAAAAAAAAAAAAAAAAAAAAAAAAAAAAAAAAAAAAAAAAGAGAGAGAGAGAGAGAAAGAAGTCATGAAGGATAGGAAAAATATAATATTCATTATATTCGATCCTTTGGTGGCCCAACATCCACACACCATTGTCTACATTCATTTATTTTAAAATTCCACAAGAAAAACAACAATGCGTGCTTAACTGAATCCACATGCAACTCCTACCCACAGAGATAGCATCCCATATGTCCTATTTCGTGCATTCTGGGATATGTGAAACGTGTTTTTCCCCCTCTTAGACAAAGTCTTGTTCTTATTGAGGTAAACCGCATGGAAAATGTATTCATATGGGCCCCAATAGAAAATGGCAGAGGGTGAAAATAAAAAGTAGAAAATGTACGCACATGCTGAGACATACACACACACCGACGACAAAGAAGGTAAAAGTAGGGACTGTGGTCTTGTACTTATGTAACTGATAACCAGTTGAGACTGATTTTCATGACTTCCACTCTGATAACGCATTCCACGTTCCCCAAGGTTTTAGCTAGCATTATGAGATGCTTTTGCAGGATCTTAGTTAATACCAGGGGAAGATGCAGCTCAGCTTTCATTTCAAGGACTTTTTGTTCTTCTATCACATAGATAGTCCAGAGCAAGGGGTAATGTAGGCAGATGCACCTCCACACCAATGGTTAAAGCATGATGCTCTTTGGATTTCCTAGTCAGAAAATGGCATTTTCATGGGTGTACATAATTTCTAGACAAATAGAAGTTCTATTTATGAATTTTTTTTGTGCATTTGTATTTGTTTACAGAACTTTTATCAGTACCCCACTATGAGTTTTTATTTCAAGTATCCATTTAACTTTTGTCAAGTCTTAAAAGTGGTTCATTGTTGCTTTGCTTTTAAGGATTGCCTCCACTAATTTGGCACAGGACCTTCAAGAATGATAATCTCTTCAAATGGAAAAGTCTTAAAGACAAAGTCTCCATAGCCTAAAATAGCAATTTTAAATCTGAGTTGAAAACACTAAATATTGCTTATTCACATCTGGACCAGTGAACAACCAACTGATATAAGTGAGAAAGGCTAAAATGGTGTTCCAACCGTACCTTCTGGAACCAAATTTCCTGAGTCAGAATCTTCCTGGCATTACTGCTCTCAAGCTGTGTAACCTTAGGTTGATTAGTTAATATCATTTAAGCCGCGGGTGACTTATCTCTAAAATAGGGATGCACTGAAACCTATGTTATGGGTCAAATTATTTCATTCATGTAATTTGTTTTCCTTTCTTTTTTTTTTCGTGTTTATTTATTTTTGAGAGAGAGAAGGAGAGAGACAGAGTGAGAGTGGGAGAGGGGCAGAGAGAGAGATGCAGAATCTGAAGCAGGCTCTGAGCTGTCAGCATAGAGCCTGACGCGGGGCTCCAACTCACCAACCCTGAGATCATAACCTGGACCGAAGTCGGACACTTCACTGTCTGACCCACCCAGGTGCCCCTCATGTAATGTTTTTAAATGTAATATAATTAAAATAATTTAGGCACTGAAAATTCTCAACAAATATTAGCTGTTTTATTATCTCTTAAGAGGGCTTATTTTGAGTATACCCAGTTCTAAAAATTTTGTTTCCTTGTTAAGGTATTAAGGAATACAATGATGACGATAACAATTACAAGGTATGTGCTCTGATGATAACAATTGCAAGGTATGTACCAGACTGCCTGGGATCTGCTACTTAGCCTCTGTACGATCTTACATCAGTTGCTCAGTCTCTCGTTTTGGCTTTTATATATATATATATATATATATATATATATATATATATATATTTATATTTATATAAATATTTATATATATTTATATATATATATAAAATGGGGTAAATAATAGTAACCTCTTAAGACACAATCGTGTGAGGTGTTACCAATATTTTAAAGCACTTGGAAAGAAGGTTAGAGTGTACATTTTTTCAGCCTACTATATTTTAATGGAAAACATACCTTTTAAAATTTTTTAAATAATTCATTGGCATTGTCAGAGAGTATTGTGTGTTTATGTGTATGTGTGTATATATAGAGATACATACTTTTCATGAATTTTAAATTATTAAAGAAAAATATCATCTGAAAATGTTTGTTGTCTTCTTTCAAAAAAAACAGAAAAGAAAAACATAGCTATTTATAAAACTTTGACCTAACCTTGATTTTGGGTTATGTTATACAGTAGAATGGCAAGATTGAAACAAGTCAATGAACCTTTAAAACCATGACAACTTCGGGGGAAAGTATCTTATCTCTAAACACAAAATTCTAAAAAACACAGATTATCCAGTAGGAAAATACTTATTAAAAATTAACATCTTCCAGCACAAACTATGGTAATATATAAAAGCATGTAAGTTCCCAGCACAAAACTAAAAATGAAGAATGTGGTTAAAATAAAAGTTATTAAAATTTCTTTCTCCTGAGACATGTAACAAAATAAAACACGGAAGCACGGAAGACGGGAAATCGCTGAAACAACAAATAATAGGCAGCCAGCAATTTACATGAAAGAGCTAGATGGAGAAGAGCCACAGTGGAGAAGATAAAAGAAATATTATAAAGGTGTGCATTTTAAATAAAGAACATATTTAAATGCCATCTTGAGGAATAATTCAAAATCATATTTAATGCTGTCACAAATTTTGGAAAGGCAACAATAGTACAGTGCACACCTATTAGTATTTTCTTTATGCTGGCCATGTAAGTGGGCAGAAGTGCTTTTGAATAGTCTTTCACTTTCTTCATCCCGACGAGTTTCACTCTATTTAGCTGAGTGCTGATTATCACCTCTCAAGAAATAGGCTGCCCATTGCATGATTTCTTTTTTCTCCTTCTGTCTTTCATGTGCAAGCTAACTTGAGTTATTCTACAGAGAATAGTGCAAACGTAAGATAACACACATTTTCATCTCACTCTATGGCCCTGGGAATCGTCGAGCGTGATCGTAATTTCCATTTTGGTCCTGTTAGAATGTGAATAATTCCAGTCATTACTTATTGAAAAGAGATAGGCATTAGGGAATGGGCACGGGAAGCATACAAAGGTGTTTTCTGCAGTTCTTGGCAACCCAGATCCAGGTTCTGAGGATCTGGCAAACTACTTTTTTTCTTTCTTATTCAGATTTTGTTTCTTTTCTTTCCTTCCCAAGCCTAGGATGCAAAGATTGAGAGAGAAAACACACTGTGTTTATTATTGATAACTATACCGAATATTTCTAAGAGCATGAAGTGTGTAATTGTAGTATTGCGGATCTGGATAGTTATTTTATCATGTAATTCTCGATGTTGACAGAGAGCCTTATTGTAACTTCAATTTTTAATTCGTATTTATACGTTTTTGGTCACATTCACCAAACCAACAATAGCCAGAATAGTGACTTTTTGAGAAATGGAAGATTTTCCATTTCTTCTTTGGCTCATATTCATAATTTAACTTCAGTTAGCTTATATACTTACTAGATGTGCTTGGGTGGCTCGGTTGTTTGAGTGTCTAACGTCTGCTCATGTTATGATCTCCTGGCTTGTGGGTTCAGGCCCTGCTTGGGGCTCTGTGCTGACAGCTCAGAGCCTGGAGCCTGCTTTGGATTCTGTGTCTCCCTCTCTCTCTGCCCCTTCCCTGTTCATCATCTCTCTCTCTCTCTCTCTGTCTCTCTCTCTCTCTCTCTCAAAAATAAACATTAAAAAATAATAAAGATTATATATTACCATAAATTTACTTTTAAAGGAGAAAGATAATAAAAAATAGACACAATTCCACATCTTAGAGAAAACCATCTGCAATATTTTTGTTTTTCTGACATTAAAAATGTTTTAAAAGTGGTACCAGGCTGACTCGGTGGAGTGTGTGATCCTCAATCTCAGGGTTGTGAGTTCTAGCCCCATGTCAGGGAAGACTTTACTTTAAAAAAGTTATAAAACACTGTATTTTGAACATTTAACTCAAAAATTAGAAATAATTTATTTTCTTTTTAATACAGGGACTTTTGTAACATCATTCTCATCAATAGAGATCATATATTAGGTGTTCAGAATGAGTCAAAAACTGTCCTTGGCCATGACTGGTGTTATTATATTTAATCTTTATACCTAACTTTTAAGATAGTTAGGCAGGATTATTATCACCATTTATTGCCTTTTACTGACAAAGACACAGCCACAGACACATTAAGAACTTGGCCTTGGACTCACAATAAAGTGAAAGCGCGAATTTGAAGTAGACAGGCTGACGCCTGAGCTGTGCAGTTAAAGCCATGCCTGCTTAAAGCCACCAAATATGATTGTAGGCCTAAACTATAACTTATGTAACCCATCTTTTTCATTTGTGCCATGGCCTTTCTTTAAAAACAAGATTGTTACTGTAAACAATTCTAAATATTTTTCCATCACAGAATATTACTATTTTCTTTATAGTTTCCAAATATAGTAAGGTAACTACAATATTTTAAATTTTAATAGTTTCCATCCTTCAGTTGCACATGAGATAAACTGTTAACGTAGCTTCATTGGTAAATTAAATTGTTGTTATTGTTCTTCTGTGAATATGTTCACAAGTTTTCAAATTTCTATGGGTAGGCTTGATTCTGTCTTTCTTGTACATCTGAGCTCTCCTTCCCATCTTCAAGTGCATGAACACAGCTGTCCACTGATTTTGCTTTCTTGCCAGAGACAAGTGTGATTTAATTTGCTTAAAACAAATGAATAAATAAAGATTATATATGAATAGTATATCATGGACTATTAACACTAAAAAGGAGGGCAATTCTGCCATTTGTGACAACACGGGATGAACCTGGGGAACATTATGCTAAGTGAAATAAGTGAGATTTGGAAAGACAAATACTACATGATCTGGTTTATGTGTGGAATCTAAAATAATCAAACTCATCGAAGCAGACAGTAGAATGGTTGTTGTAAGAGACTAGGGGGAGAGAGAAAAAAGGGATGTGTTCGCCAAGGGTACAAATTTTCAGTGATGTACAATGAACAAGTTCTCAAGATCTAATGTATAGCAGGAAGACTGTAATTAACAATATTGTATGGTCTACTTTAAATTTGTAAGAGGTCACAGATCTTAAGCATCCTCACCACAACAAAAGGAAGAGAAGGGAGGAGAGGAGAGGAGAGGACAGGAGAGGAGAGGAGGGGAGGGGAGGGGAGGGGAGGGGAGGGGAGGGGAGGGGAGGGGAGAAGAGAAGAGAAGAGAAGAGAAGAGAAGAGAAGAGAAGAGGAGAGGAGAGGAGAGGAGAGGAGAGGAGAGGAGAGGAGAGAAGAGAAGGAAAGAAAGGAGAAGGAAAGGAAAGAAGAAAGAAATAGTAACTATGTAAGGTGATGGATAAGTTAATTATAGTGATCATTTCACAATGTATGTTTATACAAAAACATCAAGTACTACATCTAACTGCATACAACTTTAATTTTCATTTATACTTCAGTAAAGCTGAAAACATGAAAAAAATAGAAGTTTAAAATGTGATCCGCAGCCAAGCTTTCTTTATTGTGTTCTGCAAATATGTATGCATATCTTAAGAAACAAAGAAACAAATATGAAGGAAATACATAAAAGAGATGAAAACATAAGTGACCTGAATAAATGGATGGGGATCGCATGTCTTTAGAGATAATAAGTCAGTGTTGTAAAATTATAAATTCTGATTATTTTGGAATTCAAAGCAATCAACATTTTAAAAACATCAATATATATTTTGAGAGAGAAAGTAGGTAACAAGATGGATCTAAAGTTCATCTAATAAACCTAAGTCAGTAATTAATAAATGCAAATAACCGGGGTGACTGGGTAGCTCAGTTGGTTAAAAGTCCAACTCTTGGTTTCAGCTTAGGTCTTGATCTCACAGTTTGTGAGTTTGAGCCCCATCTCGGGTTCTGCACTGACAGTGCAGAATCTGTTTGGGATTCTGTTGCCCTCTCTCTGTGTCCATCCTTCACTTGCTCTCTATCTCTCTCAAAATAAATTAAAAAAAAGAACTTAAGGAGTATTTTTTAAAAATGCAAATAACCACGAAAATTCAGAGAAAAGGGGATTGACAAGAAGGTATACTCTTACTACAAAATAGAACATTATATAGGACTGAATTAATCGAAACCTTAAAGTACTAAGGAATGATGGGTCAATAAAAAATAATTAAAATATCTAAAATAAATTTACATGAGATAATTTATTTTAAGAGAGAGATGAAATTGTTTCTAGCAGTGGTATGTCATACAATTCAATAAATGATGCTGGGAAAAGTTATTAGTTATGTGGAAACAGTAATAATAATAACTTTTTATCACATTTTTATGATAATGTTAGGTTATGCTCACATGTACTCCAATTTAGGCAAAACTATCTTTATAAATTTGGTTTTAGAGCATATTTCTAAGCATTCCACAAAATATAGAAATATATGTCTATATAATAATCAAATACTTCTATGGTTAAAAAAATAAGTCAACATTAAATGGCATGTTTTAAAAAAGCATCACATTTGACAGATAAAGGCTAATTAAATTAAAAAGATAAATAGAATCAACATAGTAAAAATGAATAAACATCTCCACAGTAAAAGGCCAACAATGAGCCGATATTTTATACAAAATAAATACAAGTATTCCATACCTGAACGCTTTATTATGATGCAAATTAATCCATGAACAGACACCAGGATTCATTTATGACATGGTCACATTACAAAAATTTTATCAATATCCAGTATACACAAAGTACACAGAAAGAAGCACTTTTTGTGTCTTGTAAGGTAGTATAAATTGGTTTGAGAGGCTCTGATTTCCCATAGAGAGGACATCCTGATGCTAGCCTTGGGTGTAAGAGCTCCAGTGAGGTGAGGAGAGTGTCCAAGCTGGAAAGAAAAGCCAGGTGTAGAAGGTAGGTGTGGCTGTCCCCTAAGGTTTTCGACACCAACCAAGAAAAGAGTGAATGGGTTATTTCTTTAAACCTTGCGTCTTGGAAAGACGTAAGCACCAGTCTCTGTTTAAAACCTTTTTCTCAAATTCAGGGATCACATATCAAGATCTCCCAAGATAGTAGTCCTTCAGATTGTCAAGTTCATTAGAAGACCATCCAGGAAACAAGATATTGGCCTCACCATCTGAAGCATGTTTTGGATGTGGCACTCGTAAAACCAGCTTCCCTTTGGCTGAATCAGGAAAGGAGGCAGTGAACGTCCCTCTAGATTATGGGTCTGAAGAACCACAGCAGTTTTCTCGAGAACAAAAAAAAAAAAAAGACCCTTGATTCGAAGAATTTTTCTCTTTTCTTCCTCTTAGGTCACTTTATATATTTTGGAAAGGAATGGAATATTGATGCAGAACAGGTGGATACTTCTTTCCATTGTTTGGTACGCCTGTAGTTAATGCCTGCCCCAGCGATTGATGGCTCTCTTTAGAGTGAGCAGTATTTGACAACTGCTTTCTTCAGCTTTGGTCCCTAGTGAATAATTCTGTCTCAACTTTTTCAAATCCAGAGTAACAAGAAAAGGCTTAATTGATACCCCATTATTTACAGATGTATTTGGAGTCTGTGAGATAAATAACATGATATGAGATGTGTACTAAGGAAAGGAGGATTATACCCTTAATTTCATATATTTTATATATACTATAAATATGTATTATTTCTAAAGTATTAGAAGCATAAGCAATGATAATATTCTCTATAGAAACATGAGGGCAGAAAAGAATAACATTTGAGTGAAATGCAGATTACACAGTAAAAGTAGGACCTTCCAGAATGAGAACTGTCAACTTTGCTTGTATCAAATAGGTTTGTTCACCAGCTTGCCTGCACGTAAGAGGGAATATTTGCCTTCCTAACCTCTCTGTGCTCCTCGATCCTTGCCTCATCTGTTCCTATGTTTGATATTGGCATGCCACTGGATTACCGTAAAACATTTTCTAACCAGACATTTGCTTGATGACCCCCTGCCATTTCACACTTTGTAGGAGTGGACCCTGACAGGAAACTGAACGAACCAAATCTCAAGGGAGTAATTTAACTCCTGACTAAAGCCACTCTGCATATCAAAAATTCTGTTCCCACTGGGAGGAAACATTTTCTTCATCAGTTACATTTCCCAGTAACTGGTTACAATGATTTAAGAATAAAATACAGGAGTGTGAGAGGGGCTGAATAATTTTCTCCTCCTACTCCATTGTGACTCTGGCAAGAGTACCTGTGATGTTCATCTCTGCTATATGTACATCACTTAAAAAAAGTGTAAAGAATTGAAGATTATGTAGACATTAACAAAGCATACCAAAAGTGTTCCAGAATTGAAAGCATTTGTTGTTTTGCTTGTGGGACACTGAAAGAGAGATACAGGATCTGTGTGAGTTTATAAGAAATAAGCAAAAATAGGCATAGATTTCAAATATCCTTTTGAAAATTAAGGTTTTTTTTTAAGTTTTTTCTTAAGGTTGTTTTTTGTTTTTTTTTTTTTTTTTTGAGAAAGAGAGACACATACAGCAGAAGTCAGGGAGACACAGAGGAGAAGTGAGATAGATAGGATTCTAAGCAGGCCCCACACTGCCAGCGCAGAGCCTGACATGGGGCTCGAACTCACAAAACCTCCAGATCATGACCTGAGCTGAAACCAGTAGTCCCACGCTAAACTGGCTGAGCCACCCAGGCATCCCTTAAGTTTCTTTGTATCTTTTCTTTAAAATGCACACAGTAACACATTTGGGATGAACAGGATTAGAGAGATGCAGAAAAACATTAACTGTCCATAAAACCTCTTTTTGGTTCAATAGAGGATGTATGATATGCTTTGTTATTGTTTGGGGGTCAGTTTTTCAGTGTTCACAGAACACAAAGAAAATGTATATTCAGGTTTTTAAAATTGTTTGCACATGAAACAATGGATGGCTGTCCTTGCTTTGCCTGTTTATGATGTTCACAAATTCTACTTACCATTGTGAATTAAAATCAGCCCCCCCAAAAATATGATTCAAGTTTCTAACCTAGGTGAGTTAACTGCTAGCAATTGCAATAAAGCACAAACATCACAGTCAGTTCTTCAGTTCACAAATCACCATATAAGTAACCTGTTCATCATAATCATTTACATTCATATACTTTCAAGTCCGATGGTAGGTGGCCACAGCCCATCTTTTGTTCAGTTCATACAGAGAGCAAACATGTAGTTGTGTTGCCTTTTCATCTCCTAGTGATAAACCCAAGTGACATTTTACAAAATGGATCACAGAAAGAAGTCATTGGGCCACAAAAATATGAGTTCAAGACCATAAGAAGCCAACACTGGAAGTTCAATTCAAATATAATATAAATGGAGTTCTAGAAGAAATAGGGGACCATGGAAATGTTGATACCGCCATGGTTTCAGAGACTTGAGATAAGCAGTCAAGGAATTTCATTAAAGGTGAGCTTCCCAACAAACATGGGGAAACACATTGTTACAGAAAGGATGAAGATATTTCAGACAAAGTGATGTCAGTCAAATTTCAAATGGCAGAACTTTTCAAAGATGTTTTATGACAATGAAAATTCACAGGATAACATATTAGAATATGACCCAACCTTAGAAAGGATTATGGCAATTCACTGCGGCTTAGAAAAAAACGCTCAGTCTGCAGTGTAATTTTGTTTTTCTTTTTGCCTTCTTCTGAGAAGACTGTTAAACTACTCTTTTATATCTGGTGTTTAACGTATAGGTATGTATTTAGCAAAGAAATAAAATGCTTCAATTCTCAATGTTTTTATAGAGTTTAATGTGTCCAGGACAACAGATTAGTAGTTGGGAAATTTTCACCCAAAACTATAAAATAGAAACAAACTTGATCTTGCATTAATTCCTTGAATGCCTATGCAGGATGAGACACTGAGAATCAAGTAAAAACAGAATCAGACACTAAATCAGATTGAATACAACTACATGCATGACACAACCGAACATAGCTGTTCAGATATCTTCAAAATCATTAAATTATTAATTTTAAATTTTATGACTTTTTTAAAGTTCTCTGAAGTAATTCTGTTTAATCAAGAGTGTCAATGGTTGTTAACTTGTTTTTTCAAAATTTTGTAAATGTCGTCACTTTTATTTGACGTACATAGAGTTAAAATAATACAGGATTGAAAATGCGTTATTTTCATTATACAGATGTTTTTCAATTACACTTTGGTTTATTTTTTTTTTAATTTTTTTAACGTTTTATTTATTTTTGACACAGACAGAGCAGGAACGGGGGAGGGTCAGAGAGAGAGAGGGAGACACAGAATCTGAAACAGGCTCCAGGCTCTGAGCTGTCAGCACAGAGCCTGACGCGGGGCTTGAACTCACGGACCGCGAGATCATGACCTGAGCCGAAGTCGGCGGCTCAACCAACTGAGCCACCCAGACGCCCCAATTACACTTTGGTTTAATAAATAAGAGAATTAAAAATATATATCTGATGTGGGGCGCCTGGGTGGCGCAGTCGGTTAAGCGTCCGACTTCAGCCAGGTCACGATCTCGCGGTCCGTGAGTTCGAGCCCCGCGTCAGGCTCTGGGCTGATGGCTCAGAGCCTGGAGCCTGTTTCCGATTCTGTGTCTCCCTCTCTCTCTGCCCCTCCCCCGTTCATGCTCTGTCTCTCTCTGTCCCAAAAATAAATAAACGTGGAAAAAAAAATTTCAAAAAAAAATATATCTGATGAAATGTTTTAATAGATAAACTTTATCAAATGTCTAGGCATCTGCCATTGAAACACACTTGGTTATTTTCTTTTTTTTTTAATTTTTTTTATTTTTTTTCAACGCTTATTTATTTTTGGGACAGAGAGAGACAGAGCATGAACGGGGGAGGGGCAGAGAGAGAGGGAGACACAGAATCGGAAACAGGCTCCAGGCTCTGAGCCATCAGCCCAGAGCCCGACGCGGGGCTCGAACTCACGGACCGCGAGATCGTGACCTGGCTGAAGTCCGACGGTTAACCGACTGCGCCACCCAGGCGCCCCATACTTGGTTATTTTCAAATATACTTCTTATTATTCGTTATTAGAGGAGAATTGACAAAATTAATAGTAACTGATGATAGGACTTTTAAAGCTCACAGATTTTCTTTGGCTTATTTTCTGTAGTAGAGTCAGATAAGAATTTAAGAACTATTGACTAAGTAGAAGAATGAATAAAACATGGATAAATGAATGTTTTGTATTTCATCACCAAAGTCATTAATGGGGAAAAAAAGGAAAAAAGACAAAAGAAAATAGACGAGTTCCACTATAAACGGTATGGAGGCATGATGTGGCTGCTAAATAAGACCAAGAAAATAATTTTAAACTATTTTTTCTTTTTTTCTGAGAGAGAGAGAGAGAGACAGAGAGAGAGAGAGAAAGAGAGAGAGAGAGGGAGAGAGAGGGAGAGAGAGGAAGAGGGTGCATGAGCAAGAGGCAGAGGGAGAAAGAGAGAGAGAGTCTTAAGCAGGTTCCACACCCAGAGCAGAGCCAAGGCTTGATCTCAGGACCGTGAGATCATGACCTGAGCTGAAATCAAGAGTTGGAAGCTTAACTGACTGAGCTACCCAGGAGCCCCCCAAAAATAATTTTCAGTTTTGTATACTGTGAAACTTTCCATTTTTTGTCAATCGGAAAAAATACAGTATTCACCTACTTATCATACTATTACAAATGAAACAGTGCATTTACTAAATCTACATAGGCATCTATAAAAGGCAAGAAGACAGATTCATTCATGCTTGGTACAGTATGTGAAGAGTGATGAAAATAGTTAATTTAGAAAGACAAACTTGTGTGGTGAAATGACTGCAGAAACTAAGTCCTGATTGAGGAGAAACATTTTTTTGTTAACTTATTAGCAGATTAATTTTCACTGTCCATAAAATGTACTCCTGTGTCAAGTCAGCCAGAGGTGAATAAATTATATCTAAGAAACAATATTAGTTTGAATTAAATGTTTCACGTAGAACCCCAGCATTATTTTGGATCTTTGACAAACATTGTAAGGTTGAAGAACATTAGGTATGAAGGCCACTTAGGCGCCTACATCCAATTATATAAAAAGTTACAATTACAAGTAGATTGTCCTGTAGGAACCTAAACCGCATTTCAGTTCTTATCCTCCTTGAGATTCTCAATGGGAAAAGTGGGGAAGTGGGGAAGCATTTAGTGTCATTGTACTTGGAGGAACCCCAGCTCCCTTCATTGTAGTGAAATGTCAGTCCTGGAGCTGTTTCCACCAGGGAAATGGCTTCATACTCACTTGTAATGGCAGCGGGGAACCCACGTGTGGCCATTGAGACACAGAGACACATGCCACTATTTCAGTGAGAAATAGAACACTACAATAAGATGTACCATCCTGATAAAACATGGCTCCCTACTGAATTTTTAGAGAAGATATTGATCTAATTTCCCAGCGGAAGAACATCCTCTTCCTAAAAGTACCATTCTAAAAGGAAAAAATGCAGAAATTCATGGAAAGTGAAAATTTTAAATTACAACATGCTGTTTCATTGGGTTATACTGGAAAATCTAAATAGGTAGTTGCTATAAGCTGCATCTAGTTGGAGCTTGAATAAA
Source organism: Prionailurus bengalensis (assembly GCF_016509475.1). NCBI lineage: Eukaryota > Metazoa > Chordata > Mammalia > Carnivora > Felidae > Prionailurus > Prionailurus bengalensis. The sequence continues at coordinate 21,565,536 of NC_057350.1, read as the reverse complement.
CTAATACAATTTTATAAAATATGAGAATTTTTTTTTATAAAACCTTTGCCGTTTGATAGCATGTTTATTTCCATGAGTTTGGAGCTCTCAATTTATGTTCAACTGAGCAAAGAAAAAAAAATTAAAAATCACCTTTGAATTTTACTAATTGATGTTGTTTATGGTCACTTTTTGGTTTGCAAAATTGTATAGTGGTTTTTAATGTCATATGGATTTTCTCAAGGGTTATGCACAGAGATCACTGTCTCCTTGCTGTGTTAGTGTATTTTGATCATTTATTTTCAATAGCAGCTATATATTTCTCCTGACAAATACATCCTATGCAACACGACAAAGTTAAATAGAAATTAAAAGTGTCTGTGGATGTTTAAGTAATTATTGATTGAAACAGTAGAAAAGCATGTTCTAATTTAACTTTGTTCTTTGATATCTATTTATCTAATCTATTATCCAAAAAAAAATAAAGACAGTAATTTATATAAATGTGTCAATTAGTTAGCATAGGCAAATTTTCAGGTGGGTTGGGTAGAGGGGAGCCGAACTCCAAGGCAGTAATGATCTAGAAAACCCGCATCCCTGCTACGGGGCTGGTGTGGGATCTTTGAGCCTGGAGCAGATAATCTGGGGGACCGGAAAGAGAGTGTCCTCTTGAAGGCCTCTGCTTTGTCTCTATGTGATATAGCGACTTCTGTGACTAGAGTGATTACTTGGAAAATTACCACAACTCCCAGGGAGAAATGTTCCTCACATTTGGAGTGGAGGGAACCTGAACCTCCACCCTCGTTGGTACATTTGATCAAGGAAACTAGGAACAATAACTAGGACTGCAGTAGAGGAAATTCAATCTGCAATAAAGAGATATAAAATCCCCAAAGCGCAGATCTTTAAAGAAGATTTTGGTTTATTTCAATTAGAAGGTCGAAGATGCAAGGCACATACACCAACTATTAGAAATCATTCAAAGTAAAATGAAAGTAATGACGCTTTGCCCCTTTGAGACATTGAGGAAAAAGGGTTTAGCTCTGCTTCAGCTATATATTAACAAGTTGGATTCACAAGGAAACTACACATTACTGAGATGCTTATTGATTACAAGTAATCATTCAGGTATGGACGCCTTTCATATTTAAAATATCAATATTAAATTGATATGTCATGAAAGAAAACACTTAATAGCAGGGCCACAGTTGACTTCCCTTCCAGATTTGATATTCTTTCTTCCAAAAGATGTTAAAACAGACTGACTGCAAAACTCAGATGGGACTATGGCTTCATTAAATTTGTTGAGATATTTGCTTAGCAAAAATAATAAAAATGAAAATCAAGCTGTATTATGGACAGAACTCAGGAAAGTTGGGCAATATTTTCTTAAAGTCCCTCTGTACAGGACTTAATATGTCCAAAGGACATTATGAAGCAGAAATTTAAATCAAGAAAATAGGCAAGAAGCCTAGAAGTAGAAAGATTTTGTTCTATAATCTTAAGTAGATAGAAAACCCCTAGTAAGCCTCCTGAAATACAGGTTAGGTCCTCTGTTTAGCTCTTTATACATTTAATTTAACCACAAGTGTTCTGGCTTGAGTAGATGACCTTACTGAAATAAAAACAAAGTTTGGGGTGCTTGGGTGGCTCAGTCAGTTAAGTGCCTACCCTTGATTTTGGCTCAAGGGGTGATCTCTTGGTTTGTGAGTTCAAGCCCCATATCAGGTTCTGCACTGACAGTGCAGAGACTGGTAGTCTCAATCTCTCTCTCTCTCTCTCTCTCTCTGCCTGTCCCCTGCTTGCTCTCTATCTCAAAAATAAATATTAAATAAATAAATGAATAAATAAATAAATAAACATTAAAAATTTATTTAAAAAGAAATAAAAACAAAGTTTGCCTCTGAAGAAAATATTGGGATAAAGTGTCCACAACCAAAATAAAAACTAATAAAATACTACATATTCCATTTTGACTTATTCAATACATTTATATATATATATTTTTTTCTGTTAAGAAGTTACTGCTAGAAAAATAAGTACAGCTTTTCTCATTTAAAAAACAATGGAAAAAGGAAAACATTTCAGCTGAGTCTTGAATATTGAACGGTTACACATGCCAAAAATATTAAGATTCTGTCATTGGAAACTGCCAGCCATAATACACAGATGAGTTTTTCAATCAGTAATTGATCATTAAGTACAAGTAAATAATTTTGGTTGTTTGGACATATTATATTTGTGGGAACAAACCAATAACTTCACAAAACTGTCTACGCTTATGATAAGTAGTTAACAAGAACATATGAACCTATTTTTTTTTTAAAGTATTACTTTAACAGGCTCATCTCAAAAATAATCATTATTTTTCAAACACTTTGGGACATTAGCTAGTCCTAGAGAATGAGAGATTTACCTAAATATTAATGTCAGGAAGGGTAGCAGAATGTGCCGCCCCCAAATATGCCTCTTTGTCCGAAAGATTATTTTGGACTGATTGAGAAACAGCAGACTCGGGAGAAACTCTGAAAACAGAGTAGAAGTATCCCTTTTATACAGAAAACTTACTTTTATAGAGGATCTGTCCATTTATAAGCTTAGCTTCCTCTCTGTGCCAGGAGGAGAAAGATGATTCTAAATCACAGGAGACCCTTATCCATAGAGAAGGCATAGACTCTTCTGTACAAGTCCACAAACAAACCCTACCTTACTTTTCCTGGTAACTTCCCAATACTGGTCTCCCCACACGTCTCTCTTTGGTGTTTAGCTGAATATGATATTTAAGCTGGTGGTTTAGAACACGTCAGGGAGTTTCCCATTTTCCCCTGGGTATTTCTCATGTATACACGAGGGATACATGTTAACAAGCTTGTTAGTTTTTCTCTTGTTAATCTGTCTTTTATTGCAAGAGTCTCAGCTAAGAATTCTGAATGGTAGGGAGAAAATTACTTTTCTCCCCTACGATTATTAAATAACAAAGCAGGAACACGCTTATTAATTTACAGTGTTCTTTTAAATATACTGTTAATGTTTGGTTTGCATCCTAGTATTATCCACTCATTTCCTGGTTAACAAAAACAGATTTCCTGAGTTTTAATTCACAATTATTATATAAAATCAGAATAGTTTTTCTGAATTTGAATTTAGTGAATAGTGCTTGTAATTTTTAATATGTCTCATCACATTTTAGCTGAATTTATTAGTAAGAACTCCCAGGACCTTAACAGAGGAAATTACATTCTTAGGTGTCCATTGAATGGTGTAATTCTTTGCATTCATATAACTTCGATCTACATGATATCTGGAAGGATTTTCGCAAAGCACTGATAAATTTCCTAATAATATTCCAGAATAGAGGATAACCATCTCTCTTAGTGCATAATTTGGTTACTACAGGCCAACCCTTCTCTCTCTTTTACTTACGTTGATCTCTGACAGTTCTCCGTAATGTCTGTTCCTTCATTCATCTTTGCTCATTCTATGTATGGGAAAAGTTCATCTATTTATGATAGATTTCAAATATATGTCCTCATTTCCACTTCAATTTAACATCAAAGATATTCCTTTTTCTAAAAGAGTATTATTTGACAATCTAAATATTTGAGTTCTTATGAAGGAAGTACATAGCAAGAGAAAAAAAAATAGTTTCCACAGTTCACGAGAACTCTCAAGATCCTGAGACAGTACACTTTGCAATTCCACCTTTTTGACTTTTAGAAAGTTAAGAACTTTTTATTGTTTCGCCCCCTAAATAAATGTCTTCTGGATAAATAAATAAATCATGACTTGCTTATAAAATGCTGAAATGCCTAAAAATAACTCTAATAAATTAACAAAAAAGGTTACCAAAAATCAAAGAAAGATGTCATAACACCAGGACTTTAAAGTACGTGTGGTTTTCCTACCAGTATTTTTGAGGCCTGGACAATTTCAGAATGAAATCAAATTCCTCAGGTCTACAAGTCTGTTCAAATGAGGTGCCATTCTCGAACTTGGACGAGATGAATAGTGTGTACAATTGTTCTACTAAACTTTGTCAGTTATTGCTATTTGAGCAATATACAATGAAATAAAGACATAACTTGAAAAAAAAAAAGCATCTCAGAGCAGCTTGTTAAAAATGAAACAACAGGCCCAAAATAATCACGTGCCCCCACCTTAGGCAAACCAAGGCTTAGTTGCAAAATGTAACCTTTTAACCAGTCAATCTGGAATAAACTGACCAGGGCAAGTGAGGTTATGTGCCTGATAGACATCCCTTTCTCCAAAAGAAGGTGACCTTATCAGAAATAATCTTGTCTTTATGACTCCTTTGTCTTATCCACTTTCTGACTTTATAAATCTTCTATTTTGTACAATTCCTTGGAGCCCCTTTCTACTTCCTAGACTGGATACTGCCCTGTCTGTGAATTGTTGTATGCAGCCGATTCAATCTTCAAATTTACTCAGTTGAATTTTGTTTTTTAACAATGAGAAAAAAAACATACCTTTTTCGGTGTAATTAGATGTTGTAAAACAAAAACAATTTTTTCTTTCTTTCTTTCTTTCTTTCTTCTTTCTTTCTTTCTTTCTTTCTTTCTTTCGCCTTAATCCTTCTAGGTCCTTGGCTAAGCCTCTGTTAGAAGAGAGAGATTGACAGAAAACCAAACAGAGGAGTATTAATATGTATGTCTTGTATATACATGAGAAAAACTCAGAGATGATTGACTCTAAGGGGTGCTTATTCACTAATGTCAACTCAAGAAAAGAGATTTGGGGTTTCTGGGTAGGTGAGGCAAATCATGGGAAGGTGGTGGGGCAAAGTACGGCATACAAGGGTAAGGTTTGATAGACAGATTTAAGTCAGTGCCTTCTCTATTCTATATAAAACTCTTGCAATTAATAATCATCCTTCTCTACTGAATACAGAGAGGGAGGCACCTTTACAAATGAGATTTCCTTTATAAATGTAAATTTCTCTTAAAAAGGGGAAACATGCTCTACCTTCAGAACTTCTCTTGTGTCTGCTGTTTCTTAAGATAATTAGTTCAGAAAATTCCTTATGCCAAAGAGAGATATTTTTGAGTGACACACAGGCATACTTTGGTGATACTGTGGGTTTGGTTCCAGGCAATTGCAATGAAACAAATATAGTAATAAAGCAAGTCAAGTTAATTTTTTTTTGGTTTCTTTGTGCATTCAAAAGTTATGTTTACATAATACTGTAGTTTAATGAGAGTGCAATAGCATTTTGGCTAAGTACACAATGTACATAACTTCATTAAAAACAATTTCTTGTTAAAAATTCTAACCATCATTTGAGCTTTCAGCAAGTCAGAATCTTTTTGCTGGTGGTGGGTACTGCTTTTGTGTTATTTATTTAACTTTTCTCTCAAAAAGCAAGTGGAAGCTTGGAGTACAGCTTACATATACCAAGCAAGCAATTAGTAATTGTGTTAATATTTCAACTTTATCTATTTTGTAAGGGATCTCTCCATGTATTGAATCCATTGTAGTTCAAAAACTACCGATCATTTTTCCATTTTTTTCTCAGGTTGGGATATTTCAAATAAAACTTGTAAGTGCAATATTTCCTTTCCCTCCATAAGTTTCAAATTATGTTTATGTTTAAATCTTTTTCATTCAAGGGGGTTCTACTCTAAAAATAAGGTTTTTGGACTTTCTAAATTTTTAATATTTGTTGTTTCTTTTTTTTTTATTTAACCAGGGAATTCTTCTGTGTATACTTGAATAAAATGCACATTCTATTCTTCATGGATGGAGATATATATACATATATATATATATATATATATATATATATATATATATAACCATGTATACTGAAGTATGCTTCCAGTAAAAAAAAATGTTCTTGTTGAAAAAAAAATAAATTTAACTGAGGGTACTTGTTTAAAATAAAGCATGTCAGAGGAACCTGGTTAAGCATCCTATTCTTGCTTTCATCTCAGGTCATGATCTCATGGTTCATGGGAGCTAGCCCCACATAGGGGTCCGTGCTGACAGCACAAAGCCTGCTTGAGATTCTCTCTCTCCTTCTCTCTCTGCCCCTCACTTCTTATGTGCAGTCTCTCTTCCTCTCTCTTTTTTTCTCTCTTAAAATAAATAAACAAACTTATAAAACAGTTGAAAAAATAAAATAAAGCATATCAGAGGGGAGGTGGATGGGGGCATGGGGGAATATGAACAGGGATTAAGAATACACTTATAATGAGCACTGAGTAATGATCTATAGAAATGTTAAATCACTACATTGTACACCTAAAGCTAATATAACACTGTATGTTAATATACTGGAATTAAAATAAACAACTTAATAAAAAAGAATAAGGTTCTGTGGAGTGCAATTGTAATGTATGGTAATGGTGATTTGCGTTATTTGTAATGATAGCTTTATATCACATGAGTATGTCTGCTTTACTTGATTACTAAAGAGACACTCAGTGCAAATAATTGAATGGTAATATTTCCATTTAAAATAATGTGTTTTTCTATTGATACTTCCACTAATGTGTTTACAAATTCTATGTGAAAAAAATATAAACTGTTTAACCAATATCTAATAGAATTCTAAAAGATGAAAAAAAAGCTGTCTATAGTTACTTAACACATTTCTTTTCCATAATAGTGCTACACTAAAATTTAATGATGTAATTCTCTATAATTATGTGTAAATTTAAAAGCACTGTGTGGGCTTTTCTGCAAGAGTATATTGAAATGCTGACACTGAATACAACCTATGCATTATATATCTTTAATTTTTAGTGCAATGGCATTTGCATTTGAGCAATAAAAATAATCAACTTAATTTGCCCTCCTAGAGAGCATGGAAGTGGCTTTGATTAGCCTATTGAAAGCCTGTGTTGTTCCCTTTGAGTTTGGATGCAGGGGGTAGAATTGCCAACATGATGCAACTCAGTGGGGATCCAGGGTGTCATGGCAATGCTAAAGTTGACTACATTAAATGCAAAGGAGAAGGTCATTGACTGGGAACAAACAAGTTGTTTATGCTGTTGAGGGTTCTATCTTCTGGAAATAATTTATCCATGTTATTATGTTATAATCCTTAATACGTACATTTTTTCTTCGTTGTTCATTTGTCTATTTTTGTAAATGACCATTGAAAGGATTAAAGTAAACAATGCCTAGTGCTTGAGCAGTGTTGTGTTTGCTCTCACCAGCTATGCTGGAAAATCCCAAAATTAATGGGGTATTGGGTAGAATACTTAAGTAGGTCTTATTTAAGTAGTAGGGACTAATAAACCTTAGAATGAGGACTGCACTGACTCTGCCTTAAAACATCAGCATCAACAACAACAAAAGAATACCAGGAAGGATCAACATATTCCAAGTAAATTAATTGAATTACGCCCTCCATAAACTCAAAAGTTTTTTTTTTTTTTTTGAAACTCAAAAGTTTTTAAGATATATAAAAATAGCCAGCATGCATCAAGGTAAAATTCACAACGTCTTGCACCCAAAGATTATCATATAAACAAAGAATCAGGAAAATAAAAATATTCGATCAATGAAAATACACCTAGAATGGACACATGTTATAATTTGCAAAGACATTAGTCATTACAACTATATTCCATATATTCAAAAGTATGTATAAATGTTTATACACAAATACATTACAGAGAGAGGGATGCGGGGCTAGAAACAGTGATGACTCAGTACCAATGAACACACTCAAATCTTGTAACTTGGTTTCTAAATCTCATTCTACAATAAAAGCAACCAGGACTCTATTTGTAGAGATTGGGCAAGGACTATACAAGGTGAGTTTCAATCATCTTATAGCACTGAAAACAAAACAAAAGCAAAAACAAACAAATAAAGAAAGTGCTCTTAAAATAAAATGAAAAAGGAGCACAGCCGAGAAGTATAAGGGTAAGACTGAAAGTGTTCCCAGTGGCCAAAATGAGAATAATTGGTGCAACAACTAGATTATAACCTAACGAATATAATAACTAATATACATGAGTGCATATTGGCATAAATAAATGAATAAAAAATTGGGAAGGAAAGACATATCTTTACAGAAGAAATCTGTATTTGTTTGCTAGGTCTACGATTATAAAGCACCACAGACTGGGTGGCTTCAACAATAGACCTTATTTTCTCACAGTTCAGGAAGCCAGAAGGCTGAGAACAATGTGTGTCTGTTGCTTCTCAAACCCCATAATTCCAGGATAATCATAAGAAAACAGCACATAAGGTTTGTGGGAGGGGCCAAGATGGTGGAACAGCATGGACGTTTTTTTTGTTTTTTTTTTTGTATCTCTTGTCCCTGAAATGCAGCCAGAGCAACACTAAATCATCCTGCACACCTAGAAAACTGGTTTGAGGATTAACACAACAATCTGCACAACCTGAACCACAGAACTCGACAGGTATGTGGCCTAGAGGTACTTTGGTAGGAAGGGTGAATCTTTGGGAGCAGAGAGCAAGGTCTGAGGGGCTTGAGGGCCACACGGGGAGAGGAGGTTCACCTCCTGGGAGGACATTTGGTAAACGTGGCACAGCCCCCCCCCCCCCACAGGCAAATGTCCCAGGGGATCCCAGAGAATGGCAACATTCACTGGTGCTGGAACAAGGACATTAAGGGTGAGCCTGGCACCAGATGTGTGTGGTGACTTTCCATAGTCCCTGAAAGGCTGCTTCTACACGATCCCACGAGCTTTTATTAGGGCGGGCTAACGCCAGGCCACAGTCTCTGGGCAGCAGCAGTGGCACTGGCTGGTGAACGTCCCTGGGGGCAGGCCAGCACCAGCCATTGCTCCGCCAGACCCTCCCCCAAAGGGTCAGAATGGGTCAAAGTCACAGTTCCTCAGAAGGGAGGGTCTGGGAAACACAGTGCCATCTGAGATAAAACTCAGGAGGGAGATGCCTCCCAGCAGCTTGACAGCTTGGTCACAGACAGTGTAGAAGCGTGAAGTGAACAAAAGGAAGGGTGCTTGATTGTCAGTCAGGAGAGTACAGAATTCTGATCCTAGAGACTGGGTAGCTGGGTGATGCTATTTTCACCCCTCTGGTGCCTGTACAAACACACCTACAGGCAATAAGCTACTGCAATCAATTACAGTAAGCTAATCAACGCCACCTAGTGGAGAGTACAGCTGTTACACCAAGCGCCACCCAACTGGGCCAACCATGTTCTTAAGAACACAAGTCTCTCCACTTGCTTAGTTTAGGGACTACAAAGTGCTTCATAATTTGACATCTATGGGAACCTGGATGTGATTTCAATCATATTTAATTCTGTTTGCTGGTCCATGTATTCAATTTCTTTTTCTTTTTCTTTTCTTTTCTTATTCTTGAATACAGAAAGAGAATTTTTTTTTTATTTTCAGTTTTTATTAAAAAGATTTTTCTTTAAATTTTTTCTACTATATTTTTTATTTTTTTGTAAATTTTTTATATTTTATTTTACTTCCATCATTTCATTTTATTCTATTTTATTGTATTCATTTTTTCAAATGTTCAAACATTTTCCTCCCCCCCCTTTTTTGTCTTTATTTATTTGATTTTTTTCCTCTGATCTATCAAGTTTCTTTCAAATACCAGACCAAAACACACCTAGGATCTAGCCTTCTTTGTTTGATTTTTGTGTGTGTGTGTTGTTTTCACTTGTTTAGTTTTTTTTTTTTGTTTTTACTTTATTAATTCCTTTTCTTCCTTCAAAATGATGAAATGGACCAATTCACCCCAAAAGAAAGAATAGGAAGAAATGACATCCAGGAACTTAACACAGATACAAGCAAAATGTCTGAATCAGAGGCACGTGGGTGGCTCAGTCAGTAGAGCGTCCAGCTTCGGCTCAGGTCATGATCTCACAGTTTGTGGGTTCGAGCCCGGCATCAGGCTCTGTGCTGACAGCTTAAAGCCTGAAGCCTGCTTCGAATTCTGTGTCTCCCTCTGTCTGCTCCTCCCCCACTCATGTTCTGTCTCTCTCTGTCTCCTTCAAAAATAAATAAAAACACTAAAAATTTTTTTTAAATGTCTGAATCAGAAAGAACCAGCAAGTGCAAGTAAATATCAAAGTACTACAAAGCAAGAAAAATAGAAATTAGGATTTGCTTATCTTTGAGGGATATAAAGGAAGGGGTAATAATTTGACAATGATATCCTTGAGACTTTGGGACACAGGCAATGTTCTATTTTTGACTCAGGTATTTAAATAAATAAATAAATAAAAATATTAATAAATAAATAAACCTCCTCAAACTTCTTTTGTCCAATTTCCTTTAAGCCCACTAATAATAGAGACAATTCTGTTCCAAGATCACAAAATTAGCATGCAATACCAAAGGCACAACACTGAAAAATAAAGTAAAAATGCTAATTTTGATGGGGTCAATTTGACGACACCTATGCATAAATAAAATGAAAAACCTTAATAAAGCGTTGAAACTGTCATTTTAAATCAACTTTCCATCTATTTAACATTTTGGGAAGCACAGAAGATTTATCAAGCATGTGGTTTTCAGAAGTGAAGAACAGGAAGTCTTAAATACATAGTTTAAATTTTGGAGCCAATCATAAGCAGAGAACTTTATGACTAATACTGACTCACAGAAAGGAAGGGGGTTAAAAAGACGGCTGTTGTAAATGTAGCAATCATCACATTCTATGTAATATTCAAGAGTAAATTTTCAAATTGCGTTATGTATCGGTCTAACCATCTGGACTGGTGGTAGGAGGAGGGAGAGCTCCCTGATTCAGGTCATCTGGATTGCATGGGAGATTAAACAGAACATTTGGTGGGCAAATAGTCCTCTTTTCCCAGTACAAGTTTCCTGAATATTGAAGTGTTTTTTTATGGTTTTTTGGGTTTTTTGTTTGTTTGTTTTTGTTTTTGTTTTTTGCAGCAATTGATTCAGGTAGACTTGAAAAGAAAAAAAAATGAATAAGATATGTCATGATTTATCACAAGTAGTAATTTGAATGGTCAATATGAGAAGCAGCAAGTCAGGGTAACCAGTAGCCTTCCAAAGCCCACGGGTTCAATGTGAGGATACTAGAAAATTAGTAAACTAGCCCAGGCAATGTGTTAATCTGATCTACAATCGAGATGCACATGACTTGCCTTATTCAGGCATTCATACTCTAAGGGGGAGTCAGCTAGCGTTTAATTAAAAAGTCACTTTCTGGAAGGTAGCTACAGGAAAACTTCATCTATCCTTTTTATGATAAGCTCCATTGCCTGGCTGATTTGCAAAATGAGATTTAGATATAAGTTTTCATTAGTGAAATTGGTGGCAACAAAGACAGGTGAAGTGACTGAAATTTTTTGGGTAAGTTTAGTGTCCTTACATGAAAAAGGTGAGAACCTGGGAAGGCTTCCGTGGACAGCCTCATGTTTCCTACCTTCAGTTGGTCCTTAGATGGTCTAATTTCTAAAAAATGGTAAATCAAACCCTGTGCCTATAATCACTATGGTTACATTCACTTCCAGTAAAATGGCTCAAAGTGTTTGTTTTCATTTCTTCTAGAATATTCTAAAAGACAGAGAGATGGGTATTCATCAAGCATATAGAAGAGATTGCAGGACAGTCTTGTGCCTATGTGGTTAATAAACATCTAGGGGCGCCTGGGTGGCGCAGTCCGTTAAGCATCCGACTTCAGCCAGGTCACGATCTCGCGGTCCGTGAGTTCGAGCCCCGCATCAGGCTCTGGGCTGATGGCTCAGAGCCTGGAGCCTGTTTCCAATTCTGTGTCTCCCTCTCTCTGACCCTCCCCCGTTCATGCTCTGTCTCTCTCTGTCCCAAAAATAAATAAAAAAACCTTGAAAAAAATTTAAAAAAAATAAACATCTATAAACATGGCAGATTTCGGGTGATTTTAACCTAGTAGCATGGTGTAACGGAATAGCCAACCTTTGGTATTGTCTAATTATTGGCCACTGCCAGAGAGCTAACAAAGAAATATAATACTTGTGGGGAATGAAAAAAAGCTTGTTTCCATTCACAACAATCAACTGAATCCTTTTCTGTTTCATAGAAGTGTGTGTGTGTGTGTGTGTGTGTGTGTGTGTGTGTGTACACGTTCCCAACATGTTTGGAATATTTCTATGCTTTCATTACTGTTTACATCACTGGATATGGGATGTCCTCTATTTCATTAAATTGATGTCACCATAAAATGAGAATTATTCTTTTGATTGAAATAATGAAGCCATTCCACAGTGTCTTTAGTTTTTCTTCATTTGGCACTCTTTACTCCAAGATTGGACTCTTTCAACAATCTCTTATGAATCTCTCTCATCCCTCCTATGCCTCACACTAAACCCATTGGTTTTCTCTCATCCTGCTTGCATCGTCAATTTTCTTTGAAGCGACACTTCCCACTCAACATTTTCTTGCTTCCTATGTGTCTTTCCAAATGCTCAGGTCTTTGTGAAAAGAAGTCAATTTGTATTCTTCCCATAATGTTGCAAAAGAAATGATGACCCCTGTCATTTAATTGTTTGTAATAAAGTCTACAAAATATCAATGACACAATTTTTTCATGCCATGGTGGACCATGGCAATTCTGAAGTAGGTGTTTGCATATTGGACTTACCCAAAGCAAAATAACTATTGTGTTTTCCAAGAGGCCAAGGCTCCCTTGCTACATTTTAAATAATTGCCTATTGTGTTTCCTTCAAGTCATTCTAAAACCTCTAATTACAAAGCACTATTACAGCTTCTCTAAAAATATTGGAGCAGTATCTTAGTCATCCATTCCTCAAAATTGCAATCAGAATATGATTACATCTTGCCTTACCTCTACCTTGGCTTCTGTAATTTATCAGAGTGACTTTTGCTGAGATACCAATACTGTGCACATTTAAAAGGTGATGCCCCTCAGCACTCAAGCTCTGTCCAGTTGATTTTCTCAAATCTACTGACACAGTGTTCGTCCAGCTGGAACTATGCTAAGTCATACTGGCTTAGTTAGAGAAAGCATTATGAGGCCAAACACAACAACCAACAAAGTTCCCATACAACTTATATATATGTATTGATTTATTTCAGAACATTCTTTTTTTTTAAAGGTCATTCTTGAGATACGTATGCTGTCACCCTTTTAATTTTCTTCTTTTTTTTCAATTTTTCCATATACATGTGATTGAACTATTATGATGCTCTTTTGCCTTATGCATGCAAATTCTTGATTGTTATTTGTGAATGATGACGTTTACCATTGTCCTATTTTAAGACACAAAAACTAAAATCTTATGCTGCTAGTTTGAAGAGGTTAGTATTTACTTTTTGGTATTTAGTATTTGGCCTTCTTACCAACTTCTACTTTTGTGTTTTTATAGTCAGGCTGTCTTGTTAAATTTCTTTTTTTTTTCTATTTCACTTCTTTGTCAGTAAACAAGGTTAAATGGGTAAGTCAAACTGGTCAAATCATGATATCATACCGTCTTTAGCCAAAGAGATTTATTTCATTCCCGAGGAAAATATGAATCCAGTTATTCCAATTGAAATTCTTTTCTTTTAAAATTTTTTAAAGGTTTTCATTTATTTTTGAGACAGAGAGAGACAGAACATGAGCAGGGGAGGGGCAGAGAGAGAGCGAGACACAGAATCAGAAGCAGGCTCCGAGCTGTCAGCATAGAGCCCAACGTGGGGCTGGAACTCTCAGAGTGTGAGATCATGACCTGAGCTGACACTTAGCCGACTGAGCCACCCGGGAGCCTCTCAACTGAAATTCTTCAAGGGACACTTTTGACATTTTCTTTCTCTTTGGATATAGGTAGATACAAACACAAATACTAGATTTACAGTTTCATATTTCTGGGAACAGCTAACCTTAGAAAATTAAAGTGTCCATTCAGAGAGAAACTGTCAGGAGTGTAAAGAAAGAAAACGTTTCAAGTGATTGTAGTCTTATTTGGATTCTATCACTATCCCCTTCCCCCACCTCTTCTTTTTCTTCTTCACTAGCTCTCAGCCTTGGCTGCATGTGGGTATCACCAGGCTCCCATTCCCAGAGAGTCTGACTGAAATGATACGTGCTGTGGTCCAGATATGAGAATGTTTAACAGATTCACATGTAATTGTGCACAACCATGATTTAGGTGCACAACTATTTAGCTGCACAGTAAGTCAATAAGTTTGTCCTCTTTCTACCACGCCATAAAACAAATCATGGAGTGATATTTCCATTTTCACTCCTCTTCTCTACTGTGTTTGTTGAAACCATCTGAAGTATCAGATTCAGACATTTAGTTCTTATGGCTTTTCTTTCTTGGTTCTTATTCTTTTAAAAAAATTGAGTTAATCCGATTAAATCACTAAATTAATTAAATTCAACTGTTTTAGAGTTTTTTTTTTTTTTTAACTTTGGTTTTTCATGTGTTTTGGTGATGACAACTATTTCTTCCATTGTGTATGCCTTCTATTTTTACTATTTTTTTTAATTTTTTTTTTCAACATTTATTTATTTTTGGGACAGAGAGAGACAGAGCATGAACGGGGAGGGGCAGAGAGAGAGGGAGACAGAATCGGAAACAGGATCCAGGCTCTGAGCCATCAGCCCAGAGCCCAACACGGGGCTCGAACTCACGGACCGTGAGATCGTGACCTGGCTAAAGTCGGACACTTAACTGACTGCGCCACCCAGGCGCCCCACCTTCTATTTTTAAATGAATTTGATTTAGGGGTCCCTGGGTGGCTCAGTTGTTCAGCGTCTGACTTTGGCACAGGTCGTGATCTTGCGGTTTGTGAGTCGAGCCCTGCATCAGGCTGTGCTGACAGCTCAGAGCCTGGAGCCTGCTTCGAATTCTGTGTCTCCCCCTCCCGCTGCTCACACTCTGTCTCTCCCTTTGTCTCAAAATAAATAAATATTAAAAAACATTTGGAGATTATCTGATCTTATTGCAGGGCCCTGAAAACATGACCTGAATAAGCTGCCTCAATTCTTACTCTTAACATACCTGGTTATTTACATGTTACTTTTTATCTTTCCATCAAATTATTTTTTTGTTTTTTTTTTTGTTTGTTTAAATTGACCAGATTCAGATTTGATGTTTGAATTCAAAATACAAAATAAACAAGGAAATTTGGACTAGGAATTTTTTTAAATGAACCTGCAGAAATAGAGCATTTTGATATTTTTTATAACTTTGAAATTGTCTGAAATGCAGGAAAATTCACATTCATGTTACAAATAGAAACTTGCAATTCCTTGCAATCAGGAAACATCTAATCACATGTGTCCAACACAATGAACTATCTAAAAGTTCATGCGTACAAATGTAATTCTCAGAAAGGAGAAGATGGAAATGATCCCTAACATTTATCAACTGGTAAATGGATTAAAAAATAGCTATATGATGGAATACTGCTCAGCAGTAGCAAGAAATAAAGTATTGGTACATGCAACAACACCATTGAATCCCAAATGCATTATTCTAAGAAAAAGAAGCCAAACACAAAGAGTACATATTGTATGATCCCATTTTTATGAAATTCTAGGAAAGGCACAAATAAAGGATAAAATGTGGGCCAGGAGTTTCCAGAGTCCAGGGCTTGGGAAAGAGAGACTGCACCAAAGGGACACATGGAGTGATGGAAATGTCCTATATTATGATTGTGTTGTTATATCATTATATACTTTTTAAAACTAATCAAGTTGTACCCTTAAAACTGGTGGATTTTTATTATAAGTATATGTTAATGAAGTTGATAAAGAACATTAAGAAACAGCCTTATCAAGGGGCACATAGGTGGGTCAGTCAGATAAGTGTGTGACTCTTGATTTTGGCTCAGGTCATGATCCCAGGGTCATGGGTTCAATCGCTGCATTGGGCTCTGGGCTAAGCATGACACCTGCTTGGGACTCTCTCTCTCTCTCTCTCTCTCTCTCTCTCTCCCTGTCTCCCTCTGCCCCTCCCTCATTTTCACTCTCTTCCTCTCTCTAAAATAAAAAAAAGAAGAAAAGAAAATTTTATAAATAAAAAGAATCATCTAATTAGGTTATAATGTGTGATCTCTTAGAACTTTGTGCTTCATTAGGGCACAGATTTAGGAAAATAGCTGCAGCAGGAAAACATAGGGTAATAATATTTATAAGATCATGGTGAATAAATGCTTCTGAAGAAACTAAGTAAATTGAAATGAGTGTCAGGCTCAAAAAATTAAAATGCTTAGGGAATTTTATGTAATGTAGTGCCTTTCTATACCTGACGTTAAATTGTTGTCTCGTGGCATTTAGTAGTAAAGTGGAGATAATTAATAGTAATAATAATACTAATAGAAAATTAACTTTGCGTGTTGATGAACTTCAGCTGAATTTAGAACCTGAGACATTCTTTTAAGCGAAAAGTACCTCCTTTAATGGGAAAGGGGGAGATCCAGACTATTGATTTGTCCATACCTCAGGAGTCATGGGTTGCATAGATCACATCTAACAGGAGTTAATAAACTATCGCCCATGGCCAGATTAGATTCACATCTTGTTTTTGTATAATGAGTGAGCTAAGAATTGTACATTTTTAAGGAGTTGTGAAAGAAAACATGAAAGTTGCAACAGGGACTCTATGTGGCCCACACACTGTAAAATATTTATTATCAGAAGTTTTATAGAAACAAATTGCCTATCCATGACCTAATGGTCCTGGAAATACCTTCCAATGAGGCTTCCTGCCAGAATAAGATAAACAATTCCCCTCATTCTAATACCCAGAGATATGGAATATCTGAAGTCTAACTGAAAAAGAATTCAAAATAGCTATTATGAAGAAATTCAACAGCTACAAGAAAACTCAAAATGACAATACAAGGATTTCAATAATAAAATTATTAAACAGAAAGAGTACTTTACCAAAGATATTGAGATTCTTAAAAAAAATAACCAAACAAATTCTAGAGCTGAAGAAGTCAATAAATGAGGTGAAAATGCATTAAAAAGTATTCAAAATAGAGAAGATCCGATGGAAAAGAGGATAAGTTAGTTTAAAGATGGGAATAAGAAATGATTCAGGAGAGAAGAGAGAACTAAGATTTTAAAAAGTGAGACAGCCCTACAGGAAGTATCAGACTCCATTAGGAAAGCCACCATAAGAGTAATTGGTATTCCAGAAAGAGTACTTTACCAAAGATATTGAGATTCTTAAAAAAAATAACCAAACAAATTCTAGAGCTGAAGAAGTCAATAAATGAGGTGAAAAATGCATTAAAAAGTATTCAAAATAGAGAAGATCCGATGGAAAAGAGGATAAGTTAGTTTAAAGATGGGAATAAGAAATGATTCAGGAGAGAAGAGAGAACTAAGATTTTTTTTTTAATTTTTTTTCAATGTTTTTATTTATTTTTGGGACAGAGAGAGACAGAGCATGAATGGGGGAGGGGCAGAGAGAGAGGGAGACACAGCATCGGAAACAGGCTCCAGGCTCTGAGCCATCAGCCCAGAGCCCGACGCGGGGCTCGAACTCACGGACCGCAAGATCGTGACCTGGCTGAAGTCGGCCGCTTAACCGACTGCGCCACCCAGGCGCCCCGAGAGAACTAAGATTTTAAAAAGTGAGACAGCCCTACAGGAAGTATCAGACTCCATTAGGAAAGCCACCATAAGAGTAATTGGTATTCCAGAAGGAAAACAGAGAAGAGGACAGAGAGCATATTTAAAGAAATGATACTGAGAATGTTCCAAACCCAGGGAAGGAACTGGATATACAAATCTATGAAGCTAACAAAACACCTTATTGTCTCAACACAAAAGATCTTCTCCAGGACACATTATATTAGAACTGCCAAAAGTCAGTGATAAAGAAAGAATTTTAATGAAACAAGAAAAAAAATATGGTAAACTACAGGGAACTCCCATTAAAGTATCAGCAGATTTCTCAGGGAAAACTCTATGGCCAGGAGAGAGTGGAATGACAATGGAAATATTGAATGATAAGAACTGCCAGCCAAGAATACTCTATTTGGCAAACTTTTCCTCCAGGTTTGAAGGAGAAGTAAAAGCTTTTCCAGATGAACAAAAGCTGAGAGAGTTCACTATCACCGGACCTGCCTTATAGGATGTGGAGGCCCTTCAAGCTGAAACAAAAAGATGGAAGCACAAAGAACTCTGATTAAGGTGATAAGTAGTCAAAATTAGAAAACTGTAATTCAGGGGGGCCTGGGTGGCTCAGTCAGTTGAGCGTCTGACTTAGGCTCAGGTCATGATCTCACAGCTGGTGCGTTCGAGCCCCGCATTGGGCTCTGTACTGACAGCTAGAGCCTGGAGCCTGCTTCGGCTTCTGTGTCTCCCTCTCTCTCTCTCTGCCCCTAACCCACTCGCATTCTGTCTCTGTCTCTCTCAAAAATAAATAGACATTAAAAAAATTAAAAAAATAAAACTGTAATTCACGTTTAGAATAAATAGTATATTAAACTCTTAATTATAGCATAAAGGTGAAAGGAAGAAGAACATTAAAAAGAGCCACTACAACTTGGTAACAAAATCACAGCATAAAAAGATATTTTGTGACATCAAAAATACAAAAGGTGAAGAGTAACAGTATGGAAACTTCATAGGGGAATGAAAGTAAATTGCTATCAGCATTAAAACAAACAAATTTTTTTTCTATAAAAATTTTTGTAAACTTCATGGAAATGCAAAGCAAAAGTCAAGAGCAGAGACACAAAACATAAAAAGGGGAAACTGAGAAAATCACCATGAAAAGACACCCGTTTACAAAGACAGAAACAGAAGGAGAAAGAAATTATGGAGAGGCAAAATAACCACAAGGCAAAACATGACAGTAGTAAATCCTTACATATCAATAATCACTCTAAATATAAATGGACTGAACTCAACAATCTAAAGGCACAGAGTGGTTGGATGGATAAATACAAAATAAGACCCAACTGCATGCCTACTGTCTACAGGACACTCATTTCAGTTCTAAAGACACACGTAGGTTCAAAGTGAAAAGATGGAAGATATTTCAAGCAAACAAGTATGGGTGTAGACATACTTACCTTAGACAAAACAGAACTCAAGCTAATAAAAGTAAAGAGATACTAAAAAAGGTTTTATATAATGAAAGTAATCAGTGTATCAAGAGGATATAACACTTGTAAATATGTGCACTCCCAACACCTGAGCCCCAAAATATATGAAGCAAATAACAGATATTAGAGGAGAAACAGACAACAATCCAATAATTGTAAAGGATTTCAATGCCTCCTTTTATCAATGGACAAATTGTCCAGGCATAAAATCAACAAAGAAACATTGGAATTGAGCAATACTTTAAAACAAATGGATGTAATAGACATAAACAGAACATTCCATCTAACAGCATCAAGTGCATATGGAACATTCTCCAAGATATATCACATGTGATAGTTCACAAAACCAGTTTTAGTAAATTTAAGAAGATTAAAGTCATTTTAGCTATCTTCTCTGACCTCAATAATATGAAACTAGAAATCACTAAGGAGAAGAAGTGAGAAGATCTACAAATATGTGGAAACTAAAAAACACATTTGTAAACAACCATTGGGTCAAAGAACAAATCAAGAAGAAAATTTTTAAAAAAATATTTGAAACAAATGAAAATAGAAATACAACATATCAGATATTATGGAATTCAGCAAAAGCTGTTCTCAGAGCAATGTTTATATTTTTAAAAATGCACCTATTAATAAATTAGAAAGATCTTAAACAACCTAACTTTAAAACTTAAAGAACTGGAAAAAAAAAAGAACAAATTAAGCCCAAACTTAGCAGAAGGAAGGAAATAAAGCATCTGAATTTGGCTCAGGGCATGATCTCACAGTTCGTGGGTTCAAGCCCCACGTTGGGCTCTGTGCTGATGGCTCAGAGCCTAGAGCCTGCTTCGGATTCTGTGTCTCCCTCTCTCTTTGTCCCTCCCCAGCTCATGCTCTGTCTCTCTCTGTCTCAGAAATAAACATTAAAAATTTTAAAAAAGTGTTTTTATTTTTCAGAGAGAAAATTTTTTTCAAGAGTACACATAAATAAATAATGAAACTATCATCTTCCATTTTCTGTACAACTCTTCCACCTGTGCTAGTCAATCCAGTAATGGACAAAAAGAAAGTAGTGTCACTGTCACCAATGAGTTTTAGCCTTTTCACATGACGAATAAGATAAATTATGCACAGACTACACATAATGTAGACTCATGTTAAACAAATGTGGCATTCATAGACAATGCAACATCTTACACACTCTTTGTGACGCCTGGCCACATGGATGCTGGAGTTAATAAACCTTTGACCTCGAGAAAGATTTAGGTCAGGGGTTACTTGCAGAAGTTGCAGCAGTTTGGAAGTGGAGGAAGGGGCACCGATTTCAGTTTACTCTTTACTGCTGTGATGCTGCTTGTCTTAATTTTCTCCCTAATTTATGTCAAAAAAGCAGAGGGCATTATGCTGTGAAATAAGTCAATCAGAGAAAGACAGATATCATATGTTTTCACTAACATGTGGAAGTTGAGAAACTTAACAGAGCATAATGGGGGAAGGGAACAAAAAAAAATAGTTACAGAGAGGGAGGTAAACCATAAGAGACTTTTAATACAGAGAAGGTGTTGGGGAAAATTGGTGATGAACATTGAGGAGGGGACTTGGGATGAGCACTGGGTGTTTTAGGTAAGTGATGAATCATGGGAATCTACTCCCAAAGCCAAGAGCACACTGTATACACTGTATATTAGCTAATTTGACAATAAATTACATTTAAGAAAAAGTAGTACAATGTTATAAGCGCCCCAACTTCCAAATGGAAAATATTACTCCTTTGTGGTAAGAAAACAAAGAAAAGACAAAATGCATTTGTTTTAAAGTCTATTGACGTCAGGTGCTTTTAATTTGTTTTTAAATCTCATTGGAACGCTTCAAAAACTTTCGGTCTTCCAAAAGTTTGGAAGATCTGTAACTGAAAGCAAATTCAAACAGATCCTCATTTTTATAATATTTAGTTCCACATTCTAAGCAAATTGCAGTTTCACAAAAGTACTCAGGCTAATCGTTGCTCCTTCATATCGTAGTGACTCTGACTAGGATCAGAAAAGAAAATCAGTGGTCTATTTTCTGTTCACTGTATTTTATCTGCACAATCATATGCTATTTTCATTCGAGAAGACTGTGGAAGTGTGCAGTCTGTACTTTTAAGTACATCTATGACTACATTTTTTTTTTATTCCAAGACATCAGTTATATTCCTTTACAAGACCAGATGAATCAGGAGCTTGGGATCTATGCTAATCACATTATAAGATAGAAACACCCTGAAAGCTCAGTCCCTTATCACCTAGTCAACTTCTGAGCCTGTCCCTGAGCCTTGTGCTGGGAAAGGAGAAAAATAGGTTGTAGTGAAGTTTTGTGAAGTGCGTTTAATCAACACAGTCCCTGACTGGAGTATGAAAAATCATGGACTGTCACTGCCCCTTCAGCCCAGGAGAGTTTCTTGAGATCATAGGAAGAAGGAGAAAAAGCCTGTTGTCTCTCACCAAACAAGAGTGCGCCAAGCAAGGTACATTGATCATTCACCCTGGGTTCTTAAGGGGAAACAGGCAAAAGAAGAGAAAGCAAAAGCAAAAACAAAACCAGAACAAAAGAAAAGAACAACAAGTAAAAGAACCAATTTAAAATCTTCAATTTCAAATGCAAGTGAAAAACAAGTAGTATGCTGTTAGCTACTATTGTTTTGGCTAAATAGTAAGCATTTAGATTTGAGGAAGTGGTGAGCTTAATCACGGGCAGGAAGAAACCAATGGGCCTCAACAATTCTGCAAAAGTGTCAGACTGAAACAGTGGCCAATTTTCAGAGGTGACTAATAGCACAACTTGCACTGCAGATGAACTGTTATTAATGACAATAGTAAGGAAAACCAACGTCAAACAGGAGTCTTGTCTTCCAAATTACTTTGATTTAAAGTTGGGCTGGCATGATTTTAATCCTACTTTTCTTTAGACACTTGTGTGAACAGTTTCCTAGCACTACAGAGTGCTTTTTCAAAAACTAAAAACAGTGTAATGCAATTGATATAGAATCTGTTTTATATTGACATAGATGAACAGATCTATCATATGCTTGTCTGTGTACATTTACGTTCATACGGACATTGAAGGCAAATGCTTGTCACCAGGTTGTTGAACGAGTGAAGAAAAGGAGTTGTATGTGTGTACAATATGAAATATACTAGCTAACTTTTACTCTGTTATATGATGTTTCACTACACAAGGTATAGAATTTTTCGTTTCCTTGGGTATAAATTCATTTGAATCATCACTAATGTAAGAAACCAAGACCAAAGTTAAAAGTGGCGCTGTATTTAGAAATTCTGTGCCTTTCATTAAAGAAAAACAGAACATTATTGGTAGATGATTTCAGGCACGTGAGCGTCAGTGACAGAAATAATATAAAAATCTCTAAGTTGACCTTTAAAAGATTAGTAATAATTTTACCACAAATATTTTCATCTGAAGGCAAAAAAGTATTTGAAAGTTTTATCATAACGAGGACAGCAACATAATGATACCTGAGTTGGTGAAACACATCATACCACATTCTTTATCTGCCTGGAACATCATGGCAGAATTTGAACTGTTGGTTAAAGGGGATGGAGTGGATTATTACTGCATCACTGAAGTGTGAATGCAGTCTAATTAACAGAGTGGAGGCTGCTACACCCATGCTCTTATTGTATTTATGTTATTTCACTTCCTTTCTGTAAGCTGTTGTAGTCACTGAAATATTGGCTCTTGCTGGCGTGCTATAATTCTTGCCCACCTGCTGCATTTTGACTGCTATCTCAGGATGCTGGGAGTGCAGTTCTCTTTTTTGCTTGGGAGTATTCTAATTACAATCTATTGTCTAGCTGAGATTCTGCCTCAAAAAGCAACTGAAAATGCTCAGTCCCCACCTTCCCCCAAAGAATAAGTGGAAATAATTATGAAAATGCATTTGTCAATTGCCTTGGAATCACACATTATATTCTGACAATGTTATATATGTAACATTCAGTAAATCTCTGGCTTAACTCTTTGCTGTCATTTTTTTTTTATGGAGGAAATAAACTTATAGGAGGGAAAAATAAATGAAGATAAAGTACTTTTTCCTGCCTCCATTGTAGGTAGTGTTATATTTCTTTATTAAAAAAAAAACTTAAACATGTATTGTGTTACTTAATTTTTATTTGATTTTAGCTGGTATGTGACATTACATTAGTTTCAGCATCTCTTTAAATATATCAATTTGTTTTCTTCAAGATGTCAGCTTACATTTGCTTATTTATTTCATCCCCTTTCCAAAGAACCAAGCAATTATTTTCTTGTATTTTGATAATATTTTTAAGATATTATAGCAAGATTATTTGTTTGGCTTTGTGAAGGAAGGGGCATCAAATGGAACAGCAGCAATCCTGTATTTTAACCCTGGATGTCATTAAAAGTTTGACCAAAACAGGCCATTTATACTTCTTTTTTTTTTTTAATGCTTATTTTATTTTTGAGACAGAGAGAGACAGAGCATGAGTGGGAGAGGGGAAGAGAGAGAGAGGGAGACAGAGAATCCGTAGCAGGTTCCAGGCTCTGAGCCGTCAGCACAGAGCCCCACGTGGGGCTCGAACCCACAAACGGTGAGATCATGACCTGAGCCGAAGTCGGACGCTCAACCGACTGAGCCACCCAGGAACCCCAGCTAAGCATTCATTTCTTAAATGAATTAAGAAGCATGAATAAATGCGTTTTAGAGACTTGTTAATTCTGACATTTCTGTGATTCCTTTTGTGGTTTACTCCTTCACCAGCTGCAATTTCATGGGTAGGTCCATAGTGAAAGGAAAAAGACGTATGAGAAAGATACTCTAAGACATATACATAGTCTTTTCCTATGCCACTCATTTTGTATTCATGACTGTCCTTGAGATCGACGGAACTTACACAGTGATGCTACCATTCTAGACGTTGTGAGTCGTACGTTGTGACCGTAATAAGAAAGGCCTTATACTCCACAGTATCTCCTTCAAATCTTAAAATGACAAGTAAAAGTAAACCTTATTACAATTATTTTTTTTCTGTTTGTAAATGTTGTGGGATAATATGTTTTATACAGAAAAAATATAAATATTTGACATAATGTCACCTTTTGGTATGCGTAGATGAAGTCCAGCTCCATTATCCTCAGTCTTCTCTAAAGGCCAAATGTGATCATTTCCCCACGTCTCTGGTATTGGTCTTCTGACACCAACATTTTGGTCTTGGCCATCTCGCTACTTCACTACCTTCATGTTCTCGACACCAGCTCACAAATATTTGAAGTAATTTTGAACTGTTGGACTTAATCAAACAAACTTGGACTCTGTGGCAACCACTAAGCTGGTTTATATCTCCAATCTAAGATATGACCTTGAACTACTAATTTAAAGCAAATCTTTGACTTGCTCATCTCTCAAGGGGGTAATATTGCCTGCTTACTAGAACTATTATAATAATAAAATATTATTTGAGGTAGATGCAAGAAAAGATACCAAAACAATTCACTTGAATTTTATAAAATAGGTTTATAAATTTCACATGCTGGTAATATCAGTATGCTATACTTTTGAATACATTGTTTCTCATTAACGGTCAGAACACTGATTTAACTTAATAAAGCACCATTCTCAGTCCAAAGTTTTTAGTAAGCACCTCTTGATTATTCCCTTTTCTTAATTCCTACCTCCATTGACTTTTATCAGGTTGTCACTATCTCATACCATGACTATTTTAATAGACCTTTTAAAGGCATCTCGTTATTCCTCTCTGGTCTACTCTCTCGTTTACATTATTCCATTAGAACATGGATCTAGTCATACCGTTCTCAATTTTTGCTCTTTGTAACATAGTTGCTACTGATTGAAGGTAAAAGAGTGAACCTCTTTTTGCAGTCTGAAATGTCTCTGAAATCCCATTCGAATCCCACTTTTGGTTACGGTCATGACTCATGCTTTCTATGATCTAGTTGTGTTAAATTTCTCCTATTTTCTCAAACATAAGATTATGTTACAAGTACCTGGGCTTTATATTTCATGTTACTTCTTGTCACTCTAATAAAATACAATCCATCCTTATAGTCCCGAAGGAGCTAACTCAAATACTACTTCCCCAGTTTCTCAGGATGGATTTGTCATGCCTTCCTTTATTACTTCTAAGGCATTTTTCATAACATAATATAATTGTCATTATGTCTGTTTCCCACAACGGGGGCTACAACTCTTAACCTTGAAATTTCAGCATCCTGAGAATGTGTAGAAAGAGAGAGAAATGAACCACATGATTTCTGAAAAGAGAAATTGTAAGCATCAGTTTTGATGTTAGAATAATTTTAACTAGAAGACTATAATTTTATATTACCCCCAAATTTATATATTGAACATAGTGATACACATGACCTAAACTTCTTTTTGAAGATTATTATAATATATCCTTTATTAATCTGATGCTCAGTAATATCGTAGTCCTAATTAATTCCCCCTTGCCTTCTCTTCCTTCTCTTATTTTCTCCATTCCTTCCCTCCCATTTCCTTCTCTTTCCCTTTCCATTCTCTTTCCATTCATATTGCAAAGGCCAATGACAAAGAGACAAAAGTATGCATCTATGGATAGGATATTTGAGTTGAAAGAAACCTTAAGGGATAGGAAGATCCTGAAGATAAGCTCTTCTCCATCACATTTATGTTTATCCTGGTTTGATCAAAACGTATTACCTAGATAGAGTCAAGTAATTGAAGGTGCTGAGATCACAGGGGAATATACACAAGTCTTTGTGCAGAAAAATGTAAATACATTTCTGTCGATCAGGAACTGAAGATGTGTATAAATCGAAGTCCTATAAGTTTAATGAGAAAAATGTATCATTTCTGTTGCACATGGAAAAGAACATCTTCATTGTTAGTAAGAATTAGAGATGAGATAGGAGGTAAGCTTGAGAATAGGTGTGTATAAGGGTAATGTGATTTTAAGTACCAGTCATGTACAGATCCCTTTCAAGCATGATGCAAGTTAACATTACTTTCTCTGTGGCATTTGTGTTAACAGACTTGAGGGTGAATGGTAGCAATTCTGGAGACTGCTCAAGTCTATGTAAGGTTGACATTTAATTCAACTGATGATCAAACACGACTGCAAAGTAAGAGGATTACATTCCATGTCCAGATTGTGGAATTAGTATCATTATTTAAAAATGACAGTTTATATAATGACACTAAAATGTGTTTATCTTTCAATCTATTTTTTCTTTAGAATACAACACTTATTAATTATGGTGTCTAAATGTGGTGTCTCTCCCAATCAGATGGTGCCCCCAAATGTGGGGTGCCAATTGGATGGACGCCAATGGCATGGGCAGTGAAAAGAATTCACCTGAAGCAGAACAAAAGAGATAGAAATTTATGGAAAATATCACAAGGGAGCAATAGGCAGGACAGCAAATGAGAGGCTGTCTCCAAGAGGAAGTGGGTAGGGACCATTTTTAAAGGGGAAGGTGAGGAGGTATGGCAACTTATGAAATTTCCCCCTTTTTGGGAACTGGGCTTGGTTGTAAGTAGCTCATTGGATAGTTAGGACCTTTGGATATGTTGAAGTGGGTTGCCTGATGGACCTGTGTGTATTCAGCCGGCTAGTCACTGTGGGCCCTTTCTATATTCCATCACTCAAACCTGTATGCCCAAAAGCAGCCTCTACATTAATGATTAAAAAAATATTGATTCTTGCAACCACACACCTTAATATATATTTTTTTAATTTTAATGTTTTTATTTATTTTTGAGAAAGAGAGACAGAGACAGAATGTGAGTGGGGAGAGGGGCAGAGAGAGAGAGAGAGAGAGAAAGAATCAGAAGAAGGCTTCAGGCTCTGAGCTGTCAGCACAGAGCCCTACTGCAGACTTGAACTCATGAACTGTGAAATCATGACTTGAGCCCAAGTCAGATGCTTAACCGACTGAGCCATCCAGGTGACCCCTACACCTTAAACTTTGGCTATCATTTCTCTGAACTTTGCCAAGTTCACAGTCTCTACTAGAAGCCCTATATCTCCTTTTCAGCAGGACCACCTATGATTATTTATTTTTGAGGGAGAGAGAGAGAGAGAAGCAAAGTGCAATCAGGGGAGAAATAGGGAGAGAGGAAGAGACAGAATTGGAAGGAGGCTCCAGGCTCAGAGCTGTCAGCACAGAGCCCGATTCAGGACTCGAACTCACGAACTGTGAGATTATGACTTGAGCTGAATGCTTAACCAACTTAGCCACCCAGGTGCCCCTGGACCACCTTTTAAAAGAATAGTGTCTTGATTGTTATTTTTTTTCCACAAATTCCATAATATATCTTTTGGCTCTGCCTTGCTGCTGTTTTCATGCCTCAACTGCTGTGCAACAGGTGAAGACATCCATTCAAAATTTATCTTTTTCCTAAAAAAAATAAGAAATAGTATTTCCTATCTGGATGTTAGACAGCTATGTTATATCCAGAGGATAAAGAAAAAAAAAATAGAAACTGAATGATCACAAAACAAACCAAAACAATGATGTACTGCTAAATCCTTTCTTAGCCAGTTTTTAAGCTTCATGGTGTGATCCTGGTTGAATGCCTCAATATTCATTAAACAACACCAACTAAACTTTCTGCTTGACAAAGATTAGTGAAACCCTTACCACTTCAATATGCTACCTTGTAATATTTCAGTCTTTGTTAGTTTCATAAAAATATAAACTTTAATACAATAACTCAACCTGTGTTAAAATTGGCTGTGAAATTAATAGTCATAGAGATTTCTCAGAAGGAATTACATTATTATTCAATTAGACTATTTTTCCTACTTAAACTATGGGAGAGATGTGTAAAGAGTTTGAAATTTTAGAACCTCATAAGATTGACTTTTGGCTTTTTGCATCAGCTAGTTTTGAATATTATATAGGAAATAATATTGCAGGTTCAAGGAAGAATATCAAACACATGTATTCAAAGATCAACTTTTGTAGAACATAGATTTAATGTAGTTTTGTTTTTATAATGTCTTCTTTGCCATCTTCATGGAAGGTTGAAGAGTTGAAGAAATTATTGTGTCATTAAAATTAATTAAATCAAATATGCTTGATTTTTCCTGTTTTTGAAACTAACACCTTTTGGTTCTTTTAAAAGAAGTCTTTATGGATTGCTATAGTTCCTGTCTCCCTCACCGCCTACCTTAGTCTAAATACTCTCATCAGTTAATTGTTTATTTAACTAACACTCCTTACAACAAGTTGTTTTCTGGAGAAAAAAACTAGAAAAGAATACAGCTTCTTCTTGTTCTTGTTCTTCTTGTTCTCGTTCTTCTTCTTCTCCTTCTTCTTTTCTTCTATTAATTCTAAGTTTATTTGAGCCAGGGCCCCTGAGATTTTCCAGCAACTGCCTGTGAGTTGTGAATTAAACTCTTTTAAAGTTCAGGTTCTCACTGTTTTTCACAGGGAAGATAAATACTCAAATGGGGAGTGGAATCTGAATCTAAAAACAAAACCTGACAAAGAAAATCCTCTCTCTCTCTCTCTCTCTCTCTCTCTCTCTCTCTCTCAGCCATTGCATGTTCTCTGGCTTTTGGGAGAAAACAACCATAATGACCTTGCACTTATTGAGCTAGGTCTTTTTGACATTCAAAGGCTGAGACAAAGTTGAGCATTTGATAAAGTCTTATCCACCCCGAGCTGGTGAGAATGGAATACAACACAAAAGAAGATTCTTCCCAAGTTACTAGTAGGAGGTTGAAAGCTGTATTTGGGTCACAGACATACAGGACAAAACATGTTTGTTTTTTATCACTTTGAGATCTCAGACACAAAAGATATTTTCACACACCCGATAAGAGTTTTAATTATTATTATTATTATTATTTGAAAAATGGCTCTTAATCTGACGGTCTCCAGCTAACTTTCAAGGGAATCATAAAGTAGAAGTTCTAGAGGACAAATATATGCACAGGAATAGAATTATTAAAGGCTTAGAGATTTGAATGGAACACAAAATTAAATTTTTGTTTGGTAGAAATGTAGAAATATATGTAGAAATGTAGAAATACATTAATTTAGCTGGTTTCTGGTTCTGCATTTAAATAGCTTGGAAGTGGCCATTCCTTCTTGACCAGTAAAAATCTGAGCAGACTGAAAAGATCAACAATTTTTCCTTGGATGTATAAGAAAAGGGAGGCAACAGGGCAAACCACTGTGTTCAGGATTGAAGACCAACAGGCAAACACAGCAGAAACTCAGGACCAGAAATTCTGCAGGATCCGGCGGTGAGTAGCAAAACCTGAACTGGAATTGACAAATTGCTAGAGGCTCAGAGTGGAGAGTTCTATGAGCAAAAACTTTGGGAGAACCCAATCATGGAATAGGATGGCCTCCACATTACTGTGACATTTGCCTCTAGGATTTTGACCAAGTCCCCACAGTACATGTCAGAGAAATATCTCTTCCTGTTTCTAGCAGGAGAAATGGAAAAAGAATCATTTTGAAATATCCCAGAGCATTTTGTTTGTTTGTTTGTTTTTAACAAGGTTTGCTCTTACAAGAAACTATTTAACCAGAGCTTAACCTGCTGATTTTATCAGATTTTATCAGAGCCTAATTTATCTAGAGGAAGGAAAATACCGAACTGCAGAACACTTTAGTAATCTTGTCCCAATTAAGGAGGAGAAAAACAAAACTGAGAACTTGTGAAGTTCATCATCCAGAGAAATAGAAATAAGCTCACTAAAATACCTAGACCTAATCTTAGGGCCATAGAATGGTTTCCCTCACCCCATACCTTACCAACACATTACCAAGGACCTATGTGCAGCAATCCCCTTTACTTGATCCATGATGTTTAGCTAGCAAGAAAAAATTACAAACCATATCAGAAGGAAAATACATACACATACACACACACACACACACACACACACACACACACACAATTTGAAGAGACAGATCAAGCATCAGAACAAGACATAGCAGACATTAAAATTATTAAAAGGCTATCAGGGATAACGAAAAACATTACATAACAATAAAAGGGTCAATTCTCCTAGAAGACACAACAATTCTTAACATGTATGCACCTAATAAAGCATGAAAACTCTATGAGGCAAAAACTGAGAGAAATGCAAAAAAGATAGATAAATGCATGATCATAGTTGGAGACTTCAAAGCTTTTGTCTTAGAAATGGACAGATCAACCGGACAGAAAATTAGTAATGGCATAGTTGAACTCAACAGCACCATCAATCAACTAGATAGAATTGACATCTGTAGTCTATTCCAGAACAGAATTTACTTTTTTTCTAACATTTATATAAAACATTCATTAAGATAGACAACATTCTGGACAATAAAAAACACCTTAACAATTTTAAAAGAATACAAATCATACAAATCATACAATATCTGCTTTTAGACCCCAAGGGGATGAAACCAGAAATCAACAAGAGAAAGAAAACTGGACAATCTCAAAATACACGGAGATTAAGCAATATACTTCTAAATATCATATGGGTAAAAGAATAAATTTCAAGAGAAATTTAAAAAGTATTCTGAACTAAATGAAAATGAAAACACAACTTAATCAAAATTGTGGAATGCAGTGCTTAATAGGAAATGTATAGCATTGAAAGCATACATTAGAGTAGGAAAAATCTAAAATCAGTAATCTAAATTTCCATCTGAGGAAATGGGAAAAGGAGAGCAATTTAATCCAAAGTAAGCAGAAAATGATGAGAATGATCAGAATGAGAAATGAGAAATGACAAGAATCAGAATGGAAATCAATAAAATTGAAAACGAAAAAAAAGTAGGGAAAATCAATAAAACAAAAAGCTTGTTCTGTGAAAGAA
Source organism: Prionailurus bengalensis (assembly GCF_016509475.1). Classification (NCBI taxonomy): domain Eukaryota; kingdom Metazoa; phylum Chordata; class Mammalia; order Carnivora; family Felidae; genus Prionailurus; species Prionailurus bengalensis. The sequence continues at coordinate 21,534,713 of NC_057350.1, read as the reverse complement.
TCAATAAAATTGATAAAGCTCTAGTCAGGCTAACTAAGAAAATAATGTGGATGACACAAATCACTAATATCAGAAATAAAAGTGGGGGCATGACTACAAATATCACAGAAACTGAAGGAATGCTATGAATAACTCTATGCTCACAAATTTGAAAACCCAGATGAAATGGACAAATTCCTTGAAAAACACAGTCTGCCAAAACTCACCCAAAAATACACAATTTGAATATGTCTATGTTTATTAAAGAAATTAAATCAATAATAACTTTACAAAACAGGAAATACAAGAGCAACTTGGATTTATGGTGAATTCCACAAAATTTAAGGAAGTTATACTAACACTCTATAATTGTCTTTTTAAAAAAATTTTTTAATGTTTATTTTGATTTTTGAGAGAGACACAGAATGCGAACGGGTTGGGGCGGAGATACAGAGAGACACAGAGGATAGAGGAAAAGTTTCTCAACTTGATAAAGACTATCTATAAACTAACAAACACACAAAACACAGCTGGCATCATACTTAATGGTGAGAAACTTTCCAATTAAGATCAGACACAAGGTAATCATGTCTTCTCTCTCTACTTCTTTTCAACATTATACTACAAGTTCTGGAAAATTCTATAAAATATAAAAAGGGAAAAGGAGATTGGCAAAGGAGACATAAAACTGTCTTTGGTCACAGATGACAATTTCATCTGTGTAGAAAATTTGTTTTGAAATGACAAAAAAAAAACCCCTCCTGGAACTATTAAGCAATTATAGCAAGTTTACAGAAACCAAGGCTAACATACAAAAGCCCATCACTTGCCTATGTTACCAGAAATGAGCAGGCAGAATTTAAAATTAAAACCACAGTCCTATTTGAATTAGCACCCTCACAATGAAATGCTTGGGCATAAATCTAACAAAACGTGTACATGATGTACATGAAGAAAACTACAAAACTTTGATGAATGAAATAAAAAATAACCAAATAAATGGAAAGATAGCCCATGTCATAGTTAAGACAATTTAATATTGTCAGGATGTCAGATCTTCCCAACTTGATCTGTAGATCCAGTGCAATTTAAGTCAAAATGCCAGAAAGTTATTTTATGAATATAGACAAAGTGATTCTACAGTTTATATGGAGAGGCAAAAAAAATAATAATAATAAGAGTGGCAAACACAGTGCTGAAAGAGAGAAACAACGTTGGAGGACTAACACTACCTGACTTCAAGACTTACTATAAAGCTGCAGTAAGGAAGACAGTGTGGTATTGGGGAAAATATAGACAAACACATCATAGAACAGAATAGAGAGCCCAGAAATAGACCTACATAAATATAATCAGCTGATATTTGACAAAGGAGCAAGCACAAAACAATGTAACAAATTGTTTTCAACAAATGGCACGGAAAAAAACTGAACATCTGCATATAAAAAAAAAGTGGAAGAAGAAGAATCTAAACTTAAGATTTACAATCTCCACAAAACTGAACTCGGAATGGATCATAAAACTACATGTTATGTGGCTGTTGGCCACCCGGATGTCTTCTTTAGAGAAGTGTCTATTCATGTTTTGTGCCCATTTCTTCACTGGGTTATTTGTTTTTTGGGTGTGGAGTTTGGTGAGCTCTTTACAGATTTTGGATACTAGCCCTTTGTCCGATATGTCATTTGCAAATATCTTTTCCCATTCCGTTGGTTGTCTTTTAGTTTTGTTGGTTGTTTCCTTTGATGTGCAGAAGCTTTTTATCTTCATAAGGTCCCAGTAATTCACTTTTGCTTTTAATTCCCTTGCCTTTGGGGTAGAGTGGGAGAGAGCCAAAGCATAAGAGACTCTTAAAAACTGAGAACAAACTGAGGGTTGATGGGGGGTGGGAGGGAGGGGAGGGTGGGTGATGGGTATTGAGGAGGGCACCTTTTGGGATGAGCACTGGGTGTTGTATGGAAACCAATTTGACAATAAATTTCACTTATTGAAAAAAAACTACATGTTAAACACAAAACTATGAAACTCCTAGAAGACAGCATAGAGGAAACCCTAGATGATATTGGTATGGCGATTATATTTAAAAACAATATCATCAGCATGATTATTGAGAAATATATTGAGAAACACCTTTCTTTTCATGTCCTTAATTTATAATATATACTACTTACAACTGGACTTTTTAAAAGTTTTTATTTAAATTCCAGTTAGTTATCACACAGTTTAATATTGGTTTCAGGTGTACAATATAGTGATTCAACATGTACATATAACACCCAGTGCTCATTACAAGTGCCCTCCTTAATTCGCATTACCTATTTATCCCATCTGGCCACCCACCTCCCTTCTGTCAGCTGTTTATATTTTTCTTATTTATTTATTTATTTATTTATTTATTTATTTATTTATTTTTTCAACGTTTATTTTTGGAACAGAGAGAGACAGAGCATGAACGGGGGAGGGGCAGAGAGAGAGGGAGACACAGAATCGGAAACAGGCTCCAGGCTCTGAGCCATCAGCCCAGAGCCCGACGCGGGGCTCGAACTCACAAACCGCGAGATCGTGACCTGGCTGAAGTCAGACGCTCGACCGACTGCGCCACCCAGGCGCCCCTATTTATTTATTTATTTATTTATTTAGAGAGATAGAGAGAGAAAGAGAGAGAGTGAGCAGCGGAGGGGCAGAGAGAGAGGAGAGAAAGAATTCCAAGCAGGATCTGCACTGGGAGCACACAGCCAGAAGTGGGGCTAAAATGTCTCAGGAACCGGGAGAACATGACCTGGGCAGAAATCAAGAGTCAGATGCTTAACCAACTGAGCCACTCAGGTGCCCCTGTTTACTGGTTTTAAAGATGGAATAGGGAACTGTGTTTATTTGTCACTTATCATACACCAGGCTCAGCAATGGATCTACAAATCAGTGTATTTAATTCTAATTTTGAGGGTGCTATTGTTATCGTAATTTTCAGATGACAGACTGAGTGTGTGTGTGTGTGTGTGTGTGTGTCCATGTGCATGTATAAGAGTGCGGGTAAGTGAGCCCTTGGATAGGTATGCATATTTTATTTCTTTTTAGGGTCTATAAATAGCAGCTTTAACCCAATTTAGAAATGTTGTACATGCTATAAGCACACCAAATTTTCATGATTCCAATGTCCTAATATGTAGAAAGAAGAGGTTAACATTATATTTATATGGGCAAAATACTTTGGGAACCCACGTGGAATTTTCTCCAAGCTTTCTCAATTTTACGAACAATATCTGTTGTCACTAAAGTGCAATGAAAAACATAATTAAGTGTCCTCATGCTAAACACTCCAGGTCCTTAAATATTTAACAGCTTAGAATTAATGCCCCTGATGTAATATAGTCAGCACATAAATATTTAATGCCACTCTGTAAACTTTCAGAGTTAGCATATACTGTGGTCGTGTTCAATACCCCTAGCACATACAGAAGTAAAGCCTACTCAGTTCGTTTTTGCCAGGGCTTGGATTCCCCAAACCTCCTGCTATAACTACATTATGGGGCAAAACTCCCTTCTCCCTTCAGTTCCTACTCACCTGCTAATGGATGCAGCAGTGTTTTGTGGTTGTTGTTTGTTTTTGACAACAAGGTGAACACTGGAAAACCAGAAAGGGCAGGAGTAATGCATAAAATGCTTACTTCTTGAACAATCTATCAACAGGATATACACTTAGACTGTATATACAGACTTATATGCTGTAGAAACAGAGATGAAGCCATACTAAGAAATGAGGTCGAACACTGTTTAGCTAAATCAGCAGACGCTGTGTGTTGGCACTAACCTCAGAGTGAGAAATCACTGTCACCTCACCTTGCTGCAGGATTTTGGCACTTCCAAAATCAGACCCTTCAATTTTCATCTATGGGTGAAACTGCTTTAATGTGAATCCTCAAGAAATAATTTTAAAGTCCTCTAAACTCCCAGAATAGAATTGAATATTAGAATTTGGATGATGCCCCCAATATCGTTTTTGACAGGTGTCAAACTTTTAAAACAACCTAAGTTGCTTACTTGATCATAAGTAATTTAACAGTAAAAGAGAAGTAGAGCTGGGATATTTTTTTCTTGTTCTTTCCTTTTGGCTCTTTGAAATAGGACATTAAAAGCTTGCACTGATGATACTGGGTTTTGTTGTGACACTTATCAGCCATCTATGTTTTGCATTCGAAAAACAACGCAAAAGCAAACACTGTTAGTGAAAGCTATTTTTTTTAAACCACCTAAGAATAATTTGTGCCCCTAAGAAGATAGTGTGTCAGCAAAATTGTTAGGTTTATGGTGAAAAGATATATGCAATTTAATAAGGTTTTTAGGTCAGTGAATTGGATTCAGGATTTCAGGCAGGAAGGAAAACAAATTCAAAACAGTTGAGCATAAGAACTACAAGAACAAAAAGAGAAAAACCATCAGAAAAAAAAGTATAAAACTAAATTGTTTCCTCAAGAATGAAATTTAGTATGATGATCACACAATGCATTTCCAATAAAATATAAAGTAGCAACTGAGGATTTACATTATAATTGCCATATAAATGTAGCACTAAAGTTGCTACATTGTTAGTACCTGGTCCTGTTTCCTACAATGCCAGAAAAATGTAGGTCAATAATTCTCTGGTATTGGCCTGCTTTAATTTATTTAATTTATTTTTCATTGGCCTGCTTTTAATAAGACTGTCTCAAGTTTATGGACGCTAAGTCCACAGGTGCAGGTAATCAATTTCATGCTTTTGTGTGTTTGTTTTTAAATTCCGAACTGTTCACGGAAATGCTTAATCTAAAAATAATTTAATAATTAAAACTACCAATGAGTGCTAGACACATCGTTTAATTGTGCCAGTGTATCGAGACACGAAAGACTGAGAACACTAATGTCAACCAATTGTATAGAGAAATTTTAGGTGAACAAATAGGCATTTGCTTATTCATGAAATAAAATAAGGTCAGCCAAATGAGCATACAACCTAATTTTTCTGAGTTAGTTTTATTTGATTAATCAAGTTTAGACCACTGGTGCTCTGTCATCTAAACTTTCTATTCATCACTGACTTTTTAAAAAATGCTCCAGTTTGAAGTTTGTTGTGTCTTCTCATTATAATTCCACACTAGTAACAGAGAAAGCTTTCTAGGGCTGGACAATTGCGTATTCAATCTTGACCTTCCCTAAGGCACTATTTTTTTTTTTTGGCTCGTGAATATTCTCGCCTTTAAGAAAATAATGTTGCTTTGGAATTGGAAGATTCTTCAGAATTCTCCTCAATGGCTCATGAAAATAAATTTATCTTCACCCATAACCGTGCTCTGCTATTTGCTTTTCCTCCTCATGTCTCAGAATAAATTCTCCAATGAGTGTAAGCTATTGGGAAATATATTAGAGGATTTTGACTATAAGGAATATTTTCTAAGGCAAATAAGAAATTAAAAAAAAATGATAATGTGGAGGACAATCCTATACCTTAAAACATCTTGGAGGGGTTAGAGAAATAGCCACTTAAAGAGAATAATAAAGCAGACTCAATGCCATATTTCAAGAATTATTTTGCCATATACATACTATGAAAATCGGGGGATGGGTAAAAATCCTTGTAAGAAAGAGATTGAAGAATTGAGGGGAAACAAACCAGCTGATTTGCCTTCATGAGAACAGCGCAAACCTGGCGATGTTCTAGCCCTCACATAAAGCATCGTCATGATTCTAATGAACACATATTTGTCAGGTTTCAGCACTGCCTGAGTTGTGTATTTGTTAGACAACTCTTAATTAATCAGTTTTATAATCAGTAGCTTTATCTACTATTCTTAGTATGTATATTTCACACACAGACCTTTCTCTTTCTCCTAATTTAGAACTCTCTATGTTGGTATACTTCTTATACCAGGGTCTATATGTGTTTATTTCCACACAGCTTCTAAAGTCACTTACAAAATTAAACTCAGAATATAATAGAAGGGATTACAGATTAAAATATCCCCTCCCCAAAGGACGAATTGGTTATAAGAAGCAAAGAAAAGGCATTCTAAATTACCTTGACTGGGAATTCTGCTATTTCATAATCTTCCTAACAGAAAAATATGTATGCTTTAAAAAATTGTGGCAAATTAAATAAATGAGAGAGCCCCAGACATTGTTTTCCCACTCATGAGATGACAAAAATTTCCAGTTAGCAATGATATTAGATATTTTAATGAATTATTGACCTCCAATACAGATTACACCTGTGAGCCCAAGAAGTCCAAACTTCTGAGGCTGAAATCTTCTTTTTGCCATCACCATAGCAATAGATCAGTGTTAATATACCTATGATCTGGACATCTGATATGTTCTTAAAAAAAAACAAAACTTTATTTTTATGGAATCTCTATATTCAAGATGGAACTCAAATTTACAACCATGAATCTACAATCAAGGGTCACATGGTCCACTGATTGAGCCAGTCAGGCTCCCCCATTATGTTCTTAATCTAGAGAAGTAACAAAGAGACAAGTAGCTACAGAAATTAACCCAATTAGTCACTCTATTCATCTCACTACGTAAAATGACCAATCATGGTATTGCTGGGTGAGTAATAAGAATCCCATTCCCTATTCCCACACCATGTTTCATGAATTTTAATGTGTATTTTCATATAAGAAGCACCTTGTGACAAAAATTTCCCTAGGATGCTGCTTTACTTGAAACCCCATATTTTCATTTACTTGCTTGCACCATTTTACATTAAATACTTTTTTTTGTTTTTATTTGCTCTCAAATTCTCATATATATTTGCCTCTTCAATAAAATTTCAATAAAACTTGATTATAAGAATATTAAGTACATAACAAATGTTTTCAATTATGGAATGGGGATTAGAGAATATAAAGCCGTAAACCTAGGTTTTAATCTTGACTCCAGCATTCACTAGCTTGTATTGTTGGTAGGGTCCCCTCCCTAAGGAAAAGGAACACAAAAACAAAAACAAAACCTCAAGGCAACCTGGCTGTATACTTACATGACAACATCCTTCACGACCTTGTAACATGAGACTGCTTAAGCAGACTACATGTTTGTATGTTACCATATATGGAAGACAAAGAAGTAGAAAATATATAGAAAACTACCCATGTGGTGGTTCGGGGTTCAGTTCTTAGGGTATGAACCCAACTGAGTGGTGCAGGAAGGAATAAAGTTGCTTCCTGGAAAGAAAAGCCTCCCAGTCATGACTCTCTGTGCAAGAATCCTGCTACAGTATGACTTTGGCAAGTCACAGAACCATTTTAGCATCATCAACTGTATCATCCCTAAAATAAACATAACAACAAGACTCATCTGCATAGATTATTGTGGAGATGGAATTAGTAGTTTTAAGGATTAAAAAAACACCACTTAATATGGGGAAAACTGTATGTATATTTATTATTAAATAAGCATCTAAGAAAGATATACCAGGGTCTAGATTGGAATTTGACAAACTTTGTAAGGACCAGGCAGTACATATTTAGGTTTTATAGGACATAAACGTCTCTATTACATTTTATTTGTTTGCTTTGTTTTATTTTTATGTTTCTTTAAAATGAAAGAAAAAAACCCATTCTTAGCTCATAAGCACAAAAATGCGGGCTAGCTTTGGCTCCTGGCTGTAGCTTGCCAAACCCCTGGTCTGGAGGATAAGAGTCCCAGTGGACTATATAGTAACTGACAGAAGGGAAATTAACATAGCCCTGGGGAAGAGAGTAAAGCATCCTGTTGTTCCTTGATGTTTTTGATCCTTTTTTCTGATGAGTACTGAAAAAAAAATACATTTGCCAGACCAGTTGCAACACATTGAGTGCCAGATGGTCTGTTGGTTAGTGCTAGTAAAAACCCCATAACTGGAAGTAAATGGAGATTGAGGTATAACTATTGGTTGCATTTGGGCTAGTCCATATAATTCAGCTTCACTTACCTGTTTTGGATTGAGGATATGGTGGGAATTACTTTCTATCATTGAGGGTGACCCCAGAATATAATGAATTATGATTTTCCTGGTGATACTTCCTCCCATCAGGGAACAAACATGAAGCTTCTGTTTGTTCTTTGATTATCTGTATCAATTAAGCGTTTAAGAACCAGGAACATGAACAGCAGTTAGAAATTCAGAAATATTGGATAAACCATAAGAGACTCTTGGGCTAGGATTCCATTTGTGTTTTGCATCCGTGACACCTTCACTGTCACTACAGAGCTATAATAGTATTCGTGTCCTTTAGAATCAGGACCAATAGACATCAAATGCCTTAGGTATTCAGTTTTCTCCGGTATACAGTTGCTAAGGTAACTGGTTGCATATACCTTTGAGAAAGGACTGCATATTCCTTTGAGAAAGGAATAATTATAGAGTGATACAGTGGTATTTCTGTCTTGCTTTCATTATGCGGAGCATGGATCTTAAAATCGGTTCAGAACTGGAAAGGGTGAGGACTTGTAATTTTCCATTGTCGCATCTGACATCAGTCTGTTTCTCACCAACTCTTCTTTTTTCCCTGTTTGTAGAAATAGGCCATTGCCTGGTTGCCTACCTCGTTTTCATGGTTAAGATCTCCCAATCGAGGGGGGCATACATCCTTTCAAATTAGTGTTTTCATTTTCTTCGGATAAATATCCATTAGTGGAATTTCCGGATCATAGGATATTTCTTTCTTTCTTTCTTTCTTTCTTTCTTTCTTTCTTTCTTTCTTTCTTTCTTTCTTCCTTTCTTTTTTTGAGGAAACTCCATACTGTTTTCCACAGTGGCTGCACCAATTTAGATTCCCACCAACAGTGCGCAAGATTCTTTTTTCTCTACATCCTCACTAACACTTATTGTTTCTTGTGGTTTTGATTGCAGCCGTTCTGACAGGTGCGAGGTGATATCTCATTGTAGTTTTGATTTGCATTTCCCTTATGATGGATGAGTGATGTTGAACATCTTTTTATGTGTCTGTAGGCCATTCGTATGTCTTCTTTGGAAAAATGTCTATTTAGGTCCTCTGCCCATTTTTATTGGTTTATTTGTTTTTCTTTTTCTTCCTCTGTGGTGTTGAGTTATATATGTTCTTTATATACTTTGGATATTAACCCCTTATTTGATACATCATTTAAAGATATCTTCTCCTATTTACAAATTGCCTTTTTGTTTTGTCAATGGTTTCCTTCAGTGTGCAAAACCTTTAAATGATTATGTTGTACACTTAAAACTAATGTAAACTTGTGTGTCAACTCTACTAAGAAAAAAATAGAATCCATCTTATAATATGTATCAATGAGGCCACTTGAAAAATAAATTGAGCACCTTGTAAATTCAGGTATTGGAATATGTACCTATTCTGTGATGTTCATGTATATATGTTTCCAGCTCTTTTTACAAGATGTATTTAACAAGCCATATCAAAGACCCATTCAGAAAAAAAATCACAATTTATTACCCAATGCCATAGACTTGTATACTAATTTCCCACATTCTGCTGCCCATTCTGATGTTGATGCTTTTAGTGCCTCTTATGGTTGAGGGTCAAAACTGAACTTCTGCTGTTCAGAATCACATCATAGCATCACTCAACCTTACCGAGCCTAGTTCTATGGACATATCTCTCCACCATCAACCCTGACATACAGAGGACACTCACCATGTGCTTGCCTAATGATGCAGGTTCCGTTTCTTATTGTCTGAGTGGAGTGTGTGTCCTCTGTGCTTTTCTGGTAAGCATGGCCTGACCAATTTTATGAGCCTCCTAACTGTTTTGTAGGAACAGGTTCTGTCATCTACACTTCATGACATTATGGCATTGTCTAATGCAACTTTCAATGCAGCGTCCCCGAAGTAAACCTGGCTTTATTTATCACTGATAAAATATTAAATCGGAAGACATAGGAAATGGCTCCATGATCACATGCCAATTCAGTTTTCCTTAGGCAGCCTTTGAGACTGTTCCCCCTGTTTCAGCATACTTAATACATATTTGGACATAGTTTTCATTGTTCTTATCAGTACATATATTTTTTTGGTCTAGCAATATTTCAGGGAGTAAGCTATTTTCTCCTGGGCCAGAATACACTTCTCTCATACTAAGACCTGACCACACTTATTGGTCTAGATACAGTGAAGAGAAACTAGAGAAGAACTTGAGAAGTGCAACCATCATCTAGGGGCACCCACCCCAGGGAGGTCTACACTGTCTCCAAGGAAGTAGGACTACTTCATCTTGCAAGAAAGATAGAGCTGTATGTGCTGAACCAGAAGTTTCAGAATTGGGGTCTATAAGATTCTCCAGTCATTCACACTGATTTTCCATCCCAAATATTAGGTTTCTCCTCTTTCCACATCACTGCCTTGACTGTAGACTAGGAGATACCTCACAGTTATGCATTTAGTCTCCTGTTTGCTTTGGCTGTTGTTACAATTAATTGCAGTGTCTAATTTCTAACATTATTTATCTTGAGGCGTTAGATTTAAGGACCTTTCTAACTGGTAATATGGAGGATGTTAGTATACAGTAGTTCCCCTTTTCCACATGGGATATGTTCCAAGACCTTCAGTGCATGTGTGAAACCACAGATAGTACTGAACCATATATACTGTGTTTATTCCATACTTGCATCCCTATGATAAAGGTAGCTTCTAGGCTGAGCGATGACTGCATAGGAAAACTAAAGGACCTAGAGATTAATTTACATGCATTATTATCTACTTTACTATAATCACATTAAGTAGGATGAACTACTAAAGTATGGAAATATCCAAGCACACAGACCAATTTTAACCACATCACAACTTTTAGCTTGTCCTTTGTCTCTAGCATTACCTGCCTTCTGTTCTAAAATTTCAGTTTAGATTTTTTCCCTGAGATTACATTAGATATTTTGATTCATCACAGACCTACCTTAGAGTACGTTTGTTTCACTGCCATCATATCCTTTTATTTTTTCATAAGTTTACTCATGTAGGGATCTGATGACTTAAGAAAACCATGAAGAGCACATTCTTTTTTCAGCATCCACTCTATTTGATTCAATTCCTGGTGACTAATGATATTTTACAAATTTTAAATACTAATTGGTCATTAGAGTACTTTTCTTTTGTAAAGTAACTATTAAGATTTGTGCGTGTTTATATGTCATTTTCTAATTGGTAGGGATTCTTCGTAAAGGATATGAGTCTATTGTATGATATGATGCATATATACCTTTGTCTCTCTGTGTCTCTATCTATCTATCATCCATCTTCTTTTTTATTTTTTCTTAATATTTATTTACGAGAGAGAGAGAGAGAGAGAGAGAGAGAGCACATCACAAATGGGGGAGGAGCAGAGAGGGAGAGGGAGACACAGAACCTGAAACAGGCTCCAAGCTCTAGGCTGTCAGTACAGAGCCCAACTCACGGACCTCGAGATTATGACCTGAGCCTAAATTGGGCGCTTAAGTGATTGAACCACTCAGGCACCCCATCTGTCATCTGTCTTTCTACCTATCATTTTATATCTTCTCCAATCTGTCAGTTATATTTTCACTCTCATTGGTGTTTTTTAATCATGCAAGTTATGATTTTAATATAGTTAATTATGCTCCTTTTATGACTGATTAATTTTACTTCTTGTAAGAAATGTTTGTCTAAAGTCATGAAGTTGTATAGTTTTCACCAAAAGATATATTGTTTTACTTTAAGCGTTTGAATCTGCAATTTTCTGGAATCATGAGTGTGTGTGTGTGTGTGTGTGTGTGTGTGTGTGTGTATGCATGTTCACAGTGATGCGCTATTATGTGGAACTATTGGGCTTTTTTTTTTCTCATGGATATCTAATTGACCCACTACCTGTCATGGAAAAGGACAACCTTTTCCATTGGTCTGCTTCATCATTCTTACAAATCATATAGCCATGTATATAGAGATCCATTTTTGAAATCTCCATTCTGTTCAATTGGCCAGTTTGTCTATCCTTGTGCCAATATTATAGTGTGTTAAACACAAGAGCTTCATAATGTATTCTAAAATTTGATGAGACAAGTTCTTCATCTTTAGATACTTTCATCATGATTTCCTAGGCTATAACAACTAATTTTTAAGTTGTTCCTATTTCCACAAGTGGAAAGATTTATATTATTTTCATGTGATACTTTAAATAAAAGCAAACAATGGAATCCAGAGATGGATTTCTTCTTCTGAGAATCATACTATATTGTCTAACAAATAGTAGTTTGGTAAATTATAGCTCACAAACTTATATTATTTTTAAAATACAGTTTAACATTTTAAGAGTCTTCTAAACACTGGGTATTTGATTCATATTTTGATTTCACAGAATTGTTTTTATTTTTACAAAAAGGCAGCAGGTTGGAATATATTACCTTTTTTTAAATAAGAAAGATTAAACAAAGCCTTCTTAGCACTAATGAATATGAGGTGAGAGATGTGAATTATTTTGAGGGGAATGCCAATTTGAATGGAAAGTATAGAAAAATTTTCATTGTTAATACAGTAAACCACGTCTACAAGGACTGCACATTTTGAGTACAATCAAGTTAGCATATTTCTAAAACAACAACAAAAACAAAGGACCTTTTTTAAAGGAAAAAAATAAGAAAAATATTGGCAACACACTGAATGACTGACCACATTGTGTTTGTATAGAATAAGACTGTACCAGCAACATTCTGTGAATTCCCAGTTCCTTGGAGAGGGATTATGCTTGCTGATGGGCAATTGCAGTAGCTCATACACAAGAACACCATAAATAAAGCAAAAAATATTAGAAGGGACTCTGGGACAATGAGGGACTCTGAGACAAGAAAGTGCCAATGTCTCAAGGGCATCTGAAAAGGAAGGATTTTTTATTTCAATGTATCAACGTCTGACAATAAACCTCAGTACCTCTGACAATTTTCCTTGGCTACGTCCTCTATCAAAAGTAACTCAGTTATCTTATGTATGATACAATAATTGTAAGAATGTATAACTCTGGATTATTCCACATTTGGCTTTTTAAGTCATGCATGTGCTGTATGGGTGTGTGTAGAGGGTAAGAAAGAGGGGGAAGGAGGGGAAAAATAAGAGAGAGGAGAGAGTTCCATCAGCATGATCTCTGGATCATCAACATGTATAGATTTTAAATTAATATATAATTCACATATATTACATAAAGTTAAAAGGAATTAATATGTACTGTGTAATTCTATGCCCATTAATATATGAAAATATGTGCATATGTCATTCAATTTATGGATTAAAAGTTTGTTAATAGGATGGTAGGATGCTAGGTAAATAGATCACTACCATTTTCATATACTATTAATTTTATTTCTTAAAATAAAATACATACCAACATTGTTAATCACAGATAATGAAATTTAAATGTTACTCTTTATATAATTAAATACAAAATTAGTTTTTAATTAAATAAAAATGTCACTTTCAATGTTCAAGTCATTTATTTAGATATTTTGACTAAAATAGATACAAAACTTCTGTATGTTCAAAACTTTATAAAGGTCTTAAAAATTCAAAAGTCTCTTAGGATATAGTCTTTATTTTAAGAGATTTTAATAGTTTTAGAAAAAAGACTGAGGCATGTAAAAATGTTAGAAAGCAAAGCATTTTGGTGTAGAAGAGAATGCTATGCATAATTTTACATAATGTAAATATAGCAGGATTTGGGGGAGACAGAGAGATCACAAGGGATTAGAATACATTAATTTGTCTCCCAATTTGACTTATGCACTTGAATGTACATACTTTATCTATTAAGAATTTGTTTGCTATCTATTTTGTCTTTAAAAGTACATTTTGGAAAATGTATTATGTTCAATACAGATTTACTTTCAATACAAATTTACTTTAATTTCCTTTCCTTTATAATGTGGGTGGGAGGGACAATAAAAAAAATCATTTTAAGTACTTGAGAATTTTAAATGGCCTAAAAATTTTGAAAAAAAAAAACAACAACTTCCCCATTACTTGTTATTTTCCTCCAAAACCACTCAAAAATATCCTTTATCTTTTATTTCAGGGTTTTAATTCCTTGATGAGGGAAGCAGGAAAAGGAATGCAATTAAGGCTTAATTGTATCTTTATATGAGTGATTGTAACTTGACTGTAATACTTACTACCTCTGAGAGGTAGTAAGAAAGAAGCTGGAAAGAAACAAAAAGCATCTTTCTTTCTGGTTGCAGTGTAGACTGATGACTAACTGGACACCTATGCAATGTATGCAATAAAAGGGAAAATAAAATTCCTAGCTGATTTTTTTGATATAAAACAAGACCATGTTCAAATAATTTATCTATAACTAAGAAGTTACTAGCTCTAACTGGTGTATCTACACAACTAATGTAGTAGATATGTATTATTAATATTTACCTTAAAATTATACTGGATGTTCATGCACTGTTGGTGGGAATGCAGACTGGTGCAGACATTATGGAGAACAATATAGAGGTTCCTCAAAAAATTAAAAACAATTACCATATGATCCAGTAATTCCACTACAAAATATTTCCCTAAAAACTACAAAAACACTGGGACACCTGGGTGGCTCAGTCAGTTAAGCCGCTCTGACTTCGGCTCAAATTATGATCTCAGAGTTCATGGGTTTGAGTCCCACATCAGGTTCTGTGCTGACAGCTCAGAGCCAGGAGCCTGCTTCAGATTCTGTGTCTCCCTCTCTCTCTGCCCCTCCCCTGCTCGTGCGCTCTCTCTCTCTCTCTCTTTCCCTCAAAAATAAATAAAAACATTAAAAAAAAATTTAAAAAGACTATGAAACACCAATTCAAAAAGATATATGCACCCCTATGTTTATTGCAACACTATTTACAATAGCTAAATTATGGCAAGTGCCCATTGATAGATGAATGGATGAATAAGATGTGTTATATATATGGAATATTACTCAGACATAAAAAGAATGAAACCTTGCCATTTTCCACAGCATGAATGGATCCAGAGGGTAAAATGCTAAGTGAGATAAGTCAGTCAGAGAAAGACAAATACAATGTGATTTCATTCATATTTTGAATTTAAGAAACAAAACAAATGAACAAAGAAAAAAAGAGGCAAACCAGAAAACAGACTTTTAACCACAGAGAACAAACTGATGGGCACCAAAGAGCAGGTGGGTGGGAAGATGGATGAAATCAGTGAAGGGGATTAAGAGTATACTTATGATGAGGACTGGGTGAGGTATGGGATTCTTGAATCACTATATTGTACACCTGAAACTAACATAACACTGTATGTTAACTATAGTGGAATTAAAATTAAAAATATATATATTGGTTCTTCAAATTATAGACTTGAAATGTTTTCTGTCTTTTATTTATTTTTTTTTTACATTTGTTTATTTTTGAGAGACAGAGAGAGACAGAGCACAAGTGGAGGAGGGACAGAGAGAGAAGGAGACACAGAATCCGAAGCAGGCTCCAGGCTCTAAACTGTCAGCACAGAGCCTGATGTGGGGCTCGAACTCACAAGCTGTGAGATCATGGCCTGAGCCGAAGTTGGACGTTTAACTGAGCCACCCAGGTGCCCCATTATCTGTCTTTTAATTTTCAATATTAAGTGTTTTGCTATTTAAAAAAATATAAAGGAAATAATAATGCAAGTATATGACTAGCTTCATCTTTTGTCCCATTCCCCTACATATCTGATTTGCCCATGCTGATAATCCCAGCAGGCCAACACTCAAAATCTCCTACAGAAGTGTTTTATTTATTACAACCACCCATCATATATATCACTGTTTTCTCCTTTTGCCCATAGCTAGACTCAAAATATATATCCTTTCAGAGAGGGAATGACCTGCCTTTAAATATAACGTCTGGCAATACAATGGTTTCCCTTCTCACATTAATAACCTGAGTAAGAACAACATCTTGTCAAATGCCATTAACTGTGACCTCAGTGCTGTGTCATAATACCCCTTTGGTATCTAATAAACGTTTCCAGCCGAAACCTACTGTTTAAACGACCATAACCTCTAGAACCATTCTTACCTGAATATATATTCACCTGAAATTCTCCAAATCCTATCAATGACGATAAATGATTATAAAAATTGTCACTTAACCTGATTATGTCTTTTTCTCTCTTTATACCATGAGGATATCCACCGAAATTACAAATAGTTTTTAGCTTGTTTTATCTCATTGAAGCTACTTCAAGCCAGGGTTGCTTAGTATTTCTCTGGAGGTGTATACACCCCAATATATTTTAATTGTTCTGAATGCACTTTAATGTTTTGAAATATAGAGAAAACATATTAGGACATATTAGTCTGAGGCTCCATTTATTTCATTCCCTCTAAAATCAGTGTCTTTAAAAATAAAACAGATGCAAATGTAAAGTGCTGAGAATATACTGAAATACTGAAATAAACTGTAAACTAAGCCAAATAGTTTAGGAAAGCACAGACATACGGACAAGTACAGCTGCCTTTTCCAAACATGCATGCAAATCATATATTGCTTTTGAACAAAATTTTTAGGGGCACCTGGGTAGCTCAGTCTGGTTAAGTATCCAACTTCAGCTCAGGTCATGATCTCACAGTTTGTGGGTTGGAGCCTCATGTGGGGCGCTGTGCTGATAGCTTGGTGCCTGGAACCTGCTTTGTATCCTCTGTTTTCCTCTCTTTCTGCCTCTCTTCTGCTTGCATTCTGTCTTTCTCTTTCTCAAAAATAAACATTAAAAGAATTAAAAAAATTAAATTTCAGCAACATTTCTATCTTTAAATGGACATTACAATAATGACTGTGGTTTTTTAAAAAAAAATATTTATTTATTTATTTTGAGAGAGAGACAGAGACAGAGAAAGAGAATGAGTGGGGGAGGGGCAGAGAGAGATGGAGAGAGAGAATCCCAAGAAGGCTCTGTGCTGACAGCTGAGTCGATGTGAGGATCGATCCCATGAACCCTGAGATTATGACCTGAGCCAAAATCAAGAGTCGAAAACTTAACCAGCTGAGCCACTGAGGGTCCCCTCTTTTTTTTTTTTTCCAGGTATCATCAGTAAAAATAATTCAGTGTGTTACATTTAACTAAGACTTTACATAATTATGCTAGCTGGTTCTTCTTTGGTAATTGTATTACCTTAACCACGAATTTAAGAAAAAACAATAAAATAAAATTTCAGTTAAAAGTTAATGCTTTTTTTTTTTTTTTTTTTTTAGAGAAAGAGAGAGAGAGAGAGAGAGAGAGAGAGCACATGTGCCAGCAGGGGAGAGTGGTAGAGGGAGAAGAGACAGAATCTTTTGTTTTAAATGTTTGTTTGTTTTGGAGAGAGAGAGCTCAAGCAGGGGAGGGGCCAAGAGAGAGGGAGAGAGAGAACACCAAGCAGGCTTTGTGCTGTCAGCATGGAGCCTGACGTGGGGGGTCTATCTCACAAATGGTGGCATCATGACCTTAGCCGAAATCAAGAATTGGACACTCCACCAAGCCACCTAGTTAATCTGTTTTAAGTTAATCTTATTTAATTAAAAGTTAATTAAAAGTTAACTAAAAGTTAATCTGTTTTAAGTGCTCTTTGCTAACTCGGTTGGTAGAGCATGTGACTCTTGATCTCAGGTCATGAGTTCAAGCCCCATGTTGGGTATAGAAATCACTGAAACAAATTATGCGTTCTACCTTACAAAATAATAGTTATTCATATCTAAACTATGGTTACTCTTCTACCTGGAAAGCCTGTGGTGATTCTCCTGCTCTTTGTCTTGTGCTTAGGAGAGAAGGTGGCTGCTTCTGACGTGACATTGCTGCCATCACACTGGAGTCTTCGCAGTGTGAGAACAATCAGGACTTTCAAAGGATTCCGCATGCCAAAAATTCATGTAAGTGGCACAAACAGAAAAAGAGATAACGACAGACTGAATTGTCACACCATTTCATACGCATTGGGTGAAGCCAGTCTTTTCCAGTCCACAATATGGACAAATGACTTCCTTACAGGGATTGTTAGAAAATCAGAATCTCCATGAGTTCCCCTCTGAACCTACTGAAAATATAATCCCTTTTTCCGTTCCAGATAAAAATAGGAAACAGACAAAATCCAGCGTTGCAGCAGCATTGGACGGTAGCAGAATATGAGGTAAACTGAGGCAAAGAGAGGCAGAGTTAGCATTAAAAACCAATGATGACAAAAATATCTACTTACATTCCCAAGGCTCTGTGTTTAGCTGCCATCTGGGCAAGGGTGGAAAGACCCTTGGATTCTCTTTCCTTTCATTTGCAAATGTAAATGTGTTTGAGATGTATCTAATTTGCTTTCTAGTTTGAGTGGGGTCTCCATTGTTTGCAACTCAAAGAGAACACTGTCATACAGATTTCTGATAAATGGCAGAGGATTTCACAAGTGACAAACCTTAAAATACAGAACTAGCTGTGCTAAAGGGGCTTCGAGGCCATGGACTGGACACTGTCTCCCTCCACCTCCACAGGAGATATTAAAAATCTTGTTTATGGGGGTGCCTGGGTGGCTCAGTCGGTTAAGCGTCCGACTTCGGTTCAGGTCACGATCTCACAGTTTGTGAGTTCGAGCCCTGCATCAGGCTCTGTACTGACAGTTCAGAGCCTGGAGCCTGCTTCCGATTCTGTGTCTCCCTCTCTCTCTGCTCCTCCCCCACTCATGCTCTGTCTCTCTCTCTCTCCTTCAAACACAAATAAAAACATTTAAAAAAATTTTTTAAAAACTTGCTTATGGAACCAAAACCATTTCATAAGTCATTCAACAGGCTAACCTTAGGATTCTCATTCACGCAACTATGACTTTAAGGGGTTCGGTAGAAAACTGTTCAGAGGTTGGGGTGTTGTGGCTATGTTTTGTGGCTTTTCCAAAAGGTGAAAAGGACAAAGTCTGATTGTACAAAGCGGCAGTTAGCCATGCAAACAATTGGACAATGATAGGCCCCATGATAGTGTTTACACCTGGTGCAAAATGTGCTTCTCATCATGTCGCAGCTGTCACTTGCTTCAAACAGCCTCTTCTCCCTTCAACACGATCTGGGAAGACATCTGAAATGACCGTTTCAGAGTCTAGAAAATTAACATTCAAAGAACGTCCACTTCATTAATCGTGTGCAGACACATCGTTAATCGCTTTTTCGTTTTACAGAAGAACGTGGTGAAATGAGTACACAGCAATAATCATGAACACTTACGTTGAATTTCTTCAGTAGGAAGTAGAATGGTATTGAACTTAGTAAGTTCAACCAGAGCCCAGAAAATGGCTTTGCTATGGACATATTTATAACTTAACACTTTTGCAAGAATTTTCCTGTGATGTCTTCTCATTGACTGGTGACAGAACGTAACAGTATTAACGGACATAGGAGCCTAGGTCCTTTTGTGAGGAGGTGATGGATGGTCTTATTTCCTTTTGTTTCATTGTTCAGTATATCTCTCTGAGTAAATGTGGAAGACTATAATAAATTCTCATCATATTTCCAGAACCTCTCCTTTATACTGAAGGTTGTTTGGATATGAGCTTGCCAGCACTTTCCAATAAAACCCCACTGTCAATGTCAATTAAAGTAATATTTGTCACACTGCCTGTCTAAAAGTCAGATTAATGCTAATAATCCCCAGAAATAGATGCTTACTTTGATGTGTAATTTCTTTTTTTAAAAATTAAGAATTACTCCATTAGAAATAATGCATCGTGTTCATATTTTATTTTCTCTAAAAGCTTTCAGCATAGCAAAAAATTACTTTACTTTTAATGTCAAATGTCCTTTAAGTATCGCGGTGATAAATGGTAAATGAGATCCCATCCTGTTTGGAAAAAAAAAATGTGTACCGCTTTTTCACTCCCTAAATATAGTGGATATAGAAATAAAAATGCATATACATGAGAAACAGAGAGGGAGAGAGAAAGAAAAATGATAAGAATAAAATTGCAACCTTACCAAATTCTTTAAATCCAGAAGTACTTTTCCTGGTAGGAATTGTGTGCTAGCAAACCCAAATTAGTAAGACCTTGTTACTATAGCAAGCTCTGTAGTCACAACAGGCTTTGAACCCTGAGTTTGCCACCAAATAGATCTGTGACCTTGGACAAGTTATAGAATTTCTGTAAACCTCACTTTCTTCACATAAATAATAGAAATATAACAATTTGAGGAACAATGGATATAAATTATTTAAAGTTGTTGGAAGAATATTGATCATCTAATAATTTACCCATAAATATTTGTTGGTGGTAGAGTTCCTGTGATTCTTTTTGTTTCTATTATTGAATATCTATTAGCCATTGAAACGAAGTTCTTTATATTCCAAGGATGAAACTAGTGATGTTCAGTTATAGCAAAAATACATGTTTGCAAGATTTTTGAGAGAGAGACAGAGCGTGAGTGAAGGAGGGCCAGAGAGAAAGAGAGACAGAATCTGAAGCAGGCTCCAGGCTCTGAGCTGTCAGCACAGAGCCAGACGTGGGGCTTGAAGTCACCAACTGTGAGATCATGACCTGAGCTGAAGTTGGATGTTCAACCGACTGAGCCACTGAGGGGCCCCTACAAATTGACACTTTATTAATTCCTATATTATTTGTTGGTTGTACATTTATGTTGCTCTGTGACGTTAAGGTTTAATGCCCACCTGGAACTTTAATACTCATGGGTACACCTTTGTTTATGTAGTATTTAAGACCAGAGACTTAAGAGTTCTGTAGAATCTGATGGGAGGCATGTATGTTAGACATGCATGTATCTTTCCTAAGTCAAAAGCATTCTCAGTATAATCATAATTATTGCAAATGTGTCTCTATGGTATAAAGTCCCCTACAGAATCTATGAATTTCCAAATACATTTATATTTTTAAACAGACTTTAAAAAATCTACAGATAATTTAAAGATTTGAAAATTGTAAACGTTTAAAAATAAAGAACACTAATTCTCCGTTAAAAATAACCCTTGCTAAAATGGCAACTAATTTCTTTCCAGTCCTGTGGACCCACGTGGTTGAGACACAAGAATGTATCTCATTTAAGGAGACACAGAGCACATTGGCAAGTTAATGTTTGTGTATTTCAAAAATGATAAAGGATTTCCAACTAAAAAAAATTGCACTGACTTATTTAAAATTTCTATTTCTATTGTTCATATACCACAGTTCTAAGAAGCTTCTCATTTCTGCTACCCCCAAACCCTTCACTTTTGGTCAACAATTATAGTCTCCGTCTTATTTTTCTTTCTGTCTTCTCTCTTCCCTCTTTAGAAATCTCTAGCCTCTTTAGGCACTCTGGGCATGTCATCTTCCTATTAACCTCTATGCAGGAGCAGACACATCATTTGCCTATAATATCATGCTTCTCTTGCAAAATCTTTCATGGCTTTTTATTTAGTCAAAAATCAGTCAAATTTTATATTTTTATTAAATTTCGAATTGTGGGACATTGCTTGATCAATCAACAGAATGCTGAAATATTCAGGAACCAGAGTTTTATTAAAAGATAAGAAGCATGAAGCGAAAAGAGAAAAAGCTGACAGAATTACAAAATTAGTTGCTTTAGGATTATAGAGCCTTGAGACAAATATCAGGAGCTGCCTCTCTGGGCTTTCATTCTGTAAAATAATAAAGCCTACTTGTTAAAGATAGTAGTGGGATTTATTTTACATACAGTTTAATCATACTTATACAATTGAATTAAAATTTTGTGCTTTGAACTGAAGAAGGCTACCTTTCTTTAAATTGATATCACATATATTCCTGGGAAAACAATTATTATATTAGTGAGATATAGAATATCTTTGAGTGCCTCAGAACTATCTAAAAAAATTAGATTTTAAACTTTGTCAAGAAGGGGCACCTGGGTAGCTCAGTCAGTTAAGCTTCCAACTTGGGCTCAGGTCATGATATCACGGCTTGTAGGTCTGAGCTCTGCGTCGGGTTCTGCACTGATAGCTCAGAGCCTGGAGCATTTTTTAATCTCTGTGATCCCCTGGCTCCATGACATATTTTTGCAATTTTAGTAGGTCTAAACAAGTATTTGTTAATAATATTGATGAAAGAATGGATGAAAAGATGGTTAGTGGGTGGATTATGTAATGGAGGGATGGATATTTAAATTGTCTTTGTTTCTGTCCGAGAGATATAGTCAGCAAAATAGCTCATTAATAGAATCTGGGTTCACTGAATGGAAACATTAAATCTAGAATAAGTCTATGTTGAATTCTCCCTTACATTTGATTTACATTTTATTGCAATGAAATATTCATACTTGATCTATGAAAATACTTTTTCTTTCATAATCATACATTTAATAATCTGTAGGCTCTGCCCTAGATATGTTAATAGCTATACTTAAGGCAGGCTTAGCTTTCAAAGACTCTAAATGCAATGATCCCTTTTTCAATAAAATGGCATCTATTTTTTTTTTTTTGAAAACTACTGCTATTCTACTGGGTATTATGTCAATGGATGTTCATAAAAGAGTGGTTTGAAGGATGAAAGAACAAAGAGAGCAGTGTCATTATACCTGTCAATGAATGATAACCATATGCACAAATGACTTTTCTTTTTTATTCCTTGTACATGGTGATTCAATTTGTATATCCTAGGATACACATTCAGACTATGAGTTTCACATTCACACACACACATACACACACACACACACACACACACACACACACACACTCCCTCTCTCTCTCTCTCTCTCTCTCTCTCAAAACATTTATTAGAACTGGAAACTTCTTAATGTTTCCAGTAGAATTATTATAATGGAGGAGAAAACCAAGTGTGATTTCTGTTATTGGCTTTTCAATATGGACTGAGTAAATAAGAGATAATGCTTCTGACAATTTTTAATTGTGCAAGCAGTTCCACTGTAGTTTTATGCAAAATTGCCTTATTGTAACAACTACACACAAAAATTTTAAGATGCCATATTACCTTAGTTGTAAACAAAACTATATCACATTTTATTTGTGCCCATTTCCTTCTCCAGGGATAAAGACAACGATTTTCTCCACTTTTATCTAAAAACTCCTCTTGATACCCTGAACATCAAGGACACCGATGATGAAAATAAGCTAGATTAAAAATAGAGGACACAGCTCATCAATTGAAAGAGGTATCACAAAAGTTCAAAAAGTAGTTTGAGGAAGTCACCAAACGTTTTCAAGGTATTACACAGAGAGACGTTTGAATATATATGCTTTTGTCAGTGTCAGATTGTGTTGTGTTCAGGATAGACATATAGTTCCTTAACATAAGCAGGTATGTCACAGGTGCATAGGAAAATGATTACTTTTAATGACATAATAGATATTGATTATATTTTAGCCAGTAGGGATTAATGAAATGTTTCCCTTGTTGTAAGGTCTTCAAAAGTAGGAATTTAAATTAATTGAAGTGATTTACTGTACTCTGGAAAACTGCAGGACCTGGCATTTAGCCTTTTCTCACCAATTAAGTGTTATGTAGCTCAAATACATGTGATTGCATATATTTGAATTTCAATTAATTAGTCAATTCCTCCCAGGGATTTTTGAATTTTTCAGTTACCTAGAAGGAGAAATTTTCTACAAAGCAATGCGATAATATATAGCTCTTTAACAACTTAACACATTATTACATATATATTTTTTTTTAATATTCAAACAACTCAACTCATGGGAATTACCGTAAATGTGGTTTAAAATTCACTATGTTAACTGTAAACTCACTGGGCAAGTGAACATTATTTTTATTGTCATCTACACAGTCCATATCTCTCTATATAAAATTTCTTACAATATTGTCATAGGTACTTAGGAAATCTCCAGAGACTTTTTTTGATGATTAAAAAAATGTACTGAAAAGACGAAATATATGTATACACTTATATACAATAACAGACAGTATTTAACTTTACACGAACCATTTGCCTAAATATCTACTATAGGTGTCATTATAGCCATATGCTACTGCTGACTCATGTTAGCTCAGGACATCTCATTGTTCTATTTTTACAAAATTTTATAGGCAGATTGCTAGCTTAAAACCCACACTGGTGGGGGTGACTGGGTGGCTCAGTCAGTTAAGCATTGGGCTGCAACTCAGGTCGTGATCTCCTGGTTCGGGAGTTAGAGCCCCACATGGGGATCTCTGCTGTCAGCTCAGATCCCGCTTCCTAACCACTTTCTGCCTCTCTCTCTATGTCCCTCTCAGATCTTTCTCTCTTTCTCTCTCTCAAAAAATAAATAAACATTTTTTTAAAAAGTGAAACTCATCATGATGGGACTGTAATATATACACATAGAAAAAGTGCAAATACTACAAATCAGAATGCTATTTTTTTTTTCTCCAGGAAGTCAGTTATTACATATTTACTAGTTCACTTGGGCTTATTTTCTCAACCTCTAGCACTTTCTTTTTCTTTCTTTCTTTCTTTTTAAAATTTGGTTCTTTATTGTTTTTCTTTTAATTTTCAAAATTTATTTATTTTGAAAGACAGTGTTAGCAAAGGAGGGGAAAAGAGAGAGAGTGTGTGGGAGCAGAGGAGGGGCAGAGAGAGAGGGAGAAAGAGAATCCCAATCCCTATGTTGGCTTGATCTCACAACCCTTGACCCTTGAGATCATGACCTGAGCTGAAATCAAAGTTCTCAAGCTTAACTGACTGAGCCACAGGGGTGCCTCCTAGCACTTTCTAATTTAAGAACTGATTCAAAATAGTCTCACTTCAGTTATGGCTGTTTCTCTTCTCCTTGTGATGTCCCTGTTCAAATAGTCGTGTTTGTAAGTCCTGTTTGTGTTTTTTTTTTTTTTATATAAAAACTCCTT
The DNA here is from genome assembly GCF_016509475.1 of Prionailurus bengalensis. NCBI lineage: Eukaryota > Metazoa > Chordata > Mammalia > Carnivora > Felidae > Prionailurus > Prionailurus bengalensis. The sequence goes on along the minus strand of NC_057350.1, from coordinate 21,509,982 downwards.
GAGTTTGAGCCATATTATAGTTTGCAGACTATTCTCAATCACTGCTCATGCAATTTTCAAAGTTCATTAGGGAATATGCACTTTAATCACTTATTTGTAAAATTATGAGTAATTTAAAAATGGTCTAAAAATTAAAAAAAAAAAAAACACCAAGACAACCACAATTGGTTTAGCTAAAAACATGGCCTTCTATAAATTCTTTTCCTTTTGTACACGTGCCACACTGCCCGCCAAGAGGTGGAGTCTAATCTACTCCACCACATTGAATCAGTGCTACTTTGGCCAATACAATACAGCAGCAGTGACAGGGGGCGCTATCATTCCTGGGGACTGGCCATGAGTGCGTAGTACCCTGTGTTGCCGTGTTGGAGCTGCGGAGAGAGGACGCAGGGAGGAGCATAAACGCACAAGGAATTAAAAACAAACAAACCAACAAATAAGTACATACATACATAAATCTGTTGAGCTTCCAGATTATCTGCCCACCACCACTACTAGTTTATCTTAAAAGCTTGTAAGAGGACCTGGTCTTAGACCGAGAAAGAATGGGTAAATGCTTTTTGGCACTAAAAGATCTTTGCTAAGAAAGTTCTATTCTAGGATGACCTGATTTTAGTTTCTAAAATCTACCTATTATTAAATATATCAGATAAGCGTTGTGTGTCCTGTGGCAGAAATTATCTTCCATTCTTCAGAAGGTATTGCAATACATCACTCTTGTTCTCACTGACGCTAAACAAAACTGGTCCTCATTCACTCCTCTCCTTTATCTTCAGCCTTGTATATGAAGTTAGTATCACTCAGGCACAACCTTTCATGTTAATGATCATCTCCTGCCTATAAAAAAAAAATGGTTACAGGGGCGCCTGGGTGGCTCAGTCAGTTGAGTCCCACTTCGGCTCAGGTAATGATCTCGCCTTTCATGAGTTGGAGCCCCACGTCAGGCTCTGTGCTGACAGCTCGGAACCTGGAATCTACTTCGGATTCTGTGTCTCCCTCTCTCTCTGACCCTCCCCTGCTGGCACTCTGTCTCTTTCTCTCTCTCAAAAATAAATAAAAACATTAAAAAAAATTAAAACAAAATTTTGGTTACATGTGTTCACTTTTAGCTGTAGTCTCCCTCCCATAATGATTGTTCAAGAAACTAACTCCCTTCTCCACCTTACTTTTAACCTTTCTCCTCTGGCTAAAGTATTTCTGTTCCTAACAAAGAAGCAAATTTTTCATGAATCTACCTTACTCTCAGAATTTATATATAGCTTTTTTTTTAATGTCTTTGTAGCCAATTATCTTTATTTTATTTTTTGTAACTAGTAGAGCTAGTTAAAATATCACTTTATTCAAAAAACTCAAAATGTGGAAAATTGCATGCCACTTCTGTTAACTAAAAAGATTGTATCTCTTAATATCTTTATGAAAATGATAATTGCACATGATATTAAATAGTATGGTCTGTAAAACCTAGAATTAAAACAAAACAGTGCTATCTCCAACACATAATTTCTTTAGCCACTTGCTACTCTGTTGAGCTCACTTTTCAACATTTTTAGTTTTATCTCCCTCTGTTTTTCTTTGCAACAGGCTCCATATGTTTTTGATCTTACTTATTGTTACTATCTACTGATTTTCTATGAATGATTACTATTTATACTTATATAGCTCCTCATTCACCCTCAGTTTTTTTTTCCCAAAGTTCTTTTAATATATTGGTATCATCTGCGATACAATTATATTTCAATTGGAGACTGCTTACAACTATGCAAATATTACTCAATGATAAGTGAGTAGCGTATTTGAATCACATTTGTTTTCCTGTAACATTTTATTTTTCTAAGCATCAATTGCCAATGTTCTCATTATTTAAACCTGGTTGGCTTCCCCCTCTCCCCCAATCTAATCGTTCTGTAAAACCTTAATATAACTTCCAACAACTTGGTAAAACACCTCTCAAAAACAATTTTGCGACAATTAAATCTACGTGTTATCTGTCTCTTTGAAACTTCTTTCCTAGTGTTATTCACCCTCTCATTCCAAACTGGACTTGTGATTTTCTAGGAAAATTGCATAACTGTTGTCCTTTGACTTTTTTTGGTCATTGTTCTAGGAATTTCCCTCTCTTGTATTCTAAATTGGATTCACTTTTTCCAGGATCCTGTGCCTTTCTAATTATTGTTGGGCTTGTTCATATACTCCCTAAGAAAGGACAGAAAAAAGGGAAATTTTGAGATGGTTAATTTTCCAAATATGTTTATTCTACTTGCACACTTATTTTCTAGTTTACCACATACAGAATTCAAGATTGGAATTCATTGTGACAATATTGAAGAGACTGGTCTATTGGCGATGTGAGTTTGGTTTTGAGAAATCTGCGAATTTCCTGTAATTTACCCTTTTTATACTGGCATTTTTTCCATTCAGAAATCCTTAAGAATTTTCCCTTTATTCTGATAATATTCAGTTTCACGTTTATTTGTCTTTGTTTGGGTTCTTTTCTAGGTTCCTTGTGGACTGGATGCATGACAAAACTTCTCCATCTAGAAATTCCTCTCCTCCAGGGCACCTGGGTGGCTCAGTGGGTTAAGTGTCTGGCTCTTGGTTGCAGCTCAGGTCACAGTCTCAGTTTTGCCAGGTGGAGCCCTGTACTGAGCTCTGTGCTGGCAACATGGAGCCTGCTCGGGATTCTCTCTCCCTCTTTCTCTCTGCTCCTCCCCCACTCGCTCATATTGTCTCTGTCTCTCTCAACATAAATTAAAAAAAAGAAAAAAAAAAGAATCTCCTCTCCTCCAATGTTTATAATTTTTATTTGAAAACAATTATAGATCCACAAAAAGGTTTCAGTAATTGCTCATAGCATTCCAGGTAACCTTCACCTGGCTACCCCCAAATGGTGACATCTTATGTAGCTGTAGCACAATGTCAAAACTACAAAACTGACACTGGTATATTACTGCTAGATAGACTACAGCCTTCTACAGATTTTACCATTTCAGTTAACTTACACAGTTTTAAAGTGTGTGTAGTCGGTGCATTTTTGCCTTATATTGATTTGTGTAACCACTGGCACAGTCAAGCCACTGGACTATCCCATGACCACAAAAAAACTTGCTTGGGCTCTTTTGTATTCGCTTCTACTGCCTTTCCTTGTCCACTAATGCAGTGTCTATGTCTGTGGATGTATTACATACATAAATATTGCTATTATATACATAATATTACTAATGTCTCTGCAACGTCACCAGTATTTGCAATATTGCTATTTTTATTTTAGGTGTTCTAATAGATATGCAGGAATTCTGCTCTAGTTTTGACAAAACACAATATATTCATATCATTTCCTAGGATATTTTTCTTTATTTTTTTATATTCTCCTTCTTCTAGTTCCTTTTACTCAGATGCATTGATTGCATAGATCACCTGTTTTCTTAGATCTTTGCTCTCTCTCTCCTCCTCTCTCCTCCCGTCTCCTTTCCTCTCCTCTAGTCTCTCGGCAAAAGGCGGGATAAGTTCTCAACTTTATTATATCCAAACTTTTATTTTTATTTATTTATTTATTTATTTTTTGCTTCCACCATATCATCTGCCATTCCTATGCAGAATCAATGCTGTAAGAAACTTCCAAAGACCAGAAACTGCCCACATGGACAGTTAGCATATTCACATATCTATCAAAATTCATTCTCATGGCGAAATGTGACTTACTGTGTACTTAAATGGGAAAGAAAAAAAAAGCACAAAATGTGGTTGTCAGGGCTGAGAAGAGGAATGGGAAAGGATGCTGGTGGATACAAGGTGTCTTTTGGGGGGGTCATGAAAATGCTCTAAAATTAGATTTTGTTAACACTTGCACAACTCTGTAAATATATAAAAAAACTTTTGAACTGCATACTTTAAGAAGGTTAATTTTATGATATTTAAATTATATCTCAATAAAGTTGTTTTTTAAAAAGTACATAGCACCAAGAATGAAAAATTCCACTGATGGGGGGCCAGGGTGGCTCAGTCAGTTAAGTATCTGACTTCGGCTCAGGTCAGGATCTCATGGTTCATAAGATGGAGTCTCACATCAAGTTCAGCATGGAGCCTGCTTGGATCTTGTGTCCCCCTCTCTCTCTGCCTCTCCCCTACTCATGTGTGCTCTCTCTGCTCAAAAATAAATAAACATTTTTTAAAGAAAAATTCCACTAATAAAGGACTCCTCAGAAGTCTAAATTCTTCCTAAGTCTCTAATGTCCCATACCCATGAAACTCCTTATTGTTAATCCCACAGTAAGACCAATGTTGTATTCACTCAGGTGGCTTTTCTTAGTCACAATCCTTCCTCTTGGGGATGCATGTAGGCAGGTGGGCAGATACCACATAGCGGAATGGCAGTAAATTACACATGCCCAATTCCTTGTCAGAAATGCTCTAATCAGGCCAAGCATTTCAACCTTTTATGTAAGGAATAAATGAGGGATGGAAAAAAAAAATAGAAACTTTATGTTAATGGAGGGCTTTTCCCAGGCAAGGAATCACTAGAATAGTGAATACTTCTTTCTCCTGATCCTCATTACTTCTTTCCTCGACTACAGCATGCATTCAGTATTCAACTGACTGGGGATATTATTAGCAAAAATGTGCTATATTTGCACTTTTGGAAGAGGGAAAAGTTACAAATTTTGCCAGCCCTCATATTCTTCTCCTATCCATATCCAAAGTCTTTTAGTAACAACTCTCTCCATTAAATATTTGAGATATATCTTTCAGATCTAGTTTTTCTTCATGGTTCAGTTTTCTGCTTGCTCTATCTATCTCCTCCCCCCCCCGAAATCAATGTTTATAGTATACAATTTTTGTTATATGACTTATTCTAATTTCTATATGAATGACTCCTATGTAAGCTCCAAGCATTTATTCTGGATGTACTTATTCTGTCTGAAACTGCTTGCCAAAAATTAATGTAAATATCCCTGTAGACTATAATTCAACTTATAAATGCTAAATATATTACCTTCTTTTCTAAATAGATTTGTCTTTTCCTCTTTAATGTCTTTCATTTTCTAATAAGACATCCAGAGGCACATCATGTCACCATTTTTCAAAGTGTTCAAGCCAAAAACCTTGATATCATTGTTCAGCCATTTATCCTCTTCAATATTCTTATTTTCTCAATCAAAATGATCACTTATTTTGTCTCTGAAATGTCACACTTAATTCTGAGCTCCTTACTCTCAATATTGCAACTGTCGCAAATTCTATATATGTCCTCAGCATTCCTCACTTGGATAATTGCACTAATGTCCTGTTTCTCTATAGCCCTGAAAATTAGCCTTGCTAGTTCATTCTTAATACTGCTGGCAAAATCCAATTAGACCACTTGCATATTTGAAATCTCTATTGCCTATGGAATACAGCCTGCATTTCTAATAAGTCATTCCGCTATCAGATCAAATTGCTACTTCCTATAGGTGAGGTATATTTCTCCATAGTTTACGAATGCACGTTCCTTTTACTTTGCACATTTTTGCAATCTAAACCACATAAAACTAGTTATTTATTTAAAATAAGTACTGCTTGGAAAAACATTCCATGCTCATGGATGCGAAGAATAAATATTGTTAAAATGTCAATTCTACCCGAAGCAATCTACATAGTCAATGCAATACCTATCAAAATAACACCAGGATTCTTCACAGAGCTAGAGAACAAATACTAAAATTTGTATGAACAAGAAAAGACCCTGAACAGCCAAAGCAATCTTGAAAAGGAAAACCAAAGCAGGAGGCATCACAATCCCAGACTTTAGCCTCTACTACAAAGCTGTAACCATCAAAACGGTATGGTATTGGCATAAAAACAGACACATAGACAAAAGGAATAGAATAGAGAATCCAGAATTGGACCCACAAATGTATGGCCAACTAATCTTTGACAAAGTAGGAAAGAGCATCCAATGGAGAAAAGACAGTCCCTTTAACAAATGGTGCTGGGAGAACTGGACAGCAACATGAAGAAGATTGAAACTAGACCACTTGCTTACACCATACACAAAAATAAACTCAAAATGGATGAAAGACCTAAATGTGAGACAAGAAATCATCAAAACCCTAGAGGAGAAAACAGGCAAAAACCTCTTTGCTCAGCCGCAGCAATTTCTTACTTGACACATCTCCAAAGGGAAGAGTATTAAAGGCAAAAATGAGCTATCGGGACCTCATCTAGATAAAAAGCTTATGTACTGCAAAGGAAATAACCAACAAAACTAAAAGGCAACTGATGGAACAGGAAAAGATATTTGTGAATGACATATCAGATAAAGGGCTAGTATCCAAAATCTATAAAGAACTTAACAAACTCAACATCTGAAAAGCAAATAATCCAGTGAAGAAATGGGCACAAGAAATGAATAGACACTTTTCCAAAGAAGACATCCAGATGGCCAACAGACACATCAAAAAATGCTCAATATCACTCATCATCAGGAAAATATAAATCAAAGTCACACTGAGATACCACCTCACACTGGTCAGAGTGGCTACAATGAACAAATCAGGAAACTATGGATGTTGGCAAGGATGTGGAGATACGCAAACCCCCTTGCGCTGTTGGTGGGAATACAAACTGGTGCAGCTGCTCTGGAAAACAGTATAGAGTTTCCTCAAAAAATTAAAAATAGAGCTACCCTATGACCCAGCAATAGCAGGGCTAGGAATTTACCCAAGGGATACAGGAGTGTTGATGCATAGGGGCACGTGTACCCAAAATTTATAGTAGCACTCTCAACAATAGCCAAATTATGGAAAGAGCCTAAATGTCCATCAACTGATGAGTGGATAAAGAAGATATGGTTTATATATACAATGGAATACTACTTGCCAATGAGAAACAATGAAATCATGCCATTTGCAGCAACATGGATGGAGCTGGAAGGTATTATGCTAAGTGAAATAAGTCAGTCAGAGAAAGACAGATATCATATGTTTCACTCCTATGTGGATCTTGAGCAACTGAACAGAAGACCATGAGGGAAGGGAAGGGGGGGAAAAGTCACAGAGAGGGAGGGAGGTAAACCATAAGAGACTCTTAAATACAGGGAACAAACTAAGGGTAGAGAGGGGGGTGGGGGAGAGGGAAAATGGGTGATGGGCATTGAGGAGGGCACTTGGTGGGATGAGCACTGGGTGTGGTATTGAAACCAATTTGACAATAAATTATATTCATAAGAAAATAAAATAAAACAAGTATTGCTTTTCTCATATGTTGTGCACTAAATGTTCATTTCTCCCCAAATGCATACGTACATATATTACAACCTAATTGCCAATTTGAAGGTAGAGACTTTTGGAAATTATGAGGTCATGAAGGCAGGGCCTTCATAAATGGGGTTAGTGCCTTTATAAAAGAGACCCCAGAGAGTTCTCTCATCCTTTCCACAATGTGAGGACACAGCAAGAAGACAGCTGTCTACGAACCTGGAAGCAGACCTTTACTGGACACTGAATTTTATGGTACCTTGATCTCAAACTTCCCCCAGACTCCACAATGGTGAGAAATACGTTTCTGTTTTTGTTTTTTGTTTTTTGTTTTTATTTTTTTAATGTTTATTTTTCAGAGAGAGAGAAACAGAGTGTGAGCAGGGGAGGGGCAGAGAGAGAGGAAGACACAGAATCCAAAGCAGACTCCAGACTCTGAGCTGTCAGCACAGAGCTCGACGCAAGGCTTGAACTCATGAACTGCGAGATCATGACCTGAGCTGAAGTCAGATGCTTCACCAACTGTGGTAACCAGGCACCCACATTTCTGTTGTTTTTAAGCCACCCAGTGTATGGTATTCTTTCACCGCCACGTGAACAGACTAAGAAAATATATCACACTTTCTTATATTTAAGCAAACTTTCAAGTTTTCATATGGCACATTATAAAGGTTAAATTAGAACTTCTAAAATTAGTTTTACTTCATCTTTCCATGTTTTAGCAGTTTTTACTAAATTAAAAACATCACATCTTAATTGTTTTTAAGTTTAAAAAATACTCTTTTCTTGCCAGTTTTAAAATGGACCTGGGTCACCTTGATTCTGAGCTTGTGAGCTCAAATATAAATTATCTTACATATCCAGGCTACAAACTTACAAAAGGGTACAATGAGATTGCTGTAACTGGTCAAGAACTCGGGCAGTTTTAATCCTAGTTCTGCCACAAACCTGTTCTAGGACCTTGGCAAATTAATCTACGTCTGTGTATTTTCATGGAAAAGATCTCTGTTGTACCTAGGCACTGTGATAAACATCACACCACACGGTAATACACAAAGAAACTCACAAACCCACAGAATATATGGCCTGAAAGGGAACATGAGAGAGAATCTGGTTTATATTTTGAACTTTACACAGTACTAGACATAAACTACCAGTCAAACCTTGTCAGATTCAATGCCAGCTGTGGATGGAGTCCTAGGTAAGAGGCATCTATTTTAAAATTTTAATAAAAAATATTTCCTGTGCAGTTTGATCATCAATTATAAAATTTACTAGCAATCTTCAATTACACATAAATTTGCTCATTTTTTCAACTCTATCTTACATGCATCCAGTATCTTGTTGTATCTTTGAAGATGGATGTTAAATTCACACTTCATCATTTTTTTCTTCAAAAGTCTGGTTTAACATCTTCTCTGCCTTTGTAACTTTACCCAATAAATATCTAAGATCTTGTTTGCATTTACACTAGAACTCCAATCGCAAACAGGCTGGTTTATATCTGACCATAGGAATGATCATAGACTTAGATTTTGCTCTCAGGCATGTGGGTCTTAAAGATATTACATCTTAGAAAAATTTTATTTAATTCAGATTCATATAGCCACATTCAGAATTCAGTGTTCCCATTTTTTTGTATTAACTACGGTGTTCTTTTATTAGCATTCACGTGGATTTTTTCTTTATAATTCTACATCATGTAGCCTTATGCTAAATATGTTAAATATCCATTTGTTTATAAAGTAATATGGTTGAGTGGAATTAGTTAATTGTGAAAAAAAGTGCTAAGCCAACATGGAGAAAAAATCCTTTCTGGACAATAAACTCACTTAATCCCAGCTAAACCTATTCGGCATTTGAAAATCGATCATTGCACAATTTGGCTTTATGAGAGAATGATGGTGTTGGTAATAATTCTGGAACGAAAGCTGACTTCACTTATTTATGAACTATAGGTACATTTGGAGTATGATAATTTAAAGACAGACTAAATTACCAAGACTTAACTATGAAAAAATTCTATTAACAAAATTCTTCATATTCGGAGCGCTTCCCGTTACCACTTAAATGATTCACGCAGGCACACCCTCCTTTTTACTTCAACTTTATTGAGGTATAATATATACATAATAAAATAATCTATGTTAACCAAGGAATACATCAAGTTCAGACAAATATACCCCCTTGTATGGAAACTACTCCTATAGCTTTCAGAATATTTTCATGGAATTGAAAATTTCCTCCTACTTCATTTGCAGTCAATGTCGTAAACACTCCTTGCCAGGGGTGGCTTGGTATCTATTTAGTATCTGTTTTCCATCAATGTAGATTGGTTTTAACTATATTAGCATTTTGTTTAGCTTATTGAATCTGTGGGTCTAGGATTTTCACCTAATAAGGGATTTTAGCCACCAATTGTGTCAGAAATCATTAGTTTCATCATCAGTTTTATTTTGCAAATGAGGATATTAAGATACTAAATGTTTAAGTGGCTTGGCTTTGTTCTATGACTGCTTAGAATCAAAGTCCATCTCAATAGCTAATTCTTCTACCTCTTTGACCTAACATTCCTCATCTTGCTTACTGTTTATGCACCACAAATAATAGAAAAAGAATATGATGAAATTTTCAGTCATAATTTCTCACTGTAGTCTCTTGAATATTTAGAAGGCAGAGTAAAGTTTTCTCTTCTCCACTTTATATTTTTAATTTTTAATATATTTTTATATTTCTTCATCTACTGGACTAAATTATAGGCTAAGATTCACATATTAATCATGAACATTTAATTCTACCAATTTGGATGGTATTTTGCACCAGTCATGATTGACATAAAGCTTTTCTTTCATGATGCTATGGGAATAGCCACTGATGTATTTTCCTGAATAAAGTCACATATTTTATTTTTTTAATATTTATTTATTTTGGTGGGGGGGGGTGGGGGTGAATGAGTAGGCGAGGGGCAGAGAGAAGGAGAGAGAGAATCCCTAGCAGGATCTGCCCTGGTAGCACAGAGCCCAACATGGAGCTCAGTCTCACTAACGGAGAGATTATGATCTGAGCAGAAATCAAGAGTCAGACACTTAACCCACTAAGCAAGCCACCCAAGCACCCCAAAAATCACCTATTTAAAATCAGGCAGACCATTACTGCCTCTTGTTGACATGTTTTAACAATGTATCAAATATCTGCCTCTTTGCCATATTCTACTTTTTAAATTAATAATAATTAATGTTATCTCTTGCATCAGAATTACAGCCAAAGAGAGACAGTTTTATGTAAATTACACTTGATTTCAAAAATTTATTTACATCTTAAAATCAGAATGCATCCTGATAAATATTTTCAAAATATATTAAAACAGAAAATAATAAATAGAAAAATGAAATTCTGTATGTGACAATATGTAAAAGAATATATTAAATCATACGATGAAGTATCAAATAAATAACACAGAAATGGTAGAGAAAAACATACTGAGCTTGTATGCTGTAATACTTTATTAAGAAACATGAGGCATTTTCTCCTCACTCATTGACTTTTTCTTTCACAGCTAAATATTCTTCTTCCACTCTTCCTTCATCAGGGGACCAGAACTGAGTTTGAAGTAACGTATGTTAATTTTATTTTAAACTATTTAAGCTCTTTATATTTATTTAAAACTTTATGTCCTGAGACTCTAACATGTAGCATGGCGTGCACTGGGTTCAGCCATACAGAAAGGAACAAATCTCACAGTGCAGTCATGATGAAATAACCTGTGAAGGAGGCACACAGAAAACTGGAATAAAAGTAAACAATCAAACCGTGCTTTTTGAATACGAGAGTGTAAAGCTGAGACTGGAAAAATGAGTATGAGTTAGCCTTGGTGAAGATTGGTGACAAATACATTCCAGGTAGTGGCTTTCTCCAAACCTACGTCTACGGAAGTATTAACTATTAGGTCACCAAGGGCACCACTCTTCTCCCAGAAAAATGGGCATTCAGTTGGAAATGACAAATACAAATAAACATACCTATCTGAAACTTAGAGGAGATTCACAGGGAAAAATGTGAATTTGAGAGTTAACCTCCAATTTATATTGGGAGTCACATAAATGATGGGGCTGCTTAAACCATGAAATTTTAACTTTTGAAACAAGGCCTATTCAATTCTGATTCCTAAGGAATTTTACCAGTTAGAGGAGGCATAGAATAGAAGAGTCCCATAAAGCCATCAGAGAAGGAAGGGCAGAGGCATGGCCTGTAGTGGTAATGTAAGTTGGGGGGGGGGGGGTGAAGGCCAATGTATTTTAATGCAGAATGTAAAATGTTGAATGTTGTGAGAGGTTAAGTGAGATGAGAAAAGAAAAACACTTACTAGACTTAGAAACTTGGAATGCCAGAAAACGTTAATAAGAACAGCTTTGTTCAGGTGATATATGCCAAATCATGACTGGAATAGACTGAGAGTAAGAAGCAAGGTCGCCAAGCAGAGACATCACGGGACACCACTCTTTCAGGAAGTTTCTATGGTGGGAGCTGGATATTGGGTCAGGACAATTTTATTTTGTGTTACAAGGAGGTATTTAATGAAAGCCATTCCCGAAATAATAGAAAAAGCACAAGTGGAGGTTTTGATCTTATATAAGAGGAGGAAGGAAGTAGTGGATAATTAAGGTAAATTTGTAGATTTGGTACTGGAATAAGTAGTGATTACTGTTTGATGAATGGTTTTTACTGTATGAAATGTGAGGCAAAGTAAGTTTGAGAATTGAGAACAAAATAAGTTTGGCAATTTTTGTAGAGAAGTTATGAAATAACTGCAGAGGATAGTTTTTTTGTTTGTTTGTTTGTTTGTTTTCTTGCCCCTTTATCTATGCTAAAGCAGAGACTTTTACATTCCAGGAAATAATAGCCACCCATAATTATTATGGCCTTGAAAATGGAATATGAAGAAGAAGGAATTAAAGAGAACACTAGGGATAAATTTCGATAGGTATTCTCTTTCACAAAGTCAATTAATGTCAGAATCATTGAACTCCAATGTATTTGTTTGTCTTATTCTATATTTTTTCCACTTCTTTTGTAATTTTGCTGAAAAAAAAAAGATTTGCACTTGGGTACAATATGTGTGCACATACACACAGGTATACAATGTAGGACCACTGCATATAAGCAAGAGAATTTCCATAGACTTGTGATTTTTTTACAAGCAGTTTTTCCCCACCAACAAGAAGAATAATAAGGATAATGTTGTATTGAATACCTTATACTCTCAGATCCATTATTCTTAAAATTATCTTGGAGTGCTATAATTTTTCATGTCTACATTTCTGTGCTTTTACAATCCATACAGTCGCTTTTAAAACCAGGACAGCATGTTGTACTTTGTAATATCCCATTGGTGCCCAGAGTAGTTTCGTCAACTGTTCACTATTGGCCTTCCTCATGGATATTTTTGGCATAAAAATAGTGAACAGGTGGTGTGGAGGTAAGAAGCCATGTGGGTGTTAATGTGGCATTGCTTTCTGCAGAACGAGAGGAAGCATTTTCAGAATTTCAGGCTGCCAATATACTTAGTTGGCACCTGCAGTCTAAACTGGAACACCATTTTGAGAGCAGGACTGCAGCCATCTTAACAGATGGTTCCGAGTATTGACAGCCAAGTGATCATGTATGTACATCAGTTGTGGGTGTTGAAAGCAAGCTGCTCATTTAAGAAGGTCAAACAGCAGTCTGTCTGGAGCTTCCACAAATAATATTAAGAAGGATAGCTGTCTAGTTCTTATACTTTATTAATTATCTTCTTACTTATTCTCTTATACAATTACTTAGATAACTCAGGCTGAAAATTTTATATTGCAGTCAACAGAACCTAGTGACATAGCAGATGCCCTGAATCTGGAATAAGGAAAACAATTAACTTTGATAGCCAGAAACCAAAAAAAGCTTAAATGTCACCTAAAATGAGAGGGAGTTGTGGGTGAATTACATGTAATATATTCTTTTTAAATAGGATGCTTGGTCTGGTAAATTTATTCTCAAACAGTTCTCAAGGTTCCACTAAACTGGCCTGGCTTATTATTCATTAATTTGAGAAACTAAACACATTATAGACCCTGTGAAAGGTCTACAGAGCATTGCTTCAGCCAGTTTTCTCCCCTAAAAATGTTAAATTCAAATTCTACCAATCTACACTGGAATATAGTAAGTCATCCAATTTCAAATGAGTTATCAAATATATCACAAAACATATAAAAATATATGCCCTCCAATAACTCACATTCAATTTTCTTGAACCAATAATATTTTATAAAAGTATAAATCAATGCATAGCAGTATGTGTGGCAGACAGTCTCTAAGATGCCTTCTGTCCAATGATCCCCAAATTCTAGTACCCACGACCTTGTTGCATTTTCTCTCTTTGAGAACTGTCAAGACCCGTGAACTTATCCTAACCAGTAGACTATCACAAAGGTTATGTCATATTGCCTTCAATATTGCATGACATAATTTGTAACTTCTATCTTGCTAGGGGACTCACTCTATTGCCTTTTTGGTTTTCATGTTGTGAGGAAGCAAATGGCCATGGTTGAGAGGCCCATGTGATAAGGAATTCAAGGTAACCTTTGTCCAACGTAGGTAGGATGGAGGTAGGACACAGCTAGGTAGAACAGAGGTAGGACACAGCTAGGAAGCGAGGGGGACTTCTGGCTGATAGCTACCAAAATAATAAGTCTTGCACTATAGAAGACTGTACAGAACTGAATCCTGCCAGTAACCATTTTAGGTTGGAACCTGTCTTTCTTCCGACTTGCCTTAGGAGAATTCCCAGCTCGGGTTGATACCTTGATTCAGGTATCAGAGATCCTTCCTGAGGCAAAGTAACGAATTAATTCATGCCTGGATTCCTGACTCTTGGAAACTGAGTTAACAGATGGGTGTTGATTTAAACCACTAAATTTGTGGTAATTCATTATGCAGAAATTCATTATGAATAACTTAACGATGCCTTAAGGTAATGAAGGTACTGTATGGACTAGCAGTGGTAAAGAGAATTCCACAGAGGAGATTGTCTTTAAAATAATAGAATAGGTAGTGTCTAACCCTAGAAGACAGAAGAAAGTATGATCCATAAAGAAATACCATGAATGTTAGGGGGAATGCTGATATGGAGATAAAAATGAAAATCTCTGCCCCAAATGACTTCACACCTTTGTCAATTTTCTTATCTTTGAATTGTCATCAATTTTCAAAGTTGCTGGGATATAGTAGATTCTCAATAAATATTTGCAAACAAATGGAAAATTGATGGTAAACCTGGATGTCTGATAGAAAATAATACTTACCTGCTATAAATGAGACTATTTGGTGAATAATTGGTTAAATAAGATTTGGTGGTAATAATTATTATGAGAATAACTGACACTTACTTGGTATTTCTTATGAATAAACAAGCAAGTGTTCTGTGTGCAGGATTACATTTAAAATGTTCAACAATCTTATGAGAGCCACTATTTAATTGCAATATAACTATTAGTAAGTAAGCCTTAGAAATATTCATTGTACAGTAGCTCTTATTGTATGAGCTAGGGTTTAATCGCAGGGTGGTCTGATTTTAAAGACAATATTCTTTACCACTACAAAAAGCTAGGCAAATGAGGAAAGAATACTAAGCTAGGTAACATAGTTTGGAATTAGTGAAAATAAAAACAATAAAAAAGCACACGTGTGTTATAAGCATAGCTCTATTGTTATGGAATTATGTAATTGAAAAATATTTCTATCTCTAAAATAAGATCGTCAATAAGATATCAAATAGCCTAATTTTTCCAATGTAAAATTCCATAATTCTAGAATATATGAGGCTCATTTTGATATCTATGAGTCATTTATATATACATATATCTTTCTACTTTTTAAAAGATTTTGAATTAAAGGTTATACTGGAGGTACATCACTTCATTTCCCACTGCACGATTTCATTCGACAGTAGAAGGACTTTTAAATAATTTGTTTTGGGCCACCTGGGTGGCTCAGTTGGTTAAGTGTTCGAATCTAGCTCAGCGTTTGAGTTCAAGCCCTGCGTCGGGCTCTGTGCTGACAGCTCAGAGCCTCGAGTCTGCTTTGAATTCTGTGTCTCTGTCTCTCTCTGCCTCTTCCCCTCTCATGCTTTGTCTCTCTCTGTCTCTCTCTCTCCAAAAATAAGTAAACATTTTTTTAAAAGTTAAAAAAATTGTTTCAAGGAGAGTAGAAATAAAGATTTTATGTTCTAGGAAAAGAGAGACAAATGACAGTGAAGTTTCCTAAAAGGAGATGGGAAGGGTAAATCACAGTGTAGATAGAAGTATTTATTGTGCTTTAATCAAAGTGACACATATTCATTGTAGCAGAGGGAAGGTAGGAAAGCTGAAATTATGAATCTAGGTATGAGAAGTTGGGGCAATTACTATATTATGGATTTTATTTGATCTTCTACATATGAAGTACGTAAGTTTTAGGGAGGAAAAAAAAAAGAGAAAATACGATCTAATTTGAAATGACTTGAAATGATTATGAACAGTGGATAAAGAACCAAGTTCCTTGAGGATCATAAAAAATAATGTGTGATTAAGAACTAGTTGTTATTGGTGACTATAAGTATACAGAATAGTAGTGCCTATTTGATTTTTTCCATCAGCTTTTGATTGTATACATGCAGGCTTAGAGAAGTTACATAGATTTTAAACATAAATAGGTATTTCTTGGAAAGTTAAAAATGATAGAAGGGCACGGAAGTTAAAATAACAACAAAGAAATGGTCCATGAATATCAGTTGTATATAAAGAAAGGCTCTCGCCTTGATGATAAAAGGCTATGGTTAGAGATTAAGATGTTTAACACAGTAACCTCAAAGATGTTTTTGTTCCCAATGACCCAGCATGTGATCATAGGATGAGTGACAAAAATGTAAGAGAGAAAGTAGTTTCTAGGGGATGATAATATTTATCAAGTATATGAAGGCATCCTGATGGAGAGGGATTCTGTAGGTCAGGTATGAAGATAGTACATGAGCACAGATAATATCTGTAAAAGACGATGATTATTACACCGTGAAGAGCTATAAAGAGTTGTATATCAAGATGGCACAATCATCAAAAAATCCTGAATTTTGCAAGAAGATTGACAAGAAATAGTTTGGGAATAAGAAATAGAGTGATCCCAACATGAGGTATATGGAACATGAGAAAATAAAGATCCTCTATTTGAGTAGAGTGAAAAGGAAGCAGTGTGTTTGGTTAAGAAATAGAGTTAAAAGAAACTTTCAGACAAGAAGAGTTAAGAGTACAGCTGAAGATACTGACATTGGAGCAGAAGAGCAATGTCCATAGCAGCCGTGTTAGAGGAAAGGGAATGAAGAATAAACTCCATCAGGGAAATGGAATTTCAGTGGATTACTAAAGAGATAAGAATAAACTATAGGACTAATGCCCCAAGAAACTTATATGTTGACCATTGACCAAGTATAATAGTGATAAGTGGTGCAGTTGATTTAGACTTGATGTTTTCTTGCAGAACAGAGAGAACTTTTTTTTTAATATGTGAAATTTATTGTCACATTGGTTTCCATAAAACACCCAGTGCTCATCCCAAAAGATGCCCTCTTCAATACCCATCACCTACCCTCCCCTTCCTCCCATCCCCCATTAACCCTCAGTTTGTTCTCAGTTTTTAAGAGTCTCTTATGCTTTGGCTCTCTCTGACTCTAACCTCTTTTTTCTTTTCCTTCCCCTCCCCCATGGGTTTCTGTTAAGTTTCTCAGGATCCACATAAGAGTGAAAACATATGGTATCTGTCTTTCTCTGTATGGCTTATTTCACTTAGCATCACACTCTCCAGTTCCATCCAGAGAGAACTTTTAGATCTAATGAAATACAGCAGAAGCCTGGAAAAGACAGTCCAAAAGTTATGATATGGAACTGGGCATTACTTTTCTTGAATTAGTATAGTTGAGGCTGTCACTAAGAATCAAATGTCTTGTGGGTGTGAGAAGACAGTGGATCCATCTGCCCATTACTCAGCTTATTTTTGTTGGGGCAGCATTCTTCTGGGTTGGATATATTGGTTCACTTTGTTTGCCACTTACCAAGATCCCACTTTCTCTGCAAAAGATGTTGCAGTGATTAGAAAATTTTCATTTAGTAAAATAGTGACAATAATAGTCATCTCTGAGAGATGAGTCAGAGAGAATTGCAAAAATATATAGGAAAATCCTAAGGCTGAGAGATTTGTATATCATATGCTTCCACTCCTGGAGATGTTCTGTGAATTTGATTCCAATTGCCTCCCCAAAATGGAAACATGATCAGTTAAAGGGTAAAGGTTCAGGTACTTCTGGACGCAGAAGCAAAACAGAAATATTAATCACAAAAGAAACAAAACTCATTTATAAATAAAAAAAAACATATTTTCTGATATTGAGAACTGAGAAAAATTCTTTTTTATATTAAAAAATGAGTTGCTTTTATTTTTTAAATTTTAAACAAAAACAACCTTTTTAATAAAAAAATGTACATGTAATCATGATTGGGAGATTAAATAGTGTGATCGTGGCTTAGTATGATGAATGAAAATTTAGAGGTTATTAGCACCTTGCTTCTGGGGAAAACAACTTAGTCTACTGGGTTTTTTTTTTCCTAAATAAGCCAATGAAATTTGGAAAGAGAATTCAAAAGTGGACAAGAAAAAAATGGACGCTTTTTATAATTTTTAAAAAGTTTATTTATTTTGAGAGACAGAGAGAGAGAGAGAGAGAACAAACATGTAAGCAGAGAAAGGGGCAGAGAGAGATGGAGACGGCGACTCCCAAGGAGGCTCTGTGCTGTCAGCTTGGTGCCCATTATGGACCTGGATCTCAAAATCTATGAGATCATGATCTGAGCCAAAATCAAAGGCTGGACAATTAACCAATTGAGACACCCAGGTGCCCTAAAATGAGCTCTTTTTAAAAGAAGCTGATTGAAAAGTTGAAAAATATCCTCTAATTTATTCCTACAAATGACAGGAAAAATGTTTTAAAGTTTTACAAAATCATATATAATATTCCTTAGTTTTTTCTTCCATGCATCAATTTATTCATCACTAAAAATGGAATTATAGATTATACTACATGGAATCATTGTAGGAATTAAATGAGATTTTTTTTTTTTAGGCAAACTAGATTTTATTTATTTATTTATTTATTTATTTATTTATTTATTTATTTAAATTTCTAATTTATTATTGTTTTAATATGAAATTTATTGTCAAATTTATTTCCATGCAACACCCAGTTCTCATCCCAACAGGTGCCCTTCTCAATGCCCATCACCCACTTTCCCCTCCCTCCCACCCCCATCAACCCTCAGTTTATTCTCAGTTTTTAAGAGTCTCTTATGGTTTGCCTCCTTCCTTCTCTGTAACTTTTTTCTCCCCTTCCCTCCCCCATGGTCTTCTGTTAAGTTTCTCAGGATCCACATAATAGTGAAAACATACGGTATATCTACTGCTCTGTATGACTTAAAATATGGCCTTTTGTAGCAACGTGGATGGAACTAGAGAGTGTTACGCTAAGTGAAATAAATGAGATTTTTAAAACTAGCTTAGCATTGGGTCTGACATATAAAATTTGGCCCTATCTTTTGCATAGACTTTTTTTTCTTCCCATATGCATTTTTCAAAGAATTCATGACTGCATAGGGTGCCTGGGTGGCTCAGTAGGTTAAATTTCCAACTCTTGATTTTGGCTCAGGTCAGGATCTCAGAGTCATGGGATTTAGAAGGTTCAGATAAATGGATAGATTATATGCTCTCTAGTAAATCCTTCATACATGTTTTATTAATTACATCAGGCATTTGATAAATTGGTATTTGGAACATTTGGAAGTTCAAGGTTGTTGTACATCGCAAGATGAGGCTCTACTGAATGGCAAACAAAATTTCTACAATGCAAAAATTGGAGGGTGGATATTTTGCAATGCCTGTTAATGGCAGATATAGATGCTTTAGTAATCATTGAGGCACAGGAAAGGGTAAGCCCTTTCAGGAAAAAAACAAAAAAACAAAAAAACAAAAAACAAAAACAACAAAAAAAATTAAGACCTTAACAGAAGACCTCCTAAAGTTATCAAGGTAGAATGGAAGTATCCTAACTGAAAGATATGATCTTCCTCAGAAAACAGATCTGAGTTTATTTGTTCCAATAATGCAATTAATGAGTATTCATAACCCCTAAATTCTATCATGGAGGTTGTATGTAGTAATCTTAAATTTGGAAAACATTCAAAGCATTGACCTAATGTTCTTTAATCTTCTTTTCTTTTCTTCTCTTTTCTTTCTTTCTTTTTCTTTCTTTTTTTTTCCCCCTATAGTGGTCTCATTTAAGCAATGTGATTATGTTGAAACCTTCAAGATGAAGGTTGTAAATTGGCTCTTCACGTAACTATTGTATTGGATTGGTGATAATATGCCATGGAATTCTGGAAAACAATTGGTAAAGAGGATGGTTTTGTTTTTAGAATAATTAATGGTAATCCTTGTTTTCAGCCATTAATTAGAGAGTAAGAACAACTTGTTCTATTGGTCTGTTGAGGCCACACTCTCTTAGTGTAGGACATAACACCACATAACTGGAATAATGTCAACTACCAATTGTCCTGATTTTAATAGTAGGGGTGTTTGAATTTCGCATTTCCAAAATTAGAATTATTACGAAATACTTTTACAATTTAAAATGAAGAGTTATAATGTAAAACCTTAAAGTATATTCTTGTGCATTGCTAGTGAAAAATTTGTCTGATTTTTAAAGAGGAAACATTTTATATGATAATTTGGAGAATGGGAATTCTGATTAGAGATGGAATCAGACTGTAAGACTCTTATAGGGAGTCATTCAGCACTGAGATGAGGTGGCCTGAACAGATGTGATAGAATTGGCATAGAGAACAGTGGGTGAGGATGAGATATAAATCAAAGAGACACAGAACAGACATTTGTAACCTACAGATATCAGAATTTCTGGTTCAGGAGAACTACACAGCGCCAGATTATAGCTCTAAATTTTAGTACGCATATACACCTTTACTGTTGTTAGCAGTGACATTCACTGCATGCATCTGAGGGTGTATAGAGGAGATAAGCTTTAAACCACTGCTTAACCGAATTTGAAACATGTTTCACTGAATTTGAAGTGTCCTAAGGTATCTTTCAAATAAAGAGCTGTACATATCAATAGTCTTCATTTTTGGGGTGGAGGTGGGGGGAGTCTTCTTGGGCAGGAAACAAATATACCTGTGGCAGTTAGGTTCTTCTCTCCTGGGAGGCTCACACCATCAATCCCTGGCCTCTTTCCATTTAGAACAGTTTTTTCACTCTGTTCAGATTCACTGGATGCTTTGGTTCCTGTGAGATTCCTGCCCACACTTAACTGAAAATGGATTTTGCACAACTACTCCTCTTGGAGCTACTTATTTCTTGAGAAATCCTAGGTCAGCAATATGGACAATGTTTACTATATGAATGGGAAATATTTTTAAGGATTTACAAGTGGAGCCTCCAAAATACTAGAATAATTAAGAGACAATGGAAACATACTGCACCACCAAGAAAATGATACTTTTTTTTTTTTATGGAAAGAACTCTACATAATAAAAGGGCTGATTTATCATGCTGCCATACAGATTTGTTGGGTAATGATACATATATCAAAGTTTGCAGAAAGTGTAGAATGATATGAATGTTTCCATTGTCTAATTACGTTTAAACATTAAATGACTTTTGCCAAATCCAGACCTCATTACTTTGTTTTTCTGCTTCACCTCTAATCTTTTCTAATATATAACACTTTAAGAATTAATGTTAATATTTTCCTGCTAGTATTTTCCCATACTATTTTGTGCCCGAATGGTCTAATTGAGAGTTTCGTGGTGGTATAGGTTTCCTCACAGTGACTGAAAGCACTCAGCATTCACTAAAATACCATGTAATCCATTGCAGAATGGAATCTATTTTTTCTTTACCTTGACGATTTCTTTCCTTCTGACTAACAGCTTCAATGACATGCGATGATGAAACAGAATATTTATTTCTCAAAGATGTCTCTATTTCTGATTTTGTGTCAGAAAATCTTTGTCCATCTCTAATTACTAAGGAGTTCCACTTCAGAGGAGCATAATAGAGACTGGTGGTATGAAGGTAATCATATCAGTAACACTGATAATAGTTGCCAAAGTAAATATTCACCAGGAATAAGCAGTAGAGATTTGTCCTTGTAATAGATAATCGGGTTCCCATGATGTGCAGGAAAAAGTATCTGTCTCACAGTATCTAGAATGCTTGTATGATCAGCACTTGGCAAAAGAGAGCTAAATTTCAAATTATGGTAACATTTCAAATATTAGTGATGTTACAAATGCATAAAGGTGTAGAGTACTTGAGATTGGAAACTACAAACAAAAGATAAAGTCCAAAGAGATGGACTTCTAATTTTTTTTTTAATTTATGAAGGATATTAAAAAAGACAAATAAAATAAAAATAAAGATCATACCTATTATTTGTACACTAGTGATAGTTGAATTTACATTTACATATTAACTTCAAGCTAAGACAATATAGTTTAATAGTTACAGATATTTACAAATGAATAAAAAATTACAAGACAATTCAGTAGATTTTTTTTTTTTTGAAAAGCAGTAAGGGTATTATGTAGGTAACTAGCATAAAAGTCACCAGGGGACTAGAGCTAGCTCAAATCAGAGCTATACATGATTTACTCCAGCCCTATTGAATCTATATCTTCAAATGTGGAAGTAGAATATCCAGGGGTGCCTGAGTGGCTCAGTCGGTTAGGTGTCTGACTTTGGCTCAGGTCATAATCTCATGGTTGGTGGTTTGAGCCATGTGTTGGGTTCTGTGCTCACAGCTCAGAACCTAGAGCCTGCTTCAGATTCTGTGTCTTCCTCTGTCTCTCTCTCTCTCTCTCTCTCTCTCTACCCCTCCCCTGCTGGTGCTGTCTCTCTCTCTCAAAAGCAAATAAGCATCAAAAAATTAAAAACAAAAAACTAATAAAAAAGATATCTAGATATTTACCTGTCCCAGATATTCGTATACCTGTCATTACTTGAACAACTATTGGGTTAAGAATTTAAAAGTTACCAAATTACAAAATATTGTCAAAGATTTTAGGAAATTACTATATATCACAATAAAATTAGAAAATGATAAGTAATGTAACAGCAATGAAACTATACTAGCAATTAAATTGTAAAAGTTAAATATATAGTATATGTAGTATGGCTAAAGGTGTGCTAAAAATCAGGCACACTAAATGAATAGGGAATTTTAACTGATACAAGCTGTCTCAATCCATTTAAAATATACATTAGGGGCACCTAGGTAGCTCAGTCAGTTAAGCTTTGCAATCTCCTAGCAGGTTGCCTGTGATGCACATTGCGTTCTAATTTAGTGCTTATTCAATAATAAAACTGATTTATTTATTTCCCTTCTACCTTTGTGGAGAGGCTTTATGGTTTGGGAGGACATTCTGATTTTAATTATACTTTCTGCAACATTTCCAATGGCTAATTAGTCTCAGCTATTTGCATTATGACATAATAATGGTGAGTTAGGGGTTTTGTTTTGTTTTGTTTTAATATCCTGAACCTGCTATTTATGGAAAACTCCAAAGTTTCAAACATTTCCAAAATGTGAGCTGTAAAAACTTTGAACTATCAGAATCTGAATACACATCATCTTAAGTTGCTTTCATTTTTATTTTTATTTTTATTTTTATTTTTTTTAGTACATTGGTTCATGTAAACATAAGGCAAGGTCCTGGGAGGGGGTGGAAATGAAATTTCTTAATATCTTAATAATTCACAGAACCTAAAATATAATACTTTTTTTTCTTAATAGCTTAATAGCTACATAATTGTGATTCATTCTAATATTTTTCTCTGGATTTACTTTAATTTTTTGTACCATTGTTAGTAATCGATGTATATAATTCACCAAGGCAGCAAATATAATGCCATCCTAAAAGATCAAGTGAAATAACTTGAGACATGACTTGATCTGGTAATTATTTGTCACTTTTCATTATGTTTGAGATAATATTATAGCTCTTTAAAATTAATATTCACAAAGAATTAGGGACCACAGAGGCAATAACAAATAAGTTCTTTAAAACAGAAAAAAGATGAAAGTCACAGAACTCTGGATATTAATTAAATGTGAAGGCCAAAATTATTTTGTCAGCATCATAAACTTAAGAATTTGGCAATTGCATAACCAGAACGGCATGGAGAAAAAATAATACTCTTCAATTATACAATTCATGTTTCTGCCTCTTACATATAACAATTCATAAAATATGTGCGAATGACCAATATTATTTCTAACCTATGAATGAAGTATATGTTAAAAGCAAAAAAGCGCATGTTTAAGAGTTAGAATGCTAATCTTACGGGAATTAGTTCCATCTTTCCTCTGTTATAAATAACTGGATATTGTAGGAAAGACATGTTCAATCTCAGCTCTTCCCTTCCACCCGCTCCCCTGATCTTTAAATGAATTACCCAAAGAAGTTATTTAGATTTAAGAAGAGAGTTTTAAATGGATATTTTTCAGGGTCCCTGGGTGGCTCAGTAGGTTAAACATCAGACTTCGGCTCAGGTCATGATCTCAGGATTTGTGTTTGAGCTTTGCATTGGGCTCTGTGCTGAGGGCTCAGAGCCTGGAGCCCACTTTGGATTCTGTGTCTCCTTCTCTGTCTGCACCTCTTCACTTGTGATCTGTCTCTTTCAAAAATAAATAAACACTTAAAAATCCATAAAGTGAATAAATGGGTATTTCTTCTCATAACCTTCTAAAGATGCTTTATGTATTGCTGAGAGAGTAAAATATAGTTGTATAAAAATGTTTTTAAAGATTTATCCACTAAATATATTTATCACCCAAGACAAACCTCTCAATGATGTGTTTATTTTGTTGCTCACTGATGTTCACACGCAAATCGATGTTAATTGCTATTTGATGAAACTAATCATGTCAGAAATGAGTCTCTAAATTTGAGTTTGTGAACTTTTACAATATGGTAAGTAAAAGAATCTTCCGACAAAGTAATGAACTGATCAAAGAGGCAGTAAGCCTAATAACAGCGATGATTAGATAAATTGTATTTACCAAGGGACTATAAATAATGACACTCAATAAAAGTAGAAAATATTTAGTCACACATTTTTTTTCTTTTCAGAAATAAATTACAGAATGGGATAGTTTGGAATTCATAAAACCATGGTATTAATTATGACCATAGTTTTTGATGGTTGAAGCAGAAACCCAAAATAAGAGTGGCTTAAACATGATATTTGTGTCCTCTCCCATTAGGTCGTCTACATATAGAGATTCAAGACTCTTATGAAAGTTAAATTTCACAAGGTTGTCCAGGGATTCACACTCCTGCGATGGTTTTCCTCTGTCATTCCTAGTATGCTGCCCTCATTTGCCCAAAGTTGTCTTATTTGCATGTGTCATGTAGCAAGATAGAGGAGGGGAGGGAAGCCATTCTTCCTTGAGGAAAATACCAGCAAGTGAACGACAGTACAATCTCTTCTATACCACTGGCCAGGTCCTAATCATATTGCCATGTCTATGATTTCATATAAGAGATAATACGGAACAAGATCTGAATTTTGTAGATAATAATATGGCAAGTGCTTCCCAACTGCAAATTTATATAAAAACAAAATATGAAAGAAAGCAAAAACAAAAGCAAACGACCAAGATGATCTCCCCAAAACAGGTCTCTCAATACCAAAAGGGAAAGGAGGGAAAACTGAAATTAAGCAAAAACTAGCAATCTCTGGGACCAGAACAAGTAGAGAAAATACTGAAATAAATTACTTGTAATTTATGTGAAAATTCAACAAAATTAATTTAATACAGCGCAATGGCTTACACTAAGTACCAACACATATTTCTCTTTCAATCAAAAATACTGAAAGAAATCCTAATTTACAGATAAATTCTAAATTACAAATATTCTGAAACGTCTTGTAATAAAAAGTGTGACATATGGCTCAGAGGATCAGAAGATATTAGAAGATATTTTAGAAACAATAAAGATGAAAAATTCAGGTACTATTGTTCAAGATGTGACATAATGATGCATTATGATTGTCAAAGTGATGACAATTTTCTTTACACTGATCACCAAAATGATGACTAAAAGTAGAATGCAATTGAACTTCATTATATGAGACATTTCAAAATATAGTATTATGTGTTTTAATGTAAGTATTATAAAATTGTTGAAGTAAATTAAAAGTAAAATTTTATATGAGGCATTTATTAATCAATCGGCTTTGTAATAATAATAAAACAGCTTTGTATAATTTTTGTCTCTTTTGACAAATGTGTACATATGTGCAATTTGATTCTTTACCATAGCATAGGGGAAGAATAGTTTGGAATAGTCATGCTGAGTTTTAAATCGTTATATCAAGATTATTGCCACATCAAGGTCACTTTCCCTCTAGTGCTTCTCTGGGAAAAGCAAAGGTAATTTTCAGGGTGAAATGCTGTGTGTTTTGATATGAAGTAGATTACAAGGTTTTATTCATTTCTCAAAACTCATCAAAGCTTACATTTAAAATCTATTTAATTTGCTTATGTAAACTAAAATTTAATACAATAATTGATTCAAGGGGGAGGAAACACAGTTTTATAAATAAAGAATTTGCTATCTCATTATATATATAATTTAACTCTAAAATTCTGAGGCACTTTTCTCTTAAATAATATTATGTGAAAGGTAACATATTATTAAATTTTATAAAAGATGTAAAACAAAATGCTCAGAATCATTCCTTCATAATACATAGATTCTATTTCATGAAAATATTACAATTTTAATGTTATTTATAAAAACAATAAACATTGCCAAAAACTTTTCAATATAATAAAGCACTATTATTATATAACAGTATACAAAGTTTTCTGGTTGTAACAAAAGTATTTTATAACAACAAATTTAAGCAAGAAGTGAACAAGTGGATTAAGTTTTCTGACATTGCTTATCAACAAACACCCCATGTGATGCTCATTATTCGAGGAAGTTCTGATATGCCTCAAGGATCTCAAGTTTCCAAACCTACCACACTCATATAGAAGAGATACATTTGGAAAGTGGTGTTATAATGTAAGAAAATCTTTAAAAGGAATATTCTACCCTTAAAAATGTCCTGACTAGGAAAATAAGAATCTGAGGTAATAGATTTATTTAATAAAGTTAATAAAATTTTACCAGGCATGATGTTATGAAGAATTACAATACAATGATAGTTCCATTTAATGGTTATATATGTCTTGTTTTTTTTTATTGAATCAATAATCCTTTAAAATGTTTAAAACTATACTTACTTGGTTTTAATATTTATTATGGAATATAATGAATACAATATTTTATAAACTGGACCCTCATTAAAATCTGGTCTCTGGAGTTAATTTCATGCAGTTGCCATGTAGGTAAAAGATAAACTATAATGAGGTCCTTAGGTAATTTCTGGAGCTAATTCTCTCTGGAGAGCCACAGGATAAATTGACCTCATACAGAAATATTCTCTATATTACATTGCATGTTAACACTACTGATGCTTAACCACCCACAGAAAACACATTATATGAGAATAAACCATCAGTAATTTATATCTCTTAATAGTCTACTTTACATAGGTCAACATTTTTCAGAGCACACTGGTCATTTTGGGCAGAAACATAGATGAAAACTCACACCAAATTAACATACTGTTAAGGACCACATATTTCATGTAAGTATTCAAAATATTCTAAGGACCTATCTACTAAGAGTCAGACAATGTTCTGATTGCTGTGAACAGACCAAAAAGCAAAAAAAAAAAAAAAAAAAAAAAAAAACCACAAAAACATATCCCCTGTTTTCATAGGTATTGCATGCATGAGAGAGGGAACCAAGAAATCAAAAGAATTGAACAATAAATGTGCAGTAAGTCAGATGTAGAAGTGTAAGCAAAAAAATCAAGATGATGAAAAATGTGGGAGAGTAGTAGAGGTATTATTTGTGAAAACGTGTCTGATTAAGCTAAGAAAGCAGGCGTGCAGATATCTCGCTTACAATAAAAATGTATTCTCACATTCAAGCATATGCAGGCTTCCTGGGGTTCAGCTGATCTAGTCATATTTAGTTTGGGGTTGACTGAGCAGTTCTACCTCAGGCTGAAGGCTGGCTGAATTTGGCTTCTGTCTGTAAAATGGGTCTAGGCTGGCTTCATTACTTCCTCTTTGGACCAGGCATGTTCCCCTCAGGGCAAATGACAGATGGGAAGTCAGATGACAGGACATAATTTAGGCCTCTCTTCTTGTCAAATATGCTCAAATTCGCTGGCTAAAGCATGTCACACAGGCAAATCTAATATTAATATGGGAAAGAAATATATTTAACCCACAATGGGAGAGCATTGCAAAGCAACACTGCAAAGGGTATGAGTTTATTATCCTGTTACACAGAGGTCATCATCTGTGGCTGAGAAAGTACAGGATCTTTGGACCATGGTCACCACTTTGTATTTCATTCTGAGTGCGATATGAAGCTATGACAGAATTTTGAGCAAGAAAAGGCTGTTATCTGACTTATGTCTCAAGAAAATCACTCTGATTGTCTTTTGAAGAACAGACTGTCATGGAACAAGGGGAGAAGCAGGGAACCTTATATTAACCCATGTGAGAGGGGGACCAAGCCTAGGACCAAGGTGGGTAATGATATAATTAGTAAAAAAACATGACATTCAGGATATATTCATAAGGTGAAAATAACAGGATTTCATCAATTTTCCACTCAACAAATATTTGAGTGTTAACTTTATGTGTCATTATCACAAGTACTTTGGAGACATCAATCAACAAAACGAACGATAATGACTAGTAACATAGAGCATTCTAGTGAAGAAAAAAAGGTCAACAAGAAACGGAGTGGTATGTTAGAGAGTAGTAAATAGGAAAATAAATCAGACAAAATGTTGCCTGGATATCTGGATAAAGAGTTCACAAGCAGATGTAAAAGTGCTTTGGTAGGAGCACACTGTGTTACTCTTGGGGGACAGAGGGGGAAATCCCAAGGAGCACAGTGAACAAATGGTAGAAGAGCCTGAAAAAGAACAAGTTTTCATAAAACCAACCCATGGATGGCCATGCAGTTTGTGGTAAGTACTTTAATAGTCAGGGTTCGCCATAAAAAAGAACCAATATAAACAAGGATCTAATCTAAGGAATTGGCTCATATGATTACAGAGGCTGAGAAGTTCCACAATCTGACTTTGTAAGCTGGAGACCCAGGAAAGTCAGTGATGTAAATTCCAATCTGAGCTCAAGAATTAGAGAACTAGGAGTGTCCATGGCCTAGATTCCAGGCCAAGGGCAGGAGAAAACCAGTCTCAGCTCAGTGGTCAGGCAGAGAGATCACATACTCCTACCTTTTTCCTCTTTTCTATTCAGGTCAGAACAGACTGGATGATGACCATTCATACTGGGGAGGGCAATCTTTTTCAGCCAGGCTACTGATTCAAATGCTAATCTCTTCCAGAAACACCCTCACAGATCCATCTAGATTAGAATAATATTTAGCTAAATATTTGGGTATCCTGTGGTCCATTCAAGTTGATATAAAAAATTAATCATCACAAGCACATTAGCTTTTCATCTGTATGAGATGAGAAATCATAGAAAGTTTTTTTTTTTTTCTAGAGCGTCCATCTGGGTGCTATTTTGGGAATAAAAGGATAGTTTGAACTTTTGTTTCAAACCAATTTGAACCAACCATCAAAAATAAACCAATTTGGAAAGTATGTATACAAAATATAACCCATAGGTAAGAGGTTTGGACCAAAATGGTAATAGGGACTGTGGCTATACTGTGGATACATTGTGAAATAGCTGTGACAGAATTTTCTGAAAATATCATATGACATCTATGAGAGAAAAAAGGAATTAATAATGACATCAATATTTTCCTTCTGAAAAACCGGAAAGCTGATATTACCATTTGATGACATGGGAGGAGGAGATTAATTGGATATTGCTTTGCTGTTTGTGGGTGAAGACAGAGAGCCATAGTTTTTATTTGGACTTGAAGTGATATCATTATTAGACGTCTAACTGAAGATGCTACTGTGCGAGATCATCTGCATAATGAGAGGTACATACAGAGGTAATAGAGTCTAAGTGCTCAGTTCTGAAGTACCCCAAAATTTAGGCATTAGGA
This sequence comes from Prionailurus bengalensis, assembly GCF_016509475.1. Taxonomy (NCBI): domain Eukaryota; kingdom Metazoa; phylum Chordata; class Mammalia; order Carnivora; family Felidae; genus Prionailurus; species Prionailurus bengalensis. The sequence goes on along the minus strand of NC_057350.1, from coordinate 21,480,455 downwards.
AGACAGACAAGCTCTGCAAAAGGAGATTTGTGGTGGGCCATTAAAAATTGATACCACATTTTATAACTTAGAAAAGTTTAGGTTAAAGTTTTGGACCTTTGAATTCACTCTAAAAAAAAGTGAGATTTTGTTTACTCTAATATCAAGTTCTGCACAATATATGACACAGATGTATTATGTCATCATTCAACATGCCACAGAAAGCATTTCCAGCACTGATTTCTGTCTTAATACCATATTTTTACTTTGTGTTTTGCTTCTTTATACCTGATATTTGTAAGCTCTTCAGCAATATTCTATATAAAATCTGGAATTGGATTATTGGAAATGCACATCCCATTTTCAAATGCAAATGAGTAGGAACTATTATTTGGTTAACATAAAAATACATCATAACCATTTCAAATGGACTATTCAGTCTTAACATTTTTTATCTCTATCACTTTTATTACTATTAATTCATGTAAATTCATATGAGTTAATTAATTACTATAACATCCTACGTTTAACTAATGCCCACTTTCTACAAGGGTGGCCTGTAAACTTCTATCCTTCCAGAGTCCACTTTTTACAGAGAAAATAAATACTTATCTCATCCATTGCCTTTAAAATCTCACACTTAGCCCTTTTTATTTGCAATTGGACTTTTTTTCAGTTTTTTATTGAGTAAATATTAACTAGTGTACAGTATTTTCTTTTTAACTTTACTGGCATTTCCATTACTTATTTCTGTGTAACAGAGCTTCCCAAAATTTAGCATCTTAAGACATTCATTTTAACGTATGCACAGATTTTGGAGCCTGAGATTTAAAAAAGGGCCAGTGTGAGGATCTCTTGCCTCTGTTCCATGAAGCTAGAGGCCTCACCGGGATTCCTTAAAATTCATTAACAACTCATCAGATGGGTGTATCCTGGATATATATCCATTCACGTGCCTGCCCTCTGGCACTTGTAGTTGCCTGGGACCTCAACTGAGGCTCTCAGTCAAAATACTAATACATGGCCTTTCCATGTGGCCTGAGCTTTATTGCTGTATGACAGCACAATCCTTCTTACAAGTTGGTTTAGGGCTCCAAATACAAGTATCCCCAGAAAGCCAGGTGGCAGCTATATTTCCATTTATGACCCAACCTGAGAAGTCATGCAGGACTTACTTCTCCTGTAATAACAAGACCCTCCAGCTTTACTGGTAGAGAACATAGGCCTCTTCTCTTTATGAAAATAATATCAAAGCCACATTTAATTTTTTTTTAATGTTTATTTCTTTTTTGAGAGACAGAGAGAGAGTGCAAGCAGGGGAAGGACACAGAGAGAGAGAGGGAGACACTGAGTCTGAAACAGTCTCCAGGGTCTGAGCTGTCAGCACAGAGCCCAAGGCGGGGCTCCAACTCACGGACCACAAGATCATGGCTTGAACTGAAGTCAGATGCTTAACTCTCTGAACCACCCAGGTGCCCCTCAAAGCCACAGTTTAATAAGAACATGTGGCATGGGCGGTGTGGCAGCCAGTTTTGAAAAATAAAATCTGCCAGTCTCCCCTCAGCTATAAAATTGTACGTCTCTCCTACGAAGCATATACTCATCTCCTCCTTCATTACAATCACTGTAGCATTAGTTCAAATTTGAGAATTAAACTAAGTTTCCAGGAACGGACGAATCCATGCAGGTGAGGTGTAACCGGGTGCAGCTCAGATTCTCTTAATCTGTGGACTTACGAACTGAAAAGAAAAGGTATTTTTCTGCCCCACCACACACATCATACAACTGCGTCATAGGCCCTAGCCATCACTGCAGACATCCTCAGTTTAAAATGGGAAAACCAGGAGGCACACAGAAACCACTAGTCCCTAGTAATCCTGGAATCAATTTGGGCACATATTTCATTCAGATTCGGGCGCAGTTGCAGTGTTTGGGAGTTGTTCCCTATGGCTCTGAATCTGCCTTTTAAGCTTCTGATTCCACCATCTGAGTTATCCTTCCTTTTCAATGACAAGTGGCACATACATATATATGGGTAGCTTGTTCAGTGTCCCTTTTGCTTGTAGAAGTTTGAGAGTCAGAAATACTTCTTTCACTTGATTTCATTTTCCTTTGCATTTTTTTTTCAGGACTAGCTTGATGCAACCCCTTTAAAAAAACTGTGTTTATGTCAATTTATAAATCACTCCATAGGTAAGAATCTCACTGTCAGATCTCAATCAAGATAATCCCCTGTGGATTTGGTCTCCCAGTGGTACTGCTGTGAGACAAATCTCTTAAGATTCTTAGAGTCCTCTTTGTTTAACAAAGACCTATGAGATACCCCCTTATGATCCTTCCAGGGTCTTTTGTCTGTAAGAGACAACATTTTACTTTTTTTTTTTTTTTTTTGAGAGAAAGAGAGAGAGTGAGAGCCCTCAAGCAGAGGAGGGGAAGAGAGAGAGGGAGAGAGTCTCCAGCAGGCCCTGCACTGTTAGTGCAAAGCCCGATGAGGGACTCCATCTCACAAACCGTGAGATCACGACCTGAACTGAAACCAGTAGCCAGATGGGTAACTGACTGAGCCAGCCATGTGCCCCTCACCTTAGCTCCTTTAAGGTTTTAATGTAGAATCTTGTAGTGCTACCATGGATTTAGTCTTTGCCGGGAAGCTATTTCTTAATCTGAGAATGGTTTGCCATCTGGAGTGGTTGGCAATAAGACGCAGTTTAATTTAGAATTCTACAAACTCTCACTCTTAAAATATTGAACAGTTCATACCTCTTTCTTTCACTTTTATTTAAAGGCAGATGAAAAAGCAGGTGGCGTCCTCAACCATTTGCCTAGCGATCTCCTAAGTTAGATGGTTAATTTCATTAGATATGTTTTCTGTTTGCACATTAATTCAGGCAATAGTGATGCCAAATATCCTGGCACTGCATAACAAGTGCCCCCTTCCCTCTCATTCCCAATGCCATTTTCCTTAATATTCTTTAAACTTTTACCAGTAGGCTTCCTCAGGCCATTTAGATTTCACTCATACAATTCTGAAAACTCCTTAGGCTTTCATTAACAGGAATATCTCAGGGCCTCAAACGTGTATTAGCGTTTGATCGTGGTAAATATTAATGGCAGTTTCATAACTGGCTAATTTATTTACAAGTTCATACCAAAGACTCCAAATTTCTCATCTGAAAACAATCACCTTATGCTTAAAGTTACTGTGGGTTAGCATTTTGGGGGAAAACAAACAAACAAAAAAAGCCATAGGAGTTTCCATCCATTCAATGATATTAGGAGGTACACTTGAGAGGCTTCAATTTTGGTGCAAAGGAACCACGCAAGGGCATGTCCACTCTTGTGTCTGGTGGTTGATGCTGGCAGGAATTAGGGGTTCCTCTTGCTTTGTCAGCCAGAACACGATTTCACATATCCTGGGCCTCCTCATAGCATGGTAGCTTTGAACTTCTTTCAGTAACCCTCAGCGCTCAAAAAGTCTCTCGTGTCCCTTATGTAAACCCAGCCGAGATGACTAATGTGATATTGGCCATAATCAAAAGCCTCCTACTCAGATTCAAAGGAAGAAATAGCCTCCTACTCAGATTCAAACATTGTAGGAAGGGCATGTGGGATGCGAGATATACTTATGGTCATATATGTCCCATACATGCAATCTGTCACAGCTGCCCAGCTCCAATTCTATGTCTTCTCACAAGGATTATATCACCTAAGCAAAGCCGCAGAAATTATTGTTTCTCAAACATGTGTATTAGTGAGGACATTTTCTCTGTCTTGCAACATTAAATTTGCTGTTATCTATAAGCTAGAAGTTTCTTGGCACATTCCATATCATACCACATAGAATGTGAAACACCAGGTGCATTTCTTAGTATTAACTTCTGAATTAGTTATGTCTTTGAAACTATTGATCAAAGTAAAATTGCTTTAGTCTTTATAAATTTGGTGGTTAATTTGATGTGTCAATTGATGGGACAATAGAGTATAGAGACATTTGGTCCGACATTATTAGGAGTGTCTGAAAGGATGTTTTGGAATGAGATTAACATTTGAATTGGTAGACTCAGTAGAGTGGGCTTGAAAACCAGAAATGAACAAAAGGGCTAAAGAGGGAAATTTATTGGCTTGGGCTGAGACATCTGTCTTCTGTTCTTGGACTGCAACTCACATGTTTGACTCTCATGTTTCTCAGGCCTTCCAACTTAGACTGGAGCCTAAACCATTGGCTCTCCTGAGTTTCCAGCTTGCTGACTTCTGATCATGACTTCTCAGCCTCCATAGTCATGTGAGCAAATTTTTTTGTAGTAAATCTATCTCTGTCTTTGTTTCTCTATCCCCCCACCCAGTTCAATGAATATAGACATAGATAGACATATACATATATATCTGCATGTAGATATCTGTATATAGACATATAAATGTGGACAAATAGAGAAATAAATAGATCTGTTGGTTTTGTTTTGTTTTGTTTTGTTTGTTTCTGGATAACCCTGACTAATACAGCAGGCTTATATAATTCTAGGAGGAGAAATGAAATCTCTTAAAAAGTAAATTATACTAAGTGTATTTTTAAAATCATGAAGAAAAATAGTCATCATATTTTTAATTGTCTTGAGGGAAATAAAACCCAGCCTTACACAAATTGAAAAATATTTCATTCCTGTCATTGTGAAACTGTTTTTTAAAAGCTATACTAGACTAAAATTGATATTTTTAGCATTGAAAACAAAGTGACATTCATTTTTCAGGTTTTTTTTTTATTTTGGGAATGATACACAAAATAATTTAAAGAGAAATGTTATGAATGTATATTATTCCACATATGTTGCTCTCATTTGGAAGAGAAGACTATTTTTACACTTACCAGCAGCTCACTGACTTACTCTATGAGTGACTAGTAATAGCTAAAAACTCAGAGTATATGATTACCACTTGAGATTTTACCCAAACTAGACAAAATAACAACACATAGACGAAGAACCAAATTTAGGAAATAGTGAATTTTTATACATAGGTCAATATAATAAATCAAAATTGTAGAAATGAGAAGAAATTAAATAATATGTAGTTTTTATTTAGTATAATAGATTATATAATGTTAAGTATGTATTATTCACACTTTGTTAAGCTCTTTATAAATATAATACCACTTAGTTCATATTAGCCAGTGTTAACAAGTGTTACTAGTATTATCTCCGTTTTACAGATGAAAAACTGACACATTAGGAGTTTACTGAATTGTCCAAAACAACAAAAATAACAAGTAGCATTTTATCTTAAGTGCCCAGAATATACTCTATTCCTATAGTTGCATGGGAATCTTGATAATTGCTGAAATAACTTTTATTTCTAACAATTGAAAGAGAATATTCACAAAACTTGATCATGTTACCCATTGCTTGTAACATTTTAGTAGATCCTCATTGCTTACTGTGGATGACAAAGCCTGAGTGCCGCGCCTGTTCCAAGTCTCAAGCTTCAGTTAATATGCTGCCATGCACTTCTCCTGACTCATGTACATTACTCTTTTAATATCTTTTTGCCTATAGTTCCAATACATATTTTATCCCCCAAATCAAATAAAAATTGAATGAATGAATAAATAAATGAAGCAACCCAGGGAATGAAGAAACTATGCAATTGAACCCTGAACAACATGGGTATGAATTGTGTGGAACCACATATATGTGGATTTTTTTTTCCAATAAATACAATACAGACTATGAATGCACTTTCTCCTCCTTGTGATTTATGTAATAACATTTTCTTTTCTCTAACTTATTTTTTTAAATGTTTACTGATTTATTTTGAGAGATACTGTGTGTGTGTGTGTGTGTGTGTGTGTGTGTGTGTGTGTGCACGCACACGCATGCAAGCTGGAAAGGGGCAGAGAGAGAGGGAAAGAGAGAATCCCAAGCAGGCTCTACAGTCTCTGTGCAGAGACCAACACGGGGCTTGATCTCTTGACTCGTGAGATCATGACCTGAGCCAAAATCAAGAGTTGGCCGCTTAGCCAACTGAGCCACCCAGGCACCCCTTCTCCGTTTTATTTTATTGTAAGAATACAGTATATAATCCATATAATGTAGAAAAGTGTGTGTTCGTTGACTATGTTATCGGGAAAGCTTCTGGTCAATAGGAGGCTATTAGTAGTTAAGTTTTGGCGGAATCATAAGTTACACATGGTGGGGCGGCTTAGTCAGTAAAGTGTCTTACTTTGGCTCAGGTCATGATCTCACGGCTGAGGAGTTCGAGCCCTGCATCAGGCTGACAGCTCAGAGCCTGGAGCCTGCTTTGGATTCTGTGTCTCTGTCTCTCTGACCTTCCCCAGCTCATGCTCTGTCTCTCTCAAAAATAAAATAAAACATCCAGATGGCCAACAGACACATGAAAAGATGCTTAACGTCACTCCTCATCAAGGAAATACAAATCAAAACCACACTGAGATACCACCTTACGCCTGTCAGACTGGCTACAATGAACAAATCAGGAGACTATAGATGCTGGAAAGGATGTGGAGAAATAGGAACCCTCTTTCCTATTTCTACTATAGGGTCTACTATAGTTCAAAAAGAAATAAGTAGATTTCCAGTGCTGACAAGAATGAATCTCATTTGATTAGAATGTACCTCCCATCAGAACCTACTCAATCTTCCACAAATGTGCATGCAACACACATAAAAACAGTTTCATATGTCCCTACCTTAATTTCAAATCTCAATGTGTTTATTACTGAAATTATACACTTACATAGAAAGTTTTTAATTCAATTTAATTTTTAATTTTTGTTTTTAATTTTAGAGAGAGAGAGAGAGACAGTGCACAAGCAGAGGACAGGGGCAGAAGGAGAGAGAGACAGAATCATAAGCTGTCTCCATTATGAGTGTAGAGCTCAACATGGGGTTCAATTCCATGACCCTGGGATCATAACCTGAGTCAAAATCAAGAGTTGGATGCTCAACCAACTGAGTCACCCAGGGGCTCTACAGAATTTTTTTTTAATAAAACTTAATGTAAGTCTCCATTATTCTATGACGAATAGTTTATTCACAAAATGTACAAAAATCTTCAGACCTAAGATTATTTTTAAAATTAGCTATATGAAATTTTAAGTACTTTTTATATGTAATCGCTCTTGAGAAGGCTATCAGGAGCTGTGGTTAAGAACACAGGGTCTTTGAAGTAGGTATACCAGGGTTTAAATCTATCTTTTCCACTTAATAGCAAGCAGTATGTTATTTGGCAATAAATAAATAGCAAGTAGTTATGTGGACAATAAACTATATGGACATTGTAGATTTCCATCATTAGATGAAGTATTTAAAAACCCACCAAAAATGAATTAAGATTGACAACTCTTTAGATGTTATAAGTAAATATTGCTTGTAAACTAAAATTTTATTTGAAGAATTCATGTAAAAATCTGGCTTAAAATTTTCAAACATTTATAGCTGTTTTATTTTTTAAGGAACAATTTTATTTTTTAATTCTCAAAATCAATTAGAAAATTTGGAAGCATTAATCTTTTTTTTTTTTTTAATTTTTTTTTTCCAACGTTTATTTATTTTTGGGACAGAGAGAGACAGAGCATGAACGTGGGAGGGGCAGAGAGAGAAGGAGACACAGAATCGGAAACAGGGTCCAGGTTCTGAGCCATCAGCCCAGAGCCTGACGCGGGGCTCGAACTCACGGACCGTGAGATTGTGACCTGGCTGAAGTCGGACGCTTAACCGACTGCGCCACCCAGGCGCCCCGCATTAATCATTTTTAAATGTACTGTTTAGCATCCACAAACCATATTTATAACAAATGTAGTTATCTACTCTTCATTTCAATCATATCGTAACACATTTCCACTATTATCTTGTGCTTTAGGTTCTATTATTTACCCTTAAATACACATTAAAAATATATGATTATTTATATATATGTATGTGTGGTAGTCTATCCAAAACACAGAAACACCAACCGCAACAACCAATGTGAAATCTTAATGTTAGAGTTGGAAGATTCCTGTCCTCACGCTCACCCTAAGATTTAGGACTGGTATTGCCTCTAGACTCATATAGTCAACATATGAGCCCCTAGATCATACCAGTCATTGCTCTAGATGATGGACAAAACTCACCTGTCTTCAGGCAGCTAATAGTCTAGTGGGAAAATACATATAGGAAGAAAAGAGATAAAATAATTTATTAATTTATATGTTAATGATAAAAAAAAAACCCAAGAACTGGATTTGGAAGATTTTGGGGTTCAATCGTTGACATTTAATGAAGTAGTCAGGAAAGATCTTTTGAGATAAGGGAGCAAACCAATGGGATACCTGACAAAGAATTTCTGAGAGAGCACTAGAGTGATAGAGGCCCTAATGTGTGAATTTACCTAGACCCTGCCTTAAGTAACTGAACGCGAATGGTAATCAGTATGGCTGGAGCAGGTTTGTAAAGAGATGTAGCAGTTGATAAAGAAAGAGAGAGACCAAGAGGCCATGTGATATTGAAAGTGGTATACTATTGCAATAACTGGTTTCCTTAGAGAAACAATAAGCTACTGGAACATTTTGATTAAAAAACTGGTGATAATCTGACTTACGCCCTCCAGGCATTGGATTGAAGACAGATTGAGAAGGATCATGTACAAAAGCAAGGAGATCAATTAGGCAGATATGATAGTATTCCTAGGTGATGTGGGCCAGGTTGGCAGCAGTCAGGGAAGTGGGAATGATTCTGAACATATTCAAATGGATTAATGAGATGACAGTAGTCTCTAATAGTTTGGGGAGTATCAAAAGACATAATGTGCATAGAGCCCTTAGCACAGCGGTTGGCAAATAACAATAGATTAATGAATATTTGTGAGTGGTGGTAAGTAATAATTTTGGATTGATAAGGCCACAAAATTTGGATCTGCCTCAGGAAAAGTTATAACAGTAATAGTAATAGAGGAAAAAAAGAGGAAAAGGAGGAGGAGTAAAAGAATAACACAGCTTGTGAATGATAGGGTATAATGGACATACTGTGCACCAAAGCAAAGTTTTTAAATGGCTCAAGAAAGATATGTGAGCTATAAAAATAAATATGCTTTTTTGCAGCTTCTCCAGATCATAAAACATTGCTGAGTAATGTTTAAATTATTATTAATCAATTTTTATGAAGATGAGAGTCCTGTGATGAATTTTGCTGAAAATTAGTTAATAATCTTTTTCAAGTTTAATGACATATAAAGACTTTTAAAGTCTACTAGTTTACAGGAATTAACGCAAGTACTCACGGTGGAATCTGCTTGATTGTCTAGTGAAATCATGGGCTGAGCATTGGGGATCTCTTCAAAATTTTACATCTTTCTCAACTACTCAGTATGTGGATTAGCCTATCATCAAACACTTTTACAATATGTTAAATTGTCTTTCAGCCACAGATGGCAAACATTATTAGCAAACATACCATCGTAGTGTGTCAAGAAGGTATTCGGAATAACTTTAAAGTGTATTGATGATGTTGGTATATAATATCTTATGCCAATTGATAAATAAAATTGAATTAAGGAGTACAAGGGAATTATATAAGCTGTTTTATACATAGCTTTTATTTTGTTTCCTTTTCATAACAACTGAAAGGGTAGCTGACATAACTAAGAATCTTCGATTGATTAAATGTTCAAGAAAGAATGTGGGAAATCCAGGAAAAGACACAATTATAAAAATTATAGTCTTATATCCTGTTCAGAAGATCATTTTTCTCTTTAAACTGTTATTTTATATCATTTTATCTCTCACTGTCTCTCTTTTTAAAGGGAAGTCTTTTTTTTCCTTTAATTTTAGAATGAGAGTAAGAGAGTGCAAGTGGGGAAGAGGGAGAGAGATAGGGAATGTTAAGCAAGCTCCACAGTCAGCATGAAGCCGACACAACCCTAAGATCATGACCTGAGCCAAAATCTAGAATTGGATGCTCAACCAACTGAGCCACCCAGGTGCCCTCTCACTGTCATTTTTAAATAAAGTATGGTTCACATAACATTATAGTAATTTCAGGTATATAGTATAATGATCCTATTCTATATTTGTATATATTGTGAAATGATGACCAAAACGTCTAGTTAATATCTGTCAACATACTCAGTTACATTTTTTTCTTGTGATAAAGACTGTCAAATATACAATGCAGTATTATTAACTATAGTCATCATGCTGTATATTATTTTACTGTCGTCTTTAAGATGCTTCTTTTTTTAGGTGTTTAGCAATTTTGATTTGTTTTATTTTATTTTTTTTTTCAACGTTTATTTATTTTTGGGACAGCGAGAGACAGAGCATGAACGGGGGAGGGGCAGAGAGAGAGGGAGACACAGAATCAGAAACAGGCTCCAGGCTCTGAGCCATCAGCCCAGAGCCTGACGCGGGGCTTGAACTCACGGACCGCGAGATCGTGACCTGGCTGAAGTCGGACGCTTAACCGACTGCACCACCCAGGCGCCCCAATTTTGATTTGTTTTAAATGATGTAGCTATCGTTGTATTTTTACTAAGAGGCTATTTTGTACAAGAGCATGTATTTTATACAACTCCTCTCAAAAAATGCCAAATCAAATTGTGACAGCCATTAATAATTTTTTAGTATTTGTGTTTATCTAAGAATCTAGTATCTTCATAGAATGTATATAAATTTTGGCTCCCTCAGGGTTGTTCTTTTTTATATCATTTCAATTCTCATACCAGTTCACAATGAAGAATTTGCAAACAGGAATAAGTGTCATACCCTACACAAATTAAGAAAACTCAAAAATATAAGAAAGGACGAGGAATGTAAAATAACCTTGTCCCTCCTTAGTCCTATAGGGCTATCTGTTAAGATTTATATTAAAGCCTTGAGCTATTTTAATATATTCGCAAGTTTAGGAAATTTTATATGATATTTGTATCAGGTTGGTCATTTAACTAAATATATATCTGGGTATTTGCTGGCTATAAATTTAATGTATTTTGTGGCTCCCTTGATCCATCAATTGTACATAGTTTAGCAGGTTTATAATGAACAATTACACAGAATTTTTAAAACTTAGTTTCTATCAAAAAGAAAATGAAAGAATTTGAAAACAAATGCATGCACAATTTATTTATTGGTCTTCATAATTCTCTCAAGTTTGTAATACTACTTTCTGTAGCATGTTAAAGTAAAAAAAATACAAAACAGCTTTCCAACCATTATTGGAATTAAAATTAGGCATAATTTAACCTGATGCTCTTCTATATTATTTGAAACTTATCTACTGTGTCAAATAGATTGAAAAAAAAGGACTATAAAAGAACACTGGAGCCATCGTTTGGCTATTTCAACAATGATCTCAGTATCTTAAAGAAGTTAAAGCTACTCAGATTTGGAGGAGTAGAAATTGTGCCAAGCCTTGTTGAGGCAACTATTCCACTGAGTTATATGTACAATCAGTGAAATGTCCATTGTCACTAATTTTTTTTAAGTACATTACCACTATGTTTACTCATGAATTTTAGGAATTTGCCACACAAACCTTAAAGAAGTAAACATTCAATTAGACATCTCAATATTACTTTAACCTCTGCTTTCATTTTCTGAAGATAATGAAAAAAAAAACTATTAGATGGTCTAAATGTGTCAATTTGCTATGCCATCTAATAAATTAGACATATTTCCCATGACTATATAAGCAGAGATATTCACTCTCATATACTACTTCCTGTAGGATACAGAAGAGGCAAGAATTAAGTAATTATACTAACAACTGTCTCTCCCTTCTGAAGTGTGGTCATATCTTATGGAGAGAAAAAGAGAGAGTTTTTGTAATGTACGTTTTTATGTTAAGGTGCATGCCATGAATGGTAGGTAGCTCATAATTAACTCACTTATACGTACTGGTTGTCCTCTAAATTAAAATAATTAAAAATAAAGGTATAGCTGTAAGTAATCATTATTAAGTAGTAACTTTATTTTTTTTAAGTTTAAGGATTTTTATTTAAATCCCAGTTAGTTAACCTACAGTGTAATGTTAGTTTCAGGTGCAGAATTTAGTGATTCATCACTTACATACAAATCCAGTGCTCCTTACAAGTGCCCTCCTTAATACCCATCACTCATTTAGCCCATCCCCCCACCCACTTCCCCTCCAGCAACTCTCAGTTTGTTCTCTCTAGTTAAGAGTCTGTGTTATGGCCTCTCCCCGCCCCCCCCCCACCATGTTCAACTATTTTGTTTCTTAAATTCCACAAGTGAAATCACATGGTATTTTTCTTTATCTGACTTATTTCACTTAGTCTAATACCCTCTAGCTTCATCCATGTCATTGCAAATGGCAAGATTTTACTCTTTGTATGACTCAGTAATAATCCATTCTCTCTCTCTGTCTCTCTCTTCTTTCTCCATTCATGAATTGATCGACATTTTAACTATTTCCATAGTTTGGCTATTGTTGAAAATGCTGCTATAAATATCGGGGCACATGTATCGCTTCAAATCAGTATTAGCCTTTGGGTAAATACCTAGTAGTGCAATTACTGGGTCACAGGGTAGTTCTGCTTTTTGAGAAACTCTATACTATCTTCCAGAGAGGCTGCACCAGTTTTCATTCCCACCAACAGTGTGGGAATCTTCACCAACACCTATTGATTCCTCTGTCATTAATTTCAGCTAATCTGACTGGTGTGAGGTAAAATCTTATTGTAGGTTTGATCTGTACTTTCCTTGGTGAGTGATGTTGATCATCTTTTCATGTGTCTGTTACTCATCTTTATGTTTTCTTTGGAAAATGTCTATTCATGACTTCTGCCCATTTTATACCAGATTGATTTTTGGGTGTTGAGTTTTATAAGTTCATTATAGATTTTGGATATTAATCCTTTATCAGACATGCCATTTACAGATATCTTCCCCCATTCCATAGGATGCCTTTTAGTTTTGTTGATTGTATCCTTTGCTGTGCAGAAGTTTTTATTTTGATTAAGTCCCAAAAGCTTATTTTTTCTTTTGTTTCCCTTGCCTCAGGAGACATACATGGCAAGGAGTTGCTATGGCTGATGTCAAAGAGGTTATTGCTTGTGTTCTCCTCTAGGATTTGTTATCTTATTAAGAAAACAACATAGCTCCAGAGATCTTGGTACTCAAGTCTACTATGCTTATTTGTTTCATGCTTTTAGTCTTCCTGTAAGCTAATTTATTTGCATACTATTTTTGTTTTTATTCTTGTAGGCAGCTTTTTGAAACAAGGATGAAAAGTATATGTACCATACACACATAGAGACATACATTCATGAATACATACATATACTTATTTAGCAAGTACTATGCAAAAATTAGCCATTTTAGGGGTGCCTGGGTGGCTCAGGCAATTCAGTGACTCTTGATTTCAGCTCAGGTCACGATCTCACAGTCGTGAGATTGAGCCCTGCGTCAACTGAGCTCCACCCCAAGCAGGGAGCCTGCTTATGATTCTGTCTCTCCCTCTACCTCTTCCCTTTCCTCTCTCTCTCAAAAAAAAAAAAAAACAAAAACAAAAAAAACCATAAAACCAAACAAACCAAAAAAAAAAAAACCCAGCTACTTTTATTCAATCCACACAACTTATAATGAGTTAAGTATTACTAACTCCATTGTACATATGAGGAAATTGGAGCTTTGGAATGTAAAACAATCTGTTCAAAGTCATGCATGGAAGTAAATGGAAGTAAAAGGGTTAATAAAAAAAAGTTCTGAATTTTTCAGGGACATTTTTATGCTTTACATTTTATTAATAATAGATAAAACCATTGTCTCAAGCTTAGGATTTAAGGTTACATCTGAGATGGCTTTTTCTGTCCTTTTATTTTGAAGATTATTTGCTATGCATACTCAAGTATTTGAATAAAGAATAATTTGATTCTTGGGCTGCCTGGGTGGCTCAGTCACTTAAGTGTCCAACTCTTGATTCCAGCTCAGGTCATGATCCCAAAGTCATGGGATCAAACCCTGTGTCAGGTTCCATGCTGAGTGTGGAGCCTGCTTAATATTCTCTCTTTCTGGGGGGCGCCTGGGTGGCTCAGTCGGTGAGCGTCCGACATCGGCTCAGGTCATGATCTCACAGCTCCTGAGTTGGAGCCCCGCATCGGGCTCTGTGCTGATAACTCGGAGCCTGGAGCCTACTTCGGATTCTGTGTCTCCCTCTCTCTCTGCCCCTAACCCACTCACATTCTGTCTCTGTCTCTCTCAAAAATAAATAAACATTAAAAAAAATTAAAAAAAAATTCTCTCTCTCTACCCCTCCCCTGCTCGCAAGAACACTGTCTTTCAAAATTAATTAAGAAAAGAATAATTTGATTCTTGTAAAAATTACCTGAATATAATAAAGAAACTAAAATGGTGATCTAATATAATTATAATAATATGTATGAAATATCTTTCAGAGAAGAAATTTGAACAGAAGAGAACATGAAATCTCTGATGTATGACAGGAAGAAGAAGGAACTCAATGTTTATTGGGAAATGGGAAGAAGGTGCTTTTAATTGCACGAGAGCAAATATATTTTTGTTTTAATTAAGCTGTGCCATGAGGCTTCACTTCCTCCAGATTGTATTGATGGTCCGTCCTGGCTGACTACTCCGTCTTATCATACTCATTGCTCTTCGAGTTTTCCCTGGACTTGCAATCACCTGGAATGGTGTTTGTTTTTCATGCTTCCATGTAAGAATGGAACCTTAGAATGTAACTAGGCTAAAGTGCGGTTACTAAGATCTCTCTCTTTTTTAGAGTTCTGTTAATTTACTTAAGACAATTAACATATTAGTTCTCAGCCCAAAGGACTGTAAGACATTAACACCAAAAGGAGATAAAACAAGGAGTCAAAAACCAGCTATTGGAACAGACCCCCAACCCTGTGGTCTGGGCCAGTGACACTTCCTGGGGGTCCTAGGAAGAGACAGGTCCCAGAAGCAAAGCTCTCCATCCTTGGGTCATCAGTCCACCTGGAGCCAAGCCAAAAGGGAAACCTGGACAATGAGATAGATCTATGTGCTGTCTACAGCAGATCTGATGCCCAGAGGGAGCCGTGCAGTCATGACCAGGACTGAACACGTCATCCATGAGTAAATTAAATAACCTAGCCCTAAAATCACTAGCAAGCACAGCATTACTGCACCTCCCCCAGGAGCAGGCAGAGACCAAAATGTAGTGCTTAGAATAAACAGGTGACCCCACTTCTAATGCTCCATAAGGAGGAACACAAAGGAATGTCGGTTATTGCTTTAGGGGAGAAAGCAATTGTCGCACAAGAGGCTAAGATCTTAAAGGAAGAATGTTAATGTACCTGGTGTCTCCAAGTTCAGGAGTTTCTTCTCCACCTTTTCTGAAGGACACCTGCTGCTTTACCAAGGTCTTATTTCCAAGGCAGGTGTTGTGGAGAGGTTCACTCCTTTCTGATATACGATTCTACCCTTAATACTCTGAAATCCTGCTTTTCTAGACTCCAGAAGCCTGGTTCTGGAAATCTAAGTAGAAGGGTCATGTAGGAAATCTTATCAGGAGAATAAAGTTCAGGAAATGATGAGGTAAAGTAGATCTTATGAGTATTTACCTCATTTATATAAGTTGATTGTTACCATGAATTCACAATGTAATTAAATGTTTTAATATACTATGTTGGATTTTCAAATAAAGAAATCATAAAAAATTAAAGTAATTGACCAGACTAGGCAGAGGTATATTAGCAAATGTATTTAGTCCTCATAGAAAAAAAGTAACTGGATTTCCGTTGTCTCAAAATTCTGTCCTCCAATGGCTCTGTTAATTTTACTATTACATGTTTAACACCTATGGACAATTTATCTTACACAAATTTATAGCAATTTTGGTAAATAAACAAAATCCTCCATTTAATCAGTGAATTATTGAGTCAAATATTTTGGCCATGTGTGACAGCGCACGTATTTTCTAATGCAGCAGCCTGACTTCACTAAAATAAACCAAATTATAGAAAATGAAGTTCTACATATACTGAAAAAAATCAAGCTGTACATGGCACACAATTTATTTTCAGCAAGAAAGCTTTTGGCCATTTTGTTCCTATAAAAAGTCCAGTGGGAGAAATTAAATTATTGACCCTGAGGCACTTATTTTTAAACGGAAGAGTGAATTTACCTTCCCAACCATTAATCAACGAGAAGAGGGTGGAACTTTAAAAGAAATAAATTTCCAAAGCAAACCTGAAGATTGAAGTACTCCCCAACCAGCACTATGATGTTAAAATAAAAATGGCCTTGCTTGTGTGTAGTCTGCCTTAAATACCAGCTCCAGTAAACTATTTTGGCAAGGCCATCATCATAAACAGTGACAGTAGGAAATGTGACTCTTCATCTTCTCTCCAGATTATTTTCCTGCAACAATCCACTGTCATCTGAAGGCATATTTCATCTCTTGGATGAAGAAAGAATTAGAAAGATGTTTCTCTCTTGCCCACATCAGAATCTATTTAAAATAACAAATGAGAGAGACAGAGATAAAGCCAGAGACAGAGAGAAACAGAGAAAGAGAGAGAGGAAGAAAGAAGGAAAGGGAAAAGGAAAAATTATAGTTTAAGAGGAAAAAGCTGAAGAATGAATGAAAGAGAACTGAAGTATCTGGAAATAAGTGTGTAAATAGAAAAAATTCATAATTTTGTATGGATGTACCATATTTCTAAATATAAATAAATAATATATGATATAGTATTGAATAGCAGGCAAAAACTCTGCAAGTTGAATAAACCAAAAGAAATAAATATGAGACAAAAGAAATAGCCATATAACATTCAAATAATTAAAAGGAAACTGATAGAATTTCAGTTTTATTAGTTCCTGATTCATAATTTCCAGAAATTTCTGACTTCCACAAAAAAAGATCCTGATTCTTAATAGAAATACCCCTGATCATTTTCATTCTACTTTGAACAAATAAAACATTTCATATCTCTATTTAATTCTCTTTCCCCTTTTTCTCATTCTTTGTTAGTTCTTGACTGTGTTCTAGCTCTCCCCACCCCTGCCCCCGCCCGCACTTAATTCAATTAAATTATTCTCTTTTCCAGTAAACAGAAGAACTAGCATCAAATTTGGTCAATGAGAAAATCCAGAACATCATGGAATACTAAGGCTGTGATGACCAATCATGTCAAATATATAGACTAGATAATACTGTCCTAGTATATACTGATATGGTTAACTATTGTTAAGAGATTAGGAGATTAGGATGATTTAATCCAAAAGAAAAGTTAGGGGAACTAAAGGCTAGTTACAGGATTGTACTGTAGACTCTGAATGATGTAATTGAATATATCAGTAACTGGAAAATGTTTATATTGAAATGAAAAAAATGATACGTATCAAATATACATACAAACACACTTCAACACATTTAGCAGTATGGCATAAATATTTGTTAGCGAATAATTATTGAAATTCTGTCAGTAGAGACCCAATTCTTGACATTGTGTTTAAGAATTTGGATTTGCCCGTTAGCATCTAAAATAATATATTAAACTTGGTCTAATAAATAGAATGAGAATGCAGGAAGAGAGATGAAAACAAGATCATATATCTTATCAGTTGTTTTGAAAGAGTGAGTGAAAGTGATGTGACATATTCACATATTACCATTGAGTAAGGAACACAATAACAGTAGGACACGAAGGTAAAACATTTGAAACATTAAATTTCACTGGTGATCCTAATCATAATCCACTACCAATGGCTTCATCATAATGCTTAATATGTATGGAACTAAAAAGGTTCAGCTTAACCTCAGCATTAATATCAAAACAGTCTTTCATTGTTTTGAATTTTCACAACCTTTGTACTAATGAGGTGTTTCAGTGCAGTGGCCTTAACTACAAAGAGAAGAATGAACAAGTACTCCATTGTTTTCACAGTCCCTATAAAAGATATGGGTATGCTGAGTCATTCATTTAGGTTAACTCCATCCTGTCCTAGTTTTCTAAGGAGACTGTCCATTGATTTATATAAAACACGGGTTTCTCCTGTTTCATTCCTGTTCAAGAATTTCTTACCGTAGCCTTTGTTTGATTCTATGAGCTATCCCATATCTTTCTCATAAATTACTTAGTTTTGCTAAAGATAGTCTGATCTGTTTCTGTAACTTGTAAACAAATAATTCAAAAAGACACAGACACTATTTATTAGTTATCATTGATCTAAGGACTGCTAGAAGAGTTGTCATCATAGCTCTGTATAAGCAATTTGCTCGGGGAAATCAATGCACTGCTTTGCCTCAGGCATAAAATCAGATTAAAAAGCAAGCTGGTGGGAAAGTGAATGATCTTTTTATCCTTTCTTGAATTATGATGGTAAACAAACAATCAATTTTCTTATCAAATGATTATATAGGACAGTTCCTATAAATCTGTTATTTTATTGATATGAATTACCTTGTAGAATACAGCAGTAAGCCACAACTATGAATACAATTTGTGAGCTCTTGGAAGGTGAATATAAATACTGCACAGAATTCGTACCTAATACCTTCAGCTCTCACTTCAAGCCTTCAAAATTCTCTCACCTATCTTCATTCCCATCAGGCAACCATGTTTTTTATTTCACCATGAAAATAAAAGTGAAGAGAGGGCATTTCTATAACCTCTGGTTAGTCTATCTACCCATCTACTATCTGTCCCCATGTATTCTGCCATTTATTCACTGTTTTGGCTCATTTATTCATATTCTTCCTTTTATGTGTTAGACCTCTGACCCTCTCCTATCCCTCAGGTCACCACTCCAGCAATGCTTTCCTCTAGGCTGTAGCATTGATTTTCGCTTTCCTCTTTCTGCCAAATACAACCAAAACCAAAACCAAAAACATTCAATTGACTTGATTTTCCCCAGTAATCACTATTTATTTACTTCACTTTACAGAAATCTGCTCCAAAATAGTTTCTATGACTTGCTGTTCACATTGCTTTTCTTCAGTCCTTTCCTGAACCACTTCTGTTTAAGCTTTTGACCACACCCCTCCATGGACACTGTTCTTGTCAATGTCACCAATGATCATCTGTTTCTAATGCCTACTGAGCAGCTCTCCATGCTTCTCATTTGCAATCTGTCCGCAGAATTTAACACAAATCATCAGTTTCTCAGCTATGCACTTTCTTCACCCATCTCATGAGAACCACTCACCTCCTTCAGTAACACTCCTTTCATCTCTCATTCTTAGATTTGTCTCCTTGCTTTGACTTGTTTACATTGGAAAGTTCCAGGACTGAGTCTTTGGATCCTTTATCTTTCCATACATACTTCTTTTGTGATATCAAACAGCTTCATTGTTTTATTTATATATAATTTTTTAATGTTTATTTATTTTTCAGAGTGAGAGAATATTCAAGGAGAGGAGGGGCAGAGAGAGAAGGGGGGCACAGAATCCAAAGCAGGCTCCAGGCTCTGAGATGTCAGCACAGAGTCTGACATGGAGCTCAAACCCACGAACCCCAAGATCATGACCTGAGCCAAAGTCTGAAGTTTAACCAACTGAACCACACAGACAACCCACCCACTTCGCAGATGATTACCAAACATATATCTCTTATGTGGAACTTCACCCAGAACTCCAATTGGCATGTCCAAATGCTTCTTGTGAATTTAAACCTGAATGTCTAATAAACATGTCAACCTAAAATGACAAGAACTGTACCTGTGGACTTATTCCCAAACCTGCCTCTTCACAGTCCTCTTTATTTCATTTAATACCAACTCTTTTTTTTTCTTAGTCCTCAGATTTTGAGAGACATAACTGGCTCATCTTCCTGTCATATCCCATATTTGATATTAATTTAATAATTAATATTAAGTTGTTCATATTTTACCACTTCACCTGCTATCAGCCAAGTCCAAGACCCCAAAATTTCCATATTACTTCAGTAGTTTGCAGATTACTTTCCCTATACATATCTACCTTCTCTTTCTTTTCTCAACACAGCCACTGTAGTAAACGTGTTAAGACATATATCCAATGTCACAGGTTGGAATTCTTAATAAGCAAATTCTGAGAAGGAACTCACCGTGCAGTATGTTATCAAGGTGTAGACTTCACACTAATACCTGTGTCTGAGAGAGAAAAGCAGCAGAGTGGGCAGAGGGAGAAGGTCAAGTGTGAGGAAAACACAATGACAAAGATAGGCAACTCCTCTAGGAACTCTGGATCTGGAAAGACCTTTTAGAGTTATCCCAAAATGTCTCAAGTTGAAGCTAGAGGGAAATTCCTTTGGGCCGCACCTTGAGAAGGGCATGAATTTGGTCATGGAAGCACTCTGTAGCTCTGAAAAACTATAAGTATCTGCAAGGTAGAGGATGTCGGAATGTCAATAGTAGCCCTGTAGCTGGGGCAACAAGACCTTCCCTGAAGTGCGATAGGGTGTACGTATCACAATGACCCAACACATTTGCGTCCAATGACTTTCACTTCCTTCAAAATTGAAACCATAGGATGTACAACGGTTTTCTATAGCCTACAAAATCTAGACCTGCATTGGACGTTGGTATCCTGTGTCATGGTTCATCCGATCACTCACACGACTGTAGGTTTATTGTCCTCTGCTCTTGTTCGAGCACACCAAACGCACTGCCACCTGAGGGGCATTGTGATTCTTCTTCCCCCTGTCCTACTTGAACTCCCCCTGTCCTACTTGAACCGCTCTTCTAGTTCCTTATCTCCTTCACCATTTTACTCAAATACCATGCTCATTGTATTCAAGATTATGACCACCTGGCTTTACTTCTCCCTCTACCATGTTTTATTTCTACACACACACACACACACACACACACACACACACACACACACGCTATTTTGTAAATTGTCTTTTTATACTAGAGTGTAAACTCTAGGAGGGCACACACTTGTTTGTTTCTTTTTTTTTTTCTTTTTCCCATTACCCAGTCACTGTAATCGGGATTATTGGCACTAAGTCATCTTTCAATAAAATATTTGTTAAATTAATGTATAAACCCATTGAGGAAAAAAATCTAGCCCAAAATATCATGCATAGGATACAAAAAGAAATATGAAATGAGATTTTCCATATTCTCTTGTAAAAGTTCATTCTTTTCCACCACTTCATTTAGATGGATTAGTTTGTGTGGCATATTAAACAGTTAATTACCTTTGCGATTTTATTTAAAAAAAATCATCACAAACTAATTCATGAACAACATTTTTTAATTCTTACTGTGAGGAAGGTACTTTGCAAGACACTCAGAAAGGGGGATATTATTGCCTCCTCCTGGTATCTTTATCATCAACAATAATAGTTGTAGTAAGGTGGGGGAGCATATAAGTCACTGGTTCATAATACTGAGAAGTGTATTAATTAAGAAGTAGGCTGAAGTATGGATGGAAAGACAGGTGAAAAACTAGATGAGAGTGAGAAGGAAGATAGGTAGGTAGATAGATGATAAAAACGGAAATATATGTGTGATGGAAATGTTATTCCATCCAAGTTTTTACCATAAAATAAATTATTATATTTTCAAAATAAATAATAAACAATTCAGTTTTTGAAATTAGTGAATGCACAGGTCCTAAAGAATAAAGCCAGGGGTGCCTGGTTGGCTCAGTCGGTTAAGCATCTGACTTCAGCTCAGGTCATGATCATGGTTTGTGGGTTCAAGCCCTGCGTCTGGCTCTTTGTTGATAGCTCAGAGCCTGGAGCTGACCCTCTCTGGCTCTGCATCTCCCTGGCTCTGTCTCTCTCTATCTCTCAAAGATAAATAAAATTGTTTAAATAAATGAAAAAAAAGAATGAAGGCAAATGATGATTTCTACAAAACTTCAAAAATGTAATTTCATGTTTAAACACTGACTATATTTATGATTATATTATATAATTGTGATTCCTGGTTGTACATGGACATTACTATTAGCCTCCAGTAAGGATTACTCCAATAACTACTACAATATCTATGAATGTGAGAAATATGTGGCAAACTCACCACACACAAACACACACACATATGCACAAAAACTAAACTTTGTGTTTGACCTATATGTAGATTCTAGGATATAGTTTAACTAATTATAAAAGCCACAGAACTTGGAAGAACAATTTTGAGTTCACCATAGCTAAGCTTTTAAAAGCAAAGAAAAACAACAAATTTGCAGAATGAGAAATCTCATTGTCTTTCTCTCCAACTCTCTGTTTTGAATTGGAAACTCTGGAGCTCGGGGAAAAAAAAAGTATATAGGCATCACTCAGATATGTGGGAGCTTCTTTTTGAAGTGGCCAGAATATGTTGAGCTCACTTCCTATAACAAATTGCTATGTAATGGCTCTCACATCTCTGGTATTGGTAAAGAAAATTGTGTAGTTCTGTGCTGAATGAATAAGTATTTTATATAGTAACGGAAGAACGGTCTCACTATTGAGCGAGGTGACCTGTATAACCATGCTTAAGGAGGACAAGCAGTCACTGAAATCACTCTTACTCCATAGACTAAATGTGTTGCATAATAGATTGTGGTTAATCATTCACCTTTTACGTGACCTCAGAAATGCAAAGCTAACTAGAAATAGTATTTTTTCCTTATTTTCCCTTTGTTTTATGGCTAAAAGTTGGTTAGGATTAAGGTTGAAGGACACAGCCTTGGAAAGGAGTGAAAGTGTAGTGATGAAAAACATGGGAGTCTGGAATAAGAGATCTTGTTCTAATTCCGGTGGCATCCTTTACTTCTTTACTTTCTTGTGTGAAAACATGTTAGCATCCTTGCAGCTCAGATTCCTCATCTGTGATACAAGCAAAAAAATTACATTTAGGTCTTTGGGATGTTAGGAGATTCAAGATATTAGTAAACGTCAAGTAAATTGCTGTGAACAATTTCTAGTAATTGATAAGCTCTCATCAAATGTCTATGTGCCAAATGTTAGATACCTTAGGGATGAAAAAGATTTCCTTGTCAGTTAAGTGGAGCTCCATGAGGAAGTGGGATAGGTTGCATGGATAAGAATCATGTTCCAGTTGTAGAAACAAGATGGCAAGTTAAGAAGCATCCATATAGATGAGAGTAGGAGTAAGGGAAAATGAGTCACTAGTTGATAGAACTATAAAAGGAGGGGAGAATGTGAGAATTCTGATGTCTCCTAACATTTTGGCTTGAGGGGTACTAACAGAGATGACAGATATATGCAATTATCAAGGAGGAAAGTGGTCGGATATAAGGTTGGAGAAGTAAGCAAGTGTCAGAGCGAGACTTTGAATGTGCTCATTTTCTCTCTAACAGCAACCAATGCATGTGGCCTCAAGTCAGTCCTATCGGTTTCCTTCAGTGAGTTTTAACTTCATAAGCTTATTCCTGCCACTGAGTCTTAGGATTTTCTCTTGCCACCCTCCAGAATCCTTCCTTCTAACTCTTGGAATGGCTGCTTCTTGTCAGTTAGGTCTCAGGTCAAAATGTCCCTAACTGTGGCTGTGCCTGACCTTATTACATAATGATGTCTGTCTTTGCAGTATCTTCTCATCTTTTTAGATTTTCTGCCTTTAACTTATTGATATTTAATTTTTTTTTCACAGAACCATGGATAAAAAATAACCAGGCCAAGTAAAAGCATTAGTTTGTGATAAAGTTCGCATTCTTGTGGTACTACAAGATATATCCCATTCCATGACAAATTTGAAGCAGGCTATGAGGTCAACTGGTGATACTATGTCCTTTTTTTTTCTTTTTATAACAAACATAGATTTTTACTATGTGTGACTGGAATATTATAGAATCCGTGCATGTTTCACACAGTTTGAAAAATGCATATTATCTTCCCATGACTACCTTTCTGTCTTAAAAAAAAAAAAAGAAAAAGAAAAAAAAAACTTACCTGACTAATTAGAATTTAACTTTAATATGTTTTTTTCATGGAAGAAAGAACAATTATATGTTTTTGCCATTCTTATTTCAAAACGAACTTTTACGGAGAGCAGCATACTGGTTCTTAATGACTTTGCACAGGTTTTAAAGAACTTCCTGTTAGGATAAAGATTTATAAATTTAAAATTTGTTCCCCTGATGTCTGCAGGAGTGGTCTTGAATTAACCTCATAATGCATTTTAAGGAGATATTTGTCCCCAAAATGTTGCTTTGGAATGTATAGAAATTTATTTTTGCATTGCCTGTTTTTTGCCTCCAGAATAAAGCTTTATTAGTGAAATAACCCTACTTTATTTAATACTGCTTCCAATAAAATAGGAAATCCTCACACAGATTTTTAACGTTTATTTATTTATCTTGAGAGAGGGAGGGAGAGAGAGAATCCCAAACGGGCTCTGCACTGACAGTGCAGAATCTGAGGTGGGCTTGAACTAAAGAGATCATGACCTGGGCCAAAATCAAGAGTTGGACATTTAACTGAGTCCCGCATGTGTCTCATACTTTTTGAATAAACAAATGAAGAAGTAGGGCAAACAAGCATGGCCTGTAATACAGTAAAAATAAAATGGGAGGGAAATGTAAATGCCAGGAAAATGCAAATTCTATTAGATTTTGAATCGTGTTCAAGACGCCTGCTTGCAAACATGATGGAATAATTCATGGAAGAACAAGACTGTCCCTCACGACGCCTAGGAAAAGTTCAACTGCCCCTCTGAAGGGTGGCCTTGACAAAGGCGGCTCAGATCTACTGAAGAAGGAAGCCTAGAGGGATTAAACTATCTGAGAGCAAAGAACCTCGGAGAAGTGAGCTGGGAAGCCTGCTGTCTTTACACCTGCGGAAGCTCGGACGCAGATCTGGTCCGGGAGGTTCTCGGGCTGCCCCTGTATCTCTAGCCAACCGCAGCTGAATTCTCCCTATGCTTTCTCTCCAAAGGGTGTTTGCCAGTGTGGAGGTCTGTGTTCTGATTATGCATTCTAACATATGTTTCAGACATGCTTATGGAGTTTTTCATTCTCACCGTCTGAAAAAAGTAAACAATTGTTTTTCCTTGATTATCCCTATTTTCATCTGTTTGAAAACAATTTGGAATTATTTACTGCCAAGGAGAGAGAACTACGGAAGGCTCATTCTGTTTCTCGAATCCGGTTTTTCTTTTCTTTCAGAATGTTCCCATTAAAAATTATTTTCATCGTCTTAACTGCTATAATTTCATTTCATTACACTCCACCCATATGTTCAAGGTAATACATTCTGTAGACTATTGTCCATTGGAATAACCACCTTTCCCATTACTCCTGAGCATACCTAAAATATGAAACAGACTATATCATCCTAAGTTTTTGCTACTTCTTTTAATGCAAGGATTCAAAAATATAAATGTATTCAAAAAATGAAGTTTTACATATATAGAATATGAACGTAACAATTCTCCTTTCCTCAAAATTCAATCTGGATCTCCTTTTTCCTTCATTACTTTGGCTTGAAATCAGGTGGATATTCTTTTGCAGATTCCTGCCAGATTTCCCAGAGTATTCTCTGGGTCCCAAGGACCAAAGTCCTCCCCTCTGGGTATGTCTCAATCTTATTCAATTTCATCATCCCATAAATATCATCATAGGAGTGTGAGGGGTGCTCAGATAGGTAAGCATCTGACTCTTGATTTCCACTGAGGTCATGATCTCACAGATTCGTGAGATAGAGCCCCATGTCGGGCTCTACGCTGAGCATGGAGGCTATTTCAGATTCTCTCTCTCTTTCTCTCTCTCTCTCTTTCTCTCTCTCTCTCTGTCCCTCCCCCACCCCTCTCTGTCTCATAATAAATAAATAAATTTTAAAAAATCCTCACCTTATGTCAGCTTCTGATTTGTTTCACAATGCACCACTCATACCTATGGTTTTAGCAAATGGAGATGGCAAGAAATAAAAGGCAACAAACAAACAAAAAAAATAATTTCTCAAACACTTAGATTGCTTTTCTTTCCTTTTTTTAAGTGATAGTTTCAAGCCCTTAGACTGTATTTTTCTAGATCCCCACAATTAAACCTACAGGGTTTTATTCTATAAGTAGTATCTTCATGTAAATCAGACAAGCAGATTATAGTGAAGTATACACTATATCAGCAGGATAAATATATGTTTAATCAAATTAAATTGCTTTGGATTGGGCTGAACCTATACTTATGGTAATGATTTGGAAGTTCAATGTGAAAGATAGGGAAACTAATTAATGAAAGGTTGTTTTTCCCCCTGAAAATTCATTTGATGTGTTCAATATTCTCAAACTTTTAAATAGAGTCTGAATATTCAGTAAACTATATATTTGCTTAAGGAATCACTCATGTAAAACATCTTTTGTAATTTGATTTAGGAAAAAAAAAAGTTTTGTAAAACCAAAAATATGTTACCAAAAATGTCTGCATTGTTTTTTTGTTGAATTTGTAATTGTAAGCATCTGCAATATGTCAGTAGGATATGTTTGAATATTACTGCCAACTTTTCACAGCCTACTAATTTTGTGAGTAATAAATATCACACTATCAATTAAATCCTTCAAAATATGAAGATTTCAATCAATATCTTTATTTCCTACAATTTAATTTTTTTAATTGAATCAGAGAAAATAATTATGATTTGTGGGAACCCCCAGTTTTATCATTTGCAAGACAAATGTATCTCACAAATGAATATGGGACTTTTTCTATGTCGAATAGCGATATCTTCTCAATCTTTACATTTTTCTTATTTTGGGGAAGGATAAATTCTTCCAGAAAAATTTGATAACAGGTGTCGCATCACTACCAGAATGTATACCTAGTAGTGTCTTGATCTGTCACTTGATCTATGCCGCTTTCCTAACATCTGGTAAATCACTTTTGTGTGCTTGGTCAGGTTTCGTAGTCTACAGTTGCATCAGCTCAAGTTTCTCTGGAACTTGGTCAACTCATTCAACCATTCTGTGCTTTTATCGCCTTGCAAGAAAAAAAAATCAGAATAATTATAATACCCATTTTATTGTACTATTATGAAGATTAGATAATATGTGTGAAGCACTTAGAGCAGTGCCTGTAAAATAGAGAGTAATTTATGAGTATAGCCATCACCGTAATCTCTATCTCAATGTTCCAGGTCAGGCCTTTATTGTGTCTTAGTAAAGTTGCAAAAATAATTGCTCAGTGGACCTCTATGCCCCCAGGATTAAGAAGTTCTGCTACTATAAGTAACTCATAATTTAATATTTTAGAAATTAAAATTTAAGTATATTACTTAAATGCAAGTAAATGATTAGAAAAATTTAAACATTTGATTGAAAAGAGTAATTTTTTTTCAACAAAGTCTTGGAATACATTTTTTTTTAAAGAATTGTTTTTCTGTTATGTTACCAATGCATTAATTTTGTGTTATGTTTCCAATGCAGTAATTGTTGTTACTAAATAGTTATGAGCCCACAAACAATTCCATGTCCTAAAGAAAAGTGTGTCTTTTTAAAGAATGGATAGTTAAGGCCTGCTTCCAAGATTTATGAGTATTAATAAATTTATGAATTTTCAAAATAAAACTCAAAGCAAGTTTTCTTTTAATACGCACTTAGTGACTTTATGTAACTATTATTATTGTTGCAATTGTAGTGTTATTATATCACCTGCACTTTTCACCAAGTGCTATGTTAACTTTCTAGAACATGTTTGTTTATATATAAATTTGTATCAGGAAACTGGGTGTTTTGTGTTGCACAAGACCAACTTCCCTGTGATATTAATATATCTATTAATCTAGTTATATTTGTATAATATACATGTCTTATATATGTGATTCTGGAAAAGATAATTGTGCATTAGGTACCATCATTTTAGTATACCACAAATGAACTGAAAAGAAAACTTAAAATGAAGGTCAATGATGGAAGATTTCTCTGAATAATTGTTTTTCTCTTTTTTAAGATTTATTTATTTTTGAGAGAGAGAGAGAGAGAGAACACACAAGTAAGGGAGGGGCAGAGACAGAAGGAGACACAGAATCCCAGGCAGGCTCCAGGCTCTGAGCTGTCAGCACAGAGCCTGACGCGGGGCTCCAGCCCACGAACCGT